>NC_066625.1:53589883-56131549 GCF_025201925.1 Gopherus flavomarginatus | reverse complement strand
AATTCACATAGGTGCTGGAACTAAGGGTGCTGGGGGTGCTACTGCATGCCCTGGCTTGAAGTGATTTCCATCATACATAGAGTTAACAATTTGGTTCAGTGGCTCTTGGCATCCCCACTTTACAAACTGTTCCAGAACCCCTGAGAATGTATGTCCCCTGCAGAATTTTTTTTTCTCTACAGAAAATACTTTCTGCTGGAGAGGAGCTGCAGTTACACCTTTCAAGCACCAGGGGCTGCTATGGTGCCAGAACAGAGGACAGCCACTCCCCGGCAGGAGCAGCCAGCTGTGGATAGAGAGCAGAAGAGGCTGCGTATCTCACAGCGTCCTGCCCGTGGGGCCAGTTGAGATGACACGGGGATACCAGGGCTTCTGGGGGCGGGGTCACAGACTGGGATTCAAAAGTTAGTGGGGAGACTGACTGTGGGAGGGAGTGACTGAGTGAGGATGCAGGGATATATGGGGTTGGGGAGGAGGGATGTCAGAGATTATTTCCCTCTCCCTCAGACTTCCCCAAGCTTTTTCACTGCTTCTAAGGGGAGTGAGAAATATGTTTCTGTATTGTAGTATAAATGAATTGTTACTCAAAGTTCTGTATTAATATGCCTAGCAAGGAATCTATTTGTCAAAAGAACGTTTCCTGAATCTTTTTTGCTATCTGTCTTGTTACAGACATACTTGCTGATATGTATTTTTAAATAAATTACCAAAATACTTGAAACTGGCATGAGTATATGGTGTTATTTTCACAAATAAAATATGCAGAATTTTAAGATATTGTGTGCAGAATTTTTAATATTTTGGTGCAGAACTCCCCCAAGAGTAAGCTTTATTGTTAGTAAACATTTTAGCAATCCAATACAGATATCCAGTTTTTCACTCAGGAGTTTTCTCCAGGTTTGCAATTTGTCTTCTGCTGATTTTTTTTTTTTTTTTAAACATACATCCTGGTACTTGAATTTCATGTACATGAGTTAAAATGGGTCAACTTAAAATGACTGCTAGTGTGGGTGAACACTACAATCTGGCTTGTCTTCACTAGAATTTTACCTTGAGTTACCTAACTCTAGTTAACAGCACTTTTTCCTAGCGAAGAAGAGGCCTTGTTGACTTCAGCAGCCACCCATCCTAAATATATTCCCTTGGCACAACAGAGCACAGATCCTGCTCTCCCACCACCCCCAAAGTGTCACTTAATCAATGGGCACTTCTATTGGAGTCACAGGAAAAATGAATATCAGACCACTCCATTCCATAAACATAGGTATCCATATGTGACAGATTTGTTTGCCCACTTGCTCTTTGAGAGATGGGGAAGTAGGGTGATGGATGTGCACCAGTCTTCACAGAGAAGGAACAATCAGGCTTTGGAAACTCAACTCATCCATTCTTTCACAGAGAAAGAATTACAAGCATCAATCAGCAGAAGAGGGGAAAATAAACACCAACATGTGAAGTCTCATCAAAATAAGGAAGGGAAACTTTAACAGGCAAGATAATTCTAGAAGAGTTTCTATGAACCTATTAATTATTAATTTGAAGGCAGAACTGAATCATTAATCTCTCTTTAAATCTGACAGGGACTTTCCCATTAAACTAAACAAACTCAATTTGAAAAGTGTTTTTTTGCTAATAATTAAGCTACACAAGCAACCAAAGCTGCTTTCAGAAAGTTATTGTCCAGTAAATCTCATTACTCTTAAGTATGAATAACTATTGAATCAGCATCTATACTCTTAATTGTTTCACAGTTTGAGGAGAAGACTAGCTATGGACAAAACACATACTGCAAGAATGCGGATGCTTAGGAGGCAGGTAAAAATGTAAGTAATCTGCAGGATGTGAACTTGGCTGTTAATTCAAGCATCTTAAACTTATACCAATTACCAACTTTGGTAAAAGCAGCAAAGAGTCCTGTGGCACCTTATAGACTAACAGACGTTTTGGAACATGAGCTTTCGTGGGTGAATACCCACTTCGTCAGATGCATGTAGTGGAAATCTCCAGGGGCAGGTATATATATGCAGGCAAGCTAGAGATAATGAGGTAGTTCAATCAGGGAGGATGAGGCCCTGTTCTAGCAGTTGAGGTGTGAAAACCAAGGGAGGAGAAACTGGTTCTGTAATTGGCAAGCCATTCACAGTCTTTGTTTAATCCTGAGCTGATGGTGTCAAATTTGCAGATGAACTGAAGCTCAGCAGTTTCTCTTTGAAGTCTGGTCCTGAAGTTTTTTTGCTGCAGGATGGCCACCTTAAGGTCTGCTATAGTGTGGCCAGGGAGGTTGAAGTGTTCTCCTACAGATTTTTGTATATTGCCATTCCTAATATCTGATTTGTGTCCGTTTATCCTTTTCCGTATTCACCCACGGAAGCTCATGCTCCAAAACGTCTGTTAGCCTATAAGGTGCCACAGGACTCTTTGCTGCTTTTACAGATCCAGACTAACACGGCTACCCCTCTGATACTCAACTTTGGTAAGTTTATCTGAAGACCAGTTTCTAGGAGATCAGTGACCATATAACCAGGAGAGCTTACTCCTAGGATCCAGACTTGTTTTTCTGAATAAGAGATTCTTTTTTTCAGGTAAAAAAAATATAGCTTCAGAAAGGAACAAAATCACACACTTAATACTTATTTATGACAATGTATATTACACTTGTTACCATGAGCAGTTCTACAATTCCACTACAATTCCAATATACACAGCAGTGGTACACTCTTCATCTGGAATACTGTGTTCAGTTCTGATCACCCAATCTCAAAAAAAATTAACAGAAAGAGATTAAGAAGTAAGCAACAGAAATGATCATAGCAAAACTCTAAGATGAAGATTGAAAATATTTTCAATCTTCATCTCTACCTTACAAAGATGAATTTAAAAAAAAAAAGGATGCAATGAAAGTATACAAAACAATGAATGACATAGAAAAGGTAGATCAGGAACTTTTATTTCCCCACCCTTCACACTGAAAAATGATCATTTAATGAAACAGAAAGGTGGCAAATTTGAAACTGATCAAAGGAAATACACAGACAACCTTAAATCTGGTAATTCCTAACTTTCAAGTGCTTGACTTTGCAATTTTAGCACTCTTTAAACTAGTTTTTAAATGTAAAATAGAAATTGTGAGTTCTTTCTCTCTACTTTGCAGCAGTGTGGAAAAGGAAGGAGATTTAAGGTCATTCACTGACCAAAAACTTTAACACAATGTTAAGATTGACCAGCAGTGTCTCATTCCCTTCCAGAGCACATCAAATGCACCTATACTTAAACTTCTGAAAACCAGGAAATACATAGTTAAGTTATGAACCAGCCCCACCTCTCAACGTCAACTCTGCCCCCTTAAGCTGGCAAGAGCCACCGGGGTAATATTGTAAATATGTTTCCGCCAGGGCTGCGCTATAATAAGGCGACAGTGAAGCATGATTAAGTAAGCCTGCCAGTTTATGTGATATGTTATGTTGCACAGAATTGTATTCTCATTCACCTGCCTGCACTACAAGTGCCATTCACTGTGTTAGCTATATTGACTGGTGTAGGGATTACTTACAACATGAAGCAGTTCAGTATAGGCCAGGTGTAGCCAGCTGGTGTTCACTAGGAGTCTCACTAGGAGTCTCTCTACATTGCAGTTAGATACCCACGGCTACCTTGTGCCAATTGACTTGGACTCGCGGGAGTCAGGTTAAGGGGCTGTTTAATTGTGGTGCAAATGTTCAGGCTCGGGGCTGCAGCCTTGCAAGGTTTAAAAAAAAAAAAAAAGTCTCTTTACAGTTATTTTGAATTTTAAGAATCCTCTGATAGAATTTTCAGATTATACCAATTAAAAATAAACATGAAAGTATTGTCTGAGATTTGTGTATTAGGTGCACAAAATAAAAAGCACAGAACTGTCCAGGCTCTCGTGATTGCCTCTGTTTTCTCGGTACTGAACCTCTCTTTCATCCTTCTAAAAGTGATTTTTGTTAGTAGTATTAACTTCTAGAATTTCTAAGATGCCATTGGTATTTCTTGCTTTATCCTAATCTCTCCTCTTGTCCTTGCAACCACTGAGTCTCCATCATGCTTAGTAACTATTGTACACCCAAATCTAATCATTCACCTTGACCTTGCATTACACTTGTCCTTGAAAGCTTGCTCCCAAAATTACTCACATCACCTTGGTACTTCCACTATCAGCTAGTAATTCGGGCACTTGAGGCTATTCTGATTGAAATACACAATTAACAATTTTTCTTAAAATCTTGTGACAAACTGGGAATCATTTGGAGTTCTTCCCTTTGAGCGTTTTAAGTTCCTCTCGTTTCTTCCTCACAATAGAGTTTCTTGGAAGGTTTCTGTTCCTTCATATGGAGTCAGCTTGCTCTAGAGCTCAAAACTGTTATGAAATTGCCAGAAGCTTGGAATGAGCGACAGGAAATGGATCACTTGATTACCTGTTCATTCCCTCTGGGGCACCTGGCATTGACCACTATCAGAAGACAAGATACTGGGCTAGATGGACTTTTGGTCTGACCCAGAATGGCCATTCTTATGTTCTTAACTGCACACATGATGGCTCCCAGCACTTTGCTCCATAATTTTCTGCAAACTTTCCTCCTTCTCTGACCATATCCAGAAGACTCCTAGTTTCCTTTATATACTCAGTAACTTATTCCTCTCGGCCATCCTCCTGTCAGCTAGCTAGCGCTCTCCAGCATTGTTTTGTCACTGCACTTTATTTTGGCCTATTTTCTACCTCCCTTTCCATAATTTAAATGTACAGTGGTAATTTTGTTCTCATTTTCTTAAATAGACAATGTAATTTCTTCTTTTATTCTTTAAATTCCATCCAACCCCATCACAAGTGTGCTGAGAATCTAAATTGGCTTGCTATAGCTGTGCTCTAGCATGCTGAAATCCATAATACTGAAAATAATCTATCCTACTTTATTTCCTGCTCTAGTGATTTTTACAGGACTGAAAATCAGCACTGATTAATGTACTTTGCGTTGTGGTATCCTATTCTTGTGAATATCATTCATATAATTATATAGATATATAAATAAAGGTTAAGTGTATCCTGCACTAATTGAAGTACAGGGAAGCCCTGAGGTAACTGATTAGTAAGATATCTTGATACATGTCCAGCTTTAGTTCTGACATGCTAAGATACAAATCCCACTTCCTACCACTTCAGTAGCATAACACTTCCAACAAGGAGACACTAGCCCCATTGCCAAATGCAAATTGCTCTATGTTAGCTTCTGGGTTGCTACCAAGATGAAAGAGTACAGCAGTTGTATTGAACTATGTTTGTAAAAGATTTCATATCTTTATCCTTTAACATATGAAAAATATCAAATCGCTCTTAGGACATGAAATTATTTCACAATGAGTTAGTCCTACAGATTCACTTTATTTTCACAAATTTTGTATCTGCAATATTCAGTCAGCATGTAGGTGTGTGCACCTTATGAAGCCAACCTTCCCCATAGGTAGATGCCTTATAAACAGGGCCCATATATGTTCTGGAATTCCACAACGGTGGAATTCTCCCCTTGCTGACTAACTGTGCTCTCAAATGTAAGCTCTCTCAAAAGAAACATTATATGTTCCTAGCACTTAGCACTGCAAATAAATATTAAATGAATGTTACCAAAGTTGTGTTCTCTGCAGATAGACTACAACAATAGCTTTGGGAGAGGTGTGAATTGTTAAATCTTTAGGTTAACTATTTCACTGTTGATCAGGAACATTCATTTAATGTATTTATCCTACATTCCAAAATATATATTTTTAATCATAAAGACAAGCAAATATATGGTTCTTCCTTAAAGAGCATATAATCAAACTACTTCATGTTCCTTCTTTTGTTATTTTGTGCACTTGTGTACTAGAGACATTTAGCTCACTGCTCAAAGACCAGAACTGATTTGTCTAGATTAAATAAAACACACAATAACTTCCCAATAAATATAATGCAGTGTTTCCTCTAAGGGTATGTCTATACTATCTGCCGGATTGACGGGTAGTGTTCGATGCATCGGGGATCGACTTATTGCATCTCGTCTGGACGTGAAAAATTGATCCACAAATCGATGCCTGTACTCCACCTTGGCAGGAGGAGTAAGCGCAGTCGACGGGGGCGCCGCAGTCAACTCGCCGCCGTGATAACGGCCAAGTAAGTCGAACTAACATACTTGGACTTCAGCTATGCAAATAGTTTAGGTGAAGTTGCGTATCTTAGTTCGAAAACAACACCACCCCCCGCAAGTGTAGACCAGCCCTAAAAGGGACCATTTAAGACTAATAGTTAGGCTAAGTGATTTACCTAAAACCAGACTTCTCCCTTCCTGAGCCCCAAATACTCTGGTTCATCATCATCAATACTCTGCATTTAAAAAACATCTTCCCATTTAAGAACCATACAGTGCTTTACAGACAGTAATAAATTAAGCTTCATACTCCCCCCTGTATGTTATGCATTATCCTCATTTTATAGATGGGCAAGTTCTTTAACCTTTGTGTGCCTCAAATTTTAAGGTCACCTAGTGAGTTAGTGGTAAAGTCAGAAACAGAACTCAAATCTCTTCATGTAAAAACACAAGATCTGGGAGCAATTAGACCATGTTCTCTTCCAATATTGCAAGCTTTACATAGAATTAAACTAGTAAATGTATAATTACTTTATGAGTTTGCTTGCCTTTTGTATTCTAAATAGATTTAATTTTTGTGGCTCAGTACAAAAGTTCTATGATTATGAGAGTCTCTCCAGTTCAAAGTTGATCATCACTGAATTACATATGTACTTTCAAATAATTAAGGGAACCACATCATGAGTGGGCTTTTATCTAAGGTAGGAACTAGACAATTTATAAAGTACTATACTTTCTAAAACAGGAAGAAAGATACTTAATTGGTCAATTAATTTTGAAGAAGAGTCAATAATACTGAAAAAATAGATTTGAGCAACCAGATTTGAAATTTAATATAAATCTAATATTTTAAAGAGAATACCAAAGGACATCCATTCTTACAGTTTTTCCAGCACTTCCATGCTTACTTTTCTTTTCCTGCTGCTGCCACTCTTTTCTTAGGTCACGTCTACACTAGCACTTATGTCAGCAAAACTTTTGTTGCTCGGGGTGTGAAAAAAAAATGCGCCCCTGAGCAACGTAAGTTTTGCCGGCATAAGCACTTACGTGCATACAGGGCCGGCTTTAGGAAGTGCGGGGCCCAATTCGAACATTTTCGGTGGGGCCCTGGCAGGGATGACTTTAAAAAAAAAATGGAAAAAAAAGCCTCTCATTTCTGTCACATATTATTTACTTTCCATAACTATATGAATAATAAAATTATATAGTATATACATTGCATCATATATGCTGTTGATTGGCTATTAATGACTGTCGTTTCAGATGTGTGGGTCCCCGCCACTCCCTGGGGGTGTGCACATGTGTTGGTCCCAGCTGCTCCCTGCCCCCCTCATTGAAGCGGGTGTGCAGGGTTACTGCCCTGGAAACTGCAGGGCAGCAGTGGACATGGGGCTGGCTGGAGGCAGGGCAGGGGCTGACTGGAGGTACGGTCTGACTGCAGGCAGGGCAAGGGGTGTAGGGCTGGTTGGAGACAGGGGGTGTGGGGCGGGCTAGCTTCAGGCAGGGCCGCAGAGGGGTGCAGCAGGGGTTTGCAGGGCTGAAGACAGAGGAGTGCGGGACTGGCTGGCTTCAGGCAGTGGGGTGCAGCAGGGGTTGACTGGAGACAGGGCAGGGGGTGTGGGCTGGGCAGGGTGTGCAGGGCTGGTGCGGGCAGCAGTGTGTGTGGGGCTGGCTTGCTTTGGGCAGGGCTGCAGGGCTGTGTGGCAGGGGTTGGCTGGAGACAGGACAGGGGGTTTGGCAGGGCCTGGCTGTGGGCACGGGGTGCAGAGCTGGCTGCAGGAAGGGAGGGCTGGACTGCTCTGGACAGGTCAGGGGGTGCAGCAGAGGCAGCTGGAACCCCAGCCCTTTAAGTAGCCACCAAACCCCCTTCTACCCCTCCCTGGACCTTTTAAATAGCCGAGGGAGCGCTGGGGAATGCATGGGGGAGGCGGGGCTCCAGCGGCTATTTAAAGGACCGGGGTGGCAGAGGCAGCTGGAGCCCCGGGCCCTTTAAATAGCCCCCGGAGCCCCTCACTGCCCCAGGGCTCTGGGTGCTATTTAAAGGGCCCAGAGCTCCAGCCGGGGTCGCGGGGCTTGCCACGCTCTGGCTGGAGCTCCAGACGGGAGAGCGGGGCTTGCTGTGCTCCAGCTGGAGCCGCCGGGCTTGCTGCACTCCGGCCGGAACACGGAAAACCCCGCGGCCTCGCTCTCCCGGCCGCAGAGCGGCAAAGCCCCGCCGCCCTGCTCTCCTGGCTGGAGCCCCGGCCGGAGCGCAGCAAGCCCCGCCGCCCCGGCTGGAGCTCTAGCTGGGAGAGTGCGGCCGCGCCACACTCCTGCTGGCGCTTCGCTCAAAGGAGCGGGACCATGGAAGACCCCGGAGCAGACCGCAGCCAGGGACCGGGGTAAGTGAAAAAAAAAATTAAAAAGGTGCCTAAGGCGCAGGGCCCTCTTAGGCGCGGGGCCCAATTCCCCCGAATCGGCGTAAAGCCGGCCCTGCGTGCATAGCACTATGTCAGCAGGAGACACTCTCCTGCCAACATAGCTACCGCCACTCATTGAGCTGGTTTTATTTTGTCATTGGGAGAACTCTCTCCCATCAACATAACACGGCTACACAAGCGATCTTACAGCAGCACAGCTACATCAGAACAGCTGTGCTGCAGTAAACTTGTAAGTTAGACATGGCCTCAGTGGCGTTCCTTTTTAGCAGAGAAGTGAGCAATGATGCCACCTCCCTATCCAAAGGCAATCAGTTTGCCACCATCAGCAACCACTATGTTGTTTAAAAATAGAAATCAATCTCAAAATGTGATTTGGCAAACAGCAGCTTAAACATTCAGTAGTTCTCTTTCCCTTCTTCTCCATTTGCTATTTGTCCTTCCTAAAATGCATGACATGAAAAGAAACATCTCAAATACAATTAACAGCTAGACAACAAAGAATATCACGTCATATAAATTTTAACACAAATCCAGCATGTGAATCACAATCTTCTTAATAAGAGTGCTCTTTGTATAACCAGCTCCCAGAATATGATATTTCAAACAGTTGTCTTCATTTTCTGATAAAGACTACTGTGACTTTTCAGGGAGTCACCAAGAGGCCTTGCCAGGAGTTAAGGCAGCGACTGCTTCCTCCCAACATCTGTCATAACTGAAAAACCAATGCCTTTACATTTCTTACAACCTGCTGCATCAGTTTTTTCAATATGGTTAGTTCTCACATATGTTACATACCTGCCAAACAAATGGCACAGAAAAACAAGATTCTGAAAATTCTAGAGCATAGTAGGACATTTTCTACACTCAAAAAATTTTGCATACTAAACACAATAAAAAGATCATGGGACTTAAGGTCCACTGCAATAAGGCTCAGGACAATAATAATCCATTTGATGCAGGAAAGACCATCTCTGGTCTTTGAAGAACTCATCTGAATCTTTGGTACTTTCCCTTCCACACAGGAACCATGAAATGGTGTGGTGAGACAACAAGAAGGGGACCAGAAAGATGAGGTGACTGAAAGAGATACCCAAGACTTTATCATTATAAAGCAGACTAGAGGGAAATCTCACACTGCCAGAACTTTGTATTTTTTCTGTGATTAAATAAAGGCTCCATTCTCCAGAGATCTCAGTTTGGTAATTCTATCATCACTAACAGATTAAGAAAATCACTTTTTTTTGTTAAATTGTTTACTGTTGGACAGGAAGGGCAGGTCACCCTTCAGTACTGACACATCTGTTGCAATACAACAGAAAATGCATTTTACAAAGTGGGTAAAAAGAACTTAGATGGGGAAACTTATGCATAGAGAGAAATCTACCTTTCTAACACCACTCCTAATGCCAACTGATATGTTACATACATCACTCATATTTACTAGAGATACTGATGCACATAACAGGTATCACCACTATTTAAAGTCCAAGTTTCTTCAGACTCCTTCTCTTTTCAATGAGCCTTTCAAATGTATTTAATGTTATTCTTAACAAGCACTCATAGTATAACAGTAAATATATTTATATTAGTTTAAAAGAAGAAAGATTCTAATATGCAATTAGTCAGGCAACTTCAGAGTTCTTCTCTAGAACAGACAAAATATATAGTTCATACAAGCAAAATCATCAAGCTATTGACTGTAGAGGGTCCCTTTCACAAAATCCAAAGATTCATCAAAAAGACAATGCATTTCATTTGTCATCCCAAGGACAATGGGACTTCAATGATATTTAACTGTTTGTCAGTGGGGATGAGTTTGGAAGTCTTATAAATGAAAACAGAGACAGACTAACATTTCTACTGTCATCAATAAAGCAGTTCAAAGGCAGTGTCAGTAAGATATAGTGATTGATTTCACAGTTCATTGGTTCAGACAGTGTTTGTAAACCACTGACCCAAAAACACAAAGGATTGCTCAGGGCCTCTTTAATAGAGTATGTCAACTGAAGAGACTTACAGACTGTTATACAATGGAAATCAATTGGAAACCAAAGGGTGGTCTGACAATGTTTCCTAAAAATCCGTTAAAGAATTTATTTTAAACAAGCCATATTAACCTAGTTAACTGAACAGTGGTCAGACAATGCTAAATTAGCAAACTTTTCTAATCCCTCTCCCTCCTTCCTGACTCCATAATATGCAGTTGTCTCCCCTGATCACAGCACTACTGTACAGCTACTAAAACCTTGCTAGGAAACTGCCATCAGTATCTAATTACAGTACAGCTAATTGATTTTCAAAAACACATGTATAGGTCTGAAGTCAAATGAATGAAATTAACCAGCAAAAGTCAAACATTTTAAAAATGCTAAAGATCCAATAGCTAATTCAAAAGCTTTAATGCAGATTCAAAATTGACATTATAGTACTAAGGTGCTAGTAAGACTGGACTGCTTCAGATCTTCAGTGCAGAAAGATCCTCATTTAATGTTACAACTATCATCTCCCCTTAACTTTTATTGATACTTAAGACGGCTGGATTCTATTGTGTACATTCCAAAATTGCACGCAAAAGAAGCATCTCATAATGCATCAATTAACTTTACAAGGTTGTGTCCATTATAAAATGAACTTTCCTAGAAAATGTTTCAGGCACTTTAGTGGTATCTACGCTAGTCCTTTTCCAAAAAAAAAAACAAAAAACAAACAACAAAAACCTTTCAAGTGGTTCTGCTCCATCACCAGGAATATTTAAATAGACAGGGCTCCTGCAGCAGCCAGCACCGTGCACAGAGTAAGTGTAAATGACATTGTAGTGAAAACACCAGTGACCAGAAGCGCTTTGTCTACACTAGCATTTCACACTGTTGACACTATCTGTGGAGCTAACTTGGTGGTATCAATTTTAGGAAACATTGGTGGGGGGTGTTATAAAAAACCCCACCCCAGAATGGATCCCTCATGGAAAACCACATTTTCATTCTAAAGCTCTACTATGCAGTTAATGAATTTCATGTGTGGAGGCCTCAAGTCAGTTACAAACTCCTCATAGAGCCCTCCACTGTCTGTTCACTGCTTACTCTCTTCCCCACTATTTTTACATTTGAAAGAGACGACAAATATAGAAACTTTGCCTACTGAATCTCATTTCCAGAAACCTAGACCTAAACTAATGGTAAAGCAACAAGCTCAAGGGCTCCTGTATATTCCTCTCAAGATGCACATATTGTGCTTTTGTAGCAGACTGCAACTGCACATTTAAAATTAAAACATGGCAGAGCAAGGGCTAATTTAACAATAGGGTTGCCAACTTTCTACCTGCACAAAACCAAACACTCTTGCCTGCCCCATCTGTCCTCCGAGTCCCTGCCTCTGCCCCATCCCTTATCCAGGGCCCTGCCCCGCTCACTACATTCCCCTCCCTTGCCCTGTCACTCACTCTCCTCATCCTCACTCACTCACTCAGGCTGGCTCATGGGTTGGGGTGTGGGAGAGAGTGAGGGCTCTGGCTGGGGATGCAGGCTCTGGGCTGGGAGGTGGAACTGAGGGGTTTAGGGTGCAGGAGAGGGCTCTGGGCTGGGGGAGTGGAACTGCAGGATTTGGAGCATGGGAGGAGGCTCCGGGCTGAGGCAGGGGGCTGGGTTGGGGGAGGGGGTACAGGCTCTGGGCTGGGGGTGCAGGTTTCAGGGTGGGGTCAGAAATTAGGAGTTCAGGAGGGGCTCCAGGCTGAGGCAGTGGGTTGGGGTGTGTGTGTGGGGGTGAGGGCTCCAGTTGGGGGTGTGGGGCCAGGGGTGAGGGATTTGGAAGATGGATCAGGGCTGGGGCAGCAGGCTAGGGCATGGGATGGAGTCAGAGGTGCAGGCTCTGGGCAATGCTTATCTCAAGCAGCTCCTGGAAGCAGTAGCATGTCCCCCCCCCACGTGGAGGCAAGGCCAGGCAGCTCTGTGCACTGCCCTGTCTGCTGGCGCTGCCCCCGCAGCTCCCATTGGCCGCAGCTCCCAGCCAATGGGAGCTGCGGAGCCGGTGCTTGGGGTGGGGGAAGTGTGCAGAGCCCCCTGGCTTCCCTTACTCAGAGGAGCCAGAGGACGAACATGCGGCTACTTCTGGGAGCCGGGCAGAGCCACGGCAGGAAGGGAGCCTGCTTTAGCCCTGCTGTGCCGACAACCAGACATTTAATAGCCCAGTCAAGGATGCTGACCGGAGCCACCAGAGTCTCTTTTCAACCTGGAATTCCAGTTAAAAGCCAGACACTTGGCAACCCTATTTAACACCCTTATCATAAAAATCAACAATTATTCCAAATGTCTAAAAAAAATTTTACATATGATTGCATTACACTAACACAAATTAATTATAAAATAGAGAAGCAATACAGCACAATCCAAGACATGTTTTATCAGTATATTAAAGGTGCAAGACTAAAGCCCCAATCCTGCAAAAATATACTTATATAATTTTAATCATGGAGCTTATGTCTGATTTCGATGGGCTCTCTCACATGCTTAAGGTTAAGCACATTTGAAAGTCTTTACCAGATTGGAGGCTGTGCTAGTCCTGTATCATTTAAGTTCTAATAAGTGTGTCATTAAGGGAGAAAATCGGGGGATATTTCAAGCTAGGAAGTTATTTAACACTACTCTGTCTTTTTCCACTCTTAAGCACTAAGACTAAAATGTTGCTTTACATGTTAATCTTAATTTGTTTTCCAGTGCTCACTTGAAGAGTTGGTATTGCTGAAAGAATTAGAAGCTGTGCGGTAAAATAATCATGGAGATGCAACATTGCCATAATCCCTCTAAATGAAGCAGTGGAAAGGAGTTTTCCGCAAAAAGGAGTCTGCACAGGTCCTCTTTCTTACATGATGAGAACAAATGAGAAGAAATCCTGTCTGCTATTTTAAATTTTCATCATACACTGCCCACCTAACATGCAGTCCTTTTGACATTAGTTGATTGTTGCATTGCCAACCCCAGCTCAAAAATCATGAGGCAGTGTCAAGGTATTATTCCCACTTTGAACTTTAGCATCCAAAAGGTGAGGACCTGCATGTACCCTTCTAAGCTTAATTCCTAGTTTAGAGCTGATAACGCTACCATCAACCAAAAATATAGTGTTTTGGTACACTTTCTGTCCCCCAAAAACCTTCCCTGGGGAACCCAAGACTCAAATCCCTTGGGTCTTAGAATAGAGAGAAATAAACCATTCCTCCTCCTTTCCCCGAGAGATACACTGAACCAAACTCCTTGGATCCTAAAACAGAGAGGAATTAACCTTTCCCCCCACCACTCCCTGGTGAGTTGAGACCCAATCCCCTGGAGTTTTACACAAGGAAAAAAATCAATCCGGTTCTTAAAAAAAAAAAAAAAGAAAGGTTTTAATTAAAAAAAGAAAAAGTAAAAAAAAACCTCTCTGTAAAATCAAGATGGAAAATGTTTACAGGGTCTTCAGCTTATATAGATTAGAGGGAATCCCTCCCCACTAGCCTAAGATACAAGTACAGCAAACAGAAGAAAAAATATCCTTCCAGCAAAAATACACATTTGCAAATTAAGAAAACAAACAAAGACTAATCCGCCTTCTATCTAGTACTTACTATTTGGAACATGATAGACTGTTTCAGAAAGACTGGAGAAACCTGGTTGCATGTCTGGCCCCTCTTAACTCCAAGAGAGAACAAACAATTAAAAAAACCAGCACAAAACAAAGACTTCCCTCCACCAAGATTTGAAAGTATCTTGTCCCCCGATTGGCCCTTTGGTCAGGTGTCAGCCAGGTTCACTGAGCTTGTTAATCGTTTACAGGTAAAAGAGACATTAACCCTTAACTATCTGTTTATGACAGGCAGATTCTCCCCTTCCCACTCTCACTCCCACCCCCCAAAATGATGAGATTTTATTTTAATTTTAAATAGTGCTTTCCAGTCCAGAGATTTGGGGCCACATTTTTAGACCGTCTTTTGAATTTTGAAGTCCCCCTGCCCACTCCCAATGTGTCTGAGACAATAAGGGTGTACAACAGAGAGTAACATGATATTGGCCCCTACTGCAAGAGCTCCACTGAAGGATTCAAACGAGACATGGCCCCATCGTACTAGGCAGTTTGCAAATACATAGGTACAAGACAGTCCCTGCTTACGACATAGTAGGAAGTATGGTGATGAGTTTGTGGTATGGGAATTAGAAATGGGAGACTAAATTTATCTCAAATAGAATATACCAAACATCCATTGGATGGAAACAACTTTTAAATCACTGTTGAGCTGGGCAGGATTCAAACTGGTGACCTACAAGTGAAAGGTTCCATAGCTTATTAGCAATGCCCTAAAGCATCCAGTTCCGAACAAGCGTTACTGTTGTACCTTTGCTAATGAAGCTTCCTTTCTGGTAAGATAATGTTCATTAAATCATGCTCTAACCTTTTTGAAGCTGATATTGAAAGGGTCTTCCACTCTCTGGATTTACAGAAAAGTCTCCAACACACTGCTCTCAAGAGATGGACATTGAGGGCTTGTCTACACAGCGGGATAATGTGCACTAGAGGGTGTGATTTCTAAAGATCAACATGTTGCCCATTAACTGGTCAGTGTAGACCCTGCAGGTGTGCACTTAAGGTCCCCTAGTGCACTTAAACTTAATACTGTTTCAAACAACATTACTTTAAAGTGCACTAAGGAAGTTTTATTGCGCACCAGCAGAGTCTACGTGGACTAATAAATGTACAACACATTAGTGTACTTTAGAAATCACACCACGGTAGTGCACATTACTGCATTGTGTAGACCAGCCATAAATCTGCCACATCCCTATTATTAAAATGGACAACTCTCATCAAATACAAATACTAAAAAAGCATCAGTAAGACAAATATTAGCACAGTGTGATGGGTTGGGCCTCTTGGGGAAGTCACCTGATGTGCTGAGATACCACTGAGTCTACCTTTAACCTGTCTTGCTGAGCCAGGCTCTTAAAACCTCCTCTAACACACACATAGGCAGGGCCACACTCAGCTGCAGACCAGCTCTGGGAAGACTCAGCTTAAGGGACTTGCTCCAGTACTCAGATGTCCACCTCCACCTGAGTACAGACCCAAAGATATATTATATTTGCCTCTTCCCTCAATGTGGAAGAGGGTAAGCACAATTTCTCACCGCTCTCAAATTAGAAATCACATAAACCGGGTTATATTATAAACTACAAATAAATTTAACAACTATAACAGGTGTATTTTAAGTAGATATGGTGGTAGCAGACAGAACAAGGCAGATTTCTAAAAAAATAAAACAGAGCATGCAAACTGTGCTTAATACACTAAAGAAACTGGTTACATTCAAGTTCTCACCCTAAGTGTGGTTCTAATAATCTTCTTCACAGGCCAGACACCCTTCCAGCCTGGGCCTAGTTCTTTTACCCTGTTCAGTCTTAGTTGTTTCCAGCAGTCATCTTGGGTTGGGTAGCAGAGGAGAACTGACCACCACTCCCCTCCCTTACATAGGATTTGCAAAAGGCGGGAGTCCTTTGTTTCCTAATTTGACCCCCCTTCCCGTACAGTGGAAAGTTACAAGAAGTCCCAGGTAATGTTTTAGTATCAGGTGACAAGGCCATCTGACTCTGTAGGGCCTTTGTAGCTATTCTTTACAGGCTGATCCTAAGGTTCACAGGAAGACAAAGCTTTTTTACAGTCCATTGTTGTCCTTGTTGATGGGCCATCCGCTCTGTCTGGCTTTTCCATTGTTGTACCTGAAGTGTTGGCAGTGGGCGTCACCCAAAGTAGCATAGTTGAAATACAGGTATACAGTCAATATTCCTAATTTCAGATATAGAAATGATACTTGCATACAAATAGGATAATCGCATTCAGCAAATCATAACCTTTCCAATGATCTCACATGAGCCATCTTGCATAAAAAGAACAGGAGTACCTGTGGCACCTTAGAGACTAACAAATTTATTTGAGCATAAGCTTTCGTGGGCTACAGCCCACTTCTTCGGATGCATAGAATGGAACATATATTGAGGAGATATATATACACATACAGAAAGCATGAAAAGATGGGAGTTGTCTTACCAACTCTGAAAGGCCAATTAAGTAAGAGAAAAAACACTTTTGAAGTGATAATCAAGACAGCTCAGTACAGACAGTTTGATAAGAAGTGTGAGAATACTTACAAGGGGAGATATATTTAATGTTTGTAATGGCTCAGCCATTCCCAGTCCCTATTCAAGCCTAAGTATATTGTATCTAGTTTGCATATCAATTCCAGCTCAGCAGTTTCTCATTGGAGTCTGTTTTTGAAGCTTTTCTGTTGCATAAAGTATATCACAGTAATATCATATTCATATCATAAGGATTTTTTCATAAAGAATATGGAAGAACATGTCACATACAACTTTGCAATTCACTTCTACATATAATATTTCACAACATAAAATAATTCCAATGATTACTCCGAAGTCTCTGCTGGCTGACAAAATCCAGGAAGCGTGACTTCAGTGATTGGACAGCTACAAAGGGTGAATGAAGAGGACCTGGTGAAGATAGCTTAGCATGAGACAGTGGTAGGAAAGAGATTCTGAGGAAAGCCAAGGAAGTAAAGGGTGGATTGCATCAGAGATGATGGTATGCAGGTGGACCTTAGTGCTCTCGCAGACAGACAAAGATGGTGGATGCTTGCATGATGACCTGACCTCAGATGATGGGATACGAGGAAGAAGATTACTCCAGGGTCCTTGCACTAACATTTATGACGTATTTCTTTGATGCCATATGGGTTCATCAGGCAGCGTTTGAACCCACAACTTACAGATCCACAGCAACGGCCTCCTATACTTCTATTATAGGAGTAAGTAGTGATGGGAAAACATGTTGTAATTCTCTATGAAGACCACCTCATGCATGGGGAGACACCACACACTTTGCCACTGGGTTACACAAGTACTGGTGACACAGCAAAGGCTGGGCATCATGATTCAAGGGTTCTGTTCCTGGCTCTGGGAGTAGATCGTGGTCTTAGTGGTTGTAGGCAGCACAGTCAAATGTAACAATGTTTCCATTTAGGGCATGTGGGGACCTGAACCTAGCACCTGAAGCTGTAAAAATATAAGCCTTTACCACTTGAACTAATGAACCAAATCACTTAGCATGGAAGTAGCAGCAGAGAAAAAATCTCTATGTGTAGCCTAATTGCTCAAGGATGACACAAAGAACCACACTTGTTAGGGTGGGTTACACAGGCACCTAATTTAATGTACTCTTTCCAAAAGACTGTGTTGCAAACTGGATGGGACTGTAATCAGAGATCTTAGGTCCCATTCCCAGCTTTGCCTGAAATGACCTTATGCAAGCTCTCTGTTATTTTATCTGGAAAAGTCGTGAATGATAGTTACTCCCTCCTTCTCCCAAGGTATCAGACCTTGGCTCATAATACAAGTTGTTAAAGGCAAAGAGCTGGAACTAGAACTCATGGTAACTGAGCGTGCAGCTCTCACTAGTCTAGGTATCTATTTAATGCACCTATATTGGCATTATCACAGAATCTCAGTTTTTAATATATTTATTCTTCCAACACCCCTGTGACATAAGGAAGTAATATTATCCCCATTTTACAGATGGGAAACAAAGGCACAAGGGAGACTAAGTGACTTGCCCAAAATCACTCAGGAAGTCTGTGGTAGATCAAATTCATTCTTCAAAGTGCCAGGCTAGAGTCCTAAACACTGGCTCATCCTTCTTTTTAGGGTATTGTATGCAGAAGTCTGTCTGTCTTCCTTCCAAAAATCATATGAAGACTGCAGATTTTCATATTATCATGACACTGCCTGCAGCAATGGCCAATTATGATAGATTTGTGAGTCAGACCAACAGACACTAGACAGGATAACAAAAAAAGAAGCCCAAACTGTGAGTCTCCAAAGCACTGAATTGATCATGGAAGCAGGAGTCTCATCACTAGCATTTGTCTCTTCCGGTAATTTTTATCATTACAGTGGTACATGGATGCCCCATCTTACATTGGGGCCTTATTCTGGTAGACACCGTAATTGCACATTGTAAGAGACAATCCTTGCCCTGAAGATTTTAGAGTCTAAACAGAACACAGGTAAGTAGTGGGAGAAAATAATTTTTACCCTGTTTTGCAGGGGGTTTGAATTGAAGCACAAAGAAATTAAGTGACTTGTCTAAGATCACCCCAGTAGTCTGCGGCAGAAAAGGAATTGAACCCAGTCCCCATTACCTTAATCACAAATTGCTATTCTCCTCCCAGGTGAGGTTTGAGGCACACTGACAAGACACTGCGGGGAACTCTCTCTACCATTATGTGTGCCATATTGCTCTATAGATAAAGATGGCTTCATTCTATTATATAGACAACAAGAATTAACCACATATTTCAGCCCAGAACTTTAACAACATTCATTACAAGAAAAACGTATTAACAATAGCAGCCTTCAACAGACTATTGCAGTAAGATATATATGCAAGACTACAGTACTTGAACTGAAATATATTTTTCTTTTTGAATGCACATGAAGGCAATTGCATTAGGAGAAGAGCGCATGTAATAAGTCTCCCCTTACAATCAATAGTTAAAACAGATTCTATTTTCTCCGTATTATCACAAATGTAGATTTCGAGAAAGACGGAACACTTGTTGTTCTTTGTGTCTGATAATGATAATCAAGGTTTAAAATATGTTCTGACATATATGGTCATTCTACACTTATTTCAATATCAACAAAAGATACTGAAACCTCAGAGCCCCACTTCAATTACAGAATTAAAAATTACAGACTACTTTTCACAAATATGAAAATGTACTGCACTTTAAAAATGAATAAAACATTATTTTCTATAAAGAACAAAACATGTATCCAAGTTATTTTGAAAATCCTCTCCAATCTGAATTACCAGAAGTGTGGACACCACAAATGCATATTCCAGAGTAATTTATTAACCATCAATGAAACTTCAACACTCTTCATCATTTTGCAGACACTGATCCCAACAAATTTAATCTATACATAAGAAAGACTGTAAAGAATATTTGCAATAATTATTAGAAGTACACACAAAATAATTGAAGTTCTAAGAATCAACAGGAGTCGTATAGCGTTGGTCTAAAATATCCAATAAGCCAGAGGCAACCTTTCACTCGCAACCCATGGGACTTTCAGCACATGGATCAAAAGGGAAACAATCTCTTTTGAAGCCACTTTCCCACACATCCCAAAAAGGCCTTACAGCCAAAATCCAGATTTTAGCTTTACTTATAACATTGGTAGAGGTGGATTTACAGTAAAGCAGAGGGTACCCTTGCATGGGCACCCCTCAACGACAGGGGGTCCCAGGGCCAGGCAGCTGCGGGGGCAGAAGCTTGGCTGTGCTGGCTCCTGAGGCTCCTGCTGCAGGCTCCATACCCCCTGGCAATGAAACTCTCCCCTCCCCCTCCCCTGAGCATGCCACATTCCCACTCCTCCCCCTCCCTCTCAGTGCTCCCCCCCCCCCGCACCAAACAGCTGTTTACTGGTGCTCAGGTCGCTCTGGGAGGGAAGGAGAGGAGAGGGGCTGCAATGTGTTCAGGGGAGGAGACAGAAAAGAGGAAGGGGCGGAGCTTGGGGAAGGGGGTGGAATCAGTGTGTGGCAGAGTAAAGACGGGGCCCCTGCACGCCCCCCCCAGCACCCTGCTGTGAGCCGCTATGGGCAGGAGGCAGGCGTAGGGCAGGGAGTACCCTCATGACCCCAGCCCACACCCCCAGCCCTGACTTCTGCACCCCCCCACATACCCAGCCCCCCCACAGCCCATGCCCTGACTCCTGCACCCCCCTCAGACATCCCCACCTGCACCCCTCACACCAAATGGGAGCTGCCCCAGGTAAGTGCTCCACACTCCAACTCCTGCCCCAGCCCTGAGTCACCTCCCGCACCCTAACTCCTGGCCAGAACCTGTACTCCAAACCCAGCCTGCTCCTGCACCCTAACTTCCTCCCAGACCTTGCACCCCCTGCCCTGAGCCCCCTCCAGCACTCTGGGTGGCCAAACCCCACACCCCAATTTTTTTTTAAAGTGCTCTTATCCAAAGCACTTTACAATAGTTAGCTAATGGTACAAACAATATTTATAAAGATAATTAAGTGGTCCACCGAGACCCTCAGCAATTTTTAAGTGGTCTGTGGAAAAATAAGTTAGACTACAAAAACAATCAAAGTACCTCACTTCATTTTCATTTACTTCCTATTGCTTATAGGAAGAGGATGAAGAAAAAAAAAAGAATGAAAACGGTGGCAGGGGAGGGAAGGGACATAAGAGAAAATGTTATTTTTCTTGGCTGGGTCCCAGGGAGGGACCCCAAAAATGAAGCTGAGCACAGGGTCCTACTAACTGTAAATCCACCACTGAACATTGGATATTTCAAACATCTTATTTTATAGATGAGCCTCTGTCTCACAGGCCAAGAATTCAATAGCAATAAATTAGACATAAAAACCCTAATCAGAGCAAAAGCACAATTAGTATGCATGTTGATGACAATGCAGAGTAATTTATTTAAAATAATTTTTATTCTTTGTGCCACTACATTTTTTCAGCTTTTTTCATTCTTAAGCTTTTGGTGCAGTAAATTCCAAATAACTATTTAGAAATCTGAAACTACTAGGAACAAATAAGTCTTTTCTACTCAAAACAGCAGATATTTAGAAAGTCTCTTACACAAACTCTGGGGAATAGTTCTTCAAAATTCAGAAGTATAGAACTAGACAGCAAAACATCCCAAGTTTTACAGAATATCAATGAAAGAAATATTCCTATATGCTTAAAACTATAAAAGCATAAAGATTATGTAATGAACAGCACAAAGCCTGGGAGAATTATTCCTTTTAAAAAAATATGCAAAAAAATTAATTTATTCCAACATGTCTTAATTGGATAGACAAAACAACACTTCCCCTATTTTCATGTTATGTATTGTTTATCCAAAATACAAGTTTATCACAGATCCCTGTATCCACAATTAAAACTTGTCTTTTAGGTATGGAATAAGCTGCAGAGTAGCATTTTTAAGATAATTACCTTTCTAATGAGAAGCTTTCCTTCTCTTCTCCCCTGAAAAGAGAACAAAAAACTTGTATTTCAGTACATTCTCCTTTACTCAGACTAAATTTATAGCAGTTCAGACAACACACTTGCATTAAACTTCAAGCAGAGAAACACACCATTTTCTCTCTGTCTTTGAATATTTCCTTGCTTTTGACAGGCAGAGTCATTTTCACCCAAGGATCTGAAACTGAAATATAACTGCTACACACAACCACCAGTCACTATGTGCTCATTACCAGCCTAGGGAAGGATCCTTATATAATTGTGATTGTCTGCTCATATTTTTAAGCTTGTCATCCCTAATTAACCAGTTTGATACACATACACGCCCCCACCCCCCCATGGTCCGACAATTTTCCATTCTGAACTTGATCAGAAAGCCACCACCCACAACAAAATAAGACTATTGGAGAAGAAACTGTTAAGAGATACAGATTGATGGCTTGGTAACATATACCATGGGAAACCAATAATTCCCAGACTGACTGGTGCTAATTGCAGGTGCTGTGCTTTGCTTGTACTTTTAACGCTACTCAGAAAGAATTTCACAACTCCTTAAAAATATTGCAGAAGTGGGGCAGATATTTTGCTGTCCATCTCCAAAAGCGAGGTAGGTGCCTATATATATATATATAATATAAAATTGGATCTCATGCAGAATCACTACTCCTTAAAAGAATATTATACTTCCTGTGATAATGAAGATGAGGAGAACAAAGTGTCATGGGGAGATAAATCAAGGAATTTAAAATGAATATCAACTAAAGTGCACTGATTTTAGATACCAAAGTAATTTTAGAAATGCCTAAAAATAGACAGATACATAGCCAATTAGAAATTAAGTGAAGTTAGATTTCTGGTTACGTCAATAAAAAGCAAAGGAAAAAAAAACTTGGATGACAATTGGAGATGTTCCCACCACACCAGTTTTGAAATATAAGACTCTTTAAAAAAAGAAAAGAAAAGACAACCTTTAAAAACTGATAATTGAAGAGACTGACATTTGATTGCAATGAAATTGATTCAAATGATTTAGAATCAATTTAACTCATGCATATTAGTTACTTTTGAAAAAGAACATATCCTCCTCTGAAGAAGCTGCCTTTGATGTGATGCTGCTGTAACTCTGATGCCCACCATTCTATAATGAGTGTACTAAAAATGGAACCCTATCGTGACTTTTGGAAGACTGCAGCACTCTGCTGCTTATCTAATGATACTTATTTTTAATCATTTCACTTGCACAATAAATCTTTCATACATGACTCAGCCATTTGCGACTACGCTGTCACTGTAATTATAAAAGCCAGCACTATTTTCTTATCTTTTAATAGATTTTTTCCTTCATTCTTTTTGTGCTAGCAATTTTATCCAAATTAAAAAGAGCAAGCTAACTGTGGTAACCAGTGTAATTAAACATAAATAAATCAGAAAGTATTACATGTATATCACTGCATCAATGGCTGTTTGCTGATTGATAACCATCTTCCTAAATAATGCCTGGCACTGAAGATATCCTTGTGATGAATTAATGTTATGTGTTTTCTTCTATATTCCACAGATTTTTATTTTGTTTAGATGTTCACAACTTCATCCTATACAATTCCATATCAAGACATTTATGTCAGCTTTCTACATAGCTAGGTTATGTTGTACAATAAGCAGGCAATTGCAGGAACTCACATTGGAAACAATAAAAGGCAATGAAATTTTTAAAAGCTTATGTGAAATCTCTGCCCCTCTCTCATTTTTAAATTATGCTGCTTTTTTGGGTGGGGACCATTTTTGTTTCATCTTTATATTGTGATTTCACATTTGAATTATATTACACTTATGCATCTCCTCGAGTGCTCTGGCACTAGGGGAGAAATGCTTTATAACATTATTATTTAGTATTTTTCATTATCTCCTCTTTAGAGGAACATACAGATTGTAGATCATACAGAGCATTCGGATTGTGCTGGTTATCCATTTCAACATGTTTCAACCCAGTATTGCTCCCTAATCTGCAAATTTAGCTTCAAGAGATCTCAGTGTTGGTTGTTATCTCTATCATTCAGCAATAGCTCTGTTGATTTACACTGATAAAGATAATGTAAAATATAAGCAGTGAAGTCCACCTGCAAAGGACAGAAGGGGAAAGACTGCAATGTTTTCACCATTACACAATAAAGAGCGTATTAATTGCTTGTAAAATAAACAACAGGGTGGATACTGGGTAATTTTATTTTTAAAATGCACCACTTCTTGCTGTTTACAGTATTAAATCAACTACGATTTGCAACGTAGCATTTAAAGAATGTATTCACTAAACACCATACAAATGCACAAGGATAACACCAATGAGAAAAGCAACTGATTCAGCTATTCCTATTGAAAGTGATTGCGCAAACAACAGAAATGATCAGATACTTCTCACATTCCAACAAGAAAAAAAAAATTACAAGTAACACAGCACGAACTTACCATGACTAAAGCTCCACTGAAGCTGAGGAATCTGTCTAAAACCTTTTCAATTTTACCTTAAAGCTGTCGCAGGTTTTTCATGGCAACTGTTACTAACAGTATCTCTCTATCTAAGGCTAAGCAGGAGTACTCTGAATGCTACAGAATAGCATTCTTTATGGTGCAGCACCTTATTAACAACTCTCATAAAAGAATAACCCTTGAGAGAAATTTTCTTCTACTCTAAGAAGATATATAGAGCTAACTTTTAAGAAACCATGAACACAACCACCACCCATACACCAACAGGTTATTGGAGTGAGATGATAACACTGATATAGCTACTGCCACCAATGAAGATTACAGAGAAATAATGAAGCGCACTTTAAGCTCTGCATGTTTCAGTCAGCCTGTCTTGACAATCTCTTTAACAGGAATATTACCTTCATTTTACATGGTCTTACCAACAGGAACTCACAGATGCTGGTACACTTCAGGTTCCAGTGGGCTTTGCCCTAACACAGTGGCTCTCAAACTTTCATACCGGTGATCCCTTTCACACAGCAAGTCTCCGAGTGTGACTCCCCTTATAAATTAAAAACACTTTTTTATATTTAACACTACTATAAATGCCAGAGGCAAAGCGGGGTTTGAGGTGGAGGCTGACAGCTCGCAACGCCCCCCATGTAATGACCTCATGACCCCCAGTTTGAGAACACCTGCCCTAACACATCTTTGCTTCCTGAATATCCCAAATTATCTTTCCAATGCATCAAGAGGTACTGGTTTACAAAAATAAACTGTCTCACCATAAAATAACCTAGACATAATATTCTTAATATATTATGATTACAGAAGAAAGACATTAATGATAGCTCCATAATGTATCTTCATCTCAGCTTCATGCCTTTTTTTTGGGGGGGGGGGGCATAAATACAAAGTGTTGTTCCAATTCTTTCAGCCCAAATACATGCTAATAAATAAAATACAGTACCACAGTTTTTATCTGGAAAAAAATGAATTTTGCTGATCTAATGTTACAAAGTATCATTTAATATTTAGGCCCCAGTCATACAGACTTACAAAAAGACAGTGTATGTGTGTATCTTTCATTGTCTGTTTCTTTATGAGAAAAAAATTAATCATAAAATCAACAATAAAAACTTTTATTCACCTTTATGTGAGTAGTTCCATTGACTGCAGCAGAATTACCCAGAAAGCGTAAGTCTATGCAGGATCAGAGCCTTATTTTGTACAAACACTTGTAACAATTAGTTACATGTGAATCCCTTCCTTTCCAGAGGCTTCTTATTTACTAAGTTATCTGCACCTTCCCTATCAGTAATCTCCCTGTTTCTAAAAACATTTCTGGTTTATAATACAGAAGCTGTTAAATAAACTTATCTTTTCCATGGATCATTCTAGACAGTGAGAGAGAGTCACGCTCACTAGACACATACTTTCAGAGTTCAAATATACACAGGACACATTGTGCAATCCTTAAGCAGTACTATCTATCCTAGAAAATGAGGGGAGGAGTGGAAAAAGAATCGGTGAGGAGTTTGGCTTCAAAAATGGATACCACAATACTGTACAATAACTAATCCTTTAGTGGAAGACTCCTGCACTAATACTTTCTCACTATATTTCTAAGTTTGTCTCTCATAACATGGTATTACTTGAAGATTAATTTTTGTCCAGTCTTTAAAACATCCTCTAAATTAAAAGACTGTTAAACAATCTTGATATATGCACTATAGCCTTGCATGGGCAGACACCTGAGCCTGCATAGAGATGCCAGTGATTTCAATGGGGCTCTCAGTGGGCTCAGGGGTGAGCTTGCAATACATTTACTGAATGACTGGAGTCTAATACAAATGGGATGTTCAGTGGGAGGGAGGCCAAATTAGTCTCAAGAGAATATATTATAAAAGGCACATTATCAACTTGAAATCCAGGCAACTTTTCAAAACAAGATTAATAGTAGTTTCAAGTATTACATGTGTCCTTAAAT
The DNA here is from genome assembly GCF_025201925.1 of Gopherus flavomarginatus. Lineage (NCBI taxonomy): Eukaryota > Metazoa > Chordata > Testudines > Testudinidae > Gopherus > Gopherus flavomarginatus. The sequence continues at coordinate 56,105,444 of NC_066625.1, read as the reverse complement.
CTACCTTACAATTTTTGTTAACATTATATTTTCCAATTTTTAAAAACTGTTTTTACTTCCCTTGTTGCTGTGTTTAAAAAGCACTCAAACAGAAGAAACTGACCGACCCACGCAGTAAATACACTGAAAAATATTTTCCCTCTAATCTCTTTCAGTTATATAGATTGTAGAAGTTAAACAGCAATAGGAAAACAAGTTTTAGGCAAAAGTATCTTTTTTAAGCTGACGTCCTGCTAAAATGTCTGCATTTGTTCATAAAATGTATTATCTGAAGAAAGACCCCATTTTCTACACTTTCATTTGTAACTTTATGGAGATATATTCCAGATTGTATGAAGATTTTCCTGATAACATAAGATATATAATTTTTTGGAATCTATTGAGCACAATATCAGGGGTCGGCAACCTTTGGCATGCATCTCACCAGGGTAAATACCCTGACAGGCCAGGCCGGTTTCCTTACCTGCCACATCCGCAGGTTCAGCCGATCATAGCTCCAACTGGCCACAGTTCACCGCTCCAGGCAAATGGGGGCTGCAGGAAGCGGAGGCCAGCACATCCCTCAGCCCGCACCGCTACCTGTCATCCCCATTGGCCTGGGACAGTGAACCGCGGCCAGTGGGAGCCGCAATCGGCTGAACCTGCGGTCACGCCAGTAAACAAACTGGCCTGGCCCGCCAAGGTGCTTACCCTGGCGAGCCATGTGCCAAAGATTGCCAACCCCTGCTATATATAAAGACACACACACACACACACACACACGCTCTCACCCCCACCCACCAAACCATCCATCATATTTTGGTTGCAGTTTAGTGCCCCGTCTCCCCCCTCCTACAATAAGTTCCCTGGGGACTGCATGGAACCACAGAGGCAGAGAAATCCCCCTCAAGCACAGCACATTTTAGAATGAAGACCATGTTCTTTTAAATTGCCTAGCTCCTTACTTTTAAAGATACGATACGAGAATATTTATGTCCAACAGAATGCATCACTGGTTATTTTTATATGCAACTCCTCCAAAACTATGAAATAATTCAGATATGTTTAATTTTAAACACCTTGAGACTGGCGTTTATGCTGCAAATTTTGGGCTACTCACTTCATTTTCTAGAATAGCATGACTATTAGTTAAGACCCTGATTGAAATGGTGCCTAAAAGATCACATCTAATTAAGTTTTGTTAGCAGCCTGCATTGTGATCACAGACTTCCTTTTTATCCATTTAGTGCATTTCTAATACTTCAATGAAATTGATCTGTCTTCTTGAAATCGGCACTGTCAGCAACACTATATTCCATCTTTTTGTTTTTTAAAATGTAACTGCTGACAACAGATTTTTGAGTTTATAACTTAACCTTGAGGCCTTGCTCTCACATGAAACATGGCATATAATCATGGCATATAAAATAAAAGGATTTTTAGATATTATTATTCAAAAAGTCCACTTGACTATCTCCAAGATATATATGAATGGAAAGCATTTTTAAAGATTTTATACCCCTTTTTTACACTCAAATGGTGAAAAAAATGCTTATTCTATGCAATAAATAAAATATTCCCAGCTCTAAGGACCCTGACAGTTAAAATAATAATCCCTATAAGAAATAATCAAGAATTTTAAAGATTTTTAATGTATGCATAGCAGATTAATGCTGTTAAATACTTTTTATAATATGCGGTGGTGCTTTAACCATCTTGGTCCCCAGATATTGGAGAGAGAAGATGGGTGAGGTAATCTCTTTTACTGGACCAAGCAGAAAACCAAAAGCTAGTCTCTCTCAACAGAAGTTGAACCAATAAAAGATATTACTTCACCCACACTGTTTATAATATTTATTTAAATTTTAAAAGATGCCTAACTGAGCACAGATGTACACCACTAGTGACGAAAGTACAGTTGCAGCTATTGTAAAGTTGCCCATTTGGTACCATCATAATTTTATTAACTGCAACCCGTCAGTGTCTCATACCAACACTGTTCAAAAAAACTCATTGAAAACTAGGCCCATACATAACAGACATGGGCCATGATCTTGGTAAGGGATCCATCCATGTGGGGGTTCGACTGACTTCAGTGAGACTTGCAAGGGTATAGAGTTTGTGTGGATGCATGCCTTCCTAGGGCTGACGCCATAGTCAATCCAGATTACAAACAGATTAGAACAAGGATACAGATTAAAAGGGAACTGCAGCATCATAACACAGTCCATCCATGTCATGTCTACAGTGGAAATGCTGCAACTGCACCATTGTAGTTTAGACACTTACTACAACGATGGAAAAAGTTCTTCAGACACTGCAGTAAATCCACCTCTCCAAGAAGCGGTAGCTAAAACAACCAAAAAGAAAAAAAAAAAAAACTTCCCTCAACCTAGCACAGTCTACACCAGGGATAGGCAACCTATGGCACGGGTGCCAAAGGTGGCACACGAGCTGATTTTCAGTGGCACTCACACTGCCTGGGTCCTGACCACCGGTCCAGGGGGCTCTGCATTTTAATTTAATTTTAAATGAAGTTTCTTAAATATTTTATAAACCTTATTTACTTTACGTACAACAATAGTTTAATTACATATTATAGACTTATAGAAAGAGACCTTCAAAAAATGTTAAAATGTATTACTAATACGCGAAACCTTAAATCAGAGTGAATAAATGAAGACTCGGCACACCACTTCTGAAGGGTTGCCAAGCCCCAGTCTACACCGTGGCTTAGGTTATCCTAACTAAGGCCATGTCTACTTTAGCACCTATATTACCAAAACTTTTGCCATTCAGGCGGTCTGAAAAAAAAAACCCACAACCCTGAGCAACATAAATTTTGCCAACACAAGGGCTCATATGCACAGCGCTATGTTGGCAGTAGATGCTCTCCCATCGACTGAGCTACTGCCCCTTGTTGAGCTGATTTTATGTTGACAGGAGAGCTCTCTCCTGTCAGCATAACGCAGCTACACAAGTTCTCTCACAGCGGTACCGCTGTACCAATACAGTATTGCCACTGTAAACTGTAAGTGTAGACCTGGACTAAGACTCTCAAGGGTGGATTTTTCATAACCCTCAGCAATGTAGGTAGGTCAACCTAATTTTCTAAGATATATCAGCCCTCAGAAGAACAGGAGTCCAGTTCATTGTTACCTCACATATTCTGAATGCAAAATGGGTGTAAAACAACCATCCTGACTTAGTGTCATTTTAGACTGGTGTAAATAACCACACACGGCACAGAACAGTGGTGAAGGGGTTCCAGAAATGAAGCACAGTTCTGTAAATGTAAGCCAACTTAGTCCCATCTACATAGGCAAAATCTGATCATATTATAATATCTGCACAACTGCTGTTTTAACTTATTTCCTTAACATGGTAAATTTTGTATGGTAGATGGATCTTTACAAAAAAAGATAGTAACCTCAGAACCATTCCCACTGCCCAACTTGGTTTTATACACATTTCAACTAATCAGCCAATCTGTGGTTACAGCAGACCACCAACACCAAACCACAATTTTTATTATGATATACAATTATAATATTGGACAGCTAGATAGAACTGGTAAACATACTGATTAAAAATATAAATTCTTTACTTGTGTCATCAATATCTCTGGCATATTAACATAAAATAATATTACAGGTCTAATTTTCACTTCACTATTTATGCTGTTTATTTATATTTCACTTGGCACTGACAATTAAACTAGACTAATCTGTTTTATTTCCTGGTGTGAAGTCTGAGTTTTCATTACTATACAAGAATGTGGGGGGGGGGCCCCGATGGAAATCATGAAAGCATTTCTGTTAACATTGCATTAAATTCATCCTTGCGCTAATGCAAGTCCCACCACTCCACTTAAGCTCTAAACAGGACCCACATAAGTATGCCTGTAAATCCTCTATGGGCCACAGAAACGGTCTCTGTGCCAGCCCCACAAAGGCCATCACAGAACTGTAAGGCTGAGGGCTGGCCAAGGAAGGTGCCATGCTTTGATGTGGTTTCAATGGCCCAATGCACTAACTAAATAGCCTAGAAGGACTGAAACCTCTGTTTCATCCCCAACGCAGTGCTCAAGCTGAATTTCACCTCCCCAAAACCTTCACACTCTTTAATGTATGTAGATGGAATAAATTTGGATTCCCTTAACCTCCCTTCTCCGCCCCCACCACAATAAACACTACATTTTGGGACTAATATGACTGGACTGTATCTATTTAGAACTTAGCTCCAACTAAGACACAAACCAAAAAATCCTAAGACATGCTATTACTATGTTTTCAGAGTGTAAAGAATTGGCAAGAATAACAATATATACCGGTAATTCATTAGAGAATGAATAAAACATTTAATTATTATAATTCCAGATCACCAGATCAGATATTTTAATCTCATTTTTGTATTTAAATATATTTTTATAAAGAAAATTCCCTATAGTGTTCACATTTGCAATACTTCCCTGTGTGACAGATTCTCTCTCATCATTACATCTATAGTAAAATATCAAAATACAATGACAATGTCAGAATGTTTGCTGTAACTCTGATTGCATATGAGAGAGCAGCTCAGCAGGATTCCATCAGGCATAACAGCTCAGGAAGCTGGAGTAAATGTGGAACCTAATAGTAGACCTATGGTCTGAAGCATGCTTAACAATCCATTTAGAAATCTTGGGTTCTTCTTGTCAAGAGCTTAGGAGAAGAGGGAATCCAACAGCCACATGTGCAAAACAAGACAGAGGACAACCCAGTCAGCAGCAGCAGAAAGACAGCCTTGTCAGAATGTGGCCAGATAGGAGCTGCTGCTTTGACTCCTATCAGACCAGGAGGCAATGTGGTGTGGCTCATGAGCATTAATGGGAGGTTAATTCTAAACAGAGGGTATGTCTACACTATGGGATTATTCCGATTTTACATAAACTGGTTTTATAAAACAGATTGTATAAAGTCGAGTGCACGTGGCCACACTAAGCACATTAATGCGGCGCTGTGCGCTCATGGTCCGAGGCTAGCGTCGATTTCCGAAGCGTTGCACTGTGGGTAGCTATCCCGTAGCTATCCCATAGTTCCTGCAGTCTCCCTGGCCCCTTGGAATTCTGGGTTGAGATCCCAGTGCCTGATGGGGCAAAAATCATTGTCGCAGGTGGTTCTGGGCAAATGTCGTCACTCATTCCTTCCTCCGGGAAAACAACGGCAGACAATCATTTCGTGCCCTTTTTCCCTGGATTGCCCTGGCAGACGCCATAGCACGGCAACCATGGAGCCCGTTCAGGTTTTTTTTTTTTTTTTTTTTTTTTTACTGTCACCATATGTGTACTGGATGCTGCTAACAGAGGCGTTACTGCAGCGCTACACAGCAGCATTCGTTTGCTTTTGCATGATAGCAGAGACGGTTATCAGTCGTTCTGTACCATCTGCTGCCATTGTAAATTGGCAGTAAAATGATGGTTATCTGTCATTCTGTACAGTCTGCTGCTATCATGGGTGGCCCTGGCTGAGGTTGGTTAGGGGCGCAAAGGCTAAACTAGGAATGACTCTCCGAGTCAATCCCTCCTTTATGGTTTCTAAAAATAGAGTCAGTCCTGCCTAGAATATGGGGCAAGTGTACTACAGAACCAGTGTATCAGAGAGCACACCTGCTCCGAGTCAGATCCCGCAGAAATGATGAGCTACATGCCATTCATGGGGGGTGCCCCTGCAACAACCACACTTGTTGCTTCTCTCCTCCCTCAACCTTCCTGGGCTACCGTGGCAGTGTTCCCGCCCCCTCATTTGTGTCATGAAGTTATAAAGAATGCAGGAATAAGAAACAGTGACTTGTTAGTGAGATAAAATGAGGGGGAGGCAGCCTCCCGCTGCTATGACAGTCCAGGCAGGACATTAAGCGGTGCGGAGGAGAGGAGCCCAGCATCCCGCTGCTATGATAGTTCAGGCAGTACAAAATCTTTTCTTTACACAGGCAAGGGAGGGGGCGAATGGAGCTCAGCCCCCAGTTGCTATGATGAGGACGGTTACCAGCTGTTCTGTACCATCTACTGGGAATGACCAGGAATTATTCCTATTTTTACCCAGGCGCCCCCGGCTGACCTCACCTGAGGCAAGCCAGGAGCACTCACAGGCTGATGGTGACGACAGATAGCAGTCGTATTGTACCGTCTGCCACCAGGGAGGGGAGGGGAACAGATACTGCTCTTCACTGCTGCAGCATCGCGTCTACCACCAGCATTCAGTAGACACAGGGTGACATCGAAAAAAGTCAAGAAATGATTTCTTTCCCCTTTCTTTCACGTGGTGGGGGGAGGGAGTAAATTGACAATCTATACCCTGAACCACGCCGGACAATGTGTTTGAACCTACAGGCACTGGGAGCTCAGCCAAGAATGCAAATACTTTTTGGAGACTGCTGGGGACTGTGGGACAGCTGGAGTCCTCAGTACCCCCTCCCACCCTCCCTCCATGAGCGTCCATTTGATTCTTTGGCTTTCCGTTACACTTGTCATGCAGCACTGTGTAGCCTGGAGATTTTTTTCAAACGCTTTGGCATTTCGTCTTCTGTAACGGAGCTCTGATAGAACAGATTTGTCTCCCCATACAGTGATCAGATCCAGTATCTCCCGTACGGTCCATGCTGGAGCTCTTTTTGGATTTGGGACTGCATTGCCACCCATGCTGATCAGAGCTCCACGCTGGGCAAACAGGAAATGTAATTCAGAAGTTCGCTGGGCTTTTCCTGTTTACCTGGCCACTGCATCCGAGTTCAGATTGCTGTCCAGAGCGGTCACAGTGCTGCACTGTGGGATACCGCACGGAGGCCAATACCGTCGATTTGCAGCCACACTAATCCTAATCTGACCTGGTAATACCGATTTTAGCGCTACTCCTCTTGTTGGGGAGGAGTTCAGAAACCGATTTAAAGAGCCCTTTATATCGATATAAAGGGCCTCGTAGTGTGGACGGGTGCGGCGTTAAATCGGTTTAACGCTGCTAAAATCGGTTTAAACACGTAGTGTAGACCAGGCCAGAGAATGAGAGGAGGGCATAAAAGGGGCAAAAAATAGCAAAAAGGACTGCAAAAGAAAGAGGACAGAACAAAGGCATAGATGCAAAAATGAAAGAACAACACAACTGAGAAAAAGAAAAAAAGAAAAGTTATACCTTGGTATTTTGATCATATGTTTATTTTGTGTATGTTTCCTAACATGACAGAGATACTTAACAGCAATCACTAACATCTGTGACGCCAAACCATAACTTGTGATCATTGTGTAGCTCATGTCAAAAGGTCTGACGGCCCTGATTACACAAGAGACCATTAAAGTTCTGCTAGATCAAAAATATGTCCTTTTTTTCTAATCTATTAAGTGGATTATAATTAATCTATGTGGTAAGCATAAGCAAAAGAATATATATTTAATCAGGTAAATCAAATTTAAAAAGGGTTTATATGGAGTTATGTATACAGAAATAGTATGTATCCAAGGTGTGGAGTGGTCCTTTGCATAGATATACCCCTTTCCTTCTCCCTCCGCCACCCAAAACAAACATAAAATGTACTGAATGAATACTTTAGAGCACTGTGACTTTTCAATACAATGGTATGTGTTATTTTGTTAAACAAATATGCAGTAAATTTAATGGCTTCTGTCCTTGAATGAAGCCATCCATAATATTAACAGCATGTTTCTGCTCTAGGTAAAACTAACCAATATCAGTAAAGATCTAGAATTAAACGTGCCCAGGTCACTAGATTCATCTCTTGGTTTAAATTTATATCTTCTGTCCAATATCTTAAAAAACACACACACACACACACACACACACACACACACACACACACACACACACACACACACTACCTGCCATTGCAGTTCATGTGTGAATGAGTCACCAGAGTCAAGATAAACCAAACAATTTTTTAAAAGTAATTTGGGAAGTCAGAGAATGGAGCTACCCATAAGGATGCTCTGACAATAAGGTAACCCCATCAAGAAATGAGTATGTAGGATTACTCATGGAAAGTTACTCATGGAAAGTGGATAATTCACTTACATACTTCAACACTACAGAGAGCAATATGAGGTTTTCCTGAAACACATGCTAGAGCACTAACTTTGCCAGACGCATTATCTGGAGAAATCATCAGTAGCTAGTCTGCAGAACAAAAATCTGTAAACTAAAATGGAATCAGGTGAAGAGCTCTAACTAATCATGTTAAACCCAAGTCAGAGCTACAAAGCAAAATGTTCGGCAACGTAAATGCCTCCTTACTGTATTGTTCAGAATCAAACCATCTATTCAACTGAGGACACAAGTCAGTCAGTCAAATACAGCCACACACAACTAAATGAACCTAACATGAAACAGACAGGATTTAAAAAAATATATATATATAGGACAATCAGTTTTAAATAGCTATCATTTAACTATAGAATTTGAAATCCAGAATTCCACAAAATCTGGAATAAATGTCTCAAGACCTCAATTTTGTATCTTACAGCAACTGTTTTATTTAGTATTTTCTAAAGAATTATTTTATTCTGTATTTTATTTATCCTGTAAAGATTTTTCAGACACATGGAATCACAAATTCAGGAGTGAAGTGCTTTAACAGACATGAGACAACCCTTAAAAGATCTGCAAGAACAGAAGAAATTTCAGAGTCTTACAAACTGATCAAAGTGCACAGAAAGCAGAGTTCTACAGAAAGAAGCATCCAAAATGTAACTAAGATAAACAGAAGCAATCTTTCTAGGGAAGAGGCCCTGATCAACTCCAAGCTGGGAGGCATACCTATGCACGTTTCTCCTCCCCAGTGCCAGCCAAAAAGAGCATGGCCATCTTGTGTCAGATACCAGCCGCTCAGTAAATAATGATAATTGCTGCACTACATAAACACCTTTTTCCTACCCAGTATTACAAAGCAGATTCTAATGAATAAACTTCTCAATCCTTCCATATCTGGTCCCACCTCAACCTTTGGGTAAAACAGGATAAGAGATAAGGAGAGACAGAGTCATACTGATCAATCTGCCAAATCCCAAAATAAGGGACAAATGAATAGTAAAACAGAAAAGCTTAATATAATGTAGAAAATAATTTGGCATTTGTAAATTAGCAGTTTTAATCTCATTTTCTTTATGCCAATAATATATGATAATAAAAATGAGAGGAAACCAGGTCTCTGAGGGGTAGAAGTAAATTGGATTCTGTAGCAATGTTTTACTTGTAAAATTCCTAGAAAGTGGAAACAGAGGAACAGCCCACAAAGATTTCAAAACTGCAGACTGAGGTAGACTGTGTTGTGACATATTTAGCAAATGAGCATGCTGAAAATGCAAAACATGTATACACAGAGAAAGAAAAAATTTTTTAAAAGTGTTAGAGTACCTATAATTTGAAAGATACAAGGGGGGGTAGTAGCAACTGCCCTGGCCCCCCCAGTCTACAAACAAATAACTGGTCTGTAATAAGAGGCAGTTGAGAGAGATCTATGGACTCAATCCAGGCTGGGCTGTATGTAAGAAGCTGCCGCTGCCTCTTAGCTATGTCCAAGACCCTCTCTACTCAGCAACAAGCAGCTCCACTTCTCCCTTAAGTTTGAAGAGCCCACTTAGGACTCTAGATGCTAGGGGGGAGGAGAGAAAAGGAGGGGGCAAATGAAGAGACAGGCAATGAATCCCGAGCTGCGGAAAGATGGAAACAGAGATAATTAGGCGTCCTTCATTGCTGTTTTATCTTCAATTCCCCCTCGATTCCCTGCCCCCATCCCCCAGGAGACGGGGATGTCAAAAAAAGAGTTGATCAGCCATTTCCAATGTATCTGCTCCTTCTACTCCACCAATCCACTGAGCAGACGAGTTAGGTCTCTTCCTTCCTTCCTACTGTCCCCCACCCCAGACCCCAACTTAGGAGGCGCCTTGTACAGGAAATCTGAGCCATAGGGGGGAGGGGGGAACCAATTCATTTTCCGTGACTGGTTCTGCCTCCTTCCCTCCGCCTTCCCTCTTCACAGTTAAAGGGGCCAAATAACTACCCCCCCCCGGAAGACTCCCCACCCATAGTTCCCCTCCTCCTGTCTCCTCCACGGGAGAAGGACCTATTGGGTCCTCCAGCCCCTCCCCCTCTTTCCCCTTGCCCCTCAAGTGGAAGGGCTAAGCCTGTCGGAGGGGCATTTAAATGCCCCTAAGTCACTTTAACTCCCTCCTCCACGCTGTACTTGTCCCCTTACCTCTGAGGGGCCCCAGAAACTGGCGGGGCTGAGGGCTTCCTTCGTCACGGTTCAGCTCAGCTGCCGCCGAGCCCCGAGGAGGAGCCGACTCTCGCACCCACCGACTGACTGACTCACACAACTAACTAACTACTACCAGCAGCCGGCCACAGGCAGAGACCACGCCCCCACGGCGCGCGACACCAATCGTCCCTCCCCCTTCCTCGCGCGGGGCGCCAACCGTCACTCTGTCTACTGCGCGCTCGGAGAAAGGAGAATCTAGCCACTCACGCGCTCCCGAGCACACGGGACGCCGAGCCATTAGCGCGCTCTCGCGCAAAGCGCACGCCGATTGGCTCGAATGGTGACAAAGGGCGTGGCGCCGCAGGGTAGGCACTGTCGGTTTGCTGAGAGATGGTGCCAGTACGGTGTAGTCAGAGCGAGAGAAGGGGAAACTACGATTCCCAGCATGCATTGCACCGACCCCGCCGCCGGGCCCTTTAAAAATTGCATCACCACGTCCGAGAAGGTATACTGCCGCCAGTCGGATCAAATAGTTCTGTGCTGGCTTTCCCCCTTTCCTTTCGCGGGTCTCAATGGTGAAGCGAGAGGAGTCGGCTCTCTCCGATCCCGCTATCGAGTCCCTTGCGGAGCCTTCCTACGGGGGGAGCAGGACCGGGAAAACAGGGTGTGTGAGGGGCGGAGAGATCTGTGCGGGGCAAAGGGAAGGGTAAAGCGGCTGTGTGTGTGTGTATGAGTCTGGAGGAGACTGAGTGGGGTGAGGGGATTGCGCTCCGTAGGGGGACCCCACCCCCCCCGGAAAGCCATCCTGCGGCAGGTCAGTAGAGAGGGTCTCGGGTGTTCCCAGATGTATCCCATCTTCCCGTTCGTGCGGTGCGTGAGGGCTTCTCTGCTTCACTGGGGAGGAAGACACCCCATGCCCTGGCTCCTAAGGGAAGGGGGGCCTGCCTGGGCACTCAGACCCCAGCAGGAGGTGGGGCAGGGAAACGTATCTTACTCTAGCTTCCGTCCGTCACCAACCCCAGCAGCCTTTATTCAGTCTCAGCCCCTCCTCCCCATTAACTTCATTTGTGACGGGAGAGGGGATGAGCCACTAGCCCCCATCCTCACAAGACACCAAAGGAAATCGAGGAGTAATCTCTAGGATAGGGAGCCAGGGCCTCGTGTGGGGCTGAGGGTTTGGAGGGGAAGGGGGGTCAAATGCATCTGAGGCTTCTTCTCATACAACCCCCATACCTGTTAAGGCACAAAAAGGGGGGGAGGGGAATGAATGGTGGCGGTCCTTTGATTTATTTGTTCCATAAACCTTGACTGTCCTATGAGATGGTAGATAGTTGATACTAAAAACTGCAAGACTGAAAATCCACTCACAACTGGGGAGCTTTAACTGCTAGTTCCTGTGGTATTTAAGCTTCTAGTCTTTGGGTTTGCAAAGAAAATATAACAAACCTGAACAGCCTCTTAAATCTGCTTTGGGCTTTTTCAGAGCTCAGCAGTTGCAGAATACAATTGACAAGAACAGTCAGTTTCACTGCTACTGTCAGGAAGCAGTGGGTCAGCAGTCAAACAGATGAGAATGATGTCAGTGCCATGTCCTTTCTGCTCAGGAGAGCTATGCGCAGCTGCTTGCAGGAGGGATGAAGTAGTAGAATTGCACTTACCTTGCTGCAGAAGGGTAAAAATACATCCTTCCACCCCCTCATAGCAGCCAGGAAGCTTTGAAGGGGGAAGAGAGAAAAGGAATATTGGAAGCAAGAAGCAGCTTTAGACTTATCAAACACCTCCTATCTAGAGGCTAATTTGAAAATTGGGACAGCACTCACCTTACCAGCAGATGGAGGCTGGTCTTTCTGAGGCATTGGCTCTGAAATTTGCTTAAGGAGGGCAAGCATATTTCTCACAGGTGTATGGGTGATGGGCTTAAACCACTTGCTAGTTGGTGACTGTGACTGGTACATTTTTCAATACCTGATTATCCTTATTTTACAGATGTGGAAAGTGAGTCATGTAGGAATATTAACTTGCTTAAGGCTGCATAACAAATCAATGATAGAGGTGGGAATAGAACATGAGCACACTTACCGTCACTTTAGAATGTTGGTATGTGGTTCCTGAGAATATTTTCAACATGCTGTTAGGTATATAGATACTTATTTCACTGATTATGATGGGTATTTAAAATGCTAGGAAATTGCAACGAACACAGATAAGCACGGCAACATGCTATTCGGCTGCTACTTCACAATGTAAGGTTAATGCCTTTTTTATATGTTTAATTTAATGTTTTCTTACAATTTCTGGCAGAGATGACTGGCTCTATTAACAATACTTGGCTTTTCTAAAGCATCTTCTAACCAGTGATTACAAAATGCTTTGCAAACATTAAAGATTATCTTCATTTTAGGATTGAAGAAACTGAGGCAGGGAGACTGGGTTTGGAACTCCTGATTCCAAATTCTTGACTTTAACAATAATATCTTTCCTTGGTTTTGTCCTAAGTCCTTCAGCCCAGGGCTTGAAAAGATTACAAGATACTTTTTAGCTGTTATTATCCCAGAGGTAATTATGGCAGATGAGATGTGTGGGCTGACCAACAGTGAAGCCCAGGGGCAACATGTTGGAAGAAGCCCAGTTATTCTCCCACCAACAGTTGGGAAGAGGGTGAGGAGACTGAATTTTCTACCAGGTAGCTGTCTCTAGCACCCACAAGTAGATTTCATCTTTTTTATTCCCATTTAGCTGTTAGAAGGGGGTGGCAGGGAGAGAGAACTTTGTCTTTCCCTTCTTCTGTGCAGAAGCTCTTTGCCATTATCTTTCTCCCAGAGACTACTGGTTTTACTCTACCTTTACACTCCAACTTTCATTTATTCTTCCCCTGTGACATAACCCCAGTGTCTGCAGTGGCTGCCTCTGTGGCTAGCTTTTTTTCTAAGCAGCAACTGCTTGAAATGACATTCTTGACAGTTTCACTGGTGCAAACAAGCTTTTTGAATAGTAGCAGTGGAACTGATCAGTCTTTGCCATGCTGCTGGAGAGCAAAAGGATAGTTGTGAAAATTTATCAAACATCTCCTATTTAGAGGCCCAGAAGATAAGGTGATAAGTAACAGTCAACATGGATTTGTCAAGAACAAATCTTGTCAAAACAACCTAATAGTGTTCTTTGACAGAGTAACAAGCCCTGTGGATAGGGAAGAAGCAGTAGATGGGATATATCTTGAGGAGGAGGTTGAAAAATTATTCTTGTTAACCTCTGAGGATAGAGCAAGAAGCAATGGACTTAAATGTCAGCAAAGGAGGTTTAGGTTGGACATTAGGGAAAACTTCCTAACTGCTAGAGTAGTTAAGCACTGGAATAAATTGCCTAGGGAGGTTGTGGAATCTCCATCATTGGAGGTTTTTAAGAACATGGTGGACAAACGCCTGTCAGGAATGGTCTAGTTATTATATGGTCCTGCCTTGAGTGCAGGGGACTGGATGAGATGACCTACTGAGGTCCTTTCCAGTCCTACACTTCTATAATTAGCAGTAGAGTCCCTTGAACTGTCTTTCTGCAGACTTACAAAGGCAGCACTAAACTGATCTTCTATTTGTTGTTTGGAAGGCTCTTTGCAACTATAATAGCTGGAAATATATATTTTTTTAAATTAAGGTTTAAGTTCTTCAGACATTTATATCGTAACTGTCCTCACTTGCTGGGGCAAGCTCATTTGTCCTGAAAAAGTGGGTGAGTGGGATGCCACTATGTCTCACACAGTCATCTTCCTCTTTGCCAGAATGAGAGTTGTATCAGTGCTAATGTTAGGGTACAGATATTTCATCTGAGCTGGATTCATGCTGCCACTGGTTGAAACAAAGTCTTCGGACAAATCTGGAGCATATCAAGCTCAGAATTCATTTGCTTTAATGAATTGCTAATACTCTGTAGTGAAGACATGTGCTGGGTTTTTGTTTTTTTCTCGCTGATCTGCCCCTTTGAAATGCCCTCTCTGTCATCATTTGATTAACTGACTTTGATCTCCTCCTGGTTTCAGTGGTTGGTTTCTGTATGAATTCAAACTTGATTGTTCTGGTTCTGTAATTCATGTGTGATGTAGTACTTTATTGTGCTTTTTGAAGTTTAATTTTTCTAGGCACTGAAGAGTTGCATTTCAAGTCCCTCCCCCCCACCTCAATTATTTGCTCAGCTTTAGCTGGAAGTGAAAAGCTCCATATCTCTACACCAATCTTGTGCCCATTCAAAAATAGCTTTTACTTCCAGGAAAGTTGGACTGTTTTGGTTTCACTGAAGTGATTAGAAAATGTCTGCACTTCCCTACTAAAAAGTGCTGGTAAAACTAAAAGAACATTAATTTCCCACAAATCTTAGATACTAGACATTTAACTATTGTACAGTAAACAGAACCAATGTAAAATAGTGCTGGTTTCACCATGTTACTGTATTTGGAATTGTTGTGACTAAAAGTCAGGGTTTTGGTTTTGTTTTTTTTTGTACAGAAGTAAATAGAAGAAGTTGTGACATTGTCGTAGACCCAACAATGTGCCTTTAAGGCACCAGAAAGCTAATGAAGGAAGCAACTGAAAAAATTATTAAATAGGCTGTGTTGTAGCTTAAAGAATTGCCACCACCTGGAAGCAAGAAAAATCACTGTAGTTGAAACTGAATGACTTAAAGAAATGTGTTATTGATGAAAGCCATATATATGAAGTATCTGGCAAAGTGAAGGAGTTTTGGTGAAAAATGGCAGTTTATTTAAAAAGGAACCCAGGAACTATGGAATGGGGGAAAGAATTGTGAACAAGCTTAAAATTCCTCTTCTTAAATAGTGCAGAAATGTCATGACAGTTTTTATTCATTCACTGTATTGAAAAAGGGGAGTTTGATGTGCTGGTAATCTTTGTTAGTGTTCCAAAATTTAAATGTATAACAAACTACAAAATAATTGTAATGCCACTTCTTTGGAACAATTCTTAATTGAATTAAATTCTATTTCTAAATCACCATTTCTATGTTTTGGAAGCAGTAGTTAATAGCACTCTGTTATAACATAGAAATAAATTGCATGCATTAAGAAACATTGCTGAAGATCTGTTTGGACTCTTGCTACATGAATGTTCTTCATGCTTGTTACCTTAGTTCTCCTGTGCCCTAATCTATTTTTACTTCCTAGATACTAAAATTGTTCAGATATTCCTGTATGGCTGATTTTTGTTTCCTGAATGTGATGATTGTCTTTGGGACGATAGAGGGTTTTAGCCAATATGGTGAAAATTTAATTTAAAAAAAAATTGGAATCATTGGAAGCCTAGTGAAACTAGGCTTCCAGTCAGCCTAACCCAGTATTACACTGTTTCAATGAGACAGTTTGTTTTTCAGTAACTTTAACTAAAATGATGGTTAAAACAGGTGTAGCTGCTAGAGTCTAGTTTATGCTGTAGCTCATGCTTCTTCATGTGAGCTGGTGTTAAAACTCATGAGAAATGTTTGTTAATTTCCCCACTGTGAACATAGCTTGGTTCTTTCACTAATTCCCTTGTCTTTCTTTCAAAGCCTTAGACTCCTAAAAGGAATGTCAATTTCTAGCTTCACAAAGCTATTTATCCATTATTTGCTTTTTTTGGCATACCATCGGTAAATACTAAACTAGGGTTGATTTACAGGGCCAGACTAGTCAATAACATATGAGCAGAGCCAGATTAAGGCAGCCTGGAGCTCTAGGCACACTGTGACCCTGGGCCCCTGTGGCTCCATCCACTAGCCACCCCACCCAAAAAAGTTAGGGACAATGGCATGGGTCCCTCTTCTACTCAGGATTGGCTGCTGAGGCATGCTTTCTACCCCATTAAGAAAGAGGAGGCATCAGGATACTAGTAGCACTCACTCCAGCAGCTCAGATGTATCTGCTTGGGTGGATATGCCAGACCCACTGGTTTTAGAGTTAGGCCTGGTCTACACTACGAGTTTATATCAAATTTAGTAGCATTAAACCGCATTAACCCTTCACCTGTCCCACACAACGAAGCCCTTTATATCGATATAAAGGGCTCTTAATACCGGTATCTGTAATCCTCCCCGACAAGGAGAGTAGCGCTGAAATCGGTATTGCCATTTCGAATTAGGATTAGTGTGGCTGCAATTCAACGGTATTGGCCTCCGGGCGCTATCCCACAGTGCACCATTGTGACCACTCTGGACAGCAGTCTGAACTCGGATGCACAGGCCAGGTGGACAGGAAAAGCCCTGCCAACTTTTGAATTTCATTTCCTGTTTGCCCAGCGTGGAGAGCCGATCAGCACAGGTGACCATGCACTCCCAGAATCAAAAAAGAGTTCCAGCATGGACCGTAGGGGAGATACTGAATCTGATCTTTGTATGGGGAGATGAATCTGTTCTATCAGAACTCCGTTCCAATAGACAAAATGCCAAAACATTTGAAAAAAATCTCCAAGGCTATGATAGACAGAGGTCACAGCAAGGACACAACACAGTGCTGTGTGACAAGCGTAATGGAAAGCCAAAGAATCAAATGGATGCTCATGGAGGGAGGGAGGGGGGACTGAGGACTCGAGCTATCCCACAGTCCCCGCAGTCTCCGAAAACCATTTGCATTCTTGGCTGAGCTCCCAGTGCCTGAAGGGTCAAAAACATTGTCACGGGTAGTTCAGGGTATATGTCGCTAATCTCCCCCCTCCCGCCCCCCATGAAAGAAAAGGGGAAAAAATTGTTTCTCGCCTTTTTTCAATGTCACTGTATGTCTACTGGTTGCTGCTGGTAGACATGGTGCTGCAGCAGCATCCCCTCCCCTTCCCTTTCTGATGGCAGAGAGTGTAATAGGCTTGATAACTGTCCTCATCATCCCGTGAGTGCTCCTGGCTGGCCTCAGTGAGGTCGGCCGGGGCGCCTGGGGAAAAATGGGAATGACTCCCGGTCATTCCCTTCTTTAAGCTTTGTCTCCTGGAGATTCAGTCCTGCCTGGAATATCATAGCAGCTGGAGGCTGCCTTCCCCCCCATTTTATCTCAATAAAGTCAGTGTTTCTTATTCATGCATTCTGTATTACTTCATCACACAAATGGGGGGATAACTGCCACGGTAGTCCAGCAGGGGTGTGGGAGGAGGGAAGCAATGGGGTTCCAATGGATGGGGTTGTAATGGATGGGGTTGTTGCAGGGGTACCCCCTAGAATGGCATGCAGCTCATCATTTCTGCGGGATATGTGGGGCTCTGACCTGGAAGGGCTCTCCTCTCTGGTTCTTTAGTAAGCTTGACCTGGGGAGTCATTCCTATTTTTGTCCATGCGCCGCCGGCCGACCTCACCGAGGCCAGCCAGGAGCACCCATGACAGCAGCAGATGGTACAATAGAACTAGTAACCGTCATCGCCAATTTCCGAAGCAGCAGATGGTACAATAGGACAGGTAACAGTCTCTGCTAACTTGCAAAGGCAAGTGAATGCTGCTGTGCAGCACTGCAGTACAGCGTCTGTCAGCAGCATCCAGTAGACATACAGTGACAATGAAAAAAGACTAAACGGTCTCCATGGTTGCCGTGCTATGGCGTCTGCCAGGGCAATCCAGGGAAAAGGGTGCAAAATGATTGTCTGCCGTTGCTTTCATGGAGGGAAGATTAACTGACGACACTTACCCAGAATCACCCGTGACACTGTTTTTGCCCCATCATGCATTGTGATCTCAACCCAGAATTCCAATGGGCGGGGGAGACTGTGGGAACTATGGGATAGCTACCCACAGTGCAACGCTCCAGAAATCGACGCTAGCCTCGGTACATGGACTCACACTGCTGAATTAATGTGCTTAGTGTGGCCGCATGCACTCAACTTTATACAATCTGTTTCCAAGTACCGGTTTCTGTAAAATCGGAATAATCCCGTAGTGTAGACATACCCTTAGTGTCATATTGAAATTCATGGAACACTTCACACCTCTCAGAGCTGTTGTTCTGAGCAATCTTCAGAGTCACAAGGATATTGTTGCTTTGGTTACATTTACACTCAGTTCATGTTTTCAAGCTCTTCTTTGCAACCATTAGGGCTAGAAGATATAAAAAGGCACTTGAGACATCTCCATATTAAAATAAAAGCTGAAACTCTGATGTAATCACGAGTCCAGAATATGCTGAACATGTCTAGTGAGCCGTGAAGTGGGAGATAGGTCTGTCACTTACCATGTGCCTGGGAGAGATGAGGAAAGTGAGCTGTGAAAGAAAGCTTTTGGTAAGGTTATGTCAACTGGTGTTCCCAGTTGGGCCCCAAGACTTACATATGCAGCAGCCTATAGGGTTTGCTGTTTTTCTCTCTCTCTTGTGAAACTGTCATTGCATAAGTGTGACACAAAACTTCACATGCAGCTTTATTAGGAACAGGTAAAGAGGTGTTTCCAATACAGGGAGTAATGGCACATGCAGGTGGAATAATGCAGATTGGTCTATTAAGAGATTGTTCTCCAACCCACTTCTGGGCCATGGTGACTTTTACCCACTGCATTTCAAATCGTGCCATCTGAAAATATAACTCTTGTCCTTTATTTAATCAAATCTTTAATGAATAGACAAAAGAAGTAAACAAATACACACTCTACACAACCGTACCATAATATCTCACTTAAATCCTCCTTCAATCTCCCTCAGTGCTGGTGAGGAAAGGTAGGGTCTGTGGAATTAACAAGTTTGGATTCTGATGACTAAAGAAGGAAGCCAAATTAGAGTTGAGGATTTCTTTTAGGAAATGCCCTGCCATCGGGCTCCTGCTTTTTTGAAACGATGGACCTATAGCTTGAATAATCTGCCATTCCCAACTCTGCTAATATTACATTAGAGGAGAGGCAAACCCTCAGGGTCCCCATTAATTTAGGGCCCTAGAGATGGAAATTTAGTTTCTAAACAGAGTTCAAGAGGCTGTTGGAAGTCAGTGCAAGGCAGAGTACCTGTGTTGAGTGATTCCTGTATGACTCATTGCTCAGCAGATGTGAGGCTGACTTTTGCAGTGACTGGAGATTCTGAGTGGTTCCAGTCCACTCTTTTTGAAATTGGAGTCAGCTGTTCACCACTCAAATTGCACAAGGCTAGCATGATGATGGTGATTTTGAGGAAGAATGTGGAAGAGTTAGAGAGGGAAACATCTGCAGCCCTGCTTAAGATAACATGGCTACCATTTATGAGGCAAGTTTGTGTTGGAGTTTTATTAGTTTGTGATGTTGGAAGATCTAGTAACTATAGCTAAACAGATATTTTGCATCTGTGTGGGGCCAAAGGAGCACAGCTTTTCTTTTTAGCTGCAGATATACCATCAGTGGGATCCTGGTCCATGAATAGGGCTCCTAGGCACTACAATAATTCAAATGAACAATAATTATAACATGCCTCTGTCACCTCAAGATTAATTTACTGTAATCTCCTCTAATTGAGACTGCATATTATTCACAATACTGGATCAGCTAGTCCAGATGTGTTGGAAACACAGAGGTAAGTACAGGCAATGTACTGAATATGCTGCAGTTTACCAACTCCTTATGGCCTCAAACATGTTGAACAAGAAAAGTGACGAAACTGATCTCAGACTATTTCACATGAAAGCTATCATGTCAGAAGAGAGAGTGCCCTAAACCACCATCTAGTAAGCAATGAACGGAGCCAGTCTAACAATTGTGTATACCTTAAATAAGCAATGGTATCAGAGGCAGTTAATATCCTATAAAATCAGCACAGGCAGTTCATTGTCCTCCATTGTTAAGAGAAGCTCCGTAATCAGTGTTGCTTGTTGCTCAAACCCAAGTCTAAAGCCCAAATGAGGTGGGATTCAGGAAAGATGAAATCTGTAGAACCTGTCATGGGTCCTGCCACAATCCTCTCCATAAACTTTCCCAAAGCTGGAAGATGGTGTGCAGTAGACCCAATACTACTTCTCTGACCTTCACTCTCCAAGAAGAAGTTGTCTCCAACTTGCAGAGCACCTTCAGAAGGGCTCAGTGTTGCCTACTCTTTTTTGATTCTTGTGATATTTTGTGGTTGTCTTAAAGCCCCACCTCCTGGAGTCATGTGATTAAGTGAGACTGTCTTCTTTCTTTTCTTCTTTTTTTTTTTTAAATAAAATGTCTTCAGCCATCACGATTGCCAAGAAAAAAATTGAAAATGTGAACTCCAGTCTCAAAAATTAGAAGATAAATTGTGACCGGGTGCTTGATGTGGGCCACACTGAAAATGCCACATTCAGTACAGACTAAGAAATAGGACAGACAATCCCCAAAACTCTTGGTTTATTCTATAATTATATTCACCAAGCCAGTAACAAAAGAGCTTCTGCAGTACCCTACTGGTTAACCAGAAGCCAAATGCAGTCCCTTCTACAGATTGAATAATAAAATAAATGGGGAGTTATAAATGGTTAGTAGGTCATGCACATATAAATGATTGCGAAGTCCTTATATCAGGTTTGTAGCAGTGATGGAATAGCTTGCTGGCTTGTAAAGTTTCTCTGGTAACTTCCAAAAGATTGTAAGGTTCTCAGTCCATAGTTCAAGATGCTCGTTTTAGTTGTAAATCCACAGTCCAGAGAATCAGATCAGGAAAGAGTCAAACTGGAGATGTCTCAAGTGCCTTTTTATATCCCCTGTCATGTGCATGGAAGTTTACAGTCCTGAACAAAGTCCACAGCCCCTGTTTGTGGAAAGTTACTGGCCCAAGGTGGAGTCCAGGGTCACAGGAGCATCTCATATATCCTTACATGATTTGCTGAATCACAGGAGGGTGGCCATTGGCTCTTCAGGAAGAGCTACCTGGACAGGGTAAGCAGTGGTGTAAGTGGAATCCATTTCTTCCCGGTATGTGGGGGGAGGCACATGACCTCTTCATATCACCCTCCACATGACTCCATCCCCAGTCCGAGGCCTCCATGCTCTCCCCATCCCCTCTCCATGATCTGCCCCCACTTACCCGGGGGGGGGGGAGGGGAAGGGAGACAAGGCCAATGGCAGCCCCAAGCCTGCAGCTTCTCCAGCGTGGCTGTACCACCCAAGCACTTCCACGCAGGATCTCCTCCGTCTGTACAGCAGTCCCACCGATGGATAGGGGTGGGGCTAGGGGTGTACAGCAGCTGTGCTGGAGGAGCAACTGGCGTGGGGCCACCCAGTGGCCTCATGTTCTGCTTCTTTCCCCGCTGTGGTTTCCAGGAGAGCCCTGCAGTTCAGGGCTTTCCTGGGAACCACAGCGGGGAAAGGAGCAGAACACCAGCAGCTCCTCTGGTGCCTGTGCTGCTCCAGCTCCCCCGGCCCTGTCCTTTAGCAGGGCTGCTGCTGTAAAGATGGAGCCAGAGGAGACAGTTCTGTGGAAGGGCAAGGGGTGGGGCTGAGAGTTCTGCTTCTTTCCCCGCTGGGAGGGGCAACGGGGAAAGGAGCAGAATGCTGTCAGCTCCTCTGGCAGCTGTATTGCCCCAGCCCCGTCCTCCGGTGGGGCTGTTGTCGGACGGAGGAGACCCTGTGTGGAAGGGCTGGAGGTGGTACCACTGCACTGGAGGAGCTTCTGGCATGAGGCTGTCCAGCGGCCCCATGATCTGCTGGTCCTCCTTCCGGTACGCCGTCCCAGCTATAAATATGTTGCTGGTGCCTCATACCAGACCAGACCGCCCTAGTTGCACTGCTGGGGATAAGTTTATTCAATAGCCCATTGTGAGAGCTGAGGTTTCCTGATAGCACATCAACATATAGATGTCTAGCCTTGATGTAAATCTACCTGGCGGGCGTCACCCATGAATGCAACACGTGTAAGATCAAAGTACATAGCCAATATTCATAATTTCAGATACAATGATGATACATGTATATACATAGGATAATCATACTTCAAATTATAACCTTTCCATTGACACCTTACATGATGCACTTTGTATAAGATTTATGGAAATTGTAAAATGGTGGTAAGTGATACACCTCTACCTAGGTATAACGCTGTCCTTGGGAGCCAAAAAATCTTATCATGTTATAGGTGAAAGCATGTTATATTGAACTTGCTTTGATCCACCGGACTGCACAGCCCCGCCTCCACCCCACCCCACCCTCCGGAGCACTGCTTTACCACGTTATGTCCAAATTTGTGCTATATTGAGGTAGCGGGGTATAAATGGTCACCTTTCTTATACACAGCATCACAAAACCTCACAATCCCATAACAAAACAAACCTCAGAATTATTATTTTTTTTTTTAATCATGATTTCAAAGCCAATGCCATGATTTTGGTGGGGGAGGCTCACGCATGATTTTTAACTGTTTGGGGCTTGCAATATTAGAGAACGAGTCTGGATGAAACACAAGCCATAAAGAACTAGCAATTGTCCCCTCCAGCCATTGCTCTGTTTTCATGCAGGTATACAAGTTATTCTGAATCTGAGCACCTTTATCCTAAATGTAACATGAAAACTCTACTTTGTAACTGACTGGAGGCAGCATAGATCCAGCAAGCTGTCTTATGGGCTGTTCTGGAAGTGAAGAAGCATTTTTGTTATACAATGCAGCCTAAAGTTCTGACTAAAAATTCCATATGCTGTAATGCCCCAGTCTTCTTCCACCAGTGCTCTGGCAGTTTCCAATTTTGCTTTATCATTTGCAGGTCATCTCTAAACCACTGTACTGCATGTGTTACTATGTTTTTGTAAAATGATCTATAAAAAGTACTAAGCATTAATACTGAAATCTGGAAGCACTAACAGTAGCTTTTTGAATTACTATATTTTGGCTGGTATTGGGAAGAGAAGGCCGGAAGAACTGCCTAGTTCTCTGTCTCGGCTGTGATCTCTGACCCTTCTTCATATTCTTGTAAATATTTTAAAGCCAGAAATAGACTCCAGTACATACTGTTTACTGAAGATTGATGTCCTCAAACCTAAATAACATCAGGTTTAAAATTGTATTCAATAGTAGCAGATACTTGAAGCTCTGAGTTCCATGAGCTATGGAAATGATGTTTTTTTATTTCTAATTCTCATCTCAAAATAGTCTGGAAAAATGTACTGGTCCTGAAAGCATTTATACTAGTCCCCAAATGTTACTAGCCCGGACCAGTCACAAGGACCTGCTCTTGTTTGCCAACCAGTCCAAAATTGAATACAGCTGTTCTGCCTTAGAATTTCCAACCTGTTTTCATTAAACATTGAGACCTTTCTTTTCTTTTTTTTTTTTATTTATTTTAAAGTGGATTGTCTTGAATCAAGAGTGATACAAAGAGGCTGTGGCTCTTGCTAACACTTTAAAACATGGAGTTTGCTTACATTAAAAAAGCTGTTTGCTTTTTTATCCTAAAATATGTATATATTTTTATAAAATTCTTAAGGTGGTTAACACAAAATCAGTTACCCAGCTTACATTTAATTTTGCTAGCTAGAGCTACTGCAAATGTTTTTCTCCATTTTGAAAAAAAATGTATTTTAAAAAAGTAGTTTTGAACAAACACATGCATTGAGCTAAGCTATTATTCAGTGTATATTCTAATTCCTTATTACCACTTATAAAATAGCCTAAATTCTGTTTTTAAGAGTCTAGTCCAGCAAAATGTTTACCAAGGGATCTATTATAAGGGAATATGTTTATCAGGGCATTTGCAAAGTATGCAGAAAATAACTGAGTACCTTTCAATTTGTTCCCAGAGCTCAGATGCCTGTACTGCTGTGAACTGGAAGAGCACTGTGAGTATTGATATGCAAATAAACACACAAAGCATTTAAAGGTTTATAATAGGGAGAGAGTGGGAGGATGGAGGAGGTTACAAATGCTTAGAAAATGCCAGAACATTTCTAAAATTCTAACTATTGCTTTTAGCTTAATGTTCTATTATATACTCTTGGGAATTAAACTGCATTTATTTTTAAAATCTAATATCAATTCATGCAGTACTAGTTTATTAGAGATGCATCTGTATTCTGAGGCCAGCAAAGTTTTCAGATAATAGTTTATAATTGCCTGTTTCTGGAATCTTCTAAATAAGGATTTTAAAGTGTAGAAACTTTATTGGTCTATAGTGCGCTATATGCTTTTTCTTCAGGTTTTGCAGATGTGGATCACTGACCTACATAACCAATAAGAGATTGTGATTGATGTTAAGATAGGGTTGTAACAATAATACCTGGAAATATAATAGTTTGTGGCTACAGTGGGAAAGGGGGGTCCTGTCATGTGCAAGGATGTTTTAGTCAAGTTAATTATCAATTTAATGAACATCTTTTAAATGTCATAGGCTGGTTTTCATATTAATTTCAAACATTTTGGAAAACTCATTCTTTTTAAGGTGTTGTGAGGTGGTGGTAGGTTTTTGTTCCATTTTTTTGCTAGTAGGAGGAGGGAGGGGGAAGAAGGTTAAAATATGAGTGGTGATGGGTAATGCGCCATCAAGATAAGATGGTGCCATCACTGTTAGCCTCTTACTCCCTAGCAGCAAGCAATTTATATTCCCTAGCAGCAAGCTGTAGTGCATCTGGTGAAAACACTCTATGGCAACCGGGAGAGTGCTCTCTCCTAATTCGCAATATTTGATATAAATCAATATGGATTTTTTTTAAAAGTACACAGAATATTTTCTGCAGTTGTCGGTTTTTGCAGGCTAGGAAAAACTTATTGTTTGCTAGAAATATATTTGGGGCTGAACAGATAGGTAAAACTCAGGGTCATTGCCCCAAAGAGATCCCACGTTACATTGACAAAATGTGACAAGTGGTGATTACAAAATTTAGAAGGAATGGAAGATGAATGAAGGAGATCATATGGTATTTTATTCAGTGATGCATGCGGTAGAGAGATTCCAGATTTATTATATATTTTTTTTCTATTGGGGTCATTGCTAAGAGAGAGGAACTAGGATTTGTGAAACTTCATAAAGTATGCTTTGAGGAGGAACTCAAAGAAAGAGAAAGGGAGGCTTGGTGAAGCAGGCAAGAAGGATGGTGGTACTTGTAGGTGGCTATACAGAAGACAGGCAAGAGATTAAAGAAATGCAGTTGATTTGAAATCTAGTCAGTAGTTTCAGGTACTTCGCTTGCCTTTGAGGCTTTACAATCACATTTTTTTATTTTTTTTCCAAAATGTTTCCCTATTACTTGTATGAAAACCAACACAATAATAGGCTGACTGACAAGTGCTGTCAAACAGAAAAACCCTCTAATTATTGTAATTTTAGCTGTTACTTGGAACAATACTCGCCTAATTTTTTTTTAAATGCAAAAATGAAATTGGGTGGTTATCCCAACAATCTCTAACTGCCTGTTGGTCAAACTTCAGACCTGCATTTCAGCATTACCCAGTTTGTGGTTAGTGTGGCCTGGTGGTATGGTACTTGACTGGGAGTCAGGAGAGTTAGGTTTTGTTCCCAGCTCTGCCACTGCTCTCCTGTGTGACCTTAGGCAAGTCACTTCACTGCTCTGTGCCTCCATTTCACTTTATACCCTGTGTTTATCTGGATAGTCCCTGCCCCACATAGTTTGCTGTCTCTTACTTTGTTGTATATCGTGCCTAGAGCAGAGATCGGCAATGTTTGTCACGCGGCCATCCAGGGTAAGCCCCCTGAAAGGCTGGGCTGGTTTGTTTACCTGCTGCATCCTCAGGTTCGGCCGATTGCGGCTCCCACTGGCCGCAGTTCACCGCTCCAGGCCAATGAGGGCTGCGGGAAATGGAGGTCAGCACATCACTCATCCCACACCACCTCCAGCAGCTGCGATCGGCCAAACCTGCAGGTGTGGCAAGTAAACAAACCAGCCCGTTCCACCAGAGGGCTTACCTTGGCGGGCCACGGGCCAAACGTTGCCGATCCCTGGCCTGGAGCAATGGGGACCCAATCTCAATGGGAATTCCAGGTGCTACTAATGTAATGTAAATAATGCAGTGTGTCCCACTGAGTCTGAAAATGAAAATTCGCCTACTTTCTCACATTTCTTGAAAATATTGCTACTCAAGAAAATAAATGAATTATTTGCTCTCTCTCCTCCCCCCGGTTGTCCTTCTCCTCTCCCAGCTCCATTCACTCTATTGCCTTATGTACACACATTCATTTTGTGCGCTTTGCCTAATGAAGGGCAGAACACTCCTGCTAACTGGTGGGATTTACAAGGGTAACTACATTTTAGATCACAGTTGTCCTTGGAAAAGTTACTTAAACTTCTCCATTTGTATAGCTCTGCAGGAGAAAAGCTTACATTGTGGGGGTGGGAGGAAATTGCTGAGAGTTGGCTTGTATACTGTTAGTGTCACAAGTCACTTTTCTATAAGATGGCAGCTGCCAGCTGGAGTTTTCCTTTGGTATGCCAATTGTAAAATTGAAATAGTTTTCAAATGCTGTTTAAATTTTTTTTTTTTAAATGTGATAAGTGCTTCTCACTGTATGATTAAAACACGAAACTGAGTATAATGGAAGAGATTAGAAAACGTATCAAATGCTAGAGGCTGATACAAAAGGCAAGGCAACTGTGGTTTAAGGTCAATGCCATAGTGAGAAGTTCACCTCTGTTCACAGCTGTCGAAGGGAAAAAGGAAGTCCTGGATTTCCTACCGTGGTGCTGTCCCTAGATCTGATGTGGAGAAGGGAAGAGCTTGATTGATTGATTGATTTAGCCTCTTGTTAGCAGGTGTTCTGGCGTTAGTCTATATGATTTTATAAAAATACGCTAATGAGTGAATATAATGTAACTGGAATATGCTTCATGCAAAAGGTCTCTTGTAAGGTGTCATTACAAAGCTTGTAAACTACTGAGTGTGATCATCCTATTTGTATAAATGTACCACTCTTGTATCTGAAACTAGAAATATGAAATATAACTCTGAGGGCCTATGTAATTATGCAAAGTGTGGGCCATGAATGGTGGTTTGGAATCTCGATGACTCCCATTAACCAGGACAATTAACTGCAGATGGTTGTGTTTTACCTGTAAGTGTTCCTGTATACTTGTGTGCTGGCAAGTGGGTAATAAAGTCTTGCGGTGACATGTGATCATGTCACCTGAACTGGAATCCATTTTTAACCTGGTGTCCCTCCATTGAGAAGGAGGGGGTGGGAACCCAGAGAGGGACAAAGGATTCCTGCCTTATACAAAAGATTAAATAAATGGGAGGAACAGAACAAAGCAGGAGGAGCCATCATGAAGAATCCCCTAGCTACCCCCTGAGCTGGAACAAGAACTGTACCAGGGGAAAGAATAATGCCCAGGCCTGGAAGGTGTCCAGTCTCAGGAAAAAACTTACTGAAGCATCTCTGAGGGTGAGATTATCTGTATTCAGTTTGATTAGACATAGATTTGCACGTTTTTTTTATTTATTTTGTTTGATGACTTACTTTGTTCTGTCTGTTACTATTTGGAGCCACTTAAATCCTACTTTCTGTATTTAATAAAATCACTTTTTACTTATTATTTGACCCAAAAGTATGTATTAATACCTGGGAGAACAAACAGCCATGCATATTTCTCTGTCAGTGTTATAGAGGGCCAACAATTTATGAGTTTACCCTGCATAAGCTTTATACAGGGTAAAACTGATTTATTTGGGTTTAGGCCGCATTGGAAGTTGAGCATCTGAGTGTTAAAGACAGGAACACTTCTGTTATCTGCTTTCAGGTAAACCTGCAGCTTTGGGGTAAGTAATTCAGACCCTAGGTCTTTGTTGGAGCAGACAGGTGTGTCTGGCTCACCAAGACAGGGTGCTGGGGCCCCGAGCTGGCAGGGAAGGCAGGGGTAGAAGTAGTCTTGGCACATCGGGTGGCAGCTCCCAAGAGGGGTTCTGTGATCAAACCTGTCACAGGGGTCGAAACTGCAAAATATACTCTTTTTTCCTCTTCTCTGGCCTGCTGAAAAAAGAAAAACTTTTTTTTTTGTTTTAAGTCCCCTGCCTTTGAGCCCTCCAACAGATGGATTTAGGGAAGGGTAGTCTCTGCTAGTCTATCCCTCCCTATCCTCACTGCTTTTGTAAGAGAAGTTTTTCCCCACTAATTCATTTATTGGTAACTCCTTCTCCATGAAAAGCACCAGTGCCTGCTGCTGCAGCTGTTCATGGCCTTCCCAAATAGTGGCAAAGTGAAGCTGATATAGTTCTTGCCAGTTTCACAGCTATCTGTTGGTTTCTGTATACTACCTTTGAAAGTGATCATAGTCTTGTCAGCTGGGGAGTGAAAGGTACTGGGAAGGCCATGAGCAACACAAGATACCAGGCACACTCTGTGGACTGAGAAAGACGGCACTGCGTTGTTTAACATTTGAAAAGTTATTTTCACAACCATAAAAGGTAGAAGCTTCATTGTTTAAAATAAAAGCTTAGCTTCTCTGGTGGGTGATATAGGTTCCTTTCTCATCAGTGAAAACTTTCTACTTGCTGGCAAAATGTCAAGTAGAGTTTTCAAGCTCTGAAAATAGAAGCCATTTTCTTTTGAAGGGACACCATCAACTGTAAGTTTAGTCAGTTTAAAAAATTAAATTGGTTAAAGGGATTTCAGATGCTATACCTTCCATCTGCCAATATTTTTGATTTTACAATTACATTTTCTATTTTTTAAAGGTTTTAATCTCCCTTGTTTCTGTGTGAATGAGAAAATGACCCGAGTAATACAAGAAAAACAGACAAACTGATTATACATAAAGTGCTGTCAAATATACAAATATATACAAATCTTCTTAACTTCTTTCAGTTACAGTAAATTAGAAGTTAGTTGTGACAGTAGATAAGCACACCTTCAGAGAGACGTGATTTTTTTTTAAGATGACTGCCATTTTAAACTGTCTCATAATTTCTCACATTAGAGTTAAGACTACTGCCTCCTTTGCATCCTGGCTGATAAATCTAAGATCTTATTCTGCTGCTGTTGTACCACCTTTGCATAACTCCAGTTAATCAGAACTACGTACGTACTGAGAAGGATTGGGAATATAACATCTGTTCTGATACCTAAGTACAGCACAAGGAAGAGATTTAAGGATGAAATGAAAGCCTTAAATTGAAATTTCCTGGCTTTTTTTGTGGGTAATTTATACCATTCTGCTATATAATATTGTTACCCTTCTTACACACCCTTTTGTATTTTCTCAGTTTTCTTTGACTTCTTGGGAATTTCAAGATGTTGCTGGCAATTTAATGTGGAAGGGAAGGATAAACAGCTGCAAATCTTAAACAGATTGTCTGAGCTTACTCACATTAAACTCTTGTTTTTACACTACAAAAGTAGTGGCTTGATTTATGAAAATGGAGTTAATTCAGTATAACAGCCCAGCAGGTTAAATCTAGATTTCTGAAATCCTTAACCACTTTGTACTCTTTTCCGTCAACCAAAAAGGAGAAACCTACAAAATGAATGTTCTGATAGGCAGTCTGGTCTTGGTCAGTAATGCTTTCCTGAGGTGGGCCACTGCCAGCAGAACTAGTTAGGTTCTTCAGATTTGTCAAGGTTCCTCCCCAACTCTGAACTTTAGGGTACAGATGTGGGGACCTGCATAAACACTCCTAAGCTTAAATACCAGCTTAGATCTGGTTTCGCTGCCACCATCCAGATTCCTAAGTCTGGAACACCCCCTTTCCTTCCAAAACCTTCCCCTCCCTGGGTAGCCTTGAGAGGTTTTTTCACCAAGTTCCTGGTGAACACCGATCCAACCTCTTGGATCTTAACACAAGAAGAATTTAACCATCCCCCCTCCTTTCCGCCACCAATTCCTGGTGAGTCCAGATCCAATCCCCTTGGATCTTAAAACAAGGAAAAATCAATCAGGTTCTTAAAAAGAAAGCTTTTAATTAAAGAAAGGAAGATAAAAATCATCTCTATAAAATCAGGATGGAAAATACTTTACAGGGTAATCAGATTCAAAGAGCCCAGAGAAACTCCTCTAGCCTTAGGTTCAAAGTTACAGCAAACAGAGGTAAAATCCTCGCAGCAAAAAGGAACATTTGCAAGTTGAGAATACAAAAATAAGACTAACACGCCTTGCCTGGCTGTTACTTACAAGTTTGAAATATGAGAGACTGGTTCAGAAAGATTTGGAGAGCCTGGACTGATGTCTGGTCCCTCTTAGTTCCAAGAGCCAACAAACCCCCAAAACAAAGAGCACAAACAAAAGACTTCCCCCCACCAAGATTTGAAAGTATCTTGTTCCCTGATTGGTCCTTTGGGTAAAGTGTCAACCAGGTTTCCTGAGCTTCTTAACCCTTTACAGGTAAAAGGATTTTGGTGTCTCTGGCCAGGAGGGATTTTATAGTATTGTACACAGGAGGGCTGTTCCCTTCCCTTTATAGTTATGACAAGATTCTACTTCATTTCTGGCGTCACTAGGGAAGTGTTTTAGAGTAGCAGCTGTGTTAGTCTGTCACTAGGGAAGTGTTTATACAGGAGCAGATGTGTGATCTTCATCAGGTGGTTTTGGTAAGGCTCTTACTGAAAAACAGAGGTTAAAACAAGTGTCAGAAGAAGGTGATGTGGCTTGAGAAATACATGGGAACTAAAGTAGGATGGAAGAAAGATTGAGGGCACAGAAATAAAGAAGTGTTACTATTAATTGCACTGGTAGCTCAAAGAGTTAGAAACAGAATAATTGCCCATTTTGATAGTATTAGGGAGGACCAGTAAAAATAAAATAAATAGGGATGTCAAGAAATTAAAACAATAATTGTGATTAATCGCACGATTAATTGCACTGCTAAACAATAATAGAATACCATTTATTTAAATATTTTTGGATATCTTCTACATTTTAAAATATATTGATTACAATTACAGTACAGGTTTTAGAGTAGCAGCCGTGTTAGTCTGTATCTGCAAAAAGAACAGGAGTACTTGTGGCACCTTAGAGACTAACAAATTTATTTGAGCATAAGCTTTCATGGGCTACAGCCCACTTCGCTCAAATAAATTTGTTAGTCTCTAAGGTGCCACAAGTACTCCTGTTCTAATTACAGTACAGAATACAAAGTGTACAATGCACACTTTATATTTATTTTTATTATAAATATTTGCACTGTAAATAAAATAAATAATATCTTTCAATTCACCTAATACAAGTACTGTAGTGCAATCTCTTTATCATGAAAGTTAAACTTCAAAATGTAGAATTGCGTACAAAAAAAACCCCTGCATTCCAAAATAAAAGCATGTAAAACTTCAGAGCCTACAAGTCCACTCAGTCCTACTTCTTCTTCAGCCAATCGCTCAGACAAACAAGTTTGTTTACAGTTATGCAGTAACGGATTAGCCACTGGGCCAACAGGGCCCGTGCCCTGGAAAAATGGGTGCCGCCTCAACCTGCTCCACCTGCCCACCCAGCACTCCTACACCCCTCGGAAGCCCCTCTTCCCCAACAGGAGCGCTGAGTGTGCAGGAGAAGCCCTTGCACCCCAAGCACATTCCCTGGCAGGAGAGCCAGGGAGAGGGGCAGGGTGGACTGCAAAAGGAAAAGGTGGGAGGGGCCCCCACTTGCTCTGGCCTAGAGCCCCACAAAACCATAATCTGCCTCTGCAGTTATGTAACAAAAACAAAAAATCTACATTTGTAAGTTCCACTTTCAAGATAAAGAGATTACACTACAGTATTTGTATGAGGTGAATTGAAAAATGCTATTTCTTTTATCATTTTTGCAGTGTAAAATTTGTAATAAAAATAATATAAAGTGAGCACTGTTCACTTTGTATTCTGTGTTGTAATTGAAATCAATATATTTGAAAATGTAGAAAAAACATCCAAAATGTTTAATAAATTTCAGTTGGTGTTCTATTGTTTAACAGTGTGATTAAGACTGCAATTAATCACGATTAATTTTTTATTTCAATTAAATTTTTGAGTTAATTGCGTGAGTTAACTGCAATTAATCGACAGCTCCACAAATAAATCCTCTGGAACACAGAAAAGTGTTTGGAATTTAAGTAATAGATTAAGTTCTTTATTTTTCTTGCTTTGAGGTCTTCAGAACTTTGATAATGACCCTGCTGAGGATATATTCAAATAATAGTCTCTCCCTTTCCTATTTGAACAGATGCCCAAGTAGCCAATGTGCTTGCTCTCTTTGGAGATTGGGGTGGTCATAATTTAAAAGCCAATATTTTTCCAGGGCACTGGCTCAGGAGAATTTATATTTGGCATGAGGTTATGGGTGAGGGATACTATATATGTCTGGGTGCAATATTTAGGTAGAGGAGTCACAAAAAATTCTGTACAGCTTTTTAATACTGTTCTCTCCCTCAGCTTACCCACAGCCAAATACACCCACCCACCACCTATCATCTTGTGTAAGTACCAACTGCTGCAATTATTCTGCAGTAGAAGGGAGATAGCTAGTCTCCATTCAGCAATGTGAATGATTTGATTTAACCAAGCAAGGGTATTTTTAAAGAATGTTTTATCATGAGAAAAAAAAATTCATTTTAAATGTGGACTGAACTCGCCAATTTTATTTTTAAAAGAGAGAGACCATGTTACCACAGAGTATCAGAATGCAGTGCACATTTTTTTTTCCAGTTAAATATGGATGACCCTTTCCAAAGGTCAGGAAACAGTTCCAGGGTGGGAGTCTGCTGTGGTGGGAGCCAATAGAGACTTGGAACACCAAACCTCTTTCATCAGAAGGTCAAGTTTCACCTCAGGAAGTCTATAAACTAATTACTTATTGCTGGTAAAATTCTTTTAATAAAAAATAAATCCTTACTATTTTTAAAACTTGATGTTGACTCCAACTGCATTGGAGTTGTAGCAATTACTTTTTTGCCTGTTTGGAAAGCTTGGGAAGTCTGAAAGGGAAAAACAGATCCCTAGGCAAATATTCTACAGCCAAGAAACCTTGGAGAGCAAAGAAAAAAAAAAAAGAAAGGGATGTGTGCTGATGGCTTTTCCCCATATGCCAGGTTCATCTACATGCCTTTGCCTACACCTACAATTTCCCTCAAGACAGCGGACTCCCCCTTATTAGACCGTTATGGCTGAAATGTATTTCCTAAAAAAAATTTTCTAGACAGAGGTCTCCTATTCCCAATCTCTAGCAGAAGTTTCTGTAAAGCACAGTGTTAGTAGTTTTTTGTTAAGGGTCTTACTATTTCAGGTCCAGCTTCTTCCTGCCATAATTGCTCTAAGAATGGTGTAGTGTCTCTTCCACTAGGTCATCATCACTATTTCAGTCCCATGCATTTGAAACAGGGTAGTGATCAAAAGTTTGTTACAAAGCCCTGGCTGTTATGTGATATGTATGAAATGAGTTGGTGACCTCACTCTAGTGCTTCAGCAGGTGTTCACATCAAAAGGATGAAGGATAGTTTTGTGTTTAAAGCCTGTGATTATATATTAAGACATTTGTGTTCCATTCCCAACTCTGCCACAAACGTCCTGTGTGATCATAGAGAAGTCACTTTGCACGTCTGCCTTTTTACACGTGGAGGAAAATAAGGATAATACTTAGGCCTGGTCTACACTAGAAGTTTAGGTCGAATTTAGCAGCGTTAAATTGAATTACCTCTGCACCCAGCCGCACAACTAAGCCGTTTTTGTCGATATAAATGGCTCTTAAAATCAATTTCTGTACTCCTCCCTAACGAGGGGTGTAACGCTGAAATTGACATTGCCGGTTCAAATTAGGGTTAGTGTGGACGCAATTCGACTGTATTGGCCCCCGGAAGCTATCCCACAGTGCACTATTGTGACCGCTCTGGACAGCAATCGGAACTCAGATGCACTGGCCAAATAGACAGGAAAAGCCCCGCAAACTTTTGGATTTCATTTCCTGTTTGCCCGGTATGGAGAGCTGATCAGCACAGGTGACCATGCAGTTCCAGAATCGAAAAAGAGCTCCAGCATTGACCGTACAGGAGGTACTGGATCTGTTCGCTGTATGGGGAGATGAATCCGTGCTATCCGAACTCCGTTCCAGAAGATGGAATGCCAAAACATTTGAAAAAATCTCCAGGGCCATGATGGACAGAGGCCACAACAGGAACTCAACACAGTGCCACGTGAAACTTAAGCAAGCGTACCAGAAAGCCAAAGCATTAAACAGACGCTCCGGGACAGGGCCGCAGACATGCTGCTTCTATGCTGAGCTGCATGCAATTCTGGGGGGGGGGCCGCCACTACTACCCCACCCCTGTCCATGGACTCCAATGATAGGGTAGTCTCAGTCACCATATCTGAGGATTTTGTGGACGGGGAAGATGAGGAGGAGGACGACGACGAGGTTGAAGAGAGCACACAGCATACCGTTCTCCCCGACAATCAGGATCTTTTTCTCACCCTGACTGATATACTCTCCCAAGGCGGTATCCTGGACCATGAAGCCGTACAAGGGACCTCTGGTGAGTGTACCTTTGTAAATATAAAACACAGTTTAAAAGCAAATGTTTTTTAATGATTAATTTGCCCTGAGGACTTGGGATGCATTCATGGCCAGTACAGCTACTGGAAAAGTCTGTTAACATGTCTCGGGATAGAGTGGAAATCCTCCAGGGACATCTCCATGAAGCTCTCCTGGAGGTACTCTAAAAGCTTTTGCAGAAGTTTTCTGGGGAGAGCAGCCTTATTCTGTCCTCCGTGGTAGGACACTTTACCACGCCATGCTAGTAGCAAGTAATCTGATATCATTGCATGACAAAGCCTGGCAGCGTATGGTCCCAGTGTTTGCTGGCATTCAAGCAACATCCATTCTCTATCTCCTCAGGAGAGTGATATTGTTCATGGTAACCTGGTTGAAATACGGGAATTTAATTAAGGGGACATTCATAGGTGGCCGTTCCTACTGGGCTGTTTGTTTGTGTCTGAAAAGAAATCCTCCCTGCAGTTAGCTGGGCAGGGGGGCAATTGGCGCTGAGCTGTTCGCGTTTGGCTAGCAGGGATCTTCCCTGATACCAGCCACGTGGTTGGGGAATGGTTAAAGCGATCATTGCAGAGGAAAGGAATTCGGCGGGAGGGGGAGTAGTTTGATTTCTGCTGCTGCACGTTAACACAAAAAGCTCAGCCCTAAATGGAAAACTCAATGGGCTTTGCTTGGTATGGGAAAGGAAGCTGCTGCTGTTATGAAGGTTGCAGAAGCCGAAAGACTATATGGCTTACCATGACCTCCTGCAAGCTGAATTCTGTTGCCCGGCGTGTTTGATCTCTAACACCGAAGCCACAGGCACTCAATATAAGATGCAAAAAATGACCTTGTACTGAAATCACATGTGCTACGTAATGTGAATAGTGTTGTTCACCGTGAAAGAGTATACCCATTGTTCTGTAAAATGTATCTTTTTAAATACTTCTCTCCCTTTTTTTCCGCCTGCAGCTGCAAATGTTTCAAGCCTCCCTCCTCCGTCCCAAAGGCTATCTCAGATAAGGCGGCAAAAAAAAACGCAAGTGCAATGAAATGTTCTCTGAGCTCATGCAGGCACCCCACACTGAAAGAGCTCATCAGAAAGTGTGGCAGGACACAATAGCACAGGACAGGAAAGCGGCCAGTGAACGTGAGGAGAGATGGCAGCAAGTAGGTTAGAGGATGCACGAAGCAACGTTGGGGCTACTGCAGGAACAAATGGACATGATCCAGCATCTGGTGGAGGTTCAGGAATGTCAGCTGGAGAGACTGCCGCTGCAACCCCTGTTTAACGGCCCTGCCTCCTCCCCAAGTTTCATATCCGCCTCCTCAACCAGACGCCCAAGAATGCAGGGAGGGAGGCTCCGGGCACCCAACCACTCCACCCCACTGGACAGAAGGCTGTCATTGAACAAGTATTGAAGTGGCCTTTTCCTTCCCTCCTCCCACACCTCATCCCACCCGGGCTACCCTGTGAGTTATCTCCCTATTTTTATAATTAATTAATAAAGAATACATGGTTTTTAAACGATAGCTACTTATTTCCAAGCTGTGATCGAAGGGGGGAGGGTGATTGGCTTAACAGGGAATTAGAGTCAACCAAGAGGGTGGGTTTTCATCAAGGAGAAACAAATAGAACTGTCACACGGTACCCTGGCCAGTCATGAAACTGGTTTTCAAAGCTTCACTGATGCGCAGCGCACCCTGCTGTGCTCTTCTAATCAGGGCCGGCTCCAGGTTTTTTGCCACCCCAAGCAGCGGGAAAAAAAAAAGAAAGCCACGATCGCGATCTGCGGCACTACCGCCACCACTTCCTTCTTCAGCGACTGGTCCTTCACTCCAAGACGGAGTGAGGGACCTACCGCCAAATTGCTGCCAAAGAGCCG
Source organism: Gopherus flavomarginatus (assembly GCF_025201925.1). Lineage (NCBI taxonomy): Eukaryota > Metazoa > Chordata > Testudines > Testudinidae > Gopherus > Gopherus flavomarginatus. The sequence continues at coordinate 56,069,061 of NC_066625.1, read as the reverse complement.
GACGTGCTGCCCCTTCCCCATTGCCACCCCAAGCACCTGCTTGCTGAGCTGGTGCCTGGAACCGTCCCGGCTTCTAATCACTCTGGTGTCTGGCTCCATGTAATTAGCGGCCAGGCGATTTGCCTCAACCTCCCACCCCACCATAAACTTCTCCCCCTTACTCTCACAGAGATTGTGGAGCACACAGCAAGCAGCAGTAACAATGGTGATATTGGTTTCCCTGAGGTCTAACTAAGTCAGTAAACTGCACCAGTGACCCTTTAAACGTCCAAATGCACACTCTACCACCATTCTGCACTTGCTCACCCTATAGTTGAACAGCTCCTTACAACTGTCCAGGGTGCCTGTGTATGGCTTCATGAGCCAGGGCATTAAGGGGTAGGCTGGGTCCCCAAGGATAACTATATAGGCATTTCAACATCCCCAACGGTTATTTTCTGGTCTGGGAAGTAAATTCCTTCCTGCAGTGATTTAAACAGACCAGAGTTCCTGAAGATACAAGCATCATGAACCTTTCCCAGCCATCCCACACTGATGTTGGCGAAACGTCCCTTGTGATCCACCAGTGCTTGCAGCACAATTGAAAAGTACCCCTTGCGGTTTATGTACTGGCTGCCTTGGTGGTCTGGTCCCAAGATAGGGACGTGAGTTCCATCTATCACCCCACCACAGTTAAGGGATCCCATTGCAGCAAAGCCATCCAGTATGACCTGCACATTTCCCAGAGTCACTACCTTTGACAGCAGCAGATCAGTGATTGCGTTGGCTACTTGCATGACAGCAACCCCTACAGTAGATTTGCCCACTCCAAATTGATTCCCAACTGACTGGTAGCTCTCTGGCGTTGCAAGCTTCCAGAGGGCTATCGCCACTCGCTTGTGAACTGTGAGGGCTGCTCTCATCTTGGTATTCTTGCGGTTCAGGGCAGGGGAAAGGAAGTCCCATGAAAGTGCCCTTATGCATGCGAAAGTTTCGCAGCCACTGGGAATCATCCCAGATCCACAACACTATGTGCTTCCCACCAGTCTGTGCTTGTTTCCCGGGCCCAGAATCGACGTTCCACGGCACGAACCTGCCCCATTAACACCATGATGTCCACGTTGCTGGGGCCCGTGCTTCGAAAGAAGTCTGTGTCCATGTCCTCATCACTCTCGTCACTGCGCTGCCGTCACCGCATTTTTTCAGCTTCTGGTTCTGTATAAACTGCACGATAATGTGCGAAGTGTTTACAATGCTCATAAATGCTGTGGTGAGCTGAACAGGCTCTATGCTTGCTGTGCTATGGCGTCTGCGTGGGGAAAAAAGGCACAAAACGTTTGTCTGCAGTTGCTCTCATGGAGGGAGAGGTGACTGACGACTGTAGCTATCCCACAGTTCCCGCAGTCTCCGCCAACCATTTGAATTCTGGGTTGAGCTCCCAATGGCTGATGGATCAAAAACATAGTCGTGGGTGGTTTTGGGTACATGTTGTCAGCCAGCCAGCCCCTCCCCCGCCCCCCCCCCCCCGCCCTGTGAAAGCAATGGGAAAAAATTCTCACCTTTTTTCCACTGTCGTCATATGTCTACTGGATGCTGCTGGCAGACGTACTGCAGCACTACACAGCAGCATCCCCTTGCCTTGCCTTGCCTGTGACAGACGGTGCAGTGTGACTGGTAGCCATCATCGTCATCCCTTGGGTACTCCTGGCTGGCCTCAATGAGGTCGGTCGGGGGCGCCTGGACCAAAATGGGAATGACTTCAGGTCATTTTCTCTTTAAGTTTTGGGTAATGGAGATTCAGTCCTGCCTAGAATATCATGCCAGCTGGAGGCTTCTGCCTCAGGCTGCTCTCCCAGTCGGCAGCACCGCATGGTCACACCTACCCTAGCCTACCCCTTGCTCCCATGACTCATGAACCCTGGACAGTAGGAAGGAGCAGTCCAACTATAGGCTAAGCAAGTGCAGAATGGTGGTTCACTCTACTTCCCTGTAAGCCAACCGCCCTCCCCTCCTCCCTTTGATGTCTGCTTGCAGAGGCAATAAAGTCAGTGTTGTTTCTTATTCATCCATTCTTTATTACTTCATCACACAAATGGGGGGCTAACTGCCAAGGTAGCCCAGGGGGGTGGGGGAGGAGGGAAGCAACAGGTGGGGTTGTTGCAGGGGCACCCCCTAGAATGGCATGCAGCTCATCATTTCTGTGGGATGTCTTGGGCTCTGACCCGGAGCAGCCTTTTGCATGGGTGGTTCTTTAGTAGGCTTGCCTGATATTCTAGGCAGGACTGAATCTCCATTAGACAAAACTTAAAGAGAGAACGACCTAGGGAGTCATTCCCATTTTTGTCTAGGCGCTTCTGACCGAACTCACCGAGGCCGGCCAGGAGCACCCATGACAGCAGCAACCAGTACAGTATGACTCGTAACCGTCTTTGCCAATTTGCAAAGGCAAGGAGCTGCTGCTGTGTAGCACTGCAGTACCACGTCTGTCAGCAGCACCCTGGAGACGTACGGTAACAGTCAGCCGAGCAGGCTGCATGCTTGCCGTGGTATGTCGTCTGCATGGGTAACCCAGGAAAAAAGGTGAGAAACTATTTTTTTCCGTTGCTTTCACGGAGGGTGGGGGAGCCTGACAACATGTACCCATAACGACCTGCGACAATATTTTTGCCCCATCAGGCATTGGGAGCGCAACCCAGAATTCCAGTAGGGGGCGGAGACTGTGGCAACTGTGGGATAGCTACCACAGTGCAATGCTCCAAAAGTCGATGCTAGCCTTGGTACTGTGGATGCACATTGCCAACTTAATGCGTTTAGTGGGGACACACACAAACAACAGTATCAAATCAATTTCTAAAAAAATTGACTTCTGTTAAATCAAACTAATTGCATAGTGCAGACATACCCTTACTTACAGCTGTTTAAAACAAAGGCTTAATACATTGTGTAGGCTTGAGATTATACTTCTGTAGTGCTCTCTATTTGACAAAATATTAAAGTTTTTACTAATTAATAGGCCAAAATGTTCAAACCTGAGTGCCTAAAGTTAGGCTCCTAAATACATATTTAACACGAAATATAAGTGGCCTAATTTTCAGAGGCACTAATCCCACATAAGTCCATGACAGCTTCAGGCGCTCAGTACTTTTCAAAATCCGATCACTTACATTTAGATGCTAAATGTGGATTTAGGAGCCTAACTTTAGGCACTCAGGTTTGAATATTTTGTCAAAAACTTCATCTTGGAGACCAAAGATGGAATAGACATGGAGACAGAGCTATCCTTTTAAAGCTGGAAAGGCTCTCTCTAAAGCAGAGGTGGGCAAACTTTTTGGCCCAAGGGCCACATATGGGAATGGAAATTGTATGGTGGGCCATGAATGCTCGCAAAATTGCGGTTGGGGTATGGGAGGGGGTGAGGGCTCTGGTTGGGGATGTGGGCTCTGGGGTGGAGCTGGGGATGAGGAATTTGGGGTGTAGGAGGGTGCTCTGGGCTGGGACCGAGGGGTTTGGAGGGCAGGAGGGGGATTAGGGCTGGGGCAGGGGATTGGGGAGAGGCTCAGGGATGCAGGCTCCAAGCACAGCTCTCATTGGCGCACTGGAGGGGGCCACTGGAGCGCATAGGAGCCGGAGGTGGGACATGCTGCTGCTTCAAGAGCCACATGGAGCAGCCCTCAACCCTGCTCCCCGGCTGCAGCACTGGAGCAGGGCAAGCCCCAGACCCCGCTCCCCAGCAGGAGCTCGAGGGCCAGCTTAAAATGGCCCGTGGGCCGTAGTTTGCCCACCTCTGCTCTAAAGGTTTGTCTACACTTGATACACTACAGTGGCACAGCTGCAGTATTTGAATGTAGACACTACGTACTCCAACAGGAGGAGTTTTCCCTGCCATGTAGGTAATTCACTTCCCTAAGAGATGGTAGATAGGTCATGGAATAATTTTTCCTTTGACCTAGCGCTGTCTACACCAAGGGTTAGATCAGCTTAACTACTTAAATCTACTCCTCTACCATGGTTACTGGCTCTATGCAATATTGCTCTGCCTGGTGTTCACAAAGAGGAAAGCAAAGCAAACTTGTGATGAAATTGCATGATATGCCATATCTACCATTAAATAAAGACTTGTTTAATCCACCACATGGTCATCTGCCCTCACGACACCCGTTGTGGATAAGTTTACCAGGTGAGGGATTTACTGTAGCTGACATGTGGCGAGCTTTATGGTTTGTGGAGAAAGTCACAAATAATTATCTTTTCTCGGACCTCACTCAGCGTCAACCTGGGTTTGATTTACCATGAAGCCAATGGAGCCTTCTGAACAGGTTGCTTACTGGACGTGGAATTTGCTGCAGCAGAATTTCAGAGGCATTTTAGACACAGGCCACTATATCAGTTTGGGTAGCCACAAACTATGACACATATTGTTGAAGACTGAAAAATGACTCAACTTCCTGGAGGTCTTCATGCCTTGAATGTTGTCGATAAGAACACTTTACGCCAAATAAATAAACTACATCGCTTAGGGATGTGGATTTTTCACACCCTCAAGTGACCTAGCTGGGTTGACCTAACTTTTTAGCATAGACCAGGCCTAAGACATTGAGACACATTGTTGGACCAGCATAGTTTATACTACTTCTGCTTGTTCAGTGCCTGTTCTGCAGCTACTAAGAACATAAGAATGGCCATACTGGGTCAAACCAAAGGTCTATCCAGCCCAACATCCTGTCTGCTGACAGTGGCCAATGCCAGGTGCTCCAGAGGGAGTGAACCTAACAGGTAATGATCAAATTATCTCTCTCCTGCCATCCGTCTCCACCCTCTGACAAATAGAGGCTAGGGACACCATTCCTTACCCATCCTGGCTAATAGCCATTAATGGACTTAACCTCCATGAATTTATCTAAATTACTTTAATCTCCTGAACTATCAATCTGCTACACATCACAAGCACTATATTTGCTTAAAGGGGGCAGGGAGAGAAATCATCAAGTTGGGTGCCATTATATACCTAATTTTTGCACAGTTGCATATACACCTCTACCTCGATATAACGCTGTCCTTGGGAGCCAAAAATCTTACCGTGTTATAGGTGAAACTGTGTTATATTGAACTTGCTTTGATCCACCAGAGTGCCCAGCCCCGTCCTGCCAGAGCACTGCTTTACCGCGTTATATCCAAATTTGTGTTATATTGGGTGGCGTTATATCAAGATAGCGGTGTAATTTCCTATATAGATGTGTAATCTGTATATGCAGATAGGATAAATACACATGTACATAGGAAATATGTATTTTTGTACAGTCACCTTGCGCTTGTACTGTGATTATTGCATGCCTAACTTCTCTCAAAATCTGTCTGTCTTAATATAGACTCAAGCACTCTCAGTAGTTTTCACTGTGTTGGACTAGTACAAGAGCAACAGCAGGTACAAGAAAAAATAATGTATGTGGAAACTGGCAGTGCCTATTTCTTAAAGATGAATAGTTTCTGACATCTAATAGAATGAGTAGCTTACTTAGTGTGAGAATCTTCCTCTTCCCACATTTCATTTCCTCTAACCTTTTGCCCTGATACCCATACCAGTGCCTTAAAATATCTAGTTCCAAGCTGTCTTGGCTGCTTTTTGTGGTCAGAGGAGATGCTTTTATGTTGGGTCATGAAGCCAGTGGTGAATCACCCTTTGCATAGTCGTTGCTTTTTCACATCCTAGACTCTGGTCTCTCATCCCAAGTATTCATCCCTCTTTGGTAAAATGATCACTAATGACTCATCTTGATGGGTATGTCTATGAGAAATCCCCTTTTGCCTTCCCCAGCTATCACCATTAAGAGTTTCCATTCATAGAATCCAAGTGAGTTGGGAGCTTACTCCTGCCACAGAAGTTTTTGTGGAAATCAGAGTGTGACGATGCTACCTGTGGGAGCCAGCTGAGGTCACTCAATCAGGATGAACTGCAAACAGAACGGGGCAAACAAACCCCAAACACTGGTGGATATTCCAATACTTAGATTTTACCAAGCCAGTAAACAGCTTCTGTAGTACCTCACTGGTTACCCAGAAGTCCAAATAATGCAGTTCCCTTAAAGTACCCAGCCTCAGGCCTCTATCCAGACACACATGTCAGATATGATGATGATGATTACTGAAAATCTTGTCTCATCATATAAATGAAAAGGTTCTTCCAATCCCAAAGGATCAGCCACACACTCAGGTTCAATCATAACGTAGATCTTACCCAAAATACACGCTTATAGTTTATTAACTAAGCTAAATTTTATTTAAAAAGAAAAGAGAGCTTGTTGGTTAAAAGAACAATATACATACAGACTTGAATTCAATTCTTGAGGTCCAGATACGCAGCAGAGATGAGCCTGTAGTTGCCAAAAGTCCTTTTAGAAATAGTCCATAGGTTATAGTCCAGTGTCCATATTCAGGGTGATTGCAGTCAGTGACTGGGGATCTCAATCCTTTGCAGCTTAAGGTTTCCCCCTCTAGAAACCCAAAGCAGATCTGAGATGAAGAAGGATTGTGTCCCAAGGTTTTTATACGTTTCCTGCAGCCTTTTGGCCTAAGAAAACAATAGACTTAACTTTCCTTCTTCTAAACATCATGGCAATTAGCACGTTAAACAGTTCAGATACAGGCTACCACAACCTTCAAAGAGACACATAAACAATAATACTATTTCACTCAAGTGTCTTCCTAAATACTAATACTCCTTTTTTGATCTTTGAATCAAAGCTATAGCAGTAGACAAGACTTGTTTGCTTATATTACAAGACCTGAGCAAACATCTATCCTTCTACCTCTAACACTACAGACTTGCATTTCAAAGTTTTATTCATTTACATATCTTCCTAACCAGTCTCTAAAGTTCGTCCATGGGTCAGGTCAGTCTGTAAGTTAATTAACTCTTTCTGGCCCTGTCACCTTTCAATGAAATATTATATTACACTCATAACTCACACAGAGTATAGCTTTATAAGGGGAAAAGATCTACAGATTATTATTTTAAAAGCACTTTAAACTTCTCAGTCTGGGCAGATGTATGTCTTTTTAAATTATTTTCTCTTCAAATGTATAACTCATTACTTCATTAACCAGTTAGGATTCCTCAACATTCTGAATTGCTCTTATTTGTTCATAATACTTACATAGCATTTCAAGTCCCCAAAGCACTTTGCAAACATTTAATTAATCCTTGCTACACTTGTATGGTGCTACTAAGTTTAGAACTGGGCAAACAGCATGAAAAAAACTTTAGAGATTGTTCATTTACATTTTTTAATGAATTGCTATGCTCATGGCCCTTTTGCGTTTGCATTCCACAAGCATTGAAATGACTTTTACTGGCACGAATGCTCACGGAAACTAAATCTAAATTTGACTAAAAATGGCTGTGCATCTATTCAACTGGGGAACTAACAATATCAGGTGACTTCTCTGATCACTCAAAATTAATCACAGTTTACAAAGATCTGTTTGCAATCAAGATGTTTGTGTGTTTATTTTTGTAAAAAGCAAAATGATAATATACAATTTAAAAATATTAAAAGAGAGAAGGTCACATATTAGAAGAGGAGTCAAATTTGGAAAGTAAGAGAGAAATGCCTAAGAAATCAGAAGTCAAGTTAATAAAAGAATAACTTCAGCAAGTGATTTGGGCAACAGCACTGATATATTTAATTTTAGATTTCATTCCACTAGAGGAGCAGAAAACCTGGATTATTTTTCCCCTCTGACTCTACCACTGGCTTGTTGTGTGACCTTGGGCAAATGACTTACCTCCCCTTCCTCTGTTTCCTGCAGTGATAATACTGCCCTCCCTCTCCCATCTCATATGGATATTTTAGGGCTTAATTAATGTTTGTTAAACAATTTAGTATCTTGGATGAAAGGTTCAATAGTAATGTAAAGTATTATTTGAGGTTTTGTTTAATGGAATATTCAAGTCCTGGTGAATCTTGAAACATCTTAACTATTTGGTGAAGGACAAGCACGATATTCTCCAGTAATGTGTACCATCTGAATTCTTGACCATGCATGGAAGCCTGAAATTCACAGCTTTATGCAGAAAGTTTCCACTTGGCAGGTTGATCCAGGTCTCTGGTAGAAAAGGAGGTGTGTAATTACAATAGCTTTACAAAATTATTGTGAAAATATACTATGGCAAGCACAAAATCTACTGCTTTCCCTTACCATGATGATTTTTAACACCCCTCCCCAAACTAATAGTGTTTTACTGAGCTATTTAAAAAAAAATGGACTGATTAATGGCAAGCAGAATTTTGGAAGGGTGTGGACTTGAAAAAATCCTTTAGAAATGTATCAAGAAATCTATTGAATGTGTAGCAGATGTGGTTCTTGCCTCTGTTACTGAGGAGTTTGGTCCACTCTTTGTCTAACACTGAAAAGAGTGCATCAGCGCAGCTGTAGCACTTAAGTGAAAACACTCCTATGCTGACAAGAGAAGCTCTGTCTACATGGGGAGTTAGGCTGGTATAACTAAGTTGCTCAAAGTTATGGATTTTTCACACCCCTGAGTTACATATAATGATATAGATCTGTAGTGTAGGCTAAGATGCTTACAATTTAAAGAAGTTCTTAAACCTAGGAATATTAGGTGCCTTTTTCCATCTTCGTGTGGCTGGATGTTTTGATGTCGTCATTTTGAACTAGACCTCGCCAAAGTAAGTGGATATTTTTAGGCTTCATTACTGTAATCTTCTTTATGTGAAACTATCGTTGAAGACTACCTAAAACTACAGCTGGTGCAGAAGTGGATGCCTACCTGTCTCAAGCAGCTGTTACTGCTTCACATATTTTGTCAATTCTTTGAAAACTACACTTGCTTCCTATTGTCTTCCAGGTGTAATTCAAAGTGTTGACAATGATCCATAACAATCATTCCTATTAGTTGTATGTTTTTTTTCTATTCAGAGATATCAATGTTCTTTACAAAGGTGAGTACATATCATAAAGGCTCATTATGCTTAGATTTGGGTTATTTGCAAAATCACCTCTTTTCCTGTTGTGCTGCTTACGATTAGCTGGGATGAATGCTGATAATTATTAGGAAGTATTATTAATAACGTCCTCAATGAAATTCCACAACAACCTGCTCTGACAGATCTTGACTCTCTGCCCACTATAGATGAGATTAAGAAAGCTGTTAGCCAGATGAGTTCAGGAAAAGCTCCTGGAAAAGATGGGATACCAGCAGAGAGATACAAAGCAGCAGGTCCAGCAGCACTAGCAGCATTACTCAGCGTGATCATCAGCATCTGGGAGGATGAAAACATACCACAGGACCTCCGCAACGCTACTATTGTCTCTCTTTTCAAGAACAAAGGCAGCAAAGCAGAATGTGGAAATTATAGAGGCATATCCTTCCTCTCCGTTGGAGGGAAAATCATCGCCCGCATCATCTTGAACCTCCTAATAGCCAGTATTCCAAGGCAAATGTACCTGAAAGTCAGTGTGGTTTTCGACCTGGCTGGAGCACAGTCGACATGGTGTTTGCTGTCAGACAAATACAAGAGAAGTGCATTGAACAGAATATGCACCTGTATGCTGTCTTCATAGATCTGACAAAGGTGTTTGATACTGTCAACAGGGAAGCCCTTTGGACTATTCTAACACGACTTGGTTGCCCAAGAAAATTTGTCCAGATTATATGCCTTTTTCATGACAGCGTGACAGGCGAAGTATTGTCTGATGGAGCCACATCTGCCCCCTTCAGCATCACCAACGGCGTGAAACAAGGATGTGTTCTCGCTCCTGTCTTATTTAACCTGTTCTTTGCATGCGTCCTCAATCATGCAATGAAAGATCTGGATCGAGGTATATATTTGAAATGCCGGCACAATGGTTCACTTTTTGACCTCCGTCGCCTGAATGCAAAGACTAAGACAGTGCAGAAACTCCTTCTTGAGGCACTCTTTGCCGATGACTGTGCCCTCATGGCTCACACTGAAAATGATCTTCAGCACATTGTCAACAAGTTTGCCGAGGCCTCGCAACTCTTTGGACTAACTATCAGCCTCAGAAAGAGAGAAGTTCTCCATCAGCCTGTACCTGGATCAAATGCTTCTGTCTCAAGCATCTCCACTGATGGCACTCAGCTTAAAGTAGTGGAGAACTTTAAATACCTGGGTAGTGTCATATCCAGTGATGGATCACTGGATAATGAGATCAACGCACGAATATCCAAAGCAAACCAGGCACTTGGCTATCTGCGTGTCAAAGTTTTAAACCACCACAACTTCCGGATGTTAACAAAACTGCTTGTGTGCAGAGCTGCTGTTCTTTCATCTCTTTTGTATGGGTGTGAAACATGGACACTATGTAGGAATCGCATCAAGCAGCTCGAAGCATTCCACATGCGTTGCCTCCGCAACATCATGAAGATCCGCTGGCAAGACAGAGTGCCCAATCTTGAGGTCCTCGAGACAGCCCAGATGACAAGCATCGAAATGATGATCATGAAATCACAGCTACGTTGGACCGGTCATGTCAGCCGCATGGATGCCAACAGAATCCCCCGCCAGCTTCTCTATGGTGAGCTCTCCCAGGGCATCCAGCATATAGGTCGTCCACAAAAACGTTACAAGGACACTATCAAAGCCAATCTGCAGTATAGCAGTATCAAACCCAGGGACCTTGAGGACGCCGCCAGCGACAGAACACAGTGGCGTGCAACAGTCAGAAATACCTGCATCGCCTTTGAGGAAGACCGCTGCCGGCATCTACAAGAGGCACACGAACGACGTCACAGAGCACCAGCAGCGCACAAACCCCTGACTGCGAACTTCCCATGCACCATCTGCAGCCAAATGTGCACCTCTAGAATTGGCTTGTATAGCCATCAGAGGGCACACCATGAGACCAACAATAGATGATTTGCTCAGATTTGTCATCATCGGATCGATGGACTACCAGGATTAGTAAGAAGAGATCCTCAAATGAAAGTATTTTGCAAAGGTGTATAAGTAATAGTATCCCCCATTTTAAATGGAAACGGAGGCAGGGAGAAGTTAAATGACATTCCTATGGTCACATGGGAAGTCAGTGGCAGGCTCAAGAACAGAACCCTAGAGGTCTTCTAGATCTTGGGTCCCACCAACAGCCAGCCCAGCTAACAGTCACTAAATTTAAATGTCTGGGGTTGATGTCAGGGCATTATCAATGGATGGTTTTCAACTCTGGACTTTGCTCTCCCCCCCACTGGTCTGAAAGAGCTTGACTTTATTGACCTTTAGGACAAGGTGCTAAATCTTCTCTCTGACATGTCTGAAAAGGGAGAGCTGAGTGAGGAACTGTGTTTTGTTTTGGGGAATATCCTTTGTGGCTTTTTTAGTGTGACAGAGAAATGGGCAAAAACAATGTATAGCGTTAGATTTTGAACATCCCTGAGATGTTCGGGCACATTCTATAATCACAGAATAAACTTATAAATGGGAGTAGGAATCCTTGGATCTGAAAACTTTGTAATGTTTGAAATGGATTTCTGTAGATGTTTAGCAAGTGTTACTGAAGGTTTGAGTATTAATAGCATTGTTTGAGTTTCATGCAGGGATCCAAATAACTAACTGTAGAACTCTCTAAGGTTTACATTTTCCCCCTTCTCATCCTGCACTCAGACTGCTTTGAAACACACTGTTAGTGCCTCTTCTGGAATTTGTGTTTTTGAGAAGGGTCCTGATTTTGATCTCTGTGTGCTTTGGTATGATCTTCTTGGCCAGCAACGGTAACTACTCTTATTGCTATATTCATTGTTAGGGTTGGGCAAAAGGACCTTCACTCGTATAGGCTTTATTGCTGATCTTCTAGAATCCTTAGGATTTCTCTCTAAAGTGCTGAGTGTATTAACAAATCAAATTGTGTATGCAGTCAAGTATGCTGGTCAATGTGTTTTTCCTCCATCAAATTAGAGCAATACGTTCCTTTTAGAGGAGTCTGCATTTTCTCATTTGGATCAGAGCAGAGTGGTTCAATCGGAAATATACATGTTTACCTCTGCTGGCTTTCTAATATAACTTAATTTGACACGTGCTGGCAGAGGGAATCATATTTCTGCTTTGTCTGTGCTGAAATACAGTACCTTTGATTTTCATTTACAATTTACTTTGTTTTTTATGTTGTGAAATGTCTGTAGTTTTGATTCACTTATAAACTCAAGTGCATTGTGCTCTCCACAGTGAGAGGAGCATCTTTCTTTACCCATTCTCTTCTGTAGAGTGCGTTTCAGAGCTGGTTGGTCTGGCAATGACAGAGACAAGACACTCCAGCAACAGAAAGCGTGGAAGGAAATTCCTCTCTATCCACCTAGGGTTGCCAGGTGTTTGGTTTTCGACCAGAAAACCCGGTTGAAAAGGGACCCTGTTGGCTCTGGTTAGCACCACTGACTGGGCCGTTGAAAGTCCGGTTGGCACAAGGCTGGTAGGCTCCCTACCTGGCTCCACATGGCTCCTGGGGAGCGGATGGCATATCTCTCTGGCTCCTAGGCGGGCGAGGCAGCCACAGGGGCTCCGCGATGCTGGCTCTGCAGCTCCCATTGGAACCCCACACCCCGAACCCCCTCTGGTACCCCAACTCCCTGCCCCAGCCCTGAGCTCCCTCCTGCACCGTAACTCCTTCCTGGAGCCTGCACCCCTTCCCAACTCCTTGCCCCAGCCCTGAGCCCTCTCCCGCACCCAAACTCCCTATCAAAGCCTGCACCCCAACCCCCTGCCCCAGCCCTGAGCCCCCTCCCACACCCCAATCTCCTGCCCCAGCCCTGAGCCCCTTCCAGCATCCAAACTCCTGCCCCCTCCTGCACTCCAAACCCCTCGGCCCCAGCCTGGAGCCCCCTCCTGCACCCTGAACCCCTCATTTCTGGCACCACTCTGGAACCTGCACCCCCAGGCAAAGCCGCACTCCCTCCCTCTCCCCAACCACCTGCCCCAGCCTGGTGAAAATGAATGAGTGAGTGAAGGTGGGGGAGAATGAGCGACAGAGGGAGGGGGGATAGAGTGAGTCGGGTCGGGGCCTCAGAAGTGGGGGGCAGGGATGGGCCTTGGAGAAGGGGGAGCAGGGAGGAGGCCTTAGGGAGGGCAGAGAGCTGGCAAGGGTGTTCAGTTTTGTGCGATTAGAAAGTTGGCAATCCTATATCCACTGAAAGAGCTTTTGAGGTCAGATCTGACAAAGCGATACCGAACGTTCATTTATGTTGTTCAGCTTTGTTCGCAGGCAGAGAGTTTAATTTCTGACAATAAGGCAATTTCATATTTGAACTTAGTCTTCTAATTAAAATGAGTCATCTTTTTCTTGCACTGGGGGCTCTTGCTTGCTCAGATTATGTTTTTCTGTGATGTGTTCAGTATCATTTTGAGTCAATGAACATATGAGTCCATGGTATTGTTTTATTTGTTTCCTTATCCCACACCTAGCCTTAGGCAACAGAAACAGATCCTGGCTAATGCCACTGAGACATTTAGTCCTAGCATTGGACATATTTTCTCACTTGCAGGTTCTATCCCCATTTATTCATAAAAAGGGATATATAGTGTGCTCTATCCAGATGGTCTGCTGGATGGATTAGTGTGGTTGGCTGCACTCCAAGACCTGGCTCCACTCTGGTCTTTAAATTAAATAATTTTTACTTATTTGTAGACAAATTGGCTCTAACCAATTTAATGTTTATTTACTTCAAATAGATATATCCAATGATTTAAGAGTTTCATACTAAACAGACCTAGAAATCTGCTTTAAAAAATTATCATTTGGTCTGAAGCTGTATGTTACCGCCCCAAAGGAATGGTGCCTGGAATGAAACAAAATACAATACTGCTGTTGTGGAAAAGTCAGTCAGTCCTGACTCTTACCTCTACTACACTGGGCTGACTAGCTGCAGTCTATTCTACATCAGAATTTGGATCATATAGTGATTTTCATTGTACCTTAAGTACAACTTATTAAAGCTTCCATTCTTTTCTCTAAGTAAGTGATCTTTCCTGATTTTAATTAGAGAACCTTCCTTCATCAAAGCATGGACTTGCATTACAACAATTAATGCTGAGACAAAGACAAACAGAGTAAGGAGAAAGGAAGCAGGAAAATATAGCTGAACTCTGTCTCTTGAGAGCCATTTATTCCCTTTATTCTTCATCTCTCTCCCTTCTCATCCTGTCTATCAATCTAGACAGCAACTCCCTCAGAAGTTCGCAGGATTGGCAGATCCAGTTAGTTCTTCTCTCCTTTATTCAGTAACAATGTCAAAAAGCTACATAAATTATTGTAAAGTTCTAGAATATTAAGTACAAGTCTCTTGGTGAATGTGAAGTACAAATGCCTGGCCAAGTGTTTTAAATCCAAAGCTACCAGAAATGCTGTAGAGCCTCGAAAACCACAAGGCCTCTTCTTCTCTTCCCCAATAAGAAATACAGTCTCAGAGACGGGGTTTGGGAGGCAAAGAATAAAAAAAAAAATTCAAAACAACTGGAAGTCAGCTCTTTGGAGCCTTGGGAGAATATACAGCATATGTTATGGAATGTACTATGGACTACTTAAACACCAACACCACACATTTGTTTTGGTACACTGCAGTGATAATACCATCAGGGTCACACTGAAGACAGCTTTAACAGCTGTTTGGATTAAAAATTTTAGCAATTACCCTAAATAATTACAGAATAAGTCCCTTTCCCATTTCAACACAGCTCCACATCATCTTCACTATAACTCTCATCACTATGTCCAACTCTGACCAGCTAACATTTTCTGTGCCTGCCACGTCACCCTGTTTGCCTTCCCTACTCCTTCCCCTCCATAAAAGACCCTTAACTATCTTCCTGTCTCGTCTTGCATAAAGTTCAAACTCCTTGTATGATTGCTAAGGTAAAAATGTTGAAAGGGACCATTCTCCAAGTAAGTTAGGGATTTGGGGCTGCCTAGGGGATTTATGCACATAATCATTGTTACTGCACATGCAAATGTACTATATAAGCAGGGGCATCTTTAGCATGGATTCACTGGTGCACACACACAAATCGTGAAAGCGAGGGCAAAAACAGGCACACATGCACTTCTCCCTGCCCAGTGTGGAAGGAGGGGGCATGGGTTGGAGAGCAAGCTTATCCACACACTCAGCCTGCAGTGGCATTTCCTGTTCTACGTGACAGGGTGCAGCTCGGGGCATTGCGACTTGCCACACTGGATCATGGTGCCACTTGCTCTAATCATGATGAGGGGCAGCCAGGCCAAATTTGAGTGAGTGGTGTTATGACCTGGCACCCGGGGTCACAGCATCACTCAGGTTTGGCCAAGTCACCCTGCCATCACGATCTCTACTTCGTAAAAAGTGGACGTTAGTACCAGTGTGGTAAAGACTAGACTGCACTCCTAAAGCTCTTGTTCAGAAGACTCCATATAGTAAACTTCATGATTCTCCACTCATGTATCTTGGGACGATTAAAGTATAAATCCATTCTCCAGGAATGTGGCAGCTATGCCATTGTTCTAATTCTAAGACTCTGCACAACACTACAGTTCTGTCCATATCTCATCTTTCCATTACTCTCCACCTTGTCTTGGCCACCAATTAAAACTCTTCCCTTGGCATACCTCAAGTGACAGAGGCAGTGAAAACATCTCCTTTCCCTGGGGCTTGAACCCTATCTATCAGGGATCTTACTGCTTCAGGAAAGTGCAGCTGTCTCCCCTGTTGTGCCAGGGTGTCTTCCTGAGAGGGAGTTTATTGCAGAATTGAAAATGATAATCTGTTGTCTACATCTCAATCATGCTCTAATGCTGGTGTCCTGTGGATCAATTTAGTGTCTTATTCTGAACAGGAAAGAACTCAAGGTGGCACTAACATTTTTCTGTATAGCTTCCCAAAGCTCAACGGTAATAGACCTAGCCCTTTGCTACTCCATTATACAATAACTCTGCTCAGAATCCAGCACAAACTGCCATACATTTATGGATAGTAAAGGGGATACTAAACATCAGATATTTAACATATAGAAGTAAAATAGCATACTTTAGAACAGAGATGAGGCCACTGTGGCACTACTGATTTTTTTCCAACAGATACAGGATTTTGTGTTTTTTAAAATACCAACTGGGATAAAAAATGTGTAATGTGAGTATAGAGGTGGGAGTGAATTAAATATAAATGTAGTCCAACACAGTCTCAAGTGAGGGGCCATTCTCTGGGTTGGGAGTTGCTGTAGGGGAAAAATCTGGGTATAGAGGGGAAGTGGTGGTGAAAAATAATATCTAAGAGTAGGGTCATGGAAAAATATCTGGAGGACCTGTTTTGGATAGTTGGAAAGATTTATGGCAGAGGGCCAAGCCGGTCTTTTTGAGACATAATCCGCCATTGCAAATGCAGAGTTCTGGCTATTGTAGTGATATCAAAGTAGCTGGTGGAGCTAATTTTTTTCAAAGTAACACAAACAATTTAAAACTTGCAAAATAGCCCAATAAGAACGGAAAGTATTTTTGTCTGCATTCAGATTAAAAATGCAACATCTGGGGTTTCAAACGAGTAGTTTTTAGGTATGATCCGGTGATTTTTCATACTTGTCCCAAAGCTTTTTACACTCTTTCCGGGAGAACAACACAGACAGACAAAGGGTAACTTTTTTCCTCATTGTAAAAAGTTCTAGCTTTCCCATTGGCTCTTTTGCTAGCATCAGTTGCTAACATTACTTCCAATTTTAATTCTAGAAGCAGTGTTTTGGATGGAGGGAAAAGGAAAGGCTTGTATGTAAAAGCTGCTGTTGTTGCATAGGTGGATGTTTAACTTCTCCAAGGATTTAAAAAACAAAATTTCAAATGAGTTGACAACATCCTCAGCTACATTTTGTGTGCATTTTCTATCATATTGCTTTTGTTCAGTTTGCACACTAATCTTTAAACACAGAAGCCCTGTCCACACTGCAAGTACTGCGGTGGTTTTGTAACTTGTTCCTGATACTCCCTCATCTGTCCCAATTTACAAAAAACATTGGTTTGAGTTTTGTTGCACCGCAGCCTTTGTACAACCCAGCTGACAAATTTTGTGCAGTCACATCTACCATATCACTTAACTGTGCTTTCTGGGAAAACCCAAGGAGTTATCCCATAGCCTTCACAGCGGATGGAATGCAAGGGGATATGTATACAGAGTGGTGGCATCAGCACATGGTAGCAATATGTCTTGAAATCTCCATCTGCGCAGAGAACTAGGGAAGCTGAATTGGCCAGATTGTGTATGTAGGCATGCTAGGGCAGGGGAAGAGACCATCTTCTCTGAAATAAATAGGTATGCTGAACTAGTCAAAGAAGATGACCATGTGCTAACAACATAGGATGCTAGTAAGGGTGAAACACTATTAGCTATTGTCAAGGCTGATTCCCCAGTCTGGCACTCCAAGTGCAGAAGGTGGGGCCCTCAAGGATTCTAAAAATTAATACTGGCCATTCCAGGCTTGTATTAAACTCCCAAGGTTACAGCTTTTCTCTGACCTTAGATGGGTAGATGCTGCCATCACCCAAGTTCAAAAACGCCTTTGAGAACCCAGGAAGGCGCACTTGGGAATTCCTTCCTGTGGGTACCCTCAAGCCCTTTTACTCCTCCCCCTCCCCCGGAAGAGCTGAGAAAAAAACCGAAGGAAATCAGCTGTTGCCACCAGCTATAAACAACATGTGCGCAAAACTCTTAGGGACACAAAAATCCAATCCTCTTCTTTAAAAAGGTAAATTTTATTAAAAACAAAAAGAAAGAAAATACATCTGGAATTTAGGCTTTTTGCTAGATTTAAAAAGAAACAGTTACGAGGATTAAGCATCAAGATAGCTTCTCGAGGTCCAGCTTAAAGGTTATAAGAAAAACAAAAGCATCTGGGATTAGCACAGAGGAGTCCACAAGCCATAAAGAAATAAAAGAGAGAAATCTAATCATGTCTTCCTAGACATTTCTCCATCTATTTACATATCTGGGGTTTCAAATGAGTAGTTTTTAGGTATGATCCGGTGATTTTTCATACTTGTCCCAAAGCTTTTTACACTCTTTCCGAGAGAACAACACAGACAGACAAAGGATAACTTTTTTCCTCATTGTAAAAAGTTCTAGCTTTCCCATTGGCTCTTTTGATCAGGTGCCCAGTCCCTTCCTTTTACCTATGGACTTTTTAACCCTTTACAGGTAAAGCAAGTCAAGAACAGCTAGTAACGGGTTTTATAGATAACTGGCTGGCTGGGTGTCCATAAAAGGGAGGTACTCTCTCCCACCCCCACACACCCACAGAGGTGGCAGGTTATATGGGCTCAAGGTGCTCGAGCACCAGGAATATTCAAGGCCTTGAGGGCTGTGCTCCACCAATATTTGGAGCTGGGTTTCTCCCCTGGCCCTGCCTGGAGCGTCGCGCCCCACTCCCCCCTGGAGCTTCCCTGCCTGAAAGAAAACAGCCAGGGCCTCTCTCCCTTTGTTTGTGCTGCTTCTGCCGTTTGTGCTGCTTCTGCCTAAGGCTATAGAGATCAGCGGCCAGCAGCCTCTTGGAGCACCGAGGGAGGGGCAGGGGGAGGCGAGAGGCACACACGTGCTTGGGAGCTCTCTCCCCTGTCCCCCAGCACCCACCTGGAGGAGATGCCAAGGCAGGGGTCGGCAACCTTTCAGAAGCGGTGTGCCAAGTCTTCATTTATTCACTCTAATTTAAGGTTTTGTGTGCTGGTAATACATTTTAATGTTTTTAGAAGGTCTCTTTCTATAAGTCTATAATATATAACTAAACTATTGTTGTATGTGCAGTAAATAAGCTTTTTAAAATGTTTAAGAAGTTTCATTTAAAATTAAATTAAAATGCAGAGCCCCCCGGACTGGTGGCCAAGACCCAGGCAGTGTGAGTGCCACTGAAAATCAGCTCGTGTGCCACCTTTGGCACGCGTGCCATAGGTTGCCTACCCCTACGCCAAGGGGACTTCCGGCCAGGAGATGGACATCTGGGGTGGACCTCATTCACCTGAGCAGCTGCTGGGGCTTCGATGAGGTTTGACCCTGTGATCCACCCATTCCCCCCGCAGCCCCCACTCCTGCCCAGTGTTGGACAAGGGGCAGCCCCATCCCCAGTGAGACAAGGGTGAGGGGCAGCAGGCTGCAGCAGAGGAGAAAGGAAGCCACATGGGGAGATGGAGGAGGGGAGCTTCCTAGACCTGAGCAGCTGGGGCTTGGGTGAATTTTGTGACACCCTACCCCCACCCCAGCCACCACCCTGCAGTCCCCACTCCTGCCCCATGCTGGTCAAGGGGCAGTCCCATCCTCCATCCACAATGAGGCTATGATGAGGGCAGCAGCAGGGGAGCCACACGTGATGGCAAACACCCCCCCCCCCGGTACCCACCACAGAGGAGGCAAGTGGGCTTTCTGGACCTGAGAGAGTCCCTAGGAGCATGTGCAGTGACTGTGGTGCAGAGTGAGTGCCGGGGAGGGAGAGAGGAGGGGTCCCTCCCCTGGAGTTTGCTGCTGCCAGTAAGGGGGTGCAGGAGGAGTCCTCTCTGGCCCTAGCCCTGGGGCAGCCTGTCTGCATCCCAAGTTCCTTATCCCGAGCCCTGCCCCACCCCAGAGCCTGTGCCCCCAGCACCCCAACTCTGAGCACCCTCCTGCACTGTGAACCCCTCATCCCCAGACCCACCCCAGAGCCCTCACTTGAGGGGAAAAACGTGCAACTTAAATTTGGTGGTCAGTTTGAAGTATCATTGAGTTTAGCACAACACCCTTTGAAGTATACAGATGTTACAAAGTGGGCATGTTCTTAATGTTTTCTCTGAATACTGTGTGGGTGCCTCAGTTTCCCCTATGCATTTCGCAAGGATCTAGATGGTGGGATAAGGGTGTGTGATTGTTGTAGATCCCTAGAGTGCCAGTGTGATGCCATCTGCACAGAGAATGGCCGAAACCCTGTCTCCAGGCAACTGATGGTCTGGGCCGCTCTCCTGCAAGGTGCCAACTGAAGGTGTTGGAGAACAAAGAGATCGGGTGACCTTCTAATGCCTGGAAAAGAGACAAAGGCCAGAGGAGAGAGTGTCAGTGTCTGTGCGGACTTCCGGGAAGCGCATGGTATGGAAGGGGATGCTGGGTTGCTTTGGAACTACTCCGTACAAAGCTAGTCAGGACTCTGGGGGAGTCTCCTCTCTCTGAGCATACTGTCTCCAGGGCAAGAAGCTTACACCTTCCTGGGTCTGACCTCAGAGCATTCAGCATGCCCTTCCACACTGTGCACTTTCCGCAGCAAGTCTGCCCAGGCAGGTCGCGGGGCAACCAGAGGTCCCTGCACCCCAACTCTGCAGTCAGACGTGACTCTCAGACAGCCAGTAAAACAGAAGGTTTATTAGATGACAGGATCACAGTCTAAAACAGAGCTTGTAGGTACAGAAAACAGGACCCTTCAGTCAGATCCATCTTGGAGGGGGGGGAGTCCGGACCCAAGTTCTGGGCCTCTCCCCATTTCCCCAGCCAGCTCCAAACTGACACTCCCTCCTCTGCCTTTGTGTCTCTTCTGGACAAGGAGGCCATCTGATCTCTTTGTCCCCAACACCTTTAGTTGGCACTTTGCAGGGGAAACTGAGTCACCCACACAGTATTCAGAGAAAACATTAAGAACATTCCCACTTTGTCACAACAGGTGCAACAAAATATAATACTGTATATTGAAGCAGGCAAGTGCTGCTTCTGACTTTACACTTTTAATTGACCCTTGTA
Organism: Gopherus flavomarginatus; assembly: GCF_025201925.1. Lineage (NCBI taxonomy): Eukaryota > Metazoa > Chordata > Testudines > Testudinidae > Gopherus > Gopherus flavomarginatus. The sequence continues at coordinate 56,048,363 of NC_066625.1, read as the reverse complement.
ATCTTGTGGTGCCGACGCATTGTAGTTTCATTTTATATCGGCTTACAGGGCGGGAGCGGGGGGGGGGACCACCATTTTGGGTACCACCAAAAATTATACAAACCTGCCGCCTATGCACACCCACACACCCCTTCATTTATCACAACTGCTGCATTTATTAGCCAAGTACTGACCATGGAGAATAAGGCAACAAACCACTAACTGGTTACAATATTGGTTAAAAATCGTAGTGTTGTTTAGTGGCTCCTTACTGCCCATGGTAACAAGAGCACAAGCAGCTCATTCGCTGTCATGGTGGTGGCTTTTGACCCTCAGAGTCTGGCTGAAAAGATATGGAAAATTCTAACTAACTGGCTTCTGATTAACTACTAGCCAATCCAGGTCAAACACACAGAGGGAAGTTTAAAAGAGCAACTTTCTGGGGAGGAGGGGTAATAAAATGTGGCCACAATGTTGGCAAGGCTTTGTGGCTACAGCTGCAAAGGTTCACACGACTGGCAGCTCTTTCGTACATTCCTGCAGCCCTGCAGAGATTTCCTGTGTCCGACTGAGTTGAAGGAATGGTCTGCATTTGTACTTTCTAAGCAGGCAACCTGGAGGCCTTTTTGCCTCTTATCTTGCTGCTGCTCCTGCTGGACCGAAGCAATTGGGAAGAACAGGTGACAGCATCAGCAGTAACAAGCAGAGGGGATAGTGGCAGGGACAGAAAGTGAGGTCCCCATTACTGGTCCATGCCCCCCATCCCCTCATACCCATCATCCATCTAAATGATACCACACACGCCATCCAGAGCCCATCCATCCCAGCCATAGCTGACAAGTTTTGCAACTCCAAGTCCTACCTTCACACTGCTCAGGGAAGGCTACTATGTTGACCATGAACTGAAATTTATGGTTTTATGCAAATTATTTTAAAAACATGCAAATTGATCCATGAAATAACTTGCATAAAGCTCCACACATGGATGGCACAACACTTAGTAGCTGTAAGTGGTGTGCTGGGTAGACGGAGGACTGCAGCACCAGCAAATGCCAAGAGTTTACTTCTCCAGTGACGACAAAAAGACTACATTTATTCTTTTATGTTGTTGGGTGCAAAAGGGACCTTCCTGTTCCCCATCACTAGCTTCCCTCCCTTTACTACTCTCATACACAATTCTGTTTCTCTCCCATTCAGCTCCATCCCCTGGTAATATACCAAGGAGATCCTGTGATGGGTGGTACACCTATTAAAAGAAACCTCTTTACTAGGTTGTCAACCATCCAGGATTGGTCTGGAGTCTCCTGGAATAAGCATCCGTCTCCCACTGACTGTTGAAAGCAATCCAGGAAATTTTAATAGGCTATTTTAAGAAAATGACATTATGTCATATTGGAAAAAATAAATCTCCCAGAATAGCTTCAGTCAGAATTGGCAACCCTACTCTTTACTAATACTTGTAGGACACTTCTTCTGTCCGTGAAAGATGCAAATATACATCCTGGAAATCAATGGAAGAGATACCATGGCATTTCTTGCATGTAGTAGTGAATTTTTAAAAAAAAATTTCTCACAATTGCTTATACTGGCTCAGTTTCAACAGTGCTGATGATGTTGAGAGCCCTATCATTGATATGCAGGTGGCTTTTTAAGCATCACGTTGTTTACTGTAGCCCAGAGCAGCTCCAATCAATATTGTACTGAAAATGGCAGTAGTACCCTCCAGTAGGCCTCTGAACACTGATAATTCAGGTGGAGCTGAAACAGTGTTAGTAATAGTGGGACATTTTTTTCAAATGTCTCTAGGGTAGTCAAGGCTATAAAGAAGTGAAGCTGAGTTTAAGTGGGCTCTTGTGGAGCTAACTATCGGAACGTCCTTTATATTGTTTTTTCAGCCAAAAAGTAGGCTATCACCCACCGCCCCCCCCCAAAAAAAGAAGAAGAAGCAGCTAACAGTGTTGTTTTAAATCAATGTTCATATCACTTTAATCCTGTAAATGCTTTGGTAAGAATTCATACTGGCAAAGCTGTACAAGTATTGTCACAGGACAGATAGGTCTATGACTAGACTTCCCTTCTCTCTCTCTCTCTCTCTCTCTCTCTTCCCCCCCTCCCCCCTCAAATTCCTGCTACTCCTGTTCAGGCTGAAGGTTGAGATGGGAGTCCAAACAGCTTCCCCCTTTGTCAGTTTGTCTCCACGTTGTTCCCCTGGATGCAATAACTTTGCCCTCCCAAAATATTATTTTTACATTTTTTAAACGTGTCTTGGTGCGCTGTCACTTTGAGGCTGACTGACCATAACACGGGGGCTGAGGGCTTGAATGCTTTCAGGCACAGAGACCACAACTGAAGGGCTAATGGCAGGAAATGGCTTGGAAGCCCCAATGCCAGCAGATCATCCCGACCTGTCATTTTATGCAGATTCTCATCTCTTTTCAGCTATCCTGTTGGGAACTGCATTGTTTTCCTGTTTATTGGAACAGTTTAGAGGCCATTGCATATTCACTAGTATTTGACCTTTTTCTTTCTTTGAGGTCTGCCTGTACACTAACTGAAGGAATTAATATCGACACCATATGGGTTAAATAAAACAAACTTTAAAGAAGAAAGAAGCATGTGTTCTTCCAGCTTCCTGTGTTTATGTGGTCTGCTTGTATGTTGTTAAGTTTGATGACTGACTGATTCCTCAGTTTGAAAGCAAGCTGAGGCTCTGATGCTGCTGACTGAGTCCAGATGTAGAGAGGAACCCAGTGAGAAGAGTGATGCAGGACAGAAAAGCACTTTGTGATGGGTTGTTCACTAGCAGACAGTATATATTCTCTCAAGGCATGTGTGGATTGGTGAGTGCCACCTGACTGATGAGGCTGGGATTCTGAAGAGGCCCTTGACCTCTGAGAAAGCTGTTGTAGAGAAGCCTGCAATATACAGAGTGCTTTCTGTGTTTCAGAGAAGACATACACACAACTTTTTCATATATATAATTTTAAAATACTGTATTTATGTGCAAAGTTTGCTCTAGTTTTCTAAATACTCTTTTCTATTAGATAAATTCAGGGCTCATCTAAGATAAGATTGATGGCACTGAAGGAGGTTGCAAGCTTAATAGCTGTATGTAAAACAAACAAAACTTCTTCGTTACAGTCTATTAACTTGCTTCATTCAGAGCATCTAGTACATGGTTTAGGGCCAGGGTTACATTTAGCTACTGTGCTTAACAACTCTCCAGTGGGATCAAAGAAGAATTCAGTCTCCAATTTAATTAACTCTTGCACTCAGTGGTAGATTTAGAGTTAGTGGAGCCCTGTGCTCAGCTTCATTTTTGGGGCCCCTCCTTGGGACCCAGCCAAGAAAAAGAACAGTGTCTCTTATCTCCTTTTTTCCTTCATCCTTCTCCTATAAGTAATAGAAAGTAAATGAAAATAAAGTGAGGTACCTTGATTGTTTTTGTAGTCTAACTTATTTTTCCACAAACCACATGAAAATCGCTGAGAGTCTCGGTGGACCACTTAATGATCTTTCCAAATATTGTTTGTACTGTTAGCTAACTATTGTAAAGTTCTTTGGATAAGAGCCCTTTATAAAAAAAAATATATAAAAAAACAGTGGGGTGTTTTGTCTGGCCAGGACTTAGGGTACGGGAGGGGGCTCAGGGCTGGGGGTGCAACGTCTGGGAGGAAGTTAGGGTGAAGGCAGGGACGGTGCAAGGATGTTTCGTGCCCTAGGCGAAACTTCCACCTTGCGCCCTCCCCCCCCATGCCTCCACCCTGAGGCGCCCCCCCCCCCTGCGTGGCAGCTCCCACCACCCCCCTGAGGCGCCCCCCCCCAGCAGCTCCCCCTCTCCTCCCTGAGGCGCCTCCCTTACAGCAGCTCCCCACCCCCCACCCTGAGGCACCCCTCCCGCCCCAGCTCACCCCTGCTCCACGCAGGAGCACGAGCACCTCGAGCACGCCATGGCCACTTCACTTCTCCCGCCTGCCTGGCTCGCGGCGCGTAAGCTGATTGTCTCCGCAAGCCTGGGAGGCGGGAGAATGAAGCAGCCACGGCGTGCTTGGGAAGGAGGCGGGGCAGGGGTGAGGTGGGGTGGGGAGTTCCCCTGCGTGCCGCCCCCCCGCCTTACTTGCTGCAGACGGCCCTCCTCATGCTCCCCTGCGCCAGCTCCCTCCACCTAAATGCCGGCGGCGACCGGGGCAGCCAAAGATCCGGCCGCCGCTGTCACTGCCGAAGAAAATGGTGCCCCCCAAATCCCAGCGCCCTAGGCGACCACCTAGGTTGCCTAAATAGTTGCACCAGCCCTGGGTGCAGGAGGAGGTTGGGATGCAGGGTCTGGCCAGGAGTAGAGTACGGGAGGGGACTCAGGGCTGGGCAGTGGGTTGGGGTGTGGAGCGGTTACCTAGGGCACCTCCCGTTTGGTGCGAGCAGTGTAGGTGGGATGTGGGGAGTCATGGAGGGCAGGGAGTTGGGGATGTGTGAGGGGGGTGCAGGAGTCAGGGCTGGGGGTGTGGGCTGGGGTCATAGGGGTGCTCCCAGCCCCTGCCCTGAGTGGCTCAGGGCAGGGGGCTGGGGGGTTATGCATAGGGGGAGTGCGGGGGCACCGCCTTTGCTCTGCCCTGCCCCCATTTCACCCCCTTCTCCAAAGCCCTGCCCCTATCTCTTCTCCACCTCCTCCCCAAGTGCACTGTGGCCCCGCTCCTCCCTCGCAGAGCAACCTGAATGCCAGGAAACAGCTGTTTGGCAGCGAGAGAAGCACTTGGAGGGAGGGGAAGGAGCGGGAACGTGGCATGCTCGGGGGCGGGAGGGGAGCTTGGTTACCGGTAGGTGCAGAGCCAGCAACAGGAGCCCCAGGCGCTGGTGGGACCAAGCTTCTGCCCCCGCAGCTGCCCAGCCCTGGAGCCCCCTGCCAGGGCACACTGTTTTACTGTAAATCCGCCTCTGCTTACACTGTCTCACAGTGCTTCATTTAAGAACCCCAACCTTAATTTGGATGGATCCATCTCCTCAGGTGAAAGGAGAATTCATTCCCTCTGTTCATTTCATTCAGGACTGAAATGCTTCACTCTACTCCACCAGCATTTCCTATTTTAGGGGCTTTCAGATCTTTATTGCAGTCACTTTTTCTTTTTTATATAGGAGATTTTCACACTTAAGAATGGTGTTTGATATAAAGAATTCCCGTAATAGTAGGAACCAATATTGGATTTCTGCCTTCCTGATTGAGCCTCTTTCTCTTACATCAATAAGATGCACTTGCCTTTTCCCATAACAGGTTTAGCTAGAAACCCAAACTTCATATTTTTAGTTAAATTCGAAAAAAAGGGTCCTTCACTCCCAGGGCCAGATCTAGGCCGATTCTCCCGATTCCCCAGTATCGGGCCCCACGCCTAAGAGGGCCCCGTGCTCATGCCCAAGAAGGCCCCGCACCTTAGGCGCCTTTTTAATGTTTAAATTTTTTTTACATACCCAGTGGCGATCTGGATCTTCGGCAGCACTTTGGAGGCGGGGGTCCTTCACTCACTCTGGGTCTTCGGCGGCATTTCGGCGGCGGGGGGTCCTTCAGTGCTGCGGAAGACCTGGAGCGAGTGAAGGACCCCCCACCGCTGAAGTGCCGCCAAAGACTGGGACCGCTGCTGGGTATTCGAATCAGTCCCTGTAGTTCCTAAAGCCGGCCCTGCTCACTCCAATCCTTTATTGAGATCATTAGAAAGAGGACAGTCAAGAAAGGAGGAAATAAAATGGATTTCCAGAGGTAGAAAAACAGAGGATAGGAAGTGGAGAGAAGGTACTGACACCTTTACTTCCCTCCCACCACCTTCTACCCTTACATATAGATACATACACACACACTGAATTTTTGTGTGGAAATCTTGAAAGTGTAATTTCCATTCCAGGTGGAAATTAGATTGATTTGAAGTGTCCATTTCACCAAGACCTTACCTTGATCTGCTGATCAGGGAATTAACTGAATACTTACTTAAAGGAATCATAGGGTTAGAAGGGACTGCAAGGATCATCTAGTCTGCCAAGATGCAGGATTTGCTGGATTTATTACCAAGATGCAGGGTCAGTATATGCACAACAAATGGCCTTCTTAACATTCAAAATAACCCAACTTCTCCCCACAGATTGTAACTGTTCCTTCAAGCACCTGTTTGGTAGTGAACCTTGCATCCTGCTGCCCCTCTTTTTGTAATAATATTGCCTTACCAAGACAGTTACTGTAGAACTTGGGAATTTTTCAGGTGTTTTCTTGTTGTCCTTGACCATCAAGATACCCTTTTAAAAAGCTGTAAAGTTGCCAGAGTGTTTAAATGTGACACTTAGCCTGGATCTGAGTCTCTCACTTGTCTCACTCCAATGTGGGGATTCTGTGGGTTTGTCTTCATTGCAGAGTTAACTCAGGTGATCAGCACCCAGGTCTGAGCATCTAGGTGTGAACAGTCACATTGCAGAGCTTTACCCAAGTCACTGTGTCTTCACTAGTGCTGCACTCCACCATGTATGTTGCTAGGACTTCTGGGGGCATATTCCTTGGTTCTTTGCACTGCAGTAAGCTGACTTGCTCTATGATTCTTTCTCATTGAATTGTTATAGAACTTGTCTGTCCTTCTGGGCACATGGGGAGAATTGTGGAAATGCACTGGAGGACTATTAGAATACTATCAGAGTATCAGATGTTCACTTACGACTTCATTGCAAAGTGGGTGGGTTACTCATCTGAGTAAAAACAGCACCTGGGCTCCAACCTACACCCACCACCAGAGCACCCAACAGAGGAGCAGAGGGGAAGCAGATTACTATGAAAGCACCACTATACGCGGGTGAGAAGTTTTTGTGTGAAAATGGGTGAAGGTTGAGGCAAAACCAGAGGAAGAGCCCTGGTAGCTCTGTAGTGTAGACATACTCTAAGAGTAAGAATGGAATTTTTCTCTTTTTGCATCAGGGTGAAACTTTTTCTGATAATTGTAGTGATTTCTTGTTCAGAGATCTTATATATGTTCTGCTAGGGATGGATATGAAATAAGCTTGTATTCATGAAGTTATTCCTCCACAAATTCAAATCTCCAACTGATGAATGTGAGGACACAAAAGCAGCCACATCTGCTCTGGCAACCTGGTATCTTTCAATGAGAATTATTACATCATGCTACAAGTGCTTGCCCATTTTGCTTGTGAACTTAGTATGTTGTATTATAACCTGGAAACAGAAAACAAGGTAGCCACATATGAAGAGCAATGCAACAAATATATGTATACCAATACATTGTGAAAGTACAGGAGTCAGGAGAGGAAGTGAAAACACCAACTCATATTGAAACTGCAAGGAGGATTTAAGTAGGTAGGCCGAATGTTATTTCCTACTAAGATGCCAACAATCGTTAGTTCTGATTACAAATACCTGATTGATGGGACCAACATGGGATAACCCAGTAATATAAGTTGGTAGGTTCACGTCACACAATCAAATCTTTAGGTCCAAATAATTCAAAAGATTAACCAGGGTGCAGGATTCAATTGAGGCTGATGTGCTGTTTGGCTTTTAAGAACTGGCAGTTAAGTAAGACTTAGAAAGACAGATCATTAAATGGGCAGGACACTTGTGAGAAGTAATTAAAATGTTAATCTTGCTTCCACTTTCTCTTCACAGAGGTATGGAGAGCTTGATGGCTGGCTCATCCCTACCCCCACTGTTTGCAGATGATGATGGCTCAAAGGAGAGCAGTGATATGCCCACAACTGGGTAAGCAACTGCTGCTCTAAACTCAGCTCACAGCTATTCTCTCCTTGCAGACTCTCCAGAGAAAGTACTCCTGATTGTACACTCTTGCTACTCGACCGATTGAGCACCATTAATTTTCACTTTCACGTGTACTTTTCTGGTACTTGTAAAATCTTGTTTTACAAGGACAGCCTTCTAGAGTGGGTCTGCAGATAATGGTGATTGTTTTCTTTATTGTGCTCCAGTGGCACCACTGAATTTCTGTTAAAGATGCATTCTTGATTAAGGGATGTCCAAGAACAGAACTGATAAATGAATACTCTTCCTGTCTATCAAACAAATTGTCCTTATTTGCACAGGCTATAAAGCAGTGGCCCTGTCTTAAGGACTCAACGACAAAAAATTAGATTCTTTTTCAGGAATACTTTTTTTTTTTTTAAGCATTGTTTTGCGTTAACAGGTTTCTTTTCTATTCTTTAGACCTCCAAGGGGAAAATTCAGATCTAGAATAAGCAAGTGCAATTCTATGTAATTAAACATAGAGGCATCTGCTTGTACCAGGTCTGAACTTGGCCCCCCATCTCTGGGCCTCAAGATTTGCTGATGCCAAAGCCAAGTGTGGTGCACGTAGGAATCTTGACGTGCTGTTAGGAGGGATTAAGGGAATGATCTTTCATCACCTCTCATTGAAAGTCCACACACCACACTCACAATTTTTCCTACTCTGTATTTGTTAGTAGACTGGAAGGTTGTGATGCCTGAAGTGGGTTAAAAACTGACAAGTGACTGAAAATATCATTGTGGGGTTCTATAGGCTCTCTCTCTCTCAGTATGCTTAGTGTATAATAAACCATTTTTTGTTTTTTCTAACTGCTGGCTCTGCAATCTCAACCTGAGATCTGAAAGTCAAGCCTGTCTCTTTCTGGGTTGTGTATCGTTATCAGTAAACCTGTACCAACCAATGTGTATTTCAGGATAAGGTGCTATAGAGATGTACAACTCTCTGTACATGAAAATTAAAATTCTGCAGTTGGTACTTGGTTAACACATCTGATGTTGCACAAATCAGAATAAGAATTAATCTTGCTTTGTTGTAGCTATGTTAGCTCAACATTGCTAACAGGAGAAAAAAGTAGTAAAAAATTGTTTGTCCATTGACTAAGCAGCTATCGCTTTGAATATACACAGGGAGCAGATCTATGAATTGTTCCATTAAGAACAATGGTTAGAATGACCAGTGGATTGTTGCCCTAAAACAGCAAATTCCCAAGATCCATGCAGAACTCTGGGGATCCACATAGACCATGTACCTCCATATAGCTGCACTGTTGACCTCCATACCATAGGCAGCCTGATTCCTGCAGGGTGGTGCCATTGAATGAAATGCCACCTTCAGCATCTCTTGACTGAAGAATAGTAGTCATTCAGGGGCCTAGTGGGAACTTATGATACGGGAGTCTTCTTCAGATATCCAGGTGTGTCAGCAGGAGACAATACTGCAAAGAGTTCCATCCCAAATCCCATGGAACCCCAATGGTACAGAACACTTATACAAGGCTATAGGAAACGCATACAAGAAGGTGCAATCACTTGGAGGAGGATGAAGATGATAAGACTCTCTACTCTGTACCTTTTTTGTCATTCTGCTGGTGTTCCCCTGAACACAGCTGCAGGGTTCATGTGTTTTCATTCCTGCTCTCTACCTCTCTTCATATGACTGCATGTTTGATTATTATTTGAAACAGATTTAGTTTTGTTTGTATTTGACTTGTGTAAGCACAAGTTTCTCCAAAAGTTAGTTTTCTTAGGACTGTTTTGTCTTCATCAGGACCTAGAAGAGCTTTATCGAAATCCCTGGTAACTGCTGTAGACAGTGGCCTGCAAATCACATAGCCAGATGGAACATACAGCTGTCTGAGTTGCTGTTTTTGTAATGTCTCACCTTTTATCTGGCCTCAAAGTTGCATAATATTTTCAACATCATTGCACAGTTCAGAGGAGCAGAGGGGAAGTAGATAACCACGATAATGCCTGCACTTTCTCACACAACTTGATTTTCCAGGTTAGCCCACTCTGAGGGGTCATACGGTGGAGGAGCTTCGCAGTCTGTGAACAATCCAGAGTTTGTGGAGGACTTGTCACAAGTTCAGTTGCTGCAAAATGAGTCTTCTAATACAGCTGAAAGCAGCGAGCAGAGACTTGAAGAAGAGGTGAGCTGAAATAATATAGTTAACTCAAATGACTTACTGATTGAGAGAGCAAAGAATGGGCTCTCCCCCCCATCTGTCACTTTATTCATTCAAGTGTTTTCTAGTAGGATACCAGTTTTCATCCATCCACCATGTCCACGAGGCTGTTTTTCATCTCTTTACTTTCTATAGTGTGACAGGGTGCGGTCAGATGGCTACAGGAGAGTGATAGAAGGCAGATATATTAGCCTCAGATTAAGCAGGTCCCTTTTCCCTGAGTAAGGTAACAGGGGCGGTTCCAGAACAACCAGGGACTTGCTGGAACCAGTTGAGACAGGCAGGCTAATTAGGACACCTGGAGCCAAATAAGAAGCTGCTAGACTCCATTAAGACAGGCAGGCTAATCAGGGCACCTGGTTTAAAAGGGACCTCACTTCAGTCAGTGAGGGGTGCACAAGGAGCTGAGAGTGAAAGTGTGTGCTGCTGGAGGACTGAGGAGTACAAACACTATCTGGTATCAGGAGGAAGGTCCTGTGATGAGGATAAAGAAGGTGTTGGGAGGAGGCCATGGGAAAGTAGCCCAGGGAGTTGTAGCTGTCACACAGGTTTTACACAAAACACTGCAGACAGCTGTGATCCACAGGGTCCTGGGCTGGAACCTGGAGTAGAGAGTGGGCCTGGGTTCCCCTCTTCCCCTCAACTCCCTATTGGATACAGGAGGAATTGACCTGGACTGTGGGTCCCACCAGAGGGGAAGGTCCCTGGCCTGTCCCCCGATCCACTAGGTGGGTCAGCACAGACCGCGTGGATTGTTCTCCTTCCTTTTCCCTATACTGGCCAGTGATGAGGTTAGCTGAGTGAACAGCAGGTTTGAGCCACTAGCAAAAGTGGCCAAACTGAGGTCTGCTGTGAATCTCTGAGGCGAGCAAATCCTCCAATAAGTGCAGGACCCACCAAGGCAGAGGAGGAACTTTGTCACAATAGCTATTTCTCCTCTGTTGTGCAACCACATTCCTGTAGTCAGGAAAACATAGCAGGCAGACCCTCCAAGAGTGACATCTGTGACACTCCCTAGTTTAGCAAATAGAGATTTCTATTTCAGTGGTTTGCATACCTTTCTTTTCATTTCTCTGGGGAAATAGTACAATCTAATGGTTTGAGTAGGAGACCAAGACTTAGACCTGAGTACTGTTCCCTGTTCTTTCCCTGATTTACTTTGTGACCTTGAACAAGTCGCAACCTCTCTGTGCTTCCATTTCCGTATCTGTAAAATGGAGATAATCATACTTATTCACCTCTATAAATGTTTTGAGATACTCTAATGAAAGGTGTAAGTGTTGCTAATGCTTCTTAGACTGGAGTTGTGTATCATCTTTACTGATATTGACAATTTAGAATGTTTAAGAACTGAAGCAAATGTTTAATCTCAAAGTGCTTTTACACAGGCAGATGCTGTGTCCATTCTTAAGCTATATTCAGTTTTGATTACCTCATCTCAAAAGAACTACAACAGAAGCAGTGAAACGCCAAAGAAAGGCAATCAAAGTAATAAGAAGCCTTCCATTCCAGGAGAGATTAAAAGAATGGATAGATGATAGCACTATATAGCATAAGAAGATAGCATTGTCCAGAGATCATTAAAGAAACATGGAGTTCAGAAAACTCAAGCAAATCATTTAACTGTCCTGCTTCAGAGTTTCTCCACCCGTAAACTAGGGACAATACTTGACTGCTTCTGTAAAGCTCTTCAAATTTCTGATGAAAGGAGTTTTAAAAGTTCAAAGCAATTTATAATGATATCCGTAGCAACAGTGAGCATAGGAGGGAAAGCCCAGTAGTACAAACTTGTTTACATTATTCCATGATACAAGAATACTGGGAAACATAACATCCAAATGCAAAAGATCAGAAGGGGAAATACTTGTTAATATACAGGATGGTAGATAATATGTGAAACTTTCTCCAATAAGATACTGGGGAAACGGCTTTGTAAATTTCCATAATTATTAGACACTTTGTTTAGAATAAGGATAACATCTGCAGTTATGACAAAGTAGGACTGACCCATGAAAGCTCATGCTCCAATACGTCTGTTAGTCTATAAGGTGCCACAGGACTCTTTGCTGCATCTGCGGTTACATTAGCTAGGATTACAATTTCATGAGCATTTACTCCTCGTGCTTCATGGCATAAAATGATTATAGGCTATGGTCAGGAAGAAATATACCAGGGCATAATATAGCACAATTGTACAACTACACTGGTTTTGTTTGTCCGTTAGTTTCCCCACACCGCTCGTTTTGAAGTAACTAGTATGTGTCCCCGCTGGAGGTAGGACAGTGAAGAAGATAAGTTCATTGCAGCGTGTGCTATGTTCCTAAATAAATGTTTCAGTGTCATTCAGTTGGACTATCTCAGTGTGATGATGCTGGTCTCAACTCACGGTCCTACAGCGGGAGAATCTTAGTGGGATGATGAAGATATCTTATTGTCCCGTGGACCTGCAGTGATGTTATAAAGCAATTTCTGATAATGAGGCTCATTTGTCTGGCTTTGTTTAGAAGAAGGTCAGGATTAGACTAAAGTGAAGTTTGAACTTTACAGAAAAGATAAGTGAAGAAGCTTATATTGCAGCCACATGCTCCTTATGAAAATGTTTGAGACGTGAATATTTGTTCCTTCCAGGGGTAAAATTATTTATCAGATTTTTTTTCCCCCTTCAGTCTGAATTTTCTTCTGTTTCATTTTGCAGCAAAGAACTAAACGAGGAGGCTGGTCCAAAGGGAGAAAGAGGAAGAAACCCCTTAGGGACAGCAATGCCCCGAAATCCCCCCTCACAGGGTATGTGCGATTCATGAATGAGCGTAGGGAGCAGCTTCGAGCGAAGATGCCTGAAGTCCCTTTCCCAGAGATCACCAGGATGCTGGGCAATGAGTGGAGTAAGCTGCCTCCTGAGGAGAAACGGGTACCATTAACTTCCCTTTTCCTTGCTGGGGATTTGATTATTGTTTAATGGGAACACTATCGCTTACCGAGGAAGTTGACATCAGTGTTTGACTACGACAGTGTTTGGGGGGATGTTTTTAGGTGGGGTGCAAAGGCCCTTAAGAGATAAAGGAAGGAACCCTCTTGGGACCAAAGTATCTCTCCCCAGTCATTGCTGGTGGAAAATTACATAGGCCCTATAACCACTGCTAGGGTATATACAGGACACGCGTGAGTCTTTCAGAAGAGAAAGACAGGCAGACCAGAAGGGATGGGCTACTTACAACTAGCTGGGGCAGAGCTGTTTTTTTGACAATATGTTTGTCCATTTTCAAGGTCTGCTAGCCATATAAAGAAAGCATAGCTCTGTAAGCTGTGCTACGGAGAGTGTTGTGTTAATTTTAGTCTCTATAAAAATCTGTCCAAGGAATGAGAATTTGTTTTCTTTCAACCAGAATATGGTGTATCTCTCTTCATCAGTCTACCTGGACCTTCTGCACTGTACCTCATATGTGAATTAAGGCGATGGCCAGCTTGGTCTGTTCCTCTACTTCCTTCCTCTGGAGCGGATACCAGCATCACTACTGAATTTGTACTATTTGTAGCTGATTTCTAGTTGGAGTGTATGGTGCTTCATTGTAGTTAAGATTGCATGAGAAGCTTTAAACTTTTATTTTGTAAAAATCACATTACAATGACAAAAACATAGAATATAATACTATTTGAATTTTTCATGTTTTTTTGATGAAAAATGAATTGATACAAAAAGAATAAGAGCTCAGAAATCAATCCTTTGGGTGTTTTGTTTTGTTTTTTAAACAAAATGTCTCATTTTTTTTCTTTGTACTGTGGCAAATTGCCAGCACTATTTTGATGGGTCTCGCACTTTCTCTTCTTTGGAGAGGGTTCAGGGCACCATTTCTTGTCCCTGCAGTGGAATGTTAACTGCCCCACTAGTGTCCTAGAGGAGGGGAGTGGAGAGGGAGGGACCTGGGCCCGCCCTCTACTCCAGGTCCCAGCCCAGGGGCCCTGAGGATAGTGGTAAACCACTTGAACTGACACTTCCTTCCCCTGGGCTACTTCCCTCTCCTGCCCTTCAGCTTGTGGGGGGCTTCCTGCCCTCCCTCTGTACAAGCCAGATGCCCCTTTACCTAGGGTCTTGGACTTCTTAGCTCACCGCAGCACTTCTCCAAACTGTCCTCTGCTTCCCTTCAAACTGTTCTCTGCTCCAACTCCCACACTGTCTGATTGAAGCAGGGGTTTTTATCATGTGACTGGCGTCAGGTGCTCTAATTAATCTATAGCAAACATTCTTCCCCTTACAGGGAATTAGGCTCCCTTCTAACCCTCTCCTGCTGCCCTCTGGCCATGTTGTATCACAGTACCCTTTTTGCAAGAAATCAAAACACTCTGTCCTTTGTCCACATTGTTGCTCCTCATGTGCAGATTCCTAGAATATCAGTTACACATTGATAGTGTTTGTCTGTAAAGCATTTGATAACATTTTAACCATAATAAAATGTGTCAAGGTCAACTTGCTGAATTTAATGACAAATCTGCTGCAGAATGATTGCCATCACTCACTCCTAGGGGCAAAAAAAAAAAAAAAAAAAAAAAGACAGATACTCCCTTAACAAATAACTTTATGGCCTAAGGAAGGCTGGGAAAGAGAAGACCAGGTGTTCAGATCCTTCCTCTTTTAAGTGCAGTTTAAATTCCTGTGGAATTCACTGGACTACCCATATTATTGAGTCAGGTCCTGAATCCAAACCTAGAAGACAGGGAGGGCCTGCTGAACACTTCCCCCTATCCCCTCCCTATCCCATTTTTAAAAAATAAGTTAGCAAGATTGCTCATGCAAGGACACTCCAGGCCTGGCACCCAGGTCTCTAACATGACAAACCCCAGTCTTATCCACTGCACCACACTGCCTTTCAGTGTGACTAAATTAGGTTTTGGGTCTTCTAGCTTTAACCACTATGAACCACACTCCTCTTCCAGAGTCAGGAATCAAATCCAGAATTTCTGATCATCAGTATTCTACTGCTGACTAGAGAGTACTTGTATAACCCAATGGGAAAGCATGTTTCAAGTTTCTCTCCATTGGCTGGTCTCCAAAGGGACAAGCAATTACTCCTGTCAATCTAGGTATGGATCTTTCTCCCCATATCAGGGGAGCTATGTATTAAGGTACACCAAAGCTGTATAAAAATAACTAGAAAACTGGCAAACAAAAACTGCATTTAGTGTCAGGCAGGGTTGCAGCAGGACACATGCTATCCACCCAAAACCATAGAAGGACGCCTATAAGAAGTTTAGGGGGTAAGACTTGTGCATTCCTTTCCACCTTCAGATTGCCTACAACATTGTCAATAATTCACTCTAATGCTCCATAAGGCTTTCATTTCCATCTCCAACAGATACTCAGAAGTAATATGTACTCCAGTGTCATCAAACTTGCAAAGTCTTAATAGTGACCTCAACAGTGTTAAGGCAAAATAATGTTCCAAATGCATGGAATGTGTGATAGCCAGATGTACTGATCTGTTGATATAATGGATATAAAAGCATATGAGGTCACCGTTAAGGTTTTGCCTGAGTAATATGAATAGGTTTGCATAATACTGCATGATATAAATTTGTATGGGGAAAAAGCCTTAAGCATGTTGTACTGAAACTTGATAGCAGGGAAGAGAGCCGTTTGGCAAAAGGATCCCATTAATTCCCGTGTTGTGTTATGACTATTCTTTAAGTGGTTTGCAGTCCAGCAGTTTCCTTATATTGTTCAAGAGCTCCCTGCATTAAGCAGATGTATGAAAATGCTTCAAGATTATTTCTTAAAAAATAGACTGAAATATCACTAAGGCTTAAACTGACAGATCCTATTCTCTCTGTAAGCTGTTCTCTCATAGTAGCTACATCTGTCTCCCCTATCAGATGAGAGGACAAGATGCAGCATGGTATTGGCCTTTCTTCTAGGGGTCTGAAGGTGAGAAAAGACAGTGCTCTGCTCCAGGAAGACTGACACACCTTAGCAACAATCTGAGCCCCTAAGGGTGATCCACAACCAGAGCTTTCTGTTCAACAGCACATAGTGCTGGCCACAAACATCCAGTTCATAAATATTTTCTGACTATGTGAAGGCAGCATTTGGCTGCATTGAGTAGCCTGGTAGCAAGTCACCTCAGCATCTAAGTAAACATTGCAATCAGTCTAGTAGAGAAGTAAATTTAACGGGATGATGATTTGGATAAAATGTTACTATTCTGGAGTGCTTCTCTCTCTGTTTTTATCCTTTCTTGCCTTGGTTATCCTTTCTCAGGTTTCTGTGTTCTGAATCTCTGAGGCATTCTCACTCATTTATCTCCATTCCTTTCCTGTTTATCTAGGTAAGATGATCATGTGTGTGATTGTTTGGGTTTTTTCCTGAATACTCTGTTTTCTTGTTGCAGCGCTACCTTGATGAAGCAGATAGAGATAAGGAACGGTACATGCGGGAACTGGAGCAATACCAGAAGACAGAGGCCTACAAAGTCTTTAGCAGGAAAGCACAAGACAGACAGAAAGGCAAATCACACCGACAAGGTATTAAACCATAACAAAAATTGTGCCTTCATGAAAACTCTGCCCACATTTGGAAGAGAGGATCACTAGGAGGGTGGTGAAGCACTGGAATAGGTTACCTAGGGAGCTGGTGGAATCTCCTTCCTTAGAGGTTTTTAAGGTCAGGCTTGACAGAGCCGTGGCTGGCATGATTTAATTGGGGATTGGTCCTGCTTTGAGCAGGGGGTTGGACTAGATAACCCCCTGGGGTCCCTTCCAACCCTGATATTCTATGATTCTATTCATACTGGGCTAGACAGACCATTGGTCTGGCCCAGCATGGCAGTTCTGTTAGCCAGAGTAATAAACAGTAGACTGTTAGCTACAATACTAAAATATCCCAGGCATATAGTCAACTAGCAGGTATCAAACACTTTTTTATAAAACCTGTGACTGTTACGCTGCTTAGAACATACTCTTCTGTGTTTGCCTAGACCAGGGGTCGGCAACCTTTCAGAAGTGGTGTGCCGAGTCTTCATTTATTCACTCTAATTTAAGGTTTCGTGTGCCGGTAATACATTTTAATGGTTTTTAGAAGTTCTCTCTCTACAAGTCTATATATTATATAACTAAAGTAGTATTGTATTGTAAAATAAACAAAGTTTTCAAAATATTTAAGAAGCTTCATTTAAAATTAAATTAAAATGTTGATCTTATGCCGCCGGCCCGCTGCTCATCTGGGGTTCTGTTCACCTAGTCCGGCAGTGGGCTGAGTGGGGCCTGCGGCCAGGACCCCAGCTGGGAAGGGTCTGGCAGCCAGAGCCCCAGACTGGCAGCAGGCTGTGCGGGGCCAGCAGCAGGGACCCCAGACCGGCTGTGGGCTGAGCTGCTCAGCCCACTACCGCTCAGGGGTTCCATCCGCCAGCTCCTGCCAGCTGGCATCTCGGCTGCCGGACCCGCTCAGCCCGCTGCCAGTCTGGGGTCCCGGCCCTGCCTACATACAGTGGGTACCTACCTTCTCCCTGGTTCTGGCCCATTCTTTTCCTCTCTTTGCTCTGAGCTGAGGGAGGGAGTGGACTGAGCACAGGACTGGGAGTGAAGGGTGTGCCCAGGAGCTAGAATAGGGAAGGGGGCTCAGGGTTGGGGCAGGAGGTTTGGGTGTGGGGGCACTTACCTGGTCAGCTCCCATTTGGTGTGAGGGGTGCAGGTGGGAATGTGAGTGGGTGTGCAGGAGCTCCCGTTTGGTGCTCAGGGTGGGGGTGGGGATGTGCAGGGTGCATGGGATATGGGGGGGTTGGGGATGTAGGGGTGCAAGAGTCAGGGCAGAGGGCTGGGGGCATGTGAGGGGGGTGCAGGTGTCAGGGTAGGGGGGCTGGGGATGTGTGGGGGTGCCAGAGTCAGGGCTGGGGTCATGGGAGGGGGTGAAGGAGTCAGAGGGCTGGGTGGTACAGGGCTCAGGGCAGGGGTCTGGGGGGGGTGTGGGGCTGCAGGGCTCAGGGCAGAGGGCTGTGTGTGTGGGCACAGGAGGAGTCAGGGCTCAGAGCAGAGGGCTGGGTGACTGCCCCCCCCCAGAACCCCCAACTTCCCCCCCGCTCCTTGTCCCAACTACCCCCTCCTGGGACCCCACCCCCTATCTAAGCCTCCCTGCCCCTTGTCCCCTGACTGCCCCTCTAGGACCCTACCCCCTACCAGTCCCCTGACTGCCCCAACCCTTATCCACACCCCCACACCCAGACAGAACCCCCTGGACTCCCATGCCCCATCCAACCGCTCCCCGCCCCCTGATAGGACCCCCACAACTCTGGACCCATACAACCTCCCCCCATTCCCTGCCTGCCCCAACCCCTCTCCACACCCTTACCTCCTGACAGCCCCCCCCAGAACTCCTGACTCATCCCACCCCCTACAGCTCCTTGTCTCATGACCACCTCCTCCAGAGACCCCCTCCCACCCTAACTGCCCCCCAGGACCCTCCTTGCTCCCTGTCCCCTGACTGCCCTGACCCCTATCCACCCTTCACCCCCTAACAGACACCAGGACTCCCATGCCCCATCCACCCCCCCCGCTCCCTAACTGCCCCCTCCAGAGACCCTCGCCCATAACCAACCCCCGGATCCCACCCCCCCATCCAACCCACCCTGCTCCCTGTCCCCTGACTGCCCCCAACCCTTATCCAACCCCCTCCCCCACCCCGGACCTCTTACCATGAGGCTCCCCGCTCATCCGGAGTTTTGTCGCTACCGTGCACGCGCAGCTCCGCCCCGCCCCTCAGAGCACTGCACGCATGGCAGCAGGGCTCTGAATAAGCGTGGAGCGATCTTCTCTCCCCACGGAGCCAAACACTGCCCCGCGGGAGGGCGCAGCCCCGGCCCCCAGAGCGCTGTGCACGTGGCGACAGGGCTCCGGGAGAAGGGTGGGGAGGAGCCGACGGCTTGCTGCGCTCGGCCAGCGCTCCAGCCAGGGAGCGCGGACCCTGCAGCTTGCCGCATCGGCAGGATTTTTAATGGCACACTGGAGTCCTGGCAGGCTCCAGCGTGCCATTAAAAATCGGCTCGCGTGCCATCTGTTGCTGACCCCTGGCCTAGACCGGTGTGCATGTGTGTATGCAGAGTGATTAGGTTTATGTACACACTACTGTGCCTTGTGACAGGTGCATTATTAAAACCTAAGGTAGATAGAGATACTGTGTGCTAAAGCCCTTATAGTATAACTAGACAGATTGTGTAGCTGTGCTTTTGGGTTATACAGCTAACTTTCTCCTTCAGTTCTCTTTCATTCCAAGATCATCTTATCTTTTTGTTTGTTTCAGATGGAACGCGACAGACTGCCCACGACCATGAGGTAAATACCTTGCTTTCTTCTACACAACAGGGGGCAAAACCACAGCTGGTGAAAATTTTCATTGAAGTCAATGGAGTTATGACAGTTTACACCAGCTTAGGTTCTGCGAATTTCAATACAGTTTTTTTGAGGTCGCGTGCTTAGATGATCCCCATGGCCAAAGAATCAAAAGTGAATAGCAACTGAGTAATTTATGCCCTGTTTTTGGTGCTTTCTGCTAAATCAGAAGCTAGTCCATGCAGATATAAGTTATCTGAAACAAAATGGAAATGGAGTTTAGGATTTGTTTTTAAAAGGGCTGAGGCCCAGCCTCTCCTTTTGTAGGAGTAATTTGCATTGCAAAACATACACCTGTTATTTGGAACCTCAGAACAAATTCTGAGTATTCCTCAGAATAATTGTTTTTTTTGTACTTGAGGTGTACGTGTAATTCAACTTCAGGTGCAAAATTGCAGGTGAAAATTTTGGCAGCAGAAATGCCTATAAATGCAAAACTGTTCTTTTGAAAATTTGGCATGTAATGTCTAGGACATCCATATGGCCAGTTTGAGACATAGACTGCTCATGCACAAATAAGTCACACCTCTAGGTTATTGTTCCAGTACACCAACCACCAGGTGGTCTCTTCCAGAGTAAGGGAGAGGAATGGCCAAGTTGTTGGGAGACCTGTTGTAACACCTCTTAGCATACCGAATAAGTGAATAGTAATGAAAAAACTGCCTTGCTGTAACAAAACTCTAGATTCCCTGATGTAAAACAGACACTAAACCTTCTGGATCCTGATTGACAACAAAGTTATCCCTCTTTCTGAAGTGCTGTAATTGTCAATCTTTTAATAGAACCAAACACAACAAGGGCCATTTTACATAGGGTCCCAGGCCAGGTGCTTCCTTCACAGTCATCAAACCAAGCAAATAGGAAAAAAACAAGCAGATGAATCATCCCCTTTTTCTATATGGGCAAGAGACTTTCCTGCCAATACTCTTCCTCTGTGAGCTCCCAGCCAGCCTCCTTTTCAGGGAAAGTCATCAATTTCTGTACCCCTTGGTGGGTTTATTGGAAGGATGACTGTGATGGTCACTTGCCAAGCCACTGCAACTTTTTAATTTCTGCTGCTCCTGTCTACTTTAAGAGTATACATTTCATTTCCAGGGAGCAGCTTTGGTTGGATGCTTGCATCTCAGATGCGTTCTCCCAATGACCCCAGAGCCAAGTATTCCCTATCAGACAAACCTTTAGAAATAGATGGACTCTTAAGATGTCTAATATGAAGTGCCTAAATCTGCATGCCACATGGGAGTTGACTTTTTATTAGTAATCCCCACAAAACACTGTAACCTTGTCCCAGTCAGTAATATAGTACTTGTACGAAACTTAGATTACATAAATATTCTGTTTAACAGCAGTGTTCATGTGCCAAGTCACTTCAAAAATTCAAACAGGCTTAATTCTTATCCTTCAATTTATGTAATATGATTACTGAAAGATCATCGTTATCTAAATACACTCATGGAGGAGAGTTGCCCTCCTGCACATCCCTGTGGCGTTCTTATGCTCCATCTGAGCAGGGACTGCTCAAGTGGAGCTAGGAACTCCACTGGGTAGGCACCCTGTTCTGAAAGCCTCCTCTCCTCTACCCTTCAGGATTTTCTACCTTTTCATATTTGGAAAACTCTGCACACAAGTTACCTAATAAATCCTCACAACACCTCTCTCAGGGTAGGTCTGCACTTACTGTGGTGTGCAGAGCACAGATACTGCATGCCTAGCTTTCACTAGTATAAATAGCAATGTAGACAGTGAGACACTGCTTAGGCGAATAGATTACAGACCTACCAGAACCTTAGGGGTAAACCCTACACGCAAGCAGTGCTTCCCACATCTACACTGCTATTTTTAGCAGTGTAGTATTCCTCTGCTTCTCCACTGCCAGAGCCTTCCACTGCAACATGTAGCTATATATACAGCCTTCCTTTCTCTGCAGCGTGTAGCTATGCATACCCTACATGCCACTGCAAGTGTACACAAGGCCTAATGTAGGTAAGTAGTGTAATTCCCATTTACAAAGGAGGAAACTGGCACAGAAAAGCTAAGTGACTTGTCCAAGATTGCACAGCAAGTCACCAGTAGATTTAAGATCTCAGGAACTCCTGGATCCTTGTCCTATTCTCCTTCCTCTAATCACCATTGCTTACTGTTGTGGTAGTTCTATGACCATCAGAGAGGATCTGCTAAATTATGTCTTGCAAAAATTTGGGAGCACTTCTGGGTCAAGGAAGCTTTTCCTCAGTGGTAATAGTTTAGCTACCATAGACAATGTTGATATCACTTTAGCATTTAAACACAGTGCATGTGCATAGCAATGACCTTCAAACTGTGTAGCAAAGGACAAAAAGATGAAGTAAATTTAAATTAATCACAATAAAGTATATAGATTACTCTTCACATAAATCCTATATTCATGAATTTTTATGTGGAATATTATACATGATGAACAGTGACTGCTGTGAACATTATTCTTGGTTTAAAATAACTTGAGATTTTGTGTATGTATTCTCAATATTTCACACTAATCAAAAGTGACCTTACTAACCTCAAATGTAAAAAGACTTTCTGCAGTGGTGTTATTTTCCCTTCCCTTATCACATTGCACTGTTTGTATGGCCTGTCATGACACTCGTATGTTCTTCTGTTTTCTTCTGCCCACAAGTACCTCTCTTCTCGCTATGTTCTCTCTGTATTCTTCTCTTTCCCTGCTCTTCTGCTCCACCTTTTCTGAAATTGTTGGAACCAGAATAGCTCCAGCTTCATGCAGCTGATTAGAAAAACATGCCTCCTTACTGGCAAGGCTTCCGTGAAGTGACCAATCCACTCAAAGGAGGGCCTGCTTGATGATGTCTGTAAGGTAGAGTACAGTGCAGGGCAAATGGCCTGACAGAGTAGTGGAGCACAGCAAAAATTGTCTACCCAATAGGGAGTATTCATTATAATACAGAGCACTTGAGAGGTACACATATGACCATAGCAGGGATGATATTCAGAAAGACCTCTCTTCTTCCTTCTTCTCTCCTTCCCCATACACCCTCAATCTTCTATCCCTACTAAGAATTTCAAGTCCAGCGTGTCTCTGAAGTCCCTAATGCCAACCCTAGTGTAACAGCCCAATGAATAATTTTCCAGAATGACATTCTGGAAATGTCTCCATCTCATTTAAAGACAAAGATAGAATCAATAGATTTTTTGTTTCTCTTTTAATTTATGAGAAATGAGAAAACGACACGCAGCCTGAACAAATTAAGCCTTTTCAATGAAGAAGTAATCAAATCCTTATGATTTTAATCCCCTGAGCAAGCCTCAGAGTGGCTTAAGTGTATCCGAGCCCTCGAGAAGATCCTTTATGTGCTGGGTAATGTACTTGGTAATGGAAGAGTGCTGATGGGTTTTCATTACCAGTCTTCCGTTAAGTAGAATTTCTCTGTTGCCTTTCAGAGACTGAGCAATTTCACCTAATTGCTTTAATATTTTTTATTTTGTGCCTGAAGAATCTCTACCCTGGGGCACCATATATAATGTCTGTAATACCCTCTCCTCTGCCCTTCAGTCTGTAGGAGCCATTACTGGTCCATGCCAATGCCTCCAGCACACAGCTAGTAGCATCAGGCATGAATTGCCTAAGCTGATAGAGCAAAAAGCACGTGGAGGGCAAACTGCATAATTGCCAGTGTTCCTTGGAGTGTGTTATTGCTGAGACTCCAGAGTTCTAGATGAAATTAATTTGTGGTTGTCTAGAGGGCGTTAAGATCAGATGAGTACATTGCCAGGCTTGTTGCTCTTTATGATTCCTCATTTTCTGAATACACATCCTGAGATTTTTTTTTGTCTGCAGTAATCTGCACCAGAATTTGGGTAGATAATAGGTGTGATAAAGAAAGCCATTGTGACATTTTTGCATCTCTTCAGCTCCTCAGAAAATCGGAACTGTTTTTTTTTTTCTTTTGTTCTCAGTCTTGAGTACAAGCCCACTTGGTGTGTAGCATGTCAGCTTTGTGCTCTCTTGTTGAATGTTGGTCTTCCCAGCTGTAATTTTACCATGTTATGAAACTCAGCTTTACTTTTTAAAAAAAGAAAGTAAAAACTAAATAAACCAACTCTGACAGTTTACTCAGGTAAACACTTGGAAGGTTTTTGAAGTTCCATCTAGCCAGGTCTGTCTTGGCTGACAGCCAAATGTCACTTGCTTCACCCCAGTCTAGCTCCTTTATGAGCCAGACACCAATATGAAACACTAAGCTTAGCTGCCAGAATTCCCTGATAGGCTGTTAACCACTTAGCTTTTCTGCTGGGTACCAAATCATGTTTGACATTTCATTTAAATCCCAAGGTGTTCAAATATAAAAGACCATAGTGGTGGCAGAAGCAGGAGAGAGACATTTTATCTCAGGCTTTAAATATGGTTTTGAAGGAATGATTTCTTGGTGCATTTTACTAGCCAAGATGTTTTAGAGGTTTGAGAACCTTCTGCTTTCAGTAGCAATTTCTCTAAGGCTTATCTTTGTTCCTATATTAAGCAGCAGTTTGATTATAGTTACCCCAATTTATCAAACAAGAAAGCTCTGTTGTGTCTTTGACATCATAAGTATATACTTTGAAAACAAACATTTATTCTTATTACTTTTGACTTGTAGAAATTATGACTGAGGCATCACTAAAAATATGGACTTTAGACTACTTTTTAGAAATTGCTGAAGAAAAAACTGCCTTCATAATAACTCATCAGGGTTACATTTTTTCTCTCTGTCTTGACCTTTTTCTGTAATAATAATAATAATTAATAATAATAATAATAAAAATCTTCCAATTATAGTGTATCTTTTATCTTTGATTTTAAAATGGTTTGCATACTTAATAAACACATAAACCATAAATTGGGATCGCTTCATTTACCACTGAAATGTAGTCATCTCTTGGGTAGGCTGTAACAGCTGTTTCACTGTACAGAACACCACCACTACACCGCATTTCCAGAAAGATAGTGAAGACTACCTTCTGCAAAAAAAACTGCAAGGGAATTTTAGAACGTAATTATCTGTGTTTAATTTGACCAGGGTACCAGGTGTTGAAATCACTACACTTGTGAAAACTACTAAATGTTTGATCCCAGGTGGTCATGTTCCTTGTTTAAATTCTAATTTTGAAAGATGACAGTCTCATTTGTTGTGTTATACAACATCGCACACTAGAGCTGAGTGAGTAATGGATTTTTTTTGTTTCGTTGGCAATTCCAAAAAATTTGTTTTGGGTTGAACCAAACCCCAAATTTGTTGAAATATTTGATGAATCAAAAAATCAAAAATTTCAAGTGGGATCAAAATGAAACGTGTTTGTTTTGACCTGAAGAGGAGAAGGAGAAAGCAGCCTCCCTATAACCTGTAGCTCAGTGGGCAGGGCACCTACCTGGGATGTGGTTAGGGAATTCACAAGTGATATGAGAGGACTGTGGGTTCAATTCCCCCATCTGCCTGATGTGGGGTAGGGATTTGAACTGTTCATTGTTATTATGAATGACTGTGAATTGCCACTGTGTATGACAATGAATAGTCATTGGGACAGGGACAGAAAGCGAGAATAACTCTACAGCAGGGGTCGGCAGCCTTTCAGAAGTGGTGTGCCAGATTCACTGCTTAGAAAAGCGTCTTTTGCCACTGCCACCTCCTCTCTCTTTTCCTGTTTTGTGATTCTCGTTCTCCTCTGCTTTTGTCACAATGCTGGTAATTGAAATGAAAAATTTTGGGTTGCTTCAAAATCAAACGTTTCATTTTGACATTTCTGAACCTTTCATTTTCCCCTAGGTGTCTGGCTGTTGAGTCTTGCACACATGCTCAGGGTTTAACTGATCACCATATTTGGGGTCGGGAAGGAATTTTCCTCCAAGGCAGATTGGCAGAGGCCCTGGAGGTTTTTCACCTTCCTCTGCAGCGTGGGGCAGGGGTCACTTGCTGTAGGATTCTCTGCACCTTGAGGTGTTTAAACCACGATTTGAGGACTTCAATAACTCAGACCTAGGTTGGAGGTTTGTTACAGGAGTGGGTGGGAGATTCTGTGGCCTGCGTTGTGCAGGAGGTCAAACTAGATGATCATAATGGTCCCTTCTGACCTTAAAGTCTATGAGTTCATTTGAAACTATTTGGTGAACTTGACACAGATTCACAAAGTGTTTTGTGTCAACTGAAACTGCATTTTTTGGTGAATAAACTGTTCACCAAAAAATTTGCCTAGCTCTACCACACACATCATCAGCACTTAATAAATAATAATGACACCTTGATCTATACAGTCCCTGCTGGACCCCAGTTGAGGAATTGGTTCAGAACTATTCAGTATTATAGTTTCTGTTCTCTTTTCACTTCCCTCCACATCCCACTAGAAAAACACCTAATCTGGGGATGTAATAACTAGAAGTTTGAAATCTGTATGAACACTAGCTAGTCTGTTGCCACATCGTTTATATACTCATACCCAATCTCCCAAGGCACAGGCATGTCTTTACTACACACAATTAAGTAATAAGTGAGGGTGCAGTTACATACCATCATTCTGTCTAGCAGAAAAAGCAGCCCTTGGACCACAAAAGATGACCTTCAGCAAATGTTGCAAATAGTATTCAGCATAGTGTTGTCTCCCACTTTCCTTCTCTGCTCACAGACTTAGGATTTCTCCATGCTCCTATTTTGTGCACAGGTAGGACAGTAAAACTTACTGTAGTCCTAATATTGAAACTATCAGTAGACAGCACTTCAGAGGTCAAGATTTTCTATGTTTTGCTTTGCTGCTCACCTGCCAACAGTGTGCTGTTAAGAGAGTTAGGGGCAACATCCAACATACATATTTATTACCCCTAATGTACACATGATTGACAACATTGTGCATTTGAGGTGGTGGGATGTGAATTATCCCCCAGGTCATGGTTCCTGCAGCAGTCCTGATGGCTCCTGTGCCCATAATCTGGGAGAAAACAATCAACACCCTATACAGTTGTGGATTTACGAACCTTGCCCTTGCAGAGCTTGGCTTTGCAGCATGCAAAGGGTAGAAACCTGAATGACTGAAGTCATTCCCACAATGATGGAGATCTGCATGAGTTCCACTGTAATCTGGAACCCGGAAGAGTGCAAGGGAGCAGACGTTTGTTTTTTTAAAAGCACACACAAACACCCTTCCCTTTTCCTCTCTCTCTTCCCCCAGAAAATGAAAAATAAACCACCTCATCCTTGCTAGTCATAAGCAATTTGACAATTTGCACAAATTCTATACCATTGTGTCTGTCTGTTTTCACCCATGATAAAAAACTGTCTGAAAAATAGTCTGCTTGGCAAAGATATGGCTCATTTAAAGTATTGTGTAGCTCCTGTCTTTATTTCTGAGGCAGAATATGTCATCTCTGCACCTTCTGCAATCCCTAACAGACAGAAACAAGGAACTGTGAGACCCACTGCAAGGTTCTCCCTTTTCTTTTCTTAGCTCTTTTCCCTGTTCTCTCACTGGATATCTTGGCATTGATGGTCAAATACAGAGCTGTGAAACTTACTATAACTATCATCTACTTTATCTGCCATCTTGTCTTACTGGAGAGGCTTGTTCTGAAGTATGGTAATTTGGAGAGGTGGATGAATTCATGAGAATAGCTATGAAAGTACTGAAGTCTTGCGTAATGTGCAGTTTCATTAAGGTAAAAAATGTTAGGTGGCAGGTTATATGAAATATCTGAACCATTGAGATCTACATGTGTTAAACGCTCACTTCCCTTGTACCTCTCAGATGCCTTGTGGCTTTCTAGGAATAGGAGTCCCTGTCATCTCCAGTTCAGTGCTTGATTTGCCCAATAGCTTCTTTAGAGAAAGGGGCTTGCTGGAATCATCTCCATCCTTCTTTTCATTTTCTTGATAGACCTGTCACTTCTTTTATTAACAGTTGAGAATTAGCAGTATTTAACTGTGTCACTTTCTATCTGCAGAAAGAAGCAGACACGAAGGAGCGGTCTGTTTTTGATATCCCAATCTTCACAGAAGAGTTCCTGAATCACAGCAAAGGTTAATTAAACTCGTGCAGTGTTTTCGCCAGCCCTGCCACAGAAAGTACTTTACACAAAGTGAAGTCAGATGGCTCAGTGCGTTAGTAAGGTTACAGTATTTCTTAGGAGTATAATGGATGAGCAGATAGGTACTCCAGGCCTACCCTCTTCCAATAGGATTCTCTGTGGAGAATGTACAGCAGCACCAATCTGTAGGCAAACTCATATAGATGCTATTTTCCCAGTCTTTCCAACTGCATTGCTCTGTTAGAATGAGGAAATATTTGAAATAGTTGAGCAGATAATGTGCGCTAGTTAGCAGAAGTTAGACAAGAGAAAGTCTCTTTGGGCCAACTAGTCCATGACCCCAGCCAATATTGTTCGACAATATGTTCTCCATTGTTGTAGGGTTTGATTTCATATTCATAGATTCATATGTCTCAAGTGATGGGGTTTCTGCCAGTTCCCTTGGGAGATTATTCCGTACTCTAATAAATTTCAACTTCAGGCACCTAAAATGTACACGCTGCTAATACTTGTAGTCAGTTGCTTGTCTCTAGCCCCCTTGTCACTGTATTGCTGATCTATAGTGTGCTGAAAGTATTCATAGTAGTTCTTTCAATCTTCCTTCCTCAATCAATCCCTCTAGTCATTTTTGTTCCTCTGCTCTAAACTCACTCTAATTTGTCAGTATCTCTGGTATTAAATTGAATTCAGAATTAACTTCAGAATTCTAGGCATTATCAATTTGCTGTTCTGTGATGTGATGCTTCTTCATATGTAGCCCAAAATAGTACTGTTTTTTTAATCATCCTCAGTTGAGTGGCAATCCCTGAACATTCTGCTTCACCACCACAGGACTGCTTTCTACAGTTATTTCATACCTTTTCGGGGTGTGTTCACAGCACGGGAAGCAGAGCTGCGCCAGCTGCGTAAATCCAACATGGAGTTTGAGGAGAGGAACGCTGCCCTGCAGAAGCACGTGGAGAGTATGCGCACTGCTGTGGAGAAGTTGGAGGTGGATGTGATCCAGGAGCGCAGCCGGAACACAGTGCTGCAGCAGCATCTAGAGACCTTACGGCAAGCACTCACCAGCAGCTTTGCCGGAGTCCCACTACCAGGTAATCCCCATTTCTTTGTGGGGCTTCTCTACCACTGCTTAAGTCCAACTTCTGTTAGTTGTATGTCACTGGTTCCTGTGAATTTACTTTCCGTGGCCTGGTTTACTAATTCTAGGCTGCAGGTCTGTTTTTAAAGCTTTCCTGTGCTGCAAGTTGGAGCCTGACAATGGATGCAGGATGAGGGCTAGAGTTAAAGGTGCTGTCTCCCAGTTTTGTAACTTTTTAATACAATTGCTCTCTGTATTGGGGATTTTCTCTTCTCTTTTTTGTGGGGAGAGGCTTTTAGTCCCAGAGGGTCTTTTACAGGTGCAGACAAAGGGAACAATACTGCTGTGTACCCTTGCCATATGATCCCTTTGGCCCTGATCCTCACAGTTATTTTGGCTCCTAAATTCCACTGAAATCAATGGAAGTTAGGCACCTAAATACCTTTGAGGATCTGGGCTTTTGTGCTAAAGATTTATGCTTTATTTCAGTTACATTTATTTTGGGTCTAACTATGTGCAATATGTTTTCGCCTTGACGCAAACCCTCCTTAGAATGGTAATGTTTGATACTGCTGTAGTTATCTAAATACTCTTGTGTTTTCTTTTCTTGCACTATATTTACTGTAGGCAGTGGGGAGACCCCCACAATGGACACCATTGACTCGTACATGAACAGACTGCACGGTATTATTCTGGCTAACCCACAGGAGAATGAGAATCTCATAGCCACAGTCCGAGAGGTTGTAAACCGGCTTGATCGCTAATGACTTGGGTAAGCACCCCCTTGCTCAGACTGATTTGCTTATCAGCATCTATACCACATCCACTGCATCAAGCCTGGAAATAAATGAGGGGAAATTTTCAAAGGCACAGAGACCAGTCAGATGCTCAACCATTTTCAGTGGAAGTTGGGTGTTCTTACTCCCATTTATGGCTTTGAAAATCTCCTGTCTGATTTCTAAGGGAGACTTAAGTGCTTGGTATGTCGCAGGATTGTTCAACATCTTGGTTGATGTATCAGATGAATAATAAGACTGCCAAAGTCTGGAGTAGAACAGAGAAGGAGGAACATTCCTTTGCATGCATGACGTACTGACGAGAAGATTTCTCTGTCGAGCATGATGAATCTGAAGAATTCTGCAGTGAGCGTTTCCTAGTTTGGGTAGTCATTGAGAAATTCTGTTATCACCAAAGGGCTGTTCACCAGCTAATCCCAATTCCTAAAGTTAAAACAGCTTCCCGTTTTGCTGTGGACACTTAGCAAGTCTGTAGCACACAGAAATTGTCAAATTGGTTATGTGTTGTGTTCTTTTGGACCTGCAGGTATACAGATAAATTAAGCAAGATATAACTGGGTCAGGCCACACATAGCATTTGCTGAGGTTTAATGATCCGATACATCTTTATGATATGCTTATAGTATTTCAGAGATCATGATTCTGCAAATTTTGCTTTGCTGCTTACCGTCTAGAAAAGCCTTAATAAAAGACTTGATGAATAGCAAGCAAACAAAACAACCCAACTTTTGCACTATAAGACACCTCCCCATGCTGTATACATATTAGCGTACTTTGTGGGGCAACAACAGGATTATAATGTTGCAATTTTGATCTGAATATCCTGGGCTTGAATCTTTTACCTGCTTTTGTTGCTGTAAGCACACTGGCCTGGATTTTTTTGGAATGTGTACCATACATTCCAGCGTATTCTGCACTATAAATGGCATGCATAAATACAGCTAAAATTCGGACTTAATGTGTTATGAGATGGGGTCCATCTGCAAATATAAAGGCAGGAGTCTTCATCCTTCCTGGTCATGACCTTTTGTGATATTGCACAGTGCAATTAATTATATGTTCCACATTACAGAGTGGCTTAAGCTAAAAGATCATTGTCCTTCCAGTGGGTAGCCAGATGGAACGGACTGTAGTTCTAAGAGATGACTGAGCTCCCAGCAGAATAAAGAAGTGGCATTACTGCTGCTATTTATGAAAGGGAACAGCTTGTGGATCTAGGTCTGGGATTTTCAGTTGCTCATCTGCCTTCTAATTTTCACACAGTGTTTTCAATTAGCATTCTTGTTGGCTCAACAAAAAAAGGAGAATTGAGGATTGGAGGGGGATGGGAGAACTTGAGACAAAACGGAATAACTGGCAAAGTGGTCTCCCATCAGTCAGGTGTTAGAAGGGCACCCCTGTCCTTGAGACAGATGTTTTCTCTTTAAAACACCATAACCTATCTCAAGGTTACTCAAATCTAGGCAGTTTCTGCTGTATGGTTTGGGTCCCAGTTGTCATGGGAAGCCTCAGAGGATTCTTATTTTCTAGGAATCACTGACATTTTCTGTGGTTTCAAGATGTAAATATTTTGTTCTTGGAAAAACTGGATTCAGCTTTGAGCAGTTTGGAAAAAATGTTTTTGCTCCAGAATTCCTCCTTCCCAATTATGGTTAAAAAAAAAACCCATTCCTAGAAAAACAGTAGATAAGGCAATTAAAAAAATGTAATTAATAGTGGCCTGGCTTCATTATACAAACATATACAGACAACTGGGCCTGATGTTCCAAACTCTTACGGTGCAATTAATTATCCTGACATGCACTTGGCATTGTCACATCCAGTGACAGGAGCTTGTGAAGGAAGTCGGGGGTGCGGATGGGTGTTTGTGTAAGTGGGCTCACACTTAAGAGAAGATAGGACTTGTAAACAAAAGCAAGAACCTTAAAATAGAAGAAGGTGAGAGAACTTAGTAAGAGTCTACCATTGGTAGATTGTCAGCACCATCTTCCCTTTGTTAGTCTGATATACAGTATAAGTATTTTCTCAAAAGAATGTGTATCAGCCAAATAGTTGGCTTGGTGCTCAGAAGCACATTTAAAAATAAAAATGATGATCAGAAACCTATTTGCTTTTACAATTACATTGTTCTTCAAAAATACTGTACTCACAGAGCTAAGCTGATTTCTAATAGCTAAAGTACCTGACAAATGCTATATTACACAGCACTGAAGAACACAAACACCAAACAGAATATTAAAATATAGAGGTACACTTTTATGTACATAGAAATATCGTTATAATGCCCCCTACCACCCAGTTACCTCCGTTAGCACCCATCTCCTTGCAGCTTTAGATGGACAGGCCTGGGTTCTTCTGGATCCTGCCTTCCACTCAGTAGGGTGTAATTTATTTATTTTCTTCCCATATGAATTTATTTGGAGGTGCCCCGACCCCACCTTGCCCCCACTCCTTCCTGGCAGGATCATCAAGGCAGCTTGGGAAGAAAATTCTAACCACAGGGTAACCTCCACTTATTTGCCAGATAGTTGGAGGCTCCCAAGAAACACACACACACTGTATTCAACACAGTAATTATATTAAACAGGAGATAAGTATAACATAACAGGGTAGAACACCATTCTCAGGGACACTGGTGCCCAGACTGATAATACCAATGAATTCCCTCAGTCACGTAAGCTGATATAGCAAACGTAAAAATTAGCATTCCATTTGTATGCATACTTTGTAGGGGCCCTTGGTGAATTGTGACCATAATATCTTCTGTGCAACAGTTAGCAACTTGGCTAACTGGGTTCAGTACAGCCCCAAAGACTCCCAAGAGGGATAAGTTGGCATGTCCCTTCACAGGTTTAATAGGCAGCAGGTAATAAAATCCCCAACTCTTACCCACTGGCTTGAGGACACAGCTCAGGGAGTAGGAGGGTCTCCTAAATAATCTCTCTGACTAGCTAACTAAAGGCTGGTGCCCTCACAACTCTGCAAATGATCCTCAGGTTCAGAGATGGCTCTGGACTCCTCAGTTACTACAGAAGGGCTGATGATTGCTGCTATCAAGTGTCCTCTTCATGCAGGAATCAGACTGCTTCTGGACCCAGGATTTCCCCTTACTGCAAAGGGGTACAGGGCTCAAGGTGCAGGTTACAAAACTATACTAAAAATCTAAACTTTTTAGTCTCCTACCCTAGTGCTCAGATGCATTCTCAGCTGGTGCCAGCCCTGGACTAGCAAACAGAGCAGTGGTGGTGCCATGTGGTGACTGATTTTTCCCTAGGGAGCTAAAGAGCTAACTCAATCTGGCTGGGAGGAATTTTCCCAACAAAACTCTACAAACTGGGAGTCACCTTGGAGAGGGAAAGGCCCAAGCTGAGGGATGTTGCTTCCAGGCCCCCAGAGGCCAAGTCTTGGAGGAACCCTGCATGCATGCCTGGGACTCACCAGCTCCCCACACAGCCAGTCCTGCC
This sequence comes from Gopherus flavomarginatus, assembly GCF_025201925.1. NCBI lineage: Eukaryota > Metazoa > Chordata > Testudines > Testudinidae > Gopherus > Gopherus flavomarginatus. Next base: position 56,015,675 of record NC_066625.1, on the reverse strand, counting down.
CTTCCCTACTCCAAAATGGCTTTTCTTACCTCCAGGGTTTCCAAGGGATAGCAGCTCACTCTCTGTTGGTAAGGCTAACTCAGCTTCCTGGGCTTTAACTTGTCAATCATTTCACTCTGCCTGCTCCTCCAAGCAGAATGCATGCTATCTTCCCCCAAGCCAACTGGGCCCCTGGTATTCTACATAGTTAAGGCCTTAGTCAATTTTACGGTCATAGGATTTTCATTATTTCAGATTATTTAAATCTCAAATTCAGTGTTGTAATTGTAGGGCTCCTGACCCAAAAGGGGGTTGTGGAGGGGTCACAAGGCTATTGTAGGACAGTTGCGGTATTGCCACCCTTACTTCTGGGCTCCTGCTGGCGGCGATGCTGCATTCAGAGCTGGGCAGCCAGAGAATGGCAGCTGCTGGCTGGGAGCCCAGCTCTGAAGGCAGCACCGCTGCCAGCAGCAGCGCAGAAGTAAGGATGGCATAGTATGGTATTGCCACCCTTACTTCTGCGCTGCTGCCTTCAGAGCTGGGCCCTCGGCCAGCAACCACTGCTCTCCAGCCACCCAGCACTGAAGGCAGTGCAGAAGTAAGGATGGCAATACCACGGCCAGCCTCTACAATACTCTTCTGACACCCCACCACCCCCATTTTCCCCTTTTGGGTTGAGGCCCCCAGTTTGAGAAACTCTGGTCTTCCCCATGAAATCTCTACAGTATAGGATAAAAGTACACACAAGATCAGATTTCATCGGCCGTGACACTTTTTTCATGACCATGAATTTGTGGGGCCCTATACATAGTGGCTCTCCTCTCTCCCTCTTGGTTACCTAGCTGAATCTGAGTCTGCCTTGGCTCCCCTTTCCTCCAAGGGACAGTATGCCGCTCCCTGAGTTACAGGCACATTGAACCCCAGGAGCCTAGGAAGTTACATTGCATGATTATTATTTATTACAGTAGTGCTTAGGGACCAACCAAGAATGGGGCCCCTTAGTGTGGGCATTGTACAGAGACAGAACAGTAGACAGTCCATGCCCCAAAGATACATACTTATATGGGGGAAATAGTTTATTTGAAAGTGTTTGGGCTGAAACACGGATTCAAAGGTGATCTTCAGAGGTAATTCTGAGCTGACTCCCTGGTAACTCTTATAAAGGATCCTATTCTGGTTTCTCAACGGAAAGCTGTCCAAGCAACTTGATAAGCTTCTTTCTCTGTAGGCTTTCCAGCTATCTAGTGTACTTCAATATAGTCTCTTCAAATTAACCCTCCAAAAATCTCTTCACAAAGTCCTGTTTATTTTGGCAGACTGGTCTAAACTTCTAACATTTATGTTTCTGTTTCTTCTGCAGGTCTCCTGGCCCAGGGGTGTCTTACAAAAGTGATTCAGCCAGCGAGGAATGAAAAGCCATGGTGGAAACAGACTGAACGTTGGAGGCAGGACTTCAGGATCTGTCCTGGTCCCTGCCTAAGCAAACTGTTTAATGGGGCAAACTGTTTAATGAATTAAAAGCTCCTATGAAGCCACAGGCACCAGCCACTAAACATTTGAACTATCCTCCATGTAAAGCTTTCAGAGCATGTGACTACCATACAATCATCAGTTTTCCATCATTTCAGCTGGGTGGGGGGATACCCACACACTCTGTGGACTGGACAACAATGGCGGTGAATCTGCTTCCAGTCTGTGTAGTGGAGGCAGCCTTCGTGTTGTGGTAATAGAGCTTTGAAATGTTATGTTGCTTTGTATCTCTTCATCCTTTCTGTGGGGTTTCCTTCTCCCTTTCCAGTTCTCCTTTTGTCCTTTTCTTGTTAGTTGATGTTTGCTGCACTGTATAGCAACACCTGTATTCTTTGCTGTGATAGACACAGCCTTCCTTACTACCCCGCCTATCGTGTCTTCAGTGCAAGCTTCTCTTTTTTGATCTAGGCTGCATCTCGTACAATGAGGTTCCTTCCTGCTGGTATTGGCTGTGGCTGGCACTTCATGATGAGTGGCCCCGAAGGAAGGGCTCTCTCTTCCCCCCTCCCAACTACTCTTTCCAAGCATCTCTGCTGCACATATACGGTGTCCTGCTTCTCAGCAAGATTCCACTGTTCCTATCTATTGAAAATGTCTGGTGCAGCATTTTACTGCTGAAAAGGTCAGCAGTAATCAAGAGAGAAAGTGAAAGGCTGGCTTCTCTCAGCCAGCAGGAAAAGTACAAAACTTTATTTTAGACTAAAATAAAACACGTTGCTTTTCTGTCCCCTGATATGTTGCTTTGTCTAATATGATGTGAGCTGCAGCCTGCTTGAGCGAATTAATTATGTTCCAAGTCGTCTCTCCACCACAAAGGGAAACAGGCAGGGGAATTACATTTCCCTCTGCCCATCTGCTGTTGTAGTGCTAAGGAACCATTTTTATAAAAGGGGCCTGCAATGAAGTGCAACCGCAGAGAGCAACTTTAGCAGAGGTGAGCAAATTGTGGCGCATAGAATTCCGCAGTGCAGCCCATGGCTACCCTCACCTTTAATATAAAAGTGCATCTTCTGGAGACTACTGCTTCCTGCATGGGATGTTCCAGCTTGATCTGAGTGACCTTTCACTCATGGCGAGTGTGTTTTTGTGTGCTGAGATCTGTAGTTTCTCTGAATTGCACCTCACCTGCTTGTCAAAGATGAAGACGTCTACTGTCTGCACCGTCTTATGGAAATTATTTGCAGCCCTTGGGCTCCTGTCAAATTATTAGTTCAGGCTTCAGTTGAGAACTTCTTGAATACCCTTGGGCTTTATTATGATGGTCCAGACATGCTCTCCGTTCTACCTGCCATCTTCCTACTCCTCCTCCAGAAAATCTTGGGACTTTTCCTATCATGAACTGGGAATGCTTTTATTACCTTACTATGCTGATGCAAGCAAGAACAGTTTCATGGATCTGCAGTGTAAGCATCTGCCCAATTTTATATTTGAAGATTAAAAAGTAGTTCCCTCTTTTCCACTCTTTAGTGCATGCTGCACAGATTTCACATTTGCTTGAAGCCACCTCCAAGTCAAAGCCATCTGTACAGGGTCTCACTCACTCCTTGCCTTGCAGCTGCTACCTACACTGCAGCCAAACAGCAAGGGTTTGCTTGTAAGCTCAAGTCTTCCTTCAGGGAGGGACGCGTTTTTGTATTTTCTCTCATCATTTTTCAAGACTTCACCCACAAGAGCTGCAACTTGGGGCATTGACTTTCTTTTTCCTTAACAAAGGCAAGACCTAAGTTCCCTGTAAGCTGTGCAGCCTCACAGCATTCTATTTAGCGCTGCGCAGGTGCTCGGGGTACCCTCCCGAGGACCTGTCGCAGCCAGGACGGCCCGGGCCCAGGGACAGCCGAATCAGGCCTGGGCACAGCCGGGGCGTCGCAGGTTGGCCCGGACCCTGGGGTGGCCCTCCCCAGGCCCAGACCTGCTGGGGCTGGGGGAGGGGCACCTATCCTGCAGCCCCAGCTCCAGAGCTGCCACGGCAGGAAGAGGCGCCTTTCCCCGCCCCAGCCCAGGTGCCGCTGCAGGGAGGGAGAACTAAGGGGAGTCCTCTCTCCCAACTGTAGCCAAGGAGCACCCTCTTGCACCCCAAACCTATCATCCTCAGCCCCACCCCAGAGCCTGCACCCCTAGCTAGAGCCCACACACCCTGCACCCAATCCTCTGTCCCAGCCCTGAGCTCCTCATCCCCGGCCCCACCCGAGAACCTGCACCCCCAGCCGGATCCCTCACCCCTTGCACCCAACCCTCTGCCCCAGCCCTAAGCCCCCTCCCATGCTCCGAACCCCTCGGTCTAACCCCCACCACATGAATTTTGATATGTGCACCAATATGAAAGTGATTCATTCTGCACATTGATGGGAAAAATTAGAGGGAACACTGGGCGAGACCAGCAGATGTTAGCATGAACTAGTTCTGAATTCTGTAGTGAACAAGTTGTGGGAGAACATCCTGTAGATAAATAGCATCTCAGGAAAAAGCACCTCTGTCTCACATCATTTAGTAATTGTGGCAATTGACTGCTGTATTGAAGTGGGAGTAGCCTAAGTGCAGTCCACACCCAAAACCTGGGCCCAAAGAGTTCTAACAAATCAGTCAGTGGTAATGCTTGTCTTTAATACAGAGATACACCCCATGGAGACTCAAGGCCTCAGCATTGTGATGCAAGGGCTTGATCCACTTTGTGTCCATAAGCTGCCCTGTCTTACACAATCAGATGTAGCTGTCAGCTCCTGGCACATTGCCAACGTATCTCTGTGTTGGGCAAAGCATGCATGTTCTTGGATGGGAGAGTTAAGCAGGTACTTACTGTTAGCTGCATGCTGACTGACCAATCTTTCCCTTTTTCCCCAACACAGAGGAAGAGAGATGTGATGACACGGCCCATTTTGAAGCAGCTGGGATGGGGGGGTATGGTTTGAGTTCTTGCTCTCCAACAATATTACAGATGATGTTTTGTCTCATTAAGAAACTTCATATCTGCACTGATTTATCCAATGAAAAGTGAATTTTGCCTTTTCAGTGTTTTTCATGAGTGTCACTGCAGTTTACATTTTTCAATGTGTTGGCTGACAAAAAAAATTAAGTGGGTGGTGAGGGGAGGAGCAGGGTCAGACATTTTCTTTGCTCTGAGAAATGTTAACAAAAACATATTAAAATGGAGTCCATTGGCTGGATTAATGTGTTTGGAATTGTTGAAATGCCAAGTTTTCTGTACAAGTGTTTTTGCAATTAAATTTTTAGACTTTCTTTGTTTAAGAAGATGATATGCTTGCTTAACATTTGCTTCATTAAAACTGTTCAGCACTGAATTCATTCTGAATCAATTTTAACTGCATGTTAATGAGAGAAATCCTACCACCATTGCCTTCTTGTCTGAGAGACTTTGTCAACTCCACATTGGTCACGAAAACTCTTAAGCAATCTATATTGGCAACACGTTCATTTCCCCAGGGGCTCATTTGAATGGTGGGTTCACAGTTTGAGGAGTCTGTATTGTAGAACGTCGTGCTGGGTTGTAATTTGGTTTTATGTGAAGGTGATACTTGGAGCAGAGTAGGGGAGAATGCTCAGTCTTTATCCTGTCTGTCAGTTAATCAGAACTAATGGAAGCTCCCGATCCTCTGCAGCCCAAGTGTATTAGCTCTATATGGAGGGGCCCTGGCGCTGAAGGGAGAGAGGGGTGAATGGCTGCCCTCTTTCAAGTGTAGCTTCCCTGAAGAAAGTAAGAACTGTTGAAAACCCCATGAAGACCATTAATATTTAATAGTCATACAACATCATTAATAGGGCAAGCCATAGGCAAAGAATGGCCCGTCATCCCGCTGTTACCCAACTGAGTCAACTGAGCAGGTCCTTTCTTTGCTTCTCATCCACCCTCATTTTTCTCCCTTCTTTGGGTTTCTCCCACCAATTTTTTCTCTGTCTCTTTTCTTGGTCATCTACCATCTTGTCTTACCCCCAGACCTCTTCAGCTCCTTTTCCTTCCCCTTCCAGAATCTTCTATTTGTCTTCCATTTCTGCTCACTGGAAAGCCATCTTTTATCCTCTGTGGCAGAGCTCCAACCTTGACTCCATGGATGCTGCATTTCCTGGCAGATTTTGCTAGCTTCAGAGGCTCACTGTGACCCTCCATGTAGCCCTTCTCTCTCTAGAGGCAAGGGTCACAGCTTACTGAGCCATTTTCATCATAAGCCAACACGGGAGGTGAGGAGAAGCTATCCTCCCTTGCACAGTCTCTGTTGTCTCCCAGTATCAGTGATTAATCAGGGAGGGGAGGGGGGAGCCCAGGCCCACTCTCTAATCAGGGATCCAGCCCAGGGACCCTAAAATTAGCAGCTATGGTAGCTAACTTTGGAAATAGGACATGTACAATTCCCTGGGCCACTTCCCCACAGCAGCCCTCCACTCAATGTCTCCTTCACCGTTACCTCAGGGCCTCCTTCCTTGCGCCTGATATGGGTTCATACTACTTCGTTCCTCCAAAAGCACAGCTCCCTCCTATAGCACCTGGCACCCATGCCTCACTGACTAACTGGGAGGTTTTTAACTAGTTCCCGCCAGCCCTTGATTGGCTTCAGGTGTCCCGGTCAATCTAATGATCTCCACTGCTTTCTAGAAGGATCTTAATTGGCCCCAGGTGTCTTGATTAACCTGGAGTAACTGCCATTTGGTTACCATGGTACCAGTGATTTGTTTAGCCTGGGGCTAACATACCTGTTCCTCACTACTTTCCTATAGCCATCTGGCCTTGCCCCATCACACCTCATGCAGCCCATACCTTGGGAATAGACTCTCATGTGAAGGAGTCTTCTGGCTGGATGAATTTCTCCTGCAGTGGAACTCCTTCCAAAACCATGGGGCTTTAGTCAACCATCCATTTAACTTATTTCTGTGGTCACACCTGATTATCATGATTGTCCAGTTTGATTACTAGTTCTGTTTATACACAATTAAGTCATTGGTTCCGGTACTCTTTCAGATATCAGGATATATGCTCATTTGGCTTTGTGTCACACCTTAAATATTTGGCATCACCAACGTTTTCCTGTCTAAACACTGGCGAGAACAGGACTGGTGCACACCTGCAAAAGTAACAAACAGCCACAAGAAATGCATCACCAAAGGCAGGGGTCTATTTCCCTTTCAGCCAGTGCTGCTATCCCTGTGTCTGACATCAGGCAGCAGATGGTGGCCAATCGTGCTTTCTTTAAAACAAACCATGATGCGTTGTAATATTTCCACTGGTTGTTTCTTCCTTTTCTTAATCCCTCTTTGCTGTGCAGCTGCTGGATTGGATCAGTGATTAATAATCCTTTAGAGTAGATAGGGGAGCTTGGGTTCTTTTCAGAGAAAAAGCTCACAGCTCCTTCCTGTTCCGCAGTCAATTTCCTGTCAATAATGTAGATGAGATTTCAAGTGAGGTATTTTTTATACTTCGCATGAGTTCAGCTGTATTCTTTGGAGCCTGGAACACATACAGTCCAGTTAGAGTTAAAGGTTATCCTTCAACTCTTCTGTAATGATCTGCCACTGACCAGCGGATCATTTTGTCTCTTCCTTCCTCATTGCTGAAAGCATTGAATATTTTGTCTTTTTAATCTTTGGGATTTCCTAGTCAAATTCAGGAACTGCCTTCTTAGTTGCAAAAGCTGCAGATTTACTGGTTGCAAGTGGAGTTCACCACCTGGTGTATGTAGTCAGGTGTCTGCGTCCACTAATTAGTAAGAGAACTGATGTGCCTTGGCCAAGTCAGACCCTGAAACCAGTGTCCATGGACTAACACCTGGGCCTGGCCTCTCTTGGTTAATGTAAGCACTGATGAGGTATATGGCTGTGTAAAGATATGAAAACTGGACCCTGAGAGCTATTGGCAAGCGAAGGGCCAAAGCTTTTAAAATCTGGTGCTATCACTAACCTGTTTGATTGTTATAAACTGGTGTGTGGAGACTAGCACTCCCTCCACGCAATTGCTGGAGAAAATAAAGTATCTGATTTGCTGCACCCAATCTGAGAGTGAGATCTCTGTTTTTCTCCAACAACAATGAGGGTGTATTTATGTATGTGTGCCAAAGAAGATGTTGGAAGTTTGAATATTTATAGACAAGTAATGACAAGCAGATGCAGCTAGGACTTTGCTAAAGCACTGTTTGTAAGGGAAATCAAGAAGAAAAGGTGACTGCAACACAGGAGAATGGGATGTTTATGCTAACATATGGCTTCCTGTCCTTAACTCCTCTGCACTACTCATAGGTGAAAAGAGGCTGAAAATGGTGTTGATGGCTGATTCTTCTGAACTGATCCTAATACAAGTTTGATCTCCATTTCAAGCCTGCACTGACCTGAATGGTCAAATAGTTTTTCTCCATCTCTAGCTTCTGGTTCACTCTGATGCAGGGCCAAACACAGCATGGATTTATCGTATCTGACTTTACCTGTAGCTAAAAGCAGTGAAGAATCCTATGGCACCTTATAGACTAACAGACGTTTTGGAGCATGAGCTTTCGTGGGTGAAAACCCACTTCCTCAGATGCATCTGACGAAGTGGGTTTTCACCCACGAAAGCTCATGCTCCAAAACGTCTGTTAGTCTATAAGGTGCCACAGGATTCTTTGCTGCTTTTACAGATCCAGACTAACACGGCTACCCCTCTGATACTTTACCTGTAGCTAGAAGACAGTGGTCCACCAACTTTATAACTTTAGGTGTGACATTCTCATTATTAGATTTTGCAGATTTTATATGAATCTGTTTCCTTGTAAGAAGGACTCAGTGATGCAAAAGATCTAGTTTTTAAAATGACTTTTAATAATGAGGCAATAAACTACTCTTTGAAGAAATTCCTGTTTCTTGCTATACAAGGAAAGGACACCCCTGTTTGTGCAGTGTTGTTTATAGGCAAAGCCCTTTCCTCTGGTTTTTATTTTGTTTAAAATTTCCCAGAGACTTTATCTGTGTTTATTATAAAAATTTTAAAATGGGTGAAAATTGGTGCAAAAAATTAACTTCTCCATTTTCTGGTCAAATATCGGGGTTAATATGGAGAGATAGGAGGACAGAAAAAAGGAACAAATAGAGAAAATAAGAGTAGTAAAACATTTCAGTGCTGTGGTTTACTTCATGAACTCTACATTGAGTACATAGATAGAGGCACGCACTTGTGTGTGTGTATCTTTCGCTACTTGCCTTATTTTAATATTTACACTTAGACTAATTTATTATTAACAAACACATCTATCTAATGTAATGGATTGGATTTTCTTAACAAAATCAGTATTTTTATGTACTGGAATGAAGAATTTTGAACTGGAGTGGTCTAAAATTCCGGTGAAAAGTCGGTACAAACTGAATCATAGCTTTTGTAATACCCAGGTATTTTTTTGGTAAAAACCAAAACCAAAGCACCTTTCTCATAGGGTAGGGAGAGAAGTAGCAGCACCTTCAAAGGGATGGCGAGACCCCTGAGATGGCACCAGGACATCCCCCACCCCAGTAATGGGGAGCAGAACTGCACCTCTCTAGCTGTCATTTCACTACTGCATACTGTAGATTCCATAACTAACACAGAACCCTGGTGTGATCCCTTTTGACATATTGTCCTCTCTGATCTCCTTTCGCCCATCTCCAGGTACCTCAGTTCCACTGCCTCACCATTACCAGGTGAGCACCAACCACTGCTTCCATCATCGCTGCTACATCATTGGACTCTTCACTAACCTTTGCACTGCATCTTGGATGGGGAAGTGTGAGGAGGGCAAAAGATGAGAGGCTTTGTGCACTGTAGTGTGCAGAGGGCGGCGCATGGGGTCATGCATAAGCGGTTAATTTAGCTGGGATTTTAGGCCTCAATCCTACAAGATTTAAGCACAAGATTGACTTTATATACACGTGAGTGGTTCCATCAAGATGAGTGGGCCTATTTGTGTTTATAAAGTCACTTGGATCCCCAAATACTCATAGGATAAGTGTCATATGGAGTTTGAAAATATCTTAGAAAATCTATGAGGCAGCAGTTTAAAAAAACAAAACACAACTAGCCATTATTTTTAAGCTAGAGAAACCCAGAAGCAGAGAGATGTAATGATTTTAAAAGAAATATAGAAACAGAGGCTTAATTAAGAGGCACAATTTAAAAAGAAAATGGGAATAGACACAGATTTTTAAATGAAGAACACTTCAGTATGATTTGAAACCCATCACGATGTGCATGCTGTCTATGTACAGGTGACCTTACTATTGATACCCCCATCCTTCCTTCACCCACTCCCTCATATTGTTACACCCAGACTTGTTGAGCCTTGTCTTACATTTATTCTGTATGTTGCAAGCTAATCTACATGGGCATGTCCCCATTGTCTTCCTGTGAGTGCAGGGTGTCCACCTTGCAAGATCAAGGCCTTACCTTCTAAGTTTTTGAGGTGAGGACTGTATCTTCCTATGTGTTTGTAGGATACCTAACAGTGAGATCCTGATGGGTGCTAGTACTCCAATACAAGTAATAAATTAGTCACCATCTAAACTGAGATTTGAAAGGTTCAGTAGGAAAAAAAAATTACACTACAAAATGAGGTGCCTGCCTGATTAGCAAAACTCGAACGGAGTCTTCAGACCACATACAAAGAAAAAATCTTCATCCTTTTGCAAACTGAGAAAATATTTTTCATTCAAAAAGATATTTATCTCTAGTCGTGGATAAATAGTCAATCTAGGACCTTCCACTACAAAATATTTACAGAAAGGGGAATGTTCAAGCGTTTAAAAAAATAAATACAAAAAGAGGTTTGAGATCCCCCAATGCTAACACAGCAGATGTTTTGATTTCACTGCCATCACTGCAAACCTTTAAACAATTTGCTGACAGTCAGCCTCCCTCTCACCTGTCCAGGGAAGACTTCAGTATTCTGGGCCTGATTCTTTATTGCCCTACCCTTTATGCAGCCATTTACACCTGTGCCAAGGGGGTGCAGAATGCTACCCAATGGTGTCAGGGGACAGCCAATTTGCTCTGGTGTAAATGACTGTACAGTGACGTAGGGTATCTGTGTTTTCCCTGATACTGTAGATGATGCAGCTAACTCCTCACACTGGGTAAATGACGACTCTACTGTTCACTTATTGGTGGTTTCACCATCTGAGAACTTGGCTTTAGTGAGTAAAAGGCCGCCTAATTTAGTAGAAATGTGTTACTTGGCAGGCTGAAAGTCTCTCTTCACTTTCTGCCAAGGAGTTTACATTGCAAATGTACAAAGCATTTAACTTTTCTGATCCTCTGGGCGAGATGCTTCACTGACATAACTAGACATCGCTTCATCAAATTCAATGGAACTATGCCAGCTTACACCGGCCGAGCAACCAGCTCTCTGCTTTGGAGAATCAAAGAAGGAGGGTGTAGTTAATTTCACTACGGGATTATACCAATGTGGGATTCTCTTGTGCCTTTCTCATGTGAACAGCACCCATTTTATTAAATCGACTCTAGTGTCACGCCAGGAGAGAATTCCCTCATCTAATTTATTTGAAATAATTAACACTTCAACCTAGGGCACTTGCAAGCAAATCCCAGCCTGAAGTTTTAGAGCTGTCTCTCAATAGCCTCTTTCTCCCCTCAACCCTCCAAAATGAACTTTAACAGCAGCAGGGGCCTTTCCTCCCTTCTCAGAGGAAGTTTGTTTCCTGTATGACACTTCAAATTCCTGCCTAGGTGTTTTTTGTTTCCTCCTCAGTTCCTGAATGAAAAAGGGAAGCAGTTCTGACTGGGGGAGGGACGCAGGAAGTACATCCAAAATAGAAGACCGCAGGATGTCTGAGCCTTGGGGAATGGGAAAGCTCTGGAAACCTAACTGGGCCCAATCCTTTTCCAGGAAAGTTGCCTCTTCAGCAGAAATGCTGTCCTTGCTCTTGGACATAGCAGCACAGATGCCATTAGTTGTTGTCCTTGTGTAAATTGATTCTGGATGATGTTGACACTGCATAAAAGAATATAATTCTCCAAGCATATTCCACTGATGGGTTTAGCCAGGGAAAGACCTGTAGGAGGCAGGCGTGACTCTAGGTATTTTGCCGCCCCAAGCACTGCAGGCAGGATGCCCTCAGCGGCTTGTCTGCAGGAGGTCCCCGATCCCGTGGATTTGGCGGCACGCCTGCAGGAGGTCCACCAAAGCCACGGGACCAGCGGACCCTCCGCAGGCAAGCCACCGAAGGCAGCCTGCCTGTCGCCCTCGCGGCGACCGGCAGAGTGCCCCCTGTGGCTTGCCGCTCCAGGCACGCGCTTGGTGTGCTGGTGCCTTGAGCCAGGAGGGGAAAATATGGATGTTTAAAGACCTACAGCTTTCTGGCAAGTATGAAGCTGACTCACAGAATGGGGAGAGGGGTCTTTGTCTTTTACACATATTAGTAACCAGTGTCCCTGGCACTCCAATTTACACATAGTTTAGACAGATCAAGTTCTACCAAAAGAGGCCTGCTTGTTTCTTCTCTTCTGTGAAGGAAAAGGTGAATGCAGCCCAGAGCTGAACTTCTTGGGCTTTTAAAAGGATGGGAATTTCCCCCCACCTTCTTCAAATCTGCTAGTAAAAAACGGGGTAGAGGAAGGGGGAGGAGAGCAAAGGAATAAAATCTGTAATGTTCCATGAAGTTCATGATCATCTATTGCTGATTTAGAGACATTTGAGAAGTGGGAGTTTTTACTCTGTGTGTGTATGTCTGGGCTCAGACGTCCAGATTCCACACATTCCTGAAGAGCTTTTGAGAGGAAAATGTAACAAATGTGAAAGTGGAATTCTTGCTGCACACCAGTTTCAGGATTTCACAATCGTGATAAATGCACACTTCCAGATGGCTGAAATCTGTATTTATGTAAAGAAAGGAACCTAATTCCTACTGGGAGAGGCAGTGCCCTCTAATGGTAATTCCTAATATAGCATAACTGAGTTGGAGTGAAAAAAGCCTTTTAGCAGGTTACTAAATCAAGGCTCTGAGCTTGTGTGCACCCAAAACATAAATCAAACTCCTGCTTTTGTTCTAGATAGACAGTAGTTCTATTTGAGGATCAGCTGGTGTGTTTTCCTCTTCCAGCGCTGCTTCAAGATGCTAGGAGAAGGATAGATGTTTCTGTATTACAGGGAAATTCCATCAACACAAGTGAACCTAAATACCTAAATGTCCGTGTGAAGTCATCATCTTGCGTGAAAGAGGTGGGTGTGATAATATTTCCAGTTGGCTAAAAACTGGGAAAATTTTCTTGGCTCAGGTGTGATATATAACATGCCAACAGCCGGGAGGATGGAAAGTAACAGGTTTTGTCCCTCTCTAGCTCCTTTGCTATCAGGGCTGTGATAAACAAAAGAAACCCATTAGGAGTTGTGGATGCATAGATCTCTCTAATTGAAGCCATGCAACATCTGGACTGCAGTATAGTCCTGTGCTCTATGCACAGCTGGTGCTCATGCAGGGCATGTACAAAATTTACTGCACTGCCATACAGAGAGTAAGAGCACATGTCAGAGGGCCCATACAAAGTTTCCTGCACTACCACAGCTAGAGAGAGAGAAAGCATGAGCAGCCTGTCCAAGCAAGAACTTCTGTGGGGTTGTTGTGAGTTACAGAATAGCCAATCTCAGGCATTCAAAAAGTATGAGTCAAGCCCAAAAGCAGTAAGAGATCGGCTTAAAATATCATGACATTTTAAAAAAGATAATAAATTAAGGGGTCTTTTTATTTGCCTTCTGGATTTGGAGCCTTTAGAGTTAATGGTTTTCAAGGTTTTCTATGCAACCAGGAGAACTAGAAACGTACTTTTAAAACTAAAGAAGCTAATGTCATGTCCTCACAGGACTCCAAAATCTTAGAACTCCAAATGTAGTGAGACTCGCAGTAAAATTATGAGAGTTGGCAATCCAAAGGCTGTGCTGAGAGACCACAGCTACTGGAAAGGGATATAATGTAGGAGAATCCGCTGCGAAGTGCAGTGTTCCACTCCTAACAAAAGAAATGTTGGAATGCACTTCCAGGAAGCGAAAGTAATGGAAGTACCAGAATGCTGTTATGGCTCCTCAAAAAGGTGCTGAAATGGTGTTCCAGCATGACTCAAGCAAGCCCTGGTGAGGATGCACGTTGTTAGTGCTTTCACAGCCAGGAGTCGCGCTGTGGAATAGTACAGGAGCACTAGCTGTGGAAAAGCTCATCCTTTACAACAAACTAAGTCTTCCATTGAGAAGTTGCTGGAAGGAGAACATCTGAGTGCTGTGTGTAGGGTGACCAGATGTCCTGATTTTATAGGGACTGTACCGATTTTTGGGTCTTTTTCATATATAGTCTCCTATTACCCCTCACCCCGTCCCGATTTTTCACATTTGCTGTCTGGTCACCCTCGCTGGGTGTGGGAAGGAGTTCACAACTGCAGGAGTCTTGGCCATGTAAAAAATAAGACACAACATTAGAAATAAATGTCTTTTAAATTATCTTCTCCTCTATGAAATGAACAGAAAAAAAGAACAATTTCCCTCTCTCTGGGACCAATTTCCAGGCTAGGTTGAAATATTGACAAGGTCAACAAGCTGAAGCTGTAAACTGAAGATCTTTATCTGTGTGGGAAATAGGAAAATCATTCTACTGATAACAGGAAATACAGTAAATAACATAGAAATTCCTGGCTAAATTCCCTGGGGCACTTGCCCACTGTAGAAAGAATGTGCATGGCAAAAATATATGTGCTGCTTAAGCACATTTCTAAAGAACACATCCCCTTCTTACCTTGTGGAAATTCTTCTTTGTAAAATTCACTCTCAAGCATCTTCGATCTTTTTTTTAAGTCATCAGTCAGTGTAGCTGATATATTTTACCCATGAGTCAGTTCCTCCATGGGTAGTTGAATCTGGGCATGTCCCTTCCTTGCATTGAAATTCCATTGTATTTAATGGAGTGCTAACTCAGTTTATTCTCTGGGATTTGTGCAGTAATTTTACTGCCTGCATAAGCAGCAACTTGAGGAAGGTGGAAGTAGTGATAGACATCTCTAACACGCCCACAGAGCTTTGCAGTGGTGCCTAGATATGCTTGCCTCACCTCCAACATTTATATTTTCTCGTTGTGACTATGGTAATTCCCTCTGTGGTGGCTTTGATTAGATCCCTGCTTTGTGAATTTCAGGCACTATTCCCTCCAGGAAGCAGGATTACATGACCCCCATCACATACCATCTCCACTGGCTGATCCATCTATAAATCCAATTCAACATTGATTTGCTGGATTTCTAGGGCCAAATCTTGCCCTTGGACTCATGTAACCCTCTGATTTCAGTGTGGTTGCAGGGCCAGCGCTATCATTTAGGCAGCCTAGGCAATCGCCTAGGGCGCCAGGATTATTCGGGGGCCGGCATTTTGCCGGGGGGGGCGGCAGGCAGCTCCGGTTGACCTGCCGCAGGCATGCCTGCAGAGGATCCGCTGGTCCGCGGCTCTGGTGGAGCTGCCGCAGTCATACCTGCGGATAGTCGGCTGCTCGCGCAGCTCCGGTGGACCGCCCGCTGGCATGCCTGCGGCAGCTCCACCTGAGCCACGGACCAACAGACCCTCCGCAGGAATGACTGTGGCAGCTCCACCGGAGCTGCGGGATCAGCGCGGGGGGCGGTGAAATGGCCATGCGCCTAGGGCGCGAGAAACCCTAGCGCCGGTCCTGTGTGGTTGCATAAGTGTAACTAAGGGCAGGATTCTGTCCCTACATTTTCCATGGTCTCAGTACATCCAGACTCTCTGATTTCCTCTCCGTCTGCTCTGATGTCCCTTCTCACCTTCAATATTTGCTTTCTCCTTGTGACTCTTTACAGCTGAAGGTTGTTCTTGCATTTGTGCAGTGTCCTCTATTTGGAACTTTCCTCTTCTGTCTGAATCACTTGGTCACTGTATAAACTTCCTGTTCTCTTCAGCCTATACATGGCTCCGTAAACAGTTTCAAGATCCTCTCTGCGAAGGGATTGTTATGTACAAATGCAATTTACTCTGGTTCAAACAACTCTATGCAAAAAGATCACAAAATGCTTCATGGCCCATTGAATTTGGCTATGCAGACTGCAATTAAACTCTGCTGTAAGTTACAGTGTGAGGCAACATACAGGTAGCACCCATAGCTGAGTTGGGGTAGGGCAGGATAAAATAGGGGTTCTGAGATCAAGGATGGGCAGAAGAAAATGGTAGGTATAGAGAACAGGACTGTTGTTTTATTAGAAAAGAGAAGGCGACAGATGGCCAATAGAGGTGGTGGACTTGGGGGGCCTGATTCTGCTTTTCCAATAATGTAAAGCCAGAGTAAGTCACATAGGGCAGAGCTGTAGTGGAAGATAAAAGAGAAAATTACATTAGGTTTGAGTGGAAGAAGGAGGAGGATGCTGAGGTGGTGGCATTTTGGTTGGGGTTCTCGTCATTGATTGAGTTGATGGACATTGGGGCAGTGTCCAGTTTTAATAAAGTTGTGATAGACAGTGATTAACAGGCCAGAACAATGACAGGACTGTAGATATGAGTTCTTTTTCTGTAGAAATGATACGAGAACACAGGTAATGAGAACATGAGGGCCCGTGAGGTCCAAGGATTGAACAAAATCTTAGCTTTCTTAAAAGTGAATTATGTGGTGATGTCAGGTGCCAGATTGACACTGGTAACTGGCAGGTGTCTTTGGAGACAATGCATGAGTGATGGTAATGCCAGCTTCGTCCAGGCTGTCCCATCTCTTCCTCCAGGCTGCTCCACGACCGACAGAATAGTTCAGTTTCCAGGCCCATTCATTCCTTGGCCTAAAACTGCCGTATGTGCTAGGAACAAGTGTCCACAACATGAATTCTACAGTCCAGGAACTTGGTTGACCCCATCAACTCATCTCATAGAGGCCACCACAGAGCTGACAGGTAGTAAAACATTCAGGGGGAAATCCTGTCTCCATTGAAGTCAGTGAGCATTTTACCAGGATTTTACCTTCAATGCCTACCAACCCAGATCAGCTACAAATCAGCAACCTACAGTGTAGTTAAAAACTGGCTCTACCAACCAGTCCCAGGAGCCTTGCAGTCTTTCCAGTCACTGTACTGTAGTTTCACAGAGGAACCCACATACAGATTTCCACAGGAGCATTCAGAGATGTGTTATAATAGCTAAGATGCACAATATTGATTGAGACCTTGTCTACACTGCCACCTTACAGCACTGAAACTTTCTCACTCAGCTGTGTGAAAAAACACCCCCTGAATGATGCAAGTTTCAGCGTTGTAAAGTGGCAGTGTAGACAGTGCACCAGTGCTGGGATCCGTGCTCCTAGTGCTGATAGCTACTCCCCTTGTGGAGTGGGGTTAAAGCAGCACATTAATGTTGGTAGTAAAGACATACCCTCACCTGAAACAATACTTGCCACTGCTTCACTCTCGCCACTGAATGGGGCTGCTGTTTGTCTCTCTTGGATTGGTCATTTGATACTTCCCAGCAGGGATCCAGTTTGATGATGGAAAATTGGCTTTGCCATTGACAACACTGGATACTGGAGAAATCCACATTAGTTGTAAAATCAGTTCCGCCATTTAAAAATAATGCTTTGGTTAATTTACAGCAGCTTTCACAACTGCTACATTAACCAGATTTTTTTTTAAATGATAGAATTGACCTTTACTTTGAATTTTTCTTAATTCTAGAGTTTTGTAATGGCAAAGCCTTTAATGTTTTGCCTCATCAAGGGCTAAATCTTGTCCCCTCCCTACCCCCCCACCAATGCAAAACTCAAAGGGGGAGGAAGGGTGGCTTTTTGGTTAAGGCACTGTGCTGGGACTCAGGTGATCTCTGTTCAGTTCCCATCTGTGTCCCAGACTTCCTACACATGTGACAGATATTGGTCATGTTGCTTAATGAATTGATGGAAGATACTCAAATACTATGATGATGAGGGCAGCATGGGAACCTGTAATGTATAGAGTGGAATTCTTGTGTGACCTTGGGCAAGTCACTTGATCCTTCTGTGCCTCATTTCTCCATTTGTCACATGGGGATAATGATCTTTTTCCCACCCTAAGTCTATCATGTCTTGTAGACTGTGTGCTCTTTGGGTCAGGGACTGTCTCTTACCAAGTGTACATACAAAGCCTAGAACAATGGGACCCTGAATTGGGTCCTCTAGTTAGTACCATAATATACATTAATAATTGCCTTCAAAGGGTTTTTTTGTGTGTGTTAGTGGAGGAGGGTTTAGCACCAAATTACAATTTGCTGATCTCCCATTTGCTTGTTGCTGTGTTTTCATCATATTTCAAACATCCCGATGATTTATTCTTTTTTCCAATTAGATCTGATGACTGGAATAGCTCTGATATTAAACTGGAGTATTGCTTTTGTTACGCTTCCCACAGTGTCTAGGGCAGGTCCCAGCACAAGGCCAATCCACCACCTAAACCCTTATAGATTCATAGAATTAATGGCCAGAAGGTGTCATTATGATCATCCAGTCTGACATGCGTAACACAGACCAGAAACCCTCCCCAAATTATTCCTGCAGCAAACTCTTAATTTCTGGTTGAACTACAGCATATTTTGTTAAGAAGACATTCAATCTTGATTTAAAGACTTCAAATGATGGAAAATCCATCACATCCCTAGGTAAACTGTTCCAATGGTTAATTATCGTTGCTGTTACAAAATTGCACCTTATTTCTATCTGAATTTGTCTAAATTCAGCTTTCAACTACTGGATCTTGTTATGCCTTTGTCTGTTAGATTTAAGGGCTTTCTCTTATCAGAAATCTTTTCCCAGTGTACATGCTTCTAGACCGTGATGAAGTTGCCTCTTAGTCTTCTCTTGATCAAACTAAACAGACTGAACTTGTTAAGCTTCTTTCTGCAAGGCAGGTTTTCCAGACCTCGAAACATTCTTGCAGTACTGTTCAGAATCCTTTCCAATTTTAGAACATCCTTTTTGAAGTGTGAACACCAGAACTGGATGCAATATTTCAGTAACTGTCTCACTTGTGTCATATACAATGGTTATACATCCAAGGATCACATTTGCTTTCTTAGCCAAGGAATCACACTGGGATTTCATGTTCAGCTGGTTATCCACCATGATCCTAAATCCTTTTCTGAACCAATGCTTTCTAAAATCCACCCCTTCTCTCCACTGTGCTTCTAGGGAGATTCATCTCTGCTCAGTTTCAGCCTCAGCCCAGCCACCTCCCAGCTATGTCAAATGTGACTTCCAGCTGCCTGGAAGACATCCACTCTGTTGGACATTTGCTACAATGGATACTCTGCCAGGGGTGGCTTAAAACATAAACTAGATACGTGGCCATGTTGGGTGCCACATTTCAGTGAGTGCAGCATGACTCTAAGGGTATGGCTACACTTGCACTTCAAAGCGCTGCCGCAGCAGCGCTTTGAAGTTTCGAGTGTGGTCTCAGCGCCAGCGCTGGGAGAGAGTTCTCCCAGCGCTGCACGTACTCCACATCCTCTACGGGTGTAGCTTGCAGCGCTGGGAGCCGCGCTTCCAGCGCTGCGGCACTGTTTACACTGAGGCTTTACAGTGCTGTATCTTGCAGCACTCAGGGGGGTGTTTTTTTCACACCCCTGAGCGTGAAAGTTGCAGCACTGTAAAGCACCAGTGTAGCCATGGCCTAAGAAGAGCTGCATTGCAGTTAGACGCTTGGCAGTCTATCCCCAAGGATGGGCAGCACTCAGGAGGACAGTGTCTGGCCAAAAGACATGTTTTCCACCCTGCCACACAAAGGAGGAAACAGAATGGAGAAAAGATGACGAACTTGTTTTATTAGTTTGTTGGGGTGAGATGGGAAACAAAAAGTTGCAAATTCGGGCCACCAAAATATACTCTGGGCTGACTTTGTTTCTGTCCATGGAGGAAGGATTCCCATCAGCTGCTAGAAATCTCCCCAAAGACACTGCTTTTCTAAATTTCAGTAATAAGAGGGTTCATAGATAACGTCAGTCTGGATTGTAACGATAGGCCTGGATTTGACCTGTCCCACAGCCTTCTTGTGTATGGACTTAGCATAACCCGGCAGCCATCTTGTATGTTCAGCCACCATAAACTGGAAACAAAAACTAGAGAGTCAGAAGAATTCAGCCTTGGCTTAGACAGCCTGAGACGTATCAGCCACAGCTGCAGCATTACTAACGGGGATAGATACACTGAAATCACAGCTTAATGGGCACTGAATAGGGGTAGGGACAAGCTAACCTTGAGTTTCTGCAAGTTTCTTACTGGATGCCTGTGTAAGTTTTTGTTAAAAGTTGCTTTTGCTGATAAGCAGAAATAATGAGGTTTTGCTGTTGCTCGAAAATTGTTTTAGCCCATTGGGGTTATGATTGGTTAGATTTATTGTATAGTCATGCTTTAAGTAAAATAATTGGTTAAGGCATAGATAAGAGAAACCCTAATTTTAACTATATAATAAGGGTCAAAAGACGAGCTTGTTGGAACTTAACTCCAGCAATCAGCTGGAGACCAAAGCTGCTAGATCTTTTTAACCCCTGCCTGACCAGACTGTGTAGAAGCCGAAGCTCCAGACAACATAATCTTGACCGGCCATTGGGAGGCATCCATCTGTTTCCTTGGGAGTGGTGAGTATTAGATGCTTGGTGTGTGCATTCTGCTGATTAATTGTTGATTGCTAATAAATACATGTACATGTTTAAGAATATTCACTGTGTGATAAAGGGTCTTTCACTGGGAAAAAGTCCCATTAACCCATATAGGGACATTGGAACTCTGGGCCCAGGGAGGAAAGGGGTGGAAGGCATAAATTCTGTTGGTAACAGGATGGTTCACTAGTTTAAACATCTGTTTTTGGGATGTTTGTTCTTGAGCATAAGTTTCTAAATATAGTATCTTGTGAAGTTTTATCTTATGAATATTCACTTGTTGAATGTACATTTTGTTTTTCATCTCTGAGCTTCCAGAACAGAGCCTTGCACACAGGATAGCCTTCCCAGCTGTCTGATTAAACTCTCCCATAGAAAGCTTTTGCGAAAACAGTACCATTATTGTTTCATTTTGTACCTCTCCCCTTTAGTTATTTTCTTTCAGAGCACTTTAAGAAAGCCCAGCCACTGTGCCACATGCAACATCTAGTGATCTAAGGACTTAGGGCAAAATTATGATCTTATTTACACCTGGGTAAATTTTAATATCAGTGGAATTACTCCAGATGTATGAAGGTGTAACATATTACAATTTCATATGAGAATTTGGTCATCCACCATCCATACAGGGAGTTCTTAACAAACGCTGAATAGAGCAAATACTTCTAACAAATATCCATCTACGATTTGAAGTGAGCAACTGGGATGATGAATTTCAAGATGGAGGTGCATTGGAAGAACTGAATATGGGATGCTTGCAAGGTACCTGCTTCCTTTCTATCTAGGCATTTTATGCAGTGCTTGTTGTAATGCTGGCAGACCAGATGCCAGGTCATGCCAAGGCCCCAGGACTCACTGAATTCTGGCAAATGCATAGCTGGAAACCAGTCTTGCTTACCTGTGTATTAGTATAGTTAAAATAAATATTAGAGTTATGAGAATGTGTTTAGTGTTTAGACTTTATGGAATGTTTTTAGGATGCTGCATGTCTTAATCTTGCTTTATTATACCTATATCCCAGGTTATAAGGTAATGTTTAAATGTTTAATCTGTAACTACAAAAATGGTTGCTAAGACTGCAAATCCCCCTCCAGTCAGGGGAAAAGCATCCCAAGTGTCAAATACTAGTTCATCACAAGAGGTATCATCTCCTCCCCACCAAAAGGTCTGCAGACAGCAGACATACCACTGTAGACAAAAGACTTTGTCGACTGCTTCCCCCACACCCTGGAAGAAGGTATGTGCCCAAACCCTTGTCCCATCCTAGCTTGAATGCTGAGGGAAGAAAATAAAAATGCCTGTTAAGGAGAAATTTTTATTCCTATGCTGCTGAAACTCTGAGGGGTCAAGGGTTGCTGAGTGTAAGCAAGGAGTGGTCAGCTGGTTAGTTTGGGTTAGCCCCAAGGGACTTATAGCTGCTACTATAATCTTTTGGAACCTCACACTGTATCTGAATTGTGTGTATACTTTTATCTACTTTAACCTTGTAAATAACTCATATTACTTTTTCCTGGTTAATACCTCTTTAGTTAGTTTATTACAAGATTGGCCACAAGCATTGTCTTTAGTTTGAGATCTGAAGTACAGTTGACCTGGGGTAAGTGACTCATCCTTTGGGACTGGAAGTAACCTGAACATTGATGTGATTTTCAGTGTAAGTGACCATATGTCACAAAGTCCAGCTTGGCTGGGTGGCAAGAAAGACTGACTGCACAAGAGGATGCTCTGTGACTCCATAGGAAGACTGTTGTTGTGCTTTAGGAGTTCACACTTATTACTAGGCAAAATCTAATTATTGAACATACAGCCAGTTTGGGGGGGTTCCCCAGCTTCTTGAGAGTCTGCCCTGAGGTTGGCACTCATGGTCTTGAGCCAGTCCAGACAACATGACATTTGTCATCATGAGCTCTGAGCTCCTATATGAGGTTTAGTTGTCACTAGCAGTTCAATGCTTTCATGCACATGAATAATCACTAGAAAACGAATGACAGAGAGATATATGGAGATATCCATTCTTCCGAAAGAGTCTTGGATGTCAGATTGTTTCTGGGCAGAGGATTTTTCTTTCTATTCCCAGCTATTCTCTTCTTCAGTTGTGTCTAGTCATCCCCCAATCCAGCTTCACATGGTGGTTAATGGAACAGAAATGATGCAATTGCTCCAAGAAGAGCTTTTAACCGGTGGAGTCTAATTAAAGTAACCCCTTTTTTCAGAAAATAATCTCCACTCAAAGAGTCCATTTTCTTTGCATCTGATGAAAATATATGGAATAACATCATCCTGATGGAGACAGGAAGAAAATGGCAGCATAAGTGGAACAAACCAATTTGAAAGATTTTTTATTTTTTTAATTTTTTTTTAGAAAAACGATTCAATGGAGCTTTTCTTAACTGGATTAGGGAATTAACCTGTACCGAGAGAACACTTCCCAGCATGCCGCGCCACGGCCTCCGCAGGGCCCCTGCCAAGTGCTATTCAGGACCTGGCAGTGCTGACATGAATAGGCTCAAGGGATCCCAGCAAGATGGTGTGGGAAATGATGGCATGGCCCACCATGCAAAAAAAGGGAGAGTGAGCGTTCTTCTCCACAGTCGTGACATGACTTTTCCATCCCAACCTCCCACCAAAAGTGATGGTATGCTCCAACTTGCCCTATACATTTTATCTCAATTTGTCACTTGGCAGCAGTGAGAAGAGGGAGACTGAATAACCACCTAAAGCCCCCAGGAATAACCACCTAGAGCCCTTCTCCCCGAATAGTCACCTATAACACCACCCTCTCTCCCTGGAATACCCACTTACAGCTCATTTGGGCAGAGCTTTCTGGGGGCCACTCCCAGACTGTAGAATGAACTGCCCCAGGAATCCAGGATCATCACAAACCTCACCACCTCCTGCTCCAGGGGCACTCCTCCACCTGCCTTCTCCAACAAAAACAGAGAGCAGTGGGGGTACATGTAAACACCTGACAAAAACAAAGCACCCTGCTGCACACACAAGTCTCCCTCGGGGGTGAGAGTGAGAGAAAGAATGAGCCACACTTGGCAGATGTTAGCCACATGGCTTAATGCACTACAGGAAGGCACTTGGATATTATGAGGATGAGAGTGGTATAACAACCCGAATAGAATAGAGCCCCTTATAACCCTCAGGATAACCATAGAGAACCATGCCATAAATAACCAGCTGTAACTGCCCAGAATAACAGCCTGGAACCCCACCCGCAGAGCTCTTTGAAGGGGTTTGCTGTTGCCTCACTGTGTGGGGGCGGTTGCTGCCTCTAACTCCCTGCAGGATGCGATAAGCTACACCCCTACAAATCCTAGGTAGGAAGTGCCCTTTTCCTATCCCCCATGCCTCTTCCCTCTGTCATTTCACCTGAGCTGGTTGGATCTGCGGATCCTAAACATTTCAGTGCTGCTGTTCTCCCCTGAGTCAGAGAAGCTTTTCAATCTGACTCCAAAATGAGACTCCTACAGCAGTAAACAGAGTGATCACAAACCTGCTTTGAAGTTACCATTTAAATAACCTGCAGGGCTTCACTAATGCAGGGAAACGAGGGAAAGGAAATAATTCCCTCCTTCCCCCTGCTCCTCTCTCAGAGGCAGGGAAATGAAAACGAATCCCCAGGCAGGAGCAGGACACTGCATTTCATGGGGCTGCATGGAAGATGAATGACTTTCACTTACGGCTTAGTTAATGAGTCAGCAGATATTCATTCATGGACACAATTTATTAACCCATAAACGCTGCAGATGACGGTGTCATTGCTGTGATAAAGTTGTTTTCATTAGCTGTATAATTTATAAGGCAGCTGCTGCTGTGTATGTGCTTGCTCCTCGCTGGACTGCTTTGATACTGGGGAGGGAGGATGGGATGGCAGGGGAAAGGGAGGAGAGACGAGCCTGGGATCCCCCTGACACAGCTCAGACTGCGGGGAAGGGGGCTGGGCTTCATGCTGTCTTCTGCTGGCTCCCATCCCTGCAGGCTCTTGTTACTAACCCAGGGAAAAGGAGCTGTGTGAAAGGGAGGAGTGTTTGAGTCAGGCCTCTGGCTCTCCATTGGAGCTGACAACCAGATGCTGGCTCTTGCCCTGAAAAGAGCGAGTGTAAAATCCATGCAATACCCAACAGCATCAGAGGGATGCTCAGAGTTACCCTGGAGAGGGGCTTGTCCTGCACTGGACAGGATGATGCCACTATGATGCAGATGGTCCTGAGATTATGGCACAGTCCTCTGGCTTTCTCTTGTGTTGGGTGCTCACTGAACGTAAGCAGGCACTGTGCAGCCTCAGAGAGCTCCAAAGGCAGCACCTCTAGTGGTGGTAACAGTGCGTTTGTGCCACTGGAGGCTGGGGGATCATACACTGTGGCAGGGACTCAGGGAAGAGGAGACCCAAGGGGGAATCTGTAGAAACAATCACATTTATTATTATCGCTGTATTACAGCAGAACTCAGAGACTCCAGTTGGAATCAGGGCCCCATTGTGCTGGGTGTTGTACAAACATACTGTAAGAGTTGATCCCTGCTCCAAAGAGCTTATAGGCTCATTGCCCGGGTACCGTAGTACCTTCCATCTGAGGCTCTCCAAGCACCTTACAGACATCAGTGAGTTAAGTCTCATAGTGCTGCTGTGAGGCCTGGGAGTGTTACCAGCCCCATCCTACAAGTGAGGTAACTGGGATGGGGAGAGGTTGGCAGACTCACCCGCAGTCACGGGGCAGGTCAGCAGCGGAGTTAGCCGCAGCGGCCACAACTCCTGACTCCCAGTCTGGTTTCCTAACCCCCAGGCCATGCTGCCTTCCTGTGGAAACTCAGTAACACACCCTTAGTCTCCTGGGTGTAAACCGGGAGCAGGAGCTGCAGCAGCAGGAGCTGCAGCAACAGCAGCACAGAGCAGGAGCAGCAGCCCTTGTTCCTAAGCCCCTTCCTGCTGCCTTGGGAACATCATTCCCCCAAACAGGTGCACTTTCCTCCGCTCAGGCTAAAGCAGCACCTGCTCTCCCACTGTGGTGCCTCACTGAGCTCAAGGACCCCAGAAAGCATCCAGCTCCAACCTATCCCTCTGTCCTGAGCCAGCCCCCCACTATCTCTTCATGTGACACCTAAGCAAGCCTTCCTCTTGGCCAGGGGCACGTCCTTCTGCCAGCAGTAGGCAGTGGCAGTTCACCAAGCCCCAGGGGAGCCTGCTGCTCCCAACGTGTGGACAATCTCCCTTGACCGGCCTGCCAAGTACCCTCTCTGTCTCTCCAATCCCAATCCCACAGGGATCCTTCCCATCTTGTTCTCACTAGTAACCCCTTCCATGTTTTGTCTGCCATTCTCATTTCTGTCTAAGGCCCCGGTCGTGCACTTGGATCGACACAGCTGGGCCTTTGTGCCTCGGTGGTTTTGGTTGCTCAGTTGGGGCTTTCGTCTGTGAGCTCTTCAGGACAGCAAACACAAAGCAAACACATGCCTCTATTCCATCCAGACACTGGGAGAGCCAGGCATCTGCATGGCCTGTGGTCAATGACAAAGGAAACCAAGTGTTGGGTGGTGTTAGCATCACAGCTCAATGCACCTTGGGGTCTCATGTGGTTTCTGTATGTGGACGCTGAAAAGAACTCAGCAGATTCCACAGCTAAGGGTCCCTGGTGAGGACAAAAGCTACTTGCCTAAAACCTCTGGGGTCCCTCATAGAAAAAAGAACAGAGCCAGCACAACAGTTACATCCACCCTACTGAGTCCTACAGAACAGGTGACCTATCAGAGCCTTTGATCCACCATGACAAACCCAAATAGCACTAGCAAAAACATTTCACCTTTCATCTCTGTGTGGCCAGTGCTGTCTCCTGGATATATCCAGTTCTGAGGCCTGTTAGAGGGAATGTAGGATACAGTAGGGTTTCGGGTAAAGCTTGGAGCTGCTCCACTTCTCCCTTCTCAGGGAGTTCTCCTGACAGTGGATTGCTAAGGACAGGCTGTCCTCTTTCATATCTGTAGCACGGGCTTGTATTTCATCCAACACATTTTATTGCATTCTGAATTCTTTCCTAGTTTTTTTGTTAGACTCCAAATGGCTCCACATTCCCTTGACCCTATGCCAAGCAGTGACAAATAGTACATGTCCCCATCAGAAACCACGCAGAAGGTAGAGAGAGCACCACAAATACCAGCCTCAGCATGCAGCACATTAGCTCAAGTTTTTGAAGCTCAAGACTGATGGGTTGGAGTCGTCTGTTTCAATCTGCTCCTTCCGATTAAAAAGCTGTTAAAAGCTTCAGCCTGTCTCAGTACATCTGCTGCTTTGTGACCAATGAATTGCTTGTCCGGGTTTCGAGGCTGTGGGTAGAAGGGTGATAGATTTGGTGGGGGTTAGTGTTAGGAGATTTTTGTAAAGAGCTTGCCACAGCAAATGATCAGTTGGGTGTAGTGATTGCTCAGCCGGCATGGTTTCAGTGGGAGAAGAGGAGCCTTAGATATATCTACACTGCACACTAAGCCCAGGTCTGTGGGACCCCAGCTTCTGGACTAGGTGTTTCTAACCATACACACTGCACTGTAAACCTAAGTGTACAATTGCTGGACCTGGGTGTCACTGTGCTAACACATACTGCACTACACAGACCTTCTGACTTGGGTCTGCGGCTTGAGCTGTGTCCATGCTGCAAAATGACAGGATGTGGATCCGAGTCACAGTGGGACTCAGGCTCTGACTTGCCTTTCCCCCCCTTGCAGGGTCCTAGGTCCTGAGTGCTTGCTGACCTGGGTCAGACTAGCTGTGTGTGGATGGGGCGGGGTGGGTAGGCTCAAACCTGAGTCAGAATCCAGGCTTAGTGTGCTGTGCAGGTATAGCTTAAGTGGCCCTTGGACATCTCTGGCCTCTGAAAAGCTAGTGTTTGCTTATGCCTCTTGATTGCTTTCCCCTCTGCTGCTCTGTAATTGTGTTGTGGATTGGCTTTAACTGCATAATACCATTCTCTAAATGCATTATATATTATGTCTGTTATTAATTCTGTAACCTTATGATTAAATCTGTAAAGCATTTATACCAAGGACTCTATAAACATAACATATTATTGTTCCTCTTTACTTGCCACACATTCCCATTTTCAAAGCACCAGCCGTTCCATGAGACGAATTCAGGGCCCATGGAGATCAGCAGGGGTAGATTTGGGTTTTTCTTGTGTGAGAAGGTTGGGCATTTCCTGGTAGACAGGGAGAATGGAAACATACTAAACAATACAGTCAATAGAAGCAGTGTGTAAAGTTTTCTGCAGGGGAAGGGGATACAATAGCCACACTTTCTGCTGCCATACTAGTCTGACCTGTCACAGCCTCAAAGGCATTTGGCGAAGGAGTGCAGAGGGAACAAAGACATCCCTGATATTCTACAGATGGGATGAGGGCACTGGACTCAGATCAGGTTTAGGCTGGGTCTAGGTTTTGTGTCTGAGGCCAGGTCATGGCTCAGGATTTGAGTCTGAAGTTGACACAGGGGTTGGTTTCAGGGTTTGGATTCAATTATGCCAATGCTGATTTTGTGAGCTTCAGGCTTTACATAGCAAAGGCCAGGCAAGATAGGCCAAGATTTCAGCCACATCCCAGCAAGAAAGAGAAAAGAAGTTCCTCCCAATTTAAATACAACAGAGAACTGGAATCATACAGGATGGAGAGGATCCAGAGATTCAAGTCCAACACTCTCCCCACTCAGGAAATTATCAGCAGGTGCAGGTCCCTGGCTCTAGAACACCTTTGTAGGGCCCCCCAGTGAAGGGCAAATGCCTGGGGCATTCTTAAGGGGAGGGAGGCATGACATGGTTTTCCTACACCCTGGCATTCCCATCTGTCAGAATAATCAACAGGGGCTGCGGGCAGCCAGCTGGAAGTTAGGGTGGCCACTGAAGCTGCTCTCATGCGGGTGGGGGCTGAATCAGCCCCTGACAGTCTCAGCACCATTCGCCTGCTGCAGTTCTGGTGCCAAGATCCACTCTAGCCCAGAGAGGAATTGGGTGACTTCCTCTGGGCGGGGGACACATCATGATCTCTGTCTATAAAGCTTTGAAACAAAATTAATTCAGAGCATCACAGTCATGGTGGGAGCCCAGGATGGGAAATAATGGGTTTGTAATTGTGCTCACTGCATTCCTCAAACGTGTGGCTAACTGAGGGGGGGGAGGGGCGGAAATGCCTCCCCAACCCTCCCCTCCACCTCATTGGCTCCTCTCTGAGCCTGCTTGTTTCCACCTGTATCTCTATTTCCACCAACTTGCCTGATCTGCCCAGGCACAAACACAGTGGGCAGGTACCAGTTTCGATTCATTTAGGTCCATCTTAGTAGCCAAAACATGCTGCTCTCCCCTCCTCCACCCCCCCCCCCCAGCCCCGCAGCATCTTGGAAGCATAAAGAAAAAAAGATGTCTGGCAAATGGAAATTCAATTGGTTTAATATAGAGACTATTTTACTGCAGTCTAACTGGAGCCTCTTATTAAGAATCAGATGGAATTTCTAAACAGGGAGCGCCGGTCCCTTGGTGGGGGCAATCTCCAATCATACACCAACATTGCTCTTGACATATTTATGACTCCAATAAAATCTCCCATCTGGTATATTTTAAAATAAAATTGAAAATTTATCACTTTCCCTTAGTTGGTTTGTCGTTCTCCCCAGGAGAAGATAGCCGGCCTGAGATTATTGCATCGGCAGCCTGTCAGCTGAGGTTAGGCTGAAGTGTGATTTAAATTTCAATACTTTCCACATTACAGCTGTCTGGAGTGGGCAAATTACAAGGAGAAAAGCGGAGAGTGTGTTTCTGCTGTTATTTCTATTTGTTAGGCTCCCCCTGATTTTGTTTTGTTTTACTTTTTTTAGCTCTGCCTGCTGCTCTGTGTCTGGGGGAAAAACTCTGGTGCTTTGTTGGAATCACAGCAAAGTAACCCAGCAGGCAATAGCGGGAGGGCCAGGAAGACTCAGGAGAGGATGAGAGGGAACCCAGGTCCAGACACTCCTTCTGCTTCTTTATTATTTGTATTCTGGTAGCATGTAGAGGATCCTATCAAGATAAAAGCCCCGCAGTGCTAGGTGCTGTGCGAACATGGAACAAAAGACAGTCCCTGCCCCAAAGAGATCACAATCTCTATAGGCAAGGGGGAGCAAAGGGAAGGATCTTTATGCTAATTTCACAGATGGGGAAGTCAGGCAGAGTCGAAGGGCTGTATCCATTGGCAGTCAGCAGAAATGAACCCAGAGCTTCCAAAGCCCAGTGCAGTGTTTTACCCACAAGACCATGCTATCAGGGCTGCTAGCCTTTGCCTCCCAAATTTGGGTCCCAAATGATTGCCTGGGGCTTGCATTGTTATCCTGTACTGTGCACACGATACAGGAGTGAAAAAAAAAAGCCCTCCTCACTCCCCTTTCTCCCACTTCCATGCTCGGACCAGGTGAGAAGGAAACTGCCCAGTTTCCCAGGTCTGAAATGGTTGCAAGTGGAAGAGAGTCTGTGGGTGCAGAGCCTTTGGGACACCCCTACAGGGGCCCTGCGTGACATAAGCTATTCCACCTCCCTATAATGCATTACTCCCACTACTGCATTCACACATTCCCAGCCTCTCAGAGCTTCACCCAGTGGGAGGTTAGATTAGGTACCCTGCTTTCTGTGCTGGTGAGGAACCAGCTGGGGGCTAGATTGTCACAGGCCTTGTTTGGCTGTGCCTGGGAGTAAGCCTCACCCTGCTCCCCACTCAGGTGTGGTAGGGCCACTTGCATGATACTCCCCACTGTGAGCGGGAAGGGGATGGGAAGGGAGAGGAGCCCTAACTCCTAGCAGGTGCCCAATGGGGAGTAAGATGCTCTATGAAAGAGGTGAAGTAACTTGCCCCTGCAACCCCCCACCCACCAGAGCATGTGGGGAATAGGGGGGGAATCGTGACTGTGCGTCATGATGTGCTCTATGGGGTGGTGCAGACTGTATGGCTCTTACACCCAGCAGTACAGATTATGGGGCAGGTGCTCAACCAGCTGGGGGATTAAACCCTGGGCCCTAGGCATGGCGTGTGTGTGCTGTACCAGATGAGAGATTAAACCTAACGGCCTAGGTATTGTGCATCTGCTGTGCCAACTGGGAGATTAAAACCAGTGCCCTACGTACTGTGCGTGTTCTGTACCAGATGGGAAATTAACCCCAAGGTCTCCGGCTTCCTGGTTACAGTCTGTTCAGCCCTCTGGACAGACTGTAACATTGTAACACACCAAGGTGCAAGTGTGTGCCTTTTATGCACACTATATGAGTTTGTATGTGTTCAGGAGCGATGGTGTGCAGTGCACTTGTGTCTTGCCTCTGAGTGTGCTGTTTGAGACTGTGCATGTGCATCAGGGTTTTGTGCACCTCGCATATAGGTGCAATTGTGTCTGTGGTTCTGAGTACACTTCTGTGTGCATGTGTTTGTGTGTGTCATTAGGATGTGACAAATTCAGTCTCACAGAAGGAATGTGTGTTTGCTGATGACATTGTGTTTTTGCCTCCCCTCTGAGTATATTTCATCTACATAGACTTCAGATATGTGTGGCAATTAACTTATGCAGTTGTTTTAGTGTGATTGTTTGTGGTTCAAACAAATAAGCACATGCATAATAAATGTGTGCAGTTTTTGCACAGCAATTTTGAAAATTCTTTGTTGTAAGCAGATGTGCCAGTGTGGTCTTCATTGTCTATTTCATATCTGTGTGAATCCTTAGTGTGTGTAACGTATGCATATTTTGTTTGTGTTCTCAATGTATGCATGTATAATACTGTATTGTGCATGTGTTTGTAAATGCCTGCTTTGTCACTGCTTGCATGCCTTCCGTGTGCATTGTGTGGGTTACGTGTGTATGTGTGTTGTTGTCTGCTGGCACAGAGACAGGAGTGTTCAGAGTTTTCATACCTTTCAAATAGCAGGAGAGATGTCTATATATTTTGCAATTTTCTAACACTTCAACCATCCTTCATAGTTTAAATGCCTAAGTGTCCGTCTAAGTGATGTATGTCAAAACTTCAGGAGGGATATTTAGGAGATAACGTCAATGGAATGGAACAGTGTTATGAGATAATGCTTTCCTGATGCTACATAAAAGCCAAAATGGTGAAGGAGAGGCACAAATAAAATACAAAATGAACAAAATCAACCAAGGTAAAGTTGAGTCATTTGGTTTCAGAGTGGAAGACATTTACCAGGTGAGAACCTTCTAGTCCTACCTCTCTGTTTCTATTTTATGCCACTCAGGGATCTTCCCAGCCAGCCCCCCAACTCCTACTCTGTGGGACCAGCCACAGGTTGTCACATCACATTTGAAACAAGACGTGGTGATAAAAACATCGCAGTGTGGTCCTCTCCCCTGCCCTGTCTCATGCTCAGGTGCTTTTGCATGCAGGTTAAGGGATTTTGTTATCCCAACATTTCCTTTCATTGACACTTTAAAAGATGTGTAGCATAATAGCAAGGATTGAAGCACCTGCTGTTTTTCTCTGTAATTATCCAGTTTCCTCATTGGGAACCAGTTTATTGCCATCTAAGAGTGCAGCAGTCCTATTATTGCTTAAATAAGAGTCAGCCAAGCACCAACCCGCCAGACTGTTGCTAACACCATTCCAGCTATACAGACATAAACGTGATTTCCCTCTGCTGCTGGGTCCCCCTGGAGCAATGGAGTCCATCCAGGGAAAGAGAATGTAGGAAAGGTAAAGTAGAGGGGGGCTGCAAGGGGCAAAGGACTGCAGAGGGGGCTGGGAAGGGCAGGTCCTTGCACAAGAGGAAGGGAGGGGATGTGCACTGCACAAGGGGAAAGAGGGACATGTCTCTGCAAAGGCTCTAAACCATGGGATTTAGCATGGCAGCCTGAGCAGTAACCGAGCTCTGTGCCCAGCATAGAGAGTGCACAGGTGTGATCTGCTAACAGATGCACGTGAGATGTGTAAGTGGCATTACCTACTTCCACTTTTTCTCTCACTTGTTAGTGTCCCTGGAGAACTCCAGAGCTTCCATTCACCACCCGGATGCTGCTCTGGGCAGGGTTCTCTCTGCATTGCACTGGGGTAAATTTTGCCTCTCTTGTATTTCCTTCTGGCCCTTCATGCAATATATTGATCTTCTGTGCAAACCCTTTATTCTAGCCAGCAGGCAGAGAGGGGCTCATATTTTGGACTAGCTATCTGAATTCCAAAGATGCCCTGTGTCCTAGAGTCCTCTTTTACTATGGCAGGGTTGGAACATTGTCACTAATAGTAATACCACCACCTATTTCTTAATTAGTCCTTTCCAGCTGCAGATCTCAAAGGACTTTACAAAAGGGTGTAAGCATCATTAGCCCCATTTTACAAAGGGGGAAACTGAGGCAGGAAAAGGGGAAGTGCCTTGTCCAAGGTCACCCACAGGCTAGTGGCAAAGCTGGGACTAGAACCCAGATCTCCTAAGCTACAAGCCAATATGCTAAGGTCACATTGCCTCCCTTAGGGCACTTGCTCACAGCCTGGGGCAGAGGAAGGTGGTCCCTGAACTGTAGGCAGCAGCCAGGTTCCAGGAGCTTAATAACAGAGTGGGAGAATTGGGGTTGTGAGACATCGAGAGTGAGCTGTATAAGGACTGACCACTCCAGGGACCTGCTTCAGCTTTGCCTTCACCAGCCAGGGCCTTAACTTCAAATCTCAAATGGCCAACAAATTGCCAGTCACTGTGCAGTTACTTTGAGCCTTCACAGCCATCTGTGCTCCAGAACCCCCCTTCTGGATCCCCAGCGTGTGTCTACATGGCAAAGAAAAACTCACAGCATTGAGTCTCCAAGCCTGGGTCACTTGAGTTGGGCTTGTGGGGTTCAAGCTGCAGGGCTGAAAATAGCAGTGTAGAGCTGTGGGCTTGGGCTGCAGACCAGGTTCTGAAGCCTGGCAAGGCAGGAGGGACTCAGAGCCCGAGCAGGAATATCTACACTCCTATTTCTTTTAGCCCGGCAGCCCGAGACCCATAAACCTGAGTCAACTGACCCGGGCTCTGAGACTTGAGGCTGCAGGTTTTTTGGTGCAGTGGAGACACATCCCAACTCGTGGCCTGAGCTACAAGCAGGAGGAGAAGTTGGAGTTAGCCAGCCAGCATGCAGGCTGGGAAGAAGGAGGGAGAGGCAGAGCTGTGGGGATGGGCAGTCAATACACCGACTGCCTTCCATACTGAGTGAAACTTAGAGACTGCTTCCTCTCCAATGAAGAAAAGAAAACATACCACCATGCCCTCAAAGCCCTGGCTAAATGCTAGCTCAGCCCACTGGGCCTTACTTCGACTCCTTAGCATCCCAGGCGCTTGAGCTGCATTTCCTGTTTCCCCTAGCAACTGAACTCTTCACCCCCACTTGTGGCCTCCTCCTCCCCCCTTGCCTGGGACATGATGCTGGAATGGCATTCCGGCCGAGCTGGAATTGTTTATCAGAGCAGAGCTTTGAAACCTTCTCCAGAGCTTTTGGAGAGCCGAGCGGGGCTATTTGTCATGTGCCACTGTTGGAAAGCGCTATGGGAAAAGGTCAGGGGGCAGAGTGGGAACGAGCAGGTCACGGATTCATTGGGGTTGGGGCACAACAACAACATTGGTTCTGTAGGATCTCAAGGCCTCCTTGGCTAAATAAGCACTTTTGACTGAACTGCCTGGGAAAGACCGAGGACTGGCCTCCTGAAAATTGGTGTTGGCTGCATTCCTCTGGGTTTGCAGACTGGCCACCAGTATTAGCATCTCTCTCCCTCACCCTGCCTGTGAGCCTGATGGAGCCTGAAAACATAGCCCCCCCCATGGCACAGGGCTGGGTCTGAGAGCAGGGGCTGCAGGGCTCATTACTGAAGAGCCATTTTTCCTCTGTTGCTTTGCTTTATTGAATGTTGAAGGAAAAATTTAAGAAAACAGAAATCAAACAAATAATCCACCCCGCCTTCCGCCTCTATGCTGGTTACACCAGCGAGAACAGGAAGGAGAAGGAGGAGGCTGTGAATAATTTGCATTGTAAATAGAAGCTGAATGTGCATTTCCCAACTCCGTCACCATCAATCACTCAAATTTCCTCCACAGTATGGAATATAGGAGCACAATCTACCCTCTCCCCAAGGGAGGGAACAGACTAGCTTGTTTCATTGCCTCAAACTGCTGATCACTCAAAACATTTGTTGTCTGTAGGCACGGACAGTTTTCAATCCTAATTTTCAGCTTCCTCTGACTCACTCTCACAGAGACTTCCCCAGCCACACATCCCCCACGATGGAGACTTGCATTTTCTCAGTTCCAGCTCCATAACAGGTTGGATGGTGATGATGCAGTGTGGGATAGCGCTCCGCCCCACAGTGTACGTTGTTCTTCTAGAGTGTTGGAAGGTTCCTTCTCTTCCCCGTCATACTGCTGCTCTCTCACTCCCCATCCCACTACATGTGTACTCCATCAGTGAGGGTGTATTACAGAGGCCCTTCTCTGCTGATCCACAGAGGATATGAGTCATTACAGCCTCAAGCTGTCCAAGGTTGGCTCTTTAGCTGTAGCTGCACATGCATTTTAGCTCTGGAGTTCCCTGGCTCAGTCCCTGGTGTGCCAGCCCAGGTATGGGCACATCAGCACAGAGGGGGACTTGTACACGTGCATTATGGGGTAGAGTTTCAAAGAAAAAAGGGCAGTTAGGTATTCAGATCCCATTTATCTTTGCACATTTCCCCCTTTCTTAGTGGTTGTGTTGGGTTTACGACAAGCCTACCGTGGGGCCGTGGTGGAAATGGTCAGAGTGGGGTGTGTACACATTTCACATGGCTAGCTGCACACCTGCTCTGTTGGGGATGATGAGAGCTGTGGCAGAAACAGAGAGAATGGGACTAGGAAAAGGAGCAGCGGGAGATAGAAAAGGAGGAGAGAAGGCATGAAAGAGAAGTAGAGACAAGAGAAGAAAAAAGAAACGGGAAGAGAGAGGGAATAAAGCAATTAGGAAGTGAAAAGTTGTTGCATCTTCCACCTTTTGCACAACAAACAGTGTGAAGAAGTGACACAGGAATGGTGGGGTCCAAATGACAGTGGTTACTGAATGCACACAACACATGAGGCCTGGCTACATAGACCCACTGCTGCTCTGGTGGCTTCTAAAACACAGAACATGGTGAGCACCACTAGAGGGCTCATGTGCTCTCTAAAGGAATATGCCCTATTCCAATACACTACAGGAGTAAGTAGAGAGAATCTCTTCTCTGACTGAAAAGGCACTAGTGGATTTAAAATGCCCTATCAGCAAGGGCCTTGTTCTGCAGTCGTGAGACTCCCAGGATTGGACCCTTAATGCTATTAAATGACCAGCTATTCTGCTTCAAGGGGAATTAGACCACAGGCAATTCCACTGCTAAGGGATAGCCAGGGTACTGGGGCTATATTATGCCCTCCCATGGTTCCAGCAGCACTGGGCATGCTGGGGGGGTTTGGCAGCTGTGCATTCTCTTTGCAGCATCATTAACATAATTGGAAGTGAGACGTGTTTAGCATTAAGTTGTTTTCATAAACAGGCCGATTACGGGTGGTGTTCTTGGAGAGGGCTGTTTCAGCCAGGAAATTCCTCTTGGCTGTAGTGGGTAGAGGGAGAGCTGCAGCTCTGCTCCCTGGGGATGGGAGCTCTCCAGGTTTTAGGAGCGAAGCAGTGTTGGTTTTTAGCAGTACTGGGATAGGAGACCTGTGGGGAAACCCAGGTGCTGGGAGGAAGTGGTGCTGCTGATTCAGTAGGCAGTGCTCTTCCTTCTGTTTGTACTGGACCTACGTCACCCAGTCACGTCCTTCGCTGATCATCACCCACCAGCTGGTCACTGCTCTCCTTTTGTAACCCCTGTAACCTTCTCTTGCTGTCCACAGGTCTTGGAACTGCAAGGCAGGAAACTGCCCCATTGAATCTATTATAGCTTCACCATTCACAGCTTCCAAAAAGTGGGGATGTGCTGCCTCCGGAAAGAAAAGGTGGGTTCATCTCACAACTTGCATATATCCTCACTATGCCTCAGCTCGGAGAGCTGAGGATGTGGCAAGCACTCCCTGAGTCATGCAGCTGATAAATGGGCAATATTTATTGTTTCCCTGGAGTTGGCTGTGGTGCCTCTGGTTATGCAGGGATTAACACAGGGGAGCTGCATTCAGTGAAAGGAGGATGTGTTCGCTTTTATTAGCAAATGGTGAGTCCAGGTTAGGTGAGGTCTCTAACCAGCATGTGGAGTCCTACTGGCATCTCTGACCGATTGAGCACCTGGAATGGATCCGAAAAAGGAGAAAATCAACACTGACTGAGGGAGAAAAATCTCTGTCATGTCCCATGTTAAGCAAAAGAGACGCTTGGTGGTCATCTGGAAGAAAGACATTTCCTTTGAGTCGAGTTATTGACATGTAATTGATGGCAAGGCCATGGGGTATTTGCCGGGGTGGAGTTTGCACACCCATTCAGCAGCTGCACCTGACTCTAAAAAGGAGGATATATGCTCCAGCTACAGAAGGGACTTTAGCCTGCATGGGCTGCTCTTTGCCATGGTCTCCCACAGCTCTATGTGAGCTCAGCATAGAGCAATCACAATAAACATGCCCAGGTACCAAGCAACAGCAGGGAAAACAATAATAGCCAGGACTCTGCATATGGGGTTTGGTGTGGTGGAGTCCTTTACATCCCAGATGAGGTTGTGAGGATTTACCTCTTATGTGGCCCAGTGGACTGAGAATCAGGAGAGACTTTTTTTGGTGCCTCTGCCATTGACTTGTTAGGGGACTTTGGGCAAGTCACATTCTCTTTCTGTACCCTCTCATTCTTCTCCTCTGCAGACTAAACAATCTCAGTTCCCTCAGCCTCTCCTCATAAGTCATGTGCTCCAGCCCCCTAATCATTTTTGTTGCCCTCTGCTGGACTCACTCCAATTTTTCCACATCCTTCTTGTAGTGTGGGGCCCAAAACTGGACACAGTACTTCAGATGAGGCCTCACCAATATCGAATAGAGGGGAATGATCACGTCCCTTGATGTGCTGGCAATGCCCCAACTTATACAGCCCAAAATGCCATTAGCCTTCTTGGCAACAAGGGTACACTTGACTCATATCCAGCTTCTCGCCCACTGTAACCCCATGTCCTTTTCTTCAGAACTGCTGCCTAGCCATTCAGTCCCTAGTCTGTAACAGTGCAGTTTATTTACCCAGAGATTCCAACAGATCATCTTGCGTGGTGGAGAAACTCATGTCAAGGGCATCTTCAGAGCAAGTAGTTAGTGTTTCAGATCTCTGCTCTCTCTATATAGCTTGCTGACAGGGATTTGCTCATTTTCAGAGCATGGTTTACGTGGTTTACCACCTGCTGATGTAAAACAAGTTGAGTGGCTTTTGTTCAGACTTTCCTGCATAATGTGAATGACAAGAGGTGCCATAACCAGAAGCAGTTTCAAAGGCTGCAAAGAATAATTAACACACACGGTGAGACCTACCTTAAGCAACAACCTAGAAACTGGTCATCAAGTAGAGATGGGTCTTTAACTAAAGGTCAAATCAAATGGCACTGGAAACCTTGGGAAAGCTTTTAAGTGCTTGATCAAAATGAGGCTACCTAATGGAGGTTATCCTTAGAGAAGATCTATCTGGCCACTTGCACTAAAGGTTCAGTGGTGCAAGTCTTACTCTCTGCTGATTTCAAAAGGAGTCAAAAGGGCTGAGCAATAGTTGTCTGGGTTGAGTCCTGATGGAGGTTCAGTTAAGAGAGGCTGGGAAAAGTTTGGATGCTTCTCTGCAGCTCTAGCTGAATCAACCCAAGCTTCTCCCAGGGTAGACACATCAGGTTGGTTGGCAGTCTCCTAAGGATTGTCTATCTCCCACGATCTCTGGTATTTACTATCTCCCTAAGGTCAGAAATACCTTAAGAATAAGTGGTATTTTGGTGCTTTTGGTTATGTCTGAAACTAAGAAATGTATGAAAAGTAGCAATCTTGTTCTAACCAACCTCCATGCCCCATAATACCCAGGGTTAATTCTAGCACATAAACAATTAGTTTGCATCCACACACCACATAGTTAATGCTTGGCTAGTGACCGTGGCTGCCAACCATGGTTATAATTGGTTATTAGCTATTTGCCAAATAATTGGTTATTATTTATTTGCACTTTCCAGACACTTAGGAAGAATTGTCCCTGCTCCATCAACTCACAATCTAAGGTCGAAGAAGTCAACAGAGATGAGGGGAACAGAAAATTAATCACAGAGGTGGGTCTCTAGAGTGGCTTAAATATGGGCAAATGAGCCCAGGAAAGTTGAACCAGGCATGGAAGGGGGCTGCAGGGAAGTGATTGTGTGAGGCGGTTGGAAGTGGTGGTGGAGAGGAGGGGATGGAGTTATATAGCACACTGGACAAGGTGACAAGAAGCTTAGGTTTGATATGATACCAGCTGGGAAGCCAGAGGAGGGATTCAAAGAGCGGAGTTAATTGAGCAAAGGGATAGGCAAGGAAGATGAGTATAGATCCAGTTCAGCACACTGGGTGTTTTTTTTTGCAGTGTGACAGGACGCCAGTGAGCCATGTTTATGTAACTGGTTTGGCTGGGTCTCCTTCCTCCCAGCTTCCTGGGCAGTAGGACACCCCAGAGTGCATTGTCTGACCTGTCACTGTTGGTCCTTTCTGTGCACTCTGTCCCCAGCTGAGGGGCTGCCCAGATTTTCCCAGAATGTACTGGTACAAACAAGGTTAGGTGGCTCTTTAGATGTGGACATGTAGACATGGTTGCGATGGCAGAAAAATTTCTGTATGGACACAAATTGAGCTGTTTTCCTTGTAAAGAGAGAAAGTAACTGTACAGTGGTTAAACATTATAATGCAGACAGGGCCTTAGAGGCTTAATCAATGTACACACATCATTAATTTATGGGTCTGAGTGGTTCTGGAGTGCAGTTGTCACACTGGTTTAGATAATGCTAACTGTATGCACCCTGCCGCTGCTACAATGTCTTAGTGGTTTGAGTTGCTGCATGCAGAATTATGGTGCCTTTGTGGGAATATTATGTTCTCTGAATAGAGCCCCACAGAGCAATTTGCCTCACCCTTACAAACCCATCCAAATAACTAGAAATGCCTTACAAACACAAAACAATTGAGAAAATAAATGTATTATACTGTACATCTGTGACAAAACAATGCTTTCATGTGCACGGAGAGAAATGTGCTTGTTTAACTTATGGGTTCATGTTTGGAAATAAATGCATTAATTTAAATCAAAATGGGACGTTCTTCAATATCAAGAAATTTTACATGCCAGATGTAGGAAATATGCCATTTGAGCAACAGACAAATACCCAGGGGCAGTTACAGTAGTTAATGTTACCTTAAGGATGCATGTACCAGGTTATCGCAGACACTGCCTTTCTCCCCATGAGACACCTCTGCATTTGCAGTCAGGAGAAGGACTTGAAGTAGAACCCATAGGCTTGGTTTAAATGAGAAGGCTGCTGGTAGGACATTTTCTGCAAAGGGCTTTGGAATTCCCTCTCTTCTCACCGTGCCAGAGGCAGCAGTGGTTACCCTGCTGTGCACACTCCAAAGCCCTCCTTTTCTCACAGATGTGCAGGGAGGAGGAGGACTAGCAGGCTGACAGAAGTAGTTTAATCGGGGCATTTCATTACTGTGATCATTTGACAGGCTTCTTTTTATGTAGCAGTAGTGGCAGTCCCACAACTAGGTGATTGGTCTTAATTTTTGTATTAAAAAGCATTAGTTTAATTTGTGTGGAGCATACAAAGTGTCAGATTGGGGGCTATAAAACTCCAAGAAATAACGATCAGTAACACACACGGAGTGTTTCAGTGAGGGATATTAAAAAAATATACCTGCCCTTTAGACTGACCAGATGTCCCGATTATATAGGGACAGTCCCAATATTTGAGGCTTTGTCTTCTATGGGTGCCTATCAGCCCCCACCCCATCCTGATTTTTCACACTTGTTCTCTGGTCACCCTACGGCCCTTGTCATTTGCATTCTTTTTAAATGTTTGAGCTGTTGTGATAGACTGTATAAGCACTTAATGCTGCATTTCAGTTTACATATAAGCACAACCAAGTTTGTTTTGTGAATTGACATTTACATATTTGAAACCAGCAATATAGTCCAGGACTAAACCACATCTGAATGAATCTCAGTTCAATACAATTTGTGTGCTGGTCACAGTGGGCATCTCCAAAAGATTCTACTATTTGGTCTGAGTAATTATCCAAAAGTTTGGCTGCTTAATGTAACTTATCCAAGGGTCTTTGGTCTATAGTTGAGCTGGAAATTTAGCAAGATCAGGGATTCTTGTGAGATTTCTAAGACTTCTTGATTTCAGCAAGCACAGAAATAACATGGGAAGAATCTTAATTCATGATATCTAAGAATGTCTAAGTCTTTCTGAAACTAGAAAATGAAGAGGAACATAAATATTAGAATCCTGTGGCACCTTATAGACTAACAGACGTTTTGGAGCATGAGCTTTCGTGGGTGAATACCCACTTCTTCAGATGCATGTGGTGGAAATATCCAGGGGCAGGTATATATATGCTAGCAAGCAAGCTAGAGATAACGAGGTCTGTTCAATCAGGGAGGATGAGGCCTTGTTCTAGCAGTTGAGGTGTGAAAACCAAGAGAGGAGAAACTGGTTCTGTAGTTGGCAAGCCATTCACAGTCTTTGTTCAATCCTGAGCTGATGGTGTCAAATTTGCAGATGAACTGAAGCTCAGCAGTTTCTCTTTGAAGTCTGGTCCTGAAGTTTTTTTGCTGCAGGATGGCCACCTTAAGGTCTGCTATAGTGTGGCCAGGGAGGTTGAAGTGCTCTCCTACAGGTTTTTGTATATTGCCATTCCTAATGTCTGATTTGTGTCCATTTATCCTTTTCCATAGAGACTGTCCAGTTTGGCCGATGTACATAGCAGAGGGGCATTGCTGGCATATGATGGCATATATTACATTGGTGGATGTGCAGGTGAATGAACCAGTGATGGTGTGGCTGATCTGGTTAGGTCCTGTGATGGTGTCGCTGGTGTAGATATGTGGGCAGAGTTGGCATCGAGGTTTGTTGCATGGATTGGTTCCTGAGCTAGAGTTATTATGGTGCGGTGTGCAGTTACTGGTGAGAATATGTTTCAGGTTGGCAGGTTGTCTGTGGGCAAGGACTGGCCTGCCACCCAAGGCCTGTGAAAGTGTGGGATCATTGTCCAGGATGGGTTGTAGATCCTTGATGATACGTTGGAGGGGTTTTAGCTGGGGGCTGTATGTGATGGCCAGTGGAGTCCTGTTGGTTTCTTTCTTGGGTTTGTCTTGCAGTAGGAGGCTTCTGGGTACACGTCTGGCTCTGTTGATCTGTTTCCTTATTTCCTCGTGCGGGTATTGTAGTTTTGAGAATGCTTGGTGGAGATTTTGTAGGTGTTGGTCTCTGTCTGAGGGGTTAGAGCAGATGCGGTTGTACCTCAGTGCTTGGCTGTAGACAATGGATCGTGTGATGTGTCCGGGATGGAAGCTGGAGGCATGAAGGTAGGCATAGCGGTCGGTAGGTTTTCGATATAGGGTGGTGTTAATGTGACCATCACTTAGTTGCACCGTAGTGTCAAGAAAGTGGACCTCTCGTGTAGATTGGTCCAGGCTGAGGTTGATGGTGGGGTGGAAGCTGTTGAAATCATGGTGGAATTTTTCCAGAGTCTCCTTCCCATGGGTCCAGATGATGAAGATGTCATCAATGTAGCGTAGGTAGAGAAGGGGCGTGAGTGGACGAGAGCTGAGGAAGCGTTGTTCCAGGTCGGCCATAAAGATATTGGCATATTGTGGGGCCATGCGGGTGCCCATAGCAGTGCCACTGATCTGGAGATATATATTGTCATCAAATTTGAAATAGTTGTGTGTAAGTATAAAGGCACAGAGCTCAGCAGCCAGTTGTGCTGTGGCATCATCAGGGATAGTGTTCCTGACAGCTTGTATTCCATCTGTGTGTGGGATGTTTGTGTAGAGAGCCTCTACATCCATGGTGGCTAGGATGGTG
Organism: Gopherus flavomarginatus; assembly: GCF_025201925.1. Classification (NCBI taxonomy): domain Eukaryota; kingdom Metazoa; phylum Chordata; order Testudines; family Testudinidae; genus Gopherus; species Gopherus flavomarginatus. Next base: position 55,973,545 of record NC_066625.1, on the reverse strand, counting down.
TTTTCTGGGAGGTGACCAATGCATTGTAGTTTCCTCAGTTCCCTTATTGAACTGACCTCGTTATCTCTAGCTTGCTTGCTAGCATATATATACCTGCCCCTGGATATTTCCACCACATGCATCTGAAGAAGTGGGTATTCACCCACGAAAGCTCATGCTCCAAAACGTCTGTTAGTCTATAACGTGCCACAGGATTCTTTGCTGCTTTTACAGATCCAGACTAACACGGCTACCCCTCTGATAAATATTAGAGATGGTTGAAAAAAATGTTGACAAAACAGCTTTCTGTGGGAAAAGGCAGTCGTGTGAAAATTGAAATGTTTCACAGGAATGTGTTGATTTTGATAAAGTAGAAATGTTTTGTTTTGACTACCATTTTGATTAATTTCATTTGTTTTCATATTACATAAAATATTAATTTTAAATATTACATTATCTAATTATATTTAATATGTAATGTTGTGACATTATTGCAATGAAACAAAACTCTCCCTGTCCCCTCTCGAGGATCCATCCCACGTTACCTGGGGGAGCCTCCTCCCGCTGCGCCGGAGATTTCTGAACCGCAGGGATCTCCTAGGAACCTCAGTGGCAAAAGGAGCAGAACATAGGGGTGCTTGATGATCTCATACCAGCAGCTCCTCTGGCGCAGCTGTACTGCCTTCAGCCCCCAGCCCCCAGCCCTGTCCTCTGGCAGGGCTGTGGTACAGACCCTGACAGAAGATGCAGGCATGCAGCTGCATGCAGGAGCTGGAGGCAGGGCTGGGGGTGGTACAGCTGTGATGCAGGTGCTGCCAGCATGGGGCCGCCTGGTGCCCCCATGTTCTGCTCCTCCTGTGTCTTCCCAGTATGGAGTACCAGCTATAAATATCTTACTGGTACAGTGTACCAGACCATACCACCCTAAGTGCACCACGGCATATAGCCACTCTAGCCTTAGGTCATCCACACTGTAATGTGTTAGTTTCTCTGCCCTCTTCTGGATGGATTGTCAGACCAGCAGAAATGTGTGCGATTGTTGTCCTCTAGTGGGTGTGGAGGTCCACAAGAAGTAAGGAATACAGTTAGTCCAGTGTTAATGGAGATTCTTCTTTAGTTTAAACAGTAAAAGCCTATGTTTACAGAGTAGAAGGTTGTGGATTCTATTTTCCATGTCTCAGATGTGAATCATCCTCCTGTTTATATGCATGCAGCCAAGGATTTGTCACCATATCCACGACAGAAAGGATGTCTACATTTCTGAAGACAAACATCCTTGGGTTGGCTGATTAGCTGATATGCCAAACTATACTGGGTGCACAGGCCTAACTCTGTTCCCCCTCCCCCCCTCAGATATATTAATCAAATACTTTAAATAATTGCTGCAGCTGTGACTGATGTCAACTGCATAGCTAATTACCCAGGAGATTAAAATGACTCTCTCTGTTTAAAAAAGCTGCAAATGAGTTAATTATTTACTTTGCTTGCCTCTCTCACCTCGTTATGCTTGTAAATGAATAGAAATATTGATCTTTTAACTGATTTGGGCGTTACACAGCCTGAGGTGGTTTAATTAGGGGCTTAAAAGTTACTGTGCTTGCTCCTTCTGACCAAGCACATTCTCTTTTTACTGTACTTACCTTTCACAAAATCCATCCTGGGAAGTTGGGCCAGGACAGACCATTTAAGCCATGCAATTTGAGCTCCACCATTTTGTAGGGTTCCTTTCTGTACTAGCCCCACAACTGTCTTATTTAGACACTCCTTGCAGCAATAGCACCTCAATCCACTGCCCAGTTACTTTTACCATTCAAACCGCCTTCCTGTTACCTGACTTATATGTTTCCCTCTGTGAGCCTGAAGCCATTTTTCTTCGTTCTTCATCTTCTGGGCCTGTGAATAATTTCCTTTCTTTCATTTGTACTGTTATCTTGAATTAGAGCTGGTCAAAAATTGCCAATTGAAACTGTCCTGGGGTGACAAATGGCCTTTCTTTCTAAACCAATTTTTTGGTGTGGAAATTTTTTTTGTTTCATTTAAACTCTTCTGAAAAACTGAAAATAGGAAAAAATTAGTTTTTCAAAAAATGAAAAATTTAGGGGGTTTGGATTAAAAAAATGGAAAATATTCACAAAAAGATTTTGGAAAAAATAGAAGTTTTATGTTTATTTTGAACACAGGATGGAAAATGTTTACTGGTTTCCAACTAGCTCTACCGTGAAGATATATACAGATTTCTTGTCATGCTCCCATTGACTCAGTCAACTAGAGCTAGTGTGTCAAATTATGCCTTCAGTTGCTGTAACAGGTCAGCATACCCTGGTACCTCTAAAGCTAGTGGGTTCCAGCTGTGCTAATATTCAGCCTATCTATGGACATAGGACAGAATCCTGCCTTCTCCAGCCCCTCATGCAATATCCCCTCTACTTTTTACAGCCATTGGTTGGTCCTCCTCACCTCCTTGCCCTTCCTTTCCAGAGGGTAAAGGCTTCTTGATTTCTAGTGACGTGTCAATAACTGCCAAATTGATGGAGCAAGGCCAATTACAGTGGCAGTTAAACAATGTACCATTTCTTTAAGGAGAGAAGGATACACACACCAATACAGAAAGCCTTTCACTCTTATTATCATGTAAATGCAACTCTGGGAAACTCTGCTAGTATGTATTGGGAAACATAAGTTACACACGGTAAAGTTTAGTGGCATTATCCTTACATCCAAGGTGCAACCCCTTCATTCAGGTCCTGCTCCCTCTCCAGGTTCATGGAGTTTGCTTTCCCTGTTCTCCCCAAAATATTCTGTCTCTCTGCTTCCAGAAAGGATCTAGCCCAGCCCAGCCCTTTGTCCCTTCTCCAGGACTCCCTCCTGTGTGGCCATCTGGACACCTTGCTGGAGCTGTGTCTCTCTTATTGCTGCATCTTTACGCTTACAGGGGTCTGCTGGTGTAACACTGACAGACCCTAGTTGTCGGCAGGCAGGATTGAACCTGGGACCTCTGGAGTTTAGTGCATGAACTAAAAGCCATATGGCTGTTAGCTAAGGCTGTAGAGCAGACTCAATCTTTCTCTCTAAGTGGTCTTGGTGCCACTAGATGGAACAGAACACCACACCCAGGAGGTGTGTGGATTACATACTTCCTCTAGCCAGGGCCGTGCTTATAATTTATGGTGCCCTAGGCGGGATTATTAAACTGGTGCTCATGTGCCTGTCTTGCTCTTAGCAACACAAACATAAGCTTACACTACTGGAAAACTTGCCACATGCATGTTATTAAAACCAGTTTAACGTAATTAAGCACACTGTAATGCTGATGGACTAGCACTACAGAAAAAATTCTGATTTGACAGACTGATGCAAATAATATAATTTTTTTAGTTTGTCAACATTTTATTGGAAATTTCTGTGCAGAGGTATTGAAACAAGGATTTGTTTTTAATTAAAAGCAATCGTTCTGGCTTTTTGGGCTGCAAAATCAGTAATAATGTCATCGTATGACAAAGACAAAGTGATGTCTTGTTTGATTGCAAGAATAGCAAAACCAGTCAAGTGTTCCTGACTCCTTGTAGAGCAGAGATAGTTTTTAATGAGCTTTAGTTTTGAGAAACTCCGTTCTCCTGATGCTACTGTTACAGGAATTGTCAGTAGAATATGAGTGGCAATGTATACATTAGGATATATGTCAACAAGTTTGCTGGTATGAGTAAACTGTACAATGTCCATCATCGATTTTGCATGTGGCAACATTGATGACAGTGTACTCAATTCTTCATACAGTTCAAGTCCATTTAAATCAAAATGATCGCTGTGCTTCAGGAGGCTCTCTAGGTCGGGGTCCCCAACGCGGTGCCCGCGGGCGCCATGGCACCCACAGGGGCCTCTCAGTGCACCTGTGTACTGGCCAGTGGACGAGCATTCACCAAAATGCCAATGAAATTCGGCGGTCTTTCAGTGGCGACGCCTCTGGATGACACCACTTGCCACCGATAAGCAGCGTCATCCAGAGGTGTCGCCGCTGAAATGGCGCTGAATTTCAGCAGCATTTTGGTGGATGCTCGTCCACTGCCACGGTCCTTCATCTGGTGACCACCAGACAAAAAAGGTTGGGGACCACTGCTCTAGGTTCTTGCGCTTTGTCAATAGTTGCTCTTGTTTTCCTATTTTGTTGAATTTAGTCCTGCTCAGCCCACCTACGAGCTGAGTGAATGGAACCCCAGGCCGACAGCGGGTTGAGTGGCTCAGCCAGGGTATCAGCCGCTGGCCTGCTCAGCCTGCTGCCAGCCTGGGGTTCCTTGGGGGTCCCCAGGCCAGCAGTGGGTGCTGAGTGGGGCCAGTGTCCGGGACCCTGGGTGGCAATGGGGTAGCAGCCGGAACCCCAGAGCAGCACCAGGCAGAGCCGCTCAGCCCGCCTCTGCATGCCATCAAAAACCAGCTTGCGTGCCACCTTTGGCACATGTGCTGTAGGTTGCCGACCTCTGCTCTATACACTAGTAAGGAGATGAGCATATTACAGTTATTGAAGGGCTCTATTTAGCCGTAACAGGGCTATAGGAAAGTCAGTCAACATTTTTTGTTTCTCTGGTGAAACCTGGCCCACTCCCTTCCCCATACCAAACTTGTCACAAATAATTATCAACGACTTAATTTTCTGTTTTTGGCTAAGATATTGATTTAAAACATTTTTTTTTAAATTGAATTCAGGATTGTTAGCAAGCATCTTTGGCGAACAAATTTGTTAAATGACAATCTAAATGGCAACACAGTACTGCTTTCATGCTTGGCTCACCCCCCAGCCTGCTGGTCCAACAGCTGCAGTAGAGGAGGAGATAGGTGGAAAACTGCTGGACCCCAAAATCCACCTCTTGGGGTGCAAAGTGGCAACAGCAGCAGCAAACCCTCAGGTCCGATCACATGCCAATGGGCACCACCACCAGCCCAACGGACAATGGTGAAGTTAGCACAGCGTCTGATCTCAGGGACGAGGCACCCATGGAGCCACAGCAGCTCATCCTGCCCTGTGCAGCTCCCCCGAGATGAGATGGATCGCTGCCAGGCCGGGGAAGAGACGCGCTCCCCAGCTAGGGTGACCAAATCCAGATATCCTGATTCTTTAGGGTCAGTCCTGATATTTGGGGCTTTGTCTTATATAAGTACCAATTACCCCCACCTAGGGTGACCGACAGCAAATGTGAAAAATTGGGACGGGGATGGGAGGGAATAGGAGCCTATATAAGAAAAAGACCCAAAAATCAGGACTGTCCCTATAAAATTGGAACATCTGGTCACCCTACAGGTAGTTCCTTCCCCCACCCCTTCCCAGAGACCCCAGCAGCCAATCCTCTCCCTCAGACTGTGCTGCATTCATCTCTCTTTAGGACCCAGCAGCCCTGCTCTTACATGCTCCACTGCTTCCCATCTGTCTGGGCTCCCAGCAGAGCAGTGCCCCCAGACCTAATGGTGCACTAGGCAGCTGCCTGTTCTGCCTGTGGTTAAGGACGGCCCTGCCTCTAGCTGAGGAAGTGAATCCCAAGCTTCAGAGACTTTCCAGCTGAAATCCCGGACAAGCCCTCACTTGTAATGCTGACAGATCCTGGTTGTCAGCGGGTGGGATTGAACCTGGGATCTCTGGAGCTTAGTGCATGAGCCCCTACTGCATGAGCTAAGAGCCAACTGCTTGCAGAGCAAACTCATTAATCTCTCTCTCTCTAAGTGGTCTCGGTGCCACTAGATGAGACAGAACACCACACCCAGGAGGTGTGTGGGTTATACTGGTGGCAGCTGCCATTTTGTATTCAACTCAACCTGATGCAGAGCAGGCACACACTGTACTCATAGACTCATAGACTTTAGGGTCAGAAGGAACCAATATGATCATCTAGTCTGACCTCCTGCACAAAGCAGGCCACAGAACCCTACCCATCCACTTCTATAACAAACCCCTAACCTATGTCTGAGTAATTGAAGTCTTCAAATTGTGGTTTGAAGACCTCAAGCTGCAGAGAATCCACCAGCAAGTGACCCATGCCCCACGCTGAAGAGGAAGGCAAAAAACCTCCAGGGCCTCTGCCAATCTGCCCCTGAGGAAAATTCCTTCCCGACCCCAAATATGGCTATCAGCTAAACCCTGAGCATGTGGGCAAGACTCACCAGCCAGCACTCAGGAAAGAATTCTCTGCAGTAACTCAGATCCCATCCCATCTAACGTCCCATCACAGACCACTGGGCATACTTACCTGCTGATAATCAAAGATCAATTGTCAAAATTAAGCTATCCCATCATACCATCCCTTCCATAAACTTATCAAGCTTAGTCTTAAAGCCAGATATGTTTTTTTCCCCCACTACTCCCCTTGGCAGGCTGTTCCAGAACTTCACTCCTCTAATGGTTAGAAACTTTCATCTAATTTCAAGTCTAAACTTCCTAGTGTCCAGTTTATACCCATTTGTTCTTGTGTCTACATTGGTACTAAGCTTAAATAATTTCTCTCCCTCCCTAATATTAATCCCTCTGATATATTATAAAGAGCAAGCATATCCCCCCTCAACCTTCTTTTGGTTAGGCTAAACAAGCCAAGCTCTTTGAGTCTCCTTTCATACGACAGGTTTTCCATTCCTCGGATCATCCTAGTAGCCCATCTCTGAACCTGTTCCAGTTTGAATTCATCCTTCTTAAACATGGGAGACCAGAACTGCACACAGTATTCCAGATGAGGTCTCACCAGTGCCTTATATAACGGTACTAACACCTCCTTATCTTTGCTGGAAATACCTCGCCCGATGCATCCTAAAACTGCATTAGCTTTTTTAACGGCCATATCAGATTGGCAGCTCATAGTCATTCTGTGATCAACCAATACTTCAAGGTCCTTCTCCTTCTCTGTTGCTTCCAACTGACGTGTCCCCAGTTTATAACTAAAATTCTTATTATTAATCCCTAAATGCATGACCTTGCACTTTTCACTATTAAATTTCATTCTATTATTATTACTCCAGTTTACAAGGTCATCCAGATCTTCCTGTATAATATCCTGGTCCTTCTCTGTGTTAGCAATACCTCCCAGCTTTGTGTCATCCGCAAATTTTATTAGCACATTCCCGCTTTTTGTGCCAAGGTCAGTAATAAAAAGGTTAAATAAGATTGGTCCCAAAACTGATCCTTGAGGAACTCCACTAGTAACCTCCTTCCAGCCTGACAGTTCACCCTTCAGTACGACCCGTTGGAGTCTCCCTTTTAAGCAGTTCCTTATCCACCTTTCAATTTTCATATTGATCCCCATCTTTTCCAATTTAACTAATAATTCCCCATGTGGAACCATGTCAAATGCTTTACTGAAATCGAGGTAAATTAGATCTACTGCATTTCCTTTGTCTAAATAATCTGTCACCTTCTCAAAGAAGGAGATCAGGTTGGTTTGGCACGTTCTACCTTTTGTAAAACCATGTTGTAATTTGTCCCAATTACCATTGACCTCAATGTCCTTAACTACTTTCTCCTTCAAACTAACAGGCCTATAGTTACTCGGATCACTTTTTTCCCCTTTCTTAAAGATAGGAACTATGTTAGCAATTCTCCAGTCGTACGGTACAATCCCTGAGTTTACCGATTCATTAAAAATTCTTGCTAATGGGCTTGCAATTTCACGTGCCAGTTCCTTTAATATTCTTGGATGAAGATTATCTGGGCCCCCCGATTTTGTCCCATTAAGCTGTTCAAGTTTGGCTTCTACCTCAGATGTGGTAATATCCACCTCCATATCCTCATTCCCATTTGTCATCCTTCCATTATCCCTAAGACCCTCATTAGCCTTATTAAAGACTGAGGCAAAGTACTTATTTAGATATTGGGCCATGCCTAGGTTATCCTTAACCTCCATTCCATCCTCAGTGTTTAGCGGTCCCACTTCTTCTTTCTTTGTTTTCTTCTTATTTATATGGCTATAGAACCTTTTACTATTGGTTTTAATTCCCTTTGCAAGGTCCAACTCTACATGGCTTTTAGCCTTTCTCACTTTATCCCTACATGTTCTGACCTCACTAAGGTAGCTTTCCTTGCTAATCCCACCCTTCTTCCATTCCTTGTAGGCTTTCTGCTTTTTCTTAATCACCTCTCTGAGATGCTTGCTCATCCAGCTTGGTCTACAACTCCTGCCTATGGTTTCTTTCCCCTTTCTTGGGATACAGGCTTCTGATAGTTTCTGCAGCTTCGACTTAAAGTAATTCCAGGCCTCCTCCACATTTAGATCCACAAGTTCTTCAGTCCAATCCACTTCCCTAACTAATTTCCTTAATTCTTTAAAGTTAGCCCTTAGTCAAAAACCCTAGTCCCAGATCTATTTTTGTTTATCCTTCCATCTAGTTTGAACTGAATTAGCTCATGATCACTCGAACCAAGGTTGTCCCCTACAACCATTTCTTCTATGAGGTCCTCACTACTCACCAAAACCAAATCTAAAATGGCATCCCCTCTTGTTGGTTCTTCAACTACTTGGTGAAGAAATCCATCAGCTATCACATCCAGAAAAATCTGAGCCCTATTATTCTTACTAGCACTTGTCCTCCAATCTATATCTGGGAAGATACAGTCTCCCATGATCACACAATTCCCATTAGTGTTTACTTCATTAAAAACATTAAAGAGGTCTCTATCCATATCCAGATCAGATCCCGGTGGTCTGTAGCACACCGCAAGCACTATCTCAGGGGAGGCTCTAGTAGCTTTCTTTCCCAGTGTGATTTTTGCCCAGACAGACTCTGTCTTATCCATTCCATCACTTCTTATTTCTTTACAGTTAACCTCATCATTGATATACAATGCTACTCCACCACCTTTGCCTTTATTTCTGTCTTTCCTAAACAGCACATAGCCTTCAATACCTGTACTCCCGTCATGACTACTATTCCACCATGTTTCTGTTATCCCTATAATATCCGGTTTCACTTCCTGCACCAGTAGCTCTAGTTCCTCCATTTTGTTACCTAGGCTCCTCGCATTAGTGTACAGACATCTTAATTTTTGCTGTTTGGCTTCACTGACATTCTTTACCCTGTTAGGCACAGACATTCTACCACCAGCATCACCTGTTAGACTGGTATCTACACTACCCTTCCTCCTTATGTCAATTATTCTGTCCACGGCTGTATCCCTTCTTACTTTGTTTTCTTCACTCTCAAGGTTAAATTCCGGCGTGGAGATCACCTGGACATCTCCCAACCATCTCCCCCAAATTCCTAGTTTAAAACTCTCTTAATCAGTTGGGCAAGCCTCCATCCTAGAAGTCTATTTCCCTCCTTACTCAGGTGAAGTCCATCCCGAGAGAACAGTCTTCTGTCCATAAATGCTTCCCAGTGGCCGTACATCCCAAAGCCCTCCTTATAGCACCACTGCCTGAGCCATCTGTTGATCATCATAATCTTGTCACACCTTTGTTGCCCTTCTCTAGGAATCGGCAGAATCCCACTGAAGATCACCTGAGCCTCGATTTCCTTAAGCATCTTCCCCAGTCTGGCATAGTCTCCCTTGATACGTTCCAGCGAGAATCTAGCCGTATCATTTCTTCCCACATGAAGGACAATCAACGGATTCTTTCCCACTCCCGTTAGGATCCTTTTCAGCCTCAAGTCCACATCCCGTATCTTAGCACCCGGCAGACAGCACACCCTTCTGTTCTCCCGATCAGCTCTAGTTACAGGCCTGTCTGTTCTTCTCAGTAAGGAGTCCCCAATCACGTAGACCTGCCTTTTCCAGGTGACAGTGTGATTCTCTGGTCTATCCCCTGCACCCACTGGCTGCAAGTCCTCTCGATTCCTATTCACCCTTGCAATCCTCCTGGGGCTCATATTTGGTGTTGCCTCCATTGACTCCTCCCCTCTTCCTGTAGGACTAACAGCTCTTCTCTTTTTCCTTGCCCTCTCTCCTTCAGCGACCATCTGGTATGCCCCTTCTTCATTTTCCAACTCTGCAAACCTGTTCTTGAGTTCTATTCCTTCTTCACTGGCCCGTCTTTTCCTCTGCCTGGTTCTCTTAGTTACATGCTTCCACTGTCCACTTTCCTCACCCAGCAGTCTCTCCTCAGAATTCTTTGGTCCTGCTTCCATCTGCAAGTCTGAGCTTATCCCTTCAGCCTCCTCATGTCTTTGCTCCATCATCTGCTCGAACCCCCTTCTAAACTCGACCAGAGTTTCCACCTGCATCTCCAGTCCTCGAATCTTTTCTTCCATCAGCTCTATCAGGCGGCACTTCATGCAGACAAAACTCTTTTCAGATATTCCCTCCAGGATCATGTACATGCCGCAGCTTACACATCCAGTCATCCTCATTGTGTCTTTCACTGCTGCCTCTGTATCAGTCATAGCCTTCCCATCTAAAACCTGGTAGTCCAAGAAACACAACACAACACAAACCCCCAGCAGACACCAGAACACTGGCAGACCACCACCCACTCCCTTAACTAGCCTGTCAGTTCCTCTGTCTAGGTCTCTTAGCCTCACCCACAACCTCCCCCTGTAAACTCCCTCTGAAACTCCCCTGTTTACAGCTCTGTTTGCTGTGTCACTGCAGCTGTCAATGCCGCTACCTGACTGTCTGTCAACCTTTATAGGACCCCTAAGCAGGTAAGCCCCGCCCCCTAAATAGGGCTCAGCTTCTCTCCCAGCACACTGCCCCTAGCAGCCTCCACACATACAAACTACACAATATAATCCACAATCTCTCTTTCTGTCAGGGAGCTTTTCTGCAACCCACTGATCAGTGTGTGTTGTGTCCCCCTGTGTCCAATCCAAAGAGGATGATTTAGTGACAGCGCCCAGCTACAGATCCTAGCTGTTTAGCTCAAGCTGGAGAGATGCATTTTTTCCACTCTGGTGTTAAACAAGATGGTGTTTTCCTTTAATCTAAGGACAGAAACTCTGAGGTGGCTCTTTTGTGCACGGGAAACATAACACTTCTTCCATTCCCCCGTCAGTCAGGCGTAGTGGGACTAGTCCCGGCTCACTTCTCCTCTGTGTGAGCTGGTGGGTTTACTTACACAGACAGTACACAGATTGTCATAAATGGACTCTCAGAAATGCAATACCATCTCATAAATCCTGGGCCATCTGTCACAGCCGCACACATGCATCCTTCCTCTTGCAGTTGACAAATGCTGAGTGAGTGGAATGGCAGCCAGGAATTGGCCCAGTAGGTATAGCTTTTCACTCTCTAATCACATGGCTTATTCACAGATGCTTGTGTCTATTTATTTGGCTTTGTTATTTCCTTTAAGGCACAATGGCCCCACTCTCAGTTAGTCTGTCCCTCCACCTGTGACAGGAATGGTAGTGGTTGGCTCTGAGCCTTCCTTCGTTCTGATACTCTTCAGGGGCCAGCCCAGCCCATGCTATAAGCTGGGGCAACCTCAGTGCTGTGGGGCTCTGGTACCAGCATGGTTAGTGCCAGACTGGTCTAAGGGGATTCCATGCTGGTAGGGTTTCTGTTGCCAGCATATGTGACACTGGTACCATCATGGTCAGTGCTGGACTGGGCTGTAAGACCTGATGCTGGCAGGATTCATGCTGCCAGGCTATATAGACCCAGTACTGGCATGGTCAATGCCAGATTGGACCATGGGAAGACTGGCTGCACTTCTGCTGCTTGGAAATTGATAATATTTTTTTTCAATTGACAAATGTGGCCGCATTTCCTGGCAGCCGGTGAAAATGACTTTGAAAAATAACTGTGGCTCTTAAGTTAAACTGGTGTCAACGTTCATTTCAGGCCACTTGAAGCTAATCAATTTAAGTTCCTGCTTGGCAAAGGAAATACCTTTCTTCCTGGCTGCCCTCCTCCTTTCCCTTTCTTTTTAACCCAACTCGCACAATTGCTCTTCATTTTTCCGCAACTCTCGGCCTCTTTCTTTCCCCTTAGACTCTGAGCCCTGGAATTTTGTCTGTTTTCACAGGCAAGTCCATTAGCTACGTGTGTTCAGGCCTCTCTCCTCCTGGATGGAATCACTTTAATAAGAGCAGAGGAGCAAGGTCCCAGTCTCACGGAGGTCAGCTGAAGGTGCAGCTGCTGTGTGCTAGGCGCCTCCACTGAGAAGATTCCAGTGGATGATGACAAACAGTTGCTGCTCTTAATGAATGCCTTGGTTTCAATAGCCGTGCTCAGTTTGTCCCTGGACTGAGAAGGTAGTGGGTCTGGGAGTGAGAATCTATGGGTTTTGCTCTGTAAAAGGCCCTTTTCACCAATATTACAGGGGAACTTGGAACTGTAATGCCCAGTGGCTGAAGTGGGCTAGGGATAGTCCAGAACAGTGGTCAAGTGGTCTGGTAGCTGGGAGATCATTCAGTATGAGAGGCAGTTCCAGGTAATGGTTGGCGTTCCCACAGGAGATCGGGAGCTAGGAAATCCAAACCAAGGGGCTGAGTTGGTAGGCGAGGTGGCAAGGCAGGGTCAGTCAAGGCAAGACGGTCTAGGCAGCCACTAGCAGGCAACAGCCTGTTGCTCAGACAGCTTCCTCTTCCTGTTGTGATCTTTATATAGTCCAGATATTCAGTGAAAATGCTTTCTGTCCAGTCAATCAGGGGCTTGGGGTGTGGCTGCTGTGATGCAGACCCTTAGCACTACAGCTGCTGGTCAGCAGTTGCAGTGCAGTTTTGCTGTTGTTGCATGGTGTCTAGAGTTGCCGAGTAGGGACCCACTGGGCTTTGGTTTGATACTGGTGTCCTACCAGAAACAAGAGGAGAGAAAAAGCAACCTTCTCACAGAGAGGATCAGGAAGGCATTGGGGAGAAGCTGTGTTGCCAGTTAAGCAGTGTTCTCTTTAATGGAGTCAGGGATATTGCACTCAGATATCACAGTGATGGGCTTGTTAAAAACAACAACATAGTTTGGAGGATACTTCACATTTCTTTCAGGGTGGCAGTTTTCTGGTTAAATTCAGGGATGCATTTTATATGTAGAGTCAGAATTTTGAAATCAGGACCCTGAGTCACAACCACTGTGTACATGCATTTGAGTGCAAAGAGATAACTGTACATGCAGAAGCAGGCAGTATTACTAGAGTGCTCTGTGTCAGTATATACGTAAATAGCTAATAGATAAGGCAGTACACAAGGCTTAAAAGTATATAGTATATTTCCTGGGCTGTGTAGGACCTATAGAACTTGTGCATTGCAAATGGCTTTCTCCGACAGCTTTTTACAGCCCGTCTAACAATTAGCTGAGTGCACACAACAATTATCTGCACTTTCTGGTACAGTCTGAATGCACAGCTGCATGTTGGGTTTGATCAGAGGCAGAGCTCCTCTCGCTTTGTCTTGCATGTTCCAGGCAGTGAAGGCTGTACTGAGCAAGTAATGTAGGTAACAGTTGTACAGTACTGAGCAAATAAAGCAGAAAGAGAAGAGAAGGAAAACACTTTGTCCCATCTCTCTTGGAAGCCAGGCAGAAGAGGTGGAAGGAAGTCCCATGCTTCAGGGTGAGTTTCTCTTCTCAATCAGCCTTTCTAGACATGAGGATCTGATACTTGGGTGAGTCTGACCATGAGTAGAGACCCCTCCTTCTTTATCTGGTGTAGCCATAAGTCTTTGGATAAGCTTCAGTTATGAAAGGATAGGTTTAGTTATATGCTCATTTCAGATTAGAGCATCAAAGCCACAGGAAGAAATACTGGACCAGAACCAGCTCAGCCCCCCATCTCTGCCAGGAAAGAATAAAGCACCTCCCCCCGCATGTCTGGGTTCTGTACCACTGGGACAAAATAATGAACCCTACAGCCTGAGCCTGCAGCCCTTGCTCATGACCTGACTCAGTACTAGGGAGGCAATGTGTTGTGGAGAGGTGAATAATAGTCCTAGTTCTGACCTGACCTGCTGTGTAACCTCAGGAAACCCACTTCGCTGCTGTTTCCCTTCTCACCCGTTGTCTTGTTTAGTTAGCTTTGGAGTTCTCTGGGGCAGGGAGTGTTTCCCCCATGTATGCCTCTAGCATCTGGCACAACAAGGCCCTGATTTTAGGGCTGCCATAATACTACTAATCCTAAATAATGTGGGGGCACTAGGGAGCACCCCAGAGAGCTAATCCCAGCCCCAGCTCTGGAATTCGGGGACCACATAACGAAGCCCATGCGGCACAGACACCTGGTCCTGGTTTCCGAGCCGTCTCTACCTGAATGATTTTGTAAATCTCAGCAGTAAAAAGTGTCCACAATCAGACAAATACTGGACTGCAGAAAGGAGAATGTGAAGTGATTACGCTGGTGAAAGAGAAGGCACTTAGTGGCATCTGAGAGAGAATGTAGGCAGGTGAGCAATGGGCTTCGTGAAGCAGAACGAAGTGTATTATTATTTTTAATGGAAATTCAAGCACATGCGTTGGGCAGAGCAGAGAAATAGCTAATTCTGGTTCATGCAGGTGGTGGGAGTGAAGCCGGCATTGTTCCGGTGCTGGGGTAAAGAATGCAGCAGCTCAGCAGGGCCGGCTGGAGAAAGGAGGGAGGAGAGGACCTACTGTGGATTGCAGTTTACGCTCACCAGCTTTTATTCCTAGCTGGGCCACAGAAATCCATTACTCCAGCATAAAGCACTAGGATTCCTGGGGGGTGGACAGCTCCGCAATTACCACTGTGTGCTGGTTCCAGACCTCCTGCTGACCCTCTGTGCTGTCAAGTCTCAACACTGACCCCACCTCATGTTCTCTCCGCTCACTCCATCCCATGACCATCCTCTCTGAGCTGGGACATTGCTCCCTCTAGCATAATCTGGAGATCAATTGAGCCCTTTGGTCCTCAGAACTCTACCTCCCATATGAGTGTTTTTAATGAAACTGCAGGGTATGTCCAGGTTTCCTGAGAACCTTGAGTTAAAGAACAAACAAGTCTTTTTCTTAAAGTACACCTCTACCTTGCTATAACGTGGTCGTTGGGAGCCAAAAATCTCTACCATGTTATAGATGAAATCCCGTTATATAAGGATAGGGCGGCAGGGCTACAGTGGTGATTTAAAGAGCTCCAGGCTCTAACCGCTGCGGGAAACCCCAGGACCTTTAAGTCGCGGCTGGAGCCCCGCTGTCACAGCCCCTGGGTAGGGGCAGCAGGGCTACAGCGGTGATTTAAAGGGCCCGGGGCTCCCCGCAGCAGCCGGAGCCCCAGGCCCTTTAAATCACCGGCAATCCCCGCTGCTGCAGCCCCAGGGTAGCAGTGGCAGGGCTCTGGCGGTAATTTAAAGAGCTTTGGGCTCCAGCCGCTGCGGGGAGCCCGGGCTCTTTAAATCGCCAGAGGGCCCCGCTGCCACAGCCCCAGGGTAGCAGCAGTGGGGCTCCCACAGGTTTTAAAGGGCCTGGGGCTCCCCGCAGCAGCTGGAGCCCTGCTGCTACTGCGCTATACGCAAACCTGTGTTATATTGGTTCGCATTATAGTGGGGTAGAGGTGTATACAAGAAGGGACCATAGCTTTATAATCATCCTTACAGAGCTGTCTCTGAAAGCAGAGGCCACGTAGGGATTTTCATTCTTCGTGGCACTTTACAAAGGCAGGTAAATTGTTACCCTCCCTTTTAACCTGCCCACAGGCACACAGACCTGAGACTAGGCCCAGGATCTTCTGACACCACCCACCTTGCCAATCCACTACACCATGACACTGCTGCTAGTTATTGGACTCATCTGTCATAGCTTGTCACCCACCTGAGAAATGCTGTGTGTATGTGTATGGGGGTTAGATCCTGTTGTCCCTTGGGTCGGGAACAGACCACAGCTGCAAACATTAAATGTGGAGATTGCTAGGTAGCAAGGTTTGGGCCAGCTGTCATGGGGTTAATTAATTCCTCAGCATGCTTTGGGCCCAATCCAAAGTCCATTGAAGTTGATGGTTAAGCTCCTCATTGATGTCAGTGGTCTTTGGCTCAGGTTCTACAGGGAGGAGGTGCTTGGGGCTTTGAGCTCATGACATTAGGAGCAAATTGCATTTGCCCTCCTTTTAATGATACTCAGTCTTTGGCTACACACTGCCCTTTTGATCTCTTAGTTTAAACCCTGAGTGTAGGAAGATTTTGGACATGTGACTGGGCTCTGTAAAGCCAGCTGGCAGCTGCTCCCCTTCCTCTGGGCTAGGAGACCTCGGGGTGTTTCTCCCAAACTGGACCATGGCTCGCTTGACATGTCAACCCTTGTGGCACCTCCTAAGTCATCCTAGCATGCTCTGCCTAAAGTGTAAAGTCAGGCCTGGATTTTTTTCTGGCCATCACTTCTGCAGTTGTTTCAAAGCCCAGCTCTGAAGCACGGAAAGAAACTTCCCAGTGCATTTACCCAGGTCCCTTAAAAACATGGTAAATTCCATGTGCTGCCTCTCCCTTACTTGAGGAAGCTGATGTCCACAAATCTACCCTAGGGAAAAGGCTCTCCACAGCCAGGGTTTCATGCTGAAAAGATTTCTGCCACTGGGGGGTTCTTCTCGTGCCAATATATTCCCACTAGCAAAAAGATGTTTTACTGACACGGGGCTGACTCTGACTTGGGAAGCCTGACTCCAGTCATGCTGTCAGGGAGCAGTGGTTCTGAGGCTCCCAGAGTCCTTAGGGATGTAGGAAACGAAGGCAGGAGTGTGGACCAATCGTTAGAGTAGGTCAGGACTCTGGGGTTCTATTACCAGTGTTGGGAAGCAGAGAGGTATAGTGGTTAGACCAGGAAAGTGGGATTCAGGATTCCTGGTTTTTCTTTCTTCCCAGCTTTGCCACTGCCTCACCATGCTCCTTTTTCCTCTGGACTGGGTAGTTAAAGCCTGGCTCCCCAGAGATGGCAGTAACCATGCCAGGTTACTGAATACCTGTGCCCAAGGGCACAACCAGAATTCTCCTAAGGGGCGCTAACTTGGGGATGGGAGGGTTGTCCTGCAGCCGAGTGCATGAAGCGGGAGCTCATTGCATAGTAGGAAGCCCCCCATACTTCTGCAGGGACTATCATCTCCTGGAGACCCCATTAGTCCAGGCTCTTTCCATCTCTCCCAGCTCGGGGTCCTCACCTTGGAGTCAGGGGTCCTTCTGCTAGATCAGCGGCCTGTATCGCTCCAGATGCTCTGCGCTGAGAACTCTGCTGCCCTCACAGCTCAGAAGAAGCTCAGCAGGCCACTCTGGGCCAGGGCAGCTGAGTGTGGGCAGGGCCTGGAGTGCATGATCCCGCACACCTCTGCACCACAGAGATGTCCAGCTTGGGGAGGGACTTGGGGGCAATGGGGTTGTATGTGTTTCTCTGCTGACCTCTGCAGGATGCAGCTCCAGAGGGCTTCAAGCCTGGACAGGGCTCAGGGGGATTCAAGTCTGTTGCAGCCTCTACCCTGAACCCTGATTGGCATCTATGGCCAAGGGGGGCAGTTGGCTCCCCCCCTTGTTTCATCCTTGCATATGCCCCTAATGGCACAATGATGTGGGATGGTGCATGCTGGTGCTGTGCTCCCTCTCTCCTGGCATACAGTGGCCTGTGCCTCCTATTTGAGAGGCATTTAGAGAATGTGGCACAGTTAAAAATAGCCTGTGTCCGTGGGGAGAATGCTGGGGAAAAGATATTTGCTGAGGAGCAGTGTTCACCTTGCTGCAGTCAATTGTCAGGAGTAATTAAACCTGCCAGTGAGACCCCGTTTCCTTCCCCTGAGGGGGGTGGAGACAGTTGGTGCTGGCAGCCGGCGCCTTTTGGGGAAGAGGCTGTGAGAGGGGGTGACAATGCCCCTCTCCAACCCCCCCAGTTTCTGGCAGATTTCACTGCAGAGGTGAAAGGCTAGTGTGATGAGGATGGCGTTCTTCAAACCCTACGCTGTACTGAGGCCTGGCTAGCAGGGGAGGAGAAAGCAAAGCTCTGCACCTCTCATTCCTGCTGTTGGCTTAGGCTATGGCAGCCAGGGCAGGGTGACTGAAGAGGCCTCCAGGGGCTTTGGCTGGCCTGGTACCTGGTGGAAAGGCCTGTGCACAATGGCTTTGGAATGGACACCCAACATGTTTCCCCCTTCGACTTGGTGAGTGCCTCCCTCCAATCCAAATGCTCCTGGGCTTTGACAGGGCAGTGATAACAGGCCCTTGCCTGCAGCATGAGAGTGGGAGACGTTGTAGCCTTAAAACCTTATGAGTAGCCAGTGTGGCAGTAGGAGAAGACCTCTCTTGAGGATGATTCCCCTGTGAGGGGAGGTGTGGCCTGAGAGTGTGCAGGCAGCACAACAAGCTGCCACCTGGAGGATTAGGATTGTGGTGCTGGGCTTGGAGTGCTACAGAAGCAGTGGTCAGCCCTGCAGGTGTGGGGCATGGTGCTGCGTCAAGCTTCACAATCCCCTCTGGATAATACATGACGAGGCCTGTTTGATGTGGGTGGTAGGCTATGGAGGGAGCGGCACCCAGCCACTCTGGTTTGTAGGGAAGGTTACTTTCAGGGGGAGGGTTGTTCAGAGAGGCGATTCCAGGTGACCAGCCTGCAAAGAGTGAATGAGGAGATGCTATGGCTCTCAAGGGCAATTGGTCGAGGAAAAGCTGGACACATCAGAATGAAGCAGTGGGGCTGGTGGTATGTATAGCTCCCATCCGGCCCTGGGGAGACATCCACAGGTATTTCTGGGAGTGGCAGGTTGCTGGCTGAGGAAAGGAGAGTGCCCTGAGCAACGCAGGAGAGAAGGGGCATTCTGAGCAAGAGGGGGCAGAGATACCGTGTCCTGACCCAGTGACTGTAGCAGAGCCCTAGAGCCTGGAAGAGATGGAAGGATTTGACCCTGGACATGTGGAGGGGCTTGACAGAAGAGACGCAGGGTTTGGAGTAAGGGCTGTGATGGCATAGAAGGAAAACTGATGTACTGAGTCTGTGTTGTGTGTGTGGCAGAGGGGATAACTGAGTTCAGCTTCAGAACTGCTGGGTGATTAGAAAATGAGGGGAAACGTCAAGTTCTTTTAAAAGTTAAGTGCAAACCCCACCTCTGCCATAGCCCTGGTGCCTCCACAATGGATACTTTCTTTCAAAGGAGATTCAAGAGGGCATGTTTTCTCTCGTGTTTTGCTGGGGATCGTAGCCATGGGGACAGAGAAAGCTTGTGAGCTTTTGTGGCAGCAGATGAACCCCTGATGCCCCAGAGGCCCATGTTACGCAGTTGCTTTTTGGGTCACTGGTTAGATTTAGGAGATAGTGTGTGGGGATTTAGGTGACTGTAAGCGGGTTCCGCCGGGGCTCGACCCTCCCTGAGGGGGAGGGGAGCCACACTGGCCTCGCTGTCGTCCCCGGGGCCGCTCCTCGGGCCCGCGGCCCTGCCCCGGTGGAGGTCTGTCCCTGCAGTTACAATCAGAGCAGTGGCAAAGTCAAAAGGGGCCCAGCCCTTGGTTCGGGTGGAGCACCAAACACAGTACAATCAGCTCTGGCCTTTGGAGCAGGGCAGAGCACCAAACACTGTTACAATTGGCTCTGGCCCTTTGGGGCAGGGCAGAGCAGTGGCAAAGTCAAAAGGGGCCCAGCCCTTGGTTCGGGCAGGGCACCAAACACAGTACAATCAGCTCTGGCCCTTTGGAGCAGGGCAGAGCAGTGGCCTTAGGCCGGGGAGAGGGGGAGTCTGCCAGCCGGATACGGGTGGCAGGGGGAACGCAGGCCCACCCACTCCTCTGCGTTCCAGCCCGGGGCTCTGGTAGTGGCTGTCACCGCTACCGATGGTCAGTGGGGGTCCTGACCGAAACACACTGACATTGGCAAGGTTAGCTCTGCAGCCTGACTGGAGTCAGGTGCCCCCGGGCTACTTCCTAGCTCCCCCTTTACTCCTACCTGGTCCGGGGCCTCTGTTCCGGGGACGTCCAGGACCATCGGTTCCTCCCAGTCTGGGCTGGGCAGCAGGTCCGGTAATGTTTCGGGGAATGCGGGCCAAGCCTGGTCTGGGGGCTCCTTGGGGCCGTAGTAGGGGCGAGGCAGCTCTGGCAGCTCCTCGTCGTAGCAGCCTCGAGAATGCTCCGGCGGCTCCTCGTCGTAGTAGGGGCGAGGCAGCTCCGGCGGCTCCGCGTCGTAGTAAGGGCGAGGCAGCTCCGGCGGCTCCGCGTCGTAGTAAGGGCGAGGCAGCTCCGGCGGCTCCGCGTCGTAGTAGGGGCGAGGCAGCTCCGGCGGCTCCGCGTCGTAGTAGGGGCGAGGCAGCTCCGGCGGCTCCGCGTCGTAGTAGGGGCGAGGCAGCTCCGGCGGCTCCGCGTCGTAGTAGGGGCGAGGCAGCTCCGGCGGCTCCGCGTCGTAGTAGGGGCGAGGCAGCTCCGGCGGCTCCGCGTCGTAGTAGGGGCGAGGCAGCTCCGGCGGCTCCGCGTCGTAGTAGGGGCGAGGCAGCTCCGGCGGCTCCGCGTCGTAGTAAGGGCGAGGCAGCTCCGGCGGCTCCGCGTCGTAGTAAGGGCGAGGCAGCTCCGGCGGCTCCGCGTCGTAGTAGGGGCGAGGCAGCTCCGGCGGCTCCGCGTCGTAGTAGGGGCGAGGCAGCTCCGGCGGCTCCGCGTCGTAGTAGGGGCGAGGCAGCTCCGGCGGCTCCGCGTCGTAGTAGGGGCGAGGCAGCTCCGGCGGCTCCGCGTCGTAGTAGGGGCGAGGCAGCTCCGGCGGCTCCGCGTCGTAGTAGGGGCGAGGCAGCTCCGGCGGCTCCGCGTCGTAGTAGGGGCGAGGCAGCTCCGGCGGCTCCGCGTCGTAGTAGGGGAGAGGCAGCTCCGGCGGCTCCGCGTCGTAGTAGGGGCGAGGCAGCTCTGGCGGCTCCTGGTCTCGGCCTCTGGCCCGGGCAGTCTCCCAGTTACAGGCGTCGGCAGACACGTCTGCTCCTGCCGGCGGCAGACCTGCAACTGAAGGCTGGGGCCCGGCTTTTATTCTTCCAGGTCGCCACCTGACCCTCTGAGAGGCGGGACTTCCGAGGAGCGGCCCTGCCCCCGTGGATGACTGACGGGGCTCAACCTTCCCTGAGGGGAAGGGGAGCCACACCGCCTCGCTACAGTGACAATAATAACCTGTGCTGGCATTTCATGGGAAATGCTGCTAGGCCTGTCTCTGCTCAGGATCCACCTGTCTTGGACACTGCCCTTCACAATGTATGCATTACTGGTGAGATGTCATGATCCTGAGACCCTGACCACTGGCATAGCTACCTCCCAGCCAGCCAAACTGTCTGAGTATGGTGTGGGGCCCCTGTAACCCACTGAGAGACACGCGTATCCTGTCACTTCATCCATGGCTATATGGAGAGCTCTCTCTATTCCAAGATGTCCCTGCCTCAGGAGGGGATGGACAATCTAGTATTGTTATTTGTTTTCACACTCCAGATTCTATGATTCTGTGCTCAGATAAAGTTCCCACATTCTTGCATGAGCACACTATGGGTTTGGCTGTGGGGTGTATAGCTAGATCTCGGCTTGGCATTTTGAAAGGGAGATTCAGAGACAGCTACCATACCATGGTAATAAACTACGAGCACCCTTGGCTGAGAGTTCCATAGAGGGTTCTGGCTGGGCTCTGGGATGACAGTGCTAGGTTTACCTATCTCATGTGCCAGCAAAGTTGGGCCCGTCATGTTGAGATAGTTTTGTCTCAACAGGCACGAGGGCAAAGAGGATGTGTCTGCCTATGCTCCAGTATGAACATTTAATGGGTTTCTTGATGCAGAAAAGTATCTATGTAGGGAGCTGTGGGGGAAGGAGAGGGAATTTGTAGGGTCTGGCTTCTCAATGGTGTAAGGCATTTCTTTCTGAGCATCTGTGTGTGCTCAGTGAGTACAGGGAAGGAGGGGACACCACTGACTCATCCAGAACTCCAGAAGACTAATGGACCTTGACAACTGCAGCACAACATGGAAACTATTAAAAAGGGAGGATTGATTAAAGCCCCAGCCATCCCAGGAATCCCCTGGGCTGTTAACCCTGGGTTGGAGCAGAGGAGTCTGGCAATGCCTCCTCCCCCTCTGTACAATTAGCATCTCTTGTCACTAATTGATTCCTCTGGCGCTCACAGGACAATTAGAATGTAAATTGCCTTTTACAAAGGTCATGAAAACATGATAAAAGATGAATCTATTAGAAAGGATCACTCAGTCTGTCTCTCCCTGTTCTCTCTGGTACTACTGGCTTTCAGTTACTGCATGTGCATGAGGGAGCGGGAGTGGAACTAGGAGCAGGGCCATCCAAAGGTCTTGGGGGTTTAGGCCTCACAGTTGTCCTTGATGTTTGTGTTGAGCTGTAGTCATGACACAAACTACACAGCTTTTGAACATTTTCACACTGAATTCTGCACTTCTAGTTTTGCTGCCTCTTGCAGGAGATTTTTGCTGTCCCTTTTGTTTACTCTTTCCACAATTGTTATGAATTTGCATCCAACCCTCACATTCACCTCAGAAAGGGCCCCCCTCTTAACTGGAGGCCCAGAACGCATGCCTGGAACTTCAGTGTGACTGTGCCATGGGAACAGTGTCAGAACTTAGGAATCCATCCAAATGGATGGATAGGTTTCCCTGTCTGATTCTGATACAGGGCAAAGTTAGCCTGTAAGCAGCTTCTCCTCATCTTCAGTGGGACAAGAGCAACTTGAAACATGACAGTTCCCACTAGGAGGGAAAGCCTGTAAGGTCAGTGTAGTGGATATTGAGACTTTTATCTGTGCAAGGGTGTGTGGTCGTCTGAGTTACACTGGGAGTTAGCTAGTCGGTGCTAGCTACAGCACACTGAAGTGTGGCTACCAATACTAGCGTGGCTACTTTCCGCACAATCCTTGGTCGTTGTGGTTAGAAATCCCTGGCATAGATTTCATGATGCTGTTGCACTCTTAATTACTGGATACAGGAGCATGGCTTGTGATGTCCTTACCAGCAGCTCCCCACTTCTGAAGATGGTACTGTCAGGAGACCCATTACAGGGCCTGAAACTTCATATTGCTGCTTCTTACCCAGAGGCAACACCTGGCACAGATACTTACAGTCAGGATTTGTGGCATCACAGGCTGGCAGGTGGGTGGACAGGCTTTGCCACCATAGTAGCCTCTGGCAATTAGGGATGGAATTGGAAGAGGGATTGGATATTTAGATGGCAAATATCCAGAGTTACAACATTTCATGGAAAAAAAGAGCTTTGAAAGAGATTAAAAACCTCATGCTTCAGGGAATATGCCAATCTCTAATTAGGGATTAGCATGGTTTGGGGCAGGTAGTTAATCCCACATCTGCCTGCTGTGAAGTTTCGTACAACTACCTCTAAGTGCTGGCCACTGTCAGAGGCAGGATATTGGACTAGATGGACCTTGGAGCTGATCCACTCGGTCAATTTCTGTATTCCTGTGGAAAGGGCCAACTAGTTCATAGTCCATTACCACTCCCCGCTGGTGCAGGATTATGCCCTTCATTCTATTTCCCACTGAGTCCCATGTATCCCAAAGCCCACAGGTTTCCCCTAGCCCAGTGCCGTCCCCAGTCAGAAGGACCAGGCTGGTTATTACAGAAATTAGTGTCCTGTCCAAGTCCTGCCTTGCAATTTGACTTCTTGCTCTCCTAGTTATTGAAATTGATTTTGCACTCCAGGCACGGGAATTTCCATCACCAGGTTTAATGTTGGAGATAATAGAAATTATGTTTCCACTCAGACATAAATCTCCTGGCTGTTTGTTCTCAGCTGACTGGACAGTAAGTACAGGTGAAATTGCTCTTGCCATTGTTTCGGTAAAAGGGTAATATTGTTGTAAGGTTTCATAAAGTGTGTTTAACTGGTTCACGCAGATTCTTAACAGCTAGAGATTGTTATTTTTTAAGAATAAATATAAACCTTTAAGCAGACCTGCTATTTTCCCCTCCGGTCTACCTGGGAACTCATTGTTTTTGAAGATTTGCTATGCCCTATGTTTCAAGATTCCCTGAGATCTGTGCAACTCCCATGTGTTAGTGTGAGAGTAAGAGAAAAACAAGGGAGGATCTCCCAGTAGGGCAAACAAATAGCAAACCCTGGCTTTTCTGTGACACAGGCCTGTCTTCTGGTCAGAGTTCAGGGCAGTCACAATGCATCCCAGCACCTTCCTGGTCTTGAACAGAAGGAGAAAGAGGCAGACAGAGAGCTGGAGCTCTTGGGTTTGAAAGGAAGAAGTTGTGGGAGGGTTTCTTTAGATCTGAGGAGATGGAGAACCTTCTGCCACATGCAGGGCACTGGAGGACAGTCACTGAGCTGGAATGTTTCTACATCTGCATACGTCACCACAGACAAGAGGCTCTTCATCTCCTGCCTGGGCAGCTCCCTCTCCTTCCTGGATAGAGCATTGGCTCTTTACTCCCTCTCAGCCACCATGGCTGTTCTAACCCACTCCACCAGCCAGAAGGAGGTGGAGTCTGGAGTGGTATATTGCTATTTAATGGGGCCTAGATGCACCACAACTCCAGGCTTCCCTGAACAGAATCTAATCTGCCCAGTCCAGCATCCCTCACCTGGGCTGGACTCCTATGTCTTCCTCCTGATCTTGAGGCCTCTTTGATCTGCTTCCCAAGTGAAGTGGCTGAGTGTAAGCCAGCTGCTTGACAGCAAATCATCCATTCTGCCATCTACTACCCTGCTTCTCTATTGTGTCTGGGCCCTGGATGCCAAGGAGCTGCCTCTATCCATCCCTGAGGGGAGATGTAGGCACCACAGACCCAGACGATTCAGCTCTTCTTCATACAGCATTCTGCACACAGTAACGTGCACCCCAACACAGCCAGGCTGGTGCTGAATTGTGATTATGGCTCTCGATTGGTTAAGAATTGCACAGATCCTATTTGTTTTGTCTGCCCCATTCCTAACCCCAACCCACTTGTTTGTTTCATCCACTTCTTATGTCTTGTTTTTGGGGCAGGAATCATCATTTTCTGTATGTTTGTGCAGCCCCCAGAATGAGGAGGGGTGTGTGTGTCTCATATTGATTAGCTTCTAGGTGCTACTGCAATGTACATGTTAAATAATAATCATTGTAATCATCTTCCCATCCTGCCATAATGCATTCCCTAGTGTTGCATTGTGTTAAAGAGCTGCTGCATTCTACCCCAGAAGTGTCCGCATTTCAGTGGTTAATGAAGGGACTTCATCTCTTACCTACTTTGTTGTGGGGGTTTTGTGATGCTCACTTAGCTAAAATTAGTAAATTGCTTTGAGATCCTCAGATGAAAAATGCTGGAGAAGAGCAAAATATTAATATTATTTTTTTATTATTAATGTGGTTGTCTCCCAGTGTCAGGATTTTAAATGCTCAGAGATATAATCTGAGCAATTTCCTGCATTTTTTAAAATTGCATTCATTGGTAAATAATTTATTGGCGCAGCCACTGTAGAAAAAGGATGCAGGACTAGTTGGTGACAGATGGTAATGCTGTGCCTTAATGCTGCTTTTAACTTTCACTTTGCTGCTCTAATTTCTCATATTGAACTCTTCTCCTTGGCACCTAAACTTGGTTCTTAAAATCACCATTTTGCTCCTCATCTCTTCTCATTTAAAGTTGCACCTCCAACTGGTGGGAAGAAGTCACTGCAGGTTGTAATGCACAAGGTATGATGAATGGATATCACACTGATATAGGTAACTTTCATTCCTTCATATAAGCCATTTCAACCACTACTAAATTGCAGCCACATTTGAGGTGGAACACGGTAACACAACAAAAAACTTTAGGCTGAAAGGGAAAAATACTTCAGCCAGTTGAAGCAGCAGGGGTACTTATGTAGAGTGGCTATAACTACCCAATTTGGAATTTTACCAAGATGCAATTACTATCCCTGTTTTTCTGGAAAGTGCCGTGACCCTTTTAATGACATAGTTAATTACCACAATACCACTGGGAACACAGTTGCATCTGATAGATAGCACTCCAGCACCATGCGGATGCATTGATTGGGTTCTGACTCAGAAAGGGGAGTGCCACCAACTCAATTGGCAGTACCACCACCTTCCAGCATCCTGCATTTTCACTGGAAGTTTCACCTGGACTAGACCTGACCTGGCATAGCTTGTGAGAGCCGAGAAAGTCATAGGGTATGTCTACATTGCAATTAGACACCCTTGGCTGGCCCATGCCAGCTGACTTGGGCTTGCAGGGCTCAGTCTAAGGGGCTGTTTAATTCTGGCTTGGGCTGCAGCCTGAGCTCTGGCACCTTCACACTTTGCAGGGTCTTAGAGCCCAGGCTCCAGTCAAAGCCTGACACCTGGTCTACACTACGACTTTAGGTCGAATTTAATAGCGTTACCTCAATTTAACCCTGGATCCGTCCACACAATGAAGCCCTTTTTTCGACTTAAAGGGCTCTTTAAATTGATTTCTTTACTCCACCTCTGATGAGGGGATTAGCGCTGAAATCGGGCTTGCCGGGTCTAATTTGGGGTAATGTGGGTGCAATTCGACGGTATTGGCCTCCGGGAGCTATCCTAGAGTGCTCCATTGTGACCGCTCTGGACAGCACTCTCAACTCAGATGCACTGGCCAGGTAGACAGGAAAAGGCCTGTGAACTTTTGAATTTCATTTCCTGTTTGGCCAGCGTGGCGAGCTGATCAGCACAGGTGACCATGCAGAGCTCATCAGCATGATGTGCACATTGCCGGGGCACATTGCCCGGCCTGTACTTTGTGAGAAGTCTATGACCATGTCTATGTCCTCATCACTCTCGTCACCATGCTGCTGTTGCCTCCTCGCCTGGTTTTGCGTGAAACAATTGTCTGCTGTTTCTCTGATGGAGGAAGGGGCGACTGACAACATAGCTTACAGGGAATTAAAATCAACAGAAGGGGTGGCTTTGCATCAAGGAGAAACACAAACAACTGTAACACAGAATGGCCCCCTCAAGGATTGAACTCAAAGCCCTGGGTTTAACAGGCCGTTGATTTCACAAAACAAATCGGGTCAACTTCTTGTTTTGATCCACTCCATCTATCTTTTACATCTTAGGCCAGCAGCAGACAGTGCAGTACGACTGCTAGCCATCGTCATCTCCTGGGTGCTCAGCAGAAAATGGGAATGACCTAGCTGAGTCACGCCCATGTCTGCCCAGGCGCCCCGACTGACCTCACTGAGGTTGGCTAAAAGAGCACCCAGGAATACGACGACGATGGCTACCAATCGTAATGCACTGCCTGCTGCTGTGTAGCAATGCAGTCCCATGTCTGCCAGCACCCAGGAGACGTACGGTGATGGTCAGCTGAGCAGGCTCCTTGCTTGCCATGGTATGGCGTCCGCTCAGGTAACCCAGGTAAAAGGCGCGAAATGACTGTCTGCCATTGCTTTCACGGAGGGAGGAAGGGAGGGAGGGGGGGCTTGACAACTCATACCTAGAACCACCCGTGACACTGTTTTTGCCCCATCAGACATTGGGATCTCAATCCAGAATTCCAATGAGCAGTTGAGAGTGCGGGAACTGTGGGATAGCTACCCATAGCTACCCACAGTGCAACGCTCTGGAAGTCGACGCTAGCATCCACAGTACCGAGGACTTAATGCACCTAGAGCATTTTGCATGGGGACACACACAATCGACTGTATAAAAACGATTTCTGAAAAACTGACTTCTATAAATTCAACCTAATTTCTTAGTGTAGACATACCCTGAATGTCTACACTGCAATTAGACAGCCCCTTAGACCAAGCCCCATGAGCCCAAGTCAGCTGGCATGGGCCAGCCGCAGGTTTTTAACTGCAATGTCGACATACCCATAGAGACTAGAGAAAATTTGGCAGGTACCCTCGTTTGTTCCTGTACCTGAGCAGTTGTGACTGTTACCTACCCCTTTTAACCCAAACAGCTAGTCAAAGTCAGGGTGTTGTGGGTTGTTCCAATTAGGAGGAGAAATCGATGCTACAGCCAGGTATTTTCTTTGATGCAATCATGTTTATTTACAAGGAATGTACAAAGTCCTGTTGCCTGTTGACACAAGAGGAACCAAACTGTTTCATTGCTTACAGCCCCAAGCATCTTTAGCCAGCTCTAGACCCCAAAGCCCCTTCCCTAGGGTTCTCTCAGGGTCATACACCAGACTTGTCCAGGCTGTGTCTCTCTGTGTGCTGTCTCCAGTCCTGCTTCTTTTACACCCTACCCCTCACCTTGCCCATCAGTCAATGTCCAACAAACCCCTCTGCCCAGGTGGTTCCTATGTCTGGGCAGCCTTGCATTCACCTTTGTTTTGGGCAGAGACTCATGCCTGTGTTTGGGGTTTGGAGACCGCTATTAATTCAGTCAGACAGGGAAGGTAGGGTAATATCTTTTATTGGACCAACTTCTGCTGGGGAGAGAGATAAGTTTTCGAGGTTACTCAGAGCTCTATTACCTCACCAACCTTGTCTCTTTAATATCCTGGACTGACACAGCTACAACAACACTGCATACATTATTTCCATCACTTCTTTGCATTAATCCTGAACGAAGCGTGGTGGTAACCAGTGCCAGCACTAGCCTATTGAGGGCCTTGTGCAGGAATATTCCCCCCTAATACATACTAATAATTAACGGGGGGGCCCTTGGGCTACTTTGGGCCCTAAGAAATTGGTTAGTCTGCTTATGCCTACCGCTGGCTCTGGTGGTAATGCTCAACCATAACAAGATTTAACCCAACCCACAACAGCTGCAATCTGGGAAAGTTATGGATGGGGCATCCCCATCTCAGCTACCCAACTGGGGACTGAACTGGAGCCCTCCAGGGGTAAAGGCAGAAGTGACTCCAGCCTGAGCTGAATAGCCAGGCTCTGTGGCTGATTTCTGTAGCAGACTCATACACTCTGTGCATCACAGCAGGGATGTGTAACACACACCGACTGGTGGGCTACATGGGCTCATAGCCTGAGCCTTCACACATCATTTTCAGCACACGTCTAGGAAATTCCTCTCCCTTTTTTAACTGCCTCAGAAGTATTGTAAGGCTCAGGCTTTCCATTCTCCGGAGCGGATGGACAGCCAGCTGCTTGCTTGTGTGTGTCTAAGCTCTGAGGTAGGCTCTTCACGGGCCTCTGGGATTACTCTGTTTATACAAAATTCAGCAGGAGCAGCAGCAAGGATTCTTGTTCCTCCCAAGCTCTGGCAGTTCAACATCAGCTTTGAAATGTTCTCATTGGCTGCCACCGAAGTGTAGAGCTGATCTGAAGAGTTTTCTTTCTTTCTCTTGTGCCACCTTCCCTCTGAATGGCTGGTTCCTCCTGCTGCCCAGGAGACCTCAGGAGCATGCCAAACAGCAGCCAGCTCATGCATGCCTAATGGTGTTAAATTGCATCCACACAGGTATTAATGGGGATTTAATTGAGTTAAGCTAGCTCGACTGATAAACACACCTCTTTTGCCCTGTGGCAGAATATACAAACCCTGCAGCAGTAAAGAGGGGGTTAAGCAGCTGCTTTGTACCCAGGTAGTCCAAGCCCGCCACACCTGTGAAGCATGCATGGCTTGGAGGAGGAGCTCAAAAGACCAGAGAGCAGGCCTACCCAGTAGGGTAGCAGACAGTGGGGGTGAATAGATCTATCTGCACCCGCTGTTGCCTGATTATAGAGATGGGACCAAACCCAAAGGGAAGAGACTGGGGATTCTCAGAAGGTCTGAGACTTAGTCTGTGATTTCCAGTTATTTAATGTATGTCTGTTACCTGTTGAGAAAGAGGGAGTGATCCAGGGTGGCAGCAGAATAGCCCTTTGGCGGTGTAGGACTTAGCTGCTTACATCGGGCTGTGCATTTGAACCTGGTGGAGAGGGTGGGCCTGGGTTCCCCCATGGGAGCTGAAAGCAGCTAGCGTGAGGCAGGAGGAAGCAAAGCAAGAGGCCAACAGGTAAAGCAAAAAAAGTGAGTTTCATTTCCTGATTCCAGCATGCTAGCTGATCGGGCATTCCCATTGCCCCAGATGATTTCTCAAGGGCATGAAGCACATCGGAGATCCACAATCCCTGGGCCCAGCTGATGCCAGGCAAAAACTGGGCCCTATCACAATCTCAGCTTCCTGAGCTCTCATAGCATGAATGAGAATGTAGCTCTAAATGCCAGATTTTGCTGCTGGAGAGGAACTCCAGTCACTATTTCTTTGCCTATTGCAAAGGGGGCTCATGTGGGGCATGCTCATCCTGATTCTTTTAGATCTGCCTTCAGTGCTATTGACTCACACCCCTCTTTTTCTGCAAGTTAAAAGTGCCGCAACTGCAGATGAAGCTATGTTTGTGAAGATGCAACTGGACAGGGGGTAGTGGGTTAAGAGGGACAATGTGTGTGTGAAACTACATTCAAGTGGAAGAAAACAGATCATATCTTCAGACTATGAAGGTTCAAAAAGCATCTTAAAACCTGTTGCATTGTAATTCTGTTAAAAACAGGGATTGTCTGACTCCTAGGGCAGGCCAGGCTATTGCCATGGCAGAGCCGTTGTTCCAGCACGTCAGAAGGCAGCATTTCTTAATGCCATCTTACGGCATTTTTCTCAGAAGCTAGTTAGTGAACATCTGGCACTGGGAATGGGTGCCTGCCTGACCTTTCTGGAGACTGAAGCTCATGGGACGAGGACAGCACTGGCTGCAGCTGTACAAGCTCCCCCTGCACTCTCCCAACAATGTGCCTCAACTTTGACCTGGAGGGACCCAACTGTAAGGACATGTCTCCAGTGAAGATGGCAGTGAAATTCCCAGCTCCAGTAGACACACCTTTACTAGTTCTGACTGAGCCAGTGCACTGGAAATAGAAGTGTAACCACAGTGGCATGAATGGCAGAGTGGGCTAGCTGCCTGAGAGTGCACCTGGGATTTCAGATGGGATTGTACTCAGGGTGGGTAGTCCTCCCACCACTCATGCTGCCATGGTTATACTTCCATTTTTAGCATGTTAGCTTGAGCAGAGGTAGCATGGGTATGTCTCCTTGAGCTGGGAATTACACCTCCATCTCCAGTGCAAATGTACCCTAAGGGTATGTCTACACTACCAAATTAGGTTGATTTTATAGAAGTCGATTTTTTAGAAATCGATTTTATACAGTCAATTGTGTGTGTCCCCACTAAGCGCATAAACTCGGTGGTGTGCATCCACAGTACCAAGGCTAGCGTCGACTTTCAGAGCATTGCACCGTGGGTAGCTATCCCACAGTTCCCACAGTTTCCGCCACCCATTGGAATTCTGGGTTGAGCTCTCAGTGCCTGATGGGGCAAAATATTGTTGCGGGTGGTTCTGGATACATGTCATCATACATGTTCCTCTGTG
The DNA here is from genome assembly GCF_025201925.1 of Gopherus flavomarginatus. NCBI lineage: Eukaryota > Metazoa > Chordata > Testudines > Testudinidae > Gopherus > Gopherus flavomarginatus. The sequence goes on along the minus strand of NC_066625.1, from coordinate 55,942,437 downwards.
AAAGCAATGGCAAACAATCATTTCTTGCTTTTTTCCTGGGTTACGTGTGCAGATGACATACCACGGCAAGCATGGAGCCCATTCAGCTCACCGTCACCGTACATCTCCTAGGTGCTGCTGGCAGATGTGGTACTGCATTGCTACACAGCAGTAGCTCCTTGCCTTTGCGGCATCAGTGGTGCAGTATGACTGCTAGCTGTCGTCATCATTGTCTCCTGGGTGCTCCTGGCCAACCTCGGTGAGGTTGGTCAGGGGCACCTGGGCAGACATGGGTGCTCCTGGCAGACCTCGGTGAGGTTGGTCAGAGATTCCTGGACATAAATGGGAGTGACTCCAAGTCGTCCTCTTCTTTAACTTTCATCTCATGGAGATTCAGTCCTGCCTGGAATATCATGCGAGCTGGAGGCTTCTGCCTCAGGCTGCTCTCCCAGCTGGCAGCACCTCGCGGTCGCACCTACCTCAGCCTACCACTTGCTCCCATGGCTCATGAAACCTGGACAGTGGTAAGGAGAAGTTCAACTATAGGCTGAGCAAGTGCAGAATAGTGGTAAAATGTGCATTTTGACTTTTAAAAGTGTGCTGGTGCAGTTTACTGACTCAGTTAGACCTCAGCGAAACCAGTATTCCCATTGTTATTACTGCTTGCTGTGTGCTCCACAGTATCTGTGAGAGTAAGGGGGAGATGTTTATGGCGGGGTGGGAGGTTGAGGCAAATTGCCTGGCTGCTGATTACGTGCAGCCAGACACCAGGGTGGTTAGAAGAGCACAGCAGGGTGTGCTGCGCATCAGAGAAGCTTTGAAAACCAGTTTCATGACTGGCTAGGCTACGATATGAAAGTTCTACTTGTTTCTCCTTGATAAAAACTGTTAGGCCACCTTAATTGGTTTACATCCAACAAAATTAATTATACAGCAGACAGAAACAATCACAGAACCAGACAGAGATTATACAGACAAACAATAGAGAAGTGGAGACTACAGTGATAGAACAATACAGAAATGAGGATTTCACATCCCATCTATTGATAAGTGAGTTCTTGCCAGACAGGATGCTATCAAACTAAGTTTCCTTTTACGTCTTCTAGGCTCTTTCCTTTCTCTGGAGGTGATAGGAATATCAGGACAGGATCGTATTTCTAACAGCCCAAAAGCACCTTATTTCAATGTGACTAGTTTGGAATGTAAGGATGTGGCCATACACTTCCCAGCTTATGGCTGGCCTCTGCTGCTTAGCCAAAGGCTTAGCCTAAGAACAGGGCCTCAGACTGTCACAGTAAGAGAAGGCCCTTACACTGGCAGACAATGATTTTGATTCTTTCTTTTATACCTCTATAACTAGCTAAGTGATAAGAATACACCTAAATTCTTAAAGTATAGGCAATTTGCAGACAGGCCTGAATATTCTATATCCTAACAAAAACCCGCCCCCTTGGTTCACTCTACTTCCCTGTAAGCCAACCGCCCTCCCCTCCCACATTTGATCACCACTTGCAGAGGCAATAAAGTCATTGTTGTTTCAAATTCATGCATTCTTTATTAATTTGTCACACAAATGGGGAGATAACTGCCAAGGTAACCCGGGAGGGGTGGGGGAGGAGGGAAGCACTGGGTGAGGTGGTGAAGAAGGGGAGAAGGGAAGGACAAGGCCACACTGCACTTCAAAACTTATTGAATGCCAGCTTTCTGTTGCTTGGGCAGTCCTCTGGGGTGGAGTGAAGTTCTTATAGCACGGATTCCTCTCCCCATACTGCGATCAGATCCAGTACCTCAATTCGGTCCATGTTGAAGCTCTTTTGTGATTCTGGGGCTCCATGGTCACCTCTGCTGATGAGATCTGCATGGTCATCTCTGAGCTTGCCATGCTGGCCAAACAGGAAATGAAATTCAAAAGTTCATGGCGCTTTTCCTGTCTACCTGGCCAGTGCGTCTGAGTTGAGAGAGCTGTCCAGAGTGGTCACAATGGAGCACTCTGGAATAGCTCCCAGAGACCAATACCGTCAATTTGTGTCCACACTACCCCAAATTCGACCCAGCAAGGTCGATTTCAGCGCTAATCCCCTCATCAGGAAGGAGTACAGAAGTTGATTTTAAGAGCCCTTTAAGTCAACAAAAATGGCTTTGTCGTGTGGACGGGTGCAGGGTTAAATTGATCTAATGCTGCTAAATTCGACCTAAACTCGTAGTGTAGACAAGGGCTAAGAGAGAGAGGGAAGTTCTATTTTCATGGCCCAGGGAGGGTTTTGGAAGCCTGTGAGAGAATGTATGTTTGTGCTATGGTAGTTTGGGGGATATGTCTCTGTCAGCTCATGAATTCCTTTTTTGTTTTGCGAATAGCATTTATGATTGTAACAGTCGTGAATTAGATTAAAACTTGATAACAGGGGCCTATGTAGTGAGAAGTTGTCTGGAGAGGCATGACAACACAATGAAAGAGTTGACAACACTGAATAGCTCTGCTCAGGTAGAACAATGGGGTTGCTCCCTAGCAGAACCATCAACTTGTAATCAACTCTTTCCTGAGCAATCCTGCAGGAGATTTGGAGCCTGGGAAATCTCCAGCAGAAGAGGAGACACAAGTACTAGGGTGTCAAAGGCTTCTTTTAAAAGTGACAAGCTGAGCAAGAGAGTCAGTCCATTACCGGAAACAGAAGTCTCAGCTGGAAGAGTGGGGGCAAGTGAGGCTCTGTCTTCCCCCCACGACACTGACCAACATGAAGAACTCCGAAATGGTGGGGACTCTGAGGAGGGGATTGCGTTCAGGCATTGTTTTCCCTGCCTCTGTAATGCTCCTGGAATGTGTGAGAGTAAAGCAGGTGTGGTTGAGAAGCTTTTTCTCCAAGCCTGTGTTCCTTACTTTACCTGCCACATGTTCCCCCAGAGTTGCATTGTAAACCAGCGTGGAGCTCTGCGGGGGGTGGCGGGGGAAGCATGCATAAGGGACTGGGCAGGCTTGGGAGGACTGGCACTTGTCTTGAGGGTGGGGCCTAGGGCAACTGGAATGCAAGGTCCCAACCCCCTGAGGAAAGGTTTCAGACACAGAGTCTGCACCTGGGACTCGGGAGTGTGCCCTAGGGTATGGCTACACCTGCAACTTCAAAGCACTGCCGTGGGAGCGCTTAGAAATGCGAGTGTGGTTGCGGCACACCTCCCCGTGGGGATTAGCTTGCAGCGCTGGGAGCCACGCTACCAGCACTGGGGCACTGTTTACACTGGCACTTTACTGCACTGTAACTTGCTGCGCTCAAGGGGGTGTTTTTTCACACCCCTGAGTGAGAAAGTTGCAGTGTAGCCAAGGCCCTAGAGATCCAGAGCCAGTGCTTGGAATCTGTCCAGACCCATTTGCTTGGGTACACTTGGGATACAAAGGCTGGGTCCATTTAGCACAGTCTGGTGACCATATGCTAAGGGGACTCAGCCAGGGCTGTAAAAAGTGCCATTTGTGGTCCTGGTTGATAACAGAAAGACATCATCAGTAGGAATTAGAGTGAGATCTGGTCTATACAAAACCGCAGTAACTGGAAGGGTGACTTTAGTTCGATTGGTGAAACTTTGTGTGTGGACACTCTTACATTGGTTTTTATTTTTTAAACGTGGCTTAAGCCGGTTTAGCTTGCCCCTGTAAGGAACTCTGTGTCCTTTTTAACTGATTGAGAGTATGTCTGGATTTCTCTCATTGGTTCAGAAAGCTGTTAGGCTGGCCATTGTAATCCCATTATATCGGGAATAGCCTTCAAGCATCCGTGAGGTTATCAATTGTTGATGCAGTTTTTGGTAATAATATATTGTTATTATGATGACAGTAGAGCTGAGAGGCCCCACTTGTGATCAGGGCTCCACTGCCCGAGCCACTGTACGAACACACAGTGAGAGACTTACAGTCCTTGCTGGGAAGATCTTCCAGTTAAAACAGACAGGACAAACAAAGGGAAAAGGAAATATTCTTCTATAAGTGTGCTTAGCTCTGCCTGATACCTTCAAGAGGCTGAGCATATGTCTACGCTACAAAGAAAAACCAGAGCAAAAGTGGAAGGCAGGAGTGAAATGGTTAAGGTGCACCGGCAGCATTGCTTTGGGGACCCAGTAGGGGGGTATCAGAGGTGCCTGAGACTGGGGCTAAACTGAGCTGCCAGATGTGCAGAGGAAGCCAGGGGAGACTCTAATTTCACAAACACTCAGGAGCGGGAATGAAATCAAAGCTGGCAACTGAATCTATTTCTACTTACGATGCACCCTTCTGCCTTTTAAAATCCAATTTATGGGGACGGTGAGTGAGACCCAGGCCAGTTCTTAGCTATTAGATCCAGACTGTTACCGACCCTCCCATTTCATTGTATCGATGGCCCATTGCTGAGAGAGCGACGTCCCTCATGCAGCATTGGCAGAAATTGATATTAATAAATGGATCTAATATTCTTAAATCTGTATTCTTTCCTGAGACTTGCAGCGACCCCACAGGGCAGAAGAAATAATAAGTAAAGGCCTAATTCATTATTTATAACCAAGAAAGCCACGGAAATAACTCAGGGAGATTACCCGGATAATCCAGCATTAGCATCTTGTTTCAGATATCTTTATTAGGACTCAGCAAAGGCTCCCTGGGGGGGAATAGAGACAGTGCAGTAAATTCATATGCTAGCCTTTGACCCCATGTGGGGCCCCAGACTTAATGTTTACCTTAGGCTGCACACGAGTTTAATGGAAAGACAAACGGTGTAGGTGAGGGAGAGAAGAGAAGACCGAGGGGTGGATGAGGTGAGGTGGGAGGTTGAGGCAGAAGTGGGTGTAAGTCACAAGGCAAATCGAATCAGTGTGGATTTCAGAACTGTGTGCAGAGTCCCAAAGCCCAACACCCTTTTGGGGCAGAGATGCTGATACAGGACTGATTTATGGGATAGGGGCACCTGAGTTCAAATTCCATCTGCTCTGCTGACTTACTGTGTGGCCTTGGGGCAAGCCACGCAGGTGAAGATTTCCCAAAGCAACTAGTGATTTTGAGTGCCTTATCGGAGATGCTTCAAAGCGGGGGGTGGGGGTGCTCAGCACTTTCTGAAAATCAGGCCCTGTTAAGGTCTCTCAAGATCAACCCCCCCAACTGAGAAACCCCAAATCAATGATCATTTTTGCAAATCTCAGCCTAAACATATCTGTGCCATGGTTTCCCCATCTGTAAAATTGGGAGAATAATAGCGACCCCTCAGGGAAGCTGTGAGCTTAAGTAAGTGTGTGTGAAGTGCTTTGAAGATGTAAAGTGTGAGCTCTCTTCTTCTTCTTGTTTCCTCAAAAGTTCTTTAGAGTTTGTGTGCACTGTATCCTGTTCAGAAGAAACCATTTCACACAGCTCTGACTTTCCTGGTTCTAGCGAGGGCTGGCAGCAACAAAACAGGAGAAATCTGTTCTCATTGGAACTGGAAGTACCAGAAATCTCAGCAAAATCTCAGGAGGGGGCCTGTTCTTCTGAGATTTCCAGCTCCGCTGTGCAGAGCTGAGATGCTTGCATACATTTTGGGAAAGTATCCCAATATATGGGTGCTTGTTCAGGCCTGACCTCCTCTTCCAACTCTCTGGGCTTTGCCCGTCACTCCTATATAGCCACGTGCTGCATAAAGAGATTCACTCTTGTGCAAGCAAAAACGTGGAAAGGAGACTGGAGATACAGCTCCACAAAGAATCCTTAACTGTAAATGGAATCCTGCTCTGCAGTGTTGTTCTTCCCATTTCTTTGGGTATGTCCACACTGAATCAGAGGTGTGACTACAACTAGCGGAGGCAGATCCATGTTAGCTTTAACCTAGTTATGGCTAAACATAGCAGCGAAACTGTGGCAGCCTGGGCCCCAGCATGGGCTATTCAAGTTTGCCCAGTCTCCCTGGGTATATAATGTGTTCATCACCTGCCCTGAAGCCTGCACAAGCTGAAAACACACCTTTGAGTGCTGTAGAGACACATCTTTGAGAAGAGGAGGACTAGTTTCAACTTGGTTCAGGAACATGGGTAGCTGTATCCCCACTGCGAGAGCAGGGTGGGTGGTCAGTAGTTAACAATACTGCTCTTTTGCATTTGTATGGCACCTTTCCTCTGAGGAACTCAACACACTTAACAAAAATGAATTAATCCTCACCCATGTGAGGTAGGTACAGCCAATAATAACCCCATTTAAGATGAGGAAACTGAGTCAGGGGGCGTTTAAGAGGTCCCATAGCAAATTAGCGGCAAAGCTGGGAGTAGAGCCTGGCAGTCCCAAATTCCAGTCTTCCACTTTGACACATTCCTTCTTGCTTCTTGTTTCATCTGAATGGATTTACCCATCTCTAATATGAAGCAACTTCATGCACCTAACATGTCTGCATACATAGATTTTTTTTCTTTAAACACTAGCTGACAATGGGCCTTTTTGTGAAATTACACATTGAGGGAAAAGAGGATATTACTGTTTGGGATATCATATCAGTGTGTCTAGAGACATTTGGTACAGGATGTTTCCAATTATAAATGAACTAGAAGCCTACAGTCTAACAAAAGCCAGTGGAACCTTATCAACATCAGTGAGCATCTGTGGGAGAGAAGAGCTAGCAGGATTATTAACCCTCTGAAATAGACTCTGCTTTCCAAAAGGGACAATAATGTCCGTAGCTGAAATAATTAACGGGAAAACAACTTGCAACACTTACTTAATTAAATGGAAAAGAATATGCTAATGCAATGTTAAGACTGCACAAAGGCTGTACTCTTGCGCATGCTAAGTATGCAGTTTTCATACATGCCTAACTTTGTGAAATCAAAACCAATTTGCTTCCAATTTAGGAAAGCGCAGAGTCCTCGCTGCATGCTCATCCTGTGCAAGTTTCAGGCTCCAGCCGTGCTTCCTGAGTGGAATGCTTTTTGGTTTTTCTCTGAAAGTGTGTGTGGCATTACTCCCCCTGCCCCCGCCGCCATTGTGCTGTAACTCACAAACAGCTGAAAACGTTTTGCTCAGATGATCCAAACTAACTCTGGGAAATGTCAGCCCAGGAAGGAGTGTTTCAGAAAGCACACTGACATGGGGTTAGAATGGAAAAAGGTTTAACAAGTTTAACTGTAGTGGGCACTAGCAAATCCCAGTGTAATCCCAGACCAAAATGTAGCCTGGTTGATTTCTGTTATTACTGTGGTATTATGGTAGTGTTTAGTAGCTCAGCCAAGGTCCTATAGTGTTAGGTGCCATATATATACATCATAAGAGATAGTCCTTGCCCTGAAGAGCTTCTACACTAAATGGACAAGACAGAGTAAGCATTGTCCCTGTGGGGAAACTAAGGCACAGACGGTTTGATTCTGCAAGTCTGCTATGACTTCAGTGGAGTGGGATCAGGCCCAGAGACATTAAATGATTTGCTCAAGGTCAACACAGTGTGTCAGAGGCAGAGGCAAGATTTGCATGTGGATCTGAGTTCCAGGCCAGCACCTGACTTTTACTTACAGTTGTTTCCTTGACAAGACCCTTCCCTGGTTGACAGAGAAGCTTCTTCTAGTCCCATGAGCACAGACTGGGAATCAGGAATGCCTGGCTCTGACCCTGAGTGGCTGCTGTGACCATTGGGCTAGACACTCAGTGACAGCTTTCCAAAAGCAGGTATATGAATTTTTGCATGTCCAGCTTGTGCACAAATACCTGGGGTGTGTGTGTGTTTGTGCATGCCTAATGTGCACGCCGAATTTTGAAGATAGGGCCTTTCCTCAGTTTCCCCATCTGTAAAATGGGGATAATCCTAATTACTTTATTTTATGGTGAGTGTTGTCTAAATTGTTAGGTTAGATCATGAAAAGTGCTATTTACGCTGAGTCTTATTACTCCCAAAATCACAGCCTAGGAGAGGTTACTGTGCCCCATGACTGATATTAAACAAAAACCATCGGCTCATGCTATTCTCTGGCCTAGAAGGAACCAGTTCTCTGGTCACATAGGGTCCTACTTTGGTTGATTTCCCTTTGTCGACAGACACTGTCAGCCCTGGAGCATGGCACTCTTCCTGTCTAGAAGAGACTAGGAAAGACCTCAGCTGCCTTCAATGGAACTATGGCAATTTACACCAGCTAAGCATCTGCTTCTCTGTGCTTTGCTTACAGCGCAACCAGGTCATCAGCTCCCTTCTAGGGCAAATGGACTCTTCAGCAAGACAATCTCCCTTTGTCAGAGCTGCGGAACACTCAGCTACAGGCACCTGTGATGTCCTTAACTATGCAAAAGAAACTGTAAGTTTTGCTATTGACCTGAATGGGAGCAGGCTTGTTAACTGATGGATGGAATTATTTTTTTATGTTCAGCCTGCACCTAAGGGTGGCTGCTCATCTCCTCTGATGGGTGGCAGGAGAGAGACATTCAGCCATCTCCTGAAAAGGGTGAAATACCACCCCTGTGCAGAGGGCCAGTGCAAAGCCTTAAGACCTCATGATATGGCTCAGGTGGAACGTAAGTGCTGTGTGGCCCTTTGTGCTAGCTCTCTGCCCAAGGGTGGACTTCACCCAAAGAGCCTGAGCTACCAGAAAAGGCATTCCACCTCAGTGTCTTGGTGTGGGGGTATACACACTGGAGTGGGGTGGGGTGTCCAGTGTGGTGCATGTGACTGACTCACTTTCTAGGCACCCTAGGGAAAGAGTTGGCATATGATTTCCAAAACAAAGAACCATGGTGAGGGCAGGTCTCACTGCCTGACCCTGAACATGGCTGCTGAGCTACACAACTCCCACTGGGTGTTTCAGACTCCTCGGGGGTAAGCACAGCAAGTGAACATTTTAATGCTGCACCAGGTACAGCTCATCTCTGCCCATTTTCCCTGCCCACGTGGGAACATTGCCAGTATTAGTGTCAGTGTCAGGTCGTTGTTCCTTGGGGCACAATATAGCCTTGCTGGATGGATCTGTAGCACCAAACTACCAACGTGACTTATGTGTGTCATGGGTGTCCTAATGGTTCCATACTGACAATATGTATCTAGCTGGAAGCTGTGTGCATGGGGACATGAGCTGTTAAGTGTTCAGGCCTGCATGGCTGAGGGAAAGTGTACTGTGTCTGGAACAGATCCATTTCCAAATCAATCAGATATCTGTTGTGGAGATGGGCTCTGGTCTATGTTAATGATATTTTCAATGGATTATACCACATTGGCGTATGCGCTCTTGGAAATGCAGTGAGAACATACCAGAGCTGACAAGCATGCATGAAGGCAACAGAATTGTCATGGACAATGCTATAAAACCAAGCCCAAAGAAGCATTTACTGAACAGATCAGTATCTAGCTCACCAGACTGTATCTTTTCTTACCCTTCTAACTGATCCCTGATGTCGGAGATTTCTCTGCTGTGAATTCCCAATATCTCCTATTCTTTTACATTCGTCCTGTCAGCATGCATGCTTCTGCGGATACTAGCTGCCTCACACTACTTCCATGCTTAGCATAACAGGGATTTCTCACATTGCCTCTGATTGCTATAGCTAAAGGTTGTTTGTTTGGTCTATACACATCGTAAATGCAGGAGCTTAGCTGAACATTGCCTCTTCCTTGTCTTAATCAACCCCCTTGCTGATCACATTGTCAGTGTATGTGCTTTGATGGGGGGAGAGGGTTCAACTTGCTCTTTTGCAGTAGCTTTGGAATATCTTTCTTCTTCTGATTGCTTTGCTTGTATGTGACTCCGGCCCCTATTCTTTAAATAGTCTGCATTTTTAAACAGTTAAATATAGTTGGCCAAATCCTTTCCTTGGATATACACATATAGCTCCCATTGGTGTTCCTGGGATCCCAGAGCATACCTCTGAGGGCGGCAATTCCACAAGCTCGACTCTGCTCTGTTCAAATGCCTGCAGGGAAGCTATGGTTGAGGCTCTAATTTTCATTCTTCGGGCTCTGACTGTTTGGCTGGGAAGTAGAACAGGTGCTCTCTAGGGTGGCTGCTGCATTCCCTGTGTGGTGCTCACCGGGGAGGAAATTGGATGGAAAACACAGCCCCCATTAGCAAAGGGTGGGATTTCCGAAGCTATAAGGCATTGGCGGGCTCTGTTCCCTCTAGCCTCAGTGGGAGTTTTACCATTGGCTTCAATGGGAGCAGAGTGACGCCAGTGCTGCACGCCTTTGCAAATCTCATTCCAAGGGCCTGTCTATACTGGTATTACAGGGTGTGGCTGCAGCTCATGTAGACACACTCTGGCTGTATAGATGTCACCTAGCTAGCTCAGGTACGAGGGTCCCCTACCTCTGGCCTCATGGCTCTTGACTCTTCCACAGTTCTGTAGACAGACCCTGAAGCAAAAATCCACTCCCAGAACACCACAGGCCTGGCTGTGGCTGTTTGGTCCTGTGCCATCCAGTTCTGTGAGCCCTGGTGTCCATCCAAAGAGACAAACTAGGCAGCTAGGAATCAGTTCTTCTCCTGCTCACTCTGTGTAAATCAGGACTAATTCTGTTGAAGTCAGTGGGCCTGATTCCTCACTGCCTTGCACCTCGTGGAGTTGCTGACACCTGTGCACAGTGAGCGTACAGGCTGGGGAAGCAGATCAGCAGTGTTTGACACCCGCTATGTACTCCCTTTCCTCAGGTGGTGAGGTGCAGGGAGCGAGAACTGGGCTCAGTGGAGTTCCACCAGCGTCAAACTGGTGCAAGTGAGATCAGAATCAGGCGACTAGGGTCCTTTACCATTGTGTGGGACTGGATGGGAAGAGACCACAGGTGTGTAAAATGAAAATGGGTGTTTCTTCCTCAGTGGCAAACTACCTGCCTGAATCTGCCAATATGTGCTATCTATGGGATTACTGGCTTTGATGTCTGAGGGAAAACTACTGACCTTGTGTTTCTGGGCACAAGTGGCAGAGGCCAGGTTGTTTTGGGATACTCCTTTATGAGCCTGTTCTCCTATGGCCTATAAACGGACAATTTGGAGTATGACCCCTTGGTGCTGGACACTGGGGCTCAAAGTCTCTAAGAGAAATGCTCTGGTCACTCCTTCAGAGCCTGGAAGAAGGGCCAGTGTCTGGTGTGAGGCCCACCAGGAAGTCTGTAGCCTGTGGGGGAAGGTATGGGATAAGTTTTTGTACACAGAAGAGTCTGAGGAGCTGTAGGCAGCACTTTTCCCCACTCCTGAGCCTGCCTACTCCTGGAGAGACAAGGCCTGTTCTGGAGTGGGGGCCTCTGAGCAGGAGAGATCTGAGGATTGGGTAACAAGGCTGTGGTGTAAGGGAGGTGGCCTCTGCATGAGTGTTTCCTGCTGCACTGGGCTGAGAGGCTGGGGAAGGGGCTGTGTCCGGCCCCAACTATCTGTCTGGTAATGTTTGTTTTTTCTGGCCACCTGAGCGTGGCCATTTAAAAGCCTATAACAGACCGCAGAGAGGGCAAAGCTCCGCTGGGCCACACAGCCCATCTCCCCATCCCAGTGGGACTCGAGTACCTCTGCTACCCCACAGAAGAGCTCGTTGTCTAAGGAGGCTTGTGTCATTGGCTTCCCCTTCTGAGATGTGTGCAGCAGATGGTGCATATCTCACCATAGTCGCCATTCCCCTCATGGGCTGTGTGGGGGAGAAAAGGGAGAGTGAATCTCTGTTACTGAGCTACCAGGGCTCACCGCTCCCTGATATTAATTGTGGTTTCGCCAAAGCAGGGTTAATTAGCCACAGAAACCAGGCTGGCTGCCTGTCTGTTCCCAGGCTCCAGGTGTCAGCTGGGCTTCATCTTCTCTTTTTCACTCCCTTGCTCTGCTGCCCGAGGACAGCCTGCAGCCAGAACGCCCTTTCTCCTTTCACAGGCTATTTTTAAAAGAGCCCTTCTCTTTTTCTCTAAGCCTTACTGCTGAGACAGCACCTTTCTGCCTCACTGATGACATGTGAGGCTACAATTTTCCAGCAGAGGGAGCTGTTGGGTATCAGAAAAATCCCCCATTGGATTTGGAGGAGCTGGGGAAAAAAATAAAATACCTAAGTAGGTTAAAGAGGAGGGAAGAGAGCAATATATAAAGAGGCTGGGGCTGTGGGAGTCCCCATCTGTGAGCATGCGACACCCTTCTCTCTCCTCTTCCTTCTTCCTTCACTCCTGGAAACAGGAAGGAGTCTCTGCAATGAGGAATGGCATTTTAAAATTAATGCTGGGAAGTGATTAAAAATCCCGGCACGATGGCCAAAATCTCCCTACTCCCAGTGAGAGATTTAGCTCCCAATAAAAAGTACTGCATGAAATATTAACTCTTCAGTGCTAAGGCCAGGGGCTGTGAAGGGAGCATGCATGTGGCATAGCAGCAGTGCTGCAAGGGGGAGGGATGCTCCTCATACAGCCTGCAGGGCTGCTACAGGGATGAATGAGCCCAGGTGATCAAGTCCGCAGGGCTGCTGCAATTGTAGGGCAGCTGCAAGCAGGGAGTGCCCCATGCACCCTCACGCCTGCTGCAGAGAGACTGTGTCCCAGTGTGCAGGGAATCTGAATCCTTTACGTGCCATTAGATGAACAAGGCTTTCCCATCTCTGTCTGTTCTGGGCTGCTCTTTGCATCTCCTCTATGTCAAGTCCCAGTTACTACTGTTCGGGGGAAGGATTCTTTTTCTCTGCCTTTCTCTAGTGTCCTTCCAGCTGTTCAATGGCAGCCTGCTCTGGCGTCCCTCTTAAGGCAGATCCCAGATATTGCCATCTTTTTTTCTGGGTAACTCTGGAGGGAAGGTATTGTGGAACTCTGATGAATCACAGTATTTGTTCATGCCCGTTTTACTACCTAGTATTTTCCTGAGGCAGGTGCATTGGAAGGCATTTAGTCGTCTGTACCTTTGGTGGACTTCCAGCTTTCACAACCATATATTAAGATGGAAATAAATAACATTTGAATTGAATCCATAGTTTGATCTTTAAGGTGCAGATTTTCAGCCAATTCTTGTTTAAGCTGGTGAATGCAGCTGCTGCCTTACCAAGTCATGACGTTATTTCCTTCTGGCTGTCCCCAATGGCTTGTGGAGGGATATATTTAATCCATAGGGCTACTGCAAATAGGGGGTGCCCTAGGCAATGCATGGGGTGGGGTGGGGGAGTACACCCACTGCAACTTGTAGGGTTGCTGCTGGGAGGGGCTGCACCATGCATTATCTATAGGGCTGCTGTGCAGAGAGGGTGTGCCCAATGCAATCCATAGGGGTATATACAGGGAGGGGGGTATGCCTGGTGCAATCCACGGGGGTCACTGGTGGGAGGAGGCTGCCCTGTGCAATCAGTAGGGCTGCACTCCACAGTGTCTGTACATCAGCCTGGGAGTTAGAAACTGCACACTCATCGGACTGGCCCTGTTAAAGAAATGAAAATCCAGTGTGACTGGACACTCTTCTCCCCATCGTGAGTCTCGCCCTGAAGGGCTGGTTCTCTGTGTTCACCCGGGGATGGATGGCTAATTGGGACACACTCTCCTATCTGTGCCGATCCAGGAACTGCCTTGCCGAAGGAGAGGAAGAATAGGTTCCTAGCAGCCAGCTGGCTTCATAAGCTGTAGCCAGAAGGACTTTATGCTGTGTGTAGGCAAGCTGGAGAGAGGAGGAGGAGGGCTGCGTCTCTCTCCTTCTCTGTCTGTCTTAAGACAAGCCACTATTTCAAGACCTTGAAGCAGTGAGTGGTGGGACACAGTACGGTCATTCTGGGCTTGATTGAGTCCCCAGGAGAATACCTGAGCCTGGCAGAAATCTGCATGACAGTGTTAAAAGGAAAGGCAAAAATAAGAGCCATGCTCCCATGCATGGTGCTGTGGGTGGACAGCCACAGCAGAAAGCCATATGCCCTTGCAGTCAGTGTGCAAATGGATCTTCCCATAGCACACTGCTAGCTAAAGGGGGCATATCCCCTCCTAGATGGGATGTCCTGAGACACAGAGTATGAGATACTGAGAAACCTTCCTTTGCACATATTACACCCTCACCTGGGGGGCAGCCAAGCACCCCCGAACGTTCGAGAGGGCACCATTCCTGAACAAACGGAGCCCAGTGTGTAAACTGTGCTCTTTTTGTGATTGCCTGACTGCCGTCCTGGAAGGGCCAGCCCATAGGGTGCTCCAGTGACTGCCCTTCATTGTGTCCCAGAGCTCCAGGAGCCTGCAATTAAAACACTAAGGCTCCTATGGTGGCTGAGATTTTCAAAGTTACCTAAAGGATCCAAGTGCCCAATTCACCTACATTTTCAGTTCCTTGGGGCAGCTTGGGAAATCACAGCCTCATGGTAAACAGAAAGGAGCTTTACTGAGTCTGCCCCAGTGGGCTGGAAGGCCACCTAGAAGTGTCTAACCATGGTCCTGTCCCAGAAGTCACTGAGGCTGGTTTGAGCCCGGGGCAGATTCTGCAGGGCCCTATCTTTACTTCACTTGTTGCCAAATCCCAATCAGGAGTGCAGAGAGGATGATCTCTCTGGAGCTCGTTCCCTCCATCCTGGGACTGCTCCTCCTGAACCCTACAAAAGTTACTCCTTGAGGGATAGTGAAGACATCACATGGCCCGAGAAGGACCCCGCCATTGGAAACTTCCTTCGTTTGAGAGGAAGAAAAAGTGCTCCCTGTGTAATAGGGGAGTGGGCAAAGCCCTGTAGCAGTGCTGGCAATGGGTAACAGCTGTGGCTTCTCCTTCTCTGGGAGCTTCAGTGAGGGGGCTTCCTGCCCTGCATTTCTCTCTCTCGCTCTTTGCACATGCATTCCTCCATGCCTGGGGGTACTGCTGCTGTGTAAACAGGGCGTAGTGTACTCCATCTCCTGCTGGAGGGCCCAGGTGCCCTATTGATTCAGACACAAAATGTGAACCCATGATTAAGCAGTGGGTGATATGAAACCCTCTATGGTTGAAGGTGCCAAGCCACCCTGGCTCAGAGCACTGGATGTTCCTGTGGGGGAAATGCAGCTCTGCAGCATGGGGATTTCATAGCCTGCTCCCTGGGGACAGGTCTGGACAATGGGGCTGCAAAACATGGGCCACACCCCAGTGTGGCTGTCTCCTAGTCGTGCTAACCTCTACCTTAGCATCTCTCTCCCTCTTTGTTTCTCATTTTCATCTCATCCCATGGGAGAAGAGAGTCTCCGTGGTTTTTTAGGGCCCCATAGTCTCTGCCATCTGCTTTCCAAGGAGACTTGCTAAGGACCATTTCTGAACAATAACAGTCACACTTAGACTCTAAATGGCACTATGCATTCTCAAAGTCCTGTGCAGATGTTATCTGACTCATCTGTAGAGTCCCCATGGGGGAAGGGATATATTAGCTGCAGTGCACAGATGAGGGACCTAAAATTGCAACCGCATGTGAACACTAACCGCTAGGCAGGCTTGTCAATTGTTTTTTTAATTTTACTGCTCTTTAAAATGTTGCATAGATTAAGTCTAAGATCTCAAGAGACACTGCTCCCTCGGCCCTCGATCCGTCAGATCGTGCCTGAAGGCAATATTGTCACCTTCATCCCCAGGCTGGGACAAGCCATATTGCCTTTCTACAGAGACCTGAAGAAGGTGTGATGTGTCCATACCCAGAACATCTGTGTCTCTCTCAGCACTGTGGTTAGTGCCACCGTATCGCAGCAGTGCTAGTGAACTTGAAAATTGTCTCAAGGCAGGAAGCCTGGAGGAAAACACTGAAAGCAGAACTTTGGAGTAGGGCAGCCAAGAGTTGTATTAGGCTTGTGAGACAAAACTACTATGCTGCCTAACAGCTGTTTCGCGGCACTTTGGACTTTCCATGAGGGAGGGGGAGGAGCGGGGATGTGGCGCGCTCAGGGAAGGAGGTGGAGAAGAGGTGGAGCAGGGGCAGGGACTTGGGGGAAGGGGATGGAATGGGGGTGGGGACTTTGGGGAAGGGGTGGAATGGGGGTGGGGTGAGGGCGGTGCAGGGGCAGGGCCAGTGTGGGGTCGAGCACCCACTGGGTAAAGGGGAAGTCGGTGCCTATGGCCCTAGTGCTGTTCTACACTAGAAAATTAGATCAACCCAGCTATGTCACACAGGTATATACCTAAGGTTGCCAACTTTCTACTTGCACAAAACTACTATGTTACAGGCTGTGGTGCTGCTCTGGGCTCTTCCTGACTGGACGTGGCATCAGCAGATGATGAGTTTGCCAGTTACCTCATCATCCAATGGTGATGGCAGAATAAATTCCAGCCTCTTTAACTGTTTGGAAGTGATGGCTCAGGCCAGAAGACAGAGCCTTTCAGGATGAGCAGAGAGTGTTTGCCTTTGAGCTCTCCAGACTGGAGGGCAGAATTTTCTAGGCTAGTGCATAGAGCAAAATGGGACTGGAAATGGCCCCTCTAAGGAACCCCACAAACTACTGGAAAAAACAAACTCCCACTGTCAAGAGCAAGCCCAGGTTACTGTGACCCGTCAGAGTCTCAGGCCAGTGGGCTCTGGGACAACTACTTCTAAGGGGAGGGGGAAACCAGAATGGCCCCTGATCTGCAGGAAGCTCTCACAGGGGAGGTCCCAGTGGAGGGGATGATGTCTCCTGGGCCCAGGCTTGTGGAGCAGAAGGTCAGGCCCTGAGCTGCCTTGCATCCAGCCCGGCTGCCAGAGGGGTGTCAGGCTGCATATTGTTCCTTCCGCCTCTAGCCTGCTGCAGGAGCGCAGGACAGTGTGTGGGCTATGGAGGGTGTATGGGAGGTGGCCCACCCAGGCAGCTGTTTGCTTTACCTGTGCTTAAGGCAGACAATGCCTCAGACATTCAGTCCGCTCATGTCCCACATCTGGGTGGCGCTGGCCAATGATGACAGCAACATTTGCAGACAGGTATTGTCTCCTCTCCCATAAAGCCACTGGGATGGGCAGTGAGTGTCTAATCTAACAGAGCTGTGTGGGGAGTTGAGCCTGGAAATTGCTTCTCCACTCTATCCCTATCGTTCCTTCCTCTTCCCTCCACTTCACCTGAATCCCCCCGTAGGCAGCGTTTCCAGCCTAGCTGACAAAGGGGCTGCTTCTGGGTAGCAGGATGGATTTCTTGCCTCTTTCATTGTCTCTGTTCTTCCTCTCCTCACTCCATCTCCTGGTTTCCCTCTTCGTTCTTTCCTGTGTCCCCTCCTTCCTGCTTTCCTCATCTCTCCATCCCTTGTCATCTGCCACCTCTCTCATCCTCCCCAATGGCATTCTGGTGCTCTCTCCCCCTCAGTCAACTCAAGATTCCTGGCCGACTTTGATGCATGGGCCGGGGCGGGGGGTGGGGGAGGAATACTGAGCAGGCCTGTTGGCTTCAATAAAGCTACTCACATGATTCAGGGCTGCGGGATTGGGCCCTGGATGGCGCTGCTGCACTCTCCTGGTGTCATTCCAACACAGATCTCTCTGTCTCTGCAGAGAAAAGGTAGATACAGACAGAGATCTCTGTATGATATATAGAACTTAGTCTTTTTTTGGACAAAGCCTCTGTTTTGCAGGAATTGATCTTGTGCAATTGGTGTGACGATCAAGTGCCCCGTATCTCTTCCCGAAAGGACGGGATCACATAGAAAGGCAGTGGCAGCAGCCCTGGCTCTGTAGTCCCAGGCTGCAGTGTGCTGGTGGCACTCACAAGTGGTCGTAAATTCCATTTCACTCATATCTGCAAAAGCTGATGCAGTCAAATAAAGCTGTTCTGACAGCAGCGTTTAATAGCCCTGCTGTATGCAATACCTCGGGTTCACACACTCGCTGACAATGGATGTGTGTTTTCACAAAACGAGAATTTACTGTCTTAGCACCGGATTTACAGCCCCACCAGCCACTCAATACTCATGGACACAAAGTACGGAGAAGGAGAGACAATGCTTGTTCAAACCAAAAAGCAGCTTTCGTGCATCTCTGCTTGCTGAAGTCAGCAAAAAATTAACTCATCAGTCACCATGGCTGAGGGATAGGGAGGAAGCCAGCCAAGCCCAAGAAATGCAGACAATGGAAGCAAGGTGTCCCTCCTTCCAAAGTCCTTTGTCTTTTGCCGTGCATGTTTGTGCTGTGATTTGAGACGTCGTACTGGTTGCAGTGCTTCGAGCCAAACATGGCGCAAGATTCCGTGCAAGGCTCCCTGGGCCCCCCAACTATCCCCTCCTCCCACCTCTGCTATGCCCTTGGGGAAGGTGTAGACTGATAGAAGTGGGGCATTTTTTAGATAAGACCTGGAATCAAGGTCCTCAGTACCTGTAGCCATTAAAAATTGGATGGTGCTTTTCACAAGAGTAAAGGCACCCTACCCGAATTCCAGCTTCAGTATTAATGATGACACTGGAACAAATCCAGCTCTGATTGAACTCCATTGACTTTAACAGAGTTGCATCAAGGAAGAATTTGGCTCATTCTGCCTGCTTTAATTCCCTCTTCAGTTTTAACTGGATACAGCATTCTTTGTTTCCTCCCTTGTGCTGTTCTGGTGCACTGTTGCATTCCACCCCAGAGGTAGCTGCATTTCGGTGATTCACAACAGCGCGTGGCCGTGCTTTCTTCCTGATTGCAGTCAAGTCAGTTTCTAACACTTTGATGGAAACAAGCAGTTGAACTTGCTATCTACATGACCATGGGGGTGCCTGTCACAGCCTGCATGGCACACACCAGTACTTGTACTTATTATCAGGACCAAAGGCCGTGTGGTTAGTCATCTTATTACCACATGGATCTTCTTGGGGCTTTTTCTTTTTCTACAGTGTTCAAAGTTTGGGCCTTTCTTTATATTGCATATAGTGGCCTCTCCATGGTGAAAGGTGCAGCCAGCTGTCATTATAAAGCTCTCTTCTAACACGGCCCTGTCCTGAGTAGGAATAATTCAGTTATGCCAGCGTGGGCTGTCATGGATGAAAGAGCTCATAGAAGTCATCTCATTTATTGATTAATATCTAAGCTAAATTTCCAATCAAAATTCTCGATGGAAAGTTGGGATCGCGTACAATCCGTCAAGCTAGCTACAGGACCTCATGGAGGTTTTTAGGGGCCTGGGGCAAAATCTGTAACTTAGACAAGGAAAAAACAAACCACCTAAGTGTGCAAAAACACTGAGGGGAGGCCCAGGTTGGTTTGGGGACCCCCCCTCTCCAGGTGGCCCTGGCTATTTATCTGCTTATCTAGGTTAGAGATCTGTATGCTGCCTTTCAGCAGAGTATCTCAGGTCTCCCAAGTTGAGCAGACTGGCAAACTTCATGGAACGTCCAGCTCCTCCCCTGTCCCTGGTTACACAAAGCTCTGCTTGGGCTAGGGTTCCTCTTTTGGGGTGGGGCAGCAGTTTACGGTCATTCTGGTTGTGGTATCAAAGAAGTGGGGCTTGCAACATTCCCAAAAGATGGTCAGACTTGGGTGGGGCAATCACCTCTGGAATTTGTTCCGCAGCCTCTGGCCCAGGCATCCCAATGTGCATTGCCCCAGAAGAGTGCAGTTGCCTTGGCAGTTCATTCATGGAAAGAGGCAAATAGGTTGCTGGAACCAAATTGCATAGGGTGGGTTCAAAGCCCTGCAGGAAGATGCCATTCTCTGTTCAACTCCAGAGCTTTGGAGAGTCGTTTCTAGAGAGCCCTAGGCATAGGCACCGACTCCGTGGTTGCTCCATGGCTGGAACACCCACTGGGAAAAACTTGCGGGTGCTTAGTTCCCACTGGCAGCCAAGCTCTCCCCACCTCCTTCTTGCTGCCTCCTCCCTCAAGCGCACTGCGTCCCCGCTCCTCTGCCTACCTCCCAGCACTTTCTGCCACCTTGCTGCCTAACAGCTGTTTTGTGGCACTTTGGACTTTCCGTGAGGGCGGGGGAGGAGCGGGGATGTGGCGCGCTCAGGGAGGGAGGTGGAGAAGAGGTGGAGCAGGGGCAGGGACTTGGGGGAAGGGGGTGGAATGGGCGTGGGGACTTTGGGGAAGGGGTGGAATGGGGGCAGGGTGAGAGCGGTGCAGGGGCAGGGCCAGGGGGGTCGAGCACCCACTGGGCAAAGGGGAAGTCGGTGCCTATGGCCCTATTGCTGTTCTACACTAGAAAATTAGATCAACCCAGCTATGTCACACAGGTGTATACCTAGGGTTGCCAACTTTCTACTTGAACAAAACTGAACACTCTTGCCCCGCCCCCTGCACCACCCCTCCTCTGAGGCCCCACCCCCATACCCTGCCCCATCTTTGAGGCCCCTCCCCCACTCACTCCATCCTCCCGTCTCCTGCTCTCCCCACCCTCACTCACTCACTCATTTTCATCAGGCTCTGGGGGTTGGGGTGTCGGAGGGGGTGAGGGCTCCGGCTGGGGGTACAAGCTGGAGGGGGGAATCAAAGCTTTTGGAGTATGGGCGGGGGTTCTGGGCTGAGGCAGGGGGTTGGGGTGTGGGCGGGGGTATTGACTCTGGGCTGGGGGTATGGGTTCTGGGGTGTGGCCAGAAATGAGTTGTTCAGGGTATGGGATGGGGCTCTGGGCTGGGGCAGAGGGTTGGGGTGCAGGGGATGTGAGGGCTCCGGCTGGGGTGCAGACTCTGGTGTGGGGCCAGGGATGAGGGATTTGAAGTGCAGGAGGGGGATCCAGGCTGGGGCTCAGGGTTTTGGAGTGTGGGAGAGAGCTCTGGGCTGGGGCAGGGGATTGGGGTGCGGGGTGTGTGTGAGGGATCTGGCTGGGGGTGCAGACTCTGGGGTGAGGCTGGGAATAAGAGGCTTGGGGTGCAGGAGGGGGTCAAGAGTGTAGGCTCCAGGCAGCACTTACCTCAAGCAGCTCCTGGAAGCAGCAGCATGTCCCCTCTCTGGCTCATACATAGAAGCATGGCCAGGCAGCTCTGCACACTGCCCCGTCCGCAGGTGTTGCCCTACAGCTCCCTTTGGCTGTAGTTGCTGGCCAATGGGAACTGTGGAGCTGGTGCTTGGGGCAGGAGCAGCATGCGGAACCCCCTGGATGTCCCTACGCTTAGAAGCTGGAGGGGCGACATACCTCTGCTACCGGGAGCTGTGTGGAGCCACAGCAGGCAGGGAGCTTGCCTTAGCCCCACTGTGCCGCTGACTGCACTTTTAATGGCCCAGTCAGCAGTGCTGACTGGAGCTGCCAGGGTACCTTTTCTGACCAGGTGTTCTGGTTGAAAACTGGACACCTGAAAACGCGTGTATCACCACTCACCCAATGATGTAGTTAAGCTGACTCAAGTCACTGTGGAGACAGTGCTAGGTCGATGGAAGATTCTTCCATCAAATAGCTACTGCCTCTCGGGGAGGTGGATTTCCTACGCCCATGGGAGAACTCCCGCCACTGAAGTGCTGCCAGGGCACCGCTGTAGCATTTCAAGTGTAGACAAGCCCCTAACATTCATTAGAAATACTCACTTGGTTTGTAGAGGACTCCTCTACTGTCCCGGCTGTCCTCCTCTTAGGCCCCATGTCCCACTCCTCTGCCTCAGCTCCCTGGGCTCCTCCTGGGAGCTCCGGTTCTGCTTCTCGCCCTCCACTCTTGCCCTCCTGCCTCTGATTCCCCCCTCCCCGCAGTGCTCTTTTCCAGGGCTGTTTGTATTCCTGAGGTACCTGCAGCACTAGCCTCGCTGCTGTGCTGCGCCTGCGGGTATTATTCAGGGGTGTGCATGGGTGTGTGAGAAACAACCTACTAATTTAGTGAATGAGTGACAGCTGCGAAGCTTTCCCCAGGGCCCCTCCAATCCACACCCACCCCAGAGCCCCCAGGCCCCTCCCAGCCCCTACCCCAGGAGCTGATAGTCCCTGCCCCTAAGAGATTGCCGTTATGCACAGAGCGAAGGGCCAGGAGAAGAGCTGTGCAGCAAAGCAGGGCAGGGGAAGGAGGAGTGGGAGGGCCCCTGGGGTAGAATAAGAGAGAAACTCTTCTGTGGCTGGAGGGTGGCACACAGGCATGAATGGGGAGAGAGCCAAAGGGAGCAGAAAGGAGAGGGCTGAGAGGTGTAGGCGGGGGCAGAGAGGGACTGGCAGGGGAAGCCTTAGGTAGAGCGAAGGAAGAACTGAAATATAATACTGGGGGAGAAGGGAAGCCAGGGAAGCAGGAGGTATAACATTATCTGAGTGGCCTCGTTCAGGATGGGAGGGCAGTTCAGTCTCCACGGCCCATTCAGCCCTTCGCCTCTGAGCTGGAGTCCCTGGAAAAATCATAGAGCAGGTACTCAAGGAATCCATTTTGAAGCACTTGAAGGAGAGGCTCAATGGGTAGTGATCAATGGCTCAATGTCTATTTGGCAGCTGGTATCAGGCGGAGTGCCCCAAGGGTCAGTCCTGGGGCCAATTTTGTTCAACATATTCATTAATGATCTGGATGATGGGATGGATTGCACCCTCAGCAAGTTTGCAGATGATACTAACCTGGGGGGAGACATAGATATGTTGGAGGGTAGAGATAGGGTCCAGAGTGATCTAGACAAATTGGAGGATGGGACCAAAAGAAATCTGATGAGGTTCAACAAGGACAAGTGCAGAGTCCTGCACTTAGGACAGAAAAATCCCATGCACTGCTACAGGCTGGGGACCCACTGTCTAAGTGGCAGTTCTGCAGAAAAGGACCTGGGGATTACAGTGGACGAGAAGCTGGAGATGAGTCAGCAGTGTGCCCTTGTTGCCAAGAAGGCTAACGGCATACTGGGCTGCATTAGTAGGAGCATTGTCAGCAGATTGAGGGAAGTGATTATTCCCCTCTATTCGGCACTGGTGAGGCCACATGAGAAGTATGGTGTCTAGTGTGGGGCCTCCCACTACAGAAAGGATGTGGACAAATTGCAGAGAGTCCAGTGGAAGGCAATGAAAATGATCAGGGGGCTGGGGCACATGACATAAGAGGAGAAGCTGAGGGAACTGGGCTTATTTAGTCTGCAGAAGAGAAGTGGGACGGGGGATTTGATCGCAGCTCTCAACTACTTGAAGGGGAGTTCCAAAGAGGATGGAGCTAGGCTGTTCTCAGTGGTGAAAGATGCCAGAACAAGGAGCAATAGTCTCGCATTGCAGTGGGGGAGGTGTAGGTTTGATATTAGGAAAAACTTTTTCACTCAGAGAGTAGTGAAGCACTGGAATGGGCTACGTAGGGAGGTGGTGGAATCTCCATCTTTAGAGTTTTTTAAGGCCCAGCTTGACAAAACCCTGGCTGGGATGATTTAGTTGGGGTTGGTCCTGCTTTGAGCAGAGGGTTGGACTAGATGACCTCCTGAGGTCTCTTCCAACCCTAATCTTCTATGATTCTTCACTTCAGACATGTCCTGAAGACACTTTTGCACATACTTGGTGTCATGCAAATTATTATTATTGTGTTAGTAAATTCAGAGCCCCTGCGGAGAGGAGAATGGGACCAGGGTTATTACCATAAATGATTAGATTGTATAAACACCTGGGAAACCCAGTTAACATGGGCTCCGATTGTGCCAAGTATCTTGTATGCAAGTACAAGCGACACTAGACTGGCCCTACCCCAAAAAGCTCACAATCTACGTGTTGGACAGGACACAGCCAGAGGATGAAATAGACAAACAGGGTGTGGTGTCGTGGGAGGACAAGGTAGACATTAAACAAACAGAGTTCAACAAGAAAGCAGAAGTCACAATCAGTTCAGAAGGAACTTCCCATTTCCAGAAATGTACGGGCCCTTTGAAGAATGGGGGCTGGAGCTGCTCATTCATTCAATTCTCTCTTAATCCACCACTGATTCCTGCAAAACTCATCACTCATAGGCAGGGTGTTGTGCAAAGGCAAATTATATGGCCCATGGGCCATTTGGCTAGAAGGCTCTAATTCAGCCCACCAGCAAGCAGAACAGGCCTATTTTAGCTTCTTTTTAGTGAGGCACCAGGGCTGGCCATAAGCGCTTGTGCCGTGTTTTAAAGTGGTGCAAAGTCGCACTGTTCTGATTGGGTACAGGCTGTCACCCACAATGCACTGATGTGAAGGACTTCACTAGGTTCAGGGCAAGGACGCACTGGGTATAGGCCGAAGCAGTTGCCCAAAGTCCCCTGGCACAAGAGCAGCTCTGAAACCCAGGCAGACAGAAGCACAATTTGCGTCAGAGAATTTAAGTGATTTGCCTAAGGTCATACAGCCAGTCAGTGGCAGAGATAGGAATAGAACCCAGGAGTCCTGCTGCCTACTTTTCTGTTCAAACCACTAGAGCCCACTTTGAAGAACAATTGGCTGCTGTTGGAATGGCCATCGATGGAGCCAGGTGGCAAGTCCAATTCAGGCTGGTTGGCAGAGGCGGGATGAGGCAGCGACATCAGTGACCTTGCTGATTTATTCATTAGACAGTGTTTAGAAGAGGGAGAGGATTGATTTGTCTGTCAAACACAACACCAAACCAGGAGGCCTGTGAGAAGAGGACTAATAGTGCATCTCACACGGAGGCGAGAGTGTGACTCATCCATTCAGGCACCTTTTAATTTTATTTTCCTGCCATTCAATCCTTCCACTTTTCATTCTTTCCACTGTCTCGGGCAGCTTATTGATATGAACCTAAATTTAAGGGGTTATTTTGCATCTAAAAGTAGGCTAACCAGAATGCAATAAGATGCTGGAGCAGGCTCTGAATTATTATTTGTTGTTGGTATTACAGTAGTGGCTAGAGACACCCCCTGAGACTAGGGCGTCGTGCTAAGCACTGTACACAAAGGGAGAGACAGTTTGTGCCTTGAAGAGTTCACAATCTACATAGTCAAGTCGGAATCATTCCATGTTACCAAAGGGAAACTGAACCACAGAGAGATTAACTGATTTTCCCAAGGTCACGCAGGAAGTCTGTGGCAGTGCTGAGAACGGATTCCAGATCTCTTGAGTCCTAGGGTAACATTTTAAACGTGCCTAGGTGACTTAGGAGCCTATACCCCATGTTCATAAGCTTTTTAGGGACTTAGGGACAGTTTTGGGAAGATCTCTAGATACTAACAGATGAAGCTGGGCCCTTAATGGGACGTTCAAAAGCCATTGAGTTCAGTGGCTCCCGATTGCCTAAGTCACTTTTGAAAATATGACTGAGGCTCCTAAGTCACATAGGTGCTTTTGAAAATGTGACCCAGAGCCAAGCAACCCTTCCATTGTGGCTGTTTAATCCACCTTAGACAATGACATCGTAGTGCTGCCCCTCACCCTAGTTCACATCCATTGTGTACAATGCATGGTGCTTACCCACCAGTGTTCCATTTGCAGTCCTTGCAGAGTGGGGATTTGTGTTTTGCATTCCTGTGAATTCCTGCAGAGTGTGAATAATTTGCCAGGCTTTGTTTTCTCAGCCGCCGTCCCTGGTTTTATTGTTCTCTAAGCGTGCTGTAAAACCTTCTGTCTTATTCATGACAAAACGCCAGTTCCTTCCCTTATCCTCATAACTGGAAGCTGGGCAAGCTGCTCTTCCCCTCCATGGGAGACATCAGAGGAGTGCCCTTCCTAAAGAGAAGTGACCAGTGCTGGAGATGGATGAGGTCAGTCTAATAATCCTGTCCCTTTGACAAGCTGCATTTCTTATATCGGAGCACCCAGTGTCCTGCCTTTATCCTCTGAGCTTCTCCAGCCTTGCTCCAGCAGCGATCTTCAACCTGTGCCCAGAAAGAATGGAAAGATCACTATTCCGCTGGGGCATCTGAAAGGAATTCAGTCTTTGTTCACTGCTGGGCTTCTTTTCCTGCCAATGATTCCTAACCCTGACCTGGGGACAGTCTTTGGGGGCCATCAAAGTCAGTTGAAAGACTTCCATTGACTTCAGTGGGTTTGGAGTCAGGTCCTGACTGAGCATGTGAGGGAGAATTCACTGTCTGTGCTAATTTGCTTCTTGGATTCTTCCTCAGTGGTCTGGTAAAGCAAGAACTTTGGAAAAATTCCTACACCTACAGGAATAGCAGGTACTCATTTGCAAGTGTAGTAACTGGATTTTGCAGTGTCTTTATTTGCCACTAGCATTTTTCACTCTGTAATTTGTGTTCCTCCTCCACAAGTTTGGGGCTTTTATTCTCTAGCTGCACAGTTTTGCCCTCTGCCCCAGCTCCATCACTTAATGCAATCAACCTACTGAAAGTGGTTCCATCTTGTATTGAGAATAATCAGTCAGTTAATTATGTAAATGAAGGAAGCCCAGCATCTCTGACTCCTGTTGCAAAGCAGAGGCAGCATGAGTCTGCCGGTTTATTTATGCGTTCCCAGCAAGAGGTTCCTTTAAGCCATGTATTACGCCCTACGCAGGCTTTAAGACATGAACGAAAAAGCCAACTGAGAGATTCCTGGGCTGCTGGAAAGCAAAGAAGGATTAATACATAAGAATTGAATGCCCCCCTACCAACTCCCTTCATTCCTATGCAGATAAATGAGGGATACCCTCAGCATGAGGGCAGCCCAGTTGGAAACCAACTGTTCTCTCACTGTGGAGCGATTTCAGAGAGTCTCCTGGAGCCTTGAGAGAGGACAGCAGTAAAAGTAACGAACAAACTAATGATGAGTGATCCTGTGAAGATCTGGCTAATCCTACTTTGCATTTCTGTGTAGTGCCTTCTGTCTGTTTGAGGATCTCAAAGCACGAATGCATTAAGAAATACTGTATAGCCCTTCATTAGCCTGGCCTCCACCATGACGCCGGTGGGTGAGCAGCCTACTGTAACAACTAGGCAGGTGGCCTGCTGATGATTTATTCACTTAACAGCCCTATGAAACCACCAAATTGGACACTTGCTAAGAGATGCCTTTTGAGTTCCTACCACTGGCCTCATCATTGTCTTTCCTTCCTTCTTCCCTCATTGCTTTCTACACCCATCTCTCCCAGCTTTGTCCCGACTTAGATTGTCTGCTCTTTGGGGCAAGAACTGCGTGGCCCTGATCCTGACTGGGCCTGTCTTATACACATGACAAATAAGAATCCCTGTGAGACAGGAGGACAGAAATGTTAAGTGACTTGTCCATGACAGTAAAGAAATTTAATGGCAGAGCCAGGACCCAGATCTCCAGATTCCAGTTCCCATGCTTTAGCCACTACTAGATCAAGTGTCCCCCCGAGGAGAAGTACCACCATGTTCAGACATTTACCTGAATCTGTTTGGGTGACTGATCGAGTAGAAAAGCCTGAAAGTTTTCTCACTTAGCAGCAGCAGCTGCAGCAGCAGCTGGGTTTCAGTGAAGCTGGAAATGCTACAAGAATATAACTTTGCCCCTGGCACTGGTACAGCTGCTCCCAGTCCCATCTGGGCTGAGGAACCCCAGAAGTGTGCACTGATGAAGGAAAGAAAGATGAATGGAAAACATTAAGCAAACTCTTTCTACCTCATGAATGGTTTGGGGTGAAGGTTCAGGGTGATAAAAAGTGTAGGAACATCTTTTAATGGCTAGGAATCTCAAGATTTCTACTCCCAGCACTGCCATGGACTTAGTGTGCAAACTCAGGCAAGTCTTTTCATTTCTCCATGCCTCAGTATCTCTATCTATAAAACAGGGTTAGTGATGGATCTGTATCATGGCAGGAGTGGGTGGGGCAGGCCTGGGAGGCTAAGTAACTAATATCTGCAGAGAGCTCCAGAGCAAGAGTAGGGCAAAGCATTATTTAATATTCATTGACTGATATTGTGTCATTTCATTCAGTATAAAATGGTGTGTGAACCTTTTCCTAGTTTCTAAAGAGACCCAGGGTGAAACGAGCAGCATCATTTGGGAGAGAATAATGTAGAGGTTAAGAGACATCTCTCACTGCTGGAGTTAACAGGCTGCACTTTTGTAGTGGCTATTCACTTACATAGAACACACAGCCTTACAGGCTTTAGCATCAATCAGAATGGTGGGGACTTCGGCCGTCACTCGGGGATTCGAACCCTTTATAAGTCACTTCATCTCTTGATGTTGAAAAGACAAAAATAATGAACCTCTTGAAAGGAGGTGCCAATTGTCCTCCCGTTCCATTGTGGCGATGTTTGGACACCAGCTATAGAAGGCTAGAGTCAAAGAAAACTTGTTGAACGACTAAATCAGCTTACAGAGCTTTGTAGCGATTTATTCCGCTCTTTGGTCCTTTGGGTTTGTGTGCCTCTTGTAAATGAGCTTATTATTCTATCATGATTCATGGCTCTGCAGAGGGTGTCTGTGCCACCAGGGAAGAGAGAGGAGCTGGCGTTGGAATATTTGAAGTGTAGATCAAACAGAAGTAAAGCTGAAATGCAGAGGAAGGGAGAGGAAAGGAATGGCTGGCCACAGAGAGGGCTGACAGATAACCACATGTGTGATGCAGCCAGAGAAGGTGATGGCCCTCCATGATCAGTACCATCCCTGTCTCTGGCACTCATTTCCGGGGTTTTAGAGATTGCTGAGTGATTTGATGCCTCTCAAGCTACCACGTCACCACTCGCACCCTCTCTCAAGGGCAGCTTCCAACCTCTGCTTTCTTTCCTGGGAACTTTCACATTCTTCTTTCCTTCCTCCAGGGATCTGCTCCCTCTCCACACAGGGAAATTCAGCCTTCCTCCTCTGATGACTGGGTTTCTTATGGGGACACTCTGCTCCTCCACAGATCAAGCTGTCCTAAGAGTCCTTCCTGCCCCATTGATCAAACTCCGCTTAGAACATACGATATCTTGTCCTACTTACTGGCACTGCACAGCTGGCTTAGTCACACTGAGCCCCTTCTGTCACTGGAGATTAATACCACAAATGGAAACCATCCGGCGGTTTGAGACGGGCCTTCAAGATGTCCCAGCCCGTCATCTGCATGTCTGATCTAATCTGTCAGTCAATGTCTCCTTGGTAAGAGAGTGACAGCTTGAACCAGGCTGCTTAGCCACATGCTACCGCATGTTTGGTGCCTCCGAGTTGTCAAGGCAAGAAATGGTCCATCTTTTAGTCCCTCCCTTTATCTTTCCAGGGCACTGTGTGAGAGCTATGTCCCACACAGGCCTCACCTGGCCATGAACTAGGTGGGTTTTCTCTGAATTATTCAGCCACAGGCCAGGTGAGAGGGCCATGGTGCAAGCCAATTAGGTCCAGTCTCGGTCCTGTGTGAGTCCTTTTAGTTTTTCCAGAGACCCTCTCAGCAAAGGGTTCTTTGCATATCACCTGACAGCTGCTGGTGCAGCTGTGGCCATGTTCACTCAGGCTGACCTTGGGAGGTCTCCTCCTCTGATCCTGTTCTCTAGAGTCACTTAGGAAATCAGGGCCGGATTCTCCTCCCCTTTACGCTGGCATAAATTAGGAAAAACTCCACTGAAGTCTATGGAGTTAAACTCGTGTGAACCAGAGGACAACCATGCTCACAGTCTTCATGTTTACTTTGTCCTGAACTTTCTCCACATGCTTCTCTACTGATGGACCCACATTTCTGGACTGGAGCAGCCTTCCTTTTTTTGGCAGCAGGTGGGGTATTTATTCTCTGTGTTTGTTCCATCATGGGTTTGGTGCTCACACTTACTGGACCTCGCTCTGCCTTGTCTCTCTCCTTATTACTTCCATTGTGGAGGTTGGAGGCATGCCTGAAAACAAATATGCACAAGGAATGGGCAAACCAGTTCAGACAAAATAAAAGGCACCCTGAATAATCTCTCCAGGCCCAGTCCGAACCTTTTCTGAGTACGGAGACCTGATGATTAATTTTTAAAATTCTTGCTATTTTCTGTTTTCATGTATTTGAGGATTCGTAGCAGAGGTGGAATGCTTTGCTGCCTTGACATGTGGGCTAGGCATGGCAGCACCAGCCCATCCTGGAGCAGGAAGCTCTAGCATGCAGTGAGAAAGCTTCTTTTCTTCAACTTTCAGCCCTGGGGAGCAGACCTGAGAGGTCCTTCATGAGCAGTTTGGACAAGCACATGAACGTGTGGGTGCTTTACTTCTCTTGCCCGAACTAGCAGACTCCTTGACCATGCCAGCTATGAAAATAAACCCAATAAAATAGAGAGAGGGAGATGGATTCAATGGGGTTTTGCACAGCATCCACATCAGCACAAAGTAGCTCATGGCTGAGAACCATCTCTCGAGGCTCCTGGCACTAACCATTCTGTTAAAAGCATGCACGTACCTTTGTATTTGCCTTCTGTGCCAGATGTTCCATGAAGCTGAGCCCCAGCAGACTGGGATTTCTCCAAATCCACTGGAACATGGTAGGGAAGGGGCAGGGAATCAGCCCAAACTGAGGCCAGGACTACATGAAATAGTGCAAGTAATGGGAGACTTTTACTTGAATTTGGTGTGTGCTGTTCCCTGGATTGGGCATACTGTGACACTTGTGCCATACTCCAGCAGTCAAGGCGAGGGGTTTAATGCCTGTTTAACATGACTCCTTGCTGGTGGAGGAAAGAGCCACTTCCTGCAATCTGATATGGGGCAGACTGGAGAGGTTTATAATGGCTGGCAATCGGCATGGGAGCGCTTAATGGATTGGTTTGGTGTTTGCATGAGGAGCAAAGAAGAGAACCAGTGAAGCTTACTGTGGTTTAAAGAGAAACCAAGTATCCAGGTAGATAAGAAGAGAAGGGCTGTGATATTTTCATCATCATTACTATTTATATTACACTGATACCTAGGGGCTCAGCTGAGGTCAGGCACCATTGTGCTAGGTGCTGTACAAACAAATAGAGACAAGCCCTACCCCAAAGATTGCCTGAGTCTCAACCCAGTGTTCCAGAAATATATAGTGGTAAAGGGCTCAAAGTAGAAGTGCAAATCAAATTCCGAGCTGGGAGAGACTGATGCTTCTTCACTGGAGCTACAGCTGCTTCCACCAGCTCTGAGTGTGGTTTGGGGCCAATCTGTGCCATGGAAATAAGACAAGAAAGAGAAAAAGCGTGTGGTTGATTAAATCTGAGAGATAAGACCTGGGGAGGAAGAGGGAGGTGCCACCCACAGCAAATTGAGAGGAAAGCTACCAGAAGAAATTACAGGGTATTTTTTTAAAATGATGGTTTTAATGGCTGAAATAATAAGGAAGGAACAGCTCAGAGAAGGCTGCTGGTGTTGAGGAGATGTGGAGGCTGGGGACAGCAGCAGGAGCACAGCCAAGAGCGCCTGCAACAACACGACCTCCCCAGAATGGGTGAGCATCTCAGCAGCTGTTAGAAAATGCCACTGAATAATAAAACTGAGTGATGACTGATGTCTAGATGTTGTGTCACTACTTAGGAAAGGGTCCAGGGTTAGCTATGGATCCAGCAAGGTACCGAGCGCTTTCTGTTACAGCCAAAGGGTCCTGCTCTGTGTGAGTTCAGGACTGGGCCCCTTGCTTATTTGAAGCACAGCACTCTCTGTGAAAGGCTTGGTGTTGGATTGTGACTCTGCCAATCAGGACCGGCGCTAGGGTTTTGAGCGCCCTAGGTGGACGGCAATTTCGCCGCCCCGCGCGCTGGTCCTGCAGCTCCGGTGGAGCTGCCGCAGAGGTGTCTGCGGGAGGTCCACCAGAGCCGCGCGAGCAGCTGACCATCTGCGGGCATGACTGCGGCAGCTCCACGGGAGCTGCCTGCCGCCCCCTCTGGACACCCTGGACTGCTGGCTGCCGGGGCGGCGCCCTGACCCAGGGGACCCCCTGGACTGCCGGCTGCCGCGGCGGTGCCCTGACCCAGGGGACACCCTGGTCTGCCAGCTGCCGCTGGCAGCTCAGACTCCCTTTCTGTCCCAGCAGCAGCGGCTGCTCAACCATTTAAAAAAAATTGGGGGGCTCTTTTTGGTGCCCTCAAATCTCGGCACCCTAGGCAACCGCCTAATTCGCCTAAATGGTTGCACCGGCCCTGCTGCCAATTCCCCCTAGACTCAGCACAGCATGTGGGCTGGGCTTTTCAAAGGAGTGTGACAGGCTCAGGTGCTCCAAACACATTGCAATTCAATGGGACTTGTATGCCTGACTTAGGCTCCTTTGAAACTCCCAGCTGTTTTCCTCACTGAGACATAGAACAAGAACAAATGGATATAAACTGGCCATCAACAAGTTTAGGCCTGACATTAGAGGAAGGTTTCTACCCATCAGTGGAGTGAAGTTCTGGAACAGCCTTCTTAGGGGAGTAGTGGGGGCAAACTACCTAACTGGCTTCAAAGGCTGAGCTAGATAAGGTATGATGTGACTGCCTTCAGTGGCATGGTGCTGATCTGTGACCACTAGCAGCAAATATCCTCAATGACCAGTGATGGGACACTAGATGGGGAGGGCTCTGAGTTACTACAGTGAATTCTTTCCCAGGTGGGTTGCTGGTGGGTGGTGGATTTTCTGTAACTTGAAGTCTGTAAATCGTGATTTGAGGACTTCACTAACTCAGCCAGAGGTTAGGGGTCTATTATGGGGGCGGGGGGGAGATGCACGATCAGCGTTCACAT
This sequence comes from Gopherus flavomarginatus, assembly GCF_025201925.1. Taxonomy (NCBI): domain Eukaryota; kingdom Metazoa; phylum Chordata; order Testudines; family Testudinidae; genus Gopherus; species Gopherus flavomarginatus. The sequence goes on along the minus strand of NC_066625.1, from coordinate 55,910,283 downwards.
CACACTCCCCGCCAGTACCCGGCCCAAGCCAGAGAAGCTAATGATCCAGCCGACAGACCAAATTCCATGATGAGTCCTGGTCACATGCTACCTGAAGAACATTGCTCATGCGAGAAGAAGAAGACAGGACTGGGTGGGTGAGGTTCTGTGGCTTGCAATGCACAGGAGGTCAGACTAGATGACAATGATGGTCCCTTCTGGCCTTTAAGTCTATAAATCTACATACTAGGGGCCAGATTCTGACAGCTGTATTCATGTTGAATGCTACCTTACTCCTCAAGTAGTCGCTGGTGTAACTACATTGTGGTCTTGTGCCAGGTTGATTTACTATCGGTGATAGATTCCTCATCACTTGGAGTTTTTCATTCAGGACTGGGTATCTTCCTAAAAGATTTGCTCTAGCTCAGCTATAAGGTACTAGGTTTGATGCACACATCACTGGGTAAAATTCTATGGCCTGTGTTACGCAGAAGATCTGACTCGATGGTCACACTGGGCCCTTCTGACCTTAACCCCTATGCATCTTTCAGCTTGCTGGAGCAAGTCACACTGGTACAAGCCCTATCTTGCATTGTTGCAGCATGGCTACCGTAGGGATTTGCAATGATGTAACTGCAGAGGGACAATGAAAGCGGCAGAGACAGGACCTTCCAATGAACACGTCTACTATAGTAAGAACTCCTTTGATGCTGACTCATAACAGTACTTGACAATGTAAATAATAACAAAACTGCAGAGATCAGCAGACTGTGAAGGCCCTAATCAGCACACATCTAGCTTGGTTTCTTCTGTTGTACAGAGAACAGTTATCTCCTGGAAGGGAATACTCCAAGTCCTTCCTTTTCTCAGTGGGAAACATGGACTTGCTGAATAGAAGACTGAATTCCCAAGGTAAGCCTGTGCCCTCCAGTAGCTGATGTGTTGGCTCAGGAAATGAGCCAGCTGGGCCGAGGGCGTATGGGAGACAGGCTACAAGATGTGAATGGAAAGGAAACCTGGGCAGTCTCAGAATGGCCTGAGGACAGGGTTGTTTAATGCTCCTTTCACCCACAGCATGTGTGCTGTAGCTGGGAATCCCTTGGTATTGACACACGCATGGTTTAAAGCCATTAGGTTCAGGGCTTGGGCAACGGTTTGTGTTTGTGTGTGTGTAGGGGCTGGGGAATCACATATCTGACCTGAACAAACCATCTAGGGCTCACCATGGTTAAGTAACTGAGAAAGGGAGTCAGAGTTTATCAAATCTCAGCCCACTGTGGTTAGTACGGGGAAACCAAAAGCTGCTGGTTGGCGCCTATAGATTTAGAAGCATACCGAAGGGAACAGTTGAATAATTCTCCTCTGTTCCCTGTTCATCCTGGCCCTGATTCAGGCCAGCATTCAAGAACTTGATTAACTTTAGACATGCATTTAAGTCCCAATTAAGTCAGGGGAGGGATTGCTCAGTGGCTTGAGCATTGGCCTGCTAAACCCTGGGTTGTGAGCTCAACCCTTGAGGGGGCCGTTTGGGGATTTAGTTGGGGACTGGTCCTGTGTTGAGCAGGGTGTTGGATTAGATGACCTCCTGACAGTCTATGATTTTGTGCTGAAGCACTGAAATGGGTTACCTAGGGAGATGGTGGAATCTTCTTCCTTAGAGGTTTTTAAGGTCAGGCTTGACAAAGCCCTGGCTGGGATGATTTAGTTGGGAATTGGTCCTGCTTTGAGCAGGAGGTTGGACTAGATGACCTCCTGAGGTCCCTTCCAACCCTGATATTCTATGATTCTATGAACAATACAAAGCTTCAATTTTCCATTGATTTCAAAGCATAGGGCTAAAGCTAAGCACAAGCGTAAGTGCTGTTTGGAATAGAGATGTTTTCCTGACATGGAGCTCCTAGGAGGGATCTGGTTCCTCCCTGGTTGGAGCTGGGCCCATTGGTGGATTATTTGTTTATATTACTGCAGTGCCTAGGAGCTCAGTCATGGGCCAGGATCCCACTGTGCTAGATACAAACACAGAATGAAGAGTCCCTGACGCAGGAGGCTTGCTGTCTTGAAAGGGGACCCAGGATGGACTGATGTTTCTCTTGCCCCTACTCATGGGCAGGGTCTGGGCCTATGGCTGGAACAGAGTGGGGAAGAGCAGGGGAGAATGAACAAGAAGACTGAATTGTCTTTCCATTCACTTTCACAAAGAAAATCCGAAAGATAAAAATGTCCTGCATTGTTTCTGGACCCAACGGGTTGTCTGTTGAGCTGATGTATTGCTTACACTTCCTATGCATTATAATATTTTTGTTTTAAAATTGACCATGCCTTTTAAAACAGGTTTTTATGTAACTTCATTTCCTCCCGAGCTTTTGTACACCACAGGCGGGGGGATAATCTTTCCAGCCAGCAGGGGCAGACAGAAGTAAAACTGAAGCTTAGCAGTTTCAATTGACCCTTCAGAAAGAGTCAGCCTGAGTCTGGTAATTTTCTTCAGTCTCCAGCAGGTTGATAATGTTCCCCTCATCTCCTCAGACACAGAAGGGGACATTTGGGTAATTACCTGCCATTGCTGCTATGGCTGTATCAAAGCAGCATTGGCAGCTTGGCCTACCAGACCTGATTGGTCTTTTCCATGTCTGACTGCTATGATTCTGTGCTAATGAGCCACTCCTTCATAGTGGGACAACTGAGGGATTGTGGCGGTTGTATCAGAATGGAGCAAGAATACCGAGGAATTCAGAGACCGAACTTGTGTTTGTGTGTGTGTGTGTGTTTGCATTTGCTTGCCTTAGTATTTTTTGGTGGGGCTGTGAGACAAATTTCTGTGCCCCCCTGCTCACCCCACTATGCGCAAGGTAGACTTGAGGATTTTCTTAAGCTACTGAATGGATTTATCATGGCCTTGTTTTACATCAAAAAGTGTGTGTTCAGTCATTAGGACCCCAGACTCCTGGCAACTCTGATATCCTAAAACTATTAGTTCTCCACTCATCCACAACTTCTTCCAGGAAAAACCAGAGAGACAAGACCTGCATTTCTAATTTAAGAAACAAGCAGAGTACAATACCTGAAAGCTGCCAGGCCATTTTTCATACACCACAGGGAAGCAAAAAAAGACACAAACTCATTTTCCTCCCTTTGCAGCTCACCTTTGAATACATTAATATAATTTTGAAGGGTTGCTGTGGATGGGAATAAGCTAGTATTCCTTTAAATAGTTTGTGAGCCCTTAAGTGGACCTCAGCACCATGTTCTATGTCAGGAGTAGGCAACCTATGGCACGTGTGCCGAAGACAGCGCTCGAGCTGATTTTCAGTGGCACTCACACTGCCTGGCTCCTGGCCTCCGGTCCGCGGGGGGCTCTGCATTTTAATTTAATTTTAAATGAAGCTTCTTGAACATTTTAAAAACCTTATTTACTGCACATACAACAATAGTTTATAGAAATAGACCTTCTAAAAAGGTTAAAATGTATTACTGGCACGCAAAACCTTAAATTAGAGTGAATAAATAAAGGCTCGGCACACCACTTCTGAAAGGTTGCCGACCCCTGTTCTATGTTTTGAGATTCTGCCAGAAACCAGTGTGCATGTAGCTACTCTGTGCATGTTTGTGCACTCTTCCTTCGAAATAGGCGTAGATCGAAGTGCACTAAGGATCCACTCGTGTGTGTCACCAGAGTCCTCATGGATACTTAGTGTGCTGCAGGCTAGTGTGGGATAGATTCACACCCTGATTTGCAGCAAGCTAAGTGTGCGTGGGGACAAGCCCAGATACCGTTATTTGGAACCCAGAGGTTGGTTCCTTCATGTTGTATAAAAAGCAAAAGATGCAACAAAGGAAAATGAAGAGGCTGAGAAGGGAAAGACAGAACTCCAGGATCACAGCAGCATCCTCATTCAAATCATAACCTTCCCAGCTTGCAAATGGAAGGTACACATTGAATATTCTCGACGGCAAGGTTAAGTCGTATTCAAATAACCATTCCACCCAGGCTTTATTAATAAGTTCTCTGTAAGATTTTAATTTTAAAACTGAAAAAATCCACGTCACCCAGTGCTCCTGTCCTACCAGACCAGGAATAGTGAGGGCAGACCTACCTAAGTCCAAACTTTGCATCCTGCTGGTCATTTGCAATTTCATTTGAGAAAGAGGAAAGACATAAACCAACTAAAGAGACGTCATCGCAGCCCCTGAACATAACGAACGGAAAGGGCGTTGTGCATTTTCCATGGGGCTGTATTTCCAGCCTGGAAATAATGTGATTTCATCTGTTGTAGATACAAAATGGCTCTTCCATTTGGATTGCAGAGCTGGAAAATGTGTTTGAGTCTGATAATGTTTCTGTCCTGCTCGGTCATAGCCTGTGGTCCCAGAGATACTAATGCAAAGCACGACTCCTCGGTGAGATTTATTGGGTGGAGTTAGGAGGGCCTGTGTCTATGCACCTGTACGTATCTAATAATCTGCATGTGCTTGTGAGGTTAGTAGTAATTATCTGTATTATAGTAGTGCTTACAGGCCTATTGTTCCAGGCACTATACTTACAAGTAAGACACTCTTCCCTGCCCAAGAATCTTTAAGTCCAGGCAAGGCAGTAGAGGAAGAGTTATCATTTACAGAGACTGTGATTTGCTCCAGGTCACCCAGGGAGTCTATGGCAGAGCGAGGATTTGAATGCAGATCTCCTGAGTTTTTAACCACAAAACAAGGCTGGCAGTCTGAGTACGTTATACATGGACCTGTGACTCTAGATCTGTGTGTCAGATTTTGCACGTCTGTCTATATGTCTAGGCATGTCTGTGAGGAACTTTGGCTCTTGTAACAGCTACCTGTTGCAGGCAACATACATATACCTACATAAAACACACACACACAACTGGGGAGCCAGGAATGGAAACCCTGGTCTTTCAACTCTGAAAAACATAGGTTCCCACCCACTGAGCTAGAGGAATGCTCCCCTGACAGCTAGTAGTAACCGAGAGTGCTTTTATTTATTCATGTGTTTTGAGCTGCTCCTATCTGTACCACAGGGCCATGCTCAGCAACATATTTACAAACAGTCATGCTTTTTTTCTTTTCTTTTCTGGGGTAACCTCTCAAGTATGTGCATGAGACACAGAGCTACAAGTCCTCATGAGTTTGTGTGGGATGTGTGAGCACGGAGATGTATTTAGTGCATAGATGGTAGGTCCTTTTTCTGGGATGCCAACCTTCAAGAAGAGAATGAACCTGGATGTCTTCAGTGCAGGCCTGGAGCCTCAGGGATGTGTTTTGCTTCATGTTTAATGACGAGGAACAGGATTCCAGAACTTGAAGATATTTAGCAGTGTTTGAAGTCTACAAGTGCTTGGAGGGTGAGGAACTGAGTATAGCTGTGGGTATAAGCAGAACTGTGCAAACTCTCCCAGGTACATATACCATGAACTCATGTTCATGAACTGTTTGATATCACAGTTGGTGCACACAGCTTTATGGTCCCTGGAGTTTAGAAAGATGCTCCAGTACACAGGGTTCTGTTACATCACACTCAAAGACTAGATTTTTATCTGTAAATGTTGGTAAACAAATATTTCACTGTACACACACAAACTGATGAAAGAATATAACAGTTGAAATATATAGATCGGCAAAGTAAAAAAAAAATGCTGCTTGAAAACTTCTTAGAGTTTGATTTAAGGATAATTGCTTTGTGTATTTTGACATGGGATGTTCACAGTTTGTGTGTTAATGGTTATAAAGCTTTAAATTTTTGCATCTCAGCATCTACTGTTGTTAAATAATTATTGCCTGAGCCCCCATTAATTTCCCATAACTCTGAAAATTTAAAATAAAAAAGAAATGCTTAAAATTCATAATTCTGCACAACTGTGAACATTTAAATTGATAAACACAGAAAAATGCTTAATAATAAACATTGAAGGTATCTGCCAAAATTATTAAAAAATTGAATTCTGCCAAGCTGAGGTACAATTCTTATGTGTGTCAAAGGTAAAACAATGACTCAGTAGACAGGAGTTGGAGGAATTACAGAAGGTAACGTCCTAGCCACTGCCTCTCTGCTAGAACAAGCCACAAGGGTTTGGTGAAAATTTTTTTTTTCTCTTGCTTCCAGATTCTCTCAGCCAAATCCGAGAACTCCACTAAAATATCTTCTCTCTCTTTTTTGGAGAAACCAAGTAGAAATAGATTCTGCTGAGCTGACACTCTTGGTCACAGGGATTTGGCTGAACCAATCAAGGAGGCAGGAGAAACACCAATAAGACTCATTCCATTGATCTATCCAGAGAAGCGTGGTCCAAACCCAGAATGGTCCAGGAACATCAATATTACAGTTTGTGGATAGCCAGAAAGGGGAAAATGTTCTCAGACTGTAATGGCTTGTGGACAGAAAAATTGACATGTGCTTCTGTTCGGTTACAAACATGGGGCAAACTCTGACCCAGGCTGATTTCAAATAGTGTTGCAGTTGTAACTGAGGATGTGTATAGAGCTATGTGGAATTATTAAAAACAATGTGATGAAATTAAGCAAAGGAAAATTTAGACTGAGAACTCTTAGACTGTGGAAGTCTCCTAAGAGAAACGGCTGTAGCCCTGTTGTTTGAGGTCTAGACTGAACAGGAGCCATGGGATAAAAATCAGAATTTATTATCGTTAAATCAGTTACAGATTAATTGGTTCCTTTCCAAAATGTATTTATTCACATGTGAATCAGAAGCATCGTTAAAAGCATATGTCAGTAATTTGAAAACCTGGGTGCCTAAAATTAGGCTCTGGAATCCAAATCTAGGTTCCTAAATAAAAGTTTCTTGTTTTTTTTGGAGGTGATGAGCACTTACTGCTGCCACTGATGTCACTGTGTCTTGAATCAGGTCTGTGGTTTGTGGTGATTGGTCTTGTAAGTCACTTGGCATTGCTTCTGTTCACCGATTGCATGCTCTGGCCTTGCTAGAGGAAGCAATAGAAGCATTATAGCAGATAAATGAAACGAAGATGGTTCGGAGAACTGAAAACCTTTTCCCATACAGACCTACACTGAGGCATTGTTCATAGGAAAACACAGGCTGCTGTAAGATTTCTAGGCAGGGAGCAGAGTTTAAAACTGAGGCCCCCAGACTGGAAGAGCTGAGGTTGCTACAAGTCAGGAAGAGAAGGATTCATTGCCAAAGCTGTATTTTGCCTGGTTCCAGTCCCTCGCCCTCACAAGTACTAAAAGTTAACCAAACTCCTCTCACAAAGTAAAGGTGATAAACAACCTAATTTTCTTCTGAGTTACATGCCAGACCCAATGAAATGCAGCAGCAGGCTGGCCTCCTAGAGAGCATGTGGTACAAATATCTCCCTGAGCCAGGACCTGCCAGTCTGCGAATTTTAGGATGGAACAGGAGGACAATTTCCCTGCTGATGAAACACTGCCTTGCTCAAGGGACAATGTTATTGCTAGTATTTATTATTTATGCAGAGCCGTAGGTATATATGGTGCTTTATAGTCCAATAAAAATAGGACGGGTACCTTTCCTGAGGACCTTACTACAAAGCTGGAGTATTACAAGGAGATGAGGTCATGGAGCTGAATTCTCCCTATGCCCCAACATTGGTCTGGCTACCCTTTTAGGGTGTTTTCTTTAGTCCCGAAGGAATTTCCTGGGCATCGGGGTCAGGATAGCTTTCTCTTCTCCTCTCCTTAGCTGCAGATGGCATTTGGGAGGTCGTGTCTCTGATCTGATATGCATTCCAAGGCTGGCGGCAATAGGCATGAGCACAATAAAATTGATGCTCTCCCAGCCCCGGAGTTTTTGGAGTTTTATGGATTCCCAGCCATCTGCTGCTTCACCAGCTGCTCACAGTGCAACCAGAAACTTCTTTCAATTCAGTGACACAACCTCTTGGGGGGTGGAATGGAGGAGTGAGACTGGCATACCCCCTAGCCCTATATCCAATGGGTCCTGGCAACAGACTCTGACTCCTGGGAGGCTGAGGGTGTGGAAGTGAAGGCGACAACAGAGGAAGAGGAGAAGAAGGGCTTGGAAAATGCTACCAGGCTGCTATTTCACACAGCAGTGCCCAGGCAGGTCTGTCATGGAGATATGCTGGCCTGGAAAACAGTGAGAATGTGAGTGCAAAGCTGAGGAGACCTTACACCAGAAGTTGCCCACCCACCCTAGCACGCTGAGCTCCCAGAATTGAACTCCAAAGGAACTCGGACCTCTCCAGTTTCATTCTCTGCTGCACCAGCATGCTGGGGCTGGCCATTTGACTGTGGAAGGGCAGCTGTGCCAGGCATGGCAGGACAGGGGTGGTGGGAGTCCCTGGTTTGGGAGAAAGAAGAAACAAATTCTACTGGAGTGAGGGAGAGGCCGTGGAAGAGTATTTAGCTGAGAGCAGAGTGCCCAGGAAACCCAAGCCCCAGCAGTGGTTAAGCATCTTTCTCTGCCTCTGAGGCTCCCCTTTGAGCACTTCCCAGTTTCATTAAACCTCATTATTATAATCCCCTTTGGATTCCACTAGCTGCCGAGAATGCTCTGCAAACCTACCCCCCTCCTGCTCCCTGAGGAACATGGGGTGATACAGGGCTGGGCTGGGGAAGGCAATCTGGCTTCCTCAGACCAGCTGAGAGTGAGCGGTCAGTTTACATAACTCCCTCCTGCAGAAATTCTTCCCCTGGCATGTGCCATTTCAAACCTGTGCAGAAACCCCCACCCCTACCCTGCCCCATCACATTTTTATGCATTTTCCAATTAAATTTCCTCCACAAGAAGGAGAGAGACACTCCGAAACCATTAGCATTCATAATTATGCCAATGCTTCGGGGAGTCGACTGTCCATCTTCACATATAATTAATGCTTCTGGTTACAAGTTGAGGGATTGTTCCTTTTTTTTTGGTAGGGGGTAGGGGTGCAGGGAGGGCAATGTTCCTGTATTTAATTTGCATAATCAGGAAGTCTGATCGGGTATTCATGAGGGTGGGTGGAGGCACTCCTCTGGAGCACATGCTGCCGAGCTGGAACGAGAATCAGAATGAAAAGTGTGGGCCCTGAGTGACTTCAGTCAACAAGGTATCTGGAGGCTGTTCTCTGGACTGGGCTGTCTGAACCAGCTGGAAGATGCAGCTGCCTTTGGACGGCAGGGAGACCTGCTTCTGGATATATTTATCCCTTTCCTCTACCTTACACTTCTACTGGAGACAGCTCTGGCCCCTGGATGGGGTGCAGGTCTGGGATGCAGGAAATAGGGTTTGTTCCTGGCTCTTCCACGGCCCTCAGGTAGGTCACTCAGGCTGGAATTTCCAACCCTGGGTGTCCAAAGCTTGGCACTGACATCTGTATTGAAGCACCTAAATAGCTGCCCTGATTCTCAATACTAGCTCTAACTCTAGCTCTGCATTAGCTTCCATGGGATTTGTAGGGGCTCAGAACCTCCAAAAGCAGGGGAATTATTCAGGTGCCTCAATCTGGATTTCGGTGCCTGATTTTGGGCACTGGGGTTTGAAAATGTGAGGCTACACAGCTCTTTGCTTCAGTGTCATCACCTATAAAATAGGCGTAGTGAGCCTCACCCTCCTTTGTAAAACGCTGTGTGATCCAGGGATAAGTTGTTTCCCTGCGTATGTTGTAGTTACCACTAATCCTCTCGCCTCCCACTCCCAATGCAGGACATGGGGCAAGACCCCTCCCTGCACCACAAACGTTTCCTCGCTTTCCCTCTTCCACTCTGGCTCCCCATGCTCCTCCTCTTCCCTGAACTTTCCCTTCACCCATGTTTCTTTCCCTCTCCCTCTCTTCTCTCACATTCCTCTTCTCCTTGTTCCACCCTAGCAATCATCAGAGTAACAGTGGATCCTTTGGCATTATCTAACCCTAAAGCTAGACCGTGCAGCTCCAGAAGGTTTGCTCACCTGTGCTCAGATATTTGCAGGGTGTGCCATTGACACCCACCAAAGGAATCATTTCCCTGTCAGCAGCGTGGGACCTTGCTGGGTTTTTAATGGCAACCACTCTAGGGAGTTTCCTCTGAGCTGTTTTGCTAGAGGGAGAGAAAGAACATTCAGGCCTTTGACTTCTAACAGGGCATTGACTGGGTGGTAAGAACAGAAGGCACATGGGCCTGGGACAGACACTGTCTTCTACATTCAGTTGGTCAAAGGCCTATGGAAACAGGTACCCAGATAAGGGACTATGGGGAGGTGTAGTGAGCACTGGCAGAAATATGTGCCTGAGTCCAGCACAGGATCATGTTGTCCAGCAAGGCAGCAAACAGGGAGAGCAGAGAGACCCAAAGGTACCAAGCAGATGAAAAGGCAGCCTGGGGGCAGAGGTACTAAGGAGATTTTCTAGAGTGGCCAGTTGTCCTGCAAGGGAGGAGGGCCAAGTGTGCAAAATGGTTTGGAGCAGGGCCTGATGCCTGAGGTGTGAGGTTGGTTGGTGTGAAGCTCAACTCCCACTTTGTGGATGGTGTGGTACGTTCTCCCCAATTCTAACTCTGCTTTTACAGGACGGGCACCACTAAAAACTGACAATCTTCAGCCCCCAAATACTTGTCTGATGGGAATGGGCACCCAATGGCATGTGGGAGTCCCTGGTGTGGAGAACAACTTGGACAAGTCTCCTTCATCTGGGTCTCTGGCACAGCTGCAGTTCTGTGCACTGGCTTTGGTTCCCAGACTCTCACACTGCGGGGCTAATGGGAGCTGGAAGGATTTGCAATACAACAACACTCAGCCGCTGGAAAGGGAGGGAATTCTCCTGCTTGTTCTTCAGCTAGAAGGATGGGAGATGTAAATATAAAGCAGAAAAACGTGTGTGGAGAGAAAAAGAAAAGTGGCCTAAAGAGAGGCTGACATTTACCAGACCCCTTCCAAAAACCCATAAATATCTGAGTGGTGAGACATTTCTGGAGTGTGAGTGATTTCACACTGAAAAGGATGGCTGCTGGAACAAGGGATTCCTGGCAAAGCTGGATTTTCTTCTTGTTAAGGTTTTGCACAATCTGACTGAAGATGCATTTGTAGTGGATGAGGTGGAGTGCTGAGGTTCATAGAATCATAGAAGATTAGGATGGAAGAGACCTCAAGACGTCACCTATTCCAACCCCCTGTTCAAAGCAGGACAAATCCCAACTAAATCATCCCAGCCAGGGCTTTGTCAAGCCGGGCCTTAAAAACCGCTAAGGATGGAGATTCCACTACCTCCCAAGGTAACCCATTCCAGTGCTTCACCACCCTCCCAGTGAAAAAGTTTTTCCTAATATCCAACCTAAACCTCCTCCACTGAAACGTGAGACCATTACTCCTTGTTCTGTCACCTGCCACCACTGAGAACAACCTAGCTCCATCCTCTTTGGAACTCCCTTTCAGGTAGGTGAAGGTGGCTATCAAATCCTGCCCTCCTCTTCTGCAAACTAAATAAGCTCTTTTCCCTCAGCCTCTCCTAATAAGTCATGTGCCCGAGCCCCCTAATCATTTTTGTTGCCCTCCATTGGACTCTCTGCAATTTGTCCACATCCTTTCTGTAGTGGGGAGCCCAGAACTGGACACAATACTCCTCATGTGGCCTCGCCAGTGCCGAATACAGGGGAATAATATTTCCCTTGATCTGCTGACAATGCTACTACTAATACAGCCCAATATGCCGTTAGCCTTCTTGGCAACAAGGGCACACTGCAGACTCGTATCCAGCTTCTTGTCCACTGTAATCCCCAGGTCCTTTTCTGCAGAACTGCCAGTTAGCCAGTCGGCCCCCAGCCTGTAGCAGTGCATGGGATTTTTCTGTCCTAAGTGCAGGACTCTGCACTTGTCCTTGTTGAACCTCATCAGATTTCTTTTTGCCCAATCCTCCAATTTGGTAGGTCACTCTAGACCCTATCCCTACCCTCCATCATATCTACCTCTCCCCACAGCTTAGTGTCATCCACGAACTTGCTGAGGGTGCAGTCCATCTCATCATCCAGATCATTAATGAAGATGCTGAACAAAACTGGTCCCAAGACCGACCCCTGGGGCACTCTGCTTGATACCAGCTGCCAACTAGACATTGAGCCATTGATCACTACCCGTTGAGTTCGACGATCTAGCCAGCTTTCAATCCACCTTATAGTCCATTAATCCAATCCATACTTCTTTAACTTGCTGGCAAGAATAATGTGGGAGACCATATCAAAAACTTTGCTAAAGTCTAAATATATCATGTCCACCACTTTTTCCATATCCACAGAGCCATTTATCTCACCATAGAAGGCAATCAGTGTGGTCAGGCATGACTTATCCTTGGTGAATCCATGTTGACGGTTCCTGATCATCTTTCTCTCCTCCAAGTGCTTCAAAATGGATTCCTTGAGTACCTGCTTCATGATTTTTCCAGGGACTGAGGTGAGACTGACTGGTCTGTAGTTCCCCGGATTCTCCTTCTTCCCTTTCTAAAAGATGGGCACTACATTTGCCTTTTTCCAATTGTCCTGGACTTCCCTTGATTGCCACAAGTTTTCAAAGATAATGGCCAATGGCTCTGCAATAACATCTGCCAATTCCCTCAGGACCCTCAGATGCATTAGATCCAGACCCATGGACTTGTGCATGTCCAGCTTTTCTAAATAGTACTTAACCTGTTCTTTCACTACTGAGGACTGCTCACCTCCTCCCCATACTGTGCTGCACAGTGCAGTAGTCTGTAGCTGACCTTGTCTGTGAAGACCAAGGTAAAAAAAGCATTGAGTACTTCAGCTTTTTCCACATCATCTATCACTAGGTTGCGTCCCCATTCAGTAAGGGTCCCACATTTTCCCTGACCACCTTCTTGTTGCTAACATACCTGTAGAAACCCTTCTTGTTACCCTTCACATCCCTTGCTAGCTGCAACTCCAATTGTGCTTCCGCCTTCCTGATTACACCCCTACATGCTAGAGCAATATTTTTATACTGCTCCCTAGTCATCTGGGAGAAGTATAGAAGTTTCCACTTCTTGTAAGCTTCCTTTTTGTGTTTAAGCTCATCGAAGATTTCTCTGTTAAGCCAAGCTGGTCACCTGCCATATTTGCTATTCTGCGCATCGGGATGGTTTGTTCTTGCACCCTCAATAAGGCTTCTTTAAAATACAGCCAGCTCTCCTGGACTCCTTTCCCCCTCATATTAGCCTCCCTGGGGATCCTGTCCATCAGCTCCCTGAGGGAGTCAAAGTTTGCTTTTATGAAGTCCAGGGTCCATATTCTGCTGCTCTTCTTTCTTCCTTTTGTCAGGATCTTGAACTCAACCCTCTCATGGTTGCTGCTGTCCAGGTTGCCACCCAATTCTACTTCCCCTACCAGTTCTTCCCTGTTTGTAAGCAGCAGGTCAAGAGGAGCACAGCCCCTATTTCGTTCCTCCAGCACTTGCACCAGGAAGTTGTCCCCAACACTCTCCAAAAACTTCCTGGATAGTCTGTGCACTGCTGTATTGCTCTCCCAGCAGGTGTCAGGGTGATTGAAGTCCCCCATGAGAACCAGGGCCTGTGATCTGGAAACTTCTGTTAGTTTGAAGAAAGCCTTGTCTACCTCATCCTCCTGTTTTGATGGTCTATAGCAGCCACCTACCACGATATCACCTGTTGCTCTCACCTCTAAACTTAACCTAAAGACTCTCAACAGGCTTTTTTCCAGTTTCGTACTGAAGCTCTGAGCAATCATACTGCTCTCTTACATACAGTACAACTTCTCCACCTTTTCCCCCCTGCCTGTCCTTCCTGAACAGTTTATACCCATCCATGACAGTGCTCCAATCATGTGAGTTACCCCACCAAGTCTCTGTTATTCCATCACATCATGGTTCCTTGACTTTGCCTGGACTTCCAATTCTTCCTGCTTGTTCCCCAGGCTTCTTGTTTGTGTACAGGTGTAACCTCTTCTGGGTGTGGTGTGCTTTCCCATCTAGTGGCACTGAGACCACTTAGAGAGAAAGATGAAATGAGTCTGCTCTACATCCTTAGCTACCAGCCAGCTCATGGGGTAGAGGCTCATGCACTAAGCTCCAGAAGTCCCCAGTTTGATCCTGCGTGACGATGACTGGGGTCTGTTGGAGTTACACAGGTGCCTAAAATAAATAGCCGATTGCCCTATATGTTCTGTAGTTTGTAAAGCATGTCTATGCTCTGCATCTAGAAGGAACCACCAAGGAGGAGGTTTAGTAGAAGCACCTGTAAAATCTCTGATAGAGAGGGGGAGAGACAGCTCAGTGGTTTGAGCATTGGCCTGCTAAACCCAGCATTGTGAGTTCAATCCCTGAGGGGGCCAGTTGGGGATTGGTCCTGCTTTGAGCAGGGGGTTGGACTAGATGAGGTCCCTTTCAACCCTAAGAATCTATGATAAAAGGATGAGATTTTCAGGGATCAAACCTTCTTCTTAATTATAAGAGAAAACCCAGTGAATATGATCTCTAAAGACTTGGAGAAGGAAACCCAGAGAGAACCTATTGGAATGAAAGTCTTGGGGCTTTAAAAGGAGTATGGCTGCTGCAGAATCATCAGGTCTGGGGAAGTTGATTTGTAGCCAATAGGGAGGGAAGTTCCTGGCTGTGAAATAAAAAGGAGGTTGTCACTGGCTCATTTTCAACACCAGTGACATTCAGGCCTCAGCAAAGCATGCCAATGGGGCAATGGTCATCAAAGACAGCAGCGAGTAGTGAGAAGGAAGGGAGCAGATAACCTGACTGGAACCTGGAGGGTGCTTTCAACTCTGAAATAGTCTCCCACAGACAATGTGGGAATTCCTGTCCCTTGAGACTTTGAACACAAAGCAGCCTGTAGCATGCTATTCCTTTGCCTTTGTATGGAGCTTTATCTCTGAGGACCTCCAAGCACCAAAATGATGCCCCATAAGGTAGGTTAGTGTTATTGTCCTTAATGAAGATGAGGTCCTAATGGTGTGAGGATTGATCCAGACCTGAAGGCCAAAGGTGGGGCTAAGGGGGAGGGAGTAGGAGTGAATGAGGCCATGGGGATTGCCACACATGAGAATGAGAGGTTGTGAGGAGTAGAGAGGAGAGCCAGGTATCAAAATGAGCGAGGCAGGAGGATGGGGAGGAGTCTGCAGACTGACCAATAACACTATGGACACACCTATGTCTCAGCATCCAGGAAGTTTTCACACCAGAACATACTGTGCCAATGGTTCCTCAGGATCTTATCTCCAACTGTGGCAATTTCCAGGTGCTACAAAGGAAAGCATAAAGTCCCCAGAGTGCATCTAGTAAAGCAGTACTTCTTGGGGGGCAAGGCCGCACTCTCCACAAACGCAATGGCATAGTGTGTATACCCCCAGGGCTACAGAGGTGTCATCTTGCTGAACAGATTCTATAAAAGGCTGATTCAGCATCCACTGAAAGACTTTAGGGCACTGAGGGAATCAACTTCCAGCTGTTAAGCTATAACTATGTGGGGAAAGGTGAAGAGCAGAATCCCCTTTGAACTCAATCCCCTGCCAGCAGCTCCATAAGAGGTCACATTGCTGGTTTGTATAGCTGTCTCCTCCCCTCCCCCCATTTCTTTTTTGTTTGTAGGGAAACTGATGTGCAAGAAGGAAAAACACAGCAACACACACACATGTGCGGGCTCACGCATACACTGGAGATTGCTGAAGGCACAAGTTAAATCCCACATCAAAGCAAAGAGCTATCGGAGCAGCACTGTTCAAAGGCTCCAGCTGCCTTTCTGGTAAAGACAGATTGCCACTTTGATTAAGAGATTCTAACAGGAGGAGGGGTGGGGGGAGATTGTGAGAGACGAGACGAAAGAGAAGAGAGAATTTTCACTTATACGCCTCTTCCCTTTGGCCATCCAAATAACATTTGGGTTTGCAGAGAAAAAAGAAAAGGAGCCCAGTTTAAAATAAGTTTAATGTAACAATGAATTATTAAAGTGGGAAGGAAATACAACCTTCCGCTAAAAAAAATGGAAAAAGCTATTACTGAAATGTCAGAACAAATACCTAGCTTGATCTGCATTAATATGATAAATACTAATATATTCATTTTCCTGGTGCTTCTAGACTCACAGAGGTACGTCTGCAGTGCATTGCTTATGGTAATCAGGTCATAGCTTCAAAAGGAGAAGTGCAAAGTATTCTGGGACACATTATGCAAACTGTTGCTAGAAACCCCAGCTGTCCATCCAGTTTTGTTGAGAATAGCCACCAAACGATCTAGTAAGCATGGGATTGAAAGAGGGTCTGAAGAATCTGTACTCCCAAGCATTTGGCGTGGGCAAACATCATCCTCTATTAGTCATAAGAACATAAGAATGGTCATATTGTGTCAGACCAATGATCCATCTAGCCAAGTATCCTGTCTTCTGACAGTGGTCAGGTGCTTCAGAGAGAATGAACAGAAAAGAGCAATTATTGACTGATCCATCTCCTATTGTCCAGTCCCAGCGCCTGGTAGTCAGAGGTTTAAGGAATCTCAGAGCATGGGGTTGCATTTCTGACCATCTTGGCTAATAGCCATTGATGGACCTATCCTCCATATGAACTTATCTAATTCTTTTTTGAGTCCAGTTATACTTTTGGGCATCACAATAACCGCGACAATGAGTTCCACAGGTTGACTGAGTATTGTGTAAAGAAGTACTTTCTTTTGTTTCAAACCTGCTTCCTTTTTAATTTCATTGGATGATGCCTGGTTCTTGTGTGATGTGATGGAGGTAAATAACACTTCCCTATTTACTTTCTCCTCACCATTCGTGCTTTTATAGACCTCAATCATATCTCCCTTCCCCTCGCTGTCTCTTTTTCTAGGCTGAACAGTCCCAGTCATTTTAATCTCTTCTCACATGTAAGGTGTTCCATACCCCTAATCATTTTGATTGCCCTTCTGTGTACTTCTTCCAATACTAAGGTATCTTTTCTGAGATGGGTTGACCAGAACTGCTCACAGTATTCCAGGTATGGGCATAGCATGGATTTCTATAGTGATATTATGATATTTTGTGTCTTATCATTTATCCCTTTCTTAATGGTTCCTAACAGTCTGTTAGCTTTTTATCTGAGGATCTCAAAGAACCTTTGGTTGCTACTGCACACTGAGTGGATGATTTCAGAGAACTATCCACAATGACTCCAAGATCTCTTTCTTGAGTGGTAACAGCTAATTTTGACCCCATTATTTTGGATGTATAATTGAGATTATGTTTTCCAGTGTGCATCGCTTTGCATTTATCAATATTGAATTTCATCTGTCATTTTGTCACCCAGTCACCCACTTTAGTGAGATCCCTTTGTAACTCTTCACAGTCAGCTTTGGACTTAACTATCTTGAGTAATTTCGTATCAGCTGCAAACTTTGCCACCTCACTGTTTACCCCTTTTTCCAGTTCATTTATGAATATATTGAATAGTACTGGTCACAGTACAGCTCCCTGGGGAACCCCGCTATTTCCCACTTTCCATTGTGAACACTGACCATTTATTCCTAGCCTTTGTTTACTATCCTTTAACCAGTTACTGAGCCATAAGAAGGCCTTCCCTCTTATCCCATGACTGCTTACTTTGCTTAAAAGCCTTTGGTGAGGGACCTTGTTAAAGACTTTCAGAAAATTCAAGTACACAGTATCACTTGGATGACCCTTGTCCACATGCTTGTTGACACCTTCAAACAACTCAAATAGATTGGTAAGGCATGATTTCCCATTAACTCTTCCCCTCCCTAACAAATTGTGTTCCTCTATGTGTCTGATAATTCTGTTCTTTATTATAGTTTCAACCAATTTTCCTGGTGCTGAAGTTGGGTATTGACCTGTAATTGCTGGGATTGCCTATGGAGCCTCTTAAAAAATGTGTGTTAAATTAGCTAGCCACCAGTTATCTGACACAGAGGTTGATTTCAGTGATACGTTACATACCACAGTTGTTAGTTCTGGAATTTCATGTTTGAGTTCCTTCAGAATTCTTGGTGATACCATCTGGTTCAGGTGAGTTATTACCATTTAATTTACCAATTTGTTCCAAAACCTCCTCTACTGACACCTCAATCAGAGACAGTTCCTCAGATTTGTCACCAAAAAAGAATGGCTCAGGTATGGGTAGTCACCTAGTCATCCTCCTCCTCCTTGTTGCTTGTCAGGCAAGCAGTGGAACAAGAATTTCTGCTGATTTTGGGTTGCAACATGAGTTTTGGGAGCCTGTTTCAGCACCACCTCCACCTCCAAAATAAGGAGCTACAGATCCACCACTAGCAGATCATATCTCTGTACAAAGCCAAGGTTGTTTCTACCCCAGAAAGGATTAGTCACTGAAATACCCCAAGTGGCAATTCAGCTTGTGCCAAGTTCATGCAGGTTGGCTGAAGATTCTCGGCATATGAATGATGTTGGGTGACCGTGTGCGTAAGAGGTGTCTTCCTTTGCTTTAATCAGAATGGGAAGCAGATACGTCTTGCAGCAAGTGGATAATCACAATGGGGTCACCTTAAAGAAAAAACAATGTGGTTATGCATCTCCAGAAGCTGCGGTTGGAAGCTTCTTGGAAGTTGACTGGACCCCCTTGAGAACTTCCTTTGCTGTAGTTTTCCTGCAATGGCCCAGTTTCCGGACAGCATTGAGCTTCCTTTCCAGTACATTTGATTTATCAATATAATGGGTTTTGCATCCATCTGCTTCTGTCCCTCTGTCTCTCTTTTCCCTAAATTTAAATATTAATGTTGTTTTTTGGGCATTTCGTGTGAACATGTTATGTCCCCGCAATGGACCAATTCCTCAATTAAACAACACATGCGTTCCATTATTTATACCATTATTTTCACTGGAGGGATTCCAAAGGAGGCACAGTCCGGCTGCTGTTGTACATCCTGGCCGCAGCTTGTGGCTTTGGGCTGGAGAAGGCAGACTCTCCCAATGGCCATTTTCAATCCATCCACTGTAAATAGTGATTACTTCTTATTTATTACAGTTAAACGTTCCTGCTCGCAGCCGCCATGGTATTAAAGTAAAATGTTCTATGCTTAACACACTGAATGCAGAGACACGAGGCTAAATGCAACACATAAAATCTTTATGGGGCCATAAACAGCCTCTTGGAATATTTTCTGCAGTTTTTTGTGCCGTCAATCCTAGGTCCCTCCTATTCTGCCTCAGAGCCCTTGGGAATCAGACAAGACTGTGATGACACTGTCAAGGGGTTGGTAAGTGAAGGGAAGGGAGAACTAAACTGAAACAGGACCTAGTTACCCACAGTCATTACTTATCGGCCTTGCTTACTCCAGGATTTGCCCCAGTTACAGCTATTGGCAGCCAGTGGCTGGTGTCGCTGTGCCAGTGCAACCCCCTAGTGCAGACAGGCAAGGTCTCTGTAAGCTGCAATTTGCTTTAGTGCCCTTACCCCAGTTTCACTCATGGCTAGGCTGCATTGGAACAAATTGCAGTTTGTAGTGATTTTTTGCCTGTCTGCAAAAGGGAGTTGCACCCGTGCAGCTATGCCAGTCCCTGAAATCCCCAGTGCAGAAAAGACCTCAAGGGGTGAAAAAGACACTGTTTCTGTAACTCAGTATTTAAAGTGCAAATCTACTCTGGAAGGTCCCACCTTCTTACTCCAAAGACCTGCTCTTCGTATTTGTGCTGAGTTCTCTGCTCCCTGTATATATCCATATCTGCTTAATCTACTGACTAAAAAATAACCTTGTCTCCTTTTCCCTCCTATTTGCACTGCAGTCAATGCAGCTATGGGAGAGTAAGCTGGATTCTTATTATAGCTTGCTCATTGTCCACAGACTTGTTAACCAAGTTCCAACTAAAGGGCCAAATTTTGGCCTCAGTTAGACCAGAGCATCCACTCCAGAAACAATGGGGTTGCACTGGTGAAACTGAAGAAAGAGCTTGTCCTGCAGAATCTCTATTACTGATGATAATGTGGAAGCAGGACAGGACCCTGATTGACTCTCAGATCCCAGGTTGAGTTTATAGGGCTGGCTGTTCAAATGAACATTTCTTTATTTTTAAACCGAGCATGTTTGATCTAGAATCACTGAGACATTATAAACGTGACATCCTATAATGCAATTTTTACAATAATTGTGTATTGGATGATGACACTTCAGTACCAAAACCTCAGCATTGCCTTGCTCTGTGTGAGAAATTTTGGCACTTGGAAAAAAAGTGAAGCTATGTCATGTCCTCCATGACTGGTGTATTGATATGTTTACATTCAGCCACTAGATGTCTCTCAGTATTGTGGAGCATTCCGAGTGGAGTGTGGTCATTGGAAAAGAATGGAGACAAAGTTGGGACTCAAGCTATGTGTGTCTCTAGTTTGTAGTTTTCTTTAATAAAAGCCTCCTGGTTAAGACCATGATTCTAGCCGTGATCCACAGAATACTCACTAACTTTCCAAAGTCGTCTTCTGGAAGGCACTAGGCTCAATGTCAAACCTAGGATGGTTTCCTAGGGGGTGGTCTGATTTGTGGTTGTTACTGGTCTGTAATCTGCAGGGGGATATCCCTGGGAGGTTAGCATTTGTAAATCTTTTCATACACCACATAACATTCCCATGCATATTGGGATTGCCCCCTCCTGCCTGCAGTATGGTGATGGGGACAGCATTAAATTCCTGCACACTCTTGATTGCTCTGGATGTTTCAATGCGACAGAAGTTTCCATACCCCTGCATCTCCTCCTCCATTCACTAATTGTCTCTTGCTTCTAACATATGGCCAGAGCATCTTCTGTCTTCTGCTTCCTCACTTCAGCAACCATAACAACTGTGGAGTGGGAAATCTGTCGTTTCACTCAGCCATTTGCAACTACCAAAATGAGGTAATTACAATGGCCCTAATTAGCCAACTGCAGTACCACTGCCCGTATAATAATAAATAGTGCACACTTAGGAGATAAACTAGATGTAACAGTGTTGGGTTCATCCTCCTCCACCTAGTAGGCATGGCTCCAGCCTATTGAGGAGACCAGCAGTGGTGTCCTGCTGGAGCATTGAGCAATCCTACCTTTTGGAAAAAGGACCCTGTTCAGATATTACACCCTTCTCCCAGTGCAGCTATAGACAGACTTCGTAACCCCTCTTGAAACCCTGCCAAGAAGAACTCTGCTAGGGCAAGCTACTGGCAGCTTCACCTACGGCGCTCACTCGCCCTTTTTGCCTGAGTTCTCACCCCTCATCACTGCCCTTCCAGGCTGTTGGGCTTTTTTTGTCATTAGCAATTACACAGGCCATGCAGTCCCAATTACTCACTGCTTTATGCTGGCTGCTGGAAACCCACCCAGGACTGGTAATCACTATTTTAAGTGAGGGTGCAACCTTAGCTATGTGCCATTACGTTAAGTTTCAAGTTGATGTATGGCTGGAGCAAATTGAATTCTTGCTGCTATCCTGTCTGACATTTGTTACATTACGACGCGTGCTCTTTTGTTTTTGAGTCAATAGCTGCTGCTTTCGAGAAATATGGATTATTAGAATTTATAGCTCATCCTACACGTCTTTTCAAACACTCATATCCTTTTATCATTTCTTTTTGTTGTTGTTCTGCCCAGCGTGGTTTGTATTTCTCCAGGTTTTAGCATCTGGGACTCTTGCTACTTGTGCTAAATCAATACTCCTTGTCCTCATTGCTTTAATATACACAACCATTTGTGTGATGCATGAATTGCAGTGGGTTTTCTGCCTGTGATTGCCATTTACTCTTCTTGCAAGAGCACTTCGTCCCCACTCTGCCTGTGCATCACTCTTTGAAGTAAATACAAAACATCTGCATTTAAATGCATTTAAATGCAGATTTCCATCTGAAGTCCTGTACCTTGGGTGGTGGATTTGCCGACTCCTTTGTAGGAATGTATTGCAACTGACATTATTTAAATACTCCCTGAAAAGCTATGCAACATAGGCTTTATATGATCTGCTTTTTGCACTTCTGGCAACACAGGTGAGTTCCTGTGTGCAACTCTGACAAAGGATCTGGACAGCAATCAGTTCAGAATGAGAGTGGGAATGGCCCAGGCAAGCAGTAATGGGGTAAAGCACGATTTGCTTCTAGTATCTAGTGGTAACTTTGGAGGTCTGTGGGAAATTGAACCTCCTAATGATGTGGTGTCCACCTCACAAACCCACCCTTGCTGTTGCAGACAACATGAGCAGAGAGGCTGAGGGCTGGATGGGTCATGAGGGCTGAACTATCTTCTCAGGCAGTCTTTCCAGACCTGAGCTGATGTACAGTGATATGTGGAAGTTTGTACTATTGCAACATCTGTTTTACCTGTTATGTGTGTGTGTAGAGGTCTCCAAGGATGTCAGTTTAGCCCCTGTTATTGACAGGTGGAAGCAGCAATATGCAAAACATGCTACACTGTACAAGTTTAACTGAAGGGATGTGTGATCTTCCTGAGGCACTTCATTCACATACTTACATTCTTGACCCTTTTCCAGTGGTGTAATGGGGACATAAACCTGCTGGGAATACTGCTAGTGTATGGGGTCTCCCCAGGTATCATAGTGCTGCCAAAATGGTGCTTCACCATCCCCACTGCAGCCCCCATGTAGGGAATATGCGGGAGACATGACTGGAATGGTGCTGTGCTCTGGCTATTCTCAGTTGCTAGAATTGTCCCCAGGGGCCTGTTGCACCCATGTGCAAGCTAGAGCAGCCCTGAGGTTGCTCTAACTTATTCCAGGGGCTGACTCCAGAATATGGGTGAAACCTTTGCCCTTTTCCCCCATTCCTGTGCTGGGTGTAGAAGTACAGCAATGGCGGTTCAGGCCCATATCTCTAACTGCACACAGTAGGTAGGAAGAAAAACACATACAGAGTGAATTCCATAGCCTTTTGCAAGGTCAAGGAATGCATGGATCATGAGCAGCAAGTAAGGGTCAAGAGGTGACCCTTGGCCAGGATACATGATCAGGAAAGGGAAGACTTAACATGACCCATCCAAGGCCTTGTCTACCCGAGCCTTTAGTTCATGGCAAACTGGTGTGTAAATCTACCTGCCACAGGCTGCATGCGTGGACTCTGCTGCTGCAAACTAAATGTTCCCTTGTGCACGTTGATCTGGGTTGAAATGGATGTAGATCAAAATGCACTAGGGAATTTGAGTGCATGGCAGCAGGGTCCACACAGACACTTAGTGCACGGCAGGCTACTGTGGGATAGATTCACACCCCAGCTTGCCATAAGCTAAGCGAGGAGACTCAAAGGGCTTGGTTTGTTTAGCCTAACCAAAAGGAGGCCAAGGGGAATATGATTGCTCTCTATAAATACTTCAGAGAGATAAAAATATATAACCTGCCATCAACAAATTTAGGCTTGAAAGTAGACAAAGGTTTCTAGCCTTCAAAGGAGTGAAATTCTGGAACTGCCTCCCTAGGGGAGCAGTGGGGGCAAAAAACCTACTTGTCTTCAAGACTGAGCTTGATATGTTTACAGAGGGGATGGTATAATGAGACTACCTACAACGACATGTAGCCAATCTGTGAGCATAGGCGCCAACTCCATGGGTGCTCCGAAAAATATTGGTGGTTGCTGAGCACCCACCGGCAGCTCCCCGTGGCCCTGACCCCCTGTTCCAACTCACCTCCGCCTCCGCCGTGAGCACGCCATCGCGTCCTGCTTCTCCTCCCTCCCAGCTGTTGCACCACGACTCAGTTGATTCGAAGGGCAGGGATGGAAGGGGGAGAAGGGGAAATGTTGCGTGATGGGGGAAAAGGCGGGACAGGGATTTGGGGAAGGGATCCAATAGGGGCAGGGAGGGGGCAGAATTACGGCGGGGACTTTGGGGATGGGGTTGGAATGGGAACAGGGCCAGGAGTGGGAATGGGGTGGATTTGGGGCAGGGCCGGGGCAGGGGGGGATGTGGGCACACACAGCACCAGAGAAGGTTGGCGTCGCTGTCTATGAGGGTGAGCAGCAGATATTTCCAATGGCCGCTGATGGGATGCTAGTTGGGGAGGGCTCTGAGTTACTCCAGAGAATTCTTTCCCAAGTGTCTGGCTGATAGATCTTGCCCACATGCTCAGGGTCTAACTGACTGCCATATTGGGGTTGGGAAGGAAGAAAGTTGCATGTTACTTCCGTATGTTGTGCAGACATTCTACATGCAGTGCTTCTACACATGCATGCTACTGTCAGACCATGCTCCATATGCATTCTACATATAGTACTTCTACATGTACATCCTACTGCCACTCCAGATACTGTATAACCTATACATATAAACCATATTTCTGAATTGCATGCATGTTACATACACATATCCATATTGCTCCATGTATACATCCATCCTTGGCACTGTCATTGTATTTACCTGCTTCTGCCCCACATCTCCAGAGCCTAGTCCCCACCATGTCAAGTCTGCCTTTGCTCCCTGCAGTGATGAATCCTCTCACTTGCGATGTGCTGTTTGCACACTCTCTGTATTAAGAGATAACATTGATTGTTTGCTATTTGCTTTGTTTTAATTCTCCCTTTCTTTGTACCAGCCTCACCACTCTGAGTTGTTACCAGCTGTAGCTATCTCCTCTCTGCTGCCAGCACCACAAAAGGGGAGGGGTGGGGATAAGGATGCTGCAACCGCTGTGACCTCCAGCAGAAGTACTGGCCTTCTCCTGCTGACTCCATTACCCACCATTAAAGGTGTGAAAGATGGAGGTCCTCCTCTTCATGGGCTGGGGTGGGGGAAGAACTGTTTGTTGTTGGGGCTGTCAGCAGAAGTTCTTGTCTCATGGCAATGTCCTCTGAGCTAGTGTAGGGGCCTTCCCTGAACCAAGGTCATGTGTGTCAGCCTATCTCACTCACCTGTTCCCCTGTCCACTAGTGGCAGGTGTCCAAATATGTGATGTGGCCTCAGGTGTCATAGACTTCAACCTGTCCCCTGTCCACACCTCCTTCTTTCCTGCTAGCTTGGCCAGGTGTTCAAGGGGAAAGCTGGGCCCCCCACGGGGTTTACCCTGGGGACAGACTTGGTGAGAGTGAGGGAGGATAGGGAGAAGTGGGAAGAAAAGGGCTCCCTTTTTCCTCTCCTTGACAGCAAAGGACAGGGCGAGAGAAGAATATTTGTCCCCTGTCATCGCTCTACTCTTTCCTTCAGTCATCGGCTCCTTTCTCTCTTCCATTCCAGTCTCCTCACCCCCAGATCTCCAGTCACATGTACCACCAGTTCATTCCCACTAACCCCCCGCACCAATTCTCCACCCCCCCTCAGAGAAAGGCTTCAGTCTCCAAATCTCCCTCTTCCATACCCCACCTGGCATAACCACCCCCAACAGACAGAGAACCCCTTCTTCCTACCCAAACTTCCCCAGCTCAGAACTGCTCCATCTCTCCTTGAAAGCCCTTCTGCTTCCAGCCTGCACCCCCAGGGCCTAGCTGAGTCACTGGGCTCCGGCGAGGAGAATAGCTCCTGTTCCGTTCCTGGCACTTGAGCAGTGGCAATTGAACTAAGCGAGATTTCCAAGACCAATGAGTGTGACTTTGTGTGTCTCATTGAAACCCAGGGCAAAGTCCCTCATCCCGAGAGAGACTTTAAAAACTGCCTCAGAAATTAATGCAAGAAGAGCCAATGTCCTGCTCCTGACTAGTGAGAACACTGACCCTTCCTCTTTCCTCTTCACCTCTGCCTTCACAGACATCTTGCCTTTTTCTCTATGCTGCTTCTGCCAGTCTTGTCTTCTTAGCCTTCCCCCACCTTTGAAAAATGAGGTGGCAGTGTGACGGGTTAGATCACAGAACGCCCCTTGGGAGCTGTCACCCGACGTGCCAAGACTACTTCTGCTCCTGCTTTCCCTGCCAGCTCAGGACTCCAGCACCATGTCTTGCTGAGCCAGATGCTCCCGTCTGCTCCAACAAAGACCCAGGGTCTGAATTACCTGCCCCAAAGCTGCAGGTTTACCTGAAAGCAGCTCACAGAAGTGTTCCTGTCTTTAACACTCAGATGCCCAACTCCCAATGGGGTCTAAACCCAAATAAATCCCTTTTACCCTGTATAAATCTTTTACAGGGTAAACTCATAAATTGTTAGCCCTCTGTAATATTGATAGAGAGATATGCATGGCTGTTTGCTCCCCCAGGTATTAACACATACTCTGTGTTAATTAATAAGTAAAAAGTGAGTTTATAAAATACAGAAAGTAGGGTTTCAGTGGTTCCGAGTGGTAACAGACAGAACAAAGTAAGTCATCAAGCCAAATAAAATAAAATGCACAAATCTATGTCTAATCAAACTGAATACAGATAATCTCACCCTCAGAAATGCTTCAGTAAGTTTTTTCCTCAGACTGGACACCTTCCAGGCCTGGGCATTATTCTTTCCCCTGGTACAGCTCTTGTTCCAGCTCAGGTGGTAGCTGGGGGATTCTTCATGATGGCTCCTCTCTTCCCTTTGTTCTGTTCCACCCCTTTATGTATCTTTTGCATAAGGCGGGAATTCTTTGTCCCTCTCTGGGTTCCCACCTCCTCCTTCTCAATGGAAAGACACCAGGTTAAAGAGGGATTCCAGTTCAGGTGACATGATCACATGTCACTGCAAGACTTCATTGCCCACTTGCCAGCACACACCTATACAGGAAGACTTGCAGGTAAAATAGAGCCATCTGCAGACAATTGTCCTGGTTAATGAGAGTCATCAAGATTCCAAACCACCATTAATGGCCCACACTTTGCATAATTACAACAGGCCCTCAGAGTTATAGTTCATATTTCTAATTTCAGATACAAGAGTGGTACATTTATATAAATAGGATGATCACACTCAGTAGATTATAAACTTTGTAATGATACCTTACAAGAGACCTTTTGCTTGAAGAATATTCCAGTTACATTATATTCACTCATTAGCATATTTTTATAAAACCATATAGACTGCAACGTCACAGGCAGCTCTCTTGAAAGTGGGTGGTTTCAGGTACTCCTGGTAAAACGTATTCCACAGAAACAGATGGGAGACACCAGTTTTACTGACCAGCTAGATTAACTAAAGTGGAGATGGGCAGCAGAAAGAAAAGAGCTGGCCAACTCCTTCGCTGCTGTAAATCAGTGTAGCAGCTACACCGAAGCAGTGGTCAATTTACACCAACTGAGGATGCAGCCCGTTGAGCTAAATTCTATATACCCTCTGTGTAATCTCATTGGACCAAATTGGGCTCTCTTGGACAGCAGGGTAGATACAGAGTCACTTGGCTGGACTTCAGTGGAGTTATCCCCAGTTTGCTCCAGTGTAACACAGCAGAATTTGGCTCCCTGACTTCAGTAGGGGTGCAAACCAGCCCAGAATCTGGCCTTTATTGCAGAGTTTCTCATTAGTATCAAATTTGCCAGCCACGCTTTTCCCACTTCTGGTGAGGCCTGTCCCATTTAACACAGTTTGAACAGTGCTACCTATGTCCCAGGTCTCGATGGCAGAACCCTGCAGCGATTTCAGAAGGGCCTTCAAAAATCTGTCATCGTGGGCTGCATGCATTCCTGCACACTCCGTGAAACATAAACACTCCGGAATATAAAGATTATTTACATTCCCAAGCAAAGCTGCCAACCACTTTTTAAACGTGTGTAAACAGCTCCTCTCTCTTTCTGTCCCCCTTGCTTGCTGATAAAGGGCCATAAACAAACTTGACACATTTATAATAACCTTTCCCCCTGCTTTTATTTTTTTCTTCCTCTCCCGTCTCACTCATATGCTGTGTCGGGTAATTTTTTATTATTCTGCCATTATTCAGGAATCTATTGTTTGATGGGGGAATAAAATGTTGAATCTCTTTTTATTTTTATTTTCCCATTGCAGTGGATGGCACCTGTTTCAAATGCCCCTAGCAGATTTTTGGTTTGAAAACTTTTTTGTTCCTTTTTCCTTCTTCCCCTGTTTTACATTTCTTCCTTCCGAAAGGTCATCTTAAATGATGCAAGGATAAATTTTTTGCAGGTTGTTTTTATTGCTTCTCAGGCGATCCCAAAGGTCATTCAGCCTGCTCAGCAAAGGTTGTGGGTTTGCAGTCCCTCCTCCTTTCCTTTTTAGAGGAATATTGATACTATAAACAAAACAGAACAACCCCACAAAAAATCCAACCCACGTAAAATAAGATCCAAGTAATCTTTTTTGCTCAAAGCCAGCTATCTCTCAGATCCACCTTTTCAGTGATGCCTGGTCCTCTTTAGAGATATTGATGCAAGCACCATGTCTGATAATTCCTTCTCTATTCTGTATTGATGGAGGTCTGGAGAGAGGGGAAAGAAATGTCCCCACCGCCACCCTGCTGCAGATGAATGGGGCAGTGGCTCCAGTAACCAGTGGTTCCTTTGGAACTGCTCTTGTGAATTTCTTTGGTCCATGAGGTGTGGGGGTGAGATTGAGGGCTTTGGGATGTGGGGGTGGGGGGAAGGAAATATGTCTATGGCCAACCAGTTCCTAAGGGAGCACCAACCCCATATCACCAGCCCGCCCCTGGAACTAGTTGTCCATAAACATATTTCCTTTGTTGTTAGCAGCCTCCCTAACAACCTTAACTGCATTTGGAGGGGCTTTTTGAAACGTGTTTGTGCACGGCTGGAGGTCATGCTGCTCCCTCCTCGTCATATTTCCATGGTGATTCATGGAGGAGAAATCTGCATGCTGTTCCCATCCCATCCAACGGGTGTGTCTCCGCTGCAAAAAACCCGCCAACCCACAGCAGTGAGTCTCAGAGTCTGAGTTTACAGCCTATAGTGCTAAAAAGCCATGTAGATGCTCCAACTCGGGCTGGACTTCAGGATTCGACACCCCCTCCCGCCTTGCCAAGTTTCAGAGCCCGAGAGCCCAAGTCTGTTGACCCTAGCTCTGAGACTCATTGCTGGGAGGGGTGTTCCGGTGCAGATGTACCCCACTATGGTCACAAAGGTTGCAGTGCTTGGGATAAAATGGATTGGGCATGGCTGAACTGGTCGGAGTGAGCTAACCCTTTCCCCACCCCTACACACAGCACAACACAAAGAGCCAGAGAAATTGTGGATTCATTTTGCCTTCCTGCAAATCATCAGTCACAGGCCATTGCAGGAGGGAAGGGAATGGATTTGATGGACCTTTGTTCTGATTTGGAATTGCTCATTCTCTGGGCCCAAAGGAAGCCCTGGTGTCATGCTTTAGGGTGGAACTCAACTCTAGGTTGCTAAACACCTCCTCTCAATAGAAGTGCAGTGATCCTGGGAACAGGGCACTGAACTAGGAGACTTGGGTGCTATTCCTCACTCTGCCATTGATCATCTGTGTGACCACTTCCCCTCCCTACTTTGGCTTGTCTCCTTAGCCTGTAAGTTCTTCAGGACAAGGACTGTCTCTTATGATGTATTTGTACCATGGGGTGCTATCATAATAATAACAACTATGTCATAGGATTCTGAGATGCTATAAATTGTAATCTTTGTGTAGAACCTTTGGTGATGAGAAAGAGATTTTTAAGATAGATAAAATTAGATCCACTTGTTTTTCTGCACACGATATAGGTCATGGTGTGTGCCCTATAAATTTACAGAGATGAATAAACAACATATGCACAAACTTCTTAAAATGCAAAAAAATCCCAGTCCTTAAAAAAGGGAAATTTTATTAAAAACAAAAAGAAAGAAAATACATCTAGAACTTAGGCTATTGCTAGATTTAAAGAGAGCAATTATAATCAATCATCAAGAATGGTTTTCTTGAGGTCCAGCTTGAAGGTTACAAGCAAAACAAAAGCATTTGGGGTTAGCCCAGAGGAGTCCACAAGCATTAATCACATCTTTTTAGACATTTTCTGATCTACTTACATATCTGGGGGTTCAAATTGAGTAGTTTTAGGTATGATCTGGTGATTTTCATAACTGGTTCACAGCTTTTTACAGCATAACTTCAGCCCTGTTTTGCTCCGTCTCCTCTCTCCAGAGAACAACAGACAGACAAAAGATCACTATGGGAAAAGCAGGCCAAGCACTTTACTATAAATCCCAAGAAGCACGGCTAACTTCTTAATGCCATAACAGTAAGAAAAGTACTAAGCAACGCCTTGAAGCCTGATACCCCTTCATCACAACAAGTCTGTCATCCAAACTTTGGTAAGTGAAGCAATTTTTGTTGTGAATATTAAAAAAAGAAAGCAAGGCCTCTTCTACAGTTTAAACTGTTTGCCCGTGAGGAACCGACATGATCATACAATTCTTTAATTATGTGGCTTAATGGTAAAATATATTAGATCATACACAACGATCATCAGCTATTCTTTTGTACCACACGTAAAGCACTGTAATTAAGAAGAGCTGATGGAAACCTTTGCCCAACACTTGAACCCAACCAAATCCAAATTTGAGTAGCTGTTTTTATAATTAATGAAATTCTCACGGTGGCCTCTGCTTTCACCAGGGACTGAAGACGGAAGCAATAACACACAAAAGGCCAATCTCATGGTGTTTCCAGCACAGATGAAACCACTGAGTCTGGGAAATCTGGCAAACAGATCTGATCTTGCAAGAAGGCCAGGTTGATTTGTAGAATTTAGGGGGCCAGATCTCCAGCTGGTATAAATTGGCATAGTCAATGGAGCTATAATGATTTACACCAATGGAGAATCTGCCTCTAGAAGTTCAAATTAAGCAAGCAAAGATTCAGCATGTGTATTTGATTCAGATACTGTCCTGGCCCTTTAAAATACCTTCCACTGAATGACATGGAGATCCTGTGAAAGAAGGTATATGCCTTTTTAAAAGAGGTGGAACTTTGGATGGACAGCTGGACCATAAGCATCTAAAAATGTGAAGGTTCAATTTGATGAACAGATTAGTCATGCTAAAGTCCTCACCTTGTTTGAACATCTTGGCTCTGCAAAGAACCAGGCTGGAGAACATGTTCTCCCATAAAATATTGCTGGTAACAGAACCTTCTTAAGACCAGAAATTAACTTTTCAGAACCTCAACCAAGTTCAGTCAAGTTTGGTTCTAACACTGGGCAAAAGTTGAAGTGGGCATGGGGATGGGGAGGGCAGAGCTGGGCAGGCACCAGAGGTTCTCGTCTGGTTCTTCCATCTGGACAATCATCCAACATTTGAGATGATAACGCAATCAAACCAGGCCCTCGTCAAATGCTGAAGAATTCATAGCGCTTCCTCCTAAGATTAATGCCCCACCCATGTTTGTCTCCAGAATGTGTTTACATTCCTCTTACAGCAGTTGGCCCCGATCCTGCATCAGCATCTACTAACACAGATCCTTTGCCCTGGTGCAGAGCCCTGTTCAAATGGGTTCATGGTAATGGTCCTGAACCAGGATAGGGGCCCTGAGCTGTTCTAAAAATGATGCAAGAATGAAGTGTCCTCTCTAATACAACATGAACCCTCATCATATGAGCTATATTCCAGTATATTAATATTCATTTTGCACTAATACTGGATGAATACATTTAAATGTTTGGCCACAGCACATTAGTCATTTTTATGTCATACTCACAGAATGTATCAATGTGATATATTGTCTATTTTAACATAATATTAGACAATACCATCCAGTATTTCATGTGGACATACACCAAGTTGTGAGACAGGGAGACAGTTACGGCTGGACAAGGGTGAGCTCAGGAAAACAGAAATAAATTAAAATAGATTATTCTGCAGTGAATGTCATTTCTCGAATAAATTACAGGCCTCAGCTTTAACCTCTCACTGGATTTGTCTTCCCCTGTGTTAGTCTAATTTTAGGAAGCCTGGTTCGAAGACTATCTTGAACATGGTCACAAGTACAATGAGTTTGGGAGTCTCAGCTTTGCATGTCGCAATCCATTGCGAAATTTAACACCGTTATCTGATTGTGCTCAGGAGAGGTGCAGGGCTGGGACAGCAGAGGAGCTGCAGGGCAGACTCAACACACACTGGCAAATGTGTGGAAGGGGAATTTGCATGGTGTCCATTTACGGCCTGTGTCTAGCTCTGGCCAGTGTTATTAGCATTGGCTCAAGAAAGGACCAAGACTGGAATCGCCTGGGGCATTGTCAGTCTGCAGTGAGGTGTATTAGTAAAGCTATAGGACTCCTATAAACAAATAAGTAGAGGGCATTTCAAGTCTAGACAGAGGAGGCCTAGCAAAGCTCTATGGCATGCCAGAACTGGAGTAGCAGGGGATACTACCATGGGGGAGCATTGACAGAGAGGGTAACAGTAATGGTGGGGAGTGCTATAGGTCAGGACTGAAGTGCATTGGGAGAGAGCGGAGGGATCCCAAGTCTGTAGTAACAGCTCAGGAGAACGAAGGTGCACTGGCAGAGCTGGTGGTATCCCAGAGGTGCTGCAAGTCAGGATTACGGTGTATTGGCAGAGCTGAGGGAAGCTGGGGGAATTGCAGATGCCTTGCATGTGGAGAAGAGGAGAAACAGATACACTATAAGAAAGGATGCTGTACAAGGCCAGTAGAAGAGAGACTGGGAGGTGCTGGTACGTGTGTGCATGTTGAAGAAGGTGGGATGGGAAGGAGGAAGGAGGAGGACCAAAAGAGGCTCGGAAGTTGCACAGTTACTTAACAGGCTTTTCTGTTTTGCTTTATTTATTCTGGTGTTTTGCCCGGAGGCTGGTGTTTAGTAATTTAGACCAAATGGATCCAAAGAGTGGCTGTAAAGGATAGTTCAAAAATCAATGGACGTTAGAAAGGGCCAAGCGATGCCATAAAGAGTTTAACAGCAGCAAGGAGAGATAATATTCCCCTGATTGTGGATATGGCCGGGGAGCTTTATGAGAGGGAAAGACAGGAGATGAGCAGCAGCCCAGCTAACACTCCCTTCCCCACTGGCCCTTCCCTGGTAAGGCTCAGGGCTGGTGGGAACAAGAGGGGAGCTAATAAAGGCAGGAGAGTATTTGAGAGGAGGCAGCAGTCAGGGGCCAATGAAGTCTTAGTTTCACCTGCTTCGTCGGCACAGGCCCTGCTAAATCATTAGGGAGGAAATGACTTACTCAGCAGCCAGCCACGGGTTTACAGCGTGAAGGTCAGACTTTATGAGGGTCCCCTGCAAGCGTGCGGCATGGCACCGCAGTGCTGTGTGCCACCCTCCAGGCATTGGCTCAGCCATAGGGAAGGCAAGGGAAGCAGCCTGGCACACAGATAATTGCAGACAGGGAGGAGCCCCCCACATCCCTCCCCACCTCTTAGCCCCTTGCACAGGGACTAGCATAAGGGACTAAAGGGGCCAAATCATTCACTAGTATTTATAATTTATCCAGCACCATCAGCACACTGGAGCAAGTACAGAACACACAGGGAGCCACAGGCCTGACCCCAGCCTTGCATCCTTCAGCTCTAAGGCTGGCCTTTTCAAGAGGGCCAGGCAAGAATCATGGCTGAGGAGGATGTAATGGTCTTTCCCTCTAGTGGTTAGTTTCCGGGTCAGTGCTGCCGTTGATCTGAATGCTGCCAGGGTGACAATTTAAATGACAGGGATTTGAAAAAGGTATAAGAGAGAGAGAGAGAGAGAGGTTTAGAATGTCTCTGAGAATCCCACTTCCCATCTTCACATCCTGGGAGGCTACAAAGCCCCTTCAGATGAATCAGTAATGAGTGAGGCATGGCAGGTTAGCAGAGAGTCTCCTACAGCTCCAGAGCATCAGTATCTGCCTTCAGAAAGGGGGAACTCCTTGGCAAAGTCTCTGGAGCAATGCAATTCTTTGCATGGACAGCAGCTAGTAGCACTGGTTGTGGCTGACCAAACACAATGGGGAGCAGCATTTCAGGTGCCCTGAGTAGCCATAGTTACAACGTGGATTGCACTGTACTGCCTGTGAGGGTGCTGCTCCTGGTTTGCATGTGCACAGCCTGCCTTGGCCCAGCAAATCCCTCAGCTGTTTCCCGGCTCAGGCTAGTTAGCCAAGTGGCCATCACATGACAGTAGCCTGGAGGCAGTTCTTCATATGGGGGTGGGGGGCTGCTCACACTAGGGTGGAAAGGTCTGTAGTGGGCAAGTGATTTGGAGTCAGAGAAGACCTGGGAAGGGAAGCTCCATGCCAGTCAGATGGAATAGCCTTCCTGGACCTACCAGCTGTGAGAGGAAGAGGCCTGAAGAGGAAGGGATTTCAGGAAATGTCCAGCAGCACAACTTGGGATTTGGGAAGAAAATCTTGAGTCCAGCAAGAAGTTGGAGTCTGAAAAAAGTAGGGTTGTCTTTGACATTGAACAGTGGTTCTCAGGCATCAGAACTCCCAAAAGGGAATATGTTGACTGACTTGAGAGGTCAATGTGCTGTTATTCGAGAGTCCAGGAAGGGGAAACTCTCACTTTCATGCCTACTTTTATCTCTGTGACATTTTATTTTTTTGCCTTTCTCTTATTTCTCTCTGTCTTCTCCTGACTTTCCCACTCCCCTCATCTCTCCTCTCTCCTCCAGCCTCCCTCACTGACTATGGCGATGAGACCAGAACTGACCCATCCAGTTTCCTTTCTAGCTGCATCAGTTGCTCCTGCAGAGCCCAGCTGATTGGTATCCCTGTGTAGGGCTGGAGAACATGAAGCGATAAAAGGATTAACCCAGACATCTTGTATTTTATTTATTGCTGTTTTCTCACCCCACCCCCCAGTGCTGAAACAAGTTGCAGGGCATACTGATGCTGCAGCTGCCACTGCTGTTCCAGGGGAAGCGCGATGACACTGCGTGGGTGGAGAGTTGCAGAGGAGGATTGGAGCAGGCAGCGAGTGCAAGGCCGTGCCTGGTAGCCCTGGGGATGGGGAGCTCTTGGAGGAGTAGGAGCTGTGGCATGGAGAGCAGGGGGCAACTTGCAGCCCAGTGGGAATCCTACACCTCAGCACAAAGGCCTCTGCTGCAGCCAGCTCTGCTTCCTCCTTTCCCGTCTCGGGCGGTGTCTCACCGATAATCTTTCTGATCTGCAGTGGGGTTGACAGCCCAGTCAGATAGGGTCTGGCCAACTCAGGACCTGCTCAGCCCCCAGAGTGGTGGGGACCTGACCCCACTAACATGTCAGAGGACTCCAAGGATGAGGGGAAGGAGCAGTCAGCTGAAGATGAGTTCAGGGAGGAAAGAATCACTGCAAAGCAAACTCCTGTGCTTTTCCTCATTGGCTGGGTCACAGGGTCACAGGCTGGGACACTGCTACAAGCACAGGCTGCAGAGGGATGAGGTTATTCCCTAATCCAGACCCCTGCAGCTCCCCAGCCAACTACTTCCCAGTGCTAGTTCCCTTTTGGCCTCTTCACTTGTCTACCAAATATGCCCAAACAAGCAGAACAGATCATTTTCCAGGGCCTGTCTACACCTGACTGAAGTGCCTGACAGTCCTGCAGCTTAGGCACAGCCAGTGACTGTAACAAATGATTACACCGGGAAAAGATTTCCAGCCCTGCAGTTTCACAGAAGGGAAACATCTACTCTTGGGCAGGAAGAATGTCTGGTGCCAGGGCTCTGAGGAGTGGTATGAACTAGCTGAGTTCAAACCAAACCAGGAGTTTACAATGGAAAAGGCAACCCAAACTGGACCCTCAAGGCTCAGTCTTTCCTGAGCATCCTCAACCCCTCCTGAAGTCACTAGGAGTTGAGGGCACTCATCACCTTGCAGCATCAAGCCCTAGAAGAGCAAGGCTATAGACAATATAGGCCCAGTGCTGCGATTTGCATTTCAAAAAAGAGCCTCAGGAAGTTATAGACCCACCCATGGCAGGGATGGGACAATACGTGTTAGTTCTCCAACGAGGCCTGGTATTGCTAAAAGTGTGTGTGTGTGTGTGTGTGTGTGTGTGTGTGTGTGTGTGTGTGTGTGTGTGTGTGTGTGTGTGACAAAATAAAGGGCCAGTCTCTAACAGATGCATCCACCTGCCCTAGGAATAGCAGAGACCTTGGAGCTATGGCATGTAAATGAACTGCACTGTTTTCCATTGAAACTTTATAACCTTAACAAAATTCCCAACAGCTTCATTGGGACCAGGCTTTGGCCCTAAAGGAATAACAAATAGACAATTATATGAAGTTAGGAAATTTGGATCTTGTACCCTGAGCTTTGCCTACTTAGGTGTACAATCTCAGTGGAATCATTCAGTGTTCTCCAGGGGCCAGTCCTGCTACACTAATAATACCTAATCTAATATAGCACTTTTCACCAGTACATCTCACAGCACTTTAGGTTGCTGAGCTGGCTCTTCTGTCCTACACATCAACCTCTCTTAGAGCCTGCCCAGTCACCCTTTATAGGGGACCCTGCGTGGCCAAGCTGTGTACCTCAAGTTGGCAGGCTTCCCCTGGAATCCTGCCCCACACCAGATCCACCTGATACCAGGGAGCCACCTCAGCTTGCAGAGATAGGCTGAGTTCTCTAGAGTGAGGACAGGGATGAAAAATGAGGCCAACCAAGAAGCATCCCCAATGGAGAAGGATCCAGCCATGGGGAAAGTGAGCGTGGGGAGAAAGTGGGACCTCTTTAGAGAGAACATGTACAATTTCCTCTTGGCATGGCTCAGCTACATCTAGCATCAGAGAGGAGCTGCTATCCAGGCAGCCAGAATGGCTGCTTTTCCCCAAAGGCACCCTGTGCAGTACATCTCTGTGGGTGTTTGCTTTTCCCCAGCCTTCCCTTTACTTCTGCTTTTGAGCTTTCATTCTGCCCGTGTCCACAATGGACGGAAGTATCCGCCATGGCACAGTTTATCAGCCTAGGAAGACCTATGGAATATTAATGAAAATGAAAGAGAGGGGGAAGGAGGGGAGATGTATAAAACCTCGAGACCGCATTCAGAGCGGCAGCGATAACAATAAGCGAGAATAATAGTCTAACAAGTCGGAAATGTCACATGCGATCTGGCGCTATTAACACAACATGGATCTGAAATATCACATAATTAGTTTTGTGCCTGTTGTTCTGATCTGGAGAGAAAAAAATATGAAAGGAAAGAAAGGTGGTAGTGAGGGGCATGTATGAAGCAAAGTCATAAAAGGGTGAAGCTTACAGCCTTTAATGTTTTTGGAATAATATAATAAAGCTCTGTCTCCTTACTCATGTCTGAGGCAGAGATTTTTATCTGGAGGTATGGGATAAAAAGAAATGAGACCTTGAAAAGACTAGATAAAATTGTGATTGATCTCTTTAAGACCTCCTTGCCTCCACTCAGAGATGGCTTGTGGGCTTCATAGATTGCTCCACTGCTGCAAACCATGACCCCCCTCCCCCATGCCCTCCACACCATCCCTAAAAGAAGAAAAATCTGTGTTTACAAGGCTTCTTTTAGCCTTGGGCACAAAAATGACTGCAAGATGGGCATGTGAGCTGTTAATTCTGGGAGAGCACCCCTGAGGTGTCTGTGTTTGAGAAATAAAAACGGTCAATTGACCCTCTCCCCAATAAAAGTCCATGTAAATGCAAATACATTGTGCTGCTCCACGTTCAGTTATTCCAGGTTTATATGCACCAGTGACTGCTGAGTGCGCAGAGGCTGCCGCCTTTGCCTACATAGTCAATGTGCTGCTGGTGTTATTTTGTGACTCACTCTGGAATATGTGGCCTATAAGCAGCTGTAAATAAACCCAAATTCCTATTCCACCCCTGCATGGTAAATTTTCCATGATGACAGTGATTTATTAATTACATGGGTTCTTCCTGCCTGCTTCCAAAGGCATTAACAGAAGGGAATGTTGCAAGTATAATTGTGATCGACACTTGCACAACTGGAGCTCTTGAGGCATGATCCCAAAGCTCTTACCTGCAGAATTCAATGAACTCCGTGGGATTCCATGCATGGACAAGGTTTCCTCGCTGGAGTGAGGATTGTAGGATCCTGTTCTTCAGTGATCTCTTTGACATGATATCGGGTCCACGTTTTGCTCAAGAGAACCTATAATTATTTGGGATCAAATTTTCAAGAGACTCTGGTGTTTAAAGCCAGGTTCTGCAATTGGTGCTTATGGATTTGGGGCTAGATCCTTGAATCTGCTCCAGCCACTTTTCATTACTTGAGCAGAACAGCTGTAAATCTTCCAGATTCCCTCTCCATGTGCCTCCTGTGACCCCCTGCCCTCTCCTGGCCTCTGGACGCTGGAGGGGAACAGGAAGCACGGTTCAGGTGTACTTGTTCTTCTGAGATGTCTGGTTTCTGAAACAACCACTGGGGGCTGCCCACTCTTTGCTGGAGCACCGCCTGTAAGTAGGAATCAGGGCTGAGATGCTAACCAGGTCAGTATTCCTAGGGAATACAAACGAAGGAATGACCCCGCCAGACACCAATAGGAAACATCATCCAGCTGGGGCACCCTGCCCACCTTCCAGACTCCAACCAGCTATTTTTCTTTTCTGGCAGGAACAGCCTCTTGTGGTCCAACATGTCCTCTGTGCCATGTGGAAAATGTCTGGTAGCCACTTTGAATGAACTGAAGTTCATTTTGGTAGATGGCTATTTCCCTGTGACTTTATGTGCTAAGAATCATAGAATCATAGGCTTGGTCTACACTATGCGTTTAAACCGATTTTAGCAGCGTTAAACCGATTTAACGCTGTACCCGTCCACACTACAAGGCCCTTTATATTGATATAAAGGGCTCTTTAAATCGGTTTCTGTACTCCTCCCTGATGAGAGGAGTAGCGCTAAAATCGGTATTACCATATCGGATTAGGGTAAGTGTGGCCGCAAATCGACGGTATTGGCCTCTGAGCGGTATCCCACAGTGCAACACTGTGACCACTCTGGACAGCAATCTGAACTCGGATGCAGTGGCCAGGTAAACAGGAAAAGCCCCGAGAAATTTTGATTTTCATTTCCTGTTTGCCCAGCATGGAGCTCTGATCAGCACGGGTGGCAATGCAGTCCCAAATCCAAAAAGAGCTCCAGCATGGACCATACGGGAGATACTGGATCTGATTTCTGTATAGGAAACAAATCTGTTCTATCAAAGCTCTGTTACAGAAGACAAAATGCCAAAGCATTTGAAAAAAAAATCTACAGGCTACACAGTGCTGTGTGACAAGCGTAACGGAAAGCCAGAGACTCAAATGGACGCTCATGGAGGGAGGGAGGGGGTACTGAGGACTCCAGCTATCCCGTAGTCCCCAGCAGTCTCCGAAAAGTATTTGCATTCTTGGCTGAGCTCCCAAAGCCTGTAGTTTCAAATACATTGTCCGGAGTGGTTCAGGGTATAGCTCCACAATTTACTCCCTCCCCCCCACACTTGAAAGAAAAGGGAAAGAAATCATTTCTTGACTTCTTTCAATGTCACCCTGTGTCTACTGAGTGCTGATAATAGACACGATGCTGCAGCAGTGAAGAGCAGTATCTGCTCCTCTCCCCTGCCCGGTGGCAGACGGTGCAGTAGGACTGGTAACCTTCCTTGTTATCAACCTGTGAGTGCTCCTGGCTGGCTTCAGGTGAGGCTGGCCAGGGGCGCCTGGGTGAAAATAGGAAAGATTCTCGGTCATTCCCAGTAGATGGCACAGAACGGCTGGTAACGGTCCTCATCATAGCAACTGGGGGCTGAGCTCCATCAGCCCCCTCCCTTTCCTGTGTAAAGAAAAGATTCTGTCCTGCCTGGACTGTCATAGCAGCGGCATGCTGGGCTCCTCTCCCCCGCACTGCTTAATGTCCTGCCTGGACTGTCATAGCGGTGGGAGGCTGCCTCCCCCTCGTTTTATCTCACTAACAAGTCACTGTTTCTTATTCCTGCATTCTTTATAACTTCATGACACAAATGGGGGGGACACTGCCATGGTAGCCCAGGAAGATTGGGGGAGGAGGGAAGCAACGGGTGGGGTTGTTGCAGGGGCACCCCCCGTGAATGGCATGCAGCTCATCCCTTCTGCGGGATCTGGCATGGAGCAGCTGTGCTCTCTGATACACTGGTTCTCTAGCATACTTGCCTCATATTCTATGCAGGACTGACTCTAATTTTTAGAAACCATAAAGGAGGGATTGACTCGGGGAGTCATTCCCATTTTTGCCTTTGCGCCTCCCGCCAACCTCAGCCAGGGGCACCCATGATAGCAGCAGACAGTACAGAACGACAGATAACCGTCATCTCATTGCCAATTTACACCGGCAGCAGATGGTACAGAATGACTGATAACCATCTCTGCTATCATGCAAAAGCAAATGAATGCTGCTGTGTAGCACTGGAGTATCGCCTCTGTCAGCGGCATCCAGTACACATACGTATGTAAAAAAAAAAGCTGAATGGGCTCCATGGTTGCCGTGCTATGGCGTCTGCTAGGGCAATCCAGGGAAAAACGGCAAGAAATGATTGTCTGCCGTTGCTTTCCCGGAGGAAGGAATGACTTACGACATTTACCCAGAACCACCCGCGACAATGATTTTTGCCCCATCAGCCACTGGGCTCTCAACCCAGAATTCTAAGGGGCAGGGGAGACTGCGGGAACTATGGGATAGCTACGGAATAGCTACCCACAGTGCAACGCTCCAGAAATCGATGCTAGCCTCGGACCATGGACGCACACCTCCGAATTAATGCGCTTAGTGTGGCCAGGTGCACTCGACTTTATACAATCTGTTTTATAAAAGCTTTTTATGTAAAATTGGAATAATCCCGTAGTGTAGACATACCCATAGAATCATAGAATATCAGGGTTGGAAGAGGCCTCAGGAGGTCATCTAGTCCAACCCCCTGCCGAAAGCAGGACCATTTCCCAACTAAATCATCCCAGATCATGGCCTTCCTCTCTCTTTCTCAAGGCAGTTCCCGGTTACCTAGGCTGGCCTCTGCTCTCTTTTTTGGGAGGCCAATTTCCACGAATGCTTCATTTTTATTCGTTCCTCTGACCTGGTTTCTGAGTAGAAACATTGGAGATCAGTGGGATTCTGGAGTTGGGGGGTCCTTCACCCCAATCTCTGGCAATTCTAGATGAAACTACTTTGTAAATAGTCATGTACAGATTTTGCTGTCATTGCATCAAAGAAACCCCCTTCTCCATCTCCATCCATGCCCATTTGCTGGCCTATGTGAAATCAGTTGAAGGTCTCAGTCCAGCTTCCATGCCTACATCACAGAAAACACCACAATCATTGTCACTAATAATTCACGGACACCCTTCCTGGCAGTGTCAGCAGAGAGGCCAAAGCACTGAGTGAACCACAGAGAGTAGGCTGTTCACTGACCAGGTCCTTCCAGATCAGGATTAAGGCATATTGGTGAGATAGATCAGGGAAGCTCACGCTACGGCCCCTGTGCTTTACCCGCTCTGTGACTGCAGCCAGGACTTTGCTCTTGCACTCTGTCAATCTGGCATCTTTCCTTAGCACTGACCTCTTATGGCAAATGAAACAGCTTCCTGTGCCAGGCACACTCGCAGGGTGGGGGAACCAAGAAACGAAGCACATCAGATCAGGTGCTCTTGGGACCTAGAAAGTTTCATTCTTGATTTGTCAGAAGACCTAGAAGTGCATCCATTAATATATTATCTGCCTTTCTGCAGGGGCGTGGAGAGTTATACATCAGCATATTTCAAATATTTATCTTAATTTTAATTATTTTTGTCTACTTCTAATTATTTTCAAATGTTTTCTGGGCAAGAGATACTAAA
This sequence comes from Gopherus flavomarginatus, assembly GCF_025201925.1. Classification (NCBI taxonomy): domain Eukaryota; kingdom Metazoa; phylum Chordata; order Testudines; family Testudinidae; genus Gopherus; species Gopherus flavomarginatus. The sequence goes on along the minus strand of NC_066625.1, from coordinate 55,868,870 downwards.
AGCTGCGTGCCTGTGCCAAACAGTGATTGCTCTGTCCCAGGGTGATGGATGACTGATGTAACTATATATAATATCCTTCATCCAACAATCCTAAAACTGGAGTTTGGTTTGTTCTTTTACAAAGTACTGAAATAGGGGATGGCTGAAATGCAGCCACCTCTGGGATGGAACGCAGCAGCTGTTAACAACAAAACTGCGCAACAGATTAGCACAGGAAATGAAAGAAGACTGCTGGACTAGTTAAAACTGCAGGAGCGATATAGGTTGCACAGCTGGATAGAACCGGATTTTCCATTTCATGGGAAATTCTGCAATATCATTTTTCTTTCCATTCTGAAATGGAATGAAAACGAACTCACTGAAAATTTCCTGAGAAACAATATTCTGAAAGTCCTCCCTCATTTTGGGTTGATCGAAACACTGTTCTGATGAAGAAGAAACCCTTGATTCTGATGTTGACCTAGTTAAACACCCAAAATCTTTTCTTTATACAAAACAACACGTCTTGTTTCAAAAAGTTGTTTGGAAATGAAAAATTGAAACATTCTGTGCAAAAATTGTCAAAATGGAACATTTTGTCATTATTGAAATGCTTGGTTTTGTTTGTTTTCTAAACCAAATTTTGTCCAAATCCACATTTTTTTAAAATGTTTACAATTCACAAAAAAGGAATTTTTCATTGAAAAAACACTTCGATGAAAGATTTCCAACCTGCTGTATTTGGTAGGTAGCATGTAGTTGCACTGGCTTTTGGGCAGCACAACAGGATAGCACTCTGCTGCTATGAGAAGTGGTGCATGGGATCTTTAATGAGCACAAGCCCTCAAAAGAACTGTAACTCTTTGGCTTATCTGTGTCATGTGACAATGATAAAGAATCACTTTCTTCCAACAGCCAACAAGGAAGTTTAAGGAAAACAGGAGCCAGCTTCCTCCAGCTACATATTAAAGGGAACAGTAAACACATGGTGAGAATTGAATTTGTACCAAATAAAATGCAACTTGTGGGTCCTGCATCTCTTCTGGAGGGTTCTGGGTCTCCAGCAGTGGCTGAAATGGGCAGTAAGATGAGCTTGGCAGCTTCAGTGTTTGCATCAGTTTTGATTTGGCTGGTTCCAGCCTCATCATCTGAGCTTTGCTTTGAGTTTCAGCTTCTGTTGAACCCCCAAACTCATGCCGGGCAGTGGAGAATCCGGCCCCCAGCGTTTGGAAATGAAACACAAAGGTAGGTGAGTTTTTCAGGGTTTGGGATTTGGTCACGAAAGTTATTTCTAACCTCTGGCAGAGGGGGAGATGACTTTGGAGATACGCCTTAAGCCAATGTACAAAACTACTTTGCCTGGTGCCCCACAGCTGCTACAGCATTGCCAGTTTCAAATATTCAAAAATCAGGAGTCAGCTCCCCCACCCTACCCAATCATGAGATGGGCTTAAAAATAATGGAACAATAAACTTTAGATTCTTTCCAATTGCGTTTTGGTTTGTGAGCCTTTAGGCTTCACATTTGCTAGCTATTCTCTACAATCACAAGGACTGGACTTTTTTTTTTTAAAGTGAAAGCCAAGCTTCCCGTGATTCCAGGAGCCGGGAATTTAAAATAAACAAATCACCAGCTAACTTGATATTCATGATCAAATCATGAGAGGTGGCGGCACTGCAGTTGCTGCAGATAAACTTGCCCACTATTGGACTGGCAAGAGTTAACCAATTTCTCACTCTTTTAAAAAAAAAAAACCCTGAATTTATTGTTAAACTAATTAGGCTGAGTTTCTAATGAGGGCAGTAATAGCTGGGCACCCACTTGCGAACCAGTAATATGGGTGGCTGTAATAGAGGAGAGGACCTCTAATGAGGGAACAGCAGCTTACTACTGATGCATAGCTAATGACCCCTGTCTCCAGCGGCCCACAGCCAGGCGGAACAAAAAATCTATTTCTACCAAGTGCTTCATTATAGCACAGCTACACTTGGCTGAATCGCTCCATTTAGCAGAGAGAGGAGACGAGAGGAGAATGTAGCAGCGCAGCAGGGGTGTGGAGCCCTGGCATGAGATGGCCTCTGGGAAATGAGAGTTGTCCCAACAACCTGCACACCAATCAACTTCTCCATCCCACCAGAGGAGTGTTCTGTGCCCCTCTTTGATCTTCGGATGCTGGGATATGGATGTGAGTCAATGGGCTGTGGGGAGGAGTCACTGGGTGTGAATGAACCACAGGTCTTTAAAGTCATCAAGATGAAAGTTGTGATCTCAAATCATTAACAGAGCACATAATGTAGAAATTTACAGTATGAGGGCCTGGCCCTGCTCCAATGGGAGTTTTGTAGTTGATATCTATAGGAGCAGGACAAGGGTTTGGAATCAGGAGCCCTAGGTTCAATTCCTGGCTCTCACATCACATGCATGTTTAAATTGGCTTTGCACGTGTACATAGGTGTGTGTGTGCACATGCACAAATGGCTGACCTTTGTACACATCTAGGGCCAGCTCTTTAGCCAGAGTAACTTGGCATTCCTCCACCAACATCATCAAAATTCCTGGGTCGCTTTGCATACCCCCTTTGTCTCAGATGGGGCTGCTGCAGCTTAGTCGTGTCTGACTGTTCTCTGAAATGAAAGACGGCGGTCACAACAGTTTAAACAAGGATTAACCCAATGCATACAATATTTTACCAACCACATGGGAGTATTGTGAAGCTAAATTAACTGAGACCTGTGACGTGATAGAGATGCTAGAGAAGAACAAATTATTGCTAGTATTATTACCATTATTTGTTAAGAGCACATTTACAGTTGAATGGGACAATGACAAATATAAAATTGTAAGCAAATTTGCTTGCTTATTATTTAGCAACATCTGAGGCCTAGATCCTGCCAACGCTTGAATACATGCATAATTTTATTCATGCAAGTAGCCTGATTGAAGTCTTAAGTCTCTGTAGGAATGGAAATAGGCCAGGTCTACACTAAAAAGTTAGGCCGACCCAGTTACATTTGCTGAAGGGTGTGAAAAATCCACACCCTTGAGTGACATAGATAAACCAACCTAATGCCCGGTATAGACAGTGCCAGGTCAACAGAACAATTCATCCATTGACCTAGCTACCACTTCCTGGGGAGGTGGATTAACTGCAGCGAAGTGGCTGTAGTGAGTGTCTGCCCTGAAGCAGCTGTGCTGCTGTCATGGATTAAGTGGAGACATAACCTTAGATATTAAAAACGAAAGAATTTTTAAATCAAAGGTATGTTTTGCTATTCGCACAGTCGACTTCCTTTTCTATCTATCTATCTATCTATCTATCTATCTATCTATCTATCTCTGGGAAATATATTTATGAGTAAAAAAATTTTCTGGTGGTTTACAAAATCCAACTTTCAGTCAAATTTGAATTGTGTCTCTTTCAAACAAACTATTTGCAAGCCTTTTCCTCCTCTACTTACCTTCCCAGAGTTGGGGGTTTGATTCTGTTTCTGATCTACAGTAACTGACAATATTACACAGAAACCTATGCTAGCATGTGATGCACTGTTTCTCTGTGTTCCTGAATCCTATAGGCTGAACTGTGTCTCCTAAGCCCATGTGATCTGACTGTGTGATGCAGTACGGTGCATCTTACACTTTATGCTGTTTGGACTTCAAGGGACAAAGTTTCCTAAACATAAGCAAGAGATCCCCAGGACTAACTGGGTTAGCCCTAATGAATATATAGAGCTGGCATATTTCAGCTGTTCTGTCACCACCTGAAACTGAAGACTGCAAATCTTCTGTGTTTTAACTATTTTAACATTGTAAATAAGTCTCTTTTCTTTTTCCTAGTTAATAAACCTTTAGTTAGTTTATTACTGGTTTGGGTACAAGCATTGTCTTTGGTGTGAGATCTAAGGTGCAAATTGTTCTAGGATAAGTGACCATTCGTTTGGGACTAGGAGTAATCTGAATATTTTGTGATTGTTCATGTACAGTCACCATCTATCACAGACTCAAGCTTGCCTGGTTGTCAAGAGAGATCGGAGTGCCCACAGGAACTGTCTGGGACTCCATGTTAAGGCTGTGTTGTGCCTGAGGAGTTTGCACTTGTTACTTGGTTGGTGAAATCTAGTTATAGAGCTCAGTCTGGGGTTTGTGCCCTACTTCCTAACATCTGCCCTGACGTTGATATTCTTGCTCATGAGCCACTCCAGATAGTGTGACAATTTTTTTTTCAGAGTACTGACCTCAATCGCTGAAGTCTAATCCAAGTGGAGCACTGCTGCTGAGAGGTTACTTATCCAGTGACAGCTCAAAGCAGAATTTCTTGCCAATGGGTTGATTTCTAGATTTGCTTTTTTGTTGTTGCTGTTGAATGATCTAGTTGGATGGAGACCGTTACCCTTCTTTGGGGAGTGTGTCTTATCCTGCTCTTCATATCTACACAACAGCTCCAGCTTCATCTCTCTTCTGCTCCACACAGCACCCATCTTCCAGGGGCTGCCCCTGAGTTAATTTCTAACAACCAGTTCAGGTTCCTTGCCCCCTAGGAGCTTTGTCTATAGTCCATTCCAGGGAGGCATAGAAATGCACTTCTGCTTCCAGGGTCTGTACTTAGTTTCCATAGTAAATCAAGGCACTGATCCTGGAAAGATGTATCCAGTCTTTGCAGAATCAGGATCTAGCATACTGATCCTGTCTAGGATGTCCCTGTAACTGAGCCTGGGGAAGAGATCTAGCTTATAAAGGCGGTGGTATCCCTCTATTACCATTGTTTTATTTGTAGCACCTAGACTTGTGCTGGCACTAGACAAACATAACAAAAAGATGGCCCCAGCTCCAATGAACGTACAATAATCCAGGCAGTGTCCTGCAATGTGGTCAAGCACCAGAAATGGAGTTCTGTGCCTTCCTGGAAGGACCACATCTGTTTTGCAGATAATGACTGTATACAAAGAGCAGGGCAAGTCCCCATTAAAGCCCCAATTCAGTAAAGAACTTGAGCGTGTGCTTAGGTCCCATTGGAGTCAATGGAATTTCAGTACATGATTTAAGTAAAGCATAGGCTTAAGTGCTTTGAAAAGGGATGGAAATCTTAAAGTTAGACATGTGCTTAAGAGTCTTGCTGAGTTGGGGCCATACTGCAGGTCGGGTTTGCGTTTAAATTCCATAGTCAGCAGAACTTAAAAAGATCTTAAAATCTGTGGCAACTCCCCCCAGTCTGTGTTGGATCTTGACTGCCCCTCCCTCGAATATTTAATAAGCTGCCCTCAATTCCTCCATTGCAAACCTAGCAGCTTGTTATTTGCATCCCTTGGAAAGCAGAGGGGCAGTGGCCCTACTAACATTGTTAGACAAATAAACCATTACCCAAGCAAAGCAATGTGTTTAACAGAGAGCAGGTTCTAATCAGTTCTTCCCCCATTTCAATTTCCTCCAGACAAGCCTCACAGCTTGCAAAGCTCTCCGAGCCAGCTTGCCTGAGTCCTTGCTCCCTCCACCACCCCTTCCTCCCCTTCACTTTAGTTTAACTGCAGTGCAAAATTTTGGCTGCCCACTCAGCAGGAGGGGGACTTTCCCCTAAGACTGGTCGTTACCAGCCCTTCGTTAGTTGCAGGCTTTTAGTGGATGTCCTGAAGGAAAGCCAGAGGCAATGCTTACTCAAGCCACCCAGCCGGCAGTGACCACATTTTAAATTTGAGGCCTTAGTGAATTTTTGTGCATGTTAAACAGACAATATAACACCCAGCGGTGACTGGATGCCACAGTTAGATTTGTGAATATTTTCCGCAGTAAAAACAATAAGTGGAACCCTTATTTTTCTGAAAAGTCACCCCACAACTTCCTCATTTGTTATTCATTCTCCTCCACCTTAAAATGTGTTAGTCATCCAATCAGGTAGCAGAAGTAAGATCACATGACCAATGACAGAGTACAGATAAGGACTAGTGAAAGAGAACAGTTTGCAGACAGCCCCTCAGGCTGCAGATGATTCACTGTGTCTGGGTAATGAATGCACCTGAAGGAAATGCAGATCAGCTTATGCTAGCTAAGGACAGCTTTGTAATGAATCTGATTCATAACAAATAATTTAACCAGCTCTAATAACTTCCTTTGTCAGTGTTTTGTCTGTCTCCTATCCCATCTCTGTCTTGTGGCCTTCTAGCATGGTATCCCCACCATTTGTGTCCAACAGAGAATGAGATACATAGATTTTGGTGCATTTGAAAATGAGCATCGTAAGCTACTGGAAGCCCCTTCCTTCTGGGAATAGGAACTGCTTTTTGCTTTTCATTTTCTATTAAACTATGTGATATTTCTTGGCTCTAGGAGAATCCATTTCCTATGGTGGGCAGGCCTAAGAACCAGGGATCACAAAGGCACTTGGCCACTACGGAGATGGGTGGCTGTATGAAAAATAACTAGGGCTGGTTGAAAAGTTTCCTTTTACGCTGTTTTTTGAAGGAAAACTGGGTTTTTGACTAAACAACTTGTTTCACAAAGAGCGTCTGCTTTCTGTAGAAAATCTGAGTTTTCATCAAAAAATGGAATGTCCACAAACCAAACATTTTTCAGCAGAAAAATGAAATTTGGATTTGGATATGACATCACAATGCCTATGAGAGCTGGAGTTTAGTTGTCTCATGGCTCTATTCTCCTCTGTAGGCCAGGTGCCCTAGCTGGATTATGTCGTCCATGAAAACAGCACTTCCCATCAAGAGGGGAAACTGTGTTATGTCAGGGGTGATATAGTCAAAGAGGAGAATGGAGTATAAAGCACAAGGAGCACAACTTCCACGAGGCAGCATGGTGATATTTCCCAATCAAAATATTTCACACTTTGATGTTTGGCCAAAATGTCAAGTTTTCCATGGAACGCCTGGTTTCACCGATACATGTCTGTACCGCACCCTCTACAATGGGATCCTGAGCCCTGACTGGGGTTCCGAGGAGCAATCTTCATATGTATACTAAGAGACCATACCACCAGTATCACAATAGAGTAGCATGGTGCACACTTCCCTGATCCCTTTGGTTTCTTTACAGCCATTTTACCTGGCTGGTACCACCACTATAGAAAGAAGCAGGGCTTGGGCATATGAGAATATTTCATTAAGGATTTAAGTGACTTATACCAGGGAAGGGAAAGAAGAAAAGCCAAAAGCTTAACAAGTAGTATTGTTGAAGTTAGCTTAGCTTAACAGGAAAGACCATTACCCTGTTTGCCCAATAACACTGCACATAACAAGGCTACTCCATGAAATCAGAGAATGGCTTTGGGTATATCTACATAGTGTGACAGACCCAGACCAGTGGGGTAGAGGAGTCTGGTAGAGGGCAAATATACTGGTCACTGGATGAGTAGTTTTCTGTTCCCTGGGTGACCAGAGCAGGGGCTGCACTAGAGTAATCAGGAACCTGCTAGAACCAATTAAGGCAGACAGGCTAATTAGAACACCTGCAGCCAATTAAGGCAGGCTAATCAGGGCACCTGGGTTTAAAAAAAAGCTCACTCCAGTCAGGGAGTGGGAGCCAGAGGAGAGGAAGTGCATGTGAGGAGCTGGGACCAAGAGGCACAAGGAGCTGAGAGTGAGGGTGTGCTGCTGGAGGACTACGGAGTACAAGTATTATCAGACACCAGGAGGAAGGTCCTGTGGTGAGGATAAAGAAGGTGTTTGGAGGAGGCCATAGGGAAGTAGCCCAGAGAGTTGTAGCTGTCATGCAGCTGTTACAGGAGGCACTATAGACAGCTGCAATCCATAGGGCCCTGGGCTGGAACCCGGAGTAGAGGGCGGGCCTGGGTTCCCCCCAAACCTCCCAACTCCTGATCAGACACAGGAGGAGTTGGCCCAGACTGCGGGAACGATCACTGAGGTGAGCAAATCTGCCAATAAGCACAGGACCCACCAAGGTAGAGGAGGAACTTTGTCACAATAGAGATAAAAACCCCAGCACCTAGCCCATGTCAGCTGCCCTGGCCCAGCTGTGGCTGTGCTGCTGGTATTTTATCCTGTGTAGATGTACCTTTTGTGGCTAAAGAACGAGATTTGAACTCCAGCCACTTGGGTTCCAATCCCAGCTGTGACACACTCTGACCATGGGAATTTGGGCAAGTCACTTACCCTTCTCTGTACCATGTTCTTCCCATTTGTGCCTACCTCACCAGGACACTGTGGAGCTTCATGACATTTGGAAAGTGCTTGGAGACCCCGGGATGGATGATGCTGTAGGTACACAAGGATTGTTATTGATAAAGGGTCAGTGGGTTGCAATATCCAGTTCAGACAGCAGTTAGCAACTCAGGAGCACTTCCTTGCTTGCCTGGCCAGGTCTTTTAAAGTTGAAAAGACAAGACACTCCCATTTGCCCATCAAGATGTTGGTTGCAGCCTCAAATGACCCCTTCCATTTCAAGGACATGAAGAATGACCCCCTGGACAACGTGATTTGTAAAATACACCATTGCCACAATGTTTTATTCCTGCTATGTTTACATTACAGTGTCAGTTACGCCCATTCTCAGTTACTCCCATTCAAGCCTGCTGGAATCAAGGTCTTGCACTAGTGTCGTCTATGGGAGAATTTGACCCATGCATTTGTGAAGCACGTTGGGATCCACCTGCATAAAAGCACTAAATGGATGTGAGTCATAAGTCGTCCTTCCCATCCTCTCTTGTTTTCGAAGCTTTGTTTTCTCATCTTCCTGAGCACAGGATGTGGCTAGTTTTGCTTAGAACATTACGAGCAATCCTGTCTGAGTTAATTGACCAAGACAAATTTTGTTTAAAAAAGCCCTGACATTAATAATGAGAAACAAGAGCTGGGAGACAAAACACATGCACTGTATACATAAGTTATCGGGCACCCCTCCTTTCCTGGCTCCTCCTTAAGCAGCTTGACAGAGTGTTAAGGTCAATTAGTTTAAAATTAACTTCTGGCTTCTAAGTCAGCCTCCAACCAGAGCATCTGAGTGTGGCCTATAACTAGTTTAATTAGCCTCTCTGAGTCAAGGATGGACAGAATGGCTTAGTGATATAGGATACCCTACCAAATCCATCACCGCCAACAGACATCATTGTAATATGAACTATCTCCCTTGGGGAGCTGGGACCTAGAAAGTTGTCCCTTCAGTTCCAAAACTGCATGCCTTGATGACTTGAACTGGAGGAGAGTTTCACTAGCTAGCAGCAGTAGCAGGGTTCTTATCCTTTCTGAGGGCCAGCTACAACACTGCACCCACATGCAAAGCTAGTACATTACAGTACCTCAAAAACAATATAAGCTGTTTGCAGTGATAATTACCATCCCTTTCCCTGCTTTTCTGGAAGCTTTTTGAATTCTACAGGGCCTTGAGAGTTTCCCTGATGGGCTGGAAGCAGAAATAATTAATGTTCCTTCCCCTTGCCCATGGGTAACCAAGATAACCAGTCTTTACATGTGCAAGGCTCAATTTTGGGGTGGGGAGAGGCAGTGGTACTAGTTGTATTCTCTCACTCTGTCCACCAGGTAAACTCAATGACCTCACAGTTATCATCACTGGGCATCTAAATTAACATCCCACAGAACGAGGCTCTTCCCATCTCTGAGAGCAATTGTTGCAGACAGGCAGACATCGTGGCATTGAGTATACTCAGTTCATGTTTCTTTGTGGCCGTGAGGGATAGAGACTTACTTTAAAAAAAAAGGCTGACATTCTGGAGAGAAAGATGGTAGCCTCCCCAAAAGGCTAGCACGGAGTCACCTGACCCAGTCTAAGCCCTGCTTACGTGTGACATAAAACCTTCGCCCATGTGATGCCGAGGCACAATCTCACTAGTCTGCTTCCTTTTTCCATCATGGTGAGTGACAAGTGACCCTCAAAACCATAACAGATGTTGGTGTTCAGATGTTCCCTCAGAGGATTCTGGGAAGCTTGCGAAACAGGCTCTGCCATGGCATTTTGGTCTCTGGGATTACAATTCCAGATAGACTAGAAGTGAAAAAATGTTCCTGAAAAATCTCAGAACCTCCAAAAAGGTTAGATCCAAATTTGCTTCTTGAAGTGGGTGGAAGCTTGGGGGTTGGTTCTCATCCCCCTTTGTCACCCTGCAGAATGGTGCTGCTGTGGCCTGTCTCAGGAGACTCTGCTGCCATGGGTTGCTAAGCTGATGTGTTCCTCACAGGCAATCAGTCAGTGCGGTGTGGTCCTTTTCCAGTGGCAGAGCTGCAACCGTACATAACTGATGGATACTGCCCAACCTTGACGTGGAATCAGTCACTCGGAGCTTGCTCATTACTGCTGGCTAACTGTTTGCCTGTCTCATCCCCCATTAATATCCTTCCCTCACTGCTGCAGAGTCACAATGGGATTCTGTAATAGTCTTATTTACATACATACAGCATTTCATCAGTCTCTTCTTCCCCTCAGTCAGTTTTCCATCTGCGTCATATCTCTGCCCTCTAACATTCCCGGAGAATGGATGTGTTGGGGGCTCGGGATAGTAGCTTCAGGTCTCTTGCTGCCTCTGTGACTATGGAATACCCTTCCCATGACTTACTGGAAGGACCATGGAACTGGCACCCTGTAAATGCAGTGTTTAAAAGTCTCTGAATTTCAGGAGGCCTTTGGCATGGTGCCTTGCTTCTATTATACTTTTATACTACTTTTTAATTGCAGTCATTTTAATCCTCTGTGTATTTTAGTCTTCTAATCTGTTTGTGTTTACATTCTTGTAAAAATGCTTAGGATGCTCTTCCCAGAGATCTGCTCTAGGAAGACAATGTATTATTTATCACATATATAATCTGGGCATTTTGAATATATTAACACAGGGAAGAGAGCTCCTTGTAGTTGGTTAGGAGCTGCAGGTTGAGCCCCATATCCCTGCAAAGGCAATTCCCCTAGTTTGACAATAAAGTCTTGGATTTGACTTATGACCTCTATGTCATGAGTTATTAACGATCTCCAGGCAGATCACTGACAAACGTGCATTGGGGGATAGTTTTGTAATCTGCTAGCACCTCATTGGTTGGCATGGACAGACTCAAACTGTAGAACTCATTTCATTGTTAAAGCTGCCCTCATTGACACGGAGGTCTGGCTGGTGATTTTGTGGGAGGAACCGACTGTACTTATGGGAATGGGTGCACACATATCTGGTGCCCGCCAGGAGTTATTTTGGCAGGGTGGCTGGGTACCGAGGAAATAAAAGTGAGCCCCATAGAAAACGCCTGACTGAAAACTAGAGTGAGGCCAATACAACCCCCCCAAAATTCATACAATTTTCATGAGTTTAAAAGTGCATATTAAAATCAGGCAGCCTTGGGGAGGAAAGTGTACCTGGGCCTAACCAGTGCCCTCCCCTGAACCCTGCCCCACTTCCAGCTTGTCACAGTGCTGAAGAGTGCCTGGAGGCTCTTCAGATTGGAGAGACAGCCATGCAGAGACCCACTGGGAGAATCCTCACTTCCAAGTGTGGCACTGGGGGATGTACATAGCCCTGCATCCTGTTCCCCTTTTACCCATATGGGTGGGTAGGGGAGAACAGCCTCAGGGGGAGTCACTGCCAGCCCATGGAGGACCAAGCAGCAGCACGGCCCAGATGAGAGCAGTGGTTTGTAACTGGGTAGCTACTCTGATTGCGGAGGGCTGAGATCAGGTCCAAGAAGGGGCCCAGTTACATGGGTATTGGCAGAGGGTCAGCAAGCCCTGTGAGAAGAAACTGGCTGAGCAGCCAGATGGCTTTCACTGTGATCTTCTGGCTGGAGAATACCAAGGGCTGGTCCTGATGTTGCTGCCAGGGCCCCTGGTTTATTTTCAGTGGTTAGAAGGAAGCCACTGTATGAATTCCCTCCTTATTTCACAGTGCAAGCAGCACTTAGAGTATTAGAATAAGCACTGCAGTTTGCTGTGTTTTATTTTCATGTATGTGGGGGGGTCTTTTCCTCTCAGGTCAGCTTTGCAGGATATTGTATTAAAAGTCAGGAAAGGCTGAGTGCTGGAGCTGTTCTGCTTGTTAGGTGGATCTCTGAGCGAATGTGTAGGCTTGGCCTTAAAGTTCTCTAATGCAGAACGTCCAAGGAGATGGGTGGGAGGAAGTTCAATTGCTGCACCCAGAAGAGCTTTTCCATTTCACCCTTTTAATGGTGAGGACTGGTTCCCCTATTAGGGTGCCTGCTCTACGTTGGTGTGTGCGCACACATGCACCAAACCAAAGTGGAGTTGATTGTCGCTGCCCGCAGCTGTGAAAAGGTTGCATATAACCAATATTTTATGTGCAATAAAGCAACCCTGCATGACTGCAGAAAGTAGGACTCTTCGGGTTTGTCTACACTACAAACTACCCATACTACAGTTACACCTTAGACATACTTGCACTAGCTTCAAGCTAGCTAGCCTGGGTAACAATAGTAGTGAAGACATGGTGGCATGGACTAGCCACCCGAGTACACACCCATCTCCACCTGGGCCACCACATCGTCATTAGTATTGTTACCATTTTACCTAGATTAACACTAGTGCAGGAATTCCTACATGAGCTATAGTTACACATTAATTTTCAGTGTAGACATACCCTTAGTTTTCAGTGGCCAATTACATTAACAGCATAGTAGATGCAATGTGTTGCCAACATTTGCAATGTTATTGCAAGGCTTGAGATACTTGGTGGTTTTCCTAAAGCCCTATCTCCTAGAGCGTGCCAAAGATGGCATGCGAGCCTATTTTTAATGGCACGCTGGAGCCTGCCGGGACTCCAGTGTGCCATTCAAAATCCTGCTGACGGGGCAAGCTACAGGGTCCGCATTCCCCGGCCAGAATGCCGGCCGAGCCCAGCAAGCCACCGCCCCTCCCACGACTTCCCCTGGAGCCCTGTTGCTGCCGCATGCAGCACTCTGGGGGCTGGGGCTGCGCCCTACCGCGGAGCAGTGTTTGGCTCCGTGAGGAGGGAAAACCGCTCCCCTCTCATCCGGAGTCCTGCTGCCACGCGTGCAGCGCTCTGAGGGGCAGAGCAGGGCTGCGTGCATGGCGGCAGAGCTCCAGATGAGCGGGGAGCCTCATGGTAAGGGATCCGGGGCGGGGGGAGGGGGTTGGATAAGGGTTGGGGGCAGTCAGGGGACAGGGAGCAGTGTGGGTTGGATAGGGGGGTGGGATCCTGGGGGGGTGGTTGGGGCGGGGGTCTCTGGAGGGGGCAGTTAGGGAGCAGGAGGGGTGGATGGGGCATGGGAGTACTGGGGTCTGTTGGGGGTGAGAGGTGGATAGGGATCAGGGCAGTCAGGGGACAGGGGGCAAGGAGGGTCCTGGGGGGCAGTTAGGGTGGGGGGGGTCTCTGGTGGAGGTGGTCATGGAACAAGGAGCTGTGGGGGGTTGGATGAGTTGGGAGTTCTGGGAGGGCTGTCAGGAGGTAAGGGTGTGGAGAGGGGTTGGAGCAGGGGGGGTTGTTTGGGTCCAGAGTTCTGGGGGTCCTGTCAGGGGATGGGGAGCGGTTGGATGGGGCATGGAAGTCTAGGGAGTCTGTCTGGGTGCGGGGATGTGGATAAGGGTTGGGGTAGGGTCCTGGGGGGGCAGTCAGGGAACAAGGGACAGGGAGGCTTAGATAGGGGGTGGGGTCCCAGGAGTGGGTAGTTGGGACAAGGAGTGGGGGCGGGGGTTCGGGAGCGGGCAGTCACCCATCCGTCTGTCCTGAGCCCTGACCTCTCCTGTCCCCACACACACAGCCCTCTACCCTGAGCCCTGCAGCCCCACACCCCGCCCCGGCCCCTGCCCCTGCCCTGAGCCTTGTACCACCCAGCCCTCTGACTCCTTCACCCCCTCCCATGACTCCAGCCCTGACTCTGGCACCCCCACACATCCCCAGCCCCCCTACCCTGACACCTGCACCCCCCTCACATGCCCCCAGCCCTCTGCCCTGACTCTGGCACCCCCCACATCCGCAGCCTCCCCATATCCCATGCACCCTGAACATCCCCACTCCCACCCTGAGCACCAAATGGGAGCTCTTGCACACCCACTCACATTCCCACTTGCACCCCTCACACCAAATGGGAGCTGACCAGGTAAGTGCCCCCACACCCAAACCTCCTGTCCCAACCCTGAGCCCCCTCCCCCATTCTAGCTCCTGGCCAGACCCTTCACCCCCAGCCCTGTGCTTGGTCCACTCCCACCCTCAGCTCAGTGCAGAGAGAGGAAGAGAATGGGCCAGAACCAGGGAGAAGGTAGGTACCCACTGTATGTGGGCAGGGCCGGGACCCCAGACCGGCAGCGGGCTGAGCGGGTCCGGCAGCCAGGATGCCAGCTGGCAGGAGCTGGCGGATGGAACCCCTAAGTGGCAGTGGGCTGAGCAGCTCAGCCCACTGCCGGTCTGGGGTTCTGGCTGCCAGACCCTTCCCAGCTGGGGTCCTGGCCGCAGGCCCCACTCAGCCCACTGCCGGACTAGGTGAACAGAACCCCAGACCAGCAGCGGGCCGGCGGCATAAGATCAACATTTTAATTTAATTTTAAATGAAGCTTCTTAATATTTTGAAAACCTTGTTTATTTTACAATACAACACTAGTTTAGTTATATAATATATAGACTTGTAGAGAGAGATCTTTTAAAAAACATTAAAATGTATTACCAGCACATGAAACCTTAAATTAGAGTGAATAAATGAAGACTTGGAACACCTCTTCTGAAAGGTTGCAGACCACTGTCCTAGAGTCATGGGAATATGTGAGAAGCTTGTCTCTCTCTCTCTCTCTCTTCATATATATATATTTAAAAATACAATTTTGTCTATTATAGTTGAGGAGAAATTCCCATGGAAGTAGAGGTTTGTTCCTCCTAATGGAAGTCAGCCCCTCCACATTCTGCATTGGAGAAGTGTCTTCTCTCCTCATATTGGTGACCACTGCAGCACTTTCCCTCTAAGTGGAGACAGCCTGGGAGGAAGGTGACAATAGTACTACAAAAGCAGCAGCAAATCCCTTTCCAGAAGACCAGGAAACGAATCCTTTCCAGTGTGCATGCAACATGTTCACTTTTATTGAGCCAGCAAGCAAGAGTGCTGAGGTGCTTTTGTCAAACTTAGGCAGACACGAGAGAGACCCATAACCCATCAGTCCATCTTTCCTCAGTATTTCTGCTTCAGGCAAACAAGCAGCCCCTGCTGTGGTTAAGTGCTGAAGGCTGGAATGTTGTTGCCTCAGTAATGCTGTTCAAGGCTGCTCAGAGGCGTCTGTCCTTGGAGCTTCAGTGTTACCAGTACTAAGAGCAGAGAATGCAGCCTGCTTGCTTAGCATGCTGTAATGTTTCTCATAAAGAAAGACCACAGGCACGGTTTGGTAACAAAGGCACTTAGCCAAGTTTATTGCCCTCAAGGCACAGTCCTACTGTCCTGGCTCTGTGGTTACAAGTACACAAACACATGAGTGTCCAGTGGCAAGGAATGGCTCAGTCAGAAGTGGGAGTTTCTGCTGTCTCGGCCACAAAAAAGGATCAAGGTGAGAGACCCCAACATTTATAGATTGAGGCAAACAACTGAGATACACAACTTACACACAACCTTACGTGTTTCCTGACATCTGTTTGTTACCTTCCCTCGTTCCTGATATCTTGGACACAACATCTCTATTCATTGTTCTGTTAAACCATCTTATCTTGGACTAGATTGGGATGTATCTGTACTAGACTTGAAATATATTTACATAAATAGCTAATGCCTAATATGCTAGCAACAACTGTGCCAAGTTCATGTCCTGGCAGTGAACTTGTAAGCATCTGCTTTAATACCTGGTCTAACTTTAGTTCACAGCTTCTGCTTCATGCCTCAGATCTTGCACCAGACCCAGTGCTCCAAGCTTGCTCTCTCTCTACTACATTCCCCTGCTTTTTGTCTTTTTATGCAGAGGGTGTTCACCCATCATCCTGGAGAAGCAAAATGCATGACCTGAAAATGACCCAAGTGGCTAAACACTGTTTTATGGCTCAGTGGTCCAGGCTTTCTCTCTTTGCTATACCTTCACCAGCTGCAAGGGAATTTGGGCTTGAGTAATCCAGTCTGAATTGGAACTCAGGGAGATTGTAAATAGAAGCTCTGTAGCCAAAATCCAGGTCAAATGCACACAAATTCCAGTCCAGGTTTTCTCTGTGAGATGTTATATGTCAGAAGTGGAAACTTACCTAGCAAAGGTCTGACTGGTGGCAGACTGGGAGGAATTTCCCTCTTGTAATGGAAAGAGTCTAAACATATCTGTGGCCTTGTGCAGACAGTGAGGTGGTGTTCGGCAAATAACATTCCCAAGTTCACTAGTGCACTTTGCTCTATTCCTGTTTCAAAGTGGAGTAGATCCACATGGCCAGTTAGTGCGCAGCAGGCTAGTGCTCTGTAGATTTAGTTCCCGACTTGCCATGCTTTAACTCTCCATCGAGACAAGCCCCATGTGTGGCTGGAGGCTCTGAGGTACAGCTTCTGAGCAGAGGAAAACCTGAACTGGGTCCCAGTGCCCTCCAGAATGGAATCTATAGTCTCTAGTTTTAAATCTAGCTCGCCTCGACTTTTCCCCAGGTCCAGTGGAGTCCATCTTAGTTGGGAATCTCCTGAAGCTTATGTTCTGTAGAACGCAGAAATGCCTGAGCTTCTCATAGTCCTGGTGGGTCTCTGTGGTCATGTCAGCTGCAGAGAGAGAGAGAGACTCCTGTTTCCTGCCTTGTCTCTTGGCCCTAACTTGGCAATGTGGAGAACCTGACAGTCATGGGCTTTAAATAACCAGGACCAGAAGTGTCAGTAATAGCAAGTGAACTGAACTTAGCAGAAGTAGAGCCTGCACTTGGGTCATCTCCTCCCACCTGTCCAGGTGGAGCTTCAGAGAACAGAAGGGGAAGGGCAGAGTGGAACTCTGGCCAGGATAACATTGTTTTCTCATGAATACCCTTCCGATGAGGCTTAGTGAACTAGCTCATACTAGATGAGGACTATCTAGAACCGAACCTGACCTTAGAGCTGGACAGAAAATGGATTTTCCTTCCTGTGAAAAATTTTGAGTCTGAAATATTTTTTTGCCCCGAATCAGGATGAAAAGTAAAAAATGTAACATTTTCTGTCCTAGGGAGAATTGAAATAGAAATTTGGGGCTTGCTGGCTGCCTGGCTGACTTGCTGGGTAACCCGAGGAGCAGGGGAGTAGGTCAGCTCAGGGAACTGGCCACCTAGGAAGCCAGGCACCTTGGAGAACCTGAGAGCCCATCCACCAGCTGGCTGGCTGGGAACCAGGCAGGGAGGCAGCTGCCCTGCTGGTTTTGATGGAATCAATGCTTTCCTGTGGAATGTTTCAGTTCTGTGGAATCTGCACTTCCTAACTAACTCTATCTCAGCTGAATGGATCTGGAAATCTGAGGAAAAGTTCAATCAACTTTTCAAACTATTCTCTTTTCCCCTTCTGTGCTTCTCAGTATTTCCTGCCTCCACCAGGGACTGGGAGTGTTGGGGAACCCTGAAGCAGGCTGTTTCCAGGATGTTTCTGGCCTAGCCACGAAGCACTGGAAAACATACACCAAAGCCTGTTCTGAGGTTTCCAGACCTATTTTACAGACCCAGTGTTCAGGACATGCATCCCACTGGCAGACCACATCCTCTGCTGATGAAGTCAGTGGAGCTACACCATTTTACATCTGAGGAGAACATGGCCCTCAATATGTCCTCAGGTTGTAGCCAGGTTTTTGGGAGCTTCCTCCCAACCAGGGCCGGTGCAAGGATATTTTGCGCCCTAGGTGAAACTTCCACCTTGCGCCCCGCCTTCCCCTCCTCTAGCCCCGGAGCATCACTTATTATAAACTTTCAAAAATTAATACTGCATAATGTGGCATTGTTCATTAGAATTAATACATGTTCGGCTTGAAAATTTATTTCATTATTTAGGCTACATATTTAATGAAAATACATGGCCTTGGGTCTCCTGCATGTGGCTAGAGTCCCTCCTGCCCCACCCCCCATGGATCAGGAAAGGTCTGTTTTGGGGATCAGAGCACAGAGTCAGGATCTGGCTTCTAGTTTCCACCCTGGCACCAACTCACTGGATGACTTCAGGCAAGTTACTTCTGCATTCTGGGCTTCAGCTCCCCCCAGCGCTAAGGTATGAAATGGTTCCTTGCTGCTGGGCTGGAAAGTGCAATGCAAGAGGGAGGGGGTGTCTGAAGGCCTGTCTTCCCCACAGATGTGAGGGGAGGACAGAGTTCCAGTCTCTGTCATGACCGTCCTGGTTGCTTTACTCTGCCCCACGCCAATCGCTGCTGAAGCCCCTTACTCAGAGAGCTCTGGCCCAGGGCAGAGGCGTCAGTGTCATTCTGGGCCTGATTTTCAGAGATGCTGAGCACCTGTGGTTCCCCCAATGTCTGTGGGAAATCCAGGGTTCTCAGTATTTCTGAAACTCAGGGCAATTTATTTTGAATGCTCAGCCAGGACTGAGCCTGCAAAGGCAGGTCCATATACAGCCCTCAATCCACAGCAGATCTCCCATCAATAACAGCACAACCAATCAGGAGAATGATGAGGGGCAGTTGGCCCAATGCTGGGAGTGGGGAGGATATGGCCCTAATGTGGTCACTAAACTTCTTCCTAGTAAAGTTACTGGTACATCTGCTGTCATTCAGTGGGAGGAAAAAAAATCTCTTGGGTGCTGTAGCCTGGCCAGGGTTCAGCTGCACTTAAATCTGAGTTGCTCGCACACTTGCAGGGTTGTGCACCACGCAACTGGTCACCCATCTTACATGAAAATCTGGCTCTGACGGTGTCGTAATTAGACTCAACAGTTACTGACGCATTTCCTAGAGCTGTTGTCCCAGGCTGGCTGCAGACTCAGGCAGACAGAACTGTGTCGGCTAGATGCCCATCACCTTTGGAAGATTTTCCTTGTAGCCATAAGGGCTCAAGACAGCCGTGTTTCTTCACTGAAAGTTTGCAGTGTGCTGCCCCTGAATCCCAGATTAATACCTTGTGTGGGCAGGTGCAAAGTTCAGGGCTTGAAGGCCTCTGGTCTAATGGTCTGAGCCAGTGTAGAACTAGGAGCCTTGATCTCCTGTGTTCAAAGCAGGACTCCAACAATGACTCCCCGGGTGACCTTGGGCAAATCACGTCCCTGTTCTCTGCATCAGTTTCCCCCCAAATGGGGTTCTATTTACCTGCTCTGCAGGGATGGATGGGGATGAAGCCTTGGACAGTGGCACGTGCTGAGGACGGTTACACTTTTGCAGCTTTTTAACCCTCTATCCTCTGGCAGGGCCATGATTCACCCCCGCAGGTGGACTGGTAGCCACGGTCTCATCTCCTTTTCCTTTCCCCATCCCACCCTCTCTCCCACCACTGCATTGCTGTCAATAGGGCCTGCTGCAGGTGGGCTGATGTCACCTGCTCCGATCTGCAGCCAGCAGCCCTTGGGCAGCAGTTGCCACGGCGGCAGGGGACCCGAGCCTGCCAGAACTGGAGGGAGCGGGCTAGGAAGCAATGCGACAACCCGGGGAGGAGGCGGCTCCGGGCTAGCAGTAAGGGTGCAGGCGGGCAGTGATGTGGGACGCGGCAGAGGGAGGTGGCGGGGCCCACAGTCCCAGAGGATGCCCGCAGAGGTAAGTGCTAACAGGACTGTGAGTGGCCTATCCCCCTGCCGGGAGCATTAGTGTAAAAAATTTTGTGGGCACCACTTTTTGGTGCCCCCAAATCTTGGTGCCCTAGGTGGTTGCCTAGTTCGCTTAGTGGTTACACTGGTCCTGCTCCCAACTGGACCTGGTGAAATCTGCTTCCCATTGTACATGGTACAATAATCTCCAATATACTGACCTCCAGCCCCGACCCCCTTCTGCCTATCTCCACCATGCCACAGGCCTCCTATACAGTTGTAGTCCAGCAACAATCAGTTTGGTGCTTTCAAATATTTATGAGAAATTGATGGATTTTTTTAAAGTTTGAAGTTGTAGCTTTCATGGAATTCAGTTTTATTAGCTGGAAAGTCAATATTTTCACTGCTCTGTCTTTGAGCTGCCTTAATTCTAGCCCAGCAGCAGCACTTCAGTGCCGATGGTGCCTGCCCATGACAATTTGAGTTTAGATGGTCTTCGACATGCTCAGAGCAGGTGGGAAACCTCAGAGAAGGAAAATAAGGCATAAAGATCATGGTGAAAATTGGCAGAGGTGGGTAAGGAACTTGCCTGCAGCAAAAGTCAGTAATCCATAAGGAGAGACAGAGGATTGTTTTTTCTCCAAACTACTCTCGCTATGACTCCAGCAAACTTAAACAACGTAGATTGCACTTTACCAAAACTCCCATTGCCTTGCCCAGGAGCTCAGGGTACCCATGTCTCAGGTGTTCAGCATTTCTCAGGATCAGACTCTTTAGCCTTTTGTCTTTGGCGTTGATTGATTCAAATAATAACACCTAGCTCTTCGATTTTCATCTGCAGATCTCATTGCCTTACAGGACTAAGTAAGCATCATCAACTCCATTTTATAGATGGGGAAACTGAGGTACAGAGGGAATTAAGTGACTTCTCCACATTCACTAGAGTTATGAATATAACCTATCCTTCCATCTATGTTTTTATACCATACCACCAGTCACTGTCAGACCTGAGAACTTAGGTCTCCTAAGGCTGAATTTAAAGTACGGCCAGATAGTCTTTGACTGGTTCTGGCTAGTTGAAGCAGGCCATTGTTGTGATAGTTGCATATGGCTGAAGAACTGAATCTGACAGTAAGATCTTAAACTCTTCATCCTTATGGTAACCACGGAAGAATTTTTAGGCAGAGATTATTTTATTCTATAGAAATTCTTACACTGTGCTCATCACCATAGTATCTGAGCACCTTCCACTAGTGCATTAAGCACTGGGCCACCTTGGTGTTAGTGGTGTGGTGAGGCGATGACTCACCAGCACGGTGCCTCCTGCTGGTCGTCTCAGAAATTAGCACTTTCCAGCCCAGAGCACTCTGCAGGCCAGTGTCTCGCCTGCCGCTGGCCCCCATGTCCCTCCCAGACCCTGGTGCCCTTTGCCCAGGGGTCCTGCTCACCACAGTACCCCCTCACTCCGGGTCTCCCCTCCCAGGGGAACCCCCAACCCTCTATCCCCACCTTGCCTCAGTGGTTACTGCCAGTCACCATCTAGCTCCCCACTCACTGGGGCAGACAGCAGTCTATAAACCACTCATGATCGACAAGTGGGGTTTGGATCTGCTGCCTTTGCCTACCCTGGGCTGCACATCTGCAACCCCCGTGCCTGCTCTGGGGCCTTCAGCAAGGTCTGCAGCCTGGGGGTTTCTCAGGCTGGAGCTCTCCAGCTCCTCTGACCTTCCCCAGCCCTGCTCCACTCTGGGTACCCTCCTGAGCTCCCAAGCAGCCAGGCCCGTCTCTCTCAACACCAAGAGCGAGAGAGAGTGTCTGTTTCAGCCTCTGGCCCTCAGCCCTCTTATAGGGCCTGGCTGAAGGGCCACCCAGAGAATTCAGGGGGTCTGGAGCAAAGTGGGGAAGCTGTGGCTCTTGTACTCGCCCAGTGGTGTTCCGTGTCTTCAGCGGCATTTCGGCAGCGGGGGGCCCTTCGGATCTGTGTCTTCAGCAGCACTGAAGGGCCCCCCACCACCAAAATGCCGCTGAAGACCCAGAGTGACTGAAGGGCCCTCCGCCCTGAAATGCCGCCGAAGACCCAGACCACCGCCGGGCCAGGGCTCTTGGGACCCCTGCGGGGCCCAGGGCCTGTGGCAAATTGCCCCACTTGCCCCTCCCTCCTCTGGGCGGCCCTGCCCGGCTGTGGCCTGATTGCGGCATGACCGCAGCTGTGGCTGCTTCTCCAATCAGCCCAGCTTTTTTCAGCCACAGCCCTCTCCAGGGCTGCTTTAACCCCTTCAGGGCTGGAGCAGGATGACCACCCCGCTACAGATGGTATAAGTGAAGGTAGGAAAGCTGCAGCTGTGTGTCAGCTCTAAATTGGCCCTTATGGGCCAAATGCATCCCTGGTGTAACTCCATTAACTTCTCTGGAGTTGCACTAGAACTGAATGTAATAGAGTTTGCAGAATAAAAGGTGCTCAAGCTTCCAGCATGAAGGGAACCACAAGCCATCGCAAAGGACTGGGTTCTATCATCTCTGCCACTAACCTGGTGGGAAGTCGTTCCCCATGTGTACTGCAGGAATAATGGCACTTGCTGTGCATACAGAGACAAGTTGGGGCTCTGTCTCTACCGCTTCTGAACTGTGGATGAGTTTACGAAATTGTATCATAAATGACTGCATCATGGAAAGCCTCTATCTGTGTGGGGCCACCCTGAGTTAACAGAGTTTTGCCATGTCTGTGCCAAGCCAGAGACAATGGTGAGCGATGAGCACTAGAGTAGAACACCTTGGGATGCTGGATTTGCTCTGCCTGGGAGAAGACACTTCCTCCTCTTGGCTGAAGGGAGGGGGTTTGGGAGTTGTGGAAATTACCCAAAGGTGGAAGAAAAGAAGCAGGAGACCTCAGCAAGAGTCAATAATGGGACTCACAAGGGAGCGTATCATTTTACATGAGGTTAAGATGAGGGAGGCTGCTGTAGGGGCAGGGTAGGTGAAGGGGTGGAGAGCCATGCCTGCCTGCCTGATAGAACACAGGCAGTCTCCCAAGGGCAGGGTGAGTGACTGAGGGACATTGTGTTTTGGATGCCTTATTGTTTTCTATATGATCTTTACTCTCCTGAGCGTTATCTGTTAAGTAATGAACAGAACATTGTTGAGCTGTATAAAGTGTACAGGCGTTCCTCTAGCAGTTCCCTAGTGGGTGGCCAGGAAGGGGCGCTCACTAGGATCTGTGACACGTACCTCGGGGGTGAGGAAGATGAATTTGTTAATGCTCCCCATGTGCTGTGAGATCCTTGAATGGGAAGATGCCATCCAAGAAGAAAACATTCTTGCGAGGCTGAATAAAGTCAGCATTGCATTATTCCAACATCAAAAGTGCCCAATGCTAGCAGGCTGATAAAATCCTCTTGGCTACTCTGGATGGGAATGAAGGATTATTGACAAGTCAGATTAGATAAAGCATCATCTGAACAGTGCACTTCTACCACCCTGGAGAGCAGAGTCAAATTCTGTCACTTCCCCTTTGGAATGAAGTCATCAAGGATAGAGTTACAGCAGAAATAACAGTGAGACTTCTGGGGTTGTCTCAGGGGAAGTCTCCACGTCATGAGATGATATGATTGTCATGGCGACTATACAGTCGTGCCAAGCTAAGACAAAAACTGTACAGTCGCCAAAACTGCCAGCCCATTATTTATATGTCATCAAGAAGATCTAGTGTGAGCAACGTGACAGAGTGGCAGGCATGAGTCCATATCTTGCCATGCTATTACTGCATACAGTGTAGTGGTAGCTGTGCCAGTCCCAGGATATTAAAGAGGCAATGTAGGTGTAGAAATATATTTTATTGCACCAAGTTCTGTTGGTGAGAGAGACACGCTATTGAGTCACACAGAGCTGACCTGAAGAAGAGCTCCGTGTGGCTCGAAAGTGTGTCTCTCTCTCCAACAGAAGTTGGTCCGATAAAAGATATTACCTCTCCTGCCTTGTCATGCTAGTTCTGTTATTTATTATTTGCTTCTGGTGGCACCCGCAATATGTTAGGTGCTGTACAAACAAAACGGCATGATCTCTGCCCGGAGGAACTTACCCCCTAAAATGGCAAAAGAAACAAGCAGAGAGTAGGGGGAAGGGGGACAGCATACAAGTAAAGAGATCAGGCAGTAATTAGTAGTGCTGGGGGCACCAGAAAAAACTTAGGCCTTAACTTTACAATGCCTGTGAGGGATACACAGCGGCCAAATCTACCTGAGGCAACTGCTTGACAAGTAGGCAGTACTATTACTACAACATACTGCTAGCTGAATCTGAATCTCTGGCCTTCCACATCCAGCCCAGCAGGGACGTGACATGTATCTCTCTCCAGCAGGAGACAGTGTGGCTACGGGATAGTGCACTTGACCGGGATTCATTGATGCAGGTTCTATTTCTGCCACTGAATCCCCATGTGACCTTAGGCAAGTCACTTTACCATGTCTATTTAGTTTACAAATTCTTTAGGGCAGGAACTGTCTCTCTCAATGTGAATGTGCAGCATCTAACCCAACCAGTCTTGATTGGGGCCTCTAGTTAGTTCTTATGCTGTCGCTTGGACAGAGTAGAGGCCACTGAATTGAAAGCCTCCCATTGCTTTCAATGAACTCTGGATCAGGCCCTCAAGCACTGGGCAGAACCTGATGCTTAGATGAACACCTCATCTCCAATGTGCAATGCTGAACTGGAGGGGGAAATACTCGTTACTGCCCTCTGCAGGCGATTAGCTAACAATCTCAGATTTGGTTCCCCCAAGCTTAGCCTGTACAGCTACAAATATTATCATTAAATATCTGCCCCTTTGAAAAATCCAGTTGCTGTATGCGTGTGGATGACCTCCTGATGCCCTGTGTTCTGGCTGACTCCATGCTTCAGAAAGACCTGCTTCCTTTTATCTTATCTTAGTTTTCAAGTGTGCTGGCTGATACTTTCATGGCTGGTTTACGTACAGTGTGCCCCCACCTTCCTCAATTTCTCCAGATAAGCGAGAGGAATGAGAGTGGAAGAGACAAAGGCATGGAGAGGAATAGGAGTGTTCTGTCATCCTCAGTGGAGGCTCTCCCCCTGTTGTCCATGCAGAGTGTGGCCTTGTTGTTCTATGGCTCAATGACACAGGAATTGCTGGACAAGTAATCCATGCTCACTCAGATGGCATCTGACACTGCCAAGGCAGTCCAACTCCAGAACTTTAGAGTCTCACACCAGGCGTGCTGTGAATGCCTGGTGGGTTCAGATTCAACAAAGGCTCCATTGAGAATCTCTGCAGCTCCCAAGAAAGCAAATTCACTCAACTCCCTGCACCTCAGTTCCCATGTACGGCCCTATGAGCTCTAAACGCCTGTACCTGCTCGGCTTACGCAATCATAGTTTTTTTTCTCTCTCTCTCTTTAGCCACCTGAGGGCAGGCAGGAATGCCATAATTACCAACCACCCGGGAAGGAAAACTTTAGAATAATTAAAAAGCAATTAGTATTTGCGCTGCTAGCTGTGCCATGGCATTGCTGTTTCCAGTCACATCCTCTGCCTCCCGGTCTCCCCACCACTTACCTCGCTTTGTAGGTTTTCTTTATCAGTTGCTTTTCGTTTTTATTCAAGCTGGCTGTGAAAGCTGCACTTGGAGCTTAGATTAAATTGCAGCTGAAATCTGCTTCGCTGGGGGGATTATGGCGTTTGCTGTGATGTGTTAGCTATCGGGTGGGGAGAGCAAGCGAAGGCTTTTAGCAGGCTGAGATCAGAGGGAAGCCTTTACTTTACAGGACTGCAAATGCAGGTGTAGGTCTGAGTGACCAGTCAAAGTCTGCAGCCCTGTGCGTGTGTTCCTCCAGTTTCTTGTTCCAACTGGCAGTCGGGTGTTTCTCTGGTGCAGTTTTGTTTATTTACCAAGAGTGTATAAAGTCCTGTGTCTGAATGCAGAAGGACTCAAATAGCAGGAAACAGTTTCTTTTGCTCACAGCACCAACCTCTCCCTAGGTTTCTTCCAGGGCAAGCAATATTTGATGAGCTGCTAGCCTAGCTCAGAGGAATTCATCACACCTTGCTTTTGTCCTTCCCAGAGCAAGGAAGGTTGGGATTTTCTGACTCAACTTGTTGGGAGTTAAAGTCTCTGCTTTGAGCAGACTGAGCTAAGCAGTGGAGGGCCAGAGACATGCATCCTCTCTGCCCAGAGGGAGACAGTGCCAGAGGGATCTAGCGAGCAGAGCAGGTACATATGGGGACAGGAGAGGGGGATGTATGTGACGATGCAATTCCACAGGGAGAGAGGCACATGGACAGTGCTAGACTGTCAGAGTATGAACAGGATCCTGGCTCTGCAGCTGCTAGCACCAAATATCCCCAACAGTCAGTGATGGGACACTAGATGGGGAGGGCTCCGAGTTACTACAGAGAATTCTTTCCCAGGTGTCTGGCTGCTGGGTCTTGCTCACATGGTCAGGGTCCAATGGATCACCATATTTGGGGTCAGGAAGGAATTTTCCCCCTGGTCAGACTGGCAGAGTTTTTCACCTTTCCCTGCAGCATAGGGCACGGGTCACTTACAGCTTTAAACTAGTGTGAATGGTGGAGGCTCTGTAACCTGAAGTCTTTAAATGATGATTTGAGGATTTCAGTAACTCTGCCAGAGGTTAGGGGTCTATTACAAGAGTGGGTGGGTGAGGTTCTGTGGCCTGCGATGTGCAGGAGGTCAGACTATGTTAGCAAGCAGCCTTAAAATGGCAGTGTCTGAGCACAGGAAATAGGGAGCGGGACAGATTGTCTCTTGAATACCCACCGTGGCTACATCCTCTGGCATCTGCTTCACCAACCACTGGGCCTCCTTTTCACTAATAGTGGGCAGGGCACAGATGATCCAGAGTGCCAGTCTGAATTTGCCTCCCAGAGCTGGGAGCTCCTTTCTCTGTGTTCCTTCCCTCTTCTTCCTCCTAAGGTGCCCAGATCTTCCACCCCATTCCACCTAGCCCTTACTCAGCTTCCCCAGGCCTGACAATAATCATCCCTTTATCTATGTCATTTCTAAAGAATCCCTCCCTGCCACCACCACCAAGGCTTTCCGGCTCCTGAACATGTGACAAAAATGCAGTAAGGTGCAATGATGCTAATAACAATGATGCTAATTTAACATGCTCTCCCCTCCTTTGTGACTACACTGTTGCTGGCTTGTCCATCTCCCCTAGTGCTCCTGGAGTCAGGGATTCCTGTCTCCCTTCCCCATCCACATGCTTCTCTTTCCTCCCTCTCCCTGCTTTGGTTAAGTGCTGCTGGAGAAGCTCAGCAGGTCTGACAGCCTTTGCTGGAATGGCTGCTGCCATTTGCATGGCTGGAATCATCCCATCTCACCTTCTCGGAGCTTTCCCTTGTCACAGGTGCCCTGCCTTGCACTCTGCACCTTTGATTCCAGGAAGCCCAAGAGCGCATGAGATGTGGAGATCCAGCTCAGCAGGGATGGTGACTCACAACATGGCTTTTGTAAGGCACAAGCTAAGACAGCAGAGGCCTATTGCATTTGCCTGTGGAAGTAGGGGTGAAATGTATTAATCGGACCTTAGGAAAGGTTTGGGTTTAGTGTCTGATTTCTTGGAAATGGCTCTTATTGAACTGGTCAGTTCACTCCCAGTTTGAATAGGGACCAGGACTTGGGCTAGATTCCTGGGACACTCACAGAAAATGCACACTGAGGAGCAACCTAAGCAGTGCCAGCTGTATGTACCTCCTTTCAGGCAGCAGGCAGGATAGCAGGGCTCCCACTGCACACAGGGATCTGCTGATGAGCTCTGAGACTGACTAAAGATACCTGAGTTAGTACTCATAGGGGAGATGGCTCTGGTTCTCCATTGTTCCACATGTGCTATCTGTCTATCCCATGTGTGGAGCATGATCCTGCTTTGAGAGAAGAGCATTATTTCCCCTAGTCCATCACTTGCAGCCAGATGGAAATAAATAAGTGCTCATTCCCCATTACACATGTTTATTTATGGGTCCCTCTCTCCCTTTCTCTGTTGTTGAGAAACTTTTTCTCAGAGTTGCATTCGCTATTTAGTGTCTGCTGGGACTGGCTGAGATTTTTGGAAGCAAGGCTGAAGCATGGCTATTTCTAACTTGCCTTGGCTGAGAGTGAAGTCATGTTTGCCTTGCTACTCTCAGCAAGAAGCTCACAGCATGGCTAACTGTGATTGGCACATCCAGCAGTGAGGTCATGGCATCTGCTGATTCTGGATGGTTGGCCTGCTATTGAGGTCATGGTGAGGAATGGGTGATCTCGCTCAAGTTAAATGAGAACCAAAGCTTGGCGTGAACCTGAGCAGAACCCTTGCATGGTAGCTCTGCCCTTGCTGGTTCTGCCTGGATTCAGAAGATGTGTCAAAACCACCAAAGCAGCTTCTCCCTTGAAATTTCCAACCTTAGTTTTAGAGACACAGGCGGGTCAGATAGGATTGACTAAGAAGCCCAGCTCTGAAGTAAACCTCTAAACAGTAAGGGATTCACCCACCATTGCAAGGTCTAGTGAGTCACTAGAGAAAGCAAATGGGATTCAGGAGTCATGGGTTCGAATTCCCAGCACTGACTCATTGTATCATGCCAGGGAAGTGCCTGACTTCAGTGGGACTTGTGCTCCTAAATCCCTTCACGGCTTTTGAAAATCTCACCTTTCCCCTCTCCATGCCTTAGTGATATGGGGTTAATAAAGCTTATCCCCCACCCCTTGCCTGGTGCCCTGAGCTGTGCAAAGGAAAGGTACAGGAGTGGCAAGTGCTGAGCACGCTTCAACTCATGAGAGTCTGTGGATGTTTTGAGGTCACTCATCCCCTTCTGGAAGCAAGCCCAGTGTCAGTCTGTCGGTGACCAAAAGTCATTGAAAACCTCATTCCCCATACTCACTATCCTTGTGGGTTCACTGGTCTTCTCTTCATCCCTATAGACTGTACATATCTCTAAGGCAATCAGTTCCTTCGCTATAAGGAACTGGAAAGCTGTAAAGGCAAATGTTTCAATGTAAGCACTTGTGTCAGCTGTGTGCTTATTGCATGCTGGAAATCGTACAATCCCCTTTCCTCCTCGGCTTGACTCCCGCTGAGTCTGGGGACTTGGGGTCAGGGATGCCATGAAAGAATAACAATCCTGGTACTTCATGTCCAGGCTGAAATTCCTAAAACAACAGACAGTGTGTTTAAAATTCCCTTCCACTTCTAATCTCCACAGACACGGGGTAGATAACATTTTTGCAGGGTTACTCAGCAACGCAACAATATTTGGGTCAAGCTGAGCTGTTTACATTCAGTGTGGTTTATCCATCTTGCTGGAAATTAGGCAACTTTCCTATTGGGTTTTTTTCCATTTATTTTTACCTCTGCACTTTGTTTAAAAAAATTCCAAGTGAATCATGGACATTATAATCATAATCATAATGAGTGTCTCCCTGGGGGCTCTTCACTGTGGTGGTTTATATGGTGGGGCAGACTGGTTCACATAAATAAGAACTGATGTGCATTCCACCCCAGGCTTTAACAGAATACGTAGGCTTTTGGGGTTAGAATGTAATGTCCTGTTCTCATGAGTCATTGACAGGATATGAAGCTGGGACCTTCAGCGCTGACCACTTGAGACAAAGGAGCACTTCCATTTCTGGTAGTAGTAGGAAGCTGTTATCTCCTAATGGACCACCCACTAGATCAGGATTCAGCAGACATTTTCCCAGCATGCTCATGGAAAAGAAATAATGTAGCTATTAAAAAAAATCAGTTTACATTTTCACTTCCTGGTTCCAAGTGGAAGTGCAAATACCAAAATGTCATTAAAAATGCTGTTTTTGTTGGCATTTTTGGGCCAGACCAAGTGTCAGAAGAGAGAGAAAGTTCTTGGCAGATTTTCAGCCAAGTTTTACAGACATAGGTTTTATAGATAACTTGGATGGGCATCCAAGCTCTTGGGGTTTATCACCCAAACTGAACCTCAGAACTTTTTGATGTTTGCCCATTACTAACCTGAATGTGATGATGATAACTAGGAATTAAAGGAGTGAAAATGAAAACAGCAATTTTAGTCTGAATAGCAAAGGAGGCTGCGAGAGTGAAAAACAGTCTCTTGTAGGGGTAGTGCTAGAAGTCCAGTCACAGTAGGGAATGGTCCTGCATTGGCTCCCAGGAGCTGGGAGATGGTGTCTATATGAACTTCTAGGTGACTTCCATCTCTAACATCTACGCTCCCGTGAATGGTGTTGATAGACATTCCACTGATGACCAAGGTCACAGGTCATGTACTGAGCATTGGCCACTGCTGAAGGCCCTTTTTGAGACCAGGATTCGTGTTTCTGCTGTCTGAGTGCTGCCATGGGAGACTGAAAATGTGCCATGGGCACAATGAATGAAAACAAGGTCAGTAGTGAGGACTGTGTCTCTGTGGGTGTTAATGGATTTGTGTGCATCGGGAAATGTGAGGCGGTGTCTCTCCTCTTCCTCATAACATGCCCCATGGAGGCGAGAGCAGACCGTCAAGGGTAGCGTGTTAGCAAATCACTGTAGCTCCATTAATTTAATTAGCACTTCACTGATTTACATCAGTCGAGGATGAGGTCCTGAGTGTTTTGTAAACTTGTAAATAATTCAAGCCATGTGAGACAGAGGATGGTGTAAGGAAAGGAGGGGATAAAGCAGAGACTCTGAAGTGTTTGGGGTTTTTATAGGAAGGGTGTTATGTGGAAACACGTCAGCACTGAGGTTGTAAGGGGGCTATGGCAGGAGGGTGGACAGGGCAAAGGAGCAGCTGAGCAGCTCAAGGTTATGAGAGTGTGTTCCTGAGGGGGGATGGGCAGAACTAGAGTTGAATAGCTAATGAAATAGCTGCAAATGGTTGGCATGGTACCCAGTCCATGTCAGAATGGGAGACAGCCAATCAGAGTTGGCTGTGCCAGCCTCTTCTAGCCTCTTGGGAATTTTGATAAATCTGTTTATTTGTACATACTGTAAGTGAGAAGTAGCCAATGCTCGACACCCTCAGTCAGCTGCACAGTCTGGCATCCCTAGCTGTTTTTATCCAGGGAAGACTCAGACTTCTTTTTCAACCGTTGTTCACAGTTCATGATTCAGTGTGTGTGTGCTGGAAGGACTTTGCACAGCACCTGTTTGAACTATGTTTAGCTCTTCACTGCTGTGACTTCCTGCTCAGGACTAGAACAACAGCTGGGACTGAAGTTCATGATTAAGCTGCATTGGTAGAAGTATATGAAAGACCTGGGCGAGAATTGCAAGGACATCATGGTAGTTAGGACTGAGATTGATTGACAGATCTGTAGAGGGCTCAGGAATGGAATTATAGGGGGACTGGAGATCAGAGTCAAGATGCGTTCATTCATATTTGAAGTTACAGGAGTGGAATTGCAGGTTAGGACTGAGGTGCACTGGCACAACTCTGGGAGGCTCAGGGCTGAAATATGAAGAGTTGCTGCATGTCAGGACTGAGGTGCATTAGCAAAACTGTGTGTGGAAAGCTTGCAGAGTATGCTCTTTTCCATCCTGAAACCCGGACGTGAGACACAGCATTGCAACTGTTACAGGGTAATAAAAAAGAGATAAAGGAAAATACCAAGCATAAAATCAATCTATTTTCAGCCTGGGGAATGTGGCAGGAACTTATAACTTGGGGAGCTGATGGCCTGGCCATGACAACCTTCTAGATTAAATGATAGCAGAGGTAAAAATGTGCTTAACTTGGAGTTAGGTTGAAAGATCTGAGCACTCATTTCAGGGGAATATCAAACATGGAAATTCTAAAATAAGGGTCTGCTTCAAATCAGTGACGACAAAACCATTCCGACATGGACATTTATGGTCACCCAAATCTTACCTTTGCTCTGCCCACTTCCAGCAACACCCCCTTGAAAATGGCTTCAGACACCACCACACTCAACAGCAAGATGAGGTGCAGACAGTGCACCGGTATGTGGTGTTAGACACCTCAAATTCAGAACATTCTAATCTCATGTTGAATGTACATTATCTTCCAGAAACGTGCACATTTTCATCACAAGCTTGCATGACAGCTGGGGTTTCTAGGGCCATACAGAGCCCACAGAAATATTTGTTTCTAAAGCATCTATCAGGGAAGCCACATCTGGGCAGGGGATAGGAGTAAAAAATCACTCCTTTTCCTCTTCCTTTGTCTCTCTCTTCTTCTTTTGTTTGTTACAGCTGCTTGCTGGATCTTGTATTAAATTAGAGTGCAAGCTCTTTGAGAATGGGACCATCTTTGTACCATGCCTAACACAATGGGGCGCTAATCCTGAGTGAGGCTTTCTGGTGTTATCACAATAGACATAATAAATAGTCTCTTGACTATGTTACTGGAAGATGCTAGCTGTTCTTCTGAGTCCAAAGAGAGCTGGAGGCTGGGCCTCCTTTCCTGTTTGACATTGTGCATCAAATTCTTCATGGCCTTGCATTTCTTCAACTTTCGTCGGTGTGGATAAGACTAACAACTGCTTCACTCTGCATGTATTGGGACCCAACCCACATTCAACCACATTTATGTGTGTGGTGGTGGGGGGAGGAGGAGATGTGGAGCTGCATTTGATACATTATGTCGAACACTATGGGATTTTTAGCATCAGCAGGGCCTCTGATTGCAGTTTTGTGATGATTTGAGGCACCATGGACCCTATTGATCTTTGAAGTTAACAGATCATGGGGATGGTGGTTTAAGACAAGACTTTCATAGGGGGACAGATTACCCAACCTCCTCATATTGTGGGTTTCTTGTCCATTCCTCTAAAGCATCTGGTGCTGGCTGCTGTCAGAGGGACAGGATACTAGGCCAGCTGGACAACGGGTCTGATCCAGTCTGATAATTCCTATATTCCGAGATGTGCAGAATGAGGGAGATATCTGTATTTTTATGACTATCATATGCATCTCATTTTATCTGCTTGATATTATCCTGCTTGCAAAGAGTGAAAGCAAAGGCAGCCATTGGAGGGTAGTGGTGGGGAACAAATAGGAAATGAAGCAATGACAGCCAGAGAGAATACCAAAGGTCCTTGGGAAAACAATGTGGAAGCTATTAAGGGGGGAATGCCCCTGTCTGGCTCCAGCTAGGCTAGCAAGATTTATTCTTCCCAGGCCTGCACCCAGGATCTAAGGGGATCCTGGTCTAGGGAAGTAGAATTAGGGTGACCAGACAGCAAGTGTGAAAAATCGGGACAAGGGGTGGGGGTAATAGGATCCTATATAAGAAAAAGACCCCACAATCAGGACTGTCCCTATAAAATCGGGACATCTGGTCACCCTAAGTAGAATGGGCAGTAGCAGCTAGAGAGGAATCTCTGACAGAGAGACACTGATGATGCTGCAGGGGTCTGTCGCTTCCTGCCCAGGAGTAGGGAAGTCTGGCATGACTGGAACTTACCCAATACCGGCAACGAAAGGATCAAATGTAGGTAACATGCAGGCAGATGGGCCTTTTGTTGTTTTATCCCTTCTCTCTACATGCTGTGCACCTTAGGTGAATAAATAATGCCTCGTTTTGAAGAAACTGTAATTGAATCACTTTATCCAGCTTGCTGATCACAGTGCCCCAGAGGAAAAGGGGTGACAGGTGCCAAACCCAGTGGGGCCTGTCATGTTAGCATGGTTCGGGAGCAGGGGTGCTGCCACCCACAGATCCAGTCCAAGAGTGGCTGGCTTATAGGATGCCACCCTTTGAGAAGTGCAGGGAGTGAAGCCTATGCCTTCAGGGATACACTTGAGAGGGATTAAAAAATTTCTAAAGCATAGCCTGCCCTGTGACAATAGCACCACAGCTAAACACGGAGATGCTGCGTTTGTTTGACTGAGGACTCTGGCCAGTGTTGCTGGATTAGTTAGCTGCCTGTCCATGTCATGCCATAGCAAGGTACCATGGTAATGGGCATCTGCCCAGTACCTGGCTTACTGTACATAGGGAAGACATCTAGCTAGTTCAGCAAGGAAAAGGCTTAGACACTACTGCAGAAAAAGAAAAGCTATTTCTGAAATAGTCCCAGATACTCAAGTGATGCCTTTTTTCATGCTTGCACTGTTTCAAGAGCCCTTGTAAGAGTGCTATTTTAAAAAAGCAAGAGTTCTAATATATTATTCATCCAGCAAAATCATTTCAGAGTAAAATAAAATATTTTCCTTCTCCACCTTATTCTTAATATACTCTCCTCTCCTGCCTTCCACCTCCTCCCTGCAGGGCTCCAGGGAATGGTATGTATGAAATTATTTTGTAAAATCCAATAAAAATTTTAATCAGGTCAACATCATTACAAGGAAGGAAAGTGATGGATCTTCCTTGATGCAGAAAAATGTAAAGGAGGAGAGAAACACAAACACATAGCCACAGCCCCACATTTACATGCTAAACTATACACACTCAGCCTTCATGCCCCATCACCACTGGGCCAGAAACACGGAGACTCCCCTCCTGCTCGGCTCAATAGAAACATACGGCCACGCATACATTCACATCCACGTACCGAACACGTGGTCATGCCCTCACTCAACACATGGCCATGTGCGCACACATACATTCACCCACCAAATACATAGCCATTCACAACATATGCCACCTTGCACACATTCTCAGCCTCAGCAGTACACACCTGGACCCCCATAAACACACTGCCATACATTCACTCAGCCATTCATCTGCTTCACCCCCCACCCCAAACTGCTATGCATACATTCACACCGTCACATACATCCATTTACAGCCTGATGCACATTTCAGCCATACACACTGAAGCAGTAAAATCTCCAGAAATTTGTAATGGAGAGAAAGAATTGGCAGGGAGGAGAGAGACTGGGAATAACATTCCCATGAGATGTAACCAACAAAACGTAAAGCTTTGGGCGTACCGGTTAATAAAAATTACAGGTAATGTGAAATTGATCCTGCTGATTTACAGTACCTAGGGCAACTGATGTTGGTCTCTATGAATGTTGCCATTCACAGGAGAATTAAGAGAATAAACGACAGGCTGGATGTGTGGGGTGCTCTCAGTACTTCCAGCACTGTGAAACAGAGTGATACAAGATGGCTGGCTGTGGCACTTACTCTTAGCTGGCTTCTCCCATGAGGAGGTGCTGAAGGGGTGTCTGTTATGGGAGAGCTCACAGCTACTTCAGGGCGCCGTCTGGTGGAGAATTGTGTGGGAAGGTTGTCCACACAGTGTTAATTTTTCCCAGCAGGAGGCAGTGTAACAATGAATGAGTGTGGGAAGACTGGCGCTGGGGTGATCACAGCTCCTTCACTACTGCCGTCTCCCAGTGGGAGGTGATGTGACATAGAATGGGGTATTGGAAATTTGGTGCCAGGGTGCTAACTTGTCCCCGCAGGAGGCCCTGTATCAAAACAGGTGTCGGAAGGCTGGCTGTAGAGGAGTTTTCAGGAACATAAAAGCAGCAAAGAGTCCTGTGGCACCTTGTAGACTAACATGTATTGGAGCATGAGCTTTCATGGGTGAATACCCACTTTGTCGGATGCATACGGCTGTTAGTCTATAACAGGGGTAGGCAACGTATGGCACAGGTGTCGAAGTCGGCACGCGAGCTGATTTTCAGTGGCACTCACACTGCCTGGGTCCTAGCCACTGGTCGGCGGGGCTCTGCATTTTAATTTAATTTTAAATGAAGCTTCTTAAACATTTTAAAAGCCTTATTTACTTTACATACAAAAATAGTTTAGTTATATATTATAGACTTGTAGAAAGCGACTTTCTAAAAACGTTAAAATGTATTACTGGCACGTGAAAACTTACATTAGAGTGAATAAATGAAGATTTGGCACACCACTTCTGAAAGGTTGCCGACCCCTGGTCTATAAGGTGCCACAGGACTCTTTGCTGCTTTTACAGGTCCAGACTAACACGGCTACCCCTCAGGTTCAGGAACATAGGAACTGCCAGATTGGATCAGACCAGTGGTCCGTCTAGTTCAGTATGCTGCCTCTGAAAGTGGGCAGTATCTGATGCTTCAGAGAAAGGTGTAGGAACCCTGCAGTAGGCAGCGCTGGGATAATCTGTTCCCCACTAATATCTCTTTCTGATCACTACTTGAGATTTCCATAAACCCTGAAGCATGAGGGTTTAATCCCTTCCACAACTCTGTTTGCTCAGCCTTTCCAGTAACACAATTTCTAGACACGGAGAACAGCAAAGCAGAAGAGAAGGGAGAGTCTGACTCCTTTGACAGGAGCCCCAGTTTTAATCCTGGTTTCTGTGATTATCATGGCGGAATAAAAGCCCTGGAACCACATGGCCGTGCTCTGTGGATTTGCATAGTTTAATAGAACTCACTACGATTTCATTCCCATCTTGACATTTACAAAACGCGTGGCAGTGAGCTCTTTTCCAGCTCTCCTCTTCCGGATTAAATGTGAACATCTAAATCTGCCAGGAGGAGCCAGGGGAGGGATGGAAAATGTATCCGTCTCACAGATCTTGGCCTGTTACCACCATCAGAAAGGAGGAGCTGGGCCAAATGCTAGGCGTGACGGATCCCTCCATGGAGGTCAAAACCCCTGTGGAAAAGGAGCAGCCATGTCAAGCGCTAAACATAATCTATGGCTAGCCCCAAGGAGCTCACAGGTACTATAGGAATGAGGCAGCCAAATGCTTGGACTAACATATTGCAGTGAATCAGACAATGCGGGAGAGTTCAGGTGAGGTCATCCACCCCTCACACACCTTGTCCAGCGAGGTCATGGCAGTGACTATTTCTCCAGAGCATGGCACAGCTTCCTAACGTGTGCAGTGTCCGGAGGGGTCCAGCCCACCTCTGAAGAAAAGATCATCCATGGCCAACTCCAGGAGCAATATACCTACAGCTGAATTCCTAATCTCTGTAGAGACATGACTACATTAGGCAGGGGAGTATGTACCTCACCCATAGAACTTAGAGCTCCGAAAGGAGTGTGGGGACTTGCCTCAGTGTTGGATATAATGTCCCTGCCCTCGAAATTCAGTGTGATCCCATTAAAGGCTGGGAGCAACTACGATACAATCACCATTCTCTAAATGGAAGAATCAAGAGAGGTTTCATTGCAATTAAGAGACAGAAGGGGTCACAACCTTGTATTGGAGAGCAGGGTGTCTCAAATCATTGAGGTTTGGATAATTGAGGTTGAACTGTGTCTGATTCACAAGGTTGGTGACCTCTGCAGGGATGGAGCAGAGACTGCAAGTGCTGGGAGCAGTGAATCTGACCCACAGAGGATGAAGGGACTGTGCCACAGGCCAGGAAGCAACCCGTATGAGTGGGGTAGTGTAAATTGTTGTAGCTGAGCTGATTTCAATGGAGGTGCAGAGTTTTACCCCAGCTGAAGATCTAAGAGCACGCAGGTCAGGTGCAGGCATTCAGAGAGGAAAGAGTCATTTTTCACTGCAGGTCAGAATCAGTAGACATGCCTGAAAAGGATGTCCACCCTCACCCCACTCTGTTTTTATTGTTGCTAAATATCCCTGGGCTGGCTGGGAATGAAACATGCGGGATGTTTCGATTAATAACAAAGGGAACTTTTGAGTTCTCTTGGCTTTGGTTTCCTTCCATGCAGCCCACTGTAACTGTATTAGCGCAGCATGAAGCACACCTTCAGAGAGAAGAGGAGTGGTGTCTGGGAGCTGCGGACGCTTGTTTCTCCTGGGGAGGATGGGCTAAGTTAAGAACAACATTCCGGGCTTCAGCAAAACCAAACTCCATGTCACCAGCCCAATCCAGCAATGACATGTGGGTGAGAGTAGCTTTACGTGTGTGAGTAACCCTACTGAGGTGAATGGGGACAGCCTGGGGACGAGGTCTGCTCACGCATGGAAGTGTTTGGAGGATCAATATCTGCAGCTCCAGCCTTTCCCAATCTTCCCCATGCACAAGTGCTCCCCCATCCATGTGCACCACATGTACACACCAAACTCGTGCACTCACACACACGCACATTACACACCTACAGAGCACACGTGTGCATACAAACTCACACCCATCCATGCACATGTCCCCCCTCCCTCGCCCACCCATTGGTTTGACATTATTTTCCTTAGGCCCCAGAGCTTCTGCGAAGGATTCAAAAATGTCCATTTTAGGATTTTTATTTTTTGGAAGCTGAATTGAAAATCTCCTCCCGGCCAGTGACAAGGCAGCTCAGAGGAAACAGATGAACTATGTGCCCAGGAATTTCACTCTTTGCTGCCTATGTTTAAAATCTAAAGTTAGAAAGAGAGAAGGGAAAAAAATAAAGCTTTGTGGGCTAAATTCCAAGGGGAGTTGCTGGGATATGCTTTCCACAGCTCTCTGCCTAGCTCTCTGGAGTGGATTGTAGCCAGAATCCTTCCGCCAGTTCAGCCCCCAGAGGCTGCTCACTTAAACGTGAGGTGGTTATGCCTGGGCTTGGGAGGGAAAATGCAGGCGCACTGAAATGGTCCTTAATTCCTGCTGCATGAACCTGCCTGGGCATGTTCCAGCCTGCCCCACTTGGCGGGAGAGGTGCTGAACTACTGCAGTCCCAGAAGAAATCATGTTCTTGGGGTCCAACCTGTGCTATGCTTCCCACACAGTTGGCTCCGCAGAGCTCCTGCTCCATGGACCTGCCCTTCCCCACCAGCAAGTAAAGGGAGGCAGAGAACTTCTCCGCAGCTGCCCCAGCTGAGCCTTCTTTTATGGGAATCATTCCCCACTGGCTGAGAGGGAGACAGTGGTGGCTCCAGGCACCAGCACTCCAAGCGTGTGCCTGGGATGGCAAGCCGTGGGGGGCAGCCTGCGGTTCCTGCGAGGGCGGCAGTCAGGCAGCCTCCGGCGGTGTGCCTGCGGGAGGTCTGCCAGTCCTGCGGATTCGGTGGAAATTCGGGACAGGTGGATCTCCTGCAGGCACGCTGCTGAAGGCAGCCTGCCCGCCGTGCTTGGGATGGCAAAAAAGCTAGAGCTGCCCCTGGAGGGAGAGGACTGGTCATTGCTCCACAGCTGGCCCACAGGAGCCAGCTGTGCTCTCCTCCTGGGAAGGGGAGAAGAAGAAAGCTGGCTGGAGACACAGCCTTCCAAGGAGAGCCCTGGGTGGTGGGAACCCCTCCCAGGAGGGTGGGGGAAGGAGAGGAATGGGTAGTCCTCCCAGCAAAGCCTAAGTTGCAGGTGAAGGACAGGCTCAGGTGTCTGGAGAAGCAGCCTGCCAAAAAGAACTCCGCAGTCCATCTTGGGGCAGGGGAAGGCCAGTTGCATGGAGAAGTGACCAGCTATGAAGAGCCCTGTGCTTTAGGAGCCCAATGACAAGGGTGGGCTCTCTGGCTCTCCGTCTACTGCTACCTGTGCTCTAGCCACACAGCCCGAGCTTGACTAGATGGGCCATGCATCAGCATGAAGTTGCCCTTGCATGGTGCTCTGAAAGCTGTTGCCTTGGTCTCAGGATCCTACCCGGCTGGAACCTGAGCCCCAGCCTTTGAGTCCCACACCCGTT
Organism: Gopherus flavomarginatus; assembly: GCF_025201925.1. Classification (NCBI taxonomy): domain Eukaryota; kingdom Metazoa; phylum Chordata; order Testudines; family Testudinidae; genus Gopherus; species Gopherus flavomarginatus. Next base: position 55,829,883 of record NC_066625.1, on the reverse strand, counting down.
GTTTTTTTTTAAAACCCTACCTTGTCCTGCCAGCGTGCCTGGCTCTGTCCATTGGGAAATGCACAAGCTGCCTGTGCTGCGGTTCCTCATAATGGATGGCAAGTGGGACTGATTGCCCAAGCGGTAAATAAATCGTGTGGGCTGGGTGATATTATGAAGCACTTGACCTTTACCCTGCTGGTTAATTTTGTAATCAGTGCCCCACGACTGATTTATGGCATAATCAATCTCACTCTCTCTCCTTTCTCCTGGGCTTGGCTCTCTCTGCACCATGATCCTGAGTGATGACTCTGGGCTGGATCCCCCTGGTGCTGAGTGAGGACAAGAAGTGCTATTTACAGTTCTGTCTGCCCAATAAATGGTTAATAGTTATCCCTCATTCCTCTCACCTGGCCGGCCTTCCCACATTGTCAATCCACTGTGCGGTGGACCAGACAGTGGGTTTCCCGGCCCCTCTCCTGATGAGTTACACAGCAAATTGTCCCGAGTGAAAGGTTTTGATGTGGCATGATAGATTTCCCTTAAATAAATACAGCCCACAAATGGCCTTGCTTTTCACGGAGACATTCTGCAAAGGGAGCCCGCTGCCTGGGAAATGAAATTTAGCTACCGATGTAAACTAGCGCCATGCACTGTGGTTCTTCAATATATACATGCGGCTCGGATGTGTAAGCTTTTCCAAACCCCGCAGTTTGAGGCTATGGGGGCTTTACACAGAAATGTAAATTACTGTTTCCTCAGAGAGTTGGGTCAGCTCTTCATCTTCATCTCTGTGCTTTTCCTCTTGGTGGGTTTGTGGGCCTGTCTCTAGTAGAAGCAGTGTAAACTGGTAGGAACAGCGGATTGATGTGAATGATATTTTGCACAGTTGCAATTTTTAGCTACAAGCACACGCATTACCTTCCTGTGCCATCGGGACATTTTGCAATTGGGGAAGTAAGATGTAGAGTGGGGAAGTAACTTGGCCAAAGGCACCCAATGTCAGAGGCAGAAAAGGAATCCAGACTCCTAATCCGCTGCACTAACCATGCTCTCTCCTTTGAAAAATCATCACTGCTCAGCTTGTTGCTGCCTTCCCAAGACTGCTTGAGCAATCGATAGAGACCTGGGTGGGACCTCAGAACTACGTTACTGTAAGAAATGAAAAGGAAGCAAATGAGGTTGTTTAACATTTAGTGGTGCTCTAATGGAGAGCGAGTCCTGCCAGTCAATGACAGCCCCGGGGGACAGCCCCAGCGGCATTACAGCACTAATTACACCCTGACTGCTAGCTGTCGGAGGTCAGCATGGCTGGGAAGGAGGCGGAGAGCTCGGAATCCAGCCAGTGTTCCAAATGGGCTTCAGTGGAGACACAGACACCAGGGAATTGAGGATGAGGGCTGCTGTCTCAGGGCCTGAGCCAATGCTCACTGAAGGCAATGGAAAGAATCCCCCTGACTTTGGTGAGCTTAGGATCAGGTCCTCCATCCCTAGCTCTGTCAGCCCAGGGCACTAATATCTGCCCCTCCCTCATCAGCTCTTGGCTATGACACCATGTAGCATGGCCTGGTTGGAACTGTGGCTCCAAAACAGGTCCCTTCTATGGACACAGGACCAAGGGACGGGCAACGATCTGGTTTAACATGATGGGAAAGGAAATAATTTGTACCAAGTGGGGCAAATAGCCTCTCCTCCCTGCTTCCCCTAGGCTGGAAAATGACCCATCCCCTGTCATGGGCAGGAGGCATCTGACTGGAGGAATTTTACTTTACAGGCAAATTCTGGGTATTCGGTGAGATGGTCTGAATCAAAACCCAGATGTCAACACCCCACAAGCTTCAGTGTGGATCTGAACTTGGCAGCTAAGGCCCCTCCTGGCTCTGTTTCCATTGAAGGCCTGCAGCTCCCTCCCTCTGGGGGCTGCTCTAGCATCTCCTGTTCTCACCTATCAGAAGGGTTTCCTTGTATCTAGTCTAAACTCGCCCTTCTCTTGTTTAAGGCCATTTCTCCTCGTAATACATCATCCTTGGTCAGCCTTAAAGGTTGGCAAGCCCTGAGGGAAGAAAGGAAAGAGCTATAATGTCTCTGGGACTAAAGGTTTGATTTGGATGTAGCTACATTTGTTCAGCGGCAAATTGCTTCTTTAATCAAATCAGTGCAGTTCTCATCCCCATCGTCGCCCCATTTGCTTGGTGCTGGTGAGCACAGCAGGGCTCAGAACTGCTCCTCTTTCCCTAGTGCCTGTGTGCACGCACACACAGAGTCCAATCATGGGCAGCAGCAACAAAACCTGAGCGGGAAATGGTTTTCCCAGTCTGTGAACATTTTCAGGTTTCAAAAATGTTCCCATTGTGCATCTAGTTGAGACTGAGACCTTTGAAATGTTCATGAAAATCAGGCTAGAATAGCCAGAGGGCTGGTGGTTCGAGACCTCACCTGGATTATAGGAGACCTACATTCAAGTCCCTCCCCTGCCTCCTACATCCCCGGTGAGCGCTTCGACCAGCTGGCCATTCTGGGGGAAGCGTCTCTCCTTCGGACCGGAAATTCCAGCCAGGACCCAAGAAAACTTTCTTGTTTTTTTGTTAAGTCTGGTAAGTTCCTGTGAAAAGTTTTTATTTCCACAAACTGACATTTTTTCAGTGAAAAAATTCTCAGCCAGCTTTTACAACCATCATCTCCCCAGGTATTATGCTGTTGGGATTGGAGATGGGGCCTTAGTGTATATGATCCATGGGTTCAATTCTAAATTAGCGCCTGATAGCTCCCTTGGGAAATTGCCAGGAAATAAGCAGCATTTACTCCAAGGGACAGTATACAAAGCAGTAAACTCCACTCTGAGGCACAGTCTGCTTCTGAAACAGCATAATTACATGTTGCCCCTTTCTTGGGGCAAGCCACACATGAGCCCTTAGACTGTAAATCTTTCCTCTGCACCTTACGTTATAATGGGAGGAAAGATCATATAGCCGATTGGTCCCTGATGCAACGGCTCCAAAGGGTCACAGCTGGAGGGAATGGGGCCCAGTGCTTTATCTCATACCTGCTCTGGGTGCCAGACCAAGGTCCATTTCACCCAGTCTCTCCACCTCACTCCCCCAGAACTGTTGCTCTATGGAAGCACCATCTGCTCTCCACGGATGCTGCCTCTATCCAGGTGAGGACTAGTGGGGGAGGAATTTGTGGAGTTTGGGGCATTGGGGTGTGTTCCGTTGTTATCTGAGCCCATCCAGCTGCCCTTCATTAGAATGGGCTGGGCAGGTGTGTTAACTGGAGGTATTCTGTGTATCCTTATGTATCCTGGGTGTGCTCCCAGCTAGGGAAGGGAGGGTGTTGTGTGTCCCAGAGGGAGATCACTGATGCCCAGAGATTTGAATCTAGTTGACACTTTACAAATAATGTATTGAATCTACTTGGAAAAATCCATTTTTCGAATGCAAGGTGCCAATGTGTTTAGAAATGTGGCCAAACATGAAGGCAGTCATCCGATTTTCCACCAGGCAGAGGGAGGGTCCTTCCGTTGTAATCACACTGTGTGATACTTAGGTTTTGGAATAGCCATGACAGCGTTTGCTGAAAAATGAGCTTGTGCATTTTTTTTGTTTGATCTGCTTGACGATGGTTAAACAGCTGCTTTACTGTGACAACTGTTTATTATACTAATTGCCCTTCATCTCGCGGTTGCCCTGTGCTTCCCTACATCTGTTGGCTCTGTCCACCTGATGTTTCTCATCATATAGTGAGGCCTCGATACCGCAGAGACTTATGGATGCGATTAACTTCATGCCATGGGAGGAGTCCCCCTTAAGTCAATTTCAATAAGGCGACACAGTGGATAAAGCTATGGATCTCTCTGCAGGATCAAGGCCTTAGGTTTTAAGCTCTTTGGGGGCAATGGCTGTTTTTTTATCGCAAGTGTCTACAGCCCATGCAAGGGACTGGAGATCGGTAGGTTCATAGTCAGAGCTCTGAATGCTTCCCCTGTTGTTGCAGCGACACCTGCTGGTGTAGTCAGAGCTGCAGCTTGCCCTACCTCTATTTCAATTCCTGATCTTGAATCCGGAGCTGACCAGTTGCTGGCTTCCCTATCACCACAGTGTCATCTGCTAGCAAAAGCAGCACTGATTCTCTGTGGTCTCCTTGCTCACGGCTGCAGCAAAGCCTGGTGTTAAAGTCAAAGCTCATCTGCTGCCAGACTGGCCTGCCGTCTGCTGCAGAGAGAGGAGTGGGTGGGTTACACGTTTGCTCCAGTGCTGTCATAGCAGCACCTGCTGGTTGGATGCGAGCTTTCCCCACTGCCACAACAGTAACTGCTACTGTGGGTGAAGCGCAGACCTCTCACCATCCCTTGCCACGTGGGACTGCCCTCATATTAGGCCAGAATTTATTTCTGTCCCAGGCAGCCCTGAAATTATTTCACTTTTATTATTGTAAATTATCTGCCCCATAAATATTGACTCATAAACCTGAGGTTATAGACAATGTTATTTATGCGAAAGAAATTGATTCCACATCGTTTAAAGCCGCTTGCGTTGTTATTGCCCTTGTTATTTTCTGAAGGCCAGTCCCATTGCTACAGGGCTGTGGTTTCTGAGCCGGCTAGTTTAGGGCTTTGCCTGAGATTACTTCCCACTTTTGGACCTCAGCAGAGTGGCGGGGTGTGGGAGGCAGAGCTTGCCAGCTGCAGGCTTCCCCATGGTGCCAGTGGCAGCTATGGGTCGTGGCAGACTGGATCAGCTGGAGTCAATGAATGCTCAGATACCATGGTGATGGGCACAGTGTAAGAACCTGAGTAGAAGTGACTAGAACAGCTGCAGGCTCCTTCCAATGAAGTGACTGTCAACCCACCCAGGAACCCTACATTGAACGAAACTCATCCCAGCAGTGGCTTGTCCCTCGTTGGCTAAAGACAATCTCTGGGCTCTGAGGGCTGGCCCAGGCCCCAGTGAGCACAGTCACAAGGGTCTAGCACAGGTGCCAGTCTTAATGCCCTAGGCGGCCCCCTTGAACAGACTGTTCGTTTTGACACTGGAAGTCCTTAAGCAGGGATTTAGGTTTAATTACATATTGATTAAGTAGAACAAAGGTTCAGAGGAGCCGGGTCTGTTAGAGCCTGATGGAATTTCAATTCTCCGCCTCCCCTCTTCCAGCCCCTGAGGTTGCTCTACATTATAGATAAAGTTCTGTTTCTAAATAAGCACAGCCTGAGTGCAGCTTATTTAACAGAACAAGGGAAGTGACTTGCAGCAGGTGTCCCTTGTGCCATTGCTGGGGAGGGCCGAATGGCTGGGTTCTCCACACCTACTGGTGAGAACAGGCCCTATTATCTGTGAGCTACCCCTGCCCGTAGAGTGACACATGCTCATCTCATGCCACCTGCTGGTGAGGGCAAAGCTGACCAGCAGCAGGCTCCTCGCCACTCTCACGGTGACAGCTGCTGCTCAGAACATGACTGATAGTTTCCCCTTTGCCCCCCATGAGGCCTGCTGAGGGTCTGAGCCATAGATTCTCTGTACTCTGGTTCCAGATGTGGCCGTGATGATTCTCCTTAACCCTGCATCTTGCTGGCGACTGAGGAGTTTGCGAGGATCCGAGGCCGTTGCTGATGGCAAGACGCAGTGGAATGCCAGTGCCAGGTGGGGGTTGTGGTGTTCTCAGGACACAGAGCATCTGTCTGTGATGTAAGCATAGGGAAAGATTAAAATGCATTGGTGTCTTCACCTGCCATTATGGATTTATCCCCCATGTTCATTTTTATTTATATGAGGCTAAAGTCAGTCCAATTTGGAAATCAACTTGTCTAAGGAGCTCCCCTCAGATCCCATTAGCCTCATGTAGCTTTTCTATTCATTTTTGCTAATATTATTCACAAGGCGGACTACAATAGCGGCTCTCCAAGTGGTTAACCCATTCTTCGCTCAGTGCCAGCAATGGGCAATGGTGGTTGCTTGTAGCTAAGCGGTGCAAGTCAGAGCCCAGGTGAGGGAGACGGGGATTCACGGCCATTTAGCCCTTCCCAGCAAAACCATGAATGGTGCCAGAAGTCCTTGCATCCTTGCCTTCTCCTGGGAACAATGGGGGTTCACAGCATCAAAGGAGTGGCATGTGGGGTGGGAAGCCACTGCATGTCCTAGGTCTGGTCAGCTGTGGGAGCTCTAAAGCAGTGAAAGCGAGGCTGTGAAGGGAAAGCGCCTCCATTTGCAGCACTTAGGCCTGGTCTACACTATGCGTTTAAACTGATTTTAGCATCATTAAACCGATTTAATGCTGTACCCGTCCACACTACGAGGCCCTTTATATCGATATAAAGGGCTCTTTAAATCGGTTTCTGTACTCCTCCCTGACAAGAGGAGTAGCGCTAAAATCGGTATTACCATATCGGATTAGGGTTAGTGTGGCTGCAAATCGACGGTATTGGCCTCCGGGCGCTATCCCACAGTGCACCACTGTGACCGCTCTGGACAGCAATCTCAGCTCAGATACAGTGGCCAGGTAAACAGGAAAAGCCCCGCGAAATTTTGATTTTCATTTCCTGTTTGCCCAGCGTGGAGCTCTGATCAGCACGGGTGGCAATGCAGTCCCAAAGCCAAAAAGAGCCCCAGCATGGGCCGTACGGGAGATACTGAATCTGATCACTGTATGGGGAGACAAATCTGTTCTATCAAAGCTCCGTTACAGAAGACGAAATGCCAAATCGTTTGAAAAAAAAATCTACAGGCTACACAGTGCTGCGTGACAAGCGTAACGGGAAGCCAGAGACTCAAATGGACGCTCATGGAGGGAGGGAGGGGGTACTGAGGACTCCAGCTATCCCACAGTCCCCAGCAGTCTCCGAAAAGTATTTGCATTCTTGGCTGAGCTCCCAATGACTGTAGGTTCAAACACATTGTCCGGCGTGGTTCAGGGAATAGCTCGTCAATTTACTCCCCCCAACACGTGAAAGAAATCATTTCTTGACTTCTTTCAATGTCACCCTATGTCTACTGAATGCTGCTGGTAGACGCGATGCTGCAGCAGTGAAGGTAAGTATCTGCTCCTCTCCCCTCCCCGGTTGCAGATGGTGCAGTAGGACTGGTAACCGTCCTTCTTATCAACCCGTGAGTGCTCCTGGCTGGCTTCAGGTGAGGCTGGCCAGGGGTGCCTGGGTGATAATAGGAATGACTCCCAGTCATTCCCAGTAGATGGTACAGAATGGCTGGTAACCGTCTTCATCATAGAAACTGGGGGCTGAGCTTCAATCAGCCCCCTCCCTTTCATGTGAAAAGAAAAGATTCTGTACTGCCTGGACTATCATAGCAGTGGAATGCTGGGCTCCTCTCCCCCACATTGCTTAATGTCCTGCCTGGACTATCATAGCACCGGGAGGCTGCCTCCCCCTCATTTTATATCACTAAAAACTCAGTGTTTCTTATTCCTGCATTCTTTATTACTTCATGACACAAATGAGGGGGACACTGCCATGGTAGCCCAGGAAGGTTGGGGGAGGAGGGAAGCAACGGGTGGGGTTGTTGCAGGGGCACCCCCTGTGAATGGCATGTAGCTCATCATTTCTGCGGGATCTGACACAGAGCAGCTGTACTCTCTGATACACTGGTTCTCTAGTACATTTGCCCCCTATTCTAGGCAGGACTGACTATTTTTAGAAACCATAAAGGAGAGATTGACTAGGAGACTCATTCCCAGTTTTGCTTTTGCGCCCCCGGCCGATCTCAGCCAGGGGCACCCATGATAGCAGCAGACAGCACAGAAGGATAGATAACCGTCATCTCATTGCCAAATTACACTGGCAGCAGACAGTACTGAACAACTGGTAACCATCTCTGCTATCATGCAAAAGCAAATGAATGCTGCTGTGTAGCGCTGGAGTATCGCCTCTGTCCGTGGCATCCAGTACACATATGGTGATTGTAAAAAAAAATGCTGAACGGGCTCCATGGTTGCCAAGCTATGGCGTCTGCCAGGGCAATCCAGGGAAAAAGGGCACGAAATGATTGTCTGCTGTTGCTTTCCCGGAGAAAGGAATGACTGATGACATTTACCCAGAACCACCCGCGACAATGATTTTTGCCCCATCAGCCACTGGGCTCTCAACCCAGAATTCTAAGGGGCAGGGGAGACTGCGGGAACTATGGGATAGCTATGGAATAGCTACCCACAGTGCAACGCTCCAGAAATCGACGCTAGCCTCAGACCATGGACGCACACCGCCGAATTAATGTGCTTAGTGTGGCCGCGTGCACTCGACTTTATACAATCATCTGTTTTATAAAACCGGTTTATGTAAAATCGGAATAATCCCATAGTGTAGACGTACCCTTAGGCCTGTTTCCATCACGTTGTGGGGGCTGGATAAAGGTGACGCAGACAGGCTGCGGGGTGGGGAAGGAGGATTAAATTAGAAGGGAATGTTGGAGGTGGATGGGGAATTGTGGGAAGAACAGAAAGTAAAGTCGAGCAGACTGAAGTTAGATTTATTGAAAGCAACCAAAGGCAGACTCCCTAATCCCTACACTTTCACTAACGCAGCGCCATCTCTGGTTGCTTCAGGGACTATGCCCAGTTAAGACCCAATGGCGCAACCCTTACTTGAATAAACACTTATTCATGCACATCGTCCCACTGACTTCCCATGGCCTCTCACGTGGATGAGTTCTTACCGGTGGGGTCGAGAATGCCACAAATGGAGGAAAGCGAGTTTCCAAATGGGGGAGCCCTAGGCGCACACCCTGTCATGGCCTTACATCGGTGCCTAGTAGCACTGCCAGTCTGCCACTCCCAACAGGATCTCTGGGCAGTCAAGGTGTCTCTCCAATGCCAGGCGGCTTTAATCTCACCATCAGAGAAAACCTGCCAGCTTTGAAACTCGTCAGCTGGGCTGGACAAGGAGCAACATGGAGCTGACTTCTGTTTGCGAGGCATTAATTAAATAACATCCCCGCTGACCCAGTCCAGGCCCTGAAAGATCCAATTAAAGAGGGGAAAAAAGATAAGGCACAGGGCAAAAATAATCATGGCGCAGAAGCGAGAGCAATTGCTAACAAGAAAAACAGGCTTCTCCTTGCCATTGGGTTGGAACAAAACTCTTCCCCTAAACACACCAGCAACAGATTTGTAGCTGCCCCATCTCCTTTATTTTTATTATTTATTCAAATGGGCTGATACCGGGTGACCGTAATTAAAAGAAGAAAAATACACACAATAAAAAGATGTTTTAAATGGCAAGGCGCTGGATGCAACAAAGCAAGAATGTGTTAAATATTTATTATTGCCAGTCTGAAGGGGGAAAAAATTAAAATTATTTAGCCTGGGGGAAACATTTTAATTCTTTAATCCAAGAGGAAAAATAAGCAAAAAACCCAATGCAACATCCACACCCCTTGCCCACAAGCAAACGATATGATAATGTAATGTTTGATTAATATTTGAATGGAAATTCAGAATTAAGGACATGGTCAGTTTTCCACGGAAATCAGTAGGAATCTTTCCATTGATTTCAGTGAGACGTGGCTCAGGCCACATGATACTGACAGCAGTCTTAACTTTGCCCCTTTGTATTACAATAATCTTTTATTATATGAGCTCACAGCGTATAGAGTTAGATTCTCCTCCCTAGTGCATTCATTTTACACAGTGTAATTCCGTTCCATGCAGGTAGTCCTGATTTACAACGATAGACGTGAAAGGAGATTCAGGCTCACAGTGCAAGTGAGAATCTTTTGTTATTCCATGAGGTTTGTGCCTCTTGTTGAAACAGCTGTGGGATCTGCAGAAGACCTGAGCAATCAAAGCTTATAGAAGGTAAGGTAAAGAGATGACTTGATTGTGCCCTACAAGCACCTAGGCAGGGAGAAAATTTGGGATGGGGGAGGAGGGGGCTCTTTGATCTATTGGACAAAGGCATAACAAGATTCAATGGCTGGAGGTTGAAGCTAGACAAATTCGGAATGGAAATAAGGTGCAAAATGTTAACAGTGAGAGTAGTTACCCTTTGCAACAAGTTACCAAGGAACATGCTGCATTCTCCATCATGTGAATTATTTAAAGCGTGGCTGGGTGTCTTTCTAAGAGATACACTGTTGAGCTAGGTGGAACTCCATGGCCTGTGCTATGCAGCAAGTCAGACTAGATGATCAGAATGGCCTTTCTCATCTTAAAATCTGAACGAACCACAGTGAAGCTTTTTGCCTTTGGAGCATCTTTGTAGTCTGTACTCCAGCTGTAGTCCCTGCCCCCAGCAGCACAGCTCCATTGTAACTACTCTGTTAGAGACTTTTCCTTCAACAAGGGATTTACTCATTATTATTTGTATTATAGTAGTGCCTAGGGACCCCAACCAAGTTTGGGACCCCCATTGTGCTAGGTACTGTACACAGAGAATAAGAGACAGTCCCGGCTTGGAACTGGGTAAGAATCTGTCTGGGGATTGGTCCTGCTTTGAGCAGGGGGTTGGACTAGATGACCTCCTGAGTTCCCTTCCAACCCTGATATTCTATGATTTTCTACTGCTTGCTAGGGTATATGAGGAGAGGACTTTAGGTTTCTAAAACTAAACTGACCTTTATTATGAGAACTACTTAGAGAGATGCTGCAACTGCACTTAGCACTCCAGTCGTGTGCACACAGACTGGCTTCCTAGTGCCTCCTGCAAACTCTTGCCTCCTGCAACCTACATTCCTCCCTCCAAGTTCCATGCTGGTTACTACATCTTTCCTTTTAACAATATTTGTTGTGGTCGTATCTTTTGTGCCAGCATTGGCTGACTTGCTGGGGCCCAGAGTTGTAAGTATCTGGTCCACTGTAGGGACATGCCCTTTACCGCCGGCCCATTGTGGCCTGTTAGGACTCAGAGCCCTTCAAGTGTGCTGAACTTCAAACCAGTCTCCCACTTCTTGTGTGTGTTGTCGCTATTGCTTCCACCCTGTTTCTGCCTTTGTTCTGTTAGGTAGCAGCCTGTTGGTCCGCCGTATTGCTTGTTTCTTCTGAATCTCCCATGTCAGACCAGCTTATGGCTGAAGCTATGTCCACCTGGCTCTGGCCCCATCTGTCCAGGTGCGCCACCAGCTGTGACCATGTAGCTGCTGTTATCAAAAGTGAGCATGTCTGTTCTGACCTTATCCCAGGGTCAAGATTTCATGAGTCCATATAGTCTCCACCTTTGTCTTTGATTGCACTCCCAGCTCTCAATTGGCATTCTTGCCTGGCCAGTAGATACGCTCCCTGGCTCATGTCAGGCATGCCTGTAACCCCAGGTGCGAAGCATGTATTGTCTCATGGTGTCAGCTCCTAAATCTGCTGGGATTACCACTCCATCACTTTTCAACAAATCCTGTCTTCTGCACACAGCTCATCCCTGACCCTGGTGTATGAATCGTTTCACTTCCTGTAGCCCCCTCATCCTGTTTGGTGCTTTGTTGGAGCATCCCATCAGAGATGTAAAAGTATGCTGGGCTCTCTCATGTTCCACAGAGCCATCTGTGTTGGAATCTGCAAGCTCCACCCCCCCCCCCCCGGCTCAGTATAGCTGCCACCTGTGGTGACTGTCCTGGGCAGTACCTTATCCTTGCACCACACTGCTGGAATCTCAATAACCGTTGTCGTCACTTGGTTGCACTCAGCAGTGGCTTCTTCAGGATGCTTCCAAATGGCTTGTGATGTGACTGCACATCCACTTTGTGCCCAAAGATGAACTGTTGGAACCATAGGTGCTGACTCTGTGGGTACTCTGGGGCTGGTGCACCCTTGGGGAAAAATTAGTAAGTGCTCTGCACCCATCAGCAGTCAAGCTCCCCACCCCACCTCTGCCTCCTCCCCTGAGCACTCCACATCCCACTCCTCTGCCTACCTCCCAGCACTTGCCGCTGCCAAACAGCTGTAGCAAGCTCTGGGAGGCAGGGGGGAGGAGAGGGAATGTGGCGCGCTCAGGAGAGGAGGTGGGGAAGAGCGGGGACAGGATTTGGGGAAGGAGTCAGAATAGGGGCAGGGAGGAGGTGAAGTTGGGGTGGGGACTTTGGGAAATGGGGAAGAAGGGGGCAGGGTAGGGGTGGAGTCAGGGCAGGGCTGGGCAGAGGGGGGTCGAGCACCCACCGGTGCCATTAGAAGTCAGCACCTATGGATGGAACCATTCCATTCCACAGAGCACATCCCAGGGCGCCTTCTATCAGAGTGTATCCCTTTTCTGTGCCTATCAGGGCTCTCTTCTGCAGTGCCTGTACATTGAGAGCCTTTGGATCAGTTAGTTATGCTGCAGATCCCTGCCTCTTCACTAGCAGTCTCTGCACCCTCAGTCCCTGCAGGGAGTGCTGCTTTTTTTTTCCTTCCTGGGATAGCTGTGACAGTGGGGCACAAAGAGTGGTCTCTCTTTCCCACATCCCTTGCGCTATTGTTTGGGTGTTATTTTTTCTGCCTTTCTTGCTGCTTTCCACAGTACATATGCTGGACCGTACATTCCTATTGGTCTGTGCTAGTGTTTTCCCCAGGAATTGAAATTAGGGGGAGTGTTCAAATTTATGGGTGGGGTCTGGGCCGCTGACGGGTGAGACCGTGGGGGTGAAGGTGGGCTGTCAGGCACCATAGCAAAAGCTGAAAAATGTTTCATGACCATTTTATTAGATTTAACTCATATTTTAAAACCATCACACAAATTAAAGTTGGCTACTCAAGCCTTCTATGAAGCACGACATCTACATCCTTCTTGGTTTCTTGTTATAATTTTGCACAACTATGTTAAATAACTTATTAAATGCAGTGCGCTCATCTTTGGTGGCTTCTCATGTGTCCGGTACTTCCATTCCTTCAATTGATATGCTCATTAGTTCATTCACATGATCAGGCAGAAGGTGACTTCTTTCAGAACACAAAATTCTATTCAATGAGGCAAAAGAACGCTCAACTGTAGCTGTTGTGACTGGGAGTAGCGAGAGATGAAATCCAACTTCTTTCATCCCAGGAAACATAGCACAAAAATTGGGTCAAGCCACTAATGATGATAAAAAAGACGTTCAAGCCAAATCTTCATTCATTCGTCGTATGATATTCCACCCTGTGTTCAAATTCTGTATTCTGTCATGAGCACATGGCAGCCTTATTGCTGGTAGTGCCTCACTCCACTCATCTGTCATTGTTTTATAGGATGGGGATCTGTAAAAGCTACGTAGAGGTTGAGTAGAATCTAGAAGTCGCTGTTGTAGATTTTTAAGAATCAGGTCTGTGTACTTTTTCAGTTGTTTTAACAAACACTTCTTGTCCTCTTCACTCAAGGAGTCAATATAAGTGCCTTCATTAGTCAACTTCTGGGCTGAAGTTTTGCTTCTTCCAGTACTTTTTAATGGATAGCTCTCTGATTGATCCAAATGTAGCTTGTCTTGCTGGACAAAGATCTACTACTGTTGTAGCAGATGCCTGGATGACATTATTTAATGACCCAAGTGGTTTCAGTAGACTTACAAGAGAGGGAATGGCAATAGTCTTCTCTGAACGTAATAGCAAAAGTAATCCACCAGCCTCACTACTTAGATCCTCCCATCTTGGTAGATACTTTCAAAAGCCATTAATAACAGCTGGAGTAATTTTAAGACAACAGCCAAGGATCACTCATGAAAAAGCCAAAGGGTTTTCCCAGGTTGGACTAATTTGAACTTCAATCCCAGTGTATCATTTATATTTTCGAAGACTTTTTGGACTTTTGCTGAAAAAAGAATATAATGAAGAAATTATATTTATAGCTTTTTTAATGTCTTTTGAAGAGTCTGCAGCTTGTACTAGTGCTAGTTGGAGTAGATGGCCTCTGCAGTGTGTACAGGAGAGATTAGGGTTTCACTTTTCTCTGAGCAAAGCTTGTATGCCACCATGTCTTCCAGAGAAGTTTGCAGCTCCATCAAATGCACAAGCAGCCACCTGTTTGGAGTCCAACTGACAAGCATTTAACTCTTCTAAGGTGTGGGTTGTCACAGATGCAGCTCATGTGTCTTCTATAACTTCAACATCTAGAAATGCATCTACTGGCCTATCACTGACATCAAGATAACATACACAATGACTTAATACTTGATGCCCATTTGCATCGGAGCATTCATCAGCCATTTTTTGCAAATTTTTTTAATGTGGTGAGAGAGTTCTTCACTTTTTCAGCTGTTGAGTCTTTCAGTGTTGCACCACATGCTTCTAGCCAGTCAGTTGAGTTTCTTGCAGAAAGATAGTGAGCATTTGCTGGTCTTGTTTGAAACCAGTGTTCGACTTCAGGATGAACAAGTGACAGTGCACTTAACATTGGCTTCCAGTTTGTAGTGTGTGGTATCTCTTGCTTAAATAGAAAGTATGATGCCACAGCCATGTTTGTTCACATGAACTGTGTTGTGTCTCCAGCATTCTTAACAGCCTCATTAACACTTACCAGTGTTGTCCTTGGTCAGTGGAGACTCAGGGTTCAGAGGTGCTTTCACATGAATTCACCTCCCAGTGTGCAGCAAGAAGGCACTTTGCTCGTTCCTCCACCAGCTGCTCACTGTTCGCTCTGGCCACTGTTGTTCGTTATGCCACCGTTCACTCCATCACTCCGTTGCCAATGGCCCTGCGCCGTCACCTTCTGCTGCCACCTGCCACTGTGACCTCTGGTAGTTGGTCTCTTGAGGTTCCATCCAGCTCTCAGTGATCTCAGCTGAGCTCTCAGTGGGGGAACCTCGCTGCTAGTGCAGACTGTCTCTTCCACAGATATACTGTCCCACAGAAGGGTCTAAGCACTTAGACCTGAATATCAGTGATTTCAGCTGTAGTGGTCACTTAACAAAACAAAAGTATCTATGGAGCCTAATCAGCTCTTTCTTTAAACAGTGGAGAGGGGCAGGTACAAATAGTACTTGTGACTCAGGCAGACCATCAAATAAAACACCTGTCCCCACCCTCTCTCCTGATGCCCTCAATCTGCACAGGCTAAGTACAGCTCTACTGCCCTTTACTAATACAGTAAGGATAACATTTCATTACTCTCACATTCATCTGATTTGAAACCCAAGCCCAGCCAAAATCTATCACTTGGGCAACACAGCTCTGTTTGCTGGATACTTAGGTAGATTAGGTGTGAATATAAATACAGTCTGGTCCTGAAGCCTTTCCCCCCAGCCCCTAGCTCATCACTAGCTGTCAGGGAGAGCTCATTTAGACCTTGTTTACAAAACATAATTTGAAGTTATTAGGTTGGCCAATATCAGTGAAATGAATGCACTGACATTGTCATAAAAAACAACAGCTGAATCAGGATGCGAGTCTATGTTCATTCTTTTCAAATCTATTATACTTTTTCAGATATATGTATTTTATCATACACTGTATATGCTTTTAAAATGTGTATTAATGTTTCAATTTCAATTCAAATTTCCAAACAGTCACTAAATTGGCAACACTGCATGTAACTAGTTCACAAAATGGGGGCGGTGTTGGGGAAATTTGGGGGTGTGTGTGTGTAGGGAAAGCCCTGGTCTGTGTCCTGCTTCCTGGGTTCCTTTAGCTTGAGTCTGTGTACTCGTTCCGCCATAGCAGCTGTTGTTATTTTGACCCTTTCCCTGGAAGTTCAGCTGTCCTTGCTATTGGAGGCATTTCCTAGGTGCAGATCCGGTTCTCTATGCCATTTCTGCTGTAGGCTGGCATCACGTGTCCCACAAATGATCCTGTCTCTAATTAAGGAATCTTTTATGTCTCCAGCATTTTTGTGTGGCCTCCAGTGTTCTCAGCTCTGTAATGTAAATATCTATACCCTCTTCTCCTTCTTGCTTTTGGGTAAAAAGACAGTGCCTCTCTACAGTCTCAGTCTATCTGGGGTCACAGTAGACATCAAACTCCTTTATCGGCTATTTCAGTATTTCAGGCATTATTTCTGGCAACAGTATCTCATACACTTCTCCTCTTTTTTCCCCAATGAGTTAGTAAAAAAGCTTTACCTTCATTTTCTCATCTTTATCCTCCATAATCAGCCCTATATATAGACTCAGTTCTTGCTTCCGCTGCTTTTGTGCTTGTGCAAACTTTTTTCCATCTGGAAATCCAGCATTCCCAGCTGTCTAAGTCCCTCCATGCTGCCTGTTTCCTCTGTTTTGAGGTTCTGCTTTGTTTACCTGTTAATCACACTCTCTCTTCCTTGCTGTGGGTCTGATAAATTGGCCACTGCCATCATGTTTCATGCAACATAAACTGGGTAATAACAAGAAATGGCTCCATGTTTCTAGAACTAAACTCTTTTTTTATGAAGACAACTGTTTAGAGGTATTGCAGCTACAGGTGACATTCCAGCCACATGTACACAGACTGGTTCCTGGTGCCTTCTCCAAACTCTTCCCTCCTGCAACCTGTGGTCCTCCCTTCAAGTTTTCATGCAGGTCCCTACTCCAAAGAGCTTTTCCCTGAGAACCTCTGAGGGTGCTATGCAGATAAAGGATTGGATAGATGATATCTTAGCACTTCTAGTTCAAACTGAAGATGGGAAATAAGTAACTTTCAGCTGATACAAACCTGTAAGAACCTTTAAAGTAGGTTGGGATCTAGAAACAACCAATCACTTTCTGGGGTAGGAGGGGCTGTTATTTTCTTCTGTAACCCACTTTAACAATCAGCCACTGAAAACAGGAGCTTAGACTGAAAATGCCATCCTAGCCCGAACTATAACCATCAAAGCGGCTGAGGAATAAGTGTGTCTTGGCAAGACAAATTGCAAGGCTCAATGTCAGTGGCAGTATCCCAGGGACTAAGCATCAAATGAAGCATTATCCTTATTTGTGAGGAGCCTATTCTAGCAAGAAATTGAATGAGGGCCATCTGCAAACAAAAGCAGGATGGCTACCTATGGAGTCATGCTCGAGAACCTGCCTTTGCCGTAATTAGTTATTCAATTTGGAACTTGAATTCAGCAGTCTGGCACACAAAATGCTACAGGATCTCTGGCCTATTTTATCCTCCTAGGGGTCTTGCATGTCAGGCCAAGCCCTGCTTGATGCTGAAGTTAGATGACATCAGGCATTTTCAGATTGACACAGCCCTGCTTTATCAGGCTGCCATATACTGGGCTGGATCGTGAGCTGCCGCTAAGGAATGGCTGGCATTGCTCAGGACAGTTGGACAAAACTGTCTGTACATCATCTTTGAATTTCTAGCTGCTCAGGGATTGGTCGAGGGTTTGGAGTAAATTAGAGCAACCTAAGGACTGCTCCAATTTATGACTGCTACTAAGGGGCTGTTTCAGAAGCCAGGGATCATGTGGGCATAAAGGGCCTCTGGCCATGCCCCTTGCTGTGGCCACACTCCCTATACCAGTTGAATAAGAGCTCCTAGAGAGGCTCTATGCTACTCCAGGAGCCTTCAGCACTTGTGGGATCTTCTGGTGACTAGGTAAGCTGGTTTGAGGGCAGTGCTGGGCTGCTGAAGGGGGAGAATCAGGGCAAGTGCCTTGTCAGTTGTGACTGGTTGTGATTTCCTTAAAGTATTCATAACCCAGCGGCACTATCCAGGAGCAATTTCCATGAACATTCTTTCTATTTGGTATATCATTAGCTTTACAGTTTGGGAAACTGCCATGCACACGACAAGTTGAGAAGTCAAGGACATTTGCACTAGCAGTTCATGGGTGTTGAGCTTTGCTCCCACAGGGTAAAACCCTGGATCCCTTGAAGTCAATGGAAATTTTTTTGCCATTGACCTTAATAAGGCCAGGAGCTCACTCCCAAAGTCTAAGGTCTATGCAGTCCATATCAATCCAAATGTTACCAAGAGAGATGTTCCACTCTGAAAGATGTCCAAGGCCAGTCCACCCTCAGCCCTCTACAGTCCTGATCTGAAAGTTGACTCGAATATCTGGTGGTATGAGATGGTCTCCCAGCCTCCAATCCCTGTCTGTTTACTCCACCTGCCATCTCTTGTCATGACCATGGGCTGTGTAACTGAGACTCTCTGTGGAAGGGAATTTCTCATGCATTTGTCTGTGCAGCACCTAGCACAATGGGGCCCAGATTGTTGGTCAGGGTCTCTGGACACCACTGTAGCACAAATAAAACACAAGAACAAGAACAGATGAATATCATCATGCTTAGGTGCTTAATTCAATCATTGAGGAAAGTTCAGTACTGAGCAAGCTGAGTGCATAGTTTTTAAATGTTCACATAACAAACATTCGCAGCCAGTTTTCTCCAGATGAAGTCCCGGCTGCATATCCATCATTGCAGAGTGCATCCAAGCTGGGTTTGACCTTTGCTGTTGGGTTGAACCCAAACCAGGTTGGTAGCGAGTGACCAAAATTCATTACTAGGTGGCAGCTGCTTTCTTGATACATGTGAAGGGAGTTGGTGGCCTTGGGCCAGTTCCTAGTGGACAATTGTCTAAATCACCACAACTACTGCACAACTGGCACTAATTGGTACCCCACTCAGAAGCCTCAGAAGACAGGCCTAAGACTGTAGGAAAGCCAGAGTCCATGACTGTTATCCTGCTCTGGGGAAAAAGAGAGGGTCTTGATTCAAGCCAGACCTTTCCACAACAATTAGTCTCTCTCTGCACAGTCAGTCGATCACACCAGCCCCTAGCCTTTTTTCTGAATGACCTTCAGCTGGCAGACAGAGGGGGAAAGTCAGTGGAAGGAATTCCTGTGGTTGACAGACAAGAGATGAGTTCAGGAAGACCCCACTGGCAGAGGGATGGAGTTCTTGTGGGCTGATGTTGGACAGGGACTGGGGACAGGTCCTACTGAGAGAATGGAATTCCTGGGTGGTCTGGTTGAAGATCACTTGGGACAAACCCCAGTGAGAAGTGCCTTGACCTAGGGAAGTGAAAATTCCCCTCTCCATTCACGACCTGGTGATATTGCCATCTCAGTGCACTCCTCCCCATTGTTGCAAGGGCAACTATTAACAAAAGCAGCTCCTTGTACCAATGCCCCAATAAGCTCAGCCCAAACAAACTCAGCTCCACCAGCCCCGAATCATCAGTGACGAAGAAAACCTTTATGCCATAAATCAAATTTGGAGGCACTGAGGTTCCATAAACAAGCTTATTTTCTGAAGCCAGGGCCCATTACATTATCTGTCACTTTATTGGGGTTTCTGAGCTATTTATTTTTATGTATATACATTGGAGCTGGTGAGCTGGCGTTGGCCTGAGAGTATAAAACTGACAAGACATGGTAGCGGAGTATGAAAACTGTCAGCAAAGCAGCAGCCTGTGAAATTAACATGATATGGAAAGCGTCAATGTTTATTTACTGGAAATATCTGGATGGAATGCACAGGCAGCAGAGGGCAGCCGTCTTGTTGTGTCACGGAGTAGGGAGAGGCCTGCCAAAGGATGACAATGATTACATCGAAACATAGGAATTGCCAGCCTGGATCAGCTCCTCTTGCCCAGTATCCTGTCTCTCTGGCAATGGTTTCGGAGATGGGAAAGAACTCAACGGTAGATAGGTAATGCATGGGAATGCTGAATAGTTTGGTGGGGTGGTGGAACCCCGAAAGACATGCAATACCAAGGGGACCTCCTAAAGCCATCTATGTTGTTATCACTGTGATATTATGAAGCACAGGGCCTGATTCTCCCTTTAAATCAATGGATGTTTGATGCCCAAGTGTTTGTGAATTCCATCCCTAAATGGCTGCTGTGTTCCACCTGCATGGAGGCTGCATTTCAGCAGTGGGAGATCAGCTATGCAGCTTGTACTCAGTTGGGTGGTTTGTGATCTCAGATGAAAGGCCCTGCATAAATGCCAGTTCAACTCCACTACCAACAAACACACCTGGCTATTGCCATGGTGTTACTGATGCTGGCCTGGCTGTGCAGACCCATACAGCATGTGTGATTGGCACAACTTTTACATACCAGCTGGCCTGGCCTGACATTCTCACTTTGAAACTGGAGGTTGCCTTTTCCCGGGTGGTCTGCCTGCCATAGTGGACAAGCCCTGCCTTACCAACAGAGAGGGCAAGGGTCTTGTCTAGGGTCATCCACCAGGCTGGTGGTAGAGCTAGGAATAGTATCCAAGTCTCCTGAGTCCCAGTCCAGTGCACTATCTGCTGTTTCAAACCACCTCCCTAACCTGCCATCTTTGATATAAGTATAATTCCTGCCTTATGAGATGGAAACAGATACTAGGCCTGAGTCCCCACTGCCCCTCAAGACGCCATTGACACTTGGGCAACACGTGTACAGAATGCTGTTGTTCTCATTCAGAAGGGTTTTGTGCTCACTTTGCCCTTTGGCTACTCTGAGTTACGCCAGGGGCTCTTTCACACCCTGGCCCGCCCAGGATTGCAAGTGCAAAAAGTTGGCATAGAGTCATCATTCCCATCCCACCCCATGCACCGGCCCAGCTGAGGAGTGAGCCCTTGGTGTGCAGGTGGAGTGTTTGTGTGCAGGAGAGAAAGGCGTGTGGGTCTGAGGGGGAAGGGTTGGGTGAGTAGAGTTTGTATGAACCCAGGTGTGTGGAGAGTGGGTGTGCCTGGGCATCTGCAGACCATGTTTGTATTGGTACATCAGCAGCCCTGGGTAGCCCCACCAGATGGCAACATCTGTAACATCAACATATATCCCCTGTGCTGAGGGTAGGGAGGGAGAGCAGATGTGGAGTAGCAGTGGATAGTCCCCTTTGTCCAGCGACTGCTGGAGATAAACAGCACGTCCCTGATCAGCATTAGAGGCTGGTGAGTCTCAGCTGGGATGAATATCCAGTTCAGTTCCACTACAACCTGCCAAAGCCCAGATGCCTATTCAAAAATCACAGCCCCCTTTGCCTCAGAAATTGACTGGAGCTGTGGAGAGAACTGCTTCTTGGCTGGGATTTCCAGGACAGACTGGTTCTTGGTCCCAATTGGTCTGGCACTGTGCTCCTTTACTTCCACATTCACCCTGGATGGAATCAGGAAATGCAGCGGATCATGGGAAGGGAGGAGGGAGGGAGGAATCAAGCAAATAAAAATTAACCAAACCTCACTAAAAAAAAAGAAAAAAGCTTTGGGTTTGGCTCACACTTTGCCTTCACCAATAGCAGTGGTGAGCCGCTCCCCACCCAGCCAGCGGCCCAAGACAGCCCGCATGGTGGCAGCTGCTGCAGCACACCAGCTGGGGGCTGCGAGACTATGGCTGAAAGAACGTTATTTTTACTGCGGGTCCTGACCCATCAGCGGGAAATTTCCTAGAGATGCTTTGCTGCCTGCTTGAAAGTGAAATGCATGACTTTAATCCTCTGGTTATTCTCTTGCTCATAGAAGAACAAATTCCCTTCCCAGGTTTGAGTCACAGTCTCTCTTCTCAGCAGGGCTGAGGGCTCATGTGTAGCAGCATCCCTGGTGCAGGAAGGCCCTTTGGATCCTTCTTCTTTTCAGCAAGTAAAAATAGGCGACTCCTGTCTGATTGATCTGCTGCCTTCGAGCTTTTCAAGGAGTGGATCTTCTTCTGTGACAGTTTCCCACCTGGTTGGGTGCCTGGTAAATCTGCTGTTAAAGGGCAGGGAGTGGCTGTTAATCACTTAAAAATAGGATAGCCTGATTCTTAGTTTCACCAGGGGCTCTTTGCATTGCTCTGGCTGGCCCCATGCCACCCACCAGGCAGCCAGTGTGATGTACTCGAGAATTAGGCTCATGAATCTTTCCTAGAAGGGTCACTGCTCAGTCTCATCCCACTGCCTTCTGGAAGACCCCATGGTGAGCAGTCCCACATTTCCACTTTAACCCGGCCTGGAAACGAGCCAGCACCGAAAGGATTAAAACACCTCACGATTGACCCACTGTGGGCTATGGCTGTGGTCCAGGCACTGCAGCCACATGCTCTGCTGTTTCTCTGCACTGAGTCACTTATTGATGAGAAATCTAATCTCACTGCATTATATGTAATTGGCTTGCCCCCCTTCTCCATCTGCCTTCCGTCCCTGCGTGCTGCCCCTCCCGTTTTCATGCCATAAGCACATTTAGCTAGAAGCTTTGATAACGGCACAGGGCTATGAGCCTGATTGCTGTAGTAAAGCACCCAACTGTCCTCTTTCGTCTCATAAATCCAAATGACAAGAAACAGAGGAAAACGATTTTCCAAGCCCATGGCTGAGTGCCAACTCTGATAAAAGGCCATAATTAATCTCCTCAGCTTTATTAGAATATCATTACAATTAACTTAGCAATTTTCTGTTGATCAAAGCCATTGTTCCCCAAAGAGCAGAGGAGACTGGTGCTGCTGGAATTTGCATGTGCTGCATTGAGCACTTGTTAATGTCATCTAGATCCAGGTTAGTGCAGCACGTCTAGATCCAGGTTAGTGCAGTATGTTAGTGCAGACCCTTCCAAGAGTCATAATGTGAGTTTCAGGGAGTGGAGCTGGGTGACATATTTTGGATTAAACTTTTTTTCACCAGAAAATGCACCTTTGGGTCAAGTGAACCATTGCGTGAATTCATGGGCCATTCACCAAATTGTTTTGGCTACAAAGAAAATACCCCAAAAGTCAAAAATCTTTCTTTTAAATTCAAAATTACTTTTTGTTTTGAATTTGACTTCCAGTTTATTTTCTTTAGAAAAAGAAGTTTGAAAAACCTCCAAAACCTTGAAAGCAAAATGTTTCATTTCATTTCCAGTCAACATTTAATTTGACACCAAATAATTTGGGGGTTTGTTTCTTCTTTTCACTGAAAATTTTTTGTTTTGGGTCAACATGAAGCATTTTTTTTCATTCAGCCGCCGAGCTGAAAAGAAATGGTTATTCATGTGCAGCTCTGCAGGTGAGTGTACTGAGAGGTCGTGTGGCCTAGTGCAGTGCTTCTCAAGCTATCTGATGTGGGAGACCGGAAATTTTTTTTCCCCAGTGTGCCAGGGACCGGTGCCATATTATTATCCTATTCAACGCTCTTATGAGGAAACTCACCGCGGACTGGCAGCCGATGGCTCGTGGACCGGCACTGGTCCACGGACCAGCACTTTGAGGAGCACTGGCCTAGTGGATAAGGCCTGGAGACCTAGGTTCACAGTGTTTAAGGACAGAAGGGACCATTGCTCCTGGAGCATCCCAGGAATGGAATTGTGACTTGAGGAGGCACAGCTCCTCACTCTGGGAGGCTGGTAATTTGCTGCTGGACTCTATCAACTGTAAACCCATTTTCTGGGCAATCCTAAAACTCTGACTGCCAGAAGCCAGGAGGGGAAGACAGAGCAGTTTGCTCCAAAATTTCCCTGTTTGTACATTCCTCCTGCAGCTCTGGTACTGGCCACTGTTAGAGACAGGATACTGGGCTAGATGGATCATTGGTCTGACCCAGTGTGGCTGTTCTCAACAGCAAATCACTACTCTGCCTCCTGCTAGTTAGAGGTTGGTTGGGGATGAGCCGAGACACCACCATTCTCCAGCCAGCCCTGCTCACCTGCTCCAGGAGACAGTAAGTGGAGGTGTCACACCCTTTATTCTGCAGGCCAGGACTCAAGGTTTGGGGAGCACAGAATGATAGAAACGGAGGACTGGAAGGGATCTCGATAGGTATTCTATTTCAGTCCCCTGCACTGAGGCTGGACTAAGTATTATTTAGACCATCCCTGACCAGTGTTAATCTAACCTGCTCTTAAAAATCTCTAATGATGGAGATTCCACAGCCTCCCTAGGCAATTTGTTCCAGTGCTTAACTACCCTGACAGTTAAGAAGTTTGTCCTAATGTCCAACCTAAACCTCCCTTGCTGCAATTTAAGCCCATTGCTTCTTGTCCTGTCCTCAGTGGATGAGGAGAACAATTTATCACCGTCACCTTTTTAAAATATTTTACATACTTGAAGCCTGTTATCACGACCCCCCTCCTCAGTCTTCTCTTCCCCAGACTAAACAAACCCATTTTTAAAAAAATCTTTCCACATAGGTCAGGTTTCTAGACCTTTAATCTTTTTTGTTGCTTTCCTCTGGACTTTCTCCAGCTCGTCCGCATCTTGACTGACGTGTGGTGCCCAGAACTGGACACAGGATCCTGCTGGCCTTATCAGTGCTGAAATTACATCTTGTGTTTTGCTTACAACACTCCAGCTAATACATCCCAGGATGATGTTCAGTTATTTTGCAACAGTATCACATTGTTGACTCATATTTAGTTTGTGATCCACTGTAACCCCCAGATCCTTTTCTGCAGTCCTAGACAGTCCTTTGGTATTTGTGCAACTGATTGTCTCTTCCTAAGTGGAGTACTTTGCATTTGTCCTTATTGAATTTCAGGCTCTTCATTTCAGATCATTTTGCCAGTTTATCAAGATCATTTTGAATTCGAATCCTGCCTTCCAAAGCGTTTGGAACCCCTCCCAGCTTGGTATTGTCCGCAAACTTTATGTGTGTTCTCTCTTTCATGTTCAAGAGGATAATGGGGTGTGTCTGTGTGGGGGCATTATTTCCCATTAAGCCCCTGAATAGTCCAAGCTACAATCTAGCCCTCAATGACCTAAATTGTACCTGCAGATATTGTGGGTGCAAAATTGTGCCACCAAGTTGCACAAAAAGGGTGGCCAGGGGTTAAAAGTCTGGGCCTATATCCTCAGCGCTTTCTTTCCTCTTGGTGTTATCTGGGGCTGTTTCTAGAGAGCAGATATATACGCTGTATTCAAAAATGTGATACTAAGCAGCAGAGAACACACCTGGGAGGCTGCATTGCATAAGCCCCCGTCACATACACGTCTTCAGTGGCTGCTTCTGCAAACCAGCCAAATTGATTTTTTTTCCCTTTAAGCAAAAAGAGCATCAAAGCATTTGTTTTGAAAGCAAAACACTCCAATTTCCTGTACTTGGCAAGAAGGTAGAAACCAGACCTGATGGGGCTCACGCCTGTGGCGTGCAAGGACCTGATTGGGCTCTCATTAGAATCTGTGTAGATCAGGAGCAACACATCAAGGCTAATAGAGCTACCCCCCTGTGTAAAAGTGATGTGCGAGCAGAACCAGTTCTCAAGCATCAATTGCTTAGCAGTCACTTTAATTCATTTTTAAAGCCACTCTCTCTTGCAATGAAGGGTGAGGCATTTGAACATCTCACGCTTTTTTAAATTAAATCTCACTCATTTAGATTGTCACCACTTGAGAGCCCTGGAATAAAAAAAAAAAAAGGAAGGTCCAATTTTGGGGCTAATCAGCCTTGCCAGTGTCCCTTTAACCAGCCACCAAGGAAAAAGGAACAGCTGTTCCAATCCATTAGCTCAATCCAGATATCACTGATAACCACACAGCTAGTCTGCAACACTTATTCTGCTGCCTTTACCCTAAATCCTTGGCCACAAATCCTTAACCCTTGAGAGGTGGGAAAAAATGGAAAAGGCTTATTTTTGAGCTGTGAATTGGATACACACAGTGATGGGTGCCATGTATAGCAAGGTGCTGGTGCAGAAGCATCTAATTAGCTCATGTCCAGTCAGCTCCAATCAAGGGAAGCAGATTGGAGCTGATAGAAAAGGCATGATGCTGGTGTGAGGATTGGCAATACCTGCTGGCCTGACAAGTCAAGGGCTATAAAGGCTGGAAGGGAGCCAGAAGGAAGAGGGAGGTGTAGCAAGGGAGAAGCTGGCCAGCTGAGTGGAAGGTTGACTCTGCCTGTAAAGTTGGTATCCAAACCTGTAAAGCATGTATATAGATGGACATGGGTGGTGGGACAATGCTGAGTAAATAAAGACATGGGTGTTGCACAACCCTGAGGTGCCTCCAAGCCTTATTGGGGAGGGCAAGTGGGCCCTAGGAAGAGGGGTGAGTTGTGAACCCTGTTACACATCGGCATTTGTAGATGTTAAAATAAGCAAGCCACCATTGATAGAGGAGGGGTGGGAGTTGTAGTATAGGTAACCCGGTGATGCTATCTTAATACTGTGCCTTTAAAAAGCTAATTCTTAGTTGCGGTGTCAATCACAAGTGTAAGTGGCTTGTCCATCACGTGCTGTCTTTAAGTCAGGGCTGGATGGCTTTCTAAGAGAGATGTTCTCACTCAGCCAGAAGTTATAGACTTGATGCAGGAATTATTGGATCAGGTTCTCTAGCTTGTGCTATGCAAGAGGTCAGCCAATGGGCCCTTCTGGCCTTATGAATCTATGACTGTTCTGTTGACCAGAAAATTCTGTTGATGCTCACTGGCTGATGTGTTGAACCGGGAAAGAAAGGTATTATTTTTTTATGACTATAGTGCAGTTCTCTGTTTGTCTAGACTGGGTTACTTGCTATAAAGTTGGATCAAAAGGGGTTGTTAAAAGAATCAAGCAGGAAAGGTAAGATAATGACACAGACAAAAGTCATGGAGGAAGCAATGGAGAAGCCACTTGTCTGGTTTCTCCCAGGCTAGAATAGTTTACTTTCCCCTGGCCAGATCAAAGGGGAGAGTAACCACTTCTAGATGCTAGCTTGCAAAAAGGGAGGGGGCAAGTGCATTGCCAAAGGGCTGGAGCTGATGCTCAGACACACAGTCAGAGGGAGCTTGCTGCGAGCATGCAGTCTGCCTTCCAGGCCAGAGCCAAGAAGCACCCGCCTAGCTGAGCAAGAACAAGCTGACAGGTTAGGGGAGAATTATGTGTCTATGCTTTGCCTTTTGAACCCAATGTACCCAAGGACTGTCTGCCTGTTGGCTAATAAATAATATCTTGTTTGGGGAAGGGTGTCGCTGCAGACAGTTGCTGGTTACACAGCTCCCAAGATTCTCCAGCAGTGACCCAAGCTCCTTTGGCCCTGCTGAAGAAGCCCGGGTGAGAAACAGGTGCAGAAGTCAGGGACCCAGTGTGGAACCCTTGACAAAGGGAGGCCTAGGGTCTAGCGCTAAGAGGGATACACTCCCAGAAAGGCTCCCCTGTGGCATGACAACCACTGAACAGAGCAGAGCTGTTTGCGTTGTAACAGCAAGTATTACATGTTGTTTTTCATAATATGCAGCAAGAAATTGTGTCAAGTCTCATTGGTACCATGTTAAAGCACAACCTTACAATGAGAACCCGTCTAAGACCCCCCTCCAAGACCAAAGGGAGAATTAAATTACAGGGAGATCCACTGAAATGAATCCAAATAATACTTGAGTACTGCGCATTCCCCATGCTCCAAACAAAATCATACATAAAACCAACTGCAAAGCCCTTTGAAATGAATTCCTGAGGAAGACATGTCTTTGTTAAAAGGATGCCAGTTGGGAGAACAAGAAAGTATAAATGCAACCAAAATCTGATGTGATAGTCTTACAAGCTGGTACACAAATCAAGGGGAGTTACACCTGTATAGCTGAGGGTGGAAATGCCCCACACTTTCAAAAGTACCCACTAATTCTGAGTGTTGCTATTGGTGGAGAGCCAATGTTAAACAGGTATGATTTTCATTCCCAGCCACTGCAACTGCAGTTATAGTTGATGGGAGCTGCTCAGACCTACATGGTGCCTCAAAATCATTAATGAATTTATCCTCCCAATACTCCGTGAAATGGGGAAGTTCTACTACCTCCTTTTTGCCAGTGAGGACACAGGCACAGAGAGATTATGTGACTTGCCCAAGGTCACACTAGTACCTTCTTTTGTGGAGACACTGAAATCTTGAGTCTCGGAGGCTGCCCAGCTGGCACCATTTGGCAGCATTGAAATTTGCTTCAAGACCCAATGATAGGCATTTGCAGAGGGCAGTGAGAAAGGCTACAGACTTATGGCCTCCCAGAGAAGCTCCTTTTCCTTGGGGAAATGAATGATCTTGTTTCCATGGAATGTGGGAGTGGCTCCCCATTGGACAGCCAGCGCTCTCTGTGCCCATCACTGCGGGAAACATTCTAAATGGGCCAGGCTGGTGGCATACAGAGCTTCCCTGTGGGGAACCTAAGTTTTGCGTCTGAACTACTACAGTTGTCAATGGCTTGGAGTATGTGTTTCAGCCCCTGGTGGGAGAGAGTGCCTCATGTGACACTCAAATCCCCTTCCTGAAACAAGAAATACCATTGATACTCTGTGGAGGATGGTTTGTCTACTCCTCTGCCAGGCAGGGTGCCACAGCTAAAGGATTTAATGCTGGGCCTGCCTATGCTCCCAATGAAGTCAATGGGCAAACTTTGGCTTCAAAAGGCATAGGATACCCTAGATCCTGCATACTTGGATGTGGGATATTGATCAGAGTTCCAGCCCAGCTCTTGCTAAGCAGTCTCTGAATGAGATTCAGAGGCTGAATGTCAAGTTGTTATTAGATATCAGTAATTCATTAAGTAGCACCCACACTGTGCAGAGCACTTTAACACAGACAGAAGCTGGAGAAAAGCTCAT
This sequence comes from Gopherus flavomarginatus, assembly GCF_025201925.1. Taxonomy (NCBI): domain Eukaryota; kingdom Metazoa; phylum Chordata; order Testudines; family Testudinidae; genus Gopherus; species Gopherus flavomarginatus. The sequence continues at coordinate 55,801,681 of NC_066625.1, read as the reverse complement.
TCGCAGGGAAAGCAGGAGTTGAATTATGGTGATGGTCAGTGGCATGTTGTTTTCTTCATGATTTCTCTCTCCCTCCATTCAGCATCACTTCAGAGAGGTGAGAGGGAACTGGGATTAACAGACCTGGCAGAAGGCATGAGTTTTAAGGAGAGAATTTCCTGCCTCTTCAGGTTTTCAACCGCCCAGAGCAATGGAGGCAGGCGACCCACTCACCTGTGATAAACATGTTTTTAAAAGGAGAGGCTAGGGGAGGAGAGATTCATGTAATCATCTATGAGGGCCAATAGCAGGTCATTAGCAGTGTGCAGAGTTGCTTCTTTGCCTTTATTTAAGGCGAACTGCCCTAGTTTCCTGCTTTCACTGGACTCTCTAATTATCCTGCAGTCTTTGTACTGAGCTAATTAGTTTAGCAGCATTCAAGTCTGAGGAACATCATAGACTTGGGAACTAAGGCTAGGTGGTAAAGCAGGGGAGGAAGGGAGAGTGCGGAGGATGGTGAACTGATGGATGGTAATGGGCTTGTAACAGGGAGGGTGGTGGACTAGAGCAGATGTTGGAACATTGATGGATGTCGGGGCTGGGGAATGGTGACCTACTAGGGACCGGCGATATTTCAGGGTAAGAGTGATGCTCTGGTTGAGTGTAATGACATGGGGAAGGGGGATGAAGTGGCAGGAGGTAATGCAGTGGAGAATGGAGACGGCCCAGTGAATGGAGGCAAGTTGGTGAAGGGTGATGGGCCTGCCTGAGAGAAGTGACACAACACAGCACCGGGAATCAGGTCTGGCTGCTATGTTGCAGAGGTCATGGGCAGGTGAGAGCCTCCTTCCAACATGCTTACAGAGTTAACTGGCTCTCCCAGTCGGAACCAGAGCACTCGTGAAAGGGAAGGGCAGAGAATCAGTAATCCAGCACTCCAGACAGAAAGCCAGCAGTGGGTGGAGCCTCTGGAGAAGATATTGCTGAATCCCCAGCATCCAGTCAAACTGCATTTGAAAGGGACCTTCCTTTGTACCCATCAGAGACCACTCGGCCCTGGACAGCTGGCTCTCTGGACTGGTGGAAACACAATGCTAGCCAACTTCCGAATTGCTTTCATAGGGTAGTGTGCCCTTTGGGAGGCTACTGAGCAATGCTGAAGGAAGTCATTCTGAGCACAGACCATGCAGAAAGGGGCTGGTATGCTGAGCTTGGGGCTGGTCAGTATGTTGGTTCCAATATTAAATGTTGATTTACAGCGATCTTGTACCTGCAAGTAAAATAACCTGCACTGAACTAATAACAATATTCCACTATGTTCCTGCGTATGCAACATATTGTAATGAACTGCCTGGGGTGTGCGTGCATGCATGTATGCCACTGCTCCCTGTTAGATGCATCAGAACTGCTTACCTGTGTGTCATAAGCCCTATACCTCACAGGTACGTGTCTGAGCTTTGAGAGCAGGAACATCCCATTTCTATTCCAGCTGTTGCTGAGATGTTCCCAGTGGCCATGGAATGTGGCATATTGACAACCGTGAAGTGCCCGGATGGCTACAGATTTATTATGGTATTATCCTACTGGTATCACAAATGGTGCCATCTGTCTTCTAAACTTTGCACTTTATTTCTAGCAGAGAATTTAGTATATGTAGGTGATGGGCTGTAGTTTTAGCATATGATAAAGCTCTGCTGGGAAATGTAGTTTTATCGATTGTAGCTATTAAAGTGCTGCTGGAATAAATCTGGCAATTTGAGTGAAATGTCTTATTACTTGGCTCATATCTGGCATCTGGCAAAATCACAGAAAACTGTGGATTTGCCGGAGTCGTGGTTGAAGAAGGAGGTGTCGTGGCAACAGCTGCTGTGACACACAGCTTTCACAGACCATTTCAAAACCTAGCACCTGCTTCTCCCCATTTAGTTCCACAGGATTCAATTCAGGGTTGAAGTCCAACCCCTCCATTGATTTCAACAGCAGTGTAAAGTCAGTGCTGAAATTTACCTCAAATGTTTCTGCGAAATACAAGACTTTACAGGAACTGGAGGTCCATATTTTAATCATGGTTTTATTGCTTTGTGCTCAGATAATGCTTGTTTTAAAAGGAATGCAGGACAAATCTTTCAGGAGATAATATTTCTTTAGTTGTGCATGTAATGATGATGGATTAGGAAATGATCCATTCCATTGCTACATATCCACCCCTTTCCAGTCAAAACTGGGCTGCCTTGAATCCTGAGGAAAATAAGAAAAAGGCCTAGTAAAATGTATTGGGTTTAATCATAAAACTATAGAATTTCAGTAAATCTATTATACCCACTAGTTATGGCCATAAAACGATAGGCTCCCCCTTTTTTCTTTTAACAATGTTGATAATAAATAACTAGAGGATGCTGAGGCTGGGTATAAAGAACATCACAAAGTTTATGACCCAGAAAAGATTCTAGCCCCAAGCGGGTCTCTGGTCACCTCTTTCCGTCATCCACCTGCCCACACTCACGCTTAGTGGTGCAGGTGTGTTTGCAGGGCTCTTTCTCTCTTGCACTAGCCCAGGTTGGCGCCTAAGCTCAGTGGCTAAATCACCTCCCTTGTGTAACTCCTCTGAAGACAATGGCATGAGCTTGGCCCATTTAAACATGGCACCGATGGTCAAAATGGCCCTTCCCACCATTGTTGTGTGCATGATGGAGGCTGGTTGGATTGTCAGGCTTACAAAGTGGGTGGGTGGGTGGGTAGGACTCTGAGCAAGGTCCCCAAGCTGTTGGAAGAAGGAGTCAGGAGATGTTTTTCCTTCCCTGTTGGCAGGGCTGAGTGGGGTGGGTTTTGAGCAAAGAGGCATTTCATGCCCCTCTGCTCTTGCTGATGGAGTCGGGTGCAGGGCTGACTGGTGAACTGTAGAGTTGGCTTGCGATGCAAAGTCCCTGCAGGGGAGTCCTGATTGGCTGATGGCTTTGCCTGTGCTTAAGAGCAGCTCTTGCATACCAGACCCAAGCAATGTTAGTGCTGTGTATTTTGCACAACTTGCATAGGGCCAAATTCCGGTCCTATTGTAGTCAGTGCCCAAACTCTTGAGCGCTTTCAGCGGGTGGGGAGCTGTACAGGAGAAGATGGTGTGATTCCTTGGCTGCCTCCCTTTCGGAGTGAAGCAGGGAGCTTGCTGGAAAGTAGCTGGGCCAGGCTCAGTGCAGGTTAGATGGCATGATGATGCCTGCCAGGGCGAAGCATGTGGGGGCATGACAGGAGCTGCGACTTCATCGCTACTCTCCCACCTCACTACTGGCCTCTGGCAGGGAAGGTGCTGCATTAGCTGGAAGGCCGGTTGGGCTTGGCTGTGTCCGTGGATTCGCTCTCCATTTAAGGTGGCACTGGACAAAACGAGGCAGCAGCAGGTTCATACCTGATCCACGCCCCCAGTGGGCTCCACCTAGACTTTAGCACAGCATTGCTCTGGGGTCCAGTGCCTTTCTCTGTCCCTTCCCAGTGGTAGGACAGATTGGCTTTCAAAGCATATAAATGTTGGCAGCCAAAAAGCTCTCACTGTACAGGACCAAGTGCCAAGACTCATTGGTACCAGCAGGCAAAATGTGACTGGGGAAAGGCCTTTCGGTGAGAAGGGAAAACAGCTCTGGGGGTGGTGGAGCAGGGAGAAATGGCAGGGAAGAGAGAAAGAAAGAGAGAGGCAAGGAAGGAAGGAAAGAAAAATAATAAAATTGAGAAAGGGGGCCCGATCCGCTTCCATCCAAGAAGCTCAGTGGGAATTTTTGCCATTAACTTTGAGAACAGGCTCAGGCCCCAAAGACAGGAGATGAGGCGGGGGCATGGCTAGGAACTAGAGGTGTGGGGAGGCAGCTCAAGGGACCAGGGGGAGAGAGACATAGACGGAAAATGAGATCTGGCAGAGAGAAATGGCAGGACAGAAAGAGAAAAGCAGAGAGGAGAGGAAAAAGATAAGACTGAAAAAAAGGAAGAGAGGAAAAAATTGACCCTGAAGCAGAGATAAGAGCGGGAGGGTAGTTAGAGAGAGAAGTGCTGAAATTAAGTGCGATAAGCTCTGATAGAAAAGGGAAACAAGGAACAAGCCGAAACAGATGCAGCCAAAGAGGTGACAAGCAGGAGGGGCACAGCAGGGGCCTGGTGCTAGCAGAGCCATGGGCTTGTGGGCATTTCCTGTAGCCCCACTGGCTCTGTGCTGGGCATGCTCTGCACCTGCCTCCCAGTTACACTAAGGCTGTACCCATGCCATGCCCTCCTACCCCCAGCTCCTGTCATGAGGGGTGGATGGCAGGTCTGCACTGCATTATGGGTATTTTCTGCAGGACAGACTGAGGTAGCTGTGAGCTGCAGGGGGCCAGACAGCCCCTGGAATGGACACAGAAGACGGGGGCTGCAAAGGGGGACTAGAGCTGCCTTCCCTCCTTTCCCCAACCTCAGGAGCTGAGTCCCTGAGCACCAGGCTGTTGGGGTACAAATTGTGCAGCCTGTGGGAAGCCTCCCTGTGGGGTAGTGTAGATGGGAATTAGCCAAGGCCAGGCAGCAATGTCCATCGGTGATGCCCAGAGCAAATAGCCAATGCCCCTTCCTGGACTATGCTTAGTATGGGCGCAGCAGTGCCTCCCTGTCCTGGCTCCTGCCCTGTGTCCTCAGTGCTCTGTTCACCATTGCCTCTGCCTGCTCTTTCCCACCCTTGCTCGCTGCTGGAGAGGTGCCGGGCCTGAAACGCTGCCAAGCATGTGCCACTCTCAACACGCAGCCCACACAGCATAAAAACAGTGGGGTTCTGGGAGCTGAGGGGCAGGCGCAGGGAAATCCTGGTTCAGGAACAGAAGCCCTCCATCACCCTGGCTGTGTTCAGGGGCACTTAGCTGTGAGGGAGATTATGCCCCCTTGCTGATGATTAAGGCCATTGGCTCTAAACCTGGCCTTGCTTTCCAGGCCCTAAGTCAGTTTCACAGCCAAGCTGGGAAGGGTGGGGAGGGGCTTCCCTTTCCGTGATAGGACGATCAGTGCACCAAGCCAACTGGCAGAGATGCTGAGAGACCTCAGGACCTTATCTGCAGTTATAATAAAGGAGATTGAGCAGCCATGGGGATTTATGGGTGGGTCAAGAAGCCCGTGGTCATAAACGTCTCTCCTGCATGGAGCTCACAACTCTTCAGTTTGCTTTTGAGGATGGAAGGGGCAAGCTCGTAACCTTTTTCAGGGCCTCCCGCCGTGGACAGGGGTGGGAAGGGGGGGTTGGGGCCATGACAAGCCGTGTGGGGGGACTGGGGGGTGGAGACAAGGCTGCGTGTAGAGGGGAAGTATGATACAGTGGGGGAAGGAGGAGAGGGAGTGGGAAGCGAATGGAGAGGGCCAGTGTGCAGTGACAGGCCAATGGCAGAGGGCTGATCCAGCTCCCATTGCATGGGCGCAGGGCCTGCGATCAGATGATGACCGACGCTAGAAGAGTGCCATGGAGAGAAATGGGAACAAAAGAGTGAAATAGGAACAAGGAGACTGCAAAGATGGGAAAGAGATGGTTGGTCTGGCAGGCAGGCCTGACTGGGGAGGGAGGAGAATGGCGCTCTGCAGAGGCAGTACCCTGACTATACACTGCAGTGCGGCTGTACCCAGAGCCAGAGGGCTCCTGGCAATGCTGACAACACCCCCCTCAGTCTCCTGCTAAGTCCTGACATGCTCCTTGTCCTGGCTCGCAGACTTGGTCTCTGGTGTCTGCTGCCACCCTAAGCGCTGGGTGTGAGAGTGGGATTCATCAGCTGGTCTCTGGGAGTGGTGACTGGCCCAGGGAGTGTTTCCATTGCACCCTGGGGACTGTCCCATGGGCATGCCAAAGCTCTCCGTGTGGCGGAGAGAGGCAGGTGAGCGGCTTGGGGCAGGATTGCTGCAGAGGGTGTCTGAGGCAGAAGACTGCCTTGGAGGGTTGGGGGCAGGAAGGAGCCGGAACCCCTCACATCAGCAATGAGCAGGGGGCTACATGCTCAGGCCTCATGCTCAGTGGGGAAGCTGATGAGCACAAACACTTTAGCTGGACACCAGCTCAGCCCTGCCACATGGGCAGGATTAGCAAGCTAGCCCCCCTGCCCATTTCCTGAATGCCCCACTGCATGGCCTCTGGAACACTCAGGCAAGGCTTTGGGATGTGTGTGTGGTGCCTGGGGCCCTTCTTGATAGGCAGAGCAAGACCTTGCCCCACTAGCCCCCAGTGCCTGATTCTCAGCCGTGCATGGCCATGACCTTGTGGAAAGCTGCTGCCGGGCTCATGCACGCTACGTGCCAATGCGGCTGGAGGTGACAGCAGCCGCATTTATGGCCTGAAATTTATAGTCTTTTCTTTCTTTCTTTACCAGGCACATAAATGTCTGCAAAGCAGGGGAAATAATGAGCTACTTGAGACAATGGGGCTGCTTGGCTGGCCTAGGCTGAGCCTTTGCTTTGCAAGACACCTGCCCTCAAAGAGCCCTGTGCCCCCTTGGCTCATGCTGCCATAAACGATCCCCATGGTGCAGCCCCAGCTTTCTGGCTTTCACTGAACCAAATCTCCAGCCTTTGCAGTCTTGCTGGCTCAGTTTTTCCTGGCCTCATGCCCACTAATGCCCAGGTTAGAGGCACCCTTCACACATATTAGTGGCTGCGTACTGCTTTCTGGCCTTGTTGATCAACTCAGTAGACACTGCCGTTGATTGCACAGCATGGCAGGCTGGGCGCTAACAGAGGTGCTGGGACAAATTGTATGGAGGGGGAGGGGTGCTGAGAGCCATTGAACCAAATTGTAAACCCTGTATATGCTGGAAGCCATTTCAAGCCAGAGGGGTATGGGAGCACTATGGGTGCTGGTGCAGCTGGGGATGCAGCAGCTAATTGTGCAGTGGAGTCAGTGGGAGAAATGGTTATGCACAGCCTCTGGCAGCGTCTGCTACTCTTTTGGGCACAATACAATAGTAGCAGCAGCATTGCACCATTGGCCATATTCTGGGACTGGTGTGGTGAGGGATAGTAAGAGGATTTAGCCTCTCCCCCCACTCACCCCCCCTCCCCTAGTCAGATTTGGCCCTGAGCTTGGAGCTGGGTTGTTTTGTGGGCCTCTGCAGCATGGCCCCTGGAATGTGTGATAGGATCTGCTGGGTGTATCACACCTACTCAATTCCCTGCGATCACAGGGCCTTCAGACACTGGTGGCCCCCCTCTTGTGCTCTCTTATGCCCTGCTATTGCACACAACGTGCTGCCCCCTGAGGTCATTGGGCTCAATGTAGAGCAGGGGCGGCTCCAGGCACCAGCACGCCAAGCGCGTGCCTGGGGCGGCAAGCCGGAGGGTGGGGGGCACTCTGCCAGTCACTGCAAGGGCGGCAGGTGGCTCCGGTGGACCTCCCACAGGCTGCCGCCAAATCCGCGGGACCGGGGCCCTCCCGCAGGTAAGCCGCCGAAGGCAGCCTGCCAGCCGTGCTTGGGGGTGGCAAAATCCCTAGAGCCGCCCCGATGTAAAGGAATGTTTAACGTGGGTGACATCCAATGGCCTGTGACACCCTAGGTAAGCTAATGGTCCAGTCTGGCCTTAAATGTCATAAGTCTGTTACCAACCTGCCTGGCAGGACAGCATGCTGCCTAAGATGAGATGTGTGAGCTGGGAACTAGGTTGTAAAGGGCTGATTTCACTGCCAGCCCCCCAACTCCTGCCTCCCTCAGTCCAAGGCCAAATGAAGTCACTGGACAGCGTTGCTGAGAGGCAGACACAGAGTAGGTGTGTTTGCCCTGCCGGCTGCTGGCCCCTTTCAGTCTAGCTTTGGGGCTAGCCTGCAGGTTGGTCAGGGCCCGACTGATGGGGAACAGGATGAACCCCATGGGCCCAACATAGCCCAGTACAATTAGGCGGCCCAGCACAACACATGCCCTTGTCATGTCATTCCAAGGGGGTCTGATGCCAAGCCCCACTTTTTGGTACAAAGAAGTTTTTTTGGTATCAACCTTGATGTTCAGCGAGGTGAGGCAGCCTCCTGGCAGGAAGCAAAGGCAAGGAGCACAGCGGGTGTGCGCCTCAGCAGTAGATGTGCCTCTCTAAATTCCTTGTTTTGTGTCCTCCACACTTCCATTCTACTGTTTCACTACCTGCAGCACATTTTTTTCTTGGTTCGCTAACCAGGCAAATAACTCCCCCCCCCACAAACGAGTTTTCCCACATATCAAAGGCTGGGCTCCAGCCCCCTGCTCACTCTGTGCCCTGATGAACTGCCAGGAAAAATAAATTGTAGATATCAGCAATGACACCAGTTTTATTCTTCATGTCACGGCTAAGAAAATTGCCCAAGTGAAGGAGCCCTGCCCACCCCCAGCTACTTTTCTTCTGCTCCCTCTGTCTGCTTTAATCACGCAGTGGTTGGAAAAAAGAAATCCAGCTCACAACGCGGCGAAGGTTAAAAAGGCAGCGTGGCTAATAAACTGTGTGGTGGGGAGCCAGCGAGCACTGGCCAAACTTGGGTAACATGCCATCATTAGCAGCAGCTTCACAGGTTGGAGCTGGGCACGATCCAGGCGCTGCAACTGAAGAAGCAGTTTCCAATCCCCAGGGCTGGTTCAATGTCTCAGAAGATGGAGGTGGGTTGGCTGGGCATGGGGCGGACTGCAGTTAACCCAGCCTGCCTCACCCTCCAGCTTATGTGAGGGAGGGGTCAGCATGGCAATTGCTTTGTTCATTTCTGTTTAAGGTGAATTGGGATAACTCAATGGTTTGTGCATTGGCCTGCTTAACGCAGGGTGGTAAGTTCAAACCACGGGGGTACCAGTTAGGGAACTGGGGTAAAAATTTGTCTGGGGCTTGGTCCTGCTTTGAACAGGGGGTTTGGACTAGATAACTTCATGAGATCCCTTCCACCCCTGATAGTCTATGATTCTAGTGCTTAAATTCCTGTGCAAAACACCTGGTGCTGGGGGGTTGACCTGCTGGCTCAAGCTGCAGCCAGCTCCCACTGATGTCCTAAATGGCAATTTGTTTTAATGGGAGGTGGCTTGGGCCTGGAGCGCAAGCTGACCCCCCAGCCCTGTGTTATTGTTAGCACTGCACCAAGCTCCAGCACGGGCCCTATGATGCCTGTGAACTTTGGGGACACTCCAGTCCAGAGCTGGAAACAACTCCAATCTTCCCTGCTGCTCCCCTCCTCAGGCCTCTGCATTCCTGCTCAAGGGTGGGGTGATGGGAAGGCAGGAGCCCAGCTCCAGGGACCCAGAATTGGCTAGAGGCAAGCGTGCAACCCTCTGAGGGTACAACCAGCCAATGTGACACATGGGAGTAGGTGACGCACTGAAGTCATCCTTCGCCGGCCAGTCCCTCTCTGGCTAGCTAACTAAGCGGCACCTCCTTTCCCCGCTGGCAGACCCACCAGCCTCTCCGCTGATCTCAAGGCAGCTGGCATCTTTCCCCCCGGCTCTGCAGTGGGAACAGAAGCTTTGCTTCTCACGCATCCCCTTTAATCCCTTTCTGGGAGCGGGCCTGAGCCACAAAAAAGCATCGACAGATAAATCAGTCTCTGGTAGGAATCAGGGACAGTGCCTGATTAGCTCTGGCATTTCTTGTGTCTTGCTGAGGCAGGACTCGGGCCCCCGTGTGCCTGTCTGTGCCCAACTAGGCTTTGTACTGTAGCAGAGACTTGCACGCCTGGCCCAAAGCCCTTCCCTCAGGGTAGCGGTGCCCCCCGACCTGGCCCACAGCACTTTCTCTGGTGCTGCTGGAGGCAATGTCGCTGCAGGCATCACCGCTGTGGCCAGCTCCGGATGGCTGCGCTGTTTATCTCCGATCAGAACAATAAATCAGAGCCCAGCTCAACAACACATCAAGATTTTATTAAGATCTTGTAAACAAATGACTGGATATGAGAGCAACACCGTCTAGCCCTAGGGAGAAGGGCGAGCGGCAGCGCTGTCACACAGTCTTCGCAGACAAGGAGTCATTCCAGCCCCACCCACGGAGCCCTTGCCAGGCTGCTACTAGCCCAGCTTTGTGGGCTGCTCTTTCCCAGCCTCTTCAGGGAAGGGCCTTTACATTCCCAGCCACTGAATGGCACTTCCCCTGGGAACCTACCCAGCTACCGCACTGCACTTATCCTAGGATCCCCACTCACCAAACTAACCACAGCATTGCACTTACCCTGGGACCCCCACCCACCCATGGCACTGCAGTTACCCTGGGAACCCCACCCACCCACAGCACTGCAATTATCCTGGGAACCCCACCCACCTAACTAACCACCCACCAAAACATGGCACTGCAGTTATCCTGGAATTGCCACCCACCCAACTATGGCATTGCAGTTACCCTGGGACCCCCACCCATTCACCCAACTATGGCATTGCAGTTACCCTGGGATTCCCCACCCATCCAACAATGGCACTACAGTTATCCTGGGACCCCCACCCAACCAACCAACCATGGCACTGCAGTTATCCTGGGATCCCCACCTAACCAACTATGGCACTGCACTTACCCTGGGATCCCCACCCAGCCACCGCACTTCACTTATCTTGGGTCCCCCACCCACCCATCCATGGCACTGTACTTACTGTGGGAAGCCACTGACAAATACCTGTGCCATGCTGATGCCCCTGGATAGTCTGCTTACCCACATGCTGCAGGCACTGGTTATGCAAAGTCAGACAGTCTTTGGGGTGCGAGGGCTGAGGGTAGCTAGACTAGGACTGCATAATATCTGCCAGTAGCTGGTGAACACTGCTTTGTTGGGTCAGGTTTTGGTTCTCTGGTGTGACCAGGAAAGGCCTGTGGCATTAGCCCAGCACCTATGATTGCTCTGAGAGGAGCACCTGAAAGGTTGTTGGCTAAATCTTTCTGGCATGACCTCAAAGCATATTACCATGCGAAGGCAGTGTTCTTGGCCCCAGCTTTCAGAGGAGGAACTGGGTGGCCCAGGGTGCTTAGGGTACACCATCTCAGTCAGCTGGCAAGTCTGGCAGATGGGTGGTGACCCAGGGTGTCCTGACTCACGGGCTGGTCCGTTACTACACTGCACTGGCAGGCCCCAGAGAAGGACGTGCACTTACTGGAACATGCGACGAACGCTGCAGTTAGTCAGTGCGCCCAGCTGGCGCGGTACTCTGTTCGTGACCCTTCTTCGGGGAGGGGAGGGCATACAGGCATAACTCCAGTCCTAGCACTAGGCTAGGGTCAATTGGTAACTAGCATTTGTCCTTATTCGTGGAGCTTTATAATGTGCAGGCCAGATTAACCTTAGGGTTGTCCAGCTGGGGCTCCAGCTATGAATAAAGGCCTATATTGTGAGTGCCCAACTTGAGTCACTGCAACCGGCGCTGGGTCTCAAACAGCTCATCACACTTCTGAGCAGCTGGCCCATTCAAGGGCTCTCAGGTTGGGCGCCCAAAAGCTACCACTGCGCCAATTCATGAGCTAGTTGCTTGTTTAGCCCTAGCCCAGCTGGCAGTCGTTTGTCTGGAGGAGTAGCCGCCATTTGGGCTGTGTGGGGGTGGGGGAGGTTTGAGGCCAGCGACTGGTGCGAGAGCAAGTGATTGAAAAGCCACAGAGGGGGCCCACACCAATTGTAGCGTAAGTGGTATGTCACCATTTGTGATCATGACGCTCCCCACCCCAACACCCCTTGGCCAGCATTCTGAGTGCAAAACACGCCCCCATCAAAGAACCTTTATTTGTTTTGAAGCTTCTTGAAGGACTTTTGAGGCTATCTGAGTGTCGGGCCACTGCCATCTGCAGCAAATGCCTTGCTGGGCTTTGGTGGTGGTGCTTTAAGCTGTGTGTTGAATTAGGCCTTTTAATGACAGTATGAAAAAAGCTAACTGGAAGTCAATTATCCAGCCCTTTCAAACTGCCAGTGTTAACAGCCAACCAGGAACATGGGGTCTATGGCATCTGCTTGGGAATGGTGGACTCTGCTGTGCTGATGGGCTGATGCTTTAATTGTTCATAGCCTGGAGGAAGGGGCAACGCCAGGCAGACTAGAGGTTTGGGTTTATCTTTCTTCTCTCATGGGGGCACAAGGGCTTTCTGGCTCCCTAGTGCACCCTGCCGGAAAGGAGCGGGAGCCCTGCCCCCTGCTCCGCTTGGGCACTTAGGCAAAGGCCAGGCATGATCTGGTTTTGAGTAATTTAGCATCACAACACCCTCTGTTAGTATTATCAGCCCCCAACAGAAAAATGGGGAAACTGTGGTGCAGTGAAGCAAAGTATCTTGACTGAGGTAATTCAGCATGTCAATAGCAGAGTAGCCCATACAGCTTAAGAGTCCTGACTCGCCATCCTTTGATCTAGCCACCAAACACTGCCTCTCAATCTTAGTCTCGCTTACAGCTATACAGGGTAGCACCTTTCTTCCCCAAAGGCGCCTAAGCGATTACAAATCATGCAGACAATAATCAGCTTATTTGCCACTGAAATACGATGATGTCTGGGGTGGGGATATGGAAGCAGTTTATCTGTTAGCAGGTGCAATGAAAACCTTCAGTTCAGTAATGGTGAGAAAATCTTTAGCACAGCATGGCTCCCAGGTGGCAGTTACATTTTTGTCTCTAAGTAAAGCTGTGAGCTGCTGGAGGCCTGAGGAGTGGGGCCTATATTGTGTGGGAAAGTTTTCTGCTCAGATGGCCTGACAGACAATTAAACCAGTGCTGTTTCTGCCGGCATGAACCATCTAGCATTACAAGGATTGCGAGGTGTGGCCCTGCCCCTGGTGCCAAGCACCCCTTAACCTTGCGGACTGTCAGATCTGGCCTCCAGCTCTGTAACGGGCTCCGCCAACCTCCTGTTCATAGCGCTGCTGAATGCTAGGGCCTGAGTGGAACACCTGGCTCCAGAGTTCAGCTGGGGCCTGAGAATGGAGCATGGACAGTAACAATGGTAGAGTGATTCCAAGTGGGATTAAGATTAAATGAGGTCTGAATATGCCCAGGGTGGGAGAAGCCTCAGTACCTCACAGTCCTGCCAGGCCTTTGTGTAGACTCCAGGCCTGCCTGCCTGCCAGGGGTGGGTGTGATCACATTGCAAGTATGTAATATTGCTGCTGACCTGTCAGTTGGCCTTGGAGCTGAAGTTGCCAGGAGTTTCTCTGCCACTGAGGCAAAGCTGCCCCATGAAACCCTGGAAAAAGGGGTGTCCATTTGCTATTGGCCACGATGCTGCTGCTGCTGACCTGACTATATCTGCTGTCCTGCATGAGGAGCAGTTCACCTAGCAACCACTCCGCAGTGGGGCAGACCTGCCCCAGTGTGCACCCTTGCCCACAGACCAGGGCTGAGGAATCCTTGCAGCCCCATGGCCCAAGCACTGTGGGGGCATTTAAATTAGGGTTAGGTCCTGATGTCCCAAGACTTCTGCCCTTGGATTTGGTTTGAATGGCTGTTAGCTCTCCAGTGTGTTAGCCTGTGACTAGCCCAGCTGCTGAATGGCCAGAGTGCACCGCCCAGGCATTGGCCATGGAATCACAGTTCCATTCACCTTGCTACATGCTCATTGGAAGTGCTGCTGGGAATATATAGGTAACACTGGCTCATCTGGCAGGAAACAGCAAGCATGGGATTAGGAAAGATTTCAGAGACAATCTGCAGGCTGTAAAGATTCATTTACCAGATCTGAGCTGTTGGGGCTTGTTTTGTAGCTATAACAACAATGATGATGAATTAATACACACCTTAGCACCTTTCAGCCATAGACCTCAAGGCAGTTTACAAAGGCAGGCAGGTCACACCTGGGGACACCAAGGCATGGAGGAAAGAAGTGACTTGCTGAGTCAGTGGCAGGGCTGACAATAGAAGCTAGGTCCCCTGCCTTGTGTTGCAATCCGTGGTCCAATACCTTTAGTTATTCCTGGCTTGTATGGACACCCAATGCAACAATTCAATATGGCACGAGGATGTAGGGAGGTAGAGTGTAATACTCCAAGCTGCAAGTAGCTTGGGAACACCAGATTTAACTTCCTAGGTGTGAAAAGGGCCATTAATGATTGTGAGTGCTGAGTGCTTTGGCTTGAGATCTTCTATGGAAGATGTGCTAGATCTGGGCTTTCTCAGGACCCTTTGGATTTTGCCTCGTTTCTCTGGGGTGAGGTGATGGTCCAACATTTAACTTCAGAGGCAAAAGTGGCAGGAGAGTCTATGTTGTGGTAGAAGCATAGTGAGATCACCACAAAGTCTGGCTGTGAAGGACACCCAGAATATGCTCAATTCACAGCAGAGCTGAGATGTATGAGGGACTCATTTGTCACAGGGAGGTCTCAGAGCCCTAGCAAGGCTGGGAATAATATAATGAACTTCCCCACCCTGGGCAGCATTAGGCTAAAGGCAACATGAACAAAGGGAGGGAGAAATGACTGAGGCTTTGAGACTAAGGTGCTGAGAAACAGGCAGCACTGACCTCACTGCTGAGTTCCCCTCAGCTTAGGTCACAGCCGGAATGACACTGGAAATGTCATGGCACATCATCAAACCAGCTAATAATTCAGCCTGGTTGGCACGTGTGGGTTGGGGAGGCTGAGGACTGCAAGAGCAGTGGTCACTGCACGGCAGGATTGAGGTGCGCTGGCAGAGCTCTGTGGGAAGCCAGCACTGAATGGTAGGGCAAGAGAATAAGCGTGCCAGAGCAGCAGGGATAGTGCAGGGTAGGGCCGAGGTGCATTGGAAGTCTCCAATAGCAGGATACATTTGGTGCATTGGCAGAGCGGTGTGGTGTCTGTGGCTGGCAGAACTGCGAATCAGATGCAGATACTGAGCGAGCCCCACTGCAAACGCACAGTGTGCTGCCAGCCATCATTCTGTACCCAGCGGAGGGGCCCCACGGATACTGTAAAAGCTCTGCAGATGCTCAAACCTTTTGTGGGGCTTCCGCTCCCATATTTCTCCCTTGCATTCACCTCTCTAGTGGCTGCTGCTGCATTCAAGGATTAAGTTGGACATTTCATTAGCCCCCTTTGATACTTCCCCACCTAGCTGTTGGCGTAATCAGATGCAGGGCACAGCCCCTGAGGTCACTGAATGCTGTGCTGTTGGTTTCTCCATCACCTCCCTTTGTGTCCTCTAGGTTTGCACTAGCAGCAAAGAGTCCTGTGGCACCTTATAGGCTAACAGACGTTTTGGAGCATGAGCTTTTGTGGGTGAATACCCACTTCGTCAAATGCATGTAGTGGAAATTTCCAGGGGCAGGTATATATATGCAGGCAAGCTAGAGACAATGAGGTAGTTCAGTCAGGGAGGATGAGGCCCTGTTCTAGCAGTTGAGGTGTGAAAACCAAGGGAGGAGAAACTGGTTTTGTAATTAGCAAGCCATTCACAGTCTTTGTTTAATCCTGAGCTGATGGTGTCAAATTTGCAGATGAACTGAAGCTCAGCAGTTTCTCTTTGAAGTCTGGTCCTGAAGTTTTTTTGCTGCAGGATGGCCACCTTAAGGTCTGCATGTTGGGGGCTGTGCAGGCCTCTCCCCTCCCGGCTCAGTTTGCACTGTTTGGTTGCCCGCCTGTCTCTGCTTCTCCATCCACACTTGCTAGTTCTCGTGTGGGACATTTGTTTGGCAGACTGTACCACGAAGTGGACGAGTTATTTATTGACAGGTTGTGTATGAATTTGGAATGGTTGGTCTGTTTCATGCTCTGATCATTGTGGAGTGCAATCATGAACTGTGATTCTCTTGCCATTCACAAAGTAGGTACCACGCACCAATGTGAGCTGCCTCCCAATGTAAAGCTAAAGCCTGAAGCCTCAAAGCTTTTAAAGCTTCAAACATTTTTCGCAAGGAATCATTCTGCAACAGGGCGGATGTTGCCTCACTCCATGGCTCCCATAGCTGACCTAGGGCTCCAATGGGATGCCCATTTAAAGTGACAGGACACTATTAATAATCTCTCCCTCTGCTTGGGAGACGAGCAATGCAGCCAGCCTCTTCCAAAATGTACAAATGAGAATCATATTTAATTAAATTCCTCCAGAGGCCTAGATATTGGGATAAACTGAATGGGGGGAAGGTCTGAAACGTCTTTGATAAAGCTTTGTTTTCAAAGCTTATCTTAAAACGTATCTTTTCCCCTTGTCTCTGGGCCACTTAATTTCTCTCTCCCTTGGTGGTTGCCTTTCTGACTCGATGCTTTAATTTATTCACCATACAATGTCTTTACACCCCTGCTTGCTGTAATTCACACCATATTCTCTACACAGTATTCCACTCTGCTGAGTGTTCTGGGACTTTGCTTGTATGCGAGCCACCCAAGTAAAGCTGCAGAAATCCCAGCTCTGTCCCCCATGGGGCACTCTGAATAGAGCCTCAGCACACAGAGAAAAGGGGGCAAGATTTGGATATATGGGTCAACGGCCACAGCTGCAAAAGCCTTCCAGTTCCGGTGTCTGGTGCACACCCACACCTGCTATTGGAATGCATATAGGGACCATCACTTGAGGAAGCACACACCTTCTGTAGCACCGACTGGCTCTTCAATACCCCTTCTTCTTTAAAATAACCCAACTATATCCAGTGAAAATGGAGACTCTTTGCTAGAACCGAGCACCAGGGAATGATGCTATTATATAAATAGGCTTGGAAGAATTCGTTGTTTTATCGGTAAATGTCAGTAAACGTCAATTTCACTGGACACATACAAAACGAGGAAACAAGTATTTCCATTGATGATGATGCTCTAAATTTACAGATAGGCAAAGTAAGAAAAAGGCAGCTTGAGAACTTAGAGTGAAACTCCAGTGATTTAGGCTTTTGAATCAGGCTTGTTACAAATGGACTAGCAAACGGACGGTTAAAAAGAGGAGGGGATTTGTTGATTTAAGGCTATTTATTTAGTATATTTTGACATGTGATTGTGACAATTTGTGTTTTAATGCTTATAAAGCTTTAGCTTTTCAAATCTCAGTAGCGACTGACATTAAATAATTGCCTGACTGTGCAACTGAAAATTTAAATGACTAAAAATAGCAAAACGTTGTCAAACCCTGTAATTTTGCGCAACTGTAAAAATTTAAAAATTGATAAAGATCTAAAAAAAGGCTTAAAATAATCAATATCATCTGTCAAAATTATAAAAGAATAAAATTTGAATTCTGCCAAGCCTATCTATGAACCATTAGGTGCCCAGATACTCGTGGTGACAGGCACATCAGAGAGAAATGCCTAGGTTAAATAGCTAGAAAACAGCTAGCATCACCCCCACTCCACTGCTGCCACTTCCCAAACTACTCTGCTCACATGTCCCACTCTCCTGGCACCAGCATTTGGATCTTCCAGCCAAGATCTCCTGCCTGTTTGGAAGCCAAAGGCCCAGGGAATACCTGACCACTTGAGAGAGAGTTTGGCTACCAGCTGTCAGAGATAAATTCCGTGAGAGCCATAACCAGCACGGGGCTCTGGGAACCTGAAAGAATGTCAAGGAGTTCCCTGCTGTGGTGGGCGTAGGTGGATGTGTTGGCTAATAGATTCCTTCTGGTGAACAGAGGTGGCCTAGGAGTACAGGTACCACAGTATGGGGTAGGTGGCGCAGCCTTTCCATCCCAGCCCCAGTGCCAACTTCTGCCCTCCTCGTGCCACTGAAGTCAATGAAAGGTTATGTGGATGTAACAGTGCAGAGCTCGGCTCAGGGAACCTCCCCCTCCTCAGTCTGATTGCACCAGTCCAGCTGGAGGAAGTCCATTCTCTGTCTGACAGGAGCAGGGATGCCATTAGTCAGAACCCCGGGAACCTGCTCTCTGCGCCTGACTCTGATCCCAGTACAGCCATGCAAATCAGGAGTCATTCTGCTGAAGACAGGAGAGTAATGGGAGGACTAGGCCAGAGTGAGAGCAGCATCAAGCCCCCTGTCTGATAGTGGATTCAACCAACTCCATTACTCACAGCTGCAGAGAAAGAGCCCTCTCCCTGCCTAACACCTATGGAGTAATTAAATCACAGGCCTCCTTCCACCTGTTGGTCTCAGGGAAACCACAGGCTAGCATTCCAGGGAAAAGCCCAGCTGGGATACATTTCAGAGCAGTGGAACCTAACCCTGATAGATTCCCCAGTCTTTGGTTTTAACTGAGTCTTGCCTTTGTCAATTAGCATAGGGGAGAAGCCCAGAGAGGCTATTCTGCTGGCCAGGGAACCGGCTGAATCACAGGCTGTTTACTGGTATATAGACACAGCAGATCTGAAATCCAGATACTGACTAGCTTCCCCAGGACTGATAGGAAAAGGGTGTACAGAACTTTGAACCTTGAGCCGTTAGGGAAAAGCCTTAGCCTAACTGGTGATAATTTACTTTTTATCTAAAAGGGATCACCCACACTTCGGGCTGAATTCCGGCTGGACTTATCCCCTGGCAACCCCGTTCACATCAGAGGTGTGACTGAGGGCACAAGTCACAGCAGAATTTGTTCTTTGCTCTCTGCTGAGCCAACAGCCTTTCCCCAATGCAACTGGGCTCTGGCTCGCACTAGGAGCTGTGTGGATGGAAGCCCCAGTTTTTTCTTTCTGAGACCACTAGAAACTGCCTTCATGGGAGAGTCAGAAGAGGAGAGGAAGAAAAATAAGACAATCAGATACAGAACTGGACAGATCAAGAAGTCAAGATTTTGCATTCCAACTATCTATAGGAAATAGGGAGGTTGTTTTTTTTATTTCAACTTTTTTCATAAAAATCCATAATTATTTAAATCAAAGTTACAGAGGAAAGTTCGTAACTTTTTATTGATTTATTTTATTTTTCTTTTTTTGTTTTCCCCTCTCATCATTAGATCTGACACCGGCATCCATCAGACTACTTCCTGACAAACATGGGAGTCCTGGAGACATCAGCAGAACGTTCTCCTGGTATAAAGAGGTGGAAGAGGTGGTGGTGCGAAGAGCCGGGGTTAGAACGAGAGGGGAGGGGTGGTTCAGAGGAGGAGAGAGGTCGGTATGTTTGTAGCAATGTTCTTCTTTTGTTTTGTTTTTAAAAAAACTTTATTATTTGCAAATTGCTTCGGGTTAGATCATTTTCATGTTGAACTTGCGCGGCGCATCAGCAGAGCTGATGCCGGCGTCAGACTTGCGTGGCACATACTCGATCTCGATGTTGTGTTTTGTGTTGCCTTTCCCCCGGCTCCACAGGAAGAGAAGCACCAGACAGAATAGCACCACACCCAGGAAGGAGATGAATCCCATGGTGGTGGCGATGATCAGAGTCTTGATGTCGAAGGGGAAAGGCACGGTGGCACGCGTGCTGTTGGCATCGCTCTCGTTGGGTTGGTTGGAGATGAAAGCAAAGGTCTTGTTGGGCTGGTGGGGCCAATCTGGGGAGTAGCTCCGCACGTGAAGGTGCGCCAGCATGGTGTCATTGCCACCCGCATTGCTGGCGATGCATAGGTAGGTGCCATTGTCCTGGATCTGGGCATAGCGCACCTCCAGAGTGCCGTCGGGAAAGACGGTGAGCCGCCCGTTGGTTTTGGTAGAGATGAGGTGCTTTCTGGGAGAGAGCCACATGATCGTGGGGGGCGGATCCCCATCTGCCCGGCAGACAAAATGTACCGTATGGCCCTCATCCACAAAGATCTGCTGCGGCTTGCGGTCTCGTATGCGTGCCCGGCGGCAGGTGAAATAGTTGGGCAGGAGCACGTCGGGGAAGTCCTTGAACTCCTTCCCCTGGACGAACTCAGGGGTGGAGCAGGTGGGCTGCTGCTTGTTGAAATTCAACCTCCAGCGGCGTCGGAAAACCCAAAGCAGCCGGCAGTCGCAGGCCAAAGGATTATTATCCAAAATGAGCGTCTCCAGGTTCCCCACCGAATGGAAGGCTGATTCCTCCAGCGTGGTCAGCAGGTTCCCGGAGACGTTCAAGATGCGCAAGTAGTTGAGGCCTCTGAAGGCGTAGGGCTCCACAGTGGTGAGCTGCCCACCCACCAGCTGGATCTCCTGCAGCCGGAGCAGGTCGTGCAGCATGGAGCCCTCAATGGTGAGGATGGGGTTGTAGGACAGGTTCAGGAACCTGAGATAAACTAAGTGCCTGACAGAGACGTAAGGGATGGAAGTCAGATTGCAGTGGGTGATGGACAAGGACGTCAGGTTCAGTCCATAGAGGCAGTTGGACGTCATGGTATCCAGATAGGGCCAGTGAGAGATCTCAAGGACCTTAAGCCTGTAGAGCCTCCTAAATGAGTAATCCCTGATGGCGTTGATGTTCAGGTGGCGCAGCCTCAGCACAATCAAGCCGTGCAAGTGAGACAGCGCCTCCGTGGGAATAGAGGTCAAGTTGCATTTCTCCAGCGTCAGCTGCTCCAAGCTGTTGAGGCCACTAAAGGCCCGGTGGGAGATATAGACCAGGTCATTGTCCCCAACCTCCAAAGACTTCAGGTTGTACAAGTCCTGGAACATGTAGTCTAGGAGGATAACAATTTTGTTCTCACTAATGTCTAGCTTGGTAAGATTGCTCAGTCCGGTAAACACCCCCAAGGGGATGAGCTTGAGTCGGTTACTCCTGAGACCCAGAGTCCTGAGGTTGAAGAGGTTGTTGAAAGCCCCAGGCTCAATGGCACTGATAATGTTCTCGTTTAACTCCAGCTCCTCCAAGTGAGGGTAGTTGGCAAATTCATCCTGGTTGAGAGTCTTGATTCGGTTCTTACCCAAGTCCAGGAGCCGGGTCTCAGTCGGGATCCCCTCAGGGACGGCGATGAATCGCTTTCGGTGGCACAGCACCGAGCGCTCCTGGGCAAAGCACTCGCAGCGGGGCGGGCAGCCCGTGGCAGAGCCGGAGAGGACGGATCCCAGCATCAGGAGGAGGATAGGCTGCCAGCAGGCCAGAATTGGGCTATGCATGCTCACCTCCCCAGCTATCATCCTATCTCTCACCTGCAAGCGACACAAAAACAAAGAGGAGGAGGAAAGAACAACAGCAGAGGTTAGCAAACAAAGGCCAGTGGAATGGCAAAGGTCACTTCTGTTCGAGTCAGTGTCAAGGTTCATTGACTTACCAGTGCCGATATTAACTGAAGGGGAAATATCAGGTCAATATTAGACGTGTCTGCTCAATACATCCCTGCTATTTCAATATACATCGTAGTTGTGGTGACACTATCATTTGCAGTGTCACGCATGCAGCCAGACACACCTGTGCTGCAGAGAACATAGGGAAGCACATTTAAGAGGGCAGAACACACACACTTGAAGGGCTGCAGGGAGAGCTGGCATGGGAGAAGTATTTCACTGGCTGGGGTAGTGTCAGTCCCATACTATCCAGCCAGAGGTCCAGCCACTTAGTAGTTGTCTTTGGACTTCCTCTCCCCGCCCATCATTTTTCCTCCCCTCCTTGCTCGGTCTTAGTACTTGCCCTAGCAGCCGTGTCCAATTTCGCACCCTGGAAGGGTGGGACAGTGGCCATCAGGGGATCTATGTAGCAGAGCTGGCATGTTTTGCTTCCAGGCCTACAGCCTCACCATGCATTTACTAGCTATGCACCTGCATTTCCCCACAGACCAACAACTGCCCCCGAACCTGGATTCTTCCTTATGTTATCTCAGCATCCTCCAGGGACTCCCTTCCCTGTAGATAGATTACGAAAATGTGGCCACAATAGTTACCAACTAGGCAGTTGTGAATGTGGTTCAGTCACTACAGTGGGTTTGAATAGTGTGCTCCATGTGTCTGAATTCACAGGGTCTCTGGGCAGGGAATTCTCTTTCACCCTGATCTTTTGGTATCCACGTGGACTGGCAAAGGAGGTCAACATTTCTGTCCCCAGGGCTGGCAATAGGTTGGGCTAACAAACAATAATTAGTCCAGCTTCCTGTCACTAAGCTGGCCTGATGAGGGCAGGGGATGCCCATTATTATGGTGGCAGTGTCAGCTGTGCTGGGTGCTGCATGGACACACAGTAAAAGCCAATGGCTGTCCCAAAGAATTTACAATCTAAAGCAGACAGACAAATGGCTGGAGGGGAAAGAGAGAGGGTAAGTGACTTGACCAAGGTCATGCTGCAAGTCAGTGGCTGAGTGAAGACCAGAACCCAGGTCTCCTGCTCAGTGCCTTCACCAGTGGGCCATGCTGCCACTCAGACTGGGGCTCTTGTAGACGGGCATGGTGGGGCCAGTAAAACCGTTATGGTGTATGACTGCGAGCAATGACAAAGCCTGAAAGCTGATAATATAATTTTTCACGGCAGAGCAATCTGACAAAAAACAACCCATGTTGAAAAAGCGTCTATTATTTAGGCATTAACTGGCTGAAACCTGTCTCTGTCCCAACCCCCGATCTTACTGGTGGCCTGAGACCCCTGGCCTGAAAGGCCTCTATGTTAACGGCTTGTTTTGCAGTCTGCTCAGAGCCGGCCAGGAGAAGAGTCTTCACTAATGAAGTCAGAGTTCGGAGGTGAGGTGCATACAAAAAGGAGGGAGCCTGCACGTCGGCCAGCAGCACCCTAATGAAGTGCTGAGGAACCAGGAAGAATGATCCCGCCCGCTGACACAGCCTTCTGGCAGGAGCGCAGAACCCACCCCCCATCCCACTGTCTGGGAAGAAAGCGAGAGGAAGGGGCTTGGTGCAGATGGTGCCTGAGGAAGAAGTGGAGCCATGGTGCTGATGCCTTCATTCATTTATTGTCCAAGCCCGTCCTGGGTGAAATCATCCCCAGCTTTTGATGACTGACTGGGGAACGTTTTACGCACGCACACACACATCCTACTTTAAGCTCTCAAAATGAGTCAGCTCCCTTTAGATGGAACTTGAATACAAAAACCGCCTTTTGAATGCAGAGGCACTGGAATGCAGAATTCAGACCAGACTAGAGACACAGGGGAAACCCAGCCAGTGGAGCAGCCAAAGTTGTGTCGAGGCCCAGAGAATGGCAGCATGGAAAGGAACAGGTTCCACTTGGAGCAGAAAGCAATATCTTCTTCTGGGCTGGATTCTCCTCTACCCCATGGACATCAGTGGAGTTACTCCTGACTACTCCTGCCTCTGCCACTGACTCTCTCTGCATCCTGACTACTCCTGCCTCTGCCACTGACTCTCTCTGCGTCCTGAGGCAAGTCACTTAACCCCTCCTGTGCCTTAGTTCCCCATCAGCGAAAAGGCAATAATGATATTTACCCAGCTTTGCAACATGTTCTGCGATCATGGGTAAAAGGCACATTGTACTTAGAAACTAGCATTAAGCATTTAAAAACAAAGGCTGGGATTTTGGGGACTTGGGCACCTAGATCCATTATGCTGCCTTGAAGATTCTTGTCTGTGAGCATGCCCCAATACCTTTTCTCTTTGTCACTACGCCTGGACTGGGGGGGGGGGGGTGCCAAGTAAGCACCATATGGCTCTCAGCATCCATTGTTGCCTCTGGAATCCAAAGTGAAAATACTGACGTCTCTTTTTTCCCCTGTTGCTTTTAATTGCATCAGATTACAGAGGTCCAGGAAAAAAACACTGACCTCTGGATGGAGTATTTACATGCAAAAGCAAGTCCTTGTGTGAAAACAGAGGTGCAAAAGAGGGGCTCAGAATTTCCATCCCCAAACTGGCAGCAGAATTGGCAAATGAAACACCAGGGCAGTGTAAACAGAATCTATTCTATAGGCATGAGATCCAGGAATGTCCTGTGAGCACCACTGCTAGGGCCTCCTCGCTAACAACAAGTGCCTTAATCTTAGACCTTTTCCTTTACTCGGCTTCATTCACTAGGGAAAAGATAAGAAAATTAACTGGATTTCTGCACTGAAGCAAAAAGGGTCCACGAGAGAGGAATTTCAGGTAGATTTCCTGGCCAATGTGGTATGGGCCCTGGGTAAAGTCTTTGATGAGAGACAGAAGAGGTATGGATTTCTGGGCCTGCAAGGAACACAATGGGACGAGGCCATAGGATGCAAATCAATCTGAAGTGGGTTTTGCTACAATCCTGGCCTTCCTCCTGGAGCCAGCCCTTACATAGCTTTGGCTGGGGATGGGATGCCAGTGTTGAACACTGAAACACCATCAGCATGACAACACAACACTAGAACTACCAAGGATCCTGAAACATGGCAGGTCAGAGCTTTCCAAGGATGGCCTTTGCTGGTGTTAACTACTTTGTCCCTAGGACAGGGGAGGGCAAACTATGGCCCATCAGGGCTTTCAATCCGGTCCGCGGTATTGCCAGCCCCATGGCGCAGTGGGGCTAAGGCAGGGTCCCTGCTTGCCCTGGCCCTGCGACGCTCCTGGAAGCGGCCTGCACCACATCCCTGTGACCCCTCGGGGGAGGGGGAGGGAGGAGGAAGAGGGCTCCGTGTACTGCTCTTGCCTGCAGGTACCGCCCCCCCCCGCAGCTCCCACTGGCTGGGAACAGGGAACTGTGGCCAGTAGGAGCTTTGGGAGTGGTATCTGCAGGCGAGGGTAGTGTGCGGTGGAGCCGCCTGCCCCCTCCACCCGCAGGAGCCACTGCTGGACATGCTGGCCACTTCCAGGAGCTGCTCGAGGTAAGCGGTGCCAGGCCGGAGCCCATACCCCAAACCCCTACTGCACCCCAATGCCCTGCACTGCACCCCTTTCTGTACCACTCCTGCACACCAACCACTTGCCCTAAGCCCCTTCTTGCACACTGCACCTCCTCCCACACTCCAAGCCCCACCCCAGCCCCAAATTCATGGCCCTGCATACAATTTCCCCACCCAGATGTGGCCCTCAGGCCAAAATATTTGCCCACCCCTGCCCTAGGATCTGATCTCAAGTGATTTCAGATGGAATGATATAAAAGACCCTATCCCAAACACACACACACTTCCTTCCCCTAAGCAATCCCCAGCTTCCTCATCAATCATTCAAATGCCGCTATTCTTATGTCCTAATGTAGATGAGTTGATCACTTCTCTAGTAGCCATCTAAACCATTTGCACTCCAGAAAGTTGTTCCTTGTTTGCACCCCAAGGCAACACTGTCTTTAAGGGGGCTAGACCATGCTGGGATTTGGGGCATACTGAACCCTAGTTTTCTTCTGAAAAGAAGAATGCAGTAACTCTTCCCCTGATAGGTTAGCAGGAGACACACCCCAAATCCACCACCTCCTGCAAGGACTGTGTCTAGTCGTGTGGCTCTTCCCTCCTCACCCCCAGCCCTCCCTGCTCTGGAATGGAAGAGGCAATTTGAAAGTTAAATGAATGAAAGGAGCTGAGCTAGTGAAAAGCTTGGCCTGGGGAGACACTGAGCACTATATAAAGTTATTCCGGGGGAGTTACGGCTTTGCAAAGGCAGCTTGTACCTTCAAACCCTAAACAATCCCATCCCCTTGTCAGTGGGATGCTGAAGCTGCACGTCACATTGCTTCTGGTGTACTTATTTTTTATGTTGCTCAAGCTGTTATGAAGGCTCAAATCACATTAATATCGTACATTATATGAACAACTACCCCGGCTCTGTTTATATCCATTGTTACATAGACACTCTGCATTGCCTTCACTAATGCTATTTATGGCTATCGCTGAATATACTCCACACATTACTTTCACTGGTTCAGTTTATATCCAGCATTATATATATCCTGTGCATTACTTTGCCTCGCACTATTTATGGCTCTTGGATATACTCTGTGCATTAGTTTCATTGCTTCTGTTTATATCCATCATTTTATATAGATAGATGTCCCATGTATAACTTACTTTCCTTCCTTCCAAAAAAGATCTGAACATTTTTTGCAAAATGCAAGGATGAAAAGTGATGTGCAATCCACAAATGTATCAGTCTTCACCATCTCATAAACCAGAACAGTAATGTCCTAGCCCAATTCAAACTGGGGTATTAATTACAGTCTGCTCGACAGAATTCCTCCCACAGTTTCAATTTGAAACAGCATTCTTCACCTCTTGTCCTAGATTGCTGTGCAGAGTTGCTGGGTGCTGTTGAATAGCTGATGCGTTCCATCCCAGAGGTGACTGCATTTCAGGGGTGTGCAAAGTGATCCCTGTGTGTACATAATTTGTGAACAGCTTCACAATCATTCCTAACAGGTTGATCTAACGCTCACTGAGATCAGTGGAAAGGTTTCCATTGGCTTCACTGAGAACTGGATCAGGCCACAAATTGCTAAATGAATGTAGGATATTTATTATTAATCATCCTTCACGGCATATCATCAATATTGTCAACTATGCTGGTCACTGTTATAAATACTGGCCATGCTAGTTTCACTGGCACGGTATTTGATATCCCAGAGATGAGACCTGAATCTATCCTGAAGGATGTAATTGGCTTCGGAGGCTGGGACAATACCAGAGACGTGAAGGTCTCAGCCAAGGAGCCTTCTACCTCTGCCAACTGGTGGTCAGATACTGGGGTGGACATAACCAATTAGCAGAGTCCTTGGTAATTGCACTTGTGTGTTTGCCCAACATATTCCTGTAATCAAGACAAACTGGGACCCTTGTTGAGCAAGTGGGCAGCAAGGGTATCCAGAGAGCCAAAAGGAGACACATCCAGATGGTGAGTGGCTATCTAAACATCTCCCCAGGGCTCTTCCCATATGGGTGGGAGCCAGAGCAGGTCTTCCACCCAGAGCCCATTCCAAGGAGGCTAAACAAGCTGTTTTCATGCTTGTGCAATATCCATCAGATGAAAAGAGCTATTTATTTTGCAACTACCGGAGTAAACGTTGCACCTTTGAAACCATATCTTCCAGGAAGATGTAGAAATCCCAGCTAATGTGCTGCGACTCTGCTGGAAATGGGGCAGCAGGAACCACTCTAAACCCTTTGCTGCACCACATTACATGCAGCAAAAGGAACATTTTGCAGTGCCGTTGCTCAGAACACATGCTTTCAAAATGCATGCGCTTTCTCTTTAACCGTCATCTCTGTTAATCTCTCTTGGAATCCAATTCCCTGTACTCACAATCTTGCTGAGAAAGACATAAAAAAGCAAAATATTACATGCAAAACAAAACACAGTGGAAAGGATCTAATTGCACTGAGATTGGAAAGACTTCACCTCATTATGCTGAAAAACTGCCTGCCTTATTTGGATATGTTCTTAGCTGAAATTTCCATGCTCGTCACCTTTCTGGGCAACTGCTACTACTGGCTTCAGACAGGTGCAGGAATGGGTGGGGTAGTTGTGGTATCTCTCCTAGCTCTCTTGATATTACAGTCTGAGCTTCCCCAAGAATTTCTCTAACAGGTGCCAAGTTCTTCCCTGGTGTATCTCCACCAGCGTCAATGGAATCATGCCTGGGGTGAATTTGGCCTTGTATTTTCATCATGATTTGCAACAGCTTTGATATGGCAAACAACTTTGGCAACAACCTTGGTTTTGGCATGCGACACCGCCTATTGTTCCACTCCTAGACCCAACAGAGCTTTGTCAATACACTTAGTTCAGACTTCCAACCTGGCCACTATTCTCTAGCCTGTGACCTGTACAAAGGCACAGATCCTGCAGCGCACCTCAGTACTGACCTTCCACAAACTCCACCATTCAACCATCCCAGGCTCCTTCCAAGCAGAGATCCACTGGAGCTGATTTACACCAGCTGAGGATCTGGCCCTATGCCCCACACGGTGACAAGGGGATAATTTGCCTGGTTAGGCTGAAATACACCTGGCATTGTGGAATTATTATACGTTCTTTGCCCGAGCCTTCTAGTAACTGCAGAGAATACAACATGGCCATGAAAAACAACAGCAGCCAAATAAGCCTTCAGTGGTAGAATTTAAGGCTCTGGTGGCCAGGAGTTAAAACGATGAGCAAACATGATAAATGAACAAAGCAAAATCTGCATATTATTACAGACTACACAAATCTACTTGCATAGAATTAAAGTATAGACACACCTCACATAGTATTAGTTCTGGGCTAAATTTAAATCCATGATAAATACAAGCCCTGACAAAAACATCCGTAATGCTAATAGCTGAAGCCACATAAAAGGCCCGGGATAAAGGCAACGAATAAACTGAAAAATACAGAGTTGAAGATGAGCTTTAAATCACTTCTGTTTCCCATTTACCTTTGGACATTTCAGAGCAAAACACGTCTGTTCCACGGCTGAGCTGGTGATAGAAACCCCCTTCTAAAAATTAAGATTTTTGCATGATCTGATGCTGGCCACTTAGCCCAGATCATGCAGCAGTCACTAGAGACCCCCAGTATCATCCTCTGTGCTGGAATTCCTTGGCATTGATGAACGATCTCAAACCTGAGACACAGCTGCTGATTTGCCAATCCCTGTTCTATTGCAAAGGCTGCCATATTAGGGGCATTTAAATCAGTGAGTGTCTTTCCATTGACTCCAAGGCTTTGGACCAGGTTCAGACATAGGGATGTGTCATATCATGAAGAGATGTCTGTTTCACCATGCCTGCATCTGATCCATGTATACCCTGGTGAGAAGGAACTGAGCAGGATGACCCATCTGGGGGTTTGCAGTAGGCTCTCCCCAGTCATGTGATCAGCTCTGATATTTTCATTAAATGGAAGATTTTTGAAAGAGGAAAAACTGAAATCACGAGAATAAAAGGGATGCTGGATGTGGCCATGAGAGGGCTGTGGCACTAGGGATGTTGGAAGGGGAAAGGGGCAAAGATCTGGCAGAGTTTGGAGCACTCTTGAATTTGCTCAATGAGGGAAAGTGAAATCTAACAAATGTACCCTCTGATCTGGAACACCCCTGCTTCCCTGCACCTAGTGAGTCACTTACACCAGTGCCCAAAGGGTGCAAAATGCCCCATGGTAAAGATCCTCACAGGGGTCAATGAATGCAGAGCAACAGAGAATCAGGAGCCAACCACTTTGACCTCACACTGGTGCAAATCTGGGGTGACTCCACTGAAGTCACTGGGACCCACAGGTGTAAAACCAGTGTGAGTGACTGGAGAATCACCCCCAAGCAGATAACTGTCCAGGAACATGGCTCTGCCCTGATGGGTGGCGTGTGACCCTGCCCATAACTTGGCCCTGGAAGATCCATTCCTCCCAAGGGATGCGTCCTGGATCAGCAGGGGTGAGCGGCTGGGTTTGCTTGGCAGGTGGGGGTTAATCTCGCAGGAGGTGTGTAACATGTTGCCCTTTCTTGGGAAGGGGTCAGAGCACCTCCAAGGAAGGAGTCTGGTCCAGGTATCTAGATGGGGATTTCTTCATGGTTTGGACTGGTTTCTTTCCCCCCCCCTTTCTCTCACTGCAGGCCTAGAGAGAGGCCTTTGCTGTGTCTTGTGTAATTGATCTGTGAGGGTAGGTCTACACAGCCCCTGGCAACAAGTCTCAGAGCCCGAGTTGAAGGATTTGGGCTTGCGCGACGGTGCTAAAAACAGCTGTGTAGCTGTTGTGGTTCAGGCTGGTGTTCAGGCTTTGATACCCACCCCCATCCGTTGGCTTCAGAGCCTGAGTTCCAGCCTGAGCCCAGACATCTCCACAGCTAGGTGCAGCACAGTGTCCGAGAGCCCCAATCTGATGCTCGCTGCTGCGGTTGACACCTGCTGTGTAGATGTACCTTGAAAGGCCTAATAACTATGCCACCTCAGGGAGAGGGAAAGTGGCACCTCGCATCATCACTTACACCTGTGCAAAGTGGGAATAAAATACCACCCTGCTTCTGATCTGGCTGTCTCTGGTACAGTTTCCCCAGGTGTAACTGACGATGAGGCACCAGGTGGCAGTGAAGCAGGCACACAGCCGCCAGCGTACGATTGTATGGGAGGAAAAAACCTGGCCAGTTATGCTGAGACGTTGTGCACATTTTTATATCAGCACTATTATGTCAGCATGACATCACTTTCTGTGCACATAATGCGTCCTTCACCATTATCTGTGTCAGTATTATAATCAGGGCTGATTTCAAACCCATTTGGCCATCCTGGGTCCACAGGTCACGCGTGAATGGTATAGGGGTTATATTAAGCATAGGAGAAAGGGAGCCAAGAGAAAATTCCCACCTCTACCTCTCTATACCGAAGATGAAGGGGCAGCTACTTAGCTGGGTGTAAATCAGTGTGGTAGACAGACGCCAATGCAGCTACACTGATTTACACCAGCTGAGGAGCTGGGCCAAAGGGAAAAATGGGAGAAGATGGGGGGTAAGGGGGAGAGAAAAAACAGGGTAGAAGTGGATTGGAAAGGGAAGAGATTTGGAAAAAGTTGCAGAGAGGGAGAAAATGCAAATGAAAAATTAAGTACAATGGGCCTGTTCCTTTTGCCAGCATAAATCTGCATAGCTCTACTTGGGCCATACCTGTACATCAATAATTCCCCACTGGTGCCAGCCTAGAGGTATTTTTGGGGCTGGGTGGGGTGAGGAAGTGGTGGCTCTAATTCTGAGCTGGCATTTACACTGTTGTCAATCAGGAGTAACGGAACTGAAGTCAACGGGATGGTCTCCATAATGAAAGTGTTACCAAAACGTCAGGTCTGCCTAGCTGAGAGCCAATAACAGCCAGACAGGGATAAGGAAAGGTTGCTTTATTCTGCAGAAGAAAGGAGAGTTTTGTATCTTGGTACAAAGACTCTACTTCATACAAAAACCAAGAATTTTTTATATACACACACACACACACACACACACACACACAGGCTTCGGTCATGTTAGCATTTGATTGGTGGTTAGCAAACCTTGCACTTCTGCAACATGCTCAGCAAAAACCGGCTTGGGACCAGCTTTAACTGCCTCAAGACCAATAAGGGAAGACAATTCAAAAGTTCAGGCTACTGTGTCCATGAGGTGTCCGATTTCCTCTAATGGTTGCCAGCTATTACAAGGCTACTAGCTGTTCGGGAGTTGCTGCTGACTGTTACAAAAGCACAGAGGACCCTGTAGCTAAAGAAGTAAACACAATATAACAAAAATAAACCAACTGAAATCACCTTTAGGGAAAAAGAAAACAGAAGGCTTTAAAACACCAGGGAAACACAGTTTGTGCACTTAGATTTGTTTCACAAACCCAGTGTGCAAGGTTCATAACTCCCCAGGCTCCCTGGAATTTTGCCCATCCCTGTTTATGAGAATCCTGTTCTGTGACGTAGTCATTTTTTTTCTGCAGAAGAAATCACCATGTTACTCTATGTACCAGCCATAGAACCCCGTATTGTTACCGCTCGTCGTGATCAGAATCCTGGAGCCAGGAGCTTGGCCTTCTCTAGGTAGGGAGGAATCTGGAGTGGGGGTTTTAGATAAGCTGACAGAGCAAGATTATTTAAAAAAAAAAGAAAAGAAAAAAGAAAGAAACAACAGAAATTTCTGAGTCAGCTAATAAAAGCATCTGGTAATCATAAATTATAGTGTGTGCGACATTCACCCTTGAGCCAGATGCCCATGAGAGACTCTCCAAGCATCTCCAGTGACTTTGGGAAACATTTTCTGAGCAAGAAAATAATGTGTCAAAGTCACTGGGATTTGCTGGGGCACAGCTGGATGAGTCCTACAGCTCGCAGGGGTGAGTTGGTCGATCCCACTGCTTTGAGAGGGTGAAGGTCTGAAACTTGGCACTAATACACTGGTGAGCAGATCCCACTGTGCCAGGACTGTGAATCTTGACACTAGTGCACAGAGTCCTGACCTCGGCCCAGGGCTGTGGGACTAACCGAGGTCTCTGGATTTTTGGTTTATAAACAAACAAGGATCTCAGCTTCAGCCCTCTTGCCTCTTCCCAGCTGCACCAACTAAATCAAATTTTATTGAACCTGACTATGTTTTAGAGCTAAAGACTCCGGGTTTACAAATAAATATTTAACAACATTTCCTGCTGGTAAGAGAGTTGCTTCTCGAGACCCCGGGCTTGGTGCTAAGTGTTCCTGTAGCTAACTGCAAAGCAGCAAAACAAAGGGAAAAGCTTTAATTTGGCAAACACGTCTGTATCTGTTTCCTTCTCTCTCCATCATTCGTTTGCTCTCTCTCTCTCTCTCTCTCCCGCCTCCGCCTCCTTTTCCATCCAATAGATATATGTAGCCATCTGACAGCTGAAAACAGGCAGCTAGCCAAAAAGGTGTGTTTGGAGTCAGTTAATTGAAGCAGGTGAAGACCACACTGCACCCAACTCCAGACAGAGTAGGCTGAATGTTCCATTTAGGCTGCAGAAAGCCAGTGCTCTACAAACTGGAGCCTTTCAGCAAATTCCCAGCTCCTACCAGCCTGCTCTTCCTCTGCTGACCGCTTCTACTCCAACACCCATCCCCTGGTGTTCCAAAATCCATACGGCATTTATCCCTGCTGCTCTAGTAGCCAGCATTCAACAGAATACAGCAGCCCAGGAAAGCCTCCACTGTTCACCCATCTCGCCGTTATATCATCCCATTTTTCTTCCCCCTAGTCTCCCTGCCCGAGCACCTCCCTCCATTATCACCTGGTATCTAACAGTCTGTCACATAAAAGGAAAATGTAAATAAATTCTAACCTAAAACCCAGAACTCCTCAGCACTGTCTCAATATTGGCAGAGAGACAGGTCCATACCATGGAAAGGGAAAGATTTGGTGAGAAGAAGGGTCGTCTTGTGGCTAAGGCACTTGACGGGGGCTCAGGAGACAGGGTTTCTATTTCCAGCTCTGCCAGTGATCTTGGTTAGGTCGTTTCCCCTTCTGTGCCTCAGTTTCCCCTCCCATCTTTTGTCTGTCTTGTCTACTAGACTGTGAGCCTCTCTGGGGCACAGACGGTCTCTGACTTTGTGTTTGTACAGTGACTAGCACAAGAGCCCTGGTCTCCTTTGAAGTTTGTAGGTGCTACTATAATTCAAACAATAAGCGTCAGTAGCTCAATCTGTAGCAGCAGTCAATACCCAAACAAATTCTTTAATGAATGGGATAGCAAATAGAACACACTATAGAAATCAATGGGAACCCAATCAGTATGTTGAGTTCTGATTAGCTCTAATACAAAAGATACAGAGAGATTTAGAAAACAGCAATACAAAAAAATTCAGAGGCATGAAATGGTTCTGCACAAAAAGCTCAGGAGTTTTTACTTTACAAAGGAGATAAATCAGAGAGAACACAACAACGATACACAAAATAATGAATGGTGCAAAGAAAGTTAACAATAAGAAGAGATAGCAACACTCATGCTTCTGGCTGTAAGCCAACCACTAACTGCATGGGGTGGGAAGACACTTCCCCCAGGGGCATGTTCTTGCATAATTGTCAATTATGGATTTTTTGCACAATCTTCTGATGTATCTGGTTTTGGCAACTGTAAGAAACAGGATACTGGGCTAGATGGACCAGTGATCTGATCTGGTATGGTAATAGCTATTGTGAGGCTGCCATCTTGGCTGCCATCTCAAGGACTGAACCAGGGACCTCCAGAGCTACAAGCATGAGCTGCTACAGCTTCTGCTAAAATGCCCTTCTGACGAGTAGGCACATGCACCGAGTGGCTGTTGCCATAAAACATCAAGGGGATGTATTTAAGATGCCAATCCCCTTCTGGCATATGCAGTAAGAAGCTGTATCTGCTAAATGGCATGGGTCAGCACAGCTCTATCTAGCTTCTCCTGACTGCCAAACTACTACTTCCCTACCTGTTGCAAGACTGCTATGGAAACACAACCCAATTCCAGTTTGCCTAGCTCCTTCCATACAGACATTCTCCCTAAAATACTTGACTGAATTAAACAACACAGGTTTCAGAGTAGCAGCCGTGTTAGTCTGTATGCGCAAAAAGAACAGGAGTACTTGTGGCATCTTAAAGACTAACCAATTTATTTCAGCATGAGCTTTCGTGGGCTACAGCTCACTTCTTCGGATGCATAGAATGGAACACACAGACAGGAGATATTTATACATACAGAGAACACGAAAAGGTGGAAGCATGCATACCTACTGGAAGAGTCCAATCTAGATGAGCTATCGTCAGCAGGAGAAAAAAAAAACACTTTTGAAGTGATAATTAAGATGACCCATAGAAGGTGTGAGGAGAACTTAACATAGGGAAAGAGATTCAATTAGTGTAACGACCCAACCATTCCCAGTCTCTGTTTAGGCCTGAGTTAATTGTATCTAATTTGCATATTAATTTGAGTTCAGCAGTCTCTCTTTGGAGTCTGTTTTTGAAGTTTTTTTGTTGCAAAATTGCCACCTTCAAGTCTGTCACTGAGTGGTTAGAGAGGTTGAAGTGTTCTCCCACTGGTTTTTGAATGTTATGATTACTGATGTCAGATTTGTGTTCATTTATTCTTTTGCGTAGAGACTGTCCGGTTTGGCCAATGTACATGAAAGAGGGGCATTGCTGGCACATGATGGCATATATCACGGTAGATGTGCAGGTGAACGAGCCCCTGACGGCGTGGCTGATGAGATTAGGTCCTATGATGGTGTCACTTGAATAGATATGTGGACAGAGCTGGCATCGGGCTTTGTTGCAAGGGTAGGTTCCTGGGTTAGTGTTTATGTTGTATGGTGTGCGGTTGCTGGTGTGTATTTGCTTCAGGTTGGGAGGCTGTCTATAAGCGAGGACTGGCCTGTCTCCCAAGATCTGTGAGAGTGAGGGATCATCTTTAAGGATAGGTTGTAGATCTTTGATGATGCGCTGGAGAGGTTTTAGTTGGGGGTTGTAGGTGATGGCTAGTGGCGTTTTGTTATTTTCTTTGTTGGGCCTGTCCTGTAGTAGGTGGCTTCTGGGTACCCTTCTGGCTCTGTCAATCTGTTTTTTCACTTCAGCAGGTGGGTATTGTAGTTTTAAGAATGCTTGATAGAGATCTTGTAGGTGTTTATCTCTGTCTGAGGGATTGGAGCAAACAGCTGTATCTTAGAGCTTGGCTGTAGACAATGGATCATGTGGTGTGTCCTGGATGAAAGCTGGAGGCATGCAGGTAAGTATAGCAGTCAGTGGGTTTCCGGTATAGGGTGGTGTTTATGTGACCATCGCTTATTAGCACAGTAGTGTCTAGGAAATGGACCGCTTGTGTGGATTGATCTAGGCTGAGGTTGATGGTGGGATGGAAATTGTTAAAATCACAGTGGAATTCCTTGAGGGCTTCTTTTCCATGAGTCCAGATGATGAAAATGTCATCAATTTAGCGCAAGTAGAGTAGGGGCATTAGGGAACGAGAGCTAAGGAAGCGTTGTTCTAAGTCAGCCATAAAGATGTTGGTATACTGTGGGGCCATGTGGTACCCATAGCAGTGCCACTGACTTGAACGTATATATTGTCCCCAAATGTGAAATAGTTGTGGGTGAGGACAAAGTCACAAAGTTCAGCCACCAGGTTAGCCGTGATATTATCGGGGATACTATTCCTGATGGCTTGTAGTCCATCTTTGTGTGGAATGTTGGTGTAGAGGGCTTCCACATCCATAGTGGCCAGGTCCATAGCTGTTGCAAATCAAGGTTTCTCCATGAAAGTCAAGGGAGCTATGTTGCTTTACATCTGCAGAGGATCTGGCCCAGTGTGTGAAGGGATGGGCAGGGGGCCAGTGCTAGATGAGTGATGCAGGCAGGGAAGGTAGTACAAAGGGTCAATTGCTTTGTAATGGGCGGGAGCCAGCCCAAAAGAGGGGTTTTAAAACAAGGAGGGCAAAGAGCCAATCATCTGTCAAGTGGGGCATCAGGATCACGGCTCCATGAAGGAGCCTGCTTGGTGGAAAACTCTCTCTCACATGCATGACATTGAAGCCGCTTAACCTCAGTGTGTTTTTTCGGCCCCACTCTGCACTGAGCCTGGGTCTGTGTGTTTTTAAATTTACATTCCGGTGCAAGAGGCATGCTCTCTTCTTAGATCCCTTCTCCCTCCCTCAGTGAGATCGTTTCTCTCGCTGCTCACGCTTCAGTGACCCACCAGCAAAGAAAACATCCTGACAAGCGATCAATAAGTAATTGTGAAGGCAGCTCTGCCCACCTCTGGGGTGAGATGGTGAGAGAGAAATGAGACTTTTATGGCATGTTAAAAGGGTGCAGTGGGCAGTGAGCCACCCACCCCATCATCCCAAGGTCCAGGAGAGCAAAAGCTCAGTTCAGCATCACGTATCCCTGGCTCCCACAGAAGCTAGCGTCATTTGTTGGGTCAGTATTTTCTGCACTGGGCAATGGTTTGGAGAACAGGATTTTTCTGTTTGCAAAGGCAAAGAACAGGAGAGCTCCATTCAGTTGTGGAATAATCTCCCAAGAGAAGTGGTGGAAGCTCCATCACTTGAGACATTCAAAATTAAGTTAGACAAAGCACTGGAGAACAATCTACCGTATGGGAAAATCCTCCATTGGCCAGGCACATGTTCCAGTAAGCAGACTGGGTCTTTTCCTTCTTTAACTCCTCAGACTCCACCCACTCCTCTGAGCCTATTAAGTTCCTGACTCTCTGGAAATAAGGACTGGGCCACTGGAAATCTTAGTAGATTGCTTGAAGGGATGCTTGCTCAATGGGCAGATGAGAACTGAGAGAGTCGTGAACGAGATTTGATAGCCCCAAGAATAAACTCTAATGTAGCATGGGGATGTTTCCCTCCCCATTCCACTTCTAGCTGCCAAAGGAGGCAGGAAAACGCTGCAGTGAGAGAGAGGTTTATCAAAGGAGATGCCTCTGGTCTATGCAACCCCAGAATATTGTC
Organism: Gopherus flavomarginatus; assembly: GCF_025201925.1. Lineage (NCBI taxonomy): Eukaryota > Metazoa > Chordata > Testudines > Testudinidae > Gopherus > Gopherus flavomarginatus. The sequence goes on along the minus strand of NC_066625.1, from coordinate 55,765,268 downwards.
AGATAAATGCCCAAAGCCAGCCAGTGACAAATCTTTGGATGAAACCTTCTCTAATGCAACCAATGCAAACAGGCCTTCTTGGAAGAGCACAGTCCCCAGCCTCCAGAACTGAGTTTATTGTCACCTTCATGCTACTATAAAAGATAACCATCTTCTGTTCATGGCACAATGTGCCTGTCATGGAAAACCGGCTCTCTGCTCTACCTGCACTGCACATCTCCCATCATACACTGCAGGGAGGACTAGTTGCCTACATGAGTATTTGTTGGGTGCAACAAAATCTCTCTCTCTCGCTCTAGGTTCTGTGGAAGTGGCTGGTATAATGCACACTTGCTCTGCTGTGCTCTCAGTGTGACCCAGGTTGGAGACCCAGCCTATAGCCCTCATCTTTCCACCAATGTAGACTCACAGGGGTAAAGGAATACTGCTCTTCAGGGGTAGAAGGTGGGGCTGTGGATTCCTCCCCCGAGGACAGGGCTGTGCATTCCTCTCTTCCCCTCATAGACAGCAGGCAGCCACTGTGCATGTAAAGCGCCAGAAGGAGCAAGCTAGAGGGAGAAACTAGGGCACAAACTGGACCAAAATGAGGAGATGGGCAAAATCTCAAACCCTGATGTCCCCACAAATAGATTTCCATGCAACAGTCTTTAGGATAGAGCAGAAAGACCATCCTTAGCCAGAAAGAAGGAATCTCAGGTCCAGCTGATTTCCAAAGCACATCCTTAAAGGCCTCTTACCACCAATCGCAGAAATGGTATGTGGCCAGCAGCACCAGCACAGAGAGAATAAAACAGTGAGGGCCAAATTTAATGGTGGGTGTAAGTTGGTGTCACATCTGCCAGTTCCCACAATGTGTATGTTCCATTAGCTCAGTTTACCATGCACTTACCAAACTGTAAGGTACACCCGCACCCCTTACACACCCCCCAGTCACTGAAATTGCAGCAGATTCACCCCTGCGTAACTAAGAACGGAATTGGCCCCCTGAACCTTCAGTTGGGCATTGTAGTCAGTGGAGACTTCCCAGTTTACACCAGCTGAGGATCTGACCCACATACTCCCTTACACATCCTGGCTAGGGAAGTAGTGGGTCAGATGGCGTCAAAGTCAGTGCAAGGTGTCACTTACGGTGCACCCTGAATTCACTCTGCTATTCTAAACCTTGCTCTGCCTTCTCTTTCTCATCCTCCGTAGCCCACTCAATCTCCATCTTGCTTTTTTCTGGATTATTTTCCCTGATGGTAATTCTGGTTGATCAGAGGAATAATTTAACCCGTGGGCGCAGAGAGCCCAAACCGCCACTCCCCCCAACCCCACCATGTGTGCCTTCCATTTCCCTAAGCCTGGAAGGCCCCATCAGCTGTCTCTGAAGGAGGAGAAGAGCAAGAGGAATGGAGAGTTCTCCATTTGGATCCTGATTTATTACCCATCAGGCCACTTGATGCCCAGGCTTCCTGAGCATTCTGGCACTGTGACTGGAGGGTACTGCAATTTTCAATAAAGCACAAGTCCATTACTCTGGTCTGAATGAGAGAGAGCCTCAAACCCAATGGAAATGCTCACTCTGAGCTGGTCTATGTGCCTGAGAGTTAAACTGAGTGCTGAAGGCACCAGCCAATGGGAGCCAAGCAGGTGTTCGCTCCATAGCACCTGGAGGACAGGTGCAGCAATGGCATAAGTGATGCAAATGACCCGACTCTGCCCCATCAACGTGCCTGAACTCTGACATGCCAGGGTGACTGCCAAGTGTGAAGTGGCATTTCACATGTCGCTACCAAGCCCTTTGCCTGTCAGAGGAGACATCGATATCTGCTACTCATGTGGCCCCAACACCGTGGGATCTGACCACCTCACAAGCACTGATGAACTGATCCTCCCAACACCCCGGGAGGTACCATTATCCCCATGTTACACATGGGTGACTCAGGCATGGGAAGGTCTAATTGTAAACAAGTGTGTAGCCTTGGAGTTCCAATGGAACCACGCACGTGGGCAATGTTAAGCACGTGCTGAAGGGCTTTGCTGAAGTGAGGCCTACGGACTCACCCAAGGTTACGCAGTGTCAGCGGCAGAGCCAGGAACTGAACCTCTGTCTCTGGAGTCCCAGTCCAGTGGATTGACTAATATATGCTGGCTAACATAGATATCTATTAACAATATGTATTCTCTGCACCATATAGGTACTGGCATGCATTAAGCACTAGTGACATTAAGCACAAATACTGTAACAGTGATATGGCCTCAGTTGGCCTACACCATAACCCTGTTCACTTATGCTAAGTATCGCATAACTCCTTGCATTTGCTGAAGTAACCGTTTGGCATAAGCAGGGAGGAAATGTGTCAAAATCAAGATACATTTGTTCTGTGTTTTACTACAAACTAGGAAGTACCTTCACAGAGGTTGGACTAGATGACCTGAGGTCCCTTCCAACCTTAAGACTCTATGATATACCTGCACCTGCAACACTAGTATCCAAACCAAAGATAAGGAAGGAACAGAACAAGTCAGGGAACCGGGATAAACAGGGATTGGATTTTAGTGATATGTAAAGAGATCGATGTGTAACTTGTAAAATCATCATATAAATAATACCAGCAGAAATGTGTAACTTGGGAAGCTCCCCATCTGTGTAAGGCGAATGTACCATCGCTGCATGAGGCAGGTGCTCGGAGACTGGTATCGTATAGAACCTTTTCCTTGTACTATATTAATAAACCCAACTGAAGCTTATTATTTGGTTTCTTGAGTACAATATATTTCATAATGCACCAAAGTGTGGTCAAGCAATTGACTATACACTTGACCAACAAGTGTATTCACCACAAAGACCATCCTTCCCTCCTCACTGTATGGAAGGCTACCATACCTGGTGCTGGGTTTGTGATCTGGATGCCTTCCCCTCGGAACTGCACTAAGACCACCGGTCTATTCACGCCAGTCATGAGATAGTAATGAGTTTCTGGCCCTATCACACTGGGCTGGATATTTCCAGCTGTCTCAAGCTGAGACACCATACCTCACCACCGCTCTACTGCGCATCTCTGACAGTCATAAGACAGAGCACACAGCCTGAGTCTCCAGCAATCAGAGCTGATGTCTCTCGCAGTGACATTGGTGCACATGTCCTATATTTAATTTAAGGTTAGAATGTTCCTACTGGCAATGTTTTTGTTCCCACTGCACATTCCCTAAAATAACCTGACAATGAACGTGATGTTATTCTAGTTACATAAAAGGTATGTTCTATCCGTAGGAAGGCAACTACACCATTAAACAGGGATGGGCACAACGGACCAGATGCTCAGCTAGAGTCAACCAGCACAGCTCCATTCACTTCAGAGAAACTATGCTGATGTACACCAGCTAAGGATCTGGCCTGGCATTGTTAAATACACAGGATCATAAGACTTTCTAGTATGTCAGCACTGTGACTACAGAGTATACCCATGAAGATAGGATGACATTAAGATAATTCATCAGCAGTCGACACTGTGCAAAGCCAATGCGATAGCAATGCGTGCTAGGACAGATAGTAATAATACATCAGACAGTCAGAATATTATCCCTGGGATGATGTCATAAAGCCGCAGGATGTCACATGGACAGTATTATTGTATATCACCGCACAGAGCGTGGCATGGCCTAGATGCTTAGATCCTGAGATGATGGGTAACTTGGCTCGCTAGCTAGCTAGAGCAGTCTACACAGCCCATGCACAGCATTGGGACGGTGTTGCCAGTGTGGTTTGGTGACAGTGGTGAGCACGTTGTGCCTGCAGTGAGCGTACAGCAGCTCCGTGGTGTTATGCTGTTCTCACGGTGGCTGTGCTTCGATCACACAGTGGCAAGGGCTCTATGACGGTCCATTGCTCTAGAGGCAGATCATGCAGCAGTCTCCTAGTGGCAAAGGTTGGTGCCAGGGTGGCTCTCTCATGATGGGCAAGGCAGCATGGTGATCTCACGGCCCGAAGGGCACGAGTGTGCAGCAGTCTTACAGCGGTGAGAGTCCTGTGACTGCGGCATCCTGCTGCTCTCCCATCAGCTGTGACGCTGTGACTTTTTTCTGTGTTCCACGCTTTCCCCATCCGGGCCCTTGTCACTGGGACATTTCCTCTCTCGCTCTGTGTCCACAGCCATTTGGGACACTGGCCGGCCCTGCCATCATTTCTAGTTGGGACTCCACGGGCCGGAGAGCAGGCAGCGATTTGGAACTTTGGTTCTGAAGGTGACACTGGTGTATTTCAAGAGACAAAAGCCCCAGCCTTGTCTGTCTATCTCATTGCAGGGCTCCTTGCTGCCAGCCTGATCTCTATCTCTCTCCAGGTTATCATCAAGTTTATTTCACATAACAAAAATATTGCCCCAGGAATTTCCAGAGAAGGGGGAGATAAAAATGAATGAAAGAAAGAATGAAAGGACAAAGGAGAGAAAGAGCCTCCTTGCAGCCTTGCTATCTTCGGGCTGTTTTTAAATGTATAATTCTTCTTGCTCCCCCCAATGCTTGTTTGATTTTGCATTATTTATAGCTTGTCTTCAGGCGAGTGTTTGTTGTTATTGTTTCATTCAACAATAAAACAGATTAGATAAAAACAAACTGTGCTGAGCTGGGGCTGGATCGGCTTGTCCTCCAGTCCGTGATGCAATGGACTGAAGGGCTCTGCAGGAATCAGCTGCTTTGCAGGGCTGTCAGGCTTCTGCACAGACGCCCCATTGTCCTTGCTGACCTAACAAAGAGGAGTTGCATTTCTCCTTAACGATCACCCCCTACCCCGTTGCAGAAGTGGCTCTCTCTTCTCCTCCCCCCAAATTCTCTGTTGCTGTGTAACCCACACGCCTCCTGGGTGTGGTGTTGTCCCATCTAGTGGCACTGAGACCACAGAGAGAAAGATAAAATGAGTCTGCTCTACAGCCTTAGCTAACAGCCAGGTGGCTTTTAGCTCATGTGGTAGAGGCTCATGCACTAAGTTCCAGAGATCCCAGGTTCGAGCCCGATGACCGGGGTCTATTGGCGTTACAGTTGCATAAGGTGGGGTAAAATCAATGGGCTTCAATCCAATGGCAATCTTCCCATTGGGCTTAATAGGCGTTGGTTCAGACCCTATCAGCCAGATGTTCCAAAGAACTCAGCTCTCATTAGGCACCTAAATAAGTGGCCAGGATTTCAATTGCTCAGCACATGCAGTGCACGTTGCAGCATTGCCAGCTCTCACAATATTTGGTGTTTTGCTCAAAGCACGAGCCCCTGGAGTCACGGGGATACACTCAACCTCTACTTCACTAGAGTAAGTTTCTAGCTATCCTGGTAGCAGAGAGAAGCTGGAAACTCTTGGTGCTAAAGGTTTAAAAGCCAGGAGTGAACCAGAACTCCAAATGTGGGTGTGGTTTATTTGTTTTAAAACTCCCATGATTTTTAAGGCGATCTCCTGAATTTTGGGGCTTGGCTCATGATTCTTGAATGCTCAGCGTTGATGATGCTGATGCTGATGCTGGGTGCTGAATGCTTCTGAAAATCTGCGCCCAGAGCTCTTGAAAACACAGTCCCATACATCCGGCTAGCAAAACCTGTTTGCACGGTGTTGCACAAGGAGTTAGGGACCAGGCTCGATTCCCTGGAGCAGCACTTTAGCATGGCCAGGAAGCTGCTGCATTACAGATGAAATACATGATCATTTTAATGTCTTCAATAATGGCTTAAAACACGTTTGCAGCTTCACTCAGCAGCAGCTCCACCACGGGGTGCCCCTTTCCCCATTCTCCATCCCTTCCTCCAACGCTTCAGCAGCCACTCATGCAGCAAGCCTACAGATGCAGGGAAACAGGAGCCCAGGAGAAGAAGCTCACCTCTGGCCAGCCGTAGATTTTTTCTGTAGGCTGAAAGAGGATGATTTCTCCACACCCCAAACAATGATTATCATAACAAAGAGAATGCACCTTAGGCTTTGTGAGAATACATGTAATCACGGGGAAATATTGTGTGTTTAAATTAAAATGGAAATGGAAGGCCAGTTTCCATTTCAGTTCAGCTTCTGTATTATTTCATCTGGAAAAGGATAAACAGACTGAGTACAAATCAGTTTAGTGGCAACAAATAACGGCAGCTAAATCCAATGGTTTCTCAGAGCAAGTCATAACACAAAGCCAAAGGGACAGTGGGAGATCCAAGACATACAGCAGTGCAAAGAAGGAGGAGTTAGGGAGGTGTACGAACAGGTATGGGGCTTGCCCTGTGCAGGACAGACGGGACTCAGATCTGAGCAGCTCAATGGTGTTGCGTTGCTATTCTGCCCTGGCACAGTCAGTTGCTCAGGAAGCCCTTCTCCGAAGCACAAGGAGGCAGTTGGCTACTTTCCCATTTGGTGGGTCCTTCTCCAGCCATCCATTCTCTGTCTCTGGTGCAACCCAAGAGGCAGTGTAAAGATGCTGGCCTGGCGATGTGAACACCAGAATGACACCCCAGCTGAAATTCATCCAGCCCTGCTTGGAACAGTGGAGAGGTTCACCACTGAGCGGCCTCTTCTCTCAGTGTGGCTGGCCACAAATAATCAGGTCCAATTCATTCAGGAAGGGAGGACTCAGGCAAGTGTCATCAGTAGAGTTGGGCAGAGGATGGAAATTCCGTTGTTAGAAGGATTTTGAAATTTGGCTTCCTTTCAATTCGGAACAAACCCTGAAAATTTCAAAATCCTCCTTTGAAGGGAAATTGTTTTGGATCCATCAAAATATTTCATTGTGACTTGGACTTTTTAAAAAACGTATCTTTCAGTAGAAAACACACTATACTACAAAATGGAAACACCAACATGAAAAGTCTTCAGAATGAAAAATCAAAACATTTCCTTCCGACAACAAGATATTTCAACATTCTTGGAACTATTTTCCCGAAAGAAAAGTCAGCAAAATTGTCGGATTTCGCAAAGTGTTTCAGTTTGGACAGAACTGCATTTTCCAGTAGAAAACAGTTCCACTGAAGTCTTTCTAACCAGCTGTAATCATTGGCCACATCTCCCTACAGCTAATCTATCACAGAGGACAGGTCTATCAATAGCTATTGGCCAGTGTGGTCAGAGACGCAACCCCATGGTCTGGGTGCCCCATAACATCTGACTACCAGAAGCTGGGACTGGACGACAGGGGATGGATCACTCTATAAATTGCCCTGTTCTGTTTTTTTCCTCTGAAGCACCTGGCACCAGCCACTGTTAGAAGTCAGGGTACTGGGCTAGATGAGCCATCGGTTTGACCTAGTATGGCCGTTCTTGTGTTCTTATCTAGGCTCATCCACTCACCAAGCTAGACTCTGTGGCTTACTTGGATTCAAAGGGCTGACCTCTCTTCTCGTTGAATATACTCCTGGCTAAAACTGGTCAAGTCTCTTCCATGCACGTTTACCCTATCACAGGGATTCTCAAACTTCATTGAACCGCGGACCCCTTGTGACAGCAAAAATTACTACACAGCCCCAAGAGGTGGCACCGAAGGCTAAGCCTGCCCAAGTCCCACTGCCCCAGGCGAGGGGGCCAAAGCTGAACCCCAAGGGCTTCAGCCCAGGCAAAGGGCCTGTAACCCTGAGCTCCGTCACCAAGGGCTGAAATCCTCAGACTTTAGCTTCAACACCAGGCAGTGGGTCTTGGGCTTTGGCCCAGGGCAGTGAGGCTTTGGCCCGGGGCCCCAGCAAGTCTAATGCCAGCCCTGGTGACCCCATTAAAATGGGGTTGTGACCCTTTTTGGGGTCCCAACCCACAGTTTGAAAACTGCTGCCCTATTACATAAGGAAACTTCTACCCTCTGCTAATGGCAGCTCCTTTCTTACTTTCAGTTTAGTCCCTCTTGAGTTACTGTTCCCAGTGATTATTTCTTTGGCGTGCTCAGCACTACGTGACATCTATAGATAAAGACAACTCCTGTCCCAAAGAACTCAGAGCCACAGTCTCAGCTGATGTAGCTTCGCTGAAGTAAATGTATCGATTTACCCCAGCTGAGGTTCTTCCGCTCTGACACTCTCCTCCATGCACCGCACTCGTGTAAGAGTGTCTTGCATGGGATGAGGACGCGACAAGACATTGCTGGAACATAAGCAAGGAGCTGCAAAGCTGGGATTAGGATGCTGGCCCTAATTCGTCACTGCCCTGCCGCTTGTGAAAAGGGAGCACAATCCACAAACAAATCAGAATGGGAACACATTACATTGGTGCCCATGGTGACATGAGGGAAGCTCCTGTAGGGAGAAAGAACTAGGCCCTTACAGGCTGGATTCTTGGACGGTAGCTCCACTGATTGCAATGCTGATTTATACCGAGGATCTGGCTCCAAAAGTTTACAGTCCATGTTCTAACTCATGCTAAGGTGGTGCAAAGGGAACAGAAAGCTGCTGGGGGAGAGGGATAGCTCAGTGGTTTGAGCATTGGTCTGCTAAACTCAGGGTTGTGAGTTCAGTCCTTGAGGGGCCACTTAGGGATTGGGACAAAAATCTGTCTGGGGGTTGGTCCTCCTTTGAGCAGGGGGTTGGACTAGATGACCTCCTGAGGTCCCTTCCAACCCTAATATTCTATGATACCTGGGACTGACCCTGGGGAAGAGGAATCTCTGGCTGGTGTAGAACATTACCTCCCCATCAACATAGTAGGTGGGATGGGGAGAGAAGGTGGCCAAAGCTCAGTATGCTTTGGCAGTTCCCAGCCTGCACACCAGCCCTTTGGGAACTATTATAAGCCAGTTTAGTTTAGAGCAGCCTGGGGGCTACTTTAAGTTACGCGAGGGGCTAGGCTGGCACCAAGGATCAGGGAAGTGCAAAGGTGGGCCTTCTCTGCAGCTTCGCTCAACTGTGAGGATCTAGCTCTACATTCCCACCCCTTCCATTTCTGGAAAGGGCACAGAGATCTTGTCCTCTGTACGAAAACTGCAGCTCTCCAAATGCAGGAGAAGAATTAAAACATCCAACAGGTTAAAGTTACAGCCATGTGGGCCCCTTTTTTGACACTGGCACTGATTATAACATGTTGCTATGGGCAGAGGTTTGGGTTGGGGGCTGCTGCTTTGGGCATCCCAGGGCTAAGAGCCTCCTGCATGATTTATCTGATTGTTTGCGCCAATCCTCCTGCCTCTGTCCAGTCCAGAAAACAATGTCTCAGTTTATTCCAACAGCCCTCCAGGTAGACCCCAGCCATCCTGTGCTCCTCAAGCACACCCCCTTGCTCATCTCTTATGGTCTAATGACTACAAGGCTAATTTTCTTAACCTGGCCATGTGACTCTAACCTTGAGATCCTTCATCCTCCTGTGTCTTTCTCAAGCCTTCAGTAGGCTTCCTCTTGTACACTGCCCACAGTGCACTAGGTGTCCTCTTGATGGCCTTGTACAAAAAGCTGGAATGAGTCTTTGATTTGTTCTGCTCCTCTATTGATACACTCAGCATTCTGTTTGCTTTGTTAAGTGTTGCCAGGCACTGACCTGATGGTGTTTTAAGTTGCTCTCATCGATAGCCCTGGTTCCTTTTCTTCATCGGCCTCTAGCAGCATGTATTCATTTAAGGCATAGTGATGGCTGGTATTTTTTGATCTAATCCTTGTTATTTCTTATTTCTCCATGTTCAACTACATGGGCCTCTTGTCAGCTGATACTAGGGAAAGAAACAAACTGCTGGCCACATAGACAGCACCACTCGGTTTCAAAACAAAAACACTGTACACAATAATTTCAGTGTTTTCCTGAAATACTTAATGAACCACAGGCCAAATCTGAAGGGCCTTATTTGGGTACATTTCCATTAGACGCCGTAAGAGTTCTCCCAGAGTGAGGCTCAGGAGATATGGAGCACGGAGCTCAGATTCTGGCCCTAAATGGATAGAGAGTTCACTTGATTCCCACTTGCAATGCAAACTCCTGAAATAGAGCAGCTCTTTAAATGCACACAACAACACTAAACAACACTTTAGGACAGGAAGTGAAGAAAACTGTATTCAGATGAAATTGGCAATAGGCAGAATGGAATTGCCCAAGCTGGCATCTGACCAGGGTACAGTTCAAGGATTAATACCCCCTATTCTGGCAGAAACAATGTCATAAGGCCAGGACCTCAGCTGTGCATCTCATCTGGAAGATGGCATCTCCAGAGATACAGTACCCCCTAATGCCATGCAGGGTGTCAGCTCAGGGCTGACTCACAGGGAAGAGTGCCAGCTGCTGAGCCATGTGTGCCACCCACTGCCTGTAGCACCCTGGGGGGGAAGATTCTCCATAACCCTGTACCTTGTGCAGTCATTTACACTTGTGCAAAATGGATGTAAAACCCTACCACTAGGGGGAGGAAGTGAGGGATTCTGATGGGGTGCCAGAGCTGGCAATGGTGACGAAGGGCAGAGGACAATTGAGCCCCTGGGTTTTCCTGTACACCCAAGGACTAGACAGCCTGGACTCTGCTTACTTGGTGAGACCTGATTGTATCCCAGCCTGTAATGGCACAGCTGCCGGGGATCCCAGTGGATGCTCCCCCAGCTGGAGTGGGGGTGGCAGCATCTAGGAAGGAAGGCTGCCCTTAGGCAGCTGTCAGGGAATCAAGGAGTGCTAGCTACTAGCAGATAAACGCAGGGCACTCAAGTCACACCACCCTCAAAGGGAGATGCCATTGGAGAAGTGCATTCTGGTTCGGAACAGCAGGGGAAACTAGTGCGATTCCTAGTGCTAATAAACCATGGGTTGGGTTGGGGCTACTAGCCCAGGGGGAACCCCTTCCAACATTTGTTTCACATGAGATCCTGTCTCTTTGGCTCTCTCACACTGCAGAAAATGGATAGTCCACACTCTTAGTAGCATGTTCCTTTCTCATTGACAAGGAGGAGAAAGGAAAATACAGGTTCAGAGTGTCAAAGAAGAGGAGGGTTTATTGAAGCACTGCAGAGAGTCATTGCCCTTGGGAGGCAGCCTCCCCGTAAGGCACTCAGCCTTTCCCAGTCACCTCCAGCTTGTCTCCAAGGTCTGAATTATTAGTTGCTTCCCATTTCACGCAAGAAATCTTGAATCTAAACAATGAGCCGAAAGAACAGATCACACCCCAATCTTTCTGCCTTGTCTTCCTGTGAGAATTCCCCATCAGAGACCAATCCAATTAAGGTGCTGGTTATGAAATTAACCATAATTACAAGAGAGAGATTTAATGTTTTGCATTCTGATGAAGAAACAGAATGGCAACAATAATAATCAAAAAGATTTTGCCCTTTTGAGATAACACAGAGCAATGTAGGAGAGGGAGAGAGAAGGAGGTGAATAGTAAAAGCGTGATAGACAGGACCAAGGGGAAGAGAGAGAAGCAAAGGGTTTGAGACATAGGCCTTGTCTACATCACAAAGTTGCAGCGCTGGTGAGGGGGTTACAGCGCTGCAACTTAGGAGGTGTACACATCTGCAGGGCACCACCAGCGCTGCAACTCCCTGTTTGCAGCGCTGGCCGTACTCCCGTTTTGTCTCGGGTGCAGAGGATCCAGCGCTGGTGATCCAGCGCTGGTAATCAAGTGTAGACACTTACCAGCGCTTTTCTTGACCTCCGTGGAATAAGCAGGTATCCCAGCATACCTGAGGATACCTCTCTGGTAATCAAGCAGGTCTCCTTCCCCGCGGTTTGCTCCGGTGTTCTCCGAATCCCCCCCCGCAAGCAGGTCTCCTTCCCCGCGGTGTGCTCTCGCGTTCCCCGAACCCCGGTGCAAGCAGATCTCCTTCCCCGCGGTTTGCTCTCGCGTTCCCCGAACTCCCGTGCAAGCAGATCTCCTTCCCCGCAGTTTGCTCTCGTGTTCCCCGAACCCCCTCCCCGCAAGCAGGTCTCCTTCCCCGCAGTGTGCTCTCGCGTTCCCCGAACCCCCGTGCAAGCAGGTCTCCTTCCCCGCTGTTTGCAGGGGGGTTCGGGGAACGCGAGAGCAAACCGCGGGGAAGGAGACCTGCTTGCGGGGGGGTTCGGGGAACGCGAGAGCAAACCGCGGGGAAGGAGATCTGCTTGCAGGGGGGTTCGGGGAACACTGGAGCAAACCGCGGGGAAGGAGACCTGCTTGCACGGGGGTTCGGGGAACGCGAGAGCAAACCGCGGGGAAGGAGATCTGCTTGCAGGGGGGGTTCGGGGAACACTGGAGCAAACCGGGGAAGGAGACCTGCTTCCCTGCGGTTTGCTCTCGCGTTTCCTGAACCCCCCTTGAAGCCGCCCAACAGCGCTGCAGTGTGGCCACATCTAACACCACTTGCAGCGCTGGTTGCTGTAAGTGTGGCCACTCTGCAGCGCTGGCCCTATACAGCTGTACTAATACAGCTGTAACAACCAGCGCTGCAAAATTGTAGATGTAGACATACCCAGAGAGGGAAATGAAGGAGGAAAACGACAGCAGTGGAATGGCAGAGAAAGGAGGGGAAAGGTGCAGAGATAGAGATTAAGAGAATGGGAGCGGGGAGGGCGATCAGAAAGGGGGGGGGGGAGATGTACAAATCTCCGTAGCAAAGGTGTGGAGCTTAACAGTGCCCTGCATTTCAAGGGGATATTTATAACGATTGAGTCCCGTTTAGACCCCTTCAGGCTAGGAAACCCCAGCACAGAGGGAAACTGCTGGCTGACGGGCTGGGCAGAGGATCCTGAGAGTAATGGAGAAACAGGAGAGCAGTTAAAGGAGCATGGAGCTGAGGTAGTTAAGGGCACACAGGGATGAGCATATAGGAACCAAGCAGTTATCTAACTAGCCTGGCCTGCTGACCCTGACAACCGCCTGCCTTACATACTTCAGAGGAAGGGGTTTTAGCCAGACATTTTTCTGGTCTCCCAAGCTGTTGGACAGGAGTGCCACACACACACAATGAACTCACCCTCAGTGCAGTAGGGGAGCATCACTCTCCATGTTTTACAGACGGGGAGCTGAGGCAGAGAGAGTAAGGCACTTGCCCTAGCTCATACAGGCAGACAGCGGCACAGACAGAAACTGAATCCAGATTTCCTGACTTGCAGGCCAGACCCCAAGATCATCATTCTTCACTGCAAGCTTTACCACACACAGAGCTAACCGGGCAACAGGTTGCTTGTCCTGACACCCTGATCATGAGACTTGTACCTGCCGCCACACTAGCTAGGCTCTCTCTTCCTTGTTCAGATGAAGGCAGGCATCTTCGTAGCTACAATTTGCTATGATTAAGGTCACGTGATAATTTCAGTAATAAGCCCGTTTTTAATATGCGCATAACTTTCCAAAACATTCCCATTTGGGGCTGAAATTCACCAATTCTGCCTCAAGCGAATACTTTCCTGAGAGCTTGTGAAAATCCTTTCAGCTGGTGTTGAGATGAGCGAAGGAGGGAAACATTCACTTTCCCTATTTTTTAAAGGGCTCTTACACTTTCTCCTACATGGCTACAGCATACGAGTTAACCCTCACTGAAGACTAGCGCCTTTGCAAGAATTGACTTGGATATCACAAGACCATGTAGAAACTACACACTGAGCATCCTATTTTATTCTATTCTAGTACTGCCATCGTCACCACAGCACCGGAGTGCCTGCCCAGAGTGCATTAAGTAATGTGCCCAACATCTGTCACATGCAGTTCATTTTCTGTCTCATTCTCTCCCATGCAAGGGTTGCACATTAGCCATAATTCTCATGCACAATATCTCCTGGACTTCCAGCATGGAATGCACCACCCAGCTACCCCTTACCAAGGAGTTGTGGGTTCCTGCTACTGGCAACCTCTCTATTTTCTGTATTATTCTCTGCCCTCTAGTGAATCTTATTCATTTTTAAACCACTGCTGTGCACTGAGCAGACATCTTCTTAAGCCACCCCCCACAACTCCTCCTCCCACCCCAAAAGCTTATAGTCCTTAAATGGGTCCTTCCAATGTGCATTACCTGGCACTTGTGTGCATTGAGTTCATCGGCCATTGCATTGCCAACTCTCCTACACTTACTAATCTTGTCTACTACAGCCTAGGGACCAACCAACATTGCAGCTGCCTTACGCCAGGTGCTGTACAAACATGGAGTGGTAGATAGTCTCTGTCCCAAAGAGTTTACAATCTAAATAGACAGGACAGACACAGGGTAGGGGAAAGGGATAGAAACAGGCATGCAGAGTGATCTATGTGATTGCAGCAAATGACATGCTCATTCCGACTCCCTGCACCCCCAATTTCGATAAATCCTTCAGGAGTTTGTCATGATGCTCCCTGTAGTCTGGTCTAATCCCAGTAAACTGTGTTAATTAGTATATTCAGTAATTTGAGTCCCAGCACTGATGTCAGGGTTCCCAAATTATTCATTCACTCTTGACCTTGGCGTCCTTTCTTTTCTTATGGCAAGACTTTCTCTTTCACTCTTGGATTGCCAAGTTTCCTCAACACCTTCTCCTGTGGGACTTTAATAATAAAACCATCTGAAAATCTAACCTGCTTTATTTTTGCTAAGAGTTTAACTCCCTCAATGCATTCTGATAGGTTAGAGAGGCATGCTTTACCCTTACCATAGCTGTGCTAGTTTGCCCCTATGACAGCTGAGATTTTCAAAGCAGACCAGAGAATTTAGACACACATCTGCTATTGAAATGAATGAAAGGCATGCATCTCAATCCCCTAGGTCGCTTTGAAAATCGCAACCCACGTGCATATTTATTTCCAATGACATATCTATCTTTTTTTGCAGCCAGTTTTCCTAGCAATGAAGTAAGGCTGGGCTGATAATTCCTGGGGTGAACCTTACCACTTCTTCCAAAGATGGCAAAGACACCCATCACCCGCTTATCCTCTGTCTGGTAGCTGGTTTAAAATGCCTTATGCCTCTTGGTTAGTGGTCAACTGTAAGGGCTAGCATTCTCCGCTGGATGTCAGGACTCTGGAGATGAATTCTGGGATTGGGAGGGATGGAGGAGGAGGAGGAGTCAGCCATGGCATGGGACCTATGTGCAAATGGAAGGAGAAGTAAAAAACAAACCCAGCCACTTCCATGAAGCCACAAGGGAGACTTCAATGTGGGGCAAGAAGCTGGGTCTGTGACTCATGAAATATCAGTGGTTTTGCTGTGCACCTTTACCAGAGCAGCAGTTATAGCTTTGCAGCCCCCTTCTCCCCTTCACCCAACCCTTTCTCCAGTGCAGGTAACACCCCCCATCCAGCCCTCACCCCAGTGCAGGCAGCCACTTCACAGTCCAGTAGACCCCTGTCCAAGCTGAGAGTCACCCTTTATAGATGCATTCTTCCAGGCTCCTGGAGACATCTCCCTTCACCCAGCCCAGGTGACAAGCTCCTTCACCCATCTCTACCCCAGTGCAGGCAGCCCCATTATAAAGCCTCTCTTCCAGCTGTAGTTTACCCCTTTTTCTGTCTCCCTATTTATCAGCATAATAGAGTGACTGGGCCAAGTTTTCTCCCAATGCAGTTCCTTTGATTTCATTGGAGCATTGTCCATTGGCACCAGCAGATTATTTGGCGCAATGGCTTTATGAATGTCTATGCGGTCACGTTGAAAATCCAGCCCAGATCAATAGCAAACAAAAGCTGTGGCTCCCAGATGGCTACCCAGCAGCATAGGGTCTCAGCCCGTTCCTGAAGGACAGGTCTCCATATCAGTATGGGTGCTAATTGGCAGCAGATTCAGGGCAAGGCCCTGGAGACATGAATGGGCCCTGCATACGCTCTCAAGTTGGTCCCTTCAGGACTGAGGCTCATTGGGGTGGGCAGCATGGGGGAAGCTTGCACTGTTGCTCCCCTTTCAATGGGTAAACATAGGGCTGCAGTCTCCAGGTCTGTCAGTCCTTGCTGCCCCTTCCACTGATGCTGGAAACGTCTCTGAGCAGACGCATGACTGGACAGTCTCTGGGAAACCACTCTGTGTTGTTGTTGTAACAAGGTGTTCTCAGGGCCATACCCACCCTCGGCAGGGCAGGGTGGAGGGGGGCTATTGGCCATCAATGGATGGTTCCTTGATGCTGGACGATATCTCTCAGTCTGGGGCATTTCCCTAGCTCCCATCATGGTCAATCACCCCCCAGCAGAGCCCACAATAGCTGGACCTGTGTTGGAGCACAGAGAGGGGAAAGGTCTGGGCCCTTTGCCTGCTCCCTGTGCCCCTCGTCTTAGCTCTGACTCCTTTCTGGGCCAGCTGACCTGACCTGCGCTTCCATCCTGCTGTTGTCAGTGATGAATGATGCTTGGCACTGCCTGCCTGTGCTAAAGAGGAGACGGGGCCTTTCATGGCGTTTATTAGCATTTATTCGATTACAGGGTCAAGCAGACAATTAATGGCACCTGCCCGGTTACATCCATTGCTGTACAATCCGTCTAACTAGAGCCATTCCCTGCTTGCAACACTTCCTGAGCACAGGGGTGATGGTCACACTGCTCTGACATGAGCCCAATCCATCACCATGTCACCTTCTGGGGCAAGCTGATCTCTGCCTCTCCCCACTAGCACCAGTCAGGAAGGGGGGGCAACGTTCTTGTAACAGGTTAAAGGTCCTCCCTCCCAGTTGTGTTGTTTCTCTCTGATGATCCATAAGCTGTATGATGGGTTAACAGTGACTGCGATTAACTGAGATAATAACTAGGGGGTCAGGCACTTTCATTGTCTCTACTTCCAGCTCCCGAGCCTCTAAGGACAACTTCCCTGTCTCACCCCTGAGATCTGCTCTCCAGGAGGGATGCTGGTCCCTCCAGTCTGCACTATTCACTAGCACCATCTCCCCTGCAGCCAGCAACTAGCCAGGGGCTCCCTGCTCTGCCTCTATCAATAGAATGCCCCAGACCTGTCTGCAAAAGCATATGGACCTTCTGCAGCTGGAAAACAACCGCTCAGCGGGAGCCAGAGCGAAAGTGCAAGGCTTGCTCCTTGCAGCCTCCTTGACAGGTGATAAATGCAGGACAAATGGAGAGGGAGAAGAGACAAAAATAACCAGGACAGTGGGAGGACCCAGAGAGAGAGAGCCGGGGGGTGGGGCTGGGTGAAGAGAGAAAATGAGAGAGGACCCAGTCCTCAGCTGATGTAAACCAACCTAGATGTTCCATTGACTTCAGCGGACCAATGCTGATTTACACCAGCTGAGAAGCTGGCCTAGTGCATGGAGAGCAGAGAGCAGCAGAGACAACATGATGGGAAGAGAGAGATAAGGGAGGGGAAGGGAGGAATTGGGGGGGGCAGAGAAGATGGTAGATCCAGAGAGAGAGATACTGATGGGAGTGAAAAGAACGGACAGCTGGAGAGAAAGAAAAAGCATCCCTGAGGAGCATACGTGCCTCTCTGGCACCGGGAGCTCTTGGCTCATATTCAGGAGTTCAGGGAGGGTGCGGTTGGGGATTCCTGTTTCCCACACCCCGACCAGCATTAAGGGCACTCACACATTTAGCCAGCGTCCTCAATCTGCCACAAACCCACTGCAGTCCAAGGGCCCTCAGCCCATCTGTTGTTCACGTGCAACTTGGGGAGTTGTGTGTGCTTGACTGAGGAGATAAACTGCCACCAGAAGGCTTGCTTGTTTGAGGCTGATCATGGGTTTGTTTGTTTTTTTTGGTTAGTGTGCATTCTTAGAGAGCACCCAACCATGTCCAGTCCAGTCAGGGCATGTCCATGCAGACACCCCACCCCACATCCCCACACATACATGGCCCCCCTCACATATCTACCATCACCTTCCACACAGCAAGGCCCCAAATGCGGGTATCAGGCCACCATCTCTCCTGCTACCTCTCTATACGCTCAATAGTGACGCAAACCACCAAGGCCTCCCTCCCTAGTGCTCGTCGTCAGTGGTGTTACTGGTTGACAGAGCCACCGTGAAACTGATCCTTATCTCCCTAGCCTGTGGATACTACCTGCCTTTTCCAGTCCCTTGATAGAAACCTTTCCCAGATATTGTACAATCAAAGGTACTATGGTCTGAGAAAAGATATGCAATCTCCGACTCCAGGCATGAAGGAGATGGCGTGAGAATTAGAGCAACTTGATTCAGACGGAATAAGAATGGAACCAAATCTTTGCTCAGGACTCAAACAAACCCTTGGGGGTTCCTTTAATTCTCTATCTTCTCCCACTAGCCATGTTTCCTTTGAGAGGGTGACTTGGAGCACCTCCTGGCTCACTTTTTGACTTTAAGCACCAAAATACCAAGAGAAAGGCTCATCTCAGAGGGTCTCTCTCCTTACCTGATGGAGTAATAGAGGAGAATAATCAAGGGAATGGATATATATTACATACATACATTACAGGAGCATTAAGACTGCAAAGGCAACACTCAAAAGTTGGGAAATCCCCTAGTTAAGGTTGCCTGTGCATCCCTAAGTCAGCCCCCTTGTGCGAATGAATTCCAAATCAGTCTTTAATTGCCACGTGCTATTCAAACCTTGCCCTGAAGACGGAATGATTAATTTCCCATGGGTTTTTCTGTGGCACTCACCACTGTAGTGGTCAAGTGCTTCACAAACATTACTTTATTTTGACAACACCCTGATGAGGCATTAACCCCATTTTACAGAAGGAGAACTTAGGCACAGAGAGATTAAGCTCAAAAGTGTCCACAAAATTCAGGGTGTCCCATATGAGCTTTCTAGGCCCTGATTTCTCAGAGTACTTAGCACTATAGAGTGTGTGATATGTTTGAAGCACGACTCCCGTTGACTTCAGTGGCAGCTCTGAGTAGTCATTCTGCAAATCAGAACCCAGGGTCTAAAATCAAGCACCCTGAAATATGAAGAAATCACAGTTGAAGGCTCCATCCTGGCTTCTCATCTCAGTTCCAGTCTCTTCAGGCAGGCTCCCTGTCCAAGTTCCAGTCTTCACCCCATTCTTTCTCTCTAGTCCCCCCTTCCCCAAGCTCCCCCCCTCAAGCTCCTTGCCCAGCCAGTCTCAATCTTCACCTCATCCAACCTCAGATTCTCTCAGCCCAAATGGCTGTTTTCTCCCTGTACTTCCCCCCTTTCACTCTCCTAGTCTTCATTCCAGTCCCTCCCTCTTCCCCTCCCCATGTTCTTTGCCCCAATCTACTCCCTTATAGTCCAATAGAAGGAACTGTTGGATGACCTTAACAACAGGCAGGCTCAACCTATAATACAGTGGGGATGTCCTCAGGGTGGCTGTATGGGAAGGTTACATGGGCAATGGAGGGGATAGCCAGTGTACGTGAGAGATGCAGACCCAGGTGACTTACAGAGGTTTGACATGGTTCTGAACAAAGACCCAAAGCAGAATACCAGGGCTGGCTGGGCTGAAGGCACTGGCACCAAGCCTGCTGCTGTGGTTTTGGTTCTGATCCAGTACGGGGCCAGGCCTATTTCCTATAGTGGGTGTAGATGATTCTTCAGAGGAGAATGGTTTGTGAGATGCTGTGGCTCCCCCGAACTCTAGCTCTGTACCAGACCTGCACACCACTTCCTTGCCCTGCCTCCTCACCGAACTCTGGGTGTGTACTGGAACTGACTGGACCCTTTTGGGGCTGGGCCAGCACTAGGGAACTTGTGCTAACTCCATGTGACCTCCATATCCCCCTTTCCTTCCTTATCACTGCACCAGCATCAACTCCGGCAGAGAGAGGAGACAGAGCCTCTCCCCAGCTAAGCCGTGCTTCCATAGAGGCCAATGAAGCTCATTGGCACCAATGCATCTGAGCCAGAGAGGGCCACTGTGCCCAGAGACAAGAGGTTCCTATTTACCAAAGGCAGGGAAATTGCTCTCACTTTCGCTCTCCCCGCATGCCGCCCTCCCCATGCTCCAATTTTCTCTTCCCCGGATAGAGGGGAAAAAACAAAAACAAAAACCCCAGCTTGAAAGAAAATTGAGGCCATGGCCTTTTGTGGTATTTATTTTTATTGCACTGCTTGGTTTGAGTTAAGCATTTAAAGCCCATCTCTCTCTCTCCCCCCTCCGCCCCACATCCCCAGTCAGCTTTGCTGGCATCTTTCCACTAGAGCTGCCTCTTCTTGCATTGTAAAATATTATTTTTATATACATATCCCAATCCCACTCTCTTTGGTTCCCAGGTTTATCACATCAGGGGCAGGAGCTGCTGAATTGGCAGATTTGGAGCTTTCAAGATCCAGGTAAACACTTTATTCTCCCTCTTTGGTACATGTGGAGAGTTCCTTGTCTCCCTCCCCCCTGTGAGCTAAGGCTGTAAGACTGAGACTTTTAAACATTAACATCTATTCAGGTGGGGGCAGCTTAGTGCTGGGGAGTGAGTTAGAGGACTTGGTGAGGATGTGTAGCTTGTTTGGGGTCAGGGCACCAGGTGCAAGTCAGAGTGTTGGGGAAGGGTCAGCATGACTCCGATGCATAAGGAATGAAACAGAAAATAATTCTGACAGTATTATAATTACTCTATATAAAACAATGGAAAGTCCTCAGCTGGAATACTGTGTTCCACTGGGATTACCCCATCTCAAAAAGGCCACAGCAGGGGATCAGAGACAGGAGAGGAGTCTGATTTGGGGAGAGGTAAACTCTCCTATGAATAGCAGTTGACAAGACAGGACTGTTAACTCTATAGGGCAGGCAAATATGTGGGGGACAGGATAGCGTATACAAAATACATATACTCATTCACCCCCTCTCTCTTACTGGAAGGAAGAGAGGATATTCAATGAAGCTCTATGGTGGGACTTTAATACCTATAAAAGGAAATACATTTAGACACAATGCACAATTACCCTGTGGAACTTGCTGCCACCGATTCAAAGCCAAGACAAGAGCAAGATTTTAAAAAAAGGATTGGACATTTATTGGGATAACAAGACTATCCAGAGTTATAACAGAGTTCACATAAGAGCTTTGAAGGAACATAAACCCTCATGCATCAGGGCATGAAACCAGCCCTTACAAATAGGGGTCAGGAAGAAATGTTGCCTGTGGCCAGGTTATCCCATAACTGTCTATTGGTGATAGTGGGGATGTTAATTGCACCTTCCTCTGAAGCAGCAGGTCCTGACCCCTGTCAGAGACAGGATACTGGACTAGATGGGCCACAGCTCTGAGCCAGTTTGGCCATCTATATTCCTGGCTGGGCTGGTAGGTAGAGGTTGGTGTATTGAGTATGGCACCATTGGCTGGACACTGGTAGGGGTTAGCATGTTAGTGAGCAGAGAAAGTGAAGGCTAGGGCACTAGGATGCTGGTCAGGGTGCAGACAGAGGCTGGAGCACTAGGCATGGGTCAGTCTGATGCTTTGCTTTAGGGAGTACAGGGTCAGGTAAAGACCTGAGGGTAATACTACACATTCTGTGCATGCTGTTGTGCAAGGATAGCAAGGGCTCAGTCTCTCTGCCTTCATTGCCGGGAGCTGGGCCTGTGAAGGGCTGTGCCCTGCAGCACCGTTTTGGCCCTTGATAGAACATTGCCCCCTTTGGCTCAGTTCCAGTCTCCCCTCTACCGATAAACCAAGCAGTTTAACAGGTTAACATTGCCGTTTTGAAACAACATTCTAACTATAGAAACCCTGTAAGGGAAAGTGGAGAAGGTTGATTTTTAGAGCAGGTGCTCACCTCTTTCTATAATCACTGCTAGTCTCTCATGGGGACCTGCCCTCCTAAAAACGCCAGAGCATAGGATGTTCTTCCCCCTGGCCCCTCCTTTCTCCTGGATCCCTGGCCCTGTCTCTGCATTCTTGCTCTCTCCATACACATTCCCAGTCCTGGGGTCTTGTCCCCCATGTTATATCTTCGTGTAACCTGCCCTCTCCTCCCATGGTCTGTGTCTTCTTCCTTTGACCCACCTGCATTGCCTCTCTATTGCCCCCTCCATATCTGTGCTGTGCCCTTCCCTTACCACTCTCTCCTGAACAATGCTCTCCTGCCCCAACACCCCTGTGCCCATTTCTCCTCCCTGGGCCCGGCATCCCCAGAGGTTTCTAGGTTTGTTTTCAGGTGGGCACTTGAGAGTTTCATAGGTCTCGTATCTGTGGATTTTGTCCTATGGTTGCCAATGGGGACCAGGGACACACACAAATACCCACCCTGCACCCTCTTCCTGCTTCTTGGAAGTGCTATGACCTCATAGTAGAGGAGACAACCCTGGGTTGCATTCTTCCCACAGTGTTCTCTGCTGTATGGAGCATATGCCCACTCACTGTCCATGATGGCCTATACTCATACAGCCTATGGCAAGAACAGGGTAAATCTGTCCTGCAGTGACCACAGAATGCTGGGCACAGACAGTATGATACACACTAATACATCAGCCTGCTCATCTGGACTATTGATAAGGCTTCATAATAGGAGATTCCCTGCCTGTGTCCTATCTCAGTCCGGAGAGGAAGCTGCTGTAGTGTGCATCTCACTTGCCTTTTATTTCTCTGCTCTTCCTCCTGAGGAACATCTGCTTTGTTTTTGTTTGGTCTGATTCATAAAATGGCTCCATATTATGCAAGCACCAGGCAGGACCAAGGCACATAGCTCCTCCTTCCCCTGCTGCTGAATACGTCTGATAGCTCCATATTCTTGGCCATGCCATTGGCTTCACAGGAACTCCTCCAGCACAAACAGTGCGTGGAAGTTGGGAGGGAGCGACCAGAGAGTTAAAATTCCTAGGGCGCTAGATGCTAATCTCAGTTACACATGGAGAACAGAAACTGGTCCCCGGGCTCAAGACTTCATTTGGTTCCATCTTTAGTCCTAATAATTTGCTTCAATGACTGCAGAATAAAGGAGACAACTCTGCCCGTCCTCCAACCCTGCACTCTCCTCTGGCTGGAGAACACGTGGTTACAAGCCCGTGGGGTTAGAAAACACAGCCAGTCTCCCCTGGGCTCCTGCTTCAAATAGAAAATGGAAGCAGGGAATCCCTGGGCACTGACTAGATGGATCAGGACCAGGGGGATGGGGGTGGACAGAGCCCTCCCCATTACTCCTGTAAAAGCTCAAACACCTGCAGAAGGGCTGTGACAGGGCTAATATAAGAAGTACTAACTGCCCTTCCACAGCACCCTCCATCTTAGGATCTCAAAGCACTCAGTACATGCATACTCTCTCCCCTCAGCAGGAAAGTATGATGAGCCCCATTTCAGAGAGAGGGAAAATGAGGCAAAGAGGAGTGAAGTGACTTCTAGGTCAGCCAGTGCAGCAGTGGCAGAACCCAGGAGTCCGGACACTTAGTCTCACGCTTTAACCCTCAGAGCACACGGCCTGTCAGTCAATGCAACAATGGCAACAGCTTGGGGAGCAGGTAAACAGGAAAATAAACCACTCCGAGCAGAGATTACTCCCCCTGCTCCTATTTGTGGGGTGTCTGAAATATGATGCGTGTGCTCATGGAGGGACAGGCCTGGCTATGGCTCTGGCTCTGACTTCTCACTCTCCCAGGTGGGGTTCAGATGAGGAGCACCTGCTTCCCAAGCAAGGCTCATGGGTTGGCCTCCCTCCATAGCCCATCCTGGCTGACACAGATAGAGCAGTTGTGCTCTTCGCTTGTTTTTGCCATCCCCATCTCTCTGCTGCTAAGCCTGAGGGCCGCTTGGGCTGCTCCCCCCACACTGCCTGTGACAGCTAAATTCAGGGGAGAAGGGGTGCTGATCAATGGGAACTGCATGACAGGCAGTAAGGGGAGGCAGCAGAAAGGGACAGGGAACAAAGAAGGAAGGGAGAGAGAATAAGAGGAGGTGGTTGCATCAGAATAATACAAACTGGGACTCTCCCTGTGAACCAATCCTAACCCAGTGTCACTGAGACAAGCTTCATGAACCTGTCATCTTCTCTGCGCACTTCGTGGCTCCCAACCATCTTCTCCTGAGCTTCATTCCCAAAAAAGTTCAGCCAGGCATCTGATCAGCAAAAGGCTGAATTCTGATCCCCTTATCCACAATGAGTAACACCTTGCTCCATGGGTGCTTCCACTGACTGCAAGGGGCCTAGGCCTGGAGGAAGGTAATATTCTATGCAGGGGTATCAGATTCTACAGAAGGGCAGCCCACTCTAGCTCTGGGGGGTCAGTTCATGTGAGCATCTGAAAGTTTAGGGATGGAGTATTTAGAAGCACCTAGGTGACTTTGGAGGACAGCCAAGGGAAATTTGCAATATCTGTCCTGTGGGAAATGCTGACATTTTAACATTTGTTTTCACCTCAAATTGGGACAAAATATTGAAATTTTGAAACTTCACAGAATAGAAATTCCATTCCAAAAGAATTTTGATTGAAAAATATCAAAAAGCTTCCAAAATCAAAATGTTTAGTTTGGGTTTATTGAACTGTCCCAAAACTTTTAATTTCAAGTCAGTTCCATATTAAACTGCATTTCCCCACAGTGGCACATTGCCTTATGGGAGCTGTACCTCAGGAGACTGACATTCCCATTCTCCGCTATAGGGCAGGCTTCTGGGCTGGGCTACAGCTCCTGTAAGGCACCCCAAATCATGTGATTCCCATGATGCACCACACAGCTTGGATCTGCATTGCATTATGGGAGGTATAGTCATCCAGGAAGCCAAGCCCATAGGAGAAAATGGGGGCCTGAATGAGACTCCCATAAGTCATTGCACCACAAAAGAAATGCAATTTAATGTTTTCTTGAACTGATTCAGAACCAAACATTTTTTGGGAAATTTTGATTTTGTGCAAACTGCATTTGCCTTCGGAAAATCATTCTGACAGAAATTCCCAACTAGCTCTACTTCGGAGCAAAAGTCTCACTGAAAGTCAATGGGATTTGTGCTCTTAAGTAACTTTAGGCACTTTTGAAAAAAATCACAGCCTAGGAAGATCTTCATCAGAATTTCATGGGCCAGCAAAACTGGGCTGAGACTCTTGTGAGATTGCTGGTACTTCCTAGCCAGGACAATCTCAGCACATTCTGGCAGCACCAGACGCATTTCCAGAACTAGGGAATGTAGTTAACCAATAAGAGAAAAATAATGAGGAGGGAAAATTAACTATGTAGAACTTTTGAAAAAAAATGGCTGGCATTCAGAGATCAGTTTGAGTTCTGGGCAAAGGGTCAGGCTGGCTCCTGGTCACAGCAGAAACCCGAGCCCACAAACCATCATGATCAAAGCAGCCTCAGTGACACCAAAATGGGAATTGAGTTGTGTCAGCTCATTCTGGCAGGACACACTGCTGGCCAAAGGGCCAAGAGGAAAAAGCAGCAGATGCCCCAAACCTCACTCCACCAATATCCATCTTCATTGGCCTCAAGACTGCAT
Organism: Gopherus flavomarginatus; assembly: GCF_025201925.1. NCBI lineage: Eukaryota > Metazoa > Chordata > Testudines > Testudinidae > Gopherus > Gopherus flavomarginatus. The sequence goes on along the minus strand of NC_066625.1, from coordinate 55,740,148 downwards.
CTAGTTTCTGAATACTTTACTGAGCCTCACCATGGTGGCCATGTTGCCAAAAGAGTGCCAGCCCAGAGGGCATTCAGACGTGTCCTCCTCCTGCCCCTATGAATTCTCCTGGAAAGATACACCTAGAAAACTCCTGGGGTTGGGGGAAGCATAGCACAGTGTCACATTGGTGTCCTGCTCCCCACAACCCCTTCTCTTTCTGAAAGAGAAGCCAGCACTGTGGCAGTCCCAGGAGTTGAAAGGGACGATTTTCTGATGGATGCAGCTTTAGCTGAGAATAACCTGCATGTTGCAGAAGAGTCTTCTCTGTTGAGAGCATCCCATTAGTCCAGAGACATGAGACAAAGACCTGCAGGTAATGGGTTGAGACTCTCTTACTGACAATGTTCCTCTGTATGCCTGACACCTCATCCAGCTTTATTCAGTATGTATGTGGGTGTGTGGGGGGGGAGCAAATAGTAGGGGATGGGGATGGATGCCCTCTCTCGAGCTTCCCCCATACATTCTTCCCCTTCCACAACGCTCTTCCGTGAAGTGGAACAGGATGGAAATGGAAGGGTACCCCCAGGGACTCTGCCACGGGAGTGCCTGCTTTCTGAATTGAGGGCTCACTCTCCAGGAAGGGTAATAGGGATTGGGTTGCTTTGTACTTACTCAGCTGAAACCCCCAGAGACCTGCTTGCATTTTCTGCTAGAGACTTGAACTGGATTCCATGAGGGCTGAGGTAACTCAGCTTCAGCAGCTCTTGGGATTTCCACCTCTCCCATTCCTGAAGAACGGACCAATAATGGAAATACCCAGGAGCACTGATGGGCCCTCACATCACACGTTATGACACATCCTAGAGGTTTCACCATCAGCTGAAACTTAGACTGGGGCTTGAGCTTTGCTGTTTTCTTCCCAACCCCCAGGCCCCCTCCCGTCACTGCAAACAGCCCCCATCGCCTCCGTGTTACCCAGCAGTAACCTGGATGCCATGTTTGAGCCCTTCCTTGACCCATCTGTCTGGAGTCTTTAATGAGAGCAGAGTCAGGCCCAGAGCTCCAGCTCCTTGTCCCTGCCCCCAAGGCCTTTACCCAACCCTGTTCCTTCCTGCTCATCCCCAAACTAAAGCCAGAGCATAGGCACCGACTTCCCCTCTGCCCAGTGGGTGCCTTCAGACATGCTGGGCATTCACGACTGCCACTAAGGGCATGGGAGCTACGGGTGCTCAGGACCACTGAATATAAAGCCAGCTTTTTAGATGCTCACCCTTAAATGAACCCGGGGACCATAGGTCCGGGTACATCCTGAGAGCTGTTATCATAGGGGAGGTGGGATGAAAAGGAAGAAAATTGCAATGATTATGTTAGGGGTGGGGAACCACAGCCTCACTGTTTACAGACAAGCCCAGGATAATCTAGAGGCAGCGTTTTCAACACCTGAGTAGCAGGCAATGAGCTGACTCACAGATCGAGAGTCCAGTTCTTTAGTTGTTCCACATACAGAACTCCCATTGACTACAATGGGAGCTCTATGCAGGAGCAGGACTTACAGTAAATCATGTGCTAGCAAAGCATGTCACACCTGGACAATCTGATGCCCCAGATGACCTAAGCTCCTCCCTTCTTTATCATATTGGCTCCTCCTCTAAGGTGTCAGAGCTAGGATAAGCACCAGCAGCTCATCTGAATGATCTAAACCCTGAATTTGCAAAACTAGGCCAGAAAAACCAAGAGACAAAGCTTTCTTGGCATATTTCCAGTGATTCTTGCTTCTGGTTGGGTCAGGAACAGTTTCTGCCCTGGTAGGTTGGTACATCCGCTCCTGAATGGGAGCTGTACACATAGAGACACAGGAGAAGGAAAACACAACAGAATAAAAGGGTGCTGAACCCATAGAAAGGCCCTGCCCCACCCTCATGTGCTGTGTCCCCGTGCCTTGTGCACTCTGTGAGATTTGGAAAGCTTTTTATTCATTACTGATACTCTAGAGCAGAGGTAGGCAACCTGTGGCACGGGTGCCGAAGGCGGCACGTGAGCTGGTTTTCAGTGGCACTCACGTTGCCCAGGTCCTGGCCACTGGTCCGGGGGGCTCTATATTTTAATTTAATTTTAAATGAAGCTTCTTAAACATTTTAAAAACCTTATTTACTTTACATACAACAATCATTTAGCTGCATATTATAGACTTATAGAAAGAGACCTTCTAAAAATGATAAAATGAATTACTGGCACGTGAAACCTTAAATTAGAGTGAATAAATGAAGACTCGGCACACCACTTCTGAAAGGTTGCTGACTGCTGTTCTAGAGCCTGTTGGCTCTGGTGGATGGCAGTGGCAGAAACCTTTTGTGCACATACGCTGTAGGATCAAACGATGTCCCAGCAATAGGGTTGCCAGGTGTTCGGTTTTCCATTGGAATGCCTGCTTGCAAAGGGACCCTGGTGGCTCGTCGGGGCCTTTAAAAGTCCAGTCGGTGGCGCAGTGGGGCTAAGGCAGGCCTCCTGTGCTATAGCTCTGCGCAGCTCCTGTAAGCAGTGGCATGTCCCCGCTCTGGCTCCTAGGCATAGAGGCAGCCAGGGAGCTCCGCGCGCTGCCCCCTTCCCAAGTCTGCAGATCACATTGGCAGGGAACTGCAGCCAATGAGAGCTGTGGGGGGTGATGCCTGTAGACGGGGTAGCATGCAGAGCCACCTGGTGGCGCCTCCACATAGGAACAGGAGGGGGGACATGCCTCTGTGTCTGGGAGCTGCATGAGGTAAGCGCCGCCCGGAGCCTGCATCCCTGATCCCTTCCCGTGCTCCAACCCCCTGTTCCAGCCCCAGCCCTGATTCCCCTCACGCCCTCCAAACCCATCAATCTCCGCCTGGAGCACACTCCTGCACCCTAAATCCCTCACCTCCTCTGCACTCCAACCCCTTACCCCCAGCCCTGATCCCCCTCCTGCACACCAAATCCCTCATCCTGGGCCCCACACCAGAACCTGCACCCCCAGCCAGAGCCCTCACCCCCCTGTACCCAACCCCGAGCCAGCCTGGTGAAAATGAGCGAGTGATCAGGGGCGGGGTCTCAGAGAAGGGGCGGGGCAAAGGTGTTCAGTTTTGTGTGAGTAGAAAGTTGGCAACCCTACCCAGTAAGCAGGGGCACACTGGGAGCAAATGAGAGTGTGGAAAGAGGGAAGAACGAAGGAGAAGTGGAAGAGAACCTGAGCTGTAGGGCAGACACGTTTTGGCAGCTCCACAAGCAACATACACCATGTAACTGTGCACAGATGTTGGCTTCCTCCTCCTCCCTCTCTCTCCCAGCACCTCCTGCATGCTGCAGAACAACTGATTGCAGCGAGCGGGAGGCGCTGGGAGGAAGGAAGGAGTTGATCAGCGAGGCCATTAGTAGGAGGGAGGTGCTGGGGGAAAAGGGGGAGCTGGGTGCCAGTGGGTGCTAAGCACCCACTAATTTCCTGGAGCACCCACAGAGTCGGCGCCTACATAACTGTGGCTAACATGAGCCATCTGCACATATATCACAAACCGTCAAGAGTGAGCCATGATATTAACCACCCCCCACCCCAGGCCACTCCCTGATAAACGAAAAGAGCAACTCGCCCCATTCAGCCAGGCACAGGATCACTGCTGTCTCACTCTAGCAGTGGGCAGCACCACTCATAGTGGTGAAAGCAAAGGAATTGGGACTTAGGCCTCAACAAACCCAGGCCTCTAAAGAGAGGGAGGGATTAGAACTGTCATAGGACAGTGAGTTGATCGTACTGTAGTACGAAGCAATAATACACAGAGCAGTACAGCACAGGGTCACTATATATGGATCAAATCCAAACTGGCCATGTCCACACTTTCCAAACCCAATACGGGGCCCATGCAGCACACAAGTCCCACCATGGCAGACTGAGGGTGTATGGTGTAAAGCAGCAGTGGCTGTTCCACTTTGAATGTAAGAGGCCTAACGTATGGTGCCTAAAGGAGCTGTCCTCAGATAGTGTGGCAGAGGCCTGAGTTTCTGGCGCTGAAGGAGTAAGATTCTACCCCCAATTCCCCAGGTGTAGATATAACAACTGTGTCTGTTGTACACAGCATACGGATTATTACAGTAGCCCTATGAGCCAAGCAAGTAGTGGGAATCAATATACATGAGCAGCTCCACAAGAGAGCAGGGATAGGCATACACACAAGGCAATACCTGATTAAATGTATTAATCCTAATCTAACCCTCATCAGTTCAGTTGCACTTTACAATACCATAATTACAGTCATTGTATTATAACACGGCAATTATAGCCTAATTATAAAGTGATTTATCAACCTATAGAATTAAACCTCAAGTTATAGGATTTTATACTAGTTACATGTACCAAACAGTGCAACTTCTGCAGTACTACAATGACATGGATTAGGTATGAAACTAAAGGAGTAATAATAAGTAATTCAGTCATGCAGTTAACCTTCCAGTCATATGAAACACTGGTAATTAGAGGTACCACGAAGTCATTACATTATAGTTGCAGTATAACTACAGTGTAATTACAGTAACTGTATTTAAAAAGTCTAATGATTAGTTCTGTAATTAATTCCTCTTCTTCTTGAGCACAAAAGGCTTGGAAAACCTTCCTCCTCCCCAAGTTCTCTGAACAACTCCAGCTATGTCCTCTCTGACTCCATCGAGTCTAATATCTTCCAGTTCAGGCACATGTCCTCGAAGCCTACAACTAAACTAAGGCCAGCTTCCAGCCAGACATCTTCCAACACTTCTACAGTACTAGTGAAGGACCTTCCAACCCCTGCTTCCACAGTTTCCTGCAATTCAGAGCTGCTTAGGCCTAATTAGAATCACGGCAAGCAGAAAAAGAATCAACTTCATGCAGAATACTTGCTACGTAAATAATGGGGAAGTCCAAAACTGGGACAGAACTGCTAAAACTGTATATTTCAATGAGTTTAGACCCAACTCACAGTTTGTCCAGTACTGTAACAGCAACTGCAGGGAATATAAAAGGCTGTCTGTAGAACTAGGCTTGTAAAATGAAGGAGAAACTTGCAAGGGACAGTTCTTGTGTGTTTTTATATAGCAGGATTTCTGCAGCCCTTAACCCAGTGGGCAAGGACCAGTGATGGAAGGATATCAAAAGTATGGTCTTCATTTAAAAGTTAGATCAACATAGATACAATGCTCTGGAGTGTGAAATCTCCCCCAACGTAAAAGTGATTAGGTTGATGGAAGAATTATTCCATTGACCTAGCTCCCGCCACTTGAGGATGTGGATTACCTATATTGACAGAAAAAAAAAACTTTTCGGTTGCATTAGGAACCATCTACACTATAGTGATACAGTGGCATGGCTGTAGCACTGCAGTGTAGACATGGCCAAAGAGAGCAAAGGCTGAGAGAAGTTTCAAAGCTTCAGAAAGAGATCCGTTCCCCACAGTTGTAGACCAGTGAACTCCCAGAATCATACATTCCAGAAAGAAGCCAGAAGAAGAATGTGAGAAGAAAGGAGGAAGGGCTGATCTTAAGTGAAAAGTCTTCTGGCATGCCAGTCCCACCATGCCTGCTCTTTTCTTCCTCCAGTCCAATCCCCAGCCCAAACCACCTAAAAGAAAGACAATCCCACTGCACATCTACACGCATGCAGGTCTGTGACATTCTAAATGGAGACAGGCTCCCTGCGTAGCAGGGGGAACACCACGAATCCTGGGGGAGAGGACAGGAATCCATCAAACCCTTTGCCCTGAAGTAATGGGTGAAACTGGTTCCTATAGCCCTAGAAGTAAAGCATCATGGGCTGTTCAAGCAACACTGTACTCATAGGTACGCAGCGAGCTGCGGTGGGAGGGAGGGAGGGAGAACAGAACATGCTCCTAAGGGCTACTGATCCCATTGCTTGAGCTCAGAGGATACCTGCCTTGATTACTGGAATGTCAGGAGGATGTGGATAGAGACATTGAATATATTTAGATCATTGGAGTTTCAGATATTCGAGGAATGTAATTAACAGATGTTGGGGGGACCTGACCTTACAGGGGGTTGGATCTTTCAGGATGTATTATAATCTCATTCTTCAAAGAGTGAAGCATGAGGGTGCCTGAGCCATGACCTTGAAGTCCATGGGTCCATCTTTGCCCAGATATTTAGTTATTGACAGTGATTTGGATGTGGTCATCACTGTGGTTTCTGCTGATTGTAGATGTCAGAGCTGTAAAGAGTTCAGAGCTGCTGCTGCTCCTGGGACAGGCTGGATGGGGAGGACAGGGTTAATCCTCACTGAAGGTGTTGGGGCAGGGACATGTATAAACAACTGTGGAAATCCCAGTCCAAGGGCTGGCTTTGAGGTTTGCATAGAAAGAAGGGGAAAGGAGGCAGCTGGAGATGGGGGAGTAAAACTGAGGCAGGGTGTGTGGAGAGATGGGAAATCTTCAGCAGAGCTACAGAGCTCCTGCATTTCACGCTGCTTCCTGACCCACCTAGTCTTTCACCATAACTTTGCTGATCAAATGCAAGAGCTCCTCTCCTTGGTCAGGCTCTGAGTAAGTGCATGAATTCCAGAAAGAAAGAGTAGCATCTGCCACGACCATAGCACAGGGCCGGTGGCTTCCACTCTGCTCCGTGCCCAGTGCTGCTGCCCAAACACATCCTGCAGAATTGTAATACAAAGCCATTTGCTTCTCGAAGGAAGGGGATGCTACTTTTGCAGGATGTCTCTCTTCTGTGGTGATATGGACACTAAAAGTGCTTAGACGGCTGGGTCAGACAGCACACACAGAGGGAGGCAAGAGAACACAGTCTTTGTGATCCAGCACGCACCTACCATGAAAGGACAGTTTCTCTCACTCCACTCACGCACAAACCCATCAAGCCCACGAGTGAGTTGCCTTCCCTGAAATAGCACCCCCTGTTTGTTTTCTGAGCCCATAAGGTCCTGCATCCTGAGCACGCTGTGGTCAACACAATTGGCTCTGGAATATTTTTACTTCTCTGAGATAGAAAGGTGAAAAATCTGATCAGCACCACAAATGTAAAAGGCAACAAAGGAAAATTCCATTCAGGGGGCAGCCGGGTTCGGCTCCTCCCTTGGGGTCACTGTCTTTTCTCCTTGATATCACCAGAGTCTGGACCCCCGGTCCATGCACAGCAGATCCCATACCTATGTTAGAGACAGCCCCATCCGAGATGGGCTGAATTCCCTGCAATCAGCCCTCCCTGCCCTGATGCTGGGCTGTCGGGAACCGGGAACCGAGGGCTGAGCCCCTCTAATATTAACCCTTTCTATCCCTGGACACTACCATTAGATCCTGATTGAGAGCTGGCTACTTTTCCTGACATAAAACAATTCCAACCCCATCCCCAACACTGGCTCCTCTGGAATTGAAAGGCAACCCTCCTGAAATTAACCCCTTCCACCCTGCTGTCATTGGTGGGCTGGAACTGAGGGCTAGAGTTCCTGAAATTAACCCTTTCTGTCCCCCAACAATCCTACCCCAATATTAAGCTCTCGATGACTGAGGGCTAATCCAGGCCAAAATTAACCACTAACACCCCTTACTATGCTGCCCCAGGGCTGAGGTAGCTGGGACTGAAGACTAATCCCACCTGACATTAACTCTTCATGCCCCAGACTGCACTGCCTGTCTCTGACTGCAGGCTAATCTCCCTAGTATCAGCCTCTGCTGATCCCTGGTTGGTAGCGCTGTCCCAGTGATTACACATTCAGGTGGGGTATCTGTTCCAGGCCAGTTAACTCATCTGCTTAGCTGGACCAGGCAGGCTCCCCACATCACCCTGTAGCCCAGCACCTCATTTTCCCTCCTCACCCCCTAGCACATCCAAGTGCAGTTTATTAGCTAGGCTAGGATGAAAACAGCGGCTAGCAGCTGAGCCCCACTGACCCATCCATCCATCTGTCTAGGCAGGTTTTAATAGGTGGCATGTCACCCTGGGATCTCAGGACCTGGCTCAGGGTGGCTAGCCAGCTAGAGCACACTGGTGGTGGTGGTGGGAGTTGGGTACAACCAGTGCTGCACCCCCGAAGATTGACAGTGAGAAGGGAACAATATGGGAAATTAAAAGCCCAGCAACGCAGGACAATAGAGAAACAGGTGAAGGGATTGGCGGTAGGGGCGGGGGGAGGAAAAATGAGGGCAGAGCCAGCAGAAAAAGCCAGAGCTCTTCTGCTGCCAGGTAGCCGGTGGAGCTCTGGGAGTCCGAACCCTTGTACTCCCAGGACCCAACACACACTACACGACCCAATATGCATACACGCAACTCACACCCTTGGGAGAAAGAACTCCTTCTTCACCCCCCCCCCCCAGCTGACCCTTCCTAGAACACTGACACAAAACTCACAGCCCTCCAGTGAAAACGTGCTCCTGCTCACACAGCCCTATAATGAAAAGGGTCAGGACACACAATTGCACACCCATTCACTAAGCAATTCAGCCCTGCACATACCCACCACACAAAGACCCACCACCCACATTCCACACAAAGACTCACCACACAGACTCCTAGCCCTCCATAACACACATACACCCTGAGTAAAAAAACAACACACGCCCAACCCAAAACCCAGCATGCTCGCGATTCACACCCCCATTCTCACCCCATATTGACACACACAGCTCACCCCAACCATCCAAACCCAGCACACACGTACAAACTTCCCAGCGCAAGGTTGCAATCCAAGGCACCGACCCCAGGCTTGCAGCCCGGCAAGTGAAATAGACCAACTCCCGCTTCCCGGAGCCTGGGCAGGACCAGCCCAGCCCAGCCTCCCCTCCCCGTCAGTCCCGGACCAGTCCAGCCCCAGCTCTTACCTGCATCTCATGCTCGCTGCTTGTCTCTCTCGGTTAGAAATGGCATCTCCCCCAGCCCTCAAATCCACCTGCGGCAAGGCAGCTCCCCTCTCCTCCCCGACAGGCAGCAGCACGCCCAGGCTGCGGGCTCCGTCCAGAGCCGAGCCCCCTCCCAGGCCGAAAGCCGGGTCCAGGATAGGGGGCGCTGGGGTCCGGGCAGCCCGCTAGACTCTAAGGGCGAGCTGCTGCCCGCACCCCCGGCGCGGCTCCTGCAGGTGGGAAGATGGGCTGGAGGCTCCAGGGGGAAGGGGGAGGCATCTCCTCCCTTAAACCCAGACAAAAGGGGGGCGGGGGTCGGGATAAGCGGCCCCCCCACTGCTCCTCCTCCGCCACTCGCGCTCCGGCTCCAGCTACTGCGGGCCGCGGATGAGCCGGTGACTGAACGTAGCGCTGTGGCGAAGCGAGCCTCCTCGGGGGCTGCCCCCCAGGACACACCGCGAACGAGACAGCTCCAGCTGGGGCCGAGGGTGGGCGGGGCCCCAGAGCGCTGGGCGGGGCCACCTGGGCGCCGGGAGAGCGCCCGAGGCTCCCGGCAGAACTGGCGGAGCCTGGCTGAGCGCCTGCAATCAAGAGCAGCCTCCGCGCCCACTCCCAGGCGGCGAGGGGGTGCGGGCAGAGGCAGGCACAGACCAGCCCAAGCAGGAGGGGGGGCTGGTTGCTTGGGGGCGATGCCATGAGCCTCTGCTGCCTGGGCCACGCCCTGGCCTAGAGCTTTGCAGCCCACATGCCCAAATCCGGGCTCTGGCACGGACAGCTGCTAGCTTGGTAGTGGCTCCCCCTCCGGGGGGTAGGAGGTGCCCGGCCCGGCCCGCTGTTGGCGTGCTCACTCTGCCAAAGGCAGCTAGCTATCCTTTGGGAGTGGGACATTTCTACTCACCCCTCACCTGCAAAAGGTGCTGGCTCTAGGCTTCTCCCACCCTCACCTCACCAGGAAGTGCCACCTTTTCTTGGGCACCTAGACCGGCCCATGTTTGCTAGGCTTTCTCCCTGGATTCCAGCTCTGAGAGCAGCGTCCCAAGAGTTCCGGCCAGTACTGGGCCGATATGGCTATGCCGGTCACATAGCTGGGAGCCAAGAAGTTTCATATGCTCCCTGTCCTCCTTGACAATTGATGGGCACTGTCATTATAACTTCACAAGTGATCAGCCTTGTCTCTGGTTTCCAACAGAGGGTGCCAATGTGGTGTATGCACAGTCCAGCGAGGCTGGGGGAGCGGGAACGGAGATCAGGGGAGAACAACCAGAGGAATGGAAATGTAGGAACTGACATCTTTCAAACACCCTGATAAGATCACATGGAATAGAAACTGCCCAGCAGATCCCAGACCCTGTCAAGTTCCTCTGGACTAGAGAGGGCTCTACTGACAGCAGTGGGCAGAGCTTTGTATCTGATATGATACCTTTAATTTATAATGGACAAATGAGTTATAACACAGGGTAGGAAAAATAATACCCAGTTCTTATATGGCACTTTTTATCCATAGATCTCAAAATGCTTAGAAAAGAGGTCAGTATATCATTAGCTCTATATTACAGATGGGAAAACTGAGGCACAGAGATTTGCCCAAGGTCAGCCAAGCAGGAAATAGAACCCAGGACTCCTCAGCCCTAGAGCTGTGGTTCTCAAATTTTTTTTTCCACAGACCATTTGAAAATTGCTGAGGGTCTTGGTGGACCACTCAATGATCTTCCCAAATATTGTTTGTACCATTAGCTAACTGTTGTAAAGCGCTTGGGATAAAAGCACTATATTAAGAAAACTCTTAAATATTAACATTTTTGTTCTACAAATAAAAGCACACAACTCATATTTTAATATCAGTAGTTTTACCTTTCTAATGCAATGGATGTGCCCTCTGTCCTCCACTCCAGCAGCCCCCGAGCTAGGAAGGAGGGGGTCTCTCCCCTGCCACAGCAGCCACAGAGCTGAGGCTGGGAAGGAGTTAGGGGGTCTCTCCCTCGCCACAGCAGCCACAGAGCTCAGGCTGGGAAGGAGTTAGGGGGTCTCTCCCCCGCCACAGCAGCCACAGAGCTGAGGCTGGGAAGGAGTTAGGGGGTCTCTCCCCCACCACAGCAGCCACAGAGCTGGGGCTGGGAAGGAGGAGGGGGTCTCTCCCTCACCACAGCAGCCATAGAGCTGAGGCTGGGAAGGAGGGGGGGGTCTCTCCCCCGCCACAGCAGCCACAGAGCTGAGGCTGGGAAGGAATTAGGGGGTCTCTCCCTCACCACAGCAGCCATAGAGCTGAGACTGGGAAGGAGGAGGGGGTCTCTCCCCTGCCACAGCAGCCATAGAGCTGAGGTTGGGAAGGAGGGGGGCGGGTCTCTCACCTGCCACAGCACCACAGAACTGAGGCTGGGAAAGAGTAGGAGGTCTCTCCCCTGCCACAGAACTGAGGCTGGGAAGGAGTAGGAGGTCTCTCCCCTGCCACAGAGCTGAGGCTGGGAAGGATGGCTGTCTCTCCCCTGCAGCTACAGCCCTGGAGCTGGCGAAAGTCATCTCTTTCTCTCGCTGCCACAGCCCTGCACATCCCAAATTCCCCGCACCCCCTCTTCTCACCCCACTGCCCCCTCCAACCTACCCCTTAGGCCACCACCTCACCTTACATGTGTCTCTTCTCCAGGGTCCAGGCATCTAATTAGTAGAGCCACACCTGCATGGCTCCACTAATTAGGTGGGTGGCCCTTCATTCTCTTGTGTGCGGCTGCCCAGGCGCATGCCTTAGAGGGAACTATCCGCGGACCACTGGTGGTCCATGGACCACAGTTTGAGAACCTCTGCCCTAGAGCAGTGCTCTACCAGCTGGGCCATCTTTAGCAATTATGTTCCAGCTATCTCAAAGAGGAAGAATATCATTACCTCCATTTTACAAATGAGGAAACTGAGGCACAGAGAGGCTAAGTACCTGCTCCAAGACCACACAGTAAACTAGTGTCCAGGTCAGGAGCAGAATCAACATCTCCTGACTCCTGGGCTCCATTGATCATACTGTCTCCAGATACGTGTAATGGAGAATGGACTGAAGCCAGTACAACACCCTCTGCTTACAGTGGATGAGGGGTTACACAGAATGCAGCATGTTAAGTTCGTCATTGCTAGAAATGGAGAGGCAGCCATGACAAAATAAAATGCAGGGTGGCCTTTGCCTTTGCATCAAGCCCAACCCCCACCGAACCTTTTGTGCTAAGCTCCCTACAGCCACACAGCACATTCAGACCAGCGTGAGGTTGCCTGTGGGGGCATCTCCCTTCTTCCCACTGCAAGAGGAGAGCAGCCCACTGAAGACATGTGAACAACTGATCACCAGCAGTGGGCCTATTAAAGGCAGAATCATGTCAGAGGGACGGATCTGGGCCCTGTTGTGAACTCCAAAGCTTCAGAGGTTTCAATAAGCTTCCAGGTTTTGGCTTCTTAACTGGAACCAAATGTCCAAACTTTCTGAGGTTTGTCCATTGCTACATTTAAAAATAATGGGTTTCAGTTGACATAGCAATGCCCTCTGCTTATATAGCAGATACAGCTCCCGCAGCTATAATGTCTTCTTATAACAACATTCACGGATTTGTCTAATGATGTCTCTTCCATCCAAGGCAGTTTTCTCCAGCGATAATGGATACAAACTTTGTTTCTAATGTGCACTTTCACTTCCTGTTTCCCTCCTGAAGAGCTCTTTGGGGATCTTTACCATTCTGCCTTATAACAGTCCCCAGTCACAGCAACCTTCCTTCCAGCCAAGGAGGGGCAGAGACAGGGCAGCTGCATTCAGAATCCATTAACACTGTCCAATGCACTGGCCAACAAAGTTGCTTGCCAGGCTACCCAACTCCCCCTTGAGTCTCTAGATGGAGCCTGACTGGCTATTTCTGCCTGCGGAAGCTTTTGATGATAATGATCTGGCCTTAATCCACAAGCCATGTAAGTGAGCCACTGATGGATACGGGAATGGGCTAAGATTCCCAGACAGTGAGATGCTCCACACAGGTTTTCCTCAAGCAAACGCAAACAAAGTGACTGTTTGAGGTTCTGCCCTTATGGGGGCTCTGTGCCATTGTGCAACAACTTGCGATCTCACCTGCTGACCCAAACACCTCCTTTGGCATCAGAACCAGAGTGGAAATGAACCCCGGCGCCAGTCCCATCTTCAGTGTGACAGGAGGGGAGGCTGAGCACTTCTTCCAGCAGCAAGGTCAGAGGTTACCGGCTCAATCCTCCCTCAGCTAGTTCACGTCCCTGCAAATTGTAAGGAGTTCCCTGGCTGGCTCCCAGAAAGAATGGGCTGAACCTTACTGCCCAGGAGTCACCCTCAAACCCAGCATAGATACAGATTGTTATCCTCCTGTGTGTTCCCAAAGGATCCCTGCAAACTGAAATGAAATAAACAAAGGGAAGAATACAAAATTTGCCAGCCTAGGTTTGAATCACCCACAATAATTCCAGTTATTTCTGCTCAGAGCTCTGTGCCCTTACATACACACACACATACACTCTCTCTCTCTCTCTCTTTCCCTCTCTCTCCCTTCTTACATATACTCCACCCTCTTTGGATATTACAGATGATAAATATAAGAATACCGATCAACTATACCAATGATCATCATTGCACTATATACAGTATGTGCATGCACACCCCCCCCCTTTCTCTTTTGAGGTCAAGGGAACTTCAATGCAGCCTTTTTCGGTGGGTCTCAGATCTTTACACAAGATCAACATCTATTACTATTATTATTATCATGCATATTTAAACAGCACCAGAAATGTAAATGGCCCTTTACAAACATAGACAAGGCATGCTTCCGGTTCCAAAGAGCTGACAATCTGAATTATGCAAGCCAATCAAACCCACGGCAAACAACAGTTTAGATTGCCAGCTCTTCAGGGTGGGAAAAGAGTCTGATATCTTCTTTAAAAGCCCCATTGAAATGGATGGCATGGTATAGTCTTTTCTACAGAGCAGGGTGAGACCTATATAGAGAAGACACCACCTAATTCATCTTGATCTACAAAAAGATGTAATATGTGCACCCTGTATATATATTACCATGATGATACTGTTGCTAGCAGGTGACCAAGACAATACTGTATTACCACCATCATTTGCTCCTATGGTGCTTCCAAGTTGGGGGTGGGGCTGACTTGTCTTGCACAGTTCAGAACATGCTCTTGGCACCTAACACATCTTTCATAGTAATGACAACACTTCTAAGAGAGGGGGTCTGGGGCTTCATAATGAGAAGAGGCAGTTTTTAGGGGGTAAGATACTTTGGAGCATACACAGCAATAGGATATATGTGTATTTGTAATTTGGAGAGAGAGGGATAGAAAGAGAGTGGATGAGGGAGGTGATAAGGAAATGAGATCAATGGGAATGCATGGACCATCCTGCATCAATGCTCTTCACCTGCTAAACTTGAGACAAAATCTCCCCCCCCCGCCCCCCAAGCCCCACAATATTAGCACAGGAAGCTGGAAATGATGTGGGATCAATTCCCTTTGCATAAATCACATTTTTCTATAACTTCAGTCTAGTAATTTTCCTAATGACTCTGGTGTTGATAAAATAACACAGCAGGAAAAGCAAGAAAACATGAAGTACATGAGGGATGGAGGTAAATTTGAATCTAAAAACAATGGCTATAGCCTGCTTTTGCTCAGATGGGTGAGGATTTTACTGCTGACATGAGTGGTAGCAGGATCAGGCCCCTAATGAGGAAGCGTGCGCTGGGAGGATGTAGTCTGAAACTCTCTGAGAAACATACCAAGGCAGCCTCACGCACGCCTCAACATTGCCCACTAGGTGGCAGCGTTACAGAGTAGAATGAATCATTGTGGAGGCTGAGTGAAGAGACCGACTTTGTTGTTAATCCAGGATCAGCACAGAGCGGTTGATGGAGGAGGTCCCGTTATTTAGCAGCTCCCCTTTGTCCGGGAACACTCCGGAGTCCCACAGTCAAGGCCTGTAGGGAGCTATCTAGGTCAGCCTGTACTTACTGCAAAGGTCCACCAGGGGAGTTCACCAGACCGCCAGCGGTGAGTTGTTGCTGGGAGTTGTGGCTAAAACTGCAACACCTCATTTCTCCATAGGATTGGCATGGGGTTGCACATGACATCTGTCCAGCCACAGAAATGCAGATAATCCACACCACAGTGAATAGCCCGACTTTGCTGCCACTAGACCCATCCTGTATCACAGAAGCCAAATCAGCTGATTTGGCCTTTATTTTCCCACACATATGTAGATAGCACCCCAAGTCCTCCCCTTCAAAGCCACCCCATTATTGCTAGGTGAGGCAAAGTTCCAGAGCTTGGGAAATTGGGTTCAGAGATGCAATGGTGAGTTCTGAAGCCAGTTATCCAAACTATCTGAAACAACTGAGCTCTGCAGAGCTGGCCTGGATGTTTCTGCTGAGGTTCCCACTGCTTCCAGACAGGCTGGAAATACCTTGAAAATAGCTTCTTTCTCAAGGCATTTCAGCACTTCTGGTCCAGATCCAGAGCTGGCCATAGGCCCCCACACTTTGAGGGCTCTATAGTCCCATGCAGGCTCTGCAGCTCAGGGGTCAGACCTACTTCTCCCTCCAGATGTGTTGTGAGAAATCATTTTCTCCTTCAGCACCAGGACATGTCATGGCCGGAGTCTCTCCTTGGGCAGCCTTGGCCCCACACATCACAGGACCATCCTTGTCCAGGACAAAGCTAGGGACAGCTGGGAGAAAAGGAGGTGGTGAAAAGAGAAAACAGTTTTGTAACTTTTCCGCCAGGTGGTTAACTAAGCAAGAAGGGCTGGGTTGAATGTGTCTAGGGTCCCTCTTGATAAGCAACAAAACTGGCTCAAGCCGCCACCTGGATATTTTGAAAAATAAGTAAATCCTCCTCCAGTTTGCCCTTAGCATGCAGAACACCCCCTACCTGCCCGCCCGCATTCTGAGTCTATATACAAAACAAGGGGATATTTATTGGGGAATCTAGGAAAATTCAGCAACACTATAATATTCAGATAAGGATTAAAGCCCTCTGTAAATCTGCAGGCGTCCATTCTCCTCTCTCCCCACCAGTCTCTCTGAATGGCCATCAGGCAGGAGTTCCCTGGCCACGTCAGTCCACCCCCTGCAAACCCCACTCACAGTTCAGGTTGCTGAATGGCAGCAGTCCAGCTGCTAATGGCAATTCTCTCTGCAGATCCAGATCCAGCCCTGGTGAAGCTGTTTGCCTAGTCCCACCCTGAGGCAGCGCCAACTGACCCAGCTTTGTGATTCAGCTTAATTTAAGTGCTGGGTAGGGAGGGACCTCACTGAAACTGCCCCATGGGTCTCTGCTGGGGAATCCACCCTGCACTGTCTCCTCTGCAAAATCCTCTCTGTGTCACAGGATCCTCAGGAGGGGAAAGCCAAGAGGATCTAGGACCTTGGGGCAGAGTCCTTGCTACCTGGAGATGTACTTCCTAGCACAAGAAGAGAATGCCTTCCTTCTCTCTGCCTCAGAGTTCAAACTTTACCTCCCTACCAACATCTAAGGCCATGGCTGCACTAGTGAGCTTGCAGTGGTACAGCTGTACCAATGCTGCTGTAAGATTGCTCGTGTAGCTGCTCCAAGCCAATGGGAGAGAGCTCTCCCACTGACATCATAAAACCACCTCCATGAGTGGCAGTAGCTATGTCAGAGGGAGAAGCTCTCCTGCCAACATAGCACTGTGCATACTACCACTTATGCCAAAGAAACTTATGTTACTCAGGGGTAAACAGCAGAAGTTTTGCTGAAATAAGTGGTAGTGTAGACATGGCCTTAATCTAGATCAGTTACGGTGATTTCCAAGTGTGACTGGTGGCACTGTGGGTATGTAACATATGTAAATGAGGCACTCTATAGACATTCTTTTTCCGTTCCAACAGCTCAGGGTGCAGAGCGCTCCTTCCATTCTGAAACTTTCAACTACAGACTTACAGGTTAACAAGGTAGTTACTCACATTTTCCAGCTCTCGGAGGCTGGAGCATTCAGGTCTATTGGAGCTATTCATCATGGGGTTCAGATGATTTGCCCACCCCAGTCTGTGCTGAGCCATGAAGTTTAGACCCACATCCCTAAAGCTGGAGATGATGTTCAGACCTAGAGTTTGGTTCATCGTGTTGAATCCTACGTACCAGGCCCAGACCTGAAGTTCAGTCCCTCCTCCCCACTTCCACCTCACAGTCTGGTTTCATTTGGATGCAGGGTTTTAGTTCAGGCCCACCTCTGAATGCTAATCCTAGCACTGGTCTGTCCCCACAGAGTGCAGCGTTCCTGGTAGGAGCCAACTCTCTCCAGCAAGGAGGTGTGGGTGCTGGGGGAGGGAGGTAAATACTGTTGCTATCACAGCAGGCTATCATTAGCATCATCTCCAGCCAGGCTTCCTCTTTTAGATTATGCTGATATTGTGGGTATAGTTGCTCTGATTACTGAACTGTCAGAGCCAGACGTCAAGGGTGATGCGAGGGGAATCTGACTGGAGAGAACTGAAGCAGGCTGAGCTGGAGAGATGCCAACTCAGGCTGTTCCCATGATGGATGGATGGAGCAGTCGGGGAAGCAGAGCCGGGAGCAGTTTAGGAGGTGAGCAGCCCAGGGAAAGGTCAGGCCCCTCTCATGCCAGCTGGTGACAACAATACAGTGAACTAGCTCCCCAGGCGCATGTCTCCCCTGACAGCCCCTGATGTGATACAGAGCACAACCCGCCTGGCCCATAACATGCAGCAGGACCAGCAATTACACTGTGTCTCACTTGTAACCTGCTGTAATGCCCAGAGCCTGGGCTCCCCCCCAGCTCACACCGACCCTGCTCATAGTCCGTGGCAATGTCCTACATCCATGCCAAGCTTTACCCATAGCCCACGTGCTGGCTGAACATCAGGAAATAAGAAAAAAAGAAACGGGGGTTATACAGGGCAGCACACACCTAGCAGTGTCCAAGTAGTCCTATCCATAATCAATGGCAGCACCCGATGCCGTCACTGAGCCCTGCCAGTAACCCATGGTAACATCTGACTCCTCCAACAAGCCCTGCTAGTAGCCCATGGTAACCCCCGATGAGCTCCACCAGTAACCCCCAAAATCCCCAATGAGCAATGCTGGTAAACCATGGTAACCCCTGACACCTCCAACAAGCCCTGCTGGTAACCCACGGTAACTCCCAATGAGCCCTGCTGGTAACCCATTAACCCGTGATGCTTCCAACAAGCCCTGCTGGTAATCCACGGTAACACCCAACATCCCCAAAGAAGCCTCACATGTTACCATGGCAGCACCCAATAAGCCCTGCCCATAATCTTCAAAGGTGCCTGACAAGCCCCACTTGTCCCCCGTAGTAGCACGTTTCACACACCTTATCATGGCAGGATGATGGCTCATCACAGTGGTATTGAGGGGAGGACAAGAACAGATCTCATGCTGGGAGAAACTGCCAATTTCAATGACTCACAGGTGACTTTGTTGCTGCTTTTTGGAAGTGATTTCCAGATGGGGCTAGGATACCCTCAGCGATATCAGGCTGGGGTCCGTAGGCTGAGTGCACATGCCACATGCAGACAGTGCTGGGTCTAGTTCCCGGCAGGAGGAAGCAGTGCCAGAGCTCTCCAGAACAAGTGGGCTCTTATGTTTCTGAGAAAAATATATATAATATATAAAGGACTGTGTTAGACTTAATGAGGAGCAATTACCCACAATCCCCACACATCTGCTCATGCCAGAAATAGCAGCCCAGTGTTTCAAGAACAGGGTTTTCTTTCTCCAAATGCAGCTAATTCTGAAGAAGGCTGGTTGGAAAACTGCTGTGGGCCAGACTCAGATCCCATTACTCCTGCAGCATAAGTTGCCTTTCTTCAGAAGCAGTCCCAGAAGAGTGAGGTGCCACTAAACCAGAGTGAGGGTATCAGAACCTGGCCCTCAGCAAATAAACACGAGAGATCAGTGGGTGCCCACTGGTGAGGCAATGCTTGTGAGTGTGGCAGGGGGAGGGTGGGAAGTCGCATGAATCCTAAAAGCTTCATGAGCTTTAGAACTTATTCATCTTTAACTCTGTCCTGGGAACTCATTATTCTCCTATGTTTCAGTTGTCCAATCCGGGAGGAGAGACAATACCATGCGATTCACCTGGCCAACAGCACACCACCAAAGACAACAGTGAATGAGCAGGTCAAATTATTCTATGAATCCATCATGGATACACTTGAAGAGAATGACGAGCCATTCAAGCCAACTTAACAGGGCTAGCTTTGTAATGCTAACACTAGAAACAAATAGTTCATCCAACTCTATAGCTATGATCCTGGGAATAGCATAATGAGGCAGGGGAGCTGGGTACCCCATTACATCTTATCCAGGGCATACCCAACTCCTCCACTGTGGTTGGCCAATATTGTGCGTTCATCACTGGGAAGTGATACATTTAGCATAAGAAAGGCTAATCTGGTAGCACTCTCATCTCCAAGACAAGCCTGGATTCAGGTCTGGGCCTAAAGATGACCCTGTGAGCCTGGGACAGGGGAGGCTGCACTGCTTCGGTGGAGACATTAAATGGAGGTCTACATTTGCCTTATGTCACATAGCACCACCCATGCAATGAATTCCAAAGGGTCTTTCCAAGTCATAGTTGACCCCAAAACACCCCTGTGAGGTAGGTATTAGCTTCTACTCTGCACAGAAAGGGGATTTACTCACCCTTTCCTCTTGACATACTAGCATTTGTTCTGGAAAAGAGGAACTAGCATCTGCAATTCTTACTGGCCCGCTGTGCACCTCCTCCAGGGTTTTCAGATTAAAGGGTCATCCCTTCTATGAGCCTGGGACACACTGGGAAGTGTAGTTCCTGAGGTTGGGGGAGGATAGAGAGGTTGTTGGTGCTTCTCCAGCCAAGCCCATCTGGCTCACCCGCCTCTCTGTGGCTAGAAATCACTGAAGTAACAGGAAAAGGAGTACTGTGCCGCTGATTTGAAGGTATATGTTGTCCCCAAATGTGAAATAGTTATGGGTGAGGACAAAAAAACTTCAAAAACAGACTCCAACAAGAGACTGCTGAATTGGAATTAATTTGCAAATTGGACACCATCAAACTAGGCTTGAATAAAGACTGGGAGTGGATGGGCCATTACACAAAGTAAAACTATTTCCCCATGTTTACCCGCCCCTAGTTCCTTATAGTTCCTTGTCAATTGCAGTTCTTTTTCTCTCCTGCTGATAATAGCTCACCTTAACTGATCACTCTCCTTATAATGTGTATAGTAACACCCATTGTTTCATGTTCTCTGTGTATGTATATATCTTCCTACTGTATTTTCCACTACATGCATCCGATGAAGTGGGGCTGTAGCCCACAAAAGCTTATGCTCAAATAAATTTGTTAGTCTCAGGTGCCACAAGTACTCCTGTTCTTTTTTGTGGATACAGACTAACACGGCTGCTACTCTGAAACCTGAAGTAACAGCAGGCCATTATAGCTGTACTTCAAAGCTCTGGCATCATGTCCCAAGCTTGGTCTACCCCATGGTGCAGAGAAGGCCACAAAGCTTAACCCTGGGCAGGTTTTAAGGTAGGAACCCAAGTTTTTAACCTCTTATTTTTTGCCTCCTCTTTGGAAGCTGACATTGGAGTTGAGGGGCTCCTCCCCAAGACGGGGCTCTACCCCTTTGTCACTGAGGGTTACAGGAATTCAAGTGAGACTCAGCTGTGCCAGGCGCAGGCAGTATCCTTGTGTTGGTAGGAAGCGGGAGAAAGGAATTTCCTCACCCAGATGAAATCCAAGCTCTGAAAGATGGTGGGAGCTGCTGAGACCTCCACATTCATGTGCCATCCCCCTTTGAGCAGGGGCTGTCCTGGTCTTGGATGGACACATCTCAGAAGCCCTCCTGGCTGTTTCCCAATGAGCCTCTCTCTCTCTCTCTCACACACACACACACACGCACAGGAATCCCATGGTGGTTTGGAAAGGGCCGAGTTGGCAGGAGCTGGATGGATTTTAATTACTCCCATTATTATTATAATCCCTCTTCTTTTAAATTTTCACACATTTCTCGCAACAAGCTGGGCTGAGGAAACATCTACGATACCAGACTCAGATAGCATTCGCTGCACCTTGCAGCCATGCCAGCTCTCACCCTCAGAACTTGAGAATCTGAGGAGAACATTGCCTCTGCAGCCTGCCTCCTTCTCCTTTGTCACTAGGGGTGGGGGTCTGAGGGTCAGTTCTGCTGGCTGGGACTCAGCGATGGAGGTGGCATTGCATTACCCATGGGCTGAGATTACAAGTCTGAGCCAGCAGGCCACTGAGTCCTGACTCCTGTATGGCATTAACTAGAAGAGCAAGCCACCCACCATTGGCTGGCTGCCTGGCTGCTCTGCCCAGTCTAGCAAGTAGGCTGGGTGTTGTGATACTGGATATGGACAGGGACAGCAAAGGTTGCCTTGTGTACTCGCACATCAATAGCACCTGGTCTACAAAGAGCTGTTTTCCAGTGGACTTTGCAAAGATGAGTGTTTGAGAATAAGGATTCTCTGCTTGTGCATTTTTTGGCCATGTCACCCGACATGCAATCACATAACCACCATGTGTTTGATTCTGAATCCTTTATATAAAAACAAAACGACCTGGCACTTTTTTGGCTTTGCTACAGTGAAAGCTGTCTCCTAGAATCCTAGAACCATAGGGTCCAGAAGGGACCACCAGCATCATCTAGTCTAACCCCCTGCCAAATTGCAGACTTTGTTGTCTAAAAGGCTCAAAACCAACTCCAGTAGGGTATCCCTCCCTCTCCACCATACGGTCTCCTGCCAGGGCTGGCTCTAGGCACCAGCGTCCCAAGCATGTGCTTGGGGCGGCACTTTTCAAGGGGCAGCACTCCGGCCCTTTTTCTTTTTTTTTTTTGCTTGGTGTGGCAAAAAACCTGGAGCCGGCCCAGTCTCCTGCTCACTGGTGTGCTCAAAGGAGGAGGCTGGGAGGGTAGGAAAAGGAAAGGACACCCTGTAAATCTGGGTGTCCAAAATAATAGAGGAGAGAATTCAGAATTGTGGCAGGCATTAAGCCAGATTGAGATCTCTAATGAAGGTATCCACCCCTCACACTCTGAATGATATAGTGCAACCCTAAAAGACAGAGGCTGCACAGGCAGAGATATTTACCAACACCTTTTCCTCGCTACCCTTCGGTCAGGAGTTGTTGATGACGTGACTTCCACATTGCTCACAGATTCTAGTATAGCGTTGTTTTCCATCCCATCCCAGTTCAGAAGCCTGTTTAGATGTGGCCACATCCTCCCCTCACTTCATAGGAACCAGGCGCTCCTGCCATGTTACAAAAAATGTTCCAGGGCTCATCACAGCCAGTTGCTCCAATGAAGATACCACCTAGTAACAGACCAAATGCCGTTGTATCTCAACCCTGGTAATTCTGCCCACCTGAATTCAGTACAGTGTCAGTCACAGGCAGTATTCTCCTTCACTCCTGCCCAAAGCTGGTAGGCAATGAAGAAATGCATTGGTAAGCAGCTGTTGTTTTTCATCTCTGAGGGGGGTGGCTTCTCGGAAACAGGCGGAGTGGGATGAAAATGGCAGTGCAAGATAATCTGATTGTTATCACCTCCCCATGTCCATCTGGACAAATACCAGCGCCCCATAGGAACCCAGTGAATCAGTCCAATGGCTTCCCATCGCCAGCTGGAGTGAATTCAACTACTGCATTGTACGGCTTCTTCTCTTATTTAAATCAAGGGTCATTATCAAATATAAGAATAAAGCTAATAAAAGTCAGTTCCCATGCCCCCTTTAATGGATCTCTGCCCTGATGATCTGTGTAATCTGGAAGATCATGGGATAACGTAGGAAGATCCTTTAGCTAACCACTGTGGACTCTAGGATATCACCCCTGGGAGGGATATTTGCTTTCACTGCTCAGCTAATTGTATTTTGTTATGCCAGTGGTGATATGACTCAAATAGGAAATTAGACAAGAGGTGAAAACAAAAGAGGAACACCCACCGCAAAGCTCTCTCTTCTCCTTCCCACTCTTCTCCAACATGATGCAAGGGTGTCAATCAGAGCATCTTTTGGGAGGTATGTTAGGGGCTGGAGTGTGACCGGGACTCAGTGCATCCAGATTACCCAACAGCTGGCCTGAATGCCCAATGTCAGGTGCACAAAATCTGACATACTTCAAAGGGGAATTCAGCAGATGCCCAAGTGTTTGGGACCAAGGCCTTAATTATGAAAGAATTAGCAGCAGAAGGAAACAGTATATGCTAACGCAAACCTCTCTCTGCTGCTCAGTAGATCGACTGACTATATGTTCTGTCCAACTGGCCAAGAACATGCTGCATGAAGGTCTGGGGAGAAAAGCTCCATAAAACTCTTAAGCTCACTGACACACACACAGAAGGTATTAATAACATCTCAGTAAGAACTCAGTGTCTATTGTAGCCCACATGCAGTAGACGAAAGATAATTTCTGGTACAAGGAAGTTATGAGAGTGACAGCTTTTTAACTGCACAGCGTAAGAAGAGGCATCGTGCAATGGGACAAAAGAGCAATGATTAAAGTTCTGAGCACAAAGAGAAGAGGGCTGGGGACTAGAACAAATGTGTTGAGAACATCAAAATCGTATCCAGTGCTAATGCCCAAAATGAAAAGACCGTGCTGGACGGGGAAAGATTAGAAGCTGGTAAAAGAAATGTCTCACTGGGACAGTTAACAAGCGCCAAGTGGCTGAGGGAAAGAGCAAAGAGTTGAAGGGGGCTGGAGAGTTAACGCTGGAATTAAAGACCTTCCTCACCTGTCTGTTTAAAACAGGTGTGGATTCCACCGGTCACAGCTGGACAGAGATGTGGACACAAAGCCCAGCTGATGGAGCAGGAGCTGACCATGGGCGAGTGAAGCATGGAAAGGTCTCTGCTCAGAGGAGAAGAATGGGTGGGAGCAAAGCAAGGCCAGAAGGATGAGAAGAGGCAGAAGTGAAAATGTGATCGTGACGAGGTGAAGGATTGGGAAGCAGGCTCCTGTTGTAGGACTTTTCTAGAATTAGCTTTCTCTCCAAGGGCCAGCACCACCCCCATTGTCCAGCCACAGTAGCTGAGCTGGCATGTAGAAAAATCCTTCTCCCTAGCAGTGGGAGGTCTGGACGTGGCTTAGCATCAGATCCCACTATCTCCACACTATCTGCTACAACACAGGCAAATCCCCTGTAGCTGGCTCCACCCTAGAGAGGGCTGCAAACCTTCTGAGGACACCCTCCTTGATCCAATCTGTTTTACGCTTCTGGTGAAGCTTTGGCCTGCGCCAGAAGGGGCTGGATTTGCCCATGAGTGAAGAAACCAGAGGAGCAGTGGCCCTCAAGCTGTGTCTGACTTGGTACAGGCCACTCCCTAGACCTTTACTGTTGTGACCAGAGACAGCACCTGGCCACTTTCCCCATCCCACTTCCTGCCAAAATCCACACGCTTTGCTGGGGCAAAAGGACAGCAGCTGTGGTCTGAACCATCACGGACTCCCATAGGGCCCAGGATGCAGGATTTTACTGTGCCCCTGGGGAGCCAGGAGATCCTGCCAAACACACAGAGAGGCTGGCCTGGAGCCCCTCTGACAGGGAATGTTCACAGAATTTGCTGGGAAGCTCTTGTGGCTGCTGTCTTGGGAGCTGAGCCAAGGTGGGGCTTTGTGCTGCTCAGAGTCCAGGACTAAGGGTGTCAGCTGCTTGTTAATATCAGATCTTGCTCTGGGCAGGTGTGAACCTGTGAATCCAGCTGAGCAGCTGGCTCTCCTCCTAGTGGACTCATCAAAGGCACTGAAGAGAGGTGGGGGGATGGGAAGGTTGGGTTGCTGTTATGGCTAAAAGATAGGATTTGGCACCAGAAAATTTGCAGTCAGATCTGGCTGTGCCGCTGACTTGCTAAGGCACAGACCATTTCCATGCCTCAGTTTCCTATCTGTAGAATGGGGATATTCCCATGTCTCTACGTTCCAGGGTGTGTTGTGAGGCTACACCTATGAATAGTTGCAGGGTGCTTTCAGATCCTTACAATAAATCTTAGTAATAACCATAGTTATTGTTACTTCACACACATACATGCTCACTTAATATACACTGCACATGTAAACAGCTGCTTAGTGACATTTTCATGCCCAATTACATCTGCAGATCATTGATTCACATGCACAACGGGAGAGCAATTTAAAAAAAGGAGTCTGCTTTGTACTTACTTTCTCGCAGCCACCTCGGTGAAATCTGCAGGGGCAATAGGAAGAGCAGCAGCCCCCCATGCAGCCCCTAAAGCTTGCTCTGGACTGCTGCTAAGCATCCATGCCCGAACAGCAGCAGACAGGGAGTTAGCACCATGCTTAACTTCCCTGCAGGGGTAGGGCAGGATTGGTAGCTGAAGGCCCTAAAAGGAACTCACTGGGAGTTCTAGGAGAAACCTCACCTCATGGGAGCCAGAAACAAGGGCGTCTCTGGGTAGCCAGAGTCCTGCTTTGGAGCTAGGGGGGCTGCTGGCCCTTTGTCTTGTGATTTCTGTTTATGTAAAAACATGTTATTGCCTTTTTCTATTACAGCTGGGGAAGCTTAAAACCTGAATAACGCTCTGTGAGAAACCCCACTGGGGGAAAGGTTTATTGCTATGGCTGAACTAGATTAATTCACTGCCAGCACTCAGCCTCTGCGTAGGCACCTCAATCCCAGCCCAAGGTATCCCCTGCTATCCCAATGGGCCAACACCCCAGCTTTGCAGTGCACCTCAATCCTAACCCCAGGCATCCCCTGCTATCCCAATGGGCCAATGCTCTATTGCCCAGAGCTGCTTAGGCACCTCAATCCCAACCCAAGGTATCCCTTGGTATCCCCAATGTGCCATCCCCATAACTCTGCCAGTATATTTCAATCCCAACCCACGACATCCCAAGGCAACAATACCCCATCCCCTAGATCTGCCCATGTACCTCAATCCTAATGTGTCAACTCTCCTCCCCACAGCTCTGCCCATCATCTCATGCTCTGACCTGCAGCATTTCTACTCCTTTCAGCCCTGGGGCCCCAGACAGCTCTACCAAGGCACCACACTCCTAAGCTGTAGCACCCCTTGCTACAGTTAGCAAAGGCTAGGTGCTTCGGATGGCATATGGGTGTGGTTTCCACTTATAGTGCTGAGCTCCCAGGTTCAAATCAGAGTTCAAAGCCTAGCAGGCAGAAATGAAACTCAGCAAGTGGCTTGTTGGTGTAGGGGTAAGACTAGGGTGCAAAATATGCTAGGTTCTAATCCCTTCTCATGAATTGGTGATGGATGGGATAGTAACAGGGGTGCAGTAGATTCCCCATCATTTGAAGACTTTATTTACATCAAGACTGGATCTCTTTCAAAAAGATCTGCTCTAGCTCAGCTGGAAGTTATGGGCTTAATACAGGGGAATTCAGTGCCATATGTTCTCCAGAAGGTCAGACTAGCTGATCAGAATGGTCCAGTCTGGCCTTAAAATCTATTGCACTACTTGGGCATGCCCACAGCATTGCCCTTTGTTCTTCCAGGTCTGGGACTCAAAACCGAGCTCTGCCTATCGCACCTTGGTCTAGAGGTGCAGCGATCTCTGTTATTACATAGCCAGGGACCTCACCTGGCTTGGCCAGCTCCGCTGGCTGCTATGAAACCACAACCCTGGCTATTCCAGGTTTCCCTCTTTGGCACAGACTGGGTTTTTTGGTTTGGGGTTTTTTTGCTCTATAGGCTCAAGAGCCCGTTTGCTGCTGACATTCTCCAAAGGCAGCAGGGGCGGCTCAAACACACCCTCTTCCCCCTTGAGGAGCAGCCCACAGTATAAGTGGTTGCTGACCTGCTCCATTGTCTTGCACATTGTGCCCTGCGTAGGCGGGGCAGGTTCAGCCATGGCTGGCACCCTCCCCTGTAACTATTGCCTTCTTTAATGACCCTAAAACCCAGCTGTAACTCTCGCTGTTTGCTCAGCCCCTGTCATAAGTGACTGGCGCCTTTCCAAAAAGGATTAAAAGCAGGGAGTGAGAAACATAAAAGCTCGTGTAATTATGTGCAAAAAGCCCCTTAATAATTTATAGAGGGAGAGAGTAAATATCTTTGCGTGTTATTCAAGTGTAACTCATTGTCCCGTTTGGCTAATACCCAGAGCGCACGCATCATGGGCTTTATCCAGAAGGCTGTTTTGTCTTTAATACCTTTCATAAATTACTGAATTTATAAAGAGGAAACCAGGTGTCATGTCGCTCCTATAAAGAGCTTGTCAGCTAAAACTAACGAAGGTAGGGACCGACGGCTTCCTCCCCCGGCCTTGTTTTCCTCCCCTCTGGCTGTTACTGCCAGCATCCATGGCATGAGGTGGTCCCAGGGTGAGGAAGGCAAAGGGGTTGCCAAAAAATAAGTCCCAGAGTGTGTGTCTGGCCCATGCCAGCTGGCTCGGGCGAAGGGGCTGTTTAACTACAGTGGAGACATTTGGGCTTGGGCTGCAACCAAGCTTTGGGACCCTCCCACTTTGTAGGGTCCCAGAGCCTCGGTCCCAGCCCAAGCCTGAAAATACTCTGCAGTTAAAGAGTCCCTTAGACTGAGCCCTGTGAACCCGAGTCGGCTGGCCCGGGCCAGGTGCAAGTTTTTAATAGCAGTGCAGATATACCCAGAAAGTCTATGGTGGTGGGCTGTACCACAAACTCCTACGAGAAGGTCCCACTTGAACAGAGGTTTTCTGAAAGCCCTCTGGAGCTGTCTGCAGTGCCTGCATGCAGGAGATACTGAGTGAGAGCAATGCTGGGTTAAGGCATCAGTCCATACTAGGGTCAATGTCTGCTGCCATAGACTTCTTGTGTGACCTAGACTCAGTCACGTACATTCTTCTGTACCTCCATTCTCCATGGATATGATACTGCCTGACTTCACCGCTGTGCTGGAAGGAGAGATACACTAGCGACTCTGAGATGCTCTGGTACCACAGAGCACTCGGCTGCTGCTGCAGAATAAAGCCATCATCAGGTGCTGTTTACATTTCTGTTGAGTTATTTAAGAAAACAAGAGAGGACAAACTGAATCACTGGCATTTTGGCCCACCTGACTAAACCTCAGTAAAAGGCCCCGGTCGGGCCAGATTCTCTTTGATTCTTTTGTCCTCTTCTGTTTGCTTAAATAATTCAACAGCAAAGTAAATATTCCTTGTTGAGCTCTTATTTCTGAGGCTCTACTGGTGTATTCAGAGTTGAATATATAGCGCATGGAACCGTGTGGGTGCTAAGTGACTTGCTTGTACAGTTACCAGCACAGCAAGGCTTCGGTGGGTGGAACTCGTCCCCATACTGCAGTGGGTGTGAGAATATGATCACTCCAATACTGTGACAATGGGGAGTGTCACACTGACTCAGTGACAAGCCAAACCCGGGGGTTCCAGAACACATGGCTAGCTGCAGAAAGCAGAACCCAAGAGAAGTGGCATTAGAAAGCACAAGGCTAGAGGACAATAATGAATGGTGAAGTGATCTGGATATAGAAAGTACCAGCCAGAAGCTTTTATGAGATTCCAGAAAAGCTCCACTAATCTTTTCCCCCCACTCTATTATTTTTCCTCTTCAAGGTAACTCTAGGGAAGAACTGGCCAAGAATTTTGTTGAAAAATGCCAATTTGTCGAAGCTGAAAGTGTTCACAAAACAGGGTTGGGTTTGATGAATTTCCTGACCCCAAAAAGCATTGTGTAAAAAAGAGTTTCAAAATCATCAAAATATTTTGTTTCGACATTCCTGAAATGAAAACTTCCAGCTTTTCGCTTCCAAACAACTTTTCGTTTAGAAATGTAAGCAGATTAGACTGAAAAAAGTTACAAAAAGAGACAGAGGTTTTGAATGTTTTGAAACTACTTGATTGATCCCAATGATTTCATTTAGTTGTTGTTAGCGAATACTTTCGAATTTTGACTTTTCATCCCACTGCAAGATGGGAAAAATGTCAAACTCTTGAAAATATTAGTGGGCTGGGAAAGCTGTTCTTTGCCCAGCTTTACTCTGAACTTCCTGGCTAGGGGCTGGATCAAACTTGCTCAGACAGAAACTCAATGAAAGAACAAAGGGCATATTGCATTGACCACAGCACCTCCAAAAACCCCACACTTTGAGAAGAAAACCCCTTCTCAAGCCATATTTGCCAAACCCAAGAGCTGCAGGTAGTATGGATAAAGTCCAGATATGCAGCGCAAACCAAGGTGTTCTCACATTGCTTGGTTATGAGTTGACACAACAATATCCCATCTGAGTTCCATCATTTCCAAGCAGGATTCTTCTCAGCATTATTGAAGGAGCCTAGAAACTTGTTCCTGATACTAACAGAGACTTACGCATAGTGGGTCAAATCCACCTTTTGACTCAACCCCATGGAATCTCAGTGCAGGCTGAAATTCAGTGGGGATACACATGGGCTGAAGGCAGGGTAGGATTTAGCCCAGGGATTTTCATCAGAAGGATTCCGAAACAGGTCAGAAACATTATGAACGTCATCACAATTAACATGAGTGTTTGCAATTCTCTCACCAGCCCCACCAAGATGGCCCCACCAAGACCACCAGTTAGAATACGGTCCTCCTAATACGTTACAAATAAACCTAGCAGAATATTAGAAAGCCAAACACAGCAGCAGAATCGCCTCTCTCACCACTGAAATGCAGCCACCTCTGGGGTGGAGCACAGCAGCTGCTGAGCAGAGCACAACACGACACCACTCTATGGGACAATAGGAAGTGAGGAATTCAATAACTAGTTGAAACTGCCTGGGGAAGGCAGCAGGAGGCAGAATATAGTTCTCTGTCTCTAGCTGGTTTACATGGCTGCCAAGTACCTCCTACCAGAGGTGGAATATGACCAGGACACAAGGTTTACTGACCCGACTCTTACAAATCTGCCATCAGAACTTTAGTGAGAACAAATGGTCAGGACTTCATTTGAGGGATGGCACCTTCAACAGCACAGCACCTTCAATACTCACCCTGGGGGAAAGGCTGATGCTAAGAACCACATATACTGACCTTGCGTCGAGGGGACACATATCTTGTTGAGAGGCCTTAGAAAAAGATTATGGACTCCTGCATTGCTTGCAACCCCCAAACTCTCTAGGATAGATTTCCCAGGGTATTTCCAGTCCCAGAAGAGTTTGGCGTCATGAATGTCTGTGATGCATTATTAAAGGGAGACAGGGCATCACAACACAGGTTCTAACAACAGGTGAGCTACAGAAGAGGTGTGAATGTGAGTCAGTGTGTGGATGTTTGCATGAGAGACCAAGAGCATTCCTCTGCACACTCACACATGTAGGCTTGGCCTTCCACACGTAGGCACGTGAGACAGAGGTTGGGGGCGGGGAGGGCCATAGCCCCCTGCTTTTGAGAACTTGATGGAACAAAGGGAGGGGGGCTCAGAAGGCCCAGCCCCCACTTAGGCTCCTGGCCAGAGCTGGATGCTGTAATGGCAGAGCTCCTTCCCTGCTGGCAAGACAGCGGGAAGGCTGGACCAAATCTGAGTGGTGGTGTGATCCAGTGCACCAAGTCACAACACTGCTCATGCAAATTTGGCCTGGTAGCCCCTCCGTCGCAATGGAGAGGCACCTGGGCTAAATGTGAGGGAGTGGCATTGCACCTGGTACACGGAGTTGCAACACCATTCCGATTTGGCCCCTGGGGCTTGCGTGGTGCCTCCCACTTTTTGCAGCCCTTCCAGCACTCATGCTTCCAGAGGGAGAAATCAACATATGAGCAGCACCCGCATCCTGCACATACATACAAACACACACCCCAGGTGTGCAGCCCGCCCCTCTCCTCTCATTAACAGGCGCATATGCCCAAGGACAGGCACTCACAGGCAGGGGAACATACAGAAATCCTTGATTACATTGGGACTAATGAAGCATCTTGTTCTGAGCCTCGAATTTCACAACCCATTAAAGAATCAGTCAAGAATATTAGCAAAAATACAAAAGAAAAACACCAATAAAAAGCACACACACAAAAGCAACAGGTGAGGAAACCAGAGACAACCAAAGATCCCTAGTGCTTTAAGAAAACAAAATAGCTCAGGACATGACCAGCTAACTAACTGCCTTTGATGCTTAAAAAGCCCCAATGCTAGAGCTGACAGGGCACTGCTGTGGGGAAGCTCATGCTGCTGGAGTCCAGCTGGCAATGCCAGGGCACTACTGTACTGGCACTCACAGAAACACTACTGGTTTTTTTCTGAATCCAAAGCATTAACAGGGCTGCCCTGTATCTAGTGTCCCTCGAGTACCTGTCATCTAACAGGTGAGCCTGAGTCACCTGATCACTGACTGTCCCCTTGTAGGTGAGGGAAGAGGAACCGAAGCTACTGATAATCAATTAACTCCTTCAATTACACAGGCTTAATGAGGCAGCACAAAGTCAGTTTAATGAACAATCTGGTTCCTCCAGGCAGTGTTTTTGACTCAATCTTTACAGGTTAGGATCAACTGAGAAAGTATCATCCAATAAGCACCACAGGATGGACACCTCCCCTTTTCTCATTTCCTCCATGCAGATCCATGTGGCCAAGCTGATCCTTCCCACTCCACTGCAGCATTCTGGGCAATTCCCTCCCTTGCTGTTCCAAGTGGTAGTACCAGCAGCAGCAACCCTACTTAGCACTCCACCTCTGGCGCTGCCCTGCCATGGGTCGCAAAGCACTAAGTATCCTTCTCCATGTTTTATAGCTGGGGAAACCAAGGCACAAATTGGTGCAAGTCAGGCCTGGCTTTTCCAACTGGAGAGGGTAAGGCCTTCGTTTCCCAAGTGGGTTTGTGTCAGCAACCAAAATGAATGGCCTGTTGGGAAAAGTCAGGCCCAGGTGATTAGCCCCAGGTCATGTATTGAGGGAGTGGAAGAACTGGGACTAGAACCTCTGCTATGGTATTTGACAGGGTTCCTGGTTAAGCTTGAGGGTAGATGGCTGGAGATGAGGCAGGCTGGAAGGGAGCTTTGCTGCAGCTGATTCATTGGCAGCATGGAGTTAATTTGTTCCCATTGAGTGTTTGTTTATTAAAGCTGCTGGGCGTATCATGTTAGCATAAGACTAAGTGTCAGGACGAGTAGAGCTCCTGTGCAGGCATCTGTTTGTTAACCATGACTTAAATCTAAAGAAATAAAATAAATACAAATATCCTCCGGACCACACCCCTCCCCAGGAATCCCTTACATCTCCTCCTCGTTCCGAGGGCTGAGGAGCATGCGTGGCTGAGGGATGAGTACTCACCCTTGGGAGCAAAGGATGGGGTCTGATGGGACAATGCGCTGGCATGTCATGGCACTGAGGTGGAAACCACCCCGGACTGATTCCCAATTTGTACAGCTTGGTCCTCTTGTGATGTCACAGCAGCCTGGAAAGATATTGCCCTCATTTCCCTCATCGGCTTGGGAAGTTATACTTCAGCATCCCTTCCTGACTTCTGGATTTAGGAGGCCGTGGAGCCTCACAACCAGGCTCTATGCGTTAGACAATACAAGGCCCCATAAGCCCTAGCCCTGGCCCTACGTGAGCCTTGTGCTAGTTTAGTTCCCTCCCTTTCCTTGACAGGATCATCACATTCCATTCCCCTCTCTACTGTTACCTTGACAAAGGCAGTTCCTTGAAGGAAATGGCCATGTGCCTTGCTCTGGATTGTATCAGGGAGTCTTATCTCCTCTTTCTAGAGAGCTGCAGCATCAGCTGCTCTTTAGAGAAGGAGCCATATGAACACAATCATCAAGCAAGGAGCCTGGATGCAGGGGGAAGCAGCCAACTGGGATCTACTGGTTTCTTCCGCTGCTTACATGTGGAGTGTCCCAGTTACAGGGGCACTTGATCATTGCCAGCAGGAGAGGGGAAGAAATACAGAAGAAGAGGGAGAGGGAAGGGAAATGAGGCAGGAAATGGAAGCTCAACTCTCGCTGGTGATTTCCCCCAGGAAGGTGGGCTCTCCTGTCCCATGCTGCCAAAGCATGTGTTCTGCATGTGCCAGCACACAGGGGTCAGCACTGGGGGAGCGAGGTGCTGAGCCCCACGGGGATCTGCGAGGAAGTCATCCATCCCAGCAAGGCAGGTGTGATCAGCCCTGCCAGTGTTAATCGGAGCACAGAAAGGCAGCTCTTGCTGCTACGCTGCTCTAACTCATGCCTCATCCCTGCCTGCTCAGACTCCCCTCAGCAGGGAAAGGTCATGTTTCACTGAGTATCAGTGGAGCTGAGTGTACAATTCGCTGCTCTAGGGGAGGCAGTTTCAAACACCTGCCCATCACGGACATGTGGGGATGGAGTAAGTGGCACAGGCTGAGTCAGTATCCTATCTTCCCTCCTTTGTCTCTGCCAGATCCAGGGGCAGCCTTTCCCCTCCCCACCTTCTGGAAGGAAACACAGGCCTGATAACCAAGATGGAGCTCTTCCCAGGATGCCTGGGCCAGCAAAGTAGCCATCCCTTGCCAAGGAGTTCCCTCACTTGCCTGGCCCACCTCCCATGGGCATTCTCCTCCACTGTGAGGACTTTAGCCAGCGTGCTCAGTGCTTTCTGGGAAATCAAGTCCCCAGAGGCCAGCTGGCCTAGTTATCAGACATCATCAGCAAGGGCAGGGGGTGTGGGAGCAGCACAGAGCAGACAAGAGAGGGAATGTGGATTTCAGCTCAGATACTTGTGGCTTCCCCCTCCCCACAGGCACAGTGAGAGCTTGCGGGGTTCTACACAGCGTGGCCTGGGGTGCGGGGGGTCGGGTGGGTGTGTATGGGGGGCAGATTTGAGGGAGAGGCATAGATTCTCTGTTCCCACCTCAGGGCTCATGGTTTCAGAAGATTCCCCCCAATTCTCTCTGCTTTACATCCAGTGTGGGAGCTGCTGCTCTTCCAGTTGAGCTGGCTGGGGCTCAATTCCAGGCATGTCAATGCAGCTCCTTAATCAGCCAGAAGGGGGCACTAGCAAGCAAGGCAAGGGATTACCCATCCCCTACTGAGAAGCTGAACGCTTCCTCCGCAGGGCTCCCCACAACCAGCTTCCCTCATGGTGCCATACACCCCAGTGTGGGGGCCCCACAAAGCTCAGTGACACTCAGAGAGAGGTGGGGTCACCCTGAGATGGCGGTGGAGTCACACAATGCAGCTGAATGTGGTGTCTGGCCCAGTGCCTGATGCACATCTTTTTACATTATCACCGAGCCCTAATACGTGGCACTTCACGTCCTGCAGCCACCTGCCTGCCTCATCCTGGGTCACAGGTGACATGATCCCAGTGCTAACAGTGGAGGCAGCTTGCAAGCCTGCTTCTTTCTTCTGCAGTCACACACTGATCTAATTCCTTTCCAAACAACTAGTGCCCACCCAGTGTCAGCCACCTCTTCAGCTAGTCCCCAGCATTCCCTGAGTGCATCCCTGCTCCAGAGAGAGGCGCCCCACACACTGTTCTCCTACCTCCCCCGAGTTACCCCACCAATGTCCTATGGAGAATTTAGTGCCAAGCATCTCCGCTCGCCCAGCACCAGCTTTCCCTCCACCCCACACTCAGTGTGCTCCAGGCAACAGCTCCCCCTTGCCTCCCTTGGTGGGTAAATACCCTCACTGGTATGAAGCCCTGAATCTTGGATGCTCACAGCATCTTCTCCCCTCACCACCATTAGGGCAGGAATGGCGCAGCCCAGCGCTGTTCCATTTTGCCTTTTTTTTTTTTTTTAATAGATTATCAGGGTTGGAAGGGACCTCAGGAGATCATCTAGTCGCTGCTGCCCCAGAGATGGGATCGCTACTTCAACAAATCCTTTGAGACAGTCAGGTTCTGAAGGAAGGAGAGAGATGAAGAGGGTGGTGTGAGGAAGGAGTGTCAGGTACTGAGAGGAAGAGGATGGTGTGAGGAAGGTTAGTTGGGTACTGAAGAAAGGAGAGAGAAGGCAGAGCCAGATACATGGAAGGAAACTCCATGTGAGGAAGCAAACTTGGGCGAAGAAGTTAAAGAGGAAAAGAAAGGAGATCTCATTGTGAGGCAGATTAGGGAACGGAGAAAACCGAAGAGGAAAAGGAAGAGGAAGGTGTGAGGAAGGAGACTACTCACCCCTCCCTATGAAGAAGGAAGTGCAAGTGCTGAGGAAGTTATGAAGGAGGAGAGTCAGGTGTGTATGCAGCCAGTAAGGAAGAGGACAGTGTGAGAAAGGTGACCTGCTTTATGAGCAAGGAACCTAGAAATCTGTTTGCTGCACTAAAAAAAAAAAGAGTGGAATTTGCGTTTTTTACAGAGAATCCTATTTATCCAAGACTCCATTATTCAGCTCTCCATATTAACTGAACCGGGGCTGAGAGCCAAAGTCCCGCCACCCGGGGCTCTCAGCCGGAGCTCCCGGGGCTGTCAGCCCTGGTTCGGTTAATAGAATTAATATGGAGGTTCAGATAAACAGGGTTCTACTGTGTATCAGTAAAACACTGTGT
The DNA here is from genome assembly GCF_025201925.1 of Gopherus flavomarginatus. Taxonomy (NCBI): domain Eukaryota; kingdom Metazoa; phylum Chordata; order Testudines; family Testudinidae; genus Gopherus; species Gopherus flavomarginatus. Next base: position 55,704,879 of record NC_066625.1, on the reverse strand, counting down.
TCAACTGATACCTGTGTATATTGTGGCAAGGGAATCTAAAGTTCGGAGTTTCATTTTAATCATGGAAAAACACAGATTCTTACGGTTTTTTTATTGGAGAATTTTGTTTTTTTATCATGGAAAACTAGGCTCCCTGTTTATGAATAAGGAAATGCAGAGAGGAGGTCACAGGAGAGGAAGAAGAAAGGCCAGGGTACAGGATTTCTGTGATGAGGAAGACAATGCAGATGCTGAGGCCAGGTACCAAGACGAGCCAGAATTGCCCCTAAAATGCTTACAACTCCAGGAAAAGTAGTTCTTACCAAGACTGCTGCCCTGGATTTGATTCAGAGGGGATTTACATACTAAAAAGCTGCCAGCAGAGCAAAGAAACCCCATCTTGAAGCTGAAGACTATATTTCAAATCTGCTAATCAGGTGAGAGTACAGCAAACTCATTAAGAGACAAGGTGTGCGAGAGAGGGGAGAATCTTCCTGAATGGAAGCAGAGATGATCAGTGGGTGAACAATTAAGAGGAAGGGCAATACATCCACATGTAAAAATCTTGTGGGGCTTTGAATGAGTAATTATAAAGCATTTTGTGTTGCAAAAATTTAGGGTTCATGTAAACGAGAGACTGAGAGCATTTCTTAGTGCTAGAAATAGCCTGAACAGAGCCTGGTGCAAACCTACCTAGCTAACTCAGACAACACACCATGATCCTGACCTGCAGCATTTCTGGCTATGCCAATCTCATTTTGGCCCAACACCTCTGCTAGTGTGCCTGAATCCTGCCCACAGCTGTCCCTGCTCATTGAGTGTCAGACCTAAATGCACCTCCAGACTGACCTGCAGCTCCCTCTGCCTTTGCTGAGCAGAGAATGACAATCTGGCAGGATGGAAAATTTGGGACAGGAGCTGTTGGTCTCAGAATTTTGAGGCTGACGTCTGATACTGACTTATATCGAAAGGATTTGGAAGAGAAGGAATTTCTAAGGCATCATTTCCGTGATAGAGTTGTCCTGATTCCAGACCTGGGTCTAGCTGCACTGGGGAAAGTCCCCTAATAGGCAGCGTAAAGCTGCTACTTGCACTAATGGAGTTCTCTGAAACCAGGGGAACCTGCCTGGTGCAAACGGCAGCTTCCGTTTCCTTTAGGGGTGTGTACTGCTGCAGCTCCACCACTGGTTGGCTGACCAATAGCTGGACTAGGGGCAAATCCCCAAGACAAGGCCTAAAACGTGTCTTTGCCACCCCTTCAGATTCTACCGGCAGTCTAGCTGCTCAAGGCACTGCAGCCCTCCCTGGCCCCCACACTGGGAGAAGGCAGCATTTCCCCATGTGACTAGAAGGGCAGGCAGGAACTCTGACAGCTACGAGTGTTGCTAAATGGAAAGGAATGTTAAAAATCCAGTGATTGAAGTAAAAGTGGGCTTGAAGCTATAAGCCTGATTTACCAAAAAGCTCAGCTGATTGGTTGTGTGTTGGGAGCTAAGCCAAATCCAGCCCTTATTTAGGGTCCTAAATGGAAGCCAAGCTCTTTGGAAAATCTGGCCACAGTGACAGGTGCTGAGCACTTGATGTTCTAGCCATGGAAGGGTCTGATCCTGTTGCACTCGGAGCACCCAGACCTCACACTGACTTTTCACTGAGATTGGCAGGTGTTCAGCTCTACTCAGAATCAGGCCTCACATGAAGATACTGGCCATTTGGGGGTCCATCCTTAACCCAAATCCTAGGATGGTGTGTGGGTTCCAAACCATTTAGGGGACTCAGTTATCCTTCCTGTCTACAGCCTGTTCAGCTGCCTCCCCGGCTCTGTCCCCAGGGTAGCTGTACTATTTAAAAACATACTGGAGGGGGTGGGCAGTGGCTGTGTTTTTCCTAGGGATGTTCAGAGTTAAAACAGAGCACAGCTGCCTTCCCAAGAGCGGAGAAAGGGAGGAGCCCCCCCCACCTTGTTATGACTATTAAATGAAAAAATATGACAGCTGCAGCATCCAGTCATTTTTTAAAAGTGATGTCTCCGCCTGAAAGAGCACTTTAAACACAGAGAAATTTCCTAGGAAATTGCATGATCCGTCAAAACCCCCATGCATTCCCCGACCGCTGGAACAGAAACATAGTCTAAACAGCCTGGCTCCAGCAGCTACAGCCCTCAGTCACGGGGGTAGGCAAGGCAGTAGGCTGGGAGACAAGGCCAAGAGCTCAAGAGTTGGGAGAAAGGGGGACAGGGCTTCAGGAGAGGAGGAGAACGGAGCTAGAAAGAAATTACACAGAAGAGCTCAAAGCCAAGGCTTGGACCAACCCCTGGCTTGGGTGGGAAGGGACATCATGTGCCTTCCTGAGGGCTGCTATAGAGAGAGCAGCAAGTGGAGGGCATCTGGCATTGTGCGATGGCTGCGGTGAGGGTCAGCCACGCAGGCGTTCTGTGACAGTCTCTCTGGCCTGCTGGATTTTGTGTAGTGCATGTAGAAGCAGCCTGAGAGCACAGAGGATGATTTGGGCAATAGATTCCCTCAGACAGGCAGAAGGGTGTTTACCCACATCCTTGGAACTAACAATCAGAAATGCCTCATCTGAACCCTGCGAGGGGCCCTAACAACCAATGAATCATACGCTGATGCAGTGATCTTTGAACACTCTCACACGGGGAACACATTCACTCAGGGCTCAGCCACCACCTAGCCACCAGCCCAGGTTCAGGGGCAGATGGGGAAGCAAAGCATGACTTGGAGAGTTACAATCTGCCTCTTGGCCTCCATCCTGCCCAGCACCGGGCCCACACCTAGCAGAGCATCACCTTGCCTACCTGTATGCTGAGGGGTTGGAGCCAGCCCTGCCCCCTTCTGCTCACCTGTGCAAAATTTGGGAGGAGGGAACCAAGCGAATCTGTGGAATTTGCTTCCCTGCTCACAGCACAGCCTGAGCTGGGCAAAAAGGAGTAAAGAGGCACCGTGTGCCCTCTTGCTGCCGTGTGCCACTGTGAGAGCTTGGCCGTCGGCCAGCCAGCAGCATCAAACACTCCTATGCTGGTAACAGACGGTCACTAAGACAGAGCAGCGAACAAACATCGATGGACACGCAGTCAGGTACGATGGCAGCCCTACATATTCTGTGACAGGCCTGTATTCTTTCAGAAATCCACCATCCTCGAGACCCCATAAGCAACATATCAGCGAGTCTGAGATCAACATCGCCCGCTGCTGTGAATGGCTTCTCCAGGGAAGTGAGCCTAGGTAGTCTATAGGGGAACTCTGATACTATCTCTGGCATTGAGTCATATCCAGTCACTGCATACCCTATAGAGACGAGCCCATGTCATATCTGGCCTCTGCATAGAAATACCTTGCTTCCAACCTAATGATCTGCACTCCCTTTAATAGGACAGGGGGATGGTCATAGCAACCACAATGAATCCAGTGAAGGGTTGCCCCCCCAGCATCTTTCACCCAAAGTGCTTTGCAACCATTTTGTTAACACCTCTTCAAAGTAAATAAAGTATTATTATTCCCACTTTAGAGATGAGCAAACTGAGGCACAGAAAGGCTGTGACTTCCTCTAGGTCACTTAGTGAGTCAGTACCAGAGCTAGGAATTGAACCCCAATCCCTGGCTCCTGTTTCAACTACTAGACCACACTGACTCCTAGAAACAAACAGTACCTTCTCCCTCTGTAAATGCTCCATACTGTTCCTGCTGCAAGCAGAGGGGGTTGCAGTTTGAGATAAAGGGGCTGAGTGCGCTGGGGAGGTTTCCCGTGTCTCTTCATGCTGTCTCTGCTTTTCTTTATCTGCCTAATCACGCTGGGCAATGATGAGACCTTTTCTCATTAAATCATCCAAACCAACCAATGCAGCTTGCAGCTGAGGTCTGAAAAAAGCTTCAGTTACCAGTCCTCCCAGCCTGGCTGCCAGCCAGTCGGCTTCCAGGTGGGAAGGGCATGGAGTTGTGCTGCTGGCTCTTTTAACTTCTGTTTTCCTTCGCAGTGGGGAGGCAAAAGAGGGTTGCACTTCTCTTCTGGTCTCCAAAAACCATCTAGTTCTGCCCCAAGAGGGCCAGGAAAAGTACCAGAAGTGGGTGACTTGAGTGCAAAGCTTTCAGGAAGGGTGGGGATAGAGGCTGTACAGTATGGAGGAAGGAGCTGGTTTCATTTACAACCAGGCAGGTTGAGGCATCTGAGATTATTCCCAGCTCTTTTCTTGTTTGGCCGACTTACTCTAAGACTATTAGTGGATTAACTGAAGTTCTTATAGTGCCAGAACACCATCTTTATGGAGGTTTTAGAAATGCACAAGGGGAGTTTTCCTGTTACCCGGGAGCAAGTTGGCAGCTGGGAGAACTTGTCAGATGAGTAACAAGAGACATACATTTGTGGCAATGCCCACTATCTCCGAAGAGAAAACAGGATGCTGGCCAGTCAATTCATTCTTGCCCTCCATCTCTCTCCAAGAAAGTAACCCTTGGAGGGGTTCTCCTCACTAAATATGCTTCCCTGTCCTTGAGGTCACATCTGCTGCCCTTCCTAAGAGCAAACTGAGCCGATCCAGTAGATCTGTGAGCTCATAGCACCCTGTTCTTGGACAGAGGAAGTGAGTATCGGTGCCAACTAGTGCATGGGGTGGAACTTTCCCAACGCCGCTAGCAAGGCCTGGGTGCTTTCCCCAAGAGAGATGCAGCACAAAATAACTGCAGATAATTAAAGGATGGAATAGGATATTGAGGAGGAGCAGGGAGTCTGCAACATCCATAAATAGCTGGCTTTGCAATACTGCTTAACTCCTTGCTCATTCTCTCCTTGCTCATCTTTGCATCAGGGTGGGTACAAGTATTTTTGAACTAATCAGGATGCACTTGGGCTGGGTAATTCTTTTCTTTGTTTATTTCACCTGGAATCTTTTTTTGAATGCAAAGGCACAATCAGTGTCTCTCAACTCCCACCCCCTCCGCTGCTAGCCAGATAGTGCCAGGCAAGAGCCAGCTGGAAGGAGGGAGGGGATGTTCCGTGTGGTAACAGAGGGGAAGATTAGGGCCGCACGAAAAGCTTTTCATTAGCGAGAGCATTCGGGCAGCCCCAGTTGCAGGGATTGAAGGTGGTGCGACTGGGATGCAGAGCGTGTGTGCGATGCATGAGTGGGGAAAGGCCAGAGTGGTTCTGACAAGGCCAGAGCAGGGGGAATTAGGGGAGGAACAGGGCCTAGGCTAGAGATACAGGATTGCTTGTGGAAAGAGAGAGCGAGGGGCTAGCTCTTACTGCAAGCAGATAACCCTCCCAGGAAACAAGAAATGGGGGGCTAAGAGAACCATCATACTCTCTTGGGCTGAAATTCCTTTGGTTCATCTGAGTGAGAGCACGTGGGTGGCTAAGCCAGAGGGTATATCAGACGATGCTTAGGGAAGGCCTTTCTAGTGAGAGCACTGGTGTTTCCATGGTTTCTTGAGTGTGGAAGTGCGTGTATGTGGCTTCCACTAAAGGCATGTGGAGTTGCTCTCCCTTTTGTTCTGTGTGAATGGAGAGGTCAGTATTTATGCCAGATCTAGGGTTTCTGGGAGTTCTGGTGTTTCTACACCAATGGTGCAACCAGAGGCCAGATCGTCAGCTGGTAGAGATGGCGATAGCTCATTTCAAGTCAATACACTAACTTGCAGCAGCTGAGGAACTGGCCCCAGACTTCCTCCACTGCAGTGTTCCCTGGTGCAATGAAAAATAAGTTGGGTACCATCGCTGGTCAAGGGAAGAAAATGGCCCAGATTCCATTCAGGTACAACTCAGTTAAAGACAATAGGCCTCACTCTGCTCTCATTTACATTGTTTTTTTGCTAGGGCAATTCCATTGGCTTCAATAGAGATAATCTCAATTTGTGCCAGTGTTAAGTGTAAGCTGAATCAAGCCTGCCCAATCTGGGTGAGTGACTCTGAGGAGGGATTCCCCTCTCCCTCCAGAGGAGTTCAGCCTCTGTTATGGGGGGCTGGCTTCCATGGTTACTAGCTTTGTAGTTAGAGGCAGGGTTGTTAACAAGTTTAACAAAGAGTCTGAGTCAAAGTGAGAAGTAGAGCGCGCGGAGGAAAACAAACCAGATACCATTTGGGAAAGAATTCCTCCCCTGAATGGTGCTGGTATAATTAACGGGATAGGCGTTATGAGCAATACCATCTCTGCTTTCAAACTGCTTTCCAGTTTAAGGTAGTTTTTAAAAAAATTTCCCTCTTTCCATTTCTGATAAGAAAGCTCTCCAGTCTGTGATGCTGGGATACATCACTGATCACATTCAATTTCACTCAGCAGTGGGGAAGACGTTCCGTGTGCTGATCTCTCCCCACTCCACCCCATGCCCCTGTTCCTCTCCCTCGATTCATGTTTTTCCCTCCTTGGAGCTTTAATACCCAGCAGCAGCAGGCTGGAGTCACTCAGCAAGGGGCAAACACCAAAATGACACCAGTTTACTCCCGTTCTTCTCTCCTGCAAGAGCCTGAGGGAGAGCAGCTGCCTCTGTGTCCCACAGCCTTTGATAGCAAAGGAGTTTTAAGGATGATTGTTGCTGAAACCTATACACATCCTACCAGAGCATTACAAAAAGTAGACTAATGGGGGAATATCCAAAGCCCACTGAAATTAATAGGTGTCCTTCTATTGACTTCTCTGGGCTATGGATCAGGCGCTAGGAAATCCAGACAGCATGAAAAGCTGCAGGGAGATTTAAGATTTGTGCCATTGGCCCTGCTGTCTATAGAGATGGTCTAGCGGTCAGGCTAGTAGTCTGAGATGAGAGAGATTGAGGTTCAATTTCCTTCTCCACCACAAACTTCCTAGGTGACCTTCAGCAAGTCACTTAGGGCTTGCTTACACAAACCCTTAAGCTGGGGTGTACATTCAGCCTGCTGTATGGACCCTGGGGCTGTGGACTAAAAGCTCTATAGTGCACTCTTAATCCCCACATATAGAGCACTGTGAAGCTTTCAGCACACTGCAGGCCTGATTGACTCCCCAGCCTGCTACAAACTAAGGCGTGGTCTACACTATGCGTTTAAACCGATTTTAGCAGCGTTAAACCGATTTAATGCCGCACCCATCCACACTGCGAGGCCCTTTATATCGATATAAAGGGCTCTTTACATCAGTTTCTGTACTCCTCCCCGATGAGAGGAGTAGTGCTAAAATCAGTATTACCATATTGGATTAGGGTTAGTGTGGCCGCAAATCGACGGTATTGGCCTCTGGGCGGTATCCCACAGTGCACCACTGTGACCGCTCTGGACAGCAATCTGAACTCGGATGCACTGGCCAGGTAGACAGGAAAAGCCCCACGAACTTTTGAATTTCATTTCCTGTTTGGCCACCGTGGAGCTCTGATCAGCACAGGTGACCACGCAGAGCTCATCAGCACGGGTAGCAATGCAGTCTCCTGAGAATCGAAAAAGAGCTCCAGCATGGACGGCACGGGAGGTACTGGATCTGATTGCTATATGGGGAGAGGATTCAGTGCTAACAGAACTCTGTTCCAAAAGACGAAATGAAAAAATATTTGAAAAAATTTCCAAGGCTATGATAGAAAAAGGTCACACCAGGGACTCAGTGCAGTGCAGAGTGAAAGTTAAGGAGCTCAGACAAGCCTACCAGAAAACTAAAGCAGCAAACGGAAGGTCCGGGTCAGGGCCGAAAACATGCCGCTTCTACTCTGAGCTGCATGCAATTTTAGGGGGCTGCGCCACCACTACCCCACCCCGTCCGTGGATTCCGAGGTGGGGGTTGTAATCTCAACCACAGCTGAGAATTCTTCGGAGGGGGAAGATGAGGAGGAGGAGGAGGAAGAGGAGGACGACCTTGCAGCGAGCACACAGCACTCCGTTAGCCCCAACAGCCAGGAGCTTTTTGTGACCCAGACGGAATTACCCTCCCAGCCCTCCCAAGCCACTAGCCCAGACAGTGAAGCCATGGAAGCAACCTCTGGTGAGTGTACCTTTGTAAATATAAAATATGGTTTAAAAGCAAGCGATTTTTAATGATTGATTTGCCATGAGGGCTTGGGATGCATTCGCGGCCAGTAAAGTTACTGGAAAAGTTTGTTAACATGTCTGGGGATGGAACGGAAATCCTCCAGGGACATCTCCATGAAGCGCTCCTGGAGGTACTGCAAAAGCCTTTGCGGAAGGTTTCTGGGAAAGGCAGCCTTGTTCCGTCCACCATGGTAGGACACTTTACCACGCCATGCATGTAGCAAGTAATCGGGTATCATTGCATGACAAAGCATAGCTGCATATGGTCCCGGTGATTGCTGGCATTCAAGAAACATCCGTTCTTTATCTCGCTGTGTTATCCTCAGGAGAGTGATATCGTTCATGGTAACCTGGTTGAAATTCAGGAATTTAAGTAAGGGGACAGAGATGGCCATTCCTACTGGGCTGTTTGCCTGTTGCTTAAAAGAAATCCTTCCTTGCACGTAGCCAAGTGGGGGGAGGGAAATAGAGGTGAGCTTTTTTGCATTTGGCTATCAGGGATCTTCCCTGCTACCAGCAATGCGGTGGGTCGGAGGAGAAGATTAGCAGTGATCTTCCATGATACCAACCATGTGCTGGGGGGAGGGGTAAAGCAATCATCCCACAGAATTGGAGGGAGGGTGTGGCTTCTGCTGCTGCATATTAACAGGAAAGAAGCATCACTGAATGGGATTTGCTTGGTTTTTGGGAAAGGAGGGCATTGTGTATATGAAGGCTGCAGAAGCCGAAAGACAATGGCTTACCATGGCCGCATGCAAGCTGAATTCTGATGCCCGGGCCTGCGTCTGTGAGATCTGTAACACCAGAGCCGCAGGCACTCAATATTAAGATGCAAAATGCGACCTTGTAGTGAAATCACATGTGCTATGTAAGGTGAATAGTGTTGTTCACTGTGAAAGAGTATAACCATTGTTCTGTAAAATGTATCTTTTTAAATACTTCTCTCCCTTTTTTCCCTCCCTCATGCAGCTGCACATTTTTCAAGTCTCCCTACTCCATCCCGAAGGCTATCTCAGATAAGGTGGAGGAAAAAGAAGATGCGAGACAAAATGTTCTCGGAAATCATGGAAGTGACCCACAATGAAAGAACTCATCTGAATGAGTGGAAGGATGTGGTATCAAATGACAGGAAAGATGCCAGTGAACGTGAGGACAGGAGGGATGCTTGAGATGAGAGGTGGCGCCAGGAAGATCAGAGGTGTAGGCAAGAAGATATGTGGTGGCAGGATGCAATGCTGGGGCTGCTGCGTGATCAGACTGATATCCTCCGATTTCTGGTGGAGCTTCAGGAAGAGTAATAGGGTCACAGAGTGCTGCTGCAGCCCCTGTGTAACCACCCTCACCACTCACCATGTTCCATATCTTCCTCACCCAGACGTGTAAGAACGCGTGGGGGAAGGCTTCATGCACCCGCCCACTCCACCCCCGTGGATAGCCCAACCAAAAGGCTGTCATTACATAGAAATGCTTTTAGTAGCCTTTTCCTTCCCTCCTAGCCTCCTCCCAAACCACACCCGGGATACCTTGTTATTTCTCTCCCTCTTTTTGATGACTTAATGACTTTTAAATAAAGAATACATGGTTTTTAAACGATAGTGACTTTATTTCCTTAAGCAAGCTGTAATCGAAGGAGGAGGGTGGGTTGCTTACAGGGAATGAGTCAATTAAGGGGGGGGTTCATCAAGGGGAAACACACACAACAGTTACACCATACCCTGGCCCGTGATGAAACTCGTTTTCAAAGCTTCTCTGATACGCACCGCTTCCTGATGTGCTCTTTTAATCGCCCTGGTGTCCGGCTGCGCGTAATCAGCGGCCAGGTGATTTGCCTCAGCCTCCGACCCCGCCATAAAAGTCTCCCCCTTACTCTCACACAGATTGTGGAGCACACAGCAAGCAGCAATAACAAAGGGGACATTGGTTTGGCTGAGGTCTGAGCGAGTCAGTAATGTGCGCCAGCGCGCTTTTAAATGGCCAAATGCACATTCTACCACCATTCTGCACTTGCTCAGCCTGTAGTTGAACAACTCCTGACTACTGTCCAGGCTGCTTGTGTATGGCTTCATGAGACATGGCATCAAGGGGTAGGCTGGGTCCCCGAGGATAACTACAGGCATTTCAACATCCCCAACTTTTATTTTCTGGTCTGGGAAGTAATTCCCTTGCTGCAGCCGTTTAAACAGATTAGTGTTCCTGAAGACGTGAGCGTCATGAACCCTTCCTGGCCATCCCACGTGGATGTTGGTGAAACGTCCCTTGTGATCCACCAGTGCTTGCAGCACCATTGAAAAGTACCCCTTGCGGTTTATGTACTGGGTGCCCTGGTGCTCCGGTGCCAAGATAGGGATATGGGTTCCATCTATCGCCCCCCCAAAGTTAGGGAATCCCATTGCTGCAAAGCCATCCACTATGATCTGCATGTTTTCCAGAGTCACAACCTTTCGTAGCAGCAGCTTAATGATTGCTTTGGCTACTTGCATCACAGCAGCCCCCACAGTAGATTTGCCTACTCCAAATTGATTCCTGACTGACCGGTAGCTGTCTGGCGTTGCAAGCTTCCAGAGGGCTATTGCCACTCGCTTCTCCACTGTGAGGGCTGCTCTCATCTTGATATTATGGCGTTTCAGGGCAGGGGAAAGCAAGTTACAAAGTTCCATGAAAGTGCCCTTACGCATGCGAAAGTTTCGCAGCCACTGCGAATCGTCCCACACCTGCAAAACTATGCGGTCCCACCAGTCTGTGCTTGTTTCCTGGGCCCAAAATCGGCATTCAATAGCTAGAACCTGCCCCATTACCAGCAGGATCTCCAAAGCGCAGGGGCCTGCAGTTTGAGAGAATTCTGTGTCCATGTCCTCATCACTCTCGTCGCCGCTTTGCCGTAGCCGCCTCCTCCTCCTCGCCTGGCTTTGCAGGTCTCGGTTCAGCATAGACTGCACGAGAATGCGGGAGGTGTTTACAACGTCCACAATTGCGGTATTGATCTGAGCAGAATCCATGCTTGCCATGGTATGGCATCTGCACAGTTCACCCATGAAAAAAGGCACGAAATGGTTGTCTGCTGCTTTCAGGGAGGGAGGGGTGAGGCTGTACCCAGAACCACCCATGACAATGATTTTTGCCCCATCAGGCACTGGGATCTCAACTCAGAATTCCAAGAGGCGGGGGAGACTGCAGGAACTATGGGATAGCTACGGGATAGCTACCCACAGTGCAACGCTCCAGAAATCGACGCTAGCCTCGGACCATGGATGCACACAGTCGAATTAATGTGCCTAGTGTGGCCGCGTGCACTCGACTTTATACAATCTGTTTTACAAAACCAGTTTATGTAAAATCGGAATAATCTCGTAGTGTAGACGTACCCTAAGTGTTCATGCAGACAAGCCCTTCATGCCTCGGTCCCTCATCTGTAAAATGGGGATAGCAGCTCTGTCTGACCTCACAGGGATGTTATGAGAATAACTATGTGAATAGCTGTGAGGGGCTCAGGTATTACGGTAACAGGGCCTATACAGGTCCCCTAAATAGACAACTGGCCAGTCCCTGCTCCCCACAGGGCGATGGATGCTGTGGGAAGAGGGCTCGACACACTCATACAAGAATCCACCTTGGGTGTCTCTGCTCCCCACAGAGTCTGTTCTGGGTATTTCTACTATGGGCAGTATCTCTATCTACCCCTCCCATCACTGTAGCGCCTGGGCACCGCACAAACATTAACAAACGTGCCCTCTGAGGCCTGGGAGTATGCTTAGCCTCACATTTCTCATGAGAAATCCGGGAGATTAAGTGGTGGTGCACAAAGCACACAGGGAGTCCGCGGCAGAGCAGGGAATTGATCCCACACCTCCTGAGCCCTACCCCAATCCCTTACGCACCAGGCCAGCTTCCATGCAACATAATGGATTGTGCCCCTCAAATGTTATCATGATCTGGGCATCTGTGGTGCCAGCCTGCCCTTGTGCTGCTTCTTCCTTCATGGTGGGAAGGAGTTTCTGGTGCTTGGCACAAATGATTAGATAGGACTGCTCAAGGCCTAAGAGCTTTTGTTCTAGAAATTGAACTTGATGGAGTGTTTCACTGGAAAATGACAGCAACCTGCAGTACCTCAAGAGCCAATTATTTACCCCCTATTGGAAGTGACTGAATTTCTCCATCAGCAACACTAGCAATGTCACTGACACCAATAGCTGCCTTATGGAAAGGAAAATACTCCTCCTTATCTACAGGAATTACATCTCTTGCTGTCTGCCCCCTAACCAAGCCCCCTTTTTCCTCTATGCTTTCCTGTCCCTCTCGTGCTCTTTTACACAATGTGTTTATCAGAAGAGCTGAACAAATAATGCACAGAGGTCAATTTAGCTGAAGAGTTTACCCTCTTTTTCCAGTCATAGAATATCCCTGAGCAGACTGTGATTTCCTCCCATGTATGTCTTTATCAAATCAGATTTTTTTTCCCTGAATAAGACTGCGTTTTCTACAGGTGGATAGTCTAATCTTGAGTCAAGTGATTTCATGCGGCTACTGGCGACACAATCATTATTTGTATTACAGTGGTGCCTAGAGCCCCTGTTCAAATTGGGGCCCCATTGTGCTAGGCACTGTCCATACAGACAGAGGGTGAAAGGAAGGAAGGATTATCCCCATTTTACAGACAGGGAACTGAGGCACAAGGAAATTAAGGCCCCAGTCCTTCAAGCTGTTAAACGCTCAGACCCCAGTCTAGCAAACCACTTAAGCGCATGACTAACCTGACATACAGGAGTGGTCCCAGTGACACTATTCACATGTTCAAATGCTGCGATGCACTGGGGTCAGAGTGCTCGCTGCTTACAGGATCCATTCCTAGGTCATTTGTCTGAGATCATCCATGGAGCCTGCAGCTGAGCCAGGACCTGACCCGAGGTCTCCTGACTATTAATGCAAGACCTTAACCACAAGGTCATCCTTGCTCTCTCAGTAGACGTCACATGGTAGTGTTCCCGTTTCCTCATCAGATGAGCACAAACTCTGAAATTCATTTCCCCATGTACTGTCCATGAGCACTTTCACCAGTGAATCGGAGAGGACACCAATACGGATGCACTGGCGCTCTTTGAAGGAGAGAACCAAGACAAATTCCTTTGGGGATGGGATAATGGCTTAGATGTGTCTCCCTTTTCGGAAGGTTAATTTAATCCCTGGGAAAAAAAAGGTCTTAATATATGTAATTAGCACTTACATAGTGCTTTACATTTTCAGAGCGCTGTACAAACATTAACTAATCAACGATCACAAGGCTCCGTGAGGTAGGGAAGCGCCATTATCCTCATTTGGCAGAGAAGGTAACTCAAGCCCAAAGAGGTTACTGTAAGTCACACAGCAAGTCAGAGGTGCAGCCAGAATTAGGACCTGGGAGCAACTATTCCTAAGTTTAGGCTCAGCCCACTAGACCACAGTGTTTCTTGAGTGATACCTGTAGGCATCAAGCAGTTCAGATCTGTCTAGCTGTTGGGGTGCGGGGGGGGGGGGGAAGAATCTACAACAAACTCCATACCAGCAACCACACTTCATGCCCTGTCCCCCTACTCCCCCACCCAGCTGCCCTTAGCCAGCAAGCTGAGTGGAAAGGACACTTACTCTTCACAGACTCATCCCTATGGTCAGAGGGATATGCCGGGCAACACAGAAAACGTTTAGGGTCATGGATAGTCCTACTTGGTCCTGGAGACTGGATCAGGGATGCACTGGGATCATATTAACCCATTTTGCCTTCTAGAGACAGGCCAGTACTTGTAGATTCTCAGACCTACAGCTCAGTGGGATCACTCTGCTTCCCAAGAGCCTATTCACAGTAAGATTCAGAAAGGCTTAGGCCAAAAGTATTGATTTTGGGTGCCTATATTTCTTGGTGTCCAACCTGGACACCTTGAGCCTGATTTTCAGAGGTCCTGGCTCCTCCAGATCCTACTGTCATCTCTCAAGAGGGGCACTAAAAAATCCAAGCATCCAAAACTAACGGCCACCTTTTAAAATGTCAGCCCGCCTGTCTGTTAATTAGCTTTGTATTATTCTGGGAACCCATCTTTACTGAGGATACAATTAACACCAAAGAAGCAATGGTGCTAGAAAGCTCATTCCATCATGAGTTTGAGATGTATGCTGCACCAGTCATGGGTTAGGCAGCCGTTCCCAGACAAGCCACAACACAAACCTTACACTAGTAGCAGCATCCCAACAGGAATGACCTTTGTCCCACTTCCTCTGTTGTTTTTCTCCTTTGGTTTGCTCCCTAAACTTTTTCCCAGTTGAACCATATTACTGTCATGACTAGGTAAAAATTATGGGAGGAGAAAGTGTTGTTGACATGTGCAAGTAGTGTCAGCTTAGATTGTATGATCATTTCCCATGTGCGCCATGGTTTGGGAAATACACGTTTATCTCATGATTTGCAGAACTACATAAGTGGTGTAGTGTATGTATACTATGCACAGAGGTAAACAAATATGTTGATTATAGATACATGTCTTTATATCTAGTCAATGTAAAACACCAGCATTAGTGCATCTTTAAGATGAGAAATCATTCAAAGATTGGGAAATACACAATTAAGGTGAAGTTTAGCTGTACTCCTGGAGCCTATGTCTGTTTAAATTAGGATAGCTACGTACCTCGGTACTAATTCCAGAGTACCTCACAATCTTTAGTGTATTTATCCTCACACACCCTTGGGAGGCAGGGTAATGCTGTTATCCCCATTGTACAGAGACGGAGACACAGGGAAACTAGGTGATTTGCCCAGGGTCAGACAGGAAACCTGTGGCAGAGAAGAGAATTGAAGCAAGATCACCAAAGACCCAGGCTAGTGGCCTAATCACTAGAACCATCCTTCCTCTCTTTACACTTATAGCATTATAAATAGTTAATCACTATATAATGGCAACTAGATTATTTTACCTAATCTTATCTCACCTATGGTAAAATATAGTACATACAGTCTTCAGACATGGCTTCATTTCTTTAAGTCTGAGATCTAAAAGAAAGCCAGGTTTGAAGGGCTCTGGTTCAGTAGTTATAAAGTTATGAATAACTGAGCTCAGTAAGTTGCAACTTTTTCATGTATTGTTTGAGAGAAACTCAAACTTACAGCAGTTTGAAACACTGGGGAGCAGTGAAGCACTTTAGATTTGACTCAGTCTCAGTTGTCAGTGCCGGATGCCTCAGAGTTCAGACTGCCTCACAAAGGACATGTAAACCATTACATAAACTCTAGGTGAGTTATTAAGAAGAGCTGCATAGCTCAGGAGAGGATGAGTGATTATCTCAAGGCAGTGTTATGGAATGAGGGTAGCAACTTCAAAGTTAAGGCTGTAACTAGTTTTCCTTTATAAGTCCAATTTTGTTTCTCCAACCCCAACTGCATATCAAAAAAATAAATAAATCTGTCTGCCTGAAGTTTTCTTATGCCAGAGGAGTCTGATTCTGGAAAGTCTGAGATTAATCAGCTATAGCATTTGGGAGAGAGCAGTGTTTGAAAAATGGAAGATTTTTCACTTTTGCGAGAGTCTTTTTTTTTTTTTTCTGGAAAGACATATCTCAAAAACAGCTTGGTCTATTAACTCCAGATTTATTTTATTCATCTGTACTAGTGCCTTTGAGTATTTGGGGAAAGACTGCATGGTTAATTTCGAAGTTATTTGCTACAGACTTTTGAACCTCTCAAAAGTCCAAGAGCTCCCCATGGAGTTTAGTAAGTCTTCAATGCTTGTCTTCAAGGACATTAAGACATCTGCAGGGGGCTTGCAAAAGCCTGATGATTCTTTTAAAATCTGGAACTGACCCAGCCAGGTTGAAGGACATTATAAAATACACTGACTGCCCCTGCAGATTTCTTAAAGTCCAGAGCTGAGCTGTCTGTGTTAAGTTACTCTAAGAAGTCTGCAGAGGCAGTATGAACACTTCGGAAATTGTGGACCTGAAGCAGCCAGGTTGAAGGACTTTCAGAAGCCAGGAGGCATAGCTTTGAAGAATCTTTGGTGCTGTTCTAGAAAGCAGGGGACCAAGGTATGCTAATTAGCAAAAAAAATGCACCCTGGGAAGTCATCTACTTTACATGTCTAATGGAGAAAAAAATAGTTCCATATAGCAGGGGTGCCAGTATTTTTCCAGATAGTTTTCTGGAAATAACCAAGGAAATTCCCAGGCAAAAACTGAAAGTTAAGGTTGTAAATACATATCAGTTACATAAGATGTCCTAAATTAGACAATGTTTTAAACCCAAGATATTACTAAGTTATGGTTAAAACTTTTAAGAGCAAACATTTGAAAATGTGGAAAGTCATGGTTCCACAAATAACCTTAATTCTGACCTCATCCTAATACTTAGGTTCTACCTGTCTACCAACGATCCCTTTATGGCCAGCCACCATACTGCCATACTCCACTAAAATCTTCTGCATTTCCAGTGGGGACTGCAAAATCTTACCTACTATACTGTAACCATAGCTCTTCAAACTGCCTTTCATGCAAATGTAGATTACTGCTACCTTATGAGCCAGCCAGAGAGATACCTAATCCACCCTGCAAGGCAATGTGGTGTCATCTTCCACCTCCCACATTCACCTCCTAATATAGCTCTGGTATTGCACTGTAAGCCACTTACATATTATACCTGTGTCTCCTCCTCAGAAAAACCACAGCGACCGCATTGCAAATAGAGTTGTTATATGGAGCTCAAACTCACAGGCATATATACATCGAAACAGCCTCTGCATCTTCAGGTAAACCATTGGAACATTTATTTCATAATTTGATTTATGTATGACATGGTGGAATAAGTTATGGGGTGAGGGTTAAGGCTGATCTTTTTGATGTGTGTTAATAATCCTGACTCCATATTAATGAATGTTGTTGTCTGGGCGTGTATACAGCTACAATATAATATAAAGGTACCCCATGTATATCTGTATCTCTAGATATATATTGACATTATTTATACACACATGCACAAGTTCGTGTAAGCACACACCGCACACCGTATTTACTGTAAATTTGCACAAGAGCCGGATCCTAAATACTGTAATAGAATAGACTGCACACACAAACTGATTGTACAAACTCTCCCTCTTTCTGTGTCATACACCCCCTGCCCCTTTCTGTCAACACTCCCCACCCCAGCAAACAATGGAAAGTAAAAACATCACTGAGCAACTCTAACTATTTCCTGAACAGTTCGAACAGTATGAGAAGCTAGAGGTATATAATAAAAGGTTTTGCTCTATTGTTGCTCTGCTGTCACACCCTCTGGTGGGTTATAAATGTAATACATGCCCCGGGCCTCTTAACACACTCTTTTCAGTTGGCAGAGCTTTGCTTGTGAAACCTGGTGTCAGGGGCGGCTCCAGGCCCCAGCACGCCAAGCGTGTGCTTGGGGTGGCAAGGCGCGGGGGGCGCTCTGCCGATGCTGCAAGGGCGGCAGGCAGGCTGCCTCTGACGGTTTGCCTGCAGAGGGTCCGCTGGTCCCGCGGCTTCAGCGGACCTCCTGTAGGCACGCCTGCGGGAGGTCTGCCGAAGTCGCGGGACCAGCGGACCCTCCGCAGGCAAACCGCCAGAGGCAGCCTGCCTGCCATGCTTGAGGCAGCAAAATCCCTAGAGCTGCCCCTGGCTGGTGTGTAATCACTCTGGTTTCTGAGAAGGGGGCAGTGGCGGGCAGGGCCGGCTCTAGCAATTTCGCCACCCCAAGCACGGCGGCACGCCGCGGGGGGCGCTCTGCCGCTCGCTGGTCCCGCGGCTGTTTCTGAGGATGGTCAGCTGGTCCCGCGGCTCCAGTAGAGCTGCCGCAGGCGTGCCTGTGGATGCTCCACCAGAGCCATGGGACCAGCGGACCCTCCGCAGGCATGCCTGCGGCAGCTCCACCAGAGCCACCTGCCGCCCTCCCAGCAACCAGCAGAGCGCCCCCCGTGGCATGCCGCCCCAAGCACGTGCTTGGCGCACTGTGGTCTGGAGCTGGCCGTGGTGGCGGGTATATAGGAGCTGGCAGACAACAGTTACTCTTTGGTATGAGATGAACATTACCTGCAGTTCTTCTATCTCCAACATCAGTGACTCTCTACCAATAGCCCAGCTTTACTCCCTGAATCACAAAGTAGTACGATTAGTTAGCAAAACAAACCTCTCCTCTATAAAGCCTGGGCCTGGGGGACAAGATGAATTAGGTGGAGAATAAATGGATACTGAGTCATTCACCTTTAAGCCACTTTTGGGTCACATCCGGCTTGATTTGGCTGTGACAGAACAATTCCCAGACTGTTTGGTGACCTGTGTGCCCAGTGAGCTGGTAGGTCTCAGTATAGTTGCAAATGACACAAGGAACTCACAGAGAGGACCCCATGACAACTAATTAGCCCAAACTTTGCAAAGAGGCCAAGGGGACAGCTACCCCAGTGCTCCCTAGAAGTTACTCTCTGCGGGTCGGGGGAGAGGTGTATTAGCAGGATGGCATGGCAAAAAGCTCCTGTGATGTACCTGTTCTGTGCCTAAACAGGACTCCAGTCTCCAGGGCTGTCCCTCGGCACTTTACCCCACCACTAACACTTACTTAAGAAAAATTACAAAAACCCTAACACAGGTAATGAGATAATGACTTTATTTTGGCCTGATGTGCCATATAATAAAACAACTAATAAACAGCAAGAGTCCTATGCTGGCGAGGCCATTGAGTCAATACCACGCTATTACCATGAAGTAATTGAGTTTACAGAGAACCTAACACAAAGGTCCCAGAGCCCCGCGCAAGTGATGGTATTAAAGCAACCGCGGGGACCTACCTGATGGCTAAAGACAGATCTTTTCATCTAGCTTACAGCCCGGAGTTCCATCTGGACGAGATGAGCTGACGCTTCATGTTGCTTTAAATAATTCTGCTAGACTCTGCATGTGAAGCAGCAGATTTTATACTGAGCAGAGGCCGTTTATCAATCGGTGCTGAAGGGGTTAAGGGAGATATGACTGCAGGAATTTTCTCAGATAAAAGGTGGGTTTTGACAAAGTGGAGCCCATTTTCATCTAGAATTTTCAAGATTTCCTTGGAGAAACAAACGGGCCAGAGGAAGGGCTGAAAATCAGCTCGTTCCCCGTTAACCACAGAGCAGTTATTGACGCCTGTTATTCCTTGCTGTGTCGGGGAGGGAGACCCCGGAGCTGGTTTGTGTTATCTAGTTACATTGTAAGTCAAATCTCATCAATCAATCAATGCCCACTGCTGCATGCACACACACATGCATGTGTGCATGCACACCCGGAGTCCATGTCAAACCAAGCACACGTTTGTGTGAGTGCACGTACTCCACACTCAATCCTATGGACGCAGCCACAAGGTCAATCTTCACTACTAATGCAAACATGCCAGGGAACCCAGCTAGACACCCGTGTGGACAGTTCAAAGCTTTCACATGCTTCAGGACCATGGCTCAGGACCCATCTCCATGAGCTCTTCAGGGCCAGGACTATTTACTCTGTGACTGTGCAGTGCCTGGCCCAGTGAGACTCTGCTCTTGGTTGGTTCCTAGGCACTACCCTAATCAACATAGTAATTACAAAATGGAACAGCGCCTCACTGTTGTTGGGGGACAATCCTGTAGTAACCGGCTCCCCTGAGCTAGGAATCACAGACTCCATACTCATTCAAGAATACAAACTCTCCAGTGACGCATGCAGCCACACACACAATCTGGGCTCATCCCACACCCTATGCAATGATGTGTTCCAGCCTCCGCTCATGAGCACTAGGGCCCACGCATGTCCCTGTGTGCTCTTACACTCCGGCATGTGCGCATGCCTCTGCTTTCCTCTCCTCCCTGGCTCTGCCATACAATAGCTTCTGATGTTCATCTCTGCATCCTGGCAGGACAAGTCTGAAAGCTTAGCAGCAGCATGAAAACATCTGTCATCCCAAGGCAGAGTTACAAGCCTCTTCCTCTGTGTTGCTGTCAGGTCCCTGCATGGCAGCAGAGTCAGCGAGCAAAGCCTGGGAACTCAAGGCAGGCAGGCCTGCCTGCTTCCCGACAGCAGGTTCCCACCATAGAATGCAACAGGACAAAGGGGACGAGGTGGGGCAATGGATTTGCAATAGAGATGCAAGAGATGATCCAAAACTGGAACGTTAAGACTGAATCCTTCAGGGTGGGGAAGCTAGAGCATCTCTTTTAGGAAGGCTCACAGTATAGACTTAAAGACTACAAATGATTATCTCTAGCATCGCCTCTGGCAGAATCCAGAAGGACATCAGCTACTCTTCTGTCCCTGACTGACACTACCGCACACCTCCAAGATGCCTGCTTCTCATGCCAGGAGACTCATCCTCGTTTCTCCCTCCCAGTGTTGGTGAAGTGGTTGATAAGCAAGAAAAGCGTGAGCTCTGAGTAAAGCCTGTAAAGAATATAGCAGTTAGGAGCCTTTCCCTACAGATGTGGCTGATGCGTTCTGGTCACTGAGCTGGCATAGGGGCGGAGTTTTGCCTTTGCATGCCAGATTAAGAACTGCTCAGTGCTGATGGGTGCCAGTGTCTTGGTAGAGAGAAAAACAAACATGAAGTAGCAGCTATGAACATATGCATGATTCATGTATGTTCCCGGCTGGTGAAAGCAGGCTGCGTGGTTAGCAGGCCCCAAGATCAGAGTGAGAGCAGAGCAGCAAGGGCTGTGAAATGAAGCTTGAGAGAGAGACAGGTCAGAGGTGCCGGGAGCCCTGGAAACAGAGGTGTTTTGTCCCAAATCTGTGTGTCAGGTGTTGTGTGTAACCATCAGTGCAGTGAGTAGAGGGCCAGTAGGAAGTGTCTGCTTACTACCAGCAGAGGACGCTTTCACCAGCGTGGAGCTGTGGCGCCCTGATAGCATAGGGCCAGTCTCTCAACCTTGCTGGGTTGCAAAAAGGTGTCAGAGGGTTGTGACCACCCTGCCCTTCCTATACTGGCCAAGAGCAGGAGGATCCCAGCTAGATCCTCACTGGATGGGAGGGGATTGCAGGGTGATGCTGGTGCAGAAAATGAGGTTGCAGTAGGGAAAAGATTGAGAACCATGGGCCTAGGGGCAGAAGGTCCCCAATGCTGAGTGTGGAGAATAAAAATGTGTCTTGGTGCCAGCAGGAGGCGCTGTTACCAGGCTGAAGGGGCCTGGTTAGGAGGATTTGAGAAAGAAGAAGAGCCGCTGACAGCCACAGGCAGATCCAGTCATTAGTATGAGCCAAGCTTTGTGAACCCAAAAATTGAAATTTCTGAAAACAAGACGTGTGATTGTGCTTCTTGCTATCAATCAGCAGCGCACCTTGAATGCATCAGTATTGCTCTATTTCTATCTCCGATCCATCACAACATCTCCCAGCTGCTACGCAAAGGAGACTGCCTGACAGATTAACAAAGCAGCGGGTGAGGGGAGAACAATGCCTCAGCCAGCTTGGATGTGGGGTAAGCAGTCCCTGTGCCAAGCCAAGGGCAGAGAATTTGGGGAGGCCCTGGCATTTAATGAGTATCAAGGAGATGGACGTCCTCTCTCGGCCCCAGGAGAGGCTGGCAGCTTATGTCGACCTAACTCTGTGAGCATCCACACTAAAACGTCGCTCCCACTGATGTAGCTCACCTGCCACACCGACTTAATAACTTCACCTCCGCGAGAGGCATTGCGCTTAGGTCGATGTGGTTAGGTCGACACAGTGTCAGTGTAGACACCGCGTTGCTTACATTGACCATTGCTGCCTTTCAGAAACCATCCCACAATACCCCACACTGGCAGTTAAACTAGTGCAAGCGCTCCTAATGAGAACGCAAGGAGCGTAGTGTGGAGGTATAAAATGGACTCAATTATGGCCGGGGCTGTAAGTCGACATAACTTGAGTTGACAATTTTTTAGTGTAGGCTTTTCCCTTCAGCTCAGTGCAATGGGGATAAGTGAGGGTGGAGCAGGGGCTGATATTTACATTGCAATGGGACAGTTCTCTAACACAAATTCTGCCCTCTGGGGATTCATCCAAAATCCATCCGTGGGTGACCCTGCTGTGAGGCAAGTTTGGCCAAGGCATCAGCTGGAGGGCTAAGGATGGAGGAGGGCCAACAGCCAAACTAAAACAATCAATATGTTTGGAGACATGGGTGGCCTGAGATAGTGTTATTGTTTTGGGAGGCAGGGTTGCCTAGTGGATAAAGAGCTGGGTTCTATTTCCCAGCTCTGCCACTAGCTTGCTGGGTAATCTTGGGCAAGTCACTTCACCATCCTGTGCCTCAGTTTCCCCATTATGACCTCCTTTGTAAAGTGTTTTGAGATCTACAGAAGAAAATGGCTAGCTGTTATTATTACTATGTGATCCTGTGTGTGTATTGTAATCCCTGCACTTCTGGTTGCTTCCCAAACAAATCACACTGCACTGAAGAGCTATGTCTGACTCTGGGGATAGTAATGGGCTAATACCCTTCACCTCTAGGTCACTGGTTTAAATTCAGCTCAGGTCAAATTCAATGAAGTGAATGAAAGCTGTTGGCATCCGAAGCTCTTCAGTGGCACATGCTGATGGTTCCAGTCTTGTTCTTAGTGGACCAGTGTCTGTCTCACCAAAAAGCAGCATGTAGTTTGCATTAACCGGCCCTCTGGCTGGCAATCTTCAGCAGAGAAGTCAAAGACTGACAGAGCTATGGGGTATAAATGACCCTCTCACCTCCATGAGCTGTGTGTAAATGGGGGACATCAGGCAACTTTCTTCTGCACTGGTGCATCTCTGAGACAGCAAAGTTACATGACACCGCAGCACCATGTGAGCGCAGCATGCCACCTACACTACAGGAGCCAGAACTTGTAGCACTGGTGCAGAGAAATTCAGAAATTATCCCTGCGTAGATGGGGCTTAAAGACTTTACCTCCAGCAATTCAGGATTCAGGCACTGTAATGGAGCAGCGCTGTTATGGCTGTGCTGGATCTGTGGATGATGCTACCAGGGCAGTTAGGTGCAGGTCCAAAGTCCAGTGAAGTCAATGCAAGTCTGTCCACTGACTTTGATGGGCTTGGGATCAGGCCTTTAATACAGCATCACTCACCAGTTCTAAATTCATTTACTTAAAATACAAGCAGAAAAGAACTGTGCCTGAAACCTTTATTATCATCCCTTTGTCCCAGAACATCTCCTAGGTGTTTTCTCCTAGCTATTGAAGGCACTGGCACTATCCAGCCCCCATTGCTATGATATTTGAGTGCTGCACAAACTTTAATGTATTTAACCTCACAACCTCCATGTGAGGCAGGGCAGCACTGTTGTCCCCTTGTACAGATTGGGAACACAGGCACAGAGCAGATCTGGTCAGGCAGGAAGTCCATGGCACAGCAGGGAATTGAGCCCCACAGGAATTAATCCAAGGAAGTCCTCTAAGAGACCTGTGTTGTGCTTAGTGTCAGCATAGCATCCTGAGCACTGCACTATCCTCTCTCTCCCAATGAGCATCAAGGGACCATGTTACCTTATCACTTAGACCCTATAATCAGTTTGGTGAGAGCTTCCAAAATGTCTCAGACCAGCCCTGATAGGAGGAGCAACAGTTTCCCTCTTTTGGAGGTGAGTGGGAGGTATCACTTGATGAGCTGACTTCTTAGGGCTCCTACGGAAGACCAAAGGGCTCACCATGATCTTAGTTGACCCTGTTGTGAGAAGTGGGGAGAACATGCTTTACGAGGCGGATTTTCAAAATCATACCGTTAATTTACTTTTCGTTTCTAGGATATGGTGGGTCCGCCAGAGCAGACCCACTGGCAGGACAGTGCTGGTGAGATGATTTCCAACCCTGCCTGACCTGCAGCTGCCGTTTAAAGTCCTGCAAAGAAATTGTGATTCACTTGCAGTAAGAATGAGCTCCATTCCCTAACATATATTAATACATCTGCTGGTCACCAGCATCTCTTTGAAGCAGCTGGCCCTGTTTTGTTTTGAATTCAAAGCCTAAGCCACAGCTACGTCTTCTCTTTATCTCTCCTTTTCTACATTGACATTTTAAAGGAAATTTTACTCTCCTCCTTGAAGCACAAAAATCCATGTCCGAAAAGCACACAGCCCAGAAAAGCTGAGAAGATAAACGTATTTGGACATGTGATTTCACAGTTGCTACGTTGATAGCTTTCAGAAACTGGGTCCTGTCCATCAATTATGCCCAGTGTGCATTCTAACGTGATATGGGAGAACAAAAACTGACTTATTAAAAGGGAAGAGAGGTGAGTGAACGTCAAGGCAAGTTAAAGAAAACAGCTCAAATTTCAAGGAACACAGAAGGTCTTTTTGCCCCTCCTCTTTCACCTCTCTTCTCTCTATTCAAGATTGCAACATCCAGTAACTAAATTCAATCCACGGCCACCATTTTAGAAAAATGACAACTGCTGGTCAAGAATAAATCTGAGATGGGGCAAAATTATTAAAAGTGCCAAAGCATCTTAGGCGCAAAAGACACTTGGATGCTTTTGAAAATTCTGTCCATAAATATTTAATATATCACATGTCAGAATGTGAAATGACATCACTGGGGTAAGATTCAGGTACTAGGAAATAACTAAAAATAGAATTTAAGCCATCCCAAGAGGGAATGGAACATGCAAAGTGTATAGTGATAGGATCAGCAATGTTCCTACATTTCTGCTTGATATTTGCCTTTCCCCCAAATAATTTTTTTCTGTAATCCTGAGAAAGAGTATTGTTATTTATATGTACTATAGTAGTGCCTACAGCAGCCAGCTGAGATCAGGGTCCCGTTGTGTCAGGTGCTGTACAGACACAGTAAGAGACAGTCCCTGTCCCACGGAGTTTACAATCTAGATAGAAAAGACAGACAGGCTTGGGGAGAGAAGTGTTATTATTAGGGCAGTCAAGCAATTAAAAAATTAATTGTGAAAAATCATGCAATTAAAAAAATTAATTGCAATTAATCACGCTGTTAAACAATAATATAATACCATTTATTTAAATATTCTAGATGTTTTCCAATTTTCAAATATATGTATTCTGTATTGTAATTGAAATCAAAAGTGTACGGTGCTCACTTTATATTTATTTTTGATTACAAAATATTTGCACTGTAAAAAACAAAAGAAATAGTATTTTTCAATTCACTTAATACAAGTACTGTAGTGCAATCTCTTTATCATGAAAATTGAACTTACAAATGTAGAATTATATACAAAAAATAACTGCATTCAAAAATAAAACAATGTAAAACTTTAGAGCCTACAAGTCCACTCAGTCCTACTTCTTGTTCAGCCAATTGCACAGACAAACAAGTTTGGTTACAATTTGCAGGATATAATGCTTCCTGCTTCTTGTTTACAATGTCACCTGAAAGTGAGAACAGGCATTCACAAAGCACTGTTGTAGCTGGTGTCACAAGATATTTACATGCCAGATGTGCTAAAGATTCATATATTCCTTCATGCTTCAACCACCATTCCAGAAGACATGCATCCATGTTGATGATGGGTTCTGCTCGATAACAGTCCAGAGCAGTGCAGATTGACGCATATTCATTTTCATCATCTCAGTCAGATGCCACCACCAGAAGGCTGATTTTCTTTTTGGAGGTTTTGGTTCTGCAATTTCCGCATCGGAGTGTTGCTTTTTTAAGACTTCTGAAAGCATGCTCCACACTTGTCCCTCTTAGATTTTGGTTGGCACTTCAGATGCTTAAGCCTTGGGTCGAGTGCTGTGGCTATTTTTAGAAATCTCACATTGGTACCTTCTTTGTGTTTTGTCAAATCTGCTGTGAAAGTGTTCTTAAAATGAACATGTTCTGGGTCATCATCTGAGACTGCTATAACATGAAATATATGGCAGAATGTGAGTAAAACAGAACAGGGGACATAGAATTCTCCCTCGAGTTCAGTCACAAATTTAATTAACACATTTTTTTTTAAACGAGCATCATCAGCATGGAATCATTTCCTCTGGAATGGTGGCCAAAGCATGAAGGGGCATATGAATGTTTAACATATCTGGCACGTAAATACCTTGCAACGCTGGCTACAAAAGTCTCATGTGAATGTTTGTTCTCACTTTCAGGTGACATTGTAAATAAGAAGTAGGCAGCAGTATTCCCCATAAATGTAAACAAACTTTTGTTTCTTGCGATTGGCTGAACAAGAAATAGGACTGACTGGACTTGTAGGTGCTAAAGTTTTACATTGTTTTGTTTTTGAGTGCAGTTATGTAACAAAAAAAATCTACATTTGTAAGTTACACTTTCATGATACAGAGATTGCACTACAGTACTTGTATGAGGTGAATTGAAAAATACTATTTCTTTTGTTTATCATTTTTACAGTGCAATTGTTTGTAATAAAATATAAAGTGAGCACTGTACACTTTGTATTCTGTGTTGTAATTGAAATCAATATATTTGAAAATGTAGCAAAAAAATCCAAAATATTTAATAAATGTCAATTGGTATTCTGTTGTTTAATAGTGTGATTAATCACAATTAATTTTTTTGAGTTAATCGCGTGAGTTAACTGCGATTAATTGACAGCCCTAGTTACTATCTGAATTTTTAAAGATGGGGACTATGGCACAGAGAGATGAAAGCCCCAATTCAGCAAAGTAATTAAGCCCTGTTGACTTCAAAAGAACTTAAGCACTTGCTTAAGGGCTACCTAAATCCTGCTGCCAGTCAATGGGACCCCTAAGTCACTTCAGCCTAAATTCTTTCCTGAGTTGGAGCCTAAGGGTAAAATTATCAGATGTGACTTGGTCAAGGTCTCACTGGGAGTCTGAGGTAGAGCTAGGAAATGAACCCAGGGTGTTGCCCAGCAAACCCTTCCTTCCTCTCCTTCTACCATCCTACCTGCAAGGGGTCAAAGAATGCTGATCTGATATTCTTTGATCCAGAAATTCAGGAGGAACCACATAGGAACAGGCTTTCTTGAGATCTTTCGAGTACTTTCTTGTTTTGTCTACCTTAGAGCTATCACAAGACAAGCTTTTCTTAAGGGGTTTATGTTTTCAGGTGAAACTCAAGAGGCCAGTTCATAGTCTCTCTGGGGCACCTTTCCACCCAATGTGCTACTGCAAAGAAGCCATAAAGTCAGCAAATTCAGCTGGGGAATTCCCTTGACACAGGGGGAAACCCTCTATTGTTTGAAACTGTCATGATAGCTTGATACCATCCCCTCGCAGTCTTTGACAGAGGGGGAGTGGCCATGGAAAAGGGGGTATGGCAAAAGGACCACTGACATCCAGTTACTGTTAGCTGCTGCAAAAGCCCCAGGGGGCTATAAACACTCAAACACAAATTAGGGAAGCCCTGAGGCTGCTCTAACATATTCCAGAGGCCAAAACAGCATGCAGTCAGGTCCCAGGACAGAATAGCATATAGGTCAGGATCATTATCCCCATTTTACAGATGGGAAAATGAGGCACCAAATAAGGACTTGTCTTGCCTCAGGTCATACAGTGAGTCAACAGCACAGCTTGGAATGAAACCCAGGAGTTCCTGGCTTTTAATCCTACATTCAGATCTCCAGACCAGACTTCTCTTGCAAGTTGACATGTAAACTGTAACAGACAGGAAGGTTCAAAGTCAGGGATCCTAGCTGGCTGAACTGGGGAGGGGATAAGCATTGCTGTCTGGGGGCATCAGCCTGCAAAGGGAGGCGAGGAGGAAGCATAATTCTTCAAAGCATGCTTGGAGAGGAATCTTAGCAATGGCCATGGTGAAGTGGTGGCCCTCAGGCACAGTCCAGTGCACATGGGAGTGGGGAAGAACATAGGAGCTGCCAGACTGGATGAGACGCAAGGTCTATCTAGCCCAGTCTTCTGTATGACAGTGGCAGCATCAGATGTCTTAGAGAAAGGTGTAAGAAACCTGCAATGGGCAGATTTAGGATTTGCCCCAAACATGTAATCCTAATCTCTAATAATGAGAAACTGGTTTAAGCCCTGACGCCGGAGATTTAATATTCCTTCCAAAACTCTTTGTTAGCGTTCGGTATTACAACTCTGGAGACTTGTTATTCACAGAAGTGCCCCATCTCTCTTTGAAACTTGCTAAGTTCTTGGCCTCCATGACTTCCTGGGTCAGTGAGTTCCAGTCTATTTACATGTTGAGTATAAAAGTATTTCCTTTCATCTGTCTCCAGTCTGTGGAAAACACATTGTGGCCACTGGGGCCCTGACACACCCCATCTGGGTCACCCAGCACCACTGACATTGCGAGGGGTCCTCCTCCTAAGCCCTCAGAAAGCAGCCAGGAAATAGCTATCTACTTCAAGGAGCCTTGGGGGTGGTGCAAAGAGAGTCCTTTCCAGCCAGGGGCTTGCACACAGTGTGGACAGGGCTATATTGTTAAGACTATACTATGGTTTCAAAATGTTACAGCTGATTTTCTAAGTGGGGTCAATACCTTCAATTACAGATCCCTCTTCCTTATCTCCCTCCGGTTCCCATCTCTTCTTCCCTCTGCTCCTTCCCTGCCCCATGCCTCTGTCACACACTGTTTTTAAACTCTTTACCTCATTTTCAGCTCTTTAGCAGCTCTCCTGAAAGACAAAAGCCGCAATGTTCACAGACACAGGGGAAAGATTTCCTTTCTGACTGCTTTGCAGATCCTCCTCTATATGGAAACTGACACTATAATTAATATTATTTTTTTTCATCCTCACTCAGCTAAAAGACACAGCTCCTGCTATCAACCCTGTGGATCTTTGCTATGGCACAAATGGAAAGAGAGGACCCGGTACAAACTAGCTAGGTCCTCTGCAGTGAATATCCCTTTCATTCTACCCCAAGGACTCTCTTTCAATTTGAATTCCATGTTGGTGAAGGTGCCTGACATGCCTAAAAGAATGCAGTTCTCTGCTCATCTATAGAGGAGTAACAGCATAGATAGTAGCAGAGCAAGATTCCCCCATGCATCTCTGACCTGGAAGGATCATTGTGGGCAGGGGGGAAGAGAGAAGAGGGCCCTTCAGTCTCCATGGCCCATGACCTCTCTAATGAGCTTGCCAATTCTGATGGTGCTATTTTGGTGGGGGAATTGAACATCTGTCCTCTAGCAGATAGACTGGGAACCACTGATTCAATTCACAATTATTAATTGAATGGTAGAGATGCTCACTCACTATCAACTTGGTTTGGATTTGAACTGGAGACCTAGGGATGAAAGATTCTGGTGTCTAGAGCAGGGGTCCCCAACGCGGTGCCCGTGGGCGCCATGGCGGCATCTTAATGCACCCACGTCCTGGCCCCCGGGACAGCACCCGCCGAAATGCTGCTGCGGCATTTCGGTGGGGAAGCCTCTCGATGACAATGCGTGCCGACAACAAGTGATGTCATCGAGAGGCATCGCCGCCAAAATGCCACCAAAATTTGGCAGCATTTCGGCGGGTGCTCCACCGCCGCAGTGGTCCTTCGGCTGGTGCCCACCAGCCAAAAAGGTTGGGGACCACTGGTCTAGAGCCATCTTGTCCTGCTGAGGAGTGACTCTTCCTACCAGTGAGAGTTCTGTTGGTTAATTCCCAGGGAATTGTCCAGGAAGAGATCCCCCCAGAATGGCAGGGAATGTCTCATTTCCAGGGACAGCATTCTTAAGATCCCAGGGGTGAGGCAGAAAGACTCATTTGATAGCAATATGGAGACTCTTAGGGGCCATTTGCTGAACTGCACAATAGATTTTTGATCATTTCAGTTCTGCAAACAGCAGCAGGCCCGTGAGGAAGCCCTGCCGGAGGGTAAAAGAGAAGGTCAATTTCAATAGGAATGTGTGAAGAATCAGTGCTGCACCTTGAGATCAATGGAAAGATCGCATTCAGCCCAGAAGTAACCTGCATGTCCCTGTCTCCTTGCCAAGGAAACAGATTGCCTTTCATTTCCAAAGGATAGCTCATAAATACCTCACAAGAGGGGAGGAGTGGGAAAATGAAGTGAAGAACCACAGGACGATGGGGGAAAAGGTAGAATAAAAGAAAGTGAAGCCAACAGCACCCCAGATTTATGGGTGTCTGTGATGGTATCTGCATGACACCCCGAAGTATCCCAGGATTGGAGCATGGATGTTAAGGTTGAACATTGGGCAACAGAAATATGAGGGGTCAGAAACACTCGGGGAGTTTCTATTCCAAACAGAAGTCAGGGCTGTTCAGCCTGTGGAATGCTGTCTCACATGTTACACTCCTGCTGGATTTCAGGGGGGCTGGGGAACAGGGGATACAAATTCAACTACAGGTTCCAGGTAATAAACCACACCACACAGATTCACCAGCTTTGGGGTTGAATTCACCCACACTAAACAACTGCAGCTGTGGGTCACCCAGATTAAACTAATCCAGAGGCAAACAGATTAAACAATTAAGGAGTAACTTGAATTAAACAAGCAATTAAGCAGCACTGGGTTTAGTGTTGGATTAGCCAGCTCTATCTACTTGGATTAAACCCAACTAGGAGTTTGGATTAATTTATTGACTGGATTTTGTTATATCATATGCAACTGGATTAAATTATTCTGCAGGAAACCAAATTAGCTTGCCCTGCAGGTATCAAAATACTTTACAGACGAGTGTTTAAATAACTCTACAGGTGGCTGGTTTCAAATACTGAACTCTGTAGATAGAGGATTAAATTACTCTGGAAATGGAGGATCAAATTACTCCCCAAGGGGAGGGCTAAATTACCCTGGAAATGGAGGATTAAATTACTCACCGGAGAGAGGTTTACATTACTCTGTAGATTGTGGGATTAAACTGCTCCCCAGATGGCTGGCTCAAAATAAACCCTCACGCAGAAAGCAGGATTAAATTATTCCATGGCTGGCCAGGAAAACAAACACCCTATGCTCCACAGGCATGTCAGATCCCAGTGCTCTGGAGCAGGACCATCTGATGGCGATCTATCCATGGTCTTTCTCTGGGCCCCATTACCGGAGTATCTAAGTATATTTAGTATATTTATCTTCATGGCATGCTGTGAGGCAGGGCAGTGTTATTATCCCCATTGTACAGATGGGGATCAGAGCCTCAGAAAGACTAAGTGACTTGCCCACAGTCACACAGGAGCCTGTGGCAGAACCTGTAAATCTAAGCTGGGTCTCAGTCTCAGCTCCATGGGAGTTAGTTGCACAGAAGCCTCTAACACAGGCCAGCCTGACAAGTTAGTTTCCTCTTTTCAGAGACTACCTCCAAGTATCACCCAGATATAAAGGACCTATCTTACCCCGGTGTACCCGTCTTTAAATCAATGGAGGATGACAGATGACCATCCATCCATCTCATTCCCTCTTTCCTGTTCTGTCTAGCTGTCCATCCATCCATCCACCTTTCCTTCTCTATCTATCCATCTTGCCATCTCTCTCTCTGCATTTATATCATGTTCTCCACCATGGCTCCAAGTCTCTTACTTGGCCCCAGTGAGTCCAGTTCTCCCACCCCTGGCTCTAGAGGCCACTGGGGTTCAGCAGCATGTTCCACCTGTGATGCAAGCGGTCACTCCAGACAGGTTTCATTGCGTCCCTTTCTAGTTTCCTAAATGCCTGCCGCTGCATGTTTCCAGAGACCGCGGCAAATTGTTATTTGAAACATGTATCATTATTTTTTATGCTTATTTCTCTTTAGGCTCCACTGCTGAGATTTAAAGAGAGAGAAAGGGAACGAGCATTTTAGGATAATCTTAAAAGCAGAAAAATTATTACATGTCAAACACCGAGTGGGGAGTTTGAAAGACTCCCAGGTGGGCTGAAGAATTAAATGTTTAGAGGCTTTTTTTTTCCCTCTGTGAGGTAAGAAGTGGTAGTGTCACCATAGCAACCAAAGGGCAAGTATACCGACAGCGACACAACAGCCAGCTGGGGCTGAACCCACGAGTGGGGAAGGGGTACAGCCTTAGCCCACTACTCCAGGCCACTGAACACAAGAGGGGGCTGCTGGGCCTGGGTTCTGAGGGATGGGGCCTACATCTTTCGGCTGGGGGCAGCTCCCTCAGAAGAGAGGGACAGGGCCTCCAGATTAGAATTTAATGAAGGTTCACAAAGGGCTGGAAGCTCACCCAGTCAGGAAAGACAAGCCATAGGATGTTCTTGTCAGCCCAATCACAGCTAACCAGCACAGTTCAACAGCACTTGGGTATGGTGTGATGGGTTCTCTGCAACTAGAAAGAGAGCCAGATGGATCAGGTAGATTGAGGCACATTAGATGGACAGCTTGACTAGAAAACAGTGACTATGGCAGATGACTGTCCATGATCACCTTCTAGAGTACCAGGAGGCTTATAGAAGAAATCAGTGAATCATGTAGAATCACAAATAAATTTGAGGTGGTTGCAACCTGCCTGGGAATGATCCAAAAGCAGTGGCCCCATTTGTCAAAGTACACACAGCAAAATATTCTCTCTGCTCTGCTCGATAGAGCGGTAAGTCCACTAAATGAAGGCTGCACAGATGTACCTCTGTTGAAGGCAAGAAGGGACAGATGTACCTCTCTTCTGGAGGGAGCAAAGAGACCATTTTCCAAAGTAGCCTCTACACAAAATAGCCAAATGATGCAAACAGATGCATTTACTCCACAAGCCAGCACACGAGGCAGCGTGGCCCATATGGATAGTGGCCCACTGGGCATTGGGAGATGTCTCTTCCCGGCTCTGCTACTGCGCTGCTGTGTGCCCATGGGCAAGTAATTTCCTCTGTCTCTTCTCCTACTCTATGTCTGTCTTGTCTATTTAGACTGTAAGCTCTTTGGTACAGGGATGTCTCAAGTGTCTGCCCAGGACTAGGGGGCCCTGATCTTAGCTTTTCCATCTAGGAACTGCCATACCACAAATCATAATAAGCAAATTGAGAAGCAAAACCCAGCCCAGAACGAGGGAAGCTCCTGGTTCCACAGAGTGATGGATAGGATGAATATGCCCTTGCTAGCCAAAACAAACTGTCCAGCCAGATTGAACGCAATCCTTACGACAGGGGGCAGGGAGCACCGCACACGGCGTGATCAGAATTGGGGCAGTGCCAGATAGCTTGACACCCCTGTAGCGTCTTAAATAAGGACCCTGCAGACTCAACCCAGTTGCATACAAGAGCAGTCTGCTGTTACCATGCTTTGCTAGCATTCGGGAGCGAGCTGCCACCATACAGGGGAGGCTGGTGTTAGGCTGCCAGTGCACCCTGCTGAACAGAGATTTATCTGCTGTCTTCCTGGCGATATTTACATGTTGACTGTTCGGACAGCAGCTGGAAACGGGGAAATCGGCACGCGCCCTCAGGGGTTAATTGACCATGAGTTAGCTGCTGGTGCTCCAGTTGAAGCAGCCTGGGTTAGGGTAATTAGCACTACCTGAGCTAGCTCATTAAAGGACTTGGAGCTGGAAGCCGCAGGTAACTGGGGGAGTTAAATTGGCTTTGTTACTTCTCTTCTGCATTAGTGCAGCAGCTGCTGAGAAAGGATACAGGAGGAGGAAATGGTCTTCTGTCTGGTACGTCCAGGAACCACGTGCACTTGACAGGGAGGTGGAGTGTTCGATGGGAGGCTTCCTTTAATCCCTTACTGAGATGCATGTGTGGTTGCGGCAAGGAAGGGACAGAGCTGGGGAGCTGGCCTGCTCTGTGGAGGGGTTGAGGAAGGAAAGGAGAAGGCTGCAGCAGGCTAGCCAACTTCTCAAGCCCTGGAGCTATCAAATGACCATCTGAGCA
Organism: Gopherus flavomarginatus; assembly: GCF_025201925.1. Lineage (NCBI taxonomy): Eukaryota > Metazoa > Chordata > Testudines > Testudinidae > Gopherus > Gopherus flavomarginatus. Next base: position 55,671,253 of record NC_066625.1, on the reverse strand, counting down.
AGCGACTGCCAGCATCAGGAAGAATGGAGAGGAACAACTCATCAGCTGATGCCCTGGCTAAGCGTCCCCTGGTAAGAACTGCAGCCTCAGGATCCCTTTCTACCTCTTCAAATCACTGGGTGTAGATTGAACCACCTGAGTCCAGTGAAGCTACACGACTATGTAGCCAGTTGGAAACACAAGGGGATCTCTGCTGCCTCCCCTAGAGGCAAGGACCGATTTAGCTCCTTTATCATCCCTTTTCCTTTGCTCTGCTGGCAAATGTAACACCGTGGGCTACGGAGCCCTGGCATAAGGCAGGTCTGAAGTTAATGGCAGATGTGCCTGTTCACTCCAGGGCTAAATGCTGCCTGGTCCAGAAACAATGTCATTATTTAGCTATGTATTATTCACTAAATGAGTATTCTGCATTTATATGGGGCTGTCGTTCTGCAGGGCCCCAAAATGACTTGCAAACTAAACGTAGCTCCTATTGTAACAAATCTACATGGTGTAGATAAAAGACACAATAACTAAGTAAAGATGTATACAATTAATAGAGGAAGGGTGCGCCAGTGGTTAGACCACTAGCCAGGATTTGAGAGTGGTAGGTTCAAGTGCCTGCCTTGCCACACACTCCCAGTGCGAGTTGGCAAAGTCATTTACTTTCTCCGTGCCTCAGTTTCCCATCTGGAAATGAAGATTATAGAGGTGGTGTTAGGATAGACAATGGTATCTCTATAACTCTCTCTCTCACACACACACACATATATGTATATATATTTCTTACAGAGGTAGGACTAGATTTGGGGTTCTTCAGCTCCTGAAGCATAAGTCCCAACCCCATCCTTAGCTAGCACTGGACTTTATAGCCTCTCTGTGGGCCCAGCCACCCGAGGGTGCCATCACTCATTCCTACACAGAGCAGGTGCACTACACCACACAGTCAATGAAAGCAGGTATCAGCATTACAATTAGGACCCAGCTGGCATGGAACCCTCAGGACCATATCACTCCCAGGCAGTCACACTGCTGCAGCCCAACTAGGGGGAAGCTGGGAACTCCTGCCCTGTGGAGAGAGGATGGCCAGTTCCAGGGCTATTGGCCCAGTCCATGTTGCTGAAATCATTTGCACTGTTATTTAAAGGAGGAGGGTGAGACTGCATCACGGCTGGGTCTGAGACCTGTCTGCTCCATGCCCAGTGTGGTGGGCTCTAAGCCCTGCAGACAGCTGGCTGTGCACATGGCTGTCGGTGTCGGTGTACTCACACGGTGCCTTATGTGAGGTGCAGCTGGACCTGCGAGAGAGTGATTGCAGCTGCATGTAAATAAGGCCACACGCCTGCGCATTTGCTGCGCTATGTGGGTCATTCGTTCTTCGCGCCGACTCTTCACAGAGCCTAGAAAATCAAACTCTAGAAGTGTGTGTGGGGGGGAGGGGAGCCCAACAGCTCTGTAATCTTTAATTACTGACCCCACCAAGCTGAAGAATCAAATTAACAGCTCTTCTCACCTTGCCTGCCTGATCCTACAGGAACTGCACTCCCTCCTCATTACCAGCCTCCCAGCGCACCCACTTCCCTACACGCTGCCTCTGTTGCCACCTGGCCTTTGTCGCCTGCCAGCCTCTCCTGCAACTCAGCTCTCTCTCTCTGCATCTGAGCAGGCAAGGGGCTGGGCCCCATAGCCCCCCACTGGGTTCAACAGAGGCTGGGGGTGCTCAGAGGGGAGGGAAGGGACCATGTGTGCGCATGGGGAGGGAAATGGGGGAGCAATAGAACACATACTAACTGAAAAGTGAGACATTTCAATGCTGCCCACCCCCTTCCATGGTCCAAAGCACCAGAACGTGACAAAATGTGTCAAATTAACAAGAAAAAACAAATTCCTGCCTGCCATCCCCCTCACGCGAGGGAATTCCAGCTGCTCTGCGGTATTTCGGAGGAGTAGGCAGGACGTTCTGTCATCCTCCACCCCCCCCCCCCAGCTGTAACAAACGGGAGCTTCGGAAGTGGCACGGGCTCTGCCGGGGCAGAGCACGCGAAGAATTCAGTCCCTGAGGGTGATGAGATGTGAAGGTCTCAGCTTGTTTGGGGGCTGTGACCTGCAGGCACACAGCTATTTTGGACACAGGCTATCCATGGAGTTAGACACTAATGGCTGGAACATCCACGGAGCCTCCCATTCTCAGCAGCTCAAGACGTCTAACCCTCTGGCGCCCAGTCCTGTGCTCTAGCCATGTGGCACGTCCCTCCCTGCCCAAGCATAGCCATGGAGACCCATGTGCACAGGGCTCAATGGGTCACCCCATTTGGGATGACAAAGGTATTTTCCCCAGGGTAGACTGGGATTTTGTCAGCTTCCTTCAGAGCACTGAGCGAGGACCATCCATTGGGGTTAGGTAGGCATGTCCCACATTAGCCTTGCCCTCTGATTTCAGAGATGGAGGTTGCAGTCCTTCACAGCATCCCTTCATTTCCATGGCCAAGTGAATGGTGGGTTTAACATGGTTCTATTCTACTGCGACCCTACAGCCACACATCACAGACAGCTCCTGAACCAAGCGGACACACCTCTCCGATGGAGCCATCCTCTCCTGTTACCTTTGAGAGAAAGACAAAGCAGCCAGGCTGGCATACCCATTCGGCCTTACTTTGTCTATTAGGAGTGGCCTGCGAATCTAGAGTGAGATTGCATTGCCAGTCTACTGGACAGGGTTAGGAAGCCCTGAATCCTGTTTCTGGCTCTTCCGTTGCACTTGTTGGCCAGTCACTTGTTCTCCCTGTGCCTCAGTTTCCCCATCTGTACAATGAGGATAACGATACTCCCCTACTATCTCGCAGAGAGGCTTAATTCATTAGCGTTGGTAAAGCACCTTTAGATCCTTGGATGGAAGGCACCTAAGAAGGGCAAAGGGTTGTCCCCTAGATGTCAGGGCCGACACATGGGACTGATTCTCTGCCCCACACAAACCTTGGCAGAGGTTCCACCAAGAGAGGGGAAGAAGCAGTGGCTTGGAGCTGGAAGACAGCCAGACAGCACCAGCCCTGGGAGATGGGGGAGCCAGGGGGGATAATTAAGAGCTATCTGGAAAAGGAATCTTTGGGGGAGGCTGGGGTGGTCTCTCACTTTTCATTGTTCATGCTGCCTCTGCACTCACCAGATCTAGGAGGCTGATGACAGGCAGCTAACATGGCCACAGGACAGTGCACAAGTGACATGGGAGAGGGGAGGAGGGAAAGATGCAAGAAAACAAGGCTTGTCACATACCCAAATACAGTCTAGTGGAGGCAGGGAATAATTAAAGTTTCCCCTGCCTTCTTCCTCTGTCTCATCTCAGGCTGTCTCAGAGCCAAGCTGGATGGATATTGCTGTCTAAAGCCAGCAGGGGATGCTCTCATTGGTTAGAAGATTTATAATGGAAGCTGTGGATCAATTACCAACAGCCCCTGACCTTGAAAGCAGATAGCCTGGGGAGCGAGGGGGAAGATTTTACTCCTTTTTTCCAGCAGGAGGTGCTCTTGCCAGGAGGTTTATTGATAAAACCACAGGGAATGACTTTAAACAAGATTGTTATGTGATCTCTGGAATGCGTGTGCATACGCGCACGCGCGCGCACGCGCACACACACACACAGACACAGAGCCCCTGTCTCTGAGCAAGAGACAGATATGCAGAACTTGAGCTAACAAAACAAAAACGCTTGGAATTTTGGAACCAGGGAGGGACAGAAAGTACCTGGGGGGCTTAAAATCACCTCTAACTTCCCTGGCACTCCTGGCAAGCTCTGTTGGACCAGCGCCTACATCCCCACTTTTGGAATGGGGCGAGTTTCCCAAATACCACTGGCATGCCCCATGGAAGGGACTCCTGCCAAACATGAAGCACACAAAGGCCCCAGCCGAGATCAGAACTCCTTTGTGCTAAGTGCTGTACAAACACCTATGAAAAGACAGCTCCCACCCCACAAAAGCCCTCAAATCTAAATAGGCAAAGGGCAGGAGGGGAAACTGAGGCTCAGAGCCAGGAAGTGACTTGTTCAAGGTCACCCAGCAGGTCAGAGGCCGAGTCAGGAATAGAGCCTCGCTGTCCTGAAGCCTAGCCCAGTGCTCTATCCACTAGAACACAATGCATCGTGGCATCAGGATGGTTCATTTGCAAACCATGACTTGGTTTTGATCAGCATGGAAATTAACCCATTTGAAATTCCACCCTGATTAAAAACATGGACTCCAAAGCCCAGATCCAGGGTGGAAGAGCATCATTTCCTGGCCTCCTTCTACACACTGTACCTCCCAGACAATCAACAACTGGCCTTTATGTCCAATCCTGCTACCAATAAAGGCAGATTGCTTTAATGCCCACCATCCCTCCCTCCACCACACCCTCCACCTTTCCTTTTCAGGTGCCTGGTGGCAGTGTGCTGAGACTGGGAATATCAATGCACTGATGGCTGGACCACGCTGACTTTCTCCCAGCAGATGGCCTGAAGATGGCGAAGCTCCCAAGCCAACCTTAGTCTCTCCCCTCCCCCTCTCCTCCCAGCTTGGAGGATTTTTTCCTTCTTCTTTTCTTATTGTGGGCAAACAAAGTGGAAAATGAATTCCTTTAGATAGCAAATGCGTTTAATAGCAATGGTGATGGAGTGACACTGTGATGGGAATGCTAATCCCCCACCCGATGTGGACAGACTCTCAAGCAGAGCAGCACCAGAGGAAAGGTCGTGCAGCCAAGCCTACGCTTGCTGAGAACTTCTCCATCCGCAGGCAGGACGCCAAGGTTCTCTGCTCCAGAGAGTCAAAGCCGGAAGCTGCTTGGCTCCCAACACTGTGTTATGGGGGACTGGTCCCTCTATCTGCTGGCACGATGCTGGAAAGGCGATTTTGGCGCTGGAGGTGCCATCCTTCAAAACCAGCCACCAGCGCCTCAGCGCAGCACTGAGTGGGCACTGTGCTGTCCTTTGCAGCCAGGGTGGCCCTGGGGGCTGCTCAGAGAAGAGTTAAAGAAACAGCCCTACTGGGGCAAAGCAAAAGGAAATCGAAGTCCACTCCCCTGAACAAACACCCATAGGTCCACCCCCCAAATTCAGCAAAGCACTTAAGCCAGTAAACTGAAACGCGGGCTTGAAGTGAAGCATGTGCCTAAGTGTGTTGCTGAATCGGGGCTGTAACTCCCTGTCAGGTGTCACTGGATCCCATGGGCCCTAAACAGGTTCCAGCTAGCAATGGGGCCAAACTTCCAAGTCCAACTCTGTCTCTGAACTTACCCAAAGGTTTGATCCCAGGGATTCGCTTGGGGACCTCTCTGCTCCCAGCACCCCTTCTCCAGCCCTCATTTAACCAACTTCAACAAGTGGGCTCCTGCAGCAGCACTGTGAGTGTGCGAGACAGAGAGAGAGCTCTCCGGTTTGCTATCCCGCAGCAGCACTGTGAGTGTGCAAGAGACAGCTCTCCAGTTTGCTATCCCGCAGCAGCACTGTGAGTGTGAGAGAACTCTCCAGTTTGCTATCCCGCAGCAGCACTGTGAGTGTGCAAGAGAGAACTCTCCAGTTTGCTATCCCGCAGCAGCACTGTGAGTGTGACAGAGCTCTCCAGTTTGCTATCCCGCAGCAGCACTGTGAGTTTGCAAGAGAGAGAGAGAGAGCGAGAGCTATCCAGTTTGCTATCTGGGAAGCAATTATGATATCGCTTGAAGGATCAGTCAGGGAGGGCAGCAGGGTGATTATCCAGAGACAAGGTTCTGTTTACACACACACCTAGATAAGGAAAGCTAGAGAAAGACAGTACAGGACTGGAAGTATATGAGAGCTGGAATCTCAGTCACAGCTAGCCTGAGAGTCATGGATTCATGTCTCTTTTCCATGAGCACTCGTGGGTTCTGACCCAGTGGGTTCTGGGTGTATGGCGGGATGAATGGATCTCTATGGGTTTGTGTCACGGAGTGTGGGGGAGTCCAGTCCTGCACCCCTCTTCCTGGGACCCACAGTGACTCTTAGCCAGCCAGTAAAACAGAAGGTTTATTGGACAACAGGAACACAGGTTACAGCAGAGCTTGCAGGCACAGTCAGGACCCCTCCACCGAGTCCTTCTGGGCTTTCAGGGTGCTTGGATCCTAGCTAGGATACCCTGAATTCCGCCCACACAGCCCCAAGCCCAAACTCAAACTGCTTCCCTCCTGCCACTCCCTTCCTTTGTCCCCTTCCCGGGCAAAGGTGTTGACCTTTCCCCTCCCTTACCTAGCTCAGGTTACAGGCTCTGGCATCGTCCATCTCCTAAAGTCCTCCCCTGCTCTCCCACTCCCCACACAGACAGTCCCTACTGCATCACATCTCTCCCCCCTTCGAGACTGAACTGAGCGGGGTCACTCTGCCCAGTGACCTGGGGAAGTTCAGGGTCCCCTCTCCGGGACAACGCATCCGCTGTCAGGTTGGCACTTCCCTTCACATGGACCACGTCCATGTCATAGTCCTGCAGGAGCAGGCTCCACCTCAGGAGCTTGGCGTTGGCTCCTTTCATCTGGTGCAGCCAGGTCAGGGGAGAGTGGTTGGTGTACACGGTGAAGTGTCGCCCAAAGAGATATGGCTCTAGCTTCTTAAGGGCCCACACCATGGCCAGGCATTCCTTCTCGATGGCCGCGTAGCTTTGTTCCCGGGGTAGCAGCTTCTTACTCAGGTACACGATAGGGTGTCTCTCCCCCTTTTCATCCTCCTGCATTAACACCGCCCCCAGTCCCGTGTCTGAGGCATCGGTGAACACCATAAAGGGCTTGTCAAAATCTGGGTTTGCCAGAACTGGGTCGCTAACCAGAGCCTCCTTCAGCGCCCGGAAAGCCTCCTGGCACTGCTCAGTCCAGATCACCTTGTCTGGCTTCCCCTTTTTGCACAGTTCAGTGATGGGGCCGGCTATGGCACTGAAGTGGGGCACGAACCTTCGATAGTACCCCGCCATCCCAATAAAGGCCTGGACCTGCTTTTTGGTTTGGGGAGCAGGCCAGTCTCTGATCACCTCCACCTTGGCTGGTTCCGGCTTCAGGCAGCCGCTCCCCACCCGATGGCCCAGGTAAGATACTTCAGCCATCCCCACCTTGCACTTCTCAGCCTTTACTGTTAACCCAGCCTTCCGGAGTCGGTCCAGGACTTGTTTAACCTGGGACACGTGGTCCTCCCAGGTCTGGCTGAAGACGCAGATGTCGTCAATATACGCCACGGCAAAACTCTCCATCCCCCTCAGTAGCTGATCCACCAGGCGCTGGAAGGTGGCCGGCGCTCCCTTGAGGCCGAAGGGCAGGGTCAAAAACTCATAGAGCCCCAGAGGGGTGATAAAGGCCGATTTCAGCCTGGCATCTGCGTCCAGCGGCACTTGCCAGTAGCCTTTGGTAAGATCCATAGTGGTGAGGTACCGTGCACCTCCCAGCTTGTCTAGGAGCTCGTCAGGCCTGGGCATAGGGTAGGCATCAGATACGGTGATGGCATTGAGCTTTCGATAGTCCACACAGAACCGGATTGACCCATCCTTCTTGGGAACCAGCACTACTGGCGAGGCCCAAGGGCTGGAAGACGGCTGGATCACCCCCAAAGCCAGCATGTCCCTGACCTCTCTTTCAAGATCCTGGGCAGTTTTACCAGTGACCCGAAAAGGGGAGCATCTTATAGGGGGGTGTGACCCCGTCTCCACCCGGTGGACAGTCAAATTAGTGCGTCCAGGCTGGTTGGAAAACAGCTGTCGGTACAGATGCAGCACCCCTCTGATCTCAGCGTGCTGGCCCGGGGTCAGTTGCTCAGAGAGGGGAATCGCCTCCAGGGGGGAACCAGCTTTTGTCCCAGGGAATAGATCCACTAAGGGGTCATCTCCCTGCCCCTCCCAATGTCCACACACGGCCAACACCACATTCCCCCTGTCATAGTATGGTTTCATCATGTTCACATGGTACACCCGACGGTGATGTGCCCGGTTTGACAGCTCCACCACATAGTTTACCTCATTCAGTTGCTTGATAACCTTGAAGGGCCCTTCCCAGGCGGCCTGGAGTTTGTTTCTCCTCACGGGGATAAGAACCATCACCTGATCCCCGGTGGCGAAGGCACGGGCTCGTGCTGTGCGGTCATACCAGACCTTCTGCCTCCTCTGGGCTCGGGCCAGATTCTCCCTGGCCAGGCCCATGAGCTCGGCCAGTCTTTCCCGGAAGGTCAGGACATACTCCACCACTGACTCTCCCTCGGGAGAGGCCTTCCCCTCCCATTCGTCCCTCATCAGGTCTAGGGGCCCCCTCACCCGCCTTCCATACAACAGTTCGAAAGGTGAAAACCCGGTAGATTCCTGGGGTACCTCCCTGTATGCAAACAGCAGGTGAGGTAAGTACTTGTCCCAATCTTGCGGATGCTGGTTCATAAATGTTTTTAGCATCATCTTCAGCGTCCCGTTGAACCTTTCTACCAGCCCGTTGGACTGGGGGTGATACGCTGAGGCCCAGTTGTGCTGGACCCCACATTTCTGCCATAAGGACCGGAGCAGGGCCGACATGAAGTTGGACCCCTGGTCCGTTAAGACCTCCTTGGGGAACCCCACCCGGCTGAAAATTGTCAGCAGCGCATCTGCCACTGTGTCTGCTTCGATAGAGGACAAGGCCACCGCCTCGGGGTAGCGAGTGGCAAAATCCACCACCACCAGGATGTATTTCTTCCCTGACCGGGTCATCTTGCTGAGAGGTCCCACTATGTCCATGGCCACCTTCTGGAAAGGTTCTTCTATGATGGGTAAAGGCCTCAAAGCCGCTTTCCCCTTGTCCCGGGCCTTCCCCACCCTCTGGCAGGGGTCACAGGATTGGCAGTACTGTCGGACATGGGTAAAGACCCCAGGCCAGTAAAAGTTCTGTAGCAGCCTCTGCCTGGTGCGCCGGATTCCCTGGTGCCCTGCGAGAGGGATGTCATGGGCCAGGTACAACAGCTTGTGACGGAACTTCTGGGGAACCACCAGCTGCCTCCTGATCCCCCATGACTCTACTTCCCCTGGGGGAGCCCATTCTCGGTACAGGAACCCCTTCTCCCACAGGAACCTCTCCTTGCAACCTCTCCTCATGGTCTGTACCGCACTAAGGTCAGCCCGGTCCCTGTGCTTCCGCAAGGAGGGATCTTTCTGCAACTCGGCCTGGAACTCAGCAGCTGGGACAGGAATGGGGACCGGCTCTCTCTTGCTGGCTGGGTCTGAGGCCGCAGCCTCTCTGCACCGTGCCCCTGGGCGTTCCCCGCTCCCTCAGTTAGGGTCCTGCACCTCAGGTCGAGTACCTTCCCCGTTTTCGGGGCGCAGTGCCATTTGCCGACTCTGACTACGAGTCACGACCAGGGCACTCTGGGTGTTACTAGGCCAGTCCTCAAGGTCCCCTCCCATTAACACGTCAGTGGGCAAATATTGGTGTACCCCCACATCTTTGGGGCCCTCCTTGGCCCCCCATTTCAGGTGTACCCTTGCCACGGGTACCTTGAATGGGGTCCCGCCCACGCCCATCAGGGTCAGGTAGGTGTCGGGCACCATCCGATCTGAGGCCACCACCTCGGGCCGGGCCAGCGTCACCTCTGCGCCCGTGTCCCAGTACCCAGTGACCTTCCTCCCATCCACTTCCAGGGAAACAATGCACTCTTTCCGGAGGGGCAGCCCCGCGCCCACCCGGTAAACCAAAAACCCGGAACCGGGAGCATCCATAGGTGGTATGTTGCCAACCCCCCTTTCCTGGGAATGTAGCCCCTCCTCCGATTGGGTTTTTACCCAGTCCACCCTCTGCGGGTTGGGTCTGCTTGGTCTGTCCCTGAGCTTGGGGCACTGGGCCCGTATGTGACCTCGTTGGCCACAGCGATAGCAGCCCATATCTCGTGGGTCCCCTTGAGTGGGTCGGAGGGACCTGCCGCTGGATGTTCCCCTTTTGGGGGGGTTCTCCATAGGCCCCCTTTGGGAGGTCCCATGTTGACTCTCTCTCTGCGTTGAGGCAGGCCTGCTCCTTCGAGACTCCTCCCTGCCATCCCCTGCCCGACTGTCCACAAATTGGTCGGCCAGCTGGCCTGCATGCTGCGGGTTCTCCGGCTTCTGGTCCATCAACCACAGCCTCAGGTCGGACGGGCACTGCTCGTACAGGTGCTCCAGTATGAATAGGTCAAGCAGGTCCTCTTTAGTTTGGGCCCCAGCTGTCCATTTGCGGGCATACCCCTGCGCCCGGTTGACCAGTTGTAGGTATGTGACCTCACGGGTTTTACGCTGGCTCCGGAACTTTTTCCGGTACATCTCAGGAGTCAGCCCAAACTCGCGGAGCAGGGCCTGTTTGAACAGTTCGTAGTCCCCTGCCTCCGCCCCTTTCAGTCGGCTGTACACCTCCACGGCTGTGGAGTCCAGTAAGGGGGTGAGAACTGCAATCCTGTCTGCAGGGTCAACCCTGTGCAGCTCGCAGGCATTCTCAAAGGCCGTCAGGAAGGTATCTATGTCCTCCCCCTCCTTACGCCGGGGCAGCAAGTGCTTATCAAAGCTCTTTGTAGGCTTGGGTCCCCCCTCACTCACAGCAGCTGGAGCCTCACTGCTCCTCAGCCGGGCCAGGTCCAGCTCATGTTTACGCTGTTTCTCCTTCTCCTCCCACTCACGCTGGCGCTGGTTCTCCTCATGTTTACGCTGGTTCTCCTCATGTTTACGCTGGTTCTCCTCATGTTCACGCTGTTTCGCCTTCTCCTCCAGCTCTCGCCTCTTTAACTCGAGCTCCTCCCGTCTCAGCTCCCTTTCATATTCCAGCCGCTTCCGCTCCACGGATGCCGAGCGTTGCCGGGAGGATCCCCTGCTGGGGGGTGGGCTTCGCCGGGCAGATCCCCTGCTGGCCGGGGGTGTAACGGTGCCCTCGGTATACACTGGGCTCCTCCCCGCCCTTCCTCTACGCCTAGGAAGGGGGGGTCTCGGGGAGCCCTCGTCCGCCGGCTGACCACTCCCAGCGGGGACAGACACTGGTGCCTGCGCTGCATCTGCTCGGCTGCTTCCCTCAGAGACAGGGCTCCGTTCATTCATGCGGTCTCCCTGCTCCAGCTGTGCAATCAGCTGGTCCTTGCTGAGCCTCCCTGGGTGCAGCCCCCTCTGCTTGCACAGCTCCACCAGGTCACACTTGCGCCGCTTGGCATACATCTTCCTGCTGACCACTCACAGGCCGGGGTGCTCGCCGCTCCCCACGGTTTCCAGGGGGACCCCTAGTGCACCAGCCCTTCTTGAGGTCACCACCTCTCTACCAGGGTCGAGCTGCAGACTCCTCCGCCCCTGGGACCGCTCGCTGCAATCCCCCGGGGGACCCTGTTACTGCAAAGTCCTTCTCACTGGGCACACACTCCCAGGGGTTAACCACCCCTTCGTTTTACTGCTCCCCAGTCACTTACTGCAGGAAGCGCCGTCCACGGGGTGCAGTATCTCCCGCCGCTGCCACCAGTTGTCACGGAGTGTGGGGGAGTCCAGTCCTGCACCCCTCTTCCTGGGACCCACAGTGACTCTTAGCCAGCCAGTAAAACAGAAGGTTTATTGGACAACAGGAACACAGGTTACAGCAGAGCTTGCAGGCACAGTCAGGACCCCTCCACCGAGTCCTTCTGGGCTTTCAGGGTGCTTGGATCCTAGCTAGGATACCCTGAATTCCGCCCACACAGCCCCAAGCCCCAAACTCTAACTGCTTCCCTCCTGCCACTCCCTTCCTTTGTCCCCTTCCCGGGCAAAGGTGTTGACCTTTCCCCTCCCTTACCTAGCTCAGGTTACAGGCTCTGGCATCGTCCATCTCCTAAAGTCCTCCCCTGCTCTCCCACTCCCCACACAGACAGTCCCTACTGCATCACAGTTTGGTACAGGGCCATCATTGCAGTCAAAGTGCCTTAGCTGGTCCATCATGGGGGTCTAGGCTATTGGCTCCCATAGGGTAATTGCACCATTCAGAATGGCTGCAACCCTGGTTCAGCAAAGCAGGTGCTTTGGTGCTGCCTTGAATCAGGGCCTAGAGGAGCACACACACTGCTCCTAGTTCATCAGAGAGGGGCCCAAGGCACACAGCAGAGCTTGAAGTTCAAGGGATAGTTGGGTTCAGTGGGCTGGCTGGTTGGTTCAGTTCATTGCAATTATCAGGGGCCACGTGTGAAATCTGGATTTGGCTGCACATTCTCCACATCCCCAAGCTTTGGATCAGGCCTGTTTAACAAAAGTGGGAAGATAAAGGATATTGGGGGTAATTTAAAGAGCCCGTAACTACTTCTGTTGTCAGAGTTCCATAGTCATTAGCCTGGGCTTCCATGGAGAGGCTTCCCCAGTACTGCCTAACACTTGTGGTGACACCCCCAAGCCCTAAGCCCCAGGGGGGAATGGCACTCATGGACTAAAGCTACACTATCAGCTCCCCAAATACGTGGCAGGGCATTTCCAATACCTTAAGCCCAAAGCGGGGCTGCAGAAGCACGGAGCAGATTCCTGGGAGGAAATGGATGTGCCTGGGGGTCAACTGGGCTGCAGTCCTTCCCAATACATCCTTCTCTTCTGGCTGAGGGGAGTTTCTTCCCTTTGCCTGGCTGGTGTAACTGAGTTCACCCTTTCCCTGCAAAATACCAGCAGGGGGGTTGGGAACAGGCACCATCACCCTTCCTTGGCAGGGAGCTCCCTCACTCCAATAGCTGCAGACATCCCAGTGTATGTGCAGTTGCCTGGACCCTTCCCAATGTGCCTCCCCCCGGGCAGCGCTGCGCTGTACAGAAAGGAGGGCTGCGAGTGTTAGGACACAGTGGGAAAGCTTTGCTCACACAAGCAGCCTAAGGGAGCTGTGCCCAGTGCAAGCCAGATCAGCTGGCAGAGAGCCTCATGCGAGCCCAGGTTCATCCCCAGGACTCCTGAGGTGCCCCTTGGGTTCCGGCCGAGAACAATTACAACACAAGCCTCCATTAGCACTTCTAAGTGTCCTAATCCCACATGAAGACTCCTACAGGTGATGCCTGGACTGGAATAACCACAGCCCACAACTAAGCAATTCCTGCTCCTTGTGGACTCAGTGGCAGAGGAGCTGGCTTTGCTGCTCCAGGTGCCCTTGCCCTCTGACAGGCGTGGAGACATCTCAGCGCCACCCTGCATAGGCCATGGCTTCTCTCAAATCATGAGGGCAGCTCCGCAAGAGGGATAGCAGCCTTGTGGGTAACACACGGAGTCCAGAGTTCTGGGTTCAATCCCCGACTTGGCCAGTCTCCCTCTGGGAAGTTCCTACTCCCCTATCAGGCCTGCATCTATCAAATGGGATCATCACGCTTCCTTCATCTATTTAGACTGTACGCTCTTCAGTGCAGGGACTGTCCCTTACTGCATAAAGTGTCCTGATCTCAGCTGGCTACTCTACTACTACTAACAATTTGTGATGTGTTCACCACCACATTGCTCCACCCAGAAAGCCCGAACCCAAGCCCTGCAGTGGGAGACCCATCCAGCTCTTGTTTTCCTTCACTGCTCCAGCGAACCCCCAAACCTGCTCCCACGGGAGCATCCTGGGATGAGAGGAGATGTGTTTGTTACAGCCCATGCTGGCCTGCATGGCAGTCTGGGCTGCAACACTGCCTCCTTGTGGGATGGGAAGGCAACGCAGTCTGGCTGAAATTCACCCCTATGCACAAGGCCTATGTCTCACTTGTGCTGGCTCCTCTGCACAGGGGCAAGCGCCAGCCTCTGCACTCCTGCAGTGCTGGGCTCCCCTTACATCGCTGCACTGATGGACTCAACCTGACTGCTCCAAGCCTCCCTCAATCCTTCCCTATCGCACATTTCTGGGGAAAGCTGAATGCGCCCTCGCCGGCCTTGTACAGAACAAGCGGATGTTTGGAGGCGGACGCAGCCTCTTCCTTAAGAGAGCAGGCTGAGTGGCTCCTGGGTGGCAGCAGAGTGGGGACTGTGCTGCTCCAGGGTTCGACATCTCCCCTGCCGCTTCCATTTAAAGTTATGAGACGAGCCTATACTTCCACTGCCACAGCCGATAGATTCTCTTGCTAACCTGTTCTTATTTTAGTTCATTATACGCCCCCAAGACATTGCAACTGTAACTTCAAAAACAAACCTTTTCTCTGATCAATAGCACAGACAACTGAAAGAGGGATCCTTCAGCGGGGGGAGGTATTCGTTACTGGGACAGAATGCCCCCTCTCCGACCCCAGCTGTGCTTGCCAGCCACCGCCTTGATGCCAGGGCTCGAGGCTTGGGACCAACCTAGGGTGACCAGATGTCCCAATTTCATAGGGACAGTCCTGATTTTGGGTCTTTTTCTTCTATAGGTTCCCATTACCCCCCACCCCATCCCAATTTTTCACATTTCCTGTCTGATCACTCTACCAACCTGGCTACAGGAGGAGAAGGTAAGCAGGCACAGCAGGGACTAAAAGCGACAAAAGGGGCTAATGGGATCAGTTGGGGGGCAGAGAGGGGGCAGGGAATGGCATGAGCACAGCTCCTCCACCCCTGCTGAAAGAAGAGGGAATCCCTCCCTCCTTTCTTTCCCTGGTTTGGTGGCGCAGCGCTCCCCCTCCTTGGCTGCTGCTTCCGTCTCCTTCCCCTACTGCTTCTGTCTACTCCAGCCGCCTTCCTTAGTGGAGTAAACATGGTGCATTTGGTCTGCAGCATCTTCTCCCCCACTACTTGGAGCTGGACATAATCCTTCCAGGGTAATGAGGTTGGGAGGTGGGAAGAGCCCAGTTCTGCATGGTTGATTCAGCTACTAAATCCCTCCAGGATATAATGTTGCCCCCTCAAAAAGGGTCCCCAGTTCAGGATGTGGTAAAGCTCCCAGATCAGAGAGCATCCCTAATTCCTCATCTCCTCCCCCCTTAGCTCCTCCTTGGACTGAAAGGGAGGAAATGCTTCTGTTCTGGCTCTTCTAGCGGAGAAGCAAAATTCCGCTCAGCCAGCACAATTGCCCATATGGACACAGAAATAGATAGCTTCAATATAGTCGCAAAAGAATAGGGCTTGGGCCATTTTTCTACGATTAGCTACAAATTAACTCAGCAGAATGTACTGGGAAGATGAGCCAATTTTTGGGGGGATGTTTGCCTGTACTACTGAATTGGCCCATATATAATGTATATGGACAGGAGTGCAACCCAAAGAGGCAGGAGAAGTCCAAATAGCCCGCAGGCTGGGCCCGGCCCCTGATTTGCCATTGCGATGGCTTGCGGAGAGAGGGAGACTGGCAGAAAGGAAGCACGCCAGGGCACGCACAGCCTCCAAGAAAATCAATTACCATACCAAATGAGTGTCTAAGAGGCTTTGGGGAGCCTTATCATATGCCTTCGATTCCACTCCATCCGCAGCCTAGCCTGAAATTACCTACCCGATGTTTCTGTGGTACAATGAAAACTGGGGGAGGGAAGGGGAGTGGGCAGCGGAGAATGGAAAGCTGCTTCTATATACTCTAATCTTGGCTCAGAACCTTTCTGTCTCCTTGTACGAAAGTTCTTTGTTCTATCTCCATCCCATGGCATATAAAATCTGCTGGACCTCCTAAGCATTCTGCTTCCCATGTCCCCGCCAGCCTCTAGAGTCCTCCACCCGCTAGGGAGCAGGGGAGATGCAAAGGTATTTCTTGAACACACCTGGAAGTGACTTATTCCTCCCTGCAACCTCTCCCCATCTTCTTCCTTTTTGGGGGGGAACCTCGGGATTCCCAACCGCTCAGGCAGGAGCTGCTATTTCTTCTTTGCTGGATGTTGACAGGCGGATTGCATGCACAGTGGTTATTTAATCTACCTTTGAATTGGAAGCAATAGCTCTAATGATAATTACAGAGAATTTGTATTTATAGTAAATCAGCACACATCCCCATTCGCCCGGCCAGTACCGCAGTGTTCTATAAATATAGGAGAGGATGATGGGGGATGCTCAAAAAGGTCTTAGTGCCATGAAACTCAATATGCGTGAGTGGCACGACCACAAGGAGAGTTGTTATAGCTCTTGTCATGTATATAATGCCACAAATGGAGAGTGAGTGATACACAGGCCCTGTCCTGAATGGTTAGGAGAGAAACCGAGAAGGACAAGACAAGGCACAGGATAAGAGCATTGACAAAGGAGGGCATGGATGTCGGAGCGATTCCTGGAAGAAGTGGGTTTCAAGAAAGGATTTGGAGGAGGGGAGAAGGGGGCTGTCACAGCTTCAGAGCAACTGCACCTGTATTCGTCTTCCATGCTCCACCAGGGGAACCCACTTAAAGGTTTCTGGCCCCCAGCTGTCACCTTGCTTGGGCAGACACCTGGACCTCACTCCCTTTTCATCAGGTTTTTCTAGGTTGCACCATTCCCTGCCTTCAGTGTGATATCCCGAGCAAGTCAGACTGCCTGAAAGGCCAACCTCTCCACTTTGCTTTCTTTCCAGAAGCTGTGCCCAGCGCATCGCCCACAGTTATAAAAGTTATCACACAGCACTTTCTAAGCAAGCACATTTATTTCTTAGGGTAAAAGCACTACAGAGGGAACCTTTCAAAACAATAGAAACCTACCTGCATGCTAAAATGCTTAATAGAGGTCACCCCAACTCCAACCTCAGGCTCTGGTAGTTGTCAGTCCTTCCAACCCCACAACTGGGGTTTTCCTGTGATTACAAGTTCATAACGGCCTCAGATTCACAGCCAGAACAACCAGTTGGGCAGTTCATCCACTTCTTCATGCAGCTCAGGCCTACAATTTCCTGTAATCAGCAGACAAAGCCCCTCTCCTCAGGCCGTAGCTTCAAAAGAAGGGATTTCACATAATCAGAGGTGGGGAATTTGTATTAACCTCCCCCCAAAGAATTCCCCAGGAAATCCACTTCACACAAAGTCCATGCTTGTCTGGCATCATTTCAATATAGTCCTTTGAACGCCCAGGCCTCACATCAAACATAACAACAGCCATACTGGGCCAGAACAATGGTCCAGCTAGCCCAATATCCTGTCTTCCAACAGTGGCAAATGCCAGGTATTTCAGAGGGAATGACATCCCATCTCCCCCGTAGTGAGGTTACACAATATCCTGGTCCACAATAATACATACACTTTGTATTTAATATAATTGACCCCGAAGATCCTTAAACGTAAGTCAATAAAGTTTTTCAAGGACATTGCAGGAAATTGCCACATCTGTCCCAGGAGCATTTAGTGGGAGTGTGAGATTGCTCATGTCACCCCATGAAACAGGAATGAAACAGGAATGGGAGGTGGAGACGGAGGGAGGGAGGGCTGGAAGGCATGTAGGGGCTGGGGCAGGCATTAGTTCTTCCTCTGCCAATGACTGTAAACATTTTACAGTATGGCCAACTCTCACAATTTCATCATCAGGAGTCTCACAATAGTTGTTTTTTCTCTTAAAGTCCCAGGCCCCGGAGTCAAGTTATTATGTGAGAATCTCAGCTTTCATTTAAAAAGGGTAAGTGTCTAGCCCTCCTGGTTGCAGAAAAATCTTTGCCCCAAACCCCAGGCAGCAAATAAAAGGAACTGAATCTTTCTTTTAATATCTAATTGTTTCTAAAATAATCTCATGATGTTCTAGGGCCTGGCTCATCATTTGTGAATGTTTGGAGCTGGAAATACTAGCTTTATAACACATACTCGTAGCCACTCACACTCACGTATGTTTTGTTTGGTTTGGCCTTTTTCCATCCCTCCTTCCTTACTCCCCTTCTCCCAAGTACATTGGCCATGCTGGATATACTCTCATTGGTACAGGCAGAAGGCACAGCTGGCCACATGTGAGGTATAAAGTCATTTCACAGAGTGGCTTGAACTTTGCCCTGTGGCTCGTGAAATGTCTCAGTTTATGGGATACTCTATGACCACATGGCATATGTACATAACACTCATGTATGCATACGCATATAATGAATATTTACATTGCACTAGCACCTAGAGGCCCCACCGCAGATCAGAGCCTCATTGTTCTAGGTTCTGTACACAGTGAAAGAAGTTAAGAGTGCCTTGTTTAAGATGGTTTATAACAAACACAGCTTAAGGGCACCATGCTCCAGCATTAACTTCAGACTTAGCCACTCAGAGATGGCAATACTGCATGCACGGTCATTCCTTCCAAAGCCTCCTCACACTGCTTTAGTACTAGGTCTGCAGACACCAAGTTCTGCTGGAGCAAGAGTCCCAGACACCAGCATCCGTATTTTTTCAATTTAAGACGTTATAGCTGCCCATTCCTAATGTAGAAGCAAATATTTGGCCATCAGGCAGCCCCATCAGCTGGGCAGCAAAGCGAACCGTCTGGCCTCTCTCTGCTGAAAGGGTGAAGACGCTGTTAAAACTCCTTTCCTGAATTGCTGGGCATCTCCTTCCGATGCAGCATGACAGCCACCATTTGGCAGGCTGCTCCTGTGCCATCTGCTTGGAGAACTCTCCACAGATCATGGAGGCATCTAAAAATAGCTGGGAAGCTCATCAAACATTTATGGCCAGGCTCTCACAATCTCACACCTTCCCTTGGTGTTCCTGCCTTGCCTGTGAATTCCCTGTGACCTTTAATCCCCTCAGTGTCTTTCGCTCCCTCCTCTTCTTCAGCTTCTTTCCATTCCACTCTCCCGCCCCAACTTCCCCTTTATATTTTGCCTGAGATTTACAGTGGACAGTTTGGGATGATGAGTCAGACCCTGTATCATCCCACCACTCTGTGAGTGCTCCAGGGAGCCAAGGCTGTGAACATCGCTGGGAAAGTCCCGACAGGTTGTGCTGCTCCATTCCTTGCCTTTCCCCAGGTCCTCCTCTTTTTGTCAGTATGTCTGCTTCAGCGCTCCTTGCTAGGTTTCCGCATGGTCACTCTTCCTCAGTGGGCGTCTGTGTTGCCCAATGTATCTGTACTGGTTGGGGAGGTGTCTTGTGCCCTAATGGGGTCATTCCCCTTTGCCCCAATAACTCCTCTTTCCTCCTAAGTGTCAGTGCCAATTCTCATGTGCCAGTGGGTGGCATTAATCATGGCCAACCCAGACAGGACGGTGTGGGAATCTGCATGGGAGGGAACTTGTATTTGGACATGACAGGGAGAGATCATTGCCACTGCCAGGCTCTCTCTGCCTCATGAGGCCTCACCTATGCCAGCATCAGCCTGCCATGCCCTAGTGTAACACACACACTCCTCTTGTCCATATCCCTCGCCCAGCCCGGTAGCTGCTCTCTCAGAGCCTTCCACCCTACCCATCAGAACAGGCTCACGCGCCACTGCCAGGTGTTTCCAGTGGGTGGCAGCCAGCCACATTCCTCCTGCTGGAGCGGTTCAACCACAAAACCCCGCTCTCGGCCTTGTCTCCATGGGGTTAGCCTTCAACATCTCCCACAGGTTCATTCGGTTACCCCTGTTCCACCCACACTGATCTCATCCCACATAGACTTCCCAGTGACCCCCACCGTGCACATAGCAAGCTGATAACTAAACACAGTGCCAGCCATGATGGGCAAACTCTGCACCCCATCTCTCCAACTCAGAACTGATGTGTGCACTACATTCCCCCAGCAGCCCCTGCCTGCAGGGGTCTACCAGACAGCCCCACTTCCAGTTCACAATGGATGTGTCTAGGAGACTGGGTTTCAACCTTTTGCATACTGGGCCCCCTCTGTTTCAATGTCTTTTCTGTCCCAGGCCCCCACTCCCATCTAGCTAGGATCTAGCCAGGTAGCAATAAAGAAAGGGTGGGGTGAGAACTCAGGAGCTAGGAGATCTACCTTCTGTCTGCACTTCCTATTTGACTGCATCACAATGGTTTAGCCTTGACCCCACTCATCTTCATCCACACTTCTTCCAGCATGGGAGAAACCCTGACCCCCCTTCTCCACATCCACTGGACTTATCGAGCCAATCCCCACCCCTTCTTCTCATCTCTCACAGCAGTTCCCTGCTCCCATCATCTTACAAACAGCCAAAGCTGAGAATGGGGAGAATTTGTGTCGGGTTTGTCCTAAGCAATAGGGTGGTTTTTCCGGACAGTTTATCCCATCATTTTCTGTTCCCCATGGAAACGAACTGCCATCTGGAAGTGTTTTACCACAGCAAACAAACAAAGCAACAGGGAGAAAAACAAGCACCCAACAACCTGGACACGGACAAGCCCGGCATTAAATCAGCCCACCCTGCTGTACTGATTTTAATCGTTAATAATTCAACTACTGTAGTTACTTGTCAGGAGAAGGGAGAGAAGGAAGGAAAAACAAACCCCTTAACAATGAACTCTCATGTTCAGTGGAATGTAATGCAAGGAGGGGGGAGAGGAAGAGAGAAGGGAAACAACAGAAAACAGATGACCGTTTCCTTTTCAAATATTTATTTTCAAGTCCACATCAGCATGCTGCTCATTGAGATATAGAGATTTCCTCTCTGACAGCTCACAAGCCCTGCTGCAAGTACACGTGCTGCTGGCTTGTCTTGGTAGGGCTGGAGTCTGCTGGGAATCTCTGATTTCCTAGCAGCAGGTGTCGAGAAGCTAGGAAGGTTTTTTGTTCTTCAATTTGCACACACCACCCCTCTCCCCCTCCTCCCCCGCCCCAATATCTTCCTCTAATACCTGGGTAAAGAATGGTTTCCTGTCTTTCAATGGATATCCTGCCCTTTATCTCCTTCTCCACTTAGCTGGCGAAGAGTTTATTACAGTGCCCATCACCATGGTATCTGAGAGGCTTAACCTCTTCCCCACACAGTGAGCACCCATCTGGGAAGGCAGGATGCACTGCTCCGTTAACCCATGAAGCAGACGGAAACTCAGACCCTGGAACTGGGCTCAGTGTCTCTAAGTCACCGGGCTTGTTGCTGTAACCCCTTGGGATGTGACGTCTTCATCTCTTAACGTGGCTAAGGAGAGCCAGACTTGGTCATTCCTTGGCCAGTCCGGACAACTGTAGCCAAAGCTCCAGTGGGCAGTGGTCCATTTGTCCGTCGGTACTGAAGCAGTACCCTGGCACGCTGTTAGAGGGCGCTGTGCTGCTGGAAGTGGAGTCTTTATAAGAGATGGAGCTGAGGTCCTGAGCAGGACAGCTGGGTGTCAGATGGTCAGACCCAGTGCCTTTATCCAGCAACTGCATTCTGCCTCCCTGAGCACCCCCTGCCCTTCCACCTGCAGCAGATAATCTCCCTTACCACACTGCTTTATGTCAGTGTGCAGAGCTGCCTCTTCCTCCCAACCAATCATGATCCAAGAAGAAAGGCTGCAGAAATGCAGCACACGTGGAACTCAGAGACAACACGAGGGCTAGGGAGGAATTGCCATTGGCTTCTTGATGCTGTAAAAGCAGTTCCTTTCCCACCCTGGCTGCAGCCCGCTCCATTCTATTGGCCTCAAGAAACGGCCTCCGCTAACAGGGCTGCGAGTTGCTTGTAGTCTGTATCTGCCTACATAGCCTGTCTCAGCAGCGGGGAGGGAAGGCAGGGCACCACGGCAGTCCACAAGCCTGGTGCTGGGAGCAGGTGGAAGAAATATCACAGCCACGTTCCAAATGGGAGTTTAAAACAGCAGCGGCAACAAACAAAAAAAAGACCTCCTGCT
Organism: Gopherus flavomarginatus; assembly: GCF_025201925.1. Classification (NCBI taxonomy): domain Eukaryota; kingdom Metazoa; phylum Chordata; order Testudines; family Testudinidae; genus Gopherus; species Gopherus flavomarginatus. Next base: position 55,649,761 of record NC_066625.1, on the reverse strand, counting down.
GAATTTATGCCAACCAGTTAATTTCTTTGCAAAACTGTATACAGTGTGGAAACTCCTGGGACCTCATTAACCGTCCAGAAATGATGTCTGTACGCAGCTCCAGCAAAACGATCATGGCACCGAGGCCTGCAGGGCCTATATAAACCCTCTCCAAGGTGGACTTGGCCCCTGGGGGACAAATGGCTCTTAAAGATGCTAAAGGTTGACAGTGTCCAGTAATCAATGACTCCCCATGTCTCTTTTTTCCAGGGAGAGGAAAAAACCTGAGTGAATCCAACTGAACAGCAGTAGACCATTCCCTCCTCAGCCTTGTAAAATTCAGCCCACAGCAGACCACATGGATGCTAAAGAGCTGTATTAACAGGCCTATCCCAGGCCTGGGGTCGGGCGGGTGGAGCCACACTGATGTGAGTGGAGAGAAAGAGCAAGCCCTATCGCATTTAAAAACAGTCAAACTCAGACAGCTCCGCCATAGCTAGGCAGCGTCCACCAGGGGATACACACTCACACTCAGTATCAGATCCACTGTTACTCCCCCAAAACACAGTCCTGGTGTCTATTCATTGCAGATTATCAGAAACTTTGATTATCCCCCAATTATCCAATGGCCCCCATTATGTTCAGATAATCAAGAAGGCACTGTAAGTACAAACACACACTTACATACTCTCTACTGACACATCCATGCCCAACATACATGCCTGTGCTTAACAATGCAGTGCTGTTGCAGCTGTGTGGGTCCTAGGATATCAGAGAGACAAGGCGGGTGAGGTAATATCTTTTATTGGACCAACTTCTGTTGGTGAGAGAGACAAGCCTTCACAATGGCTCTTCTTCAGTTAATGGGCCACTTCACCTTGAATTGTCCCTTAGACTATGTGCTAATATTTATGGTCAACTATCTGTTTAATCTTCTATTTAGCTGTGACACTCCCAGTACCTCTCCCAGACCTGAGGAATGCTTGTGTCTGTCACCAACAGAAGTTGGTCCAATAAAAGATTCTGGTTATGGCTACACTTGAGAGCTTACAGTGGCGCTGTTGCAACGGTGCGGTTGTGCCGCTAGAAGCTCTTTGATGTAGCCGCTCTACGCCGACGGGAGAGAGCTCTGCTGTCAGTTTAACTACTCCAGCTTTCCTGCCATCTGCCGACATAGCGCTGTCTGTCCACACCAGCACGTATGTTGCTGTAATTTATGTCACTCAGGGGGGTTATTCACACTCCTGAGCAACATAAGTTATGCAGACATAAACTGTAGTGTAGACATAGCCTCATCTCACTCACCGTGTCTCTGTAATACGCTTAACACCTCAGATACACACCCGCATTCCCACACATCTATCCTGCAGGTTATGTACACTCACTCAACTCACTAAAATCCCCCGCCTGCCACACAACCCCCTACTATCATGCATAGACTCACATGTCCAGGCTAGGAAAAATCCTGTTATCCAGAACCCCAGAACAGCTGAAAGCCTGGTCTAGACAAATGAGATAATTCCTGCCAGCTGCACATACTGACCTGCACTAACAATCCTGCTTTCATTGACAGACCAGCTCATTCATCTGGAACTGACCTCCCACCTCCTTTGTCTTGTAAATGTCCTCCAAACAGAAGAAATTACTTGCTCAATCCCTCCTCCTGCCCAGCTCAATGACTTCCACCTTTCTGCTCTTTGGGTAAAAGCAGGAGTGTCAGACTTTTCCCTAAATGGGGACCGGGGCATGGGGCTATCACGGGGTGGCGGCGAAGCATGGCCAAGGCAAAGGGGGAGTTTTCCTATTCAGCTCAGGTCAGTCTCCCAGGAGAGTTGACATCCCCAGACATTTCATGCCCGAGTCAGATCAGCAGCAGAGAGCAATCAAACGAACACCCTGACAATACAGGGTCATTAGATGCAAACTCCAAACTGAAGGTTGGCTCCGAAACTACAGCTAACGAAACAGCAAAAGGAGTATTTCACTGTGAGACAACTACATGTGAGATCCATCCAGATCATCTCCCTTAGCCCCACTCAGAGAAATGCAGCCCCACAACCCCTCTCCCCTGATCCCATTCACACACCACACTGAACTGCCTTAGAAGTATACATTCATTCATTAAGAATTCCTCTCTCCGCTCATCCTCCCTCCCTCACCCCACATCTCTCATCCCCACCCCCAGTTTCACTCACACACGCTTGTACACAGTCATTCATAAAGAACCTGACACACTCCCACTCCCCCCAGTTGCACCCCCCGATCATCACTGGCACATGCCTGCAGATGCACAGCCTCCTCTCCTCTGCTCAGCCTGAGAAATATCGATTGCTTTCCCCCTTGTAATATTTCGCTTGACTGAGCAGATTTAGAATCAAGGAGTCAGACTCTGCCTAGGGACCAAACACATATTTAATTCCATAGTTTAAGGAGCCCTGGAGCTGGTTATTCTTATTTTAAAATGCCAGTGCAGTGAAAGTAAGCTGACATTTTTCAGAGGAGAGGGGGGAAAGGGAGATGGCAAAAGGGCTGAGGAGTGGGCTTGCCAGCTTGGTGGTGTTAGCACTACCCTGCAGTGAAACGAGTTTGCCAGTCTCATGCTAGCTGTGGTTTTGGCAGCCTATAGTCCAGTGGTCCCCAACGCAGTGCTTGTGGGTGCCATGGCACCCACCAGGGCATCTTTGTGCGCCTGCGTACTGGCCAGCGGACAAGCATCTGCCGAAATGCCACTTCTTGGGGAAGGTAACCAGAGTGTCTGAGCGAAACACCACGTGGGGACAGATTGTTAAGCAAGGGGGGTGCACACATGTTGTAGGAGACCTCTTAAAATTAAGTAGGCAATTAATACCTCTGCATTTGCTGGGCAAGGGAGGGTTAGTAGGGTGTGCTACACATTGTTGTAATGAGCCATAAAACCATCAAGTCCATGAGTTTTAGTGACCAGCAGAGTTATGAATTTAAGTTCCAGGCTCACATGGACACTAAAAACCATGGACTTAACAGAGACACTGGTTTTATGGCCCATTACAACAATTTGTAACACTGCTGTCTGCTAACCCTTAATTGCCCACTTCATTTTAAGTGGCCTCCTACATCATGTGTGAATTCCTCATGCTTAACAATCTGCCCCACCTTGTATTTAGCTCTGACACTCTGGCTACCTTTCCCAGACCCGAAGAAGAGCTCCAGGAAGCTCAAAAGCTTGTTGTCCCTTCCACTAACAGAAGCTGGGCCAATAAAAGACATTATCTCGCCCATGCCCATCCTGTCTCTCTCCTCTAAGCAGCACAGACACATAGACAGATCCAGCCAGCCCAAACGGAAAATATCTAACCAGACAACATCCTCCAGCCCTACAGCCTATGTCCTTAAGCAGCAAGTCACAGTTATATGGGGATTTTAATAGCCAGGCTGTTATGACCCCATACAAGAGAGGGTCAGAGTGGGAAAGCTAGCACAGTGTCCAATGCCTAGCAAAATGGGCCCTTGATCTGGATTGGTCCCTAGGCATTGCTGTCATAAACCCAATTTATACCAGCCTGAAACATAGCACTGCAAATCGCCCCCAGTGCTATACTTTCACTTATATTGTCATTGCAACCTAGGAAGATCCATCCATATTCCTCACCAGGTCTTCGGAAGAATTCAAGAAGAGGAGGCCACCCCCTAGTAACCAATCCCAGGTGTTGCACTGGGTCCAGTGGATGCTGGGATGGCTCGAATTTGAATAAATATGACATTGTTCTACCCCAAGGGCTCAAATCCTGCAGTATCACCTCTGGAGGTAGCTGTGTTTGGGACCATTACTGGAGATTCTGCAGCATTTTATTCATAAGGGTAACATGGAGTTTAGTCCACGCTGCGCAAACACGTTTTGGCAAAGAGCCTCCTATCAAGTCCCAGCTGTTTGATTCAATGAGATCCCAGCAACTTGGGATCCAACAGACATGGTGTCAACTTTGAAGAGGAAGGAAAAACAAGCAGCGGGCCTCCAGCTTGTCTCCGGAGGTGGCTAAAGCAGCTGCGCTCGGCTCAAAGGCCCAGCCTACTTTGCCTCTCTGAGGCGACTCCTTCACGCAGCGAGCAAGGAGCATGCTGAGCCTGCTAACTGGAGCAGGCAGTGCCTGGCGCTTGGGAGCCGGCAGCCGCATGGAGCAAGGCACTGGCAGGTGAAAACAGACGCCACTGGGCCAGATGCTGGGGCTGACAGGAAATTAAAGAAAGGAAGGAAGGGCTACTTGTTTCTTAGCAGTGGGAGCTCTGGTAATACATGTGATTCAACATTTACATGTCCCTTCTCACAGGCAGCGCATGAAAAGCAGGCATCCCTACAAAGCCATTATATCACCCACCCATACTCCTGCCCATCAACCATGCCAGTTGGGGGACACTTAGATCTGCTGATAGTGGGGTGCTGCAAAAAGAGAGGTGTTTACAGGATGGAGATTTCCTATTAAAGAGAAGGAAGCCAAACCCGGGATGTACTTCAGCCCATGTCAAGGTAAAGGATGGGGGGGGAGGGGTAAGATATGATTCCCTGGGGGCTCCCACATCTCCGCAGAGTTCTCAGCACACAACAGCTTGGGCTTTGCTCTAGTCTAGAGTATGCTCAGTAAACCTCACCCTGTCTCTGGTGGGCTAACACGCCCTTCGCCTTGCAGCCCCCTGCGGCTGGCTGAACTAGCCCCGCCTTTCTTGCAGGGTGGTAATTTGGGGTCCCTGCCCAGACTGTTTCCAGTCACACAGCTGTCCCCAGCAGCTCCATTTCATGTCCTCGGAGGAACAAACAAGCAGATCTGCTCTTTACAGCCTCTAAGTAATAATGATGAAGATATCAGACACCAGGCACTTCAAGGGCACTGGTGCTCCTTGCTCCTCAGAGAGGTGTGTGTGTCTCTCCACTAAAGCAGAAAGAGCACACTAGCAATATAATCTTATGAGGCAACGATGATAATTATAGTGTCCTTAGAAAAACAGCAGAGTAACGGCAGAGGGATGCATAGTGCATGGGATGGAGTGGGGGCTGCGTCAGGGCCCAGGCTGGGCTGTGGGCTCCGGGACAGTACCATGGAGCAGCATCTGGGTTAGGAGGATGCAGCTGGATGTGAGCCAGGCAATGGGATGCAGCAAGCTGGGGGCTATGGTGTCTTACAGGTGGTGGCAAACTCTGGGCTTTGATAATGTTGTTAGAGGTGTCGGAGGCCATGGCAAACAGGCATCCCATGCAGGCAGAGGCCACAGTAAGCTGTCAGTGTGGTGGTCAGCATGGGGGTCATAGTACATTGGCACAGGTAAGATGCAAGGAACCAGGATACAGATGGGGGTCATAGGGATACAGTAGGGGTGTTACAAGGGGAAGTCAGTCAATGGGCCTGGTTCAAAATACACAGAAGCCAATGGAAAGACTCCCACTAGCTTCAATAAGCTTTGGTCAGGCCCAGAAAATGCAAAATGATGATTTTTTAGAGACAGGACCAGACCAGAACCTAAGAGCCAAACATCCGCAGAGCCAATTTCAGCCTGTCCCTGACACCTCCTCATGGATATCCAGCAGTCACTTCAACTTGGCTGAAACAGAGCTGTTCTCTTCTCCCCCAAGCCTTCTCCCTCCTCCCGCCTGTCACCTGGGCGTCATCTTCAACTTGGGCCTCTCTCTGGGTCCCACATCCAGACTGTGTCTAAATCTTGCGGATTCTTTCTGCATCACATCTCTATGATACAGCCCTCCCTACCCAGCTCAAACTTTCCTGTCATGTCTTATTCCTGCCACATCCTTCTTTCTAGCGCCGACCAACATTGTCTTGACCCACTCATCACCACTGAGAATACTGCTGCAAAGGCCATTCTACTAGCCTGTCACTTTGACTAGGTCACCTCTCTCTTTGCATCCTTCCTCGGGCTGCCTCTTCTCTACTGTATCCAACACTTCACTTTCAAGGCTCTTCAGTCAACCCCTACCTCACCTACTATCTCTTATTCACTAGCGAGATGTCAACACTCACCTCGGATCGGCCCTTGATGCCAGCCTCCACTGCCCACTTGTTAAATTTTCACACCAGCTCCATTGTGCTTTCTCCCATACTGCCCCTGATACTGGGGGGCACTCCTCATAAACATCTGCAGAACTAACACATTCCCCTTCTTCAAACCCCTCTTTAAGACTCTCCTTTTCTGGGACGCCTACAAAACACTTGAGAATCATTATGCCACTGATGTGCAGAAACCATGCCTTGATATGCTGTCCGGTACTGCCTCATTGTTTCCCTGTACTCCCCCATAAAGCTGTCTGTCTCCATGCCTCATATCTTACACTTAGATTGGGGCAAGGACAGTTTTCTGTTCGGTGTTTGTACAGCACCTAGCACACTGGGGTCCTGGTCCATTACTAGGCTGTATGGTAATATGCAATACTACTACTAAAACTGATCCAAATCTCCTGTTATTGCTGTGGGTTAGGCTGGGCTGAAGTGAGAGTTAAAAAGTTCTGTTACTGTCTGACCAAAGCATTTCAGGACAGTGCTAATTTTGGACCATTTGTGCAATGAGCTACACTCAACCTCTGCAGAATAGAGGGGGGATGAAGAGGGAGAATTAAGGAGGCCAGAGAGCAGCGAGTGATATTTAGTGATGTACCTAGTCTGCTTTCATGAGCACAGATGGGAGCTCAGTTCTGGGCTAACTATTCGTGCACTCTGTGTTCTGCGGCAGAAGAGGATGCCTGTAGGGAAGATTTTCAAAGGCACTCATGGGATCTGAATGCCTAACTGCCCTTTGTGCCTTCGGAAACATTCCTGTTTGAATATGTTGCCACCATAACATTCACCATGAGAGGAAAAGATCAAGGAAACTTGCATCTGAGAAAATCCAAATCCCGGAGGTTTATGAAATGTTGATTCAGACCACATATAGCCGTGCCTCTGGCTTGTAACTGGAGTGTTGGGTTTTCCAAGTGGATGCATAGGGGCTGGAACCGGGAGTGCTGTTGCACCCTCTGGCTTGCTGTAGATTAGACAGAGAGGGGTAGAGGTCATGGTGAAGTGGATGGAGCAGGCAGCTGTGATAGCCTACGTCCACACTACAGCTTTAAATCGATATTAGTAAAATCGATTTTATAAAACAGGTTTTATAAAATCGATTTTACGCGTCCACACTAGGGCACATTACTTCGGTGGTGTGCGTCCATGGTCCCAGGGTACCATCGATTTCCGGAGCAGTGCACTCTGGGTAGCTCAGTAAAAGAATAGGACCAATAACTTCGATATCCGTCCACACTAACCCTAAATCGATTTAGTAATATCGATTTTAGGGTTACTCCTTTCGTTTAGCTGGAGTACAGAAATCGATTTTAAGACCCCTTAAAATCGATTTTAAGTGCCTTGTAGTGTGGACGGTTACAGCTTTAAATCGATTTAAAGCTATTTAAATCGATTTAAAGCTCTAGTCTGGACCTGCCCATAGAGAGCATCGTAAGATCTGGATAGGATGCAATTAGACATGTTCCAGGGCACGCCACAGGGCAAGCTAGGTGTGGTGAAGACAGTGTGGTACGTTGCGGTTTAGGCTCCAGTTAGATGTGGCCTGGGCCTTGCTAAGTTGTGGTTTAAAAGAACAGATGTTGTGCTGTCCATGAGAAGATGCGTGTTAGGGGGAAGGCATGAATCATACTGAAGCAAGCTGTGGGTTTGAGGGCCAGCTCCAGTAAGATGTGGTCCTGGCTTAGGACAGCTGTGGTGCAGAGAGATGCAGCACACACCGCAGCAACCTGCATTAGCTGGATGTGGTCAGACATGACATGAGCCATTCTGAGTTGCGGCACTGTATTTTCACTGAAGCAGGCAGGCAGGAGAATTAAAATGGATTCTCATTTAAGCTCACTTGCAAATTTTAACAGCTCTTGACATCTTTCCTCACCTCAACTCCCCCTAGTGTTGGCAACTGTGTACAGTGCAAGACACAACACCGGGATGGCAGGTTAACATCAGTCCGTAGTGGATGGAGGAGGGGAACAAAGGTAGCCACAATATCAGCAGTAGGACCAGTGCTTCATTTGTAATGACAGAGGTGCTGAGATTCAAGCAATTTTGTTACATTCATAACTGATGCGGCCAGCCCAGAGGTACTGGGGCTATGGACTGCCAGGCCTAGAGGTGCTGGGCGGGGCTCAGCACTGGCACAAATTAAGCATTCAGTAGGACGCTGTGGGCCCTGGTGCAGTCAGATGTGGCACCAACCAGCAGTTCAAAGCAGTCAGAGAATGTACAGAACATGCCATGCTAGGCTGTGAAATGTGATTCACAGCGACTGTGGGCTAGGATGCAGTCAGAAGGGAAAGGCCTTTAGTAAGGGGTGAATCCATGCAGTTAGTGTTATGAAAGCAGTGATGGGAAAGTATGGCTTGAGTCAGGTTCTGAATGGGACCATCCTTGGGAATATGTGCATAAGAATTCTGCAGGATATAAACTCTGCTATTATATGTCTTTATTGCCCATCAGACCAATTCACTTTTTCTCCCTTGCCACCCCGCATGATTGGGAGAAGCACCCTGTAAAAATCCACCAGGCATTACATTAGCCTCTTTGAATCTCACCTTGATGCCTGAAAGACATATTACAATGGCTCGGCAGCTGGTGAAGTGACTGCAGCTTTTTAGACTAATCATAATCCCCTCATCATTACCCTGCGCTCCTTTGCCTGTTGGTTGTTTCTCATCACATGCTCAGGCTGCAAGCTCTCTGGGGCAGGAACTGTCTTTTAATTCTTGTGCGTCTGCAGCACCTAGTGCAACGGGCTCCTTGATTGGGGCTTCTGGAATTGTAGCTAGCAAGGTTCACCATTAGTTCAGCATGGAAGAGACTGTGCTGCACTGTGCAGTTAGAGCCCAGGCTGTCAGAAATTGTGCGATAGGCTGGTGTTTGCGTGTTAGATGCAGTACTAAGATGCAGTGTAGCAATGGCTGTGCTACACTGCAGGTTAGCTATGCTTCAACACATGCCAGTTTATAGGGCAAAGTCGCAGTCAGAGACAGCTGAGGCCAGGTGTGAGTGAAGCTGCTACTGGGTTTGGTCACTGCTTTGCTACTGTATGGCTTAGGATGCTGTTCAGTTCGGTACTGACATGGCAAGGTGCTGGCTCGAGAGTATTTTAGTGTGGTAGGAGCAGGGGTGAAAGTAACTCAGGGGGGCATGGCCTCATCCAGAAGAGGTGTGGCCTCAAGCAGAAGAGGCGGAGCCTCTCAAGATTTAAAGGCCCTGGGGCACCAGCTGTGGCTGAGAACCCCAGGGCCTTTAAATCAACCACGGGCTCCCATCTGAAGAGGTGGCTGGGAGCCCCTTGGGGCTCAGGAGCAAATTAAAGGGACCGGGGCTCAGGCCGCCACGGGGAACCCTGAGCTTTGGCAGGCTGGGGCTGGGATTTAAAGGGCCCAGAGCTTCTGCTGCTGCGGGCAGCCCAGAGCCCTTTAAATCCCCGCCGCAGAAGCCGGTGCGGTCCGGCACAGCGTACTGGCTCTTGCTGGTATGCTGTACTGGACCGTACCGGCCTACTTTCACCTCTGGGTAGGAGCTAGGGAAAGATAAGACATGTTGAGAGAGGATGGAATGGTACAGTGTAGGGAAAACTACAGAGTGCACTTAGAAGTGTAAAGACTGCAGGCCCAGACATGGCTTTCCATGCAGCAGTGTAAGAGATGTTTCATGCAGCATGGGCTTGGGGCATAGCAGGCAGCTGGATATTGTAGATGGATGCTATGAGAAGCTGTGGATTCAGGGGGATGCATTGTAGAATGGCGTTAACCCTTTGCTTGCTGGGTAAGAGTCTCCCTTGGCTCCCAGAAATTAATAAAATGACAAAGGGTGGACTAGCTCAGTGCCAGCAGCACAAATGGTTATGGTGCCACAGCCTAGGGGGAGCTGCTGGGACTCCTGAAGCCAGTGGGAGAGGTCCCCTTAATCTTGATGGTGGTGGCACTGGCTCCTAAGTGAAGAAACGCAGCGGTTACCCCCACTGTTGGAAACAACCAAGATCTCTCCTGATCTCACACACAACTGAATCCAAGGAAGTTTTATTGGCACGACAAGCTCTGCAAGTGCTAGCAAAGTATAAGAAAGAGATAGAGCCCTCAGGTATGACTCACTGCAGACAGCATTACACAACATGTTTGTGGAGTGATCCCCTGCATCCATTCCTGCCACTGTTGCCCATTACACACACACGCACACCCATTTACATTGTTAATGGAGTTGGAGGGGTTTCACTGCCAAGATCCAGCACTAATCCTCATGCTAGACCCTAATGGAGCCTCTTGTTGTCACACAAAGAAATAGTGAAGGGCAAGAACCTACACTGAGCACTCCTGAGGCATCACTGTCCCAAGCTGTGGAGACCCCCCAAGAACATGATGAGGAAGGTTCAGTGCAGGCAGAGAACCCTGTACCGAAAACAGCCGCTTTAAACCCAGATGACCTCGAATTCGTGCCTCAAGGACCCATCATCTTGCCTCCATATTCAGTGGTGTCACCTCAGCCAATACCCAACAGCCAGCCTAGACGTTCCTGTAGGGAAGGGAAGCCCAGGTGTGTGCTGACGTATGATTGTTTAGGGGAACCCAGTGACCTACAGATCCCTGGGGTGTCACGAGGGGTGAGCTGACTCATGGGAAATCTGTTCCACCCCTTGGGGTCCTGTGGGATGGATGATGAGAATGCTTCTGCCAAATGGGGGCCCTGGATCTCCTGCTGGGGATCCATGGTTTAGAGTTGCCCACCTTGATGGGGACATCAAGGATTATTTCTTTTTAGGAGGGGAGAGTGTAACCCCTTTGGGGTTTAGAGAGCATGGCCCCTTTAAACTTTTTTCCCAGGGGGAGGGGGAGAGTGAGAAAAAAGGACGGAAACTCCAGGGGGTGGCTCTGGAGCTGGGAGGGAGAGAGAAGTAGTAACCCACAGGCCCTTGCAAAGAAAGCAGGAGAGAACCTGCCTGAAGCCTGGGAAGGACAGGGCGGCCAATCGAGGACACACCAGGACAGGAGCCAGGAGGAGCACTGTGCCAGGGAGGAATTGCCCCAGGTCAGGCTGCAGCTGGACCCAGCATCATGACCGCCCAGGGCTGCATGGGGCTGTGAGTACTGGGGCTTGTGACTGCACTGCGAACAAGGAGGGAAGTTGTAGCTAGTTAAGTGGGGAGGTGGTTGCTTTGTGTGGCTTTGCAGAGAGCGGCAGAAGAGGGCACCGGAGGAGTTTGCTGGGGAGAGTTCACTGGCGCCAAAGATAACCAGGAGCACCCAAGACTCACCCCTGGACTGGAACTTTGCTCAGGACCCCTGAACTGTGTGTGCAGACACATTGTTTGGTGTCTGCCCTTCCAGAATGTGCGACCACTGGGCCCATGGGGCCTTGGCTTGGATGCAGCCCTGTTTTACTGCCCCTCCTATATTTCCCCTTGGTTGTTTTTTCCCCTCTCATCCCTCTGTAAATATCCATTGTACTTTTCCTGTGGGGGTGTGTGTTCACTCTGGGGGCTTTGGAAGGTGCAACTGTTGGAAGAGCAGGGACGGGCCCAGCAGAGACAATCCCAAGGGAAGATGAGCTGCTTTCCTCTGTGTGGTGCAGGGAGACTGAGCAAAGAACAAAGGCTCCTATCTTGTTATGAAGCCCTCAGCCCTGATTTATCAACCTCATGAAGGGAGAGAGAAGAGGCGGATACAGCAGAGAGTCTACAGCCCTCTGAGATGAGAGAGGGGGGCGACAGTTGTGATATCAAACCCCATCAAATCCTGCCGCCAGCTTCCTTGATTAGCCCAGATCAGAGGTGGGGTATGACAAGGCCCTACAGGAATAGTTCAGCATTGGGAGTTTGTCACCAGGGCTGTCTGTCGGCGTCTGACTGACAACAAATTTATTTAAAGACGGTAAAACAGTCAAACCAAAATGATGGCATTTCCACACATCAAGGAACTGCAGATGTGCCAGTTATTACAAGAGCACTATGCACAGGCTGCCTGGTTACAATTACACACACCCCTTGGTGCAACACCACAGCAGAGGGTGTGCAGTTACAGTCTCATACACACATGCACACGCACCCACATGCCTACCCCCCACAGGGAGAACAGTTACAGCCTGTCACACACCCCTCAGTAAAACACCACACCACAGGGTATGTAGGTGTGTCACAAACATACACACACGGTGTTCAGTTACACACCCTCAGTATAACACCACACCACAGGGTATATAGGTACAGTCTCTCTCTCTCTCTCTCTCTCACACACACACACACACACAGTGCAGTTACAGTCTTGGACTCAGATTTTAAGCCAGAAGGAACCATCATGAGCATCTAGTCCAGGGAGTCGCAAACTTCATTGCACTGCAACCCCCTTCTGCCAAAAAAAATTACTACACGACCCCAGGATGGGGGACTGAAGCCTGAGCCCACCCAAGCCCCATCGCCTTGGGGGAGGGGCCAAAGCCCAAGGGCTTCAGCCTGTAACCTGACACTTTCCACCCCAGGCTGAAGCCCTTGGGCTTTGGCCTGAACGGTGGGGCTTGGGCTTCAGCCCCAGGCCCCAGCAAGTCTAACACCAGCCCTGGCGACCCCATTAAAATGAGATGGAGACCCACTTTGGGGTCCCGACCCACAGTTTGAGAACCGCTGATCTTGTCTGACCTTCAGCACATTGCTGTTTACAGAACCTCCCCCTCCTGTAATAGACACCTAACCTCTGGCAGAATTACTGAAATCCTCAAATCACAATTTACAGACTTCAAGTTATAGAGACTCCACCATTTACACTAGTTTAAACCTGCAAGTGACCAATGCCCCACGCTGCAGAGGAAGGTGAAAATCCCCAGGTCTCTGCCAGTCTGACCTGAGGGAAAATTAATTCCCAACCCCAAGTATGGTGATCAGTTAGACCCTGACCATGTTGACAAGACCCACCAGCTAGACACCAGGGAAATAATTCTCTGCAGTAACTCAGAGCCCTCCCATCTAGTGTCCCATCACTGGTCATTGGGGATATTTGCTACTAGCAGTCGCAGATAAGCTATATGCCACTGTAGGCAGTTCTGTCATATCATCACTTAGGTTTTTTGCCCCACTGCTCCCCTTGGGAGGCTGTTTCAGAACTTCAGGCCTCTGATGGTTAGAAACCTTCCTCTAATTTCGAGACTAAACTTGTTGATGGCCAGTTTATATCCATTTGTTCTTGTGTCCACATTGGTGCTCAACTTAAATAACTCCTCTCCTTTCCTGGTATTTATCCCTCTGATGTATTTATAGACAGCAATCATATCTCCCCTCAGCCTTCTTGTGGTTAGGCTAAACAAGCCAGGCTCCTTGGGTCTCCTCTCATAAGGTATCTTTTCCTTTTCTCAGATCATCATAGTAGCCCTTCTCTGTACCTGTTCCGCTTTGAATTAGTCTTTCTTAAACATGGGAGACCAGGATTGCACACAGTATTCCAGATGAGGTCTCACCAGTGCCTTGTGTAATTGTACTAACACTTCCCTGAGTCTACTGGAAATACCTAGCCCTAGGATTGCATTAGCATTTTTCACAACCTCATCACATTGACGACTTATAATCATCCTGTGGTCAACCAACAGACCCAACTCCTCCTCCTCCTCTGTCACTGACAACTGATAGGGACCAACAACAAGACTTTTTTTGCTATAAGCTGGATACTTAAGTGCATGACCTTTCACTGCACTATTAAGTTTCATCACATTTCTATTTCTCCAGTTTTCAAGGTCATCCAGATCTTCTCATATAATATCCCGGTCCTCCTCCATGTTGGCAATACCTTCCAACTATGTGTCACCCGCAAATTTTATTAGCACACTCTCACTTTTTGTGCCAAGATCATTAATAAAAGTGTCTTGTCCCATGACCAATCCCTTAGGAACTCCACTAGTAACCTCCCTCCATTCATTTGTGGTGCAGGGGCTATGGTCTTCCACAAGCATCTCAGGTGCAAAAATACACCCTGGGGTACAATAACACATCACAGGGTGTGTGATTAGACACATCCACCCACACACCCCTACACCTCTTTGTGCAATAACACATGACAGGGTGTGTGGTTACAGGTTTCCCCCTCTAACTTGGTGAAATAACACATCACAAGCTGTACAAGTGTTGCCAAAGAGGAAGAAAAGCCAGACCCCATGGCTGCCTGTCACTGGAGGGGACAACTCCCCCACAAATGGGGTACACCCACTAGCCCAACGTCCACATGTAATCCCAAACCAGGTTGCTGCAGGGCAGAAATTCAGCCTCTGGACTGCTGCACGATTTATTTTAATCACATCCCCCCAGTTGTCATAGCGCAAGAATATGAATTATTTTAAACAACACTCCCTAGTGTTTACCTACCACAAGCTTCTGTTTAGCTAGAAATATGTAGTTGTAATTACATCGCCCTTTCTGTACGGGGATGTGAAATTAGGGTGTGTGCAGGGGGAGGAATGAGTCAGGGGATGTCAAAGAGTTAGATGAAAACCGCAAACTCAAACTTAAACCATGTTCCCAGCCCGGGTCCATCCACTTCTAGCAATTATCCCATTGGAGCAGGACTAGGACACCAGGGCTACACTCCCTCCTCCTCCTCCAACAGAGGGCAGCCACCATCCCCGGCGTCACACTGCACAAGCAATGGTCTCAGTGCTAGATTGCCCCAGTTCCCGCTCAGCAACCCAGCGAAGCAGGCTCTCCCTTCTGCCCCTGTTCAGATTGAGACTCTGGGCTGAACTGGGAGTGTGGAGCTACTGTGAGCCATTGGGCAGGGAGTGGGGGGGGGGGGGTGTTCTGGCCCCATCCCTCCTACCCAGCAGGTGGAGTAGCTGGCCGGGTGCCCAGTAGGGAGTAGGATGCTCCACGAAAGGGGTGAAGAAACTTCCCCCTGCACAGAGGAAGAGGGCAGCTGGGCAGGAATCATGACTGAGTCCCCAGGGGCTCGGTGGGCTGGTGCAGTCACACGCCGCCCCTTGCTCAGGGCAGATCGAACCACTGTACAGTCTAGCCGTTCGGTTCCTTTCAATGATCCCGATGCCAACGTGAGGGTTTGTTAAACACTGCAGAGCACAGAGCAGCTGGCCAGAGACACTCAGCAATGCGGTACCTGCTAGCTCCAGCCTGGGTGCCTCCCCGGGCTTGGGGAAAGCACCCGGGCAAGGCCCCGGGCATTCCCCCATCCCTTTCCACACACAGGCCTGCTCCCTCCAGTACAAACCATCCACACAGGGACGCCATGGGGGATAAAGAGGATGCAAAGGACGAGTCACCAGCTTTCTCTGTAATTGGTCCAATTAAAGGCTAATTGTTAGCACCCCAATCCCCCTTCTCCTCCATCATCTCCATCAGCCATAACGCCCAGATCCTGGCAGCAAATTCTGTCTGTGGGGAATGAATCAGTAATTCACCCCCCCGCCCCCTTCCCATGGGGCACCAGGCTCATAAGTCCCTCTCCCAGGCAGGGGGCATTGCAGACAGGTGGGAGAGTGTGGGGGTCCCCAGGGCACTGGACAGCTTAGTCCTTTGAAAGTCTGGCTGCCCCTCCCAAGTTCCCCCCAGCTTCATTTAGTTGTGTCCCCACCTTCCCTGCTCCATTTCCTCCTGCTCCCAGATCCACTTCCCTGTGTCTCCCCCTTCTCCTGATTTGTCTCTACATGCCCCCTGCTATTTTCCCCCATTTCCCCCTTCTCCCACCCCATTTCCCAGGGTCCCCACCTCTCCCACTCCTTTTTCCAGCCCATCTCCTACTCATTTTCCTGAGGCCCCATCTCCCTGGTGTTCTGTGCCTTGACAGTAAGTTTCTCAGCTTGACACCTCACCTCTCGCAACCTCCCCATGTGATGTGAAAGCCATTCGGCGTGGTACCCCCAGCACCCAGGAGGTGGCAAGAATGCCACTGCATTACATGCCAGAGCCACAAGGTTCGCAGGGGCATTCAATTTCCTTCTCATTCACAGGCTCAGCAGCCCGGTGAGCAAATCCTACCAGCTACCATCCCACATGCAGCAGCCCCAAGCAGCTGCAATCTGAAGGGCCAGCCTGCTAATGAGAGCTGGAGATTTCACTATTAAAGTGGCCTTTCACAATGGCTTGAGCGCTGCCAACAGGGGAAATGGTTGGACAGGAGGTAGATTCAGGAGGCTAAGGCTGCTTAGGACTGGCTCAGGCACAAGGTTCATACCCCGGAGACCCTCACATGCAGTCCCCCGAAGGTGCTCTCCACAACAGACACCACTTGCATGCCCAGCCCTGGGGACACCATGGTTTGGGACATCCCCCGAGCAAGCAGAGCTATCCCCTTCTGCTGGCCACATGAGCTGAGCCCAAAGTCTTAGGGAAAAGCCCAGGCTGGTGCATTGTTCCCAGTTCCATAGGTAAAGAAGCAGATTACAGGTTCTGAGTCTGGACCAGGGTTCTGCCCTCTCAGATATACTCCAGGGGCAGATCCTCAGCTGTCCTCAATGGAGCAATGTTAGTTTACACCAGCTGAGGTTCTGTCCCAGTATGTGGGTTCCTGGGCTCCTCTCCCATCACCCCAACTATACTGCAGAGCTCAAACGGGTCTTTGGAGACAGAAGTCCTAACGACAAGACTTGTGACTTTCTAAGTCCATAGAACCAACATCCCTTCCTTGGCCTCACAGCGCTTCATGGATGAGGCTAATGTCACCAAAGCAGCAAGACATCCATAACTTACACTATACACATATGTGTTCAAAGACCCATATGCAGGCACATGTGCGAATGGACACACATAGTCATGCACCCATGTTAATATGCACATGCATCACACTCAGGTACTGCACATACATACACAGGTATGGACATGTATACAACCCCACATATCTGTGCCCACATGCACCCACACATTTCCACAAACATGCGCACACGCTCACAGCTGTATGTTCACTGGGGCTCCACTCTGCTCCCCAAATCCTCCCAGAGAGACAGAAGAGGAAATAAATAACCCTAATGAAATTGTGTTAAAAGAAAAAAGTGCAGACAAGGACAGAGTTTGGGTGCATAAAAAGGTATTTAGAAAATGCAGCAATTCGCCGAATTGTTAAATGAATATAAACGTGTTAAATAAAGTTTCCTGAATGTCAAATTGACACAGTTGGTTATGAAAGGGCTGATCTGGAAAGAAAATTATTCCCTTGTGCACATTTCCCTGCTCCAGGGTTCGGCTTTAAAAGCTGTTTGCTGGATGTTGCCTGTTGAGGTCCCTTTGATCCAGGTGACTTGTGTATGTGATGTAAATCTCCTCTCTGCCCTGCTGTTCTGCCTGTCCCCGGAGTCTTCTACATGGATTTTACATGGCAAAGGTGAGAGCTATTACTGCAGTTGTTGTTTAAAGGGGGGAGTTCATCAGGCTGGCATTTGGATGCACAATGAATGGGAGTTGTGCTTCCAACCCCTCTAAATGCTTAGCCAGTATGTCCAACCCCTACTCTGGGACTGCACCAAAAGCCAGGACATTCACCATTAACATACACTCATAGACTTTAAGGTCAGAAGGGACCATTATGATCATCTAGTCTGACCTCCTGCTCAACGCAGGCCACAGAATCTCACCCATCCACTTCTATAACAAACCCCTAACCTATGTCTGAGTTACTGAAGTCCTCAAATTGTGGTTTGAAGACCTCAAGCTGCAGAGAATCCTTCAGCAAGTGACACGTGCCCCATGCTGCAGAGGAAGGCTAGAAACCCCATTGTGCCTGAGGATTGCAGCATATAGAACTTGGCATGTAACATCAAGGACTGAGCTAAGCCTCTCACTCTGGCATAGTTGGAAGACTGTTTATCTCAGAGCTGGGCAGGGAATTTCTCATCAGCACTCTCTTCCGGTCTATCTACTTTCATTATTTATATGGCCCGCATTATCCCAGTATCAGAGCACCTTAAACATTCATGAGCACCCCTGGAGGCAGGGGAGTGCCATTATCCCTATTTTACCGACAGGAACTGAGTCAGAGATTAAGTGATTCACCCAAGGTCACACAGGAAGTTTGAGGCCGAACAGGGAAATGAACTCTGACTCCAAGCATAATGCCTTATCTACAAGACCAACCTTTCTTTAGCTTCCAGGGGATCTTTCCAGTGATGAGAGGTAGGTTTGTTCTAAGCACAGAACTGTTCCAATCTGGTGACAATCTTCCCATGACATTTCACACAAACATCTGGGCAACTTTGTGTCCCTCAAATCCCATCTCATCTGTGAAATTAAATCAAATGGCTGTTTTGTGTCAGAAACATGCCAGAAGATGAATTCCCACCTTCACCTCTGGCTGGGCAGGGGCCTCCTCTTTCATTGGGAAAGGGGCCTCATGTGGAAGCACATAGCATGTGAAACATGCCTTCTTAATGAGCTCCTAATGACATGGGAAAACCTCCCATTTCAGGTGACTTTGCCTTTCGCTGCAAACCTTCCAGGTCTCTCTATGGCTGGGTCAGTCTGGTTCTTTGCGAAAGTTCCCAATGCACGAAAAAGGGCTGGCTTAACTCTTAAACTCAACTCCATGTAACAGGCAGGAGCAGCAACCCAGCTACAGAGGCAAAGCATATTTCCTAGGCCCAGCGCAGGCAGAGGACGTTATCTCATGCCTGCAAGGTCACAGGGAAATCACACTTTGTTGTTGTTGTTGTTATAAAATGCAGGCCAAACCCAGAAAGTTAACCAATGGGATCCCAGCAAGCATAAGAACTAAGGTACCATGTATCAAATGATTGGCTGAGTTACCTCTGATGTCGCTATCTCACCACAGACAAGATGTTCATAACAGTCCTGAAATGCCCTTGTAAGCTTTAAAGCCATCTCACTCCCACTCCCCCACGCTTCTCTCCTCTGTTTCTTCCAAGGAAGCAGACTCTTACGCAAACAAATATGCAGGGGGGCACAAAGGGGGCTTTCTCTAGGATTTCAATACAACCACATTGTTCTCATTCACATATTCAGCTATATCATTCAGAGATCAAAAGCCTAACACAGTAGTGCAATGACAGAGACCATGAAAAAACACCACAATGAGCAGCTAGTGACTCAAACTTCCCTTTCCTTCTCATAGTCACTAATTGAATGGGTCCAGGCATTTTTAATTTCCCCATAACAAGTGTATCTAGGCATCATGAACTCTTTGGCAATGTGTTCAGCCCAGTTATGCCTGTAGTATTTGCTCTCTCTTTGTCCCCTACCTCCATACCTATAAGCCCTGTTTATTATACAAAGATATTTATTAAATAGCACCAGTGAGATGACAACCTTATTCCCTTGGGCTGTGCTCTCATCTGACCTCCTTAGCTAAGCAGAGCTGGGCCTAGTCAGTACTTGGATGGGAAGCCATCAAAGAAAACTTAGCAGCTGCCAGAGTGGTGTGGGAGTTTCAGTAGATGGTGCCTTTCCTTCCAACCTAATGGTGCTGGAAACTTGATTCTTCTCTCAGCGGCGTAAATCAGGAGTGACTCCAGTGGAGATCAGTGTAATGTTATGAGAAGAGAATTAGGGCTACTTAGTTTGGGGCAAGGAGTAAAATCAAGATAGGTGTTAAAGATTCCCATCTTTTTTCAAGATGCAAAGGTATTTTGCAAGGGTGTCAGACCCAGCGTCCCAGTGCCCTCCTGGTTTGGGTTTGAGTTGCACCAGTCTGCCTATGCAAATTTCCTCCGCACTTTCAGTGGGATGCAGTAGCCTTCTGCACTGTTATATATGGGACTGTTGACAGTGAAACAGCAGCTGCTGACATGTTCCACCCCAGAGGTGGCTGCATTTCAGTGGCTGGTGACGTGATTTATGCATGGAGACATCAGGCTGTGGTGTTGGAAAGCGCTCACTCAACAGGCTGGAAGTGCAGCGTTGGGCATTGCCAACAGGAGGACACGTTTCAAACCCAAATGGCAACAGTAGACACGCATCCATACTGAAGGTGAGAGAAGCCCAGCTCCTCAGTGCAACTCGTGACACCCCTCCCACTCCCCTGGCTCTCCTCTAACGACAGCCTGTTGAGGGGCCTTTCTTCAGCCTACCTCTCACCTCGTGGAGACTTCCCACTGCTGAGCTGCAGCAATCAGTCTCCCTGGGTCTCCGATGCACCCCAGGTTCCTGTCTTCAAAAGAGACAATGTAGCAGCTCACAGAAAGGACCCTGGGGGTGCAACAAAGCCCACCTCCACCATGGCATTGACTTTTTGCATATCTAAAACCTTCCCCTTTCTTTCTAAAACCTCTGTGTGTGTGTGCACACACAAGACAGACAGAAAGGGCCTGATGCAAAGCCCACTGGAGTCACTGGGAACCTTTGGCTTGCCAGCTCTCCAGGATTGTCCTGGAGCCTCCAGGAATTAAAGATGAATCTTTAATTAAAGACTATGTCATGTGATGAAACCTCCAGGAACACATCCAATCCAAATTGGCAACCCTACTTTCCACTGACTTCCGAGGGCTTTGGAGCAAGATTTTAGTGCTCACATAAGTGAAGGAAGAATTGCTTGGCTTGGGCCAAGCATAACAGAAGCAGGTATTGTGCAATCTGCCAACCCTGCTGCAGCATGGTCATTGCGCCTTCATCTCAGCCTGCAGGGCCCCTTGCTATTCTCCTTTTAGGGCTCTGTGAAGCACAGACCATTGCTCCTGCTGAATTGCATGGTGCTTATTATTTTTGTGTGTGTGTGCACAAAATGGAGGCCCCATTCTGTATGTGCTCCATGCTTGGAACCATCACTGCCTTCAGCAGGCAGAACGGCTGGGCCGCTTAGCACTGCCCTCACCTGGAGCAGCCACTTCCTTGGCCCCACCAGAGAAGGGCCAAATCCCTGAGTGCAGAAAATCTGGTGGAATTCTGACAGAGGCAAGTTTGTTTCCCTGGCTTGCTACAGAAATGCACTCGGGCTGGAGTCATGGGGTTTAGTACATTTGTTGTATAATATATGAACTTATACCAGTTTTATAAGCCCCTCCTGACTTAAATCGCATTGTAATTCTAAACAGTCCTAAACTCATTTAAATCCTAATAAAAACACTGCCCTGTATTTGCATTCGCTGCTCGCTGGTCCCTGCGGCTGGCATGACAGCGGTTCCTGTGGAATTGATAATGCTTGGGACTTTGTGTACTGGAAACCATCTTTCAAACTCGAGGTAGGGATCTGAATTTAATGGAGTGACATAAAAATAGATGCAGGAAACGGGCCCCCAGACCAATTTGGGATGATGCACAGAGCAGTCAGGAGCAAATACAGCAACTATCAGGAGAGCCAACTTCTTCCAAGCCCTTCCCCCATTCCCTGTTCCCTATGGATTACCTTTCTCCTCTCTATGGCCGTACGGTGCGGGAGCAGGACTGGCTCCCTTGCTCCTGGAGTCCGGGTGCACTGTATTGTTCACTCCAAGGAGCACAGAAAGAATTTTTTATGAAGAGGCCAGAGAACGAGGAAGGGAAAAGCACAGCAGACTTCACCATGAGCTGGTTAGAAATAGAGTGGAAGCTGTCGGAAACCCTGACTCCTATGTATCGGCTACTCCCTCAGAGTCATCTCACACCATCTCCTCAAACTCCAGGCTCCCCACACAAACCTGACAATAGTTGGGCTCACCCCTGGGCTGCCATCACCTATGTACATTTCTTCTCTGAGCCAAACTAGTAGTGACATCATAACACTGTCGTTTGCATCACACTGTTGCAAGACACTTGCTCCACCATGGCAGGCAATCACATGGCTTCACAAGCACATGCCATGCAGGTCCCTGAAGAGATCTGCTGATGCTTTCACAGCCATGGAAATTTTGCTTGCAGCATATGATACAGCTCTCAAAATCAGGAGATGGACTAGATGGAGAGGCAGGCTGGAATAGGGAGCAAGCGTCACAGGGTTCTCTGCTCATTGCTGGGGCATTCCTCATAGCTGTATTTGGGGAAGCAGCTCTTGTCCGATCTAGCGCTTCCACCATTCACTCATGCAGCGGCCTGTCTCTCTCTGCAACTTGGGGTGCTCCCTCTCTTCACGACTCAGCCCTCCAGCTTCATCACCATATACTTCCCCCTTCCTGGGGTACCAAAGTCCCTCCAGACCAGGTGTCCTTTTGGTGTGTTCTACAATCTTGTGCCACTTCCCAGGGACTTGTAGGAGAACCCAACACACCTGTAACTGCAGGTTCCAGCCCAGGGATCCTACAATCAGCAGCCCACATCTACACAATTTCTAACCTCACCACTCATTCCCTGGGCTGCTTCCTACTCCACTCCCACAGGTTTTTTCTCCATGCTTCTGGGTAAACCCTTCTATCAGGGCCCAAAAGCAACAGCTGACTTCCCTACTGCAGCCCTTCTCTGCTGCAAACTTCCTGGTTTTATCCCTTAGCCAGCATCTCCCCCAGCTGGGCTTTATCGGCTATTAGTCACTTTCAATCAAGCCCACTCTCCATGGGTACAGTCTCTGAGGTTAATTGGTCCTAGCTGTGCCACTTTAAACCCTTCAAGTCTGATGTGGGGCAAACACCCCATCACAGGAAGTAAGTGCAGGACTGGAAGGTGGAGATGAATTCTATTCCTGGTTCTGACACTGATGCCTTATGTGGCCCTGGGCAAATCACTTAACCTCTCTGTGTCTCTGTTCCCCCTCTTTAAAATGGGGGTCATAATAATCATCGTACTCATCTCTGACAAGGACCAGGAGGGTATTGTTAATGCCTGTACAGCCTCTTATCTGGTACATGTTAAATGCCGTAATGTTGGGATGGAATCAAAACAACCTCTGACAGCTGGAGAAAGTTGGTAGAAACTCTTATCTCTACATTGGAACAACCCAAAACTGTGAAACCAAGCACTCTTGAACTTAGAGAAAATTTGCATCTGGCTCTGAACTTTGGGGCTGGGACCCCTCTCTGTCATTACAGCTGGGCAGAGCTTCCAGATTCGCCTGCTTGGAGGTTTCATTACAAACTCCAGAATCACCCAACTTGGTGCTTTGGGCTGAGGTTTGGGGGTGGTTCAAAATTAAATCTCAGAAGCAAAACTCAAGGGATAGAATGAGCTGAAATCACAGCTCTAGTGGCCACTCTATAGCACCTGGACTTGGGAGAGGCAATCCCCTGACGCTAACAGCTCACAGCACCCTGATGCTAAATGCAACCCCAAGGCACTAACATGGAGCCATGACATGAACAGCCAGGTAGGAACACCATGAAACTCTTGGACACTCAAGGCCTGACTTCCAAAAGTACTCAGTACCCAGCAGCTCCTGCTGAGAGCAGCAGAGACTTCGTCCTCTTCGACCTCCCACCCCGAGAACAATGGGGAGCCCTTCCCCTCCCCCCAGGGAGAACAAAGGAACCTGCTGAGTTCCGAGCCCCTTTGAAACCAGGTCCCTTCACTGAGGTGTCCAAATGGGAGCGGAGCTCTTTAGAAACCCTGGCTCTGACTGCAGGTGCTGAGCCCTCCTGGATTTCTGGCCTTCAGCCCTCCTGTGCCCAGGTTCCCGTAACAGCTTTGTCTCCGCCAGCTACAGGAACTGCAATCTCAGCTACAGCCCACAGCAATACAGCACTCACTTGGCCAAATCCCCCCCTCCCTCCTCGCCCCCCCCCGCACGGTGCCACCCCTCCTTGGGAGCTCAGGAGTGCCCTTGGCATCGCCCCTCACACCATAGTGTTGTGTTCTACACTCCCTAAAGCCGGCCTGCACTGTGCATTGAGATTTAGGGGTTCTCACTTCAAAGGCTCCTGCTGGCCACGGAAGGTGACAGCCGCAGCCAGCGCTAACAGGATGAAGCTGCTGCGGTCCCTTTCCCCAAGTCTCTTTGAAACCCATGTGTTTACTGCAGACACCAGCCCAAGGAATTCTATGATTCTAAGGAAGGCGCAAAGGCCAGCGGCCTTCCTCTCCCCACCTGTTCCTGGGCACTGTCAGCACACAGCACTCGGCAAAGCAATCCGGACGGCTGTTGATAAGCCCCTCTGTCTTCAGCTTCTCTTAACAAGCAGCTGTCAGCTCAGATTTAGTTGTTTTGGGGAAGCAGAGAGCAAGAGAAGTCTCCACAGACTGCTCCAGCCTCTCCACATTCCCTCAGCTACAGCATCTTACCAAGCCAGTGCCTCTTTGCTCCCTCCTTGGCTCTCCCTTCCCGGCTTTGCTGGCTTCTTCGCCCCCTCTCAAGTCTATTTCCCTTTCCCTCAGCCATTGTTCCTTTGCCGGGTGCACGTGTCTCTCCCCCTAGCTTGGATTTTGCAGTCAAGTCTCCTGCATCTCATCTCTGTCTCTTTTCCATGCTCCTCTCCCTCCCTCTAGTCTCCCTCTCCCCTTTTGTTTGCCCCCATCCTTTTTTTCCTCCCCCCCCCCCAAAACTGTGTGTCATTAATGTCTGCAATGACAGTAAAAAGCTCCCATGAAACAATGAGATTATGAGCTGTGCCTTCACGGCGATAGAATTACTAATTATTACTGAGATAAATGGGAATATCAATGATGAAAGTCAATATTATTGTCTTCTTTGTTCCTGTTTGTTTTATTTGTAGATGAAAAGAACACTCTGCCTGTCTCCCCAGGATGTGGCTGTGAGCTGGAACAGTTCCTATTGGCAGGCGCATGCAGAGCCAGGCTGGGATAAGAAATCATATTACACACATGCTTGCAAAGGGCTTTTTAAATCAACTGCTCTACCAAACACCATTGTCTTTGATTAATTCATAAAATGCCAGCCACCTCCTTTCTCCCACTCCAGCACACGGAGGGGGGCAGCTGAATCGTGGGATATGCTGTGGCACTGAAAAGGCTCCCTGATTTGAGTGTTTAACTCCCCCTGCCTTTGTCACAGAGGCAATGCTGTGACTAGTCCCAGAGGCTGCAAGTCAGAAGACTGGGGGTCTATTTCAGTGACTCGCTGTGTGACTTTGGGACGGTCCCTTAAAGCATGGCTGGGGTCAGTAAAGTAAAGACAGCACTTTCTCATTCAGCATTCAGCACTCCCTCCATGTACACTGAGTCACAGTTGCTGAATTTAGTGACAAAAGTAGTTGTTTCTACTCCTGATTTCTAATTCTGGCTCCCATAGCAACAAGGGAATAGCTCCAACAGCAGACCATTTCCCCTGGGGTGTACACAGTGGCTCATCTCAGTGGTCTCCTACCTACCCCTCTCACCCGCCTTTGGTGGCAGGCGTGCTGATGCTTGAAGCAGACAACACCAAACCTGGAGTGAGTCTACAGTGTTGGCAACTCGAAAACCCAGCCTTGTACCTGTAGAGTGAGCAATGAATGGGAACTCCCCGGTACCATTTCTAGCAGCATGTTTCAGAGGAGATGGGACCACCAGCTTTACGGGCCCATCTACGCTAACTTAGCATGGCTCCTTCCCACACTTTGGGGTATTGGTGTTATGACAGGACTGCTCTCCAGCATGGTGACAGCACTGCTGCAATCAAACCCCACACTCCTACCCATGGCACACAATCATGCTAACACTTCCTTGTTACTCTTCCAGATGGGGCTGCCTCTGCTTCAGCTTCCCTCCACCTATCACACGTGGATAATGACACCTACCCACTTCTGCCAAGTGCTTTGAGAGCCTCGGCTGAAAAGTGCTGTAGAAATACACAGCACTGACTGAGGTGACATCTGGAGGTGTGGTCTGCAATTTCAGGAGCTGCCATTCCATTTGAGAGGGTGGGAATGCACGGAGCACACCATCACAGCTGTGGCCCAAAAGCTATTAACAGGGCACCAAGGAACACAGGGGATCTGCTGGCAGTTGTTCTCCAATTAAATGTCAAGTGTTTCCTCATAGTAAAACAGCCCTTGGCTCTCAGTAATGTAAACTCTGTGTCCTGCACATCTGCTCTCTGTGCATGCCCATCATACACACTATGCTGCACAGCTGAAGAATGCCAGTGCTGATCCTAGTGCACTTGTGGGATGGGATACCCATCACCAGGGCACTGCCAGCGGAGATCCTAGTGCACTCGTGGAATGGGATCCCCAACACCAGGCCATTGACAGTGCAGATCCTAGTGCACTCAGATGGTAAGATATCCTTTGTGCAGCTAAACACTCTCTCCCTCCAACCACACCACAATCCAGATTCTCAGACACTGTGGAGTGTGTTGGCGCCAACTCCCCACCCCCCCATTTACATTATTTTAATATGGTAACTTCTCTCCTAATTGGTACAACCTCCTCCTTACCCCCCTGCCCGCCCCCCCCCCCAGCACTTCTCTGTGTTAACAAGGACAAATGTTTCTGCTGCCTCTCTTCAAATGCAATGAAATCCTGAGAATTGGAAAAAGCCTTGCAGGAGTAATTACACCACCTTTTAAAAAAAGGAGCAGCATGTCCTGAATATTTCATGGAAGGTAATTTTTTTAAAAGCTTTTTTAAAATCCTTTTTTCCCCTTTGTGCATGTCAGGGTGTAATTAACCATAAAGTATCAGAGCGTAAACCAAAAGGAATAAACTGCAGCGCAGCCCCATCTCGCTCTCTCCCTTTTCCACTCTGGTTTTTCCCCTTGTTTAACACTAATGTGACATTCTGAGCTGTGTGTACGAGACACCATCTCCCATTCAGAGTTGGGAAGTCGCTGTCTGATGGTTGGAAAAACCTCCAGCGGTTTCTAGCCTATTTTTAACTCAACCCCCTCTGAGTCATGGATGCCTGAGATTTACTGTCCCCCCCACACCAACCTGTTGGGGAAGAGCTGTATGTTTTGGGGTACCGGTGGCAGGCACTGGGAGCCTGCTAGTCCTTTAGCTGTCTGGGCTGGGAGAGGGAATAAGAGGGGTTAAGGCAGGTTTTTGCAAAAACTTCTCCTCCTTTCTCCTGCCCCCTCTCCCCCAACCTTCTCCCCTCTCTAGCTGTTGCCCCTGCATGCCCCCTTCCACCAGTGCGGGGAGCAGTGGATGGACAGGCAGCACAGACCTTGCCCTTCAGGGGTGTCGGGGGAGCAGTGAGAGGAGAAGGAAGAAGCTGGGTGCAGCAGCTCTGTGGGCAGTTGTCCATGTGCAGAGCAGACATTGGCATGGCAAGATGACTGGATATGCCCCCACAAACTAGCTCCAAAGCAAGATGCCTGGCAAAATGGGGGGGAGGGAGGCAGAGAGGTTTGCCCCCCCCCCCTTACCTTGCATCAATTGCACTGTTCTCCGGCAGTCTCTCCGCTGGATCCTGACCTCGAGTGCTCTGGGGTGCTCCATGCAGGGCAGGGTACAGAGCCCCAGGGTGCAGGGGATCCAGCAGAGAGGGTGCAGGAAATGCAGGGCTCTGATTACCAACTTCACCTCTGGAGAGGGGCAAGTGATTGTGTCCTTTAGACAGGGGAGCAGTCGCCCATGGCTGAAGAGAGGTGCAGGCTGCTCAGTGAGCAAGGGGAGAAGTGTGGTATGGAAGGGTGGCAGGCTGGAGGAGAGGCTTGTGAGTGGAGGGAAAGCACCGGGGGAACAGCTGGCAGTCAGGGGAGGGAGGCTCAGGATGTTTTGCAACAGCCTGGAACTTCACAGATATTCCCTAATTAAGAGCAGTGTGAGGGCCCCACCCAAACAGCCATTCCTGTGCCTAGATCCAAAGTCCATCCTAGTCGCTAGAAACCCCCCACCAATTTCACCAGGCTTTGAATCAGCCCCCTCATAGTGAGCCCAGTGCACTAGAGAGATGAACCTGCTCCATCCAGCACTGGAGACAGCCCAGGTGGAGAGCGTGACAGCCCTGTGTGGGGTGCTCTTCACATACATAATGACAGTTTCTGCCCCAAAGCTCACAGACTAACTTCCCCTTGCCCATCTCACTTTGGGCAGGTCATATTATGATCCTCATGGTGGCACAGCTGGGGAAACCGAGACACAGAGCGGTTCAGTGCCAATGAGCCAAGTCCTCAGGTAGTGTAAATCAGCCACGCTATGAGGATCTGGCCAACCATTTTCAAACTTGGGTGCCCACATTTGGGTGTTTACATCCCTCTGTAGGCACCAGATAGAAACGTCCCAATTCTCAGAGCCCTGAATATGAACTGGTACCATAGGCACTTCCCTTTAAGCACCCATTTTAGCCTAAACGGTTCAGTCACAGAGTGAACTGCTGGGAAGAGAAGCTTCTGACATCCATTAGGCCAGGCCAGCAATCAGACCTGGAACTCCAGACTGAGCCGCCCATTCCCACTTTGTGCCTGGGTGGGGGGCTCAGGAGCCGGCATTCCTGTTAGCAGCATTAACGCAGCTACATTTTTTCAGAGCAGAACATGTCTCAGTTGTTCTGAAACTCCAGCACCAGGCAGGGTCACCCAGGGCATCTGGCTCAAAACCTCCCATGGCAGCAGATGCCAATCCCTCTGGATCCAGTTCCCATTCACAGGAGTGGTCTTTGAACAGTGCTACTAATCCTGTTAGCTCCCAGACACCTGAGCAGCACTGAGCCTTTTGTTAGCACTCACCTTCATGCTGAGGGACAGCCGTTGCATACAGAATGCGACTATCAGATTGTGCGGCCTGTCTCTCTCACCTGCCTATTAGCATTTTGCACTATTAATATTTATTTTTGCTAATGTAATACCAAAAAAAGTCTCCTCATGTTCATGCCTGGTGCTGGTTTGACCTAGAAGGTGGCGTGGGACAGAGAAAAGTAACAGGCAAGAAATTCAAGCTAGGTTATTTTCTGGAATACTGGGGAGAGGGCGGAGAGATATGTCTCACGGGGAGAAGGATGAAATGAGAGAGGGGAAAGGGAGGCAGTATGGCCTAGTGCACCAGGGCTCCGTCTGAGTGACCTCAGCTGAGGGCTTGTCGTCACTGCAGAGCTAACGCCTCCCAAGTTAGCATAGCTTCAGAGAGAGCGGCCACCCCATGACATCACCCTCAAGTACACAGAGCTGGCGAGTTGTGCTGCCCAGAGCTTTACCTCTGTCCCCTCAGGCCAGCCAGCTGGAGTGACAGCACCACCTGCCTTGAACTCCAGGGTTTGCGTGCAGGTGGGAGTTGGGCCAGGCCAGAGTCACTGCCCCTCCCATCCTTTGTCCATCTTGTCTAGTGGAATGGAAGCCCTGGAGGGAAGGGACTGCCTCTTGCTACAGGGCATAACGGAGGGTCCCTCAGCTTGGTTGGTACCACTGTGATAGGAACAATAGTAAATGGAGGACGAGAGTATAACAGCGAAGGAAGCTGCCTGTTTCTTCCTCAACGCGTCCATGAAGCTGGGCTGAGCCTATTACTGCCTCTCCCTCTCCGCTTTCATCTCTCCACTTTCCTTCCTCTCCCCCCACACTCCCACGTGCTCCATAACATTCAGGCCATTTCCTCACAGCTCTGAGCACCTCTGTTAACAGAACCTGTGAAGGGAGGTTACAGCAGCTCTCTCCTCTGTCGCATTCTCTCCTCCCCTCCTCTCCTTCACCTGGCTCTCTCATTTCTCTTCCCCCATCCCCTCCAGCCATATCATTTCTTAAAGTCCCAGAGCAGCAACTCCCTAGTCCCACACTTTGTCCCTTCTCCAGGGGACCTCTCCGCCACCTCTGTCCTCTGGGCCTGTCCCTCCCGACTCGGATGAGGTGGCAGGCACTCTGAGGGGAGTGCTGAGCTTGGGCTGGCGTCTCCTGCCAGGCATGGAGATTGGGTTTGCTCTCATTAATTTTCCTCTTGGAGCGAGCAGACTGTTCAGCAAAATGAAGTTATTGGTGGATGGAATGTTTTCTCCTCCTGACAACTTATATTGTTCTCTCAAAAACAAAGTGCTGACCTGCACAATGGTGTGCGATCCCTGGATAGACATGTTCCTGTAAAGGAGCTGGCGCTTCCCCCTCCCTCACCTTTGATCCTGGTGCTGTATCATGCCAAGATCTCTAACTCATCCCTTTCTCTCTTACTTCTATTCCTCTTCCACATCCCTTTCTCTTCCCCTCGGCCCTCTCCCTCTTTTGACTGGTTCTCCCATTGCTGATATTCCTGGACCCCACTTGGGAGCTGCTGGTACCCTGCTGCAGTCAGAATGGGGCCCTGAGAGGGTGGGGATGGAGGGCTTAGCTGGAGCAGAAGGGGATGGATGAGGAGCTGATGGCCAGGGATACATGGCAGCTGCATCTTCATGTGGAAAACGGAGGATTCCTAGGGCCGGCTAGAGCCAGGCAGCAGGTACTGCAGCCTCTTCTCTGATCAAGTTCCACCCTCCGTTCTGGCCATCTGCTGACACTGGTGTCAGGAGCCTGGCAAGGCGCTATGCCCTCTGCCCCACCAGTCATGAAATATGGCTCTTCAGGAATCTCCTGATGGGCAGCAAGCAGAGGGTGGGGAAACCAGTGCCAGCTTCCACCTGACACTACAGCAAAGTGGAAGTAGAAAGACCCTCTGTTCCAGTGAATCTCAGGAGACAGGAGAGCGAAGAACTGGGAGAAAGAAACCAGGATGGGAGCAAGGGAACTATTCCTGGCTCTGCTCCTGACTTGCTGTGCAAGTCACTGCCTGGCTCCCGTGCCTCACTTTCCCCATCTCTCCAATGGGGACATCACTCACCTCACTGGGCACAGTGAAGGGCTTAATACATTGACACTTGTAAAGCCCTTTGAGACCCTCATTCTCATTTGACATTTGTGGGCCAGATACTCAGCTGGTGTGAACCAGTGTAGTCCCATTAAGTTAGCACAGCTGAGGTAATTCACACTGGCTGAAGATCTGGTTCTGAGATCCCATGCTCTGACACCTCTCCTCTCATTGGAGGAGGAAAAGAGGTCCAAAAAGCAGCTGTGTTAGGATAGGGAGGGAACACTGCGTGGCACTGCTGCTGTGTCCTGCCTGTAGGCAGCTCTGACAGGGGTGTGAGGAGTGAAATTTAACATGTGCCTTGGTGGTGGAGAGGGGGGCATGCACCTCTTAACCACTCAGCTGAGCTACAGCAGTAGGAGGCTGGGGGGTGATCTGTGATCAAACATATGCCTCAGAGCAAAAAGGATGGATGTTTGTGCACGTCACTCTGCATTCATGTTTCTATGGCAGTCCGTGTGCATGAGAGAGGAGCATGGAGGGCAGCAGCCTGTATGCCTCTGTGGTCTCTGGGGCTGAATTCCAGAAGTGTTTGGTAACAGATTAGGAGTGTGGCTGTGGTATCACCTGCCGCATTAGCTGCATGAAACTCACTTGCTGATGGAGCTATTCAAATAACATGGAAGAGACCAAGTTATCCCCAGGCAGAGACTGGATGGATGGGAACCATTAGGTTGCCAACTTCCAGCAATCTAGTCATGCTTTATACAATATATTAATTTGCTCCATACAGTAGAGTTGAAAACTGCCAAATACTTGAAATTTCTATTGACAAATAATTGTTTTGTTCCCTCCCTCAATGAAAAACTGAAACCGAAAAACATTTTTTTGAAAACCATTTTTGGTAAAAGTTTTCAGTTTGGTAAAAATACTCAGTATTCAAAAACCAACCAACCAAAGATACAAAACCCCAAAACAGAACCAAAACATCGGTGTTCATTTTTTTCATAGAATAATTGGAAAATTTTGGACCAAAACTGAAATTTTTCATTTTAGTAAAACAAACATTGTTTTCTTTGAAAAAGTGTTTTGATAAAAACCAATAAAAAAAAATCTTGACCACTTCTACTGGGCTTCATGCAGAACTGTCAGTTCACATTCACTCCAACCCAGACAGGGAGGAGCCATTCTCTATTGGATTGAGAAAGAAATTCCATCCATATGTTCATTCGCTCCTTGACATTCCAAAAAAAAAAAAAAACCAAACCCCAGCCTTCAGGATTCCCTCTTTTGGGTTAAAGTATAATGTAGTGCCTGTGCAAATTTTGTGGGCTTCTTTGCACTGTGCATCCCCATCATTTATCTTCAGCCATCCACTTTTTGCTGAAGGGACAGTGCATCTCATTACAGCAGATTGCAACCTTGAGCAGCCAAAGGGCTCTACTAGAGCAGGGCTCTGTTAATGCTCCAAATTCTAAGTCACCAGTATGATAAAATATGACGACTGCCATATGCCAACCCAAGTCCTCTACATGCTGGTTCATATGGATGTTTTTCTCATTCTGTACTGCTGGATGGATATTCATCCTCTCCCCCAACCTCTCCCAATGTGGAGTTCCCCTTAAACAATGAGCATGATGCCAAGGCAGTGGCACATCTTGTTGCGATCTGGGATTGGTAGACACATGTGCCTGCTGACAAATGATCCCAGTAATCAGCCTTCTGTTAACGTTATCATAATGATGAAGTGTGAGGGTGACGGTTGATCATTTCTCTTCGTCCCAGCATGTTGATAGTTTGCAGCTCCCAGCCACAGGACAGATTTAATGTAGAAAAGAGCACCCGAGGGACCAGAAACTGAGCAAGACCACATTGGTCAGTCCCTGCCCTGTGCCACGAAGATGGTCAGTAACATGCCCAAGGGGCTTTCATTTTCCCTGTCCAGGCAGGTAACCATCTCCCTCCCCCACTCCCCCCAGGCTTCCCGACACAGTGCTCTGAAGGAGCCACACACAGATACATATCTGCCAGCTCACCCCCCACACGCACAAGGAGTTGGGCCCCTGCTTTAGGGCAGTCCAAACCACATGTCACATCTTAGTCCATTTAGAGAGGAATCAGAGCACACAGCAATAGGGAGGAAGGATGGCCTTGTGGGCAAGGCTCTCGACTGAGATGTGAGCATTTGAGTTCAATTTCTGACTCTACCACAAACCTTGGGTAAATCACTTAATCTATATGACTGGGGTTTGCCAAGATGTTAGCTTCCCTAGCTCTCACTGAAAACCCCAAACACTTGTCCTTCATTTTTGTCTTCTGTAGAATATGGTTGATAATATTCCCTTTGTCTCCTCTCTTTAGACTCTTTCTTGGCAGGGACTGTCCCTTTCTATGTGCTTATACAGCACCTGGACTCTAGATGCTACAATGGTATAGAATAGAGGACGATGAAGGAAACCTCAAAGACAGCGTGGAGCCACCCACATGAGAGTGTGGTGGGACACGAGGAGTCCTCGGATGTGTTCCCATTTTGCCTGCAGTGGGTGGATGAATGAAGCCTGCCCTTTGCTCTGAGCAAAGAATGTGGGGGAAGAAGAGGGGAAAAACCCAAAAAAGTGTGACAAACCTGCCAGCCAGCGCCAGTTCATTGTTCGTGTTCCCTCCTTTCTAAAACAGATCCAGAGGAAGGACACTGCCTGCCAGCCAGCACCAGGTTAGCAACAAGGTTCCTCTTCCGAAGCACCCCTTAGATGGTTCCTCACTGGCTAACCCACGGTATAGATACAGCTCTGCCTTCAAAAGCAGATCAGAACGCTTCCCATCAGCTCACACCAGATTAGTGCAGATCCAACCTGAATTTTTTTTTCCCCCAGCTCTATGCAAAGAGATGCCTGAATCATCCTGATTTTTTTTTTCCATCAGGAAACTAAATTCCATTCTGCATTGAAAGATCTCTTTGTTCTCTCCAGAGGACTGTCGTGCTGGGAAATTGCCTAAACCCAGTCAGCTCTGATGTTTGCTGTCTCACGCGTTGCCTATATCAAACTGACAGTTCACAGATTTTAGTCTAGGATTTTGTATGTATAGTACAAGCCAAAACCTGCTCCTGTCTCTTTCGACTGTCCTAGAGAGAGGGCCGGGAAACAGGCTGAGTCGTCACGACGTTGTGTGACTGTAATAGAGATATCTCACAAAGCACAGTCATTTGAGGGCACTGTTGCTTGCCCTAAGACAGAATTAAGAGCTTGTCTGGCCAACATCCCCTGCATGACAGTGGAGTGGGATCTACACTTAATTCAGTCAGCAGGCAGCCGTTTCTGTGACCAGCATAATATATACCTTATAGAGAACTAATCTTGTTTAATGATGGAGGAATAACCTACAGGTGATAGGACAGAATCATAAAAATGTAGGGCTGGAAAGAACCTCAAGAGGTCATCTAGTCCAGCTCTCTGAGGCAGGATTAAGCACACCTAGATCATTCCTGACAGGTGTTTGTCTAACCTGTTGTTAAAAATCTCCAGGAATGGGGATTCCACAACCTCCCTTGGAAACCTGCTCCAGTGCTTAACTATTCTTATCATTAGAAAGTTTCCCCCAATATGCAATATAACCAGATCGTAATGATTGTATTTTTCAAGGAGTTGTTCAAATATCAGACACATTGGAGATCCACCCCAACTAAACCTGATGGTATCTTCCCAGGAACCCCCGCTTATGGTGAAATATATGAGGAGCAGCTTCCCACCCTCAGCCAAAAGGATGGAATTTTTCACATTCCTCCTGAAAAACTCTACATTTCCTCAACATGCAAGTAACTGGGGACTGATGGCAGACTATAGCAGGAAAGAATTTCTGCCCAGTTTACAGCAACACAGACAAGCCCATGTTTGTGTCTAGCAACAGATCATTGAGCTTTATACATTCTGCAACACAATAGCATCAAACCCACGTGTCAGGGGGCAACCCCCCCACTTACCCAAGTCAGATGGTGTCAGGATGCAGGCCAATTGGCTGCTAGAAGCTCAATGGGTGTCGTCCTCTCCTTTGCTTTCCAGTCATGCACTGAGAAGGAAATGATATCACAATCAGAGCTTGCCTTGCATTTAACAGTAGAAAAAGACACTTTGCTTCTGCTGTTAAAGGGAAATTAGACTGCGAGGTTAAGCACCAGGAAAGTTAAAAAGGTTTCAAATAACTTTCCCCTCCCCTCACCAAACATGAGTTGAGCTGAGCATAAGCCTCACCCAGGCTGATATTTGAAATCTAGAAATAGGGCTGTATGGGAAGAAAAACAGGGACACAGAAAGACACAGGAACAGGGAACTGAATGAGAAATAAAATGGCAAATATATTACAGCTGAGGCTGTCTTAAGGGACCACTCCAATGACCCACCAGAAGCAGTTACTCAATGGAAGTAATTTCCTAATCCAGGTGGAGCAGAACAGTACTCAGTGGGGCAAAGTCACCTCCACTGTGGAGTTACACCTCAGGCAGGTTTGGCCCAGCATACTTTGGGGTGATCTCTTAAAATAGGCAATTGTGCAATAAGGGCAATTTCTTGCCCAGGTTTCACTGTATTTAAACACTAAGAACTGTCCTTCCTGTAGGGACCTTGAGCATGTGTGAATCCTTTTGGAAACAACACTGGGGCCTCCTTTCACATAGAAAACACTAGAGCAATGAGGGTATCCTCCCTGCTCAGACAGTCATGGCATAAGGGGAGTCCCCCTCTCTTGCAAACAGTGCTAGGGAGCTTTGCAAAGTCCTAAACCACATGAAACTTGCCTGCCTACAAGCATCATTACAGATACAAGGCAGCTCAGCTCATCCAGTGCTCCCCATGCCCCTCAAGCCATCCCGGAGAACAAGGGCCAATTTTTGAGTTTGCACCTAAACCAAGTTAAACTCAGGGGCTTCCACTGAGTGTGCCTTTGTGATTTTGAGTTTATTTGAGCCCTAAGTTTTGGGGTGGGGCATGAATCCAGGTGACAACACCAGGTAAAAGGCTGGTATGAAAGCCATGAGCTAGAACCACTGGAGATCCCCAGGCACAAAGCTGGATACTTTGCTGCAGTCATAGCACACAGAGTTTAAGAGGGGTGCATAAAGTTCTGGATCTGAGTCAAGAATCCAGGAAGCTCCAGTTCAGGGAGGGTGTTATGCTGCACTCTGGGCTCCACTCTCCTATGTGCTTTAGAGATAGAGATGAGCAAACTGCTTTGGACCCAGTATGACCCAGCCTGAAATTCTGTCCCAAATTCAACCCTAACCAAACCAGTCTTGATGCATTTGGTGTAAATGTTCAGATACAACAAGAAATAATCTTTAGGAACATGTAACAGGGCAGCCATCTCCAAAGTGCTCCCTCCTGGCATGGGGTGGCTCCACAGCAACACTACTTCAGTTTCCCCTTCTCAGGGCTCCTCAGTAAACTCTTTGCCTAGTCTCTTTGCCTTACCCTCTGCCAGCTCAGGCAGGCTGACAACAAAGCCTTTCAAGAACAGAACTCAAAGATGTGTCTCCCCTAGTAACCCAAACCAAACAGAACTACGAGTCTTCTTCCCCGTCTCTGGCTGGACCAGGATCCTCCTCTTTGAAAGTCTGTCTCCCTGCTCTATCTCCTGTCACCACTCACCCCTTTAAGGGCAGATGGGCCCAGACTATCTGTGATGCTTCTATTCATTTTCTCCTGCACTTCTTTCTTCCAATCCAGCCCCAGAAAGGCTAACGCTCCTGAGAAAAGTCCATGTGAAGCCTGACCAGAGTCAGCAGTCACCTGAGGTCTCCCAAGGAAGTTTGTTGGTGCAAGACTCCTAGCTCAGGTCTGCAGCCCCAAGAGGTTGGGCTAAGCATCTTACTTTGGGGGTTTCCCTAATAAATGACTGAAACATCCAACCCTTTGGGGTTCAGCTGGCACTGATATGAATGCTTTCCAAGCTGTGCTCTAGTACACACACAACTCTAGGAGTCTCCAAGGCTATGCCCAGACCACATTTCTCTGTGTGAGGTTTGTAAAGCACCGAATGAAACTGATAGGGCCACCAAGGAAAGGGTTTGGGAAGCAGAGTGGGTACTCTCAGGGGACTTGGGAAAAGCCTACTCATAACCTCAGTGCATCTTCTCAACCCTGACCATCACCCCAGTGCAAATGTCCTTCAGTATGTATCTTCTCCCAGATCAGTTCTTAAAGCACAAATACATCCCATAGACCAGGACCTACATTTGGAGTTAAATAACTACAGTGTCTTCTTTAATGCATTCTCCCTGGCATGATGAAATTCCGGCACTTGAGTTACTAAATCAACATTAGCTGCGGCCTTAAAACTATATAGAGACAGAGATATAAATTGAAACACAGCTTGTGTGAACCTCCATGAGTCGCAGGGAGCATGCAAACTCGAATTCAAAATGGCACATCAAGGCCTCAGTGCAGATACTTCAATTACAGATGATAAACTTTCAACCCCAGGGGTGCTAAACTGGGCTGGTTCAGTTCCTGTCTGGGTTTCTCCCTTTTGAAAGGCAAGCTAGAGAAAATGAAAGGGAGAGAGGTGGTAAGAAAGGAGGAATGAGAGAGTGCTGGAAAGAAAGATGCAGGAAGGAAGGTGCAAAACTGGGGAGTGGAAGAGTCCTAAAGAAGGGAGGTGAGAATGGGGGATAGGGGAATATGAGAGGAAGGAAGGAAAAGTGGTATTGGGAGAAGTTGCCAAGAGAAGGGAATCCAAAGGAAAGTATGAGACAGGGAGGCAGTGGAGGATGAAAGGGAGGAGAAACGAAGGTAGTGGGGGAGCTGCGTAGCCAGTCCAGTCCAGAGCCCCTTCTTTCACTCTGACCAGGATGCCATCTTGCACAGTCTGCCTGCCCCCTCCCAGGGGCAGCACACCTAGAACCTGCAAGGCGCAGCATCACCTCTCCCCTGTGGATTTCTCTGTGCAGTTTCCCATTCAGCCTGAAGCAGAGCCGTTAACAGGGGCTACTCTAGGAA
Organism: Gopherus flavomarginatus; assembly: GCF_025201925.1. NCBI lineage: Eukaryota > Metazoa > Chordata > Testudines > Testudinidae > Gopherus > Gopherus flavomarginatus. Next base: position 55,612,344 of record NC_066625.1, on the reverse strand, counting down.
TTTTGCCGCCCCAAGCACGGCAGGCAGGCTGCCTTCTGTGGCTTGCCTGCAGATGGTCTGCTGGTCCACAGCTTCGGCGGACCTCCCGCAGGCGTGCCTGCGGGAGATCCTCCGAAGCCGCGGGACCAGCGGAGCCTCCGCAGGCACGCCTGCAGGAGGTCTGCCAAAGCCGTGGGATCAGCAGACCCTCCGCAGGCAAGCTGCCAAGGGCAGCCTGCCTGCCGCCCTCGCAGCACCTGCAGAGCGCCCCCCACGGCTTGCCACCCCAAGCACGCGCTTAGCGTGCTGGGGCCTGGAGCCGCCCCTGGCCGTTAAGCTCCCAGATACACAAATGGGCCCAGGCCTCATCTCTGCTGCCTAATGGCTGCTGTTAAGCCAAACCCAAGAAGAAGAGCTTTGCAGTTAAGGAGTGTAATGTACCTTGGGCCTGATCCTGTTACCCTGTGCTGGTACCGCAATGCAAGGCAGGCAGAGGTGGGACACAGCTGTTTCAAGCCACCTTTGTGCCACAGGCCTGCCCAGCTGCTGGTGTAATTCAGGGCAGCTTCATGACTGCCCTAACTTATGCCTCACTTCCATGGTCCCCTATGGCACAGAGAGTGGCTAGGGTGCAGCAGCCCTGGTGATCACCACTCTCATCCCTTCTCTACTCCCAACATGCCCCATATTCTGTATTCCCCCATTCCCTCAACTCTGTGCCAGCCAGGGAGCTGCCTAACCCTGGGGGTGTTCTGTGGGGCTGTTCCTGCCCTTCTGTCCCAAAGGAGCAATGTCAAGGGGCCAGGAGCAGGAGCGAATGATGGATGGATGGACAGAAAGAATCTGGAAAGTGAGCAGCCAGCAGGCTCAGTGCACTGACAAAGCCAGGAGCAGTGTAACAATGACCCTTCAGCGAACTCAGCCCTGGAACTCCTTGGTCTGGGTCCAACTAAGAGCAAAGATTATGGGCCTGCGTGACATGGGCAGCTCCAGTCCAGTAAATGACTGTGCACAAAAATGTTGTTTCCTTCCTGTTTTCCCTCACTTCACCCTAGTTATAGCTTGTATTTTAATTGCTCAGTGTCATGGGAGCAGTCAGGGAGGACCTAGCCCTTCTAGCTCATTAAAAAGCATCTTTGCAGCAGGTTCATGAGCTTAGCAGAGTTTGGAGACTAGAGATTAAAAGCATTCGGTGGTGGTTCTCCGGTGCCAGGATGCAACTGGATAACTCTTGGGAAGGCTCTTAGAGCAAAGGAGCTGAGGGGGGAGCCTCCTGTGGAAGATTCTGTTGATATGTTCTCCAGCACCAGTAGGAGTTGGGGGTGTGCTGCACCTTGCAGGCTAGGGTCCTCAGCCTGTACATGGCCATTGATGGCAGTGGTGGGCTGGGAAGGAATCTTTCCCTTTAAGCTGGTCAGTGACAGATGGAGGTGTTTAGAAAATCCCATGGAGGTAGAATATGGGACCGTATGGCTCAGAACACTGATGAGATCCAGCCAGACCACTCACCACTGGGAAATGGGCTCAGATCCAGCCCAGGTTGGTAGAGACCAAATGTCAGGAGCATCTGATGCTGACCGTGTAGGCTGTTAGCACACATTGCTGTCAGCACCGTTCCTAGAGGCATGTGTCCGCATCGCTGCTGCCAGCCTCAGCAGAGTGAGACCAAGGAATACAGTAGATGGGCCTAAACACTGAACTCCCCTCTCAGCTCAAAGGCAAGGCTGCAGTGTCACTGCCTGTGCTGTACCACAGCACTTCAGTTCCCAGGACTGACATAAGAATGGCCATACAGGGTCAGACCAAAAGTCCATCTAGCCCAGTATTCTGTCTTCCGACTGCAGCCAATGCCACGTGCCCCAGAGGGAATGAACAGAACAGGTAATTACTAAGTGATCCATCCCCTGTCGCCCATTCCCAGCTTCTGGCAAACAGAGGCTAGGGATACTATCCCTGCCCATCCTGGCTAATAGCCATTGATGGACCTCTCCTCCATGAACTTTTCTAGTTCTTTTTTGAACCCTGTTATAGTCTTGGCCTTCACAACACCCTCTGGCAAGGAGTTCCACCAGTTGACTGTGTTGCGTAAAAAAAATTTCCTTTTGTTTGTTTTAAACCTGTTGCCTATTAATTTCATTTGGTGACCCCTAGTTCTTGTGTTATGAGAAAGAGTAAATAAAGCTTCCTTACTTACTTTCTCCACACCCATCATGAATTTATAGACCTCAATCATATCCCCTGTTAGTTGTCTCTTTTCCAAGCTGAAAAATCCCAGTCTTATTAATACCTCCCTTATATGGCAGCCATTCCGTACCCCAATCATTTTTGTTGCCCTTTTCTGCAGTAGGCTTTGGACCGGAGCCGGAGCGGAGCAATTCAAAAAATGTGATTGCTCCAAATCCCTGCTTTTCTGAATCTTTTCCAATTCCAAGATATCTTTTTAGAGATGAGGCGACCACATCTGCATGCAATACTCAAGATGTGGGCGTACCATGGATTTATATAGCGGTAATATGATATTTTCTGTCTTATTATTTATCCTTTTCTTAATGATTCCCAACATTCTGTTCACTTTTTTGACTGCTCCACATTGAGTGGATGTTTCCAGAGAACTATCCACGATGTCTCCAAGATCTCTTTCTTGAGTTGTAACATCTAATTTAGACCCCATCATTTTATATGTATAGTTGGGATTATGTTTTCCAGCGTGCATTACTTTGCATTTATCAACATTGAATTTTATCTGCCATTTTGTTGCCCAGTCACCCAGTTTTAAGAGATTCTTTTGTAGCTCTTCGCAGTCTGCTGGGCACTTAACTATCTTGAGCAATTTTGCATCATCTGTAAATTTTGCCACCTCACTGTTTACCCCTTTTTCCAGATCATTTATGAGTATGTTGAATAGGACTGAGCCCAGTACAGACCCTTGGGGGACACCACTATTTAACTCTTTCCATTTTGAAAACAGATTATTTATTCCTACCCTTTGTTTCCTATATTTTAACCAGTTACAAATCCATGAAAGGACCTTCCCTGTTATCCCATGACAGCTTACTTTGCTTAAGAGCCTTTGGAGAGGAACCTTGTTAAAAGCTTTCTGAAAATCTAAGTACACTATATCCACTGGATCTCCTTTGTCCACATGCTTGCTGACCCTTAAAAGAATTCTAGTAGATTGGTGAGGCATGATTTCCCTTTACAAAAACCATGTTGACTCTTCCCCAACAATTGTGTTTATCTGTGTGTCTGACAATTTTGTTCTTTACTATAGTTTCAACCAGTTTCCCCAGTACCGAAGTCAGGCTTACCAGTCTGTAATTGTCTGGATCACCTCTGGAGCCCTTTTTAAAAATTAGCATCACATTAGCTACCCTCCAGCTGATTTAAATGATAGGTTACAGACTACATTTAGTAGTTCTGCAATTTCATATTTGAGTTCCTTCAGAAGTTTTGGGTAAATACCATCCAGTCCTGGTGACTTATTACTGTTTAGTTTATCAATTTGTTCCAAAACCTCCTCTAATGACACCTCAGTCTGGGACAGTTCCTCAAGTTTGCCACCTAAAAAGAATAGTCCAGGTTTGGGAATCTCTCTCACATCCTCAGCCGTGAAGACCAATGCAAAGAATTCATTTAGTTTCTCCATAACGGCCTTATCGTCCTTGAGTGCTTCTTTAGCATCTCGAACGACCAGTGGCCTCACTGGTTGTTTAGCAGGCTTCCTGCTTCTGATGTACTTAAATTTTTTTTTTTTTTTGCTATTACTTTTTGAGTCTTTGGCTAGCTGTTCTTCAAATTATTTTTTGGCCTTCCTAATTATATTTTTACATTTAATTTGCAGGAGTATATGCTTCTTTCTATTTTCCTCACTAGGATTTAACTTCCTTGCATCAGTGCTGAATCCAAGGACAAGGAATGGAAAAGACAGAAAGAGAGACTTCCCTGTCAATCCTGCAGCACCCTATGCCCGGCATATGTAAGGGGACTGTTGGCCCCTTACTAAAACTCAGTGGGGTTTTTTGGTTGCTAGCTCCCAGTACCAAAAGAAAGGGGAAGGGTCGATGGGAAATCAGGACCCTGAAACTGACAGTCCCCAGGAACAATGGGGAGAGGCCAATGCTCCAGGTCAGCCTGACTGACAGGGCGGGCAGGCTAATTAGGGAGTCAGCAGACCAGGGAGGTCCTGGCCTCCTTGTGAGCTGGAATTGCCTGGGCCAGAAAGAGTGGGGCCGAGCTAAGGAGAAAGCAGGGGTCCGAGGTGAGCTGGGGAGCAGAGCCGTGCCGGCCAGAGAGAACCAGAGAAGCAGCTCAGGGGGAGCAGATCTGTGCTGGGAGCAGAGTGACAGAAGCAGCCCACAGAGAAGACCTGCGCTGGGAGCAGAGGTGCAGCAACCAGAGCCAGAGGGGCCAGAGAAGCAGCCCAGGGAGCTGGACGCAGAGCAGCAGCAGTGCTGAGGCAGAGTGGAGCTGGAGCTGGGGCTGGAGCAGTCTGGTTCCAGGTGCGGTGAGCAGCTGGGGAGAGCGAGGGGGACGCTGGGCAGCAGGCCCAGCACAGGGAGATTCCCCCAGCCAAGAGGTCCTGCAGGTTGGACTTGTGGGGGATCGTAACCCCGACAGGGGTGGGGTGGGGTGGGGTGGTGACACTGGGGGGAAGGGTCCTGCCACCTAGAACCTGATGGTGTGTGGCCCCTGCCAGAGCAAGTGTCCGACCCACAGCATCCCTGCCACACATCAAGGCCCTGGGCAGAAGGCCTGGGATTTGTGAGGAACAGGCTGTGAATTGCCCTGACATTCCAGCCATGGCTGCTTGTGACGTCCCTGTGCCGCAGAGTGAGGTGACAAGTTTTCCTTTAACCTTTTCTAATTTTCCTTATTTTTTAAGTTGATTGCTGTTTAATAAATTGTATTTGCTTTGAACTGTGGGTCAGGGAAGTGTCCAGTGCAGAAAGAGCACCCCGGAGCGGGGACACGTTAGCCCCTGCCCTAAGTGACCACAACAAGATTAGGGGTTGAGACCACAGGAGTGGCCCAGCCTTATTGGGGTTACAAAGGCTCTGCCAGACAGGAGAGTGGAAGGGGAGCCCTTGAGGTCAGGCAGGCCTCTGGGTAAAGAAAATTGGAGCACTTCCCTGACCCACTGATCATTGCATACAGTTCAAAGCAAATACAATTTATTAAACAGCAATCAATTAAAAAAAATAAGGAAAATTAGAAAAGGTTAAAGGAGCTGGGGCTGGAGCAGTCCGGAGCCAGGTGCAGTGAGCAGCTGGGGAGAGTGAGGGGGACGCTGTCTCTTTAGAGCTCTCCAAACAGGAAGCATCTTGCAATAACACGTACAGAACCCACTCTCACACTTACTCAAGAGTGAGGTGACAGGTTTTCCTTTAACTTTTTCTAATTTTCCTTATTTTTTTAAATTGATTGCTGTTTAATAAATTGTATTTGCTTTGAACTGTATGCAATGATCAGTGGGTCAGGGAAGTGTCCAGTGCAGAGAGAGCACCCCGGAGTGGGGACATGCTAGCCCCTGCCCTAAGTGACCACAACAAGATTGGAGGTTGAGACCACAGGACCCCTGGGCCCAGCTTTATTGGGGTGCTTAGCTTGGGAGTTCTAGCAAGACCCAGCAGACTAAACTGAACTGGAACAATGGGGCAGGAGGCCTGGGATTTGTGAGGAACAGGCTGTGAATTGCCCTGACATTGGGTTCTATATGTGTTATTGCAAGATGCTTCCTGTTTGGAGAGCTCTAAAGAGACAGCTACCCCTCTCCTCACTCACAGACACGCCTCAGATCCTTTCGCTAGCCCATTTCACTGGGGTAGTGTATAAGCCAGGAAAGTTCCCCACAGTAGCGGGACCATTCCACTGCTTACACGTGGAGATCTCCTAGTGGCTAGCCCAACACTGACCAGTTCTGAGCATGCTTAGCTTGGGAGTTCTAGCAAGACCCAGCAGACTGAACTGAACTGACAGCCTTCTAAACCTCAGTAGAGAGGCAGCAATCTTCTTACCAGAGGTGCTGGCCCTTTATCAGTCCTATATTAGCTGAGGCATGTCTGTGAGTGAGGGGAGGGGTAGCTGTCTCTTTAGAGCTCTCCAAACAGGAAGCATCTTGCAATAACATGTACAGAACCCACTCTCACACTTACTCAATACCAAGTGCTCCCTGGATTTAAATAAATGCCAAGATGCAATAACACAAAATTAGCAACCAAAACTGAAGCCGAGAAGCTCTCCACGGTCTCCAGGATGGCAGGTAATAAATGCAAAATGTTGCACAACATACATTAGTATTTTTGCATAACAAAAACGGCAAGAACCATTGTATCTTTTTCCCCATGAGAGAGACATACAACTTCATTCTCTCGTCTGCATAATGGGATTGTATCTTTGTTCGCACACACATCCCAAGTGATGTTCAAATCTTGTTCTGAGTCTGGATGAAGCATAGCAGGTCCAAGGTTCCAGCTCTCTCCACTCAGCCCATTGGTGCCTAGAGTCATACAGCGCAGACAGGATGAGGTGAAGGTCAAGGACTCCCTGACAGAGGCCTGGAGAAGCTGTAATGCCTGTGTGTGCAGGATGGGGGGATACTGCAGCACTATAAGGAACTGACACCCATTCTGCTCCGCACAGGGTACTTAAAGTTCACAGAGGGAGAAGAAAGAAACTCATTGGCAGAGAATGAGCCCAATGTCATTTTCTATTTCCTGGGTTTCCACAGCCCATAAATGCTTTTATAAGGTAGCTTGTATGTGTGTGTGTGGGTTTGCTTTGCCTTTTTTGTCTTTTCATTTACTATTAAGAAAGAAAGGAAGAAAGAAAGAAAAAAAACTCTCCGGTGCTCTCTATCTAACAGTGCTTTCCTCTTCTTTAGCACTGTCTATCCCAGTATCTAAAAATAAAACACAGACATTGATAAGTGAAACCTTGCAAGATGACAGAGCACCAGATCCTGAACTGGTGTGATTGGTGCAGCTCCATTGAACTCAACAGTATCAATAAGGCCTACGTTTTCAAGAGTGGGATATCATCTTGGATATCTCAGATTAGAGGTCCCAAGTTGAACCAAAATGGGCCTGAGTCTCCAAGGGGCTGTGACAATTTGTGCTGAGAGCCATTGAACTCTGTATATGATGGAAACCATTCCAAGCCATGGGGTGTTCCAGCACCTATGCCTGCAGCTCCTGTTGACTTCAAATGGGGTTATGGGGGTTCATTACATTGTGTCATTTGACTTGCATCTCAAAATCAGACATCCCAAAATTGAGACATCCAAAATGAGTGGATGATTTTGAAGATACCTTATGCAGATGGTACTTTTCTGTAAGACAAAGAGGGGCTACCTTCATTTTACAGATGGGGAAACTGAGGCACGGAGAGGGGAAGTAACTTGTTCAGTGTCACATGGGGAATTTGTGATAGCGCTAAATGAATATTTCTCCAAGCTGACAGAAGCTATTGTGCACATATACACTGAATGAGTTTTTTTACAGGCATATTATTGACTTAGCTTCTTTATGAACTCATATATATTTAGCAAAGTTTTAAAATATGGATCCAGGGGACATTTTACAGCTCAAATCATTCACTCAACAGGCCTTTTTAGTGCTTTATTGTGCAAATGGGCATGGAAACTTGCATGGTCTCATTCCAGTCCAGAGTACAGAGATGCTTTCGGATGCATCTCATAATGACTCCAGAAATACCATAATAACCCTACAAAGTAAAATCCAGCATAAACCAAAGGGGCGCTTGATAGCTACACGGCCTGCAAAACTGTACTTAAAAAGCAAAGCAAGGTTGTCTTCCATCTGGAGGAGCCTGGGGAAAGTACTCAAACCTGGGAAACAACTTCTTTATCTGCTTTATTACGTTTTTCATTTCTACAATTCTATGACTTTAAAGGGCTAAAAAGTTGAATTTATTTACTTATTTAATCCAGCTCTAGAAGAAGTGGGGAAACTGACTGTGAACAGGGACCTGCATTTCAATCTTCCACCCACACCAGATATTTATGGCCAAATTTCAAATCCCTTTTCTGCTGAAAGGCCACTTCCTAGAACCGCACAGGTGTGTGTGGGGAGTACAATGAGAATGCATGGATGGTCTTATCTGGGGTCTCCCAGACAGCACTCCTACACCATTCTCTACAATGACGCCTGCTGGGAGAGATTGGAACTGGAGCAGCTCGGAACGTCCTCACTCAATGCCCCTACAATTATCCCCAGATGACTCTTTCTGCGGGCAGGTGGGACTGAAAAATTGGCAGTTCCTACACAGCAGTGTGCTATACTCCTTCCCACCATGATTCCTGCTGACAGAGACTGGGACTGCTCTTGCTGGTGGCTCCCTAATGCCCAGAGTACACCATTCCTTACTATGATGCCTCCCTCATAGCACAGGGACTCCCCTTTCATTCAAGTGCACTCAGGTAGCAGAAACATCTTACAGAAGAAATAAGTTCCAAGAGGGAGGAAAAGCCCTGGTATCAGTTCCGTCCTCCAAAACGTCCATTCGTTAGCCCTGGCTGGAGGTGGGGGGACCTTTCCAAACGACCAGCAAAGGAGGAGACAAAAGCCAAATTGCTCAGCAGTTTACAAGTAAAAGTAAATGCTCTTAATTTTAGACCCACTGCCTGGGATTTGGATCTGATTGAATTCCCAAGCTGCCACCCAAACCGACGGCCTGTGCCACCCACAGCACAGCTGCCTTGGAATTCGGAGGCTCCACTCCCTTGCGCTCCCCTGGCTAGTACCCTTAAGGGGCACCATCAAGTGGTCTAAATAAATAAACCAACAGAACAAAGACTGATTAGTGATCCCCTCACAGAATTGCAGCTGAAGCACCGCATATGTTTATTCATAGCTGCCCAAAGCCTCAGTTCTTTCCCCAGCCCTTGGTTATCTATCCCAGGGAGCTCAGAAATGCTGATATGTTTAAAGTAACACTTGTTGCGCAAGCATAATTCTGCAAGCGCATCCACCATTCTGCTTCTCCTCTTTCTCGTCCTCAGCCCCACAGGCCTCGCCAACCAGATGCGCTGCTTTAAAATCCATTTATTAATCCCCTCACTCTCTGCCCCTCCACCTGCCTTGTCGCTTCAGGGGCGGTGCAGTGCATTTCTGCTATCAGCAAGCCCTGTTAGCAGAGGGCTCAGCAGGGAACAGCTGAGTGGGTAGAAGGTGATTGCTGCTCACTGGGATGAATGTGCATGTGGATATTCATTGGGTTTGGGGGGGAGTTGTTTGTTTTCTTTTCAGAAGAGCCCTGAGCAGGATAAAATAATTATTACCACGGGGGAACAACCCAACAACTTATTTTCCAATCAAATTCCAAACCAGGCAACCAAATAATACAAGTAAAATCCCTCTAACTGTTATTCCATGTTAAAATCCATCACTCCAATTCTCAGCTACTCATGCTCTTGGAGCAGCACAAAAGTGGCTGTAAGAGATCTCTGCTCTCTGTTTTCAGGGGGCCTGCTTAGCTCAGGTTAAGTAAGAGCAGCCATAGGGTGGCTCTATCTCATGCTCTGCCTTCTGTAACTCCCTACAGACCCTCCACAGAGACGAGCTGTAGTGAAGCTTGCTCTGGCTAGCCTTACTTGTGGGTCACCATCTCCTCCCTCCCTACTCTTGGCCCTGGCCCCGGCCCCATCCTCTTCTCCCTTCCCACTTTGGACTGATACAGAGGCACTAAGCCACTTATATACCAGCTGGGGAAGGCCCTTGCATAGGGGCCAGTCTTAGCAGCTATTCTCATGCTCCCTCCTTATCTCAAAACCATCTCCTGCCCCTTCAAGGCCCATTCATATTTCCAGAGCAGCATTAATGTAATCGAGTCAGGCCCTGAATTTTTAAATGGGAGCCAGACAGCTCAGGAGAGGGGAACAAGATGGCGAAGACCAGGAAAGAAAAGGATTGAGGCTGGGAAGAGAAGAAAAAGAAAATGGAGGAATATGGAAGAAGTAAGGCCGAGGTGGAGGGATAAAAAAGGAAAGAGAGAGGAGGGAGGGCTAAGGAGAGGAGAGACCATGAAACACAGAGAGCAAAGCACCTGCCTGCCCAGCTCCAGCATTGCTTGCAGCTCTACTAATTTGTTTGCAAAGGAGAAAATGAAAGAGGCTGATGGGCTAAGCTGAGTTCCCCCCGTTGGGTTCAGGAACAAGTGGCCTCTCAGGTTTAGCAGCATGCACACATGCACTCATGCAGAAAGACACTCAGCCTGGCAGGGCCTGCCCTGTGCCAAGACATGCGAGAAGAGCGTTTGTTGCTTGCAGGCCTTAAGTCTCATCAGACGAGCCCCTAGAAAACAATTTTCCACAGCTTTTCAATGCCTCGAACCCCTGAATCACCGAGAGCCTTCATGCCTCACCTTGCCGCAGCCTCCTTACTAACCCTTCCTTGCAGTGCCTGTCTGTGGGGCAGAGGCCCACAGCCTTAACCCGGCCATTTCAGAGGGGTGGCAGGCAATGATGTGCGTACCAGAGGGGAGGCAGCAGCCAGGGTTACAGACCTTGGCAAGGTTTGTTCCAAACTGAATCTGGTCCACATGAATGGGCTTGGCTAACAGAGGCACCTGACACCCACCTGTGACCCAGAGGGAGCATCTCTAGGGAGGGGAGGGGAACTCGGCTTCCAGATCCTTTTGGTCCTTGGCCTCTCTGTTCATCCTGCCCACCAAGGGGCCAATTAATGCCAGTGAGTTGTGCTGCGGACACCTGTCCATTAGGACTGTGCAGAGCCCCCGGGCTTTTCTCACGCAGCTACCAGGGAGGAATGAATTGCTTCTGCTTGCTACCTACCCAGCTCCAGCTGGGTTCAGGCTGGAGACTCAGAGGTAAAAGTCTCCTTACCCAATAGCAAATCCTGAGCCACCTCGGCGCTTTCCCATCCGGCTTCCCAACACATGTCCTCCTCCCTTTGTCTGTGATCTGTACTACCCCTGTGTGCTTTACAGGCCAGTATCAGTCGGAAGCCCTCCCACAGCCCTGCCAATGCCCCTTGTTTAAGGACAACAGCCCTCTGCTGCCCCAGTCCCCTGCCTGCAATGCTGAACTGTGCAGGGGCTTGAGTCCCACAAACATCCAACAGAGAAATGTTGGGCGACTGACTGACCTCACAGTGGGAGCTGGGCCGGGCTGAATTCAGCAATGCCTGAAATTACAACTCCACTGGCCCAACATTCACTAAAATGCTCTGGAGACCACGGCAACTAGGCCCCACCCTCCTGGCACAGCCCAAAGGTCAGTCACCCCTCCTTGTGCTAACCTGGGGCGATGCACCCAGAGGGATTGAAGGTGGGGCTTTTCCTGCCGGCCTGTCCTTAGGTTTCCTCCATGGGATGGCAGCTCTAAACTGTGGCTGAGGCTCCCTTGGAGCCCCATGGCAGAGGTGGATGTGCTTGCTGCATCAGTGAATCTGGCCATGCCCCTTCTTGGTGAGCACCATCTGCTTCCTGGGCTTTACCTCTCCTGTAGGAGGAGGTTGCAGCTGTTTTCGGGCACTTGCAGCCTCTCACGTAGTCTCTCTTCATCAGCAGCCTGCCTGGGTCTACATAGGCAAAAGCTGGCATAGCTTCATAGTCTCCACTGCCCTGGGTACTCACACAGCAGAGTGTCCAACACCGCTCTGCACCAGGAAAGCCCTTCAGTTCCCCAGAGACCTCACAACCAATCCAGCCCCACAGAAAACTACACAGCCATTCTCCTCCATCAAAAGCCATCCTCTTTCTCTCCAGCCGCCAGGATCTGTTGTCCTATATGGTCCTGCCAGGGATTACATAGTAAACTAGCTTCTGGCTGCCCCATGTCCTTCCAGAGACCACAAACTGTCACTACCAGCTCCAGTACCCTACAAATACATCCAGCCTTCCAGAGACCACCACAATCACATCCACTATTACCAGGGTAATTCCCACCCCAGAGACCACCACAACCAATGGCCACCCTCTGGAATGACTTCCACATGTCTAGATACCCTCTGCTAGCCAAGATGCCCTCCATTGTCCCAGCGACCATCTCTACCAGGCTGCAGCCCTAACATATACTATCTTGCACCACTTCAGAGTCCTACACAGCTCCAAGCACCAGGCCTCAGTCCCAGCTACAGTTCACCACAATTTCTTGAAGCAGATCCCACTGCCTGAGAAAGCTCTCCTCCCCTCCAGTGCTCCCTGAAGCTGGAGTCCCCTGAACCAGCCCAGTCACGAGCTATTCCTTGCATTCCTCTAACTGCCTCTGTCTGTCACTGAGTCAACTCCCGCCAGGTCATGCAGCACTGTGTAACTCTGACCTCGGATCAGCCATGCACTTGGACACACACTCACCCTGGTCTATCCCAGCCTTTGGAGAGGGGCCCAGATAGGTGCAGGACTGCGAGGAGCCAAACAGATTTCTTTGAAGGGAGGAGAAAAGAACAAATTCCCCCTCTCCCATCAGCATCTCTCGAAGAGAAGAATCAATTCAGCCCATAGTAATTGCGCCATTGTTCCATTTTTAATTAATGAAAGAAAAAACTAATCATTGAATTAAACTTCTCATTACTCCAGTTGAATACCCGCTAAGTAAATTTAATTACTATACGGATTGGGTCTCTCCTGGCCTGTTTCATTAGCTGCTGATAAAGATGGGGAAAGGAGAATGGGAGAAAGAAAGCCAGAGGTAAATGACTCAGCAGAAGTCAGGAGGCTCCCAGTACCAGCTAGTACTCAGCAAACTGGTTTGGGAAAGAACCTCTTGCTGGTGTCAGAAAAGCCTGGGATGGTTCCTCGAAGGATAAATATTCCCCCTTTCCCCAATCTGCCTCCTTTCCAGAAGAGAGTTCAACCATCTCCTGGCTTCACACCACCCTTAACCAAAGTGGGAGATCCACTGGGGTTAGAATCCCAGCTGCCCTCTGCTCTTGTTTAATGTCTCTGAAGTATGGGAAAGTTATTTGAAGAAAGGGGGCTGGCTAGCAGACCGTTCAGGATTCGTCTGGTGGGCTGGTGCCTTGGGATCTAACCCTTGTCTTTCTGCAGCCATATATGCTCTGCAGTGATCTCACTTTTTGGACACATGCATGCAGTCCCTGCACCTCTGCAGCACCCTCAGGATAGGAGTGAGGAGAGGTCCCTTGCTGAGCATCAATTCTCCAACCTGGTCAGCAGGGGCCACTCTTGCAGCTGTAAAATTAACTGCTCTCCAACCCCAGCTCCCCGTCCCCTATCCATACCTCATGGGATTATAAGGGTCTAGATCAGAGTTCTCAAGCTTCATTGCACTGCAACCCCCTTCTGACAACAAAAATTACTACATGACCTCCAGGAGCTGGGACCTCAAGTGCAGGTTGGGGGTGGAGGGGCAAAGTGGAAGCTCAGGGGCTTCAGACCCAGGCAGGGTGTCTGTAACCTGAGCCCTGGCTCAAACCCCCAGGCTTCAGCTTTGGCCCCGGCAAATCTAACACCAGCCCTGGTGACCCCATTAAAACAGGGTCACAACTCACTTTGGGGTCCTGACCCACAGTTTGAGAACCACTGGTCTGGATGGACTGAGATGCAGCCAATTCCACCAGCTTAGTGGACAAGGAGCTAATTCGGGTTCCAGCTCACATTTCCCCATGTGGTCCTCCTGCTGGGCAATAGATAGGGGCAGCTTCTTACATTCTGTCTACATGTGCCCCTCGCTTTGGTCAGCCTTTGCTCCCCTTTAAAAAGAAACAGTACGTTCACCTCAAACCCAGGCTCAAGGCTGGGACACTTGATCTCTCCAGACTTGACCAGCTCTGAAAGTGGTGCTGAGGTTAAACAGGTCATCATGCACAGGGGCTGGGAGTCAGCATGTTTCGCCTCGAGAAGGAATTTGTGGTAATAAAAGGGAACGATGTATATTCAAGCAGATGTAAAATGCTTATGTTGTCCTATCACGTTGTTGGAATAACAAGAAAACTGGTCAGCTTCAACACATCACAACCCTGTGCTGGGGTGGGAGTGTCGTCAGGTTTTAAATACTGTGCATTTGGGGTGAGCGGCACAGCTAGGAGTGAGTTATGGGTGGCTCCTCCTAAACAAGTGGCAATGAAATTTTGACAGCACATTCCAGCACATATTTTGTTCATGCCACATTTCCAATCCTTTTTTCCTGTCATGTTCCCGCTGATCCCCCCCACCCCCGCCACCCCTTTTGAAATACATTAGTTAATGTGGAAACAGTATTGTCACCAAAAGCAAAGGAGTTTAGTGACATCTGCTAAGCACAATTTCATGTCAATGTATAAGATGCTTTGGGAAGCACAGGAGTTTGCGTGTCAGTTTCCATGACCACTTAGGTGGCAAAAATGTTGACATGGTTACATTTCAGATTGCAGGAGGCTGGGATGGGGTGGGGGAGGAGGTTAGTGGATAAATAATTCATGTTCTTTCTTCTCTTATTAAGCAATCCTGGATAGTCAACCAAACAGACAGAGTGGTCAAAGATTCCAGTAGCTAAAAGGGACGTTATTTAATGGACAACCCCGGATCATGGCACTGTCACTGCTGCAGGAGGAGGAGAGAGTGATGTATTTGCATGCCCTCAACGAGGTATCTTTTGGTATTAGGATACCAGCTCATTCTCAGTCCACGTGAGGCTGCTTGGACGGAGAATGAGAGGGTTTTCTAATGACAGTCTAAAAGCAAACAACATTTTGGGGTGAAGGAATTTCTCATTCCCGTGACCTTCCTATACCCTCTGACTCAGGCCCAACCTTAGATGTATTTGTCTCTTAGGTTATGAATTGTTTGGCCTTCCTTCCATGCATCAGCAAAGCAGACCCCACATCTATTTCCCTTCCCTATTTCCCAAGGCATCCTTGTCTCTCTTTGCCCCTGATCTCCACAGCTCTCTGTGGATGGGCTGTGGAACTTGTCTTCTGGCTGGCTGGTCTCCTCAGATTGCCTGTGCTGCTGAGGATGGGGTCCTGGTGCATAGAACCTTCGGGCCAGGCACAGGTGCTTCATGCAGTGGAACTCCCTCAGCATCACTGTGCCCTCTTGACACAGGGCACAATGAGTGGCTGCCCATCCAGCCTGTGCCTTGCCTATCCCTCCTTTGATGGGGGTGTTGGGTCACGTACCAATGCTGGTTGCAGGGTGGGCAATGTTGGCTTTAACCCTCCCTCAGCAGACCGTGAACCCAAACTCGGAGGATCATGGAAGTTAAACAGGCCAAGCCATTTTGCCATGGCTTCTTAGAGGACAAGTCTGTTTTGTCTCTGCCTGCAGTGATCTTACTGGCCCTAATCCCATAAACGCCTTGAAGCAGAGTCACTGCAATAAGACAGTAAGCTGAGCCTGAGCCAGCAGTCTCTCTCGCAGCTTTATTCCAGCTCTTTATCCAGTGAGTGCTGGCCTGCTGTCAGAGCAGAGCAAGATCCTGAGGAGGAGATTAGCCTCCCCTACTGACTCCTTGGACAGAGAAGGGAGGGTCACAGCGGCGGGGGGAGCGCAAAGGTCGGACTGAAGGCCAGGCTCCGGTTAACACGATTTAGAAGCATTAGGCCTGCCGAAAACGTGGAGATAAGCCGGCAATGGACTTGGTGGGATAATCTGCCTTTCATGAAGGCTCGATGGCAAAGAGTTTAGCAGGCACATGGGCACGCCATTATCTGCACTCCTCAGGGAGCAAATAAGGCTAGCCAATTCCTTCCGAGGCCGAAGACCCAGCATAAGCGGGTGCAATTTTGACTGGGACAGGACCAGCAGTCACCTATATCAGAACTGAATGTGATCCCTGGAAACAGCGAACTTCCAGCAGCAAGTGTTTGTGGGGAGCCTCAAGAGCTAGAGTCTAGGTGAGGGCAGGGTGCATTGGGGAGGAGTTGGCTGCATCTGGCAGTGCATTCAGAGGCCGTGGCCTGGCGAGATGCTGACAGTCCAGCATCACTGCATTGTCCTGAGAGAGTGCTGGGGAACAGACTCGTGTTCACATAGTGTTTTGTTTTTTCCTTCCCACAGCACAAATGTATCTTGTGGGCTGGGGGAAAGTCTTCTCTATAGCTCAAGGCACCCCCATGACACGTACAAGGCAAAGGCCAGATTAAATACCGCTTGACTTGAACACACCACCTGGTACAACCAACCTTCAGGTGCGGTCAGACCACCTGATACATGCCTACATGATATGTCTGCTCCTTACAGCATACCCCTACAGGGTGCTGCTAACCCCCCACCCCTCACCCCAATCTCCCAAGTCTCTGGGAACTCTGCCCTGCCACACACAGGCATGTGGTAACACCCTGTCAGTTCCTTTGCTATTTCCAGTCCCTGGAGCTCCTCCCCATCACAGAAAACTACCATCAAAGACCTAGATTTAAGCTTTTTGCCTTGTCTAAATTTAGCTTCCAGGAGCTCTCGCCTGCAATCCCCTATGTCACTAACACAGCACGTACTGCAACCACAGGCTCTTTCTGAGATCTCTCTAAAAAACAATCCATAGTATATGGTTCATAAGATCTGACACCTTCACACCCACTAGGCAAATAACCTCACAGTTTTCACTGTCATCACATTCCCAGCCATCTAGACTGTATTTCTAATGACAAAACTCCCTCCTACCACTACAACCTGTTCGCTGAGCATGCCTGGCTCGCCTGCTCTCAGAAGGGATGCCTTTTAAGGACTCTGTCCTTTTGATTTCTGCTTGGTCTCCTTCCATCATAACTCTGCCTCCCTTTACTGAAGGACATAAGAATATGAGTACGGCCATACTGGGTCAGACCAATGGTCCATCTAGTCAATATCCTGTCTTCTGACAGTTGCCAGTGCCACATGCTTCAGAGGGAATGAACAGAACAGGGCAATTATTGAGAGATCCATTCCCTGTCATCCAGTCCCAGCTTCTGGCAGTCAGTGGTTTAGGGACACCCAGTGCATGAGATTGCATTCCTTAACATATTGTCTAAAAGCCACCGATGGATCTATCCTCCATGAATTTATCTAATTCTTTTGTGAATCCATTTATATTTTTGGTCTTCACAATGTCCCCTGACAATGAGTTCCACAGGTTAACTGTGCGTCGTCTGAAGAAGTACTTTGTGATCCGTATCGGTTGGCGCACCGAGCCACTAGGGGGCGGTGGGGAACTACTGCCTTACTGGCTGTCCTGGGTCATGCCTCTGTCACTGGGGAATTAGCAGAGGGAGGGGCGCTGGCAAGGGTCTGTAATGCACCCCCCAGGCAGGAGAGCATCAACAACAGTCTGTAGTGCCCCTCAGGCAGGGGAGCGCCAGCAAAAGTCTGTAGCGTGCCCCTCAGGCAGGGGAGCGTCGGCAAGAGTCTGTAGCGCCCCTCAGGCAGGGGAGCGTCGGCAAGAGTCTGTAGCGCCCCTCAGGCAGGGGAGCGTCGGCAACGGTCTGTAGCGCCCCTCAGGCAGGGGAGCGTCGGCAACGGTCTGTAGCGTGCCCCTCAGGCAGGGGAGCATCGGCAAGAGTCTGTAGCGCCCCTCAGGCAGGGGAGCGTCGGCAAGGGTCTGTAGCGTGCCCCTCAGGCAGAGGAGGGTCGGCAAGGGTCTGTAGCGCCCCTCAGGCAGGGGAGCGTCGGCAACGGTCTGTAGCGCCCCTCAGGCAGGGGAGCGTCGGCAAGAGTCTGTCGCGTACCCCTCAGGCAGGGGAGCGTCGGCAAGAGTCTGTGGCGTGCCCCTCAGGCAGGGGAGCGTCGGCAAGAGTCTGTGGCGTGCCCCTCAGGCAGGGGAGCGTC
This sequence comes from Gopherus flavomarginatus, assembly GCF_025201925.1. NCBI lineage: Eukaryota > Metazoa > Chordata > Testudines > Testudinidae > Gopherus > Gopherus flavomarginatus. Next base: position 55,594,647 of record NC_066625.1, on the reverse strand, counting down.
GGCAAGGGTCTGTGGCGTGCCCCTCAGGCAGGGGAGCGTCGGCAAGGGTCTGTGGCGTGCCCCTCAGGCAGGGGAGCGTCGGCAAGGGTCTGTGGCGTGCCCCTCAGGCAGGGGAGCGTCGGCAAGGGTCTGTGGCGTGCCCCTCAGGCAGGGGAGCGTCGGCAAGGGTCTGTGGCGTGCCCCTCAGGCAGGGGAGCGTCGGCAAGGGTCTGTCGCGTGCCCCTCAGGCAGGGGAGCGTCGGCAAGGGTCTGTCGCGTGCCCCTCAGGCAGGGGAGCGTCGGCAAGGGTCTGTCGCGTGCCCCTCAGGCAGGGGAGCGTCGGCAAGGGTCTGTCGCGTGCCCCTCAGGCAGGGGAGCGTCGGCAAGGGTCTGTAGTGTGCCCCTCAGGCAGAGGAGGGTCGGCAAGGGTCTGTAGCGCCCCTCAGGCAGGGGAGCATCGGCAAGGGTCTGTAGCGCCCCTCAGGCAGAGGAGTGTCGGCAAGGGTCTGTAGCGCCCCTCAGGCAGGGGAGCGTCGGCAAGGGTCTGTAGCGTGCCCCTCAGGCAGGGGAGCGTCGGCAAGGGTCTGTAGCGTGCCCCTCAGGCAGGGGAGCGTCGGCAAGGGTCTGTAGCGTGCCCCTCAGGCAGGGGAGCGTCGGCAAGGGTCTGTAGCACCCCTCAGGCAGGGGAGCGTCGGCAAGGGTCTGTAGCGTGCCCCTCAGGCAGGGGAGCGTCGGCAAGGGTCTGTAGCGTGCCCCTCAGGCAGGGGAGCGTCGGCAAGGGTCTGTAGCACGCTATCGGGATTTTGCTACCCAAGGTGGGTTGGCCAGGTAGGGGACCGCAGGCCCACCCAGCTCCACTGTGTTCCAGCCCAGGGCCCTGACAGTGGTGGGGCAAGGGTCCCTCCACTGGGTCAGCGGGGGTCCTTCCGCAACACGCTGACCAAATAGTCTCACTGCACTGTGCAGTTCTGTCCCTGGGCTTCTTCCTACCCGGTCCCTTGAGCGAGTCCCTCTGGTCCTTCCAGCTCGTCCGGGTATTCCACTGCTGGCAGCTCCAGTTCTTACTCTGACTCCTCCAGTCCCTCCGGGTACTTGGCAGTGGGCAGCTCCAGCTCCCCCTCCACCTCAGGCTCCTCCAGCTCCTCCGGGTACTCGGCTGCTAGCAGTCCCGGTAGCCCCAGTCCTTCCTCCAGGTCAGGATTCTCCTGGTCCAGGGCCTCCCCTGGCACGGCAGCAGGGTCCGAAGGGAGCAGCCCACGGTCTGCATCTGCCTCCCTCCCTGGTGCTGCCCTGACTGGGCTAAGGGCCCCGCCCTTTGTACTTCCTGTCCCACCCCTCCCCTTCCGGGGGGTGCAGTAAGCTTGGCCTGGCCCCGTCCACGCAGGCTGAGAGAGCGGCTCTTTACCCTCAGGTTCGGAGGGAAGCCACCCTGGCTCCCTACAACTTCCTTAAGTTTGTTTTATACCTGCTGCCTTTTAATTTCATTGGGTGACCTCTGGTTCTTGTGTTATGTGATGGAGGTAAATAATACTTCCTTATCTACTTCCTCCTCACCATTCATAATTTTATAGATCTTTATCAACTCCCTCCAACCCCCATGTTCTCTCTTTTCTAAAATGAAAAGTCCCAGTCTTTTTAATCTCTCCTCATACAGAAGCTGTTCCAAACCCCTCATCATATTTGTTACCCTTCTCTGTCCTTATCCAATTCTACTACCTCTTTTTTGAGATGGGGTAACCAGAACTACACGCAGTAGTCAAGATATGGGCAGATCCTGGATTTATATAGTGGCATTATGATATTTTCTGTTTTATAGAACAACATCTAGTTACTGTGAGGATTTGACCCTCTGCTCCTGTCCCACTCCATTGCTGGCCTTGGCTCGAGAAGGAGGTGGCCCTAGCGTCCCCTGCTGGCTGGCTGGGGTTTGTGCCAGACAGAAGAACGATGAAACGTGGGGCAAAGGGAATGGCCTCCTGGCCCAGTGTGTCTGTGCCTTGGGGAGTGACTGTCTTCAAGCAGACAGGGTCAAGGTCTTTACAAGTAGGAACAAATCCAGGTGCTTTTGGACCTCATCCGTGCTCTTTGTGCCTCCTCCTTCCATGGCCACTCCCATCCCTCCCCATATTTAGTACCCCTGGTGCCAAACAGCGCTGCCCACTCCTAGCTTCCTCATTTTAAATAAGGACCCCAGACTCTTGAACCCTGCCCATGGTTGGGGAAATTCCAGTTCCACTCTGCTCAAGGATGGGAAACTCCCTGAAACTGGAACCAGCAGCTTCTCCTGTTCCCCTAGGCCAGGTCTGAATCCCCTTGCCCAGCAAGAGCAGTCCCATCAATTTCAGTGAGATTACTCCTGGAGTTAAGATGCTACTCAGTGGGTCAGCTCCTCAGCTGGTGAAAATCATTGTCGCTCCAGTGAAGTCAATGGCGCTACACCAATTTACACCAGGTGGGGATCCGGCCCAGAGTGAGTCAGAGTATCACAATCTGGCCCTCAGTTCGGCTGGTCCAGATAGTTCCAGTTCATTGATAGACCAGCATGGCACAACAGCATCTCTAGCCCTCTGAAGGACAGCCTCTTCCCCCCAGAGCAGCCAATCGCCCAGTCAGGGCACTGACCTGGGATGTGGGAGACCCTGGTTCAAGTCCCTGCTCTGAATATTTGACTCTATTGGGCCCAGACAAACTTGTCCTCCTCTTCTCCCTGCCAGCCACCAGCCCTTTCTTCAGTAGCTGGCTGGGTGTGCTGGGCAGACTGCCTAACTCAGAGCCACATGACACCCGGCCTCTCTCTCCAGAAGCTCCCAATCACACTGTGACGCAGCCTGAGGTGCTCACCATGGATTCATCTAAGCCTCACTCAGGCCATCTTCTTCACTCACAGCTGGCTTGGGGTTCCCTTTGTCCACTGAGATGGGACTTCAAGGATCCTGCCTTAATCCTCCAGTCCATCTCCCTCTCCCCAGCCCATTCCTGGGTGTATCCCTGAGGTACTTGGGACCCCACAGCCTCTGGCTCAATGTCAGGGGGTAGAACTGGATTCCTGTGATCAGCCCTGGACTCGGCAGTCCTGCCTATGGGAGGCATTATGGGGTCTGGCTCTTAGAAGAGCTTTCATTTCTAGTGGGGGAAAGTACAGGGCTGCCCAGAGGTCTGGCTATCCCTTCCCACTGCAGCACATGAAACTCTACATGAAAAGGAGGCGAAAATGAGAAAAACTGGGTACCTACCGTCTTGACTGACCTTCACAGCCTTGCCATGCAACCTCAGGCAATCTCCCCAGCTGAGGAAGAAGATGATGGCTCTGGCCCAGAAGTTTCACGCTGGAATGATGGAACTGCCCCGGTCGAGCTAAGGTGTCATGAAATCCTATTCACGGTGCTGCAGTGTCTGTGGCGACTCATCCAATTCTGGACATGACCCCCTGCAAAACAGGACAGTGCCAAAAGAGTGAACAGGTGCTGAAGGGAGAACTAAAGTCATGCAAAAGAGGAGGGAGAGAATTAAAAAGAGGAAAATGGTTCTGCTGGAAAGTCAATCCAGTTACACTCCTTGGTTCAAAGGCTCAGATTCTGACTAGAATTAGAGAAATCTGGGGTTTAAATCTGTTCAAACACATGGGGAAAACTTTAGTTAGAAAACTGGAGAAAACAGTGCTGAAAAGGGCCCTAAAATCTACCTGCAATCCATTTCCCTTGCGGAGCTGTAGAGAGCTTGTTTTTCCAGTGCATTTCTGCTAATCTGCTTGACCTCTAGCAGTTCCCCACTGACACTGGGATAAAGCTGGGAGTCCCCTAATGGCTTGGCTCTGGTATGAAATCCACACCTATGAAGTTGCAGGAGTGAGTCTAAAAGGCAGGACTTAATAAACACCTCTCTCTTGGCTGTGCTTGCAACATCACACTCAGCAGGGTGCTAAAACAGGAGCTGTGGCTGCTGGGGTCACGTGAGGCCCCGCAGCTCCTGCCAGGAACACCTTCATTACAATAATTAAAAACAATTGTGTGCTGCTTCATTGACTCTTGCCATCCAAGTGTTCACCTTAAATACATGCCCTGTGGCCATGGGGAACCATTGCCACTGGCTGTTTCAAATCTAGCCTGGTCCAGTCTGCAACTGATCTTTTTATGGTGGGGAGTATGGAGCCTAGCCCTCTTTGTGTCTCACCCAGGGACCAGGCCCCATCCCTAAATGCAGGGGAATGCTCTCTCCTAACATCCCAAGCAGGTGACCCCAAAGGGGATGAGGACATGACTCATCTCTGTTCAGAGACAGGAGTGCTGGGCCCCACCTAGAGGGATCATGCAGCTTGCACATCCACCATAAGCTCTGTGGGAGAAAATGGTACGATCCCTTTTAGAGTTCCAAGTGGGGCAAGGCGGCTCTACTCCACATCTCCACCACCCAGAACTTCATCTTAATGGTACAGTCAAGCCCAGGGTTTACAACAGGGTCAACAGAATCCCATGGGCCATTGTACCAAAGACCACTGCGAAATCTAGCTGAATAAGCAATCATGACTGGACTATGCCATCCTCTGTGAAAGCCCTGCATCCAAGGACTGTGGGAGGGTCTCCCTGGATGGCTCTAGTGGTTGGAAATATGGGTCCAATGGCTGCAATCCAAAGCAGACAGGGTCAAGGTCTTTACAAGTTCTTTACTTTCCCAGCAAAAGGCTCCCTGGATCTTGCCCTCCCCTGCTTAGAAGATAATTAAGCACATGTTTATATGCAGCACAAGTAGAATGGGCTCAGTACGTGTGAAAGATGTGAACAGAGAGATCTATTTGGCTGCGGGAGAGCCTCCCACGGGAAGAAGCAGAAGCCCCACTGCTTGCATCTTTTATAACTCCATTGGACAATGCTTGACAGGTTACGGTAGGGAATAGTCGTGAAGAGAACGGACAAGATGATCCGATATCAGGAGGCTGTTTCCATCTGCAGTGTTTCTAGCGTGTATTTAAATGAAGTATCAGAAGGAAGGGCAGTGGGGGGAAGCTCCCATTGGAAAGCACATTTACATAGTAGAAATGAACCCAGGTGACTCCTGTGCTCCAAGCACCCATAGGAAGCCACATGGTGCAGCAGCTGCAGAGTTAGAAGACCTGGTTCTGATCCTATCTCTGGGGACTACCAGTTGCTCTCTCAGCTTGGGTAAAACATGTCACTGCTGTGCCTAGGTGCAAACTTGGAGTAATGAGACTCACCCACTTCTGTGAGGCACTTCTAGACCTGGACTGAAAGAGCAACATCTAACTACAGTGACAGGAGGTCTCCGGGCGCAAAGTACATTTGTGAGTGGGTGACAGTATGTTTGGGAGGGAGATGTAATAAAATAATAATCAGCGCTAATGTATCTCTTTCCCTCTTCAAAGTGCTAGCCGCACATTAACTGAGTAACCCTCCGACACCCCTGTGAGTGGCTAAGGGTTATAATCTCCTCTGCAAATGAAGGGAAACTGAAGCAGAGAGGACGTTACGTGATTTGCACAAGGTCACAGAGGGAACCGGTGTTAGAGCCAGGACTAGCATTTGTGAGTACCTGGTGCTCAGCCACTTGCTTAGTCTATTAGATAACTCCTCTCTCCCTGCAGTGACGATTTTACTATCATCTCACCCTCTTCTCAAGGTGTGCTGCTCCATCTGGTCTATAGTAAGGGCATGTTTGCTAATGGCGATGGTGAACATCTACATATCAAGTAGTGCACATATGCTACAAATAGCAAAGGGCTCTTGCCAATAGGGGGCGCTCTTCAGTACTGAACAAACACCCAGCATGGATACATGATTTGTCACAGAGAGCTGTGAGACCCTTTTCTGGAGTAACCCCTAAACCACGCAAAACTCCCCTGGTTTCATGTTCCATCAAAAACCTGACCCTGAGCCCAGGGAGACTGTGTGGTCTAGTGGATAGGGCATTGGCATGGGAGTACTCTGGAGACCTGGGTTTCATTCCTGGCTCTGACACTGCCCTGCTGTGGGACCATGGACAAGTCACTTGGTCTCCACACTGCCTGGTACGATGGGCTAGTGGTGTTAACATTAGCTAGTCGCTGTCCAACAGTAAATATTGCTAACAAGGTTCAGGGTTTGGTCTACAGAGACCTCAGCCTGCTTAGTGCCATGGCAAACACACCACTAAAAATCCTTTTAACCTTTTATTAAAGATACAGAAAAGAAGGAAAAAACAGTCAAAGCATTTGAAATACAAAGGATTAAGTGAGGCTTTCATTTTACCAGGACCCTTTGTTCCTTTCCCTTTAGCTGGAGAGAACCTTTAGAGGAAAAAAGCCCTCGTCTGAAGGTCTCTTGGGTGGTACCAAAGATGGTAACGACTGTCCTTTGGGGAAATGAGATGAAGTTAGTTGAGATGAGCGGCAGCTGTTGTGATTAAAGTCTGATCCCATTTCATCCCAGGTGGTGTGTGAGATTCAGCTGGAGCCGGTAAAGGTGGCAATGTTATCTGGGTCCCTCTCTCTGGCCTGGTCAGGTCAAGACTTCTCTCAGGATCAGGAGATCATGGGAATGGCAGCCATGATGGTGAAGCTTGCTCTGGTAGCCAATTATCCCCCCCTCTCCCAAGTCCCTTTCTTTAAGAACCCACAGAGGGAGTAGTGGTGGAATTGCCCAGCCGCTCATTATTTTGTTCACCAACTAGGCCTAGTTTCCAACACCCCAATTTTGGTTCACTGATCTGGTTCAACACTTCTCTTGTTTACTAAGCATGAACTTAACACAGTCCTTCAGTTATATCAGGAGGCCTTTCTGTTTGGACTAATTCAGTCTTCCTTTCGTACCTTTTCCCACCAACATTTGTTCTTATAGGTTATTGTGACAACTTATGAACTTACACTTGTTTATTACAGTTGAACTCACAATTAGGGCAAATTTTTAGGCCCATTTATCACAACAGGCCCTGGTGAGTCTTCAAGTGTTACTGCAATACACACAACAAAAAGCGTGGGACCAGTTTTGAGCAAACAAGGGGCATCATACGGTTCAAAATGATAGAAACTAGCAGCTTTGCATGGTTCCAGCATTAACCTAGGTGAAGCTTGGCAGCTCTGACTGTGTACTCTGAATTTGGGGTTTGTTCAAACCTCAGATTCGAAGGGTAACTTGGGGGATGAATGAAAAGCCTTCCTTTCTACTTAGTTCTAATTCCTGTCCAAAATTGTCATGCAGTGTTGTGACTGTGTGCTCCCACCTTCCACTTGAGAGGTGCCGATAATGCCATTTCCAGGGTGGTAGCAGCCATTCCTATATACAAACAACACTGGGATCCTTAGGGATGTAAAAAAGTGCTATGGGAATGCAAGATGTTATTGTTAGACATCTGTTAATGGGGTGAGCACGGTGGAAATTCTATTCATGGGTCAAAAGCTTCCAGGAGATTTAGGCACAGCAGCATGTAACTTAGCTAGTTAGATGGAACATGGGTGCTATAGTTAGAGAGGAGTAAACCGATTCATGGAAAATTGGGTGTTTTTTCTATGAAAATAGGAACCGAGACCTGAACCTTTGACCCGAAACTGTTATGAAGCTCAGAAAAGGTATGCATAGTTTCTTTATCTTTCATTTCCACGTGGTTCCCCGGGCTCCCTGATTCCATCCAGTTGCAGAAATACAGGAAGTACCAGAAATGGTGTGAAAAATCCTGTTCTTGTTAGATCCCCCCACCTGATTTTATGACCAAAGAGCGTTAGATAAAGCTAAGAATAAACATCCCAACTGAATCAAGCTATCCGATGTTCAGCCATAGCTACTGTATGTATAAAGCAGAGATAGATTCATGTGTGTGGAAAGAGTACATTATTTGAGAAAACTCTCCTTGGCATTGGGTCCTGCAAAGATGCAGTATTTGTTTAAGCTGTTGGTGAAACACGGCACTTCCGTAGGGGCAGACGAGATACCTGGCTGTCTGCAGTAAAGAGTCTATCAAATGAAACCACACAGTCAGAGGCAGGCCTTGAGCCAAACTCAAACCTCCCCCAAAGTTCTGAGGTGTTGGGATCAGAAGTTACACCTGTCTTTTCCTCAAGCATTGTGCTGGCATCCATCGGAGTGAAGAAGGAGACAGAAAATCTAAGCAGTAAGGAAATAAAAAGCACTAGTGTGGCAAAGCAAACTGGCTGCCCATCCCTGAAGATATACCATGGGTTCAAATATGACTCAGATCACAAACTGAAGAGCTTGGCAATCTAAATATCATCCTAATGGACATCATATATTAAAAAGAAACTAGTGACTATTATCTGTATTATGGTATCCCTGACTGAAGGGCTTTAGTGTCTGAAGCACACTATAATGAGAGACAGTCACTGCTCCCAAAACCTTACAATATAAACAGACAATGGGTGGGAGGGGAAACTGAGACACAGAGCCATCTTGTCTAGGAGCACACAGCCAGTCAGTAGCAGAGCTGGGAATAGAACCCAGGTCCCCATCCACTGGACCATGCTGGGTCAGCCAAAGGGCAGTACCGTGGAGATGCTAAAAGTCAGGACAGAAGTGTACAAGCAAGACCAGGCGGAAGTTCACACTAGTCATAGGGGTTGGGGGTAGAGGTCAGGAGGGGCTTTGTCAGAATGGACAACACCACAGTACAAAGCAGCTTTGTTGTGTATGGCATTGTTTGCTTTTTACACATACTTTAATCCCAAAATGTTTGAGTGAGTTATAATTGCAGGGATAAATCCAGGAGCAGCAGCAGAAGGGCAGCAACAAGTAGCACATACACTGTAGAACAGCCATAGGCACCTCCATACAAGGTAAGACAAAAGCATGAGATGTAGGAGAACTATGCAGGTCTGGGAACAGAGAACTATGTGTAAGGACTCAGGGCTGAAAGAACAGGATTGCTGGACAGCAGCTGAGCTGTGAGGGGTCATTATAGGCATAAGGAGCAGTGGGAAGGCCATGAGTGGGATGCATTGGCAGAGCTGTATGCGGAGCTCAGGACAGGTGCTCCAGGAGGGAATGAGCTGCTTAGCAGAGCAGCAGGAGGGCTCAGGACTGGAATAATAGGGGTGCTGCAGGGCATACTAGAAGATCTGCACCAAGTCCCATGGCTGCCTAGGGGTCTAGCAGTGGAGTGGCAGGTGGTGGTGTCAGGGGCAGCTGTGTGGGAGACTCCTGACACCTGTCCATGTCATAGCTGGCTCTAGCCAGTGTGATTGGTCCCTCATGTTTGTGAGCAGATTTAATGTGCAGGATTTACTGGTTCTGAAAAAACGCCCTGGGGACTAACAGGGCTTTCTTGTGGCTGGCAGCTGAACGGAATAAATCTATCCACAGAGCATAAATTGTTTAAGCAAAAATCCCTCTCACTTGAATATTTTGGAAGAAAAACAGTAAAAAACCCTCCTCTTTCCTCCCTTCAAGGTCAAAGCTGTTATTCTCGTCCACGGAGGAGAAAAAGACCTTTTACAGGCAAGTTTAGCCAAAGGAAACTAAACATTTGGGAACTGGAGTATATTACTGCCTTGACTGATCTGTCTACTTATATTAGGCTAAATCTCTCTGTTTAATGGGGAATTATCGTTTTAAAAGGCAAATTATACAAGGATCCCAGCACTGTGGTAGATAGGAAATGTCCGCACTGTGAGGAATAGCACATTGCTCCTGTGATAGGCTAGGGGGTGAGGAAATGAAGCATGTCCAGATTAGCAGCCACCGCAGCATAGCACCCTCTAACGCCACCCAGGGCGGCCTGGAGAAAGATGGAGCAGGCTAGGTTAGGCAGGACAGCACACTCAGCGTCACTTAGCCTCACTCTGGGCCACAGCGGTGGTGCCAGCATGCTAGGTCGGGCTGGACAGCATGCTTATTCTGGGCTGTAGGGTGGGTGGAACTAGCTGGTCCAGGTTACAAAGGAAATGGCTCCCCACATGCCCTGGCCTCATTTGGGGCTGTAGAGAAATGGAGCATGCTCCTTTCTCCAGGGTTTCCGATTGGACTCTGGGGAGCTGGAGCATCTTTAGGTTATGAAAGACCCCATCCTCAGCACCACTTGGGCTTGTGCTGTGCTCTAGGGAGATAGAACCTGCTCATAAGGGGAACATATTGACTAGTGACTAGGGGTGCTTTGCTCTTGGAGATACTGTCCCTCAAAACCTGGAAAGGCTTCGTCTACATGCATCTAGCACAACATAAGGAAGTGGCATGCCACTACAGTCATTAGCCCATACACGGTTAAGGCAGATAGTACCAGGACAGAGAAGGTCCTCGATGGAGTACCTGTTTGACTTTAAACCTCGATCCAGATCCAAGTAAGATGCTTCCCTTAATTTATTTTGCCTTTAGAGAAATCCATCACAGCTTTACAGATCATCAGGAGAGGGCCAGCCTCAGTCACAATGAGGTCCTATTCAAGACAAATACAAGAGCATTAAGGTAGAGACAGACCCGGCAGCTCCCACTCCACCATAGCATGGGAATCATGCAGAGAAAGCCCCACTCTCTCCAGCACCACTGCCTGAGCGTGCTTTTCCTTGTTTAAACTTCAGTAACTTACAGCAATGTTCAGTAGAATTTCTATAAAGTAACAGAAGACACAGTCCAAACGCACCGCTGACAATAGCACCGTCACCACAAAAATACCCCGTGCTAAGGACTAGCTGGCAACTAGCTCTGAGCATTGGAAAAAAGGCACAAGAAGCCTCCGGCTCACTTTGGTATGAGTTTGTTCCAAAGGAGGAGGCCTGGGGCCATGGGTCCAGCCTCTCCCACAGAGCTGAGTATAAGCTGTACAGTCACAGGGTGCTGTAGGTGCTGCTCTGTAGCACACTCCCATAAGGGGTGATGCCTTTAGTCACCCTTGGTGTGGAGCTAGGGTCTAGCTGATTGCTGTATGTGGAGTCAGGAAGGAATTTCCACCCAGGTTGGATTGGCCTTGGGGGGTGTTTCACCTTCCTCTGCAGCACGGGGTGTGGGTCACTTGCTGGAATTATCTGGGTATATCTCACTTGAACAATTTTCTGCCATTGCAGGGGCCTTGGTGCAGCTCACACCCTCCTGCTCTTTGCCTGTGGCATATAACAGGTTAGTTTCCTGGGGCTGTAATACCTTGGTCTAATTTCAGCTGTTGGTTTGGCATGCAGGTGCTGGCTGGGTTCCTGGCCTGGGAGACAGAGCCAGTGGGCCCTTCTGGCCTTAAATTCTACATTCTATTACCTTATTAGGCAGTGGTTTACACGCCACAATCCCACCCTGAGCCTTAACACCATGGATGTGCTTCACGCCCACAAGTACTGCACCTCCAGCCTGCTTCTGGCCCTCGGTTTTGTTTGCTCATGTAAAATTACTCCCATTTTATTCCATCTTAGTGGAAATCAGTCACCCCAGGAGATGCCATGTACTGCTACTGGGCATATAGGGGGCAGCAATGCTCAGGGGCAATATGGGGCTAGAAGAAAGGCTGGTCTCCCGGCAGAGCTGGTGACCAAGTGGTGCTTGCTGTCAGGCATGACTCAGCCATGGCTTGGTGAGGATGACTTGGGCAGGGGCTAATGTGCTGTCTGTCATCCTCACTTCAGAGCTGTGTGTGGGCCTTCACTTGGGAATGGGCCGTGGGAACACACCCTGTCCCCACGCTGCGATTCTTCGTGTCCCCATCTAATGCAATCTCCCACCCTCGCTCTCAGAACTCAGCAAACAGGCAGCCCCACGGAGGAATCAAGAAGACGTCTGCTGCAGAACAGAGCAGAGCAAAAGACAGCAGCAAGGAGCAGGCAGGAGCTAGCATCGAGCAGGACGCAATCTGAGGCAGAGGAAGCCCAAGCAGAGAAGCAGATGGAGGGCGTGGCTGGCTGTGAGACCAAAGGGAAGATCCTCTCCATTATGGGACAGCTTGATTAAATGTAGGGCTGTTGCAGATGCTCTGGGACACTTGTGAGCCACACTCTGCTGAGACAGCTGATGAGAGGGCTAATTAATGCTGATTGTGATGTTGGCAGTTGCCTTCTAGGAACTGGACTGAGAGCACCGGTTCCCCATTCACATCTGGGAGAAACCCTGATACAGCATGATGAAGGAGCAGGGTAGGAGTTGGGATGGGGCCAAGGGGCAACAAAAGGCCATGAAGGGGTTAAAATGAGATGTTAATGGCCTAAGACATGAACCCAGGATCTCATTGCTTAGTGAGACTTATAGGCCACGTGAGTGACATAAGAGCTGGAGGCCGAGACTCCTTTGTGTCTAAGCAGAGCCTCTGATAGGGCTGTTGCTTTAGTGCACTGCAGGCACTAAATTACCTGAACATTTATGAGCAACGGTGCATAGACGCAGCTGCTAGAGACAGACACGTTCAGCAGCTTCAGCTCAGAGGGAAAGGTTCCATGGATTCCCTGTTAGGAAGTGGGGATTGATGGCAAAGCAAGCACCTGCCGAGGAGGAGAGGGGAAGACACAAGGAGCTCTCTAAGCATGGGGCAAGCAAGAGAAAATCAGGGCTCGACATGGTGCTGAGACCCACCTCAGTGCCCGGAGAGGTCTCAGAGACTTGGCCCAGCACTCCAACGGGATGAGTTCCTCCGCAGTACTCTGAAGCCTGGTTCACACTTGCTCTTTTGTATCCATAGCACTATCACCCATGCTACTCCACCCCTCGCAACACTGGGGGAGCACTTGTTTAAAGCAAACACAAAGAGATTTTCTCTCTGCAACCACTGTTCCCCAAGTCAGAATCCAGTCTTGTCCCAGTGCTCTCCTTCCCATCTTCTTGCTTTACTTTCCCCATCTTTCGTTCTTCCTTTCCTCTCCCTCACCCCACTTTGCAGTGGTTCCTAATGATTATTATTTGCTTTGCATTTCTCTTGGAACTTTACAATGATACCTCAGAGAGAGGCGCATGCAACCTGAATTCACCGCAGGAGGCAGAGCATGGCAGATGCTGAGATCCAGGCTGACAATCTGAGCATCAGGCAGGAAGAGGATCCCCTAGGCTACTCACTCCTTGGAAACCACAAAAGAAAAGAACTTTGCCGTCCAGTGGCTAGGGCACTGAACTGGTAGCCAGAAGCCCTGGCCTCTATTCCTGGCCTGTTGTGTGAGACATTGAGCAAGTCACTTGTCTATTTAGATTGGAACCTCGGTTTCCTCTCCCACCCCTTGTCTATTTAGATTGGAACCTCTCTGAGTCAGGAACCCTTCCTGATTGGACACCACCTAGCACAATGGGGCTTCCTGGTGATACTGTCATTGAAATAATCATGTTAGTGCTACTCCAGTGGAAGGCTGGTGTAAGTCAGAGCAGAACCAGGCCCCTGGGACATATTGTAATTGCAAGTTCCTGTTTTTTATCCCCATGCCCCTGCCATTGGTTGGGGTGCTTTCCCCTCACAGCACTCATTCCCCAGAAGCCAGTTACTGAGCCTAAAGGACAGTGAGAAGATATGGAGAGGGAGAGAGCGAATGAGCGTGAACAGATTAACTCAGCCCCAACACATGAAAAAGGAGCCGCGAGGGAAATCTGCACTGAAATGGAATATCAAGGTCACAGCAAGACGTGCCGACCTATGTACACATTAGCTCTCGTCAATAATTCAGCAGGCCGGGTCGCTGAACAGAGGTTTGGAGGAGTTCTCCGCGGAGGGAGGGCAGCTTAATTCAGAGGAGACAAGTGGCCGGGGGCAGGTTGGATCCAGCCTGCCTTTCTCCCGCCGTTGTACAACAGGAATGGAGAGGCATTAGTGTCCAGGCTCCAGTTTGGCAAGGCTTTCTCCAAATCCTCAGCTCCGGGATGCTGGATGGGGGAAGGAACATTTCTGGCAAAGGATGGAATGATGGACTATAGACCCCAAGCAGACTTATCTGAGCAGTTAAGAGGATGAGCTGGAAGCTAGCAGGGTTGAAAGGGAAACAGTTTCCATCTCCAAATACTCTACATAATGATCACTCTCCTGCTTCCATGTGACACAGAGAGGGAACTGAGGACCATTTGTGGAGGAAGGGAACCTCACATCTGCTGCATCTCCTCCCCTCCTCAGCTATGCTGGCTGCACCTTGTCTCTCAGTAGGGACTGGAGCTCGGTGCTTCTCAGCTTTTTCCATACTGTAACACCATGTTACAATGGAAGAATAATTTTGGGACTCCGTCCCATCTAGCCCCAAAGAGAGGTGGCTGCCACCCCCAGAATCCTATTTGCATTCCCTGGGTTTAGAACCTGCGGGGTAGCCAAATCTTTACCTCTTGCAACCTTGCATGGCTTTTATTCTAGTCCCTGCTCCACCTTTCTCATCTGGCAGCCCACTCCAACTGGAACATGATCCTCAGCAGCACCAAGGCCCTTCATCCCCTATCCGACTTCAGAGACAGTAGCTGCCTCCCAGGTCAGACCCACACAGCAAAAAAATGCCTCCTCTGCTATGGTCCCCTAGGCCATGGCTATACTAGGAAAAATGGTGTGTTGCTAACATGTGTGGGATAGCCAGTTAAGAGTTGGGAAATGAGGAATGCTGAAGAGGTTTCATGGTATTTATAGTCATTGGGTAGGGTTCTCCATTGCCAGGCACCCTGCACACTTATCCACCTCCCTCCTTGTGCTTCAGTTTCCCCATATGCAAAATGGGGATAAAGATATTGACCTCCTTTGTAAAGTGTTTTGAGATCCACTGATGAGACACACACTGTATGAGCTAGGTATTATTATTAAAGAACGTGCCAAGTGGGCACAAGTTAGACGGGACATGTTACACCCCTTTTGTGTTGGTATGAATGACGAGAGTCAGTGCAGGGCACTGTGGAATCAGATCCATCCTCTGGTTTATGTACATAAATGGCATCATAGATGGGATGGTATTCATGTATGTAAATCAACTGAGCTGAGTTAACTTTACAAAAGATGACCGTCACTGCTTTTTCCTGGTAGGAATCTAGATTCCCTCTGTGTAAGTATGTTTCCCGCTGTGCTAAATATTTGTTTAGATGATACATTTGTTAGTTGGAACTTAGAGGTATTTCAAATCTAAATAATTGAGATCAGGCTTGTGTGACTTCTGTGTTTTCCAATATTCAAATGGATTGCTTCTAACATCTACAACCTATTCAGCTAGGAAGCAGAGCACAATGGCAGTAAGTGTGCCAGCTTGTATGTTTCATAGGCTGCTGCAGAAGCAATGCCTGACAGATTGCTCTGAATGTCCCATGCTTGCACTGATGAACCCTGTAGTAATTGAACTGCTTCTCCTTTGCAACTTTGGGAAGATTAATTTAGAAGCGTGTGGCATGATTGTCAGCCCCTGCAGCTCCCACTGACTTTGCGTGAATGTCTTTGGAAAACATATGCAGTTATTGGGTTCAGTGAAGGAATCACTGGGTGAAATTCTATGGTCTGTGTTGTGCAGGAGGTCAGACTAAATTATCATAGTGGTCTCATCTTACCTTAAAATCTATATGTCTGTGAACCGTAGAGGTTCTGCAAGTTTAGCCCCTCAGTGTGTGGAACAGCCCATAGCAAAGGATCCTGCTTTCTCACTCCTAGTCTGGCTGTGTGACTGAGCTTCTGATGATCAATGTAGCTGGGTGTGATTCTGATGAGTCATGTGACACCTTAAGTCAAGGCCGTAAGATTGTTATAAGAACAGAACTGGCTCGGCATGATGATCAAGTGAAACTTTCCAACACTTTGCAACCCTCTATCCATTCTCCCAGACAGCTGGCTGCCATGTCAGTGTTGCATACCATCCATTTCAATTTTACTGGTCAATCTGAAGACTAGTTTGAGAAGTCAGAGAAGAGCTATTACCCAATTGCAGATGGCTGGATCTGGCCCAAACTTTAGGTGAATGATTAAAATGATTGGCACTCTTTTGGAAATGGAATTGATGTTCTGTACCTGCTGTTCATTTTCCATAAGCCTACTAACGGCATGATTGCAAAACAGGACACATCAGCAAACCCACTCCACTCTACATAAGTTCATGTAAAATCTATGTAAACTGGTCCTTCATTACGCATCCAAGTCTGAGCTCTTCTGCAGCAAGCCTTTGTTTCAATGGCTCGTTTTTCCCCACAGGCTGAGTGAAAGAGGCACTCTTTCAAATCCACCCACCAAGGGCATAATGCTACTATATTCCGTGATGCTGTCTGAGTTCTTATTAAAAGTACAGGCAAGAAAATCATATGAACAATGATATCCCATGTCAAATTACTGGTCCATGCATCCACGATTAGATGCCAAGAAATTAGGTTCATGTTATTTTTTTGTCTATAGGTCACATGAGTAGCACATTCTGGATGGGAACATAAATCCAGTTTAGATGCTTGTCTTAGGCACTGTAGCCAAGTCTCTTTCTAGGTGCACCCAGAATCTGCTGCTAGAGACTGTAGGACCTGCTAGCCATGCCAAGGGTTGTATTTAGTCCATTTCTAGTGGGCACCAGAATTCTGGTTCTTCTCTTTCTTTCAAGTGAATGATCAGTCTAAGGACAGCAGCCTGGTCTAAGGGATGGAGCACTGCACTCTTGAGTCAGGAGACCTGGATTTTGTTCCTGGTTCGGCCACTGACCTGCTGTGTTACCTTGAGCAAGTCACTTATTTAATCTGTATCTCTATTTCCTCTTCTACTCTCTGTCTGCCATGTACAATTATAAGTTCTTTGGGGCAGGGACTGTTTCTTACTATGTGCATGTGCAATGGGAGCCTGGTCTCTAGTGGGGGCTTCTAGATGTTACTTTAATACAAAAAACCAATGACAGCAGAATCAGGCTTTCTCTGTCCGACACATATAGTCACTTCCTAGGATGGTCTCTTGGAAATAGTTTAGTGTGACCTGAGTATGGCCCTGGTGGACTTCTTGAGTTCTTCATGATTTACAGATTCGCAGCATTTCTCAAATGTGGCCACCGTGGCCGCATGCAGCCACCGGGGGCTTTTCTTGCGGCCAAGGCCTCCTGTGCTGTGATGTGGGGAAGTGGCACAGCAGCGGCCCTCCCTGTTGCTCTTGGATGCACCACCTTGGTGTTGGTTGCTGGGGCTGCCAGCAGGGGTTGGACTCTGCCCCCCTCCGGAGACACCTTGGGCACAACGCTGGAGGAGCAGGCAGCTGGTGAGTTCCTCACCTTCCCAGGAGTGGTGGGGCTCAGGCTTTGGATGTCAGCCCTGGGGCAGCAGGGTGGCAGGCTCTGGCTGCGGGGCTTCAGGCTCCGGCCCTGGCCTCTGGCTGTGTGGTAGCAGGCTCCAGCCCAATGGCTTCAGGCTCCATCCCCAGGCCCCGTCCCCTGTCCATGGGGTTTTGGGATCTGGCCCTGGGGTTTTGGGATCTGGCCCCCCATTGCCTCCTCTGGCCTTCCACCCACCCCAGTGCCACTGACCAGCGTTGCCTCCCCTGACGCCCCCATCCAGGGCTTAATTTGTCCCCACACTTGTCAGGGATGAGTAAGTCTGCTGTGAAAATTGATACTTGTATGTTTGTTAATATCATTTTTCACAACAGACTTACTAGCTAGCAATAAATAAATTACACTGATTTGGATGTATATGTAACCCTTCTGCCAGGCTGAATTGATAGCACCAAGGGCCAGGTTCAATACACAGGGCTCCCTTGCCTACAATGTAATGCAAAACCAGCTCGAGCCCCGACCCAGTGACCTGGGAAAATCTTACACACACCCCTGGGCGCCTCAAAGAGGCAATACTTCCCCTCTCGCAAGCACAGAGTCTCGGTGTAACAGAAAAGGTTTAACTACATAAGATAAACAACAAGCATTAAATTGGGAAAACACCTTAACTAGAGTTCATAGACCAAACCATGAGCAAAGACCCACCCCAGGAAATTGGGCCGTGTCCTTTTCCCTGGGCTCTTGAGTCCAGCAACCCCCAAATCACCCCAAGACTCCAAAGTCCAATACCTCAAATGTCCCTAGAGTTTAGCAACCCAAAGATCACTCACAGTCCCAAAAGTCCCGCAACCCAAAAGTCTCTGTCCCGCATCAGTGCAGCCCCAGAGTTCGAGAGTCTATCTGCAGAGGTCCCGCTCCCCCAGCCTGGGTAGAAAGGGGCACCTTATGTGGTCCGAGGCCAACTGCCCTGCCTCTCCATGGGGTTCTGCTTCTGTCTTCTCCACGAACTGCTCCGCTCTACCAGCCACTCCACTCTTCTCCTCCAGCCGTCCCCACAAACTGCTCCGCTCTGCCAGCTGTCCCGTGATCCGCTCCAGCCGTCCCCGCAAACTGCTCGGCTCCGCTCACTCTGTGGGCCACTCTACCCATCCCACAGCTGCTCCGCTCTGCCAGCTGCTCTGCTCCACCAGCTGTCCTGTGATTTGCTCCAGTTATCCCCACAAACTGCTCGGCTCCACTCACTCCGTGGCTCTACAACTGCTCCACTCCGCTCTGGCCGCTGCTCTGCTCCACAGTATAGCTTCAGGCTCCCCCACTAGTTAGCATAGTACTCAGTGCTCCCAGCTCAGCAATTCCAGCTCTTTAGTGAATTCAGCTCACATTAGGGGAGCCCCAGTGCTAGTGCACCATTAGCTCAAAGTAAGTTCAGCTCAGTAACCTGTATCTAGATTCTTAAGGGAATCAAAAATCAACTCTGATATTCCACAGCAAAGAGAGTAGGTGGAACTGGTGCTTCTGGCTCACACAAGAAGCCTATATCACTAGATACAGATACCTGTCCCCAGCCTCTCTCAGTTCACTGGGTTTTGAAATCCATGTCCCTTGTCTAGTAAGTGCTATTTAGTTGATAGTGAAACCCTTTATCATAAAACAGTTTCGTAGTTCCTCATTTACTTAATCAGGGTGACAACACTTTATTCCTTCTGCCCCAATAACAAAGAAATTGGGGATCCCACAGCTGTGAAAGTAACCATTTTAGGCTGCCATGGGCTATGCTAGGCAGAGTGGGTGTGCCTATGCAAACACGATCAGCCTCTGAAATTCTTTTCCACACTCACCATAATTCACCACCAGATGTCAAGGTAGAGCTCATCCTGACTCTGCTTACATATATATGTGCATACAGATGCTCCCCAACTTACGCAAGTCGAATTTCACATAAGTCAGGGATGTATACCCAACAATTACACACACAAGAAAAAAAAAGCAGCCTATGGAACTATTTCCGTAAGCGTGGGTTGCGTAAGTCAGGTTTGCCTAACCCAGGAAGCGTCTGTATTTATTTGTTTTTCCTAAAGCTAACCAAGTATTTTAGGAAAAAGTGTGAGAAGTTGGTGGCCACACTCTGAGGCCACCAAAAATTTTGTCCTGAGAATGGCATGATGAATGCTTTTGATATCCAGACCTTGGAGAGACCAGCATCCTTGCATCTAAGGGGAACAGAAAGGTAATTCAGGCATTATGACACGTCCCCTAAGAAACCAGCTAGTTTCAAACTCTGTGCCTAAGCATTAGAACATCAGCTGAGCAGAGGCTGCCAAATTTGTTGCTCTGGGAAATTGATCTATGTTTAGTCTGCCATCCCATGCAGGGTAAAGTCTGCATTTAATACCTATTATCTTAACATCTCCCCATCTGTCCACTCTCCTCATATGTCTAACTACAGCGAGCTAGGGGCCTCTGATATCAATGGCACTTTAATTTCATCATTCCCAACTTATTTAGATCAATTAGGCAGCAATGAATGCACTTCATGGGGCCATGATGCAGTTGTAATCTCATCCAAGGGTTACCACTGCATCACAGGAGATATCATGATGGAATTATCGACCTGATAAAAAAAATAAAAATAAAAATAAACATGAAGAAAATCCTCAAAGGGGGCATAGGGTTCACTTTGGTTTTATCCCATAAGTTCTCTTTTAATTTGGAATTGGTGGATAGGAATGTAAATGGATGATGTTCCTCATTTAATTAGGAGGAGACTGTGTCTCTGCAGGACAGACAAAGATAGCTGCTTTGTCCATGTGACTGGCTACAGCAGAGGAGGGGCATGTAAGGCAGGAATTCCTGTGAGATTATTTCTACAATCCTACTTAAATCAATGGGAGCTGGGCCATTGACTTCAATGGGAGCAGAGTTAAAAGCCTAACACTTCTGAAAATCTCCCCCAGCAATCCTATTCTGCTTATCTCTAACTCCTTCCACCAGAGAATTGCATAGTGCTATACAAATACAATGAGCTCAGCCTCCCAACACCCTTGTGAGGTTGGTATTTTACCCCCATTTTACAGATAGGCAACTGAGGCCATGGCTACACTGGTGCTTTACAGCGCTGCAACTTTCTCGCTCAGGGGTGTGAAAAAAACACCCCCTGAGCGCTGCAAGATACAGCGCTGTAAAGCTTCAGTGTAAACAGTGCCGCAGCGCTGGGAGCACGGCTCCCAGTGCCGCAAGCTAAACCCCATGAGGATGTGGAATACATGCAATTCTGGGAGAGCTCTCTCCCAGCGCTGGCGCTGCGACTACACTCACACTTCAAAGCGCTGCCGCGGCAGCGCTCCCGCAGCAGCGCTTTGAAGTTTCGAGTGTAGCCATACCCTGAAACACACAAAAGGAGGGAAGTAACTTGCCCGTGCTACATAACAAATCTGTGGCAGAGCTGGGATAGTGCCCAGCCTTGTGCTTTAGCCACAAGAGTGTGTTCCTCCCGCATAGTGTTTCTCAGTTAGTGCCTGCATCTGAAAAGCTACATTATGTTTTTGTATGTGGCTTAATACTGGCTCCGCCTCTCAGAGCACAGCACATAGGGGTCTTTATTTGGGGCACTTCACCCATTTCCAGAGACACTTTAGTAAAAATCAGTGGACAGAAGACACTAAATGGGAAACTAGGATCAATTCAAGTGCACACAAGTGCCTTCCATTTGAGGCAGGCCAAGCACGGCTCCTGCTGACTCCAGGGCCTGGAAGTAGATGCATCTCTTTGGCACACCCCACTGTTGCTGAATGATCTTTACTCCACACGTTCCATCCAATGTTACAGAAGTTGGTGTCATGTGTGGGAGCTGGACAAGCCCCCAAGTGCCAAACCTCTGATCTGGGCAGTTCCTCTAGAGCAGTGTTTCTCAACGACTGGTCCATAGACCAGTGCCAAACCCTGAAATCTCCCTGATACAGAGTAGGAAGGCCACAAGCTGGGCCCTGGTATCCAAACGGTTGAGAATCACTGCTCTAAAGCACCCGCTTCTCCAGCACAGAAAGTGGACCCAAAAGCTAGTCTAGTATGGTCTGATGGACACAAGCTCCGGAGAAGATTAGATTCCCCATAACAAGGAACAAGCAGAGCGAGTGTGTGTGTGTGTGTAGTTTCTCTTTGGAGGCCCCGCACACGAGGAGAAATGGAGAGAGTCAGCAGGAGACACCTCCTCCTTCTCAATGCCTTGCCTCCACTTCTTTGCATAGAGGAAAAGGTCAGGTTTACTGCCAACAAGGGTCTGTCCCCAGTCAGACTGTCCTCTTGCCTTTGCTGCAGACAAGGATCATTAGGCAGCACATAAATACACTCAATGGCTAACAAGAGGCTCAGAATAGCCAATGTACCTTGTTTTTTCTCGGTGTTTAAAGGGAATGTCATGCTGACGAAAGGTGCTGGGTTATAGCCTTGGAGCAGAAAGTCTCCACTTAGTCACATAGCACAGCAGCAGCATAAGCTTCCCCCACACTGCCCTTCCAGTGTTCCTCTACCCTTACTTAGAGGGGAGTGGAGACTCCAGGCCCCATGCCTGTTCAGTCCCTAGCCTTTCTGCTCAGACTGACCATTTAGCAGTGATGTTAATTTTTGTGATTCGGACAGGAACTGGACTGAAACTACCGAGGGTAAGTCTGCACAGCAGTCGGAGAAGTGACTGCAGCATGGCTTGGCATACCCACACTAGCTTTAAACTAGCTAGCATGGCTAACAATAGCAGTGAAGACACAGCAGCATGAGCGTCAGTGCTGGCTGCACAAGTCTGCCCAGAACGCTGGGTACATTCTCATGTTCCTAGCCCAGGCTGGGGTCTGTGCTGCTGCACCCCCACTGCTATGTTTAGCAAGGCTAGCTAGATTAAAGCTAGCCTAACACGACCTGAAATCTCCTCTCCACTTTCAGGGTAACCTTACCAACCTACCACCTTCTGAACAGCTATGAGATGGCTTTTAGTTGCTGCTGATCCAGGCGGGGTTAGACATAGCAACCTGAGGCTGCAAGGTTCTATAGCCGATTCAGAATCCTTACATCATCCAGTCTCCCAGGGCTCAAACCAACTTTTTAAGCCACCTGACATTAAAGTCAGTGAGAGCTTTTCCATTGTCTTCAGTAAGCATGGTGGTTAAGCCCTCAGAAGCTGAAACAGAACAGGCTCAGAGGAACAGGTGGCCATAACATAGGACCAGATTTTGCTACC
Organism: Gopherus flavomarginatus; assembly: GCF_025201925.1. NCBI lineage: Eukaryota > Metazoa > Chordata > Testudines > Testudinidae > Gopherus > Gopherus flavomarginatus. The sequence continues at coordinate 55,572,379 of NC_066625.1, read as the reverse complement.
CTGAGCTGGACCTCACTCCACAAGTAGTCCTACTGATTTCAAAGGAATTATATGCAGAGCAAATACTATCAGTGTAAGGGAGACAGAATCTTGTCCTTAACAATTATTAACTCAGGGCTTGTCTACATCACAAAGTTGCAGCGCTGGTGAGGGGGTTACAGCGCTGCAACTTAGGAGGTGTACACATCTGCAGGGCATCACCAGCGCTGCAACTCCCTGTTTGCAGCGCTGGCCGTACTCCCGTTTTGTCTCGGGTGTAGAGGATCCAGCGCTGGTGATCCAGCGCTGGTAATTAAGTGTAGACACTTACCAGCGCTTTTCTTGACCTCCGTGGAATAAGCAGGTATCCCAGCATACCTGAGGAAGCCTCTGGTAATCAAGCTGGTCTCCTTCCCCGGTTTGCTCTCGCGTTCCCCGAACCCCGAGCAAGCAGGTCTCCTTCCCTGCGGTTTGCAGGGTGGTTCGGGGAACGCGAGAGCAAACCGCGGCGAAGCTGGTCTCCTTCCCCGGTTTGCTCTCGCGTTCCCCGAACCCCCCTTGAAGCCGCCCAACAGCGCTGCAGTGTGGCCACATCTAACACCACTTGCAGCGCTGGTTGCTGTAAGTGTGGCCACTCTGCAGCGCTGGCCCTATACAGCTGTACTAATACAGCTGTAACAACCAGCGCTGCAAAATTGTAGATGTAGACATACCCTAAAATGCTTTAAATAAGCCAACTATCCAGGTAAAAATGACTTCTGGCCAGGGGTGGCTCCAGGCCCCAGCATGCCAAGCGCGTGCTTGGGGCGGCATACTGAGGGGCACGCTCTGCCGGTTGCCAAGAGAGGCAGGCAGCTCTGGTGGATCTCCCGCAGGCATGCCTGTGGAGGGTCCGCTGGTCCTGCGGCTCCAGTGTAGCATCTGCAGGCAAGCCTGCAGGAGGTCCATCGGAGCCACGGGTCCAGCGGACCCTCCGCAGGCACATCTGTGGGAGCTCCACTGGAGCCACGGGACCAGCGACTGGCAGAGAGCCCCCCGCTGCATGCCACCGTGCTTGGGGTGGCGAAATGGCTAGAGCCGCCCATGCTTCTGGCCAAAGCAATCTGAGCTCTGTAGTATTTTCTTCACCTCTCTTGGTTGGTGTATTTATTTTCTATCATATCAGACCAGCTAACCAGCACTAAAATGCAATCAACTTAATTTTGAAGAAATTTCTGATACCCTCAGCAATGGAGCGAGCAGAAATTCTGCAGGATAGGATTTTGCCAGAATATGTGAAGAGTGCCAAAGTCAGAACTGCTAATAAGACATATTTTGAAATGTCAACATGTTATAATCCACTGATCAAGCACCAGAACCATGACTTTTTCATGTGTCAGTCGCAGCACATTCTGGGCACTGCAGTTTGAATGACTTCCATTAAACTAAAATGAGCGATTTTAATGATTATATGTGAAGGGCTGGGTCCTCTGAAGTTCTGAGCACTCTGGGCCCATTCCAGCAAAGCATGGAGGCACTAGCAATACCATGGATGTCCATGGGGACACCTGAATACTTAAACATAAGCAGCAAAACACTTGGCTGGATCAGACCAGAGTGTTCGGCACCTTGCAGGATTGAATCCTAAGTCCCTGCTTCAGGAAAGCATCCCAATCCAGGAAACTTTAAGCACGTGCTTAAGTGCGATTGAAGTCAATCTGATTGCCCTGAATCGGGGGCCCTTGGATGACAGCGTGTTCAGCCCTGTTCTAGACACAAACAAGATGATGGCCCATGCCCCGAAAAGCTTAAGATATGGCTCCCAACTGTGCAAACGCTGATGCAGGTGTGTAACTACATGCAAGTGGGTAGTTCCCTGGAGTTCAAAAAGGGGATCACACACATAAATATTTGCATGGCTGGCATCTAAAAGGGCAGCAAAGCAGTCTGGCAAACAGCTTGTCTAAACGCTAATAAGTTTTTGCCAAATATGGAAGATCCTTAGAAAACATTGTTTTACAAAGGAAGCTCCTCTGAATGCAAAGGGCACAGTCATCTGCCTTCTCTTCTTCATCCCTGCTGCCACGTGCCAACTTTCCGGGAAGGTTTTCAGAGTTAGAGATGAGTTGCCTCCTAAGGCCGCTATATCTTTGCTGAAGTCATCAGGAGGGAACGAGGATAGTCTAAATGTGGAATAACACCCTGCCTTTGCTTCACTTTACTCACTTAATAGGCTAGCTATTAAGCAGTGCCGATGTGCTGTGAAATGCATTACATTAGTGCTGCATAAATACATGAAAGCCAAAAACAATAATGTATCCAGTATTTGCCAGCTTTGCTTATATATTCACTGAACCAGGGGTCACCCTGAAGACAGTCACTGTGACATCACAAAAAATCCTGAAATAGGACTTTAGAATAACCAGCAACTATAAAAAGCACAGACTTAGCAACCATCTAGACCAGGGGTTGGCAACCTGTGGCACACAAGCTGATTTTGCCTGGCATGCGGCTGCCAGCCGGGGTCCCCAGCCGCCGGCCCCGCTCAGCCCACTGAGTGAACGGAACCCCAGGCTGGCAGGAGGCTGAGCGGGGCCGGGACCCCAGACCGGCAGCAGGCGCACCTCCTCGGCTCCCCCCTCACTGTGCTCGGGTTCTGCGGCTCCCAGGAGTGTGAGTCGCCAGGGTGCAGGGCCCTGAGCCTGCTGTGGGAGGGGCGGCGGTGGCAGCTCACACTTCTGGGAGCCGCAGAGCCCGAGTGTGGTGAGGGGGGAGCTGGGGGGCGCATGGGAACTACTGCCTGCATGCATCTGCTGCAGGAGCCCCCTGGGAGGTGGGGGGCACTGGGCCACAGCCCAGGTAGGCACCCCCCCGCTCTCCCATCACCGTGGTTGGGTTCTGTGGCTCCCGGAAGTGTGAGCCACAGCTCCCCCTCCTGCAGCTCCCTCCCCACCGCTGCCTCAGCACTCTGCAGGGAAGGGGCTGTGCATGCAGCAGCCTGGCAGCATGTTTTGCCTCCATGTGAAGCCAGCATCTGACCAGCATGGGCCTGGTAAGGGGAGTCCCGGGGGGCAGTCAGGGAGCAGGGGGAGGGTTGGATGGGTTGGGAGTTCTGGGGGTCCTGTCAGGGGCCGGGAAGCGGTTGGATGGGGCGTTGGAGTCCCTGGGGGTCTGTCTGGGGGCGGGGGTGTGGGTAAGGGTTGGGGCAGTCAGGGGACAGGTAGGGGGTAGGGTCCTAGGGGGGTACAGGGCCAGTGAAACCATTTAGGTGACCTAGGCGGTCGCCTAGGGCGCTAGGATTTGGGGGGTGGCATTTTCTTCGGCAGCGACCGCGGCGGCTGGCTCTAGGCGGAGGGAGTTGGAGCAGGGGAGAGTGTGGAGGGCCGCCTGCAGCAAGTAAGGGGGAGGGCACACAGGGGAACTCCCCACCCCAGCTCACCCCTGCCCCGCCTTCCCTGCCTCCTCCCCGAGCACACCATGGCTGCTTCACTTCTCCTGCCTCCCAGGCTTGCGGTGCCAATCAGCTTAGGAGCCGCAAGCCTGGGAGGTGGGAGAAGTGAAGCAGCGACGGCGTGCTCGGGATGGAGGCGGAGCAGAGGTGAGCTGGGGCAGGGGGGGCTGCCTCAGGGCGGAGGAGGGGAGCTGCTGTGGGGGGGGCCTCAGGGCGGGGGCTCGGGGATGGGGAGGGTGCAAGGTGGAAGTTTCACCTAGGGCATGAAACATCCTTGCACCAGCCCTGGGGGGTAGTTAGGGTGGCGGGGTCCCGGAGGGGGCAGTGAGGGGACTAGGAGCAGGGGAGGGTTGGGGGTTCTGACCGGGGCAATCAGGGTGGGAAGTAGGAGGGAGTGAATGGGGGTGGGGCTAGGGCTAGGGCAGGGCTCTCCCCACTTTTTTGATTGTTGAAATATGGTAACCCTAGGCAAGCGGGGAGCTGGGGGGGCGCAAGGGGGCTGGTGCCCAAATACATCCACTGCAGCCTGCAGGAGCCCCCGGGGGAGGTGCCGGGCCGCAGCCTGGGCAGGAGAGATGGGGGGGCGCGGCTGCTCCCTGCTAGCACCGCTGCCGCCTTTGCAGGGCTGCTGCCCCCCTGTACCGCGCTGGCTCCTCCATGGCTGGGGCTTGCTGCTGCCGCAAGCGGGACACTCTGGCTCTCCGGTGCCTCCGGAAGGCAGCACCTCCCTGCCAAACTGCTGCAGCGGCCCAAAACCGGCAAAGCCACTGGGGTGGGGTGGGGAGGGCTTGAGGCGGGGCTATGCACCCTCCAGGGGAGTTCAGGGGGCGGGGAGAGGGGAACCTGATCTGGGGAGCAGCCCCTGGATACGGCTGGCCCCTGGGGTCTATAAAGGCTCGTTGGGATTTGCCCCTCAATGAACTGATGTGCAAGAGGGTTTAGGAGGGGCGCAAGGTGGAAGTTTCGCCTAGGGCGCAAAATATCCTTGCACTGGCCCTGCGAGCACCTCAGGTTAAGAACCACTGTACTAAACTGATAAGATCTGCATTTTAATTTAATTTTAAATGAAGCTTCTTAAACATTTAAAAAACTTGTTTACTTTACATACAACAATAGTTTATAGACTTATAGAGACCTTCTAAAAAGGTTAATGTATTACCAGCACGCGGAGCCTTAAATTAAAGTGAATAAATGAAGACTCGGCACACCACTCCTGAAAGGTTGCCGACCCCTGATCTAGACTGTCCTGAGCAGACAGTGCTAAGCGCTCCCACAAATACAGAGTGTGACGAAGTGAGACTGTTCTTAATGTTTCTTCTGAATACTGTGTGGGTGCCTCAGTTTCCCCTATGCATTTCTTAAGTCTCCAGCATGCATAAATGGCTGACACTCTGTGTCCTGGCAACAAATGGCTGGGGCCCTTCACAGGGCTGCCCAGAGGATTCAGGGGGCCTAGGATCTTTGGCGACGGGGGCCCCTCACTTCGGCAGTAATTCGTCGGCGGGGGGTCCTTCCGCTCTGGGACCCACCACCGAAGTGCCCTGAAGACCTGCGGCGGGGGCCCCCCTGCCGCCGAATTACTGCTGAAGACCCAGCTGCACTTCGGCGGCGGGTCCCGCTTCGGCAGTAATTCAGCGGCAGGGGGTCCTTCAGCCACGGAGTGGAAGGACCCCCTGCTGCCAAAGACCCGTAGCGGAAGAAACGAGAATTTTCCAGGGCCCCCGGAGCGAGTGAAGGACTCCGCTCCAGGGGCCCCAAAAAACTCTTGTGGGGACCCCTGTGGGGCCTGGGGCAAATTGCCCCCCCACCCCTGGCCCTTCACCCCTTGCAAGGGGATGGCTAAAGGTGAACAAAGAGATCAGGTGACTTCCTTGCCCGGGAAAGAGACAAAGGCCAGAAAGGAGGGTCTGGAGGATGTTTCAGTTTGCAGCTGGCTGGGGACGGGAAGTGAGGGCAGACGGGGTGGTCTGCCTCGCTGGGTCCCAGAATGGACCTGGCTGAGGGGTCTGGTTCTCTATACCTACAAGCTCTGTTTTAGACCGTGTTCCTGTCATCTAATAAACCTCTGTTTTACTGGCTGGCTAAGAGTCACGTCTAACTGCGAAGAGAAGTTGGGGTGCATGCAGGACTCTCTGGCGTCCCCAGGACCCCGCCTAGGCAGACTCACTGTGGGAAGCGCATGGAGGGGCATATGCTGAATGCTCCAAGGACAGACCCAGGAAAGTGAAGACGTGTGAGCTTCTTGACCTGAAAACAGTCTGCTCCAAGGGAGAGGAGGCTCCCCAGAGTCCTGATTGGCTTTGTGGGGAGCAGTTACAGAGCATCGCCCGAGGGCTCAGTGGCACAAGTATCTAGAGAAACTAGAAACCAGTACCAGAGCCGGGGCTTGATCAGGTGGAACTGACAGGATAATCAGGTCTCGGTATCATGTTTAACCAAAGGAAGAAGAAGAAAATAAAAATAATAACTTAACCACAGTATGTAAGTAAGCAATTTAGGACAGCAGTGTGCGGAGTAATTAGCACCCAGCTCTAGAATCCAGCGGCCAGAGCGGGTAACCGTATGCTATGCTAGTTAACAGCATTCTAGGCAACTACCGGCTGTTTCCCTACTTGGTGTCTGCTGGCTATCTGGCACCAGTCTCTACTCCTTTCTCCTCCTTTATTTTTCCTTCCTTCACTTAAGGTTACATTGTTGGGAAATTTTCACTCCTGTGCTAAATAAATTGCACTTTCAAACTTCTTCTTGCCCACAGGGTACAAAACGTAGTGAAGTATCATTTGATTTGGGTTTTTTTCATTAGTTATCATCATAGTAAAGGTTTGATTTGTAGCCTAGATGGTAAATTTTCATGACAATTTTGCCAGGTTGAAATGAACCATTTTAAAGTTCTTTCCTCTCTGCTCTGCCTATTTGTCCTGCTTTCTTGCCCTCTGCCCTGTATGTCCTTCAGACCTTAAAGCCCATTTCCAACCCCAGGTCCATAGTAAGATGCCTGTTCACTCCTCTGGCACTGCAAAGAGTCCTTAAAGTTACATTAAATGGGCAAGTGAGGGGTGGAAATCCTCAGCTGGCATAGAACTGGCAGACTTGTTGGTGGGGAAGGGGCATGCCAGAGGTAGGCTGGTAGGGAGGGATTGTAGCTGGAGTGTTGGGAATGTCCACAGGTTTGCAAAACCAAGGAATTTCCAGAGGAAAAGGAACATTATTTAGGGTGGTGCATGGGGCTTCAATTCCGATAATCTGTGTCCATCAGGAAGCACTTCCTGACATAGCTAGCTTTAGTAATCTGTGGAATTATCTGGGAAGTGATGGGATATTTAAAGCTAGTTTGGGGAAAACCTTGGATAATGTACTATCGGGAACAGTCCAGCAGGGAGATAACTGGCTGGCCTACCAGGTCTTTATATTTCTAGGAGCCTATAACCCAAGTGGTTGAGTTTAGTATGTAGGCAATTATTCACGCCAGCCCTCAAAGCCTGTGACTCTCATCCACCATCACAAGGGTAAATACTGAGGGACTTTATCCTCTGAAAGCTGTTATTGCTGTCCCGAAAGGCATTGCATGACCCAGCTGTGAACCACACATTCCGAGAGCCCTTCATTCAACCCACATTTCTCAGGTCACTGCAAACCTTCATATTGTATGTGATATTATAGCTTGTCTGCTCATCTTCCCCAGCAAACCTGGCAGGCTGGTCGGCTGGGGTGCAGACTTGGGAAACAAAGATACCAGCAGTGTGTGTGTAACCAGGCCAACAGGGGTTAAACAAATTCACAAGGATCTTACTATCCACACTGAATTTGTGTGAGACATTCTGCCCTCTCACCCCCCAATCCAGGACAAGCGAATAACAGTGCTCAGAAATGTAATGCCTCAGAAGTTTTGTGAATTACGGCGCCACGCTGCATAGATCTGACCTTTTCAATATTCTGTATTATGATTGGCTGCCCATTTTCCCTCAATCCCCAAAGGCTAATTAGACTGCAAAAGGAGCTGAAGGCAGCCCGGGTGGCCAATCCCACTGCAGAACACTGAAAAGGTCAAAGACATACAAGCTTAATGAAGTTGCTCTCAGGAGGACAGCTGTAACAAGATGGGGAAAGAGCCCTTAGCCCATCCCGGCTGCAGGAAGAGAGGAGAAGTCTCCTGGTACTAATTCAACATTGCACTATATCACAGGGCTCTTGCAATGGGATTCCACCTGGCAACTGAGATGTCTCTGAAGCATCTGCATTCCCCAAACTATACAGAAGGCTCATTGCTTTTGTTGGGCTAGCTTGTGAAAACCTTACTCCAACCTACTTAAATGGGATCACTCTCTGGAGCCTGCGCTTCCCAATGTAGGTGTTTCATAATTCTGTTCTTCATCTGTGACCTTCCTGGGGCAAGAGCTGCCTTCCCCTGTGAACGGACAGAGCATGACACGTAGTGGATGCCACTGGAATAGGATTACTACTAATAATAATGAGGTTGAGGCAGCAAGTCATAAAGCAACTAACCCGAGTTTCAATGGGGATAGGAGACAGTATTGTCCCCTAGCACCAGGCATGACAAAGCACATTAAACAAATATTAATTGGGCCAGAGAGATTACTGTTTGTCCTGTAAGAGCAACTGTCTAGGGTTTGGTCTCCCCTTGATGAGTGTGTGCGTAAATGCACCAAGGAGAGAATTCGACTCTTGGATACCAAGACACATAAATGGACAGATAGATAAGTCAGGAAAGACAGAGAGAACAAACCCCCAAGAAGGCTGGATTCTGAATGTAATTAGAACTCATTGGAGAAACTTTGACAGAACCAAATTCCATTAGATTATACAGTTTGTTGAAATCGTAACACTTCACATATTTGAAATCGTGATGCTTCCAAAATTTCTGTTAAGAAGAAAACAAAAAAAGGTCCAACAATGTCAGAATGACCCATTTTGACTTTTTTCAGAATGAAACAGTTGAGTTTTTTGTTTTGAATGACTTTTCAGTTTTTTTTTCATTTTGCATTATATTATATATTATAATATGACATTTTTTCAAAGTCAAAAACAAAACAAATCATTTCAATATATTCAAAACATTTTTGGAAATTTCTTTGGTAGAGAATTTTGAAATGTTTGGTTTTCAGTCTGATTTGGAAGAAAATCAAAATTTGAAATCTTGAAATTCTTTGAATTTCTCTTAGTCACCCAGTTGCCTTAGATGCAATCAAAAAGTTTTGGTGAACCTGAATTTGACCAACACATTCTTGTGATGCAATAGCATTGGTGCTGGCAATACTTGGGTTTGAGTCTGGCAAACTCAAATGCAGCAGGTTTGGTTCTCTGCTCAGGCCATTCTCCTGATTCTGTGCTAGACTCTTCAAAAGTCACATGTACAGGGAACAGTAAATAATAATCCAGTTATAAATATACAGCTTGAAAAGCCTCGAATGATTAACCATCAACTGGTTGCATGCCTGGAGTCCTCACTTTCCAGACCATTGCCTATTAGCTCTCGAGGGAAGTAGAAACTCTCAGCTATGGCTCCACAACACCAGAGTATCTTCACAAGTTTGTGGTGTGACACAGCCAACAAGCCAAGAGTCCCAGAAGCTGGTCTCCTGAAATCTATAGGCCAGATCTTCATTTACTTCATTTAAGCTGAGGTGTGTGACCCTTGGTGCTTGTGGACTAAACTTTACTACCTTCAGCATGTGATCACATCATGGCTGCTTGGATTGCTGAAGAGCAGCTCTATGTATGCCTTGGAGGTCAGAGCTCAGATCTGGGAGGCCAAAACTCTGCAGAACTACAGCCTCAAACACTGGCAGGTGACTCTGCCCTCCATCCATTCCAATGAGGTCAGCTGGATTCCATGACATTTAAAAAAAAAAACTGAGGTCCTGTCTGCCTGCGTTCTACTTAAGTTCTGTTTTAAGGACTTATGTGGAGAATAAGTGTTGACCTTCTGAACACAGCTGACTTTCACCCATACTTCTGACTGTCCCTTTCACATCTGCAGTCTTGGTCACCAGAGGCGTGGTCCTCAGTTGGAGTAAATCAGTGAAGCTCCACTGACCTCTGCGGAATGACACTGATTTACATCAGCTAAGGACGGAGCCCTGCATAAATAAATATGGCCCTGGGTGCAATCTCTGGGGAAACATGTCATCCCACTTATACTATTCTGCTGATGTTCCCTGCTCCAGCACAGCTCCAAGAATGGTTCATTCTCACATCTGATCCCCTCAAACTCTCTTCGTGGGGTTGTACCTACAGGGTACGTTGCATGTTTCCACATACAGAAGAACATCAGAGTTACGAACACCAGAGTTACGAACTGACCGGTCAACCACATGCCTCATTTGGAACCGGCAGTATGCAATCAGGCAGCAGCAGAGACCAAAAAAAAAAAAAAAAAAAAAAAAAAAAAGAGAGAAAGAAAGAAAGAAAAAAGAAAAAAGAAAAGCAAGTACACTGTGTTAAACATAAACTGCTAAAAAATACAAGGAAAGTTTTAAAAAAAGATTTGACAAGGTAAGGAAACTGTTTCTGTGCTTGTTTCATTTAAATTACAATGGTTAAAGGCATTTTTTTTCTGCATAGTAAAGTTTCAAAGCTGTGTTAAGTCAACACTCAGATGTCAACTTTTGAAAGAACCACCATAAAGTTTTGTTCAGAGTTACGAACAACCATCATTCCCGAGGGGTTCGGAAGTCTGAGGCTCTACTGTAGAGTTATTTTATTCTAAAAATGTTTGTCCATTTTCTTAAACATACAACAACAGGCAAAATATTGCCCATGCTTATAAACTTCACTCAATACATGACGAGGGTAAACAATGGGTGGGAAACCGAAGAGGCACAGGTAGAGCCCAATTCTAATTTATGCTGAAGCCTTTTATAGAGGGGTCTTCAGATGAGTGCAATGTACAGTGGTGGAAAGGGGACACAGAGTAAATAAGCATCAGGCTCCTAAAATTTCCATTTGGTGCAAAGTGCTTGTTATTATTTAGGGAAAAAAAATAATTTAAAAACCTGAGTATCACGCAGGAGAGCAGGGTAACAATATGCAATTAGCTCCTCATCGATCAGGGAGAACTGAAAACAGGAGGAATAAGAGAGAAGACAGTGAGATGCAGAAAAGAAAGGATACAAGATATTATATAGATAGCTAAATATAATTGTCTGTAGGTGGTGAAGTGCTGTGGGATCTTTTGGGATGAAAAGCAAGAGTTAAAAGTTATTACTGCTGCTTTCTAAGAGATGGAAAATATCACAGCTCTGGCAAAAATATTAAGATTTTTCTAAAATAATGTTTAGTTTTCAGGTTTTTTTAAAAGTGAATCTGGGCAAAGGAGCAAGTTGACATTAATGACAGATGGGATGGAAAAAATTTGTTTGGGAAAAAAACGACCTGCTTTTGAGTCATACACATGCAGAAATAAAAAGCAACTTAATCTCTTCAGATCTACCTCATCTCCCAGGTTCACTTTTCAAAGTGTAGTTGACATTCCAATGCATGCCCCTTCCTCCTGCACTGACCAAATCGGGAACTAGCAGAGAAAGGGTTAAAAAGTCTAGCATAAAATGATCTTATGTTTTGTCTGTTGGATAGGCTGTGAGCCAACCAAGCAGTTTGCCTTTGTGCTCTCCAAAGAAGCTTGAGCTCCTAGTCTGAATCCTTTTCACAGGATGGCAAATTGTGCAATGAGAGAGCCCTTCAGAGCTTTTCTAACCCTCCAAACAAGGCAGTCCTCAGAGACATCAGCTAGGCTCCCTTCGGAGCTTTCTAAGGTCCACTCTGTAAAACTCAAGAAATCTGACCCACAAACAGGTCATGCCACACATGGGTCCCTGGGAATGCAGCCAGCTGAGATATGCACAGCTCTAGGTTTAATGACAGGCATGAGCCCCAGCATTATGATGCAGATTTCAATGCCCCTTCCCGCCCCCAGCCAGGAATTCAGGAGTGCTGGCTTGGGCTGCTCTCTAGCTGGAACTGAAGGTTGAACTAAACACACCAGAAAGGAGGAAACTGACAATATTTATATACATAATAATAATTCCTCTTTGGATTATCAATCATGAAATAATAATAGGTCGGTGAGAGCAGATGATTGATTGAAACTGCCCCATGTGACCATTCATATTCTGCAATATCAGGCTATAATTCACAATAGGGACCCTTTGGTCTAGTGATGGTCATTACAGATGGCGCTGGGCTTGGAACCACAACACCTCCCTGCAGAAGCCTTGCTGCAAATGAGAGTTCAGGGGACAGGAGATTTGGCTCTTTGACTCTCATCACTGTGACCGAATGCACCCCTGTATCCACACCCTCCACAGTATTGTGATAATCCTTGTACCATATATGCTTTGTGAGGTATCATTTGAAAACGAATAGCTCACGGGCCAATAATATCACGGTGAAATGCATGTAGCAGCATTGTATCAGAGGGGTAGCCATGTTAGTCTGGATCTGTAAAAAGCAGCAAAGAGTCCTGTAGCAACTTATAGACTAACAGACATATTGGAGCATGAGCTTTCCTGGGTGAATACCCACTTCGTCGGATACTTTACACACAATGTAGCAGCATTGTGTGTAAAGTACGAACATAAGCTGAAATGGTGACTGAAATGTGTTTACCAGCCAAATCTCAGTAGGGGTAAACCCGCTTCTCAAAGACAAAGGACAAGCTGACGCCTCTAGCCTGGTGTCATCAGAGTTAATGGGCAATTGCCTGTCAAGTGGCCATCCTTTGGCAACAAAGGGGGGCAGGAACTGATTGATCTGCATTTTAGCAAACAACCACGTGGAACCTCTTTCACCACAAGACTCCATGTCTCTGTCTGCACAGTGGGAAGGAAATCTACCTAGGGGTAACTCTCAGGAAGATGCATTTCAAAGGGGAATTGGACTATAAAGTGAAGGGCAAAACCATCCCAGGTTAGCTCTTCTCTTTCTCTCTCTCTCTCCCCCCTTCACTTAAGAAAACAAAGGAACCAGCCCTTGGACTTTGGGAGAGGTTCTGACCTGAGGATTTGGTCAGCTCTGTTGCTGGGAACACGTGGTAAGGATTTTATCTTGATCCAAGTCCAGTTGGTTGTTTTAGCTACGAGAAAGCGTTTTATCTGTGTTTCTCTCGTAACCATTTCTGACTTAAATGCCTTATACCTGAACTCACTTAAAGTCGCACTTTGTAGTTAAATAAACTTGTTTTATTTTTTAATTAAATCTAATCCAGTGTTGTGGTTAAACCGATCTGTTTGGTAACTTCATTTAAAGTAGCAAACTGTAGCATATTGACCCCATACTGGGACAACGGACCTTTAATATCTGAACTACCCAGAAGAGGGCTAGACAGTGCAGAATACATGTTTTGGAGAGAATTTGAGACTGGGAGTTGTCATAAACAGATAGCTAATGGTTAATGTCTCTTTCACCTGGAAAGGAGTAACCTGAAACACCTGACCAGAGGACCAATCAGGAAACAAGACTTTTTCAAATCTGGGTGGAGGGAAGTTTGTGTCTGAGTCCTGTGTTCTTTGTCTTGTGTCTGTCCCTCTCGGCTATGAGAAGTGATTTTTCTACCTCCTGTTTCTAATCTTCTGTTTCCCAGTTGTAAGTACAGAAAGGACAGTGGTTTATATGGTTTTTTTTGTATTTACATGTGTGTAGTTGCTGGAGTGTTCTGAATTGTGTTCTTTTGAATAAGGCTGTTTATTCATATTTCTTTTAAGCAATTGACCCTGTATTTGTCACCTTAATACAGAGAGACCATTTTTATGTATTTTTCTTTCTTCTTATAAAGCTTTCTTTTTAAGACCTGTTGGAGTTTTTCTTTGGTGGGGAACTCCAGGGAATTAGTCTGTAGCTCACCAGGGAATTGGTGGGAGGAAGAAGTCAGGGGGATATCTGTGTGTGTTAGATTTACTAGCCTGACCTTGCATTCCCTCTGGGTGAAGAGGGAAGTACTTGTGTTTCCAGGACTGGAAACGGGGAGGGTGGAGTCCCTCTGTTTAGATTCACGGAGCTTGCTTCTGTGTATCTCTCCAGGAACCCAGGGAGGGAACACCTGGAAGGGAGAAGCGGGGGGGAATGGTTTATTCCCCTTTGTTGTGAGACTCAAGGAATTTGGGTCTTGGGGTCCCCAGGGAAGGTTTTTGGGGGGACTAGAGTGCCCCAAAACACACTAATTTTTTGGGTGGTGGCAGCTTTACCAGGTCCAAGCTGGTAACTAAGCTTGGAGGTTTTCATGCTAACACCCATATTTTGGACGCTAAGGTCCAAATCTGGGAATAGGTTATGACAGGAGTGTATTGGGGTCACCCTGTGAGTAGTAACCAAGGCTAGTGGGAGCCAGAGTGTGGTTGGTGCTGCTAACAGGCTGCTGAGGTCACAGCGGCTGGACCAAGGCTGCAGCCCTACCCAGACTCTCGGGGTGTGACCTGCATGCTGGCAGGCTGTTTGTGAGTGGCCCAGGTTGGGAGCTCCAACAGCAAAACATTGTGAGGCATTCATAGTTTTCAGGGACTATGGTGACACAGCCCCTCCCTAGTGTGGATTGTACCCCGGAATGTGCTAATCTCCCAGCATTTAATTTACAGAGTCATGAATGCCCTGCCTCTGGCGCCCATAGACAGGGATGGCCCTTTCCCTCATGCCATCCATCATTGGGTTCTCTACTGCCACTCGTCAGTGTTGTACCCAGGCACCTTCTGCAACAAACAGTTTTTTGTGGGCTTCATGGAGTCACTTGCTCTCTTTTTCCAAGTGACAGACAGCTCATCTGGGAGCCCAGTGCTTCCATGTCAGAATCATCCTCTCATTGGCCTTACTTTCCTGGAGTCTTTGCATTGGAGCTCCTCCATGCCCGGCCAGCAATGGGAGGAGGCACAAGGGGAATACTAGAAGGCTGGACGACAAGGCAGTCTGGCACCTCAGCCCCCAAACCAGGAATCTCTTGCTGTTCAGAGGTTCGTTCATTAGGTTTTAGTGCCCCCATCCAGGAAGGCATTCTGGCAAGAGCCAGCTGCAAAAACTGGGTCACTGAATCATTCCTCGCAAAGGGGGATTCCCTCTGCAATCGCATGGCCAAGCATCACCACTATATTCCAATAACAATGGAGCCTGAGGCTACACCCCTTAGCGAATAAGGGTTACAAACCATTTCACAGAGTGGAGGCTTAGGAGAGGCCCATCTCAGATGGCAAGGGTCTGGTGCAGGAGGGTTGCACTGCATTTGAGAGCAGAGAGCAGGGCAGAAGAGGTTGTATCCTGGACAGCAGAAGCCTGGGGAAGAGAGGGCTTTTCCCATCCTAGAAAGTAGAGACATGGCAGCAGCAGCGAGTGGATCCCCAGAATGAAACTCTGGATCTAAACACTGAGGAAGTTTGGGGGTGGACCCAGAGGTTATGGCTCAGACCCATCTCTCACCTTTTGGTGATTATGGGCACATGCCCACTAGACATTGAACTGAGACACATGCATACCCCTCCACACCAAATCATTTCACATTTAAGGATTCCCAGCTGGGGTCCCGTGTGAGCAGAGTGCCCCAAAGAATTCTCCCCTTCCTTGCACTGGGATAAGATCGTGGCAGAGGCTTAGTATCCTTTATGAGTGGGCAAAAGAACACGGCATGGTGGCCACATGGCACCCATGCTACCCCACTGATGTAACCCAGGGCCCAACATTGTTCTGCCTGCAGGTCTGACTTTAGCACATCCTGCCACTGTGCCTCAGTAGCTACTTTACTAACTCAGCTCTGCATTCCCCACTCATTCCACTCCCGGAGCTACCGTGGCCTATTTGGGACACGCATCAGAAACGATCATCAATTCCTCCCTCTACCCAGCCCAGATCTTAATGACTCCTGCACTGCTCAGTCACATGCTATAAAGTAATTACAGTTTTTTCTCCCCTCGCACATATCTTTAAACCAATAGGGCACCAAAACACCCCCAGAAGATAAAACAACAGCTGAGCCCAGAGCAGATACGTTCACAAGGGGGCAGGAAGAAAGTCTGAGGACAAGAGATGGAGAGGGGAGAGAATTTACCCCGGTGGTAAAACCAGGTCCAGATGAACTCCCCTTGCTGCTGTTTTGACAGCCCAAACACACTTGCTCACACAGTATCTCTGTCTTGTTAAAGGTAATTACAGCTCTTCCCGTGTAATGAGATGGTTTTTAAAGGCCATTCAAAAGAAATTTTCTATAATGAGGTTAAGGGTTTTATGGTGTTATACATCAAGGGAGCTGGTAATTGGTCGGATCCAGGCAGCGTCCTGAAGCGGGAAGATAGGAGACTTCATGAATAATAGGCCAGTGCAGAGTCTCCAAAATGTTTTGCCTCTTGAAAAGGAGAGGGGAGGAGGACGGGGGGGGAGAAGTTTTGAAAGTTGCCAGCATCTGCTGAAGTAATGAGCAGTTTGCAGGGTGTTGTGGGTAGCTCTCAAAGGAAGAGGATGGGCAGGAGAAGATGTATGCATATGTGGACAGGACCTGTGGTTGAGCACAAGCCTACTTTGAAAAGTGGCGCTGTCCACCTGGCCAATGCCTCTTCCTGCACCATTCCCTCAGTGTGGCGGCAATTATTGACAACACAGCTCTTTGTATGCTAGACAGGCAATGGAAAGAGGCAAAGCCTGAGCTTCCCTGTTCAGATCAGACTGAGAACCAGAGATGGATCAAAACCAGAGCTTCGTGCCTGAGCTATCCCCTTTGCACTGGCCTGAGCTTTGGGTAAAATAGAAATAAAACATCTGACAGAGCCGGGCTGGCAAACCCACATTGGTCCATCATTATAGAGGCAGGACAAGACCAGAATGTTACATCTGAATATCTACCCCCTCAGAAAGATTTCTGAACTATGCAGGTCTGGATCAAATGGAACCCAAATCCAGACTCTTCCTGCTTTTATTTAGCTGCACCAAATCCTGATTCCTCCTCAGTCCATCTCTAATAAAACCCAAACTGGACTTGAACTGAACCTTCCACAACGCTCAAAAAGTTTGAATAATGAGTTTTTTGTTCTTCTTCAAAAAAGTTACTCTGCATTTATACAGTTGCCTTTATTCACCCAAGATCTGACCAGGTTTGGAAGCAGACATGATTGCTATTCGAAAGCATTTACTAACAGTTATCTTTTCCTATCCTATCAGTGCTGTCTGAGGTTTTGCAGCACCTCCCCATATTTGGAATAATAAATAATTAGCTCAGGCACCACTATGTGGGAACTATGGGTAAATGAGCAACCAACGAATTCTGAGAAGGCATGAAAATAGGTCATCTTCAACCTGAAAATAAGTAATACCAGAAATTTCATAATAAAATCTGTTCTCTCTGGATCTCCAGCCCACTTGTACATACTGAAGAGGTGGCAATACAGGTCAATAGATAAGTACCTGCACATTTGGGTGCTAAGTGCTTATTTGATTGAAGTTGAACCTCTAGACATGTTGAGGTTCACCCAACACTAATCCTGGCATCATCAAAGGATCAAAGAAGAGGAGATCGGCTAATTATAGAGGACAATGCCCTGCTGATACATTCCCAGCCAAAGCAGTTGGGGCGATGGCACGAGCCTCAGCCACTCTAATAAAAACTGAATGGAACTTTCACTTAAAATGTGAAGTTCCAAAACGTTTGGATAGTTTTTTCTTTCTTTTTCAGTCTATAGATGCCTCTGCCCACATAGCTGTTTTATTCTCCACAAATTTCTCTTTGTAATTGTAAGTAGGTACAATCTTTGGGCTAGATTGTAATCTCTGCTAGTTTCACAATCACACTGGTGTGATGTAACTGACTTTCCAAGAGATGGATCTGCGCCAGGAAGTTTGAGGCTAGATCTGAACTCTTTCAAAGTCTGGCGTGTAGAGCTGGGCAACATTTTCCCAACATTTTTTTTTTTTTGCCAAAAATGCAGATTTGGGTTGACTGAAAATTTCACAAATTTGTGTTGATTTCGGCAAACCATTTCAATAAAAAAAATGTCGTGAAATGTCTAAATGGCTCATGCTGACATTTCTGAAATGAAATGTTTCACTTTGATAGGTTAGAGTCACAAGGGGACTTAAGCACCATTCACAAAACAGAGGAGGTGGTGGTGGTCTCCCATTGTTCCCAATAGCACAGTGAGTGAGGTACTCACTGTGGGCTGCGAGACACAGGGTTGAATCCCTGATCTAGAGCAAGGACAAGAACCCAGGTCTTCCCTCTAGCAGCACCAGCTCCAGAGTACAGATTCAGCCCTGGGTCTCCCATGTCCCCAGGTGAGTGCTCTAGCCACTGAGAGACACCACCTTGTTTTGTTTAATAGCACTTGACTCATCTTCTGAACCTACCCTTCATTTCCAAATTTCCTTTGCTTTTATTAAACAAATAGTTAAAATTACTTGAAAATTAGCCAAATTATTTGTTCAATCCAAAATGAACAATTTCCCAATGTTTAAATTCACCAGACATTCCAGAAATGTTGGTTTCAGGTTGACCCAAACAGTGGTGGCAGATGACAGAACAAAGAGCAGTGGTCTCAATTTGCAGTGGGGGAGGTCTAGGTTGGATATTAGGAAAAACTATTTCACTAGGAGGGTGGTGAAGCACTGGAATGGGTTACCTAGGGAAGTGGTGGAATCTCCATCCACAGAGGTTTTTAAGACCCAGCTTGACAAAGCCCTGGCTGGGATGATTCAGTTGGGGTTGGTCCTGCTTTGAGCTGGGGGTTGGACTGGGTGACTTCCTGAGGTCTCTTCCAGCCCTAATTGTCTATGATTCTATGAATTCCACCCCCCCCCTCCCGATTTTTTGGAACTGCCAAAGAACTGGGCGAAAATAATCTGTTATTCACACAGCTCTCCTGGCGTGTTTGGATCTAGGATTTCCTGTTATACACATTGAGTCAAATCCTCAGTTGGTGCAAATTAGCACTGTTGCACTGAAGTCAGAGGAGCTACACTGATTTACACCCACTGAGGAGCTGGCCCGGAAGCACTAGCTTTGATGTTCAGATCTGGAACTGGATATACACCTGAATTTTCTGGAGTGTTTCAGTACAGGATTTCGGTCTCCTGATTACTGGATGTGGAGTTTGCCAAGCCAATATGTGGGGCAGCCTTATCATCAAAGTGCAGAGCCCTCAGACCACCATCCAATCTGGTCAGAAGGGTCCTCAGTGATGTGTGACACTCATAGACTCATAGACTCATAGGTCAGAAGGGACCAATATGATCATCTAGTCTGACCTCCTGCACAAGGCAGGCCACAGAACCCTACCCATCCACTTTTATAACAACCCCTAACCCAGGACTGAGTTATTGAAATCCTCAAAATTGGTTTGAAGACCTCAGGCTGCAGAGAATCCACCAGCAAGCGACTCAGGCCCCACGCTGCAGGGGAAGGTGAAAAACCTCCAGGGCCCCTGCCAATCCGCCCTGGAGGAAAATTCCTTCCCGACCCCAAATATGGCAATCAGCTAAACCCTGAGCATGTGGGCAAGACTCACCAGCCAGCACCCAAGAAGGAATTCTCTGCAGTAACTCAGTTCCCATCCCATCCAACATCTCCCCGCAGACCATTGAGCAGACTTATCTGGTGATAATCCAAGATCAATTGCCCAAATTAAACTATCCTATCATAACATCCCCTCCATATACTTATCAAGCTTAGTCTTAAAGTCAGATAAGTCTTTTGCCCCCACTACTTCCCTCGGAAGGCTGTTCCAGAACTTCACTCCCCTAATGGTTAGAAACCTTCGTCTAATTTCAAGTCTAAACTTCCTAATATCCAGTTTGTACCCATTCGTCCTCGTGCCTACATTAGTACTAAACTTAAATAATTCCTCTCCCTCCCTAACGTTAAACCCCCTGATATATTTATATAGAGCAAGCATATCCCCCCGCAGCCTTCTTTTGGCCAGGATAAACAAGCCAAGCTCTTTGAGTCTCCTTTCATAAGGCAGGTTTTCCATTCCTCGGATCATCCTAGTAGCCCGTCTCTGGACCTGTTCCAGTTTGAATTCATCCTTCTTGAACATGGGACACCAGAACTGCACACAATATTCCAGATGGGGTCTCACCAGCGCCTTATATAACGGTACTAACACCTCCTTATCCTTGCTGGAAATACCTCGCCTGATGCATCCTAAAATCGCATTTGCTTTTTTAACAGCCGTATCACATTGGTGGCTCATAGTCATCCTGCTATCAACCAATACGCCAAGGTCCTTCTCCTCCTCTGTCGCTTCCAACTGATGCGTCCCCAACGTATATCTAAAATTCTTATTATTAATCTCTAAGTGCATGACCTTGCACTTTTCACTATTGTATTTCATCCTATTACTATTACTCCAGTTTACAAGGTGGTCCAGATCTTCCTGAATAGTATCCCTGTCCTTCTCCGTGTTAGCAATACCCCCCAGCTTTGTGTCATCTGCAAACTTTATTAGCACATTCCCGCTCTTTGTGCCAAGGTCAGTAATAAAAAGGTTAAATAAGATCGGTCCCAAAACCGATGCTTGAGGGACTCCACTAGTGACCTCCTTCCAGCCTGACAGTTCACCCTTCAATACGACCCGCTGGAGTCTCCCCTTTAACCAGTTCCTTATCCACCTTACAACTTTCATATTCATCCCCATCTTTTCCAATTTAACTAACAGTTCCCCATGTGGAACCGTGTCAAACGCCTTACTGAAATCGAGGTAAATTAGATCTACCGCATTTCCTTTATCTAAGTAATCCATCACCTTCTCAAAGAAGGAGATCAGATTGGTTTGGCACGATCTACCTTTAGTAAATCCATGTTGCCATTCGTCCCAATTACCATTGACCTCTATGTCCTTAACTACTTTTTCCCTTAAAATTTTTTCCAAGACCTTGCATACTACAGACGTCAAGCTAACAGGCCTATAATTACCCGGATCACTTTTATTCCCTTTCTTAAAAATAGGAACTACGTTAGCAATCCTCCAGTCGTACGGCACAACCCCTGAGTTTATCGATTGCTTAAAAATTCTCGCTAACGGGCTCGCAATTTCATGCGCCAGTTTCTTTAATATCCTCGGATGGAGATTGTCCGGGCCCTCCGATTTTGTCCCATTAAGCTGTTCAAGTTTGGCCTCTACCTCAGTTGCGGTAATATCCACCTCCATATCCACATTCCCGTTTATCATCCCTCCATCATCGCTAAACTCCTCACTAGTCTTATTAAAAACTGAGGCAAAGTACTTATTTAGATATTGGGCCATGCCTAGGTTATCCTTAACCTCCATTCCATCCTCAGTGTATAGTGGCCCCACTTCTTTCTTTGTTTTCTTCTTATTTATGTAGCTGTAGACCCTTTTACTATTGGTTTTGATTCCCTTTGCAAGGTCCAGTTCAATGCGGCTTTTAGCCTTTCTCACTTTATCCCTACATGTTCTGACCTCACCAAGGTAGCTTCCCTTGCTAATCCCGCCTTTCTTCCACTCCCTGTAAGCTTTCTGCTTTTTCCTAATCCCCTCTCTGAGTTGCTTGCTCATCCAGCTTGGCCTACAACTCCTGCCCATGTTTTTTTTCCCCTTTCTTGGGATGCAGGTTTCCGACAATTTCCGCAGCTGCGTCTTAAAGTAATTCCAGGCCTCCTCTGCATTTAAATCCACAAGTTCCTCCGTCCAATCCACTTCCCTAACTAATTTCCTTAATTCTTTAAAATTAGCCCTCGAGAAGTCGAAAACCCTAATCCCAGATCTACAAGTTTGAACTGAATCAGCTCATGATCACTCGACCCAAGGTTGTCCCCTACCACCATTTCTTCTACGAGGTCCTCACTGCTCACCAAAACCAAATCTAAAATGGCATCCCCTCTCGTAGGTACTTCAACTGCTTGATGAAGAAATCCATCCGCTATCACATCCAGAAAAATCTGACCCCTATTATTCTTGCAAGCACTCGTCCTCCAGTCTATATCCGGGAAGTTAAAGTCTCCCATAATCACACATTTCCCCTTTGTGTTTACTTCATTAAAGAGGTCTCTATCCATATCCAAATCAGATCCCGGTGGTCTATAGCACACCCCAAGCACTATCTCAGGGGAAGCTCTAGTTGCTTTTTTACCCGGTGTGATTTTTGCCCAGACAGACTCTGTCTTACCCATTCCATCGCTTCTTATTTCATTACAGTTAATCTCATCATTGATGTACAAGGCTACTCCACCACCTTTGCCTTTCTTCCTGTCTTTTCTAAACAGCACATAGCCTTCAATACCTGTACTCCAGTCATGAGTACTATTCCACCAGGTTTCTGTTATCCCTATAATATCCGGTTTCACTTCCTGCACCAGTAGCTCCAGTTCCTCCATCTTGTTACCTAGGCTCCTCGCATTAGTGTACAGACATTTTAATTTTTGGCGTTTGGCGTCAGTGACGTTCTTTCCCCCGTCGTGCACAGACCTTCTACCACCAGCAACACCCGTTACTCTGGTTTCTACTCCACTATTCCTCCTTGGATCAATTCTTTGGTCCACAAGGGTATCCCCTCTCACTTTGTTTACTTCCCTCTCCAGGTTATATTCCGGCGTGGAGATCTCCTGAATATCTCCCAACCATCTCCCCCAACTTCCTAGTTTAAAGCTCTCTTGATGAGGTCGGCGAGCCTCCATCCTAGAATTCTATTTCCTTCCTTACTTAGATGAAGTCCATCCTGAGCGAACAGTTGTCTATCCGTAAACGCTTCCCAATGACCGTACATCCCAAAGCCCTCCTTATAACACCAGTGCCTGAGCCATCTGTTGATCGCCATAATCTTGTCACTCCTTCGTCGCCCTGCTCTAGGAACCAGCAGAATCCCACTGAAGATCACCTGAGCCTCGATTTCTTTGAGCGTCTTCCCCAGTCTGGCATAGTCCTCCTTGATACAGTCCAGCGAGTAACTAGCCGTATCATTCGTTCCCACATGAAGGACAACCAATGGATTCTTTCCCGCTCCCGCTAGGATCCTATTCAGCCTCAGGTCCACATCCTGTATCTTAGCCCCTGGCAGACAGCACACCCTTCTGTTCTCCCGATCAGGTCTAGTTACAGGCCTGTCTATTCTTCTCAGTAAAGAGTCTCCAGTCACGTAGACTTGCCTTTTCCTGGCGACAGTGTGATTCTCCGGTCTATCCCCCACACCAGCTGGCCGCAAGTCCTCTCGATTTTTATTCGCCCTTACAATCCTCCTAGGGCTCATACTTGGTGTCGCCTCCATTGACTCCTCCCCTCCTTCTGCAGGACTAGCTGCTCGTCTCTTTTTCCTTGCCCTCTCTCCTTCAGCAGCCTGCTGTGCTCCATCTTCATTTTCCAACTCAGCAAACCTGTTCCTGAGTTCTATTTCTCCATCGCTGGCCCGTCTTTTCCTCTGCCTGGTTCTCCTAGTCACATGCTTCCACTGTCCACTTTCCTCACCCAGCAGCCCCTCCTCAGAGTTCTTTGGTCCTGCTTCTATCCGCTTGTCTGAGCTTATCCCCTGTGCCTCATCATGTCTGTGTTCCATCATCTGCTCAAACCCCCTTCTAAACTCAGCCAGAGTTTCCACCTGCATCTCCAGTCCTCTTATCTTTTCTTCCAGCAGCTCTATCAGGCGGCACTTCATGCAGACAAAACTCCTTTCAGGTGCCCCCTCCAGGACCATGTACATGCCACAGCTACCGCATCCGGTCATCCTCAGTGTGTCTCTACCTGCTGCCTCTGCCTCAATCATACCCTTCCAACTCTGTGCCTGGCAATCCACGCCTCACACCGCACCACAGGCCACCAACAAGCACTGGGCTGCTGGCAGACCCCTGCCCCTTCCCTTGTCTGACTTCCTGGTTTCTCTGCCTTGGTCTCCCCTGGAAACTCCCCTGTTAGCAGCTCTGTTTGCTGGCTCCTGTGCCGCTGCCTGAGTGCCTGGCTCCTTATATAGAACCCCTAATCAGGTAAGCCCCGCCCCCAACTCAGGGCTCAGCCTCGCTCCCAGCACACGGCCCCTAGCAGCCTGCACTGTCTTTGGTTACAGCCACATGTCAGACCCATGTCTCATCTCTACCTGTGCCTGGAAGGTTCAGGTAAATTACATAATGATTGTTAAAAAAAAACAACCCTGTTTCCTAAGGATTAACAGCCAGATGGTCAGCCAAGGCATCATGAGGCTAAGTGCTTTAGCCTTTCACGTTGGCGGCCTGAGCACAAGTGAGTGTGGTGATCTCATTTGCAGGCATCAGAGTTGCAGAAGCGTAGTGGAGGATGCATGGATTATGTTCAGATTTTATTTATGGAGACAGCATGATGCCCACGTTTTGGCATCTGTGAAGTCGGGCATGGGGGGGGGCAGTTTATTTGATAGAGATTCCAATCCTCAAAGTGAGTTTGAGTCAATTACTTCTATAACTGAATCATTAAAGCCTTTACCCTAACAACAGCAAATTTGCACCAGCTCTCCAATAAGAATGCCAAGGTTTAAGAACACCTCAGCATACATCTTCCACAAGTCTTCCATTCCCAGCCCCTCTTCTTGCAAATACAATAGCCCACCTGCTACAACCCTCAAGCTCCTGGAAGGCAGAGGACATCAGACTTCTTCCCATAGAAATGCTGTCAGTCTGTTCAATCAACGTGGCCTTTTTCTGTCCATGAATTATCCACAAACTCATGCATGATTTGTAACAGTCCAAATATTACCTATGAAAAGCGATCAGCCTAGAGGTTGTTTTTGATCCGCTCCAACTATTAGCTATGTCACGTGCATTGGACGAGAGCTTTTGTGAACAGGAAGGAAGGAAATCAAAGAAAGGTCGAGATGGCTGCACAAACATTTCCAGCAAGATACACGGAGGAGTCTCTTGGACGAGGCTTTCTGCAAACAACATCACTGCTCATCGGAGTGGTTGTGGAATACAAGTAAAAAGGGTAATTCACACTGCTGAGGCAAATTCAAAGCACAGACAGCTTGAAGAGGCAGTGTAGCCCAACAAAGAGGGCCCTGGATAGAACTCAGGAGCCCTAGGTTCAATCCCAGGTCTTGGGCAAGTCACTTCACCTCCCTGTGCCTTTGTTCCCCATTATTATTTGCACTGTGCTAGTGCCACAGAGCCCCAGTCATGGACCAGGACCCCATTGTGCTAGGCACGGTACAGACAAATAACAAAAAGACAGCTTCCGCCTCAAAGAGCTGCTAGTCAAAGGGTACGTCTACACTACCAGCCGGATCGGTGGGTAGTGATTGATCGGGGATTGATTTATTGCGTGTAGTATAGACATGATAAATTGATTCCTGATCTCTCTTCATGGACTGCTGAACTCCAGCTTGGTGTGAGGCAGACACAAAGTTGATGGGGCAGCGGCGGCCGTCGATCCTGTGCCACGAGGACGTGAAGTAAGTGATTCTAAGTCGATTTAAGATACATCAACTTCAGCTACACTATTCTAGTAGCTGAAGTTGTGTATCTTAGATCGATCCCCCCCAGTGTAGACCAGGCCTACGTACTGGATAAGCCAAGAGATGACAGGTGGCTACACACAGATGTGGGAGCACAAGGAAAAAAGACAACAGTAATTGTCAGCGTGATAGGCACCCATCTCTAGTGATCCCCTCTCATCCTTTGGTCTATAGCAAGGCCCCTCCAGACTTGACATCACACCCTGACTCAGATTCCCTTTAGTTTCAGCTGTTCCCTATCTCCTAGCAATCCTGGCTCCCAGTGCTGTCCTGTGTCTGCTGCGAACTAGCCTCTTGGTTAATGTCCAAAAGGGCCAGGCTCTAAACACACAACCCTTTGCCCAGTCTCACACTGGGTGCAACCCTTTTCCCCTGAGGATCAGTCTCCTTTCTCTAGCTTTCAAGACACCTGGGTTCTTATCAGTCCATTCAGCCTCCCCTTGTTTGCAGGGGTCCCTGCACGCCCTTCCCCTGCTAGATGGCAGCATGAACAGTCTCTTGGTCCTCTCCTTATAATAGGAGGGGGTGTTGCACACCCTCACGGGGTGGCAGCACCCCCTTCCCCAACCTCTACTGTGTGTCCCCAGCCCTGCGAACCCTCAATGACCGGGCTGTCCACCTTCATAATGTAAAACTGCCCTGCCTCTTCCCAAGGCCTCTTCCTATGCACTTCCACCCTCACGGCAGAGCTCTGCCTCCCCAAGATCTGCTCTCCTCTGAGTATTTCTAGTCACAGGCTGCTCTTATTCATCGACCCATCGTCGTGCACCTCTTCCCCCTGGGGAGGTGAGGTAAGGCTGGTACAGGTGTAGCTGAGCCCCAACCCCTTTAAAGATCAGCTCCCCCTATGACAGTCTGTTTATTTTGATTATAATCTCTTTGTGGTTCTTTCTCTTACTAGGTGTATGCAAGGCCCAGCATGAGGTGCTGCAGTGCAGGATAGGGAGGGTGACCAGATGTCCCAATTTTACAGAGACAGTCCCGATTTTTGGGTCTTTTTCTTATATAGGCTCCTATTACCCCCTATCCCCGTCCCAATTTTTCACACTTGTTGTTTGGTCACCATAGGGATAGGGAGGGAGAAAACAACTTTAATAACACTGGGGTGCTGCATTCTGGGATGGGTGGGATACCGGTAATAGCACTGGGGTGTGGCAGGTCAAGAGCAAGGGGATGGGGGAAGTTTTGGCAGGGTCAGATGAGAGCTGTCAGTTCCCCGCTTTCATGAGAGTAAACAACAAAATAAAAATTCCCTTTCAGATCCTAGCTCTCAAGCCACACTACCTGTATTTGCAAGATCTCCGTTAGTGGTTAGCTAACATACATTACCTGCCTCGCTCGGTTGGAGGAGCTGCATTTAATATCACAGCTATTTATGTTTTTTAAAGACCATTTAAATATTAAAGGCATTTATCAAGGTTTAACGCTGCAACAAGGAGAGCAGCTTGGATGTCAGTGACGCGAACGTGTGTGGTTTCGGAAGAGGAGGCAGTGCCCAGAGTGCAGTCTCCCGAAGGGAGCCACGCACTTGTGGGTTGCCATGTGTTGCTTTATTACGCACACCTGCGCCAGCCATCTCATTACACAGAACAAGATGGGGCAGAGGACTGGGCAATTGGGATACAAAACTCTGGGTCACTTCTTCAGATCTGGCCCAGAGAGACAGCGACTGAAAGTCTTTATCATCTGATGGCTGCTCTGTGGCCCTGTATGTCCTGTGCCGTTTCCAGCGGACAGGGATCAGCATCACTAAGGGCCACTAGTGTCGGTCATCTCGCCAGGAGACCAATGGCTGACTAGCCGGTCTTCTCTAGAGGTCGTCCCCCTGGGTTGCTGACTGAGGATGGAGGATTGCTGAGTGAGCACAGAAGGAAGCTGCGTTTGCCACTGCCTGACCTGTGCCTATTTGGTGTGTAAAGAGAGGCCTTTGCCATCCTTCAGTATCAACCTGGCACCTTCCAGTGACTCTAAAACCAGTTCAAACAAACAAGAGAAGATCCGTTAACTTGCAGGGAGAAGCCAGGAGTGGGAAACAGAACCTGGACCCCCAGCATTCGCAGGTGAGACCCCTGGCACTAAAGGAGTACCTGTAACCAATGCCAGCAGAGCCACAGGACCCACAATGTTTCAGCATCATGGCATGAAAATGACATTTATGAAAAACAACCCAAAGAAGCCAACAGATGAGTGAGCAAACAGGGAGATCATCTCTGTCAAGTAGGCCACCTAAATACACACACATTTAAACTATCCCCACAGGGACAGATGAATCACTGCGCTGGACTCTACCTCGGTGTGCTGCCACTGAGAACATGGTCTCACCTTGCATTGGACACTGCAGCGCCAGGCTGGGATATTGGGTCAGTGATTTCTCACCGGGGAGAATGACACCTACTGACTCACTAACACTTGTTATACAATCCTAAATTCCCATCCAAGTACCAACCCTGGATCTGCTTAACTCTGACCATCTGAGATCATGCAGAGAGCCAGATTTTGATGTCCTTGCCTCACACCAAGAACCTATAGGCTCAAGCTGAGATCAAGGCCCATTGTGCTAGGAGATTTGATGGTAAGATACATTACTTACCCCAAAGAGACAAGACAAAAAGTGGGAGAGGAGACAAAGGTGCAGAGAGGTGCAGTGGCTCACTCAAGGTCATTCAGTAGGTCAGAAAGACAGAAGAGAATCCAGGTCCCCTGACTGCCAGTCCAGCCCCCTATCCACTAGACCCTACTGCCTCTCAATGGCAATATCCCCAGAATAAGTTACTGCCCAACATGAGTAAAGGTATTGGAACATGGCCCAGAATGAGGTGGTATGGCTGGCCATTTCAATGCCATGTTCCTCACTCTCTATGCACTGCCTGGAGTGCTCCCTGATTGGCCTGACCAGGAATATGACATCACAATACCACACAGAGGGAATTCAGAAATTTCAGTGCATGGCACCATCACAGTCCAGTGTCAGCCATATCCTCAGTTGCTCCCCTCTCCATATGCCTTCACAAACCTCCGCCTTTGTAGAACTTGGTCAGGGCAAGATAACCAACAGCGATCCATCTGCCTCACCCAACACATTTTAAGAACAAGAAAAACCAGGCCCAACCATTCCCCATCCCAGTTCAAATTAGATTGATTTCCACTCATGTTCTCTCAATACCAGCTCTTCCATAAGCCCTACAACCTAAGGCTTTTTAATACATTTGTCTGCTAGGCTGGCAATTTGCCTCCTCCATGTTTCTCCATCAGAATACCATCAGTCGTTACTCCTATTCCTTCAGTGTTACACCCAAGCTCTCTGGCACCAGAGCTTTGCAGCACAATCAGGATGATCTCCAACTCATTTTTACAGATACCCAGTGTATTTTTACTAAAATAAGTCCAATACCTTTTGATGAAGCAGATTCATAACACCAATCCCAATGGGCATGATGTGATGCCAAAAAAGGACAGAGTTGGCTTGTGGACATTTCAGTCCATGGTGAGCCTTCCACATTTTAAATACAGACGTAGCACAAGGTACCAGATTGATTCCCTTGGTGTGTGAAGCTGTTTATTCATAGGCTCCTCATTCAGCACACCATAGCAGATGGACAGATAGCAAGGACAGTGAATGGGTTTGGATGCTGTTTGAGTCTCTGAGAAGAGGTGACAAATGAGGTTTCCTTGCATTCTCTTTTCCTGACCAGCTGGTAAGATGGAGGTCAGAAGAGTCAGGAAGAAGAAGGACCTGGCTGGTAGCTGTGGGACGTACATTCCTATTCATTTCCTGCCAGATAGGTGCTCCTCCATGTATGCTCTCAGACCGTCACTGGGAGGGAAAGCTATAGTCCCCTGCTCTGATGCCCCATGTGTTGGTGCGGCCAATAACTTTGTGTCCACAGGTGAAAGAGGGAATCCTACTTATCCAGGTAGCCCCAAATCCAACGATCAGATAGGGAATGCTTCCAATCCAGGGTCTGTGGGGAGAGGGAAAACTCCTGGTCTAATTGCTGGCATGAGCTGTCCCTCCCACCATCGAGAAGACAGAAATCCTGTGGGGAGGACATTTCATATGGCCTCCAGGAGGAGAAACCATCCATATGTTTCCTTACTGGGCTGACAGGGGAGAGTAGTGCAATGCTGTTTCTTTAACCCCTGGGATGGGTTTGTAGCCTTCATGGCACTTAGAGCAAGTAACTCCATGGGGCACTCATGGGCACAGGGGAGCTGTGGGCTCATTTGACTCCTACCGAGGAGTCACCTCTCCCTTCTGTGCCTGTGTGTCACAGCCAGTGCCCATGGCATAGCTCCATGAGCAGAGGCAGAGTCCCTGCCTCCTGCTCCCTGCACAAACAGAATAATGTACACACCCTCTGCTGAGTGCTCGTGGGGACAGACGTGCATCTGCTGGCATTACAGATACTCTGGTGCAGGCCCTCCTCCAGCATCACTTCACTGGTGCGCCTCATCAATACCCCCTCTCCCTGGGGCCTATGGAAGTAACCCTTCTCCTGGCCGAGGAGGGCTGCACAAAGCTTCCCTCAGAGCCCAGCTGCACCAGCCGAAGCATCGGTTTCACCACGACATGAAACGATTCTTCCATTCTGGGGCTTCTGCACAAAGTCACCCACATGCATAAGCAGTGTCATAGATGTAGACACACATCTCTTCCCTTTAGACCCCCATCCAGCCTACAGAGTGGTCACTTCTGCAGGAGGAGCTGAAGAGGCACAGAGAAGCTGGGAGGCAGTTCTGCCCTGGGCTCTCGTCTTCCATACCAGCTCCCGACGTAGCTGCCAATTAACGTGAACGTCAATAGCATGAAGTGTCCAGGGATGCCCTGACTGGAGATGAGGGAAGACCAAGCATTGTCTCACAGCAGGATGGAGAGAAAGGCACAATGTGACAAGGCAGAATAGTAGCTGGAAAAGCAGAGCAGGGCACATCTCACCAGCAGATCTGAGCATGTAACTACATTGCCAAAATAAAGCCGTGTTGCTGTGTTTTCACTATTTTAACCTGTGTTAAACCCACATCTTGGGTTTGGTTTTGTTTTTGGCAGCATAGACAATCTGAGACACATCTCGCTCTGCACCAGGGCACAAGAAACCCTTGAACTGCCATACAAATAATACACAAAAAGAACAGGAGTACTTGTGGCACCTTAGAGACTAACAAATTTATTTCAGCATGAGCTTTCATGAGCTACAGCTCACTTCTTCGGATCCGAAGAAGTGAGCTGTAGCTCATGAAAGCTCATGCTGAAATAAATTTGTTAGTCTCTAAGGTGCCACAAGTACTCCTGTTCTTTTTGCGGATACAGACTAACACGGCTGCTACTCTGAAATAATACACAGTAACAGAGGCGGCTCTAGCTTTTTTGCCGCCCCAAGCATGGCAGGCAGGCTGCCTTCAGCGGCATGCCTGCGGGAGTTCTGCCGGTCCCACCGCTTCAGCATACCCACCGCCGAATTGCTGCCGAATCTGCAGGATCAACGGACCTCCCTCAGGCAAGCTGCTGAAGGCCACCTGACTGCCGCCCTTGCAGGACTGCCAGGGCGCCCCGCACGGCTTCCCACCCCAGGCACGCGCTTGCTGCGTTGGTGCCTGGAGCCACCACTGCACAGTAATGACTCTGCCCATGGGAAGAACGAGGGAAGGAAAGACAAGATACATTTCCTCCACGGCACAAAAGCTGCAGCGGTCTCCTAAACACCAAAGCCATGTCCAATATCTTCCTGGGTGATAGAAACCCCAGCTGTTCTTTAGGCAGTTGCCAAAACTTCCAGCTTCCCCCGACTACTCCCAGGAAGCAGTTATATAAAAATCTCCAGCACACGGACCATTTGGGGTCCGTATAGAACAAACTGAAAGAATGCCCAAATAACCAACAAAACGGGGTGTGTGTCTTGATTGCAGTGTGCTAGGGCAGGGGATGAGGCTGAGATTGACAATTGTTGCAGTGTCTCCCCATAAGGGTCTGCAGCACATAAATATAGGATCCCTCCTGCCTAATTTGGGTCTAATGTACTTCACTGAACACAGGACCTTGAGTATAACCAGATTGAATGTGTTCTCGTAATCTGACTCTGGTTAATGTGGAGTAACTGAGCTGCAAAACGCGTATGTGTTGAGGGGGGACAGCCCTATTCAGCATGTTTCTCCTTGTCTCCCTTGGGTCTGATCTTGCCAACACTCAGCTGCACTGTTGCGACTGATCAGAAGAGCCAGGAAGAAATAGCAACACATAGAAACTGTCCGAATCTGCTGTGCTTAACATGCCATTTAACAGTGTGACAGCCTATGATTCCAGCACCTCAGTGACATATTTAGCCTCCCTGGTGGACCATCCTTTTAAGATTCAGCATTCTCAGGCAAAGAAGGCTATTAAAGCAAGAATTATGCTTGACCTTCTCCATAAAGCCTGATGGCTTTGGCGTTTTCTGACAGGTGATGGGGGAAGGAAGGTAGGGGGTGAAGGTTTGGGGCTGTGTGAGCTGCTCTCCTGCAACCTGGCTCTGATGTGAAATGACAAGGTGCATTAGCCTGGCACATGGAAGTGGGGATCAAACTTCTTTCCTGAATGCACATGCTAAGCCAGAGGGTCTGACAGGGCACACAGGTGGTGCAAAAGTAGAGGTGGATTCAGGAGAGAGTGAAAACTAATAATTGACCATCCTGCCCCAGAACGACAGCATTAGAGGGCACAAAGGGCAGATTTCAGGCCCAAGACAGGATAGGAATTTCAGACAAAGACAGGTAGGTACATTTCAAAGAATTTAGCCCTTAGTCACAAAGCATCCATCACTAGGAGACCTCTGGGGTAGAGCAGGCAGATAGAAGGAGATTAGCTCTTGCTCACGCACAGCCAACCTGAGTTTCACTGTCCAGTCCAGACCCAGAATGGTTCAAGTCAAAGTCTCTCTGCTGAGGTCAGAGATGCTATCCAGGGTTACAGGCTCCCTACGTTTCGTTCCATTGCTGCTGTGTTTCTAGCAGTGGGGTTATCTCCCAGATAATGCTGTGGCTGGCATGATTCATGACTCCTGAAAGACTAAGCTGCCTAGTGTCTCCAGCACACTTTTACCCCTAAGCTAGTCCCCATTCACGGTGTGGTCCCAAGCAGATCTACTCCTAGATCTCTTTTCTTCCCCATTTCCCCTTTATCCCCACGACTGTAGCACCATCATTCTTCTGACCTTCCTCTTCCCCAGCCTCGTGCTCTAGATAAGGGAGAACAGGATAACATAACTTTCTCTCATGTTTTTTCAGGATGTCTCCAAAGAGACGATGAAAGAGCAAGAAGCACTGGAGACATGTACCAGTGACCACTCCAGTAATGTTGATTGGGTAGGAAGGTCTGACAAGAAGAAAACTTCTTCTCTCCCATCCCCGTTGTAATCTCCACCTGCTAGCTAATGAATCTCTTTTCCTCCTCCACCCATCTCATGTTATTGGGTTACCAAGGCTGCCCTAGCAGCAGCTCAGTCACTAGGTGGGACATTTGATTAGTTTGATCCTGAGATAGGTTCACTTACAAATGAAGGGGCTCAATTCTGCAAACCTTTACTACTGTCTACAGTGCCTCTTGCTATGTGTAGGCTCCCTGAAGTTGATTGGACAACTCCTGGCATCACAATCTGGTAATGTTTACAGAATTGGGTCCAATGTCCCTAATCTAGGGTAGAAAAGGTTGTAATTGGAGGTGGTTATTTAACAGCTGCAAGAGAAAATATCCTCCAATTATAACCTAAAGAAGAAAGTTCAAATTCATTAGTACAGAAGGATGGATGAATTCATGGAACCACTTTTTTTAAACATTGAGGTTTTAGAAATTGTTTACAAGGTACTATAATTTTGCCAGTGTGTAGACTGAACAGATCCCTCTCTTTTTAAGTTCTGTATCTACAAGCATTTAATCATACCATTAAAACATTTCAAGATTCATCACAAAATTTCAATATCAGTATTTCTAGCTAGTTCTAATCCACTGATTTGAATTATTTTCATGACCTTTGAGTCTTCTTTAGATCAGTAGAAATAGATGCTGAGACATCAAAAGGAAAGATTTATTATAAGGGTCTTTTACCCAGAAATCTCCAAACCCACATGGGCTGGCACAATCAGATCCAGTGGCTAGAAATTGAAGCTAGACAAATCCAAATGAAGTAAGATGCAAATTAACAGCAAGGGTACTTAAGCAATGGAGGGATATGATGGATTCTCCATTACTTGAAATCTTTATATCAAGATTGGGTGTCTTTCTAAAAGATATGCTCTAGCTCTACCAGAAGTTAACAGGCTTGATGCAAAAAAATGGGTTTGATGCAGGATGTCACATTAGATTATTACAAAGGTCCCTTCTGGCTTTAAAATATATTATTTTATGATGAAAAAAAAACTAACATTGCAAGAAAATATTTCTGTGCTTGGAGTTTCTATGTTAGTTCTTTTCCCTGATAAATTTTGCTTCATCAAGGATACTAAAAAGTATTTCTCATGACTAACAAAGCAGTGATATTTCCAAATACACAAATTAAGGAAAAAGAAAGGAAGAAATAAGTCTGTTGATGAAAAAATGAATAATTCAGTTGAGGATCAGTTACTTTAATCGATTCGCCTAGAATTTGAATGAAATCACTTTTACTTATGGTAAGTTTGTCTTTTGGTTTGAAACTCTGTGACCTGGAAAGCAACGTATTTGCATCTTACATTCTAATACATAAATCAAGGCTTCTTCTGTAGGCTTTACTTGTTGAATAATCTGCTATAATTTAATTGGAATTTGAATCCTATAAAAAGCAGTTTCTACTTACTTCTACTTATAGCTCTCCATAAAGAGCTAAACCAAAACTGCTTTTCAGATTCAACAGGTTATTCACTAAAAAGCCAAAAACAATTAGACCTCTCTTGGTATGATAATAAGTAAACATAAATGCATTGAGACTTTGTGATCTGAAAAGCAATACATTTAGGTTTACTTATTATCATACCAAGAGAGGTCTAATTGTCTTTGGCTTTTTAGTGAATAATCTGTTGAAACTAAAAAGCAGTTTTGGTTTAGCTCTTTATTGAGTTTGGGGGCTATTAAAATGCTATGATCT
Source organism: Gopherus flavomarginatus (assembly GCF_025201925.1). Taxonomy (NCBI): domain Eukaryota; kingdom Metazoa; phylum Chordata; order Testudines; family Testudinidae; genus Gopherus; species Gopherus flavomarginatus. The sequence continues at coordinate 55,538,473 of NC_066625.1, read as the reverse complement.
GAAGACCAACCTGTATTTCCTTATTGTCAGCTTTTCATACTGAATAACTAGGGGCTTGATCCTGCAAACATGCACAGGAGTAACTTTGAAGTCCATGGGATCACACACACAAGTAATGTTACTCCCGTGTCTCTTGGAGGGTTTGGACTCTGAAAGCCAGATATTTAAAGGTATTTAGAGCTTAAAGATGCGGATATAAAGGATGAATATAGGCAAACAACACAGGAATGCAGGGGCAAGATTAGAAAGGCAAAGGCAGAAAATGAGCTCAAACTAGCTATGGGAATAAAGGGAAACAAGAAGACTTTTTATCAATACATTAGAAGCAAGAGGAAGACAAAGGACAGGGTAGGTCCACTGCTCAGTGAGGAGGGAGAAACAGTAACAGGAAACTTGGAAATAGCAGAGATGCTTAATGACTTCTTTGTTTCGGTCTTCACTGAGAAGTCTGAAGGAATGTCTAACATAGTGAATGCTTATGGGAAGGGGGTAGGTTTAGAAGATAAAATAAAAAAAGAGCAAGTTAAAAATCACTTAGAAAAGTTAGATGCCTGCAAGTCACCAGGGCCTGATGAAATGCATCCTAGAATACTCAAGGAGTTAATAGAGGAGGTATCTGAGCCTCTAGCTATTATCTTTTGAATGTCATGGGAGACGGGAGAGATTCCAGAAGACTGGAAAAGGGCAAATATAGTGCCCATCTATAAAAAGGGAAATAAAAACAACCCAGGAAACTACAGACCAGTTAGTCTAACTTCTATGCCAGGGAAGATAATGGAGCAAGTAATTAAAGAAATCATCTGCAAACACTTGGAAGGTGGTAAGGTGATAGGGAATAGCCAGCATGGATTTGTAAAGAACAAATCGTGTCAAACCAATCTGATAGCTTTCTTTGATAGGATAACGAGTCTTGTGGATAAGGGAGAAGCGGTGGATGTGGGATACCTAGACTTTAGTAAGGCATTTGATACAGTCTCGCATGATATCCTTATCGATAAACTAGACAAATACAATTTAGATGGGGCTACTATAAGGTGGGTGCATAACTGGCTGGATAACCGTACTCAGAGAGTAGTTATTAATGGCTCCCAATCCTGCTGGAAAGGTATAACAAGTGGGGTTCCGCAGGGGTCTGTTTTGGGACAGGCTCTGTTCAATATCTTCATCAACGACTTAGATGTTGGCATAGAAAGTACGCTTATTAAGTTTGCAGACGATACCAAACTGGGAGGGATTGCAACTGCTTTGGAGGACAGGGTCAAAATTCAAAATGATCTGGACAAATTGGAGAAATGGTCTGAGGTAAACCGGATGAAGTTCAATAAAGACAAATGCAAAGTGCTCCACTTAGGAAGAAACAATCAGTTTCACACATACAGAATGGGAAGAGACTGTCTAGGAAGGAGTATGGCAGAAAGAGATCTAGGGGTCATAGTGGACCACAAGCTAAATATGAGTCAACAGTGTGATATTGTTGCAAAAAAAGTAATCGTGATTCTGGGATGCATTAACGGGTGTGTTGTAAACAAGACATGAGAAGTCATTCTTCCGCTTTACTCTGCGCTGGTTAGGCCTCAGCTGGAGTATTGGGTCCAGTTCTGGGCACTGCATTTCAAGAAAGATGTGGAGAAATTGGAGAGGGTCCAGAGAAGAGCAACAAGAATGATTAAAGGTCTTGAGAACATGACTTATGAAGGAAGGCTGAAAGAATTGGGTTTATTTAGTTTGGAAAAGAGAAGACTGAGAGGGGACATGATAGCAGTTTTCAGGTATCTAAAAGGGTGTCATCAGGAGGAGGAAGAAAACTTGTTCACCTTAGCGTCTAATGATAGAACAAGAAGCCATGGGCTTAAACTGCAGCAAGGGAGATTTAGGTTGGACATTAGGAAAAAGTTCCTAACTGTCAGGGTAGTTAAACACTGGAATAAATTGCCTAGGGAGGTTGTGGAATCTCCATCTTTGGAGATATTTAAGAGTAGGTTAGATAAATGTCTATCAGGGATGGTCTAGACAGTACTTGGTCCTGCCATGAGGTCAGGAGACTGGACTCGATGACCTCTCGAGGTCCCTTCCAGTCCTAGAGTCTATGAATCTATGAATAAGTGGTTAGTGAGATTTTCAGAAGTGCCCAGATGCTGAACTCCTATGGCCTCTTTGGGCGCCTAAATACCTTTAAAAATCTGTCCCTAAGTCTCTAATTCAACTGGAAATAAGATTGATTAAAAATGTATTTTTGACTTAGTTCTATAGTGTGTGTAAAATATGTATGTGCTGGCGTAAAAGTTGGTCATATTCCTAGTCTTTCTCAATGACCACTATAGCTCAACCACAAGTTGTTGGGCTCAGTGCAGGATGAAATGCTATGGGCTGTTGCGGAGGAGCTCAGTCTAGATGATCATAGGCTAAAATCTATATAATCAGTGAACTCTATTATTAACCTGTCTAATGGTACATATTTTTCAATGTGTTTAGCGGAGCTGTTTGAGAAGTTATGTTAATTTAACTGCACTGGCAATTTGTGGAATACACACGTTCAGGATCTAAACTCTGGAAATTATTATATTTTTTTTATTTTAAATCTAAAACAAACAGAGAACAGGCATTTTTCCCTATTCCTTCTCAGACCTCCCGAATCACTAATCAGCTTTGAAAATCATGGCTGTCCTTTGTACATGACCGTCCTGAATAGCCAGGACTCGTCTAGTATTTACTGCCCTCAACTAGCCTGAATAAGCACAATCCATCATTAGGGGACCCCTCTGAAATGTGATGCCCTGGTATCTCTGCCCACAGCATCTGGTCAAAAAGGAACAGAGAGGAAAGAAGGGAAGGAGAGAGCATGCAGGATGGGTGCAGATAAGCAGAGAGAGTGAGCGAGAGCTACGCACTATGATTCAAAGACAAAATCAGACAGGGAGAGGTCTCAAAGCTGAGGAACTGAGTCAGGCATTTTGTTCTACGTGTCAGTTCATAGACAGATCCTGCCTTGTTCTCTGCCTCCCTTCCTTCACACACACATACATCTTCAGAAACCAAACACACACACACACACGTCTTCAGAAACCAAAGAGCAGCCTCCAACTGCTGCAGCAACCAGCCCAAGACTTGCTTGATTTATAATGAATAAATAACCACACCCAGGGACACTGTGTTCCAGTCACATCCTGACAGCTCCATACAACTTCATCAGGCGCTCAGATTTGCCGTGCCCCTTTTAGCAAGCATAAACAGTGCAGCTTGTCTGAAGACAAATGAGACAAGCCAAAGTCCTGTGTGTGCATGTATTTGTGTGGTATTGATCATATATATACACATACCACGTATCGTACATGACAGACACATGCACGTCCAGGGAGATAAGATTGGCAGCTACGGCCTGTCTGTTATCTGGAGTTGGGCCCAAGTTCCACCCTTCTGATATGGATCCAGAGCGTGAGCATTTTTGAGGCAGAGACTGTCTCTTACTATAGGTTTATGCAGCGCCCAGCACAATGGGACCCCAATCTCAGCTGGGACGTCTAGGTGCTAATAATAATAATGACAAGAATAAGCCAGAGCTGAATTTCATAGTAATCATAATATTAAATTCAAATTCTATTTATATACAGAATATTTATATACATAATAATAATTTCCCTTTGGATTATCAATCATGAAATAATAATAGGTCTGTGAGAGCGGATGATTGATTGAAACTGCCCCATGTGACCATTCATATTCTGCAATATCAGGCTATAATTCACAGGAGCAGGCAAACAGACTGCCACCCATGATCAGAGGCAGTGTGCTGCCTGGAAACTAAATGGACAGCACCAGTGCTAGGGGGAATATAGCATTTTACTCAATGCATCAATAGAAATGGGTAAATTCAATATACTGATGCTTTTAGCACCGCCTGGGTAAAATATCACCACGAGGACCGAACAGCCACCTTGACTAGGAAACAATTCCAAAGGGCACTATCATAATTTTGGTATCGTTTCTAACTCCTGGGTGATATTTTACCACTCCTGTCATCAAAACAAAAGCTGTACTATGGACAAAATTCGCTGCAATGGAAATGCACAAATTGATTTCTATGGAGCTACGCTTTCAACACTGATGTATATGTACCTAGGTCCTGATTCACTGTTGTTCTTACTCCTGTTAAACACCATTAATTTCAATGGAGGTAGAGCAATATGAAACAGGAGTGCAGTGGTGAATAAGACTCACAACTAGAGAGAGATATATGAGTATCTATGAATAGGTATCCTGAGACCAGGTAGATTATTTTAGCACTGAGACTGTTGGTTAAATCCAAGATTTTACTGGAACTCTACTAGGGAATGCTACCGATCCAGAGACACTGGCATGACCTTCAGCAAGAGGAGAACAGGCAGATTCAGCCCTGTGGTAAGCAGCCACAAATCCCACTGACCTCAGTAAGACTCATGCCCACATACTCCAGGGCAGAAACTGATCTGAAGAGTTTAGGAGTTCAGAGCCAACCATTCATACATACATAATCCCCAAATTAAATACAGGAGTATACACTCTGATGTGTTCCAGAGGTTTCATCTGAAGGCGTTTGAGATGGTTGCACAAGTAGCAAACCCATGAATAGGTTATGCAGATCATCTGAGTGTCACATTGATAATATCTTTATATCTCACCATACCAGCAAGATTTCTGCTCATGCTGCATGTTACTGAAAATCTATATAAAGAATGGTTTCAGATATTTATGTTTTATTGGGTTCATTTCCTGTAAAACCAGCAGAGCTTGTACCTGCTATGACTCTGAGGCAGAGAAAAAAATGCAACTGTTCAACCTCAGCTACCTCTCATTCGTACCCTACATATCTCCAACCAAAGTGCAGCCTTAACTCCAGTCACTAAACACAAGACGGCAATGCACAAACATATGCAGATATCAGTTGTGCTGAATTTAGAATGATCGCTAACGGCATAGATTGCCCATCTGGACATTTTTCCCTAAACATTACAGAAAAACATCTCTCATCAGCATTTGCAATCTCACACCACTTCCTGGTCACTTACATGCACCTCCCCCCCCAAGCCAAAGCCCCACACAGAACTACACACGATATAATTTACGAGAGCCACAACATTCCTCTATTAATAATCAAAAGACAGAAATAAACAACAAACCTGGGCAGAGCTCAAGGGTCTGAGTTAATTAGTCCAAGTGAGAGTGGAAATACGTGGGACTGAGGGGCAGCTGAGGTTGGGAAGGAGAACTGATGAGTGAAGCATAGAAGAGGTGATGCATTTGCATTGGTGAGCCCTGCAGTCTTGCAGCCTAACCTCTAGGAGGCAGATTCTTCAACCTCTGCTCACCCTCAGTAGCAGTTACGCACGAGTGGCTCTGATGACGTCGGCAGGACTTCCTGTGTAAGTGCTCACTAACATGAGTAAGGGTTGCACACACTAGACCTACATTAACAAAAGGTCGGATTGTGAACCCTGTAATCACAATGGTGAAAAGCTATTCACAAGAAGAGTCCAAAGGGTGCACCAAAATTTTGTGTGTGGCAGTGGGCCAGATTTTGTCATCCTTATGCTGAGTAGCACCTTACTCCACAAGCAGTCCCATTGGAGGCACTGCTCAGTGTGTGTAAGATTGTCAATGTGGTTATGCACGTGCGCGCACACACACACACACACACACACGCAATGCAATATATATTACAGACATAAATACATGTACACGTACATACATTCTACCACAGTGTACACACACATTCCTCCAGCCATTAGCTAATAAACAGACTATTCCTCTCTATTACAGTATTATCGTTTTGCAACATTACACTTTCTGCCTTGCACATGTAGTAAACATTTTCTGGTTTACTGCCTGATGAAAGGTGGATGCTATGGCCTTGCAAAATTATAAATCTCTGACATTATCTATTTATTGGGTACTTTGGGGGGCGGGGGATGTTCAATTTTTTATGACTGATCTGCATCCTGTGGAATCCAGATTATCCCCTGGAATGCAGTGTGTTTTGCTTGTTTGCCGGTTTCAAGCTTGTGTCGTTCTTCACAGAGAATCGGGGAGACAGAAGGCTGTTATGCAGACATCAAGAGGTTGTGATTGCATGCTGCTAGACATGAGAGCAAGATGGATTTTTGACAGTATTAGAAACCCTAAGATAGCCACAGATATAAGTGTTCTTGGAGGCAGCGGGTCTAGTGGGTAAAGTAGCAATTAGACCTGGGTTCTATTCCCAACTCTGCCACCATCTTTCTGGGTAATGTAAAGCAAGGTATTGATATTCAGAGGCTCAGCACCTACAGTTCTCAATGCAGTCAATGTGCGATCCAGGTGCTTGGCATCTGCTATAAAAATCAAGCCATTAAACCTCTCTGGGTTTCAGTTTCCCCACTGTATAAATGGGAATGGCTTTATGACATCCCAACCCTCACTCTTCCCCTGACACCAAATGAAACCTGGCATGATCCGTTTGTCACTTGAGATAGTTCCGTAGAAGCTCCAGAAAGGGAAGGAGATGATTTGACCGATAAGGCACAGTGCTTTGCTTTACATGCACTGCAATTACTGTACTGGCATTTTTTCCTGTGTTCTGAAGAAAAATGTCAATAAAGAACAAGTTAGTAAAAAAAAAGAGCGCGAGAAAGTACAAATGCCAAGTGCTAACAACGGAGGGCTTGGCCTGCAGAGCGGCCGAGTGCCTCAAACTCCCAGTGAAGTCCATGGGAACTGTGGGTGCTTATTCATGCTGAATTGTGCTCACTCTGGGCTCACTGGCCCTCTATGCAGGGGTGTGAGCCCTGACCCCCATTACTTCTCCGCTTGGCCCTGCTCCAATTGTACTCCAGCTGCCGTGAGGACTGCAGGGGGGCTACTCACCTGTTCCTGCCCACTGCAGGTAAGTGGTAGGAGCCCTGGTTCCATTCCTCCTATTCTCTGGGCAGAGTAGCTGGCCAACCGCCCAGGCAGGAATTGGTGGCTCCATGAAAGGGGAGGTAGTTCATTCCTCCCTCTAGAAGGTACCTCTCAGCAGGACTATGTGGGCAGAATCTGGGCTAATGGGCCAGCGCGTCTGCCCCCCTGCCCCACACCAGAGTACTGCCTTACTCTTTGAACAGCTCCAGTGCATACGAGTGAAGTACCAGAATCCGGCTCTTTGTCTGCTGGAGGCAGAGAGTCCCCGGCACTTCCGCTTGCAGCCCAGCCTCCACGCCGGTGGCCATGTTGGATTCCCTCCCCAGAAGTGTTATGAATTTTAAGGCCAGAAGAGACCATAGTCTGACCTCCTGCATCCTCACCAAGAGATTTATCACTGTAAGTTCTGGCCAGGCTACAGAAGGTCTTAAGAAGATACCTGGTCATGGTTTCAAGACTTCAAGCGATGGAGGCCCCACCATGCCTCTAGACAATTTGTTCCACATGGATCCAATTCAAAGTTTAACTTTTGCTTTGCAGAGTTTCTTTGATCAACTTGAAATCCATGCGTGCCATCCTGAAGATGCACTTGGGACATAGCAGACCCTTCCTAGTGCACAGTAGCTGTACTGCTCTTTGGGGGGCCTGTGTTATCTTGTGAGTATGACTGAAACAACACATCCAGCATATGTGCAGGGAGAGGGAGGGAAGGGATGTAAATTGAGGTCACCTTCCACCACTTGCAGGTGCACCATGGCTCAGTAACTGTAGCATTGCTTCTTCTCATCTTCGGTCGTACCCAGAGTCCTTGCATCAGGGGTTACATGGCTGCTGTCTGCAGGACCGGCGCTAGGGGTTTGAGCGCCCTAGGCGCATGGCCATTTTGCCGCCCCGCACACTGGTCCCCCGGCTCCGCAGTCCTGCCTGCGGACGGTCGGCTGCTCCCGCGGCTCCAGTTGAGCTGCCGCAGTCCTGCCTGTGGGAGGTCCACCGCAACCGCGCGAGCAGCTGACCCTCCGCAGGCACCACTGCGGCAGCTCCACCAGAGCCGCCTGTCGCCCCCTCTGGCAAAATGCCGCCCCCTAATAATGCTGGCACCGAAGGCGATTGCCTAAGCCGCCTAAATGCAAGCGCCGGCCCTGGCTGTCTGTCTTCCCAGGGAGTGTCTGAGCAGTGCACCATTTCCTCATGGCTGGAACCATCCGCCCCTGTGCGCGCGCACACACACACGCAAATAAACACACACACTGGTGCACACAGTGTTGAGCTGAGCAGCCTGCTAAAACCTACTGCTCTTGGTTGTGCTGAAAAGTGGCTCCTGGATAAACAATATCCAGAGCTAAGAGACTGGGCATAGAGGGAGGGAATGGCTGGAGCTGGAGGCAGTGCAAAGGGTTGATCTGGAGGGGTGCTTTCACCTGCCATCTTGAGTCTTTCTGTGCAAGTCAGAGTGGTGATGCCCACTTTGCTCCAGTGTAAACGACCACATGAGGCACAGGGCATTGGCAAGTCTGGCTGGTACAAACTCAGTAGCAGTGTCCTTAATACAATCACCTTATTAAAAGGCTACTAGAGCAGTTGCCCTAGGAGCCCTATTGGAAGCTCTACAATTTTAAACCTGATGCTACTGCAGCCCTTTTTTATAAAGGTCCTACTGTTAGCCCTTCACATGCTGCCTGGATTTAACTACAAGACTGGTATCTAGATTAAATACCCACACCTCCAATCCGCAGCTCCCGACGAGGTGCAGGAGTGTAGCTCAGTCAGCAAAGAGACTATGTATGCTCATGGTGGATTGCCTTCCTCCTGCAGAGGGCGCAGCCACACACAGGAGAAGTGGCCAGCTTCTCTCCCAACATCTTTGGGGGTTCCTAGCAGAGACCCATCAGTGCCCCACACAATTCCATTTCGTGATGCTGGGCTTCTTCACAAGGACAGGTACAAGTGGCAGGTACTGTGGGGCCATGCCCTGGTGTGCCTCCACTCAGCTCCTCACAGGCTGCTATGGAGTCTTCCCAGCTGTGTTCATTATGTTCATTAATTCACCTTGATTGGGGCTCCAGTTGGACTAACATGGCATATGCTATTTAAATAAATCATAACTTCATTAACATGCATACGCTGATCCTGCCAGCCCCGTGCCTCTATGTTTCTCATACCCAAGGGATCAGACAGAGAGAGCATGAACACACACACACAGAAGACAGAGATGCAGCACTGTTACGTACAGCTAGAAGGTGTTGTGGGACAGATCCTTCAACTAGTGCAAAGTCAATGGAGCTTTACTCATTTACACTGCTGAGGATCTGGCCGGCCAACCTCAGACTGATTGTGAAGGAAAGCAAACCTTAGAAGTCATCTGATCCCTCTCAGAGACAGAATGGCACCTCCCTCCACCCCTCTAATAAGCACTCACAACTGGCCCACTACAAAATCCTGGGAGAGGAGCTGGGATTGTCCTGCTCTGACATCTCCAGAAAGGTCACAGACAGAGACAAGAGTATTGCCAACCCCAGCCCTCCTGAAATTGGCTTAAAAGTCATCAGATTCTTTAAATATTATACATTTGGGGCTTTTTTTATTTGCCATCTAGATTCTGCCCCTGGATGGCACACCTAGGTCACATTGTCAAGCTTTTCCCTGCAACCATGAAACTAAAAAGTTTATTTATGTTTAAACGGAAGTGGAGAGTCTCATGGAATCACTTGACTCCAGGAGTCAGGACTTTTAAAACAGCACCAAACAGTGCCAGAGCTGGCAATGCTGAGAATACCAGAGGAGATGGACCACTGGCACGGGGCAACTTAGGAACACAAATGAGGGTGGGGAGCGTTGGGAGAGTATCTAAATGAAGAGAGAAAAGTTTGATGGGAATGCAGTTTGAGTGCAGGGCCCTAGGGGAAGCACCTGGGAATTGCATTCCGTTGTTCAGCAGAACCAGAGACACTCTGGTGAAGCTTCAGCTGTTCAGGAGCTGCCCTGTGTTACACAGTTACTAGGGGTGAAGGGAAGCTTTTAGCAGAGCATGTGTCATCCGCAGCTGTCATGGGCTGAATAGGAACTACCTGGCTAGCCACATCTGGTTAAGGGGTTATTAATGTTACAGATTGTAAGCTCTTTGTTTTGTTATATGTAGATGTACAGCACCTAGCACAAAATGAGGCTTTGCCCCCGATGGCTTTGCTGCTAGATGGAGGCAGTATGGCCTAGTGGATAAGCACTGGAGTGGGACATAGGAGAAGTAGGGTTTGCCAACAGATTTGCTAGGTGACCTTGGACAAGTTGCGTCCCCACTCTGTTCCTCAGTTTCCCCACTGTACAATGGGGATAATGATACTGCCCTTCTTTGTAAAGCACATTGAGACTGACAGATAAAAGTGCTATAAAAGAGCTAGGTCATGTTATTAATATGGGGATGTTCCCTGGGAAGAGTAAAACCCAGAGCTGGATGTCCATGCCCATCTGGAACAAACTCTGGCTACCACCCTCTCAGTAGCACATGATGTCTCATGACACCTATGCATAGGAACACTGCGGCAGCAGTGAAAATCAGTCCCAAAGTCATTACGCACTCTATTCTCTGCGCGGAAAGCATGTGGAAAACACGCTACCAACCGCACCTTCCTGACAAATGAAGGTGAAACAGCTCTGGATACACCTTACTTCTGCTGCACCAAGATCTCACTCACTCTTCCCCCCCACTCCCCATTAAAAAGAAAATCAGGAAATAATTAAAGATTCATGTCTGGGTTGGGACAAACAGCTCCTTTGGAAAGTTCAAAGCTGTAACAACGGGAGTTTGGCGGGGAGAATGCAAATGACCCGCTCAGTGGAACATGACATGCTGTGGTGACAGCCTCACTCGCAATTAACGGCCTGACATTAACGAGGGGAGCTTGCTGGTCTGACATTGCCGTGCCAGGGTGACAGGCAGGCGGAGAGCACTAGGAGAAAGGTTCTTTCCCAGCACATGGCCCATTTTTCATACCGCTACCCGGGGATGTTAAATACACATTAGCTGCGTGTGCAGCAGCATTTGTAATTGATGTGGTTCACTTTGCTGCTAGGGTAGGGGGGCTTTGCTTGTATTCTGCCCCCCCTACACAAAGTGCGCTGTGCATGCTTGCTAATGCTGAGCAGCTGGAAGAGGGGCAGAGAGGTCTGTGACAAAGACAGGCTGCCACAGATAACGTTGGAAGTGTTGGTGTCGGGTGCGACCAGCTCGCTTCGCTGCAGAAAGGATCAGACTGTGTCCCCTGCTGGGGCCTTCCAGCCAAGATCTCAAAGCGCTTTGCGGAGATCGGGTGAATCGAGTGCCAGGATGCCCTTTCCGGGATAATGAATACTACCACACTGCCGTGGTGAGGATGGGGAGGATACAGAGATAGTGACGCATCCTACCCCAGTGGTCACACAGCTATTCAGTGACCGTCAGGAATAGAACCCAGGAGTCCTGCCTGCTAGTGCAGCCTCTGGAAAAGGGGCAGAGATATATACAGCAGCCCTTGTAGGGCACAGCGCCTGCCACCTTGCGTTTGGAGACCAGAGAGCCAGTCCCGAGAAGCACAGGGCTACTTCCAGGAAGGATGTAAACCAGAGCTCGCTGCCTCAGACAGGAACGCAGCTCCGCCAGCAAGCTTGGCAAGTCCCCCTGCTGCCCAGGCAGGGCCGGCTTTAGGAAGTGCGGGGCCCAATTCGAATATTTTCGGTGGGGCCCTGGCAGGGATGACTTAAAAAAAAAAAGTGGAAAAAAAAGCCTTTCATTTCTTTCATGTATTATTTACTTTCCATAACTATATAAATAATAAAATTATAAATTATGTACATTGCATTATATATGCTGTTGATTGGTTATTAATGACTGCTGTTTCACATGTGTGTGTCCCAGCTGCTCCCTACCCACCTCATTGAAGCAGGTGTGCAGGGTTACTGTCCTGGAACTGCAGGGCAGCAGTGGACATGGGGCTGGCTGGAGGCAGGGCAAGGGGTGCGGGGCTGGTTGGAGATAGGGGGTGTGTGAGGCGGGCTGGCTTCAGGCAGGGCTGCGGGGGGATGCAGCAGGGGTTGGCAGGGCTGGAGACAGAGGCAGAGACTGGCTGGCTTCAGGCAGGGGGGTGCAGCAGGGGCTGGCTGGAGACAGGGCAGGGTGTGCAGGGCTGGTGCAGGCAGCAGTATGTGTGGGGCTGGCTGGCTTTGGGCAGGGCCACGGGTGTATGGCAGGGGTTGACTGGAGACACGGCAGGGGGTTTGACAGGGACTGGCTGTGGGCACGGAGTGCAGAGCTGGCTGCAGGCAGGGGGAGCGGGGCTAGTGTGCGCAAGGCAGAGGGTGCAGCAGAGGCAGCTGGAGCCCCAGCCCTTTAAATAGCCCCCAAGCTCCCTGCTATACTAGGGCTTTGGGGGCTATTTAAAGGGCCTGGGGTTCCCCAGCTTCTACCCTCCCTGGACCTTTTAAATAGCCTCAGGAGCCCTGGGGAATGCATGGGGGTGGCGGGGCTCTGGCGGCCATTTAAAGGACCGGGGTGGCAGAGGCAGGCAGCTGGAGCCCTGAACCTTTAAACAGCCCCCGGAGCCCCTCACTACCCCAGCGCTCTGGAAGCTATTTAAAGGCCCGGAGCTCCCAGGAGAGCGGGGCCTCGGGGCTTGCCGTGCTCCGGCCGGAGCTCCAGCCGGGATAGCGGTGCCTCGGGGCTTGCTGCGCTCCGGCCGGGGCTCCAGCTGGGAGAGCGGGACTTGCTACGCTCCAGCCCGGAGAGTGGGGCTTGCCGTGCTCCCGCCTGTGCTTCGCTCAAGGGAGTGGGACCACGGAAGACCTCTGAGCAGATCGCAGCCAGGGACCCGGGGTAAGTTTAAAAAAAAAAAATGTCTAAGGCGCGGGGCCCGATTCCTGGGAATCGGGCGAATCGGCCTAAAGCCGGCCCTGTGCTGTCATAAACAGATAGCTAAGGGTTAATGTCTCTTTCATCTGGAAAGGAGTAACCTGAAACACCTGACCAGAGGACCAATCAGGAAACAAGACTTTTTCAAATCTGGGTGGAGGGAAGTTTTGGGTGTGAGTTCTTTGTTTTTTGTCTTGTGTCTGTCCCTCTCGGCTATGGGAAGGATTTTTTCTGTCTCCTGCTTTCTAATTTTCTGTTTCCAAGTTGTGAGTACTTACCTGGGGCACCAGGTGGGTCAAGGAACCATAAACCCCCTACAGGCCAAGGTGGATGCTATCCAAAAGTGGCCTGTCCCAAAGTCAAAGAAACAGGTCCAATCCTTCTTAGGCTTGGCCGGGTACTACAGGCGATTTGTACCATACTACAGCCAAATCGCTGCCCCACTGACCGACCTGACCAAAAAGACCCAGCCAAATGCAGTTAAGCGGACTGATGAGTGTCAAAAGGCCTTTACCCAACTTAAGGCAACGCTCATGTCTGACCCTGTGCTCAGGGCCCCGGACTTTGACAAGCCATTCCTAGTAACCACAAATGCATCTGAGCGTGGCATAGGAGCAGTTCTCATGCAGGAAGCAACGGATCACAACTTCCATCCTGTTGTGTTTCTCAGCAAGAAACTGTCTAAGAGGAAAAGTCACTGTTCAGTCAGTGAAAAGGAATGCTATGCCATTGTGTACGCCCTGGAAAAGCTACGCCCATATGTTTGGGGACGGCGGTTCCAGCTACAAACTGACCATGCTGCGCTAAAGTGGCTTCATACTGCCAAGGGGAACAACAAGAAACTTCTTCGTTGGAGTTTAGCTCTCCAAGATTTTGATTTTGAAATTCAGCACATCTCAGGAGCTTCTAACAAAGTAGCTGATGCACTCTCCCGTGAGAGTTTCCCAGAATCCAGTAGTTAAAAAGTGTTCTTAAAATGTAAAAGTCTGTTAGTTATATACTTAGTGGTATATGTAAAGGTGCATGTGTTGTATTAATCTGTTTATTTTAAAGTTCTAGGAGGAAATCGCCACCAGTGAGCTTCCCCACTGTCTGCAATTTGGGGGGTGTGTCATAAACAGATAGCTAAGGGTTAATGTCTCTTTCATCTGGAAAGGAGTAACCTGAAACACCTGACCAGAGGACCAATCAGGAAACAAGACTTTTTCAAATCTGAGTGGAGGGAAGTTTTGGGTGTGAGTTCTTTGTTTTTTGTCTTGTGTTTGTCCCTCTCGGCTATGGGAAGGATTTTTTCTGTCTCTTGCTTTCTAATCTTCTGTTTCCAAGTTGTGAGTACAAAGATCATAAAACAATAGGGGTTATTGTTTTTTTTCTTTTGTATTTACATGTGTGTAGTTGCTGGAGTGTTTTGAATTGTGTTCTTTTGAATAAGGCTGTTTATTCATATTTCTTTTAAGCAATTGACCCTGTATTTGTCACCTTAATACAGAGAGACCATTTTTATGTATTTTTCTTTCTTTTTACATAAAGCTTTCTTTTTAAGACCTGTTGGAGTTTTTCTTTAGTGGAGAACTCCAGGGAATTGAGTCTGTAGCTCACCAGGGAATTGGTGGGAGGAAGAAGTCAGGGGGATATCTGTGTGTGTTAGATTTACTAGCCTGACTTTGCATTTCTTCTGGGTGAGTGGGGAAGAGAGATTAGCTCTCGGTACTTCTGTTTTCCAGGACTGGAAACGGGGAGGGTGGAGTCCCTCTGTTTAGATTCACGGAGTTTGCTTCTGTGTATCTCTCCAGGAACCCAGGGAGGGAACACCTGGAAGGGAGAAGAGGGGGGGAAATGGTTTATTCCCCTTTGTTGTAAGACTCAAGGAATTTGGGTCTTGGGGTCCCCAGGGAAGGTTGTTGGGGGGACCAGAGTGCCCCAAAACACTCTAATTTTTTGGGTGGTGGCAGCTTTACCAGGTCCAAGCTGGTAACTAAGCTTGGAGGTTTTCATGCTAACACCCATATTTTGGACGCTAAGGTCCAAATCTGGGAATATGTTATGACATGTGCCCAGGCCCATAGGGACCAGAATCTCTTAGCACGTATCATGTCTCTCATTATTTAGCCAGCAAGAGGGCATTGCCCCTGCAAGGACCTGATCCTGCTCCATTAAAGCCAATGGATGTTTTGCCACTAGCTTCACTGGGAGCAGAATTAGACCGTCAGGAAGAGTGAGGGAGCCACCCCCACAGGACCCTTGTGATGGGGGTGAAGGCCCTTTGGGAAGGCACTAGAGGTACCCTGCCCTTGTCACTGGCAGTGCTAGCAAAGGTATAGGGGAAGGAAGCTGCCAGAAGGGGTTACCCAGGCAGAGCTGCCTTCACCACTGGGCTGTGTTCACAGGGTGCGGACCCAGGCAGAGAGTAGCTGGGTCACATTGTGCCCAGGAAGAGGCCATGGGAAGAGACCTGTCTGGCTGAGCGAGTGCAGAATGGGCTAATTTCTGGTTATTCCGTGCTGCCCTGTCCTGAATGAACTGGGCCTTGGCACCTGGGAAAGGCTCAGGAATTACGTGGGGGAGAAGAGCATAGCAAAACACAGAGGCAGAGCTCCCCTCTTCCTGTCCCTGCAGGCCCCTCCCCCCCCGCCACCGCTACCCCTCCTCCTTGCCTACTTCATTACTAGCTCCCCACCCTACTGCAATCTGCTGGAACCACCAGGGCCTGGAGTTCTCTAGCACAGAGCCTGCTGTAAACCAGCCCTGGACAACAATGTGCGGAAATCCAACACACTCCGCTTGTTTCTGAGCCTTCAGCCTCCTGGAACCCCTTCTCCCCTGGCTCTTCATATTTACCTACAGTGGGGCCACTGAAAGCACGTATCCATGGTAAGAGGACAGTAAGACCCCAATTACTCCCACATCTGGGGAATACACTGAGACCTACTCCAGAAAATAGGCAGGCATCTCTACTAGTCTGAGCACAAGACTCCACTGCTGGGCTTTAGGGTTACCATATCTCAAGTTCCCAAGTTCCCCGGACACTGCCGGGGAGAGGAGGAGATGAGGGGGAAAGGGTACAGCTCTCCGGCCACCGATCTCTGAAGGCAGCGCCATTGCCAGCAGCAGCACACAAGAGAGGGTGGCAATACCATACCAGGCCACCCTTACTCCTGCGCTGCTACTGGCAGCGATGCTGCCTTCAGAGATGGGCACCTGGCCAGCAGCTGCTACTCTCCGGACGCCCAGCTCAAAATCACAGAATTTTTTTTATTTAAAAAATCTGCCCAGAGAGAGATTCGAGGACCAAAAAAGAGATCATGTCTGGGAAAACCTGGATGTATGGTAACCCTACTTTGGTGCTACAGGCCCTGGGTTCAGGCCCCACTGACAACCTATAGGGAGGGATGGCTGCATGCACACACACTTCTGCAAATCTGGGATTGACCCATATCCTGTCCTGGAGGTTTGGGATAATGAGAGAATTTTTAATGTAATTAATAGATCTCATGGGACATGGTCTTGGGAATCTAGTGTAAATAAGGCTTGGATAATTGAGGCTGAAACATACATACATACAGTAATATGCCTCTTTCCCCACCTGCAAGAGGAAGCTGGAAAACACGATGGATTTATACTGTTAGCAATGTATTTATTAGGTTTTTCACTCTCTGCATCCTCCATACCCCAAGCAGAACTTCTACTCCTCAGACTCTGCCAGATTTCGCTGCATTCTTGGAGTTAGGAATTTGGTGTGTTGCTTCCCTACACAAACACCACCGAAAACAGCGTCTTCTAACAGAAAGCATTAGGCAACCTTAATGAAAGGTGTCACTACCAGTTCTGCCAGTAATTTCACGTTAGTATTACTCAAGAGTTTCAGAGCTTTTGCCGAAACTCTATCAAAGTAATCACCTTTTCACTGACGGAAAATTTCAGTCTCAAATTTGATTGATAAGCCGAGCTCTGACTGTGCGAAAAGAGAATGCAATTTAAACTACATTTGAATCTTTAGCTACAGTGGCTGCTCCAAGAAGCTGATTATAGTACTGAAGAAGAGCCAAATCCCTGACTCTGAATTCCTGTGTACACTCTGCAATAGACAACAGCTACTAGGACATAGCTACATTGTCGATTGATGCTATGTCTGCCACGGAAAGACCTGGCTAACTGCTCCTCCAAGCACCTCCCAGAAATACTGGGGGAGAGTCACCTCTGTGCTATTCCCAGCCCCAACAGAAGAACAAACACCATAGGTATTGGAGTCAATGGAGCGATGCCAACTCATACCAGCAAAGGATCTGGGGCCGTATGTTTAACAACAACGAAGATTCTTGTGCCATTCCCAGCTCAGCTGAGCAGACTCAGGTGGTTCAGATGTAGCAGGGGGCTCACTCTGATCTCATCCAGACTCGTGTAAATCAGGAATAGCTTCCTGGAGTCAATGGCATGACAGCAGTGACAATGGTGTGAGGGAAGAATCAGGCCCACTGCTCAGCCTTCAGGCCTTTGGAGCTGCCCATCCCTGGCTCAGAGTTTGCCCCTGGAGGCAGGATAGTCCTGCTCCACTCCAGAGGTTTGGAACAAATGGAACCAAAGCCAGAATTCCCCCTCCCTTGGCCAGGGACTCACCTTCTCTCTCTCTCTCTCACACACACACACACACACACACACACACACACACACACTCTCTCTCTCTCTCTTTCTCTCTCTCTCTCTCTCCTTGCTGCTCTGGTTTGCACAGGCCTGGGCTGTGGCAGTCCCCAGTGGTACTTTTATTGCTACTGTTCTCATGTATTTTTACTGGGTTTCAAGGTTTCTATGGCTCTTGTTGTTTTTATAGGAGGAATTTAATGGCCTATAATTCTCCAAGTTCAGATGCTGAGCTGAGTGGCTGTGGGCAGAAGGACCGTTCCTTTGAATGCTGTCCCTCTGGGAATAATGGCCCCACTGTTTGGGTTTATTTCACTTTCTTTTATTTAGCTTGAGTGGAGCTATCGGACCATGTGAGGAGGATGTGTGGGCTTGGTGTAACGAGTCCGAGAACACACTCGACAACCTGCAATGACTGCAGTGTGTGGGACAGCGTAGCTACACACTGTGAAGTCCAGCGGACTTGCATGGTGAGAAGCCCATGAACCCCCCTCTGCATTACTGCCCCAGGGGGTCCATTCATATGACATCATTATCATCCTGCTGTGTATCGATGCACCTAGGGCATGATCCAATGAGCACTGATGCCCAGTGGAAAGACTCCCATCGACTCCAATGGGTATTGGATTGACCCCTCTGATGCTGGCCTAGAGGGGGAAGGTTGTGTACACAGTTCTCAGAGTTAGCCTGGCTCCACACTGGCTAAGCTTATGTCTGAGGATTGGAGATGTACGGCAACTCTCTACATAGCTAGCATAATTGAGGAGCAAGATCCTCAAAAGAGTGGCTCAGAAACTGGAATTCCCATTCCAGGAGAAATTCCGTCATTCTGAAATTTGTTTTCATTGTGAATCAGAACAAAAAGTAGAAATTTAGAAATTTGTTGGAGAAAAGAAATTCCAAAAAAATTTCAGTTAGGAAACATTGCAACATTTCACAGTGATATGGTCAAAATATACATTTATATAGATAAATATATTCAAATTAATATAAGATAAGTCTAAACAAAATGAATAAAAAAAAATTGAACATTTTGACATCATCAAAACAAATACCGGGAAAGCTGAAATGATTTGTTCTAACGCTTTTTCCTCAAAACTTTCACCAACATTGCCATGTTCCCATGCAAAGCTGAATTTTCCAGCTGAAAACTGTTCCACTGACACTTTTTCAGTCAGTTCCTTTTTGATCCGATACCAAGTTCCTCTAGCTCAGATTCCCAGGGAAGAAAGGAGCGTGTGGAGCACTGGTTGTTGCCAGGATGTAGCCAGAGAGACCAAAAGTTGTCCTGTCTTGGAAGGCAAGACAGCCGGGACAGATTGGGGAATGGCAGACTGCAGCTGGCTCTGGTTGGTGTTATATCACTTTGGAATAGGTAAACAATTACTAGTTAAATATGTTGTTTGAATGTTGGGGACACTCCCTTGCCTTGTAACAGGGTGTTCTCTGTGGAAAGAGGCGATGGCCCTGGAGGTCAGATGTGTGAGCGGTAGCTCATTCCCTCAGTGAAATTTAAGATGCCAGTTGAGAGACTCAGATGAGCATTGTGCGGCGCTAGCTCTGTTACTAGTTGGTTTGTCAAGGGGCAAGACGGAGGCAGGGAAGCTCCCATTCGTGTCACTTAATGAGTGGGAAAGCATTACTGTGGGTTATTAAGCATTTGTGTACAGGCTCAGTAAGCATAACCAAGTAGCCCCATTATAATTATGGATAAACACAACACAGCCCAATGGAGCGCACTGAAGCGGGAGGAAGGAGGCTGTGAAGAAGAGTGGACCCGACTCACTCTTCCTCCCCCAACTCTTTGCGAAATGGTGGCGACATTTCAGCCAGTGGGCTTCACCCTGCAAGATGCTGAGCACTCCAGCCCTGATCCAGCAAAGCACCTGAGCACTTGCTTAGCTTTTAAGCTCAAGAGCAGTTCCACTGAAGACTATGTGCATGCTCAAAATTCTGCATGTGTCACGGGCTCAGGACCCGAATGCTGAGCACCTAGCGGGATGGAGCCCAGAGAAGGAGAGCAACGTGTAATTCTTTCTGACAGCCAAGGTGTGAAACAAACACTGATTGAACTAAGTGACCCGATGGCAAAAAGTACCTGAAGCAATGGCACTACCTGCCTCATTAGTCTCTATTGATCCAGCAGTATTTATAGGGCTTCAATCTCTATCGCATCCACGTACAAAATGCAGTCTTCAGATGAGCATAAAAAAACCTCTTGCAGTGGACTCCTATTATTATTCTGCAGCCTGGTTTTTTCATAGCAGCAGAACGGTATCAGGGGAGTGCGGGCCTGTCTCAGGGACCATTTAATGAAGCCTCAGCACTGCATTCAATAGTCTCTGAGATTCACAAACACATTTTTTCTCCTGAATGTGGTGGTAGCGCTAAAAAATAAGGCAGCAGCATCATTCCTTGCAGATCTCAAAGCACTTTGCAAAGGCCGGTGTGAATTGCTATCCTAAGATGGGGGGAATGGAGGAACAAGGGGTTAAATTCACTTCATGCAGGGGGCCTGCACAAAGCTCATGAACCACATAAACCCTCAAAAGTCCCAGTGAACAGGCTTTTGCTGGCCTTCTGCACAGGGGCGAGTAGCATGAAGGCCCAGTGCCAAAGAATGGACCATGTGATCTGTGTTCAGTCCACCGCTACATGCATGTACATGCATTGCCCTTTTGCACACATCGCTTGCATGCCACACCTCCTCCAACTGCTTTCTCTACAGTTTAGCTGCCCAATGAACATCTGCACAGCAAAATGGTCTTCTATTCTCTTCTAGTTGCCCCTAAGAGGGGGTGCACACTGGGTAGTGTCAGGAGTCTGACGGGCCACTAGGTGGCTGTGTGTGAGAATATGAGCTGTGTGGTTTTGGTTGTCTTGCATTTGTGTCATGAGTATGAATATCATCATCGTACATTTACATAGCATCTTTCATCACAAAGGGCCGTATATACACAAATTGCTTCATTCACTATCAAACTGCAACCACCGCTGGCTTGGAATGCTGCAGCTGTTTAACGGCACACAGCACCACTACGTAAGGCAGGGAGTGGAGGACAGCCTAAGTAGCTGAAACTGCAATCACTAGCATCCTTTTCTACAGCATATGGATTTCCTTGGAGGCCATCCAAAAACAACCACGCCTAACCCGGCTTAGTTTGCTAGACCTGTACAGAGATAAGATCACAGCCCAAGCAAGATGGCATGGATTTATATTCTTTGTTTAATGGAATGGAGGTTAATAGAGGAAAATCACTGCCATCTGCTAGTTGAAAAGCAACTCTGATGTAGACTGTGGGCATTATTGGAAGCTAATATACGGGTCACTTTTACAATTCAAGGGGCAATGGATTTCCATTGTAACCAGCAGTCTACCTACTGTGTGCCTTGGGGAACCCTTAAGAAAGGAACATAGCAGCAGGAGTGGTGTCCGCATGCTTAAATGAGTTGTGCATGGACACTTGATAAAACTAAAAGGCAATGAATGGAAACACTCATGCAACATGACTGGTCTGTGGAACTCCATGCCCCAAATGTATTTGAGGCAGGTATTTTTTGTTCAAGGATTAGACACATCTGAATAAGAATGGCACACGCCATCACAAAATAGAAGGTCAGCACTGAGGGTTCTCAGTCCTCACATTTCACAACAAAAGCAGAGTGCCAAATGGTGGGCAGAAAGAAATACTCCCAATGCCTGGCACTTCTACCATAGTATACCATCCCGCAATGGAGGCACAGGGTATAGAATCTCCCTCGCCCCTCCCCGGGCCAACTTTTAATCTTTAAATCAAGGCTAGAGGCATTTCTAAAAGATTAGCTCTAGTTCAGCCACAAGTTGGGACACAGTAGCGTTCACTTACACAGCAGGAAGTGGAGTTCCCTTCACTAGGTGAAGTTCTGTGGGTTGTGTTCTGCAGGTGAGACTAAATGGTCACTGTGGTTCCTTTGGGTATTAAAACCTAGGACTGGCCACTGAGAAAGACTGGCTGGCCCAGCGATCAGCTCCAAGATAGCAATTCCTGTGCTTTCTTTTGGTGTCAGTCAAAGGGAAATGCCTCAGAGGAAGATCTCCTGCTTTGTCAGCAAAGGCTCCATGTGGCAAGCGAGTATTTGAGAGAGAGTCTCAAATACAGCTACACTGTGTTTGCAGTGCTGCCATACTGGGACATTTGAGTGCTGCCTGATGTTACGTTACTGCTTTTACTAACAGCAGGAGGGCCTCAGGGAGCCAGACATGGCGCACACAGCCAAAGCTTTCCATGCTCCTCGCAAAGCCAGACGAGACCATGTTTTAGCCAGGTGACAACCAGCCAACAGCTTACAAACTACTGCCTGTCCAAGCAGGGCAGTAGTGCAGAACCAGGCTATGTGATCCATCTCTGGTCCATAGATAACTTGCTGGCAGCCTAGAAAGAGCCAGCTGGTCACATGGTGCTGGCTCCTCCTCCTTGTTCCCAGCTGTTACTACTCTTCTAGTATTATTTCTCCATGTCAGCAATTGGCATAGTTGCCACAGGGCTGTTAGTCTGGGAAGGAAGGTAGAAAGTCGCAGTTTGGAGGGCAAGTGGGTCCTGTGATTGTGCCAAGAGGGGAGATGGCCCAGGAGATCATCTCTCTATTAAGATGCAGATCCTCACCCCCACATGAAAAAGTCTGGAGTACCTTGCCATGTGCTGTACCCACGTAGATTAGAAGTAGATCCAGTTCAAAGACCATCGACCCCCAAGCCCACCTCTGGAGGCTCTGGGGTTGGTCAAAACCTGGAGGAGAAGTTTGCAAATGTCCTGTTTTTACAGCAGGTTGAATACAAATCCTGGGACACTGACGTCTAGGATTCCATTACACACAGGTTATAATCAAAGCCTCCCACCTAGCAATTCCAACTACAGTCAGTGCTTTCCCCAGCATTAACTGGGACCCATTCCTGCTTGTGGATGCTTGCTGAGCACATGGGAGAAGCCAGGCAGCACGCGTAGGGTTAACTCTCAACCACAGGAGCAGAAAACGAGGTTCCAGTTATTAGTTGATTTATTGCTCTGTCCTCAATCGGTGCTCAGAACGTGGTGTTCCACTCCAAAGCACTCAGCGTCTTCAAAGAGCAGAAGCATTAAAAATTGAAATTATAAAATAGACATGTAAATACAGTGGAGGCAAGTGGGGCAGGGAGGAGAAAAGAGGGAGCTAGCCAATTGCAGCTGGGCCTGCAGGGCATGAAGATGGCAGTGCATTACAGAGCTGGAACCTGGCTATAGGGCCGGATGGGTGGCAGCTCCAGGCAGCAAGAGAATGGTGACATGGACCTTGCGTCTCACTAGGGGGCTGAGGAGAAGCTATAAGTAGCTTCTCAGAGCAACTGAAGCTTCCTGACTAAGCCAGGGATGGGGAGCATCCCTTGGGTTTACAACTGAAGTGCCAGAGAGGCACCAAAGGGAAGAAGAGAGATGTTGACTGAGCAAGGAGAAAGAGGAACGAAAGAGGATGGAGGAAGTCAGAGAAAGAGCGAAACCGATGCACAAGCTTTCTGAGTGGATGCGAACAGCTGGAGGATCCTCCAGCAGCTGTAGCTGCAAGTGGTGGGTCAAATCCAGAGCAAGGAGAAGTCCACCCACTCACACCAGACCTGAACTGGACCCACCGTTTGACCTGTATGCATCAATGAGCCCCAACATCACAGTCACTAGTTCCCTTCCACTACGTGTGCACAGTGCCTGTGGTTTGTGGGCGAGCTCCAGAGGTGCCATCTTCTCCTCCATTGAGCCAGCAGGAGCTGTGCTGAACTTTGTTCAGCCACAAGTGACCCTAAGCACACATCACAGAACAGGCAGAGCAGACAGAAAGGGCAGCAGGAATCAAACGATGGAGGAAGAAACACACAGAGGCAACAAGGAACGCAGCAGGGAATAAGAGACAGCAAAGGGAGAGTTGAAAGCAGAAGGGGCTCCAGCTTCTTCCAAACAGTTCAGAGTTCAGGGGTGTTTGGAGCCCAGGTTTGACTTGGCCCGTCATAAAAGTAGGGGGTAATTTGCAAAAACTGGGATCTAGATCTGGTGTTTAAACAACCCCAAAGCTCAGGAAGGCTCAGACTGACATGTGGGGTCAGGTTCAGCTCCACTGGAAAGTCATTACCAACAGAGGCTCAGTTTAAGCACCTGGAAGACGCGTTGTCTGGTAGCTCTCTCAGCTCCTGGCAGGGGTTCTGGTAACTTTTCTCTGATTAAAATCAGAAATTAAAACTGGTCAAAAAATTTTCAAGCAACAAATAATTATAAACCCCCACCTTTTTCCAAACTCAAACATTACAGAGTTTTTAAGGTTCTGTTTGACAAGATGGAGAAACAAAGATGAGTCCATTTGGGGTTGATTGTTTTTCCTTTTCCCCCTCCCTTTTTCCAGCAGCCAAGGAGGAAGAAAAGCCTCTAGGCGCTTTCAGTAGAAGTGTGTGAAATATTCTGAGTCCATGAAAACCGTCTTTTCCAAATGCTGCAGGACACAAATGGCCTGTGTGTTTTGCAGTAGCGTGTTTCCGGGTTTCACCTAGCTCTGCTAGAAATGGGCCTGAGGGACAGCGCTCCAAGTCTGAGTCTCAGCCCATGTGCAGCCAGGGCTCTGCTTTGGCCCTTTACACAGAAGGGGACAGCTACCAAGTCTGGACCTGGATCCAAAGTTTGAGAGTGGCCAGATTGGGGTTGGGGGTGAGTTCATGGCTCAACTCTGATGAAAACAAGTGGAGGTAAAACCACATCAGTCTCCCCCAAACCATCTGAGATCCAGCCCTCAGGCACTGGGGACTTTCACTCTGCCATCTTTAATGAGCGAGTTCATTTCTTCAGTCAAGCAACTTCCTCTGCGGGCTGCTGTCCATACGCACGGGAACAAGACTGGTAGCTGAGACAGGCACACATAACTGGTCAGATGGTCTCTATGCTGGAACTCCGGGTTAAGGGTAGCATGTGGGAATCAAGAGCCAATAGAAAAATCCCAGTGCTTTGGTTCCCCAGGGAATGGGTACTTTTAATCCAAAGGAGCTATGTGAAGGTAGCTTCCACTCTGCTCTCACTCACTCCTCTGTCTGGCTCAGACCTCAGCCCCCACATGGGGAGGTGGGTGTGAGAAGGTGCAGGCTAAGTAGTATTAGGGAGTCTGACACGTCACTGGCTGTCTCTGCCCACTGTATACAGCCATCCCGTGGCTTGCCGGACCATGCTGCTTGACAAGCTGTGTCAGGGAGGGAGGATGGAGAACACGCCTTGGGCGTCTGACTGCAACCACCTTTGGGGTCATCCATCTTCGGGGAGGTCTGTTCACTAGGTCGACATGGATAAAGAATCCTGGGGGAGGGGAGAGACCAGGAGGAGCCACAGCATGTTTGCTAAGGTATGACTGAAAGCCTGCTAGAGACCCACAGCTGCTTCCCTGGATTAGGTGGGCAGAGGGGACCAGCTGTATTGAGAGCAGCATTTTCAAGTGTCTTTTCATTACAGCAGGCTGTGGAGCGGTGTCTGGGGACAAATCTATGGTGCTCTTATCTTTATTAGATGCAACCAGCATTGCACAGTGCTCTGCCTTCAGGCAAGGATGCTGGTGCTCAGTTTCACTAAGGGAAGATAAATTAGTGGTGTCTTCCACGGATTGAGTTATGTCCACATTGCAGGGAGGCTGGTGGACAGAAATACAGTGCAGGGATCAGGGATACAGGACAAGAAAGATGGGATGAAGGAGGGAGAGAGGAAGCAGCAGGAAGAGGAAGAAAGAGGAGGGGGTAATAACTGGCTGAGCTCATTGCCAGAGGCAGCCAGAGTCAGACTTGTGTGCCCTCCAAGCTGCTTTCAAAGCACACCACTCTCCGGGGCAACCTCACTGCTGCAGGTTTTCTGCATCCTGAGTCGCAGCATTGCTGCGCGATCCATGTGCATGGCACCAACCATCATGCCCAGCATGGAACCTAACCTGCAGTCGGGGCAGGGAACCAGACGAAACCTAGCAGTGAGAGGAGACTGACTTACCTCTCCTGCCCCGCAGTGGCTTGCACTGGCACCTGCTGACATGAGTGTTCTCAGCTGAGGTAGCTGGGCTTCGGCCTGTACCATCTGTACTCTGACAGCCCCAACAACGTAATCTAAGCAAGAGCCCCCCAAACACCAACAAATGTGACCTCATAACATCCCTCTGGGGCATTGCCAGATAATCTGCATTTTCACAGATGGGGAACTGAGGCACAGACATATTAAGGGACTAGACCAAGGTCACTCAGGGAGTCAGTAGCAGCGGTAGGAACTAAGCCCAGATCTCCTGTGTCTTGGGTGAGTTCCTTCCCCTCTCCTTATAATTGTTCCTGCAGGTGAACAATAGATCTGGGAGAGATATTTTCACACCAAATCTTTTTCAGTGAACACTACAGATACCACAACACAGCAGTGTTTCAAATTCATGGTGATACCACCCAATTGTTAGAGTTGAAAAAACCCTAAAAAATTCAGGGGGGGGGGAGATAAAAGTTTCACATTTTCAAACCAAACATTTCGATTTTTCAGGGCGAATGACTTTTCAGAGAAAGTTGGGTTTTTTTACATACAAAAAATTTAAAAGCAGTAAACAAATGCTTGAGAGCCAACCAAACTTTTTGATTGTGTCCAAGCAAAATGGTTGGTTTGACCAGAAACTGATGTTTTCCTCCCACTTTTTGACATTGCCAGTGAGCCAAAGAATCCATTAATTGCCCAGCCCTAGCACAGAACCACCGCGTCAGTTCCCTGCACCAGCTAGATTCCTACCATGAAGCATCTGACGCAGCAGCTTGGAAGTGGAGAGAGACAGAAGAAGACAGGCAGGAGAGAGCAAGTGAGTGCAAAATATGAAACGATAATTGAAAACACAGAGATAGTGGAGGGAGACTGACAGATCTGTTAAACAGCAAACCAGATGGAGAGAGAGAGAGATAAGGGCAGGCGAGGAGGCAGTTAACTGCAGCAAAGGGATGAAAGCCCACCGAGGCAGGAAAGAGAGGCAGGACCGGCGCTAGGGGTTTGAGCACCCTAGGCGGACGGCAATTTCGCCGCCCCGCGTGCTGGTCCCGCGGCTCCAGTGGAGCTGCCGCAGTGGTGCTTGCAGGAGGTCCACCAGAGCAGCGCGAGCAGCCGACCGTCTGCAGGCACAACTGCGGCAGCTCCACCGGAGCCGCCTGCCGCCCCCTCCGGCAAAACGGCGTCCACCCATTACTCTGGCACCCTAGGTGATTGCCTAGGCTGCCTAAATGGTAGCGCCGGCCCTGAAGAGAGGCCCAAGGCCTGTCTTGCAGGCTGTGCCCAGAGGAGTGGGCATTGAGCACTGCTTCACCAGAAAAGCAGAGGCCAGCAGGGGCACCGCCTGGATTTACAGAGTGGGCTTTGCTGTGATAGGAAAGGGGCTACTGGGGTAAAGCCCCCAAGCTTCTCCAGGCTGCCTCTGGGCAGACCTTCCAAAGGGAAGCATCTTGGGCAGTTTTGAGAGAGGACCCTCTCCCCATTCCCCAGGTTTGGCGCACACACACACACTTCTCCTTTCAACCATGCCGTGGGCAAAGACATCACAACCCTGCTGAGTCAGCAATCAGGCCCATCTCCTCAGAGCTGGGCTGGGCCAGTCACTATGCCTTAGATTTCATAAACATGGAGGGTGGGGAGGAGACATCCCTGCTCCATCCAGACCCACCAACTGCAGATGGTGCCAGGCCAGCTTCCCAGCATGGAGAGAGGCTGGGTTCTGGACACAGTAGGGCAGGAAATGATTTTCCTGTCCAGCAAGAATTCATAAATTTTCCAATCCTGAGTCATGACAAAAAGACAAAAATCTCAAAAATTTTCAACGAATCCACCAACCAACCAAAAATTCAGTTCAGGTCAGTCAAAAAAATTTTTTTTCTTTATTTTTGATCTTTTTCATTCTTTTTTTAAATCATTTTTTTAGTGCAGATTAAATTAAATTTCAAAATGAACAGAAATTCCTCATTAAAAAATGTCAAAATGAGACATTTCAAGAATTTTTAAACTTTTAATTTTTTTTAGATGGGAAATTCATAGAAAACAACCATTTCCCACAACCAGTTTGGTTTTAATGAAGCGGCATTTTTCGGCCGAGAGAGAGATCAAAAAACTTCCCAACGAGCTCTAGGGTCCAGTGCAGGAAGATGGAGACTGATGTTACAGCTCTGGCTGTATCATGATCCCTTTACCACCTATTGGCTCCACTCACCGTAGCAGGTGTTCCTCCTCCCATAAATAGGGTTGTACTGTTCATATCCCATGGTACCTCCGTGACAGCTGCTGAGGTGTAGATGCCTCCATGTTGGTGTTGCATTAATTTGCATACATGTTTCAGGGCCCAAAAGAATGAGGGTGATAGGGCCATTAATACAGTAATGATTCTTATTTGCCCTGCCAGAGAGAGACTTGTGGGAGAGCATAGGTCAGTGAGGGCTAGGACTGCCCTGTGGATGTAGGGTGACAAGTGGCAAACTAGGGTGAGGTGAACAAATCAGACTGATTCCTTACTTATCCAGCCAAGGCTGGTTAACTTGTTTGTATGCACTCAGGTGTTCAGTGGGAGTGCTGGACTCTCAGGAGGAGCCCCATGACCAGG
This sequence comes from Gopherus flavomarginatus, assembly GCF_025201925.1. Lineage (NCBI taxonomy): Eukaryota > Metazoa > Chordata > Testudines > Testudinidae > Gopherus > Gopherus flavomarginatus. Next base: position 55,510,428 of record NC_066625.1, on the reverse strand, counting down.
AGATTCCCGACTAACTGAAAGAGGTTTCAGTAATTGGAAAGTAGGTCAAGAACTCCCTACTCTCCCCAAGGGAGGCTGCACTGTTGAGTGGTTAGAGTAGGGTACTAGGGTTTGGGATTCCCTATTCTGCCACTCAATCACTGTGTAGACAAAGTGGGAAGGGGCAAGTTTTCCCAAGAACAGTCACTGATTCTGGGTGCCTTGGATTCTTCATGCACATCCTGAGCCCAATTCAAAGAGACGCCAAGCACTCATACTTCCTAGACTTGGGTGAGAGCTGCAGATGCTCAGCCCCTCTGAAAGCCAGGCTCCAGGCCCCCAAGGTTGGGCAACCAAGAGGTGAGGCCCTCAAAACTCATGGTTACTGTTGAAAATGCTGCCCTTAAAAGTGATGCCTCAGTTTCCCCATCTCTAAACCAGAGATAACAAAAGCTTATCCACCTTCGTAGACTCCTCTGAGTTGTTGAGATAACCCGTGAAGGGTATCATTATTCTGGGGACTCTAGCAGTCGAGAAACTATGAAGATCTACAGGTACTAACCCCACCCAACCCACCACAGCTTTGGTTCTCCATTCGCCCTAACCAGGTAAGCATTTAGAGAAGCCGCCTCCCCCCAATATCCCTACTCCAGCACGGGGAGAACAGGCTCGCTTGGCACAGATACCTGTTTTTGCCCCCCATATGTAATTTTTCTTAATTGGGAGCTTGTTAATTATCCCAATACTTTGCAGAGGAAATAAACAGCAATTAGAGAAATAAGTGGTATTTTTATTCCCTGGCAATCTCACAGCAAAGCAGCAATGCCTGACTCCCCGACACCTCCCCTCCGTACAGCCCACATGCACACATGCTCCCACCCGCTCCAGCTCTGACAGCCGAGTTCCCACCCACCCCCGTTTTCTACGGAGAAGGGCTGTGCTTTCTGTGGCGTAGGAAGCATTGCCTCTTGAAAGCAGCAGGCTGTCCCACTGTAATCTGTTTTAAAAGTCATAAATTGCTGCGAAAAGCCACTTTTCTTGTGCAGCAGAAGGTTAGAGTGTTTAAAGAGAGCACTGGATCTGTTTTTATTAATCAGAACTGCCATAAAGAAAGCATTTTAATTAACATAATTATTCCAATCGAGAAAAGCAGCCCTCACCTCATAGATACTTCTCAGACTAAAGATGCAAGCTGTCACAATCAGTCATAATTAAGTAAAGCAAGCCATCCCCCCAGCCCCCGCCCCCCCATGCTTTTTCCCTTTCTTCTCCCAAACTAATGCAGGAAACTGAACAAAGCCAGATGCCATAAATTGCGAGGAGGCTTTCCACATGATGGATTGTTAGCAGGCGGGCATTAGTGTTGAGCAGTGGGCTCGGGCCTTGGCAATGCTAGAGCACCGCAGGGTACATTTCCCATGCACGTGGCTGCCACGTCCTCCCCTTCCTCACACACACTCCCTCCTTCTCTTTGAGAGGCACAGAGCCAGACACCTCCCATGTCCTTCTGTCTGGTTCCTCTGCATGTGATATGCCATACCCTGACCTTACGTCTGCTCATCCAGGGTCTCCTCTCCTCCTTCTCAAACAAAGTTCCCTTCTGTTGCACCAGGGCGCCCCCTTCTGTTGCAGAGCTTCTATGTTGTTCGGGGGCTGGAGGGTGGCTCTCCCAGCCCTCTTCCTACACATGGGACATGGCTATGGGGAGTGTGTGAAAATCACAAGCAACTCCAAGAAGACACCAGAACTCAGGTGTGACAGCATCATATGAACTAACAACCACAATGCACCAATGCACACCACTGCCCTCTACTACATGGCCTCAGAATTGCTCAGATGGCTGAATGTCTCATGAACCCATTCACCAGGCTAGAGGCAATGATTAACAGGGTCCCTGACTGAAACAGAGATCTGCTCTCACCCACAACACTCCCCGCACAGCTGGCACAAGCTGGGACCCTCATGGTCCAAGATATCGCCTCACACAGGACCCTGGGCAAGCACCTCTACAATGCCCATTACAGCAGGGTACTGTCAGCTGTTCCAGTATCCCCAGTATTCTGTCAGCTGCTTCCAGCTCCTGCCATGCCCCAACTCTCCAGGGCTCTGCCCCTTACCTTGCTGGACATTGTGCTGGTCTCTACTCAGCACTCACTGACCAGTCTCAACACCAGCTTTATGAAAAGCTTCAAGAACAATGGAGCTTCCACGATTCTCCAGCACTAAGTGCAAACCCACCGATGCTTCCTTCTCCCCCAGACACCTGGGGCTGTTAGCACTAGTCTCTCGCAGCGTTTCTGGGTCCATGTTTCCCTTCAAGGGTTAAACTCCTGCCTGGATGGCTGAGCTGGGTCCATGTGGGGCAGAGGCAGGCTGCACCAAGCCAGCAGGGAGCCCAGAGTGCCCAGAAAAAGCACACGATTTATAGGCCGTTGCTGCCAATATGATATTGTAGTCAACAGATAAAAGATTTATTCCCTCTGAAAAAGACCAAAAAAATCCTTGCTCTGGGCCAACAGCCAGAGAGAGAGGAAAAACTAAGTGGCAACAAGCATGCGAGAGAGGAGGCAGCTGTGTTTGTGTCTGGGTTTCTCTGAGTATCACAGGCCTGAGCCAGTTTCCGTAAGGTCAAAGAGCCCGCTGGGGATGCTGCAGTCTGCCGCTGACGGACTCCTAGTTCCGATTTGCCTTCGCTACCTGCCTTCTGCTATTTGCAGTGTGAGGCATTACATAAGTACTAAGTGGGGAGGCAACAGAAGGTGCATTGCTATGGCTGTTACCACTGGGATTAAGTCAACCTGTTGCCATTCCCTCCCCTATTCAACAAGGCCCGAGCATGCAGATTGGTAGGGGAGAGCACTTGATTTTAAAAATGGCAAAATGTTGGAGCCTCTCTGTACCTTGGAAGCCTGCAGGACAAACTGAAGGTTGGTCAGTTTTAAGCAGAGTGGATAGATTTATGCTCTCAGAGCCAGATGCAAGTCTATACAGCTGCACCGATTACACTGATTTACACCAGTTGAGGATATGACCTGCAGTGTCTGCTTAAAAGAAGCCAGAAGAAAATCAGCAAGAAGAATGAATTCCCCTCTCACCCAGAGGAAAACAATAAAAAAAATCACCCATTCAAGGCATTGGTGCAATGACAAGAAATCCAGAACAAAGAACATTGAGTCTTATCCCCCTTTAATTTCAGGGGAGGGTAATCTCTCCAGAGAGGATACGGATGGAAATTATCCAGGATTGAATGAACATAACAGCCAAATTCCCTTCTCATCCAGGCAAGACTTATCCTTCCATGGTAGGGTTTCTATCCACTGATGGAGCAGTTTGATTGGAAAGCCCAAAAGTGAATGAACACACAGGGGTTTCCTTTCCCACACCTACTCTGTTAAGAAAGGGCAGACCCTCTACACTCTCATTAGATTTCATTGCTAGAGCAGTAACAGGAAGCCCAAACCTGAATTAACATGGAGGCTTAATTCTCCCAGGACAGCCTGGACCGAGGCAAACAGAATTAAGACCGAGTTCTACAGAAGTTAGCCTAGAACCTCTTCTGAATGCCCATCACTCAGGGAATTCTATAGCAGGGACAGAGTTCTTGGTGGAAATCTATAGGGATTTTCCACAAAGGTGCACGTCAGGGTTGGAATTTGTGTGACCACCAGTCAGCCATACAGGGCAGAATGGAATGTTGCCTCCTGGAAGATTCAAATTTGCTAGAATGCTCAGGACCCTTTTGGGATGGAGCTGCGTCTGAGGATGGAGCTCAAGGCACCAAGCTTTAGCCCAAGACAGCAAGCATCCAGCTCACAGCAGTCAGCCCTAGCTGCTGCCTGGTCCAGTGCTGCTGTTAGCAACTGCAGAGCATGTTGCTTTCCCTGCTGGAGGTAAGACACCAAGCATGGAGGAGGCACCAATCCATTCTTGCCGCCCATGCCCAAATGCACTTTCCATCTTGGTCTGACTCTCTGGAATGCCCAATGCTGTGGCCTGGGAAAAGATCTTGTGTCCAGACACACCCTGCCTCTTTCGGTGTCCTGGAAGGCCTATGCTATTTCCCTGGCTAAGATCTGGAAATAATTTAAACAGGGGAAGGCCCTGAAGAATCCATCCCAGGTTTTACATAAACACAGGGCCAAACCAATGCCCCAGGTCTGTTTACATTCACCCTGCACCAGCGATGGTGGAGAAGTAACTTACAATCCAGATTTAGATTCAAATGTCACAGTCAGCTCCTATCTCCATACAGAGCTGAACCAAAACCCTGAACCAAACACACCCAACCTTTACAGAGCTTCAATGGCTTGATCTGGATCCAAACTGAAGCCCATATCTTGTTTTAGGTCTACCTCTCTCCCTCCTTTTCTGGCTCCTATCACTATAGTATCTGATGATCTCAAAACCATTAATTAATTATTCCTAATAACGCCCCCCCCCCGAGATGTTGGGAAGGGTACCTATTGGGTGTCTGGGAAGTGGGCGGGCGAAGCCCGCCCACTGCTAAAGGATCCTCCCCCAGCCTAAGGGGAGGAACCACAGGGCCACAGAACCCACTGAGTGCGGGGGACAACTAAGAAAAGAACAGGGACAGGAGTGAGGTCAAAGGGTCAGAAGGAGGGAACCCAACGGGGACACCGAGCAGAGAACCCCGGACAGCGCCCACTGCTCCTCGAAGGCGTCAAGGGAGCCAGTGGACGCCGCCCAGAGGAACTCCGCCCGGATGCGTGATCGGACCATGGAGCGGAAGCAAGCCCCACAGTCACCGGAGTCTCCATCGGCCAACCTCCCCTCCCTGGTCGCGTGGATGGCCTTTTTCGCCAGGGCGAGGAGGAGGTTGACGAGGAGGTCCCGGGACTTCGTGGGGCCACGGATAGGGAGTGCATACAAAAGGAGGTGAGGGGAAACAAAAGGAGGTGAGGGGAATTGGGAAGGGTACCTATTGGGTGTCTGGGAAGTGGGCGGGCGAAACCCGCCCACTGCTAAAGGATCTTCCCCCAGCCGAAGGGGAGGAACCACAGGGCCACAGAACCCACTAAGTGCGGGGGACAACTAATAAAAGAACAGGGACAGGAGTGAGGTCAAAGGGTCAGAAGGAGACAACCTAATGGGGACACCGAGCAGAGAACCCCGGACAGCGCCCACTGCTCCTCGAAGGCGTCAAGGGAGCCAGTGGACGCCGCCCAGAGGAACTCCGCCCGGATGCGTGATCGGACCATGGAGCGGAAGCAAGCCCCACAGTCACCGGAGTCTCCATCGGCCAACCTCCCCTCCCTGGTCGCGTGGATGGCCTTTTTCGCCAGGGCGAGGAGGAGGTTGACGAGGAGGTCCCGGGACTTCGTGGGGCCACGGATAGGGAGTGCATACAAAAGGAGGTGAGGGGAAACAAAAGGAGGTGAGGGGAATTGGGAAGGGTAGTGGGGCAGACTGCCCCACTCCCTGGGAGGATGGGCTGTGACAGGCCAGGGAGCCTGCGCAGCCCGGGAACCAATCAGAAAAGGGCTTATGAGGAGCCAATCAGGGCCCAGATTGGAGGGAACTAATAGGCTCACCCATATATAAAGGCTGCCCAGAGCAGGAGTGGTCAGTCTGTCCCAGGACTTTGACAGGGGAAGGTCAGTCTCCAAGGGGGAGACTAGCACTGCGGACAGTGCAGTGCTGGGCAGGCTTGGGGAGGCTAGAAGGCTCTAGCCCATAGCTACAGGCCCTGAAGGGAAGGGCCTAGTGGGTGCAAGGGGCTGTAGGGGAAGCGGCCCAGGGGAACAGATGGAGGAGGGGAAAGAAAGAGGACAGTGAGGCTGATGCCAGAGGGTCCCTGGGCCGGGACCCAGAGTAGAGGGTGGGCCTGGGTCCCCCCCCCCTTCTCCTTGCAGTACACCCAGCCATTGGCCATAGGGAGCGGCCATTATAGACTATGCCCGATCCTTGACAAGAGGTATTAGACATTGGGGTGTGTGGTTGCACATGGTGACTGGAGTGGAGGACTGCTGATCACTGATCCCAAGAAGGGGGCCCAGATGGACTAAGAGACATTGCTGGAGGGCAGTGGCCTTGAAGAGGAGGACGCCGCTGAGTAAGGAGCAACTCGGGTCCAGCCACAGGAGCAGAGGGCAGAACAACGGATGGGACACCACCAGGAGGGGGTGCTCCACTGGAATCGAGCTAATTCCCAGAGTCACCAGCAGGAGGCACTGCGGGTGGTGAGTCCCAACCCGTTTACAGGAAGTATCATCCCTATTTTACAGATAGGGAATGGAGGCACAGACTAGGAGACTCGTCCAAGGTCTCACCTCACAGCAGAGTTAGGAAATGAACCCTGATTTCAGAAATCCTGATCTGGTGCTTCATCCACATGACAATCCTTCTCCCAGTGTATGTTGGGACAGGATGCTGGGAATTTAAGTTAGTTTAAGGTCTGCAAGTATCCAGTTTTAGTACACCTTTACCTTGATATAACACTGTCCTCAGGAGCCAAAAAATCTTACCGTATTATAGGTGAAACTGCATTATATTGAACCTGCTTTGATCTGCCAGAGCACGCAGCCCCATTTCCCCGGAGCACTGCTTTACTGCGTTATATCTGAATTTGTGTTATATTGGGGTAGAAGTGTATTTTAATGTGAAATCTGAGTATTATGTTACACTGTTAATATCATAACTTAATGTACAATATTATAGACTGTTAATTGATAGTGCTTGCCATTAAAAACTCCTTTGTTTTTAAAAGATGGTTCTGATTTGATGGGTCCATCCTGCACTGTGAAGGGCCATTAAAAGTGCTCATGAAATTTCATTAATGATGATGCAATGTCACAACACAAGTGTCACAAAGCCATGCTGCAATGTATTCTGGCATGTTCTAACACACAGATTGCTGGGAAGACAGAGGATAAAGGGACATGCTTAGGGAGTCCAGGCCACACAGCAGAGCAACAGCGCTATGCTGGGGGGAGAGAGGCAGGCAGCCAGGTGGCAGACTGGGCTTATTGCAGGGTACAATATGGTTAGCTTCCATGGTGATTAACAGTATTGTGCATGGATACAAACCATGACACTAGCTTGGCATGTGTCAGAGTGTGACACTTACAGAAGTGAGCTGGGATTCATGCTCTATTCCCACCTGCCTTCCCCCACAAATAAAATCTCAAGGAAAACGCGACTCCAAGTCTCTGTGGGTAGAGCTGGTTGGGAATTTTCCAAAGAAATGGTTTTTAAATGCAAAGTGCAGTTTCTGGGGGAAATTAATATTGCTGAATTTATTTGGTTTTTCAGTGGGAAAAATCTAAATGAAATATTTTGTATTGGGCTGAGTCAACCCAAAAACACTTTGCTTTGTTTGGCCAGATCACAACATTATTTGGTTTTGGGTCAGTTGGACACTGAACTGTCCCCATCCCCCGAGCTGCTGTGTTTCCTCATATTTGCATTCCCCTGTAAGGTCTGGGTTCCTTAGGAGGGCTACGTTTCCTATGATGCACCACAGTCTCCTCTTAGGTTGAATGATGGCACTGCATCATGGGAATCCTCCTACTAAGGTGCAGCGTAGGAGATGTAATCTGGCCTGGGAACCCAGACCATAAAGGACAATGGGGGTCTGAGTCATCATGGCAGCTCAGTTGGACACAGTCAAACCAAAATGAAACTGACATTTCTCAAAGAAAATTTTTCAAAACTTTCTATTCCATGAAAAATGTTGCTATTATGACTTTTCATCCCAAAACTGGGACAAAACCAAACGTCAAAACATCAGAATTTCTCATGAGATGGAAATTCCCCTTTTCAACCAGCTCCGTTTCAGAGGGTCTGGAGGGGAATCTCTGGATATCAAATAACATGCCCTGCAGATGGTCTCCATCTCTCATGCACACTCTTACAAGACTGACTGATACTGGCTTGTCCAAGGGAATGAGACTGCTGGGAAGAGGCTGTGATGCAGTGGGAATGGCAGAGAGAAGTTCTTATTGGTGAAAGGGAAAACAAAGGCATTGCAAATTAATTGCTACAAACACCCCAGTGTCTGGATCCAGCCCAAGATGGTGGAAATACCCTAAGATCAGCTAGCAAGATTTTTGATACCACTAAACATAAATGCTAGCCTTTGGTCTCATTCAACCTTGAATCCAAACTCCCAACCCTCACCGAAACCTAATCCAGACCCACATCTGAACATGGACCTCCTTGGCACATCTCTAGTTAATACATCTTATTCTTTACACCTTCAACTGCCCTCATGCAGACCCCATCCCACTGAGGGAAAGATACCCTTACTTCTCTTCAGCTTCAGGACCAAATGCGTGAGTCAGAGAGATGGGAGGTGGATAACAGAAAATGTCTGGTGTGCTGGATTTGAGTGTGCGTGTGAGAAGGGGTTGTGTGCAGTATGTGCAGGGCGGGGTGGGGGTTGTGTGTGAAGTGAAGGTTATGGAGTCCGTTGGCAATGGAACAGAGTACAGTACTCTGGAGCTGAGAGCATGTGTAAGTAGCACACAGCCTCTCTGTTAGCGGAGGGAAGCGGGGCTGCATGGCATGTGAGGGGATTTTACCGGCATGTGTGGGATGATAGGTGGTCTTTTAATTAAATGGGACCAAATAGCAAGACTTGGTCAGGACCAGGATTTGGCCTTGGTGAGGAGGCTCCTGAGGCCTGTTTCACCCATTCTATCTTGCCCAGGACAGGGGCAAGACACTGTGGGGGGAACAGCTACGTAAAGATTGGGCCTGGTTTCTGTTCACCTGGTGCTTTCCCCACTCAGGACAGAGATGTGGCATGGGCTATGCAATCTCCTTCATGTCCAGGAGCGGCGCCAGGGTTTTTGGCGCCCTAGGCGGGGGTCCTTCCGCGCTCCTGGCAATTCTGTGGCGGGGGGGGGTCCTTCCGCGCTCCTGGTCTTCAGGGCACTTCAGCGGCGGGTCCCAGAGCGAGTGAAGGACCCGCCGCAGAATTGCCGCCGCTGACGCAGAGCGCGGAAGGACCCCCCGCTGCTGAATTGCCGCCCTCCCAAATCCTGGTGTCCTAGGCGACCGCCTAGGTTGCCTAAATGGAAGTGCCGGCCCTGTTCATGTCTGTTCTATATATAAATCTGTGTCTCTCATTTCATCCAGGGTATTGCAATTCCACTAGCTCTTTAATCCCCATCATAAACCTGTCTCTTTCCTCGAAAGAGACCCAGGTTGATAACACTACATACCAGGACAATGGCTATTCCTCCAGCCTCTCTTCCTCCCGCCACTGTCAAATCCAGCAGCAGCACTGGGGCTCCCCAGTCTCCTTCAGAGAAACCATTTCCTCACAAAGACAGTCCAGGTGCTCTCACCTCAGCAAGGCAGAAATGACAGCACTGCTTAAGACGGGAATGGCCCAAGTGGAAGGTGAGAAAAGCCCTTAATTGCATTATCTACATTGCAAGAGCTGGTGAACGCCCCCAGGCCCCATATCACAGCCCAGTCAAGTGGCTACCATGCCTGGAACTTGCTACTGGACCTTCCGTTAAGCCTCTTTCCCTGCCTTCCCTTCATACCTATAGTGAGACGTTCCCAGGACGTGGGGAAGTTACAACAACAGCAGAGTGTAATGGCACAGTTCATGTAGGACCTTTCCCTGGCTCGAGAGAGATACCAAATTCCTTCTCTCAGGCTCCATAAGGGACCAGCTGTCCTTCCCACACAGTTAAGTGACGTCACTCGAGCTCCTCCCAGCCTGGCCCCAGAGGACAGGAGGACTGGGGAAGCAGTTCTCTAAATCCATCACTGTAAAACAACACAGCTGGGTCCCGTAGAATAGTCAGATAATAACCTAGTTCCCCTGCCTGGACCAAGAGCAATCTCATCTGCCTGTACAATAGCAAGGGACATCCTAGGAAGATAGCACTGGAGACTGGAAATCTGAGGACTAAAGGACATCTGCGAGGGTGATGCAAGTCTCCAACTATCTGAAGAGCAGAAGTCTTAAAGACGGCGGGAAGTTATTTAGGGAGGTGCTGTGCAAGGGAGGATGTAATACATAGATTCAGCAACTTTAAGGTCAGAAGGGACCATTATGATCATCTAGTCTGACCTCCTGCAGAATGCAGGCCACAGAATCTCACCCACCCACTCCTGTAACAAACCCCTAACCTATATCTGAGTTATTGAAGTCCTGAAATCGTGGTTTAAAGACTTCAAGGTGCAGAGAATCCTCCTGCAAGTGACCTGTGCCCCACGCTGCAGAGGAAGGCGACAAAGCCCCAAGGCCTCGGCCAATCTGCCCTGGAGGAAAATTCCTTCTCGCCACCATATATATTATTAGGATTAATTTTTTTTTTATGGTCAGTACAGTAGTGTGTACTAGAAATCTGAAAACTATACTAGAGCCAAATTCAGGTGATAGGAATTTTCCATTATTAAAATTCGAAGCTACTCACAGCAAGGTACACCTCTGCCCCGATATAACGCTGCAAATCCACGGGTATCCACTTTATATCCGCAGATGTAGCTATCCATGGACTATTTCTGCAGATAGCAGGTGGATGTGGATACAAATTTTGTATCCGCGCAGGGCTCTGATAGTAAGAGCTGGGTAGGCAGCTGTGAGGAACCATGGCACAGGTCCTCCACCTGTCCTGGGCAGGAGGTCTGGGGGGCAGGAGCACTGGGCGGGGGGCTGCTTGGGTCCCATGCTAGGGCAGGTGGAGGGTGTGCCGTGGCTCCACACAGCCTGGGCTTTGGGGAGAGCCCAGTGTGGGGAGCCTGGGTCTCTCCACCTACCCTGGGTGCAGGGTCTGGGGGGCAGGGACACTGGGCAAGGGGGCTGACATATTTGGCAGGGGGCTGGCGGCAGGGACACAGGTTGGGGGATGCTCAGGCTCCCCTGGGAGAGAGGCAGCTCTGAGCCACCGCCTGGCCACTGTAAGAGCCGGGCAGGGCAGCTTTGGGGAGCCACGGTGGACCTTCCACCTGCCCTGGATGGGGGGCCCAAGCAGCCCACAGGCAGCCCCACAGGTCTCTCCCCACCCCCAGCCAGGCCAGTGTGGAGCCTAGCTGGGGAGCCGTGGCGGCCCCTCCTCCTGCCCCTGGTGTGTGTGGGGGGGTATGAGATCAGCCCTCAGCCATGTCCCCACCCCCCAGGCTCCATGCCCAGCTGAGGACAGGTGGAGAGTCTGCAACTCAGCGCAGGCTCCCCACAGCTGCCTGTGGCTCTCCTCAATCGGGTTCCAGAGGGGGGATGCCACAGGCCAGCCCCCAGTGTACAGTCCTGCAAATCCACCAATATCTGCAGATAATTTTTGCGGCTCTCGGATCGGATGCAGATACACATTTGTGTATCCCTGCAGGGCTCTAGTAATGGGAAGAAATTAAGAAAGGAGAAGTTTAGGCTGAATACCAGGAAGCAGCTTCCCCAAAATGGGATTCATTAGGCTCCAGGGCAGCTGCCCAAGGGAAGAGCTACATACACCTCTATCTGGATATAACGCTGTCCTTGGGACCCAAAAAATCTTACTGCGTTATAAGTGAAACCATGTTATATTGAACTTGCTTTGATCCATCAGAACGCGCAGCCTTGCCCCCACGGAGCACTGCTTTACCACGTTATATCAACAGCTACATGAGCGGTGCCATTTGGGGTGGCCTGCGTTTCAATCCCAGTGCTATATATATAGATGTGGGTCTTTGATACACAGAGACATTTTTTACTATGACAGTCTGCAGTTTCCCCTTGCGGGGGGGAAAGGAGTTTAAATTTTAGTATAACCTTAAAAGGAGACTAGTAAGGCAGCTTCCCCTTAAATTTTTGAAGTGACAGTTTAACTCACTGTATATTACAGCTAGTGATGGACAAGCCTCAGAGAATTTAGAGTTTGGTTCAGAGAAGGAGCCACCTTAAAAGCAGCTGCTATACAGTCTTCTGAGTCAACCCCTCAGCCCCCCATGCACTGCCCAGGAGACCACAAGTGGGTGACAATATTTTGATTTCAAAAATGTCAAAATGTTTCATTTAGATTGAAAATGACAAAATGAAACTTGGACATTTCCAAAAATCGAGATTTTGGGGGTAGGGGGGAGATTACTGTTCCGAAAACCTTTCAATTGGTCGTCCTCTCTGGGATGAAACAAACATTGAAATTTCCCGTAGGACAGAAATTCTAAATTTCCCTCAACTCTATATTTACACAAAGGGCCTCAAATGGGCCTCTGGTTTTATCCACCCAGATAATTACAGGTTCTGTTGGGGTCATTTAGACCTCAAACTCTGATGTGCACGTGGAAATAGGCAGTTAAACATCAAAAATCACATTATTTGTGGCCACAATTACTTGCACCTAGAATAACACAAGCGGCAGATTAAGAGGTGGCTTCTAGCTGTCAGGCTTGCAATCTCTGTTATATTAGCAGGATGCCATGTTGCTACATACCCCAGTGTATGCATATCTACATGCAGCTGCAAAGAGATTATTTAAACAAATGAATTCCTAGAGTGCATGTCCTTATGGAAACTTAATTCTGAAGCCTAAAAGGCCCAAGAGCCGCAGCAGCAATCTCAGGAGATTGCAGCAAAGTGGCTGAAAATAGCTACAATTAGCTGGCTTTTCCCAAGCTCCAGCAGCTGGAGAGGCTCTGACAGACGTTTGAAAACACTCTCTCTGTGGGGTAAGCAGGCTGCTGGGCCCTCTGAAGAGATCAATCAGTGCTCTCACAGCATGCTGCACCTGTGCACACACTGCACGGCCTCTGCCATTTCCATTAGCCCTTAACACTGGAGGGCACTTACATGGCAAGGGAGAACACCTTGAGACGGACTCCAGCCACTTGACACCTCCACTAGAAACCGGCATCATCAATGTCCTCTCCTTCCTAGGGACATAATCTATGCTCAGCTCCACAGAACAGAAAGTGATGGGGAGGCTGAGACCTGGGCTGAGGCCTTACTGTCAGGAAAGACAGCAGGAGTTCATGCTCTGTTACCCAGGCAGGAAGAATTTGCACCTTGCCATGCTGCATCTATGGCCCCAGATTCTCCCCTCAATTGCGTTGGTGTAAGCCCATTGCTTTCAATGGCGTTTACGCTTGACTAATTCGAAGATGCATGACGCTGGGTGGTAAAAGCCGTGAGGAAGCCACTAAGCCGATTACCCTTCTTGGAACCAGGACGATTACCATAGGCACATGGAACGTGAGGACCATGTACGAGTCAGGAAAGACGGTGCAGGTTACACCAGAGTAGATGGAGAATCAGGCTCATGGTGCCCAGACATCAGGACTGCCAATGAAACCTCATGCCCAACTTACTTCACTGTTGTGAATGATGGAAACTTGAACTAAGTGATCTTTGGCTCCTGTTTAAGAAACATCAACCACCTCAGCTAAAGGGGGATTTGTTTGTGCTTCCCCATTTTAAAGCTTATATCATCTGTGGGCCTCCAGCCATGAAAAATGACAGTGGCATAACACGAACAGGTCTGGTGTTCCTTGCAGTGGGGAGCAATAGTGATACATGCATGCACATCTGTTACAGTACAGAGCATGAGAATGGAAGGGAAAACCTGCTTTATATTTGGATACCAGAATGGCAAAATTCAGCTTGTGAATTTTTTTAATAGTGGAAGAAAGAGAGCATTAGAGGGGAACCTTAAAGGCAGTTGAGGAGTGGAACTACAAGATAGCTGATGAGTGGGATTTACTTTTATGTACTGCCTTTTATTTGATAGCTTGATAGAGCTGAGATCTGGCTCTGCCTGTATTTGCAGGGAATTTCCATGCTGTATCAGTGCTCACAGGAGCTAAGCATGGACACAAAATCTCCTGCCCTCGTGTGTGCTTTGAAAAGATGGCACCCAAATAGAGTTTTTGCAGTCAGCCTCCTGTCTTGAGTTCAAATCTCAGAACTGCTCCCATGCTAGGACTGGAAAAACTACTTTGGACAGAATAAGGATTGATCTAAACTTCCACCTAAAGTGAAACCAAATTTCAAACACACCTCAGAGAGTTGGGGGGGAGGGGGGAAAAGAGCACAACTTTCTGTGCCTGCAATCACGCAAAGTAGCACCACTCATTATTCTCTGTGTGCATTGTAGCAATTGGTGTGGTTACTCAGACACAGTTACCTAATCATTTCCCATACAGGCAGTATCACGTGATTCAGACTCACTATTTTAAGCTTCACCATATAGCTTGGTCCTACTCAGTTGTAGTAGAAGGAGCACTTCTCCTAAATTTTCAGCATGAACAAGTCCATTATATTTCAGCAGAAGCATGTACATAAAGACACATGCCAGCAAGTATCAGTCTTACAACTGGGGCCGGTCAAACATTTTCCAGCTAAACAGTTTTGACAGAAAGCTGTGTGTTCACCTGAACAACATTTTTCATGGTATGTGGCCCCAGATCGATGTCATATCCCATGATGCACTGCAGTCATGTAACTGCCATGTTCCCCTAGTAAAGAGATGAGACTGTGATGCATCTTGGGAGATGTAGTCCAGCCAGGAAGCCCCAGACCACAGGGGAGAATAGGAATATGAGGCACCCAAATGATAACTCCCATGAGGAACCACAGAGGCCTCTCAGAATCAAAATGCTTCAGATTTTGGTTTTTTATCTATTTTTTCTTTCATTTGCACTGAAGTTTTCTGCAGAAAAAAAATAAAAAAAAATAAAAAAAACTTCAACCAGCTCTGATCCTGACATACTATTAAAAAAATTAAATAGAACACAACAAGAGGCCTTACATGGGACTTACCCTAGGAGGTTGTACACCAGCAGACACTGGTGTCCATTAATATTCTACCCTTGTGTGGCAGCTGTGACAATGACTCTACTGGAAGTATCAGAGGGTAGCCGTGTTAGTCTGGATCTGTAAAAGCAGCAAAGAATCCTGTGGCACCTTATAGACTAACAGACGTTTTGGAGCATGAGCTTTCATGGATGAATACCCACTTCCTCAGATACTGGAAGTAGTGCTCTCTGCAACAGAGACCTGCATTTTAGAATGTGGCTTGGTCTACAATTGAGTATTTGCACTATCCTACATTATTGCAGGCTGCATCATAGCTTGTGGCACAGAAAGGTTAATGAGGGGCTCCGAAGTACCTCCACCCGGTGTGGAAGGCACATGGGAATGCAAGGAGGAGCTATCAGCTAGTTCGCCTGAAGTTCCAGGAGAGACCTTAATGAAAATTAATTTGTTGGTCCCAGCGTCTCCCTCAAGTAGTCAACTACAGTTCCCAGGACTCCACAGAATACAGAGACTTCGTCTCCCAACATCAATTGCTTTCTCTTGGGCACTGTGAAATATAACTAGTCCACTATTTAAACAGACACATTGCAAGAGAAGATGATGGTGCAGTGTATGGATTAAAAGCAATTTATGAAGGTTGCTTCTAACCCACATACGTGCCTCCATGGACTCTAACATTTCATCCCTTTCCTCTCTGTTGAAAAAGATTTCTGAGCCAGGGCACCATTTGGATTAGTAAACCCTTGAGAAATGCCCCGGGCAGGAAGATTATTGGTGGGGGCATTTAATGGGTCTAGTTTGAAGAATGTTGTGTCTAGGGCTCCCATTTACATTAACATACATCAAGCTAGCCCTGTTTCTCTGAATGGTAAATATAGTCAAGAGCCTTTTATCCCAAAGGACTTTAAAAATGACACTTTATCTATTAGAATCACTTTACCCACCACAGCAATGAAGCCACAGAATAGCGCATGGTGGCTGTTGCCTAGCACGCAGCAGCACTACACAGCACTAGGGTCAGGAAGTGAAGAGGACACTATATTCAGCTGAGACTGCATGAGGAAAATGCATACTCCTAGGTAGAATGCAATAATCTAGATTAGAATTGGACTAGAACCCTGGAAGTCAGACCTTTACTTCTCCCTTCCTCAGTTATAACTAGAACGGGGTTCTCAAACTGGGGGTCGGGATCCCTCAGGGGGTCATGAGGTTATTGCATGGGGGGTTGTGAGCTGTCAGTCGCAACCTATCCTAGACCCTGCTTGCTTCCAGCATTTACAATGGTGTTAAATATATTAAAAAGTGAAAATTTATAAGGGACGTTGCACTCAGAGGCTTGCTGCATGAAAGGGGTCACCAGTAAAAAAGTTTGAGACCCACTGAACTAGAACCTGTCAAAAATTAAAGCCTCTTTTCACAGAGATTCCAAATTGTTTTCGCTTCCAAATGTTCAAAATGGACCCTTTGTGGTTTTTCTAGAATTTTGAGCTTTTCCCCAAAACATGTTCAAAACGTTTTTCAATTTATCAAAATCAATTTGCTGTGCTGCTTGAGAGTAAACAAGATTTTGGTAGCCATATGTAGATAAAGTTCAATTAAAAAAAACAAGTTAAATAAGGTTTGGGTTTTTTTTTTTAATTAAAGAACTTACCTTTTATTTTGAAAAACAAAAGAATCAACTGTTTTGTATGAAATGCTTCATTTTGTAAAAAGCCCATTTTTTGATGAAAAATCTCTACCCTCTGAAAGTTTTTGACTAGATGTAGGTGTTACACACACTCATTCTGTCATACCAGACATTAGGTTGCAAACTCCCAAGTAAGGACTGTTCTGCAGAGCACCAAGCACAATTCTGGGTGCGGACAAAACACATCAAGTACAAATAAATCTTGAAAAAGTGCCATGGGTTCTTTGGTGACTCAGACCTTTAGACTTTAAGGCCAGATAGTACCATTGTGATCATCTAGTCTGACTTCCTGCACATTGCAGGCCACAGAAGCTCACCCATCCTCTCCTGTAATAGGCCCATAACCTCTGGCTGAGTTAGTAAAGTCCTCAAGTCTTAATTTAAAGACGTCCAGTCACAGCATATCCACCATTTATTCTAGTTCATACCAGCAAGTGACCCATACCCTACCCTGCAGAGGATAACAGACACACTGGTGATTTTTTCTTATCTGACCTGGGGAAAAATTCCTACTCAATCCCAAATATGGTGACCAGTTAGAACCTGAGCATATGGGCAAGACCCACCAGCCAGACACCTGGGAAAGAATTCTCTGTAGTAACTCAGAGCCCTCCCTATCTAATGTCCCACCTCCGGGCATTGGAGATATTTACTAAAAGCAGTCTCAGATGTGCCATATGGCATTGTGGGCAACCTTATCATGCCATCTCCTCCAGAAACTCATCAAGCTCAGTCTTGAAGCCAGTTAGGTTTTTGGCTCCTATTGCTCCCCTTGGATGGCTGTTCCAGAATTTCACTCCTGATGATTAAAAACCTTCCTCTAATTTCAAGCTTAAACTTATTGATGGCTAGTGACAAACTGCCAGAACCTCAGTTTTCCATCTCCTCCAAGAGATGACGCCTCCAGCGGCACACTTCCTCTTAGAACCATGCTGAGGCAATGGTTGAGAGAAATGCCACATACTGAACCACACACCACAGCACTTTGGGTTTCCCATTACTTTGCATCCTACAGCAAATGCCCTCTTGCAGCTCTCACAGTTTGGTATAAACTCTCACCAGAAATCATGCTAGCTCTTGCATGATGCAGAGAGAGTTAAGCCATCTCCCCACTGTAGGTGGAATTTGTGTAAGCTCCCAAGTATATGGTTTTAGATCCTTCCAGATTTAGTTGGCATGAGTCCCTGGACAGGAAATGACAGAGTGGGAAGAAGGTTCCATTAGATCAGTTGGTCCAAAGCTGCAGTCTGCGACCAGCAGCGATCCAGAGGACTTGTTGGCGATTTGTGGAGAACAGGTCAACATAGGCATCTGACAGTAGTCTTCGTAGCGGAGTATGCACATGTGACTAACTGTGACAGAAGGTGAACACCAGTATTCTGAATAACTGCACTTGGAAAACACATGTAGGGTGATGTTATACACAGACACACACACGAGTTGGGAATGGGACACAGTTAAGATGACTCTTCCAAAACTATCCTGGCAATCAAGCAAACAAGATGCACAATGTTAAGTGACTAGGGCTGAGCACAAACACAGTTACTCGGTGGCTGACAGTGACTGTACTGAATGAGGACAGAAAGTGCAAGGCCAGTAAGTAAAATGAGTTTACTTGGTAGGTAAGTGTCCTGCCTTATATGGAGCTATATTTAACAAAACACAGCAATGAAACAGTGTTCTGCAAAACCCCAGTCCAGGGACCTGGGCATAATGCAGATAATAAGACTGACAAAGGCAGGCAGCGGTACCCTGTGCACATAGCATTGTACAAATACATAAGATTAATGACCAGGGTGAAAAGTTGATAGTTGGGTGACAAAATGGAGGCCAACGTATTCAATCCATACACTGAACATAGGGTGACCAGACAGCAAGTGTGAAAAATCAGGACAGGGCCTGGGGGGTAACAAGCACCTATATAACACAAATATTGGTACTGTCCCTATAAAATTGAGACATCTGGTCACCCTAATTGGACAATATACATAAAACAGTATTGTGTGGTATGTCATAGGTAAAATACTCCTTTGGGCAGAGCCCTGGCAGAGACAATTAAATGAGCCAGTCAAGGATCTGGTCGTAACCTTTACCATCAGGACCATGCATGTATGTGCACACATGATCAATGATGCAAGCTGTGACACGTGAAAATTGCTGTCTAGCAGTTTTTACATGCAAAGAAGTCTGGCTTGCTCACACACACACACACACACACACACCTTGTCCTCGCTCAGGAAGCATTTTACAATCTGCACATACCCAAATATAATGCCTTAGCCTGTTCAAGAGAGAGCTAGAAAAGATTCCAAGCGGCTTAACATTCATCAAGCTTCTATCTCCTGCTCTCATTTGCAAACATTCCCATTCCACAATCTATGCTCCCCCTGAGATAATCAAGCCCCAGTGATTTCCTCAGAAACGCCTCCTATTCATAAACTTGGGCAATCCAATAGAAAACAATGATCATATGACTTGGTCACCACACAGTTACTTGAACCAATTAGTTTGTGACAAAATGATTCACTGAACAATTAGTAACAATGAACAAATCTGAGAAAATCATGGCTCCTTGGTGGAGAGACCAAAGAGGAAAAGGTGTGGTGTATTAAAAACTTGTGTTAAAATTACAAGCTATCACTTTAAATGTGAGGGGTTTCCTGGTTCTGCTTGCACACTAGGGGGCTCTGTAGCAAAGTGTGCAATCAGGCTCTTTCAGCAGTCAGTCTGCAAAGAACAAGCCTAACACAGCAAGGTGGGTTGAGTTGTTTCTCTCTGCCTTTGTGAACAGCCTGTTTTCTCTCTCAGTTTTTGATATTTTTGTGCTAAGGTTCTGGATTTCAAGAAATAATGTTATGCTGAAACCTTCCAGATGAGTAAGTTTATGTTTTATCTAACTTCTGTTTGTAGGCTATGAAAAGAACAAAAGGACTAAATTAGTCGAACAAATTATTTGTAGAGCCCTGGAAATCTGCAGATATCCACTTTATATCCACAGGCTATGTTTGCAGATTGGATGCGGATAAAAAAAATCTTGTATCCGCGCAAGGCTCTAATGATTTGCAGTTTGTCCAGCTCTACTTAACATCCTGAGACTCAAACCCTTTCACTGGTAAGAGACCTGACAGCGGAGCTCTCTCAAACCACTTTTTAAAAAATTTAAATGTATGTATTTATTTTAGGGGACCACAGGGCCCAGATTCACAGAGGTATTTAGGCACTTAACTTCCACTGAAATCAATGGGACTTAAACACCTAACTATCTTTCAGGATGTGGGCCTACGTGTATGACTGACATTTCAATGACCGCGTTCTAAGGCAGCCGGTGCTAAGAATGGGCTGCCAGCCCTCAGAAGAATCCAAACCTTTGAGAGGATCTGGTTAATATCAGTTACAGTCTTGTTAGCTAGTGACTCAGACCTCTAGGAGACAGAGATTAGATCTCTTGAAATTCACACACATCAGACATTTGTACTCCCTGGCCAACCACTATGCTGGTCTGAATTGCTTCATCAGCAGATTCATCAGCACAAATTATTTTGATCAAACAGAGAAGCTTCTTGACAGCAATCCTAGATCCTCCTGTCACAGAGAGACATCAACAAGAAATAAGCTAAAGCAATTGTTCCTGTGAGCATACACTCCCAAGCAAAGAATCTGGCATGAGGAATTTAAATCACATGGGAAACATAAGGAGACCCATCCAACTAGATCTGTGTTAAAAAGGAGGGAAACGGTTGGCATTGAACGAGCTAGATTTTTAGAACAGATAACTTGACCCTATAAGCTAAGCACAAGCCTTGGTGCACCTCTAGGAGCAACCAAAGAAACTGTGAGCTCAAATTTCTAGTATCCTAGATCTTCAGCTGGTAAAGCTCCCGTGAGTCAATGGAGCTGCTGTGAAACTACACAAGCTGAGGATCTGGTCATAAGGGTTTAATTATCTAGCATCTCAGAGCCTTGCAAGTATGCTGAAGACTATATTGGATAATAAGCACATCTTCAGCTAATGGCATCCCAGCTAAGGGGCAAGGTTATGATACATCAGTCTAGCTAGACAGCGCCAGGTTACACCATTAGCAGATATGCATATTTTTGAAAGTCTTAGAATCCTTGTCACTACAGCTATTTTTCTCATTAGCCCATTATACACCTCACAGTAGTTAATTCAGCAAGTGCCATAGATAGTTCTGCCTGCATGATATTCCTTGCAGAGAAAATACTTTTCAGACTCACACCCTTAGGGGGCAGTTTGCTGCACAGCAGTGAAGTGCAGGATTCATCAGGATGGATTTCATGGTAAGTACAACTAGAACTGCATACAAACATCTCAGCTAACCCTGAAAGCCGCCCCTGTTGGCCCAGGCTTTTCTGGGCAATGGGATGAGTAGTAGAAGAAGTACGGTTGGTTTTGGACCCTTATGCTGGAAGCAGCAGTGAAGACCGTATTAATAGCTGGGAAGGTTTTATTGTGGGAAGCGTCTATTTTTAAATGCCTGGGATGCGCTAATCCTCGAGATAGGAACAACCTGAAGTACCTTTATATACATAGACCCATCTGCCACATCAAGAGACCACAATCATGGTTTTCAGGCATTATATTTCATTGACATGCACCAGGGCCCATGAATTCCAATCCTCAGGTTTAAGCAAGAGGTTCCCAGCATGCCTAGTTGCTCCATGTTGCAAACCATGGCAAGACACAAAAGATCCTTCCAGCCCACTTGCAAGAGGAAACTCCCATTCCAAAGTGTTTAACTCTCAAGGCCCTGCCTTAAGTCAGTTTTTCTATGTCTTTTGCTGTGGCTTGCTCTACTAAGCATGCCCAGACCCAGAGGGTGGCTGAAGTAGTGTTAAACCTTGGAGTGGTTCTGCATTCAGCCTTGTGATAAATTAGCCAGAGATTCAGGCATTTCATGCAGCTGCCTTTCCCTCTGCCAGCATGACAATGTGATTAATTTGCAGTGTAGATTAAGCTCATTTATCACAGCCATGTGACTGCCATGTAGCCTGAAGAAAAAGAGAGTGAGGGAAAGGGGCAGAGAGGAAGCAAGAGAAGAAAAAAAGGCAGGAGCCACCTAGGGAGAAGAAAGCCAAATTCAGGGCATCTCCCAATAATACTGTTTGCGACAGTAGACTGTGGGTAACTATGCTGAGGAAAAGAACCCAGTGTGGGAGGGGAGCTTTATCTCTGCTAACACACATGGTGGGACTTGTAAGAGCTGTGAAATGGGAGGATTGTAAGAGGATTTGGGAGATAGAAGCAGTGAGCCAATTACCATACTTGGGGAAAGAGAAGAACATGAAAAGATGATGGAGGAACCTGTGACTCTCCCCATCACTTCCTTCTTCATTGTCTTTTCTACCCTCTCCCTTCCTTGCCTCTCTCCTGTTCCTCTTTCTTGGAGAATGTTCTACCATTTTTTCCATGCCCCCTTGAATATACGCATATGCACACACGCAGGTTCTTCTCACCCTGGCTGGAGGCAGCTTTCGAGTACTCCGAGTTTTCAAGCATCCTGGCTCCACAGTTAACTCCTTGCTGCTACTATGCATGAGATTTCCCTTGAACCACTTCCAGTACCTGAAGGACTTCAAACTGCTTCCAATTCATTTATGCAGCAGCTTGCCAACAAGCTAATGCCAGCTCATGAGGAGGAGCCAGATTTTGCTCTTATACCATGTGCTACTCTGCTGAAGTCAATGGAGCGGCAGAAGGTGCAAATCAGGGCAGGATTTGGCCCTGAGTGTTTAGGGAGATTATGGACTCAGTGAATCTGAGATTTAAGACCTCTGAAGGGCCACATGCCAGCTACTGCAGGCACATTACAAAACTTCTGTTATACCACTGTGTCTGCCCTGGAGGAATCTCCAGGGAGGGTAGCTATACCTGCTCAATGTTCATTCAAAACTGGGCTTCCTAGTGCACCTCAGTCCTGAGGTGGAGACCATCCACTCACAGACTGTGTTCCCTCACAAACTGGTGAATCTCCACGTGGCTTCACTGGCGCAGATCCCAACCTAATGGCGCTGTGAGGGCTGCAGTGTTTAGCTCTTTGGAATCTTGAAGCAAGCCAGCTTCCACATCTGCAGCCTCGGCCCTTTGCAGAGTTGGGAGTCAGACCCAGATCCCCGGGTCTCCAGAGTTCGGTGATCTTGAGATCTGGTTTTTTTGAGTCCCATTTCTATTTCCAAGTTGTGTCACTGTTACACCAGACACCAAAGGTTAGACTCATTTGTCACTGAGGTCTGCAGCTATTGGGAGCCTTCTAAGCCTTAGCCAAGTACCAATAAAAAAGCTCCCAGTTTCATTGAGGACCATCCCTTGTGCTGAATGTCAGCAATACACTAAAAACCTCTCAGAGTCTTGATCCAACATGCTGTGGGTCTCATGTATTGCCTGGAATGGTTTTTTCAGGACCTGTCTTTATTTTGGTTGTTCTCAAATCTGTGGCGAGGCACCAAAGGGAAGTGGGAGGGGAATGTCCCTTTATTGGAGATTATGTTATCAGTGTTGCTAGGTCAACAGGTCTAGCAACCAGTTTTGGATTGACACTAAGGAGAACAAAAAGTCCCCATCAGGTTCACCTGTGGTAGCTAGATTAATGGGAAAGACACACTGAGCTACAGTAGTAGTCTCTTGATCAAGCACAAGGATGCTGGAGTCCTAATTTCTTTCCCAAGTCTAGAGTGAGAGAAGTTCTGGAGAGGCCTTTGCCCAGTCAGTAGATGTGAAAGATCAAAATAGGCAGAAGGATGGCAGGAGATGTTGTACCATGGCTCTTTTATTCTGTAACTTTACTGCAAGACATCACATGACATGCCATCTCTGAGATACCCATCTGCATGGTTTCCTTTCCTTTCATAGTCCTGAGCTAGCCTCACTCTTGTCTTCTTAACATCTCCCTTCCCTCTTTCTTCATAGCAGCTTCTCTCTCCTGTGTTCCCATTCATAGGTTCCAAGGCCAGAAGGGGCCATTGCGATCATCTAGTCTCACCTCCTATATAGCACAGGCCAGAGAACTTATCCAAAATAATTCCTAGAACAGATCTCTCAGAAAAAAATCCCATCTTGATTTAAAAATTGTCAGTGATGGAGAATCCACCACAACCTTTAGTAAGTTGTTCTAGTGGCTAATTATGCTCATTGTTAAAAATGTATGGTTTATTTCTGCTCTGAATTTGTCTAGCTTCAATTTCCAGCGGCTGGGTTGTGTTGTACCTTTCCGTGCTAGACTGAAGAGTCCATTTTTAAATATTGCATCTGATGAAGTGGGTATTCACCCACGAAAGCTTATGCTCCAATACTTCTGTTAGTGTATAAGGTGCCATGGGACTCCTTGTCCCATTATTAAATATTTGTTCCCCATGTAGGTTCTTATAGACTGTAATCAAGTTATCCCTTAAGCAGGAGCGGCACCAGACTTTCTGGCACCCTAGGCAGAATTCAGGGGGCAGCATTTTATGCGCTCCCCACGGGGCACGTGGGAGCTTCCGGTTCCACTCCCATCACGCCGCTGAAGAAGGACCCTCCGCCGAAATGCCGCAGGCAACAGCGGCAGTCATTGAGCTGCTCAATTGCCTGCCACTGTTTTCCGCAGCACATTGGCAGAAGGTCCTTCTTTGGCGGCGCAACAGGAGTGGAACCGGAAGCTCCCGTGCACCCCATGGGGAATGCACAAAATGCTGCCCCCTGAATCCTGGCGCCCTAGGCGACTGCCTAGGGTCACCTAATGAAAGCAGTGGCCCTGCCCTTAATATTCTCTTTGTTAAACTAAATAGCTTGAGCTCCTTGAGTCTGTCACTATAAGGCAAGTTTTCCAATCCTTTAATCATTCTCAGGGCTCTTCTCTGAACCTACTTCAATTTATCAACATCCCTCGAATGGACAAGACACCAGAACTGGACACAGTATTCCAGCAGCTGTCACACCAGTGCCAAGTACAGATGTAAAAATATCCTCTCTACTCCTACTTGAGATTCCCTGGTTTATGTGTTATGACAAAGTTCCTCCTCTATCTTGGTGGGTCCTGTGCTTATTGGCAGATTTGTTCGGCTCAGAGATTCACCATGTGGGTCAGGGAATAGCTCAGAGACCTTCCCCTCTGGTAGAAGCCACAGTCCAGGTCAATTCCTCCTGTGTCTGATCAGGAGTTGGGAGGTTTGGGGCCCACCCTCTACTCCGGGTTCCAGCCCAGGGCCTTGTGGACTGCAGCTGTCTAGAGTGCCTCCTGGAACAGCTGCGCAACAGTTACAACTCCCTGGGCTACTTCCCCATGGCCTCCTCCCAACACCTTCTTTATCCTCACCACAGGACCTTTCTCCTGAGGTCTGATAATGCTTGTACTCTTCAATCCTCCAGCAATACGCCTTCCCACTCCTAGCGCCTCTTGCTCTCAGCAACTCACATGCATGCTACAAACTGAAGTGTGGTCCTTTTTAAACTCAGGTTCCCTGATTAGCCAGCCTGTCCTAATTGATTCTAGCAGTTTCTTCTCAATTGGCTCCAGGCGTCCTAATTAGCCTGCCTGCCTTAATTGGTTCGAGCAAGTTCCTGCTTGTTCTGGAACTGCCCCTGTTACCTTACCCAGGGAAAAGGGATCTACTTAATCTGGGACTAATATATCTGCATTCTAACACTCTCCTGTAGCCATCTGGCCTGACCCTGTCATAGTATCCATGGATTGCATTAGCCATTTCTACACAGTCTTTTAACAGGAGCTCATAGCCATCTGGGTATCCACCATGATGCCCAAATCTTTATCAGAGTTCCCTCTTCCTGCAAGTATGGCCTGCATTCTTTGTTTCTAGATGTAGAGATTTACATTTAGCCATATTAGAATGCATATTGTTTGCTTGTGTTCAGTTTACCAAGCAATCCAGATTGCTCTGTGATAGTGACCTGCCCTCTTCATTATTAGCCACTCACACACATCTGTAGGCTTTATCAGTGATGATGTTATGTTTTCTTCCAGGTCATTAATGACAATGTTAAATAGCATAGCATCAAGAACCAATCCCTGCAGGGCCCCACAGACACACACCCATTTGATCCTGATTCCTCATTTACAATTACATTTGGAGACCTATCAGTTAGCCAGATTTTAATCCATTTAATGTGTGCCAGCATTGCCAATTAACAGGAGGATGGAAAATAAAATAGCCCCAACCCTTCATTTTATCTGCCTCTACCTGTGCCTTTGGTGTTTAACTTCCACTCATCCACTTCTGAATTTGGTCCTCTGTGTTGTGTGGTCTGTAGGACATACATCCATGCTTTTCCCTGAGGCGTAAATAAGGGTGGGGCCTTCCCTCCCCAATCTCATCACGAGCATGCCACCGTCTCTGCTGAACATGAACTGGCTAGTACCCGCAAGGCAGTCAGCCTCCTAAATGAATTCGATCAGAGGGAGGTGAGAAAGTTCCCACTGAAACACCAAGTCACGTTGGGGACAGTAAATTGGATTGAAAGTGGCGATGTGCCGTGACTGCCAATGTTGGGAGCAAGCTGTAAATATGTTTTGAGCCTCTTGATTGTTTCAGTGTGATGAAAGAACATCATTTTCCGGGTCTGCTCACACTCATTCCAAAAGGGGTGGGACTGTGCTACAAGGAAGCAAATGAGTGTGGGGAAGACACTCCAAACTAACTTCGCTGGAGCCTTCAGAACACTATGGTCGACTCTCAGGGGAGGAGATATCATTGCATTGTCAGCATCTTATTCAGATGCGCTCTGAGATCATCGCTATTTTAAAATCTGGATACAGTCAGAACTAAAATAGACATTACGTTGCCATGTGGGATCAGAAACAGCTACGCACCCAGGTATCATAGACGTCTTCAGATATAGAGGGCCCAATTCAGACCTCAGTTATGCAAGAGCAGATCTGAGGTAACTAGAGAAGTCAGTGGGTTTACTCCAGATTTATCCAGAGAGCTGAATCTGGGCCATGGCCTTATTTTGATGGTTACAGTGTCAATGGTATCTTGTTAACAAAGGTAATGTTCTCACCATATGACCTTCTTTTCAACACTCTTGCCCCTGCCCCTTTCCAGACTAAACATTTTAGGCTGTACGCTAGGTTTGAAGATGTTGTATTCAGCTTCACAGCAGAAACAACCTGATCACAAAGGAAAAGGAAAAAGGCCTCCCTTGAAACAGACAGAGATATTAGACAGCATATCCTGCTACCCCCTAAAAATAAATTCTAATGAAATATTTTATTTAAGCTCAGTTCCCTTCTCCCATCATTAGGTGCCTTTTCTTCACCAGCCAATGGCATCTTATTTAGTAGTTTGCTGGTCTGATGTCACTGTATAAACATTATTTTCCTTGAAAAGAGTGCTAATAATGTCCCATAGGGAAAGACACAGGTATCAGTCTGTACCAAGTTCCTCTTCTATGTAGGGGGAAGCTAAGGCAACAGAGCTAACCTATTGAAGCTGCTTTAGCAAACAGCTTATCTGCCACAGGATTTATCCTGGTCAAGAACAACTCGATTGAGGTCAAAGGGACTAGGAGCTGCTGGTGCTCAGCAACTATGGAAGAGACAGGACATTTATTTAGGTACCTTGATTTGGACACATACCTGCTGAAAATGGGGTCTTAAGGGAGTTAGCCAAGGACACAGTGAGTCATTGGCAAGGCCAGGAAGAGAACCCAGGAGTCCTGATTCCCAGTCCCCTGCCTTACCCACTCTTTCATTAGGCAGTACTTTGTGATATATATTTTTAAGGGATGACAATCGAAGAGCAACAAGCTGGGCACTTTAGCTAACAAACCTATCATCTGCCTCTAACAGGCTTTCCGAATAAAGCAGACTCAGTGGCAGATTAAAACTGGATCCTCTTAAACACAGAGATCCAAGGCCCTACCGCAGCAGGTGGCTCTCGCATGCAGAGGATGGTGCCAACAGCCTCTAGCTGAGCCAGTTCCAGCTGCTGGCTGCAGAATCCCCCCCTCTCCTCCTGCTCCCCCCTGCCCCCAGCCTGGAGCCCTCCTCTCTCACTCTGGGATGGATCCCTCCATCTTCAGCCCAGACAGACTGCAGGCCCTGCCACTCTTCGACACATTCCCCGCCCTGCCTGTCTGCAACGCAGCACAGCTTCTTCACCGGCTATCAGCATTTATGAAGCACCGATAGCCAGTGCTGGATTAACCCATCACTGGGCCCTAGGGAAACACACACTTTGCGGGAGGAGGGGCCCTTTCTCCACTTGGCTTTGTTGGGAATGGCAAAGTGAATCTCAGGTGTGCGAGGATTAGCTCCCCTTCCTCATCCCCGGAGGCAGATTCGCTTACTGGAGTGGGTGGCATTGTGACCTGGCACGCCCGGGGTTGCAATGCTGCTCAAATCTGGCCCAGCTACCCCTCCATCATGAGTGGGCAGAGACTGAGTCATGACGCAGGGGCAGCCGGTCCACGTCGCAACACCACTCACATAGGAGAGTGAAATTCTCTCTGTTTGCGCATCGGTTAAATAAAATGCAAAGTTTGGGGCTCTCCCCCATGAATTTGGGCCCCAGACACGTGCCTACTTTGCCTGTGCTAATCCAGCCCCGCTGAGAGCTGGTCTGCTGCTGCAGAAGTCTGTCCTGACATACTTACAGGCCAGCTAAACTGGGAGATGGGGGAGTGTTTAAATCTTCGTTGCTTCTGTCTGCTGAGCTCACAGCACATGCCAAGGGCTCCTTGCATCCCCCCACAAGCTCCCTGTGTGCCACTCCTGCCCACCCCCCTCTATTGAAGGAATTCCCTGCAAACCCCCATAGCCTTCATCATGCCAGGGTCTCTGTGTTTCTCCCATTCCCTCCCCTTGCCAGAGTCTCCCCATTCCCCCACATACTATGGGGCTCTGCATACCCCCCTTCCCATACTACGGTTCCCCCACAAGGAACTCAGTGTATCCAATTTTCCCATCCTCCCATATCAGTTCCCTCCATTTCCCCTCTATGCTAGGGGCTGTACACACTACCCTCACCCCTATAATTATTAATTTTTTTGTCCGGGAGATGAATCATTCAAGATGTTAACGTGTTAACCTTTACTAGGAGCGTGGGCAGAGATGAACTAGGGATTTGGTTATGCTGGAAAGCATTCATGGGTGCCATCAGCCAGTTGTTTGATCTATAGATAATTGCACCGGTGCTTGAAGCTGAGGTGGTGCTTAGCAGCTGGAAGGACTCCACGTGTCCCTGTGTCTCCTGTTTTCACCCTTTCAGTTTTCTGATTTCCCCTCAAATCTATAGGATTCTGGCTGCTGATGCCTAGAAAATTCCCTGACAATTTGAAATGGATCTGAGGTGCTGATCAAAAGTTATTGCATTAGAGACAGAGCAATGCCATCTAGTTGAGTGTAAGGCCCTCACCAGCTTGGCCAGTCAGAGATGGGCGACATCGGTTTTACTGGAGTGGGTTAGCCTTTGCGGGCTTCACACCATAATACTGATGGGGCACACTGGTGGGTGAGCCAGCATGCCAGCACATCAGGGCAGAGACAACAAGAGGACTTGCAAGGAGGCCACTTAATCCATGCAAAGCAGTAGACCAGGAAAGCCCTGCCATCCCTTCCCATGTTGAGCGATAGGACACAGAATGGAGTGAGACTGGAAGGGAAGAGGTAGCTTGAAGTGAGGGGTGTGAGATGTTGGGGTGCTGGAATGTTTTGGTTGATGTGGGCCCCACTTCGTCCGAGTTCAGCCCAGCAGAGATCATCTTTTGTCAGCGTTTACATATACACACTACTGCAGGACCATCATGTAAGATACAGTGTGAATACGCACTCAGTCTTCTAGGATTCCTTTCAGTGTTGAATAGAGGTTTGGGAAATATTACATATGAACAGGCCAGTGGTCCATTACTCTAGTTGTCAGCTAGGTGATCACAGGCAAGAAATTTCCCACAAATATTCCTCTGAATTTCCTAAACGTATTCACTTTGCTCACATGCAAACCATAACTTTCAGGACAGGAGGTGACTTTGACATGCACCTTCTCACATACAGGCCCCACACCAGAAGTGCACATCTTTCCTGTTGCTAGTTTTAAAAGAACAGAAATGTGCTTTAATAGCGCTTTCCCTCATCTTTTCCTTTCTCTACAGGGAGGTCATTCCCATATGTAAACATCCTCTTTCTGCTCTGCGCTATCATTAGGTTTAGTTACTCTGCAAAGTAAATAACTCTCTATGTTAGCCAGAACTCCTCATTACAGTCTATGCTATTAATAAAACCAATGTTGATACTTAAAATATACTATAAGAACTTCTGTGGATTAAAAATGTACCTAGATTTCATTTGCCTGCCTTCCAGTAGTTTCTAAATATCAACTAACTTTGGACATTTGGTATTAGAAACTCTGCCATTCATAGAAATTGGAGCATTTCCCATAACATTTCTGTGTTTTTAAAAAACTCAGATGCTTTTCCTTTTTTAAATAAAGTGATTTTTCATTTTGAAAGTTGAGCTAAGTCCCTCTCTGGCTGAAATCGACAAGTTCTACAATTGATAGGAAAGTGGCCAGGTTTAATACACTTCATGTGTAATTTGCTACTGCACTTTGTATAACAAATGGAAAACAAATACAGGGACTAGGTAGCTGTGGAACAGCATCTGTAAGGGAAGATTTGAAATAAGCTGTCTCTGGAAAGGTTACAGATGACAACATCAACTCGTCCAACACAGGTAAAGCCGGGCTCCTGCTTCTTTGACTTTTCACATTTTCTTACAGACCCAAAATGCTCCGTTTGTTTTTTATCTAAACCTTGCTCCTTTGCAAGGTCCTGAGGGCAACTGCTGCTCTATGCTTACATAACACTTTGCCTTCTGATCTTTGAAAAGGTCCTCCCAAGCCTAGCCCTTAGGGACATCCTTACTGCTATGATGATTTAGAGGCATCCCGGCTTTT
Organism: Gopherus flavomarginatus; assembly: GCF_025201925.1. Taxonomy (NCBI): domain Eukaryota; kingdom Metazoa; phylum Chordata; order Testudines; family Testudinidae; genus Gopherus; species Gopherus flavomarginatus. The sequence continues at coordinate 55,480,147 of NC_066625.1, read as the reverse complement.
ATTTAAATCATTGTGTCAATTACTGAATTGAAGTTTCCAGTTTCCATCCATCAAAACGTATCTAGGCAGAACGGAAGATGCCCGCACAGTTCCCCTTTGAAGATTACACAGACATGCAATAATAGTGGTAAAAGCCCAGTTTTCTATGGCACAGAAATTGTTCTACCTACATGGGTGCACACTTCTGTGCTCGTTTTAAATGCCATGGGGGAGGAATCCTTGGCACAGGTGTGAGTCAAGAACAGCCTTAACAAAGTCAGTGGCCGTACTGGCACAGAACTCCTGCACATAAGGGGAAGATCAGACCCTCAATATTTTTCTATATTGGTTCAAAAAATCCTAGAACTAACAGTTGTCAATTTCTGAACCCGACCGTCGAGATACAATGAATCAGAGTGAATATCCCATCACTAGCCTATAATCACTGGGGCTGTGTTGTGCCAAACAGAACACTTATTGGGCCTCATCCTGTACTCAGCGCACTGGTGTGAATCTGCTCACTAATGTTACTGCAGTGTAGGAAAGTGAACAAACACACAACACAGTGCTAAATAACAAACAGATGCTTCAACACTAGCTGGTAATTTGACCAAAGGAAACCACACAGCACTTACCAGTGAAGAAATCCTGCCAGGACCTTTTGCTGCAACTAAAGACCTGCAAAAGAACAGAGAGATGAGGTTCAGCAGGCAGATCATTCACAGCAAGAAGCATTGGAGGGCTGAGGGTTTATAGTGGATCACAAATTAGATAACAGTCAACACCATGATGCGGTTGCAAAAAAAGCTAACATGGTTCTGGGGTGTATTAACAGGAGTGTCATATATAAGATACAGGTAACTGTCCCACTCAACTTGGCACCTTTGGGGTCTCAGCTGCAATATGGTGTCCACTTTTGGGCACCACACTTTAAGAAAGATGGACAATTTGGAGAGAGTCCAGAGGAGAGCAACTAAAATGGTAAAAAAAGGTTTAGAAAATCTGGCCTATGAGGAAAGGTTGAAAAACTGGGCATGTTTAGTCTTGAGAAAAGACAAGTGAAGGGAGAGCTGAGAACAGTCTTCCTACACACTAAAGGGTGTTATAAAGTGAATGATGTTTGATTGTGGGCCACATCCACTAAACATAGGACAAGTAATGGGCTTAATCTGCAGCAAGGGAGATTTAGGTTAGATATTAGGAAAAACTTTCTAACTATCAGGGCAGCTAAGCCCTGGAATAGGCTTCCAAGGGAGGCTATGGAATCCCGTCATTGGAGGTTTTTAAGAACAGGTCGGACAAACACCTTTCAGGGATGGTCTAGGCCAGGGGTTGGCAATCTTTGGAACGTGGCCCATCAGGGTAATCTGCTGGTGGGCTGCAAGACATTTTGTTTACGTTGACCATCCGCAAGCATGGTCCTCCACAGCTCCCAGAGTCCGTGGTTTGCCATTGCTGGCCAATGGTAGCTGCAGGGGGCCGTGCCTGCGGATGGTCAACGTAAACAAAATGTCTTGTGGCCCACCAACGGATTACCCTGATGGGCTACGTGCCGAAGGCTGCTGACCCCTGGTCTAGGGTTACTTGGTCCTTCCTCCGCACAGTGGACTGGACGTGATGACCTCTTGAGGTCCCTTCCAGCCCGACATTTCTACCTTCTAAGGTTCAGAAATGGGTAGCACAGGATTATTGTTTCAATAATATTCCACCCTGATGGGTGGGGCGCATTTGCCCCCCGACACATCTGAACATGCCATAGTGCACTGTCACTGGTGGTGGGGTGACCCCACTTTGGATGGACTGTCGAAGTAGATCCCGGAGCTGGACAGTGTCATTGCCAGCTTGACTAGAACTATCTGCATGACTTCTGAGTAAGCTAGTATGCTAAAAGGAGAAATGTAGCCACAGCAGAGCAATGGGCTAGTCGCCTCAAGTACAGCTGTGTCTGAAACTGTAGGTATGCCCTCAGGTGGCTAGCCCATCCCACTGCTTGGGCCACTGAGGCTATACTGCTATTTTTAGCATACTAGCTCATGCAGAGCTAGCATTGATGTGTCTACCCCAACTGGAAATGACACCGCCATACTCTGAGTAACCATGAATTAGATACACACATGCACCCTTAGCTCCTCGGACTAATTCTACTCCAAAAGGCAAATACGGTCATTCAAGATGGCTGGAGAGAACCAGCACTGTCATTTAATTGCTCAGTACGTACTCTGCAAAGACACTGGGATCTCTTATGATAAGCAATAGATTTTTACGGAGTTTTACAGAATTTCTATGCATGTCTTAAATACTTAAAGCTGGTTAAGATCCCAGACATAGCAGAATTTGCTTAGTTTTAAATACCAATGGCCGTCTTTTCAGCATGACTTCCCATTTTGCACACTTTTGTGAACCTAACCGAGAACTCTCAGAAATGGACAGGTCCCCATTTTGCATCCATCATGGGTTTTCAGCCTGGGGGTTATAATCTTCATGGGGTGGAGAGTGGATACAAGCAGGTTCCATGGGGCTGTGACTACTTTCCTTTTATTTATGGCTAAACAAGAGGAGATCCTGATATCTTTTTCAATTTTATAGGTGGTCAGAGGGTGGGGGAGCCATTGACATACACCAGTTAGACAACTGGGATCCCCATTGTAGGATATATGCACTCCAATACTAGGATTTGCCTGCCTGTTTTTGTAGCCTGCAGGTGAGCAGAGTCAGAACCCAGCTAGACATGCAACTGCAAAAACCCCAGCTTCACCCATTACTCACACAAAGAGTCCTATTGACTTCAACTGGGCTGCCTGTGTGCGTGTGGACTGCAGTAGTGGGTCCTATGTTTAGAAGCAAGAACGTTGCTGAAAATAATTTCCTCCTTTATTTACCTACCAGGGCACATGGCTCGGGATTCTGAGATGCCAGCCCCAGCCCACAATAAGTAGAAGGCAGTGGCTGGCATTCACTCATTGTTTCTTCTGTGACAGCTGATGAGTTGGCTAACATCTAGTGCAGTATTGGAAAGGGTAACTCAGCCCACTCCCGTGCAATGCTTTAGGCCAGGGGTCGGCAACCTTTCAGCAGTGGTGTGCCGAGTCTTCATGTATACACTCTAATTTAAGGCTTCGTATGCCGGTAATACATTTTAACATTTTTTAGAAGGTCTCTCTATAAGTCTATAATATATAACCAAACTACTGTTATATGTAAAGTAAACAAGGTTTTCAAAATGTTTCAGAAGCTTTATTTTAAATTAAATTAAAATGCAGATCTTATCAGATTAGTGTGATCCTCGCCCTTGCTTTTCCTTGCTGAGTTTTCCAATGTCTGGTGGCACGTATTTGGATCCTTTAAGCTGCAGACAGGCTTCTGAGTGATCAGTTGTTAACCATATGGAACCCCAGATTGGCAGCGGAGGTGAGTGGAGCTGGCGGCTGGTAGGACTGAGCAGGGCCGGAGGCCTGGACCCTGTCTGGCAGGGGGCCTGCGCTGGAATTCCAACCAGAAGCAAGGTGAGTGAGGCTGCGGCAGGGACCCCGGGTGGCAAGAGGCCAGCAGCGAGAACCCCAGACCGACGACGGGCTGAGCGGATCAGCCCTTCGAGCTCTGGGGTTTCGGAGGTGGGCTGAGCCTCTCCACCAGCCCCCACTCTGGAGTTTCAGCCGCTGGCTCCTGCGAGCCAGGGTCTCAGCCCGCTGCCAGCCTGGGGTTCCTTCCCCCAGGCCAGCAGCAGGTGCTGAGTGGGACCCCAGCTGGCAAGGGGCCAGCAGCAGGAACCCCAGAGTGGTGGTGGGCTGAGGGGTTCAGCCTGCCCCGCATGCCATCAAAAATCAGCTTGCGTGCCACCTTTGGCACACGTGCCATAGGTTGCCAACCCCTGGGCAGTAGCAAGGTCTTTGGCTATTGCAGGAGAAATTCTTAACCCTGAACTCCAACCATTGCAGGTAAAAAGCATCCTAGGAGAGTGAAAATTATTTAGAAAATAAATGTGTGTGTGTGTGTGTGTGTGTGTGTGTGTGTGTGTGTGTGTGTGTGTGTGTGTGTGTGTGTGTGTGTGTGTGTGTGTGTGTAACAGCAGAACTGTGGCATCCAAAACACGTCCTCTATATATGCACTGTTTTTTTTTAAATTTATAAGAAGAGCATCTCAGTTCTCTGAATAAAGAGCAAGACAGTGTATTTCTCATTTGCAATCTGGCACTACTTCAAAATGCTTCTGTTTTCTGCCGTTAGAAAAAAAAATCCCTCTCTCCAATGTGGAGAAGTTTAGTTTGTTCTGAAGCTCAGAATATCAAAAAAACTGTCACTGCAAGAACAATCAGAACAGAGGCCCACAGGCTGAGCAATCATTTAAAGAACAGCTTTTGCTCCCTGCGTGCAAGATCTGCTTCCTAAACAGCCACCCGGTTATGCCATCAGCCCTGTGGTAGGAAATGGTGCCTGGTACCCCAGAAGGTTCTGGAGATCAGGCCCAGAAACCCCCAGCATTCCTCAGCAGAGGATTGCATTATTAACGAGCGTCCTGGCAGTTCTGTATGGAAAAGCATCTAAGGGCTGCTGATCAGAGAGCAAACCAGTCCTGCCTTTGAGCATCACGTGAGGATACATGTTATTTTGGTCACCGGTAGTGACAGTTAGCTGTGCTGCGAGAAAGAGCCACCCTCTCAGCTGGGTACTGGCATGCATGGGGCGGTGTAACTGATGATTGCCTTTCTTTTGAGTACTGCACTTTTCCAAATTCTGGGAATATGCTGCCATTGTTTGGGACAGCCATGGCAGCAAATTCTTACAGAGACACACTGAGCTCCCTCAGGGACACTGCTTTTCTCCTCTCTTGTTCTGTTGCTTTCTCCACATTTCTCCTACTGTTCTAGCACTACGGCTAGCTTGGGCAGGTGTGACAGAGTAGGCCAGCCACTGGCCTTTTTGCCACTAATTCATTGAAACTGGGTCACCACCTGCAGAGGTCCCCCTTGTGACATGGGATGGCCCTGCCTCAAGTTTCTCCTCACCAGAGTTTTTCTGACTCTCCCAGGGATTCACAGGGCTTAGGCCTCTGGCTGGGTCACTTTCAGAGTTCAATCCCCCTTCAGGATACTCCCGTTCAAAATACACACCACCTTCAACAACAGTCCCAAATTAACGTAAGCCAATGGTCTGCCACCCCTCCTGGGCTCAACTTGTAGTTCTCCTCCCTCTTATCAGAGTGCTGACTCTCCAGGCTATTCCCCACTCAGAGACCAAGTACAACACAAACCAAAAGGGTCTTGTCTCTGTCCTCCACACTCTGCTTAAAGTCTTCCTCACTCTTTATCAGAGCTCAGACTCCCAGGGCTTTTCCTGGAGATTGGTCTCTCTTCTGCCTTGGTAGGTCACCCCAGCTCTACTTCACTGCAGTCCTTTTCTCCCCTGCTATCTAGGGGATCCAAATGAGCCTTCTCAATCTCTGCAGCCAACTGCGGCTGCCACTACCCCTTTCTCCCTGGGCCTCTGGGCTAAGTAAGATAGTAGTCTGATTGAACCACATGACCTTCATTCTCCCCACCTGGGGAGGTGAACTAATTGTACCAGAAGTGGGGCTGGGTCCACTTCCCCTTACAGGGACCAGCTCTGCTGGGTCAGTCCTCTTCATCAGTCCTGAGCAAAGCAGAGGCAGGCTCCGAAGAATCTATGCCATGGATGCCAGACTTTAAGGAATCTCAGAGCATGTCAAGACAGGACATTCTGGGAGGATTTAGCCAGTTCCACATAGATCTGCAGCCCAAATGGCTCTTTCCAATAAAGATAATCCCCCGAGACAGAGCAACGCCAGGTTGAGATGATGCAGGTAGTGAAGGGAGAGGGGCAGAGGGAGTCCAGGGTGGGGTTCTTCAGAAGCCAACTATTTAAAAGTCAGACCCTGCACAGAGATGGTACAGGCACTTCCCTCAAAGCCCCAGAGAAGTTCCAGATAGTGCTTTAATGAGTCTTAATCACAAAGGAGAACCTGGCTACTCTGATCCATATTTTCACTATTGATTTTCTCTGCATGATCTCCACCCATACACAGTAGCTGCAGCTGGTACAGCATGAAGCACCCTTCCTCATAAGCACTCCAAGGTGATATGAGCTCATCTCCACCCTGCTTCCTCACCCCCCAACAGCTCCCCTTCTGCTACCATCCTAAACTGAACAGGTTGGTCCTAGTCTACAAAGTCTCCAAAGGAATGGGGACTAGCCTATCTTGCAGACCGCTGCCTCATCCACAACCCAACTGCACTCCATGGACTGCTGTCCTATGGAACCCTCTGCCCCAGGGCCAGCCTATCTGCCTGCTGGACCAAGAAGTCCCTGCTCACTTCTTTCTCCAAGCAAATCCCTTCAGGTTTAGACTCCCAAGTGCTGGGGAGAGAATTCTTCACTTGCAAGGAGCTCTTCTGCCAGGCTACAGAGATCAACCTGAGCCTGCCCTGGCAGGGTTCCATGTGTAAACCCCACCTGTGATGATCCTTCCCCATGGCACAGTGTCCCCTCGGCACAGGGAAGCTGGAGGAGACAGAACAGCACTCAGAGATAAGCAGCGGATCATTGTTTCCCAAAGCAGGCTATGTATAGTCTCAGCCCGTCGCCAGATGGACAATGTGACATGCAACTGATGTCCCCAGTTGGAGGAAGTTCTCCAAACACGACTGTGAAAATCTCATAGCATGAGTTTATGTCTTGAGAAGAACATCAGAGTTGTGTGGTATGGTCAGAATCAGACCAGAATAGGATCCTGCATTCAGGCCTTATGCTGGAATGCTGAAGAACCAGCCTGAATACAGAGGAACATCCAACTCTCCTGAAATTCATCTCCCAAGAGGACCTTTCAAACCTCTCATTCCTTCCTCCTCACACAGTCCTGGGCTACCTGTTCTATTTCATCCCATCCCAGTTTCCAGAAAAGGGTGGGCTCATAGTGCAGCACATACATGTGGTGGCAACCACTGGCTTTGCAACCAGAGGTGTGGCTGGGAAGCGTCAGCTCAATACAATAAATCATCCTGTCAGGGCAGGATCTCAAAGCACTCTACACATACAGATTAACTGAGCCAGGCTATCTCCTACAAGATGGAAACAGAGAAGCTTCCCTGTTTCACAAAGAAGGAAACTGAGTGGAAATGGGGAATCATTTCTCCAAGATCACTCAGCGAGTCAGAAACAAGGCTCTCTAGAGCATCCAGGTAGCACTGACCCACAGCCACAGCTCAGGAGCCACAAATATGACAGCCAGGTACCCAGCAAGACAGCCTTAACAAGCCCCAAAAAAGGAAAAACTGCCACCAACTCACTGCTTTAGTCTCCTTCTCCCTTCCCCCACCACTTTTGCCTGCATTAGTTAATACTGCTGGGAATTAAATGGCATGTAAAGGAGACCGGGCAGCTGTGCGACCTCTCTGGGATCCTGCAAACCTGCTATGCTTTCCCCAAAGTCCTGCCCCAGCCTGTTCGGCATGCTGCCAGGCAGAGCAAGCAGCAGAGGGAGAGCGCCCAGCACCGGTTCTCCTGCCAGGTGGCAGTGTGATCACATTAGCAAAAGGAAATTGGGCCTTTTCTCACCCACCGCCCCTCCCTGCCTTTTGCAAACACTGGGAGCTGTAAGATTTGTTAAGATTGATCTCAGACCAAAACGGAGGAGATAAACTCAATATAATTAACTCAGCTTTCCCTCTCACCAGGCAAGGAGCTTTAAAAAAATTAAAAGAGGAAAAAATAGCTCTTCATAGCCCTTCTACTTCTTTCTCCCCTCACTATGAAGTGAAACCTTTCACACACCGCATGCAGAGCTCTTTCTCCCTTCCCCTCTTTCTCTCGGGCTACCTTGATTAAACAGACATTAAACTTATCAGCTTCCAATGCAATTTTCAAAATGAGTCTCCGAGAGGCAGGGGATGCAACCGCAAATCCCCGCCCCCACCCCATAGCCAATCCCCTCCTATATGCTCTCCTGATTTTGAGAAGTTGCCTAGCTGATCCAGATGTTTCCAGACAGAGCATTTAGGGGAGCAGCTGCCAATGCTGCTTTTGTTAGCTGGTTATAAGCCCTGCAGCAGGAGACTGAGAAGCTGATTAATAGATTTGGTATTATTGGTAGAGGGAGGCTTTTGCAGAAGTGCTGCACCAGGGACAATCTATAAATACGCAGAGAGCACCAAGGCGTGGCATGAAGATACCAAGGCAGCTGATTATCTAGGGTGCTGGCCACCTACGCCTCTGGCTCATATGGCACTGCCTAGTTTGGCATGGAAACCCATGCTGTAGGTAAAGAGTAGGGTTAGAAGATGCTGCACAATCCATGTCTACTCGCATGCTGGTATCTACCAAGTGAGTGTGCAGCCTGGGGACAGAACAGGCTGCCTTCCCTCCAAAAACAGGCCACCCAATGGGCCACCATGCAAGTGCTCGCTTGGCCACAGAGAGAACAAACATTCCGGGAGATGGCACAAGCACATGAGGGCTGAGGGAATGATGATTGAAAACATGATCTCAGATAATTAGGTGCCTGATTTGACTTGGACCAGGCTGGTAGAGACCAAACACAGTCACCTGCTGAAGTTCTGCGACTGCTGGAGACCAGGTGTCACCATCACAACTGGTTTCCTTTCTTTGCTGGCAATCTCACTGGAGAACTAAGAGGGCGCAATGGAAGCTGGATTTCCCCTCACTCCTGCAGATAGCTGTACTCTGGGAAAGGATTAAGACACACCAGTAGGGGGCAGTGTGGAAGACATTTCCACTGCTGGTACCTGTTATATGGATGGAGGGGGGCCTTGGGGCTGTCAAAGCTGGCACCTTCCACTGGCATCAAATTCAATTAATTTTTAGGAGGAAAACATATTTTAAAAAAATCAGTACTTCATAAATACTGGCGGGAGCCATTTTCATCTTATCAACTTTTCTACCAACAGTTAAATTCTTCAATTTGATCTGCTTGGGAATGTCAGTAGATAGCTAGGCCCTTAATTTAAGGTTCAAAACATTGGAAGATATTCAGCCCTTCTCCCTTTGATGAATCTGGACCAGCATGAGAGATCAGTCAACTGCTAAATCCAGCTCCGAGTGAGCAATTGGCCAAATCCAGCCACAGAACTATGGAGCTCTATAACCCAACCACATCCTATAGGCAACAGGCACACAAATACAGCTGGGGCCAGGACCCTACTCCTTCAGTTTCATGAACACAGGCCTCTGCTACTTGAGCTAAAGAAGATCTCCCTCAGCAAGCTCAAGTAATAGATCCCTCATTCTACCTAGAGGGCAACAGTCAATCAGAACTGAGGTATTGCAGCCTTCCCCCAAATCCAGCACACATCATCCTGTATAGCTGCCCAAATCCAGCACACACCCTGGTGACACTCGGTACCTTCATATTCACCACTGGGATATGATTATGATATGTTTTGTACAAAGTATGCCTTGTAAGGTATCATCTGAGAAGTCATGATCTGTTGAATATTACTATCCTGTTGAATTATATATATTGTATCTGAAGTTAGGAAGTTCTGCTGTGTGTATTACTGAAATATGGTACGAGTCTGGGAGACACCCATAGCTGGCCTTTCAGTGGCAATAAAGGAGTAACTAACACCCCCAAGCCGGATTTACATTCGGACTAGCCAGTCATGGATTGATGGCCCATTAAGGAGAATCGACTCTCCCAGCGGGTGCCTCCTGAAGCACACAGACAATGGAGGCCCAGTCCCTTAGCAGGGCACGTAGCACATGGGACCCCTGACTCCATATTTGAGGCAGTATCTTTCCATGCCCATGGATATGGTAATATAAATTGGGGACTGTGACATCAGCCCCTGGCCTCTCTCTTCCCCTACCTACTTTGAAGGCAACAAGAATGTTTGGATGGAAAAGCCTTTGAACTGAGGAGATTGGTCCTAGGCTGATCAGGGAATTCAGCCTGTGTATTAAGAACTGTGAACTGCTCACAACACCTAGCAGGGTGAGAAAAACTGTTTGATTCAAATATTGCTAGTCTGATAAGGTTTAGTAACTATCTCTGACCTTTATGCCTGCCACTTATATTCATTTAAAATCTGTCTTTCTATAATTAATAAACTTATTTTAATGTTTTATCCTTACCAATGAGTTTTTCTAAAGTGCCTGGGAAATCTGGTGCATGGCCACTACCCTTTGACAAAGTGGCAAACTAATTAATGAGCTTGCATTGATCAAGAGAAGGTCTTGAGCAGTGTGAGACAGTGCACTTCTGGGATGCAAGGCTGAGTTGGGGGGAATTTGCAGGTGTCTCCCTACGTGCAGTTCACGAGTGGCTTAGAGAGCATTCATCCGACTTAGCTGGGTATGTCTCTGCATGATAGTGGCTGAGTGATAACAGCACCTGGAGGGGTTGGCTGCTTGCAACTAGCACAGCACCGGGAGACACAGCCCAGTTTGGAGAGTGAAGGATGCACAACAGTTCCACAGATCCAGGTTGTACGCCGAAGGTCCCTCACAACCCCTCACTGCCCCCTGCCAATTCCATCCAAGTGTGCTCCATAACACTGATTGCAAAATCCAGTGCCCCTGTGGGCAGCCATCAAACCCAGCCCAGGGCGCCCCATCAAATCCAGCGATCAAATGATGTTTTTTCAGTGTCCAGCCTTCTTTGCTCTGATAATACATAAATCACTACACTTCCCTTTGTTAGCATCTCCCCAAACACACATACTGATGGCTCCCCATCTAGAGGCTTGGGCAAGCCTGTGCGCTCGGCAGGAAGTTGGAAGTTCGTTGGAGAAGAGGGTAAGAGATTTGTCATGGGAACCTGTTCTGCAAGAAACACAGGGCTGCCCATTAACACCACCTCCTCCAACACCTCCTAAACTCATATAACACTCTATGCAAATCTATGCAAAAGAGCCACAACAACGTGTTGGGGAAACTATAAATATCAGTGAAAAATCTTCCCATAAATACAGGGGAAGGAGGAATTTACAGCACTTTCTTTGGAGATTTCTCCAGGTGTTCCCTATTAAGCCATTGTGTTAGTTTGCATAAGTATTCCTCAGACAATAAAGTACTCTCTGTGACCAGGTATTGGCTCTGTAATAGGAGCAGGAATGGGCATTGTGTATTCAAACGACTGGCTGTAAAGATGATAGACTGGGTTATGTCATGTCACCGGCTCTTTGGGGTTGTTACTTTAAATCAGTCACAGTGAGCAACAGGTTCTGTTTGTCTGGGCCCATCACAGCTTAGAAAGCAATTCCATGCAGCAGTGGAGGAGGACGGAGGATGGCTCCCACAACCAACAGCAGGAGGGGAGTGAAGGGCTGGAATACAGGGAACCGCCATACCTGGACTCAAACACATACAGGTTTAAAGAACAGTCCAAGTTTCAGCTCACAGGGGACAAAAAAAAAAAAAAGCCATACTGTAACACAATTGCAGTCCACTGGGAAGAAATATGGAAGGAACTGGACTGGGATGTGGAAAATCTGCCACAGACCCTCTGTGTGACTTTGGGAAAGTCAGTTAAAGTCTCTGTACCTTGATCTCTCCATGTGTAAAATGGGGATACTACTTCCTGTCTATTTAGGTTGTAATCTCTCACGTCGTGTGAGGACAATGCCTAACACAATGGGGCCCTATGATCTCATTTGGGATCTCTAGGTACTACTGGAATTATCCTCAGAGCTGGGTGAGGAATGACAGTTTCAGACATAGAGGATTTCAATATCCAACCATTTGGAAAGTCTCTGAAAGTGAATGAAGGCCCAGCTCCAAGGCAGTTCACACGGTGGGCTGCTGAGGACCTGGACAAGTGAGCCAGCAGGAAACTAGGCTGGTTTCTGACCAAAATCTGTCTGGGTTCCAGCAGCTCCTTATCAGAGTCTCTCTCCACAAACCATTTCAATTTGAACACATTTAGATGAAAAAATGTTCCCATCACTGCCAGCCAAAGAGGACCAATGTAGTGGGATCCCAGCTGAGCAGTACAAGGCATCAGCATCCCTAGCCCACCCACACAGAGAACAAGAGACCATGGAGCCAGCAAGCTTTCATCCTCCTTGTCCATCTTCTCCCCACTCCATTCCTCCCTCCACACAGGGGCAGGAGGGGACTCAACCAGGCAGATCTATCTTCTGCTCTGTCCTTGGTATGCATAGAGTCTCCAGTCACATGGGTTGAAAAGGGACACCATCACTCTGCCAACATGAGCAGCTCTGCAGCATCACAGTCAAAGGCTGTAGTTTCTGGGAGCCTTTTAGTGCTCATTAAATTATCTGCTGAACAGCGAGACATTTCCCTGGCTCGTGATAGAAATAGTTTTCTCTTGCCCTTCCATTTCCTGCCACCCTTCTTCACTTTGCCCTACCAGACCAACCACCTCTGGACATTGCTAATCAATTTATAGTATAGAGTCCTGCAGATCCCACCAGGACTGCTGCTTTCCCTGTGCAAGCAACAGGAATCTTCCTGGATCTTTGCCTATCTGCCTAGGCAGAGGGATCCAAAAAGCCAAGGGACAACCCTGCTGCTCCTCCTCCTTCCCAGCAGTCACAATACTCAGCACATTGTTCCAAGCCAAACTTTCTGTCCTGATCACCAGAAAAAAAATACATGAAAATGTGGCAGATTTCAACTAGAACAGCTGTTGAGGTCACTACACCCGATTGCTATAAATTAGGGCTGTCAAGAGATTAAAAAAAATTAATCACAATTAATTGTGCGATTAATTGTGCTGTTAAACAATAATAGAAAACCATTTATTTAAATATGTTTGGATGTTTTCTACATTTTAAAAATATTGATTTTAATTACAACACAGAATACAAAATGTACAGCGCTCACTTTATTTTTTATATACAAATATTTGCACGGTAAAAAAACCCAAAAGAAATAGCATTTTTCAATTTCCCCACTACAAGTACTGTAATGCAATCTCTTTATCATGAAAGTTGAACTTAAAAATGTAGAATTATGTACAAAGAAACCTGCATTCAAAAATAAACAATATAAACTTTAGAGCCTACAAGTCCACTCAGTCTTACTTATTGTTCAGCCAATCGCTCCGAAAAACAAGTTTGTTTACATTTGCAAGAGATAATGCTGCCTACTTCTTGTTTACAAAGTCACTTGAAAATGAGAACAGGCATTCACATGGCACTGTCATAGCTGGCATTGCAAGATATGTATGTGTCAGATGCACTAAAGATTCATATGTCCCTTCATGCTTCAACCACCATTCCAGAATACATGCATCCATGCTGATGATGGGGTCTGCTCAATAATGACTCAAAACAGTGAAGACTAATTCATGTTCATTTCCATCACCTGAGTCAGATGCCAACAGCAGATTGATTTTCTTTTTTGGTGGTTCACGTTCTTTAGTTTCTGCATCGGAGTGTTGCTCTTTTAAGACTTCTGAAAGCATGCAGCACACCTAGTCCCTCTCAGATTTTGGAAGGCACTTCGAATTCTTAAACCTTGGGTTGGGTGCTGTAGTTATCTTCAGAAAACTCACATTGGTACCTTGTTTGCGTTTTGTCAAATCTGCAGTGAAAGTGATCTTAAAACAACATGCTCGATTATCATCCAAGACTGCTATAACATGAAATATATGGCAGAATGTAGGTAAAACTGAGCAGGAGATATACAATTCTCCCCCAAGGAGTTCAGTCACAAATTTTATTAATGCATGATTTTTTTAACGAGCGTCATCAGCATGGAAGCATGTCCTGTGGAATGGTGGCTGAAGCATGAAGGGGCATATGAATGGTTAGCATATCTGGCACTTTCAGCTGACATTGTAAATAAGAAGCGGGCAACATTATCTCCCGTAAATGTAAACAAACTTGTTTGTCTTAGCGGTTGGTGGAACAGGAAGTAGGACTGAGTGGACTTGCAGGCTGTAAAGCAGTGTTTCCCAAAGTTGGGACACCACTTGTGTAGGGAAAGCCCCTCGCGGGCCAGGCCAATTTGTTTTCCTGCCGCATCCGCAGATTTGGCTGATCGCAGCTCCCACTGGCCGCGGTTCGCTGCTCCAGGCCAATGGAAGCTGCTGGAAGCAGTGGCCAGTACGTCCCTCGGCCCGCGCCGCTTCCAGCAGCTCCCATTGGCCTGGAGCAGCGAACTGTGGCCCGTGGGAGCTGCGATCAGCTGAACTTGCAGACACAGCAGGTAAACAAACCGGCTCGGCCCGCCAGGGGCTTTCCGTACACAAGTGTCATCCCAAGTTTGGGAAACATTGCTCTAAAGTTTTACACTGTTTTCTTTTTAGTGCAATTATGTCACAAAAAACTCTACATTTGTAAGTTGCACTTTCATGATAAAGAGATTACACTATAGTACTTGCATTAGGTGAACTGAAAAATACTATTTCTTTCGTTTATCATTTTTACAGTGCAAATATTTGTAATAAAAATAATATAAAGGGAGCATTGTACACTTTGTATTCTGTGTTGTAATTGAAGTCAACATACATGAAAAATCATCCAAAAATATTGAATACATTTCAATTGGGATTCCATTGTTTAACAGTGCAATTAAAACTGTGATTAATCACAATTAATTTTTTTAATTGTGATTAATTTTGAGTTAATCATGTGAGTTAACTGCAATTAATCGACAAGCCTATTATAAATTAAACATGTGCTATATTTTACATGCTATTTCTTTGCATGTTTAACATGTCCTTTACATGGATGTCATGTGTTCTGTAGCCAGGGGGTAGGAGAGATAAAGGGAAATGAATAAATAGTTTTTCAGTGTGAAATTCTGAACACGTTCTCCAATGAGTGCAGTTACTCTGTATGAGGCTGTAATTTGACTAAAACAATCAAGTATATTGGAGATTAACGGATTGAGAGCTGTGAAGTGTGTTTCATCCATCCAGGCTTCATTTGAGGCAATAGGAGCACAGATGCCTCTTCAGGAACCCCCTGCAACCAAGCAATTTCTGTCCTGCAGATCACAGGTCACATCATCGCCTTCTCTTGCTTGCTGTCTCATTCATGAGCTTCTTGGTTCCACATACACAAAGGTCAGAGAAAAAGGCAGACAGGAAGATTTTAAGAAGCCAGGATGTACTCAATGGCCATTTTGGAACCTTAATTCTTTCCACAAAGTCACCTGCACCATGACATGGTCTAGTTCAAGCACAAGTTCAGTAGGATTCGGTAGCATTCACTTATGTAGCAGGGAAGAATAATTCCCATCACTGCAAGAATCACCTGGCGCTATGCAGATCAGAGTAGACGATCATAACGGTCCCTTCTAGCCTTATGAATCTGTGGGTGACTTTGTGAAGACAAACCAGCAGAACAAGTGAAGAGGACAGACAGATGGTCTTACCTACTCCTAGGCTGAGGCCCTGATCAAGTGCCAAGAGAGGCTCCAGTGGAGGAGATTTCCAAAGATGAGGTAGGCCCCCAAATCAGGCAGAGCTAATAGACATGCTCCATGGCAGTGCCCCCTGCGGAGAGGGCCGTGTAGAGAACAGGCTGGATCCGGCTGAGAGAAGCACAGGGTTTTTTAACAAGAGCCAAGCCCCAACTGTCCATCTTCTCAGCACAGCAGAAACCATGAGTTCCTGAAGGGGAAATTCGTACAGCATTCGGGATGAGGGAACTGCTGCAACAGAATGACATTTTTTTAGGAGGAGATGGAACGTTAACACTGTTCTAGCTTTTGCAGAGTTATTTCCATCTGACCCCAGGGGACTGAATTCTGGGCTCCAGGCTGCATTGTTTCTTCTGTGATGGTCCAGCAGCAGCAATCCTGAATCTTTATTTAGAGGGATTTCACAGCCACTCCAAGAACTGGCCATGCACCAGGGAAAGCTCATTTTGGTGTCATCTGAGATCCCACTGCAAAGCTGGGACTTTACCAAAACCCCAGCACTACTGGCTCCTGCAAGGCTTCTGCAGGGCTGTCACACTGCTACTGAAAAGCAGGCATCTGAGCCCAGGGCTGGGAAACCTCCTACCACTCCCTAGGGATTTCTAAATCTTAGGGAAATACTCAGGTGACAGCCAAGGAGTTCTTAGCTCAGAAGAGACCAGACTAGATACAGCGAATGAATTTCATCCACACCTTCTTATTCCATTATTTTGCAGTGCCCGAATAATCTGAGCTGAATACCAAGGGTTAATACTCTGACCGCAGAACATGCAACGCTGGTTTATTAGAAGATGTTTACTGCTGGCTCTCTCTACAGAGCAGGCTTGACAGGGAGGACAGTAAATCGGTGTATCATCTGCATAACAAGGAGAATGATAGAGGGCTGAGATTATTAACCAATAAAAATCAGCAGGCCCAGGAACACCATGCAGACAAGAATTGAGCATCAGACATAAAAGAGAGAACATTGGCCCCTTGAAGCAAAGTCCAGCAGTGCCTGCTCCCAGACCCAGCTCTGTGCCATGGGGATGCAATAAGAAACCCCACGGCCTGGCCTGCAGCGTCTGCTCCCAGACCCAATCGAGATCCAGCTGTGCAACAGGGAGATGGGATCAAGAACCATACAGTATAGCCAGCAGCTCCTGTGACAAAAGGACAGTTGCAGTATGTTTTGGCCTTGCTCACTGTCAGTGGTTTCGAGTGGACAGCTGATGTGCTGATACACTGGAAATGGGGAAGGATTTAAGCTGTCAGAGAGTGCTGTAGAGAGTGCTCTCAAAACAATAGGAGACGGAGATTTCATCTCCAAGTTGGAGAGTTAATGACAATACTAGAAAACTTCCCCTTTGGCTCAGGCAATAGACTACACATGAAAGCCCATTTCCTCCCGGCTAGAGAGAGCCCCATATGGAAATAATGAATCTAGATGCAGGTTTGAATCAGAGTTCCTACCTTAAACCCCTCTAATGAGCCAAATCTGCACACCAACAAGAATGTTTGCATGTGGGTTACAACCACCCATGTTAGGGAGCATCCAGGGCTGGGACTGCAGGGTTTGGACCCTGTAACAGGGCCATCTTCCCCGCCCCGAGGCTTGGGGTCCTTTCTGTCAGAAACCCTCTGGCTCCCTCAATAGAGTTCCAGTCTCAGCCAGAGAAAAACAGAACAGTCTTTGTTCACAGCAACAAACCAAACAGCACACAGGCAGGGTCGCTGCCTTCCATCTAATCCCAGTGCCCATAGACTACACGGGGCTCCTTTCTTCAGCCAAGGGTCCAGATGGAGACAGCAACCAAAGACAGCTCTTACCAGGGATACAGATTCTGGGCATAGCAGAGCTTTTGTTGGAACAAGGCAGGCAAACAGTCACTAGTTCCTTTTTTGCCCTGGTTCAGGAGGCTCCGGAGTTTGGAGGAGACCAGAGAACAGCTCCTGTTCCTTCTCAGCAATGCTTTTCCTCCCAGAAGCCTCTGCTTCCTTTTTATGGCCTTTCCTCACTTAGAAGGCACAGCTGTAAGCTCTGCTTCCAGCAGCCAAATAACAAGCCAGAGCTCCTCTCTCCAGGTCTGGTAGCTGAGGCAGTATTTAGGGGCTAGCTTTCTCCTTCTGCCCAGCTAAGGGGTTTAAACCCTTCCTAATTCACAGAGGGACAGGACACATACGCCCCATTAGGCTCCCATCTCTAATTCATAACTAGCCATCCTCTTTGAGAGCTCCCATGTCACCACCAGCTTCCAGATGGGAACTTGAGCCTCCCAGAAACAGCACAATCCCCCAGGAAAAGCCAAGGAGATCATCTTCCATCTCCTCTGCGTCAATATCGTTTGAAATGAGCAAAACACAAGGTGGTTTTGCAAGGTGAAAGGAGTGAAAGGTGGGATTTCACATTAAAAGGTCTTAAGAAAAACAATCCAGACATTTTACGTGCTCAGACACAAAAATACATGCCCCACAGTAGCAAAAACACCCTCTCTGTTTTGATTATAGTTTTTATTTAAAATGTCTCTGATGGAACATACCCCTGTAGTCAATACCTGCAGCATTCACTGTAACAGTAAGATAGCTACAAGCTAAGCCCAGCCTCCCCTATAGAACATGTGCTCAGAGCCTGTCACTTCCACTACAATCAGCATTTTAGAGGTCCCAGCATAATGCACCGTAGTTGCATGCATAAGCACACACTGCAGTCAGCAGCGGGGATCAAACTCACAACGTTCAGCTCCTCTTCTTACTGGGTTTATTAGTGAGTAACCAGTTTACAAGGACTCACCGCTAGTGGGAGACATGGCCACCCACACCAAACCAACACATTACTCCAGGCTGCTCCCCTATGGTGTAGCTGCACCCAGTTGCACCAGAGAGCCAAAGAAGGAGCTATAGCCAAGATGCCATGTTCTGCACTCTGCATTGCTGCTGTTATCAGTGGGCCTGGTTGGGGCCTGTGCACCTTCAGCAAGACCCATCTACAATATTCCATCACTGCTGGCAACACTTCCACGTGCAGTGCTGGAAGCAGAGCGATGGGCAGTCATGTTGGGATGGGGAGGACTCAGCCAAGGCCACTGTGTTTAGGCAGGAGATGAAAAATAGTCATGAGGGGAAAGCGGTCAACAGGCCTCCAAGGTGGTGGATTGTAACTGTCAGCAGAAAAATTCCCATTGCCATGGAAGTCAGGCAGTGCAGTAACCATGGCAACCTGCCCTGAGTCAGGTGAAGAACCTCATGCTCAACACTACCAGTCTGCAGAGTCCTGGCAGGCGGTACCCTCGGAAAGCTGTGTATTCTGGCGCCCAACTGAACAGAACCCATCCGTGCAGGCTGGGCCTACCAGTCAAGAAGGAGAAGTTAGTATTGGTACCACAAGGCAATTCCCCCAGTCGATGGGAAAGGAACTGAGTTTAGGGCCAGATTCAAACAGGAAGCAAGCTGCACCTCAGGGAGCCAGCGCAGAGTAACTTATAGTGTACTGATGGGGTTACAACAGCAACTAGTTGCTGTAAGATGGTGCTGGATAAAGTAGCCCTCCTGCTTTGCTTATTACATCCCCCTGCTGGCTGCTTTCCCTACTGCAGTCCTTCCACCTCCTCAGCACATACTTCACAGCAGCTGCCTCTCGCTGCCACCCACACACCAAGGTGTAGCTTCCATTTCTTCCAGCCCTGCGTTGGGTCCTTTGGCACGCGTGGCTCGAGCTGGCATGTGCAGTGGTATTTGCTGGGGCCTCCGCAGCACGTGTGTATGTGGGCGGGCGAGAAGATTTCAGATGCTCTCATGCAGCACTTGGTGATCAGATCCATATGCCGCTCCTTGCTCCGCTTCACCAGGGCTTCCCACATCTTTAGCGTTTCAGTGCCCAATTAACCCTGACCTTTCCGCTCCCTCTTTCCCTCCCAGTTTGATTTCTCTCCAGGAATCTGCACACGGACACCTTTGGTGCTGTAGATTCTGTGGCAGCAAGAACCAGCTACTTTAACTTTATGAGGCCAAACTTACTCTGTCCATCTCTGTCCTCTAACGCTCCCTGCTATTCCACGTCCCTCTCCAGTCAGCTCAGTCAATGCACCTCTGCTCTGACCCACATACTACTGCTTTACTTCTGGGGCCTTGGTCCTGACCTGAAACACTCCACTATTCGAAACCATCGAGGACCCATCCAGCTCAGCTGTACTTAAGACTGAGATTTGTTTGCTACGTTAGAACTTGGGATAGTGGCTAGTAGGCATCGAGTGCCCCCAAAGTATTGCAAGCACCTAGATCTGACCTTCAATTAATCTCCAGTGAACTTTAATTTTCTGGGCCCTGGCCTTAGCCTGCTCCCGTCACTTACCCCCTTGCCTCTCAGGTTAATGAAGACTATGAACATTCCGAGAAAGCTGTATTTATGACTCACATGTCTCTATATTCCAATGGGCACTGACTGAGTTTGGTATCCTTAAATGACTATGCTTGGAAAGCAGGCTCTAGCATCTAAAGAGTTAACTAGCAGGCAGGGGTGGATAAAGGTGCAGTACCAGTTCAGGAATATGCCTTTGTTCTCCTAGTTAAAAAGGGAGAGCCAGAATAAATATTGGAGTAGCTGAATGTGTACCATCTTTGCTTATACCTCCCAAGCAGATAGCACATTTGAATTCAGAACCCTTCTGACCCAAATGAACCCTGTAAAACAACAGCAGCATCCTGAGTCAGCAGTTAATGTTAGATTTAGAAAATTCTAATGAATTAAAGTCGGGGGAAGGGAGGGTGAAATGGACTAGCTTTGCCTGGAGATGGAGGAACAAAGGAAGGGAAAGAAGAAGAGTCTTTTATATTTTCTTTGAACATAGAAAAGAAAACCTTGCAACCCCTCCCCCCACCTCATTTCCCAGCCCCGAAGCCCCTGTTCTGCCTGAACTTGAACTGCCCTTGCAGAGAGAGGTGGACTTTACAGACTGACCTCCGGAAATGGAACAGTTGCTCCTTGATGGTTCGATGGCTACTGGAGCAGATCCCTGCCATCACATAAGGGCTCTGGTGGGTGTTGGCTTTTCCTGTTACAACATGTTGCATGTGTGGAAACACAGAGGGCTGCTGGGCATGAGGAGAGGGCAAGAGCACTGCGGGAGCACTGATGAGCTTTATGTTTTCCTGTCCTATTGAACTGGCTGCCTTTAAGGACCCACCAAAGGCGAGTACTCTGCACCCTTTCACAGCGGTCAAAGGGTGTTTTGTGAGTTCTATGAACAGGCTTTGTTGTCATCAGCAAGCCACTCATTTCCACATCAGCCACACTCAACGAAAGAGCCAGGGAAAGGGACTGCCCTGATACCAGACTCTATGGGCCAAATCCAGCCCTGGTGGCAAGCTGGTGTAACTCTGATGAAGTCAGTGGTGCAACCCATTCTAATACCTTAGCCAAATGTGGCTTCTGAAGAACTCTGAATTTCCTTCATTGCCCTCTTTGGGCTATGGCTACACTGCAAGCTATAGATCCGAGCCCCCTGCTTGTGTACACGTACTTGTGCGAGCTCTCTCCTGGGTACTAAATAGCAGTGTAGCCACTGGTAGCGGCAGTGGAGGTACAGCTGAGCCATGCTGAGTAGAAACTTACCCATAGACGGTCTGTAAAACCAACCAGATCCAAAGCTCCAGGCAACTCAGGAGATTGGCAGTGGCACACATGGCACAGTGGGGTCCATTCTAGGTCCCAGCTCAAATCTGGTCCATTTGGGTGGTGACTAGCAGTCACTGCCATCTGACAGCTCTTGGGTGGCTTACATGAAAGGGGTTGGTGGGCCTGGGCCAGACCTCTCTCGACATCACATTGGTCACTGTCAGGGTTAACTGCGGCTGGCACATTTAGGAGGGGATGTGGAGGAGAAAGCGAGGCCCTTTCCCCAGACCAGGGACCAGTCACAACAGCAGTCCTGGTGTGCTGCCAAGTGTGGGGACTGCTCTCTCATAGCACCCCTGGGGCACAAACGACTTCAGAGCAGAAAGAGAGGAGGCAAGGTCTGAGTCCTGCCCTCCCCGCATACTCCTGAGGGGTGGTGCAGCAACCCTGGTACCCCCAGTTGCCTTTTACGAAGTATGCCTCCCTGGGGTTCAAAGCCTTCCAGTGTTCTCCATGGATGGTTCAGCTCAGCTCTGCCTCCACCATGAGGAGTGCCCAAAAGGAACAGTAAATCCTTCAGCGTATTAACCGGCCAAGCACATCCACTCACTGAGAAGGGAGAGAAAATGGTACTTACTCACCTCACTGGCATGTCAAGGCACAGGAGGCTCAGGCAGGTGAAATCTCAGGAGAAATCTCTGCAGGTCCATCTGGCACCACCAGTGAAATCTAACTTCCCCTTCTCCCTGGGTTCCCAGGTGCCCCCAAGATGTCTGCTCCGGGTATGCCACTCACAATGCCAACCACTCCGGCTGTCTGAGGCTGTGTCTACACTACAAGCCCTACAGCAACCCAGCTAGGGCACTGCAGCTATGCCACTGTACAGCTGTAGTGTAGACACTCCCTGACTCGATGGAAGGGGATTTTCCATCAACGCAGCTGATCCACCTCTCTGTGAGGTAACAGAATCTTCCATCGACCTAACCATGTCTACACTACGGGTTAGGGTTGACCTTACTAATAGTCAGGGAGTGAAATTTTACACAGCCCTGAGCAACATAGCTAAGTCAATCTAATTCTGAAGCGTAGACTCGCCATTAGCAGCACATGCAATGTGGATTTGAGTCTCTCCTTTCTGGAGCATTTTCCCCATGTGACTAATGGCACAGGCCTCCCTGGCAGGTAAATGCCTCTCATAAAGCTCTCATGAAGCTGGGTGAAATTTTTCAGCAGTATCTTTTCTCCAGCAAAAAATGCAGATTTGGTAACACTAAAACTTTTTGCAAGTTTGAGTCAGTTTCACTGAATTGTTTTGGTGGGAAAAAAAACCGAAAAAATTTCCAAAAAGTGATCTAAATGTTTCATTTTGACCTTTTTAAATGAAATATTGTGACCTTTTTTGTTTGAAATCACTTTTCATTTCTACATTTTGTTTAGCATATTTTTAAAAACCCAAGCAGCAATGCTTACAAGTGTGCTGAACACTTTGAAAACAATTCATTTTTGGTTAGACCCGAAATAACATTTTTTCCTGATTTTTGCAATTGCCAGCCAGCTGCAAAATCCATTATTCCTTCAGCTCTCCTCTCAGTAAAGACAACGAATCCTGACCCAACTATGTTCCAGCCAGAGAAGGGCTCCAGTCATAAGGTTTGGATGCAGACCCAAAGTTCCCCACAGTTCAGGGGCTGGAGATCCAGAGCTAAGGTTTATACCCATCACTCTATTACAAGCACGCTAGAGAGCTGGTTTCCTGCTGATTCCCCCAACCATTCTCACTTGCCTAGGCTGAGGAGCTATAACACCCCAAAACACAAGAGAAAAAGAATAAGCAGAAAAAAATTAACCCTGCAGCAGATGGCATGAGGAATGAGATTCTCTTGTCTGTCCCCACATACACACACACACACACTTATTCGTATTCTGGATGTGATTATTTGCTTCTCATCCTCCCATTGCTGGGCCTGTCTGTGCATGGGAGTACTGTTCTCTTCTCTCCACGTTCCAGTTCTAATGTCCATGCCAGAAGCAGGGCTGTGAAAGAGGGAGCCCATTGTTTCAAGGACAGAAAGACCACTGGTTACAGCCAGAAGTAGCATAGGAAACACTGCAGGTTTCACCAACAATGCTCTGCCAAAACACCTTATGCCTAACCTGCAGCCTCTTCTGCTGTTCCAGGGTGGGGCACAGCATCGCCCTGCCCAGGCACCTCAGTACTCCAATATTCCAGTGAAACCATAATGCATTACCCTCATACAGTGCCTTGCATCTCAAGACCACAGAGTGCATCACTGGTTAAGCCTCACACTACCCCTGTACAAAGAGAGAGAGACAGAGAGACTGAGACCCATGTCTGCAGAAGGGTCCTCAAATTCTGGATGCCCTGGTGCTCCGTCTGGGACACTTCGGCCTGGATTTTCAGCAGTGCTTAGAACCCCCAACTCCTCCAGGAACCAGTGGCAGCTGGAGGGGGCCAAAGCCTGATGAGAAGTCAGGCTCTAAGGGATTCAGGTTGGGCAGCCAAAAATGAAGGTACCAGAAAGGCGGGAACGGTTTTGCAAACATAGCTGAAATGACTTGTCCAAAGTGAGTTCCTGTCTGAACCTGGGCTTGGATCCAGACTTTCCCAGCACCCAGGCTCTCATTCCAGCCAGAAATAGGTTAAGCTGCCTCCCACTGTAAGCTGCCTCCCCCATCTCAGCAAGTACACCTCAATCCTTCCTGCAGCCACCACTGTTATTCCAGTCTCCCACAGAATGCTGCCATTTCCACCAGCAGCCTGACCTTAGTCCAGGGTCTCACTGAGGCAGACAAGCAGCCCTAGCTAGAGCAATTTCAACCACATTATTGCTCTGCCTTAAATTCCCCAAAGCTAGGGCATTCAGAACAAGAGCTGATGATACTTTGTACTGTGCCATGTTCCCAAACACACTGCCTGTGCTTTAGTCCCTGACTCACAATGCTGGGAGCTGAGGACCCAGCTCTGAAGAATCTTTCACTCTCGTGAATTTAAAGTCAGATTCTGTACATTAACTTTTTATGGTGTAATATATGCAGCACAAAAACAACATTATCAGGAGATACCCCAAAGCCATTAACACATCTGGATGCAAATGACTGTTAGAACACCCCGCACGATCCTCTGCATACATGATAGATTTACTGTCACATCTTGTGCAATGAAGAGGGAGAAAATAAAATATATAAAAAAAACCAAGCCAAACAATGTTTGAAGGAAAAAAACAGAGTGACTCAAGAGATTTGGTTAAAAAGGGAGAGCCAGAATAAATATTGGAGTAGCTGAATGTGTACCGTCTTTGCTTATACCTCCCAAGCAGATAGCACATTTGAACTCAGAACCCTTCTGACCCAAATGAACCCTGTAAAACAGCAGCAGCATCCTGAGTCAGCAGTTCCTGCAATTAACCAGAGACAGACAGCATTTCTCTTCTTCGTCAGAGCAAAGGCCAAGCAAACTAGAAGATGTGGCACTTGCGATGAATAACCAGATCCTTTCTAGATGTAAATCAATGCAGCTTTATTAAAGGCAACAGAGATTCATCGATTTCTACCAGATAGGGATCAGGCCCACAGAATTTTGATAAAGGTCTTTTAATTAATGATGGGTAAGGACCATAAATAGTTAATATTCCAATGGGCTAGAACTCTTACCAGAACAGCCTAATTCTGTCTGAAATTCTTATCAGTGGTGGGGAATCTTTGGAAGGCTTTTTGGTTCACTTTGGGTCTGATAAGCCAGGAAATTTGGCCATACTTCTTGACTTTCCATAATAGTTTCCATATTGCCTCTTTCATAATATTTCAACCATTCTCCTTGTAGTCCTGGTCAGAGACAAGAAGTGTAGAGGAAGCAGCATAAGTGGAAAATTATGGGGAAATATAAAGTTAACCAAAATTTTGAACCTAGATTAGGATGCAGATCTTTGTTTGGGGGAACACACAGGTTGGTTTTCACCTTGCCCATCACAAATTCTTATTCATAATATTCATAAGATCCAAATGCAAAAGTAGGAACCTCAGAATGACAAAAAGCTCAGTGTCTTGATCATGGTTTATTAACAGTTCTAGTAGCGATGGGCATGAACCCCCAAAACTCAGGACAAACAAAATCAATGAAACCCATATCAAATGAATTAAAAACTAGTTACACGATGGATCTGAAAACGTAACTGTAAATGAGGACTCCCTGACTGAATTATGTCTCTTTTGTTACGTCAATCACGATCTCTGCTCTTTCTGAGCTCCCGCAGTGCATCAAGGGAGTCTCATGGCTGCAGTGTATCATGAGAGGTGCAGTCCAGCTGGGGAACATGGTCCATGGAAAAGAATGAGGGAATGGAGAACATGAACTACAATTCCCATGAGGCATCATGGCACCATTTCCAAATCGAAATGTTTGGTTTTCAGCCAAAACTTTTTAGTTTTGGGGTGGTTTGTTTTTTGATGGAAAGTCTAAAGGTTCCACGGAAATCAGACATTCGTGTGAAAACCTTTGTTTAGTTAAAAACCCTTTTTTCTGTCAAAAAAACATTTCTATGAAAAAACCAGCCTTATTCATCAGGCACTACAAGTACCTACATTAGGAAAAGATTTCAAATTGCAGAGGGCTCTTCAATCTAGCAAAGGCGTACCAAGATCCAGTAGTTGGAAGCTGAAGCCAAACAAATTCCGATTCGAAATAAGATACAAATCTTTAACAGGGAGGGTAGTTAATCACGGGAACAACATACGTAAGGATGTGACAGTCTGTACATCAAGACTGGGTGTTTTTCTGAGAGAGATGCTCTAGCTCAAGCTGAAATTCTGTGCTTGTTGCAGAGATCACTGGGTGAGGTTCTCTGGTATGGCATGCAAGACTAGATGATCACAATAGTCCTTTCCAGCCTTAAAATCTCTAACCTCAGTCACCCCAAAGATCCGGGTATCAATTTGGCCAATGCCGCATCTCTCTAATGCAGTGAGCCAACAGCCTGGATTCAGATTACCTCAAACCTTGTAACAGTTCAGAGGTGACATCTCACCCCTGCTCTGGCCCCTTTACATGGGATAAAAGGGCCAGAAGGGCATAAAGGATCCCTAAAAGCCCAGATCTGCAGGAGGAGTCCTCCAGTGCAGAAAATGAGGAAGACAGCCATAAGGCTGCTTTCTGAGGACCTCTTTGCAAATCCTGGCAGAGAAGGCATGCCAGGGCAGGGGTGGGTCAGGGAAGCGTTAGGGGCAGAGTTGTAGCAAGCAGAGTCTTAGAAGCATCTGGTCTCTTAGAGGGGCAGCACAGAATCTCACCTAAGGTTTACATCCAAATGTGGCAGGTTGGGCCCATCTCTAATTTTTAGGGGAGAGGGGAGTGAGCCCATGCATACGTGGTAGAAAAGATTCTTCTAGCTTTGGCTAGGTGCTTTCACAGCCCATGTACCAGCACCATCCGTTAACCTAGTAACAATCACCTGTACGGCAGCAAGCCATTGTCATCTCCAGAATTCATCTTAATTACAGGTTCCAGTTTTCTCTTTGCAGCGCAAACACAACAGCTGGGGCAAAAAGAACAAACAAACGAAGGAGAAGGATAAAAAGAAACAGGCCTTTAAAAATCATCTTATGCTTGAAAGGAAGGAAGGGGAGAAAAAAAAATAATTATCCTAACCTAGGCGAAGCCTCATTACCATTGAAAATCCTCTCCTTTTTCACTCTCGCCTCGCCGTTCATTTCAATATCACAAGTGGCACACTCCCTTTCTTCTCACTGAAATTTCCCATCTTAAAGAAACAGGTGTTCCCTACACTCCAACGCAGACAGGGACACAGGATTATCAGCCGACAAGGAATGCCGAATAAAAGCCCAGGTTCAGGCATGGTATTTCACCTTTGAAGGCAGGATTTACGCTGTAATGCTTAAAACCCTTATCATCTTGTCAGAAATACGTTCTTTATTATTCTTATTCTTCCCCCTTTCCTTTCTCTTTTGGGCTGAAGATCCTTTAGACAGTCAAATTATATCAAGACACAGCAGAGGAAGCAGAAAATAAAGCATTGAAAAAGGTTAGGAATGTTAGTTTCATCTTAACAAATGTGTAAAAAGGGTTGACAAGCCCTTATTTTACTCTCACAGGATAATCTGTAGGTACCAAGCTGATATGGGATAAAAAAGAGAAAGGGAAAAAATCATAAAAAGAAATTAAAGAAGAAAAACCCAGGTCTCTGCATAAATATAAATAATTTGCAAGTTGTCTGACTGCAGAATTCATCAGAAGCTGAAAGGACACAGTGTGTAGAAGCCACAGGGGTGTAAGGGTTGGCATACCATGGCAATATGAGACTGAAACTCGACGTGTGGGAGAATGACTCATGTAAGAGAGGTTTGATGTCCATGGAAGGAGATCCCAATTACAACTGGGAGACATGATAAAGATCTATAAAATCATGACTGGTGTGGAGAAAATAAATGAGAAAGTGTTATTTGCTCCTTCTCATAACACAAGAACTAGGGGTCACCCAATGAAATTAATAGGCAGCAGGTTTAAAAACAAACAAAAGGAAGTATTTCTTCACACAACGCACAGTCAATCTGTAGAACTCTTACCGGAGGATGTTGTGAAGGGCAAGACTATAACAGAGTTCAGAAAAAGAACTAGTTAAATTCATGGAGGCTAGGTCCATCAATGTTTATTAGCCAGGATGGGTATGGATGGTGTCCCTAGCCTCTGTTTGCCAGAAGCTGGAAATGGGCAACAGGGGATGGATCACTTACTCATAGACTCAGACTTTAAGATCAGAAGGGACCACTATGATCAACTAATCTGACCTCCTGCACAATGCCAGCCACAGAATCTCACCCACCCACTCCTGTAACAAACCCCTAACCTTTGTCTGAGTTACTGAAGTCCTCAAATTGTGGTTTGAAGACCTCAAGCTGCAGAGAGTCCTCGTGCCCCATGCTGCAGAGGAAGGCGAAAAACCTCCAGGGCCTCTGCCAATCTGCCCTGGAGCAAAATTCCTTCCCGACCTCGAATATGGCGATCAGTTAAACCCTGAGCATGTGGGCAAGACTCACCAGCCAGCACCCAGGAATTCTCTGTAGTAACTCAGATCCCATCCCATCACAGACCACTAGGCATACTTACTTGATGATCACCTGTTCTGTTCATTCCCCCTGAAGCACCTGGAATTGGCCACTATCGAAAGACAGGATACTGGGTTAGATGGACCTTTGGTCTGACCCAGTATGGCTGTTCTTATGTTTAACTGGTTGTGATTTTTTTGACAAAACATTGATGTGTCAAAACTGAAACTGCTTGCAAAACAAGAATGTGTTCAATGAATGTTTCAACTCAAAACACTGCCACGGAATCTTGTTTCGAAATTGTCAAAACCTTTTATTTTGACATTTTTAAATGAAAATTTCCATTTTTCTGGTTCTGAACAACTCTGTATTTAGAAATGTAAGATAAATTAGACTGAAAAAAGGTAAAAAAAGAAATAAGATCAAAATCAAAATGAAACATTTCCAAATTCTCTCAATGAAATGTTTTGATTGATTAAACATGAAAAAAAAAATCAGGTTTTCGGTTCATGAATATTTTTGAGATTTTGACTTTTTGTCCCAAATCAAGATGTGAAAAAATTTCAAACTCTCAAAAATATTTGCAGGATAGAAAATCTATTCTCTGCTCAGCTCCACATGCAGTGCCCAAGTCAATACTTCAGTCCTGACACAGCCATTTCTGAGCTCAGAATTCAGCACCCTTTTCCCCTCCTCCTCCCAAGGTGCCCTACACAGCAGTAATCCCAGTGCTATGAGCCCCACATCCATTTCCAGTTATTAAACGAAAGCAGAGTCCCTTTGGCAAAGGGCAGAAAAGGGAGAGCCAATCACAAATGTGAAAGATAGGTCCATTTATTAGCACCTTTACAAACACAATGAAAAGTGTGAGTCTGTTATGGTAAATTCCTCTTATTACGATCACCTTTGTTTTCAGGCATACATGAGGGGTTGCCCCTAGCACACCACACAGCTCTGGAGAGATTTTTTTCACTAATTGGTGCATAGGCACTTAGTTTTAATTTTCCCTGAGGGTGCTCCGCCCATGCTCTGCTCTGAGGCCCCGCTCCTCTCCATCCCTCCCCCAAAGCCCTGCCCCCACTCCGCCTCTTCTCACCTCCACTCTGCCCACTCTCCCAAGGCCCTGCCCTGGCTCTGTCTCTTCCTGCCCCAACTCCACACCCTCCCTGAGGTCCCCGCTCCCAGGTGCTTTCCGCCCTCCCCCAAACCCCTTCCTGAGCTGCCAAACAGCTGTTTGGTGGTGCCCTAATCAGCTAATTGGGGGTGCCACCAAACAACTGACTGGGGTTGCCACCAAACAGCTGAGGCTGGTGGGTGCTGAGCACCCGCTATTTTTTTCTGTGACAGCTCCAGCTCCGGAGCACTTACGGAGTCAGCGCTATGAATTGGTCCACAGTAACAAAATGCATTTCCATATTCCCATGCAGGTGTTCCAGACATATTAGGGCAGGCCTAGATTCTTGCTTCTCTTCCTGTTTCAGTGTTTACAGGAATCCTGAGGTGAACTTAATAAAATGTTGAACTTCCTGCCAATGCCATAGCCTACAGGCTGTGAGTGTAGCATGTAGATGATCCTCATAAAGCCTCATTAGCATGTTGATTGCCTTGACCACCTTTTGAAGGTGATGGTTTCACTTCTATACACTGTGGCAAACTCAGGACACTTAGCTACCAAGAGTGGGGTAGTAATTAGTTCCAGAAGGCTTAACCATGGAGGAATAAGGTTCAGCTGGAACAGGGGTTACCAGGGAGGTAATTAGTTTCAGCTGGCCCCAATGGCTGGAGACCTTTTTAAACCCTCCCTGGCAGGGAAGCAGGGGGGGAGGAGAGAAGTAGAGTAGCTGCCAGTGAGCAGAGGCAGCTGAACTCTAAAAACTTTTCTTGCAAGGCAGGTTGCACTCTCCCCAGAAGGAGAGGACAACAGAACAAGGGCCTGACTGAGAAGGGATCAGCCAGACCCTGCACGACTGTGAGGGGCTTTTGCTTTGCCCAAGCCTGTGTTTCCAAGGCTGAGAAGGACTGAGCTAGGAGAGAAGAGACAGGTACTTTGCCACAACACATAGAGAAAATCCCTTTCACTGGCTAACGCTACCTAACTCTTAGAATGCTGAATATTGGACCCATTAGAGCAGAAAGAGTTTGTAACTTGCCAAAAGGTCCATCACCCTTGACCTATTGGCAAAAATAGCCAGAAGATCTCTCCAAACAGGTTTGAATGTCTGGTTTTGCTTCTGGCTGGGTTGTAAATGCCACAATTCATTAATTCCATGCTGCTGCTTCTATTCAGATCCAGAGACACATGAAGTGTGGGTGTGGGGAAATTACCTCAATATTTCTGAACCTCAGGAGTGTTTGTTTTGAGTTTGATTCAGGTTTGAGGTGTACATTCAGGCCAGCTGTTATTTTCCACCATCAACAGATTAATAGGTTTTAAGGGCAGACGAGACCATCAACTCCTCTGGTTTGGCCTCCTGCATAACACATATGAGAAGCACAACCAGGACCTCAGAGACAGGCCAATTGTGGAGCAAGTGAGCAGAAGAGGGAAATTGTGTCTGCGATTGGAGGCTTCTAGTTCAGTGTTTCACCTACTGACCTTAATCCTGCCCTGGGAGAGGAACCTTACCTTTCTCCTGGGGCATGAGAGTAACTCACTCTCCCCTTAAGTTCTCTCCTTCCTACGATTCCCAACTGGAACCCAACCAAAGCATCTGTTTCTATAGTTAGAACAACCTTGACGCTAATAGGGGAAGAGGCTGAACAGCTCAGTAACAGCTGCCATCATGTAATTAAATGTAACATCCTTGTAGAGGGAAAATGCCAAAGAAACCCACCATGGTAGCATTTAACTTCAAAAAGGGGAACTACACAAAAATGAAGAGGTTAGTTAAACGGAAATTAAAAGGAACAGTCCCAACAGTGAAATGTCTGAGAACTGCATGGAGAGTATTTAAAAACACTATAATGGGGGTTCAAACTAAATGTATACCCTGAATAAAAAAAAATGCTACCATGGCTAAACAGCAGAGTAAAAGAGGAGGTTACTGGGAAAAAGGCATCCTCTAAAAATTGGAAGTCAAATCCTAGTGGGAAAAATAGAAAGGAGCATAAACTCTGGCAAGTCACATATAAAAAAGTAATTATGCATGCCAAGAAAGAATTTGGAGAACAACTAAATAAATACACAAAAACTAACACACACACACATATATATATGTGTACACACACACACACAGCGCATCAGAAGCAGAAAACCTGCCAATCAGTGGAGCCGCTGGATGATCAAGGTGCTAAAGGAGCACTCAAGGAAGACAAGGCTGCTAAAGACAAGCTAAATGAATTATTTGCAACAGTCTTCACTGCAGAGGATGTGGGGTGAGATCCCCACATATGAGATATTCTTTTTAGCTGATAAATCTGAGGCACTCTCCCAGATGAGGTGTCAGTAAAAGGGGTTCTGGAACAAACTGATTAATGAAACAATAATAAGTCACCTAAACCAGATGGCATTCACCCAAGAGTTCTGAAGGAACTCAAATATGAAATTACAGAACTACTAACTGGTATGTAACCTCTCTCTGAAATCAGCCTCTGTGTCAGATGACTGGAGGGTAACTAATGTAACTCCAATTTTTAAAAAAAGGCTCCAGAGGCAATCCTGGCAATTACAGGCTGATAAGCCTAACTTTGATACCAGGCAAATTGGTTGAAATTTGACAGAACTGTCAGACACCTTGATGAACACGATATGATGGGGAAGAGGCAATATGGCTTTTGTAAAGGGAAATCAGACCTCTTCAATCTATTAGAATTCTATGAGGGTGTCAACAAGCATGTGGACAAGAGGGACCAAGCATATTTGGACTTTCAGAAAGCCTTTGACAAGGTCCCCCACCAAAGGCTCTTAACCAAACCAAGTAGTCATGGGATAAGAGGGAAGGCCCTCTAATGAATCGGTAACTGGTTAAAGAAATGAAACAAAGGGTAGGAATAAACAGTTAGTTTGCACAGTTGAGAGAGGTAAATATCGGGGTCGGGGGACCCCAAGGACCTGTACTGGTTCCTATGCTATTCACAACATGTTCATAAATGATCTAGAAAGGGGGGTGAACAGTGAGGTGGCAAAATCTGTAGATGATACAAAATTGCTCAAGATCGTTAAATCCAAAACTGTCTGCAAAGAGTTACAAAGGGATCTCACTAAACTGGGTAACTGGGCACCAAAATGGCAGATGAAATTTAACGTTGATAAGTACGAAGTAATGCAAACTGGAAAGCATAATCCCAACTGTACATACAAAATGATGAGATCTAAATTAGCTGTTACAACTCAAAAAAAGATCTTGAAGTCATTGTGGATAGTTCTCTGAAAACATCTGCTCAATGTGCAGAGGCAATCAAAAAAGCTAACATGAGTTAGGCACCATTAGGAAAGGGACAGATAATAAGACAGAAAATACCATAATGCCACTATATAAATCTATGGTACGCCCACACCTTGAGTACTGCATGCAGTTCTCATCTCTGCATCTCAAAAAAAGGATATCTTAGAACTGGAAAAAGTATAGAAAAGGGCAATGAAAATGACTAGGGTTATGGAACAAGCTTCTGTACAAGACGAGATTAAAAAGACTGGGACTTTTCAGCTCCGAAAAGAGACAACTAAGGGGGTATCTGATATAGGTCTATAAAATTGTGACTGGTGTGCAAAAAGTGGATAAGGAAGTGTTACTTACCCTGTCACATAACACGAGAACTAGAGGGCCCCCAATGAAATTAATAGGCAGCAGGTTTTAAACAAAAGAAAAGAAAACACTTCTTCACACAACACACAGTCAACCCGTGGAACTCATTGCCAGGGGATGTTGTGAAGACAAAAATTATAACTGGGTTCAAAGATGAATTAGATGGGTTTCAAGAAGGATAGGTCCATTAATGGCTATTAGCCAGGATGGTCAGGTACACAACACCATGCTCTGGGTGTCCTTAAATATCTGACTGCCGGAAACTGGGACTGGACAACAGGGGATGAATCACTCAAAACTGCCCTGCTTTGTTCATACCCTCAGAAGCATCTGACACCTGCCACTGTCAGAAGACAGGCTACTGGGCTAGATGGACCATTGGTCTGACCTATATGGCAGTTCCTATGAAAGAAAAGCAAAACCACTCAGGCTTTGGGTACGTCTAGGCTGTAGTGGGAGGTGACACACCAGCAAGTATAGATA
Source organism: Gopherus flavomarginatus (assembly GCF_025201925.1). Classification (NCBI taxonomy): domain Eukaryota; kingdom Metazoa; phylum Chordata; order Testudines; family Testudinidae; genus Gopherus; species Gopherus flavomarginatus. Next base: position 55,446,905 of record NC_066625.1, on the reverse strand, counting down.
TACCCAAGGTAGCTTTGATCTAGCTAGCTCCAAGAACAATAGCAGTAAAGCCGTGGCAGCGTGGTCTGTACAAACCCACGGTGGGTCATTCGATTAGCTCTAGTCATATCTAGTCAATCTGATATATCAACAGGAACCTAAAATCAGACAGGGCAGACATTTCTGAGCAGAATTCATGAGAGGGGACTGTGCCTCCCCCATTCACAGATCTTGGGGGACACTGACTCACTTACCTTCCAGCCCTGCTACCTGAGTCAATCACTGGCAGAAAACGGTCTTTTTCTGGTCTCCCCTCCAGCATGGCTCAAGCAGCTTAACATTTAGTAGAATGGGAAAACACTGAATAGCTATTCTGGGGTAATACTCAGGAAACTGGACCTTGGCTTTCAATCAATGAACAGTAAACACAACCCTATCTCATCTTCGCCCCCTTGCTCCCCCTTCCCTTAACTGCTCAAGGTGAATCCTTATTCCTGCACAATTAGCAGCACCACAGCAGCTGGGATTGATCAGCGATAGATCAGAGACAAACTGGATTACTGTTGTAATGCAGACATGTATTCACTGAGGTACCTTCACTCCAAAAGGCTATGCTACCAGATAAGTACTAGCTCCAGGCAAGGGGACAGCCCCCAACCCAGTGTGGGGCAGAGGGGGTTCTAGGGGACATGGAGACCACCCTGTTGTCAGTGTGGGGCAGCGGGCGCTCTGGGCATTCGAGGTAGGAAGAATGTCTCCTCTCCCAAACATGCAATAGCCGGAGCACCTGAGGTCAGAGGAATGAAGACAACCTCTTCCTGAGAAGGGCATCTGGGGCCTAGAAGAGCTGAGCTAGTCCCCACTCAGAGACCACTCTGCACTTTGAAGGCACAAAGCCAGTCCCACCCAGTGTGGGACAGAGGGAACCATGGAGGTCTGAACGGTGCTCCATCCTGGCGGAGAGCCATGAGCACCCTGGGGACAGGGGCCCTCTGAGCCAGGCTCACTGTCTATTCCATTTGATGAGGAAGTAATTAAACTCCCCAGCCCATCCCACGTCTCTCTGGCTACGTGCCTGCCGAGCGGTCCTCTGGCTGCACGCAGCTGCGGCAGGGTTGTCAGGTTGTGATTGATGGTGCAGTTCAGCAGGAAATAAATTCCAAGGCTCTCGCATGAGGTGAATTGGGGGGTGTATCCATCTTAAAGATATTTAATGAATGTGCCACGGCGTGCAGACTGGCAGCAGATAGATCTCCACAGCCAGTGCGCCCTTCATTGTGACTCGCAAGGTTCAGGCACAATTGAATGGCTTCTGGCGGGTTTTATTTGCGCTTGCCATGTCCTGGCAGTATCTATTATTGCCCCCACCTTCCCCTGCTCCCGAAGGAGCCTCTTTCACTTTGCCTCGAGGGCTCATCTTTACTTTTCCCTTCCTGCTCTTCACTCCCTCAGAAGTGATGTGCCTTTAGGGGGAGGCAGTGTGACCTAGTGGATAGCGCGCTAGACTGGGACTCAGGACAGCTCTTCCCAGCACTGCCTCTGGCCTGCTGGCTGACCGTGGCAAGTCACGTCACTGCCCCATGCCTCAGTTTCCCCATCTGTACAATGGGGATAATGATACTTCCCTTCTTTGTACAGCGCTTTGAGAGCTACTGACGAAAAGTGCTACAGAACAGCTACGTAGTGTTAATCTACTTACCACCACCACCATTATTCCAGAAGCATTGACCCAATGGATTCAGAGATTATCATGCTCCATAATCACCTGCTGAGAAGCTCAAAGCATTTTACAAACATTAAGCTTCACCTCCTTTGTGTGATCTGGGTTATGTGTTATCCCCACTTTACATAGAGGGAAAGTGAGGCATAGAGTTGCCCTTCTCAAAATCACACAGCAGCTTGATGGCAGAATGGTGACTAGAACTCACATCTTCTTATGCTTCTGTCTGTGTTTTAATCATTGCCTGAGGCTCTCTCATCACCTAATACAGCTAGGTGTTCAAATGCTTAGCCCAGGACACTTGGGTCTGTAAACTGGAGCATTTCTCTCTACCCAGAGACTTCTGGTGCTAACTGCTTCCACCCCTGTCAGGAATAACACAGGAACCACCTTGCTTGTGGTATTTTAGCATTTTCATTTCATGTTATACCTGGGCCAGGAAAGCAGAGATATGCACAAGAGAGACGGTAATCTTTTCTGAAGCCCCAAAACAAATCTGTTCATGTTTTGGGCCAAGGTTCAGATTTCAGCCAGTTTATCCACACCTTAGCTTTGGCATCAGATCAGTTCCAGATACAGGCAAAGCCAGGCTATAGGGTCCAGAGGAACATATTATTATTTCTATTGTAGTAGCACCGAGGGCCTCCAAATCATGCACCAGGACCCCATTGTCCTAGGTGCTGTACAAACATAGGACAAAAAGACAGTGTCTGCCCCGAGGAGCTTACAATCTGAGGATAGACAGTGACCTCAAGCTGTGTTCTCCATTATGCCAAAGCATTTCTGCTTTTCCCTGCAATCCATGCCCTGCCCCGCAATGGACGGCATAAGGAGCAGATTGTTGTTATATTATTAACAATCACTACCAGGGCTGGCATTCCACCAACATTTTGGCCAAAAGCCACAACACAAACTGTTTGGCTGAGAGTTCTCCAAGGAAAAGAAAATCACGCAGCATGTTACCAGCCATAAGAGGATCCAGCACCTGTTAATTCTCTAATTTCACCAACAGATGTCAGTCCAATAAAAAGATAGTACCTCATGCACCTTGTCTTTCCTAATTTCCTGATCACAGATGGGTAGGCTTGGAAGGGTTTGATTTTGATTGGTAAATGTTGGTAAACATCAATTTCACTGCACGTGCAGAAATGGATGAAAAAATATTTCCATCCATAATAATCAAAAGTTACAGACAGGCAAAGTAAGATAAATGCTACTTGAAAACTTATTAGAGCTTGATTTAAGGATATTTACTGTGTGCGTTTTGACATGTGATTGTTGACAAATAGTGTTTTAACAGTTATAAAGCTTTAACTTCCTTAATCTCAACATCTACCATAATTAAATGCTTACCATCTGACCCTCCTCCTTGTTTGCTCCCCGTTTCCCACAACTGTGAAAATTTAAGTCAATAAAAATAACATAAAGATGCTTAAATCCCTTAATTTTGCACAACTGTGAAAATTTAAATGGATAAAAATTTAAAAAGTGCCTAAAAATAAACATCGATATTATCCACTGAAATTATGAAAAAATAAAAATCAAATTCTGCCAGGCCTAGAGATGGGGAACAGGGGGTTGGGTGCCAAAGAGTTTTCCCACTGGGTTTATACAGCAAGCACAATGTAAGCACTCTGGACAGGAGCAGGGAAAGGGATAGAGTGTCTTTAAGGGCATGTCTACATGTACAGTGCTGCAGTGGCACAGCTGATGGGAGAGCTCTCCCGTCAGCATAGTAAAACCACTCCCATGAATGGCAGAAGCTATGCCAGTGGGAGAAGCTCTCCCACCAGAGTAGTGCAGTGCCCACGAGCACTTATCTCAGGGTAACCTATGTTGCTTAGAATGTGGTTTACTCACACCCCTGAACAACATAAGTTATGCCGTCATGGTCTGCAGTGTATCCATAGCCTTAAAATCAAATGCTGTGGGTGGGTCCCTTTGCCTCATCACCATGCTCTGGTGCTGCTACGGTATGGAGTTTACAGAAGCCGGATGAAAAAGGAGGAGAGATCCATGCCAGCAAGATCTCAGTGGTGCTTACGGGAGAGCTGCGTGACAAGACGACCTGGGTGTAGAAGCACCAGCTGTGACTGCCTTTTACCAGCTGTGACTCCAGAGCGGATGTTTTTTTAGGGACAGAACCTTCTGGACTCAGAATGGCTCCCATGCCATTGGGGAAAACCACTGGGGCCCATGGTGGGGTGACAGAGATCCACCAAGTTCCCTTCCCTGTCAAAGCGGCAAGTTAATCTCTGGCTGGACATAGACCGGGCAGGGAAATCCTTGCCCACTCCTATCCACACCCACATATTTTTATGAAGTTATGGTATCTAAAGCATTCAACCCACAGCATGGTCTTGTAAGATCTCCCAAACAAGACCAGTCATTCTATGAATGGGAGATCTCCAGGGAACACACCTATGGCAGGAGGTCCTGGTGATGGTTGAGTAGGTGGATCATCCAATTCTGTGTCAGAGAGCCAGTGCTCAGGGGTGCTGGAACAATTTGTATAGTAGGGGCGCTGAGAGCCATTGAACCAAATTGTAAACCCTGTATGTGATGGAAACCACTTCAAGTCAGGGGGTGCAGCAGCACCCCAGCACCCCAGTTCTAGCACCTATGCCAGTGCCCCAGCAGGGCGATACAGGTGCTGAGCTGCTGATGTCACCATCAATGCTCTGGTTCCGATTGCCTGTGGTCAACAGACAACTCTCACTGCAGATGTGACCTTCTTTCAGCAATAATGCAAATTGTTTTGATTGCTTCAGGGATGGAAGAGGTAACTGAACTATACAGTATTATTATTAAAAGAAAGGAAGAGACATCAGAGATTCAAATCAAAGAATAAGTAGCTTAAAAATTAGCTAATAGCAAGAAGGGGTGATGGGGTTTGGCTTGTCACATAACAATAAATACATTAATTTGCAGCACAATAAAAATCAAATAAATGATTTTGGTGCTTGTTTGTGTTTGTTTGTTTGCCCCCTATTTCCCCTAAAAAAAAAAAAAAAAGTCCATCAGATCTTTCTGGCTGAACGACCTTGTCTAAATTGCTGGATGGTAACTATGCATGAAATGCCAGTGCCCTAGCTCGTAAATACCAGCATCCTCTGTGTGTGAAATGCCAGCTTTCTAATGTGTAAATGCCACGCATGAAATGTCACCCACCCACAAGTGCAAAGTGCCTGTGTCCGCTAAGTGGCTGGGCTTGGACACCAGCAAAATGCCAGCGATGGGACATGTAAAGGCTAATGCTTTATGCCAGGGTCCTTCTTAAAGGCTTATTATAAAAGGAGTGTGGGTGTGACAGTGGGACTATGGGCCCAAATCTCCTCTCTCTGGTGCAAGTCTATTCCAGACCGGCTGAGGAATCCAGGTCAGAAACTTTTATTCATAAGTGACTATGTACGTGGCATCAGCTCAGTCCATGGATGTGTTCCCTGTGTGGATTCGTACTCCAATCTGCTGACATTAGCACGAAGAATCCATTTTTACTGCTTTTTACTCCTGCCAGCCCTGCAGAGCCAATGCAGCTAAGAGGAGACGCGTCTCCAACAGACTTGTTTACTAGCTTCCAATAAACTGCACCTTTCAAAAGTCACTGAAAACAGCAGGGCTGTACCAGAACAACCACCTTTATCACTGGTGATCAGAGAGGATGGAAAAATGGTAAAAACAACTTCCTGAAACAAATGTTGATTTTATGTCACAGGATTCAGAATGGACCAGTTTTTCTTTTTCCAATTTTTTTCATAAGATAATTTTTCCAATATTTTTCATTTGTGGATTTTTCCCCTTCTTTTCTCAGAAAAAAATTATGCTTGAAGATGGGTGGGGGAGGAAAGGGAAGGGGAGGGCAAAAGGCAAAAAGTGAAGGAAAGGAAAAAAGAAAAAAAAATTAATATATTTAAAAATTAAATTTAAAACTGACAGTTTTTCACAGAAAAAGTTCATTTTGAAGAAAAGGCCATTTCTCAGTGAAAAATGTGGAGTAGCTCTCCCTGTGATGACATGAAAGATGAAAAAAGCCCAGCTTGACTTGTAGATCCCAGACTGAGTTTTGCGGGGCTGGTAGTTAGAAATATTACACATAAACGGAGCCGATTTTGATCTTGAATCACTGAAAGACCATGAACACTGAACTCCACAGGGCTGTTTTTTAGTCACTTCCAAGAAAAAGAGGAAAACTTTAGTATTTTCATTTTGGTTCCTAGTTTAACACCAGTTCAGCCAGGGTGTTTTCCGAGGGTAGGTTTGGGGGAGTTTTTTCAAGAGACTTGGAGCACAAGTCCTTTGGGCTTCAAAGGTTTCCAGCTGCCATCTTGGCTGATGCCAGGGATTGAACTGGGAAGCTCCAAAGCTAAAAGCATAAGTCACTGATGCTTGAGCTAAAGACCTGTTACAAACTCATATCTTCTCTGAATCAGGACACAGGCTGACCAGCAGGTTATATACAAATAACATTTATATATTAAACAGAGTGTGTGTATGCGTACATTGCACACACAAGCACACAAATGCGTAGAAACACACATCCTCTACACAAGTGGAGGAGCTATGCATGTGATAAATCGCAGAGTCACGTAATCAATTTCCCTTGCATCCCCGACTGCCACATCTATCTGCTAATACAGCTCCCTTCCCACATCAGCCTTCTTCCCACATTCCAACCCCAGAGCAGCTTCCAGCAGAAATCTTTTCTTTTGAACAACCTGCCAGAGAGATGTTTCCTTCTTCTCTCTCCCACTATATAAATCACACCTGCCAAAGGCCCAAGATGGGCAATACTGAGTCCTAGGTCAGTGGAAGCATTTCTACATACATCCCTACAGGTCTGGAAATGGGAGCTTTATCTCTTTGTCAAAGGAGATTCTTAGCTTCCCAAGGGGACAAGCAGCATGCACTTCTAAGCCCTGCAAAGTCCAGTGATCAGAATTTAAAATCATGGCATTTTTAGGCATGGAAAGCTATTTTAAGGCTTTGCTGGCACCTTCTGAGTTCTGTTCAGTTGGACTCATGATAACTAAAGCCCTTGGCTGACAAGCAGAAAGATACAAAAAAAATAGTCCTCAAAAATATTTTCAGCCTCTATAAAACATTCCTAAAGGTGGCTTCCTTTGTCCTCTTCCCCTGTAATGTATGTGGTATACATAGGATACATGCTAGTGTTGGATAAAAGGCTTTATCACCACTCATGTGAGATGACCCGGATAATTCACTAGCAAGACGGCAGATGAAGTTTAGTGTTGACAAATGCTCCACAGAGCAGGTTGGCAGGAATAATGTGAGTGGCTCATACACATTGCTGGGTTCTAAATTAACTGTAATAACTCAGGGGGAAGAGGGCATGGGTGTCACTGTGGACAGCTTAAAGAAAACCTCCACTTAATGTGCAACAGCAGTCAAAAAAAGCAAACAAAATGACGGGCGACAAAAGTGATTAGAAGCGTGGCAATGCTTCCACACAAGGAGAGGAGGAGGAGATTAGGACTGTTTAATCTAGGGAGGATATGAATAAGAAGGGATGTGATAAAGGCCTATAAAATAATGAATAGCATAAAGAGGGTAAATAAGGGTCTCGTTTACCTTGTCATAATACAAGCACAAGCTGACAGTCAATGAAATTGAAAAGCAATGCTTTTAGAATTGGTAAAAGGAACATCTCCCAGTGCTAGATTGTTCAACCTTTACTTATGTCGGGGAACACGTACACACCTGAATAATAAATAATACCACCACCACCTCCACCATGTCACTCTTATAAAGACCTTTTCATCACTAGAAAAGGTGGGGCAGTATCATTATTTCCATTTTACAGATGGGGAAACTGAGGCACAGAGCAGGGAAGTGACTTGTCCATAGTCACCCAGGAGACCAGTGGCTGAGCCAGGATTAGAATCCAGGTCTCCTAAATTCTAGTGCTCTCATCACACTGCCCCCCAGCCTACTGATTTAAAGGGGGCTACGTAGGTAAGTAACCCCTCGCTAAGGTGAGTAAGGGGTTTTCAGTCTGTCTCATGGGGCATTATTGATTTGTCTGGATTTTTACTACTCTGTGAAAAGACAATACCCATAACTAAAATGCTAACAAGAGCCAATGAAAATGTCCAGTGACAACTACATTAACTAACCTCTCCATCAGATCCCCACATCACCGCTTTCCAATAGTCATCTCCTTACTAGCCAGGTAGGGAAGCTGGGTCCTTACAGCACACCCTGAAGGTTAACAAACACAGGGTTGTATGGATCATGGAGGAAAGCAAGTTCCAAATGCCCATGGAAATTAGTGTGGAAATTCTGAAGTAGTCTGTGGAAATCGCTGTAACAAGGTATAATTGAAAGCAAGAATTTAGAAGGATTACAAAAAGGATCAGATATTTATATGGATAACGAGGACATCCCAGTTCCATTAGATAGGATAAACAATTCGTAAGTGGTGTAAACCCTCACAGAGTCATAGAAATGTAGGACTGGAAGGGACCTCAATAGGTCATCTAGTCCAGTCTCCTGCACTCAAGGCAGCACTATGTATAACTAGACCATCTCTTAAAAACCTCCAGTAATGGAGATTCCACAACCTCCCTAGGCAATTTGTTCCAGAACTTAACCACCCACACAGGAAGTTTATCCTAACGTCCAACCTAAACCTCCCTTGCTGCAATTTAAGCCCATTTTTGTCCTATACTCAGAGGTTAAGGAAAACAATTTTTCCTCCTCCTCCTCACAAACTTTTATATCGTTGAAAACTGTTATGTCCTCTCCCAGTCTTCTCTTTTCCAGACTTCTCCAATTTTTTCAGTCTTCCCTCATAGGTCATGTTTTCTAGACCTTTAATCATTTTTGTTGCTCTCCTCTGGACTTTCTCCAATTTCTCCACATCTTTCCTGAAATGCAGCGCCCAGAAATGGACACAATACTCCAGCTGAGACCTTTTCAGTGCAGACTAGAGCGGAAGAATTATTTCTCACGTCTTGCTTACAACACTCCTGCTAATACATCCCAGAATGATGATTGCTTTTTTTGCAACAGTGTTACACCGTTGATTCATATTTAGCTTGTGATGCTCTGTGACCCCCAGATCCCTTTCCACAGTACTCCTTCCTCATGCTTCAAGGCATCAGACAACTATAGACTAAAGTAGGCTGGTACGAAACTTCTCCTATGGGCATCTTATTACATAATTATACACTACTACTTACTCCTCAGACACAGCTGATACCAGACACTGATGAAGGCAGGACTCGGAGACTGGTGTAGAAAGACCACTAGCCTAATCTGGAATAGTAATTTCTGTCTTATGTTATATATACATACATATTAACATGAATATAGATACTAAAGATGGATCTGGTAGCAACCTCTATATTTAGGTTGCCAAACACTTTCCATTATAAAAGATTCTTATTATTCCTTTTCTTTTATTTCTTGATTTTTTAAATCATTCAAAAATCCCTTTTACATTTTTTTTTAAAGAAAATAACCAATGCAATCTTAAGTCAGCCTTTTTATGCAGATGCCTTATGATTCAATCTTTAAATACATGATCATATCCTATTTTTCGTACAGGACCCCTACCTCATTTAGTCCACAGGGTGGATGCAGAGGAGGGCAGAATTAAGATTGTACGGGCAACCATAAATCTGGCATTTGCTAAATTTTGAGTGCTTGATTACACAAATTAAATAGTAGTCTTTTCATGTAATAAATATACACTCACACAGCAGGTTTCTCATTTAGCCCCCTTTGTACCAGCCTGGCGGTGTAAAGGAACCTTAAAGTGAATATAAATATAATTTACACCCACTTTTAAGTCCGCTATATACTGCCAGAGTAGTGACAAAGGGCATTAGTATAAATGAGAATCTAGTGCACAATGTTTTGTGGCAGAGCTCTGACCTTGCCCCCATGGGTTCCGTGCTTCCAGGCAGTTTATGCTAGCCTCAGTGGCTCACTGCGACCCTCCACATAGCCTTCTTTCTCTAGGGCCAGGAGTACAGTCTACTGAGCCCTTTTCATCATAAGCCAGCAAGGAGGCTGGTGAGAGAACTCCCACAGTCTCTGTTGTCCCTGGGGGCTTATTTCAGAACAGTTTAGCCTCCTGTCCTGACAAGGGCCTGACTTCCCCTCCCAGGATATGTTTCTGTAGTGGCAGGTGGGGGGGAACCCGGGCCTGCCTTCTACTCTGGGTTCTGGCCCAGGGACCCTAATGGCAGCAGCTGTTGGCAGCTGACCTTTCACTGCCAGAGTTGCTACATTTTCCTGGGCCACTTCCCCACAGCTCTCCTGCTTCTTCCTTCTTCACCCTTACCTTAGGGCTCCCTTAACGATGGGTTGAGGGCGTCTTCGTTAAACAGCCCTTCTGCCACGCTTCGTCTCCTCTGGCTTCCTGGCTCTCCCCAGCCTGACTGGAGTGAGATCTTTTTATAGTATCAGCGGGGCCCTAATTAGTCAGGTGTTCACATTACCTTAATGGACTCACCTGACTCTTTGCAGGTTAATTGGAGCCAGGTATTCTCATTAGCCTGGAGCAGCCCCTGCTCTGGTCAGTCAGGGAATAGAAAACTGCTAATCCAGTGGCCAGTATATCTGCCTTCTACTACTTTGTTGTACCCAACTGGCCTGGGTCTATCACAGTTTATAGATACACACCAGACATACAGAAAGAGATACATACACTTGTGCGTATATACATATAAACACACACGCTACATATCATCTACACCCTCTCCAAGTCTTTTCCTCTTCTTTACTTTTAATAACGTCAAGGGGGGAAGGATCAAAAAAGGGCAACTTCAGCCATAAACTGTGAGCCGCTTTTCGCCCAGCCCCAGGGAATATGCAAAGATGGATGATGGATGAGTCTGTATCAGAAGACTCCCCGAGCTGTACTCCACTCCTGGCCACCTCAGCTGCTTCCTCGCCCTGAGCCCCACCAGTCTGCATCAGCACTTCCCAGTCCCTCAGAGGATGCTCTTGCTGAGCTGGTTAACCAGGTTGTTTCAGCTCTCTGGCAAATGCAAGTCATTAGCATTGGAGGCAGCTTGGGGTTGTAGTTTTCATGCCTGACCCCTCTCTCTCCCTCGCTATGAGGGGAGAACTCAGCAGGAAGTGGTTTTAATGCATTTTAATTCAGTCTCCACATTTGTTTAGTTCTGGGCTTCCCCCAGGACAGACACACCGCTCTGTAAATGCATTTAACTCTGGACCTGGAGTGACTGCTCTCTCCTGGGAGCTGGTGGGGAAATCTGGCTCTTTGTTCAGTCCATCCTAAGCTTTCTACACTCTTCCATCCCATAGGAAGTGCTGTCCTGGAACAGACCAATGGTCCCCTGTAGTCAGACATCCTGTCTCCTTTAAAGATGCTTTAGAGGAAGGTATAAGAGCCCCATAATTACCATGCCAATTGCAGAAATTTCTTCCTGCCTTTGCTGGTTGGTGATCAGATTCCTGATGCATGAGGATTGATAGCCCTTGCCAGTGTAATCATTACCTCAAATGCCTTGGGACACCATCCTTTTTCCTGATACACTAATTACGATCAGGCCATGACTCACAGGCAAGATTTAAGGCACTTCAGCTGCTTGGCCCTATGAGCCCAATAGATCTCCCAGGTCCCCTACCCTGCCTCAATCCTCACCACCCAACTTCCCAGTAATCATGGGACCTTCCTCCTCTGCCAAACTACAACGTCTCATCCCACTAGCATAACTGCAGGTGATGAATCATGACATGAGTGGAGGGGAATTGAGCCTTATGTTCACTCAACTTGAGTTTTCTGTGATGGCCCTATCAAAAGTCTCAATAAGAATGGCCATAATGGGTCAGACCAATGGTCCAGCTATCCCAGTATCCTTGGCATGACAGTGTCAGGAGCTTCAGAGGGAAGGAACAGAACAGGCAATCATCGAGCGACTCATTCCCTATCGTCCAGAAGTCAGAGGCTAAGGGACATCCAGAATATGGCATTGCGTTCCTCACCATCCTGAACAGCCATTGATGGACCTGTCCTCCCTAGACTTAACTAATTCTTTTTTGAACCCAATGATACTTTCCAGAGGTTGACTGTGCATTGTGTGAAGAAGTACTTCCTTTTGTGTGTTTTAAACCTGCTGCCTATTAATTTCATTGGGTGTTCCCTGGCTCTTGTGTTATGTGAAGGGGTAAATAACACTTCCTTATTCACTTTCTCCACACCATGCATGATTTTACAGACCTCTGTCATATCTCGCTTTAGTCGTCTATTTTCTAAGATGAAAAGTCCCAGTCTCTTTAATCTCTCTTCATATGGAAGCTGTTCCATACCCCAAATGTTTTTCTTGGCATTCGCTGTATTTTTTCCAATTCTAATATATCTTTTTGAGATGAGACAACAAGAACTACACACGGTATTCAAGATGTGGGCATACCATGGATTTACATAGTGGCATTATGGTAGTTTCTGTCTTCTTAGCTGCCCCTTTCCTAATGATGCCTAATTTGTGTTAGCTTTTCTGATTGTTGCTGCACATTGAGCAGCTGTTTTCAGAGAACTAGCCTCAATGACCACAAGATCTCTTTCTTGTCTGTTAACTGCTAATTTGATCCCATCACTCTGTATGTATAGTTGAGATTATTTTTTGCAGTGTGGATTACTTTGCATTTATCAACACTGAAAATCATTTGATATTTTGTTGCCCAGTATCTCACTTTTGAGTGATCCCTTTGTAACTCTTTGCAATCAGCTTTGGACTTAACTATTTTGAGCAAACTTTGCCACCTCACTGTTTACTCCTTTTTCTAGATCATTTATGAATATTTTGAACAAAACAGGTCCAAGTACAGATCCTTGGAGGACTCCACTATTTACCTCTTCCCAACTGAAAACTCTTTATTCCTATCATGTGTTTCTTATGTTTTAACTATGTGAGAGGACTATCCCTCTTATCTCATGACTGCTTATTCTGCTTAAGCGTCTTCTGTGTGGGACCTTGTCAAAGGCTTTCCGAAAGTCTAAATACACTATATCAACTGGATTACTCTTGTTCACATGCTTGTTAACACCCTCATTGAATTCTAATGGATTGGTGACCTTTACAAAAGCTGTGTTGAATGTTCCCCAATATATCGTGTTCATCTATGTGTCCGAGAAGTCTGTTCTTTACTAAAGTTTCAACCAATTTGCCTGTCACTGACCTGTCATTGCCAGGATCACCTCTGGAGCCTTTTTTAAAATCAGCATTACATTAGCTATCCTCCAGTCATCTGACAGAGAGGCTGATTTCAGCAATAGAGTGCATATCTCAGTTAATAGTTCTGGAATTTCATATTTGAGCTCCTTCGGAACTCTTAGTGATACTATCTGGTCCTGGTGACTTATTACTGTTATTTGTTCCGAAACCTCCTCTCCTGCCACCTCAATCTGGGACAGTTCCTCAGGTTTGTCACCTAAAATGAATAGGGAGATCCCCACACCCGAGCTCACATCCTCTGCAGTGCGTGAAGACAGATGCACTGAATTCACGTATCTTTTCCACAATGGCCTTGTCTTCCTTAAGTGCTCCTTTAGCATCCTGATGATCCAGTGGCCGCACTGATTGCTCAACAAGTTTCCTGCTTGGCTGTGTCTACATTACCACTTTCAGCACTAAAACTTTAGTTGTTCAGGGGTGTGAAAAAACATCACTCTGAGTGACAAAAGTTTCAGCACTGAAAAGTGCCAGTATAGACAGTGCTTTATCGCTGGGAGCCAGGAGAGCTCTGCCCTGGTGACAAAGTGCAACTACACTGCCCATGTCACAGCGCTGCCGTGGCCATGCTGTAACGTGCACAGTGTAGACATACCCTGATGGTCTTATATAAAGTTTTGCTATTAGTTGCTAGCTGTTCTTCAAATACTTTTTTGGCCTGCATAATTATACTTTTACACTTGTCTTGCCGGAGTTTATGTTCTTATGTTTCTATTTTACTTACTAGGATTTGATTTCCAATTTCTCAAGGATGCTCTTTTGCCAGTAACCTCCTCTTTTACTCTGCTGTTTAGCCATGGTGGCAGGTTGTTGTTGGTTTTTTTGGACCTCTTACTGTTTTTTTAAATTATTATTTAGGATAGACATTTAGTTTGAGCCCCTAATATGGTGTTTTTAAATAGTTTCCAGGCAGTTTGCAAGCATTTCACTGCTGGGATCATTCCTTTTAATTTCCTTTTAACTAGACTCTTCACTTTTGTGTAGTTCTCCTTTCTGAAGTGAAATGTTACTGTGATGAGTTTCTTTGGTATTTCCCCCCTAACCTTAATGAGCTGCCAAAGATCAGAAAACTTTAGCCATCATTTTAATTCATTCATGGATTGCCTCAAGGCCCTGCTTAAAGCAAAGGTGCTGCAGGCGCATTCCTAGGGCTCCAGCTCCTGAACCCATGATATTACAGCAGAAGCTCCAGTAAAAAATAAGGCTTTGACCCTCATGATTGCAAAGAATACATGGAACTAAGCATCTGCCTGAGTCTGCAGAGAGCCTGAAATAATAGCTCTGAGAGGTGTGAACTATCCGTTCATCTCCCGCAACATGAACTCCAAGATTCATTGCTCTCCTCCCCCACACACTGATGTCCATGGTGAGAGGGCACTGCCACTTCAGGACATGGTGCAAGGGCAGAGATGGGGGGGGTCACATGTTGTGTGCCATGGGCTCTAGTATGTCTTAATCTGGCCATGATTGCTCCCTGCAGTTCTTTTCCATGAGTGCCTCTTTACATACACGCAGCGGCACCTACGGACATGCACTCTGACAGAGAGGGAACACTACCCTGTGCTGGGGTGAAAAGGGTCCACGTTGCAAAGCACATGTGGTCCTTGGCATGAATTCTGTACACACAGGGTGAAATTCACCTCTCCAAGGGGGCTTAGCACAAGCCCTGGCCTTTACCAAACCCTTGTGCTGGCCGTCAGCACAGAACAGAATCTCACCCATAGAGAGGAAGGGGGGGGGCAGTGGGGAAGGGAGAAGAGGAAAAACTGGAGAATAGAGGAATGAGAAAGGAGTTGAGAGAGGGAGGGAATTAGGAAATTGCCTAATCGTCTATTATCCTTTGCCTGGATTTTTTTTCCTCTGCAGAAGCACTCATCCCCTCCCTGGGGAAAAAGCATGCCTTCACGACACCATTAAATGCTGAAATTATTTCAACTCCCCCATCCCCCGACATGCAATGAGCAACAATATCAGAACTTGCAACAAGGAGACAAGAGACAAACATGCTGCTCATTTCAAATCCATAATTGCTCAAGGTGCTGCCTGAGGGAGGGCAGAGGGGGCCCCACAGAGAGTGAAGGAACCAGCACAGGGTTGGGGGAACAGCTTGGCCTGCGATAACATTCCTGGGACAGGTGCAATAGGACACAGCAGCTGTTAGAATGGGTAGTCCCTAAGTTCACAGGAGAGACAGGCCTCCAGGAAGAAGCAACCTGAACAGAAGAGGAAAAACAGAGAGACTGTATAGGAGGGAATGAGAGGCACCAATTGGCGTGAGCCAGTCCTGTCTCCAACAGGTGCAATACGGGAAGTGGGCATTTTCTCTCTGGATTCAGGCTTTCCTTCCTGGGGCAAAGCTTAGATGATCACAGGTGTTTCTCTGTTTTATTCTATTTATTTTCCATTGCATGCCAGCCCCACAGCCCTGCTCGTGTCCCCAGAGCTCCTGAACTGATCCTGTTTATTTTCCGTCTCTTGTCCCCCAAAAGCAGTGCTGTACCACACCTTGTGTAAAAAGGGAACATTCTCTAGGGTGGAGTCATGCTGTCGCAATCAAGCAGGGAGAGGTGAGCAGAACAGGCTCCAGAACTCTAGGGACACAGGGAGAAGAGTGGGACCCAAAGGGACTAGGGATAGGAAGGTAACTATTTAGGAGGAAGGGAATATTTTCACGTGAGTGAGACAGGGCAGGTGCTATGCTAGGGGAGAAAAGGGGCAATTCTATCTGCAGCAGGGACAATGTTAAGGAGAGATTCAGAGATTCAAAAGCCAGAGGGGATCATTACAATCATCTAATCTAAACTGCTGCGTTGCATAAGCCAGAGCGCCTCACCCAAGGATCTCTGCCCATAGCTTCTGATTGAGCTAGAGCACCTCTTTAAGGAAAACACCCAGTCTTGACTGACAGATTGCATGTGATGGGGACTCTACCACATCCTAGATAAGCTGTTCCAATGGTCAGTTCCCTTGCTTAAACAGTTGTGTGCCCAGGGCCGGCCCACAACATTTTGGCACCTGAGGCAGGGAGCTCAAATGACGCCCCCATACTCCCTCGTTTGGGACAAAATTTTGAAAGTTCTCAATTCTGCCTTCTTCCTGTTCTACTCTCATGGTATTGCTCGCCACCTACCCCAATAAAGGAGAACTAACAACTTAAAATGCCTTGTTCAAAAATTTTAAGTAACACTTAACTTTCAAACACCTGAACAGCAAATGTAACTTTTTTTGTCTGCATAGCAAACACTGGCATTTTTGTCTGTTTGAATAATCAAAGTAGTGCTTTCTGCGCCGTCTTGGTTGCAGAGATTTGAACTGCTTCTGGAAGGTCCACAGTCTGGGCCAGCTCATGCTCTGTTGAGATGGTTGCAAGGCCGATCAGCTTCTCCTATGTCATTGCGGAGCATAGATGTGTTCTTATTAACTTCAGCTTGGAGAAGCTGTGTTCTCCACTGGCAACTGATACAGGAAGTGTTACAAGTATGCATAGAGCAACAAAAACATTTGGAAAGAGGGTGGTCTTCTTATTTGTGCACATATATTCCAGAGCAGACTTTGGAGTTGATCCTGCTGAAATGTATCGTGAAAGGGCTTTCAGTTCATCACCTAAATCACTTGCATCAATATCGCGGATGTCATCATGTGTCAACACTGTCTCTAGTGCCCTGCATTGCTGCTGAAGGTCTTCTACAGCTATAGTGAGGAGTTTTGGAATATCATACAACATCCCAAATATACTGCTGTGTTCCTTGAGCTGCACGAAACGTTCTTCAACTGACTGCATTGCACAGTCTGGCACCTGGTTAAAGAATTCAACTTCGAATTGTTGTTTGGGGTCTCTTATGGCAGTGGTTCTCAAACTACGGCCACTGCTTGTTCAGGGAAAGCCCTTGATGGGCTGGGCCGGTTTGTTTACCTGGGCATAACGGCACCCAGAACTCTGACCAAATAGGATCAGTTACTGAAAGGGCTATTTGAGTATGGATGCAATCCTGACCGGTGTTGAGCATTACCACTCTCATTGGAGCCTCAGTCACGCACCACTGAAATCAACAAGAATTTTGCTATTGTCTACAATGGAAGCACAATCAGGTCTATTGATTTCAGCAGGAAGAGGGTGCTCAGCACTTCTTTGGATGTGACCCAAGATTAGCCATGCAGCTTCCATCACCTCTCAGATTAAATGCCTGTGATCCAAGGATTCATTCATTACTTTTGCGTGAGCCCTTTTTCTTAGGGTACGTCGACTCTGCTACTGGGAAGCATGACTGCAGCACATGTAGACATAACAATAGCAAAGAAGCCGCGGCAGCATGGGACAGCCTCCCACCCGTACCCTGCATTCCCACTCGAGCAGCCCCCACCCAGGAGCGGCACCAGGGTTTCTGAAGCCCTAGGTGGACGGCCATTGGCAGCCATGTCTGTGCCTAGGTGTGCCTAGATGAAGCTGCATATGCTGGGGTCATGTGATTCCTCTTATTAGAGGAGAGAATGGGAAAGAGGGAGGGTCTAAATGGTGGTGCGAGGGTCTAACGGTTGAGGGGTGCTTGCAGCACATATAGATATATGCGAGCTAGCTTTGATCTAGCTCCAATGACAATGGTAGTGGAGCTGTGGCAGCGTGGGTGGGGGCAGGGCCAGCACTACCATTTAGGAGACCTAGGCAATGGCTTAGGGTGCCAGAATTTTTGGGAGGCGCTATTTTGCCAGAGGGGGCGGCACGCAGGTCTGATGGACCTACCGCAGTCATGCCGGCGGACGGTCCATTGCTGGAAAGCCTCCGGTGGAGCTGCCGCAGAGATGCCGGTGGGTGGTCCACTGGTCTAAAGGCTCCGGTGGACCTGCCGCAGGCATGACTGCGGTAGGTCCGCCGGAGGCTTTAGACCAGTGCACCGTCCGCCGAAATGGCTGCGGCAGCTCCACCGGAGCCTTTCCAGCAGTGGACCGTCCGCCGGCATGACTGCGGTAGGTCCATCAGACCCGTGTGCTGCCCCCTCTGGCAAAATAGCGCCTCCCAAAAATTCTGGCACCCTAGGCCATTGCCTAGGTCTCCTAAATGGTAGTGCCGGCCCTGCCCCCACCCACGCTGCCACAGCTCCACTACCATTGTCATTGGAGCTAGATCAAAGCTAGCTCGCATATATCTATATGTGCTACAAGCACCCCTCAACCGTTAGACCCTCGCACCACCATTTAGACCCTCCCTCTTTCCCATTCTCTCCTCTAATAAGAGGAATCACATGACCCCAGCATATGCAGCTTCATCTAGGCACACCTGCTTCCCTGATGCTGGAGACATTTTGTGTTTGACCTCATATTTCACAGCACACAGAGCTGACTCGGCAAAGCCATACCTGCAATCAGCTGATATTCTGTACAGTCACCCCTCCCAGAACAGTAATACATGCCTTAGAGATCATTTTATCTGCGGAGATAATGAAAGGCACAGCGTGAGCATTAGCACAGCCCACTCCCCGACATACCCCAGGACACCCTTTGTAAACAGTTAACACATTTTTATTATGCCTCATTACCCTCTGAGCCCTCTGTTTCTTATTTCCCGTATCTCCACCAAAACTCGAGACATCAGGCCACATTCTGTTCTTTACATCAGTGCAAATCCAGAGTAACCCAGGAGAAGACAATGGAGTTACTCCAGAGTGATGCTGTGTAACAGAGAGCAGAATCTAGCCCCACAGCTTTGATTAATCCAGTGTAATTGTAACACACTGGGAGCAGAATGTCCCCCTCTGTGCCTGACCTGCAGTGGAAATGGTTCTGTTACAGCTCCCTACTATAGACCACGGCCAAGTTCAAGCTGTAGTAACTCATGCTTAGAGCTGTCGAACTCACCAGTTCAATCCCCTTTGTCAGCACAGATGGTGGCCATCATGTAATCATACTGGGCCTTGAGACTACAGAGAGCTGGAGTAACAGGCCACTGCATCTTGCTTCATCCCCTGCCTGGGAATCAAGCACCAAGAGGCAAACCTGTTCTGAAACGCATGGGAACCTTCGCGAAAGGAAAGCCATTATTCTCCCAGCCTGGGTGTTATTTCTGGCATAGAAAAAGCAGAGACAAGGACCATCCAGAAAGCCATTCCCCAGGCACATGTAAATAATACACAACTCGGTACACAACATGCTCTTTCCCCTGGTGTGCCTGTGCTGGTACAGAAAGAGTTGTGCCCCAGGGGCTCCCAGAACAGAGGCTTCCAGCCCCAGATGCTGGCTGAAGGCTCTCCCACATTCAGCACACTGCAGTTTATCCTTTATAAAGATGTGTAAAGGGAGGTTTCAGTTTTCAGATAGTCACTCTTAGAGCTTTGAGCAAAATACTCCAAACCCAGCCCAGACTACCGAGTTTAGCTTAGCTCCCTTCCAAGTTTGTGAATCAGCCCATGCTTGCATCCACCAATAGCAGGTTTGTGAATCTACATTCACAATGGCAACACAGACAGGGCTAGTTTCCTCTAGCGTCTTCAGTTAGTCTTCAGGTAATTTATGCACCGCTCTGCTTAGGGGCAGAGAAGATGATGTGTGGGTCCCCATTCAGCATGAGGTTAATGCCTGGAGTTCTTGAGGGAGGCTGGATTGGGGTGAGGGTTCAGGCTTGGCCTACTGAATGGTGCTGAATGCTCACAAAAAGCCAGCCAGCCATTCTCATAAGATTTCAGACTCCAATTAGAGCAACCTGGTCTCGTTAGGTCCCAGCCATCCTGCATCCACAGTAGTTCTCAGGGGCCAGGTTACATTTGAACCAAAGACAAAGTCTCCTTGTAATTTTGGATTTATCGCAAAACCGAAGCTCTAGAGGAGGGTTCACATACATGCATTCGAACCCGGACCTCTCCACCAGATCACGAAAGCACTCAGGTTCAATGTCCCAGCTTCTGCCCTGCCCTAGCCACAAAACACCCCACTGCAGAACACTGTGCAGGTACTTTTCAGGCCTTCTCTGGGGGCTCAGTCCCTCCATATTCCTTTCAGAACAAAGGCACCTACACCTTATACATTGACTCTTGGTTAAACAGTCATCCAGACACAAACCCACAATATGCTGTGCTCTTCCTAATGAGCCTGGAACTCTGCTCCCACTGAAGCCATGCAGGCATCAAAGGGCACCAGACAGAGCCCAAAATGTATTAAAAAAAAACCCTGAGCTTAACCAAGGTAGCTTTGGACTGGGACCTAAAAATCTCTGGCACACTTAGATCATGTCTACACCATCGCTTATGTCAGCAAAACTTATGTTGCTCAGGGATGTGAAAAAAAACACGCCCCCGAGCGACACAAGTTTCACCAGCATAAGTGGGTAGTGTGCACAGCACTATGTCTCCCACTCACATAGCTACCGCCGCTCGTTGAAGTGGCGTTATTATGTCAACGGGGCATAGAACAGCTACACAAGTGATCTTACAGCAGCACGGCTGCATCAGTACAGCTGTGCTGCTGTGAGCTTGCTAGTGTAGACATGGCTTTAGCCTGTCATGGAGGAAAAGGCAACCAACTTTTTGGCTGGTGGCTTCAGGGTGTTCTCCTCCTCCCCTGTAGGGGGGAATCTCTGGGTCCTTTCCTGTTACCCTCCTTTAATGGATGCTCAAATGCAACTGGGTCTCTGGACAGAGCCAGGAGTAATCTGAGCAGCAGCCCACCAGTTGTGCCTGGCAGATGAAGTGCTCTGGAAGAGGTAGCAGAGTACTGCTCATGCACTCCCAGCATGGCCCACCAGCTGTCGTCTGCCTGGAAGAGGCCCTAGTAGCACGTTCAAGTGGGTACGTTAAGAATTAGAAACATTTAAAGAGACTCATGGGAGCAGGGCCCCAAACATCAGCCATGATATTTTGAACCCCAGTGATAACAAATTGGTGACACTTAGGATTTGGGTCTTCACACATCCCCCAAAACCAACCACACACAGTGTACTATTGATCATATTGTGTACAATACACTCGAAGGGATTGGGGGGAACCTGCCTGGAAAAGGGAAACAGATTGGTTCACAACTGTTAAACTACACCTTTGTGAGGATCAAAGAAGGACTAGGACTAGGGCCCCTTCCCAAGGAAGCCAGTCAGTTCGCATCTAGGGCTGACTAGGCCCACCAGCTGTCGTCTGCCTGGAAGAGGCCCTAGTAGCACGTTCAAGTGGGTGCGTTAAGAATTATAAACATTTAAAGAGACTCATGGGAGCAGCCCACATTATACATGAAAGGAAACAGCAGCTGAACTTATGCTCCAAAACGCATCTCTCTCCAACAAGCATGAGGAGCAATACACAGTTAGGAAAGTGCTCCGAGATGAAAGGAGCTAGATTACTAAGATATTATTATTTTATAACCACGCTTCACATCACCTTTTCTTTCTTTATTTTCCTTTCTTTAGACAAATGGGCCCACCAGCCATCATCCTACATCACTGCAGATTGCTTCCAGCTTTGCAGGTCAGTCAGGATCAGTGGCAGAAAGGCTGCACTGCAATATCAAAGGTATTTATCATCGAGGCAGCAGGTACCATGGGGGTTGGAGCCGCTCTCATCTTCCGTTTCCTAGTATGCCTTGCATGAATAACCTGGTTAAGATTAAGTTTGGGATACAAGTACAGATCAGGGGGTGAAGTGCATGTTACTTCACCTTCGAGGAGGCAGTGTGGTTAAAAACAGCATGGTCTAGTCGGGCAGGTAGGGCACTGGGATGGCAATCAAGCTACCTGGATTCTGCTCCCAGTTCTACCACTGACTTATAATGTGACCTTGCTCAAGTCATTTCTA
Organism: Gopherus flavomarginatus; assembly: GCF_025201925.1. NCBI lineage: Eukaryota > Metazoa > Chordata > Testudines > Testudinidae > Gopherus > Gopherus flavomarginatus. The sequence goes on along the minus strand of NC_066625.1, from coordinate 55,425,213 downwards.
CTCCCCTTGCCTCTGTTTAAATGGGATAATGGCATTGACCTCCTTTGTAAACCATTTGGAGAGCAGTGAATTGAAAGTGCTCTGAAGAAGCTGACTACTGGGACCCTGATCATGGAATGAGCTCTTGTAACAAAATAATTAGCAATCGAAGGGGTCGTAATTGAGGAGCTTCCTCTCCAATTCCCTTCACAGTTTGTAGAAAAACCCTGCCTTGGTCCTAGATTTGAGCTACCAAATTTGACCCCCCAGAACTACTTTTGCAGACTTTAGAGGTGAAGCCAAATGAGAAAGATGATGCAAACTCAGATGCAACCTCAACTATGGAGCAGCTGCTCTCATTCCACAATAACCCACAGCATTTATCAACAGCAAAAACTCACTGCCTGTGAGCAAGCAAGGCTGCCCCCGTGACCACAATCCATGTCCCCTGTGAGTTACCCTGCAGGGGAGCTGTTCCAGAGCAGCAAAAGGCATTTCACTGAAAAGAGAAGCTCAGATCAGCAGGAGAAGGCCTGCGTGAAGAATCTACTGCAACACTGAGACCTGAGTCAGAATCATAATGAGTTTGCTTGGAATTTAACAGACCAATGGGGTAACGCCGGCTAACTTTTTCTATTGTTTAGGAATACATCAACTGTAGCTGGGTTGAAGTCTCCATCCTAGGACTCAGGTGGTCCTATCTGCAGCGTGCCTGGAAGGATTAACAACAATACCATGCACTAACATAACACCTTTTCACTCAAGGATGACCCACCAAAGGCCACACAGAGAGTCAGTGGTAGAGTCAAGAATACCACCTAAGTCTCTAGACTCCTTTTTCCCTTCTCTAACCCTCAGCCATACTGTCTGCAGTGAGCTCCCCTAAGGTTAGCCCCAGAGCAGAATATTTTTGTTTAGGAGGAAGGAATTAAAATTGATATAGATATAGACACATTCTGGTTTTGTTTCAAGGGGTTAATAAGTTCCAAAGCAATGACTGCTGACTGAAAAGTATGTCTACGGACTGGTCCACAAGAACCGTTGTTTTTTTTTTTAATTAAAAAATTCTCCTTTAATATTGTAGGTTCCTGATGTGGGGCTGTCCTCCTGGGCTTGACTGCTTTCAGGAGAGCTGTCTCATTATTGCTATTTCTTCATTCCCTCACTTCTGTGCATGTGGCACAGGGGTGCTAGCTTGACAGTGGATAATCTTTATTCATCTCCGTTCTGTGGATACGTGTGCACTTCTCCTTGCATTCTGCTCTCGCTGTTCTCATCTCCCCAGATAATGGCCTGCAAGGGAATTCTCCTGCTAAAACAACTGGCCGGGTGCAGCCCAACCTTGCTGGTACAGCCTCTAATCAGGCAGGGGCTGAACCCACTCGAGTTACTTGTTTCTAAGCATTTAGGACCCAATCCATTTCAATGGGAGCCTTTCCATTGACATCAATAGAATCTCACCCAGGCTCAGAACAGGATATATTATGCAAAACCAGTCATAGAATCATAGAATATCAGGGTTGGAAGAGACCTCAGGTGGTCATCTAGTCCAACCCTCTGCTCAAATCAGGACCAATTCCCAACTAAATCATCCCAGCCAGGGCTATGTCAAGCCTGACCTTAAAAACCTCTAAGGAAGGAGATTCCACCACCTCCCTAGGTAACCCATTCCAGTGCTTCACCACTCTCCGCAGGGCCGGCTTTAGGTCAATTTGCCCAATTCCCCCGAATTGGGCCCCGTGCCTAAAGGGGCCCCGCCCTCGCTGTCTCCCGGAAGCAAAGTTCTGCGTCTCCCAGAAGCAGCAGCTGTTCCTGCTAGGCAATGAGAGATGCTGGCCAGCAGAGGACTGAGCAGAAGCAGCCGCGTGGGTGTTGCAGGTCAGGAGGGGGTAGGGGGAGGGGGGAGTGTTTTGCAGCCTTCCTTCCCCTCCCCTCCCCTCAGCACTTACCTGGAGGAGACGTCAAGGGGGACAGGAATCTCTGCAGTGGACCTCAGTCACCTGAGCAGCTGCTGGCGCTCCCAGCGGTCAGTGTCTGACTCTGTGATTCCCCGCAGGTTTGTAATATTGTGTTGGTTTTGTGGTTTTCAGTGGTGTTGCTGTTTGAGGGTGAGTTTGTGCCTGTCTGTGTCTGTTTCAAAACTAAAGTTGGGATCATGTAATGGAACCCAGGAAAAAAGCCCCCAGCCGGTACTTAGTGCTGTGAACTCCAGGTGAGAGAGAGAGGGAGGTTTGGAGGAGGAAATCAAATACAGCAAGAGAGGAGAATGTGAAAGGTCTGCAACATGGCACGGCAGGCTGAGACTTTTATCTCCCCCCCACCCCACCGCAGAAGGGGAAACTGAGGCACGGTGTGATCTGATTCCCTCTCCAAATTATTTTGCAAAGGAAGGGGACTAGGGCTCCTATCCATACCAGTTCCCTTCCCATCAACTCTGCTTTCCCTGCTGCAAGACTGCTGTAGGGGCTGAATATTTCCATTAAACTATGGCTCCTTCATTTGCCCTGCAACAATAAAATAGACCGGCTTGGGGGGGGTGTGAATACTCCTCCCCCCCCAAAGCTGTGTGGGTATTAAGGTTTTTTGAGGAGGGGCATGATAATATTCTAGATCAATCAAATGCCCAGCTCAGCTTTCTAGCCATCCAGCAGCTCTAGGGCAGGGAAGGAAGGTGCTCTTGGTGCAGAGTGGTCGCAAAACAGGGGTGAATTTAGTGGGAGGTTGGGGGGATCCGCTTGAAATCCCACCTGATGCAGCCACACAGAATCACTGGCAGCACTGAGAGAGGCCACGAGTGGAAGCAGGTGGCCTGGGGGTGAGGGGATATTGCCCTCAGTCGTGGGCTCTGGGATGGACTAGGCTGGGTGGTGGGTTCAGTCTAGTCTTCCAGCCTGTTGCTCTCACTGGAGTTTGTGGTTTTCATCTGGCTCCACCGAAAAGATCAAACAAGCCCAGTAGAAAAGGGGAGTGAGAGAGGTGGGAAGGAGTTTGTAAGGGGTTTAAGTGACCCATCAGCAAAAGAGTAAAACCAGAGTTTGACTGGGTTTCCCCACAGCTACCACTCCTGCAAACACTGGGGAAGGGGCAGCTCCATCCCCCACTGAGGCTATGGTGGTGGGCATCAGGGGAGGAAGGAAGCCACATGGAAGTCCCTTCCCCCCAGCACCACCCTCCAGCCCCCAAACTCTGTCCCAAAGCCTGCACCCACCCCTCCGCACTCCCTCCCAGAGCCTGCACCCCTCCACCCTTCCTGCACCCCACCCCGTGCCCCAGCCCGGAGCCTGCACCCAGCACCCAAATTCCATCCCACTCGGCCCTGGGCAAAGCTCCTTGGTCTGGCTCCCAGCCCCTCTCCAAGGATTGCAGCTGTCTGGAGGTGCCTGCCTTCCACACCTTCCTCATTCACACCTCATTCATTCAATAGGGCAATTGATTACAAAGTGGAGGAAAGATCTCATTCTACTTCTAGCAAAAGGACATTTTTCTTTTACCTTATATACTACCTTAGGGGCCCGCTATAACATATTACCAAGGTTCAATACAAAGTCATGTAAAAGTTATACAAAAATGCATAATGCAGAGATTTATCTACAACTGCATTGACTGTTGTGTGCAGCAATATAGTGACTCCTGGGTCTCTGAATGAGGCTATATACTCAGGCAAGGGGGGGGAGTGCAGCAGCAAGTCGGGGGCAAGCGGGTGGACAAGCGGCAGGTGGGCAAAGAGGCGAGCAGTGAGCCAGCAGGGGTTCTAGGAGCAGGCATGGGGGTTTCTGGCAGGGGAGGGAGAAAGTGAAAGGAGGCGAGTGGTAGGTGGGGGACTGACTAGGAGGAATGCAGCAAGTCAGCGGGGGACTAGGGGGTGAAGAGGGGTGTGATGGTGGGGCCGAGTGGGGAGGGGGTGGGTCCTATTTTACTGCTGTGATCCAGTCACCCTATGTGTGCCAGGTTTCAGAGTAGCAGCCGTGTTAGTCTGTATCTGCAAAAAGAACAGGAGTAATTGTGGCACCTTAGAGACTAACAAATTTATTTCAACATAAGCTTTCATGGGCTACAGCCCACTTCTTCGGATGAATAGAATGGAATACTTCTTTTTGCCTATGTGTGCCATTTCTCCCCCCCCCCCCCAAACCTTCCTCTTTGGCCCACAGCTGTTTCGACAGGGTGGTGCAGAGGAAGGAGGGTTTGTTTCTGCGAGGCATGCGGTGCTGGGGGGAAAGAGGGGGCATAAAATAAACATTATTGAAGAAAATCAGTTGTACAACAATCGAAACATAAATTATTGTCCTAATATGAAAGTGAAAATCTATAATTAATATTCTTTTAGAATGTGGTGACTTCTATCAATATGGGCAAGAGATCAAGAGATATTGGTAGAAAGTACCCAAGTGGGAGTAAGAAAAGAGCCATATACAATATGTAATGTATGTAATATATAATTTTGTTATTATGTATACAGTCATGGAAAGTAAATAATACATGGAAGAAATGAAAGTTGTTTTTTTTTTTTAGTTATCCCTGCCGGGGCCCCATCAAAACTGTTCGAATTGGGCCCTGCACTTGCTAAAGCTGGCCCTGACTCTCCGAGTGAAAAAGTTTTTCCTAATATCTAACCTAAATCTCCCCCACTGCAACTTGAGATCATTACTCCTTGTTCTGTCATCTGCTACCACTAAGAACAGTCTAGATCCATCCTCTTTGGAACCCCCTTTCAGGTAGTTGAAAACAGCTATCAAATCCCCCATCATTCTTCTCTTCTGCAGACTAAACAATCCCAGTGCCCTCAGCCTCTCCTCATAAGACATGTACTCCAGCCCCCTAATCATTTTTGTTGCCCTCCGCTGGATTCTTTACAATTTTTCCACAACTTTCTTGCAGTGTGGGGCCCCAAACTGGACACAGTACTCCGGATGAGGCCTCACCAATGTCAAATAGAGGGGAATGATCACATCCCTCGATCTGCTGGCAATGCCCCTACTTATACAGCCCAAAATGCCGTTAGCCTTCTTGGCAACAAGGGCACACTGTTGACTCATATCCAGCTTCTTGTCCACTGTAACCCCTAGGTCCTTTTCTGCAGAACCACTTCCTAGCCATTCGGTCCCTAGTCTGTAACAGTGAATGGGATTATTCCGTCCTAAGTGCAGGACTCTGCACTTGTCCTTGTTGAACCTCATCAGGTTTCTTTTGGCCCAGTCCTCTAATTTGTCTAGGTCCCTCTGTATCCTATCCCTACCCTCCAGCGTATCTACCACTCCTCCAAGTTTAGTGTCATCTGCAAACTTGCTGAGAGTGCAGTCCACGCCATCCTCCAGATCATAAATGAAGATATTGAACAAAACCTTTGCCTCTTCCCAAAAAGTACTGATCCTAAACACCATATTTGCCATAGGATTTACTGCAGTATGTGGGGTACTTACTACAGAATACTGTAGGGCTTATATCAATACAATGTCCCTTTTTTCCTCTCCTGCATTACTCTCAAGTGGTATATTTCCTTGTCTAGTGGAATAAATTATTCCATATGTGAGATATAATTAGCAAATAGCTAAGCAAACAGTTTTGTTTAGAACGAGCGCCATATTGGCATGCAGGAGGAGAGCTGGGACATAAGGAAGAGTTTCTCTTGGATGAGCGCTTGGCAGTGGCCTGGCATTTGACTGCCACGTGCAACTGCTGTCGTATTTACTGCTCGCCAAATCACAGATATTTTGGTTTGCTGGCCATTCCAAACCCCAGAAAAACACAGTCAAAGGCTTTCAGCAAATTGAAGAAGTTTCATTTCTGACTGAACAAAACATTGGAGTTTTCATTTTAACCCATTTTCAAACATTTCTTTGAAATAAAATAACATTTTGAAACCAAAGGTCATTGCGAGTGGAAAAAATCAAAATATTTTGTTTTTAAAAAGTCAAAACTAATGATTTTAACTCTTGGGGAATTTGGGTTTTATTGTTCCTTACACAAACCCAACATGAATTCACAAAAGGTTCTGGGTTTGCTGAATCTGCAACTGCCAGCTCTAGTCTTATTACAGTGATGGCCATCTCCAAGCATAGCACATTCGGTCTCCAGCCACTCCACTCCATCAAGCACCTGACTCACAGACATTCCTGAATCCTTCCCACGCCATTGGACCTCACTTAGGTCATGACCAAGACTCCACCATACCTGCCCATCCTGAGCTGCTCTTGGTGTATCCTCTGTGTTAAGTCCCATAAAGCTTTCTGACGGAGTAGCATTGATGGAAAGATTCTTTCATTTGTCCCCTTTTGTGTGTTCCTCCAGCTGCCCCAGGGAAACCTGCCCTGGCAGATGCTCTGACTTCACTCTTAACACATTGCCCAGATATTTCCATCTTCTTTTCTAGGTAACATTGAAGGTAAGGGGCTGTTGAACTTTCTGATGAATCTCAGCATTTGTTACAAACTCTATTTAATACCTAGTATTTTCCTGAGGCAGGTGCATTGGAAGGCATTCAGACATATGTCTGTACCTTTGGTGGATTTCCAGCTCTCACACCCATATGGTAAGATGAGAATAAATAACATTTGAGTTGAAGATTCACAGTTTTATCTTTATGCTGTAGATCTCCAATGGCCAAATCTTGTTTAAACAGGTAAATGCAGCTGCCATCTTGTCAAGTCATGACATCACTTCCTTCTGGACATCCCCATTGGCTAGCATGTTACTGCCAAGATACATTAATTGACTCGCCTCTAATACTCCTTTGCCTTCTAAAGCAATGCTTGAGTTGGGAGTTGCTGGATTTTCATTAGATTTGTTTTCCATAACTGATTATTAACCCTGTCTTTTCTGTGGGGCTGGACAGATTTTCAGTCTTTACTTGCCTGCTGGTTGCACTGCCACTTAGAGCTATGTCCTCAGCAAAATCTAGATCTTCCAGTGTCCTGTTGTTGAGTTATGTGATGCTTGTGTTGTAGCCATCTGCAATTTTGCTCATAATTAATTTAACGGCAATGCTAAACAGAGGAGATTTCAGATGTACCCAAATCCCTGCTGTGGTGAATTAAAGAACCACAAAGCCTTACTCAGTTTTAATTAGCCAGCTGCACCAAATGAAGAGGCAACATGCCCTAGTAAATAGGGTACTGCACCGGAACTCAGCATATTTAGGTTCTATTCCACTGACCTATTGTGTGATCTTGTCCAAGTCATTTCTCTTTCCCCTCCCACCTTTTGTCTAACTTACCTCATCAGACCAGTAAGCTCTTTGGAGCAGGGAGTCTCTCTCACTACATGTCTGGACAACATCTAGCACAACAGGGCCTCAACCTCTGTAAAGGTCTCTAAGTGCTACTCTAATATAAATGAAAATACTGTACGTTCCCAAACGGTGGGGGAAGTGAATTGTTGAGAGCTGTGTGAAAGGAATGCCAATTTTCCACCACATTTTATAAGGAAATATTTCTCCTCTCTGTCTGAGGCAGTTGGACGCCCTGATACATTGGTCTTTCATGATATTTTGGGGCAGCAGCTGTTTATTTAGAATCACACAAATGCATGGCTTTCATGCAGGGTTCAAATTGGGGAGAAAAAGGTACCAGCGCTCCCCAAAATGCCTCCCATCATCCTAACATCCCCAGTGCAGTTGTAGGCCAAAGCCTCAGCTGGCATGAATCCCAGAGCTGCACTGAATTCAATGGAGCTTTGCTGATTTACATCAGGTGATAATCCGGCCCACAGACTTCTCAGCTCCTCTTTCAATTCCAGTGGCCCCAGGGCTACAATAAATTATGTCCAACCAAGGGAGCAGTCCAGCAGCCAGGGATTACCAGAACAAAGTAGGTCTGTGGCCATACCCCCTTCCTTGCAGGCAGCAAAGAGAATGGCATAGAGCCGCTCTGCTGACCCTATGCCACCCAGAGATTCCCACTACGTACAGGGACCCCCAGATAGCTGGAGCAGTGCACGGAGGAGGATCTGCTCCTATGGTGAGCTCTCGCTCCCTCGGCACACGTCCAACACATTAAAACAGTCAGACAGGCCATTTACAACTTGAATTCAGCGCTGGCGATAGACACAGGTCTCACCACGCCGGAGACTGTTGTCTTCATCTCATTTCCACAGGCTCACAGGCAGGAGATGCTAACCGCTTCCAGCTGCGACCGACCTGGCCCAGACAGAAAGCCCCAAGCAGAGGCAAGAGGCTGAATGGCGGGTGCTGGAGCACAGCAGAACATTTCAACAGGAGGCCATTAAGGTACACAGTAAGATGAGAATCGCGAAGCTGCTGCTTGGACAACACTGAGACGCGATGTGGCAGACCCCCTGCCGTCCCCTCGTGCTGCTCGCTGCTTTGCCAGCACTGAAATGGTTCCCACATGGTGGGCTGACATCTTTCAGCCATGCTTCCTCCCAGAAGATACATTCTTGTCAACCCCATCCTATCACTCAACACCCAGTGCACGAAGTACTAGGCACTTTGATCCAGTTTTTACTTTACAGTGACAGGGCAGAAGAGGAAGGGGCTGTGACAAGATAGAGGAAGGGTGGTCTTGCGGTTAAGGCCCTGGACTAGGACTCAGGAGATTCATATTCAATTCCTGGCTTGGTCACAAGCTCCCAATATGCCCCTGGGCAAATCACTCCCGCTTCCTCCTAATTCTTTGTCTGTCCCATCCAGTCAGAGTGTAAGCTCCCAGGGCATGGGCTGGCATCTGTGTCTCTGCAGCACCTAGCTCCCAGGGCTCCATTAAGATCTCTTTGTTGTACTGTGATACAAGGAAGAAAAAGAATATGCCCAAAATACACCACGTGAACTCCAAAGTGAGTGAACAATAACACCCAGTCAACATGATGAGCAGCAGGATGAGGAGGTAAATAAGAAATAAATTATCTGGCATTTTAAAAAGAGAGAGAGAGAAAGAGAAAGCACGCTCAACTTTACAGGCCCAACGGCTGGTGGTAAAGGGAACTCATTTTCTTGTAATGAGAGACGACTACACTTCGTTAACTCAAACTTTCTCATTAATCACCTTTGCGTCGCCTCTGTCTGCCTCAGTGCTGTCAGGCTGTAATAATATATGAAGAACATTCATTTATTCTCCAACTTCCCACTCAGTAAAGATATACGGCACTGTAGAAATGGATTTATCCTGACACTCAGCTCTCAGCACAATGAGGCTAATTTAAACACACATTTGAGTCAAATCTCCTTTCTTCTCTCTCCTCCTTTTATTTTATTTTAAAGACTGCAGGTGCCGAGTTGGGCAATTAGAAACGACAGGCAACTGCAGTGAGAACACCGTTGTTGTTGTTTTTAGCGTGGATTCAGATTAAGGCTGTTCCTTTTCTCTCCAGACAATGCAGCAACCTGAGCTGTTTTGCTGGGGCCAAAGTGAAGCCCAGAGAAATATCCTGATGCAAATCAGTGCATTGAGACAGAGCCGGTAAAGAGGATTGCAGGCAATACGAATGGGCCTTCCGCTCTGGCTAAATAAGGGCTGATCATTTTTTATCTGTGCCATGATGCCGGCAAAAATTTGGACAATCATTTGGCAGCTGGTGTGGTGTGTCTAGACCCCCGCCGATCATGCAGACCAGCACTGTATCATTGTTTCCTTGTACTCCCCAATCTGTCTGTCTGCATCCACTTGCTGTCTCTCGTCTTAGTTTGAAAGTTCTCTGGGGCAGAGACCATCGTTTTTTTCAGTGTTGGCACAGCACCTACCCTATCGGATCCTTGGCCAGGCCTGAGGCTCCCAGGCTCTGCTGTAATACAAGTAATAAATAATGAAGACAGCAACACAAGCCTTTGTCACTAAGCGGCTAGGCTACAGCATGCAACGTATCTGGGCATGAAAACCTCAGGAAACTGCAACAGTAGAGAATGCAGCAGGGCAGCACTCGGTCACATAGGCTACTACAAGCACATCAGACTGCTCCTCCACTCTCTGCACTGCTTTCCCCCAGAACATCACAGCAAGGTCAAGATCTCAGTCCTTATCTTCTGGGCCTGGGATACCTAGGAGATCACCTGGAACTCCAAGACAAGGAACTCAATTGAAAATGCCTCTCCATAAGCACCATGGAAGTATCCGCCACAAGGAGAAACCTCATCCATGCAAAAGCCAGAGCTTCCATAGGGGGCTGATCCAAGAGCTTGGAACAAACTCTCCCAGGGTCCAAGAACCACCACAAAGCTTCCCACCTTTTGTTCTGGGTGCATGGAGCATTACTTCAAGCTTCCCTTTGCCGATAAAAACAGACCATGTCATGTCTGTTTAAAAAAAAAAAAAAAGATATTTTTCAATTCCATTCACCATGGCTTGTACCCTTCCAATGTCCTGAACATTAACTCCTGCGTGGTTTCTCTCTCTCTCTCTCTCACACACACACACGCACGCACGCGCACACACACATATGACATCTAAGGCAGCTGGGCATAGCTCTGAACCTTGCAGTAGTTCTCTGCACCTGGCAAGATTGAGTCCCAAGTTCAGCTCCAGTTGCAAACTTCCCAAAGAATGAAAGCACTCAGATCGGAGGTCGGGGACATTTCTACATGCGAATCTCTACTGGGGAGGGAGGCGGGTGTATTCTCAGTTTGTGGTATTTTCAGCTCTGATGAAAGCAGAGAGGGTCAGGAATCTCTCAAGGTACCTTGTTTGCATTAATTTAGCAGCCCAGTTTGTGGACTCAAGCAAGAGCTTAGGAAAAAGTGATGAGTTGGGATGATATTGTGCAAAGCAGCCAAGCTTCACTGGTGCTTAATCAAACTGAACCTTTCAATGTGTTGACGTTTACCAGACTGAACTTAAAGCATGGGCTTAAGCCCCATTGACTTAAATAAGTTATGTGCTTTGTTGAATAGGGAAGAACTTGAGCACATGCTTAAAGTTACATATGTGCTTAATTGTTTTGCTGAACTGGGATGCTGTTACTTTGGGAGATGAGGGCAGAACTGGGGCCATCATATTCTCCTCACTAATATCAGATGCTCTGAATAAACATAGCGTGGCAGAAGTGTGATAAAACTCTACACCTATCTCGGGACTTGAGGACACACAAACGAATAATGCTGCACTCTCAGGGTATCATCAGAAGCCCTTAATGTGGCGTATAACACTCACTGGTCACAGTTACCTGAGCAGTCCCCTATCTGTTATTTGAACGAGATAGAGGGACAACGGCAGACTACAAAGGCTACCTACACTGCTCATGAGTCTCTGATGGTATCTTGCCAAGATAATCTTGGTAGTTCCTGCAAGAGACCAAAGTATGAATCGTTTACAGTTGCTTCGCGCACCCTTGAGATGTGCGATATAGCCTTTCCCACAGCTTCCCTATTGTGTTTGATATATCTGATGTTTCACAAAAACATTGTGTTTTATTGAAATTGTATGCAAAACGCTCCTCTTGCCTCCCACACAACTGTTTATTTTCCAGTATGCCTGTTTTGTTAAAGATTTGATCTTACCAGGAGAGAGACCATTTTCCATTGGGTTTTATACTTCCTTTTCAAGGAAGCGGTGGAACAGCTGTACGTTTGATGCAGAAGCCACAACCCAACACATAACGGAGCCAATCAGCACAGAGATGACTTGAGCTCATTTGCCTTCAGCAGTTTGCATGAACAAAATGACCTCAGAGTCAAGTTAAGGCCCCATTTCTCTGAGATGCTAAGTGCCTTCCAAATCCCACTGACATTTAATGAGAGGCGAAGGTGCCCTGCCGCTCATATAGTAATGTTACACCACTAGGACACTGAAAGCAAAGAGTTGAAATGTGAGGTGCTCCCATGAGCTTGGCCCACTCCCAGACTCTAGCCTTGTTCTCCTCCAAAATAGCAGGTAGATAGACAAATAAATGAAAACAATTATAGCTAAGTGAACATATTTTTTTAAAAATCATAAAAAGTTTCTAAATGTCAAGTTGTTTCCATTTTGCAAGATTCACAGATTCCAAGGCTAGAAGAGACTCCTGTATAACACGGGTTAAAGAACTCTCCCAAAATAATTCCTAGAGCAGATTTTTTAGAAAAACATCCAGTCTTGATTTAAAAATTGCCAATGATGATGACTCCACCATGACCTGTAGTAAATTGTTCCAATGGTTAATTACCCTCACGATTAAAAATGTACACCTTATTTCCAGTCTGAATTTGGAAAAATTATGATGAAAATAAAAGTGTGCATTTAAAAAATGTTGTGAAATACAGTGCACAAAAACAAAGAAAAAGTGACAAAAACCATATTTTTTTAGCAAAATCTTTCATTTTCAAATAACGGTCTTTTTGGGCTAAAAATGTTCAAAATACTTTAACATCTCCAATAAGCAGCTTTGACTTCCTGTACCATCTTCCTTTAGAGCATTGCAAAGCATTACACACACATTAGTTAAACCTTATAGGGAAACTGAGTCACAGAGAGAGGAAACCTGCCCCCATCACACAGCCAAGCCAGTCACAGAACAGGCGCGGAACTCCCAACCCTATGTTCTAACCACTAGACCATTTGAAGGGGCAAGTTCATCTGCCCTTCAAGGGCCAGATATTCAGCTGGTGAAAACTGGCATAGCTCCACTGAAGTCAGTTTACAGCAGCTGAGGATCCGGCCCTAACAACGTTTTTCAAAATGTAACGTGTCAAATAAGCAAGCGTACAGGTTCAAACCCTGAGAAAGAGCAAATCCAAAATGGCAGCCACACACTTCAAAGCACCATAAAGTACAGCTGTGGCCTTCTAGAGCTGTATGAATCACAGGATCTTACAGCCTCGTGCTTCACGCTATGTTGTCTGTCAGCTAGCGGAACAATACAGTCACACTTAGACTCTAAACTTTCAAAGGGAACCGGTGAGATTCCACTGTAGTGAGATGTCTTCAGAAATCCCCAGGGTTTGCTAGTTTGCTGGGAGAACAAAGTTTCAGAACTGTCTGGAAATCAAATAGCCTAGTGTAAAGAAGAAAAATAATGTAAAAACTCAGCCAACATCCTCTATAACTGAAAGTCTCCAATAAGGAGAATCTCATCCAAAACCAACAGTAAATAAACCAGCAGGAGGGCAAATGGACATTTCAAACATGGGATTTAATTTTCTTTTAAAGCAGGTTTTTCCTCTTGTTAAAATCTTGGATGAGCCAGGGCTGCTGACGCAAGCGCAGAGCCTACAACACACCCCATGCAGACTGACCTCTGCAGACTTATTGACATCAGTGAGGCTCTATATAGGTGCTAGACAGGCATCTCAAGGTTCTAGTTACTCAGCTTCATGCGTCTGGGTACGATGATAGCCTCTGACCCGCTTGATGGGTCTGTGTGCATTCCCCTTTGTTCAGTTCCCTGTGCGATATCTATACGCCATATACAGTCTATATACATTACACATTTCCATTTAGGGTTAAAGAAGCACTAATCTGTTGAAAGATGACTCGGGGACATGTAATGATTAATTGACAAGACTTCTCTCTGCATATGGAGATGAGCCAGTGAGTCATTCTCCTTTTGCTAGTAAATGTATTTCTTAAGTGCTTCATGCCACAAGCCAGAGGCTTGAAGTGTATTTCAGGAACTAACCTCCTTGCCCTCAGGTTTTTTCTGATCTAACAGGGAAAGAAAGTGGGGGAAGGGAGGAGGCAGCTGGCTGCAAAGAGGGGGGATATATCAACAAACTCAATATTTCAGCTCAGATCCCCTTAATTCCTGTCCTCCATGGTTCCCTAGCAATTCGTAGAGTTCTCCTCCAGTAGCCAACCTCTAAATAAAGATTTGCAAGGCTGATCTCAGTAGCATGAGAGGATTTGCCCCTGTCACCAGCTCGCCTGAATCCATGGGTGTCTCACAAAGTGAGCACACCTAGTTTTTCATAGTCTGACCAACAGGTTGGCCTGTGTGGGTCTTATACTGCACAAATCAAAGTCTCTCAGTGACCAAAGTGTGGTCAGCAGTGGGCCTTCATCCAACCTGGGTTATGGTAGAGGGAAGATCTTTCCCTGACCCCTCCTTTCCTGGCTTCACCCAGGAACAGCCCTTTGATAAAAGCTGTCAGCCCATATTATTTGGCCTTCGGGCTTTGATTGGCTGCTTTCTGCTCCTAGCTCTTCAAGACACTGGAGGACTAAGACTCACTGGTTCCACCTGCAGCTGACCCTGCAAGACCTTTCTAGGCAACTCCAGAGGTCCAAAACTTGCTGTACTTCTCTTCTTAAAGGGCTGCTTCTTGGGGTGGGGTGCACCAAGGCAACGGGGTCCCTGGCAGGGGGCAGTGAATGCCGAGTACATCCCGTCACACTCCCCCACCACTATATTCCCCTCTGACTACCTTAGCCTGCTGGGATTATCACAAGGCAATCCATAAATCCAGCTGCAAAAACACAGCCATGCTTCTCTGACTGGATGCTGGGGGAAGCCATCTGCAGAACAGACAAGCAGCCACTGTTGGGACCTGAACAAAGTATGCCTGAGACGGCAGCTGGACAAGGCATAGCTGAGGAGGTATGTGGCACTAAGCTCTAATGCAGTAGAGGTCCTTGGGCAGAGGCCACCAGCTTTTCCAACTGCAGGACCAATCGTATGGATTAATTCCTCTCTAGAGACTACAGTCCTGGGGGAAGCCTGCTAGGTCTTCTTCGCCTCCATTCTCTGAAGTTAGTGGAGCCATTTAGGGGTAGTTGAGGAAGATTACACCCTTTCCTCACTGCTACAGGCTACTGAATAGTGTTGCAGAGACCACTAACTAATGGCCCACTCCTACCTCTGGGGGAGGAGCATAATCTCTCTTCCTGAGAGGTCTTTGGGTCCCTGTACAACAACCACACTTCTTTTCACAGCTCTAGGCTGCCCTTCCTGCTCTCCAGGTGAATGCAAAGCAGCAACATATGGCAGTGGTCAGTGTGGGACCTTCTATCCCATTTCTTTCTGCCACACTCAGGGTTTGAACAGAGAAGTTCTGCATCTTATTTATTTTTTGGTGGGAGAGGCCACCACTCACCCCTGAAGCAGCCTTTAGGAATGTCTCCTCTTAGAGTATTAGCAAGGTTGAACCACAGCCGTGCTGAGGTGGGTCTTTCATCAGCTCTCACAAGATCAGCCCTGGTCAGCAGCTGGATGGGGGACCACTGAGGGACTGATGCTGATTCACTAGAGGATGAGTTCTTTCCGAGTCCATACCGAGCTAACTCCCGAGTTCTGCTGTCCTTTAGATGAGAAGTAAAACCAAGAACTCGACTGACCACTTGTGGCCATTAAAGCTCCCTCGACGCTTTGTTCAAGAGAAGGCTTGTTAGCCCCTAGCCGAACTCCAGTGTGCATAACTGCATCCTGGGAAGTGAAATTCCCACCCACTCGGGCTGCAAAGGAAGCCCAGCTGCTGGCCAGGTCACTCCTCAGGCTCTGTGCTGAGAAGGCAAACATGGCACTTTTGATGAGTGGGCAGGAGGACTTAGGAACTAGAACAAGGCTCCCAACTTCTTCCATACATGCACCTTATAGTCCAGCTTTGTTCTTTACCACTTCCCATGTGCCAAAAAGACAGTTTCCCTGCCCTCCTTTGTCAAGGCTCTTCAGGGGAGGCCCTGTCTCTCCCAACAGGAATGTTTACACAGCCCTCGGACACAAGCCTCACAGCCCAGGTCAACAGACTTGAGCCAGGGGGGCCCATGCTAGCTGTGTAGACAGGGCTTTGAAATTGGAGCTCTGGTTCTGAAGCTCCCGTCCTTTTCTCCTCTTCAACACATTGTTTATACAGCTGTTTTTAGAGCACTAACACGAGTCTGCTGACCCTGTCTGGGAGGCTCACTTCCAAGGGCTGTGTAGACATATCCTACATGTCTATACAGTGCCTAGCATAATCGGGCCCTGATCTCTGGGACAATAGTCCCCGTTTCCAGCCTTGGAAAACAGAAGTACCGAGAGCTAATCTCTCTTCCCCCCTCACCCAGAGGGAATGCAAAGTCAGGCTAGTAAATCTAACACACACAGATTTCCCCCTGACTTCTTCCTCCCACCAATTCCCTGGTGAGCACAGACTCAATTCCCTGGAGTTCCCCACTAAAGAAAAACTCCAACAGGTCTTAAAAAGAAAGCTTTATGTAAAAAGAAAGAAAAATACATAAAAATGGTCTCTCTGTATTAAGGTGACAAATACAGGGTCAACTGCTTAAAAGGAATATGAATAAACAGCCTTATTCAAAAAGAATACAATTCAACACACTTCAGCAACTACACACATGTAAATAAAAAAGAAAACATATAAATCACTATCTGATCTTTTGTACTTACAACTGGGAAACAGAAGATTAGAAAGGCAGGAGACAGAAAAAATCACTTCTCATAGCCGAGAGAGCACAGGCAGAAGACAAAGAACTCAGACACAAACTTCCCTCCACCCAGACCTGAAAAAGTCTGGTTTCCTGATTGGTCCTCTGGTCAGGTGTTTCAGATTACTTCTTTCCAGGTGAAAGAGACGTTAACCCTTAGCTATCTGTTTATGACAGATCTCTAGGAGGGCCTCTGGAGACTACTGCAGTACAAACAACAATAGTTTAACTGCCTTCTCCCCATGTAGGGTAAGGGGGAAAGCCATAGAGTTCACGCCCACATCTCCTTTCAAAGAGCGCCATCTCCTCCAGCTCCTTGAATTCACAGTACGCTCTGTTGCCTGGCTCATTGGAACCAGACAAGTCCCAAAAAATCACACTGTTAAAGAGGAAAACCCACTCTCTGCAGACAGTTCCCAAAAAGGAAAAACAACCCTGATGATGCAGATTTCATGGCCCACTAATATCTCATTTGAAAACCTTCTTGTATGTAACACTATCCTGAACATTAACACAAGCCCCACACACACATCAAACAATAGGTTTATTCAAGAGACAAAAAATCCGATTCCATTTCCCCACTCATCTTGCTGCTCTAAAAGAGAAACCCACATTTAAACCCCCACCCCTCCCCACTCCCAGTTGCACATAGCAGAGACACGAAAAAACAGAATGCTGTGGAGGCAGAATGGCAGGGAACACATTTCACACCCTTTCATCAGTTAAAAATACAGACATAAGGGAATACAAAGCATGGGTTGCAGAATAGATTTTCAGCGTGGCTGAAGTACCCGGTACTCCATCCTCGGAGCCCATTCCAGACAGGCCCGAAAACTAGCAATGGGCAAATTCTCAAAGACCTGGGGCACTGTGAACAGAGTGACACCCACACATGTGGCTGCTCATCCAAATGACCTGAACTTTAGGGGGTTGAACAAGGAGGCTAGAAGTCTCCTAGGAAAGGGATTGTTCACGAAAGGCTCGGGACCTAGTGCTCACAGTCCTGCTAGATCCCGGACATGCAGGGAGCAAGCAACAATGAAAAGCATCAGGGAGAATGATCCACACTTTGTTTTGGCCTTTAAGCAAATTAAAGCTGGTTCATAGTGTATCTGAATGGATTCAGCCAAGACCCAGTTCAGGTTCATTCTCTGAGTTTATTTCAGGTGCAAACCAATACAGGTCCTTTTACAGGATCCATCCTCAGGGGGCACCAACACCCAGCAAAGTCAACAACAACAGTCCCATTAACATCAATGGGTGCAGGATCTAGACCCAACTCTCCAAGGGAGCCCTCTCCCTGTCTGACCTGCTGGGTCCCCACCTGCTCTCACTTACACGGAAATAAACCAGGACACTAATTCGTGGCCTTCCATGTGAATGAACAGAATAATTCCCGTGTATCTACGGTATTTAACTCCTACGCAGATTCCATCGATAAATCGTTTCACCCAGGAAAGTTACAAGGAAATCCTTAGATAGGATCCTATATTCTCTCTCAGTTACTTGTGTGGATTTTCCACCTTCGAGATGTTTGCTATTTAGCATTCACAAGAAATCCCTTTAGTGTCACAGGCTCACCAGGCCGCGTTAGGCCTTCTGAGCTGATCAGAAGAGGACATTCTCCTAGAAGTGGTCTATGGCCTGGAGAGATGAATGCGCCCACACAGAATCATATACAATCACAGAAACGTAGGGCTGGAAGGGTAAGACCAAGAAAACTTCTCTCCATCACTGTGGGGAGTGGGACTAGAGGCAGTGCATTGACTAGAACCAGCCAGCACATACTAATTGTGCCTGGTGCACACACTCATCCTGGGCCTGGACTGCTCCCCACCTGCATGCTGTCTTCTGGCAAAGAACAGATCCAGCTTCCTCAAACCACACCTGCTACCTGGAACTCCATCCCATGGGGTTAGAGGCAACTTGCCCCTTACTCAACGTGTTGTGGGGGAGGTGACAGGGGAGCTCCCTGAGGCTCCAGACATTGCCGTCAGGGACAGGGTGGACCTACATGGTAGCTGCAGCTCTACAAGACACAGGGAGCCCCACCTTAAACAGAGCACAGGAAAGCAGCAAAACAATGTAGCTGATGCCATGTGATGTCAGCAGCTGCACTGGGCCAGAGTGAAGTCTCCTAGCTAAACCAGGAAGGAGTGTGGACTCTGAAGCTGCATTAAAGCAGTTTGCCTGCCACAATCCCAGGGATGGATCTGCAAACCTATTCATTGGTGCCTGCTCAACCTGCCTGCATGGTGTCATGCGGTGCCTTTGATAGAAGGGGCTCCTTGCGCACACGTTCGCAGTCGAGGGCCCTTGGAAGTCAGCAGTGGGCCCAGCCTACCCAATCACATCCCGGGCAAGGAAGCAGAAGTAAGTGCAAGTTATAATTAAGACTGGATGTTTGAAGAGAAACATAATCTCCGTTCCGTGGGATTCGCCGGCACAACAGTAATTAACGTCTCATTAACATTCGCCTAATTAAGCAGTTTATGAAAGTGGGTGGATTTGCATACTGCTCCACTTCAGCTTCAGTGAATTCAGCTACACAAGCATTAAAATTAACCCTTTTGTGGAGGTAGCATATCCCAGTATCATCCACGCGGCTGTCTAGGGACCCCATACCAACCTCCTTCCAGTACACTGTACAATAACACAGCGGCAAGCAACCCCACAACAGGTCCATTCTCACCTCCACCCATGGGAATTCGAACACACAACTTGTCTCCTCTGGGCACCAACAGCCACCCTATTGCCATCCACAACTAGGGATGAAATTTCTGAGACAGGCAGACAAATGAAAAACTGTCTGCTGGGAAAGGAATTTTTTACCCCTGCAAATGCCCTACTCATCCTCCTGCCCCATTACTGTACTAAGGCGTGGGCTCGATTTTCACTGGAGCCGTAGTGAGGAGTCTAGCTGCTCACAGTAAGTTTCCTGGACTTTCACCTTTGCAGATGTGGGTTCCAAGCCGCCTTTGCCCATGAGTGAAGAGAGTTCACTGGTCTCTGCCTGCTCCCTACAAGATGGCCATGGACCCAAACTGCTACATTCCTGCCCACCATGTGCTCAGAACAGGCCTAGTACTGGAATAGCAAGGGTGTATCCTCCCAGTGAGGACTGAGGTGCACGGACCGGGCAGGGCTAGAATGGAGCTAGCAGAGACTGTTCCTATTCAATTATTCTAATGTGTCCATTGAAGAAGCTGGTTACCTGGTTTCTATCTTCTCTCGCTAGCTCAGAGTTTTCTACACCTGCACATCACCATAGTATCTGGCGCCTTGCACATAAAATCAATAGCAGTAGTGGAGTCATGGAGTCTCTGGCACTTCTCCTGTTATGGGGTCAGAACGCTGCTTGGGGCAAGGTTTGTGGTTTATATTAATTTAGGAATTATTTGGGGATTGCTAGGGGTTATAGGGTAGAAAGGGGCATCAACACTGTAAGCATTACTCTTGTCTGTGGAAACAGGACAGTTTTGAAACATATTCTAAAGCTGGTCAGACTCTGGATTGATCTCCTCTGGGAGTTTGTTCCTTGATCCAGAATGCATCATCCCTAGGTCTCATATATGTCGCCTCGGGCTTTGAGATCTGCACTGTGCTTCATAGATCAACATTTGGTTTTCCATGTAACTGGGACTTGATTCACTAATTGCTCTAAAAGTTAGGGCCAGGGCCTTAGGCTGTCATCTGAAGCTGATTAGGAGCCGGTGGAGACACCTGAGTTCCTGCAGAGAGGACTCAGCCATACATATTTCCAAGCTTTCTGCAGCATCTACCTGAACTCTTCGTTTCCACTAGTGCCAGGTATGAGGATGGAGAACAGGAAAGGCTGAGAATGGCCATGTCAGACAGCCACACAGCCTCCAAGCCCTCACTGAAACAAGGAAGAGGAAGGAATGATGTGAGACAACAGGCTGAAAAAGAATCCTAGACTCAGCCAGAGGAGAGAAGGTCCTATCTCCTCAGCCAGAGAAGAGCAGCACGTCAGGTCCTATCTCTTCCATCTCTACCAGCACTCTCATCCTTGAACCCACTTTGCCGAGCTGTTCCCAGCCACAGCCCAGGGATAGGACACTGGTGTCCTCACCTCACTGCGATTGGCAGTCTCAGAAGAGGTGCCAGCATAGGAGAAGGAGCCACCGCGGTGGATCTCCAGGGGTGGCCCTTCCAGGATCATGGCACATGGATGGGGAAGCATTGGGGAAGCTCACACTGTAGTGACCTGTGCTGTCACTGTTCTATGGATAAAACAGAGCATTGATCTCCAGGGCCATCAACCCATCACCAGCCCTAAATTCCTGACCCCAATCTGACCTCTGTGTAATTTTTGCTCACATTAGATCAATCTTGTGGCATCTCTGACAAGTCACTTTTTACAGCAAGGTGATTCAGCTGTTGTAGTTGCTAGAGGAAGAGATTTCTTTATTTAAGAACTAGACATCCAGCTCTCCTGCAGGCACGTGTGCTATTACACAGGACTGTGCCTAGCAGCTGGGAGAGCACCCAAAGGGAACTGCCCCCTCCCAACCTGCACAAAGCAGCAAGTCAGTGATGTTTAACCTCTCTAGTGTTCTCGAGTGCACGCTGCATTTACTCATTCCTCTCTTCAGCTACCAATAGACATAAGTTATGGCTGAACTTTGAGAAAGTTCCGATCCTAACTTCCTGCCTGCTCCCTTTTCACTACAGTGAGCCAAACCAATGCACCCAGATCTCATAGACTCATAGACTCATAGGTCAGAAGGGACCAATCTGATCATCTAGTCTGACCTCCTGCACAAGGCAGGCCACAGAACCCCACCCATCCAATTTTGTACAACCCCTATCCCAGGACCGAGTTATTGAAATCCTCAAAAATGGTTTGAAGACCTCAAGCTGCAGAGACACCACCAGCAAGCGACCCGTGCCCCACGCTGAAGGGGAAGGCGAAAAACCTCCAGGGCACCTGCCAATCCGCCGTGGAGGAAAATTCCTTCCCGACCCCAAATATGGCGATCAGCTAAACCCTGAGCATGTGGGCAAGAGTCACCAGCCAGCACCCAAGAAGGAGTTCTCCGCAGCAACTCAGTACCCATCGCATGCAACATCACCCCGCAGACCATTGAGCAGACCTGTCTGGTGGTAATTCAAGATCAATTGCCCAAATTAACGATCCTATCATAACATCCCCTCCATATACTTATCAAGCTTTGTCTTAAAGCCAGGAAAGTCTTTTGCCCCTACTACTTCCCTCGGAAGGCTATTCCAGAACTTCACTCCCCTAATGGTCAGAAACCTTCGTCTAATTTCAAGTCTAAACTTCCTAATATCCAGTTTATACCCATTCGTCCTCGTGGCTACATTAGTACTAAACTTAAATAATTCCTCTCCCTCCCTAACGTTAACCCCCTTGATATATTTATATAGGGCGAGCATATCCCCCCTCAGCCTTCTTTTGGCCAGGCTAAACAAGCCAAGCTCTTTGAGTCTCCTTTCATAAGGCAGTTTTTCCATTCCTCGGATCATCCTCGTAGCCCGTCTCTGAACCTGTTCCAGTTTGAATTCATCCTTCTTGAACATGGGACACCAGAACTGCACACAGTATTCCAGATGGGGTCTCACCAACGCCGTATACAACGGTACTAACACCTCCTTATCCTTGCAGGAAATACCCCGCCTGATGCATCCCAAAATCGCATTTGCTTTTTTAACAGCTGTATCACATTGGCGACTCATAGTCATCCTGCTATCAACCAGTACCCCAAGGTCCTTCTCTTCCTCCGTCGCTTCCAACTGATGCGCCCCCAACGTATATCCAAAATACTTATTATTAATTCCTAAATGCATGACCTTGCACTTTTCACTATTGTATTTCATCCTATTTCTATTACTCCAGTTTACAAGGTGGTTCAGATCTTCTTGAATAGTATCCCTGTCCTTCTCCGTGTTAGCAATACCCCCCAGCTTCGTGTCATCCGCGAACTTTATTAGCACATTCCCGCTCTTTGTGCCAAGGTCAGTAATAAAAAGGTTAAATAAGATCGGTCCCAAAACCGATCCTTGAGGGACTCCACTGGTGACCTCCTTCCAGTCCGACAGTTCACCTTTCAATACGACCCTCTGGAGTCTCCCCTTTAACCAGTTCCTTATCCACCTTACAACTTTCATATTCACTCCCAGCTTTTCCAATTTAACTAACAGCTCCCCGTGCGGAACCGTGTCGAACGCCTTACTGAAATCTAGGTAAATTATATCTACCGCATTTCCTTTATCTAAGTAATCCGTCACCTTCTCAAAGAAGGAGATCAGATTGGTTTGGCACGATCTACCTTTAGTAAATCCGTGTTGCAATTCGTCACAATTACCATTGACCTCTATGTCCTTAACTACTTTCTCCCTTAAAATTTTTTCCAAGACCTTACATACTACAGACGTCAAGCTAACAGGCCTATAATTACCCGGATCACTCTTTTTCCCTTTCTTAAAAATAGGAACTACATTAGCAATCCTCCAGTCATACGGCACAACACCCGAGATTATCGATTGCTTAAAAATTCTCGCTAACGGGCTCGCAATTTCACGCGCCAGTTCCTTTAATATCCTCAGGTGGAGATTGTCCGGGCCCTCCGACTTCGACCCATCGAGCTGTTCAAGTACGGCCTCTACCTCAGTTGCAGTAATATCCACTTCCATATCCACATTCCCGTTTATCATCCCTCCATCATCGCAAGGTTCCTCACTAGTCTTATTAAAAACCGAGGCAAAGTACTTGTTTAGATGTTGGGCCATGCCTAGGTTATCCTTAACCTCCATTCCATCCTCAGTGTATAGCGGCCCCACTTCTTCTTTCTTTGTTTTCTTCTTATTTATGTGGCTGTAGAACCTTTTACTATTGGTTTTGATTCCCTTTGCAAGTTCCAGTTCAATGCGGCTTTTAGCCTTCCTCACTTTATCCCTACATGTTCTGACCTCAGCAAGGTAGCTTTCTTTACTGATCCTGCCTTCCTTCCACTCCCTGTAAGCTTTCTGCTTTTGTCTAATCCCCTCTCTGAGTTGCTTGCTCATCCAGTTTGGCCTGCAACTCCTGCCCATGGTTCTTTTCCCCTTTCTCGGGATGCAGGCTTCCGACAGTCTCCGCAGCTGTGACTTAAAGTAATTCCAGGCCTCCTCCACATTTAAATCCACTAATTCCTCCGTCCAATCCACTTCCCTAACTAATTTCCTTAACTCTTTAAAATTAGCCCTCGAGAAGTCGAAAACCCTAATCGCAGATCTACATTTGTTTATCCTTCCATCTAGTTTGAACTGAATCAGCTCATGATCACTCGAACCAAGGTTGTCCCCTACCACCATTTCTTCTACGAGGTCCTCACTGCTCACCAACACCAAGTCTAAAATGGCATCCCCTCTCGTAGGTGCTTCAACTACTTGATGAAGAAATCCATCCGCTATCACATCCAGAAAAATCTGACCCCTATTATTTGTGCAAGTACTAGTCCTCCAGTCTATATCCGGGAAGTTGAAGTCCCCCATAATCACACATTTCCCCTTTGTGTTTACTTCATTAAAGACATTAAAGAGGTCTCTATCCATATCCCAATCCGATCCCGGCGGTCTGTAGCACACCCCAAGCACTATCTCAGGGGAAGCTCTAGTTGCTTTTTTACCCAGCGTGATTTTTGCCCAGACGGACTCCGTCTTATCCATTCCATCGCATCTTATTTCGCTACATTTAATTTCTTCATTGATGTACAAGGCTACTCCCCCACCTTTGCCTTTCTTCCTGTCTTTTCTGAACAGCACATAGCCTTCAATACCCGTGCTCCAGTCATGAGTACTATTCCACCAGGTTTCGGTAATCCCTATAATATCCAGCTTCACTTCCTGCACGAGTAACTCCAGTTCCTCCATCTTGTTACCTAGGCTCCTCGCATTAGTGTACAAACCTTTTAATTTTCGGCGTTTGGTGTCAGTGACATTCTTTCCCCCGTCGTGCACAAACTGTCTGCCACCAGCATCACCTGTTACTCTGGTTTCTACTCCACTATTCCTCCTTGGATCAAATCTTGGGGCCGCAAGGGTATCCCCGCTCACTTTGTTTACTTCCCTCTCCAGGTTATGTTCTGGCGTGGAGATCTCCCGAACATTTCCCAACCATCTCCCCCCATCTGGATGCTCCCAAAGTTTAGGGGAAGTTGGATGAGGAGCCAAACTTCGCTAATTAGTTTGTATATCTTAACAGCAGCCTACAGTGTCTGACAGGCCTTTCTGAATGGGTGAACGAACAAAGGTAACTTCCTAGCACCCTTCTCTCAAAACACAGGCTATCATAGTCTCTTACAGCTGATGTGATGTCCTCTCCAAAGATCAGCATCTATGGAAGAACGAGAGCCTCTTTTCCATGCACTGGCTGGAGTAAGGGTAGCATAGACCATCAAATAGGGAGCATTCCCTATGCAGCCTGTTAGCGATAAGTCACTTGAAATGCTGGGCATAATGTTCTCTGCTGTTAATACCAGCTTTCTGTTCTGGTGTTGGATTAGCAAAGCCGCTGCATCCATCATGCTCTTAAAACCAACATACACAAAACTTGCCTTTTTTTTTTTAAGTAGGGGTGAAAAACTGAACCCTCAGTGGCTAACGTGTGGAGCCGAAATGCAACTTTGCTGCAAATACAGTGGAAGAGAAAAATTCATGACACAGCCTTTCATTGAAAATCAATAAAGCCCAGACCTGCCTGTGATATACACACTCAATTTATTCCCTGCCTAGCTCACTGGATCTTCACTGCCAGGCCCAGGCTTTCAGATAAGGCACTAGCAGGGAATAAAGCATTTTTTGGCCTGAAGGCACAATAAGCTTTTATTTCCCACGTTGTTCTCCCCTTCCCCTTCCCCCTAGGTGGGAAGGGTCTGCAAAAGTCCTATGGGACACAAAGGTCACATGACACTTAGCATTGTATACAGGTCATGCAAATCTCACTGAATACCTGGATGCATTATAACATGGGTGCGCTGGGGAGCCAAGGTCATTCATGTGCATGAGTCCATTATCAAGTGAGTGCATGCATGTGTCAAGCACATGAGTTTGCATGTGTACTGTATGTCTCCGTGTCCATGTGTTAAGCATGTATACACGTATATGTACGAGGCTAAAGTCTGCACACAGACACACCTGTGCAAACTTAGTAACTCTAATGGGCTGGCCCAAGTGTGACAGAGGAATTCAGCCCGTGGTGTCTTTGTCTGTCCCGGAGTATGGCTGTGTGGAAAGCTGCTGTGTGGCTGTTTACATGCTGGGCTGAACAAAGCCTTCCTAATGGCTTCTGTCCTGAATACCATGGCTCAGAAGAAATCACTATATTCTCCCAAGATGTTGCAATAGGGAGGCAGGAGGATTCTGACTAAGTGGATTTAAAAAAAAAAATTCCCCCTCCTAAAATGATTGTACCCAAAGATAAAGTAAAATAAAATGAATAAATCCCATCTGTCCCAGCCTCGTCTTTGCTGAGCCTGGTCATTCATCCCTGGGCACTTTCACTCACCCTCTCTCAGATCGCAGCGCTCTTCCCAATAGTCGGGAGCTATCACGCCACACGATCCGTTCTGCTCCTTACAGTCTTACTCATTCCAGGCAGATCACATATGCACACCAGTGCACATCTAATCCTGGAACATGAGCATCTGACAGAAGGCTAAGCCAGGGGGAAGGGCATAGCTGGCTGGGGAAGTTACCCAAGGTGCCACCAGGCACTACCTGAAACCCACTGGCAGAAAGAAACCCCCGTAATCTGGGTTTGAGAAAGGCAGCTCTGTTTGGTACTTGCCCCCCCCCCACTTAAAACAAGAGTGCTACAGTATTCGGCCGCACGTCCGATTAAGGTTCCGTTTATAAGGGGATTAGTACACCATTAATAGATGTGATAAGCACGTTACAGACATAAGTAGAGTATGTTATGGACAGTTATAAGCACATTAGTGGAAGGTGCTGGGACAGAAGAAGCAGTTTCCACAAAATCCAAAATATGTTGTTGGGTCAAACAAAAATCAAGCTATTTCTGTGTGTCCAAGTGAATCAAAACGTTGCCTTTCACTGCAGCAGGACATTAATCTGTGTTCTCCTGAGCGGCTGCAGTGCAGGGGCAGCTTCAGTGGGGCTTCCAGCTTCATGAACCTATGAAATCATGAACCCAAAGGTGCCCAAACAAGCAAACATATACTTCTCTTGGCCCAGTGCAGATGGGAGGAGCGGGTTGGAGAGTGACCCTGCCCCACATGCACCCCACAGTGACGGTTCCTGTTCCACAGGGCTGGGCTCAGCTTTCCTGCTCCAGGCACCGCAACCTGGCATATGGGGCCATAGCACCCCTCAAATTTGGCTCAGCCACCTCTCCGTCATGATGGGAGCAGCCAGGCCAAACCTGAGTGGTTCTCTGACCCTGCGCATGCCAGGCTGTCATGCCCAGAGCAGGAAACTGGGCCCAGCTGCTACTGCAGGGTTAGTGTGGGGATGACTTGCTCTCCAACCCTCCTTTTGCCTCCTCCACAGGTCCTTTCCTCCACACCAAGTCAGGATTAGAGTTGCTGTGCAGTGGCAGAGGCAGCTTCTGCAGGTAACCAGTACCCCCTAGGCAGTGTAGTGCATCCACTGAACTGGAGGCCTCATGGGAGCTGTAATTCAGGTGCCTTCTGCCCCTGTTCTCCACTAGGAGCCAGACTCTCTGGCTGAACTAGATCTCTCACAATGCACTATTGTCTCCCCCTTTGTTTGAAGTTATACAGTGCATGATGGATGTAACGTGATCATGGTGCATCAAGGGAGTCCAGCCAGCAAGTCTGGTCTATAAGAGGAGAATGGGTGAAATAGGGCACCTGAATCACAGTTCCCATGAGGCAGGGCAGAGGCTCAGGGGGGCCCAGATTAATGTCGAACGGACTCAAAATGAAACTTTATAACTCAGGAATTTTGAACTGAAATTGTTTTGGAATCTTTCATATTTCAACTTTTCCTCCCAAATTGAGAGGAAAACCAAATTTCAAAATATTGCAGTTTACTATTGAATAGAAATTCCAATTTTCAACCAGCCCTCCCCTTAACCTGTTGAACTCTGTACCACTCAGTAACAATTAGCCATTTCTGACAATATCTATTTACATTTATTAATCTGTTAAAAGCTGTTTCTGAAGTATGATGCAGTATTCCAGACCTAAGCACCAAAGTGCAGCACTGACATAAAAATCATCATTCAATGTATGTAGGCTATTCCTCTTGAACACTGCAGTATTTAGGGATTATTACTGTAAAATACTGCAGGACCTTTTTTTTACCTTTTAAATACTGGACAATCTCCCCCACCCTGGCACACACTTGTTTTCATGAGGAATAACTCTGTGAGAATGCATTGTTAGCTTGTGGAACTCTCTGCCACAGAACTAGGGAATCCTGAGGAGAGCATCCAATATGATAAGAGGTTTAGTAGGAAAAGTTGAAAGAATTGGGCTTGTTTAGTCTACAGAAAAGAAGGCTGAGGGGGGACAGGATAACAGTCTTCAAATATGTAAAAGGTTGTTACAAAGAGGCTGGTGATTAAAACTCGTCTCCATGTCCACTGAGGGTAAGAAAGGAAGTAGTTGGCTTAGTTTGTTTAGTTTGCTGGCAATTTCAAAAGATCCAAACAAGTTCCATTGAAAATTACATTTTCCAAAATTTGTGGATAAATCATTCTCCTAGGGGAATTCTGCACCACTGCGTATGTGCAGAATTCACATCCCGTGATGATTTCTTTGCTTCCCCCAGAAAAATGACTTTCTGACAGGGAAGCAAAGGGAAGCTGCAAGAGCAGTCACACACCACTCTGTAGCAGTGCAGGTACATTGTTTCAGACACCCAGAGCAGCTGATGGAGAGGTAAATCACTGCAGGACTGGGGACACCCCAGCTAGTGACTTCTACCCTGAGCTGGGATCAGCTGCTAGCCCCAGCTGGGCTGGAGGCAGGAGAGGATGGGGCTTCCTCTTCTCTTGCAAGGTGTGGCTGGGATTGTGTCAGATCCACCCCCAGAAACCTCCCCCAGCTGCAGGAAGCTCAGTATCCTCCCCTGCTTCCTGCCCCCATCACTCCTCAACTGCTCTCCCATCCATCTGACCCCTGTGCATCTGGATGTCCCATACCCAGACACCCCTACCAAGCCTCACCCGTACACCGAGAACACACCTAGCACTCCATACTGGAATCTCACCCCACTGAACCTCAATTCCTGCATTTGGAGCCACCCTGCACTCAGACCCCTGCCTCCGGACCCCCACCCCTGCCCCCAGACCACCTTCCATTGAGCTCCCTGCAGTCAAACCCCCACCCTGAGCCCCCACATCCAGACACCCCACCAAGGCCCACTCCTCCAGCACTAGACCTCCCTGCTGAGCCCCAACCCGCCTTCATCTGGAAGCCCCTGCAGAGACCCATTGCCCCTGCACCTGGAATCCCCCTTCCCCCTGAGCCTCTGTGCATCCAGATCCCCCCACTGAGCTACCTGTACCCAGATTTTCTGCACACAGAACCCTCTCATCCCACACTGAGGCCCTTCACACTTGGATTCTGCCTGGTTGAGCCTGCCTGCCCCACACCTGGTGTGCCTGGCACAGAGAGGCAGAGCCCCAGGGTGTTTCTGGGGCAGGCCCAGGCCTTGTGCTGTGTCAGGGTCAGGTGCAGCCTCACTTCTGAATCCATGTCTCAGGGGTGGAGGGGCTGCAGCGTCATCTCCTACGTTCATGCAGCCCGTGGCCTCTGCTCCCCACTGCCATGCTGGAGCTTCTGCATTTATTTATTGACAAATAAAACGTAGAATTTTGCAGAATTTTAAAATATTGTGCGCAGAATTTTTAATATTTTGGCACAGATTTTTTATTTTTTTGGCACAGAATGACCTCAGGAGTAAAATCAAAAAGTTTAAATAAAATGTTGTGTCTTGACTTGAAAAGCTTCTTTCAGGCTGTCAGGCATTTTGACAAAAGCAAAGGTAAGGAAGACTAGCTCACCAAAATGGCAGGAGGAGGAGGCAGCAGCTCCCTTATAAGCTTTAGCCTAGGGTTTTGGATGCTCACTTGGAATGTAGCAGAAGCAGGTTCAGTTCCACCCCGCCTGATATGGAGAAGAGTCTCCCACACTGCCTCTGTTCCCAACACACATCTATCTAGAAGTCATAACCCCATGCTCCAGGATCTGCCTCAGAAACATGACGCTGAGCCCGATGGGGTGAAATATTTCCTGTCCTCCTGGGATTTTCCCAGCTCACAAGCAGGTGGCACATCTTGGAATTCCATAGCCAATTTCTCACCATGGGGTTCACATGAGCTACCACATGCTCCTTGCCATCGTTCTACAGAGAGTTTGTATTCCACCTGCACCTGCACTCTACCATGCACCACGGCTTAGTGCCTGTGCAGAGAGGCTGAGTGCTCCCCTGCCATAAGCATGGCACTCACTCTCTGTCTGATTTGTCACAACCACCCCGCCATCATGTGTCTGGAGATTTTCAGAACAGACGAGGCCAGAAGGTGAAGGAGGGGAGAGCACAAACATGCCCTGAAAGGAATGGAGTCAATTTCCAAGTTCCCTTCCCTTTCGGAACAGGTGCCCAAAGCTATAACGAAATGCTGCTCTCTGACTCCCCCAGGGAAACACTCCTGCTCTGCACTTAAAACACCTCTCTCTTGAAAGCACATCTTAACTCCCCCTCGCTGAGCAGCAGCACAGCTTTTCTGGGGGATGCTGCTTGGCTGACACTCTTCTCTGCAGAAAGGAGAGCTCTGCCCTGGCCCCTTGCAATGGGAAATAGGATTTCACTCCTTCACTGCCTGTAAGAGGCAGTGTGGATTTTCAGGGCTAGTACAAGGTACTGGGTAGAGAGTGTCAGTAGAGTGAAGTCCTCAAAGGCACAGGGTAGGCAGTGGCCTGGCCAGTTTCCATCGTGCCACCTCTATGGCCTGCTTCAATCCCAAGCTGGAAGCAGTTTAGCTCATTCTCCAGGCTCAGTTGCTGCCTAGGTTCTCATCCAACCAACCATGCTCATTACCATTATCATCACCTATGACCCCAGGCTTTGTGGTGCCGAGACCGCCAACATGGAGCCAATGACTCACAGAGTCCTCTGGGACGGTCCAACAATAACTGTTTCCTTCCACTACCAACCTAGAACCAGCAATCCAGAGAGGGAAAGCTCCAGTCGGCCATCTCAAGCCCCAGAGCCACCCAGTCTCCCCATAGCAAGCACTTGGATTGCAGCAGAATATTTCAGAAGTATATCATTACGAAGGCTGCCGACGAGCATATGGAGCTAGAGGCTGATGGAGGTTTTAAGGGACACTGCATTCTTTCAAGGATATATTTTTCAAAGTTTGATGTTCCTCCTTTACAAGCAGCACCTGTCTGTTTTCCCAGGAAACAAGTGATGGGCCTCTATCCAGATTTGGTTCTTGAGCTGTTTGTTTAAAGGAGTTTGTTTTGACAAATAAGTCCTTGCTGATGCAGGAAGTGGAATATGAAGGGGTGGGAAATCTGTAGAGCATAGGACCAGCAAGGAGGTATAATAGGGTAAAATGGTCTTTTCTTAGCCATTAAGGCATGGCAAGGCATGGCCAGGATACAGAGCTTTCGTGCTGGCCAGCAGGGGGCACTGGAGGGTAACATACATAGAATTTTAACCGGCAGTCTCTGTTCTGATCAGCCCAGCCCATTGCAAGGGGTGAAAGGGAAGGAGACGCAGGTCTATCAGATGTTTAGACTTGCTGTACTTCCTCTGAGAAACTTCCCCAAAGGTTCGGCAGGCTGCCCACCTGCTCAGCCATAGAATCTCTCACATGCACCTTCATCCATGCCATGCCTCCTTGCAACTAACTTTGTGAGCACCAAACTGCTGCCTGGACAGTCAGACAACCAGGGAGCCCTTCCCCATCTCCAGCAGCTCTTTCCACCAGCCCTGTCCCTTCCACGGTGTCTCCTCCCCCACCCCTCTTTATTGAGCCCCCTGCTGGCTCTGTGTGCGCCTGGGTTTTGCTCCTTTTCTCAGAGTTACTGGTGGGACATAGCAGAGCACGGCCCATTGCGGGAGGAGCTCAGATCCCACAGAACAACAGCGTTGAGACACCGGAGCATTCTATCTAATAGATTTGGAACTTATTCCCTTCCACCTCTCATAGCCAGCCCCAGCTGCCCTGCAGAATATGTCCTTCTCCCATGGGATAAAGGGCCTGGGGGAGGTCCGGTGGGGCAGGAGTCGGAACAGAGGAGGATACAGTTGGCTCTGAGGTCTGGAGGGGGAAAGTCTACGAGGAGCATTGGTTTTGCATTCTCACTCAGCTCTGCAGAACAGAGTGACCTACTTTCCCCCGTGGTAGAGCCATTATCAGACACAGCAGTGCAGGCAGCAGCAGCGCGGGGTTTCTTGTCTTTTCTAACACGTACAGATGTCTTGTCATAAACCAGCCGCTTGATTTCAAGTTTGCCAGCCAGA
The DNA here is from genome assembly GCF_025201925.1 of Gopherus flavomarginatus. Lineage (NCBI taxonomy): Eukaryota > Metazoa > Chordata > Testudines > Testudinidae > Gopherus > Gopherus flavomarginatus. Next base: position 55,393,462 of record NC_066625.1, on the reverse strand, counting down.
GCCCCCTCCCAGCTGGCAATTTCTGTATGCAGAGCATTGGCTGTCAGGAGAGGAAGAAAAGGGAAGTGTACGTATGGGGGGGGGGAAGTGTACATATGGGAGAGGGCACACAAAGGATGAACACACATTGCATTTCCATTAACTCCACAGACTTTTTACACACACACACAAACACACCCTTCCCCCGAAAAATTCATAGCACCTCTCAGCCAAAAGGTGGAAGAGGAGGATTTATCTATTGTCTTAACTGTGTCTAATCCCAGCTGGAGTCCCACAATAAACAAAGCCAGCTAAATAAAATGCCTTCCTGCAAGGTCTCTCTTTCGAGAACAGTCGGCTACTTCCAGGAAATGAACCTGGACGCTCCCCAAAACGCTGCCCCCACTTTCCACTCAGACTTAAACCCACATGTGAGAGACCGTCCCATTATGGAGAACGTATTTATTGGGGCTTAACGCACCACGCCACGGCCACCCATCTAAAGCCTTGGAAAAACATACACTTTGCTTAATCATTGTAAGCAGTTTAAACACTGCTCCCCAGCAGTTCAGGAAGCCCTAATTCCAGGAATGACCTGAATCTCTTTAAAGGGCACTAGAGGGATGGCGGGGAGAGGAGAAGAACCAGAAATTTGCTGCATGTTAATTTATTCCAGTCACATCTCTGCAGAACAGCATCTGGGAGCAAACACACCTGTGTACTGAAATTAATGCCCACTGAGCAGAGACCCTAATTGTCCATGTTCCTAAGAAATCTTAATGGTTTTAAGTCCATCCTAGATAATAATACAGTGCACTAATGGATACAGTGACCTTCACAGTGGAGCTGGCTGTGTATTGAACACAAACGTGAGCAACAAGCAACCTTGCCACTGTGGATGTAAACACTACATCAGATCCAGCCATTCTGGATGCAAAGAAGGAGCTTTCTTCCTACCTGGGGATGGAAACAGGCTGAGCCCCAAATGTCTCTCTGATGTATCTAGGTCAACCCACAGACCTTGAAAGGAAAAGATGCCACTCAGTAAAAAGTAAGTTGGAAAGATGCTGAGAGCTCCCTGTTACTAGGAAGGGTGTGAGGAAGCCATGCTAATGAATAAGATCTCCTGTCCCTGGAAGAAAGAAGCCACTTGGGTCACTGCTATCCTAGAGAGGGTTTAAAGGCAGGATGTGTCATTTACTGATGGAAGATTTATGTGATCCCTTGTAAGGATTTTTAATCCACCAAGAGAAGAGATGAGAAAGGGATCTATAAAGGAGGATGAGCTTTTGCAGGGAATCTCCCACTATTGCATGACCACTAGCAATGGGGAGCTCTAGCGTCCATAGAGCTAAGACAACTGCTAGCTTTCCTACCCTTGTTTCACCTAGGCTTAGGCAACTCAGTGGTTAAAGATCCTGATGCCATGCCGATGTCGTCCCCCTCACTGGCAGCGCTCGAGTGTGGAGGCAGCTTGGGTCAATGGTTCCAACTTGCCTTGGGTCAACTGTGAATGAAAGTCCCTGATGACTGGAGGCTCCTCACTGAGCTGTGCAAAGCGGTCTCAGCCCAGGCGTTCATGAACGAGCATTCATCTCGTGCACAGCCCCGCGGTGTCCTTGTCGACAAGCTCAGCAGAGGGGCCAAGAATGGAACTGAGTGTTGAGTCCCCTGTAATCCTTAGAGCTGGTCCCTCAGGATAGGGGAGGGCAGAGGTGAAAGTAAGCCGGTACGGTCCAGTCCGGCGTACCAGCAAGAGCCAGTATACCATGCCAGACCGCACCGGCTTCCACGGTGGGGATTTAAAGGGCTCTGGGCTCCCCGCTGCAGCAGGCAGCCCAGAGCCCTTTGAATCCCACCCGCAGCTCAGTGGCCGGACTGGGGCCGGATTTAAAGGGCTCAGAGTTCCCATGGCTGTGGGGAGTGCAGAGCCCTTTAAATCCCACCTGCAGCTCCGGCCGCTGTGGCGGCTGGAGCCCTGGGCCCTTTAATTTGGCCCTGAGCCCCAGGGTTGATTTAAAGGCCCTGGGGCTCCCAGCCACAGCCGTGCCCCAGGGCTTTTAAATCTTGAAAGGCACCGCCTCTTCCAATTGAGGCCATGCCTCCTCTCAGGACTCCAGCAGTACCGGTAAGTCCTGTAGGTTACTTTCATCCCTGAGGGAGGGCAGCTTGCAGGGTCAGAACTCAGCTGCATCTGCTCGGTGGGGAAGCAAAGGCCTTCAGGCTCCAGAGCTGTTGAGCCAGCAGGCCAGGTGGAATCTCAGTGTGTCCAGTGGGCAGGAACGGGGGGCACTCCCCACAACCTTTACCTCTGCCAGGGGCCAGTTTCCCATTTGCACCTTCTCACATGAAACACTGGATGGGGGGCACATCTGCGAGGCAGGACAGATTTTTCTTTCTGTACTTTCTGCCAGGGCACACCTGGGGGAAGGTAATAATTGTACTAAACCAAATTTGCTGGGCACTCAAACCCTTTCTGGGCTCAGACAAAGCAGCAGACCATGGGGCTATGCTTTGGCCCAGTCTCTCATCTGCCCTGGACATCCCAGCCGAAAGGCATCATCATTCCATGTGCAGACAAATCAAGAGGCAGAGACCCTGGAGGCTCACGCAGAGCCATGGGCTGCTCGTGAAACGTGACCCTTCTACACAATGCATAGCGGCTTCATCTTGTTTTTATTTTTAAAACAATGTTAAGTGCTTGGAGTGCTGCCTGATTGCCGGCAGTCCGGAGCCCCACACAAGGATCCTCTCACCGTGCCACTTTGATTGGCTTGAGAGGAAGATTATCTCCAGGGTAAATGGGAAAATAACCCTCTCTCAACCTGCAAATCTCTCCTAATTGCACCGGATCCTTCACCCAGATGCTGTAACAACAGCCTGCGCATTGGCACTCCAGTGTTGGCCCTGGCCCAGTGTCTGTATTCTGCCGGCTGCTCCTAGAACACCAATGCTGCATCCTAGCCACACTTTCAGCAGCAGCTCCCTGTGCCCAGTGTTCCTTCATACCCCTAGCCTCAGAGTTGCTCCCTCAGTCCCCTCTCACTTTGGGGCAGAGGGCTCTCCAGTGCTAAGGGGTGTGGCAATGGTCCCCTCTTTGTGCAGGGCAAGCTCCCAGAGCTCTCTCTGCCCCACAGCAAGGTGTCTATATACCTGTATTGTCATTCATGACAGTGGGTAGTCATTGGACCAAGGAAAGATGAGAATGACCCTATAGTCTGGTGGTCAGGGCGCTCACCTAGAACAGAGGCTCTCAACCTTTCCAGACTAGTGTACCCCTTTCAGGAGTCTGATTTGTCTTGTGGACCCCCAAGTTACACCTCACTTCACTGTTTGCCAGATGCTAGGAATGGGCGACAGGGGATGGATCTCTTGATGATTACTTGTTCTGCTCATTCCCTGTGAAGCATCTGGCATTGGCCACTGCCAGAAGACAGGATACTGGGCTGGATGGACCATTGGTCCGACCAAGTATGGCCGTTCTTATGTTCTTAAAAACTATTTGCTTACAAAATCAGACAGGCAGACACTTACAAAAGTCTGACAGCACATTATTACTGAAAAACTACTTACTTTCTCATTTTTACCATATAATTATAAAATAAATCAATTGGAATATAAATATTGTACTTACATTTCAGTGTACAGTATATAAAGCAGTAGAAACAAGTCATTGCCTGTATGAAATTTTAGTTTGTATTGACTTTGCTAGTGCTTTTTATGTACCTGTTGTAAAACTAACCAAATATCTAGAGGAGCTGATGTACCCCCTGGAAGACTCTGCGCACCTCCAGGGGTATGTGTCCCCTAGTTCAGAACCACTGCCCTAGGACACAGGAGACCCAACTTTAGTCCCTGCTCCAGCGACTATCTAATTATTTATACATAGTGGAATGATTCAATGGGAGAGACCGAGGGAGCCCCACAATGGAATGTCTGATTGCTAGGGCCCTACCAAATTCACGGCCATGAAAAATGCATCACAGACAATGAAATCTGGTCTTCTGTGTGCTTTTATCCTACACTACACAGATTTCATGGGAGAGATCAGTGTTTCTCAAATTGAGCATCCTGGCACAAAAGGGAGTTGCAGGGGGGTCACAAGTTTATTTTAGGGGGTCACGGTATTGCTAGCCTTACTTCTGCACTGACTTCAGAGCTGGGCAGCCAGAGATCGGCAGCTGTTGGCCAGGCGCCCAGCTCTGAAGGCAGCGCCCTGCCAGCAGCAGCACAGAAGTAAGAGTGGCAATACCATACCATGCCATCCTTACTTCTGCACTGCTGCTAGCGGTGGCTCTGTCTTCAGATCTGGGCTCCTGGCCAGTAGTCACCACTCTCCAGATGCTCAGCTCTTCAGGGAGCAGTGCAGAAGTAAGCGTGGCAGTACCATACCATGCCATCCTTACTTCTGCACTGCTGCAGATGGCGGCTCTGCCTTCAGAGCTGGGCTCCTGGCCAGTAGTCACCACTCTCCAGATGCTCAGCTCTGCCACCGGCAGCACAGAAGTAAGGGTAGCAGTACCGCAATCCCTCCTACAATAACCTTGTGACACCCCACCACACACACACACACAACTCCTTTTGGGGTCAGGAAACCTACAAATACAACACCGTGAAATTTCAGATTTAAATAGCTGAAATCATGAAATTTATTATTTTAAAAATCCTATGATCATGAAATTGACCAAAATGGACCTTGAAATTGTCAGGGCCCTACACATAACTGAATGGTCAGGCCACTCAGCTGAGTGGTAGGAAACCTCTCCTCTTCAGGCAGACCCCCAGGATTCCAGATGCCAGGTGAGTACCCTAACCATGTGGTAAAGATTTATAAAAGGGAGGCCTCCAACCCTCTTCCAGGTATTTTGTGAATCTAGTCCTCCGTTGCTTTGGTCAAAATGCCTGAAATGGAAACAAAAAATTCTGAGCTCTGTCATTTCCTTTTGACCATTCTGAACATTTCAACTTCTTGGTTTGGCCAAAACTATTTGGCGAACCTGACAGGAATTCGCCCGTCATTTCGGGTGGACTGAAAAAGGGCTTTTTGGGCAAATAAACTATTGATAGGAAAATTTTCTCCCAGCTCTAGTTTAAATCCCAACTATGGAAATGAGAGAAGTGAGATGGCACCATACAAGAACACACGGTGTGGAAGGGAAGCAGAAAAATGAGGTAATGTTAGACCCAGCTTGGGGTAATGGCAAGCAGGGTGTTTTTGAATACAGCCTGGGAAAGCAAAGCACAGAAGATAAAGTAGGTCTACTAGCTAAAAGAGATGCAGGATGAAATTAAAGATTATACAAACAATAGCTGAGATACTCAGCCCCTTTTTTTATATCTGCCTTTACAGCAGAAAATACAGGAAAGTCTGAGCAATTATGGGGCATGGAAGATACTGTAAAAACAGCTCCTGTTAAAGGGCAGAGACAGGAGAACATGGGCAATGCGAATATAAACAGATCAGCTAGTCTGGATGAAATCACACTGCCAGCAGCTTCTGGCTGACACGCAGCACTAACATTGAGAGCAGGCCCTTGCCAAACTCTTGCTGATGGGGAATGGGCTCCCAGCACCAGTCTCTTGGCATGGGTGGAGTGCCAAATGGCATAGGGTGTATACACTGGCCCCTCCCCTCCCAGGCTGAGGGGCAGGGAGAGGGTGTGTGAGATGCCAGTGGCAGGGGAGCTGGGCCCAGCACTTCTCGCTCCCCCCATCTGCAGGTGGGACTCCAGGGGAGGCGGTGTTGGTAGTGCAATGGGGGGTCTGGCTCCTCTCTTTAGAGGAGATGTGATGAGTATTCTTGCTCTCTTGTTCTTTCTGTCTTTTCCCCTTCAGGGCATCAACGGGAGAAAATGGATAGTGAGCAAGGTAGGAAAGAGAGGTGGACACTAAATGGGGAGTGGATCTGGGGGGAGAATGGTGAGTAGATTTCAGGGCATGTGGTGCAGAGTGTGAGAAGAGAAGGGCTGTGGAAGGTGGAAGAGATCCTGCTCAGATACCATGCCACTATTTCAAGACCTGAGTTGACCAGACCACTTCCAACTCTGCATCCCCCATCCCTCATCTCCGTACTGCACAGATCCGGAAAACCTGCTCACCAGGACAGGCACTTCCCCTCACTGGCCCCATGCAGAGAGAGGAGCTGCTAGACAGCTCCCCATGCCAAAGCAGCAACCTCAGCCAGGCTGGGATTCTGGGAGCCTGGCAGTTATGGGCACCTAGCACCGGGGGTGGGGGCGGGGGTCTGTAAAGGGGACTAACAGATTGACATTAGGAAAGGGAAGATGCTGACTGAACACCAAGGCAAGCTCCCTAGTGCTGAGATGGACCGGGCTGTACAGCAGTGTCTCCAGGGAAAGAGCAGAAGCTCCATTTGCAAGGAATGGTCCTGCTCTGGGCTCGATGATCTGGTAGGTCCTTTCCACCACTAACATCTCTGATTCCCCAACACAAACCCCAGGGAGAGGGTGACACTTCCAGCCTGTTTTGGGTTCCTCCATTGGCCTCAATGAGCTTTGAATAAGACCCTTTCTATCAAGCTCTACTTATAACCCATTACTGCTGGGGTCTCTCTGGAAGCCTTACCCCACTGAAACCCTGATGCGCACCCCCGAAACTCCTGGCAGGAACTTGGGTGCCACTTACACCAGACAGAGGGGAACTTTGCCAAACTCCTCATCACATTTGCCTTGTGCAGAACAATGCCGGGGAAAAGGATTAAAGGGAGGGGGTTGCTGGTCCTCTCTCCAAAGGGACCCCAGCGTGGTGTGACTGAGCTCCTCTCCTGCCTCTCTGATCTGATCCAAGCAGGCAGTCGGCTCCAAGAGCCCCCGCAGCCTCCCTGGCCCAGGCATGTGCTGGCACAGGGAGCTGTCAGGCCCCTTCACGACTCACGCAGCCATCTCCCTTCCAGCGAAAAATCAGATGAGCCGTTTAAAAATTTGAGATAAACAGAGAGAGGGGATAGAGGCGACTAATGAGATCCCAGCCACTGTGTGAGGTGTGAGGAGAGCTCAGATGCTACACTGGCCTAAAGCAATTGTGCCTGAAGGGCATAGTCAGAGAGAGGGAGAATGTCAGGGACCGTGCGGCACTAACGAGGCTCGGCCAGCAGCACAGGGCTGTAGGGGTCAGAGAAGAGAGGGCAACAAGTTTAAAGGAGTCTTTGCTAAGAATGGGCCAGGGAGCGGAGAGTCTAGTGTATAAACCAGGGACCTGAGAGTAAAGATTCCTGGGTTGTACAGGCCACTCTGCCAATGACTCACCAGCCTATGGCAAGTCACATAGCACCTCTGCCTCTGTTTCCCCATCAGTAAAATGGGGGAATCCAGAGTCACCCCCAAGGCAGACTGCTGTGGGCCCACTGAGGGTGGTGTGGGACTTTGCATTCCGTCCGGGATAATCCTCAGACAGCTGTCCAGCAGGTAGCACCCCAGGAATTTAAGGGGCTGGCGCACTGCCTCTTGGCTATGGGCATGTCTCTCTGGGCCTAGGTGAGCTCTTGGAGCTGTGTGTTCTAGTGGTGCTCAATGCTGTCATGCAGCTCCCATGGCCATCGGTGGAGTTGCACACTGGGCTCAAAGGCCTTCTCTCCCCCAACCTCCTCCTCTGACAGCTGCGCGCAGGAGAATACGGACTCAAGGGACCAAGCAGGTCTGTCCTTGTTACGTCGCTGTTAAAAACTGCTCCTTGCTAATTGCAAATGGATGCTTAGCCTCCCCAAAGGCATCTTGGTAGGAATGGAATATGCAGGATTAGGACAATGAGTGGGAGATATAACTCAGCATGTTAAAAAAACTACATGCTGCACAAAATATTCTGTTGTTTCCTGGCTGCTGGGAAAAATTCACACCTGAGAGGTTTGGGGAGGGGACAAAAGCCCCACTGTGGGGCACAAGTATCTAGTGCATGGGGACAAAGGACGCAAGCCCAGTTATAGTCCCAACTCTGCTGTTGACCAGACTTAGTGATACTTTGCGCACATACACCACCTTGCATGAACTGTGTAGGAGGAAAATGTGATTAGCTCCATTTCCAGGCAAGGAAATGGAGGCTCAGAGAAGTTCAGCAATATTGCTAAGGCCACGCAAAAGTCGTGTCAGAACGAGGATCAGCTCCTTGGTCTGGATCCCCAGTGTCATCCCAAAACCATAGTGCAACCTCCACATACTTTTCCTTATCTGCCCTGAAGTAGCTCCTGGAGGCTGCAACATACTTGCTACCTTGCAAACACAGAACAAAGAGACAGTACCTGCCTGAAGAACTTACAGTCCAAGATCCGCACATGTCAGGGGAAATCTTCAGAACTCTGGGCCATGCCCCCGGACAACCATCGTCCTCTGCACTGCATCCTGTCCCTCCTCGTTGAGCTCCAACAGGAGCACTGCCCCCATAATGGGTTCAGCAGCTGCCACCCTGACATGTGCTCAGGCATGAGTATAGCTCAGTGAACGAGTCACAGACTAAGTCACTGGTAAGCTCCAGCACTGCATGGAGTTGCTCCCTATCTGCATCCAGTGGGGGGCGCTGCCACAGATTATGGGAACAGGGACAGGTGGGAACAAGGCCACAGAGCCACACCCCCCAGGGTAAGTGAAGGGGTCAGTCTAGGCCCATCTCCCCAGCAGGATCGCGCTGCCCCTTTCAGACCCACAATTCACCCAAATCATTTTAAAAGTTCAGAATAAAATGGAATTTACTTCTCGTTAAAATGAAGTTTGTCACTTGAGTAACAAACTGGCCGGCTCTGTGGCAGAAATAGCTCCATTAGCACATATCTCCCTTCCCTAAACGAGTCAAGAATGGGTAAGTTTTGAAAATCCCCACGGACAGTTCAACTTTCTTCCCCACTCCTCCCCGAACGAACCCTGAGGTACTTATCCACCAGGAACCCCAGTCAGAGAGAGGCCTCTCCTCTGGTTAGTTACAGAACTAATTAGTAGAAAATGCCAGCACAAGAGGGGCAGCCTGGGCCTGTCACAATCTCACCCTGCCCCGCCTTACTTCCACTCCTTCTCTCCCGCCCCCTTTTTATTCATTTCCCACATCTCACATTGTTTGCTTGACTTTTATCTGCAAAGCAATTAGCAAAAGGGATCTGAGGCGGGTCTGTGAACTCCCACAGCTCTGCAAATAGGCCGATTAATTCAACACCAGCCCCCTCCCCCCACCAACCCCGTCCCCAAGTCCTGGCACAATGGAAGAACTGCTGCCAGAGAGAACTAGGTGGTACCAGACTCAGCCACCTTAAGTGGGAGACGGAGGGGATTTGGCCTTCTCCTGCTCCTCCAGATCTGGGACAAAGCAGAGCTCTCTGCATAGATGTTGTGAGGGTGAAATGGAAGCAAGCACACCACGTGTTTCCATCCACCCTTCCACCAAATCAACCCATTCAATCAGCTCAGTCTGGGTGCCACTCCCCAAAGTAGATTGACACCAGTCCTGAAAATCAGCTCTGGGGACAGCTTCCTTCCAGTGTGGACCAGAGGGAGCCCTCTGGGCTAGCACAGTGATTCTCAAGCTTCTCTATACAGGGACCACTTCCTTTTAGCACAACAGGAAGGACAGGTGTTTGTGACCACCTGACACCTCTGCGAAACCTCTCCAGCTCGAGACCTCTTGGGCTGGAGGGATGGAGACATCCCCTTCCCATGTGGGACTGCGATGGACAGAACCCTCACCCCATCACCAGTGTAGGGGGCTTTCTCAGGGTGAGAATTTGGAAACGAGTCCCTGGAAGGGGATAGAAGGGGTTCTGTGGGTTAGTGACATGAATAGCATGGGAGAGAAGGAGCTCTGGTGGACAGGGACCTGGGAATAGGATAGACAGACCTCAAGGGGTTAGGACTACACAGACAGCCTCCTCCCTCCTGGGACTCAGAGGATGGTGTGGCTGAGGGTCGTGGACACTCAGGGCTGGTCTACACTACGGGGGAAAATTGATCTTAGATACGCAACTTCAGCTACGTGAATAACGTAGCTGAAGTCGAAGTATCTAAGATTGAATTACTCATCGTCCTCACGGCGCGGGATCAATGTCCGCGGCTCCCCCTGGCGATTCCGCAACTCCATTTGGGTTGGTGGAGTTACGGAATCGATATAAGCGCGTTCGGGGATCGATATATCGCATCTAGATGAGACGCGATATATCGATCCCCGAGCAATCGATTGCTACCTGCCGATACGGCGGGTAGTGAAGACATACCCTGAGTCAAGTCCCATGGGTAGAGCCCTACCAAATTTACGGCCATGAAAAATGCATCACAGATGATGAAGTCTGGTCTCCCTCCGTGAAAACTGGTCTTTTGTGTGCTTTTACCCTACATTATACAGATTTCACTGAGGAGCCCAGCATTTTTCAATTTAGGGGTCCTGACCCAAAAGGGAGTTGCAGGGGGGTTGCAAGGTTATTTTAGGGGGATTGCGGTATTGCTACCCTTACTTCTGTGCTGCTGCTGGTGGGGTGCTGCTTTCAGAGCTACGAGGCTAGAGAGTGGTGGCTGTTGGCTGGGTCCCCAGCTCTGAAGGCAGCAGTGCTGCCAGCAGCAGCACAGAAGTAAAGGTGGCAATACAGCAATCCCCCTAAAATAACCTTGCAACACCCCCTCCTCCCTAACTCCTTTTTGGGTCAGGACCCCAACAATTACAACACCCTAACGTTTCAGATTTAAATAGCTGGAATCATGAAATTTATCATTTTTAAAATCCTATGACCATGAAATTGACCAAAATGGACCACGAATGCCCATGTGTGACTGAGGACTTGGAGACAGACACATAGCAGCACAGGAGACTCTGGATTAAATGGGGCTGAATCCCCTGAAGAGATAAGTCTCCATTTCTCATGTCTCCAGTCCTCTTTTCAGTCCTCATCAGCATTTCTTTCTCCCCCTCTTGGACAGTGGCTGCTGCTTCTCTTGTTGCACTGAGTTAATTAGAAAAGAAGCCCTGCTGCTAGGGGCTTGGAATGCACAAATTAAATGTTCTGTGCAAGGTCATGTCAAGGCTCTCTTTTCTTGACCTCAGCAGAGGAAGTGTAAGATGTGCCCAGCCCAGCCTGGAGCCCTGGCACCAATTAATTCCACAGCATCTCTTTCTTTAGCATGAATCCAGCATTCTAGGCCCCTATGTCAACAACAGGGGATGAATGTGTTGGGTTTCCAGGTCAGTGCGCATCTGTAGCCTAAAATGATTATAATGCAAAGAGAGAGGATGGGGTGGGAGGAATAGGGCAGAGGCTCTTTTTCCATCACCAGCACTCCATCTTCAGAGACACCCTCCCAATCCTGATCAGCCCAGCCACAGTAGGAAAGTCAGTACAACCAGCGTGCGTCCACACACCCCCTCTGCCAGCAAAGTACAAACGTTAGCACCTGCTTACCAAACTGCTGACTTCTCAGCTCTGAACCGGAGGGCTCCACAGCATTTTGGATGCCTGCCAGTTTTGTGGGCTATTAAAGAAAACAAAATAATACAGCAATAAGCCACCAGCTTTGTTTGTAAAAGGGCATGGCATGTGTCACACTATTGCAAGACTGGCATTCAGAGGAACAGGGCGACAGAATGCCCAGCATGCACTGCTAAGTGTCAGAAGTAGAGTTTATTGATGCCTGGTCCAGAGGAGAGATTAATTTTATGGGATGCTTGAGGGCTTTGATCTGACTGCATCCCCCATCCAATCGTCCATAATATAGACTATAATTATTGCTGACATTTATATAATGATGTTCTTCAACAATGCCTTCTTCAAAGGTAACATGAATAGTCATACCTTGGATGATTAGACAGACAGACAGATGCACTTTGCATCCTTCGGTCTCAAAGTGCTGTACCCAGTGTGGGAAAGCATCATTATGGCCATCAGGGCCAGCGCTTCCATTAGGCGACCCTAGGTGGTTGTCTAGGGTGCCAGGATTCAGGGGTTGGCATTTTGTCCGCTCCCCAAGGCATGCACGGGAGCTTCCAGTTCTGTTCCCGTTGCGCCGCTGAAGAAGGACCTTCTGCTGACGTGCCGCGGAAAACAGCGGCAGGCAATTGAGCAGCTCAATGACTGCCGCTGTCACCTGTGGCATTTTGGCAGAGGGTCCTTCTTCAGCGGCATGATGGGAGCGGAACTAGAAGCTCCTGTGCGCCCCATGGGGAGCGCACAAAATGCTGCCCTCTGAATTCTGCCTAGGGTGCCAGAAAGTCTGCCGCTGCTCCTGATGGCCATTGATAGTTGGGGAACCCGAGGCATGGAGAGATAAGGCCCAAATTTTCCAGACGTGGCCTCTGATTTTGGGAGCTTCATTTTCTGATATTCCAGCCTAGGAAACCTAGGGCCTGATTTTCACAGGTGTTGAACACCAACAGCTCTCAATGGAGGCAACAGAAACTGGGGGTGCTCAGTGCCTGTAAGCATCAGGTCGGGTTGTCCTAAGTTGGCACCCAAGATTAGAGGCTTTCACCCTGAAAAAAAAAACATGGCCCTGAGTGACCCATCCAAGGCCACATAGTGACTCAACAGCAGAGCATGGAAGAGAAATCAGGTCTCTTAGCTCCAATGTTGTATCCACTTGACCATCCTGACTCCCTGGTATCCAAAGACAAGAATGCGCACACAGACACACATGCATCGCAGGTACACATTCCCACACAAATCTGGCAGCATTCTGGATCTCCCTCACGTTCTCCTTTCTGCCCCGTCAGCTTGCAGCCTCCCCAGAGAGCTGTCCCTTCCCTGAGGTGCTGAAATGTATTTCCGCTCCAACTAAGTGCATTTGTCTTTCAGGTTCACAGTAACAGCCCCTTCCCCTGACTCTGCCTCCTTGGATTAGTTCCTTCAAGCAAATACAGCAGGTGAGTGACGTTAATAACTTGGGTTGCGCGGGCCAAGCAGGATCCCTCCAGCTTTCAAACACAGACAATCAGACTGCTGGGTTGCCTATTTTCAAAAAGGAAAATGCCAGGACATCTCCAGAAGCAGCAACAGAGAGATGGGTGTAGGGCTGATTTCCTACTTGAGCTGCTGTTCAGATGGAAGGGTTTGGCCCACCCAGACCCTCACAGCTCCTTCATGGCTATTACAACTTGCACACACTACAGCAGAGGCACTGCATGGGGCTCTGCTTCTCAGCTGACAATGACCCTCTTCCCTACTGCAGGCATAGGAACATACATGTGCTTTCTGCACACCACAGGTCCTGTCCCTGTTTTTCCCTCCCAGCCAAAATCAAGACCAACTTAGTGTAAGAGGAAGAGGGAGGGAAGCTGAAGATCATCTCACTCATTCTCCTGTCCTTCCATCCCCAGTCAGAGCAGCACACACATGATTCCAGGTGTTTTCAAACAGCTCTGCAAGTCATTGTCTCTGAAACAAGCCCCCCTTCAAAAAACAAGTCCACAGGTGCTGCTTGCCCCTTCCAAATACTGACAACCTGGATGCCCTGCTTGCCTTTGGTTTTTAAACATTTAGAATGTGCAGATGCCCCAAGCTTCTTATAATTCAGGCTCAGGACATGGGCCATGTTTTGGAACATGCCCAAACCATCTGCTCTCTGTGCGTGCATGCTGCAAAGAGTGATCTACCTTCAGCCCCCATCTCCAGCGCTGCTTGTCAGAGTGCTGTGCATTTCCAAAGATAAGCCACCTCACCATTCAACACAGCAGCACAGCTAGCAACGCACCAGGGTCAAACTGTTCTGAATGGGGACTCCTTCTAGAGAAAAACTTTTTGCTCTGGGCGGGCTCAACAAACTTTTCACATAAATGCACTGCCAGTGAGGATGACTTTACCTCTGATATGCAGCCACCTCTGGGTGAAAGGCATCAGACATTTCAACGGTGCACTGGAACAGTTTAGAACAGCAAGTAAATACAAATATCGGGCCAGATCCTCCACTGGTATAAAACAGTGTCAGTCTGCTGCAGCCAATGAAACAACACCAAGTTACGCCAGCTAAGGATGTGGCCCCCAATATCCAAGTGAATGGGCATGGAGGAGGACACTTCCAGGAGGGCAATGGTCAACAGTAAAAATTTTGCAAAACTAGTGACAGTTTTTCAATGCAATTTCGCTTTTAAATGGTTCATTGGTTCATTCTGGGTAATTTCCACACACCCCCACACTATTCTACAAAATTGAATTAAACTGATATTTCCTATCAAAAACATGAAATTCCAAAAACAAAAAATGTCAGATATCAAAGCCAGCTTTTATTTGGAAGGTGCTTATCTTTTTGCTCACAACAGGGCTCATTTTTACTGGAAAAGGGCTGAGATTTTGAGTGAAAAGATTCATAATGCAGCAAATTGGGTTCATTTTTAAAGTTTTCAACAAAAAAAACAAACCAAACCAAAAATCTGCCTTGCATTTTGAGTAGCTTCTTCTTTTGTCAGTGCCAAACCCCATGCTGGGCTTTGGTTTAGTAGCGTTAGTGCTGAGTATACGCTACTGATCAACCCTACAGTACTCCCTGTAGCACCCTGGATTTTCCTTGGAGATCTCCCATGCACCAATTGATCCAGCCCAACCATGTTTAGCTTGAGAGAGCAGATAGAATCGCAGAGTAAAGCAGTATGGTTTTACAGAAACAGAAACAGAATCTGCTCTCCTCCACTAACTTGCCTTGGATGGATTTGAGGGATGAGAGAGTAGCTCCCCTTCTAGACCCACTCAGCCCTTGGCTTTTCCAGATAGCGTTTTCCCTGCAGTCTGAGCCCTGCAAGCCTAAGCTGACCTGAAATAGCTGCGGGCATGTCACAGGTCTCTTATCACAGTGTAAAAGTACCTTGAGCAGCAAAAAGACAACCTTCCATTTGTAGCCAACAACAGTAGTGATTTTGGGAACTTGAGTCAAAAACATTTATTTCAGCCACTTTTTGTGAAAAAAGAAAGCACAGCATTTAAAATACCATGCAGTAGCCACAGCATGAGGCACCTACTGCTCCATACGGGGTGCAAAAAATTAACACGTTTGTATATTTACAAAGAAGTGTGAAAGTGACTACATTCCTGAAAATACCTCCAGTTGAACGGCCTACCTGGCATATTTTGTTAGTCATGATCCATATGCTATATTTTGCAACTTCCCATCTGCTTTAATATTGTTAAGAAATTTAAATCACAAGAGCAGGGAGTCAGGATGGTCAAGTGCCCCAATAAAATGCTGCAGAATCATTCCCCTTGAAACTTGTAAAATCAGGGTGTTGCTCTTAGAAACAAACTGCATGAGAGGAAATTTCCCCCAAGTCTAATGTGTTATGAGGTGAATAGAAAGTATACAATACATTTACTTCGTCTGAGAAGCGGAGCAGCTTGGACTTTGACATGCATTTCAATGATATTATAAAGAAGCAGGAGAGAAAACTAGATACCTCAGAAGGACTGGTAATGGAATATGGAGACATTCACTTCTGAGTCACTAGTACAAATGCATCTCAGATGTCTGTAGTGGCCATAAATCATTCTCATCTATTCACTGATCTGTATGAATTGAGGCAGAGAATTCAGACAGTTTCTTAGTGGATTAAGAATTATATTGGGCCATAATAATCATCCAACCTAGCTGCCATCTGGACTTTCAGAATCTCAGCTTTCACATTTAATAAAAGTCTGTAGCCCCTGAAATCTTCAAAGCATGAGACAGGTATAAACCAATGAACTGTGGCCTGCTTGAGTCTGCAGAGAGCCTGAAACAATAACTCAGAGAGCCTGAAACAATAACTCAGAGAGTTGTGACCTGGCTCATTCACAGCAATGGGATGTTACTGGTGAAGCCTAGTTACAACAGTGTAAATGTTGATATTGGGGATTATTTCACTGCTGAACAAGGCACACAAGAGAGAAAATCTACTGCAAGAGGCATCATGTGTTGATGTTACGAGTGGGTGGAGCTTGGGGTGTGGGTGGGGCTTTGCTTGGGGCAGGGCACCAATTACAAAAATGGCATTAAATTAGTACCACTCAATGATATTGTGTTCCACCAGCCCTGCAACTACCCAGGGAAGGAATTGTGTCCAATTTATTGCTGGTTTACAATAACAAATCACCACTCCCCTGTGCTGACTCAGCTGTGCCTCCAGGAAGTGATGGGGGGGGGGGGGCCACGGCTCCACCCAACCATGCCTTTTCCTGGCCCCCTGCCTCTCGGAAGGAAATACTTGTGCACACAGCTCCACTCACTCCTGTATTCCCACATGGGGGAGCAAGCAGGAGGATGGCTCTTAATTTCTAGAAACATACAGGTCACAATCTAGTCCTTCACTGGCATCTCACTGAAGAACCCAGACTGAACTGGCTGCAGAAGTCAAGCTCCCCTTTTCTCACTCCAATATTTTTTATTACAGGGCTGCTAGGAAGCCTCAGCTAAGATCATGGCCTGCAGAAAGCCTCTACTCTGAAGAAATTGCAAGGCCCCCTATTTTATAGATGGGGAAACTGAGGCACACTAAGTGATTTGCCCAACATCACACAGGAAGTCTGAGGTAGAGACAGGAATTGAACCCACATTCCAGAGTCTCAGAGCTAGTATCTTAACCACAGGACCATACTTCCATGCTGCAGTCAACGCCAGCCTAGATGGTTATAGACGATGTGACAGTCAGGGACACTTCATCCCTCCTTTCCCATCTTCTACCAGGGAAAAACACCCTGGAGCCCTGTAAAAACCTGCCTGTATAAACACCCTGGAGCCCTATGCCTTTGAAGCTGCCATTCTCCCTTTGGCTTTCTACTCCTTGTTGGCTAGGATGCTCTTACTGTCTCCTTGGTTTCCAAGCCAGGACAAAGCCCTAGATGGGATAAGAACAAAGGGATTTTTACGCTGCCTGTTGTGTAATTAAATGGAGGCCTTCATTCTTCCAGCCACAAACAAAAGTTCTCTAAAAAAACCAACATGCAATAACATAGCACTGGGCTTTGTCGAGTGGTGTAATTAATGTTAATTTGTAAAGTGCTTTGTGACGCGGGGATGAAAGGTGCTTTCGAAGTGCCAAGTGATTTTATTTGAATTCTAAACGCCACACAAGAAGTTCAAATCACAACTGAGCTAAGTGACTTTTAAGATACAGTAAATGCAAACATGCCTGTTCTTTCGTAATCCTGCACAGCGGCTGGTTCATTTTACCCCCCCTTTTCACCTGTCACACAGCAGTCACCCACACAGCCAATACTAGTAGCAGCAGCGCACCCTGCATGGCTCTCTGAGATAAACACAGAGGCTACATGGCCCCTCATATCCTCCCCCCTCCCGTCTTGCAAGGTGCTGTGAGAGGGATGGGAAGAATACAGCACAATGCCAAGACACATCATATTTTTTCAGTATGTAGATTCTCAGATCTGGCACTGTAGCAGTACCCTATACACTGGTAGTGTTGCCAAATTCCAGAAGTGAGATAATGTGGAGACATATCTGGGCGCATCTACAAACCCATCAGCAATAACCCTGGCTAAAAATCAGTCTCTCTCAGTAAATATCCTTTTGTGGCTCTCAGTAAATATACTTTTGTCTCTTAAAAAAAAAAATCCAGATTGAGCCATCCTGCACCGCATCCTGAAAACTGCCAAACTCCGGCTCGGGAAAATAAGAGGAGCGGATTCCAACTCTGCTGAGAGTGCTGTGCCTCAGTGAAATGCCGGCAGAGACCCAGGAGAGTCTCTTGTATCATTCTACTACCAATTTGAAGGGAAGGTTGGGGAGATTTCCCATCTTGGGTGAAGTCACCCATTCTCCAGACACAGCTAAGCCAATGTCCCATCCTACGGGGATCCCCACATCTCTGCCCAATCGACTGGGATCTAACAAGGACTGACCCATCTCATCTAGCCATATGGAAAGAGCAGAATGATCACAACCCCCTAACCAGATCCCGCCCTTCCCAACTAGCTGGAATCTCACCAAGACTCGCTTCCCTCCATCCCATTTCACCTGGAGGGTGTTGCCTCGGTGCACCGTTGCTGTCCTGCGACATGAACCACATTGCACTGCAGACAACAGGTATTGCCACAAATATTTCCAGGGGAAGATGCGTCAAACCCTTCCCCACCCCCGTAGAGTCTCACCTGCCCACCATGCTGCCAGTTACAAGTGTTGATCACCACACTCTTCCAGCAACAACACAGTAGATGTGGTTTTTCCAGGAACAAAGAACAAACATTTCCTGCGAAGAGCTGCTTAATATGTTTGTTTGCCAAGTGGTGCTCCCTCCCTCCCTATGTTTGTAAGAAAGACTCTGTTTAAACAGACAAATAGATTTCCCAGCCCCTCACCTCCCTGCACCCATGTACCCCTGGGACACAACATAGGTGGAGGAGGAACGGCTCGGTAGGAGCACCGTTAACACGGGCGACACGCCACCACCCTGCCACCCCCACCTGCTGAGAGCTGCTCAAGGAAGGAAGATGGTCAGAGCAGGCCGGTTAATAGGGAGTAGAAGGCCAAAGGGAGAGAGGGAGTGTCAAAGGTAGATGGCTCTGTCACGATTACAGGGCTAGCTGCACTTGACCCCTCTCTGGTCTCTCTGAGAGCAGCTCCTCCCCACCCCGTGCCAAGCCTCCTGTCATTACCTCTCCTGGGATGGAATTCCACGATTCTCCCACTCCCCGCCCAGCCCTGGGCTGCAGTACACTGAATACTGACCCATTGGCTATTGCTGGCTGAGCACCTGTGGTGACCATAGTGAGCAGCCCGCCTGCTTAAACCAAAGCCCTGTTTAGTATTAGCTGTAGGTGTGAAGCAGAACACAAGAGAAAAGGGGGAGAAAAGCAGAACACAAGAGAAAAGGTGGATAGTCTGTATGCATGTGTCTTACCTCAGGTCCTGCCCCCTGTGATGGGGACCTCGGCAGGCATAGCTATTTTAGACATTCCCAGCCCATGGCTGTCTCAGGATGACTGCCTTCCTCCTGGGGAAGAGACTCACTTCCAGCCAGCCACAGTTCTTTGTTCCCTCAGTGCCCGGGGCTGTTGGGCCCAGCTAATCCCAAACCAGTTTAGAGGGTTCTATGGGCGATTGTGCCCACCTCCCCTAGGGCAACTGCTCTCCCACTGCCCTGTAACAACCCCCTAGTGTCATATCACAAGTCATAGATTTGCCTCTCTGTTTCCCAACAGCTCTGTTGATTTAACCCAGCGTAGAAATGCAGCAGTCCTCCCAATAACCAGGTCACATACAGGTTTCATAATTTAATACAGAGCAGCCTGACATCCTTCATGGGCTCCAGGAGGGTTATGATTTTTCCCTGGCAGAAGATGGGAATCAAGGGCTGAAGCATCCTCATCTGACATCTTCCCCCCAGCCACCCTTCCCCAAAGGGAAACTTAGAATAAAAGCAATCTGCGAGCTGGCAGAGTGGAAGATGGCGCCATGGTTAAAGCACTGAACTGAGACTCAGAAGATCTGTATTCAGTTCTTGGCACCTCAGTTTCTCCGCCATAAAAGAGGGGACTTTGTCCCCTTACCTATGTAGACTAAGTTCTTCAGAGCAGGGACTGTCTCTCACTATGTGCACGTACAGCAACCAGCACAACAGAGACCCCATCTCAATGGAAACATCTAGGCACTTCTGGAAAGTAAACAATCAAGAGGATAGCTAGAAAACATGGGTTTCATAGGATGGTCCCAGGCTGAGAGGCGCTGCCAAGAGCCTATGTGCAAACACAGTGGCCTGACCTGAAGCTCAGAGATCTTGCTCATCTCTCATGAGGTGACAAAGCTGCGAGGCCTGGAGTTTTTCCAGCACACCAAGGCCCCAGAGCAGCTTGGAGCTGGTCTGTCGCTTAATAAGTGCTCCTCAGAGAACAGAGAGGGATCAGCGCTCACTGTGGCTCTGACATTTCCTCCTGGAGCCTGTGCTGACAGGTTGCCTCTTCGTTCGAACTTGTGTTAAACACGAGTGCTCCCGCTGAGGCAGCATTTACAGCCTTTATCGAGCAGCCTCTCTCTCGCCTTGCTATCACCGCCCCCATCCTCCTGGAGCCAGCCAGGTGTTTCCATTCCACTGAAAGACACTTGTCCTCCTCTGCTATTTATTTAAGAGTCTCTATTTTAGATTTCCTGGTATAATAGCTCTAACCTCTGCAGCAGAGATGTGGATGTTTGCCAGTGCGTGTGCATGCACAACAGAGCACCCCCGTGCACTCACAGAAGCAGAAAGATTAGTGCCCAAAGCAGACTGCAAGCAAAAACACATGCATGCAGCAATCGTGTGATGGCTTCTGTCCCTCCTGAATGGGGAGTCCATGGGGCCATCCTGGGAGCAAAGAGTTGAATAAAGATTAAATGCCAGAGTCTGGTCAATATTACTGCACCCAGGCAGGGAAATACAGTCATAGCCGGGTGAAGATACTGGAGGCAGGGCAAAGATGGGTGCTTGGATGGACAGGACAAGCACTACGTTTTGTGGGGTAGTTCCTCCACCACCCGGAACAGGGCTGCTGGGGAGCCATGAGTGTGTCCTAGTTAAGCGGAATCATGAAGAACTGCATAGGCCTAAGGCTACCACAGCACAAAGCACATCAGGAACTGTCCCTTTTCCAGTGCTGAATTGTGGCCCATACCATCCTCAGCTTTCCCTCCCTGTAGGCAGCTCCATTTTTGTCCAGGTCCCCTGAGAGCCCATAGGAAGATGTTACAAAAAAAGAAAAAGAAAAGAAAAGAAAGTCCCAAATCCTTTCACCTTGCTTTTCAGTTATTTTGTTTCCTTTCTGCCACTCAAATGAGTGTCAGTTCACCTTCTTTTCCACTCTAGCATGGGAGGAGACAAGAGCTTGGTCCCTGATGATAGAGAGCTCCGAGCTCAAACATAGGAATACACATGCCCTGTTATGTGCCAGACATGCCATGGTTTCTCTTGGGATTGAAAACAAACTGCTCAGTAAATGCTGGGACACCTGCAGTGCAGGTACAACAAGCTGCTTGAAAGGAAAGTGTGTGTATGTTCGATAGTATTACTCACTATTTGCATTATCGTAGTGCCAAATCGATGGCCCGGGGCCGCATTCTGCTAGGCACTTTACAAACATGTGACAAGGTGCAGAGGCATTACGCGTGCTCCCCAGTTAATGAGGGTTAAATTCCTCTTCACAAAGGCTGCATGTGTGGCTGGTTGGGACAAAAAGGAGGTAGATGCCTTTGGGAAGGTAAGCTCCATGCCTAAAGGAGCAGCCAATGCAAGGACTGCTACAGTGGGGGATCAAGGATAAAATGGGGCCCAGCCAGACCCACTCCTCCCCCAGGACTGAGAACAGTGCAGGGGAGATCCCACACACACTCTGGTGGTGCCTCTCCTCTGCCATGTGGCCTTGGGGGGAAACTGCAGAGTAGTCAGGCAGAGACAGCAGCCAGTAGGGGCAGAAGCTGCCAAAGCAAGGACCTCCAGCTAGTCCAGTCCGAAGCGCAGAATGCTCTGAATTCCTCCGCACTGACCGTCTGTTTGCTCCAACCCTTTCACAGACTCTTCACCTCAGCTTCACTCCACTCCATCCTCCCTTTTCTTCTTCTGTATGCCGTCCCGCTCACCTCCTTCCCTTTCCTTTCTATTTAGTGGATCCCCTCCTAACTAAACCCACTCCCAGAAATCATTAACATGCTATTAGCTGCCATCACACTGGTCATTCTGCTTGTGTGTTCTAGCCCTTCCCCTACCTTGCATCTCTCTGTTCTATTGAGATTGTGAACTCTTCGGGATAGAGACCGTCTACTACTCCATGTCTGTACAGCGCCTAGCACAACGGGGCGCAGTAGCCCTTAGGCAGGGCCATAACAAACATGACTAACAACAGCATGCCCAGAACTAGGCTAAGCCCCAGACAGGGGAGTTTTCCCCATTTACGTTCACTCATTTTGCTCTTCTTGCACTAACCACTGGGTCAGGCCCTCAGCTCATAAATCAGAACCACTCCACTGAGGAAAACAGAGCTGTGCCTATTACACCAGCTGAAGATCTAGCTGGTTATCCCTTGAGGAAGTGACCTGTGTAGCTGCAGCCATCATGTTTTTTCTGCAGAGCCATTCCAGGAACCTACAAAGGCATACGGGAGATGGGGCACCGCAGAGGTACACAGAAAGCCCAACTTAAGATGGAGCAATTAGCAGAGCCAGGCTAGGACATTGTCACATAGTAGTTCCAGGTGCACACTCACACTCGTAAGGGAAATGGCTGCCCAAGAACTGCCAAGAGAAAACAGGCTGAGGCCTCCGGCTGCCAGCCTGAGGAGTGCGAGCCTGGTGGTACAACAGCCACATAACACCACAAGGAGGCAGTGTTTTAAGAATTAAGCTAAGGAAGCGTCAGCCTTACACCAAATCTGAATAAACCTGGGAAGAATGTTGTGTCTGAAGTTTGCCCTTGGTAACTGCAGTTGCTATAGCAAGCCGTGGGTCAGTGGCTGTTCTTCAGCCCAAGTCGCCTATGAAAAACAGACTATGTGCTTCGTCCTACTGGAGTCCGGGGCTTTCTAATCGCCTAAAGCATTAGTCTCTAGTCCCTGTAATTCCTGAGATATTGGGCCTTCTCACAGCACCACAGCATAGAGGAAATCTAGTTTAGCTAATTTTTAATAGAAAAAAAAATATATATTTTTAAACCTACTACTCCAAATCTTGCACCTGGTAACTAAGGAAACCTGGCATCTATAGCCAGAGGGCTATGAGACGTAGTATAAATAAAACCAAATTTTAAAATGGAGAAAACTCCTCAAAATAGCATCTCTCTAAAAGGTACCATAAAGAAAATACATGGATGGTTCATAACAGATACAAGGTGACAACAGCACTCAATGGGGTAACCTGGGTAACTACTAGTACCGAAAACATCCTCAATTCAGGGCAATAGGACCTTATGACACCCTATTCCAAGCTGTCATTCTCTGTCTTGTATGCAATCTCAGCAGCCTGGCAAGACTGAGCTGTCATGAAACTTCGCAGCCCAAACAACACACTTGTTGCCCACCTTGTCTCAGGATAATGAATAAAATGATCAAACCTTAAAAGCTAACTGTAATTACATTGTA
The DNA here is from genome assembly GCF_025201925.1 of Gopherus flavomarginatus. Lineage (NCBI taxonomy): Eukaryota > Metazoa > Chordata > Testudines > Testudinidae > Gopherus > Gopherus flavomarginatus. Next base: position 55,370,493 of record NC_066625.1, on the reverse strand, counting down.
ATTACACTGTGTTTTTTGCTATGTAATTACAAACAGCATTGATAAAAGTCACAGTGTTAGTACATTGTATTTTCCATACATGGCTTCCAACAGAATATGTATTAAGAACACTAATGGGATGGTATGAAGTAAATCAAGCATGTAGTCAGCTTCTGGTCATATGAATCAGTAGTAATGCATACTGAAAAGCAAAACCTTATTGTAATTGCTATGTAACTGCATTGTAATACTTAGCCTTATTATAAAGTTAGACAAAAAATAACTAAGGATTTATCTGACATTTAAAAAACCTACTTGTCCTAGAAGAGTAGAATTCTGCAAAGCTGCTGTATGTACAAACACCTATCCATGTGGAAAAGAGAGCAGCAGGTAGTAGGATATGAAAAATATTTTCTTAAATGGCACCGTAAAACTGAGTGTTGAGTGATTTATGATAGGTTCTTTCTAAGTGAAACTCTCTCCTACCACACTGTTAGTTTATACAACTCATTTGCTTTGCATTTTATGAACTTATTTCTGCTGACTTCTCCCTCAAGATGGTGCCTGGTCCTGTGTTCTGTTGTTATTTTTCTCTCTCTCTTTCTTTGGGAAACATCCCTTCTTCTGTGTTCCCTAGGCCTAATTCCATTTCTCCAGCTGGTGTGACTACATTGGAGTGACTCCTGATTTACATCGGCATAAATCAGGTCAGAGTCTTTTGTTCAGGGCATAACACCTGTAGAAGGAGTCACTCGTGTTGATGAGATAGTCTCCTAGAAAAATAATCCTGTTGGAAGTAATCCAGTTGAAAGAGGTTTTATAGCATACTTTTAAAATGCAATTTCTTGCTGACGACTGATGAATGTCTATGGGGATCCATTAAGGGTTTTATTTTATTTCTTGTTTAAGAAAAAATAAAATAAAGGCAGAGCTCAGGACGAGTAAAACAAGTGACTGAGAAAGGGGAGTGACAGTAGCTGCCTGACAGAAAGCAAATGAAAAGGCTCTGATGGGCTGAAATGTTTTTTCCTTCATAGAAATCACTCCCTTTCAGAATTACTAATCTATATCTAGCACACTATGTGTATTTCCAGAGTAGTGAGATGTTTTTAAAATATCTCACTGTGTCTCAAAATATCTCATAGTGGCTGCATAGATCAGCCAAAGCACCGCCCACAGAAGCCATAAATAAATAGAAACGACATTGACATAAAAGAATGTAGCCATCAAGGGCCAGATTAGCAAACCCCTCCAGCATCCAAATGCATCCAGCTGGCCAAGGGGATCTATGGCTATTGCTCATGCTCTGAGGTTGGCTGAGAGTTTCAGGAAAGCCCTTAAGGAGTTAGGCACATAATCCCATTGAAATGCTGTAAGCACTGGGTTTCTAACTCTCTTCTGCTCCTGTGAAAATCCCAGTCAGTGTCTGCACATGCAGATTAGGGACCTGATGCTGCAAATCCTTACTCAAGTGAGTATCCTTTACTTAAAGCGCCACCAACTTCAGCCAACTGTACTCCTAAGTAAGGCCAGGGCTACACTGGCAACATTTCCTGGTATAACAATGTCAGACAGGTGTTTCTTTATGACATTTTTATAAAGCCCTCATGTAGACAGTTATACCATCAAAAAAGTCCTTTTCTTGGTATAGCTTATTTTGTTTGGGGAACTAGCATAAACTTTACCAGCAAACTAGGGCTGCCCAGAGGGTGGGGCAAGTGGGGCAATTTGCCACAGACCCCGGGCCCCACAGGGCCCCCCACGAGAATAACGTATTCTATAGTATTGCAACTTTTTTTTATGGAAGGGGTCCCCGAAATTGCTTTGCCCCAGGCCCCTGAATCCTCTGGACTGCCCTGCAGCAAAGAAACTCATTCGCCAGTGTAAATTGCATCTCCACTACGCAGGTTTGCCGGTATAGCCATATTGATATAGCTATACCAGCACACCTTTTCAAGCATAGGCTAGGTCCAAGTATTGAGTCCTAGACATACTCTTTCCACCTGCACCCCTAGATTGTCTAAAAATCCAGCCTCAAAATGAGGAAGTGTGAAAAGGGACCATCTGTTCATTGCTAATTTGCTAGCGGGTGACTCCCTGAGAGGTAGCCCATGTATCTAAAAATGGCAAAAGCTCAGTATGCTTTGCAAAAGCCTTCACAACACAAAATTGGAGTGTCAAGGCCTTATCCTTCTAGAGCAGTCACAAAAGCATGAGGATAAATTAACAAAACTTGGCAACACTTACATCTGTTATTGAACTTCCAGTGTCTGCATTGGCTAAACCGTTTCAAGCCAGCTTTGGTGGCCTGATCTCATCTGTCAATTTGGATACAAAAATAATTTCCTGAAGGGGAGTATGATCCAAAACCCCAGGTCATTATGGGTAAGTGCTAATGATGCCATAATTAATGCTGAGTGGAAGTTTTTGTTATGTCAATCTTTACTACCGAGAGTAGTAAGGGATCATCATATCTAATGAAAAATCAAGTATAGGCTGATACATCACAGTAACAATGAGAAAAAAAGCTTTACTGTTCCTTCTTTATATCACTAGAACCTGGAGATGTGGGTGGTTATAGTCACTGATCTCCGAGCCTGGAATTTATATGTTTAAAGGCTATTATAATTCTTGAAACCGGAACAGCCATTCAGCAGTGAAGAACCACATTATTACCCACTGGGCAATCCTTATAATCCCCAAGTGTTTCTTCTTGTACTGATCATGCCCTTCATGTTAACGGATTATCTAACTTCTGTTTAAACTGTGAGCTTACAATAAAATGTAGATTATACAGAAAATTTACAAATTTTTTAGAAATTAAAATTGTATATGAAACGTACATTCTTGTCATAGGGGTTACTTTTGAGAATGGCTCCCACAAGAGACAAGCCCCGTGTGGCTGATTTTCACGTATGCTGTTCAATTTCAAGAAAGGCGCAAAATCATCGAGTGACAAGATTGCAGCATGGAAGGTGATTGAACAGCTCAGATTACCTTCATTTCCATACCACAATTCTATTGGGTGAAATAGGATTTTCCCCATCCTTTAAAAACAATTGAATCAACATCCTGGATTTTCAACAACTGCAGTCTCTGAGGTCTTTAAAGTCCAAATTCACAGCCTCAGCTGAAATTCACAGGTAGTCCCTCTCTGTCTAGTCAGCAACACCAAATCCTTTAACGCAGCAACTAAACTATATGATGTTTGAAAGCTAGATCTGAATTTTAAGAAATTTAAACCCATTTCTAGTCATATCTCACAGCTAGGATAGCACAGCTCTGACATACACAGCTACTGTATCCTTGTTCCTTCTTCCAGGATGTTTAGAAGTTGGACACACCTTTCCTCCCCTCTCAGTATGTTTTCATGGCAAGTGAAGATGTGATTGTAGGATGGATAGGCAAAGACATGTCAGGCTATGTCTACACTACTGCGCTAAGTCAACTTACGTTGCGCAACTCCAGCTACATGAATAATGTAGCTGGAGTCGACATACCTTAGGTCGAGTTACCGCGGGGTCTACACCACGGGTGGTCGACGGGAGAAACTCTCCCATCGACTTACCTTACTCGCCTCGTCGTGGGTAGAGTCCAGGAGCCAACTGGAGAGCGATCTGCTGTTGATTTGGCAGGTCTTCACTAGACCCAATAAATCGACCGCCAGTGGACTGATCTCAGAGCATCGATCCCGGCTGTAGTGTAGACATAGCCCTAGTTTTACTCTAGCTAGCACAGGTGACAATGATAGTGAAAATGTAGTGGTGTGGGCAGCAGCACAGGCTGGCAACCAGAGCACAAGCCTGCTAGGGACCCTGTTGCTAGCCCATGTCACTGCGTCTTTACTATTATTGTTCCCCGGGCTAGCTAGACTAAAACTAGTGTGCCTACATTTTCTACAATAATGCCTCCACTTGCAGTGTGAACCTACCCTGTGAGGCTTGTGCCTGTGCTAACAAATCTGTCCTGCCAAACGGTGCTCACAGGAGCTATGGCAGTCAGTTCAATATTAACTTTCCTGGGGATTAGGATTAGCCCTACACTCTTTGCTGCTGAACGGGGGGAATCTAGCTGAACATAAATCAGCAAAGATCATGCAATGCTCTGGGCCAGAGGAGGGATTCTTTGATGAAAACTAAGTCACAGGACCTTCTTTTAAGGTGAGGCTCACAGGTTCCTTCATGGGTTGAGCAACTCATATACATCCCCTGCATGGTTTTGTTATTTAGATTGTCAATTCCCTCCTCTCCAACAGAAATGGTCAGCACTTTACAGACATACACACACACACACACAAAGGGGGGAGTGGAGCAGGAAAAAGACAAACAAATGTGCAGTATTTCCTATGGAGAGAGAGCTCCAACAACATCTGTTGTCAGATAAGAATGTATGCGCACACACAGACATGATCGCAAGATGAGGCTCTAAAATATTTACAGCCCAAATATCAATCCTCATAAAGAGAGGCAACGGCTCGGACTCGGGGGGAGTGGGGGGATGAAAGAAGGGACAGAGTTGTTGGTAATGTCATAAAAACACAGGCAATTTTATGTATCCCTGGAAACAGCCGAGGAATATGCAGCCTGACAGATGTGCACATGGGTAATATGGGCCTCATGGTTATGAGTATGAGGACATTGGGAGATATAGATGAGCAGTAATTCAACACACATTGAGCTTGGAGAAGCCTCTGGGCATTGTAATGAATATGCAATAGAGACAGCGATGGACAGAAGAGTGGATAAGAAAATCTAGGCACGGCACCAAATAAGGGAACACATTCCACATAAGAACAGCACTGACATGACGGGGATGAATCCACAGAGACAGAAGGTCCTGAATGTCTACCTGGGCAAGCAGAGCAATGGGACAGTATGTACAATCTTAGTTTAGACAGGAAGGTTTCAGCCATGCTTCTGTTTTGCTGGGCAGGAACTAATTGGATCAGCATTTGCCAGGGAGGAGAGCTATAACACGGGGCAGGATTTGCATTAGAGCAGATGGCAGGCATGGGCTAGCACCATGCTGCTGACAGCATAGGATGTAAAAGAGCAGGTGTCATTTACAACTGCAAGAGACACATGCAGGAAAAACACAACAAGAGGAGGCTATTGCAGTAGCTCAGCAGAGCAGCAGTTAGCGATGGTTTAAATAAGACACACAAAACATGGCACTAAAAAGATATGTCCCAACCATCACCCTTATCCCCTCTCTTGTATAGGGATCCCTCTCCCACACTTCAGGACAGGAATGATCTCATCACAGGTGTCTACTAACACATTTGGGGTGCGGAATTAATAAATTCCAACCCAGGAAATATATGGACAACCAGCCACAGTTGGCCTCAAGCTACCAGTCTCTCTGTTGGCCAACCCCCTTCCCACCCGTCCAAGAATCACTCCAGGGTGACACAGGCTTCTCCTGCCTCAGAAGGGGAGAGATGATGAGGCCAAGGGTGAGGTGTTGGCTGTTGTGCCTTCCCGAGGGGCAGCATAGAGCTCTCAGCCCAAAGGAAACGGGGATAGTCTAAGGTGGCTTTGCTGCTTCTGCACACTGGGCTGCTCAGCGGGCCCCAGTGTAGCTTAGACAACCCTCTTCCTGTCTAGCTTCCAGTGTCCCCAGCCTGCCCTATAGGTGGCAGTGCTGTACCTTGTTGCCCAGTCTGACTCACCCCCAGCACACCTCTATGACATGGCTTGTGAAGGGATCCTCAAAAGACAATCTCACAGGTATCTCCCACAGGGCCTTCTCTGGGTGGTGCTGGGGTTTTTAGGACTTTATGCTGCAACCATGGTTGGGGTGGGAGTGAGGCTCTCACCCCAAATGTTGGAAGCAGCCTGACCTCCAGTCTGTGACCCACAGGTTTACTTTTGCACAAAGACATTTCTGAGCCCATCAGTTTCCATGACTGAATTTTGCAAATTCAGATTTGATGGCTAGACAGGATAACTACCAGACATGTGTCTACATTAAACAATGGGCAAGAAAAACTGCAGGCTCAGAACTTTTGTGCTTAAAAAGGTGCTCACAGTTTGATCCTAGCAGATTATTTTTAGATGTTTTTATTTGGACTGAATTTTTCTGGGTATTTTGATTTACAGCGCAAGTAACGGCCTCCAGGGCTACATGAATTGTAGATCCTCCTCTGGTGTAAATTAATAAACTCCATCAATTTTAAGGATCTCATGCATTTGGGTGCAAACCCAGATCCAAACCCCACAGAACACTGCAGCACTTAAGAGATGGATCCAAATTCTGCTGCTCAGGTCCATTTCTACTCCAAAGGGTGAGAGATTCCTCTCATAGGGGATCCTAAAGAGGAGTGACTAGATCTCTTTAGGGAAAGGCCAAGGGGACTGAAAGGGAGGGAATTATAGAATACTGGACTGCTCACTCCTCACAGTTTAACCACTATGGGACTCAACAACTGATCCCTCTTTTAAACACTGTGGCCCTCCCACAGAGCGCACTCCGACTAGGGTCCCATCACAACTTAGAAGCTACACAGACTGGGCCTGGCAGACTTCAAAGGAAAACCCAGGGGCCTGCAAACAATAAACGGTGCTGGGAAACCTCTTCTCTCTTGGGTGTTCACTATTCTAAACTAATGCTGAGGCATGGCCAGGTGGCACTGTTCCACTGAAGACGCATGGCCCAAACCCCATTTGCTGTACATTGACACAGCATTCCACTGAAGTCAGAGCTAAGCTGATTTGTAGCAGCTGAGAATCTGATCTACAGTCTTTAAACTCGGCTTCCCTTAGCATTTGGGTGATCATGAGATACCCCCAGCTGCTTTTTGTAAAACAATGGTCGTCCACTCTGGTGTCACAGGGGAATCCATCCCATCTCTTTCAAGCTACCCCTGCAGTTTCCTGGGGAGGAGTCCTTCACTTCTAAACTCTGATGGATCTTTCTGGTGAAAACCAATTGATCCTCCATGTACGCACACACAGAGCCTCTAACTGTCTCAACCTTTCCTGACTACTGTACCTCTTTTAGGAGCCTGATTTGTCTTGTGGACCCCCAAATTTTACCTCACTTAAAAACTACTTGTTTACCAAATCAGACATAAAAATGCAAAAATGTCACAGCACACTATTACTGAAAAATTGCTTACTTTCTCATTTTTACCATATAAATATAAATCAATTGGAATATAAATATTGTCCTTATATTTCAGTGAACATTATATAGAGTAGTATAAACAAGCCACTATCTGTACGAAATTTTAGTTTGTGCTGCCTTCACTAGTGCTTTTTATGTAGCCTGTTGTAAAACTAGGCAAATATCTAAATGAGTTGATGCACCCCCTGGAAGACCTCTGCACAACCCCAGGGGTACAAGTACCCCTGGTGGAGAACCACTGCTCTAAAGCACTTTGGGACTTTCTGGATAAAGTGGGCTACATGTATAATGTTTTGTATTACTACAGAAGAGGTTAATGGCAATATTAGAAGCATAAATCTGACCTAAGGCACCTGCCACAGACATGCAGGTTGGAAACCGTTCATTACTTTAGACGATCCTCAGAGCTCTCACACACTCTGTTCAGAATGGCTCTGTATCCTAAGCCCATTTTCCTTAGATAAACCTCTTTGCTGCCTCTTGGAAGAAGCAAGATGAAAATTGTGTGTGTGTGTGTGTGTGTGTGTGTGTGTGTTAAGAAAGAAAACGCATCTGATTGGAAAGAGTATAATTCCTCCCATTATCCAGGCTTAAGAGGGGAAAAATGATATTAACGGGTATGATTATTCTCAGGAAAAATCCATTTATTGTCGTAAAGGTAAATCTAACTTGAATTAAGATACATGGGGCTCCACTATCGATTAGTTTATTAAATAAACAAACAATCTGTGATGTTTCTTTTCTGTTGTTCTTAGGGGTTATGAATTATTCTCACTATTAACTAATAATTTATCATGACACCCAACTGCAGCTTTTCCCTGCTCATATTCTGGGAGCTTTCCTCATTTATCATGGATTATTACAGGACTTCATTAGGTTAAATTAATATAGAGCTTAGCAGGCTCTTGTTTATTAGTTAAACATTTCATGTTTCTTATAAATTAATCTCAGTGTCTTCAGGTTCTCACTCCGAGCAGACGTCGATTTAATTAACTGGCATTTATTCTTAGCAACAGATTGCAATTCCATTGCTCACAGTGAGTTGCAGCCTCCTCTACGAGTAATTCCGTTGAAATCAATGGGACTAATTGCAGGCTAAGGTGGTATTCAGTATCTGACCCTTAATGATCAAGTTGGAGTGATCAGAATAAAGTGAGTTGCCATGGAGTCACAGGAGGGTTTGACAGTGAAATAAAAAATTTGGGAGATTTTTGCCTCTAGAAATAAAAATGGAAGCATGGTCAGAGCCCACACCAAGGAGAATTTAACCTGCACTTCCACTGCTTTGAATCACTGAGGAGGTGCATAGATACGGGAGTTATGTTGGAAAGGAAAAGGATACTGGAGAATGTGAAGGAAGAGAGGAGGAGAGACTGGAAAGCAATGGAAAGAGGACGAGAGATGGAGCAGTAGTAGTGATACAGGGGGAGAGGAACCCATTGCAGGGAAAGAGATCCCATTACTGTATCCCTTGCAAATGGGGACATGTTACTCAATGCTCCTCCTTTTGGGATCTCAGTTCCACACCATGGGATTGGGTGGTTGAAGGATAAAGCATGCTACTAAGGCTGAAATTTGGCCAGAACACTGGCACTAGCAATCCTATTTCTTCTGGAAAGTGCTGTGGAAACTTTAATGCCCATAAGTGGTCAGGACAGACCTTGTGGAGGAAGGATTGGCTAGCTGGGACCCGTGAGACATGGCTTCCATTCCCTGCCCTGCCACAAACTTCCTGAGTGCCCCTGGGCAAGTCTCTAGTCAGCTCCCCATCTGTCTGAAGAGCCCATGGCACAAGGTACCAGTGAGCAGACATTAACCTCTTCAGATCCGACTAGCTGACCAAGACACAGGACCCAGCCCATCAAGACAAAGGAAGGAGAGGGGAAGCTGGCAGCAGCATCTGAACAGCAGCCTTCTGAAAGCGTACGAAGAGAACGCTGCCTTCTTTAGGCAAGTCCTATGGTGGCGTATTCACAATCATCACCGGCATTTTTTTGATGCCTACTGGAAGGATTTCATTGTGCCATCAATACAATAGTCACAGAACCAGTGTGCTCGTTACAAAATCTGGGTAATAACCACAAAGCCCACACATTCATCAGGGATGGTGTGAATGATTATTCCTTTAAGGATGGCCAGAAACCTTTTATTATAATGCATGGAGAAAGGGGCACTGTTCTTGAGGAACTGAAACAGTCAGACATGCACTCAGTTACTTATCTCTACCTTTCTTTCGGTTGAAGAAAAGACAGTGCAAGGATAAATGACCACCACTAGGACTGGATTACCTAGAGCAGAAGAAATAGACAGACTATTTTATTCAAGGAGGACAGCCTATTGTACAGAGAACACAACAAAGGCTTACTGCCACTCTTAAAAAAATCCCTGACGCTCCAAGATAACGAAGCAGAAAAACTGATAATTTGGTGCCTCTTTCCAAAAATGCTGAGTTTCCAGTAGAAGTCTTAAATTACACTCTGTATGTGACACGTAAAAACCCTAGAATAATGTTGTGTAATGGCGACAAATTCAAATGCCCAAAAGTCACAATAATGAGTTACTTCTCACAGCATCTTTAACTTACCCACATTTCCCAGAGAGAGCTTTTCTCACTAATTAGACTCTTAGTGGTAACCTACATACAAAACAGTGGACCCATTTCTGAACCTGCTCAAGCCGAGTTGACACTGGTGTAAAAACTGTTGACTCCAGTTGGCTTGCAGTGCTGAGAGAGCACAATTGAGCCCCATGCATACAATTTGTGAGTTACCATGTGAACCTTAATTCACCCCCTTCCCTTCCTGACTCATTTGTGGTCAAGTCTGCAGTATTACTGTTACATCAACATAGTTTTTTTGCATATAATTTTCATTAGAAAAGAAGGAAGAATCTTCCTATTTAAATCATCTCAGGATCTTCCCCCCTTTCTTGGCCCTATCCCTGCTAAGCCCGAGGTATTCCTCAACTGAATTATACCTAGTATTAGAGCTCATGCCATAGCTGTTTGCAGTGATGCATAAAATAACCCACCTGTTTACAAGATACCTCATAAGTCCAGCTGTCATGCACTCCCTCCGCCCCAACTCCAAGCTTCTGCACCTCTAAAGGAGAGCAGATATGCAGGAGGAAAAAAAGCACAAGCATCTCTGTGTGTAGATTTGTGTCTCCAGCTATGGAAGGGTTAGCAGCCGATGGGAGAGGTGTTTATTGCATGTTCCAGCTTCACCTGGAAGGGTGAGAGTGACATCTCCATTCCACGGGAGCTTTGTGAAACTCCAGCAGTACAGAGTAGGAGGAAAGCCAGCGTTCACCAGCCACACAGGAATTTTCCCTCCAGAGGGGAAATCTTCAAGGGGTGTAGACTCGTTGCCAACCCATGTCACAGTCTCCCCTGCTATAGAGGATGTAGCTGGAACACCACTGTGCTCTGGATGTTCTCTGCTGCTAAAATGTCTCCTTGAGGCCATAAGTGGCTGAGCAAAGGTTGGAGCAGCCCTGAGGCATCTCTAATTTCCATCAGGGATGAGACCGTCCCCACATGCCAAGGTGCTGCAGAGGTGGCACAGAGCCACCTTGTGTCCCTCCCTTCCTGAGCTGTGTGGCCCTGAGGTTCATGTCCACACCAGATCTCTGCTAAGGCTCTTTACCACTTTGCCCATGTCGTCTCACTCCATCTATCACCCACCATCTCAAACACACACACCATGCGACTCGTCATAATTAGTGTTCCAAACACACACGCCCCATGCTCAAGGAGAGCTGCTCGTGAAGTCAGTTGACCTTTAGAAGAGGCCAGTCTCTCAGAATTCAATTTATTTACTGGAGCACTGGCAGCAGTCTGATTTGAAAAGTAGGACAAGAAAATAAAAGGAAAGGAGAGAAAGGGGGAGAAAAAGACACACAGGTGCAGTCTATATAAAACACACACAAAGCACACAAGCAGAGGACAGCAAACTCATTAATCGCTCCAGTCACCTTGAATGACCTTGAGATTCTAGGGCACATTGCAGTAATATTAAAAGAAAGGAAGGAGGGAAGAAAAAACAACAAAGAAATAAAACAAAAGGGAGCATGTATGGCAACTTACTGCACGCAACGGACTCTGGCACTGCTGAAGCAGGCTGGACAGGTCATGCCAGAGCGGTGGCAGGACAGGTGTGTCAACATTTGGGGACCAGGGGATGTGGGAATACAGCCAGCTAAGTTCAGGCAGCATGGCCCAGGCGATAGAGCAATAGCCTGAGTTCTATTCCTCATTCTGCCACTGGCCTGCCGGGCGACCTTGGGCACTGGGTTCAGTTCTCTGGCCTGTGTTCTGCAGGAGGTCAGACTAGATGATCATAAGGATCCCCTGTAGCCTTAACATCAGTGAGTAGGGCCCTACCAAATTCACAGTCAATTTCACGGTCATAGGAGTTTTGAAATGAAACATTTCATGATTTCAGCTATTTAAATCTGAAATGTCATGGTGTAGGGATCCTGTCATTGTAGGGATCCTGACCCAAAAAGGAGTTGGGGGGGCTTGCTAGGTTATTGTAGCGGGGGTTGTGGTATTGCCACTCTTACTTCTGCATTGCTGCTGGCAGTGGCGCTGCTGTCAGAGCCTTCAGAGCTGAGCAGCTGGAGAGTGGCGGCTGCTGGCTGGGAGCCCAGCTCTGAAAGCAGAATTGCTGGCAGCAGCAGCAGTGCAGAAGTAAGGGTAGCAGGTATGGTATTGCCACCCAGCTCTGAAGTCAGCACAGACGTAAGGATGGCTATACCATGATCCTCTAACATAACCTTGTGACCCCCCTGCAACTCCCTTTTGGGTCAGGAGCCCCCGTTTGAGAAACACTGGGCTCCCATCCATGACATCTGTATAGTATAGGGTAAAAGCACACAAAAGACCAGATTTCATGGGGGGAGACCAGATTTCATGGTCTGTGACGCACTTTTCATGGCCGTGAATTTGGTAGGGCCCTATTAATGAGGCTACCTACACACCATAGCATATGATGTCATATGGCCCCCTCAGCCATACTGCTCTCCAGTTCAAATGCTCTGTGGGCCTACATGGGCACAGCTCCTTTGATTCCAGTGCAGTTTCATCTTTTTACACCATCAAGTGTCCTTCCCACCTCTCTCTTGCTTCTCTCACATGGCTTTTGTATGAGGTTTTGTTCCCTCTCCTCACTTTTCATGCCACCCCCTGGGATCAACACGCACTGCTTACTCTGGCTAGGGCACCATGCTGACCCGCTCTATATCCCAGAATTCAGTGCAGGCTGAGAGGCAGGCTGAGAGGAAAAACCTCAGCTGGAGAGCTTGGGTGTGTCCATAGCTCTTACAAGAGGGCTCAGCACAGCACAACCAGCTGGGAGGCCTCTCTCCCAGCTCCCAGTGGCACAGACCAAAGCCCTGTGGCTGCAGGGAGCAGGCCAAGCAGCCGTCACAGCAGTGTCTTCAGGGACAACGTGCTGGTTTGGAGTTTACGAATCCTTCAAGATGGAGACATTTTTGGAGGAAGTGGAACTTCCTGTCAGACAAAATGCATGTCCAGTTGCAAGGGGTGTGTGAAAAGCCACCGGCCACCTGTGCTGGTGTATCAAGCATAGGGCTGAGCACTAGGTGGTCCAGATTTTACATGTAGTTGAACTCCTACTAACAGGGTGGGTCAACAGAAGGGCCCTAACTCCCCTGTTACACTCCCTTTTTACCAATGGGGAAACTGAGGCTCAGAGAGGGCAAGTGCACTGTCCCCATTCCCAAAAGAGAGAACCAGAATTAGAACACATTTATAGCATCTCATCTTAACCCCCTAGACAAGTTACATAAGCCTCTCAGTAGCTCGGTTTACCCATTGGTAAACTAGCCTTGTACAGAAAGTAAGCAACAGGCATCTTCCAAGCAGGCTGTATTCTCCTTGGAACTCTGAAGTCTGTCCTGAATGCCCTGAACTGAAGTGACTGCAGCTCTTGGGGCCAAGCTGTGATGCAGGGAGGGTTCAGAGGCTGAACAGAACAATGCAAGAGGCACTCAGAATTGCACAGGTTCAAGCCTCTAGTATGTCTACTGGCTTCAAGTGAATGAGGCTGAACACTACTGCCAGATGCATGCTACAGAAAACCCTGCTTACAACACCCATTCTTCCTTCTGTTGAGTATCAACATCAGTGAACCAGTGGCCCTTGACTGCACGGATCTGCATTTGCTTGAGCCTGATTATAAACAGCATTGCTAGGATCTTGGTCATCCAAGCACTTTGTCAGCCAGGCCATGCATTTCAGCAAGCGCCTGCAGCGGTGAGAGTCAGGGGGAAGAAAGACTTTGTCCTCTATAATCTAACTGCCCAGATCCACTTTGATCTGGAGGGAGATATTCTGGGAGTCACCTCAGACAGCTAGTAGGAGCTAAAATATCAGCTGAGCCATCAGCCCGGCTCCACTCCCCCTCTCCCAGGATCAGCATTTACCAGTTTCATTTGCTAGATGTAAAATATCTCCACAGTGAATGCAACCCTGGCGATGAAATCCCGCCCCAGACACGCACACTGCACCAGCCAAGAGAACAAAGACAGGCTGAGGCTGTCAAATGAGAAATTTCTCAAAGCAGGGAAGAGAAGCGCTCCGACGAATAGAATATCACAGTCTCCCCTCCATCACAACAGCCCAGCTCTCCTCCTCCTCTTCTCTTTCCAAGCTCCTCTTCCACTTGTTGCCTCAGTCCCTCCATTCTCCTGAATAGAAAAAACTTTTATTATTCAGAAGAGTCTCTTGATTTAGAAAGTCCCCCCAAGGCATGTTACAAATAAAAATTCTTTAATTGGGAAGTTGTTTTCTTTTTAACCCCAACTTAAAAATGTCTGGGGAGAATTGAGTAATATATTCTGCTGGAGTTTTTTCAGGTTATTTTTTAATTTACCCCCACCCATCCACACATCTTCCCCCCTCAACACTTTGAACTCCTGCCAAAAAAAGCTGTCACATTATTCACAGTTTAACAGTTCTTTGACACTAGCTACAAAACATCCAAGCTCAACATAGCCCCAATATACAGCCAGGGTCAGCTGAGATTTCCTTCCTGATGTATCACTCTCTCCTACAGCACCTCCTGCTCGGAGAGGCTGGGGATGCAGCCCCAGTCCAGTGCTCTATCCACTTGGCTAGACTGCCTCCTCCTACAACAAGAAGCTGGGGGCTGCCAGAGCTCGGAATCCCCTCGTGCCTAGCACTGCTGTACCATTCCCTTCTGGGAAAGGCTGGAGCTGCTGTCAACTGCAGACTCCTTTACAGCCAGTAAGTGCATCACCTTTCCCTATAGTTTAAGGGGTATCTAGTTTCACACTATATTGCACCATTTCATACTGGCCAGATCACTACACTGTGTTTGGTAAGGCAATGCTCCATACATGCTCCAGCTGAGGTCTGTGTGTGCTAGTTGGCTTTCTAGCTGCAATCCTGTGCATGCTAGTGTTTGCATACAGATTTATCATCAACCTATGAAACATTAAAAAAAACAACAAAACCCTTTGCAAGCAAGTTTCTAGTCTTTGATTTGGGATTTCAGCGAGAGAGACAGACGGGAAAGTGATAAAGGAGATGCGGGATCTCAGCAAATCACAGGTACATCAGAACCAGTGGCTTTAAGATACTGGCTTTGCTGCTAGATAAATTCTCTTTTAGTTGTGTGTATGACAACAGTGACAGCCACCGTTTAATCCGAGGGTTGTAGTCCCTATGGGCACTGCCGGGGTCTAGCACGTCCAGGCTGGGTTGCCGATTTAAAACCTCATCCCCACTGGGGAACGTAAAAGCGGTTGTGACAACTACTGTGTTACCAAGATCACTTCCAGAGCCAAGGGCATCAGATTCACACTACACCCTGAGGAACTGGAGGAGTATGGATTTCAGATCCACTAGGACTCTGCCTAGACTCCAGGGAGGGCCCCCAAATCCTCTTAGCTCAGTCTCTTAACATTCACCTAAGTAACAACGCAATCAGCTGACACCATTGTAAATATGCCAAGCTGTGTCTATATAGGTGTGGAGGGGCATTTCCAAGTGTGTTTAAATTAGCTCAGTTAGGCTAACCTAATGGACAGGATCCCACACCAATCCTAGGAGAGCAAGGAGAATTTGCTGCCCTCTACTGGTAGTTCATACCAGAGGTTTGAGAGCTTGCTACAGTAGTCCAACCAGTCTTTTAGCTCCACTATCAAAAGTCGCAGGTTGAAGTCTCAATGATGGCCCAGTTACAGCTCCAAGGTGGGTTACAGAGGGACAGTGAGTCACTTTAAATCAGAGCTGTGTCTGAGGTTGTAGATCATAGCATGATTCAGACACGGTCTGGAACAAGCTTTGCAAAACCCCATGCTGAGGTATGAACCCAGCTGCCTGATTTTAAGTGAGTTAGAATCATTAAGCCAATTACAAAGAGGCAGCATGGATAGGTCTCGAAAATGGCACAACAGCTGGCGAGGTGACTCCCACGGCTCTGCATTGAGGAGCTGGACTATTTCAGCCTTCGTTTGAGAATGCATTTCTCATCAATGCCCTTGAACTCAACACTCAACATTCCACATGGCCCACCTCCCATCAGACACTCACCCCAGCCAGGATGGGATAGGATTGGCGAGTTCAGGGAAGACAGAGATCACTGATGAGGAGGCAGCTCCAACACTAGGGAACAGTTTATTTTGCACTGCGAGACTGTGCTTAAGATGCAATTTATTTTCTGGGAGTGCTCATTACTCCTGATTGTGCAGCAAAAACCACAGCCGAGTCCTATCGAATGAAAGCACCAAGTGCACACACAAGAAAAGGACAAACCCAGAAATAAATCAAAGTTGCTCCTAATGCTGGGATCTCACATACCAGTTTTTTACCTCTAATTAGGATTTCTCCCTCATCCCTCAGCAATCTGAAGTCTTCGCCGCTTGTCCAAACTACCATCCATTTATCTAAGGTATTTATCTGGTCCCCATTCCTGCAGCCTCAGAGCAGCTCATAATCTCTAGTGTATTTACCCTCTCGTACCCCGGGGACGTAGGGCAGCGCTAGTCTCCTCACTGTATGGATGGAGAGAGGCTCAAGGTCACAGACAGTCGGATAGAGTTGAACTCTGCTGTGCTCTCAGGCTCTGGAAAGTCTCATCCTGACTCCTGGACTTATGGAGCTGGGCTCACACCAAAATCCCCTGATGGAGACACCCCTTTTGGGGACATTTTGATCCAGTCCCAAACTCTGGGGTTCTGACCCTCACTTGTAGTCCCTTATGAAGGCACAATTCCTGACCTGCATTATAGGGCATAGGACCCTAGAAGAATGTTTTGAAGGTGTGTGATAAGTCACCTCCCCAGGTGTTATTTAGGGTCCTCTTTCCTTGCTGTTTCTCTCCAGTTCCTTTGTCTGATCTTCCCCTCATTAAAACTTTTCATTTTTCTATTCTCCATCTTTTATCAGAAGCCTTCTCTGCCCGTCAAGGTTTTTTCCCCACTCTGAACTTTAGGGTACAGATGTGGGGGACCTGCATGGACCCTTCCAAGCTTAATTACTAGCTTAGATCTGGTAACACTGCCACCACCCAGAATTTCAGTGTCTGGGGCACTTTCTGTCCCCCCAAAACTTTCCCCTCCCTGGGTTGCCTTGGGGGACTTCACCAATTCCCTGGTGAACACAGATCCAAACCCCTTGCATCTTAAAACAAGGAGAAATTAACTATCCCCCCTCCTTTTCCCCCCACCAATCCCTGGTGAGTCCAGATCCAATCCCCTTGGATCTTAAAACAAGGAAAAATCAATCAGGTTCTTAAAAAGAAAGCTTTTAATTAAAGAAAGAAAAGGTAAAAATTATCTTTGTAAAATCAGGATGGAAAATACTTTACAGGGTAATCAGATTCCTATAGACCAGAGGGACCCCCCCTAGCCTTAGGTTCAAAGTTACAGCAAACAGAGGTAAAATCCTTCCAGCAAAAAGAAACATTTACAAGTTGAGAAAACAAATATAAGACTAACACGCCTTGCCTGGCTAATTACAAGTTTGAAACATGAGAGACTGGTTCAGAAAGATTTGGAGAGCCTGGAGTGATGTCCTGTCCTCTCAGTCCCGAGAGCAAACAACAACACAAAGAGCACAAACAAAAGACTTCCCTCCACCAAGATTTGAAAGTATCTTGTCCCCCTATTGGTCCTCTGGTCAGGTGTCAGCCAGGTTTACTGAGCTTCTTAACACTTTACAGGTAAAAGAGACATTAACCCTTAACTATCTGTTTATGACAGCACCCCACCCGCTTTCCACCTCCCCCTCTTTTCCTCCCCTGCTCCAGTCCATCTCTGAGCAACATGCGACTGAATGAGTGCAGATGGACAGACATCTACTGAAAAAGAACCCACCTTAGCCTTCCCTAGACTCCAGGAGAAGGCCGGCATCCGGTTGCCACTCAGGGCAGCTAATGGGAAGGATTCCAATTGACCAGCCACAGTGATTTAGCAGTTAATAAATGTTAAAAGCAGGTCTATAAATCACACACACAGGAAGTGACCTGGACAAGGGCTTAACGAGTTAGCAAAGGGTTTAATTTAAAAGCCATTTGGCTGGAAGGTGCAATGCAGAAGAGTCAAATAACTCTTAAAAAACCAGCCTCATCACAGAGAAAGGGGAAGAGGTAGAAGAGGACTGCTGGCAAAGGCCAGACCTGGAGAAGCTGTGATTCCCTGGCTGTCTGCCGATAAACAATCCTGGGAAACTCCAGGTTCAGATGGGCAGTCAGCTCACCCCTACTCACTCCAGCTGCCAATCCCCCTCAGACAGGACAGGCCTGGAGGATCCCTGATCTCCCCACTCCCAGCCAGGGTTTCTGGGCACGTTCATAGACGAGGCGAGCTCCCAGACTTTGCACTGAACTGCTCTCACCATCCACCTGACGGCCAGGAGGGGCTGGGCTGGAGGAACAGAGTCCTTCCTCCTGTATCAGCCCAGGCCAGAACAGCTGATGGCGATTCTTGGTGGGCCATCTAGCAGTGGCAGAGCCGAGACCTTGTTCTTCCCAAAACTCACACACGTGGGTGGCTCTGCCTCTGACCGGTTAAGCAAGGCCAAATGGGAGTGGGGGCAAGTGGGGCAATTTGCCCCAGGAACCACAGGGGCCCCACGAGCCCTGGCCCAGCGGCGGTCCGGGTCTTTGGCGGCATTTCAGCAGCGGGGGGCCCTTCAGTGCTGCCGAAGACGCAGAGCGACTGAAGCCCCCCCCCCCCCCGATGCTGAAATGCTGCCAAAGACCAGGACCGCTGCCAGATGAGTACAAATGCCACAGCTCCCTCACTTTGCCCCAGGCCCCCTGAATCCTGTTGTTGAGTGACTGTGGGCAAGTCATTCCACCTCTCCCTGCCTCTGCTTCCCAGCTTATCTATTCTGAGGTAAGGATAGTCTCTCACTATGTGCTGGCACAGCACCTAGCACAATGCCCTCAGTCAAAGCCTAGCCAGCACTGCAATTCGTACAATAAATAATAATCCTGATCCCACATCCTTCTTACACCCGTCCTGTTTACATGTGAAAAGGTACCATGTGCCTCATCTGAAACTAGATTTAACCTGTGAGCTTTCTCCCTTGTTTTCCTGGTTCTGTGATGCACCCCTTATCTCTTTGCGCTGAACACATGCATTCCACAGATGAAGGGGCACAAAGGCACCTTCTAGCTTTGTACCAGGGTTGAACAATCCTATGTCTTGTCCTTCTCCTTTAGGACATTCCAGTACTGGCTTGTAAGAAAACCTCCCTCCCTGTTGCTATGGTTAGACACCCATATGTCCTGATCCTGGCAGTTTTCTTATCTACTTAAGACAAAATTTATTTCAGCTAATCCAAGGGGTCATGAGATATTGGACCTGGGTAAACAGAACTGTGGAGAGATGTATAGTACTACATTCAGTTAATTTCTCTTCCCAACGTTTCCAGTAATACTATGCCGAGTAGATATGTATTGGCTAGCAGCAGGGGATAAGCTGTATACTTTGCAAGGATTTTATCCCATGTTTATTCCATGGCCCTCACTGTCCCACTGCACAAGCTCATGAAGCACTTTTCCCAAATCCCTTCTCTATGCATGACAGATCTGGAGCTGTAAATCAGTCAGTCATCTGCCTTAACACAGAAATCAAAGGTGATTTTGCAGCTTCCACACAGAGATATATTCAGATACTGTCTCTGTAAGATGTGTGTGGACAGTAATAATCCCTCAGAGAGGGACTGGACACAGAAGTGGATAACGAGACTATCCAGATTTAGGATTGTTAATGTGACCAGAGTTTTTGGAAGGAATATAAATAATACATCCTGCTTCACAGTTTAATCCAGTCCCTAACTACAAAGGATTAGGCGAGACCTTCCTGGGGGTAGACCATCCCACATCTGCCAGCAGAGGAAGGTGCACAAAACCCTGCTGAAACATGTGGTGCTGGCCACTGCTGGAGACAGGATGCTGCATGAGGTGGATCAAGGGAGCGATCCAGCCTAGTAATCCCTATGTTCCTAACCATCCACGGGTCATACACACACACATACACCGCTGTTGAAAGCTTTCCTCCCAGTCAGCCTCTCGGGGCCTATTTCTCCACTGCCTTGCAGCTGGTGTCATCACTTCCTCCTGGGAGGAGCTTCTGCGCAGCCTGTCTGGGGAACTCTCTGCTGCTTTGTACTGTTGCAAGCGATGACACAAGGGGCTCAGCCGTGGAGAATCACACTCTCAGTTAGAAGGTAGCAGCTTCAGGCTCCCCACAACACCAGACCCAGAGAAGCTCCCCTTCATGCGCCCCCCTACAGTACACCCTGCATGAGCACACACGGCCCAGCATCAAACCAAGGCAGCTCAGCAGCATACAGTAACTGCTGGGCTGCCCAAGGGGTGGCTAGGTGAATCTGCTCTGCCATCCCTCAGAACAAGCAGCTGGGCTGAGCTATACATGCACTGGGCACCCTGGCTGCACTGTGATGGATGGGCACTAGGGAGAAAAAAAAAAGAGGGTGTTCTTAACTCTAGGTAAAATCCTAGTGAAGACAGCAGTTTGCACACAAGTTACCAAGTCGAGTTAGAAGACTAGATTGCCTATAGGCTAACAACCATCTATGGCAGGAAAACAGTCTTTATCCAGTATTTGGTCCTGCCATGACTGCAGGGGACTGGACTTGATGACCTCTCAAGGTCCCCTCCAGCCCTACAATCTATGAATCTTTGAATCTCAAACTGCTAAGTATTGTTAACTGCCTGGATTTTGCCTTGAGTTAAGAACACCCCTTTTTCCTCATGAAGACAAGGCATTAGCACCCCAAAAGTGCATGCAAGCAGCCCCTCTAAAATCTACCCAGTGCAGAGGGCTGACGGGAGGAATTGAAAGCAAGTGAGAGGGAAGAGAAATGGTTAGACAGAGAAGGAGCACATGGGAGCACCCTGTGCTTTAATGATGGGGCATGTGTCCCTTTGCTAGGAGAACAACACTACTAATCTCCAAACAATGCCAGGGTAATGCTCTCCATCTATTCCAGCTGCACTGCACCCCCAGCCCGCCTCCAGCTGAAAGCTTCTTCCTATGCCCTCCAGGCCTCTGCTGGGGGAGAGAAAGCTGGGCCCATTCTGGGAACTCTCAAGAGCTTTATTGAGACAAATTGCAGAAAATTATATAGAAAGCACCTCAGTGGAGCTGAACCAATCACAACAATTCCGTTCCCCCCAGCCCCAGCCCAGCCTCATTAGGGTCTAATGAGGAGGGAGATTGCTGTGGTGGAAGCACCACTACATGCACAAAGAGGGATGCAGGAACATTTGAGTCCAAGTGGCTTCCGCTTCATTCTGTCCTAACCCAGCTGCCGCTTATTGTTAACCCTTTCTGTACCACCATGGCCACCTGAAGGAAGCTGGGGCAGGGGACCTGTATTGTCAAGTTGTTCATGGGGGCTGGACTGGGTGCACTGGTTCATCATCATAAGGCTGCTGAACTCCATTTCTTATTGGGAAGCAGTGTAGTCTAGCAGACAGGGCACTAGTGCAGGACTCGGAAGGTCTGTGTTGCATTCCTGCATTTGCCACTCCTCCGCTGCCTGATCACAAGCAAGTTACTTCACCTTCCCATGGGGATTTGAAAGGTGTCACTAATTTTAGGAAAGGGCTAATCCTGTGGTTTTAATTTGTATCTGTTCTCTGAAGTTGTGTCATTTTTCATCTTTTATTTATTTATTGTATTCCCTGCAATGGCCCATGGCTAGGGTGCTATAGTAACAAACTTCAGATTTGAGCACTTCACTTTTCCCTGTGCCCGTTTCCCCACTCACCTTTCGTCTGTCTTGTCTAGAGGGCAGGGGCTCTCTCTTACTAGGTGTATGTACAGCACCTAGCACAATCTGGGTTGGGCCTCTTGGTGCTCCCAGAATAGAAAATCCTCCTCCTCAGGTTGCTCAGAGGAGCGTACTTGAGCATTCTGGTTTGTTACTGTAGGGCTGTACATGAGGGTTGGGCTTATCACACTGGTCTGTTACTGCGGGCTTGCTCAAAGCCAGGCTGTTCCCTGCCCACTCACCATGATTTTGCATCATTTTATGACCAAAGGATACTCTAAAAGGCGCACAAATATAAGCACTGGCTTGGACTTTGCAGACAGAAAAGATGGGTTAAAATGGAGGCCTTTCTGCTCTGATTCTATCCCTTCAAAAAGCAAAGCAGAGAGGGAATTCCTGCATTGTTCGCAGAAGATTTCACCCATCTACATACTTCCTACTCCCCTCTATGGCCTGGTCCACACTACAGCGTTAAATCGATTTAAACAGCGTTAAATCGATTTAACCCTGTAACCGTCCACACTGCAAGGCACTTAAAATCGATTTTAAGGGCTCTTAAAATCGATTTCTATACTCCTCCCCAACGAGAGGAGTAACCCTAAAATCGATATTACTATATCGATTTAGGGTTAGTGTGGACGGAAATCGAAGTTATTGGTCTCATTCTTTTACTGAGCTACCCAGAGTGCACCGCTCCGGAAATCGATGGTAGCCTAGGACCATGGACGCACACCACCGAATTAATGTGCCCTAGTGTGGATGCGTAAAATCGATTTTATAAAACCGGTTTTAATAATTTCGATTTTATGCTGTAGTGTAGACGTGGCCTATGATCCCCTGCAAGTCCTGGATGGTGCAGGCACAGGCCAACACATCACAGAGCTGCAGACACACACGCCAAACCTTGCCACCACCTGTCACTGAAGTGCAAGGACTCAAACTCCCACCTAGATGAGGTGAGGGATGTGACATGACACAAGGCAACCAAGAGGCTCTCAGATGGGGAACAACAGGGAGGCCTGTTTGCCAAGGAAAGAGAATGAATATGGGTCTTACCTTGAGAGAGACCCAAGAAACCCTGGGCAGGGCTAGAGGAGGCTGCAGCCTTTGGCCTTTTCCTGGTGGTGGGCTCCTTTTATCAAGGCTCTTCTTGGCACAGCAGGGTCCTCTACAAGTGTTGAGGTCCTGAGGATGAGGGGCTGCTCCTTTGGCTCTCCAGATGTTGAGAACAGCTCATGGCCCTCAGGCGCAGCAGGCTGAAGTGAGAAAGGAAACACAAAATTTAGCAGTACAATCTGAGCAACATGGACTAATGGTCATGGGGACTTCCTCATTGCTCATGCTGGACAAATGTGATCATCTCCCCAGCTCAGTTAAGGCAGAGGGAGGTCAGAACCACTGACTCTCACTCTCTCTCTCTCTCTCACACACACACACACACACACACACACGGCCAGCTCCAGCAGGACTGCTTCCCTAGGCAAACTGGCAGGCATCTCAGCTCCTCCCCGTCTGTAAGCTGCCACAGGCCGATATACAGCATTTAGCTGTCCCTAGTATTATTGGTGCCCTGGGTGATCAACCCTTTCCTGGCACAGGACAGCCAGCACCCTTTGTAGATGCACTACAAACCCACATTCACATACCATCACTTGTACACGCACAGAAGTCCACCCAACACCCACATACGAACTGGCCTGTTAAGTCAGGAGACCAGTTTTTGTGTACTTCACCTCCCAGTATACAAAGTCTGCCTGCGAAGGGGCAGGGCTGTGAGGAGATTCAAGATGGAAGCTCCTGCAGATGAGACAGTCACTTAACCTGAGCTAGATTCTCCGTAGACATTGTTTAGTGGCTGAGGAGGGAAAAAGCCTCCAGTCAGCCAATTAGAGCAGAGCACATATTTTACATATATATATCTCCAAGTGGCTCAGCAGTACAACATCCCCAGGAAGTTGGCAAGTTGCACCCAAAGCGACTGTCCTGCTCACCCGCCCCTAGAACTGGCTCTGGGAGCAGCCAAGATGGATTTATGAGGGACACTAACATTGTAACCCATTAACACTGACAGCCATGCTCTGGGGAAGGCAGCCTGGGGTACCTCTTCAGGTTTAATGGTCCAGTCATTTAAAACAAACACAGTCCAGCTTCTAGCTAGGGAGATTAACTACCTCCTTCTTCAGAGATACTATTGACAGGCTCTGACAGGCAGGGAAGATATAAGGACATTGTACAATGGCTGTTTGATGGCCTATCTGCAATAAACTGGAGGTCACAGCCCAGTTCCTTGTGGACGGGTGGTTGCATCACAGAAACTGCAGTGTAGCCAGGAGCTCCTTCCACAACTGTTTCATCCATGTCATGGTTTACAGAGAATGTGGCTGGTGACATTAGGCAGCCCAAGTTTTGTTTAGTTGGTCCGGCAGCTGCAGAGCCAGAGAGAAGCACTGTGTCTGCCCATGTCCAGTACCCTCAAGAAGGAATCCCCAGTGTTGACCCCTTTAATTGTATTTGTTTTTCTTAAAGCCCCAGATCCAAGAATCATGTTACTACAAGAAACTCTCACCTTTTATTTAAAAATTCAAGTTTCTAGCCCCTCACATTGGAGCAGAAAAGCCTGAGAATGTGAACCAAGTGCACCCTAAAGGCTCAGAAAACAGAAAGCAAGAGAATAAGCAGCCAGATTTTTTCATAATTTTTAAGCCAATCTTATAATTTTGGAGGGGTTCAGTTCGTGATTTTTGAATGCTTGAAGCTAGCAATACTGAATCCTCTTTAGATTTGTTACAACCAAGTCCCATCTCCTTCCTCACTAAGGACTCCAGAGAAATCATCACAAACAGAGCCCTTGCTAGCTGCACCAAGAAAAAGGCCAAGACCAAGGGCTTGTCTAGGCAGAGGAGTAATGCGCTTTACTGGATGTGGGTGGTGGGAGAGGGTTATTTCTTAAGCGCACTAATGTGTTGCACAGGAATTGGTCAGTGTAGACCCTGCTGGTGTGCACTAAAGGTTCTCTAGTATGTTTTAACATAGTACTGTTTGAAACAGCACTAAATTAAAGCACATCAGCAGGGTCTACACAGACCAATTAATGTTCAAAATATTAGTGTGCTAATCACACCCGGTAGAGCATTCACTTCATTAAAAAAAAAATTATCAATGCAGGCAGCATTGAATAGATGTAAAGACTAGCAGCCCAGGCGCTAAAGAGCCAGGACTAAGACAGTGCATTAGCCAGAAGCTAGCTAAACCCCAACAAGGAGCAAGGAGATGAAAATGGGCGTCTCTAGCTCAGTTACCAAGGGGTCAGTGTGGGGGCCTTGCTCATGTACAACACCAGGCGCCAGAGGTCTCGCATTCCACCAATAAAGCTCAGCACTGAAAGTTCAACAAATAATAGGGCCCAACGTAACAACATTCAGATGGCCTTGGACCTCGAGTGACCCAATTTGCAAATTAAGAACATTGTTTAATAGAGACAAAGTGTAAAATTAGTAGGGAAACAAAGCAAAACAGAGGGATAATGCTTAAAAGAAGAGTCAGAGGGTTATTGCCTGCCTGAGAAGGGGAACGTCCCCCCATAATAAGGCCTAATTTCTTTGAAGCCGTCTGAATTGGCTGCAGAGGCAGTCAGGGCTGGGAAGATATTGAGAAGGGGAAAGATCTCAGTTCCAAAGTAATATAGTCATCAGAGGGGGTTGCTTGCTTGTGGACCTTTAGCTAACACACCAAGAACTGAGGGCCAGGAGATCCAGAAGATATCAGCCTGCAACTATCCGTCTTTTAAGAGTAAGGGGAGGACAGAGCCAATCTGCTGCAGGTTCCTAAGTAGGGGCAAACGCAAGCAGCCAGCCATCTCCATCCCTCTGTTCAGGAAGATGCAAAACCCACATGAGTGGTGTTGTCTAGGGTACAGTTTTTCCAGTTATGTGCTGCCTCCAGCTGCAGTGTTTGTCCGCTGCCCCTTGGTTAAGCCAAGTCACCAAACTGGTCTGGCTGGAAGCTGATGAAGCTCCCGTCCAGTGAGGAGCTTTGCAGAGGCACAGTGTGCATGTGTGTGTGGGCGTGTGCGTCACACACACATGGAAATGAGAGCAGAGACCTGCAGCACAGCTATATAGAATAGACCCTCTCTCTGCCAATGAGAGGAATTCTGCCTAGAGGAACACACCAGTGTTCTGTCGCCTACTCAAGACTAAACTTACGGGGAGTCTTAAAAAAGAGCTACTAAAAAACACCACAGATCTCACAATCTCCCTCCAGCTCCTCCCTCCTGGTGTAAAAGGAGATGCAGGCTGGGAAGGATGAGGTGGGACCTGCTGACCCTCCAGCCCTGGAGAGTTACTTACCCCTTTTGGGGGATAGCCACAGCTTCTTACAGAAAAGGCAGCTCGACTGTTTTCTAGTGCATGGCAAAGTATGCAAACTCCTCCTTTAGTCACTTTCACCCTAGCACATACCACTGTTTAGCAGCAGATTCATGTAATAGATCTATTTAGGCAGCAAGCGCCCTGAGGCTGGGACCATCTCTTTTCTCGGGTTTTGAATGGCTCTGAGCAGTCGATGTTTAACAAATTAATAATAAATAGCTTGCCCTTAGAAAAATACAATCTCCTTCTCAGACATAGGGCAGTTACGACAAATGGCACTGCTTAGACCTTGCCACGTGAATGGTGTTTAGCTGTGGTCACCTTTTAATGGGAAGGATATGATCCTAGAATGGAGTCAGTCAAGTGTATCATAGTTTAACATCTCCACCAGCTTGCATGCTATTGGGGGGGAGGGAAGGAGAGAAAAGAAGAGATTGATCCAAGCACCTGTAAATGAAGTCTATTTATGTAGGTATTTTGTAGCAACCTTTTGCAATTTATGTCCCGGGTCTGGTATCCAAGCCAATTACGTTCAGCCTTTAGGTTTCACAACATATTCACAAGGTTCAGTGCAGAGACTTGCAAATATTTGCAAAGGATTCTCTCAAATCTCTAGACCTGTGATCCAGTTGCTGCGATTATATTTGCTGATCAAGGTCCTTGCACAGAGAGGCAAATGAAAAGCAAAGAATAAGAATCCATTCCATGCAAGAACATGAACATGCAGCCAGGAGGATTATGTTCCAAGAAGAAGAGAATCCAGCTGACTTGAGTGAGGGCTGAGTAAACTCTTAAATTACTGGGACTCAAGGTGCTCTGGATCAGTTTCTAAGCTGTTTTAATGCCTGGCTGTTAATTTCACTAGATAATAAAGAGGCACTTCCTCAATGCATCAGAGGGTAGCCGTGTTAGTCTGGATCTCAATGCAGGCAGGGCAAAGGTGGAAGAGAAGATCCGGTTTAAGGTATGGATCTCTGCATGTAATCAGCACCTGTGTTTAACCAGTCATTGGCCTCTGCAGTCTCTCTCCGCATCCTCAACCCCACCCAAAGATACAACCTTCCCTTTGTCACCTTACAACTGGTTGCTATAAAAACAATTATGATGTCACAGGGAGAAGACAATGATTATTTCAAGTAGGGAACAGATCTTGATTTTATCAAATACTCTTAAAAACCAAAGAGCCAGGGGAACCTACAATGTAGTGAGGCTGTAGACAGAGAATCTCTCTTTGTATCTATTGTTATAGATCATG
This sequence comes from Gopherus flavomarginatus, assembly GCF_025201925.1. Classification (NCBI taxonomy): domain Eukaryota; kingdom Metazoa; phylum Chordata; order Testudines; family Testudinidae; genus Gopherus; species Gopherus flavomarginatus. The sequence goes on along the minus strand of NC_066625.1, from coordinate 55,343,459 downwards.
TCCTTGCAATATGGGCTTTATTTAGACTGCAAACTATACAGGGCAAGAAATTTAGGCCATATTCAGAGCTGATTCTAAGGGCTTGTCTAGACTGGCACTTTACAGCGCTGCAACTTTCTCGCTCAAGGGTGTGAAAAAGCACACCCCTGAGCACTGCACATTTCAGCGCTGTAACGTGGCAGTGTAGACAGTGCACCAGTGCTGGAAGCTACTCCCCTTGTGGGGGTAGGTTTTGTTTTTTGGGTTTTTTTTATAGTGCTGGGAGAGCTCTCTCCCAGCACTGGTGCCACAACTACACAGCCATGCTAAAGTGCCGCCACGGCAGCGCTTTCACGTTGCTAGTGAAGACAAACCCTAAGTCTCATAACCACTTACCAACACATAACCTACATCCCATCTGCTACACACACTAGTTCTGCATTTGGCCTCTGGACTTGACAGCCTAAGGTGGCATCATGGACACACTGAGAGGCTGGAAGAGAAAGTAGAAAGGAAAAGCAGCTCTGGAAACGTGCACTGTGTAAGTTTATGGGGGGCCACAAGATTTCCCAGCTCATCTGGTCCATGGCACATAAATTACACCCAGTTCAATTCCCTTAGCCTCTCCTCTAAGCATAACTCCTTATCTCCATCCCTGCCTCCGTCCCTAGCCTGCTGTTAAAGCTAATTAATGATTGCTTCCACTGTTTTTACAAGCACCAATTGCAGTAAGCCCTGGGTGTGCATGCACTCCGTAAAAGCCATACAAGAGTCGGAGAGCCAGCGTCAACTCTACACACATCAACTCAACTCAAAAATTAAGCTGTTAAATAGAACAAATGGCCCTGGAAGAGCTAGATCTCCACCAGGCAGAAGCTGCAGTACTCTGAGCCAAGTCACTGTCCTCTGCGGTGGAATGAGGGGCTCGTGTGGGCAGGGTTCAAGTTATTACACCCATGCTGCAGAGAATCATTAGCTGCAGCAGAGCAAAGCTGTCTGGATGGCTCAGGCCTAGGTGATCATGAGCCTCTGGGATTAATTCTTCATTGCCATACAGCCCCTTTGTGGGCACCAAGGGGTCACAATGCCGCTACACACCCTCCTTCCAAGAGGAATTCCCCTAGTGCCTACCCTATTGCCCCACAAGAGCTCCCATGACAGGGGTATTCCAGCACTGGCAGGGTGGCATGACAGGGGTTGTTGGCTGTTCCTGTAGGAGCCAGGGCCAGCTGGGTACAAATTAAGGCTACCCTCACCTATGCTGTGGATCGACTGCCAGTAGTCACTACCTCTCAGCAGCTGGGTAATCCACTGGTGTGGCCTAAGGCACAGTTCCACATAAGACCAACTGGCCGCCTGGTCAGAGACTGAACCATGCAGTCTAAAAGCCCCTCTCGCCCTGAGTGTGGGTGTGGGGGGGGGAGGGGAAGCTTGCACTGCCACTGCCCACAATGTTCCAGGTAAAGGACAAAGGAGCTCAGCCTCCAGCTGGAACCTAGGTCACTATAAACAACAGATCCCTCTGGCTGAGCAGAAAGGCCCAGCTTGTTTGGTCATATGATCTTTAAGCCAAAGCAGCTGCCACCCCAGGGAGAGATTTAAAGCATAATTGCCTCCAGCAAAAACAAAATTAGCCATCTCTCCTGCTGGATGCACTGTCCGGACCCCGCCAGACTCTTTGCAGCACATTTCGCCAGGCAGCAGCGAGCTCAGCCTGAATTCATTCCCCCAGCTGGCAGGCCACAATATTTATTTAACACCTGACTCCGGCTCTCTCGAAGCAATTAACAGCATCCTGCAGTATCTTGGGCCCCCCACTAATGACAACTGCTGCTGCCTTTTCACCTCCCTAATTATTTCTGCCTGACTCCCACATAAAGAGCTGCAGTGACTCCAATGCTCATCCACCCTGGAGAAGCCTCCCCGTCCACTGGGAATTCCGCCTTAGGCAACAAAATAGCCAGACAGAAAATACCCAGCATGCAGAGCAGGCAGCGACCTTCAGAACACAACTGCAAACCCTCTGTTGCTGCTTTCCTTTGTTACTCCACAGCTAATCCCCACGCACGTGGACAGCCAGCCGTTCCGCTATCTGAAGCCACCATCCAAGTGGTAGACGCTGCAAGATTGAGGGCTAATCTCCCAGAAAGCCACACGTTCAGCCTGCTTCTGGAGGCTGCATGAGATCAAGGACTCAGCTCCCTGAAGTCTACCCTCGGCACTCTCCGACATGGCTCTGCTAATGCTGGGACCTAGGGTTAATCCATCTGAAAACTATACCAGCCCCTGACACTGCCACCCCAGTGTATGGGATTCCAAAGGCCGGTCTCCCAGTCCCAGCCGCAGCTATGCCAACACTGCAACAGGTTCCTTTATGCTTTCTCTCTAATCTCTCACTGTCTCATGTTAGTTTCTAGGTAGCCTTCTTCCTCTTCCCATCTCTAAAGGCTCCAGGGATTCTGATTATTGCAATCCAACCTCAGGATCAGGCAAACCTCTGATCACTTCTTTCTCCCTTGAGCATAAAGGAGTTCGCCTTTGGACAACAGGGGGTTTGCTCAATTTGGTCTGTCTTTGCAACAACTGTGATGCTGGAGTTGTATCAACGGATCTGATCAGCCTGGCCCAGACCCCCAACCATCCTCCAAAGGCAATAAAACCAAAAGGTTTCAGCTCCTCTGACACAGGAATTAGGCCATTTATATTAATTTTGCAAGCTGCTGCCTCTCACCCTCTCCTGTCCTTCGCCTATCTTCTGCCATGGAGGTTTGCAGAGTGGATTAGGTGGTTTTGCCCCTTTCTAAAACCTTCCCTGCTCTTCCCTGGGGAAGGCAAATCAAACATCCCCTCCCAGCAGTCCCTAATCAAGCCAAGTCCTGGAGGACAGTGCAGAGCTAAAGAAATCCACCAACAAGAGCTGGTGAAAAAAAAACAACCAGGAAGAATTTTGCCAACATTTTTTCCCCCTCCCTCAAAGAGTTTTTGGATAGAAATTTACCAGCCACGTTATTAGAGCCATGTTTTAGGGCAGTTTCCAGGTGGAGAAGTGAACAGTTGAATCCTTAGGAATAAACTACATGCTTTGGACTGTGTTACACCAGCTGAGGATTCGGCCCATTATTTCTGTAACACCTTTCAGGGCAAAGAGTGCAAGCAGAACCACTGAAATACAGCCACCTCAATGGGGGAGCGGAAGGAGGGGAAATCGGGGACAGGGACTCTGGGACCCAAGTCCTGCTCTTATGGAAAGATCATATGGTCCTTGATGTCTCCACAGCGCTAATATGAAGTCGCCTCCTAAAGACAATGTGGCTCTATAATATTCCATTCACCTACCGCAGAAGGATGAAAATCTGCGTCAGTTCTGCTGGCATTTAAGCCTGTGGTCACAGGGAGTTTATTGTGTTTTAATCTGATGTTTGGAGCACTAGACAAGCACCTTGCCTATTGTGGCCTCTGTCCTCTTGGGTGAGGTTTAAGTCAGAGGAAGCCTGGCATTGTGGCTAAGGCATAAAACTCAATCTTAAGAGACCTGGGTTCAACCATACACAACCTGCGTGACCTGGGTAAGCCCCTTAATCTCCGTAAAATGGAGATAGCAATGCTTCCTTTGTCTATTTCAGTTATAAGCTCTTTGGGGGCAGAGAGAGGGTGTGTGTGTGTGTGTGTGTGTGTGTGTGTGTGTGTGTGTGTGTGTGTGCGCGCGCAAGCGCACATGCGTGCACGCACAGACATATGGACAGCGCCTAGCACAACAGGGCCCCAATCTTGTCTACTAAAGAATAAGGCCAAAAATTCTAACAGCTGTTGTTTTCAGCCCACCTTCGGGTGAACGTCATACACACACACCAAATTCTGCTTGCTCCTCTTCAGTGGGACTTTTGCAGGCCTTCCTACAAACATTCAGAGGAGAAAAGGTTAGCCAAAGTGACTATGTCGTTAAACACGAGGACATTCAAGTCTACGCTTGGGCAGAGACCAGAGTTTCCAGGCTTTGACAGAGTTGACAAGCTGAGGCATGATGATGAAATACCCCATAAAAATAACCAGGTCAGATAAAGGACTTATTGTGGCTACTTCTCCAACACTAGAAAATAAAGGCTTAAAATTCCACCTCAGGACCGTAGAAAGCCAGCTGAGTAGGAAGAATATCAGAATAGTGGGATTAGTGGAAGGTGATAAAATGGCAAATCCCGCTTCCTCTGTTGAGGCCTGGCTTTCCAAAGCACTCAGCCAGGATGATGATGACCCTGTCTGGACAAAAAGAGGGCCCATGCTCCCCAGAAAAGCAAGCGATCCAAGCAAGGAGGTAGAACTTTCAGACATCAAGACTCCAATTAGAGCTGAGCGAGCAATTCACCACGAGTCACTTATCTGTATAACTTCACTTCTTCATTTCCCTGCCTCCTCCTCATCCCATTTAATGACAGCATCATGAGCAGTGTATAGGCCATGGCTGGCTATTCAGCAAGAGAGATTCACCATTCAAATGATGCTGCTTAACCTGTCATCACATGGCCAAAAAGGAACATTCTGCCAACACTACTCCACTCCTCCAGGCTCTATCACTGCTAACAGTGCCCCCAACTTCCTAGGAGCCACTTTCAATTCCTCCCCATTCCTTGCCAAGCGCATCCACTCTGTGTCCAAATCCTGCCATTTCTTCCTCCACCACCTTCCTAGGATTCATAGGTTTCTTTCTGTCCAGATAGCTCAAAATTCTCAGCCCCAGTTCTCATAGTTACCTGTCTTGGTCATTGCAGACTCCTCCTTCTCCTGTCTGGCCTCTGCCTTCCAACACCCATCTGTCCCCTCTACAGTCTGCTTAAAACACAGCTGCTGTGGTCATCTTCCCTGCTCAGGCTCTGACTCCATCACCACCTGGGACACCCTAGGGGCACCTCCCAACCAGCTGTCTTTAGCATGAAGAAACCATGTCTGTGCCTGCTGTGGGTCAGCTGCCTGACTCCACTAGCCTCTGGCAACACTCTGTCCATCGCTAGCCTGTACGCACACCAATCCCCGAGCCCTCCAAGATTTCCCTGTAGAGTCCAGCCTCTGCTCCACTGACCATGGACACAATTACCTGGCCTGCTGTTCCCAAAGGAACAGTACACACTAGCTTGCAAGATTCAGCTTGGGGCCATGACTTTGCTCAACACCATCGCACTTTGCTCTATTTATAGTGAAAACAAGGATATATGTATTAACAAAGAACAGAGATTCAAGTGACAGTGAGAGAGAGAATTGGTAACAAATGGTTACTAGTGAAAGAAAACCATAATACACTTTCTAGACACTAAAATTAACTAACAGGTTAACCTTGTGTCTGAAGAAGCTCATCTTGCCCAGAGTTTTCTCTAGCATTTTCAACCAAACCTGGGTCAAGACAGATCCCTTTTTCATCAAGCAAACTTGAAGTAAACAGACAGCCTCAGTGAAGGAGGCCAGGGTATCTTCTTAGTCAAATATACCACAGAAAACCCTGATGTGCACCTCAAGAGAGGGTTCCTCACACACCCCTACTGCTTCGTTTTTCCTGTTCTTTTCTCTCTCTAACGTTTTCACAATCCTTCATTAGCATTCTGTTCAAACCAGTGAAAGGAGACCATTGTGAACTCAACAATCCTGAACTGACATGTAAACAGCCAGCTAGATAAACATTTCTCATCTGACAGAAAACCTGTTTTTCACCTTTGCTGGTCACCAGTCCCTAGACACAGACCTTAGGAACCCAATTTTCAGTTTGCACACATCACTCCGTACACAGCATCCATGCATGAGTTTTACAATGATATGCACGACCAGTGTGACACCAGCTTTTATCTGAGATCTCACCTGACACTCTTTGGTGGACTAGAATGTACATACCAGACTCCGGAGATCCCTGTGACCCCTATGCAGCTCCCTCTGTGCCTCTTGCCAGTTGGCAGTAAGAGGTTTATAGTCATCTTCCCTGCCCATGCTCTGATTCCATCACCCCTTTTTGAATCACTTAAACAGCTTCCCCTCTTTCACAGTCTCTGTCTGTGGGTTTTATGCTGCTGTCCATCACTAGAATATCTGAGCACCTTTCCTGTAAAATGGTCTTATCGCCATTTACGTCAATGCAAAAGGAATGCAAAATGCTGTTTTGGGGGATGTTGTGAAGGCCAAAACTATAACAGGGTTAAAGAAAAGAATTAGATCAGTTCCTAGAGGAAAGGTCCATCAATAGCTATGAGCCAAGACAGTCAGGGATGCAACCTAAGCTCTGGGTGTCCCTAAACCTCTGTCTGCCAGAAGCTGGGAGTGGATGACAGGGAATGGATCACTCAATGTTTTTCTGTTCTGTTAACTCCCTCTGAAGCACCTGGCATTGGCCACTGTCAGTAGAGAGGATACTGGGCTAAATGGACCATTGGTCTGACCCACTCTGGCCTTTCTTATGTTCTTAAAACAGATTGGCAATAGTGAAGCTCCAAATAGATTTAATGGATCTCTAGCTCTTGCCCCTTAAAAATCAAACTCCAGTTTCTTGTTTCCACCTTTCAGACCATTCACAACTCTGCTCATCCCTCCTCATCCTCTTCAGTCTTATCCCCCCACAACCTCAGGCCAGCCTTCTCTGTCCATTTGTCAACTCCCCGCTCAAACAACTCCATGTTCTCCTCCATGCCTGGATCACCATCCCATGATGGCTCAGTCAAGCAATTACCCTCTCCTTTTCCAAACCCCTCCGGATCCAGCTCCGCTGAGACTCCTTTAAGAAATCTGACTGGGTTGAGGGGCAGCTGGCAGAAAGATGGCACTTATTGCATTTATAACACCTTCTATAAAAGGCAAACGTGTGTCTGATTGTAAAACTGCATATATTTAACTATTCCTACACTTCCCTTTCACAAGTCATCTGTCTTCTTTGGGGGCAGGGAGTTACACCCTTTCCAGTAGTACAGCTAGGTGGGAAATGGTTTTCACATCCCATGAAAATTTGAGATTTTGGAAATTTTTCTCATCCCAAATCAGGGCAAGAAGTCAAAATTTTGAAAATTTTCCACAAACCAAAAATCCTAAAGAAATTTCAGTTCAAGTCATTCCAAGTGTTTTGTTGTGATTTTGACCATTTTTAAAAGAAAAATGTGTCCTATAATTAGCTTACATTTTTAAACACACACAAAAAATCAGTTCAAACGAAAAAATCCAATATTTTTCACTTTAAAAGTATTGACATGGGATCTTTCACATGGGATCTTTCAACAATTTCTAACCCTTCCCTCCCCCACCCCCAAAAATGTTTCAAGTAAAGAGATTCGTCAAAACTGACCCATTCCTGTGAAATGTTTCAGTTTCAACAAAAAAAAAGTTTCATCAAAAAATTCCTGAGCAGTACTGTCGAGTGGCTGTGCTCCTAGAAACATTGTTCCTCCAGAAGTTGCCATAACTCCAAACCAACCTTTCTGGACTACTGTACCCCTTTCAGGAGTCTGATTTGTCTTGTGTACCCGTAAGTGTCACCTCATTTAAAAATGATTTGCTTACCAAATCAGACATAAAAATACAAAAGTGTCACAGTACTGAAAAATTGCTTACTTTCTAATTTTTACCATATAATTATAAAATAAATCAATTGGAATATACATATTGTACTTACATTTCAGTGTATCGTATATAGAGCAATATAAACAAGTCATTGTATGAAATTTTAGTTTGTACTGATTTCACTAGTGCTTTTTCCGTAGTCTGTTGTAAAACTAGGCAAATATCTAGATGAGTTGATGTACCCCCTGGAAGACCTCTGCATGCCCCCAGAGGTACATGTACCCCTGGTTGAGAACCACTGCTCCACACCACCCCAGCACAGGGCTTGGTCTAAAAGCCACAGTCCGGCTGATTGCATCTGAGGAACCCACCAGCTCTTTGGGGTAATGAGAAAGCAAGTTTCTCTCCCTCCCCATATTTAAATGGCCTGGTTCTTCATTACCCCATCACTTTGTGGAGTCATTTCCACTGGCATAAAGAGTTTGTAAAACGGTTCTACATCAGGTGGATGCACCATTTGACACTTATTTTACATTGATATAAAGAGTTGCAAGGCAAAGGAGAATTGGCACTGGAGATGGTCAGAAAACTAGAGGGGGCAAGAAGGGTGGGGGGCTTCTGCAGAAAATTTCAATGAAATTAGAACAAAATAAAAATCAAAATGAAATTTTCCACAGAAGATTTTTACATTTCATTGGAAAGCTGAGAGTTTGGGGACAAAAACTTTTTTTTTATTATTATTTTTTCAGCCAATCTGCAGCAGGGTGCCACCCCAGAGCAGCCCCTTGTGGCACAGCTAGGACCTGCAGGCCCACTCAGCTCCCCATTTTGGGGTTTAGAAATAAGCCACTCACACGCAAGCCTAAACAATATTCCCCTTCCCCTGGAATGTTGGGCTGTGCTCATTAATTCATACCAACTGTGGCCTCCAACCAGCTTCTCCCCAGCTAGCCCCTTTTTACCTTAGTTCTCTTCTCCCTGGGTTGGGAGAGCACAGCAGACAACAGCTGTGTCTCCATGCAGGAGCTCTCCTTGGGAGCACCTGCTCTCTAGGAGCACTCCCATCCAATTGAGCTTGGGGAGCCTTTTCAGGTCCAGGTGCTCATTAGTCAATTAAGTGCCCAGGTGGCTAGTTGGCAGCTATTTGCTTACAGGTGGGCCGAGATGGGTTTGTTCTCAAAGAAGCGTCTCAGGATAGACTGGGCCATGGCTCCCCTTCAAGTGGCCAGTCACCCCATGACAGCCCTTGTGGGAACTAAAAAACATAACCAGCCAGGTAGAAGTGTTTAAAATTTCCAGTCAAATCTTTCAACAGATTGAGACTTAAGAGCCAAAATAAACTCCATCATGCAAAGCTCTGGAACTCCTCTGGAGAGACAGGGCCAAGGGCTGAGACACTGTTCCTTCCAGAGCCTCTCACCATTTCTCGCATCAGCCAGAGAGAGTCTGCTACCGAGCTTGCTTCCTCCCCAGCCTGGACTCCCTTACGTGAGGACGGCCTGAAATGTATTTGTGGAATAATTTAGGGTAGACGGAACATCCTACTGGGTCGTTAAATCCATTCCCTCCTTGGATCACAGCAGCTGAAATTTCATTGTGCCTAAAGCATCCCTGATGGATAATTGTGAAGTCTCGCCTTCAATATATTCCGCGATGTTGACTCCTTGGCAGCTTGTGCCACTGTTTAATAGTACTGATAGTTATGCACAGTAGTTTCTCTTTGTAAAGAGCTGCTGACTTCCCACTGGAAACAAACAACTGGGAAACCATTCTCTCTGGCAGGAACCTTCTATTATTCAGCCCCTTCCCTCTTCATTAGGTACATCTGATATGAAAACAAGATCATGGCTTCATTCAAAGGGATCTCAAAATACGACATAAAAAGTGTGCGGTATTTAGTGTTTATAAAGAATGCTGTTAAATGACTCGTTCGGTCACAGACAATTGCTACGTTACAGCCAGGTGATTAGGCTGTGAATACCCTGGGGGACGGATCCTGAGAGGTGCTGAGTGCCTCTTGAGGATGAGGGGAGCCCTCAGCTCTCACTGACATCACTGGGAGTTGAACATGTTCAGCAATATTCAGCACCTTGCAGAATCAGGCCCCAGGTCGAGAGGGCGAAGGAACGTTCGCTGTTATGTACTTGCATCTCCCTCTGCCCCAGGTATATGTCAGGTCTGTGAACTGCAGGTTTTCATCTGCCCTGCCTGGAACACCTGCTTCAACACAGTGGGATTTCTGGGCATTCTCCCCGCTGCCATATAACTCTCAGCACTGCATTAAGGCAAATCCTGTTTTTTTCCCCACAAGCCTGATCTAAAGCCCATCACGTCAAGTTCAGCTAACTTTGATGGCCTTTGAACCAAAGCCCAGTATGGGACAGGCAGTCATTTTATTTTCAGTATTCTGACTAGAGACTTACAGAACCAGAAGCTCATATAGGAGTTTGGGGGAAGTTCAAAGCTTAGGTTCATTTTGAATCCTCACAGTAAATCAGGGTGTACATACATATAAGCACACACAGAACCAGAACAGAAAACAGGTTCCATTCTTCCTCTAAAGTCTGTGTCAGGGTTTCTCAAACAGGGGTCGCCGCTTATATAGAGAAAGCCCCTGGTGGGCCCGGCCTGTGTGTTTACCTGCCCCGCCTGCAGGTCTGGCCGATTGCGGCTCCAACTGGCTGTGGATCGCTGCTCTGGGCCAATAGGAGCTGCTGGAAATAACACAGGCAGCTCCCATTGGCTTCCAGCAGCTCCCTTTGGCCCAGAGAAGCGATCCGCGGCCAGTGAGAGCCACGATTGGCCAGACCTGTGGATGGGGCAGGTGAACACACCGGCCTGGCCCACCAGGGGCTTTCCCTACACAAGCGGAGACCCCTGTTTGAGAAACCCTGGTCTATGTGGAAAACACACAAAAACTTAACAAATGCCAGTTACCAGCATGATCTCGCAACCAACCATCATTAACTTCTCCTCCTTGCCACTGAAAGTGCAAGGTTCACTCCTCTAACTTGCCTTCACAAATAAAAATATGCATTACAGTGATGATAACAGAAGAAAATCCGCATGCATTTCTTTCCCCTAGGCAAGAGAAAGAAGGAAAGAAGCAAGCACATCTGAAAAGTTCGAATCAGTAGAACTTCTCAAAAATTTGTCACCAAAATGTTTTATTGATGGAAAATGGCTTTTTAGACTAAAGAAATTCTGCAAAAAAAAAAAAAAAAAAAGGTCCATGTTTGTCGAATATTTTCAGGTTTTCCTCAAAAAACTGAAAACTAAAATATTAATTTTTTTTATTTTAGTCTAAACTTTTCCCAGAAGGAAAAAATAATTTCTTGACCAGCTCTGCCATTTACATTGCTTAATGCATTCCTGGAAGGTGCTCAGATACCATGGGAAGGGTGTCCTAAGGGTGGCCTAAGACTCTGAACAGAATAGGTAAGTACATCAAAACATATCCACAGTGTCTGTGGCATCCTTGTTGTCTCTCCAGTCCATGCAGCAATGTAATATAGAAACAAAGCCATTCAAAGTGCTCTGGTGCACTCTATGTCTGTGTACGGCTGAATTTCATTTGGTGCCTGTTATACATAGGGTCTCTATAGAGGCCCATTCCTTTAACTGGATTTCTTTTAAGTACTCTAGGCTCCACAGCAACAGGATTTTCCAGACATTAAACTGATGCTCGGAAAACAACAGAAATAAAAAGAGATTTCATTATGAGGCTAGTTTGTATCCATAAGGAACGCAGGGGCCAGACTAAGGTATGAAACAGTGCCTTAACAGGCTCTTGTCTGAGGCCTGCATGAGGTATAGCTCTCGGTGGATTCTAGAACCACTCACAGCTACGTGCTCCATTTCCAGAATAGGGGAAGAGAAAACAATCAGATTTTTCAAGCCCTGTTTTCTGTCCTGCTCGCTACCCCAGCCAAGTCAATGTGGATAGGAGCCAGGGGAGAGGCCTGAGGAGGTGATGCAGCCAAGATCCTAAATCACACTCAATAGCCTTTCACAGTCTCTAGCACGGAGAGATCTGGCAGTCCAAGTACGTTCCACGGACGTTCTAATGCTGACACCTGCACCCTCTGTGTTCTTGGGAAAGTCATTTCACTGCACTGCCCACCTCTGAAAAATGGCGAGAACACCCACTACTCCCTGGGGAGATGTGAGGACCAGTGCATCAAGTGCTTTGAGGACAAAAAGGCTCCACAGCATTAGGATGATGATGGTACCTGAAGCTGAGATCAGGGCCCCATTGGGCTAGATGCTGTGCAAACACATAGTGAGAGAGAGTCCTGCTTACAGTCTAAATAGATAAGACAAACCCAGGTTGGGAGTGGAAAGAGAGGCATGGGGGAAAGGGATACAGCTGGGAACAGAACCCAGGTCCCAATCCAGTGCTCTATCCACTAGACCACACAGCCTCGCAACAGCAAAAACTTTGATCTCGCCAAAGCTGCTTATCTGACCTCAGTTCTGCATTCAGCCCAGGTTTTAAAATAAAGTGACCATATAGCTATTTTAAGGGCTGAGGCAAGAACAGTGTGCGAGACCCTGACTCTAAGCTGGAAGTGAAAACAACCAGCATGGCTTCCCCGCTCCAGCCTGGGAAATGCAAAAAGTAAACAACAAAGCCTCAGTGGTGAGAAGATAGTTTGGTTTTTTAAATTGTTCCCATTTGAATAACCTGCAGTGTTATTAATAATTCAGTTAAGGAACGTTACAAACACACGCACGCACATGGCCTTCAACAAGATTTCACTTGACAATCTTCCTTTAATGCAGCTCTGGATGTTTTCTCTTGTTCTTCATATGAATGCTTCTAGGGGCCAGAATCTGCTCATGTTTAGGCCACTGGCATCAACAGTTACTCTGCACTGATTTGTGTGAAACCAACAGCTGAATCTGGCCCTTTACAAACCACACTGAGTTTGCAAGACTGTCTTTGGCCTTTCTGATTGGCTGGCTTTTTCAGCGGCATCTTTCTTAACCGCTATCAGATGAACTGTCTGGTCCCCTTCACAAATCCTATAGCCTGACAACCCTTGTTTCCAGAATATCTACATTTTAAACTGAGGATCTTCTTCCTACTCAGATGACAGCAAAGGGAGCCCATGATATCCCAGCACACCCACTTCAAGGCACGGCTCCCCATTTCTCTGAGAGCATTCAGGTCTTTGTGGATCAGTTTCTGGTTCCATCTGATAGCGCTATCATTAACAAAGGGGACTGGTGTATCAGAAGCCAGGGGCTGTTATCAGGGGACACATGTGGCATAAACAGAACAAAACACAACCAGCTCTGTTCCTACCACCTTCTTGTAAACACAAAGGGGAAAACAAAGAGATGAGAGGCATATCTCCGACTGAATATCCCTCTCTCCTCCAGAGAAGGTGGGTCTCCTGTCCAGGCAAGTTGCAAATCACTGACAAAGATAAGCAAGTCAGGACTGAACAGACCTGACAGCCAAATTCTCTTCCCACTGAGCCTGATCCAAAGCCTACTGCAGTTAATGGAAGGACTCCCCAAAACGGGACAAGATCTTCCAAAGTCACTCATGATTTGGGGAGCCCAACTAGGGACACCTTAAAGGGACCTAATTTTCAGAGGGTTGAGGCCCAGCCCCTTGTGGAAAATCACACCCTGTAAGGTGTCTCAAATTAGGAAAAGAAATTAAGGTGCCCAAAGTCAGAAGTTACTTTGGAAAATTCTGGCCGAGGGGGTGATCCTTAAGACTGCACAAGGGAAGACTCAGTGGCCATGGACAGTGAGTTCCTCTTTCACCATGGCATAGGATGAACAGCACTAGCTGGTCAGCAATGGGAGACACTAGTAAAGCCATGTGCAGAGACCCTACCAAGAGAAAGTATGGTCCAATGGTTAAGGTACTGGTCTAGGATTCACAAAGTCTGGGTTCAATACCCTACTCTCCCACAGACTGACTAACAGTAGGCAAGTCACTGAGAGCCAGATTTTCAGAAGTAATCCAACATCTAGTGGGATTTTTAAAAGTACCTTGGAAACTCACTCCCATTGAAATCAGTAAATCTTAGGCACTAGGCCCTTAACTTTAAAAATCTGGCCCTTATTTTCTGTTCCTCAGTTCCCTAGGGGTTTTTAAGTGGCTGAGGAGCCCAAATCATGCCCTGCAGATTTTCCCACAGAAGTGACAGGTGTGACCTTAGAGGAGAGACAGTTTTTGGACTGTTGTGCCCTTTCTTCCCTCCTTTGTCACTTCTCTGTCTCATGAGCACATCTGTTCTCCTCAAAATGGGCTGTGGCTGGTGTATGGTATGGCACCACTCAGTGGTGAGCTGGAGCCAGTTCGCACAGGTTTGCATGAACCAGTTGCTAAATTTAGAAGCCAGTGTAGAAATGGTTCCTAAAGAGGCAGGCGGGTGGGCAAACTCAGGTCCGTGGGCCATAACTGGCCCGAGGGACCATCCTGTCTGGCCCGCCTGAGCACCCAGCACGGGAGGCCGAGGCTCCCCCGGCCCCTCCCCCCTCGCAGAGCCATCGGAGCCCTGGGGGAAGTGGCAGGGCTCCAGCAGCTATTTAAAGGACCAGGGCGGCAGAGGCAGCTGAAGCCCCAGACCTTTAAATAGCCCCCGGAGTCCCCCACTACCCAGGGCTCTGGGGGCTATTTAAAGGGCCCAGGGTTCCCCCGCTTCTACTGCCCCAGCCTTTTAAATAATCGCCGGAGCTCTGTAGTAGTGGCGGCAGGGGTCTGGCGGCTATTTAAAGGGCCAGGGCGGTAGAAGCAGCAGGAGCCCTGGACTTTTTAAATAGCCCACAGAGCCCCGCTGCCGCTACCCCAGGGCTCAAGCAGTGGGGCTCTGGTGGCAATTTAAAGGGCCTGGGGCTCCAGCCCCTGCTGGGAGCCCCAGATCCTTTAAATTGCCCCCTGGGGAAGCCAGCTGTACAGGGGCGTACCAGCTTACTTTCACCTCTGGGTAAGGGGGTGAGGCTGCAAGCTCCAGCGGCTGTGCGACATCCTTACACAGCAGCATGGTAAGGTGGCCAGCCGGGGCTGGAAGGAGGGGTTGGATAAGGGGTAGAGAGCGCCTGGAAGGGGTGGAGGTTATGGGGGGGCGGTTAGGGGACAGGGAATGGGGAGGGGTTGGGTAGGCCTGGGAGTCCCGGGGGTATGTCGGGGTGGTGTTGGATGGGGTTGGGGGCAGTCAGGGGACAGGGAGTGGGGCAAGTTGGGTAGGGGGTGAGGTTCTGGGGGCAGTTAGGGTGGGGGGGTCTCGGGAGGGAGTGTTCAGAGGACAAGGGGGGGTTGATGGGTTGAGGGTTCTGAGGGGCGCAGTCAGGGGCAGGACATGGATTGAGGTCGGATAGGTGGGTGGCCGGGGGGAGACAGGCACGTGGGGCTTGTGCTCACTACATGGTTCCCTACCTGGTCTTCGGCAGCACTTCGACAGCGGGTCCTTCACTCGCTCTGGGTGAAGGACCTGCTGCCGAAAACCCAGAGTGAGTGAAGACCCCCCTGCCACCGAACCGCCGAGGACCCAGTAGGGAACTGGTTCTTAGGATTTTGGGAGTTCATCACTGGCACCACTGTGTTCTGTTCCTTGCTGAGTCCTCCCAGTTTGCTGGGCTAATGCCTCCCTTTCTAAGGTATACTTCCAGTATGTCTTTGAAGTGCTTCTGCTGCCCTCCACAAGCCCTTCTTCCCTGACTTAACTGAGAGAAGAGTACTTGCTTCGGGAGGTGAGTGTCAGGCATATGTACACAGTGGCCAGAGCTGATGTTTTATGACCTGCACCTCTACACTGGTGATGTTGGCTGCATAGAGAATCCATGCAGAGCCAATGCCTCTATCACCCCAGATGGAGGATGGATTCACAATACGAAGCACTTAATGGGACTGGTCAGTGGTTCTCAGCCTTTTCCATACCAGGACCCCCCTCACATTTACCAATATGGGGAGGGCAGGGTGGTCATGACCCCATAATACCAGTCCATGCCCCCAGATTGAGAATCCCTGCAATAAATCAATCAGGCAGGCCTGTGCCCTCTGTGCCTTGCTGTCTTTCCTGCCTCTCGTATACTCCAACTCCATTCCAAACACATTTTTTATGTTTTATTACTCCGAGTTATTGCGGCAGTCTCATCTAAAAGAGCTTTTCCTTCGGTGAGAGTTATCCAGCAAGAGGAAGGCATCACTGTAGATTAAGAGGGATGCAGGGTTCATTCTCATTTGTATTCCACGCCAGCTGCAACCTTCAATATGGCTGAGAAGAGCAAGGAAAGGAAAGGCCCACAGAGAATGCCTAAAGATTATTTCTCTCAGATTCCAATTTATTTTCTAACATTAATGCTTTTGAAAACCCTACACATCCCGCGAATGGAAAGAGCATTTTAACACATTGATCAGATGGCTAAATTGCCAAGCAAAGGTGCTGGGTTTGCATTTTACCCTAATCAGATTAGCCAGACAGACTGGTAGGTTTGGAACTTTAAGCTTGGATAGTTTAGCTAGACATAGTGAAGAGAAAGGACTTGAGAATTCACAGCTGCAGTACCATCCTCTCTCCCAGAAGTCGCAACAGAGAACAGTACAGGAGCAGTGGCAGAAGGACAGGGGCCAGCTACTGTATTTCTGTTCCCAGAGGAACTGCTGAAGGAGGACTAGCAGTGGGAAAGGTCACAGGTTCTTTAGTCCCATTCTCCCACCACAGGAGACCCTGTAGGAACTGCTACGTAGGAGCACTGGCTAAGAAGATGGATGACCGTAGCTACTATAGTCCCAGGCACTCCAATAGTTGCCTGCTAGTAAAAAGAGGAGGTGAGAAAAAGCACAATGAAAGGTCAGAGTGAAGAATAAGACTAGATAGGGTTTTCCATAATGGGAAGAAAATTGCTTTTACCAGCTGTCTGCAGTTTCTAAGTAATTCAAACTGGGGAAAGCTGAAAGAGAAGTGAGAACACCTGAGTGCTGTGCCTGATGGGGTGTTTTTTGTTTTGTTTTGTAATGTAGGAACCAAGTAAAAGCAGAGCAGGGCTTGCAAGGCAGAAATTTAAGGCAATATATACTGTGGACATAAAATATTTCCATCTCGCAGGCAGGATGGATCTCGCAACCAACCAGTCAATCTGGGCAAATGTAGGAAGACAGAGAGGGTAGCAGGGTGAGTCCTTAAAGGAAGCTAGGGACATCCCAGTGCCATTCGAAGCATGCCCATGGGTTAGTAAGTAGGGGTAAATGTGCTGTTAAACCCCATCCGACCTTTGTGTCCCTCCAGCCCTCACCCCCATTTAACCAGCTAAGGTCCATGGATTAGCAGGATAAACCCCTTCTGGCTTAAGGCAGATAATACAGATTGGGTCCAAAGGTGTGAACAAGGAGCACGCAGTGTTGGATACAGCATGGTTTCACATGGTGATGTTTCACTCCATATTCTTTATGAAAATATGCTTATGATATGAATATGACATAACTGAGATGTACTTTATGCAAGATGGATCTTGTAAGGTATCATTGGAAAGGTTATAATTTACTGAATGTGATTATCCAATTTGTATGCCTGTATCATTTCTGTATCTGAAGTTAAGAATATTCACTATGTATCTGTATTTCAAATATGCTATTTGGGTGTCGCACATTGCCAATACTTCAGGTACAACAATGGAAAAGCCAGACAGGGTGGATGGCCATCAGCGAGGACAATGGACTGTGAAAAGGCTTGGTCTTCCTGCGGACTCTCCATACTGCAACTGACTCACGGACGGATGCTGTGATACTACAGAGTCAGGTGGTCTTGTCACCTGATACTAAACATTACCTGGGACTTCTTGTAACTTTCCACTGTAAGGGAAAGGTGGGGGGGTCAAGTTTGGGAAACAAAGGATTCCCGCCTTATGTAAATCCTATTTAAGGGTGGGGAGGAAGGCAAATGGAACTCCTCCTTTCCGTGCCTATCTGCCCAAGAAGAGAGACCGCTAAGGCCACCTGAAGGCAAGGCAGTGGGGAGTCCAGACTGAGACAGGGGTCCAGTCTGAAAAGGAATAGAACTGGAACTCTGAACCACAGAAACTTTGCAACCTGCCTAAAACAACATTTAGGGTGAGAATTTACATTTTGTAACCTGTTTCTTAAACATATTGAGCTTAGCTTGCATATTTTGTTTTATTTGGTCAGTAATCTGCTTGTCAGTTATCTCTTATATTCACTTAAAATTCACCTTTTGTAGTTAATGAACATATTGCTTGTTTATAATATAACCCAGTTTATGTCATTTCTAATGGGGGGAGGGGGAAGCGGGAGAAGTTGTGTATAAATCTCCCTCCACACTGAGGGAGGGGACAAATTTCATAAAACCTTTGGGTTTGTACCCCTTAAAGGGAGTGGGCACCAGAGTGTTGGGGCAAGCTCATAAGGCCGAATCTTTCCCGAGCAGATGGATCTCTGTCTCTCTGTGCAGCTGTGTGCGGCCCTGCCTGTGTGCTTGACTGAAAGGGGCTTGTGAGCCTAGCCCAGCAAGACCAAGTAAAGGGGACCCAGGCTGGCAGAACAGGCTGACTCGGGGCACCCTAGCACATCAGGTGACACTCCAAAGGGCCCAAACCCGTCCCACACATGCTGAAGGGGGGAGATGATGCTCAAGAAAAGCCACACTGCCCCAGCTTCTTGGCTGACTACACCACTTTGCTTTAACTGCTGTTCGCCACTTTCTGCAAATAACCCCGTCCCAGTTGGCATTCCATCTCTGCCACCACTTGTCGTGATCCCTGGGTAGGCTGCACCACTGTCCCATCTTGGGGTGCCTCTGAGGGCACCCCCAGAGGTGTCAGCCCTCAGGCCTTTACCTCTTCTGGAGTGCAATTCCACAGTTCACCCACTCGCCAGCCAGGCCATGAGTTTGGTGCCAACAGTGACCATTCAGCAGGACCAATCAGAACTGGGGCAGGCCCCTGGAAAGATCCAGATGGTAGAGGTTGCCAAACTTTTCATAGGTTGGACCATACCTCAATAAAACAACTGTCCTCCTATTTGTAATCACCTAGTAACCCTGTGGCAACTGAAGCAACTGTGTATATGGAAAAGTGATGTTAGGTAATTATTTAGTATACTTTCAACTTCTTTTAGTGCAATGGATCAGCTGGAATGGAGAAGGAGCCAACACCACATAGCCAGCCAGCTCCTGGCCATCACCATCACTGAAATTAGTTTGGGAACAGGGAATACTCACTTAGGCACAAATTAGCTAAGCAGAGACTATGCCCTTTAGGAATAAGGCCTACAATGCATCTCCTGGGGTTGCCCCATCCTGGAGCCTTTTGAGCACAAGCACCATCAGACTTCTTGTCAGATAATAAGAAAACTCCAGGAGTTTCTTACCTCATGCCTTCCAGCCTCTCCTTCCCAGAGGTACAGAACTCCATTTGGGCATGGAGCAGTGAAAACGAAATCCTGTGCCATGTCACACATGGTTCCCACAGCATCAACCTCACCACCAAAGGGAATGCAACATGGGAAGGAATCTAATGATTTACTGTCACAGTACTGCCTTTAAATAGCAGCTGATGCCTGGGTTAAACCCTTAGGATTGCCATGGGTAGACTAGACTGTGCTTACTTGACTAGAATATGCTTACAAATGAATGATGGGCAAGAAATTCCCCCAGCCTGCTCCTGGGCCAGGACAGCAGACATCCAGGTCTGGCTTCCCTGAGTGCCAGAGGGGGTATAACGGTGGCATGTTTGTGGTGAAATCTGTCTCCCTCTCTTGAAAGCAGTGGAGACAAAAATAACCAAGGAGGGCCTTTTCATTGTTCCCCTGCTAAACAAACTATAACTGCAGGCACAAGAGTGTGACATTAATCCAACAAAGGTGGTCCTCAGGTGGTGTCAATACCCAACAGTCATGCCAGGGGAACATTGCACAGCCATCTGGGGGTGGTTCTCCCAGTTCCATGAATGGGTCCCCTTTTTCACGTGGGCACAGGAAATCCAGCTCAGAAGGCTCTGGCAACACAGCAGCTCAGCTGTGCTGGGTCGTGCTTGCTTTAATTAAACACCATTCACCCAAAGCTTTCACACTCCTACTGCTCACTTTGCAGAGACACTAATGAGCAAGAATCTCAGCAGCCAGCAAGAATCAGAGCCAGTTCTCATTGTGCTTACACACCTTTGATCATTCTTGCTGGGGAATGAAATCTTTCAACTGGAGCTGCCTCACCATTTCTCTTTAAAACCCCGGGCTGAGCAAGGGACCTGTCGGCAGCCCTCCACCTGCCAATTAGACAGACCTTTTTCCAGCTCTGGTTTATGTAGACAGGGAGGCAATATCTTTATTTGGTTCTGGACTAGACCTTTCCTGGAAGCCATAAGGAGCTGTTTTACAGTCTCTCTTTTTTTCCTCCCTCATGACCATTTTCTTCATCCTAATCTGCTGAAATTATATCAAAAGACCAAAAAGCAGGTCTTCTCTATGTACCAAGGTGGCAGGGCCTCAAGCATCTCAGATCCCCTATTGGTATCCCCGGAGTTACTCTATTGACTGCTGCTTTGACATCCAATCTATCAGCTGGGCGCCATTCCCACCTGCACTTTCAGGACCTGCATGCTCCATTATCTTTATCCATTTCAGGGAAGAGCACAGGAGAGCCTGGGACAAATGACATCCAGAGCAGCCTGTGAAAGATCTCCCTTTAAAAGGATCGTTGTTCTGCTATTATTACCCACTCTAACCAAGTGAAATTGAGGCATCAAGTAGATTTGTGCCCAAGATAATAGTGTTTATTAGACAAGCTATTGAGGACAAAACAAAAGGTAACAGCAGAGAGTTTGTAACGGCAATGCTAAAAAATCTATCAAGGATACAAGGAGAAATGACATTAATAGTTTGTGTTTCCTGTCGATGGTCAGAAACCAAGAGCCATCCCCTAACAATGCCCAGGTAAATGGGATTAATGTCATTGATCGGCAGGAGCTAATCAAGTACATAAACAATGACACAAATATACCACTATCATCCTGCTGCCTGCTCCCTCCACCCCCAGCTAGGTTTTCTACTGGGATAGGCAAACTGGTTCAGAGGATACAGGATCTGACTAAACCCTTCACCCACAATTAGGGCCCTACCAAATTCAAGGTCCATTTTGCTCAATTTCATGATCAGAGGATTTTTAAAATGGTAAATTTCATGATTTCATCTATTTAAATCTAAAATTTCACAGTGTTGTAATTGTAGGGGTCCTGACCCAAAAAGGAGTTGTGTGTGTGTGTATGTGTGGGGGGTTCGCAAAGTCATTGTAGGGGGGGCTGCGGTACTGCTACTCTTACTTCTGTGCTGCTGCTGGCAGCAGCACTGCCTTCAGAGCTGAGCAGCTGGAGAGTGGCTGGTCGAGAGCTAGAGCCTCTATCAACCTCAGCACAGAAGTGTGAGTAGCATGGTACAGTATGTCACCCAACTCTAAAGTCACCACAGAAGTAAGCGTAGCAATACCATGACCCCTAAAATAACCTTGTGACCTCCCCTGCAACTCCCTTTTGGGTGAGGATTCCCAGTTTGAGAAACACTTGTCTCCCCCTGTGAAATCTGTATAGTATAGGGTACATACAGATTTCACGGGGGGAGACCAGATTTGACGGTCCGTGATGCATTTTTCATAGCAGTGAATTTGGTAGGGCCCTACCCATAACTCAAAACAAGTCCCATATCTGCACTATGTTGCACAAAAGATTGCAGTGATTTTTCTCTCTATCCTACTTTCTAATTCCAGCCAAACCTAGGAACACTGACATGCCTTGACCAGCCTGGTCTGGAGAAATCTCAGCCCTCGTCACTAACTGCAGATTCTGAGTGGCCATGGGATGCAGCCCCATGAAGGATGCATTAGAGGAATCTGGTGCTGAGCTGACAAAGGCATGGATGATTGTGGCACAAGCCATGTCCAAGAGAAACAGTTGCACTAGTCTCAGACAGCTAGAAAACAGCTATTACCAGTGCATACAGGAGCAGGTTGATCTGTACGACCCCCAGACTGTGCACCTGCATAAAACCCTGAAGACATGGTCAGCATCACCTGCATGTGCATGCTGCACTTAACAATATTCCACTAATCCTTCCTGTATTGACAGCAAACCCTCACCCACATCCCAAGATCATGCAGATATGGGCCACAGCATCAGGCACGTCAGAGGAGACAAAGAGTAGGGCATTATCAGGCTATTCCACGTGGCAAAACCAGGGTTTCCTCGCTCCCTACTCCTAATGACCTCACACACAATGAATAGGAAGGGGTGATCAGACAGAGCCTAGTGGCATCTTGTATGAAAAGGTTTTGGAGTAACTGGGGCTTCTCTTCTTCAAGGAAGGATCTAGCCAGAACACCCTGCCTCCTTTTAGCAAGGTGCCATGAGAATCCTTAATACCAGTTTGTTACTCCTTGGGGGTTGTGCCCCCAGGCTGAGAACCCCTGATCTAATGGAATGAATCCTGAACCCAACAACAGACACAACTGCATGGAGAATTATGCATGCAATTTAGGAGTCCAGATTAGAACTCTGGTTCTTTGGCTCCTAAACCACTTGAGTTGAAGAAGAGTTTTCTATACTTTTAGAAGCACCAGGTCTCATATCCTCTCTGGTGGCCAGCCACTAGAAGGCAGCATCTCTCATCTACACAAAGCCGGTATATTACATCCTGTCCCCTTCCTCCTGAGTTGGATGGAATTATTACATTAATAGGGCAAAAGTCCCTACAAGACAAGCTCCTAAGTAGATAGGACCCTGACTCCAATTTTTCAAAAGTGACCCAAGTCACTTTGGCCCTTTTGAAAGTGTTACCCATCTTCATTACCTCTCTGTTATTCTGAGTTAACAGATTCCTTCCCATGTTCACTGCCCTTTGCTGCCTAAGTTGGGGAACACATCCAAAGCAGCTACACAGCCCCCTGGGTCCAACCTGCTTAGCAAAAGTCTTCAGAGAAGCAGCAGTATGATCAGGAAAGAGAAACAAGGAGGAGACTGTATTCTCAGAAGAAGAAACGCAGTTATTAGAGAATACTTCCTCAGTTAAAACTCATGTGTGGGAGCTCTGAAGGGAGATTGTCCCTATTAAAAGCACACTAAAGGAAAAAGAAAAATTTGACTTGCTTTCAACAAAGGAGCCTCTTTTCCTACAGGACTCTTCTGTGCCTCAGAAGATTTATAGAAAGTGTTTCACAAAGGTGTGGTCTGGAAGAAGATGTATTTTATTTTAAAGGGAGGAGGGGGATACCTCTTTCCTCAACATTTGTCTTTGTAACGAGAAGAGGAGAAAGTGTCTATTCTTCTGACAGAGGCAGAGGGTGTGGTGCCTGTCCTCTGTTCTTGGTTTCATGGAGAATGAGCTGGCAGGACACCCTGGGAGACGTCTGGCAGAGGACAGAGCCACCTTTGAAGTTGGCTGGTGAAGGCAAGAGATAGAGAGAGAATGCAAATAGTGTCTCGTTAATAAAACTCTTCCTTTTGTGACATCCAGTATCTCCCAAACCAGCATCCAATCCAGCTGAGGCAGGTGGGTCAGATCTCATCAAGATGGAGAGGTTCGCTCTCTTATCATGAATTCATTCCTTTCTTTCAGACAGAAGATATTGGCTCTCAAAGAGACCCGCTGCTGAGCCCATCTGTTTTCTCTAAGTAACAAACGTATCCAACTGTGGACCATCGTCACCTGTTTCATCCTCCCTTGGTGAACAGTCCGCTTCTCTCCTCAGCCCTTCGAAAGCTTTTTTATTCCAATTCAATCTCCACTTGGCAGCGGCTTTCAATGGGATCTGCATTCATGGTGTGGTTTTTATCAGTGTTCAAGCAGCAGAGAATCTGATGTAATTTGGAGGGACGTAACAGAGCTCAGCAGTACTTATGAGTGACCACCCAGGTGTTTCATGAACAAAGAAGAGAATTCAGACTCCCATATTCATCCAGTCCTCCCTACCAACCGAAAAAACACCAATACTGCGCCAGAGGGACAGCCTTCCCTGGGCTAAGGGAGGAAATCATCATCCATTTCTGGGCTTTCTCCACATGGATCCACTGAGGAACCTGCTTCGTGCCCTGGAAGGGACATCCAGTTGCTTCCCTAAGGAAAAGAGGTCCATAATGTGCTGCTGAGAGCTCACCCCAGCTTTCATTCAGGTGGAAGACAACTAAGTAAAGGTGATTCTCGCAAAGCGCCTGTGATCTTCTGTAGCAGTGTAGTCTGGTGGATAGTGAGCTGGACTGGCACTCAGGAGATTTTGGCTTCTGTACTCAGCCCTGTTGAGTGACATTGGGCAAGTCACTGCCCTGCTCTGTGCCTCAGTTTCCCCTCCCTTCTTTGGTCTGTCTAGTCTATTTAGATATCAGTTCTTCAGGGCAAGAACTGTCTCACTATTGGCCAGATTTTCAAAACAGCTTACCAAACGGCAGCTCAGTGGGAACTGCTAGGTGTTGAGCTCTTTTGAAAATCTGGTTGTGAGAGTCTGTGTGGGTGTGTGCACGCGCGCAGCACCTAGTGTAATGCGACACTGATCTCTAGATGCGATATCGTAACCCAAATAATAATAAGGACCCAGAGGGTGGAACGCAAAGCCCATGCTATGGAACAAAGACTGTGTCTTGTTCAATTCAGCCTACACATGACTTTCTGCCATCCCTTCCCATTCAACAGAAGAGCAGCCTCAGCAACAGCCAGATGCTAGGTGTGGAGCAATCTATCCTGCTTTTCAGCTCTCACTGTGACAAAGACCAAAGGTGAGACAAAGATCCCAAATGAGAGGCACAAGAAAGAGCAGCGGGAAGCTTAAAATACCATTGGCAGTCCCAGACTTCTCCATGCTGGGATCCTTGTGCTGACTCCCCACCCTGATACATACAGAAACGCAGCAAATCTGGGGCAGAGGAACCAGCGACATGCACATCCTTGAGCCAGCTATATCCCTGGCATCACCACTTGGTAGAGCAGCCTCAGTTCTTGCAACAATTTCTGTCTCCCCCAAACCCCAACCTCTGCTCTGAGTGGTGGCTTCTCACTATTTGGCAGATGTCTCTACTCAGGAGGGGACTGGAGCTTCCCACTGCTACTGATGTAAACGCTACAGGCAGCCAGTGCACTGGGGGCGGGAGCAAGGAACTGCAGGAGGGTGTCCGCAATGTCCTTTATCATAAAGGCAAACAAGCCTTGGCTGCCTTGTACTCAAAGGAGATGCCATATGGAGGCTGCTGGACTACAGCTGGTCAGAAATTTTTTGTCAAGCCTTTTCTGCAAAAGAAAATGGGGTTTGACAACGTTTTCACTGCAATTCAGGGGGAGGAGAGGTTCTATCAAAAATGCAAAAGCCCAACAATTTTCAGTTTCTGACAGCCCAAAACCAAACTGATTTGGTTTTCAGTTCTTCAATAAAAACCTGAAAAAATCTGCAAAAATATTTCAACAAAAGCAAAAATGTTCAATATCTTTGCCATTTTTACAGGGACAACAAGACACGTTTGATTTATTTAAGTGGTCCCGTGGTTCCCTCTAGCTCTCCAGCTTCCAGGCTGAACCACATATGGTCTTCCTTAAGTCCAGGCCTGGACTCAGCACTCCTGGTAGACATAGCTGAGCGTGAACCCACTATAGTTTTATACTTAGAAATGTAGCCATGCCACCCAAATATTCCTCATTTCCTGGACTATTGCTCACTTTAGTCCTAAGGTCCCCTACATTCCACACACATTTTGCCCCTCCCCCCTCAATTTTACTGCTACAAATGATTGATATCAGTAATAAAATGATTCACAAAGCCAAGTTTATAGAAAGAGTCACTGGTAATAAAGGAAGGAAACCCAGAGAATTTAACTTTCCTGCATGAATAATTTGAGTCCCCCTCATTTTGGGTCTTTGACACACATTGCCTTACCCACATGGGCCCTGCTAAGCTTAGAACCATGGGTCCTCTCTTTACTTTAGAGGTGATGGGTTGGAAACTGGAGTGCCATCGCTCAAGAGAGCTCCAATAGCACCCTCATTGCCATGTTCCCTGCTGGCTTCAGAAGACAGCTTTGCTAGCAATCCTCCCCCGTCCCATCCATCTCTCTCCCGCTCACTGTATGAAGATAGCAAAAGCTCACCTACCTTCCAGAGCCAGAAACACAAGGGCAGGGGTTAATTCAATGCCTGGTTACAATTTTATTGTAAAAATGGCACAATTCCCATTTCTATTGTATTTCTGCAGCTCCCTAGAAAGCGCGGGGCATTTTTTAATAAACCCCATCAGAAAGAGGAATTTCCGTTCCACAGGAAACCCTAATATGTTGCAAAAACCTCTTCCCTACATACATTTGATACAATATTAAAATCAGTGTATTAGAGTAAGTCTAAATGGAATAAATCGAAATGTCAAAGTCAAAATGAAACAGTTCAACTTTTTCCCATGAAAACTTTCATCTAAATTGATGCTTCCATAAAATATTTTGACATAGCCAAAAATGCATTTCAGCAACAGAAAACTGTTCCATCCAAATGCTGGCTCTTCTTTGAACATTTTTCAGATAGCTCCACTTCTTTCGTTTATTGGCCTGGATCCTCAGCTGCTGTAAGCCAGTCACTTCAGTGGAGCTGGCACCAATTTGTACCAGCTAAGGGTCTAGACCATTGTGTCCAGAATTTTCAGCAGAACTCAGCACTCACAACTGGGGTCAGGTTTGCACCCCATGTGCTGAGCAATCCCCCATGTTGGATACTCCTTTGAAAAGTCAGTCCTCATTCAAAGGCCTAAATAGGAGCTGGCCTCTTCAGAAAACGTGGCCCCAGCTGCAAGTGTGGAGCACTTGAGGATCTGAGTGTTGAGGAGTGTTGTATGTAAGACACAGGAGGTAATTGTCCCACTCTACTCAGCATTGGTGAGGCCCCAGCTGGAGTACTGTGTCTAGTTCTGGCATCTCAATTTAGGGAAGATGTGGACAAACTGGAGAGAGTCCAGAGGAGAGCAACAAAAGTGATAAAAAGTTTGGAAAACCTGACTTGTGAGGAAAGGTTAAAAAAAAATGGACATGTTTAGTCCTGAGAAAAGAAGACTGAGTGGGAACCTGATAACAGTCTTCAGATACATTAAGGGCTGTTATAAAGAGGACAGTGATCAATCGTTCTCCAGGTCCAGTGAGGGTAGAATAAGAAGTAATGGGCTTAATCTGCATCAAGGGAGATTTAGGTTAGATATTAGGAAAAACTTTTCAACTCTAAAGGTAGTTAAGCTATGGAACAGACTTCCAAGGGAAGTTGTGGAATCCCATCATGGGACGCTTTTAAAAACCGGTTGGACAAACACTCATCGGGGACAATGTAAGTTTACTTGGTCCTGCCTCAGAGCAAGAGGCTGGACTTGATGACCTCTGAAAGTCTCAAGGTCCCTTCCAGCCCAACATCTCTACGATCCTGAGCACTCTTGAAATTCTGGCCCATGTTTATATTCTCACCCCCACTAGCCCCTTAATCCCAAACCCAGTCCATGGTCTGGGAAAGGCAGCTTTCATCCCACGGCCTTTTTAACCCCAGGTTTGCCACCCCGGTCTCTCCCTGCTGTAAATAACTGAAAAGGATCAAAATGTGAGCGCGACAGGTGGGCAGGACACAGCAGGACAGGTTCAGCTCTGGAACGCAGGGTGCCGCCGGCAGCAGGGCCACACTTGGGAGATTTATTGCTTATGGCACGTTGTCAGAGTGAAACTCGTCTCATTAATCAGAACTGAAATAACAAGAAAACAAATTTTTAATTAATTTAAATAAAAAGAAGGGAGAATCGAGGCAACTCTCTGAAGAGTCCTCTTTGGAAATAGAGGGCAGGGATCAGGCAGGCTTGATACCACAGAGTGCCCCCATCACAAACCCATTGGTGATGGCCCGTTTGTCAACCCGCCCCAGGGAAGAAGATAATCTGAAACATCCACTGTGCAACTCAGAGTCTCAGCCAGAAAAGTAAAACATCTCAGCACCTGCAGGGTTCCTGATCCTGCTCTTTCCTGCCCCAGGAAAATGTAAAAACTTTAAACGCAGCTTCCCCCGGCCGCAGTCATTTTGCATAAGTTATGCAGCAGGCCACCTTCATTAGCACATATTACTGCAGGGAAGCCTGTTGCTTCCCCACTCTGGAGGGCTTTGTTTTAAACAGAAATCAGGTAGACAGGTGAGCTAGGTTTGTGGTTGTGTGCACGGCCTTTGTTTTGTATGCTGTTGGCTTAGCAATATGGAGGCAGGAGAACAATGCTTGAGGAATGCTGCCTCCTCCCTGCAGTGGGATATTTAGCTTCAATTCCTATATGCCTTCTGCCCTCTCCTGCATCTGTCTCCCTCTCAGGCCTTGGCTTCACTGCTCCAAAGGTGAATTTTTCCCTGAGGGTAACTATGCATGTGAAGTATCCTGGGGTAAAAAACACAGCAAAGATAAACCACTTTGGCTTTACTATGAGGTAAACCCAGTGAGGTCAACACTATGTTCCCATCTGGGGTTCACCTCACCCAGTTTACTGCACAGTAAAATCAAAGTGCCTTGTCTTTGCTGTGTTTTCATTTTAGGAGACCTTACATGCATAGTTAGCCTGTGGTAAAAAAAAAGACACCACCCACCTTTTTTAGCAGAGAAGTCAAGGACTCAGTCTGTCTTCTGCTCTGTCCTGTGTTTCCCCCTCCTCTGCCTGTCTCCTTCCTCCCCCTCTCCTTCACTCTTTATAACAGTTGGTGGTGTCTGAAACTAGGTAGGCAAACTGACACAAATGTGACCTCAAAGCCAAATTACAGCACTGGGTAAAGATGATAGTGTATTCGATTCAAACCCGCAAGGCCACAGGGTGAGGATCCCAGCTGTCTTGGCCTCTGCCTTCCTCCCTTTCAGTCCTTCTCCAGCAGAGCTGGGAGGATCAGTCATCAACATTGTTCTCTCCAACAACCAATTGCAAATTTCTCCAATATATTTATCAGGCAAAGTTACTCGTGTGTTTCCTTAGTGACCAGTTCTTGACCTGCAGCAGGCTGGCAAATAGTTCATTGCTAATTGTCATAAACAGATAGCTACGGGTTAATGTTCTTTTACCTGTAAAGGGGTAACACCAGTAACCTGAAACACCTGACCAGAGAGACCAATCAGGAAACAAGACTTTTTCAAATCTGGGTGGAGGGAAGTTTGTGTGTGAGTTCTTTGTTTTTGTCTTGTGTCTGACCCTCTCGGCTCTGAGAGTGATCTTTCTGTCTCCTGGCTTTCTAATCTTCTGTTTCCAAGTTGTAAGTACAAGTTAGTAAAACGATAAGGTTTATATTGTTTTCTTTTTGTATTTACATGTGTGTAGTTGCTGGAGTATTTTGAATTGTATTCTTTTTGAATAAAGCTGTTTATTCATATTTCTTTTAAGCAATTGACCCTGTATTTGTCACCTTAATACAGAGAGACCATTTTTATGTATTTTTTTCTCTCTTTTTATATAAAGCTTTCTTTTTTAGACCTGTTGGAGTTTTTCTTTAGTGGGAATTCCAGGGAATTAAGTCTGCAACTCACCAGGGAATTGGTGGGAGGAAGAAGTCAGGGGGAAAATCTCTTTGTGTTAGATTTACTAAGCCTGACTTTGCATACCCTCTGGTGAAGAGGGAAGTACTTGTGTTTCCAGGACTGGAAACGGGGAGGGTGGAGTCCCTCTGTTTAGATTCACGGAGCTTGCTTCTGTGTATCTCTCCAGGAATCCAGGGAGGGAACACCTGGAAGGGAGAAGGGAGGGGGGAATGGTTTATTCCCCTTTGTTGTAAGACTCAAGGAATTTGGGTCTTTGGGGTCCCCACGGAAGGTTTTTGGGGGGACCAGAGTGCCCCAAAACACTCTAATTTTTTGGGTGGTGGCAGCTTTACCAGGTCCAAGCTGGTAACTAAGCTTGGAGGTTTTCATGCTAACACCCATATTTTGGACGCTAAGGTCCAAATCTGGGAAATATGTTATGACACTAATATTCACCATTGGAGGTGGGTTGTTTAGAAACATCAGTCATGTGGCATTGTTTCTCTCCCGACTGGATGACTAACACCACTAACCAATGGTGGTTACCTTCTTTAGACCCAAGGAAGAGCTCCATGCAGCTCAAAAGCTTGTTCCTTCCACCTGCAGAAGTTGGTCTGATAAAATATATTACTCACCCCACTTCTCTCTCACAGCTAACTAATCCCAGCATGGATTGCCTACCCAGGTGGAAAGCTTGCCACCTGTGGTTTGAAACATTCACTGTTGTCAGTTTTGCGATTAGAAAAATTACTTTCTGTGACTAGTCATGCTTGGCATTTGTTTTTCCACCAACCGTCGCACTAGTGAAGCTCATGCTTATTTGTGGCATATCAACCCAAAACGAGGGGGAGATGAACAGTATGAAAGAAAATATGTTTAAAAGTCAGAATGAGCAGTCACAGAGATTTTTTGCAGCATCCACCAAGTGCCACAGTTCAGCAGTTCTCCTTTAGAAATCTGCCTCTACCCCTTCCTCCTTCCCCTTCTGCCCTTTGACTTGGTCTGGTATACAGTTTCACAAACCCCCCCTACTCTGGTTTGCACAGCATCTTGCAAACGTTCTCAATGGGCTGGTGCGGGTGTGAATCACAAGCCATGCAGCACACTCGTAAATCTATTTGTATTTGCACATTTGTGATCACAGTAGCATAAAGCACTCCATTACCAATGAATGCCAAGGATCTCACCGTTTATAATCCCCACCAAATCTGGACTGGGCACTGCACAGGCAATCACAGAACTGAAGCTGTTAGTAAAGTAACAGTGTCAGGCAGGAGCACTAGGTGGCCTTGCCCTTAGTAGGGAGGCAGAGATACTGCAGAGAATAAAGCAAGTTTCACTGATGGCACCAGTGTGTGACGTGGAAAGTTAGAGGAGTAGGAACCATAGGGAAAATAGGTCCTTTTCACCCACCTGAGCAACGACCAAGCAAGAATAGGTGGTTGGTCAGATACATATAAACAAAAATGGGAAGATTGGGAAGAAAGAAAAGAAATAGATCTTTTGGTACTGAAGTCTTCCTCTTATTCACAGAAAACTCACCACACTCTGCGGTACAAGGAAACTGAGGGTTTGGCTACACTGGCAGCTGTACAGCGCTGGGAGTTAAAGCTGTCTTGGTACAGCTGTGCAGGGAAAGCGCTGCAGTGTGGCCACACAGACAGCTACCAAAGCTGCAGTGTGGCCACATTTGCAGGATTTGCAGCGGTGTTAGGAGTGATGCATTATGGGCAGCTATCCCAGTGTTCAAGTGGCTGCAATGTGCTTTTCAAAAGAGGGGGGTGGGGTGGGGTGGGGTGTGACAGGAAGTGTGGGGGAGACAGGGAGTGTGGATTTTTGGAGCTGACACTGTGTCAGCTCCCTGCCTTCCAAGTTCTAAGGACTTGAAGATACACAGCACCAACCTTCAATCATTTTAAAAGTTTCAACCCCTTCCCCCACCCCTCTCTCATTCACTAAATGCAAATAGCCTTCAGACCAGATAAGCAGCTGCTCCAAAACGGACCCCCGTTCCTCCCTCTGGGCTGCTTCTCTCCTCAAGCAAACACTAGCTGTGGACATTCCAAAGGGATCCCCCTGCCTGCCTCTGCTCATTCACTGCAAACAGTAGCTGTGTTTGTTTTTTAGATAAGCAGCTCCGGGAGTTCACAACAAAACAAAGAGTGTTATCTTTACTTAAAAAGCATTATGGGAAGGTTCCAGAGGTCAGTTACAGTGTAGTAAGATTAATAATTGTTTACACTGGCAGCCCAGCGCTGCAAGAGCAGCGCTATAGTCGTTATTCCCCAGGCCGAGGAGGAGTACAGCCAGCGCTGTAGCCAGGGAGATACAGCGCTATATGTGCCTTGCCAGTGTGGACGGGGAGTAAGTTACAGTGCTGTAAAGCCACCACCAGCGCTGTAACTCTCAAGTGTAGCCAAGCCCTAAGGATATGGCTACACTTGCAGCTGTACAGTGCTGCCACGGGAGCGCTTTGAAATGCAAGTGTGGTTGCGGCGCCCGCGCTGGGAGAGAGCTCTCCCAGCGCTGCAGGTACTCCACCTCCCTGTGGGGATTAGCTTACAGCACTAGGAGCCACGCTCCCAGCGCTGGGGCACTGTTTACACTGGCACTTTGCAGCGCTGTAACTTGCTGCGCTCAGGGGGGTGTTTTTTCACACCCCTGAGCGAAAAAATTGCAGCGCTGTAAAGCGCCAGTGTAGCCAAGGCCTCAGATAACAGGTGAAACTCCCCATGTAAAACTGGATGATACTCCCAAACCAAGCTAATGTGAGCGTACAGCATTTCCCACCGACTGGCATATTTAGAGGAGGAGTTAACATATAGCCCTGGCATCCTGGAATGTGGGCCTGATTTTCAGAAGCACTGAAGCACCCAGTGCTTAGTGTTCCAGCTGAAGTCAACAGGAGCCAAAGGTGCTCAGCACATCTGAAAATCTAGGACTCGAACCTCCCACAGGCGCTCAGTTTGCCAGTGAAACCCATATATTTCCCCTGGTAAGAGGGGAAGAACATTACATCAGGCCAAGGGTAAAGCTAAGACCATCTTCAAGAGAAATATAGAAGGGTTAATGGGTTGGCTGGCTGAGTGGGTGTTTCCACACCCAGTCCCCTAATGGGTCCGGTTCTTCCCAGATGGGTGGGACCTCTATCTCAGAAAGAAACCCAGGTGAAGTTAAAGGGTGATTCTGTTCTTTGAGTTTCAGGGACAAAGGGAAACTGTGTGGCAACCATAGCCCCAGTAGCAGGAGGGGAGCTGCCCCTGTACCTTTCCCAGTACTACACAAGTGTGGTTCTCGAGTTTACTGAGCTCATGATTACATCATTATTCCAAGCACTGTACCTACATGTGCTAGCCCAGCCCAGTAATGAGCAGACCACAAGGTCACGTAACAAAACACCAGGCTACTGATTACAGCTTAAATCACTATCAACAAGTCTCGGTGACTTGAAGTATATAGTTATGGGTCAGGCCTGCACAACTCGTAAAGCGGCGAGGGCCACATTACTCCAAAGAAAACAGCTGAGGGCCGAAACCCCCCGGCCCCGTGGAAACACCACCCCCCCGGCCCAGCGGAAACACTCCGCCCCAGCACCGCCCAGCCCTGCAGAAACAAACCCTCCTTTCCCAGTGCCACTCCATCAAAACAGCTGTGGGCCAAAAAGGAAGGCTGGGGGTGGGGAGGCGATACTTGATTTTAAATCAACCAGGGGCTCCCAGCTGAAGAGCTGGCTGGGAGCCCTCAGGGTCAAATTAAAGGGCCTGGGGCTCCGGCCGCTGCAGGAACCTGGAGCTTTGTAGGGCTGGGGCAGAGATTTAAAGGGCCCAGAGCTCCTGCTGCTGAGGGGAGCCCGAGCCCTTTAAATCCCAGCCCCAGCAAATCCACTGGAGCCGCCACCGAGATTCAAAGGGCTCTGGGCTGCCCGTGGTGGCGGGGAGCCCTGAGCCCTTTAAATCTCAGCCAAGGCCGAGAATCTCTGCGGGCAGCTCAGAGCCCTTTGAATCCCAGCGGCGGCTCCAGCGGATGCGCTGGGGCTGGGATTTAAAGGGCTCGGGCTCCCCACGGCTGTGGGGAACCCAGAGCCTTTGAATCCCGTCCACAGCTGGCAGGGCCAGCTTTAGGAAGTGCGGGGCCCAATTCAAACATTTTCGGCGAGGCCCCAGCAGGGATGACTGAAAGAAAAAAAAATGTAAAAAAAAAAAGCCTTTCATTTCTTAGCAACCGGTTCCCTATAAAAAGTTCTGCCACATTATGGGAAAAACAACTGAGGAGAGTTGGCAGTTTTTCAAAGGGACGCTATTAAGGGCCCAAAAGCAAGCTATTCCGATGGTTAGGAAAGATAGAAAATGTGGCAAAAGACCACCTTGGCTTAACCACGAGATCTTGCGTGACCTACAAAATAAAAAGGCGTCATATAAAAAATGAAAACTAGGTCAGATTACAAAGGACGAATATAGGCAAATAACACAGGAATGCAGAGGCAAGATTAGAAAGGCAAAGGCACAAAATGAGCTCAAACTAGCTATGGGAATAAAGGGAAACAAGAAGACTTTTTATCAATACATTAGAAGCAAGAGGAAGACCAAGAACAGGGTAGGCCCACTGCTCAGTGAGGAGGGGGAAACAGTAACGGGAGACTTGGAAATGGCAGAGATGCTTAATGACTTCTTTGTTTCGGTCTTCACTGAGAAGTCTGAAGGAATGTCTAATATAGTGAATGCTTACAGGAAGAGGGTAGGTTTAGAAGATAAAATAAAAAAAGAGCAAGTAAAAAATCACTTAGAAAAGTTAGATGCCTGCAAGTCACCAGGGCCTGATGAAATGCATCCTAGAATACTCAAGGAGTTAATAGAGGAAGTATCTGAGCCTCTAGCTATTATCTTTGAGAAATCATGGTAGACGGGGGAGATTCCAGAAGACTGGAAGGGGGCAAATATAGTGCCCATCTATAAAAAGGGAAATAAAAACAACCCAGGAAACTACAGACCAGTTAGTTTAACTTCTGTGCCAGGGAAGATAATGGAGCAGGTAATTAAAGAAATCATCTGCAAACACTTGGAAGGTGGTAAGGTGATAGGGAATAGCCAGCATGGATTTGTAAAGAACAAATCGTGTCAAACTAATCTGATAGCATTCTTTGATAGGATAAAGAGCCTTGTGGATAAGGGAGAAGCGGTGGATGTGATATACCTAGACTTTAGTAAGGCATTTGATACGGTCTCGCATGATATTCTTATAGATAAACTAGGAAAGTACAATTTAGATGGGGCTACTATAAGGTGGGTGCATAACTGGCTAGACAACCATACTCAGAGAGTAGTTATTAATGGCTCCCAATCCTGCTGGAAAGGTATAACAAGTGGGGTTCCACAGGGGTCTGTTTTGGGACCGGCTCTGTTCAATATCTTCATCAACGATTTAGATGTTGGCATAGAAAGTACGCTTATTAAGTTTGCAGACGATACCAAACTGGGAGGGATTGCAACTGCTTTGGAGGACAGGGTCAAAATTCAAAATGATCTGGACAAATTGGAGAAATGGTCTGAGGTAAACAGGATGAAGTTCAATAAAGATAAATGCAAAGTGCTCCACTTAGGAAGGAACAATCAGTTTCACACATACAGAATGAGAAGAGACTGTCTAGGAAGGAGTATAGCAGAAAGAGATCTAGGGGTCATAGTAGACCACAAGCTTAATATGAGTCAACAGTGTGATACTGTTGCAAAAAAAGCAAACGTGATTCTGGGATGCATTAACAGGTGTGTTGTAAACAAGACACGAGAAGTCATTCTTCCGCTTTACTCTGCGCTGGTTAGGCCACAACTGGAGTATTGTGTCCAGTTCTGGGCACTGCATTTCAGGAGAGAGGTGGAGAAATTGGAGAGGGTCCAGCGAAGAGCAACAAGAATGATTAAAGGTCTTGAGAACATGACCTATGAAGGAAGGCTGAAGGAATTGGGTTTGTTTAGTTTGGAAAAGAGAAGACTGAGAGGGGACATGATAGCAGTTTTCAGGTATCTAAAAGGGTGTCATCAGGAGGAGGGAGAAAACTTGTTCACCTTAGCCTCCAATGATAGAACAAGAAGCAATGGGCTTAAACTGCAGCAAGGGAGATTTAGGTTGGACATTAGGAAAAAGTTCCTAACTGTCAGGGTAGTTAAACACTGGAATAGATTGCCTAGGGAAGTTGTGGAATCTCCATCTCTGGAGATATTTAAGAGTAGGTTAGATAAATGTCTATTAGGGATGGTCTAGACAGTATTTGGTCCTGCCATGAGGGCAGGGGACTGGACTCGATGACCTCTCGAGGTCCCTTCCAGTCCTAGAGTCTATGAGTCTATGTATTTTTTGTACCAATAGGGTTACCATACGTCCATATTTTCCTCCTGGATGGTGATTTAAGATCCAAAAAGCCTGACATGTCCAGGAAAGTACAGATGTATGTTAACCCTACTTAAAGTTCTTTTTTAAAAAGATGTGTCTGAACTAGAAATGAGCTCCGCCACTCCCTGAGGGTGTGCTAGGGTGCACGTGTGGGTCCCAGCTGCTCCCTGCCCACCTCATTGAAGCAGGTGTGCAGGGTTACTTCCCTGGGAACTACAGGGCACCAGTGGACATGGGGCTGGCTGGAGATGGGGAGGAGGTGGCTGGAGGTAGGGTCTGGCTGCAGGCTGGGCAAGGGGTGTGGGGCAGGCTGGAGACGACGTGTGGGATGGGCTGGCTGGCTTCAGGCAGGGCCACGGGGGGGGTGCAGCATGGGTTGGGAGGGCTGGAGACAAAGGAGTGCAGGACTGGCTGGCTTCAGGCAGGGGGGTGCAGCAGGGGTTTGCTGGAGACAGAGAAGGGGGTGCAGGGCTGGCTGGAGACAGAGGTTGGTGCAGAGCTGAAGGCAAGGCAGGGGGTAAGGGGCTGGCTGGAGATGGGCTGGCTGTGGGCAGCGGGTGCAGGGCTGGCTGCAGACAGGAACTGGTGCAGGCAGGGCAGGAGGTGCGGCAGGGGTTGGCTGTAGCAACTAGTGCAGGTACAGGGGGTACAGCCCATCCTGTATGGTGAGTCCCCCCTCCTCCTGCGTCCCCCACCAGGATAGCAGTAGCAGCCCGTGGCTCAGGAGCTATTTAAAGGGCCTGGGGTTCCCCTGCTTCCACTGCCCCAGCCCTGTAAATAGCCCAGGGAGCCCTGGGGAAACGGTGTGGCTTCAGCGACTATTTAAGGACTGGGGCGGCAGAGGCAGCTGGAGCCCCGGCCCTTTAAATAGCCCCCAGAGCCCCCCACTACCCCAGGGCTCTGGGGGTATTTAAAGGGCCCAAGGCTCCCCTTCTTCTACCGCCCCAGCCCTTTAAATAGCCACGGGAACCCTGGGGAAGTGGTGGGGCTCCAGCGGCTATTTAAAGGGCCGGGGCAGAAGAAGGGACGGGAACCCCGGACTTTTTAAATAGCCCCGAGCCCCACAGCCCTACCCCAGGGCTCCAGCAGTGGCGCTCTGGTGGCAATTTAAAGGGCCTGGGAGCCTTTTTAGGGGCGGGCTGATTCAGGGGAATTGGTTGAATTGGCCTAAAGCCGGCCCTGGTGGCTGAGATTTAAAGGGCTCTGGGCTCCCCACCGCTGCGGGCAGCCCAGAGCCTTTTGAATCTTGGCCACGGCTGAGATTTAAAAGAGCTCTGAGCTCCCCGCCGCTGCAGGCAGCCCAGAGCCTTTTGAATCTTGGCCGCGGCTGAGATTTAAAGAGCTCTGAGCTCCCCGCCGCTGCGGGCAGCTCAGAGTTTTTTGAATCCCGCCACGGGCCGCACAGTGAGCCTCTGCGGGCCGCATGTTATGCAGGCCTGTTATGGGTTCTACTGATCACGTCTGCACTGCATGAAAATCCACACAGCTGTGGCTAAATTCCCAAAGTCCTATCCCAGCATAAAGGCCCAGAGTAAAACCTAGGATGACAGATACATACGAAGTGACCTCTTCCAAAGGCCTGGTCAGCATTCTGAAAGGGGTGTGCCCAGGGTATTACATTTGTCAGAATCACAGAAATAGGGGCTGGGACAAGAACTCAGTTGAAATGCCCAGCAGCACAGTAGGGCCCAGATCCTGAGTGGCACTACTCCACTGCAAATAATAAGATTAATGCTGATCAATACAGCTTCTCTTGATCCAATTTCCAGTAGAGACTTTCTTGCCAGTAGGGGACACAAGTAACAAATCCAGCCCTAGACACACCACGGGAGCCGCAGCCAGACAGAGGTGTCAAATACACAGAAAGAACAAAAGCAGTTGCCAGAAGTCCTCATGGATGGTGCCCAGGTGGACGTGGACTCCAGCCAACGCTGATTTCGAGCCCCTTTGCAGCTCAGGTAGAAGCGTTGCCTCCTTCTCTCTCTCTCTCTCTCGGCTCCTCCTCCTCTCGT
The DNA here is from genome assembly GCF_025201925.1 of Gopherus flavomarginatus. NCBI lineage: Eukaryota > Metazoa > Chordata > Testudines > Testudinidae > Gopherus > Gopherus flavomarginatus. The sequence goes on along the minus strand of NC_066625.1, from coordinate 55,306,075 downwards.
CTCTATGGAACTAACATGTGACACCTTCAGAGAATGGCTCTCTCTCAGACTTTGATGCTGCAGCAGGGGACCAGGCAGCTGAGCTAGGCAATCGCTGCAAATAAGGTTACTCTCCTTCCCTTTCTTTAAAACTTCCAAGGCATCAGGGCGCCAGCTTTCTCTCCTCTCACAGATACTGTGGGGAGCCAGAATCCCAAAGAGCTAGTAACACTCAATTTTCTGGCCTTAATTTAGTGAGCTGCTCAAGAGTAGCTGAGGTTTGTTTTCAATCAGTGTTACACCAAGGATCTTGCATGTTCTGCAGTTACCAAATCGACCCCTTGCCACTTAGTTATCTGTGGCATAGCAAAATTTCACAAGCAGTGCAACCTTAATTGAATTACAATGAACTTTAAACACCCTGCTGATTGTATGATTTACTCTTTAATTGAGTCGAAATCTCCATTTTGGATTGTACTTGAATCTCCCACCGAATTGCCGGTCTGCTGCAAACGGTAAGTCAAGCTCACTGTTTTGCTTATACAGCACTCCCCATGCTGCCATCAGCAAAGCTCTACTATCCTGGAGCAGCAAAGGGACTGCTTGTTCTTGCCCAATTTCATTCAAAATAGCTGGCACCTTTGGAGAGGTCACAACTGAATCAGTTCTAGGTTCTTCTAGCAGGAGTTACTCTAAGAAATTCCACAGGCACACTGATGCGGGGGCAGAACTACTCCACTGACAGCATCTTCCACTGGGAGTCACCCATAGCACAGGGCAATGTAAGAGCATCAGCTGTCAGTGTGTTAATAATTATGCCAGTCCAGCATCGTCCAGCAGGGGTCACTGTGAGGGCTGGGGTAGAAGCAGTGCCTGTAAGGGGAGCTAAAAACCTCCCTACTGAGTCGTTCTAGTGATTCAAAACAAAATTGCAGCACAGCACAGGCTAACACCCGCTCTTCAGTAGCATTTTCCTAAATTAAACAATAAACAAGAAGCTGTTTCAGATTTTCCTTACGCTGCAGTTCCTCATTAATCCCCACCGTAAACACAAAGGAAAAAAACAATTAACCTAAAAGAGATGCTTTCTGTTTAAAGAAACAAATTGATACTAAAGCTAGAGTCAGAAGAATGGAGTCCAGGCAAATGTTTCTCAGAAGCAATAAGGATTAGACCACAGGGCCTGGCAAGGAAAGAACAGCTGCCGGGCCTGGCTAGGTTCTCATGCCAAGAATATCCAGGAATCTCTAAAGCTCTTGGGCTACCACCCATCTCACAAGCCAAGTGGCTAATAGAATAAAGCTGGCCCCTGTGTGAACTCATTTCTTCCCAGTGCTGGGAGCAGGGGGGAGTCTCCCAAAGGAGAACAGCTCGCCAGTAAGTCCCCAGGTCTCCTGATCTAAACCTCGGATTGTAGCCAAGGAATCAGTTTTAATCCAAAGACAGTCAAGTGTTCCTTGGGGCTTTCCCTCTGCTCTCAGGAAAACAGAGATCTGAACCAGCTCACGAGCCCAGAGGCTCTCAGATACTATGGTGATTGGCACAGCATAAGACCCTGTCTAGAATAGGACAGAGTGCTTCCTGCTCTCCCTCGGCCCAAGCAGGGGAGGGGAAAGGAAGCGGTTCCCTCAGAAGTATAGGAATGGAAGTAGTGGGGGTCATTGGGTAACAAGCCGAAGCACTGTGCTCCCTTCCCAAGGGTGGCTGGGAATACTTTGTGCTGGGGGGACTGGGGAAGGCTTAAAACCCCCAAGCATATCCAGCTGTTACAATTAATGACATACATTTTGGAAGCGATATTAAATCTTGTAATTCAGGCCTGGATCTCTATTAGAGATCAGGGTGAGACCACGGTGGGGCAGCAGATTATCCCACAGCTGCTAGTGTGGGGTTCTTACATCTTCCTCTGCGGCATTGGGGTGCTGGCCCCATCACAGACATGCCCCAGAGCTATGCGGAGCTCAGGGCTGAATCAGTCTGGCAATGCCCCCAATGACTGGCTTCAGAAGGGAGGCACTGGAATGTCCTTCTCTCTGACACTGAAATAGCATTCATGGTGGAAGCACTGTTAAAGCAGTGAGGGGACCCACAGCCCTCTCCGGCTGGCCCTTTCCCAGAAAATCTGGGGAATAAGTGTCAGCATGTGGCCTCAAATAGGCAGCGGGGCCCCATCAAGGAAGGGCCTGTAGTACCAGAGGGAAGGAGAGCTGCTAGGCATACCCTGAGAGAGGAGTCATCTTGCTTGATCCTGTCAGAGGCTTGGAGGCCCCAAGATGCCTCCATTTGCAGGCCTGTCACCAAGGGCTTGCTTGATGAGCTAATGTGACTGAAGAGCATCGGGGCAGCCAGTTGCACCATGGGGGGCACTGGAGAGAAGAATGGGGGGGCAGGGGGAATGTGTCCCTCAAACTTTTACTCTTCTGTTGATGTTCCCCGATCACTGTGGAAGCAGAACGCACGTACCAACCCCCGGGCCTCACCACTTGCCTTTGACAGCATCATGCCTGGCACACTGCGGGTTGCTGGAGAAGGTGAGCTACAGCAACTGAGACTGCTGAGATCTTTGTATCCTCAGTGTTTGAAATGGCAGCAGGACCTAGTGGGTACAGCACTGGACTGGGATTTAGGAGACCTGCGTTTCATTCCTATGCCTGCCACTGACTTCCTAAGGGAACTTGGATAAGTCGCTTTCACTCTGTGCCTCTGTTTCCCCTCCCATTGCCCTTTGTCTGTCTTGTGTATTTAGCTGGCAAGTGCTTAGTGGGCAGGAATGTCTATTATGATGTGCATATACAGTGCCTAGCACAATGGGAACCGCCCTGCAGTATGGTAACACAAATTACATGACACAGCGCAAGGCATTCCTGTAGTGATGGGCCTGAGCCTCAAACCCAAAGCAACTGCCTGCAGGAGTTTAGCTCCAACCCACCCGCAGGCATAACACAATGCTGGCGACTTCGGAATCACTTCTGCACTACAGAAAGGGGACACCATAAACACATCCCTGAAGGAGCCATACCAGAGGCAGCAGCTCATTCCAAAGGAGCCAGCATTTGTTTGCACAGACACAAGCAAGCGCGTTGGTAATTGGCAATGATGGAGAAGGAAACAGGACAATTTAATGGGAGGGTTGTAAAATATTATATCCATTTAGAAGTTTCTCCCAGCGTGGCAAGGGCTCTCCAAGTCAGGGCTGCTCATAAAGCCAAGGGGATGGCAACAGAGGCACTCAGCATGGTGCCCCAGCCATGAAATCGACAAATACATCATTTTTTTTTTTATCAGTAAGAGGAGGAATCCTTACCCTACCTCACCCTGCACAAATATATTATTTATAGTTATTTCATTGCTGGAGGACGGGAACTCATACAGCCTCTCACCACAAAGGCTCCCCAAGCACTTTATAAAGGCTCATCCCTCCAAGGCCTGAATCGCAGGTGCCTCTGAAAGACAGTGTCCCCCTTCACAGTGGGGCACAGTAGCTGTTTAAATGTATGATCTGTTCCCAGTTGAAATCAATGGGAGCATTGTCATTGACTTTACTAGGAGCAGACTTCCAGTGTGTACATCACTATTAAACCATAGGGAGACAACGCAAAGGAATGCAAAGGAAACAACAGGAGGAGTTTTCTGGAGGCAGAATGCAATTACTCAAGTTGGAATTTCGCCAGGAGACTGGGACCAACACCCTTGTGCTTGTGATAAGCACCATGGGATGATGTTTTAATGAGAAATGGTCATCTGAGGGCTTTACATCTCAGCTGGCAAGTTCTCTTTCTCCTCACCACAACTACCTCCCATACATTGTACTGAGCTCATTAATTACAGGACCACAGTTCAGGCAGTCACTCAGACAATCCCATTTCCATTAACTGCTAAGGGATAACCTCTTGAAACTAAAAGAAGGATGAACCACACCTAGATCCAAACAAAAGGAAGCATTTCTTCACACAACTCACCGTCAACTGGTGGAACACTTTGACAGAGGCTGTTGTGAAGGCCAAAACTATAACAGGGTTAAAAAAAACAACTAGATAAGGTCAGGGAGGATAGGACCATCAATGGCTATTAGCCAGGATGGGTAGGGATGCAAAACCATGCTCTGAAGCGTCCCAAGCCTCTGTTTGCTAGAAGCTGAGAATGGGCAATGGGATGGATCACTTGATGATCACCTGTTCCATTCATTCCCTCTGAAGCACCTGGAATTGGCCACAGTCGGAAGACAGGATACTGGGCTAGATGGACCATTGGTCTCACCCAGTATGGCCATTGTTAGCAGGAGCGGTGCCAGAGTTTCTGGCGCCCTAGGCAGAATTCGGGGGGCAGCATTTTGTGCATTCCCCACGGGGCGTGCGGGAGCTTCTGATTCCACTCCCACCGCGCCGCCGAAGAAGGACCCTCTGCCAAAATGCCGCAGGCAATAGTGGCAGTCATTGAGCTGCTCAATTGCCTGCCGCTGTTTTCTGCGGCACGTCGGCAGAAGATCCTTCTTTGGCGGTGCAACGGAACTGGAACCGGAAGCTCCCGTGCACCCCGTGGGGAGCGCACAAAATGCCGCCCCCCGAATCCCGGCGCCCTAGGCAACTGCCTAGGGTCGCCTAATGGAAGCGCCAGCCCTGGTTGTTAGGCATGAAACCACAGATCCATGAATCTGGTGGCAGTTCAAAATTCAAACCCAAATCCAGTCTGAAATTTCACAAGTAGTGCCTGGACCCTTAATGGGGCCCAAACCAAAGTGCTAGATCTAAAGATACCCTGCAGACTTTAGGGGGTTTGAGACCTAGATCCAAGTGTTGTAGTGTTGGCCCCTACCTACTTTAAATGAGCATTTTACTCTGCTTAGATTCAAATACAACCCTGCATGTGACTAGCAGCTTCCTGTGACCCAGTCAGAGCAGGGCTGACCTTAGACCAATTGGGCCTGATTCTGATCCCACACAAGCATACCTCAGGAATGACTCTGTAGGACTGCAGGCCTGGCCCCCCAGCCCAGCAGGGGCTGACACCATTCCCTGAGCCTGGATGATTTTTCTCAGGGCTCAGTGTATTATTCAACCACAAACTCACTATTCCTCTAGCCAAAGTAGGATATGGGGCCTTTCCCTTTGCATCTCTTCCTCTGCTTCACTTGTTTCCCGCAGCTTTCTTCCAGATGAGCTTCCATCTGGAATAGGGACTACCTGACCCCTTCCCAACTGAGTCTGATAATCAAACAGGGCTGCCTGGCCCCAGGTCCTTTGGCCCTTAAAGGAGCAGAGTCCTCAGTTACAGATGCCATTGCGGTTACTGGAGTTAGGCCCAGGTCCTCAAAGGCGTTCAGGTGCCTAACTCCCATGGGAGTTAGGCGCCTGAATGCCTTTGAGGATCAGGCCTTGCCCCACAATTGAGTGACACCAGTGTCCTCTTGGCATCGGGATCCAGATTCGGGATCCAGGATCCTCCTGGCATCAGGACCCAGCGTTCTATCCATTAGCAATGCCTGCTTGGAAACAGGGAAGATTTATTCAGACCACCTGCAGGGGGCTCTCCCTTCCATGACCTGACCCAGGCTGACATTATTAAGGCCCCCTTTGCTGTCTGTTCCAGCTCAGCCTGGTTCCAGCTTGGCAGAAGTGGGGATGTGAACAGCATATGTCTGCCCGTCTCCAAGAATAGGCTTACAGATTGGAGGCATCTCCGCCACTCCACCCCCTCTCACAAACATATGGTCTGCATATGTCAGCCGCAGCTGAGGAGGCTAGCAGTGACTTCCCGAAGGTGTCCTTTGCTACTGATGCTAATATGCCAGCTTGGTCTGCTTCCTCCCGTTCCTGCTGTCCAGTAAATCTCCTGCATTCCCCCAAAGCACCAGCTAGCACTGGCCACTGCTCAGCAGCAGGCTATCAGACATGATGGAGCAGGAGAGTGATCTGGCATAACAAACCCTAGTCCTTCCTCTCTTGCCTTTCCTTCATCAGCCCTGATGCTTCTCCATTCCAGCCTCCCTTTGCCTCTCTGAGCCCCATGATCTCCTTCGCCCTCAGAACATGGCCCCACCCCACTGTCACCTTTCCCCTCTCATTCTCCCTGTACTGCAAACAACTCATTTCTTGTTATTACTGGGGAAGGACTCAGGCCTCAGAACTGGGACCTGGATTCCAACCGTCCGAGACCATCTTGTGAAGTCAGGCCTGGATCAGGGATTGGGTTCAGAACACCCCCAATGCTCTGTGGTTCGTGGATCAGGGGGCCTCAGGTCCCTCTCTTGTGAGTAACACTTTGCCTTGTCGTTCTTCAGCTAAATGGAAACTCAGCTCCCTCCTTTGTCCCCTTAGCCCTGATAGCACCAAAGGGTCAGTAGCTCTTTTCTGGGGAGGGGGGATTGGGAGACAGAGAGAGAAAAACAGAGTTATGATTCTCACTCTTCCTCTAGAGCTGCATAAGGCCAGCACAGGTGGAAAATGATGGGGGTGGGTGTATAAGGCAAGAGGATGGCAGCAAGACCAATACTTTGTTGACTGTTGCAGTGCTGGTCTCTGTCAAGGGCCAGGCAGTCCTGGATCAAGGCTGACCATGCTGCAGTTCTACCAGAAACGATGAAGCCCAGTCATGTGTTCCTGAGGTAGGGGTAAGGTATAAGACTGGGGGCTCTATGACAAATGTGGTGCCCTGGATCAACTAATCCATTCAGTTCCCCACTTCACTCTGCCACTGTGCCACAGCCACACTAATGAATTCATTCAGCGTAACCCTTTAATCTCTCTCACAGCCAATCACATTCTGGTCTGATAAAAGGTGCATGTTTAATCATTCCACTCCGTAGGTCCAATCTGGAGCAGCACCTCACTGAGACCCTTTTTGCTTCCTGAGCCACGTATTGCAATGTTATTAAAAATAAGGAAGGCTTTGAAGTTCACACGATTTAAATGTGCCTTAGAATAGGGAATCAAAGGGCAAGCTCAGCACAGCTCTGACTAGCATTTCTGAGCACTTGGACGTCACGTTTCTTTCCTTCTGGCCACCTGAGGGTCCAATGTCAATACTGCTTTAACAGCCAGAGGAATGCCTTTACTAATATTTAAGCAAGCCTTTAATGCATAGAGAATGCAGGTGGCATTTCTGATTGTCATGCCAATGTCAAAGCAGGCTGGGACTGGTTTACAGTCTCTGACGTCGGCTTCCCCTCAGAACCCCCAGAGTCACAAACGCTGACACTTCCCAGCAATTCTGAACTGCAGACACTGTCCAGTGCCCGCATCATAAATCAGCGTAGCAATGCTGACATCAACGGAGCCAGACTGATTTGCACAAGCTGAGGATCTGGCCCTCAGTTCTTATTCAGTGGTGCAAATAGCTTATTTTGTGATTTATTAAGCCCGTGGTTGATTAACTTTGCCCACAAGGGATGAGGATAAGCTATTGGATTTGCAGATATTTTAAGGCCTGAAGTTGTAATTTTTGTCAAAAGCCCTTATGGCCCAATCCAAAGCTCACTGGCAGATGCTTTTTTATCTGGAATATAAATCAAATCAAAATAAATTCACATCACAAACAATTTCAAAACCCAGCAATTTCAAAACATTAGTGCGGCCTCCGTCTTTTTTTGTCTAGTGCAAGTCACAACAGCATGACATTTACATTCCAACCTCACAATCCGATGCTGACAACTCAGGGTTGTCATAAACAGATAGCTAAGGGTTAATGTTCTTTTACCTGTAAAGGCTTAACAAAGGGAACCAAACACCTGACCAGAGGACCAATCAGAAAACAAGATTTTTCAAATGTCAAGGGAGGGAAATTTTTGGGTGAGTGTTCTTTGTCTTGGTTCAGTGGCCCTCTCGGCTCTGAGAGTGATCTCTCTATCTCCAGGCTTTCTAATCTTCTGTTTCCAAGTTGTAAGTACAAGGATAGTAAGACAATAGGTTTATATATTTTTTTTTTTTGTATTTACATGTGTGTAGTTGCTGGAATGTTTTAAATTGTATTCTTTTTGGATAAGGCTGTTTATTCATTTTTTCTTTTAAGCAATTGACCCTGTATATTGTCACCTTGATACAGAGACCATTTTTATGTTTTTTTCTTTATTTTTATATAAAGCTTTCTTTTTAAGACCTGTTTGAGTTTTTTCACTGGTTAAGACTAAGGAACAAAGGGAGAGGGAAAATCTCTTTGTGTTAGATTTACTAAGCCTGACTTTGCATACTCTCTGGGTGAGGGGAGAGAGAGATTTGATCTCTCGGTACTTGTGTTTCAAGGACTTGAAGCCGGGAATATCCTAGAGTACCCAGGGCGGGGAAATCTGGGAGGAGGTAAAGAGGGGGAAGGGAAGTGGGTTATTTCCCTTTGTGGTGAGACTCAGGGCATCTGAGTCTTGGGGTCCCCCAGGGAAGGTTTTGGGGAGACCAGAGTGAGCCAGACACTGAAATTTTCTGGCTGGTGGCAGCGATATCAGATCCAAGCTGGTAATTAAGTTTGGAGGTTTCATGCTAGCTTCTCATGTTCTGAACTCTTAAGGTTCAGATCTGAGTAGGAAAGTTCTGACATGAGTGGCAGCGGTGTGGACAGATAAGAATCTAGAAGCCAGTAGGAATATTATTTTCTTTTTCTCTGCTAGGGCTTTTAAGCAGAGAGAAAGGGTTTGGTTTTAAAAGGAGCCAGAGAGAAATTTTTTTGCTGTTCTCTCGTTGCAGTTTGGCTTGCATATTAAGCAAGGAACTATTAAGGTTGACAATGGGGCTTTTGTTAAACTATAGCACTCCGATTGAGAGTCAAGTACCCAGCACAACACACATGCAAATAAAGTGGTTTTTCTGGTTTACTTTACATTTAAAAGATTAGCTAGAGGAAGAAAAAAAAAGGCCCTGTTGCTAGGCAAACCCCAGGAAACAACAGAGAGCCAGCAGTTCAAACAATAAACACCAGAGGGCACCCCAACACAAGAAAACAGGAACCATGACTTCCAAGGCAAAAATGGAGGCAGAGAGACAAATCAAAGAAGCAGACCACAGGACAAATGGGAAAAAGAGGTGGAGCTGAAAGAAAGGGAAGAAAACATCAAACTGGCAGTCCATAAAAGAGAACAAGAAGCCAAAGATGCAGCCCACCAACGAGAACTGGAAAAACAACAAAAACAGAGTGAAGAGAGGGAAAAAGAGAGAAAGCATGAAATGGACTTGGCGCGGGCCAGGCAGGATGCTCCAGCCAATCCTAACAACCCTGCGCCAATGATTGTTCCACATCACAAGAAATTTCCCACCTACAAGGCAAGTGATGACACTGAGACCTTCTTAGAAAATTTTGAAAGGACCTGTCTTGGGTACAGCATCCCTGAAGACCAGTACATGGTAGAGCTGAGGTCACAGCTCAGTGGACCCTTAGCAGAGGTGGCGGCTGAAATGCCAAAGGACAGAATGAACGATTATAAACTGTTTCAAACCAAGGCCAGATTCAGAATGGGGATAACCCCAGATCATGCCCGTCGGCGTTTCAGAACCCAAAAGTGGAAACCAGATGTGTCATTTCCCAGACACGCCTACTACGTTGGGAAAAATTATGAGGCCTGGATATCAGGAACTAATGTTAAATCCTTGGACGAACTCCACCTCCTCATAAAAATGGAGCAGTTCTTGGATGGTGTTCCTGAGGACATAACACGGTACATACAAGATGGAAAACCCAAAAATCTCACCGAGGTGGGGGAGATTGGAGCCAAATGAATGGAAGTGGCAGAAAGCTACTGTCAAGGGGAATGAATACCCCAAGAGGCACACCAACAATAAACCCTACAACCGAGGGCAACCCAAGACCCCTCCTACAACCCAAGGAAAGCCACAGACACCCTATTCTTCCACCTCACCAGTCTCCAGTAACTCACCTCGACCCAGTGACTAGTCAGCTGGAAGATGCTTCAAGTGTAATGAACTGGGACATATCAAGACCAACTGCCCAAAGAACCCCAACTGAGTGCAGTTCATTACACCACCATCACACCAAAGATCCCCAGGCCCAGATGCCTCTCAAATACCCTTGGAGCGAAGGGAAAATTTGAGAATGGGCGGAAAGAAGGTTACTGCGTGGAGAGACATGAGGGCACAAGTGTCAGCTATCCACCAATCCTTCGTCGACCCCAAATTCATCAACCCAAGGACCAAGTGACAATTTACCCCTTCATGTCACAAGCTGTAGACTTGCCTATAGCTGAACTGCCTGTCCAGTACAAAGGCTGGTCAGGAAGGTGGACTTTTGCAGTCTATGACAATTATTCCATCCCCATGCTACTGGGGGAAGATTTGGCCAACCAAGTGAAGCGGGCCAAGAGAGTGGGAATGGTTACACGTAGCCAAACCAGGCAAGCTTCCAGACCTATTCCTGTTCCTGAGCCATCCACAGGAAACCCGTCTGTGCTACCAGAGACCCAGACAGAGGTAGTGGACCCGGATTCCCTGCCAACAACGGAAACAGCCACAGCACCTCCAGTCCCAGGCCCGGAACTGGAACAGCCCCCAAAACCAGCACCAGCGCCAGCAATCGCAACCACATCTTCAACCTCACCGCCAGAAGGCGCCAGCGAGCCAGAACTGGCAGAAGCAACAGACAACCATACCTGAAGAGGCTCAGCCAGAGCCTGAAATACCCTCAGGTGCACCACCGGAGAGCGGTTCACCAGCAACAGAAACAACCCCATCACCTACATCGCTTCCAGAGGGACCAAGCCCAAGTTCACAGTCTGAGGAAGAACTGGTGTCCCCAGCCACAAGGGAACAGTTCCAGACTGAGCAGGAAGCGGATGACAGCCTTCAAAAAGCTTGGGCGGTGGCACGGAGCACCCCACCGCCTCTCAGCTCTGCTCACCGATCCTGGTTTGTGATAGACCAAGGACTTTTATACAAGGAAATTCTTTCTGGTGGACACCGGGAAGAATGACAGCCGCAAAAACAGTTGGTGGTTCCAACAATGTACCGGGGAAAGCTCTTATGCTTAGCCCATGATCATCCCAGTGGACATGCTGGGGTGAACAGAACCAAAGCAGACTGGGGAAGTCCTTCCACTGGGAGGGGATGGGCAAAGACGTTGCCAAGTATGTCCGGTCTTGTGAGGTATGCCAAAGAGTGGGAAAGCCCCAAGACCAGGTCAAGGCCCCTCTCCAACACCCTCCATAATTGAGGTCCCATTTCAGCGAGTAGCTGTGGATATTCTGGGTCCTTTTCCAAGAGGGACACCCAGAGGGAAGCAGTACGTACTGACTTTCGTGGACTTTGCTACCCGATGGCCGGAAGCAGTAGCTCTAGGCAACACCAGGGCTAAAGCTGTGTGCCAAGCCCTAACTGACATTTTTGCCAGGGTAGGTTGGCCCTCCGACATCCTTACAGATTCAGGATCTAATTTCCTGGCAGGGACCATGAAAGAACTGTGGGAAACTCATGGGGTGATTGACAAGGGTGTAACATTCCCAGGGCAGGAAAGGCAGTGCCAGTGTGTTGTGACACAACATCACATATCACAACAAGTTATTCTGGGACCCTCTGACCTCCTGAAAGGATGTGAAATCATCCCAGCTGACCTGGGACAATCCTGGAGGTGTTAGGATGGCTGGCAGCTCTTGCTGGGTTGTTGCTCTTTTATTCCCAAATACCCTCATTGGACACCCTTTGAGAGATCAGTCTCTTTCCCTTTCTCCTTCTCAAATCTCACTCCTCTTCTTGCAGCATCTGCACTCAGGGTACCCGTCAAAGCTGGCCTCCCAAGTCACTAGGCTTTGGTCTAAGAGCTTGATTCTTTGACCCAATGAGGCAATTTCTCTTGGCTATGGGTACAAAACTGTCCAACATATGTCATAGTGGAGCAGTTGCCTTGAGTAAAACCAGCAACAAATTGCCAGTAGTTAATATTTAGGGTAGGGGAAATTTAGGAAGATGGAGGGGAAAGATGGTCTGCTCCAGGCTCCTATGCATGGGAATTTCACCCTTCTTCCTCAGCATGCTGTTCCAAACAGCCCCATTTGGTCCTGAAGATTGTTACTCACCAGTCTACCCTAATCCTCACTCCCAGCTGCCCCTTTTAACAACCAAAGCACATCAGGTAGTCCACTCGCATACTTCTCCTGAAGGCATTTCCCTGGGGAGCAGAAGAAAACTCTGCTATGCCTTCTCTCAAGCATCGTGGGCCAGATATTGAGGCCACACAAATCAGCCTCTTTCCATCAACAGCAATGGATTGCTAAGTGTTAATGGGATGGGAATAGCCCCAGGGTGAAAGGAAAATACAGCTCTTACGGGTATGGATCCCATTCTGTTCCCCCCACCCCCCAAGAAGCCCCTAATCCCGTGGTTCAGACCGCAGGGTGAACAGCTAAGTTTAAACTGTTCTCATGCAGGCAGCAGGCTACCTGGAGAGGCTTCTCCCTCAGCCAGTCCCCCTGCTCCCTGCTCCGAGCTAGAGGGGAGCTGCTGTAGCCCCTGCTGAACGGGAGGGTCGGGGGGATGCGGAGCCTAGCTGCGTCAGGCCGCGCGGCTGGAGGAGGAGAGGGAGAGAAACAGCAAACAAATGTGACAGTGAGTTTTCCCTTTCCAAGCTTTTTTTATTAGCTTTGAGTTTGAACTTTTTGGTTATGCAGCCAAAAAGAAGTGAAAGTAAGCCACTACTCAGTGCTCCACTTATTTGCTGGTACACTACTCCACCTTTTCTTACCGGTACTCCGTACCGGCTTACTTTCACCTCTGATTTATAGCCCAGACGACTTGAGGGGTCCCACAGACTAGGGGGTCAGGTCTTCCCAAGGCAGTTGCCTCTCACTGGAACCACGGAACTCTCAGCCTCAAGTGCAAAGGTCACTTGTGTGGGAAGCACAGCTTCCTCCACGACTGACCTGTGAACCTGGAACAGGTCAGGATGACCATTCACCTCAGTGCCTTGAGAACATTCTGCAAAACCCGCCTTGCCCCAGCCTGCCCATAGCAACACTATGTTAGAAATAAAGCACTGCAAAGTAGACAAAGGCCAGTCCACAGAGCCTGGAAAGAGAAATAGACCTTTACATGTATGTTATAATTTTGGGATGTGCACAGATACCATGTTCATGGGATTGTCCTATTAAAACAGACTGCTCTATTGTATATTTTATTAGGTCAAATTAAGAGAATGTCATATCAATTCAATTTCAGTTTTACTCCATCTCTATAGAAAACTTGTTCTGAATTGCAAAATTATGGGGTCTAAATTAGCTGTTACCACTCACGAATTTAGGGAATCATTAGGAAAGGAATAGATAAAAAGACAGAAAATATCATATTGCCTCTATGTAAATCCATGATAAACCCACATCTTGAATATTGCATGTAGATGTGGCTGCCCCATCTCAAAAATATATATATTGGAATTGGAAAAGGTTAAGAGAAGGGCAACAAAAATGGTTAGGGGTATGGAACGGCTTCCGTATGAGGAGAGGTTAATAAGACTGGGGGCTTTTCAGCTTGGAAAAGAGACAACTAAGGGGGATATGATGGAGGTCTATAAAATCATGACTGTTGTGGAGTAAGTAAATAAGAAAGTGTTATTTACTCCTTCTCATAACACAAGAACTAGGTGTCACCCAATGAAATTAATAGGCAGCAGATTTAAAACAAACAAAAGGAAGTATTTCTTCACACAATGCACAGTCAGTCTGTGGCACTCTTTATTGTGAAGGCCAAGACTATAACAGGGTTCAAAAAAGAACTAGATAAGTTCATGGAGGATAGGTCCATCAATGGCTATTAGACAAGATGGACAGGTATGGTTTCCCTAGCCCAGGGTTTCTCAAACAGGTGTCACCGCTTGTGTAGGGAAAGACCCTGGCAGGCCGGGCCAGGGTGTTTACCTGTCCTGTGTGCAGGTCTGGCCGATCGCAGCTCCCACTGGCCGCGGATTGTTGCTCTGGGCCCCTGGGAGCTGCTGGAAGCGGCCAGTGGGAGCCGCGATCGGCCGGACCTGCAGACAGGGCAAGTAAACACACCGGCTCGGCCCACCTGGGGCTTTCCCTATACAAGCGGCAACCCCTGTTTGAGAAACCCTGCCCTAGCCTTTGTTTGCCAGAAGCTGGGAATGGGTGACAGAGAATGGATCACTTGATGATTACCTGTTCTGTTCATTCCCTCTGAAGCACCTGGCATTAGCCACTGTCAGAAGACAGGGTACTGGGCTAGATGGACCTTTGGTCTGACCCAATATGGCTGTTTTTATGTTCTTATGTAAGAGAGTATCCGGGGCCAAAAGCAAAGAGTGAGGAATGGGGCCAGTGAGAAGCTTTTGGTAGGGGGAGCCTCAGAAAAGTTTATCCAAGTTTTAGATGATAATCCAAACTTTCTGGAGGCTTCTCCAAGGAAAGATCTTGGCCCAATACCCGTTGGAGTCCAGGGAGTCTTTCCATTGTCATCAACAGGCACTGGAACAGGCCACAAACCTTTAGAAATTCTCCACCACAGTTCCATGGAGAGACAAGTGTTCATACATTCCAAGAAGTAACAGTGCTGTTTTAGTGTGACTTGGTGATGGGAGAACCTCATCAAGTTCTGAGGGTCTGTGAGATGAGCCTGGCCTTTCCTCTGACCCTGGGCCTGTGCTCTGAGAGAAACATGCCAGGAGAGCACGCCGATGAAGGAAACAATCCTCACTCACAACTTGTGTTTCAAGGCTGTTTAACTCCTGTAGTTGGGCCACACAGCAGGACATGGAGGGATAAATGGACGCAGCTCACTGCTTCCCCCCAAGGTGAGGTGTAGTCTTCGTGGATCTATGCACTGTGCACTTCCACTAGCCATGCTGCCAGTACAGCCATCCATGCCCTATGCACCGCTGTACACATCACCACCTAGGAAGCCTCTCCCACAGCTTGCAGGGGAGCCTTTGTGCAGGATCTCCATGCTCTGATCTACTAGCCCAGTCAGAACCCTGCCTCTTTGGTGCAAACTCATCGGGCCCACTTATATAGGAGCCTCATGTATGTAGTTTTAAATAAATATACCATTCAGGTTTCCCCTGGGAGGGACCCACACAAGGGCCTGTTGGGCAGGTACCAGCCAGGAAAGAAACTTATCGCAGTAGAAAAGTGCTAGCCTGTTACCTTTGGGGCCCTCTTTCAGACCCTTCCATCTCCCAGATCCTAAAGCAGAGATCATAACTAACCCTCCACTCCCCCTCCAGTTTCTGTCTATTGTGACACCAAACCCAGCTTGTTTGCACTCAGCTCCTAAAAGCCAGCCGGAATAGAATCAGATACTGTCTCTTTAAATCATCTATTCCCTTCGCTGCCAGGGAAGGCCTGTGAATGAAAATACAGAGCAACATATGGCACATCTGGATGAGCAATAAACAAAGTTTTCTCCTTTTCATTAAGTTGCCACCAGACAAACTCAAGATGGGCACAGGCTGCAGAGAGACCTAATTTTGCTGTAACTGGATAACCACCTTGGGATCCCACAGTTGGAGAGTAGCTCACCAGAGGATGCTTCCAATATCTGATCAGCATCAGACCCTAGAATTCAATGAATATGCTGCAGCTGGGACACGGAGGAGAGGAGACAGATGTGTGTGTTCCAATCCTACGTTCTCAGCTGAGCTGGAGGGCCCTTTATGAGCCCAGAGTTCCTCATCTGCAGCTACTGGAATGGAGAGGATCTCTCAGTAGTCTGGGTGTGAGCCTAAATTTATGCAGCTTCTACCTAGAGAGCAAATTACATGAAAAATGCAGGGAAAGAGAGCTACTGAACACATAGTATGGCCCACTCACCAAAGAGTCTCTGGAAGATGTCTCCAGAACACCCTGTTACTGCACATAACTATCTGACCAGTGTGTCCTGCAAAATGCAGCTTCTCTAACGACAGCATGGCCAAAACTCTCTCAGGATCCAGTTCCATTCCTCAGCAACCTAGATGATCCAGCAAAAGGGAGTGTCTAGGAAGCTATGCACTTGGAAATGCCAAGCCATCTAGAAAGAGGGCATGGGTGTAAGGTTCTGCTCCTACATCCCTACCCAGAACAGAGTTCCTGCACATAGATCCCCGTTGAAAGGTGATCCATCAAATTCCAAAGCCCTCAGCCTAGGAATTACACCATATGAAGCCTTTAGCCTTTAACATGCAACTCGGTAGCAGTGATGAGGACAGCGGGGATGGAATAATCCATCTTCAGTGCCTACTTTCCTCCATAACAAAGCAAATGACCTATGCAAAATAGACAACTCCCCCCAGCCCTTTTGTCCAACACAAGTCTACCGGTGAATTTTGGATCTGTCTGATTCATGGATTTTCTGTAATCTAGTTTGAATCCTTCAAGCACATCACCTATGGAGACAGTTAACTGTTTTCAACTCTGTGCATGAAAATTATCTGTCATTTTGCACCTATCAAGATCTTTGTCCTGGTGAATTTATCCTGAGCAAACACCTGAGGGTAATGTATCCCCCATAGCACAGCTGATAAGAGAGGATGAGCAACTGTGTCATTGCATTGGTACCCTACTCGCATATAGACTCCGTGACTCTTGAGCAAAAGGAGGAAAGAACACAGTTTCTCAACAGCGTAATTGGGAAGCCTCCTTTGCAATTTGGTCCCATGGGGCAAAGACAGGAGATGCTGTGCTGGTAAAAAAACAAAAACAAAAAAAAAGAGAGAGTATGGATGACTTCTTTTGGATGGGTTTCCATAGGAGGAAAGATCGCCTCCTGCTTAAGGTGCCAGGAGTTCTGGATTTAGCTCCTATCTCCACCACAGACACTCTCTATAACCCTGAGTAAATCACTCAGTCCCCTCAGATTCCTAGCTATAAAATAGGAAGGATAGTATTCCCACACTGTGAGCTCCCTGGGGCAGGGCCTCTCTCTTCCTCTGTGAGTGTAGTGCCTGGCACAAGGCAGGTCACTGATCTCAGTAGGGGCTACCATCGTAACCATGGTGCCTTTGCTTTCAGTCCATGTGTTCCTTTGAGAATTCAAAGCCATTGAGATTCAAAGCCAAACTGTAGCCAAACCACCCTGTTTCGCCTGTTCCTGCAGTGATACCATTCCAAATGGCAACCCACCACCGTCAGCTGCCCCAGGTCACCTTGAAACTGGACCCACACCAAAACTGGGTTTGTGGGGCAGGGGAAAGAGTGGCTTTTGCAGGGGGGCGGGGGCCGGCTGTGGGGGAGAGGAGGAAAGTTGGCCTGTTTCTCAGCTGCAGGAGATCTCTCCAAACAGCTTTACTGAGCTTTTGTGAGCAGGGACTGAGGTTAACCAGTGCATCAAACCTCAAATGCCAGGATCCACTGAAGTGCTTGCAAGGTTGGATGCAAGCATCCCACACCATTGTAGTCTGGGCCTCTTGCAACAGGCTGTCCCATGGCCATGCAGTGCTGTTGGATCAGGATGCTGCAAATGCCAAGCTGTCACAGAACAATAATATTCCTCAGCCCATGCCACAAGCCTGAAGCTGTGGATTTGCTTGGGGTCTCAGCTAGTCTGATGGGACATGCCCATGCAGCAACTCTGTCCCACTCCCCACCTGCAGACCTTTACCTATCTATCCTACGTAACTGCTGTCCATGCAGGTGAAAGTTAAAATAAGTCAAGCCAGGCCTTTGATGCTCTGCAGCATTACCAGAATCCCAGCTGTATCCAGCCAGGAGACGGTTAAGAAGGAAGCTAGCAGGACTAGGAAAGAAAGGAAACCAATGTGGCTTTAAGGAGAGCCACCTCTCTCCATGGACCTAGCAATAGTTGTTTTGCCTGCTGCCTTTGGTTGTGCTGTCACGGGAACCAGAAACTAAGCAGCCAATTCTGCTCCTCGGCTGTGTGTTTACACACACACACACACCCTCCTTCCACAAACCCACCACAACAGCGAGCAAACCGAGACACACTCCCGCTGCTGAGGACTACAAGGAGCTTACAACCTCTGTCTCTCCAAATCTCCCAGCTCTCTCCCGCGCGTGGCACACAAACACACACTCACACATCCCTCCCTGGCTGGGAGTCAGACCCGCACCAGCCAAGCAATCACACCAGGTAGCCCCATCCCGGGCCTGCTAGCTCCCTGCTGCCCAGAGACTCACCCGCGGTGCCCGGCTGTCCTGCCAGGATCCCCGCTCGCGCTGGCCCCGGGGACCAGCCCCCAGGAGCAGGTGCGCCCCGCGTGTCGGTAGCTCCTGACTCGGTCTCCGCCGAAGAGCCTGGCTGGGGGATCACGGAGCCCCGGCTGGAAGGGGCAGCTCGCGGCAGCCCTGCCCCTGGCAGTGCCTGCTGGGCAGCAGCGGGACAGACGCGCCCGGATCCGAGCGACCCCGGGGCTGGGGCGAGCTCGCAGCGCCGCGGTCTGGCTCTGCGCTCCCCGGGCAGGGCGGGGAGACGCGCCCTACTGCTCCTTCCCGGCGCTGCGGGTGGAGCGCTCCCGCGGCCGCCTGGGCGAGCTCATCCCCTCCCCGAGCGCCAGGTGCCCGCCCGCCCGCTGGCTCGGGTGCCGGGGCACGTCCAGCCGCAGCCGATCTCCGCAGCGCTCCTCACGCGTCCTTCGCCTGGGCTCGCTCTGGCTCCCGCCGCCCGCTCCACGCGCCGCCCGCAGCCGCCTCACACTCCCCGCATGACATCAGAGGCTGCTGCCTTGGCGAGCTGCGCCCCAGCCCCCGGGGGGAGAGGCGGGAACGGAGCCGTTGGCCGCGGGGCGCTCTCCGAGGTTCGGGGACAAATCCTGCAGCTGAGAGGCGGTGCCAAGGCGCCTTGGCCAGCCCGGCTGCACAGAGATCGCGCCCACCCACTTCCACTCAGCACCGTCCTCTGGCGGGGGGCGGCAGGTGGCTCTGCCGCGCCCTCCCCGCTGCTCCTTGCCACAGCGGGCGCGGTTGTTCTCCCCAGCTGCGCTCTGGCGCCCTCCGCCCCTGCGGGGAGTGCTGCTGGGCGAGTCACACTTACCGGGGCTGGCTGAACTCGGGGGGCTTCCGCATTTCCTCGCTTACTAGAGGAGCCCAGGGGTAGCCACAGTCAATACACGTGTCCCTTCAGCTCTGGAGGCCTGGCCTCCAATTGGAATCGAGTCATCAGTGCCACGAGATTGAATGGTCTCAGCCAAGTCCTTATGGACGATGGGCGCCCAGCACAGAACCAACACGCACTGCTGGATGCACAGCAGCAGTCTGTTCTTTGAGGAGGCTGGGAGCCCTGGTCGCACAGGAGGGGCACATCAGAAATGAGGGGCACTGGACAGCCAGCAGGAAGCATGGGGAGAGATGGAGGAGGCTTTTCCACAAATAAGGACTGAGGGACAGTGGCAATCAGAGGTTGAATGAAAGACGGAACAGAGAAGAGGGTGTGTGGGTAAGATGGTGGGAAGGGGGTGCACACACTCTGCCTGCCCATGTCATGCTTGGCTTTACCCACTGCAACCTGTCCCTCACTACCATGAACTAGATCAACCACAAAGTGGTTTTAAAAGACTTCCCTCCTCCCAGACCCAAGCCCTTTCAGGAATCTAGGATGAACCCCTGGCCTCATTGAATCCAATGGCAAAACTCCCTTGACTTCAGTTGAGCCAGGATTTCATCCCTAGCATTTTGGAGTTCCTTATGTCTGACTGGGCTTTGGAATAGACCAAACCCATGAAGGAGCAAGACACACAAAAAGAGCAGGGCAAGGAAGTTTTACCAGCATAGAAACACTCTTTATGGTAATGCAGATGAATAACCATCCTCATCTTTATGTAGCACCTTTCCCTGAAAGATCCTGAGGCATACTTCTGACAGCCTTATGTCTCATTGGCCAGGCAACATTTCCCCCCAGCACAGGATCTCCTCGCAGCATGTCCAGGAACAAGGTGTCACCTCTGCAATAATGGTGATGGTAGCTGTGTAGGGAGGGGAGCATTACACCAGTCCCCCCCACCCCCAAGATTACTCAGCTTTTAAAGAATGGTTTTGTACATGTGACTTCTAGGCCAGTGTTGCGGGGATGCAGTTGCATCTCTGAACACTAACAGTCTGTCCACACCCCAGGGAGAGAGAGATGGGGAACATGATACAACACAGCACCAGAAATAGTGGTGCCAGCCTAATGGCTTGCTACCCTCAAGCCCTGAGCTCAGTCCTAAACTGCCCAGCACCAGGCAGGCCGGGGGAGTAAGTTTCTTGCGCCACTCATTGGTGTCCCCCTCCGACTGATGTTTCTCAGACAGGCTTTGAAAGGAACTGTGCCAGCCCCAGCTCATCCGGCTTCACTGCCACTAGGAGGCTGCTTCTGTTTGTCCCACTACATGACAAACTCATGTCATGTCATAAGCACACTGGTGCAACATCATTGGTGGAATGCTGTAATAGGCCCATGCACTGCGGCCAACAGACACAATCACTAGGTAAGTTGCTGGGACTGGTACTCTATCTAGCCTCTCCGTTCCAAAAGCCCAGGCTTCTCGCTTCAGCTAGACAATCTCCCTTCACTGTCACTAGTAAGGGGTCCCTTATCCTTTCTACAGGCCCGACCGCTGGAGGGCACCATAATGGCTCTCTTACAAACAGATATAGGGACATAACAAACACACTCACACAAAGTACATGACAACCCAATATCATGGCTGCAATGTCACAAGATGACCAAATTGTGCACGGTTCTGTTCCCAAGATCTATTATAATCCCATAGGCTAGTCTTGCCCTGTGGAAAGGAGGAGGAAAATGAGATCGGTGGCAAACCCAGGTCGTCATTTTGACACTGGCTTCTTTTTAAGGGAAAGTGCTAGGGTAAGCAGGCAATCTCCCCTCCCCCAAAAATGCATAAAAATATCATAAAACACTTGTTCATCCCAAAACCATACACATGCTTACTCTAGAACGAGTCAGATGCTTGATTGTTTAGACAGAACTTGAGATCTGTTCACACATCTACGTTATTTCTCTGTGCTTTTCCAAAATGAAATAATGTATTTCTCTCGGTTTATAAGATTTCTCCACTTTTTCTATTGTATAGAACTGAGAAAGACAATGACAATATAATAGTGGCCTCATATTATTAATTATTATTATTTGCATTACAATAGCACCTGGAGATTTCAATTGAAACTGGAGTCTCATTGTGCTATGCATTGTACCTATATTTTAGTATGAGAAAGAATTTATAGTCTATGTAGCCAAGACAGCCAAAGGTGGGAGAGGAAACAGATGCTGTGATTTGCCCAGTGTCACACGTTACTGGCAGAGCCCCCTGCGTCCCCATCTATTCTCCCATCCACTGGATGGCACTGCTTTTCTGACCTTTCCCTCCTTTCATCCCAAATATAGGGCCTCATCCAAAGCACATTGAAATCAATGGGAGTCTTTCCATTGACTTTAATTGGTTTGGATCAGGCCCCTAATTATTCACATTCAATCATCATTTGAGGTTCTGTGCCCTGGGATTACTCACCTGGTAAAATAACCCTAAAACAACTCATGTAATATCTTTTACTTCCAACTCAATTGATTATACCAACAAGCCTTCCCCAAGTCCACTCTAGCAGCATGCAGAAAGCAACCTTCTCCTGAATCTGATTTACTGTTTCAAGATGATTGGTGGCCGAGAAATTACTTCTGGATCAATCGCACCTGCACTGGCAGCTTATTAAAGCCCTGATGGGTTCTTTGCCAGCACTTTTGGGATGATGCTATAAAATATAGGGGATTCAGGATGATTGAATACATGTTTATGATCAATAATGAGGTATGCCAAGGCAACAGCAGGGAACAAGGGATAGTTCTGCAATGGCTGAGGGGCTTTACGCACAGCTCTGGAGTAGCGAGAGCCCAACAGCTACAGTGGGTTATTATGGAGCTTCTTAGCCAGACGCGTCCTCAGGACTCACTACATCACTGCAAGGGGAGGTGGTAGCAGCACGGGAACTTCCATGCCAGCTCTATGCCACACCACAGGGCCCTAGAGATCCTCCTATGGGGAATCAGCTGTCTTGAGACCCTTTTTGCACTAGCAGAGAAGCATAAAATGTCTGAATGTTTCAGAAGACACATTCTCATACCTTATGCTTTTAGGCTTCTGCTGATGGCCAAAGAAGTCAGGGAGAAAAGCAGGCCCCTCACACATGTATAGCATTGCACAGTTCCCTGGGTACATTGTGGGGCAATTTTATACTGCCCATGCTCTGAAGCTTAAGCAGAAGGACTGTGGGGTTTATGGACCAATGGAATATTGATTTGGGGTGTCTCAATGCAGACAATGCTGGCCACCTGCTGAGTGGCGCAGCTGCCATGGCTGGGTAAGAATATTGGGGGAGGCTTCAGGAGCAGGACAAATCTGTGGCAGGTGGCAGCTCAGGACAGAATCTCATCGCTGCAGTGTTCTTGTTATGTAATAACTGAATCAAAGCCATTTAACTGTCAGATACAAACTGGCTGTGCCTTAAGGCAAAATGCCTACCCTCAAAATCTGGGTGTCTCATCTTAGACTCCTCAGCATTAGACCTATACCCTGATGTTGCACTGACTCTCAAATAGGGAAACTTAGTTCCGCTTGCCTGTGTTCCATTTAGGAGAACTTAGCATTCTCTCTGTTCCTTCCTGAGCACAGGGGACTCACTGTGCACCTCTGGCTTTGGCCCCTCTCCTCTGTGAATCAGAGACACTTCAGTCTGGTGCAACACCAGTGTTCTTAATTCCTTATCAATTTCCCACCACCAGTTTCCAACTATATACAGGCTTTACAACTGCTTGGCCTACCACAGGCCTGGCCAGCAACAGAGTAGGTAGCTCCTATGCCCACAGAGCCTGACCACCTGCAACTAGAGTAATCCTTACTTCCTCTTCCTTCCTTCCAGGCTTATAGCCCCTCCTAATGAGGCTGGCAGGTGTTATCAGCAGTTATCAGGCAAACATAGGGTGGTTCACCCAGCCCCAATCCATTCTCCCTGATTGGGGCTGGAGTGGTAGGAGCTGATTAAGGGCTTCTTCAGCAGTACCCTGCCACCCCCTGTTCCCACAGAGCCCTGTGCTCTCTCTCCCCCCAGCATGTTCAGGAGCTGTTCAGTTACCACCTTGCTCCACTGCACTGCACCTTTTAATGGTGTATTCCACTTGCATGACACTGAAGCCGGGCAGAGGGGGCCTGCCACACTTCTCTTGTGATTCAATGCCAGCGTTGCAGCATGCCCAAGGAGCTGTTACCTCCCCGTTTGCCCTTCATTTTTGGAACCACTTGGCAAGTTTGTTTCAACCTCCTGTTCTCTCTCAGCTAATGAGAATATTTGAGATAGCTTTCTGGCAGCACATTTGCCTTCCTCCCCTCCATACAGGGGATGGCTCATGAAGTGGTGTCCCTGGAGAGTCACTCAGACAGCAGGGTGGAACAACACTGCTCTGTATGAATTCTGACTCCCCCTGCCTCTGCACTGCTGTGCCGGGAAGAGGAAAGGCACCTGGGATCCTTCCCTCCTGCAAAATCAAGGAGGGAGGCCTGTTCCTGATAATGAAACTACCCACCCCTACTTTGCAGGGACCATTGATTTGTTGTGTGTCTGTCCAGCTCCCAGCACAATGGCACCCTCTCTGAGGCCTGCAGTAATACAAATAATAATTAATGCTAATGCTATTGCCAAGGAGTGTGTGGGCATGGCCCTGAGGCTCATAGCCCATTGCCTGGCACTGACTGGCAGTCCAAAAATGACACAGGGAGCAGTGCATGCAGTGCAGAGAGGACGGATGACCCAGTAGCTAGGCCTTAAAATCCAGGTTCACATCTCTGCTCTGCCACAAGCTTCCTGTGTGAGCTTGGGGAAGTCACTTAGCTTCTCTGTGCCTCAGTTCCCCACCTGTACAATGGGGATGATAGCTCTACCCTGCGTCCAGGGGTGTTGTGAAGTCAAATCCATTATAGATTGTGAGGTGCTCAGAGATAACACAGTGATAGGTACATATCTGGTCCCCAAGATAGAACAGGAGCAAGAAATGGGGCCATGTGTTCCTTCCTGGATTTGTATCTCTCGTTTCCTTTCCTTCCTTCAGATTCCTTCAGCTCTGTCTCTCTTTAAAACCCAGTTACTGTCTTTTTAACTAGTTCTAGAGCTTGGCAAATAATTCATTCAATGTGTTTCACTTCTTTATCTGCCCACAGATTCCTGACTTTGGTTTACTCATTATTCCAGACTAGTCACCGAAGAGTTCCTGATTAATTCATGCCAAGCCAGACCCGAAGAAGAGCTCTGTGAAGCTCGAAAGCTTGTCTCTTCTGCCAACAGAGGTTGGTTCAACAGAAGATCCCACCTCACCCACCTTGTCTCTAATATCATGGGACCAACACCGTTACAACACTTTGATTAATTTTTGAGCTGTATAGCTTTTGTATGCGTTCCAGATTGGAAATCATGAGCTAAGTTGGTGAGTTTTGATTGGACATGGGGCAGGTCACAAGGTATCTTTCTGCTTCCTGATTGGATGAGTTCAATGAAGAGTCCAATTTCTGACGTGAATCCTCACAATGATTCCAACAAAATTCACTTTCCATGAATATTCTCCAAAATTTGCTTCAATTTGGCTATTTCTCCAGATGCTCCTGCCAGAAAGCTCATTGACCGGGATGTTTGCAGGAAGCAAACACAAGGGGTCTCATCGCCTCTAGAAATCAGGGCCCAATTGTCTCAGAGTGGGAACCAAAACACTGAGGCATATAAAAAATAAGAGGCTACTTATGAAATTCTGGGTTCTGCCTAAGTGACTTACTGGAGGCCAATCAGTGAGTTATTCATAGAACTTCCAGTCACTGCCTCTCAGAGCCTTGTTTCCATGTATGTTTGAAATATGTTTGACCCTAGAAGAAACACCTGCCAAAAAATAACTTTGAGCCTAGGTGTTAGTGGCTCTTTTTGTTTCTCCAGGGAATCGCACTACGGTATTTCCAATAAGAGAAGGGCAACACACGTCTTGGGCGGAGGTGAGCAGTGACCCTGGAAACTCCCCTGGGCTGTGGGCTGCTTGCCAGTTTTGGCAGATGTAGCAATCCATGTGATGGAAGCAATAGCTTTCTTGAAGAATCCTCGCTCAGGTTAGCAGAAGAGGGACACTTCTCCTGGTGTGTGTGATACTTGCACTGCCTTCTGCTGTTTCAGTATGCGTGTCCTGCTATTGCAGATATCAGGCTGGATAATGGCCCAGCAAAGCCCACTGACTCCTGGGACAAGGATCCAGGATTTGCCCTTGTCACACACTGGCCCAGTCTCTCTTCCCACTCACCAGTCTGTTGCGAGAGGACTCGATCATTGGGTACCATAGCCTTCTAAGCTAACTGGCTCTGGGTAGAGTCTAAGGGCTGGTCCACACTACGGGGGGAAATCGATCTTAGATACGCAACTTCAGCTACGTGAATAACGTAGCTGAAGTCGAATATCTAAGATCGGATTACTCACCCGTCCTCACCGCGCGGGATCGATGTTCGCGGCTCTCCCTGTCGATTCCGGAACTCTTTTGGGGTTGATGGAGTTCCGGAATCGATATAAGCGCGCTCGGGGATCGATATATCGCGTCTAGATGAGACGCGATATATCGATCCCCGAGCAATCGATTTTAACCCACCGATACGGCGGGTAGTCTGGACGTAGCCTAAGTTGTTTCTAGCTCTGGTCCTATAGGGAACCTTCCCAGGCTTAGATATCTTGTCTGATGCCCCTCCTTGGGATGTGAAGCACTGCTACCTGGCTGCCCTAGACTCTATTATCAGTGTCTGAGACCCCTCAAGTCATGCGCACATGCTCCTGCATCTAAGCTGTGGGTGTTCTGGCTTTCCACTTTAACCCCTTCAGGGACAATGCAACAAGAAAGCAAGGAACACTGACTTCACTGCAGTGACTTTATTTTGTAAAGCCCTGGAGAGTTACAGCCCTTCAAGACTAATGCCAAGTCCTGAGATACCCCTTCCCCCAGTCTGAACTCATCCCTGCTGTGAGTCAGCAGCATTTCAGACTGGCCAATGTCCCTCCTGCCCAACCTGGCCACTTCCATGTGGCCATGGCCAGCTCCCTGCACAGAGCAGAGCCCTGCTTGTAAAACAGACCCCGGTTTCTGTATTGTGGCCCAGCTGAGAAGATCCAGACCCACCAGTTATGCTTGCCCCTTCCCTGCTGCAGGTCCTGTGGGCCAGATGAGAGGCAGTCAGTGGCGTGATTACAGTCTTGATGGCTCTCAGGCTGTGCCTACACTGCCACTTTCAGTGCTAAAACTTTAGTCATTCAGGGGTGTGAAAAAACACACCCCTGAGCAACAAAAGTTTTAGTGTGGAAAAGTGCCAGTATAAACAGCTCGTTCAGGGTGAAGTTTTTTAATCACTGGGAGAGCTCTCCCCTGGCGATAAAGTGTGTCTACACTGCCCACATCACAGCGCTGCCGCGGCAGTGCTACTGCACTGTAACATGGGCAGTGTAGACATACCTTAGAGTTAGTCCTTCAAGGAGGTGTCAAGCACCTTTCTTGGGGTAGCAGCCTGTCTGTAACACAGTACAACAGGCTGTCTTTGGGCTTGTGCATTGCAGTGGTGTTGTAGCTGTGTTGGTTCCAGGATATTAAAGAGACAAGGTGGGTGAGGCGATCTCTTTTTTATTGGACTAGCTTCTGTTGGTGAAGAAGTTGATCCAATAAAAGACATTACCTCACCGTCTTGTCTCTCTTTGGGCTGGTGCAGTCCCAGTATCCAGTGTTCCCACATGAGGCAGAACAGAGCAGAACGTGCAGTGTGATTCAGACCCATCGCATGCTGTCACCGTCCTCCTTCGCCCTTCCAGCTGAGGGAACTGGTTAAGGAAGCTCTCAGTCCCCCGAGGTTGCGGGACAGGATTGTCACTTCAGACATCATGAGCAGGAAGGAGCTGAAGCAGTAACTCAGGACAAGTTACTCTCTTACTACCTCGACAGGGACTCCTGAGGGAAGAGGTTTTCCAGCCTCTGTGTTCACTGACTCCTGAAATCATGAAATCCTGACGTGACTCACATAGCTGCCCCCCTTGGGCCTGACCTTGAGCATTCAAAGCATTGAACCCTGGGGCTTCTTCACATCATTCCACCAACGGAGGTCAAGCATCACCCAGAGAGAGGGGAGAGCTGGAAGCAGCTGGTTTGCACAATCATTCCATCACTTGAGGTCCACAAACAAGAGGCAAAGGACGGGTGGTTAAGCTTGCTTCTTTCCCTTTGCCTGTGAACAAACATGCGCATAGCTTCTTCTCAGTGTGACCTTCCTGATAACAGATGGTGGCATGCACAATGGGCTACCCCTGTTTCTTCAGATCAATTCCTCAGACATGCACATGAGCTTTACTCCGAACGTCACGTAGGATCCCAGTGCCCAAGCAGATGTTTACTTGGTGACAGACAGAATATCGTCCTGGCCTAGCTCATCATGTTCCCTCGCTGCATCCTTCAACTCATCCCTTTGGATTGAGATGTCATCCCCATCTGTCTCGCCCACTTGTGTCAAGGAGTTGTGTCCAGCTCCTCTGGGTCCCAGAAGCACAGTTAGAATATGCTGGAGTTTCTCAAAGTGATGCAGGCCAGACAGCCATGGGCATAGAACTGGAAGGGCAGGATGAGATTCCATCCTGCCCCATACTCCTTTTCCAGGGACCACAGTTAGTTTAGGAGAATTCTCATCACTGCCCTTAACTGTGTGCTAACAACGGCCCCCTCTATCACCACCTGGTCCTCAGCTGGTGCAAACGGAATTCAGCAAAGCCCTGGTCATTTATGCCAGCTAACTCTCTGACCCTGTCAAGGGGGCCATGTCCCTGGACTCTGCTGGCCTGAAGCTATGCAGATATTGGTGGCTTTTATATCCTCCTACCACGTTGGAGGATAGTGACAAAGACTCAACTCACTGCATGCTAAATCGGGCTGATTACAATGTTCTCTGCTGCACTGAAATTGTGTGTGTGTGGTGGGGGGATCTCCGACAGGGAGGGTTATAAACTCCCATTGCCTTACATGAGCCTCACAGAGGACACACAGACTCATCCCACTGAACACAAGAGGGAGATCGTCTTAACATGCTCGGATGGTCACTAATAACTTTACCTCTCCTGTGCTATTCTCAGCAAAGAGAAAGCTCCAATGTCTGATGAGCCAGAACAGAAATATCCAATGGCTCTCCTTTCTTTTCTATTTTTGCTGCAAGCTGGTTAACCCTGAAATCCAATTATGGCTCATTATTCACTGGAACTTCCCTCCTATCAAATGGATACATTGCAGGGCTGCTGCGCAGATTCCAAGTGTTAATGGAGCTGCAAATTATCCTGCTGAACTGAGGCATTAATAGGTGTGAACCCTTCACTAGTGTTCCCATGCACCCTATGGCATGCAGGGCTCAGGGACATGGATCCTTGCTTTTGGGCTTTAGTGGGTGGAGATGCTGAGCCTGCTCACTGGTTGGGAATGGGACTCCAGGCAATAGTGCACTAAGGTGAACCATATTGAACTTGGGGGCCAGAAAAGTGTGCATCCAGACACAAGCGCGCAAGTCTCTGGAGCATACCTCCCTCAGGGCCTTGAGGTACAAACCCTGCTGTTGGTGCATTTATTGACTGGAGTGTGAGTCCTGGCACCAGTGCACAGCTACTTGGGAACTGCTATATCCAATCAGACCAGTATGCCATCTAGACCAGTATCCTGGCTCTGACAGTGGCCAGTACCAGCTGTTTCAGAGCATGGTACAAGCATGCCAGCCGTGGATTACTATGGAATAGCCTGTGCCCAAGGGGAATAGCCTGTGCCCACGCTCATTGGCTGCTGCCCTGAAGCATGGGGATTTCTGGAGGCATGTGCAAGGCAGACTGTGGCAATTGCTCCCAGAGCTCTGAGCTGTTCCTGTGCAGCTCATGGGGGGTTCCTAACATTGGCACATTGGCTCTGATTTACCAAAGCACCTAAGTGTCTGCTTAACTTTTAAGGACTTAGTTAAGTCCTGTTCAACTCGATGGGGCTTAAGCACATGCTATGCTGAATAAGGGACAGTTTGCTGAACTGCAGCTTTTGTTGTCAACCTTAGACCTAGGAAATCACTGCAGATCATTTTAGCAGAACCATCCAGTTAGTCTGGGATTGCAGGGGGATGCAGGCCTTCAAGCCAGCACCGTGCTCTGAAAGAAGCAGACCCCACTGTATATCAAATCTAACCTCAGCCCCGCCTGGGGCTTGGCTTTATTAATAACAAGGCAGTGACACAACATACATACTAACTCCTGTCTTTTCCTTGGGGTTGACTGTTCTTTGCCTTCGACCCACCTAACGCTCTGTGCTAGGGCCTCTCACAGACCCATGCTCACCTCTCTTAAACCTAGGGTGGAGCTAATCATCCACCCCTCCCACAATGAATCAGTGAACATCTCCCTCCTGGATTCTGAGACCGGGGTGGGGTGTAAACAGAAAGAACCCAGCCTCCCTGGAGCTGTAACCTAGACCTGTGTGGTGGCATGTACTGTCTCTGTCTAGCGGTGGCTAGGCCACATACTCGAGGGGTGGACCTACTGCAGCCTGGGCTATTAAATGAAGCATTTTAGCTCAGGCAGTCGAAAGTCACTGTTTTAGATCCAAAGATTCCAGGTTCAATTCCCACTGCAGCACAGCAACCCAGAGGCATGGCCTTCCTCAACCACCATGCTGCTCTTTTGATCCATGTTGCCAGCACTGGGTTGCAGGTGATCTCTAGCACCTCTAGTGGAGGGGTCTGGTAACCCCCCTCGTTTCTTCCTAGCCTCCCTTTCTCAACTCCTCACTCCACATTAACTCAACTCCTCACTCCACAACTCCCTCATATTTGCAATTTCCACTTAAAAAAATAAAGTTACTGTAAAAAGCAAAAGAAGCTGCAGTCTGTGAAAGATTAAATGTAACAGTGAGTCAATTAATGCACAAGAGAAGGCGGCACTTTTAAAATTAACTTACTGCCCTGCTAAGCTTTCAAAACTGTTTATGCAACCTGCAGCCTCCTAAGGAAAATGGCTTCTGCTTGACTGCTACTACACCTCAAATACTGACACGTTTTGCTGGGTAGGAAATACAGAAGGCTGGATTTTCCACACCTGGCACATGAGCTATGCCCATAATGTATGCATGGCACAAGCAGAAATGGGTAATTGCAGATGCAAAATGCTCATCTGTGACAGAAAAAGGGGCGAATCACCACATAAATGGGAACCCATTTGCATGCACAATGAGCTGTGGGGATAAGGAAGAAGATGGAATTGTAGCTCAGAGACAGGACTAGGAGTTAACAGATGTGGGTTCTGTTCCCAGCCCTAGCATGGACCCAGTGTGTGATTCTTGGGGAAGTCACTTCCCGTCTTTGTACCTGTGCGTTTCCCCAGTGAGAACAATAGGTCTGTACCTCGCAGGGGTGGTGTTGTGAGCAGTACTGGAAGAACCATTCCTCACATGTAACATCCTCCATCTATTTTGCCCCTCTGCTTGTGAAGTGGGTGTTCAGACCAAGATTTTCTAGATTGTATTTGCTATTTAAAATTAATTGTTCCTGGGACTCAATCATGATTTGAAGTTTGTTCGTAGCAGAAAAAAACAACCACCTGGTCTTTCCTCCCAGTCTGTCCTCTGGGCTCAGGGAAAAATATCAGTGTCTTGAGACCTATCAACCCATCTGTGAAGAAATTAAGTGGAGGGGGAAAGAGGAGATTTTCTCCTGGGGAGTTTTTTTCTCCTGGGAGGATGTTTCACCCGCAGTTTATCCCTGTAGGGCCTCTAATGTGCACAAGTGCATGTCACAGGTCAGGTCAGTGGCTGCCTAACAGGCTGCATTTGTCTCCATTATTAACCAACATACTTACTGCACTACAATTCCCAGCAGCCTATGGGAGTGCCCTCACCTGAGAAAAGTGTATTCAGCCACGCTGATCGATAAAGCTCTTTGAGATCAGAGCAGCCTCACAGTCTGATAGCGATCGTAGCATCATGAGCTCACCGTTCAGTGAATGGAGACGGATGTGGACAGGCAGCTGACCCCAGGCTCAGGCATTGAGGGCCAGACACGATGCCAGAGGCTTTTCAGGGGTCAGAAAGGGGCCTTCTTTCTACCGTCCTCTTTTGTTTTGTTTCTTTAGGCCAAAGGAAGTCAGCGAGGATCTTGGTCCTTTTCTTGCAGTGTAATATCTTTGTTCTGTGCTTGTACAGAGCCAACACAGAGGGGTCTTGGGCCAGGACAGGTGTTCCTAGCCACTCTGACCCCAGTAATAATGATGATGAACCTCCACCACTGGTATCACTAAAACAGAAGCCATGACTCATCCCATCTACAACTGACGTGCCTTATATCTACTAGTGCCTGCCTCCATAACCTTCATGGCTGGGAGTTCCCTGCGCCCTGGGAAGCTTCTATTGACTTCAGCAGGAGCAGAGGAAAAATCCCATCCTCAGTCTATGTAATAGGCAAAGTCATCTGGCGGGGAGAGCAGGTAACTGGGAACAGGTCTCCTGGATTCTCCTCCTAGCTCAGTTACTGATTCGTTGTCTGATTTTAGGCAAGTCACTTCCCCTCTCTGTGACGCACAGGGCCGGCTCCAGGCCCCAGCACGCCAAGCATGTGCTTGGGGCGGCATGCCGAGGGGGGTGCTCTGCTGGTTGCTGGGAGGGCGGCAGACGACTTCGGTGGACCTCCCGCAGGCGTGCCTGCGGAGGGTCCGCTGGTCCCGCGGCTCTGGTGGAGCATCTGCAGGTACGCCTGCGGGAGGTCCACTGGAGCCGCGGGACCAGTGGACCCTCCGCAGGGATGCCTGTGGGAGGTCCACCGGAGCCGCGGGACCAGCGGACCCTCCGCAGGGATGCCTGCGGGAGGTCCACCAGAGCTGCGGGACTGGAGAGCGGCAGAGCACCCCCCGCGGCATGCCGCCGTGCTTGGGGCACGAAATGGCTACAGCCTGCCCTGATGACGCAGTTTTTCCCTCTGTGTAACGGGGACAATGCTACAGACCCCCTTACAGGGGCCCCTTTACACTGTCACGGCCCTTTCATCCAGCCCAAAAACTCCCCCTTTCAGTATCTAGTTGCCTTGGAAGCACTTACCGTTCTCTGAGCTTTCAAACAAAGGGGCAAACCATGCACATAGTCTCACAGCATAGGCTGGATGCAATTTACAAAAGCATCTAAAGGAGAATAGAGATGAAAGGGGAGCTGGGAATCTCACAGGCTGCAACCAGCGTATTCCCTAGGGGCTGGAGTTTGGAAAAGTTCTATCTAATTATAATTATTTATCATTCATGTCCTTCAAAGCACTTGATAAACATTAGTCAGCTGACCCTCATGCCATCCGGGTGAGAGAGGGAGGTAGAGATTATTTCCATTTCACAAATGAAGAAACTGAGGCAAGTGAGGCGAAGTGACTTGCCCAAGGACACAGAAGGAATCAGTGTCAGAACCAGGTCCAGCGCTTGGAAAAGTACTTGCGGCCTAGGCCAGTGCTCACCATAGACTATGCCCTTCTGCATCTCTCACAGCCAGGCTCAGACAGGACCATGGGGCAAGCAGGCATTTGCCCAAAGGGCCAGTCTGCTGCTGCAGAGTGTTGGTTTTGATCATTTCTCCAGTCATTAGTCCTTTCACCAGGAGAGCCAATGGAGTCCTGATCAAAGATCCTGCTCACTCACCCTCCCTGAGACAGATTCTCCTTTCAGTGGGTACCAGATTCCTCCCCTCCCAATGACTTTGAGTCTCCATTGGCAGGAAAATCTGACCCCAGGAGACCTGGTGGCATGGGGCATAGCAATCCTGCCAGTGGCGCTCCCTGCCCCAGGGTGCTGGGATGAGATGACAGGCTCTGGCTAAGGGGAAGTGTTCCCAATATGCTACCTTGTCTACACTACAGGCACTGCTATGGCACTGTAGCTATTGACTGTAGCACCATAGTGTAGACACTTCACTCCTCTAGCAATGTAGCTATATCAATCTAATGACCTCTCTGGATCAGTATCAGAGGGGTAGCCGTGTTAGTCTGGATCTGTAAAAGCAGCAAAGAGTCCTGTGGTACCTTATAGACTAACAGACGTTTTGGAGCATGAGCTTTCGTGGGTGAATACCCACTTCGTCAGATGCATGTCTCTGGATCAGGGCTCAGTTCTACCAATGGGACTGTGAGAGAAGGCCTTGGGAGAGAAACTGAGGCACAAAGCAGTTACATGGCTTCCCTAAAGTCATGAAGCAAAATGGTCTGACAGCCCCCTGGCTGTCAAATGGTCATTTTCAGCCCCTTTGTACAGACCCCTTTGCTCTTCTTTAAATTATTTCATTGGGACTCATCAATCGAGCCAGGCATTGAAACACACTCACTCTCCCTGTCTCTAATTTTGACACCACCACCTCTGGGAGAACCAGCCCTGCTTTCCCCCATTCATAATTCAGCCTGACACTGCACAGCAAAAATCAATTTACACTTATAAGAAAGTGCCATGGCAAATTACTTCCAAAGCATCCAATGGTGCTTTCTTCTCTCCCAACGACTATATCTTTGGTGCGAAGCCCGAAATTGCAAATTAACCCCTGGAGCTCTTCCACTTCATAGAGGAGCCCTTTGGATCCACAGCTGAATTCACGTTGGTGACCGAGGAGGCTGCTGGCAACAATGCACAGTCCTCAGTTTGTCTAACCATTAGCGAATCTGTGTGTCTAGCTGCTTACACCTAAGTCCATTCATTTGTCTATCTATTAATCATTCATTTATGGATTTCATCTGCTATACAACCCTCAGCATGTGACCTTATCAGCCCTTACAAGCTAAGCGAGGTCTTGCTTGATTTAGAGAAGGATGGAAAAACAAAATGTGCTATAAGAAGTGGTGTTTCTTATTCAGTAGGTGGCGCTCTTCCCTCTGAGTCAGTGCAAACCCCCCATGCAGAAGTAGGGATCAATTTGTTGCAGAAGGTGCCATTTTTAAAATCAAATATGATAACACATGGTCATGAAAGATCTCACAAGGCTCTTTTTGCAAGCGAACAGAGGTGTCCTGGATAAATTGTAGCAGGAAAAATGTTATTCTCCCTGTAAATTCCCTCTCACCCTTTCGAACCGATATAGTATAACTACTGTGTAGTGTTATTATTCAGCTGCTGGCTCCACCCCAGAGGTGGAAGCATATCAGTGATAGGTGAAGCAACCCCTGCATACCTGTTGCCTACATTAGCTCCCAGGGGTGCTAAACTACAGCTGCACAGGAGCTACAGCGGTAGCACCACAGTGTAGATTCTTCCTACACTGATGGAAGAGGTTTGCTGTTGATGTAGTTAATCCACCTATCTGAGAGGCAGTAGCTGCGGCAAAGGAAGAATCCTTCCCTCAACCTAACTGTGTCTACAGTGGGGGTTAGGTTGACTTAACTATGATACCCAAGATGTACAATTTTTCACAGCCCTGAGTGATGTAGCAAAGCTGATCTAATTTTTTGGTATAGAACAGACCTTAATCAGTGTTAGCAAAACAGTGAGATCTGCTGATAAATGGTGCCATCAGAGCACAGAGTGTTACTGTCATAAAAAAGCTGCCAAGACAGAGAAAAGAGGGGATTTGAAAGCTACATAAAAGGAGTCCCTAACACTTGCTTAACAAAGTCAGATGAACAATACAAACCACTGTCCTCTGCCCCCTGCAGAATGCCTTGTCATGATGAGAAGAGTGGAGAAGAATCTGCCCCGAGGGAACAAATGAAAGAAAGAACAGAAGTCCCAGATGTACAAGCAGAAGTGAAAATGAAGGGCATGAACGGAGCCACATACAGAAATGAAAGCACAGACATCGCCACTCAACCACAAACCAGTCCCTCTGCCAGCGCAGCCAGTGCACTCCGAGTATTCCTGGCATTCAGATGCTAGACATGGGAAAGGCCTGCTGGATTTGATTATCCAGCCCCTTTCCCTTCAAACCCAGGGTTGCTTCCCTGCTCCGTAGTCTTCAAGGCACAAGTTTAAAAGTGCTACATCCCTTGAGAGGCTACAGAACCAACTCGCTGCTTTCTGACTGAGCCCAAACCTAGGGCTGAGTCCCAGCTCCCCCTTCTCTTCCCTGCCTGTAGAATTCCAGACAATTACTAGCAACTGATGGTTGTTAGTAATGGTGGGTTGGAGCCACATACTTCAGATCCAATCTTTCTTGAAGTTTGAGAGTATGCCTTGGGTTTTGATTCAACCCATTACAGAGATGGGTTTGCCACAAAGTCTGGGTCCAAATCCAAATGTCACTGAAGTTCTTGGTTCTTTAGACCTTGTGATATGGTTGGGACCCATCTCTGATTGTTCAGGTGAATATTTTCCATTCCTTCCCTTGGGTCTCTTGGTGTAGTGGGTAAGGATCTGTTTTTACCCCCTCCAGAACAACTCCAGTTCTCCTAGTACTTGATACCTTACTCTGCAGTCACTGCCCTTGTGACCAAATATGGCTGGGTGCCACCCCTGCACAGGGGTGTGGCAGCTGGGAGCTCCCCTCCCAGATTCTGAATGCACTGCCTCCCTGCCAGCACGGGATGTGAGAGGATCTCTGCCTATTGTTGACCAAGCTGCCCTTTGTGCAATAGAAAAAGACAGTGCTCTCTCTTCTCCCCACCCGGCCGCTTGCAGCTGTGGCTGGCAATTTCTATCCCATTGTCTGGCTGGTTAACTGGCTAGTCCTGTTTATATTATTTCTAATTGTCTCCATTGCTCCCGCTGCGAAGCGGCACTTTGGAAGATAATGAACCTGTTCTTTCCTACAAGGTCACTGACGAGTGCAGCCGGGTTTGATTATTATGTGGCTTTTTAAACTAATTAACACAATCGTTTTCCAACTGCTGGAAGAGAGGAAAAAAAGGCCCATCGCTTCCTGTAGGGTTCAACCCAGGAGTCCCGACTGGTTCACTGCTGAAGAGCAAATCCCATCAGGAGCAATCAGGCAGAGAAAGGGGTAGATTTAGTTCACAGCCATCAGTTGGTGCAAACAGCTTTGGTGAGATCAGGGAATAGTGGCAGCTAGTTAATATTCCTTCTCATTGCCTCCATTTTTCCATCCTGCACAACTCAGGATGGATGAGGTCTGTCAATATCACTCCTGGATCAGTCAGAGGTTGCAACACAAAGTATACTCCCTTCTCCCAGGGTCAGACCTGGTAAGGCGCTGAAGGGATCTGGCTGAAATACTGTCAGGGTGAAACCTTCCTAACTCCATATGGGCCTGGAGAAGTTGTGGATTCCATCTGAGTCCCACTCAAGACCTCCAATTAGGGCTGAAGTGGCGCATTGGAACTTTGTGCTAGTCCCTCTGGGCGGGAGTGAATCTCACCCCCCAGAGAACAACGTACTCAATGAACTTAGCTCATTTTGCTGTTCACGAATCACGAGCAGACGTGTCATTCCAGAAGAGTGCATTAGTCACAGCTCCTCCTTCCATGGTATGTGCACACATGCTCCTGCCTCTCCTGGTTAGCTTGCAATCCGTTCCCCACCACTGTTCAGTCCCCACGCTGCATGAGCAGACAGTTAGAATTCTGCTTCATTACTGCATCACACCCAAACCCATGATGGCCAAGTAAACTCTTCTTGCACCAAACTATGTGCAAACCCCCACTTGCACATGTACATGTCACACTCCCTCTTTCCAGGAGCACTTGTGCAGACAACCCACACTAATGTGAACAATCATAAGAAGTAAGTTCCAGGGTGTGTGTTTAGTGCCAGCACATATCTGTGGATTTTATTTGACTGTCAGAGAATATTTTTGCACAGTTGTTTATCTAATTCTAGTGCTGAGCATGTCCTGAGAGGACTTGAGCATCTTGGACACCCATGGAGCACTCAGGCCCCAATCCAGCAAAAACTTGGTATGTACTTTGCTCTATGCACTGCAAATAGTTCCACTGAGATTGATGTGAATGCAAAATATTAAGAACATGCACCAGTTTTTGCAGGCTCAGGGTCCTAGAGTGCTAGGCTTTTGACAAAAGTTCCCTGACAGGGCACTCTACTCACTGCAGATGGTGCCCCTTCCTGGCCATTCTGGGGATTAGCTCTGCACAGCTGATGCCCCTTCCTGCAGTTGCACTCCACCACGCGCTGTCTCTTTTGCCGTCTGTGGCCCATCTCTTGCTCCAGAAGGCAGCGCCTCCTCCTCATGACTCAGCCCTCGGGCCTGGTCACTGAGCATGGATTCCCCTTCTGGGGTACCAAACTTCTTCCACTTGATGGGTCTCAGGCAATCTACTTCGGCACTGCCCCAATGGTGCCACTTCCCCAGTGGCTGGTAGGGGAACCTGGACCCGCCCACTACTCCGGGTTCTAAGCCAGGGATCCTATACCTGCCAACTATGGTCCACTTTCCCTCAGATCCTGTTGCTCCTTCTGCAGCTTCCAGTCCCAGTCCCCATCCCCTGGGTGTACCAGCTCAAAATCTCTTCTTCTCCCAGGGAGTAACTGCAGGCTACTGAACCCTCTAGCCTCAAACACACTTCCCTGCTCCCAGGGAGGAACTGCAGACTACTTCCCTGCAGCTCTTTCTGCTGCCAGCTTCCTGGCTTTATAAACTTAGCCCAGTTCCTTCCCCAGATGGACTGCATCAGCAAATTAGGCCCTAGCATGCCCTGGCTTTCCTTCAGGTGCAGCCTATAGGTGAACTGGCCTAATTCACCCCTTTGGGCCTTGTGTGGGGAGACACTCCATCACAGTCCTCAGCACCTTGCCAGGTTAGACTCTTAGCCCCAGCCAGCCCAAAGGCCAGATTCTGCTTAACCCTATGCAAGGAAGTAAGGGAGTAAAAGGGCCCCCCACCTGCATTGGCTACCCAGTTGTGAGTAACACTGGGGGTTACTCCCCGCAGCCCCTCTCCCATGCAGGTGGTGATGAATGGGCAGGGCCATGGTTACAATCCCCTGACCCCCAATGTGCTGGGGGCCATACACTGCAGCAGGCATCAGTTAAGCACAAGGCATGTTCCCTCCATCCCACAGCTGGGGAACTGGGAGGCAGATTGTGACCTTGGAGCCACAATGTGCTTGCCAAGCTGTTCCCAGGGCACTGCTCCCTCCACAGGGCTCAGCCACAGCTGACCATCAGCCCCAGTTTGTGATTCCTGTGCGCACACACACTGGGCCTCCTCCTGCTACCAGTATAATCAGTGGCAGTGCAGAACCAGTCCCTCAGTGCTGCTCACCAGACCACTATCCCCTCCACTGCTAACATGTCCATGAGGAGTGGGACAAGGCTTAAAATAAACATGCAGCAGCAATATGATGCTCGAACAGCGTGCCCTGCTTAGCTTGGGAGAGTCATAAAAACCACTCCGAGCCCACTGGGAATTCAATCACAGGTGTCTGATTAGGCTCAGCCTTGTCTCAAACTGGATTTCCAGGTGTGCTGATTATTCCTCGTACCAGTGCAATCTGCAGGCTGGAGAGACAGCAAAGACTGGGGGATAAAATTAAATGCACAAAAGGTGCCAGATTGGTAGCCCCAGAGATGGCAATCCGGTGTTCACCCCCAGAACAGGTAAGTCACAAGCAACAGCAGGGCCAGATCCCTCTCCCCGTCCTGCTGCTGTGCCCTCTCTGTGGGAACTGTGGTCCCAATTCAGGGAAACACTCAGGGCTTAAGCATACATTTAAAGTTAAGCACGTGCCTACATGCGCTCCTGAATCGGGGCCTAGGGGCCTGATCCAAAGCCCTCTGAAGTCTTGTCATTGACTTCAGTGGAGTTTTGGATCAGAACTCAAGTAACCTTGCTCCCCTCCTTCAAATCGCTCCCCAGTGCTCACTACTTCCAGCTAGCTTTTCAACACTAACCTCCATTCCAGCCCTGCCCACCTCTTCCCGAGTGATGGCCTATGGAACGAATTTAGCAATACTTTCAAGGAAGAAATCTTGATTTCAATGAGAATTTCACTCAATTAACCCCCTCCAAATCAGATCCCACATACTGATAATGGGAAGAAAGGATTCGCGGTTGTAGGAAAGGTCAGATTATAATGAAATTAAAAATGTTAATAAATGAAAAAGCCTTAAATCCTCAGTTAAACAAAATCATATCCCCCGGCATGAGGTCACCATAGGAAGCCAACGAAAAAGCAAATCTAATAAAAGGAGTTTTGATCAGAATGGCAAATGGGAGGGGAAAAGTGTCAGCATCATAAACTGATTACAGATCAGGCCCACTGTTATCACAGACACATGATCAGAACTTAATAGTATTTGACATTTCATTAATTTAACCCGGGCTTCTTGGGAAAAGGGAGAGAAAGAACATTATTAACTTGAAAGATCTGCCCCTGGAAGGAAGGACCTGAGAGCACAGGCTGGGAAAGAAAAGAAAATTTTAAAAGGAAAATGGTTTCTCTATACAGTATATGTTTCCTCTTTCTTCCTGTCTTCTAGCCTAGAAAGAGAACTTAGTTAAAGGACAGACTAAGGGTCAGAGTCTCCAGTCCCATGGCACCAAGGCAATGGAAACTGGCTCGGTCTCACTATCACACTTTCAGGGGAACTAAACCTGTATTTCATCCACTCCAAGAGTGCCCAGCCAGGTCTCAGGACTCCTGAAGTCACCTGCCTCTGGGCAGGGACCGTTGTCCCTCTTCAGAGGTTTTAAGGCTGCACAGCCCCTTCTGTACAACTATGATATCCTCAGTAAGCTCCTGTGCTTTGCTTTCTCTCTGAGGGCTATGAACAGCATGTAGCCAGCAGTCACAAGTTGTCACACAGCAACTTGTAAGCAAGCGCACTTATTCTTAAGGTAAAAGTGTTGCAGAGAAAAAACATCATAAAACAGATTTTTAACACACACTGAACATACCAGGAGTCACCATCAGTCTAGTAAGCCAAAGTCTTTCCAACCCTTTTGCGAGGGTCTCCCCTGCCACTTTGACAGCAGGTCCTGTCTATTTGCTGGATCAGAAAGCAGGCCCCAGGTCAGTTTAAACCCAGCTTTTTTATAGCAAAAGGCCTTTCTTTGGCTGTTAGTCTCTGGAAAACCTGGACTGAGTCAGAATATGCCAGACTCCCCAGGGGTGGTACTTCTCTGGAGGTGTTACAGCTTGAATGATTCACCTTAATCACCCTTCCACACACACATTGTTTTTGGTTCCTGGAGCAGCTGTGGTAAACCTATCCCCCTAGAATTGCACATAATCCCTAGCCCACAAATGATACATAAACCATTCAGATATTGGTTTACACACATGGATATTGCATGGACCTTTCCAACTCAGCACCTGGGAATTACCTCCAGTGTGGGGAGTCCTCAGCTAATGCTCAGCTGGCACAGACAGCTCCTGGGCTACCTGGGCCTAAAGTAGAGGGCAGGTTGGGGTAAAAGGAAGTGCTGTTGGAGTGCTATGAGCACCAGCTATTCTCGGTGGGTGGGCAGCTACGCAGCCCAGACTGTCAATTGTTCAGCCTCTGCAAGTGGTGCCACATCTACAACTGTTCAGCACCAAGTGTGCTCCCCATGTGCGCTGACATAGGCTGACCAGATGTCCCAATTTTATAGGGACAGTACTGATTTTTGGGTCTTTTTCTTATATAGGCTCCTATTACCCCTCACCTCCGTCCCTATTTTTCACACTTGCTGTCTGGTCACCCTAGTGCCGAACAGCTTTGAAAATCCGGCCATTTATTCTGATATCTAAATGAGAGCTGAGCTCTCCCCCCTGAGGGATGCCGAGCAACTGAAAATCTTGCCTTCAACTCTTTTGAAAAGCAGGAGGAATTTAGACGAGAGCTGGCTTGAGAATCAAGGAAGCACAACTGGTTTCTCTGTACTCCACCATCTGCAGCTGTACTCCACAGAGGGAATCTGGGCCTAACATGGTCTTTTATACTGAACTGAAGAAGTGGATCAACGTCCACTACAGGTGAAGCCCAGCTAACAATAATTCTGGTGAAAGGTTAGCCTCTCCTCCCGAGCAGATCAGAGCAAGCAAAAACATTTCCTTGAGATGACATTTGCATAGATTTCATAGTGAGAATTCAACACCTTAATTCTAATACATCAAAAGTCTCCAGCTACCAGCCCAAGCAGGTCTGGAAATGTCAGGGGATATCATCATTATCTTCTCACTATAATATAGTTGATTGGGAGACTGCCAAGAATAAAAGACTAAGGATTTCTATTGTATGGCAATGTGAATGTCACAAGGGGAGAGCTTTTTAAGAGCTGATCCAGAAGGGTGAAATTAGAATGACTTTGGAGAAAGAGAATCTTTGTGTGAAATTCCAGGATGCTGCTTTGCAGGTAATGTGCTTCTACAGGTGAGTTCCTTTTTAAATCTAATTGATTAAAAAAAGTAGCTGGATGTACTTTCAACAGCAGGGGAAGGTTGCTTCACTTAATCCTCAAACTTCCATCAGAAACTTTTTAAAAAGTACTTTCTGGATCTTGCCCTGGTATTTTAAGAAACTTCAGCATTCGTAGAGAATTATTTCAAAGGATTTTTGAAATTGTCATTTTTTTTCCAGTGGAGTTGAATATTATTACATACCAGAGTCTGAACTGATACCTGCAGGGCAGCCAATTTAGCTCCATGTATTTCCACTGCTTTATCAAGTTCCTCTCTTGATTTTTCTGCAGGGTCCAGCTGAGATGCCATATTATTAAAAACAGAGCTGGGATGGAGCTGCAAAGTTTGTTCCCAATTCTGGATGTGGATCCCCAGTTTCCACAGAATTCTGTTCTCTACGGGAGCACCCAGAGCTCTCGCTAAGGAACAGGGCCCCATTGTGCTAGGTGCTGCAAAACCATATTAACTGACTCAGTCAGTGCCCCGAAGAGCTCAAAAGTCAAAGACATTGCTATTTAATCCATGTTCTTAGCTAAGCAGGGCATTTCTCAGAGTAGCTAAGGATGAGTAACATCAATTGTGTTGGGCTCATTACCTGGGGAGCAGCCTGGAGGAACTCTTATTAAAGATCCCTACTGTTGTGCCCCCAATTCATTTGCCAGCTGGGCCTTTATCTTTAAATCCCCATCCACAGACTGGCCTGAATCTGCACAGAGTTGTCAGAGAGATGTCACATAGAGTCCGTATCTTCCAGACTTACTGCACTCAGGCAGAATCAATGTCCTGAGGCCACACCCCTCACTGCACTATGCCAATCACCTATCAACCACAGAAAGACTGTGGGTTGAAGTCAGGGAAGTCTTTCTCTGTGTCAGGAACCATCCAGGCCTTTGTATCTCACTGCAGGAGATGAACTTTGCTGGGTCTGCCCCTTGCCTTGTGTAGAAGGGCCCTGGCCTGATCCTCAAGAAAATCTAAAACGTTAAATGTCCTCCAGCTACAGTGCTCAGCAAGCAGAGCTGAGGTAGAACAAAAGGCCAGGCAGGCTCAGATCAGAAG
Organism: Gopherus flavomarginatus; assembly: GCF_025201925.1. Taxonomy (NCBI): domain Eukaryota; kingdom Metazoa; phylum Chordata; order Testudines; family Testudinidae; genus Gopherus; species Gopherus flavomarginatus. The sequence continues at coordinate 55,263,817 of NC_066625.1, read as the reverse complement.
AGGCCCCATATAAAAGAAACAGCAAACATTCCTTCTGTTCACTAGACCATTGGAGCATCCCCCTGCCCACTCTTTATAATTAGCGTCTTCTGTTTGTTCCTTCTGACGCATCTGGCACCATCCACTGTCAGAAGACAGGATCCTGGGCTAAATGGACTATTGGTCCCACCCACTGTGACCATTCTTATGTTCAGGCACTCACCTAGGATGTGGGAGACCAGGTTCAAGTCCCTGTTCTAGCTAATGTAGAGCAAGGACTTGAATGTGGGTTTCCCACATCCCATGTAACAGCCCTAAGCTCTAGGCTATTGGCTAGGCTGGGGAGTCTCATCTTGGACCTGAGAAACCTTCCTGACAAAGGTTTCATAAAACATTTCAGTTCTGATGAAATGCCATTTTTCCAGCAGAAAAAAAGTACAGTTGAAAATGTTTTGACCAGCTCTAAGAGGGATCAGTCCACCCCTACCCACAGAACCCAAGCTGTAGGTCCCCAGAGAAGGAGCTTCCCAGCAGGGGTAGGGGGTATTGCAGAAGTGCAAGATACTAACAACTTCCTGTACCCCCCTGAAAGTCTGCAATCAAAACAGTTCATACCTCCTGCTTCCCTTTTACCCCTAAGGGCCAAATCCTCAGAATGGTAGGCAATGGCACTGTGCCAGATTGCAGCTGAACATCTGGCCCTGTGTTCTCCCCAGCAGTCCATCCTCTTCCTATTGCTTGCTGTTCTCTCTCCACCATCCCCAGCTCTTCAATTGCTAGACCTGGTTGGAAATTTTCCAGCAGATGATCATTCTGATGGAAAATGCAGCTTCTGCAAAACTGAAATGTTCTTTGGGGAAAACCTTGATTTTGCCCAAAATTTTCAATTTCCTATTGGAAAAATCCAAATGAAATATTTCATTTTGGGTCAGTTTGACCTGCTTTGGAACATTTTGCTTTGTTGAACTGACCCAGAATATTTAGTTTCAAATCAGTTTAATAAAATGTCAACCTGCATTTCCTTATCAGCACACTGTCTTATGGGAGATGGCATTTAGATCCCCGTTCTGTGGTCCGGGCTGAACTCCTTTGAGGACTGTATCACCCATAACAGATGGCAGATTTCTGTCTGACCAAGCACTGTGCAGTATCTGAGTCACATAACTGGTTGCGTCATGGGAAATGTAGTCCAGCCAGGCAGCTTAATCCATGGGGTTCATCATAGAATCATAGAATATCAGGGTCTTGAAGTACAATTCCCATAAGGCAATGTGCCAAAATGGGAAAATACAATTTAATGTTGAATTGACTCAAAATGAAGCCTTTAGGGCAGTGGTCCCCAACCTTTTTGTGGCCAGTAGTACATTCATGTTTTCAGAAGAGTATGGCGGCACCAACAATTACTCACCTACAGGGCTGGCTCCAGGCACCGGTGGAGCAAGCATGTGCCTGGGGCAGCACATGCTACAGGGCAGCATTCCGTCTGTTTTGCAGAGTCGGAGCGTTTTTTGTTTTAGTTTGGTTTTGGTTTGGGGGTTTTTTTGGTGCCAGTGCTGGGCAGTGCAGAGAGAAGTCAGAGAGAAGCCGGGAGGACAGAGAACACTGGCATCCGCAGCCTGCAGCCCCGGAGTATTCTGTCCCCCAGCAGGTATGGGAACACGGCTTCTCTCCCCTGCTGGGCACTAGGCAGGCCCCGTGCCTGCCGGAGACAGAGAACATCAGCACCCGCAGCCTGCAGCCCCGGAGTTCTCTGTCCCCGGCAGATGCGGGGCCGTGGTTTCTCTCCCCTGCTGGGCACTAGGTGGACGCACATAAATGCCCCGGCAGGCACCATGGCACCCGTGGGCACCACGTTGGGGATCACTGATCTAAGCAAAATATTTCAACATTCCCGACTCAAATGTTGTTGGGATTTCCATTCTATGAAAAATTTCAATATTTCATTTTTTGTGTCCTGATTTGGGACCAAAGCAGATGTTGCAATGTCAGAATTTCACATGGGACAGAGATTCTGAATTTCCCTCAGTGCTACTGATTCCTGTTGTGTCAATTTCATCCCTTGCTTAACTCCATTCACTTCAGTGCAGTTACAGCAGGGATGGGTTTAGCCCTTGCCTCATATCACTCCATGTGTTACCTGTCCAACTGAGGCCTGAGCTTCCCCCCCATTGAAGTCAGTGGCAAAGCTATTTATGTCAATGGGTGCAGGATCTGGTCATTAGACCTGGGGCATAGCTTCGTATGTCTGTAAAGGGCTCCCCACCCCAGTGGCAATATGCAAATAATAGATTAAAAACAATAACTTTGGGCCTAATCCTGGGAGGTGCCTCTTTGACATAAATAGAAGCTATGGATATTCAGAATTTCATTAGATCAGGCTTCTCTGTCCTATAAGAATGGGTCCGTCCAATGGTCTATCTACCCTAGTAGCCCATCTTTTGACAGTGACCAGTGCCAGATGCTTCAGAGAGAACAGACAGAACAGGATAATTTATTGAGTGATCCATTTCCTGTCATCCAGTCCCAGCTTCTGGCAGACAGAGGTTTAGGGACACCCAGAGCATGGGGGTTGTGTCCTTGGCCATCTTGGCTAATAGCCATTGATGGACCAATCCTCCATGAACAGATCTAATTCTTTTTTGAACTTTTGGCCTTCACAACATCCTCTGGCAATGAGGTTGACTGTGTGTTGTGTGAAGGAATACTGCCCTTTGTTTGTTTTAACCCACTGCCTATTAATTTCATTAGGTGACTCCTGGTTCATATGTTATGTGAAGAGGTAAATAACCCCTCCTTATTCACTTTCTCCACACCATTCATGATTTTATACACCTCCATCATATCCACCATTAGTCATCTCTTTTCTAAGCTGAACAGTACCAGTCTTTTTAATCTCTCCTCAGGTGAAAGCTGTTCCATACCTCTAACATTGCTGCTGCCCTTCTCTGTACCTTTTCCATTTCTAATATATCTTTTCTGAGATGGTGCAACCAGAACTGCACGTAGTATTCCAGATGTGGGTGTAGCATGGCTTTATAGAGTAGCATTATGATATTTTCTGTCTAAATATCTATCCCTGTTCCAACACTCTGTTTGCGTTTTTAACTGCCGCTACACATTGAGCAGATGTTTTCAGGGGACTATCCACAATGATGTCAAGATCTCTTTTTTGAGTGGCCAAATGTTCAAAAATTACGAGTCAGGTTTAAAAAAAAATTATGAGACTTAAAAAAAAATTCCATTGTTTTTATTTGCCTTCTGGACTTCGAGCCCTTAGAAGTAATGTTTTCAAGCTTTTCTCTGCAACCTGGAGAACTAGAAATTTGCTTTATTTTTAAAGTGAAAGCTGAGATTTTCCCATAACCACAAGATTCCAGGAGCTGGAGCTTTAAGGCATCTAGCAACTAAAATGTGACTCATGCTAAAATTGAGAGATTTGGGAACACTGCAATCTCTGTGGTGAGCACAGTCCATTCTCTGTGAAGCATTCAGTCTTTCCTCTGCTTCTAAGGGCTGGTCTACACTACGGGGGAAAATCGATCTTAGATACGCAACTTCAGCTACGTGAATAACGTAGCTGAAGTCGAAGTATCTAAGATCGAATTACTCACCGCAGGATCGATGTCCGTGGCTCCCCCTGTCGATTCCGCAACTCCATTCGGGTTGGTGGAGTTACGGAATCAATATAAGCGCATTCGGGGATTGATATATCATGTCTAGATGAGACGCGATATATCAATCCCTGAGCAATCGATTGCTACCCGCCAATACGGCGGGTAGTGAAGACGTACCCTAAGAGACAGCCAGCAAGGAGAACTAACTAGTGGCAACCATCATTTTGCTACTGATGTGTCTGCTAGGAAACTGGAGTGAGAATACCAATGATCCTTCCATGCAGGTGGCGGAACCCAGATTGTAACCTAAGACCAGAATGTCCAGCTGATCTGGATTTGATGTTGTTGTTTAAGGTCCTGGAAGTAGGGAAGGACATGATGCAGAGATATTTCAACATTTACATGGTTTTATACATTCAAACAGCACCCAAGCTGACCAGCAATGGGTTTGGCTTTTGTTCTTTTTTATTACTGCCTTTTGACAGAAAAGAAACACAAAAGGGATATGTATGAGTTCTGCAATAGGTTGGTTTGGCTCTTGCACTGTGTTTAAAATACCTCAATTGTTTCCAAACATTAAGTGTCTCCAGGATATTTACAGTCTTGGACAGGCAGAGGCAGATACAGCTTAAGGTTCCTTGGCTGCTCACATCATAAATGTGGACATACAGCAATGTTTGCTGCTAGGATGCAGAGGTAGGAGAAGCGGCATCTCCCAGGCAGACTCACTCATGCTTCCCAAATCCAAATCCAACCAAAATTTAGACAAGGCTGGGAGGAAAGATACAGAGGCACTAAATACAATCTGGAAAGGAGGCTGCAATGGACAGCTCTGTGTTATGACACATTCTGGTGTATGAAACTATCTGCTGCCTGCTTTCCGTCAGTTTGGTTAAAGCTTTTCTTAATCCTAAATGCTTGTTTCTTTTTACTTACTTTTTTAAAATGAGTCCCACCACTCTGGTGCCAGGGGCTCTGCCTAGGGAACAGCATGTGCAGCAGGAGAGCCAGGGAGGGAAGACAGGGCTGGATGTCACAGGAGGGGAGAAGGAATGCTCAGATTTGCAGGCCAGCAATTACGGTTTCTGATGCGAGACCAGCGTTAGCACATATTTCTCCATCCTCGCTCCAGTAGCTCTGCAGTCTCCTCTCCATTCCTGCCTGCCCCTCTCTATCTCTCTCCCATTCTTGCTTTACTTTGCCCTCTTCATCTCTCTTTTACTGCCTGAGCTTGACTTTGCCTCATCCTCTCTCTCTGCTGGCCCCTTGTCCTCCATTTCTGCTTCCACACTCTCTTTATCTTTGGGGCTTTTCTGGTTTTGTCTGGTCTTCCTTTCTGCTTTTGCATTCCATTCATCTCTCTCCTTCCATCTCCCTGATCCTGAAAGGCTTGTCAGTAGAAAAAACATGAGCTCTGATTCTTCCAGCTCTATTTACCAAATAAGGCCTGGAGTCAGATTTTATCTAAGAAAAGGAAAATGAATTGGATGCAAGTAGGTTGTAGGGGAGCTCCTAAGTGAAGAAAAATGAGGAAAGCAAGAGAGGTGGCCAAGGAAGAAAATACAGACCCAGGCCTCCCCCCTCAGGAAAGGAAACTTAAAAACAAAGCAAGATTTTCTTTTTATGAAGTGGGTTCAATTAGCCCTTGCTGTCGGAGCACTGTATTCAGAGGATTTGGTTCTCTGGCATGTTCAGGGCCAGAGGCACAAGGGCCAGATTCTGATCTCAGCTTCTCTGGCACAAATCTTGAGCAACTCCTCACTAATTCACACCGCTGTGGCCAAGATGAAATTCTGTACCCGGGATGCTGCAGATCTCAGTCACAGCGGTGTAAACCCAGAGCAGCTCCATCAACTTCAAGGAGGCTACTCTGGTTTTACACCAACATCACAGAGAGCATCTAGCTGCTGATTCATTTCCCCCCAGTCGGGCCACAGAGTGATATCTCATCGAATCCTCAAAATTAGAGATGGGAATAAGCTATTCAGAGTGCTCCCTATCCCCCCCGCCCCCGGTGCATTTCACAGAGCTGTGTGCAAGCCGGGTTTGCATGCCTGGCACCCCGCCTTCCCCCTCCCCTTTCAGTCTCCTTCTCCCTTCCCCTATTTGTATGCAAACTCAATGAGTCAGAGCAGTGAAGCATTAAGGCAGAATGATTGTGTGGACTTCAAAGGGAGCAACAAGCTGCTTCTAAAGTGAAACTCAGGGCTTAACAGATTTGGGGATGAAGGACAGGGGTAGTGGGGAATTTCTGTATGGCAAGGGCTATAGATGCGTTTGATCTTTCCTCTCCTAGCACCAGAGACCCTGTCATTACAGTACTGATTTCCCATTCATGCATCTGTCTGCCTAGGCATTTCTCTGCCCCTGTAGTATCTGAGCCCCTCACAAACATGAATGGATTTATCTTCAACACCCTTGTAAGGTAGGTCAGTCTTATTATCTCCCATTTTATGTATGGGTAAACCAAGGCACAAAGAGATGTAATGGGTGACTTGTCCAAAGCCACCAGATGGCAGCATCAGAGCTGGGGTTAAAATTCAGGCGTTCCTGGCCTCGGGTCACAGCTTTGTGCATCTCTTTCTGTGTCACCATCCCTAGAACGAACCACAAGTCCAGAAGCTGGAGCCAGTGGGATTTCCCCCTCTTCTTCCATGGGAACCAACTCTCAGATCCCTTTGTGACACCAGCCCAAGGCCACACATAGATTTCACCTTTGAGTCTGGCATTTCCTCACTACAGCCTCCTGTAAGGTGACCAGACAGCAAGTGTGAAAAATTGAGACGGGTGTGAGGGGTAATAGGAGCCTATATAAGAAAAAGACCCCAAAATCTGGACTGTCTCTATAAAACTGGGACATCTAGTCACTCTAGCCTCTGGGCCCAACCCCACCCATGGTACAAGAGGAGCAAGAATTCAGAGCCATGCTGCCTTTCTGTCAGCATGTCCCAAGATCTCCTCAAAGGCCCAGCGATGTAGAGTTCATCCTGATACTTCAGCTCATCGGCTCGGTGTCCGATCCCGATGTGCGTTCATCCCTGTAAGCCGGTCGTGTCGGGGCTCGTTCCTCTCAGGCGCGGTGGGGAGCCAGGACGCCTCCTTACACACAGCAGTCCGGGTAGGCCTAACCCCTCAGCAAGCGTTGAGGGAATAAAGGGTCTGCAAACAAGGCAGAGACCCGGCCCTCCAGCTGGGGTCGGATAAGCACAAAGTACATACGCCCAAGCCCTGGGGCAGGGCGGGGCAGTAAGCAGTGCAAGCTCAGACTCTCAGGCAGGGGCTGAGCAAACACAGTATCAGCCCAGGCCCTTGGGCAGGGCAGGGCGGTAGCAGTTCAGGCTCAGGCCTTCAGCAGGCTGAGCAAACACAGTAACCCAGAAGGCTACACAGAAGGCCTCCTCAGGCCAGGGAGAGGGGGAGTCTGCCACCCTTGGGGGGTTGGTAGGGGGAACGCAGGCCCTCCCACTCCACTGCGTTCCAGCCCGGGGTCCTAGCAGCGGCAAAGGCACGCTACTGTCAGTGGGGATCCTGGCCACAACACACTGACATGGGTTCAGGCTCTTCAGGAGCCAAACCAGGGTCGGCTACCCCCGGGCCACTTCCGACCTCCCCCTCTCTGGGTACCTGTCTCTCGCCAGCGTCGTCTGGGGGGGTCCCAGACCATGGGCTCCTCTGGGTACCGGTCGTAGGGAGGCTCAGGCCGCTCCCCGGGATACCGGTCGTAGGGAAGCTCAGGCCGCTCCCCGGGATACCGGTCGTAGGGAGGCTCAGGCCGCTCCCCGGGATACCGGTCGTAGGGAGGCTCAGGCCGCTCCCCGGGATACCGGTCGTAGGGAGGCTCAGGCCGCTCCCCGGGATACCGGTCGTAGGGAGGCTCAGGCCGCTCCCCGGGATACCGGTCGTAGGGAGGCTCAGGCCGCTCCTCGGGATACCGGTCGTAGGGAGGCTCAGGCCGCTCCCCGGGGTACTGGGCGCAAGGCAGGTCAGGCCGACGTTCCTTCGGGTACTGGGTATGAGGCAAGTCCGGCCAGCGTTCCTCTGGGTAGTGAGCGTGGGGCAGGTCAGGCCAGCGCTCCTCCGGATACCGAGCGCGAGGCAGGTCAGGCCAGCGCTCCTCCGGGTAGTGAGCACAAGGCAGGCTGGGCCCAGTGGGAGCTCAAGCACCAGCATCTGTCCTCTCCGGCCTCCAACTGAGTGCTTGGGCCAGGCTTTTATACTTCCTGTCCAGCCCCTGGACTTCCGGGGGGCGGAGACAGGTGGCTGTGACTCCACCCACTGAGGCACCTGCTCTGGCTCGTCCCTCTCAGGCACGGCGGGGAGCCAGGGCGCCTCCTTACAATCCCCATCAAGCATGGACCATTGTTCCTCTCCTTCAGCTGACTTTCCCAGCCCCTCTGCCCTTGGCCTGAAATGAGCCGTACTGGACTGCTGAGCCTTGAATTGAGTGTGGAGCCTACGGGGCTGCTGGGTTAGCCATAAAACCACATTTTGCACTCATCCAGATGTGTAAATGGAGCATGAACTCTGATCCCTCTCTTACCTCCTTGGGCCTCTCAGATTCTGTCCAGGGGAATCTATTCCAACACCAGCTTACCCTCCTCAACGCACCTTCAGGCCCCACTTGACTTGACCTTTTCCTGGGTATATTCAGAGGCCTTTTCTCCCTGTAACTCACCTTGTGCTCCCACTCCTCTCCCCAGAGAAAACAGCTGGGATTGCCAATGGAGACAACAGGCACTGGGCACCCAGCTTTCATTGACTTTCTGTGGAAGTGGGAACTTACCTAACTTCCTTAGGCCCCCGTGAAAATACCCTAACATCAGTAGCACATGTGCTGTTTGGAGTCCCCTTATCTGGATCTAGCTAACACTGCATTCATAAAACCCCACAGGCCTGGCTCCCCCCGTGCCTCAGACCTCACGCCGCCATTCACACCCGTGCAAAGCGAGCGTGACATGCTGCTGTTCAGGCCTGGCGGAGTTTGACAGTGACCTCTCCTGCGTGAGGTGCTGGGCATGGACAAATCTGGCTCCACACCTCACACTGCCTGAACACTCATCTTTCTCCAGTCCCATCTCCTCAGGCCTCTTTGGCCCTCCTCTTGTAGTAGCTGCTCTGAACTGGCCCCTTTCAAGCGACAAAATGATTTGTGAGCGACAGAAACAAATATTACATTTTCAAAACTCTCAAGAAGGTGAGAAGGAGAGAGACAGGAGGCAGGGAAGGGAACAAGGATTCAAAGCAATTTGATCCCTGTCCATGACCCAAATCTCACTTGCCAGTTAAGATCGAAATAATAGCCTGTGGCCAAAACAAAGCAGAGTGAGAAGGCTCTTGTTGCTGGGGTAAGACAGCAATGTTATCTTGCAACAAAAAGAGGGACCAGGGTGGAGGAGATGGCCAAGAATTTATTACCATACAACATACTTATGTGCTCGGTGCTTCACAGACATAGAAGAGAGGACCTTGCCCCAAAGAGCTTACAACCTGAATAAACACCAAGTGGATGCAGGGGCCAGAGAGAGGATCTGATATGCATTGGTAGGTGTAGTCTTGAAAGGGAGAACTTGGAAGACCAGCCACAAGCTCTTGATCCTTTTGCTCCATACACAGCTGCTCACTTTGTGTCTGCATGTGGCCGCTTCTTTGGAGCTGGCCATGCTCCAAGACCGCTGGAAGGTGGCTCCAGAGCCTCTGGAGCTGCGACGTGACAGGAGAAGGCAAATCCAGCCTTAGCTCTCACCAGTCCTGTAGTAGTCATTTTCAGTCCAGGCTTCTGTGATTTGAATGGCATTGTCTGTGTCCTGTAAATGACTCTGGGAGGGGAGGAAGCCCCGGCAGGCCTGGGTTTGACATGGTCAGCAGCCACCACATGGGAACAGGCCGCTGGCACAGCACTGGGCTGCACAGGTTCAGGATGACAGCAGGAAATGCAAGAGGTGTTACGGCGTTCCAAGGTGAGTCTGTCTGGCCAGTGCTACCCTCTCCCCCAGCTCAGGCAACACGTGCAAATGATAAATCCCTTCTGCCTTTGGGGGTGGAGGACCCTGAGCTCCCTTGGCATGCCCCATGTCTCCTTGCTGGCGCCCATGCACCAATACTGCACGCTGCCTGTGCCTGCATATCTAGATCCCTACCCCATCCAGGCTGACTTACTGTCCAATCACTGCTGGGGAGCAAAGGGCATTGAGACAAACCAATGGAGCTGGAATTCATAGGAATACTCTCCCCTTCCTGCCCTACACAGTGTCATTAACTGAACATCTCTCAGGAGAAGGCAAAGGGGCTCCCCACCCCCAAATGGTTACACTCATCAGCCCAGGGCCAATTTTGGCTGAACATATTTGCCCTCATCTTTCTGGGGTACTGCAGATCCACCTGGCCTTTCCTCAGCAGAAGCTGCTGCGACACCAAGAAAGCCTGCCACTGTTCAGCTCTTCACTTACCAGCAGGTGTCACTGTGGCCCTGGGTGGGGGGAACCTGGGGCTCTCAGTTTTGCCCATGCCAGGAAGCATCACTGTACTTAGAAGAAGGAGCTTCCCTTGCCTCCCTTTGCCCCTGTCATTAAGACATCCCAATGCTGCTGCCTGGGATCCCATTCACAATAGATAGCTAGTGCACCACAAAGAGAAGAGGACAAGCGGAGCAGGGGGAAGGACACAGAGTCCCAGCTCAGGATGCAGGAATTATCTCCTCTCATCATGCATATGAATAGCAGCCATTGTTCCACTGTGTATCCTGCACATCCCAGCTCAGCGCAGCAGGCCCCCTGTTCTCCACGACAAGTCGGCTTTTGTCCGAGGGACAAACGAGGAGGAATATTTTCATACTGGCAACCTATTTATCTGCAAGCGGACACACTTCACTTATTATGTCCAGGTAGCAGGGGATTTGGGGAGACGACAGGCCCATCCCCTGCCACACACCTCATTTAGCCTCACATTCAGCCTCTCTCCTCCCCTCTGTCCTAAGGGCCAGTCTATCTGCCCCCGGCTCCCTCATTTTCTGCCTGCAAAATGGACGCCCTGGGAAGGCCGGGCTGAAAGTTTGCCCCTAATTGGGATGGGAAAGGAAGTACCATTGCAGGGGACAGAGGTTCTGGAGATGTTCTAGGCTGTTTTACCGTTGGACCTCAATGTCTCCCCCAAAGCACTGTGGGGCCATGCAAATGGGGAAGCCGGGAATAGGTTGCAGTGACGGTTAGGATGGGGCTGAGGTTTGTCTGATTGGGAGTTTTCTGTGAATATGGTTTAGCCTGACGGGTCTGACCTCTATTAGGACTGAGTCAATTGATACAGTGACCATTTACCATGCTTCTAATCCAGGGTTTGGGACTAGGAAGAGTTGACGTTACTCACGTGATTTGGTTTCTGTCAAAACAGCTGAGCCCCGAGGCAGTTTTACCCCTCTGGGTTGGGGAGACTTTTCAAATGCAAGTGACTAACCAGGAAGTCTACACTGTTTATGTGGCCATTGAAATCAGCATTTCTTAGGTACACCCAAAGGGCATCCACGCACCTAAGGCCTGGACTTCAGTGAGCTTTTCATCAGGCCCCTAATGCCAAATTAACCCCTCCAGTTGAGTGAGCTGCATGTCATGTTTAGACACCCATGTTTGGAAATGGGCTTCCCTGTGGGCTGAGGGATGGACAGTGATCCCAGGAAAATCGATGAAAAGCTTCACTGGCAGAACAAACCTGAAGCAGCCCAAAATAAACCTTCTCCCCTCCTCTCCAAGGGCGGGTGGTAACTGGGAAGCAGGACTGAGGACCCTCCGCAACAGCAGCCTGCAGGACATGCCCCAGAGAATGAACAAGAAGAGACTAACTGAAGATCAAGCTGCAATCAGCAAGGCAGAAGCCTCATTATCTCATTACCAGCTATGTGTTTGATGTTCCCATAGCTGCAGCACCACCGGCACTGAGTGCCATCTCCTCGAAGCTAGCCACAGAAGCTGCACCGTTAACAACTACATGTGGGTTGCCTTTGTGACTCCCCTAATCAGCAGCACGGAAATTGTGTGAAATATACAAGACTGTCACACAAGGTTAGGGAAGGAGTCAAGTGGCTAATTAGTTGGTTTATAGCTTCTTTTCTTTAAAAGGGAAACGGTCTTTTTTCCCCACAGAACATACTGTAATTAAATAGAGGAGACTATCTGCAATAATAGAATTAGAACTGGGTGGGAGAAGGAAAATAATCATGTAGAGCACTCTCTCCCACGCTAGGGCACTGCTAGAAAGCCCCAGATGAGAAGTGCTAGGTATTAGGGGAAATAAACTCACACACCACAGAGAGTGACAATATCAGGGAGCTAAGGGCCATGTTTACCCTCCAGGATAACCTGAAACAATCCCTCAGTTGTAAGTGAGTGTTTTCTGGCTGGGAGAAGGAGGAGAGGCTTAAATAGGGGTGTAAAAGGATTGGGGCCTAGCTGATAGCGCCCTCCTCTTAGTGGACCAGGTTTTGCTCTCGCTGAGTCCGTGGGGGAGCTCATCCCGAGCTGGCCCAAGGGATCCAGCAGGGAAGCAGTTTGTAGCAGTGCTAGTTGTTTTATTTTGAGCCTTCTGAACAAATAAATCAAAAGCCTCCCAGGCTCTTCTCTTAAACTGTGCGCAGGCCAAGTAGCCTCTTCCCCAATTCTGCCCCTCACACCCGAATTTCCTGTCTCTTACCTCAGAGCCTCAGCAATAGAGGACTCCGCACAGACTCCTCTCCATCCAATTGCTTTCTGGAGCAATTCCTCTCTGTGGTAGCTACAGTAGCAGTCGGTTGGGAGCACAGCCCATCCCCTCAGCTTTCTGGAGGGTGTTTCAGTTGTCCCATTTTCTGCTGCCCTCTTTTATGTGGCTCAGCTAATTAAGTTCCAGCTCTTTTGTCCAGTGAAGCAGGTGGGGCTAATCAGCCAGCAGCTAGCTGCAGAGGAATGGTATCCCTTTCCCTTCCACTTTCACAGCTGGGTTCTCAGGGAACCTCGGGTAGGACGCGCCCTCTTTGATTTCAGTCTAAACAGGTTGTTTATGAGGGGTTGGAATCTTGTAAGAGTTGTGCCAAGTAGAGTTTTTGTTTTGCAAAATCTCCTCAGCAGGATTCCTTTTCTACCAGTCAAATCGACCTGTTTGTATTATCTGAACACCTCAAACTCAGCCCAGGGCAGTTTCTGATTCCAGTCCCATGGGATCTGAATGCCGAATGCCTGATGTTCGGCAGGGATGAGAGAAGTGTTTGGCTATCAGATTTTGCTCCGTCTCTGAAACAAGGACCCAGGTTGCTTTTTTATTTTGGAAACCAACCCCAACCTGGGCTGGCTCAGGGACAGGTCCTATTTTATCCAACTCAAAGCTTGCTTGGGTGGTGGTGAACCATTCTGCCTTTGACCCTCTCTAAGCCCAATGCACATAGCTGTGGATGGGAGGTGCCATTGGAATTCATAGGCCATTATACACAGGGATATGTATTTTCATTTGGAGTCTTATGTCCACAAGTGTATTGGTCCCACAAACGTGCAGCTAGACAGGGACTGCTGTAGGATTTAATCTTACACGGTTACAGGCAAGTCCCCATCCTTCACACCCTCAGTGAGAGACGGGCCACAGCATCCAGGATGGGAAGAATCCAAGCTGACAAGCAGGGCCGTCCTTAGGCATAGGCAGAATAGGCAGCCGCGTAGGGCCTCACACTGCCTGGGGGCACCACGCTGCAGGCAGCCCGGACGGTGTAGAAGCAGGGCTGCTGGGTCCTAGAGAGAGCCAAATGCAGCACAGTCTGAGGAATGGGATTGGCTGCTGGGGTCTCTGGGAAGGGGAGGGGGTAGGGTTTGGGAATGGAGCACAGGGCCGTCCTTAGGCATAGGCAACATAGGCAGCTGCGTAGGGCACCTGAAAATTTGGGGCACCACTGGGTCTTAGTGTCCACCCTCTTGTTTTCCTATCCCTGTTTTGACCCTTCCTGCAGGCTCCAACAGATGGCTGCTCTAGCCTGGTGAGTCTTCCTTGGGAGGGAATCTAGTAGTTAAAAGTGAAAAAACCTCCAGCCTGCCAGACCTATTAGCACAACATTGAAACTGTTAAAGAGACATTCAAGGGGTAATAAAGCCATTTAACAGGCATTTGCCAACCGCAAGTATATACTGACAGGTTTCAGAGTGGTAGTCCTGTTAGTCTGTATCAGCAAAAACAAGGACGAGTCCTTGTGTCACTTCAAAGACTAACAAATTATTTGGGCATAAGCTTTTGTTGACTAGAACCCATTTCATCAGATGTCCATGAAAGCTTATGCCCAAATAAATTTTTATACTGTCAGTTTCTGACTTTACTGACAAAAACAGTTGTGCATTAATGTAATATTTACACAGAACATGTCAGTCTACAGGACCTTAGTTTAAAATTTGCTTTAAAAATATTTCATTAGTGAGCTGGTGAAGATTATAAAATCACATTTCTAAAAAATGCTTGCATAGAGTTTTAGATGCACAATCATCTTTAGCCTTAAATGTGTGGATCTTCACACATAGTTTTTTAAATAAATCCTTCAAAAGACCTCCCTTATCTAAAATACACATTTTAATTACTATAGTTAAAAAAAAAAGTGCTTCCAAGTCTTCCTGTCCTTTCTGTCCATCCCTTCACCACCTCTCCCCCCACTCCTCACCGAAGAGAGCCCTTAAAGAGACAACAGTCCTTCCCTTCCAGATAGCTGGACAAAGAGTTCCCTTTCTTTACTTCTGACTATCCGACAAACTAGTTTTAAAAGAACCCTCCAGCAAAATCAGTACCTTAGTAAGACAAAATCCTTGTTATACCTAAAATCTTTGGAAACATATTTTTTTAAAGTTAGTGAAATTTCATAAACATGTCTCTTGTTATGGAGATCACACAAAGTAAATTACTGTTCCCTTTTTCTAAAAGCAATGAACATTGTTATGAACACACTAAATCTCTCTGATTAATTTAAAAGAATGTCTTTGTTTCAGTGAGTTAAATATGTAGTAATCTGGAATGCTGGCTTAAGATTTGAGTACATTTAAAATATAAATTCAACTTAGAAATACTGATGAAGAAAATGTAAACCAGAGAAGAGCTGCATCATGTATTCCATTATATGTAATGTTGTATTCAGAAGGAGAGCTGACTCACCCTTACTATGAAGTTTTTGCAAATAAATCTCTGACAAACTTCAGGGCATATCAAAAAACCTGTGACTGACATTTTTTATTCCCAAATTTTAGTGCTTTTAATTAGGTACTTTCTTCATGTCCATTCTGCATGAGGGAGAGTGCATGGAAGTCTCTGCAGGGAACTGTGACTCTCTGCCACCATGAGGCAGGCTGGGCATCTCATTATCCTTTGCTGTCAAGTCCCTCCTCCCCCTCCCCCACGAGGCTGTGAGCTTGGGCTGCCTCCGGCATAGGGGCACCAGTTTAATAATACTGCCTAGGGCCCCATAAATCCTAAGGACGGCCCTGCTGACAATCCTGGAGACTTCTCTTTATCCCACAGCACAGACAGTACAGGGCGACCTTCCCCTATGTCACCAACCAACATGCTTCATCCTTCATCTGGAAAGATCAGGTCTTTTAGTTCATTTAGACTCCTTATTTCAACTGAGACTCCAAGCAGAGAAACTCAGCAGTCCCAGTTGTAGTGGAGGTTTTGTAATGTGGATATTTGTCCAGGAGGATGCAGCCTGAGACCCACAAACTCATTCTGCATGAAGCACCAAAAAGCAAGTGATGGGAAGGATGCCACTGATCTGGGCTCAATTCAACATTTCAAGTCACTAGTGCTGAAAACCATCTGGCCAGCTGTTGTGTTTCCTTCCTGCCTTTGCTGGACTCCTGATGTCTGCCTTGTGCACCATCACCTTGCATTGCTACTACCTGCAACAGTGGGATCTGACAGCCTGTAAGGGCCCAGGTGGCTTCAGCAGGGAAGAAAACGTAAGTGAAGTGTGTGGAAGGAATGTTTGCGTCAGTTTGAACCAAATATAGTGAGAGCTACTGCAAGTTTGCCACTCTCACGCACCCTCCTAATTCTACCAATGCATCTCAGTCTGGACCTGCGGCATCCACAGTCAATCCTGTCTTTTCCCCCCTGGCCCAACTGCCAATTCCTGATCATTAGCACCTCTGCTATTCCACTCTGGGGCTCTCACTCGTCTCTGCCAGTCCCCCACTGGCCATGCAGCACCTCTGCTATTTTGGTATGGAGCACCCCACAGCTCTGCCAGTACCAGCGCCTGTCTAACTATGGGAGAGAACCTGAGCCCTGAATTAGACAAGGAAGTGGTGACCAAAACTCTGCCAAAGAATTCCCATTTTTTTTCTTCAATACAGCTGACATTTCTAGCATCTGATGCCAACAGCAACTCTAATTCTCAGCTTCCCTGCACCTTCTCTACCACAGACAGATTTCCCCTGATGCTAAGCATCCTACCAGATCCCAATGGTTTTGATCAGAGCAAGCAGTACTCAGCAACTTTGGAGATCAAGTCTAAATTAGGGCTGGTCTGTCATCTGGAGTTTGGAGTGGGTGGGCCTGGTCAGGGGGAGGGGGAGGATAAATAGAGAGTGACGAGTGACAATGTTTCTCTACAGACCAGGGCACCTGTGATGTACACACCCAGTTGGCAGCTTGTGTTCCCAGATTCCAAACCCACTCAGACATCCTGGGCTTAAACCGCTGACACTCTTGCCTGACTAAGTCAGAAGCCCATCACCTCACCAACTTGTCTGATTTTATCCCACATCGCATGAGAACAGCTGTTGTCCTTAATGCCCCAGCTCCTGGAGTCATGTGATTCTTTGAGAATCTCAGCAATCATTAAAAAAAAAGTTTCCTCCCCTCTTAGTTGTGGATAGAAACTTGAAAAGGGGCTAACAACTAAAGGCTCCAATACCAAGAGCTCCCCAAAATTATTATTGCTGAAAATCTCATGATTTGTAAGGTCTTATTCGTGAGTTCTGAATGCGCAGGGTCAGCAATACTGGGAGAGCTGTGAAAAAGGGAGCAGGGTGGAGGAGAACATTTTAATTCAAACAATAAATACAGCCTGCATATCACACAGTGGGTGCCTGCTTAGGCCAAGCTGGCTTTTTGGTGGGGGGATCTTTCTATCCCTAATGCCGAGTCACGGAGCTTGAGCTCTTTTAAAACTAAGCCACAACTGAAGGGAACAAAATCATGGCTCAGCTGATGTGCACTGAGCTCAATAGGAGCCATGCTGATTTACATCCACTGAGGATCTGGCGCAGACACATGGAACTGGAGCCAGATAGATGCCTAAGGAGAGCAAGGATGTGACAGCACCTGCCATCCCTTTATAACATGAATGTGCTCTACTCCCTTAGAGCAAATGACAATAAACTCCAGCCTGTGCCAGAGTAAACAAAGCAGCCTCAACGGGGGCTCCTCTCACCTCCTCTAGGAACAAAAACACAGAAGAGAAAAAAAAAACCCAACCAGCTCATCTTGCATCAGCAAATGGATCTGTCATGTCAGTGCCTTTCCCCACAGAAGGGGAGGGAGGGGCAGTTAGGAACACTCAGGACTAAGCAAGCCCAGCAAAGCCCTCCCTACATGGCATGGCTCTGGATCGAGGGACAGACAAGTCATGCAATCTCTGGCTGGGAAAGGAGTTGTGGGGAGATTGGAATCACTGGCCTTTCACCTCTGAGATGGATGGAAACTTTAGGGGAAAGTGCTTCATCTGTGTCTTGGCAGACATGGCCCCAGGGCTTGGCAAGGTGGGCTGCAGTTCAGGACAGGGATGCATGAATACAGCTGGGTGGATGCCTAGGCCTGGAGCAGCAGAGAATGAGACTGAGGGGCAGCCCAGGACTGGAGTGCCTGGGGCTGAGGTGCATTGGCAGGGTGAGGGGGGCTTTGATATTCATTATCAGCCAGAGAGGAATGCAGACCCCGCTGCCTCTCTCCTGGTGAGTATGATGCACTCTGGCAGATGGTTGTCCTTGGGTGATAACCATCCTGACTTGTTTCCTCTCCCACTGCTGCCTGCCAGGTGCCAGTTCCTGCTGGAATGGGGAAGATTGCAAGGTCAGTGTAAATGGCTATTGAGCTGACTTCTCCTCCTCAGCTGATTGGCTTCCTGGTCATTAGATTAGTTGATTAGAGCTGGAGCTCAGCAAATGGGCTTGTTTTGTCCTCACCTCTGTGGGGTTTGTGGGCTGCTTCCTCTGGTCTCGTGTCCTTGGAGTGCTTCCTAAAACTCTGTCCAAAAGCAGCGTGGGAAGGCTGAAGGAGTCTGCTGCGATTTCGGAGGCAGGCCACCAAACATGCAGCTGTATTCCACATGTCTTGCAGCCCACGTCTAGAGGCTGTAGGGAGGCGGGCTGGGGTGGAGGGAATTAAATGAGCCTAGTAGGCAGCAATTTGGAAACACTCACCTCTTGAATTTTCAGTGCAGCCGTGTGCCAGGGAGCCTGCACAACCACCAGGCAGATCTGTACCTGTCGCAAGCCTTATGTTTATTTTCAGAGGGCAGGATACTCATATAATGACTCCTCTCGCATTGCCCATCCTCTGGGGAGTCTCTGCCTCCGAGGCTCTATTTGCCGAACGCCTGAGATTGCAACCCGTAACCAAATGGAGATGCACCTAAGCACGGGAGGGTCACCCTGAACTCCAAATCAGGCTCCTGGAGAATATGTGAGATAAGCCAGCCAGGGTGAGACATTCCACTCTCACCAAGGGCTGAGTTCAGTTTTTCGCCGAGTCACTGCATGCTTCCAGTGCCCCTGTCCAATGCCGGGGTGACCCGACTGCGTGGCCTACTCCCAGTGAACAATTCAGCTGATGAATTTAGCGCCTTCGTCCTCTCTGTGATTTGCCTTAGGGCAGGTTGTTCAGCCTCTGGGCTGCTCACCAGCTGGGCCACTGCCAGCGAGTCTTTCCGGTGATCCCTCCTCAGGCTGGGTGATGGCTCAGCAAAGTCACACAGGATTGTTTGCCCTTTGTGACTGGCTGACTGCCCAGCTCATAGAAACCTGCGCTAACATTGCCAGAGTGAACTCTCCTGCCAATCAATATTTTTACAAGCATCTGCAACATCTTCCCCATCCAGCAGCCGGCACTCGGCTGGGTGGGTGTTCAAAGAGCTGAATAAAAAAGGGTTTGAAAATACTTTGAGGCAAACCTATGGTCTTTATCGAAAGCAGCCTCTCACTATGGACTTGATCCAGTGTCCATGAAGTTGACAGTAGTCTTTCCATTGACTTCAAAGGGCTTTGGTTGAGGCCCAATCTTTTAAGGCTTTTCTATAGTACCTAGTGGTAGCTAAGTTGTGATCAGGTCACTGAAATCCACTACAAACTTAGTACAGATCATGGGTCTGCAAATATACATGCACGTGCTCAAGTTTACACACCGTAAGCTCTCTCTTTGACAGTTGATGGCTCTAGTGCATAAAGTTAAAGGCTATGGCTACACAGTGAAAGCTGGGCAAGGACTGGCCTATCCAAGTCAGTTTGAAGGCAGGTAGTGCAGGCAATAGAAGAGAAGACATTGCAGTATGTGCTAGCGACCCACCTACATACCAGGGTCCATCCTCGGCTTGTACTATCCATTGTGAAGCAGTAGAGGAGGAGAGCAGAAGCTCCCTGTGAATAGGGAGACAGAGGAACAGAAGGGAGAGCAAGAGGAGCTACTGAGATGGGGAGGGGGTGAGGAGGCAGCCTGCTCCAGGCTTGGAAAGGGCATCCCGGTAGTTCCTGGGCAGCTGATGCCCGGTGTTCTGTGCTCCCACACCCCTCCTTGGCAGCTGGTGCCCTGTGCACCAATGTCCCCCCTCACTTCCCACCCAGTGCTGATGCCCTGTCCCCTACCCCAGCAGCTGCTGCACCTGCTTCTGCCCATCCCCAGGCCAGGTGTCTCCATATGGACCAGTGGTGGCTGGAAGGCGGGACCAGAGCTGGGCCAGAGAGTTCTACCTGCTTCCTGGCAGCCAGCCTGATCTCCTGCACTGGAGGCCAGAAGCTTTTCTAGCCCCTTCTCCGGACAGGTCCCACTTTCGCCTCCACAAGAATGGTGGGAGGGGAAAGAGAATTTCCATCACGGGGGCGCTATCCCTATTTCACTGCCGCTGCTGAAGTCTGCGCTGTGCTGTTTTCACTGCTGTTGTTACGTAGGCGAGCTGGATTCAAGCTCGTTCAGATTGGCTAGTTCATGCACAGTTTTGCTGTGTAGCCATATTCTCAGCCTTTGCTGGATCAAGGCCTGTATCCTCAGAATAGATCCTGCTCATCCACTTTCCCAGTTTCTAGGTGTTCTCCTGAGGTTTTCATCTTGTTTGTTATTTAAGGATGCCTTTTTTTTGTAGCATTCATCCAGCTCTGCTGCTGAGCTACCAGCATCAGAGACAGAGAGAAAAAGAATCTAGATCAGAAATTGCATTGAAACCAGCCTGTCCATTATATATTTCAGTCTCTCCCATCACATATAATGCTCAAGCTCAAGCAAAACCTTGGAATGGGCTTCTTTTTACTTCCCTTAAATTAAAATCTAATTACACCAAGATGCCTGGAACGTTGGGAAAGATTGAAGATTCCCTGTGCTTCATATTCTAGCTCAACTTTATTTGCCTTTTACTGGCCATCACCAGCTAATTAAACTGTGTCAATTTCATTCACCCAGGACAAAGTACAACCACAGAAACCATTTGTGCTCGATTATGGAAGAATAAAACAAAATTTCCCCTCCCCAACCAGCAGGAAGGATGGATTTGAGAGGGTAGATCCCCAACAGCCAGACCCTGGGGGCTCAGGGGGCAGAAACAGATCAGAAAACCCCACATGGAGAAGAAGGCATGGGTAAAGGATACTAGTTCAAGGGGGATTAGCCATCAATCCTAGACAGCCCAGTTTGGGCAAGGGGAAGTCAGGAAGAAGTAGTATTGGAGTGCATCCTTTTAAAGAATAGTATTTTGGGGTAGTATCCCTTTAAATAACTTTAGCAGCACTCACTGTGCTTTATACTTTCAAAAGCTGTCAGAAACCAGCAGCATGTATGTAGTGATCCATGTGTGTTTATGAATATCCAGTGAACACTTATTTGGGACCCAAATCTGACTGTGTGGTTTCTTCATATAGTTTCTGTTGTGCAATGAGCAAAAGATACAAAAGTATTGAGAGGCAGGAGGACTTGGACTCAGTCTGGCTGGGAAGTGGAGTCTGTGTCACGCCCTCAAACCCAGAGGCACTAGAAAATGAGGATAATTCATGCTGCACACTTCCTCTGTCTACTTCCCTATGCTCTCTACTCCCCAGGAGCAGTCAGCCCGATACCCTAGGCAAATACTCATGCAGGCCATTGTGTTCTGCCTACCTCAGGTTCTCCTGCACTTTAAATTGGAGGTATTTTTATTTTTCACTTCCTGCCCTCAGCTTTTGTGAAGTCTTGCTGCGTGCTGTAAACAGCTGCTGAGTTCCACCCCAGAGAGGAGTGCATTTTAGTGGTAGACAAGAAGATGTATCTATGCACCTTTTTCTTTGTTTTAATGCCAACTCTCACAATAGCATTTGAGCACCTTCCATGAGGGAGTAACCAAACTCTCAATAGTCCTGAGGTCTAATTCTCTTCCTTTCTTCCCTTTAGCTGGTCAGGGCTATGGTTTGGTGTTCATTTGAGGTAATGCATTTCCTGCTTTGCTTTCTCTTCTCTGGAACCAGAACCAGTTTCATACAGGCCCATCAGCCACTGGTAACTTTGGGTCAGTTTTGTTGTCAACTGGGATGAGAATGGAGCCTATAAGCCACAAACTTCAGCCAGCTCAGACTGCAGCTTCCCAGGGACGATATTTAATTCTCAGGCCATTTTAACCTCTCAGTGCTCCTCAGAGGAAGATACTCAGTGGTGTGCTGTGACAATTTTAATAAGGCATGAAACCACTCACATGCATGTCACAGGCAGTCCAGAAAGGTGTCCTTCATGCAGCATGACCTCACACATTTGGTGCACACGAGGTTACGCTGTGCAGATACCACCACTAGACAGCACAGAGTTGGTTGGGCATGCAATGCCTGCCTGGCACGCATAGACAGCAGGCCACTGGAGAGATTGCAAAGTAAGAGATTTTCAGAGAGCAGTGCTCAAGGGATGTCCACTGCTGCCCAAGTGTGCACTGTTGCTGCAGAAGTACAAAGCAACTTGGCCTCCCTCCCTCAGGTACCTTTGACAAGGCTCAGTTTAGCTCTATACCCAGTGGGAGTCCAAGGTCAATTCTCACCTGCACTGAGAGCAGCTGTTACTCTTTCCTCCATGAAAGAAGTTTTGAATCACCTTCCAGACAAAGATTCCATTGTCTCTGCACTGATTTCCCTCACATCTTCCTTTCCTGGTTTTCCAGTGCCCCTGCTGTGCTGCCCCCGCTCCAAAAAAGTGATTCCATTTTCACTCTTCGCTGTATTCCAAAATATCCTCGCTTTGTAGCACAAAAGATCCCCCCCTTGCAGTTCTCTCAGCAGAGTCTCTCCCCCAGCGCATCAGCATTTTTCCATCTCCGCAGGAATAGGGGAGGGTAGAAGAAGAATGGGAAAGATGAATTCATATGGTTGAGCTACCTCCAAAAATCAAGGAGGATCAGCTGGACCGGAGGTCTCAGACACTGAACAATTTTGGCTGGTTTTGGTCATACTTTCTAAAGCAACTTTATTACTAGGGCTGGTCGAAATATTTGTTGTGAATAAATTATCTGACAAATGTGACCCTTTATTGCCTGTTCCTTATTTCTGCGAAGGTGACTATGCAGCTAGGAAAGGCTGATGCCTTTTCTTTTCTGCGTCCCTTCAGTTTTCAAAGCAGTTGCCCTCTCTGCGTGGAATCCACCACCCATTTTTGTTCCCAGAGCTCAGTGCAGACTGTCAGAGGAGCTCCTCCACACTGTGCTCTCTCAGGGAGACACTTTGTTCTTTCTTGTTTTCTTAAGACACAAAAAAAATCTTTTTGAGTAACAGTACTGTTTGCTTTTTGTGCACGGAAAAAACATGATTCTTTGTCACAGAGTTTGTAAGAACAATTTTCAACCTATGGATTGTTCATGGACTGATCACTTCCACCACTCACAGTTTGTTATTTGTGGTGGGCACACGGGCACATAAGTCATGTGCTATTGTTTCTGCTTCTTGATTGGATGACTAACTTTATACCCAGGGGAATAATAATATCTGGCTCTTATATTGCACTTTTTCGCTGTAGAGCTCAAGGTGCTTTACAAAGGGCAGTATCATTATACCCATTTTACAGATGGGGAAACTGAAGCACGGGGAAGCTATGACTTGCCCGAGGCGACCCAGGAAGTGACAGAACCAGGACTTGAACCCATTTGTCTTGAGTCCCACACCACTGCACAAGCCACTAAGCCATACTGAACATTCTTGGTCATGCATGAGTACACTTGCTGGGAGGCAAAAACAGCCATTTGTATGAGCAGCCTTTGCCCGAACACCCCAAGCCTGGATAAATCCCCATCCCAAATAGCAAATAATAAGGGGTACCAACCTGGACAAAGCACACAGCCACTAAGAACTGGAGCAAATGGTCACAAACACCGTCCCTGCAGAATGCCCCTGGGCATAATTACCAGTGAAGTCCTGGGACACAATCCACAGCTGAGGTAGCAAAGGTCACTCTGAGCTGTTTTATGCCTCCTCCCATCCTGGGGCTGGTGGGGGAGGATCCAACACAGCCCTTTGCACAAGTTACAGTAGCTATAGGAGTGCTCTAGCTTACACCAACTAGAACAGGGACCATTCTGCCTCGCATACGTCCCTCCAGCTCCACCCCGAGAACGAGCCCTTCCACACCAACCAGTCTCATCATATCCCCTGCACTCCCTAGGATAACGCCTTCGGGTCACTTTGTGCTTCTCTGAAAGTGCTAAGTGAGCTTAGTACAGAGGCTCTGACCCATGGCTTGAGGGGCTACTGGACACTCAGATTAGATACCATGGTGATGGGCACAGTATACGAACCTGAACAGAATATAATGATGAAAACCTACAAGCTGTTCATTCACAGAGAGAAATCCCAGAAGGCAGCATCTCTTGCTCTTTGACTGGAGGAGCCCCAAAGACCCCCAAGGTGCCTTTAACGCAGGGAAGGGAGCTATCCTGAAGGAGGAGTGCGTGAAACTCACAGGGACCGAAGATTAACCTGCCTGACATGAAGCCACCCCCTTTTCCTGAACATTGCCGCGGCTCTGTGCTCAGCCCCTCCCTACAGGAGAGCTCAGAACAAACCGCGTCTGAAATTTAATATATTTTTAAAACAAATTTGTTTCATCCTTAAATCTTTTTCTCTCTTGATCATGAACAAATTTGATCTCAGAATCTAACATGCATCTAAACAAAACCACGTACAAGAAAAGCACATTAGCTGCTATCAGGAAAGTTAATTATTTACGTCAGAGGGAAGCTGTGAAGAATCGGTTACCGAGACCAGCTGGGGTGTGCTGTAAACTGCTGGTGAATTATTCAAGTGGTGATTTTAAGTGATTCCTGAAATAAAGATGGTGGAGATGAGAGGGGAAAAAATTCCAAAGGGCCATTTTAATGAGAAGTCAATCACCAGCTTCTCTCCATCCATCTCCTAGGCCACAGCTGCAAAGGATTCTGGGCCCTTTCTTATCAGTTCAATTCACTCGGATACAATTCAGCAAACATTGCCCCCTGGTGATAATGAAGGATGTTTCACAGCAGTGCCTCATCAGCGCTAACTAGGCCTCCAGAAGGATTTTCTTCTGGCAGTGTCCTGTGCAATGCTGCACAGTGCCAAGTCACAGGCCTAATGCACAGCAGCAACTCATAGTGTGCTCTGGGGCTTTGAGAATTGCTAGTGTGGAGGATTTTTTTAAGCATTTGCACCAGTGGCGGGAGCTGTGTCGAAGCAGCCAGAGTGCCTGCAGCATGAGCTTCCTCGCAACAGTGCCCTGTCAGCTCTTATGCTGCCTGAGTTTCCTCTCAATGCCAAGTCCCCTGCAGCGTGAGCTTTCCCACAGCGGTGCCCTGCCATGCCAGCTGGGAATCCAGCAGCGGACAAATTACCTCAGAGCAGTCTCTGCTCAGTGCTATGCAGGACTCCACGGTGACTTTCCTCACAGTGGCATCCTGTCAGTTTGAGGCAGAAATTTACCTTTCTTATTGCTGTGTGTTGTTAATACCAGTTGGGACTCCCGACCCCTTGATCTTGCTCAGAATAGCGTCCCATCATGACAGACTTCGATGCACTAGGATTGGGAGCCCCAGCCGCCTCACAGCACCCGTTGTCCTGTCAGTGCCACTAGGCAGAAATGCCAGCCAAGCTGTCTGCCACATCAGCTGTGTCCTCAGGAACTCCCTCTGTTTGTGCTTCCCCAGCGTCATGCCCTTCTGGAATTCTCCACAGCTTCTAGCTCCACAGCCGGTTACATGGCAGGGTCCTGTCAATATGCGCTGGGCCTGGAAGCTACATCCCAGCCAGCAGTGCTCCATGGCAGTTCCCATTAGGACTTATTTAGTGTCTGTTTCCTTAGACTAACCTCTCCGGTGTGAGTCTTGGCCTGATGACAAGGCCTTGAACAACCACCCTCTGGCTTTCCCTGGCTTCTGGAGGCTCCCCAGACCTAGCAGGACTGCCTTGTCCTGGGCACTGTCATTGTCTCCCTCTCAGGTAGCTGTGCTGGCCCACCAGGTATTGGATGGAACAGGGCTGGTGGGACACAAGGTAGAAACTGAAGGAGGAGAGCAAGAGTTACAGACCTCACCCTGGAGGATGAATGATGCCCCTCACCATGTGTTATGTGAAAATAATTTGGGCCCAGGATCAATAGCCCAAATCACCAGGAAATTTGGTGATTTGGTGTGGACATGAACCTGGCCTGAACCTCCACCCCTGGCCATACCCAGATGCAGCCTGGTCAGCAATGGACTCAAGTGATCATCTATACTAATGATTGGAAAGCTAAGAGCAGGTTTGCGGGGGATGGGTCTGAACTGAACAGTGCATCTCACATGAGGCACCATTTCAAGGCGTTCTCAGAGGAATAAACCCTCTAGCCTGGCCAGTGGAGGAACCCAGTCTTGTATCTTATCTCGTTAACAGGAAAAGCACCAAACAGATGGAGAATGCATATTACTGCCAATTTGAGTTCATTGAAGCCAGACCATTTCACCCTTAAGGCATGAAGAGAGACATGAAACATATCCAAAGCTACCTCCAGATGAACAAAGCAGCTACTCCCTGTCCCGAGAATATCCTGATTGAGGTGCTTTCTGACTTAGTGAGCTCCAAATGAAAAACTGTTGTGGGGAGGCAGTGCAGGTGTTCTTTAGCCATTTGCACCCTTTAACAAAGGCAACCACAGGGCACAAGCCAGACTCACATGTGCAATTAATGAATGAAGAAGTGAAAATCTATAATTTTGCAACAAATCTTGATATTTCAACGTTGGGTTTTTTTTTAAAGATTCAAAACTGACCCCTTATTTGGTTGATTGGTTGGTTGATATTTTTGTCAAAGCTGAAATGCTTAACAACATTACTGAAAACCTGAGGCTTGATAAACCAAAAATACTGATTATTTTGATAACGTTTTTGACCAAATGTTGATTACAAAAGTCACCAGTGTCAACACATTTTTTAAAAGGCCATTTATGAACAACAAAACACATCAACCTGCTCTAATTCCATCAACATATCCCAAGCCATACATCACAATGCAGGAGCTTGCATCTGTGTACATTTTTTCAACAGTGAGGGTATCTAACCGGTGGAACAATTTACCAGGGGCCATGGTAGATTCTCCATTGCTGGATATTTCTGAATCAAGGCTAGATTTAAAAAAAAATCTCTGCTTTAGTTCAAAAGGAATTATTTTGTGGGAGCTCTATGGCCTGCGTTATATGAGAGGTCAGATTTGATGATCATAGTGGTCCCTTCTGGCCTTGGAATCCACATATTAAATGCAGGGGCCTTGTGAAAGCAAATAGCCCTATGCAGCTCCTTGGCAATGCTGAGAAAAGCAAGGTAATGTACACTGGAAAACATAATCCCAACTACCCATACAAAATGATGGGGTCTAAATTAGCTATTGCCACTCAAGAAAGAGATCTTGGAGTCATTGTCAATAGTTCTCTGGAAACATCCACTCAATATGCAGCAGCAGCCAATAAAGCAAGCAGAATGTTAGGAACCACTAGGAAAGAGATAGATAATAAAAGAAAATATCATATTGCCTCTATATAAAGCCATGGTACCCTCACATCTTGAATACTGGGTGCAGTTCTGGTCACCCTATCTCAAAAAAAAAATATTAGAATTGGAAAAGGTACAGAAAAGGGCAACAAAAATGAGTAGAGGGATGGAACAGCTTCCGTATGAGGAGAGATTCAAAAGACTGGGACTGTTCAGCTTGGAAAAGAGACAACTAATGGGGGGTATGATAGAGGGCTATAAAATTTTGACAGCATGGAGAAAGTAATAAGGAAGTGTTATTTATTCCTTCACATAACACAAGAAGTAGGGGTCACCCAATGAAATTAATAAGCAGCAGGTTTAAAACAAACTAAAGGAAGTATTTCTTCACACAATGCATAGTCAACCTGTGGAACTCACTGTCAGGGGATGTTGTGGAGGCCAAAACTATAACAGAGTTCAAAAAAGAACTAGATAGGTTGGAGGATAGGTCCAGCAATGGCTATTAGCCAGGATGGGCAGGGATGCAATCCCATGCTCTGAGTGTCCCTACACCTCTGACTGCCAGAAGCTGGGAATGGATGACAGGGGATGGCTCACTTGATAGTTGTCCTCAGAAGCATAAGCCGGTTCTGAATGACAGAAGGTGGATCACTCTATAAATTGCTCTGTTCTGTTCATTCCCTCAGAAGCATCTGGCACTGGCAACTGTTGGAAGATAGGCTACTGAGCTAGACTGACCATTGGTCTGACCCAGTATGGCTGTTCTCATGTTCTTATCATGAGGTTCTTATTTGGTTACACAGGACCCATTCATAGCAGGCAGCAGCCCTCCAAATGTCATATATTGTTGGGAGAGGAGACAAAGAATCTGAAACATCTTGTCCCCTCCAAATGCAACAAAGATCAAAAAGAAAATAGGAAAAAGTATTTTATTGCCTCTGTTTGGAGTGGGGAAGATACAGAAATGAGCAAACACCAGATTGTTTTGCTTCTGCTCACAAATAAATACTGTGGCAAGCCTAATGGGACTTTAGATTAAAAGATTTTTTAAAAAATAACCACCTCCACAAATAGAGTTTTATAAGGTCACCTAACAGATGCACAGTAGCAAAGAAATCACTAATGTTTTGTTGTCCCTCCTCAGGGAGTCCTCTTCAAGTCTATACTGCTGTCTTCAGGTCCCCTCTTCTAATTCCCTGCTTTAACCCTGACAGTCATGCTTCCAGCGGATGAAGATTGGGTAATAATCCTTTGGGATCTCATCACAGAGCCTCTTATGGGCAGAGTTTTCCAAACAGTTCAGCACTCATGATCAGGGTCAGATCTTCCCAAGAGCTAAGCCCATTGGGTGTGCAGCTGTCTTGAAAATTTGGGCCCAAGTAGGTGAAGGAATTTCAGTGGGGTATTTCGAAGCTGCTGGGACATGAACGAGTTACTTTTTCAGCCTTCCAAGCGTCTTCCCCTCCCTCATGTGCCCAAGACAGGAAGAATTTCAGTGTTTATGCACGAAAGGGGTAAGAGCACACAGGATGAGACGTAACACAAACCTCATTATTTAGGGTGACCAGACAGGAAATGTGAAAAATTGGGACAGCGGGTGCGGGGGTTATAGGCACCTATGTAAAAGACAGCCCCAAATATCGAGACTGTCCCTATAAAATCGGGACATCTGGTCACCCTGCTCATATTGAATACATTGCTGTGCTCAGAGTTTTAAGTGTACTGTGGCAGGAGAGGACTGAAGAGGCAGTGGTGTGTGTTTCACATTGTGTAAAGAAATGGGCAATCGCCTCTCACTGTTTAGAGGTGTCAAGGGCATTCTCTGAAGAATCCTTCTGCTGCTGGTAATGTCCACATGTTAATGTGTAATAATGATAGTGGCGCGTGGATAGGGGAGAGTAAGGGCTGGGCTAATGGTTCAGCCAGAGATGTGTACATAGGCTATTGCTGAGCCAATGGCTCAGGAAGGGAGCTGAGGATGTGCTAGTGCTGGGACAGTGATTCAAGGAGGAATCAGAACAGGCCAACCGGTAGTCCCCCAAATTCAGATTTCAATCTGCAGGCTGGAATTTTCACACCCAGGCGAGGCACTTAGATCCATATTTAAGTGCCTGATTTTCAGAGGTGCAGAACAAATACTGACTTCAAGAGCATTTTCGGTGTTCAGGACCGCTGAAAATCAGGCCACTTACATAGGATCAGTTGGAAAATTTTGGCCAGAGTTCAATTTTGGAAGCAGACCTAACATGACAACCTCTAACTGTGTGTGTCATGCTATATCCTTAGCCTTATACAATGCTTCCCATTTCTCTAAGTGCCATTACAAACGGACACTAATTCACCATCACTACATTGCTGTGAGGTCTGTGTCCTTTCCCCAGGAGCAAATGAGGCACAGAGAGATCAAGTAACTCACCCCAGGTCACACAGCAAATCAGCAGTAGAATGATGCAATGTGATACCAATTTCATCTCTTCACAATCCCAGCCAACGAATCCTGGGAGGAGTTTGGGTTCAAGGTCATTGAGCTTTTATCCCACTGCTTAATGAAGGCACATCAATAAGTGACCATACTCCCAGAAGAGATGCACTCCCCAGACTTTGGCTGTAGGTCAGTGCTGGGAGGCAGCATGGTCTATGGGATTTTACAGTAGACTAAGCATATGCAAGCACAACATTCGATTGCAGTTTGAGCAGACACACCTGAGCTAGCTTTGATCTATTTGTCTTGGGTAGCGGAGCAGTGAAGCTGCAGTAGCACAGGCATTAGTGTGCCCAAGCAATTATCCAGGGTCCCGTGCAGGCTCGTACAGTCCACACTGAAGTGCGCGCTGTTGCAGCTTCACTGCTCCAGGACCCAACCTAGCTAGATTAAAGCTAGCTCAGGGATGTCTGTGCAAAATGCAAACGTACTCCGTGATTGCAGCATAGACTTACCCTAGGGGCCAGGAAACCTGGGCTCTGCTCCCAGCTCTGACACTGACTTGTTATATGATACTGGACAGTCTATATTCACTCCTCCATGCTCTGGTTTCTCTATCTATAAAAATAGGGATAATCATTCTTACCCACTTCTGTAAACCACTCGACCAAATAAGCATTCGCCCTGTGTAAGTAATCTCAGTGAAGGCAATGAAACTAACCCGATGCTGAATCTGGGCCCTGGGTGTCTATCGTTTTGTAACCAAGAAGGCATAATGAGGTTTACAACCATCCTTAAGTGTGCTGGGGAAATGCACTTTATTCGTCCCTAGCTATTCTGCACGACTCCACCATTCATCAGCCTGTCATGACCCAGAGAGAAGGGTTTCAGCCATTTAGTCCTGCAACAGCCCAGAGAAAAAAGTTAGGCAAATCCAGCATTAGTCCCTCCCTAGTGACTGGAGAAGGCCGCTGCAGGCTCAGCTACACACAGAGCCGTATCTAGCTGCATTTTGCAGGCACTACACGGCTCTCCTGTCGCAGAGGACAGAGCTACTGCAAGCCATGCTAGAGGTCCTATGATTCCAGACCAGTCTTGCTGTGATGTCAGTTTGCATGCTTTCTCTGGTTCCTTCTCCTGCCCATTCTTCCACATTGCCCTCTCCCTGCCCAGTTTCACCCAGCTACCACTCTCTCCTCTCAAATCCCTCTTCGAAACCCATTTCTTCCAGGAGTTCCAAAGGGACAGAGTTTATAATTAAAGAACAAAGACACTAGTGGTGGTTGTTCTCATTGCTGTAGCAATAAAAATCCCGACTGAGATCAGGGCTCCATTGCACTAGGTGCTGTATGTACCCATAATAAGAGACAAGGCAGACAATGGGGGAGACAAATGAAGCATCATTATCTTGGTTTTACAGAGAGGGACTTAGGGACAGGGAAATTAAGTGACTTGCCTAAGGTCACACACGGCTGTCTGAGGCAGTGCTGGGAACTGAACGTCATGGTGGATTTCCCACCTCTGGAAGTCCGTCAATCCAGACTGGGCATCTTTCTAAAAGAGAGACTCTAGCTGAGTGAGAAGTTATTGGCTTGATGCAGAGATTAGTAGGTGTGATTTTCTGGCCTGTATGCTAGTTGATAAGGGTTGATAGATGCTAGTCATAAGGGTCCCTTGCGACCTTAAAAAAAAAATCTATGAATCTATGATCTTCTGAGTTCCAGCCCAGTGTCTTATCCACAAGGCCATCTTCCTCCCTAAAACCACTAAATCCTTCCCTTCTCTGCATTTCCAGGGTAGCTGGCCATCTCCAGATATCTTCCAGGCTGTCAATTCTTCAGAGTAGAGAACCTGGCTTTATATTTTTGTCAGCGCTGAGCAAATAAATAATCATTCTTTCTCCTCCCTCTCTTCGTTGTGCCTATGAGAGTAGCAACTAGATGCCCTAATGGAGAATCTGATCTCCTCTATGGGTTAACTATTCCCTGACCTCAGGGGGAGATTATTACCCATTAATGATGATCAAAACCCTAATAAGAGAGGAACATAAAGATGGATCAGAATAAATACATGCAAGCACAAGTGCCAACTGGGCAAAATATGCAAATCCTGAGCTGCTGTGCGCTGCTACAGCTTCAACCGCACAGCCACTTAAAATTCTGCAAGAGCCAGGACTTGCTGCTAAGGTACCACTTCTTTGTTTCAGGGCCTTTTTGAAGTGTCTCTGCTTTGTTTCCTCTCGATCAGTCCCCTTTGATGCAGCTATCACAGAGAAGGCTGTGATTGCCGCAGTTTGCAGATGGTACACAGCTTCCTTCCCCAGTTAATCAGGCCCGTGTCTTGGACGTCAGGCGCAGCTGAGCAAAGCCAGTCCCATCTGCAGAATGAAACCTTGCATGACACCCCTCTCCTTGTGTGAGCTCGAATTTCCAAGAGTAGGAAGCAGCCATTGTGTGCACACTTCCCAGGCATTGTCCAAGCCTCTGCACACACATCCCTACCCTTCACCCTGTTCTCCTGCTGTCGTCAGCTCCGTTTATTCCATCTCTGCTCAGCGAAGCCATTCTCCTCTCCTCTGATACATCCAAGGAGGCTGATTAGAGGAGTCCACTCTGTTTTTGCTTCAGTCACCATGGAAAGGCTAGTGTGCTTATAATTTGGCAAGGATCCCAACATGCCTCAGACCGCACAGCCCAGAGAGCGCTTTGCCAACGTAAGGGGCTTGTGGCCCCACACTGAACTCATTGGGGTTTTCGGTTGGCCCTCTCCCAATACCAGGAGAAAGGGGAAGGGCTGAAGAGAAATCAGGACCCTGAGACTGACAGTTCCCATGACCAATGGGAAAAGGCCAATGCTCCAGGTCAGCCTGATTGACAAGGGAGACAGACCAATGAGGGAGTCAGGAGCCTGGGGCCTGTCCTCTGTGTGAGCTGGAGGTGCTCTAGCCAGAGCTGGGCTTTGGGGCAGAGCAGCAGCAGCAGCAGCAGCAGCAGTGCGGACAGAGCTTGAGCAGCGTAGACCAGCTGTGCCAACGGGGACCCAGGGCTGAGCTGCAGTGAGGAGCTGTGCGGCCAGAGCAGGGACAGCAGGCGCTGGCCGTGCCACAAGTAACACTGCAGCCGAGCGTGGAGAGCGGCTGGGGAGAGTGAGAGGGCCCAGTGCAAGGAGATGTCGCCAGACAAGTGGCCTTGAAGGCCAGACTCAGAGGCGGGATGTGACCCCAACGGGGGGGCTGATGTTAGGGAGAAGGGTCCTGCCACCTAGAGCTTGAGGGCATGTGACCACCGTCACAGCAGGTATCTGACCCATGGTATCACCGCAGCAGGGATTTCCCTAGACCCCCTCCCGGGGGGGAGTACACCCCGCTGAATTCCCCGCACCCTCCAGTTTCATGCAGTGTTGCCAATTTAGTTGTTGGTTGAAAATGTGAATTGAAATTCAATCGTTAATACACACTTTAAAAGCATATACAGTATATGAGAAAATACTTGTACCTGAGAAAGCATAATGGGTTTGAAAAGAATGAACAAAGGCTAGCTTCCTCATACAGCTGTTATTTATGACAATGTTGGCACATTCGTTTCAGCAGTGTTGGCCTACCTTCTAATTTAAAATTATGACTTGTAAGCAAGGTCTGAATGAGCTCTTCCCTGACAGCTAGTGATGAGCCAGTCGTGGTTAGAAAGGCTTCAGGACCAGACTGTATTTACATGAACACACCAACTCTGCCTAGGTATCCGGCAGACAGAGCTGTGTTGCCCAAGTGATCAATTTTGGCTGGTGTTGGGTTACAAATCACTGAAGTATTAAATGTGGGGTCATGAAATGTTGTTATCCTTATTGTATGAGTAAAGGGCAGCAGAACTGTACTTAGCCTGATTAAATGAGGGGTCTCCCTCCGTGCTTAATTTGTGCTAGGGCAGAGCCCCAGCACCTTTAGGCTTGGCAGTTCATAGCCCTGGGATCTCTGGGCCTGGCAGTTCAGAGCCCTGGCACCTCTGGGCTTACCACATCAGTTATGAAAGTAACAAATTTGCTTGAGCCCCGGCATCTCTTTCATTACAAATTAAGCACTGGTCACCCTCAACTGAACTGCACTCCCTAAGCAGGAGGTTTGGATGCCATATCCTAGTGAAGAGAGAGAGGGTGGGGCACAGGTGTTTGGCTTGGTGGTGTGGGCTCTGCCTAAGAGACACAGGCACTATTTGACCTGTCCCTCTCTCCTGCTTAGAAAGAGAGTTGATTAGGGTTCGTAGGGAGTCTTTTGGTTTGTTAAGTGACCGCTAGTGCTGAAATCACTGATAAGCAGATCTAAGTGCTTAGATCTGCTGTGGGACAGTGTTTCTGTGGAACAGACAGCCCAGCCTGCACTAGCAACGAAGTTCCCCTACTGAGCACTGGAATCACTGAGAGCTGGGTGGAACCTCGAGAGACCGACTCGCTGAGATCACAGTGGCAGGTGGCAGCAGAAGGTGACAGTGCAGGGCATTGGGGCTAACCAATAGAGTGAAAGGTGGCACGACAAACCGGCGGCCAAAGCATTGGACTATGTTTTAGTGACTTCGCTCCAGAATGCTAGATTTGTGACTGGGAAACTTATATAAATACATTCTCCTAGTAGGCCAAGATTTTAAAAATGCATTATTTGCCAAGGTCATTGTCTTACATAGTCGCTATCTCAAGAGGTCATTATCTTGGGGGAGTTTCTGTACTAAACTTCTTGATTATTGTAATTATTTTTTATGTAAGAATGGCATATTGAGTCAGACCAATGGTCCATCTATCCCAGTATCCTGTCTTCCAACAGTGACTATTCCAGATGCTTCAGAGGGAATATACAGAACAGGGAATCATCGAGTGATCCATCCCCTGTCATCCACTCCCAGCTTCTGGCGAACAGAGGCTAGGGACACTCAGAGCATGGTATTGCATCCCCACCCATCCTGGCTAATAGCCATTGATGGACCTAACCTCCATGAACTTAACAAGTTCTTTTTTTGAACCCTGTTATAATGTTGGCCTTGACAACATCCCTCACAAAAAGTTCCATGGGTGACTGTGCATTGTGTGAAGAAATACTTCCTTTTGTTTATTTTAAACTTGCTGCCTATTAATTTCATTGGGTGACCCCTGGTTCTTGTGTTAAGTGAAGGAGTAAATAACACTTCCTTATTCATTTTCTCCACACCAGTCAGATTTTATAAGCCTCTATCATATCCCCTCTTAGTCGTCTCTTTTCAACGCTGAAAAGACCCAGTCTTTTTAATCTCTCCTCATATGGAATCTGTTCCATACCCCTAACCATTTTTGTTGTCCTTCTCTGAACCTTTTCCAGTTCCAATATATCTTTTTTGAGATGGGGTGACCAGAACTGCACGCAATATTCAAGACGTGGGCATATCATGGATTTATATAATAAAAGTGGAGGAGCTTGGTTTGCCAGACTGATCAGCTAAGCCAATACCGACAATCTATTTGAAAAAGCTGCAAAACACCATGCCTCTGGACTGCACCAACATGCAGAAAGCCTTATAAGCCAGTCATTGGCAAGCCAATTTTAGAAGAACTTAATGAGGCTGTTAAGAATGCTGGAGACACAACTCAGTTTATGTGAACCAACATGGCTGTTGCATCATTCTCTCTATTTAAGCAAGAAATACCACACACTACAAACTGGAGGCCAATGTTAAGTGCATTGTCACTTGTTACTCCTGAAGCTGGACGTGGATTTCAAACAAGACTGGCAAATGCTCACTATCTTTCTGAAAAAACTCAGCTGACTCTCTAGAAGCAAACGGTGCACTCAGCAGTTGAAAAAGTGAAGAACTCTCTCACCATATTCAAAATCTGTGCATACATAGCTGATGAATGCACCAATGCAAATAGGCATCAAGTATGAAGTCATTGTGTATGTTATCTTGATGTCCATTGTAGGCCAGTAGATGCATTCTAGATGTTCAGGTTATACAAGACACATCAGCTGCATCTGTGACATCTTAAAAGAGTTAAATGCTTGTAAATTAAACCCCAAACAGATGGCTGCTTGTGCATTTGATGGAGCTACAAACTTCTCTGGAAGACATAGTGGAATCAAAGCTTTGCTCAGAGAAAAGTGTAACTCTAATCTCTCCTATACACACACTGCAGAGGCCATCTACTCCAACTAGCGCTAGTACAAGCGGCAGAACCTTCAAAAGACATTACAAAGCCACAAATTTAATGGCTTTTTTATACTCTTTTTTTCAGCAAGAGTCCAGAAGGACTGAACGTCTTGGAAACAAATAGAAGATACATTGGGATTGAAGTTCAGATGAGTCCAACCTGGGAAAACCAGCTGGATTCTTGGCTGTTGTCTTAAAATTACTGCAGCCATTATTACTGGCTTTGGAAAGCAAAGAAACCAAGAAGGATGTAGCTATAGTGCTTCATAGTATGCTTAGGTAGCCAACTCTAATTTGTGTGATTTTAAAGCATGAATTAAATCTAATAAAATGGTCGTGAAACATATTTCAGTTTTTACTCTGGTGCCATACAACCTACCTTCACCCTCACAGTGTCAACCCTTGTCGGCCTTTCCCCCCTCCCCCCGAATATTCCAACACCCCCACTAATTTCAGTTCCTGGGGAAAACACTGCACCACAGCATAGTCAGCGCCTGGGAGGCAGCCCTGGGACGTGTGAGGAACAGACTGTGAACTTGTCTCACGTCCCAGAGATGGCTGGTTGTGGTTTCCCAGTGCCCACAGGGCAGGGTTCCGTGTTCCTTTAACCTGTTCTATTTTTCCTTATCTTTTCTACAGTTTCTGTTTAATAAATTGCATTTGGTTTGACCTTGACAAAGCGATCAGTGGGTCAGGAAAGTGGCTGGTGCAGAGAGAGCACCCCAGAGCAGGGGCACGCTAGCCCCTGTCTCTAAGTGACCATGACAAGACTGGAGGTGAAGCCTGCCAGGACTCCTGGGCCCAGCCTTGTTGGGGTTATGAGGACTCTGCCACACAGGAGAGTGGAAGGGGAGCCCTCGAGGTCGGGCAGGCCTCTGGGTAAAGGGATTTGGAGCGAGGACGCAGATCCTTTGTCTTGCTGGTTCCACAGAGGTAGTGCAGAAGCCAGAAAAGTTCCTCACAGTAGCGGGTCTATTCCCCTGCTTACACCTTGCACCCTGGGGTGGATCTCTGAGCAAGCCATGCCAGATTCCACCCATGACTCCCCCTGCAATGGGGTCCCTCTGCACCTCCAACTTAAACCCACATTTGGGCCCCACCTCTTTGGTATGAAACAATTCCATCTCAGCCCAGCTCCTTGTGAGCCAGTATCTACCCCACAAAAGACAGGATCACAGTGGGCCATAATTGGCCCCTCTGTTTGCAGCCTCAGCAGAGAGAGTAGGGGCTAGCTGGGCACAGAGACTGGGGGCCTTTCTCACCTCAGAGCAGGGACCTCCAAAGCAGGCGTTGCTGGGGCAACCTAGAGGAAGCACCGACTGAGGCTGCCTTCAGTCTCTGGATCTGTCAGGCTGGGGTGCGTCTGTAGCAGTCTCGTAGTGGAACAGGGGACGGGGTCCTGCTTTGCAGGCAGGTTGTTACAGGTTCACATCCTGGCCAGTGCTACTGTGGTTGGGCCCTCTGTCCTCCAACCAGAGTAAACAGCCTAGCGCATGATGCCAGCATGCTAAGTCTGCTTCCTATTATGAATAACCACCCACCATGTTAAACAAAACCAGTTTTCCATGCCAGTACATTGAACTGGGATCCTTGTCTCCTGGGCCCATGTTTACTCTTCAGTCAAGGTCACAGTTGCCCTGGGATTGAGCTGCAAAGCAGAGAGCAAGTCTTCATCTTCATCCTCATTCCCCTCCCTTTGGAAAGCCACTTACAAACAAGGCAGATTGGGAGGAAATTCTCCTGGCAGCTGGAGAAATCCAATCCATTAAGAGAAGAAGTCACAGGGAATCCATTCTATTCCCTGTATGGAGCTGGGATCCATCCCCACAGAAGGGTTATGGGTGAGAATGACCCCAGTACCAAATGGCCCGGTGTTGTTATTGGAAAGAACAAGCGAAGAGGTTTAATTCTTGGGAAGTCAATTCACTTGCAATATGACTGGATTAGTAACAGGATGCGCTTTAATCGCGTTTATCCTCTTATGATAATATTTTCTGGGTGTCCTGAGTCCCTCTCCCATGTGCTGTGACATCCTTCCCGAGAGCAGCTCCTGCTGCAGGATGGTGAAGTGCTATGAGCGCTCCACTCCATCCCCTCCAGTGCCTCCTGCTGTGCAGGGTGGGGCCGGCAATTGCCATGAGCTCCTCCAAACCTAGCATGCCTACACTATTGCCTCCAGCTGGCACCAGGGTAGCTGACAGCTCCAGTGCATTGATCCTTCCCTGTTTATAGTCAGTACATACATATAAACAGCAGGCCAGATTGTCAGACACCAGCTTCCATCTATACAGGTACAAATAACTGTGGGTCCATTCCTTGTGCTCTACTTTAAGCTGCCTAAGTCCCTGAGTATTGTTCAAATTCATAGCACGCTCGATGGCGTCTGGGCACACAGAGTTAAATGTCTATGTGAGCTAAACTGTTTGGATGAATAATTGTGGGTGCCAAATTGCTCCCCCTGCGTTATTTGCCCCTGACATTTTGCACACACAATAATGCAGGCTGGAAGTCTGGCCCCTTGCGTGACACTGCCTTGTCCCTCATCCATACACATGGTATGTCTGCAGCTGGCTTCCGCACCCACTCTCAGAGAAAGAGTCACATGTTCTCCTGCCATACCATTCTGCTCTGGCTTCCTCCATCTCTCACTAGCAAGGCTAATCCCACCGGGGCCATGCAATCCTTCACTGCGTCCCCATGAGGAGCGCTGCACCCCCTGTGTTGCTGCTGTTCTAGAAGGATCACTGTCCTGTGCCTTGCTGTGTCCCTACATGGGGCAATGGGCTGCGGTTCTGACAGGGAGAGAAGCTATTCCACTGTTTCTACAGATCTCAGTTCGGTTCCTCGACCTCCTCCTTCCCACCCAGCGTGGCTGCCTCCCCCACTCCTTCCCCATGGGCATACAAAGGAACTGTGGCAACTACCAGGCACCCAACTTGCTGTTTACTCAGCTTACCCCTGCTGCAGCCTCTCTCCCTTCCCTGGCAGTCAGCGATGAGAGGAGAGGCCTGTGAGTTAATTAAAAAGACATCTTTGCTTGTAAAAGGAGATAGAAAACATTATGCATGAGAACATGGGAAAGTCTGGGCCTGGGAAAAGGTATTTTATCTAATTAAAATTCATCCAAAGTGCATCCTCATTCCATTTTAATGCTCTGCGCACTGAGAACGACGGCGGGCAGCCAAGTGGCCGGCCCTGCCAAGTGGCGCTGTCCACTGGGTGCCTGCGGCAGGCTTTGAGTCCCACAAATGCATGCTGCACCCACACATGCACTCTGCCAGCTTCGTGCTTGCAACTAGGGGGAGCGGCAGCAAGCGAGCTGCATATCCCCACTGTTCATCCAGGCACTGACAGCAGGGAGGAGCAAGAACACCCATACCCTTCACCGGCCGCGTCCTGGCGTTGCTTGACACCATGAAGCGGCACAGTACGCAGCAGCTTGGAGTTGGAGCAAGTCATATACACACTGTATTCCTAATGTTACTGGCCGCATAGGATACAGTAACGACATGCGCTTGCCATCCACCTGGTGAGGTGGCCATCGCTTTTCCTGGGGAGGACAGGTGAGCATTATCATCACTGTTCTACAGAGATGGAAACTGAGACAACAAGAGGCTAAGTGACTCGCCCGAGGCCACACAGTGAGTGAGTAGCAGAGCCAGGAAGAGATCCCAGCGCTGCTGATGCTCAGTGCAGTGTTGTAATCATAAAACTCCACTCTCCCTATCTGCTCTAACCTAACCACTTATACTGTGTTCTGAGAATACAAGAATCAGGGGCAAAAATCAAAGCTGGGAGGGTGAAGCCTGCCTGGTGCCTCCTACCCAGCCACTACCTTGTGCCTGTTAGGCAGATGAGCATGGAGGGGACATGGATCTCATCTCTCGGCCCATGCTCGGGGATGACTTGCATCTCTGAGGGCTGGTCTCTGAGCACAGGTAGTGCAACAATCCATGCTGAGGTGGAGTGGGAGGAATCTTTGTCCCCCTCAGAGGCATGTGCAGGTCAAGGACAGTCTGGCCTGGCGTGTGCAGCTGCAGCTGGAAAATAATACAGTTAGGCTGTTTGTAAAGCTAGGTCTCCAATCAGAAGACAGGAATAATACCATGCATCTTAGGTGCTCCATTAGCCTCTGAATCCTTTATTCTTTCAGGCAGGTCACAATTAGCCCTCTGCCCAGATGACGGGCATCACTGCCATCCCACTGGTTACGACTGGCTGGCTCAGACCTATTCCCAGATGTCTCTGGACCAACTTCCCATTCCTAGCCTGGGGGGCATTAAATAACCAGCCACAT
Source organism: Gopherus flavomarginatus (assembly GCF_025201925.1). Taxonomy (NCBI): domain Eukaryota; kingdom Metazoa; phylum Chordata; order Testudines; family Testudinidae; genus Gopherus; species Gopherus flavomarginatus. The sequence goes on along the minus strand of NC_066625.1, from coordinate 55,224,159 downwards.
CTGTGGGCACTGGCAGGCTGACACCTGCCCCCCTCACCTCCTGAGCCTGCTTCCGATGTGTCCCTCCCTTGTGTTTGGAAGCAGAGCGCACTCTCCGGCAGCCGCTGCTGTGCCGCCTGGGCTGATTGGGGACCAGCCATCGCCTCTCCAGCTCTGTCAGCCACGTCTCCCTGCTGATTGCAATCAACACCTCATTCACAAGCTTCTGTTTACCAATTTTCCGGGAGATATAATACTAATGAGCTGGCACTACAATCAAGGGAAGGGGGGAACAAGCAGCAGCCGGGGGATGGAAGACGCTCATTGCAACAGGGTGGGGGAGGGGAGAGCACTGCTCTAGCAAGGCCCAGTCATGCCCCTCTTCCCAGTAGGGTTGGGTGAGGGGAGATTGCCCCCACACCCACAAGGCCACAGAGGTGCTATCTCCCCCCATACATCAGCATTAATTGTCACTGAGTCAGAACCAATTCCTGGCATGGATGAAGGAGCCCCACCATACATCCAACTGCTGGCCCAATGAATTGGGAAATGAGAACAGGTACAAATGACTCCAATCACCTGGGAAGTGGCCTTCGTGACAGATCTGGCAATTCCCTGCCATGTCTTTGGGAGATTGTACTGTATTAAATGTCTGTACCATGTGGACCAAGACTGTGTGGGATTCCATGTGGGAGGGTGACCACAGCTCCACTAGGACCTAAGGACCATGGGAATGATTTGGCAAATTCACTCATGTTGTAACGCCTCCAGGGAGTTCCACCTCCTGGGCAGGCTGGCATATGCTGCTGCAAACTGCATTCTCCAGAGGCCTACAGACAAAAAAATGTGTGTCTCTGTACGCTTTCACCCTAAGAATAAATGTGCTTGCTCAGACTGAGGTGTGTGGTACCTGAAAACCACAGGCTATTAGCCTTTGACGAGAAAGCAAAGTGTAGACTCTGGCCTTTTGGGCAGCTTGTCTCGCTTGGGATCACAGTGGAGGCAGGGAATTGTGCAGCCTGGAAATCCCCCAGTCAGGAGGGAGAGAGATGCGCGTCTCCACCCAAGGGAAGTGACGGCTGGACAGTCGGAAGCCAGAGACTGGGTTTCCTTGGGGGACCACAGAGGGGGAATACAGGTGCAGTTGTCCTGAACAGTGACATTATCACACAGAAGGGGATAGCAGCTCAGACATGGGTTCTCACCCCTCAGGGAAATGCCTATGGAGCAGACCTGGCAGCATGAGCAGATACATTTTGCCTCCTAGCCATCCCAGCCCAGTGACTCACCACCGTGTCAATAGATGTGTGTGAATCTCTAACTGGAAATTCTGAACAACAATTTAATCAAGTGGAGAGGAGCCAGCTCAGCTTGGAGATGCTGCCCAAGTCCCTGAGCCTGCACCAGCTGTGTCCACCAGTCCCCCGCGGCTGTCCTGCACTGCACCAAGCCAGCAGCTTCGGGCAGCTGCCAAATGCAAACCTTAACTCGCAAGCAAAGCATTATGGGTGAAAGCTGTGCAAAGTAGGCACCAGCTCAGAGCAGGAGGGCTAGTCCTTTGGGTCTCACTTAAAGGCTTTCGTGACTTCTGCCACAGACACAAGCCACCCTCTCCCCATCTGTCAGATGGTGGCATGGTCTGCCAGGCCCACGGCGGAGACTGGAGACACGTGTCTGTCAACATTTGTATGGCCATATTGCTCTCCGTGCCCAAGTGAGGCAGCAGACCCATTGCACTCTCACTGAAATGCAGCAACTTACAGTATGGGCCAGCACAGCATATATACAGCTCCTGGGCCGTGCACCCCCCAGCGCTCCCAGGGAGTTCTCCACCCTCTGCTATGGGTTGGCCCATGAGATAACACACTGTTTGATCGGGGCTCCAGTGCATCTGAAAGGGACCTCTGAGGGCCAGTGTGGAAGTAGGCAGGCAAACAGGTAGAAATCTAGGTTGCTCAAACCAGAAGCATGCTGGATAAAGTAAACGCCTTAGGAAATGGCCATAAAGAAGAAATCAAGGTGAGGCAGTGGGGGTTGTGCCAGTGGGATGCTAAGAGACTAGCAGAACAAAGAAAATCCCTAGGAAAATCAGAGGGGAGCGGCCATCGCAGGCTCCCACCCCAGGGAGCCATGATGCTGATACTCTTAATGAGAGCAGTTAGTGGCACAGCAGAGCTGGGTGTCGCTGATTCCTAGCTAGACCCAAGCAGCAGTAGTTGCTCTGGTCCTTATTTTCCCAGCAGGCAGCTGGGAAGGGCACTGAGCAGAAGAGCTGCTGTGGACAGCATTACTATTGCCTGTATGTCTGTGCAGCCACTAGGCCCAGGGGCATGAGCTACATGGGCTTAGGGTGACCAGATGTCTGGATTTTGGGGACTTTTTCTTATATAGGCTCCTATTACCCCCCCACCTCGTCCTGATTTTTCACATTTGCTGTCTGGTCACCCTACATGGGCTGCTGTTTTTTCCATCCTCATAAAAGAGTTCATCATCCTAGGGGCCAATGAGGGGGCATAAGTGTGCGTCCTCATCTTGGAGGCACCTGCTTGTGCCTAGTCCCCTGTAATGCTGTGCCTTCACCACTCATGGCCCCACAGCAGCCACTTTCTTGGCTCTGCGATAGCCAGGCCCAGCCCTCCCTAGACTTTGCCGTGTAGCCAAGTCACATAACACTTCTTCTGGGGTAATCAAAGGGCCAACTTAAAAGTTCACACTGCACTATAGTTCTTCTGTCCCCCCAGAGCTTGACTGAAATCCCCTTCTTCCTGGCCCTGCATCAGTTCTCTTGAACTGCCTCTTTCCCAGCAGGATTTCCCCACTACTTCCCTCAGCAAGGAACCGAGCAGTTTACCTCTGGGGATCTTCCTCCTCTCTATAGGCCCTAACTCCATGTTTTCCCCCAAAAGTCTACCTTGCTTCAGAGTCTTCATCACTCCACTGCCTTCCCAGCTGTATTTAAGCAGTGCTCTCCCTGTTTCACCATCACAGCTGAGGTCAGTCTTTCTAATTAAGCCCCAATACACCGAGCTGAGGTCACTAATTAGCCGTTATGGGTATGTGTACACTGCCTTGTAAATCCAGGTCTGTAGGACCCGGGCTTGTGCACTCGGCATTTCCAGGCCTGTGCTAGAGCATCCACACTGCATTGTAAACCTGGGTTAACAATTGCTGGGCCTGGGTCTCACAGCCGTGTTAATGGATCCATGCTGCACTACACAGACTGCAAAAATGACACAGCTTGGCTCTGAGTCACAGTGGGACTCTGCCTTTGACACACACCCCTAGCAGGGTCCCAGTGCTTGCTGCCCCAAGTCAGACTGATCTGCGTGTGGATGGAAGCAGGGCTTGGGCTCAAACCAGAGTCGGAGTCTAGGCTTATTGTGCAGTGTAAACATACTATATGCTGCTCAGTGAGGCTGAGGGAGAGCTGCTAAGTCCTGGGCAAGGCTGAGGCCAGCTTGCTTCAGAGGATCAGACAACCCACGACAAGGAGCAAGGAAACAAACAGCAGCTGATGGCTTGTGTGGAGCGGGTCTGGGAAGCCCTCTTTTTCCCAGTGCATCATTGTGTGGGATCCTAGAAGGGACATGTCCATACTAGGGGAGTCACAGTGCTGCAGATGAGAGCTAAGTGAATGAGGGGCAACCTCTGGGAATGGAGTTGGGCAAAAGATTCTTTAGCAGTTCACTGATGTGGGCCTGGTTTCAGGAGCTTTTCTGGCACATGGCTGAGGCAATGAGACAGCCCGGCCTAGTGGGGTGAGCAGAGCGCTGGCAGCCAGAAGCTCCAAGATTCTGCTCCCGCATGGCCCACTGCCTGGTCTGAATTGTCTTATGCATGGATACAACACTTCCCAAAGGTTACGGGGCCTCACAGTAACCTGAACATGTAGGCATGGTCTTTGAGACTTAAGCCTCCACCTGCCCTGCAGGAAAGGAGCAACTTGTGTGCAGGAGGTCAGTGTTATTCAGTGTCAGTGCCCTGTAAGGCAGAAGGGATTTCAAGGTCCTGCCAATGTAAATATCATTATCCCCTTTCACAGAGGCTCAGGGAATGCAAGTGACCTTCCCAAGGTCACAGAGCCCATCAGCATCAGAATCATCCCCTGACTCATCCACTAGGTCCCAGTGCCCTCTAGGCATGGGGCTAGTGCCAACATATCTGTCCTCTGATCTTGGGTGCCCTGCCTGAGGCACCTTAAGCCTGAGAAGGGAAGTCAGGGCCCCGGAGTCTCTAGCTGAGCACCCAAACAACAGGCCACTTCTGAAAATCTGGACCTAGAGCTCTCCATGTCTCCGTTTCCCCATCAGTGCAATGGGAATAATGCTACTTGCTTATCTGTCTCCAAGTGGTGTCCTCTCCATAGCCTGGCTGAACCCATGGACTGCACTCCATTTGCTGGTGGTCTCATTAGCTGAATGGGGCAGCTGCAGGTTAAGACATTTCTGCACTAGAGGCTGACCCATGATCCCCAGAGCTGGGCACATGAATCTCTATAGCTTGAGCCAAAGAACCAGGCTCTCAAGCTGAGAGTCGTAACAGCCCCACGTCCTCAGTGGAGCAGGCACCATGAGCAATACATAACACAAGAGCCAGTGGGTTCCCACAACAGACATGAGGACCATCCAGGTGGCAGACCAAGGGCACAGTGTATGAGAAGCCACTGGACCAGCACTGGAGGAGGGAAACTGGACTGAGGGAAAGGATGACCACTGCATTGCAGCACTAGCCAGCAGGAAGCCACAATGCTCAGGGGCGGTTCCCAAACCATCAGATACTGCCCAGAATCCCTTGCAAATGTTAATGGAAGTGCTAGATGAGCAGCTGGCCAGTTCCTCTCCTCTGACTCTGTGGCCTCAGCCAGTATGGTGTGGGCAGTATAGGATCACCACCCTGCTGCCAATAAACCCCCAAAGTAAATGCTTTCCAGCAGGTTAGCTTTGCAGTTTCCCAAACCAGTGAGAAGAGGCAGTGTGAGCCAGTGGTTAGGGCACTAGGCTGAGTCAGGAGACCTGGGGACTATTCCCAGTTCTGCTGCTGACATCAGCTCTGTGTGACTCTGTTTCCCCTCAAGCCCTGTACCTGCCTTGCCTGTTTAGCTTGTAAGCACATCAGGGCGGGGCTGGCTGTTACGATGAGTATATACCAAGGGTAGGCAACCTTTCAGAAGTGGTGTGCCGAGTCTTCATTTATTCACTCTGATTTAAGGTTTCGCGTGCCAGTAATACATTTTAATGTTTTTAGAAGGTGTCTTTCTATAAGTCTGTAAATGTCCACTGTTGGGGTTTGCCACTCTCTGGGGCAGCTGGGAGCCGGGCCACCTCACTATCTGAGTCCTGTGCACTGGTGTATTAGCCTGATGGGTCAGGAAACAGCCAGGAGCTCAGGCCCTCAGGCAGGGGCTGAGCCAACAGTCTCATCTTGGAGTCCCTGACCCTCGGTCGGGGCGGGGCAGCAAACAATAGTTCAGGGCTCAGACCCTCAGGCAGGGGCTGAGCAAATAGTTCAGTAGCTTCAGAAGCCCAGGCTCCTGGGCCTGAGTATCAGGGTGAGGGGGAGACTGCCACCCGTGAGTGGGGTGGCAGGAGGGACGCAGGCCCACCCATTCCTCTGCGTCCCAGCCCGGGGCCCTAACAGCGGCAGGCAGCCCGCTGTGTCAGTGGGGATCCTGGCCACAACACACTGGCATTGGCTCTGGGTGTGCTGCAGCCAGACTAGGGTCGGCTGCCCCCGGGCTACTTCTGACCTCCCCCTCTACCGGTACCTGAGTCTTAGCGGCATCTTCCACAGCATCCCACACCATGGGCTCCTCGGGATACTGAGCGAGGGGTAAACTGGGCAGCTCCTCAGGGTCCCTTTGTACCGGTCGGCTTAGGGGCTCTTCCAGTGTCTGGTTGGTGTCCAGTCTCCGCAGTTATGGCCAGTCCTTGGGTTGGTCGCAGGTGGCAGGTGTCTCCCCAGCGGGAGCTAGGGCATCAGCGTCTGGCCTTTCCGGCGGCCAGGCAGCTTCTGAGCCCTGGGGCTGGGCTTTTATACTTCCGGCCCTGCGCCGTGACCTCTGAGAGGCGGGCGCAGGCTCCGGTGACTCTGCCCACTTTGTCATCTGTAAGGGCTCGTCCCTCTCTGGGGCGGCTGGGAGCCAGCCTGCCTCACTACAAAGTCTATAATGTATAACTAAACTATTGTTGTATGTAAAGTCAATAAGGTTTGTAAAATGTTTAAGAAGCTTCATTTAAAATTAAATTAAAATGCAAAGCCCCCCGGACCGGTGCCAGGACCTGGGCAGTGTAAGTGCCACTGAAAATCAGCTTGCGTGCCGTCTTCGGCACGCGTGCCATCAGTTGCCTACCCCTGTATATACAGTGCTTAGATAACAGAGCCTTGATCTCAGATGGGGCTATTGATGCTTCTCTAGTACAAACTGTAATACATGATGGAGTAGGGGTGGAAAGTTATATAAGTGATTGATTTTGCTGCGAAATACCTCATTGCATTCCTTCTAAATGTGTGTCCCTTTGTTCTTGACGGAGAGAGTGGGTTAAAGGCAGTGGCCTCGTCTATCCCAGTCATTACTGGATAAATCTCTTTTATGCTACTTCCTACACATCTCCTCTTTAAACTGAATAGCTCTCGTCCTCTAAATCTCTTCCTCTATGGGGGCCTTCCTCTTCACTTCCTACGCTCTCAGAGCAGATTCTGTAGCACCTTGCAGCACGAATTGCTTCTCAAGCTGTAGCTATAGATGGATGTGCTGCATCCCAAGTGAAATTCAGCTGCGGTCTCTCTTGGGTGGGCAGATGACTGGCACATGGGCTGTTGCATGTCAGCAGGGGGGCCATAACAAGGGCACTGGAGTAAACTCCTACCCTTCAGAAAGGTGGCATGGGATCATTAGGGCCAGATAGTGCCATTAAGGCACATGGGGCAGCATGGCAGCTTCTCAGGGGACACCATCTGCTACACACCTTAAAGGAGCTGCAGTATATGCTCCCCTGCATGGCTGCCCCTTTTCAGGGTGGTTTGCAGGTACCAGCTCCTGAATTCCTGAGAGCACAGGAACTGCAATTATGGTTGTGTGTAGACATGCACTTTGTCGCTCACAGTAAAAATCAGCTGGAGACCTCTTGCTGTGCAAACCCCAGTGTTCTTTTATTTCCCTGTGTTTGTTCCTACCACCATCTATACGTAACTCTGTACAATTCAATAGGAGGAGGCAGCTAGTTCCTGTTGCTAGCTAGAGGCAACAGTTCCCCTGTCCTGTCCTTTCCACTTCCTTCCTGCCAGCTTTATAGGCCTTTGCCCCAGCAGGCTCACAGGTGATTACTCTTAGACTCCTTTAATGAGCTACACCCTGCCAGCTCCAATCAGTTCCCCTTGATGGGAGCTGTGCTAGCAGGTTCTGAGCTAATGGGCTGGTTCAGTGCCTCTTCGGCCAGCATCCTGTTACATTGTGCCACCCATGTGGGTCATGCAAGGGGGGGCTGTTCTCTGCAGATTCTCCACCCTTGCCCAGGCTTTCACACAGGAGCCAGCCGTAATATGCATGCAGAGCCTTAGTTCATTGTCCAAAAGAACCCCATGTAGAGGCATAGCATGGAACTCAATGTATCCACCTGGCAAGACCCAAACCTCTGCCCAAGGAGTATATCCAAGCTCAGGGACTGCAACATGGAGCCCATATTGGAAATCTGAGGTCAACGGAAAGACTCCCCTTGACTTCAGTGGGCTTTGGATCAGGCCCCTAGAGAACTGAACTGTGCAGAATTATCTATAGGCTATATCTTCTCACAGAAACAACACATCAATTTGGATTTATAATAAAGTGCTGGTCCAAGGTTCTATGCACCTAACGTATTAATCTTGACACCCACCCCCTACATACAATAATCTCCATTGACCTGATGTCAGCACTAAATCTTGCCCTTCCCTGCTGTTCTAGCCCTAGGCTTTCCCTAGGCAGAGATTGATCATCATACCAAGTTGGATGGTGGGTTTCTAACATCCACATGTAGGAACTATGGTGAGACCCCTTGGGTCCAAAGCTGGAATTTGAACCTACTCAGCCCTACTTCCACCTAGTCACACCACAGGCTTTAAAACACTGACCCGGTTTTGTAATGGTTAAATTGTTGTCCATGTTCCTTGCCTGAGCCTGGATCACAGCACACAACTCCCTTCAGATCCATTGGTGTCAGATAAATTACAACAATCATGTCATCACTGGCCATGGCCCCACCAGCACGTCCTGGCCCCGGCCCTGCTTGAGGTGGCTGCAGATTGCAGATGTATGATGAATGATGCAGTTCACACCCCTGGGAGCTGTGGATTCAGGCTGTCTGCACCCTTGGGGTCACATTTTCGAGCTTTTCTTTACATTCAGGAGGGCTAGAGACATTTTAAATGAAAGCTGAGGTTCTGATCTCATCATGTGACTCCAGCAGCAGGGTCCTGGATATGGGCCTGGACTGCCCATGCCCTGATGATGTGTGCTTGTACTGGTGTTGCCAGCACTGTCCTGCTCTGTGGCTAAATTGAGACCTCACTCTCCAGCGCTGCCAGTCCCACTCCTTTCCCCCTCTCTTCCCTAGCCAGGTATCCAGGCGGAGTTCCTCTGGGCAGCATCCACTGACTCCTTGGACTCCCTGTTGTCTGGGGTTCTCTGCTCAGTGTCCCTGTCTGGACTCCTTATTTTGAACTTCTGACCCCAACTCCTGTTCCTGTTTTTTCATGTTTTTTGTCCCACTCAGTTAGCATGTCCCCTGGATTCTGCAGCCCCTTCCCTAGGTTGGAGGAGCAGGAGGAAATCTTTTCTCCTAGATGGGCTTAGGCCCATCCTCTTGGAATTAAATAGGCCATTTCCTTTCCCCCTCTGTAGCGAGGGGGCCCCACTCCCCCGCGCTCCTGAGGGATGGGCCCCGAGTCGGCGGAGCGCAGCGGGCCGGTGTGGCTCCCCTCCGCCTGCAAGGAGGGTTGAGCCCCGGCGCTGCTCTACTACACCATCTTTTCCCTAGTGATTAGAGTGACCAGATAACAAGGGGGTGGAGGGTAATAGGAGCCCATATAAAAAAAAGCTCCAAATATCAGGACTGTCCCTATAAAATCAGGACATCTGGTCACCCTACTAGTGATCATTGGTATCCAGGTGGCTTTCCTCTGGGCACATCCAACACGTTTGGATTCCTTCAAGGAGCAGAGGGTGTTGTCTGGGTTCTCTGCAGTTAGGGTGACCTGACAGCAAGTGTGAAAAATCAGGACAGGGGTGGAGGTAATAGGATCCTATATAAGAAAAAGTCCCAAATATCGGGACTGTCCCTATAAAATCGGGACATTTGGTCACCCTACCGGCACAGAGCATCTGGCTCCTTCATTTCATACCTTTGACACACACACAACCTTTCCCAGCTCCTCATTTTTCTCTTCTCTAGCCCAAGCAATTAGTTCAGTTGTTTCCTGGTAGGAGGGAGCGGGTGTGCTGACCATTCCCCAGGAATGCAATCAGGGAGCTCGTTCCCCCGCTCTGCCATTCACTTCTCCAGTGAAATATTTCTCAGCAATGGAAGAGAAATCATTTCTGCACCAAACAAACACCCAACAAACCCCGGCCTTTCACTCAGTGCATACGTCAATTGCACAGCCTAGGAGGGCCCTGCTGCTTTCCATGCAGCCGAAAAGAATTTCTGCAAACTCCACTCGGTGACAAATGAGGGTAAAAGCTACTTGTTAGAACAGTGGGGATGAAAGGAGCTACAAGGGAAATGCACCAACATTGTTAATATTCCATTAAAAAATGCATGTGATTTTTCCTTTTCATTCTGCTCCCCTTAATACCCAGTCTCAGCTGCCAGGAAATAACAGCAAACTAAAGCCGGGGGAGGAAGAATAATGGGCCCTATTGTAAAGGTGCCCTTATTTCTTTAGCGCTCCTGTCCCCTTTCTGCTGCTCTGCCCTGTGTACAGTGAGGGGCTAATTCTCTTTGGATTCGGTCTCTCTGTTTGGCCATGGTCTGTATATTGGGCTTGCAGGAGGGCTGTGCCATTACGAGTGAACGTGCTGTGTGGAACGCTGGGCGGAGAGTGCAGTGCTCAGTTAGCAACTGACCCTGCTCTGACCTGAGGCCCTCTCAACTCACCAGGGACTCCCGAAGGAGCACAGCGCCTCCGCAGGACTGAGCAGTTAGAGACCGAGGCAGCTGCTAGCAAGTACGGAGCCGTGCTGCAGATTCCTATTACGGTCCCGATCTGTGCTAAACTTTTATTCCCTGGGGAATTCAATAGCACACGCTCACTGGCTGGGCCTGTGGCAGTTGGGGTCACCGTATAACCCAGACAGCTTCCACCAGGATAATCGGGTGTGTCCCCTGGTTTGGGGACAGGGTGAATATTGTGTTTGCCAGGGGCTTTATGGGCAACGTGGGGGGGAGGTGAAAGAAGAGAGGTATCACCAGGAGCAGTGCCAGGGTTTTTGGTGTCCTAGGCAGGGGTCCTTCCATGTTCCCGGTCGTTGGCGGCAATTCTGCGGCGGGGGGCGCGGGTCCTTCTGCGCTCCCGGTCTTCAGGGCACTTCGGCAGCGGGTCCCGGAGCGAGGGAAGGACCCGCCGCAGAATTGCCGACGACGACCCAGAGCGCAGAAGGACCCCCCGCCACCGAATTGCTGCCGAGGGCGGCAAAATGCCACCCTCCCAAATCCTGGCGGCTAAGGTCAGCTAAATGGAAGTGACGGCCCTGGGTATCACCTGATTGGTATGTGGGCCAAATGAATTCATGGACTGGGGAGAGTTTGATTTGAACTAGAAGCAATACCTTGGAGGGCATACACTGCCTGCTTTGAGATATATATTGATTGGCTACTTCACAGGCAGAGTGAGCACAAGGCATGCAAGCTGTATTTGTGCATGCAACCTGCACTGTGAAACCCTGGATTTTGGTCTCTCTAACAGCTGGTCCACAGAAGAGGATAAAAACCTGCTATAGCCTTCCCGCGTGACTATGTTAGATGAAGCCCCAGATCTCACACCTCTGCCACCTCTGGATATCACAGTTTGAGCTTAGCCACTCAGACTCGCCTGTAGTGACATCATTCATCATATTGCCCGAGTTACAAGGCAAACAACCTGCCCAAAGAATGGAGAGTGCTATGTATATAAATATATGCTTGTTAAGACATTAAGAAATGTGACTGAGTTTATCCTTCTAAAACAACATGTTAGCAAACAGATCGCTGATTTCTTTATCCAACTGTTTTCTGTCTAGATATCATTAATACCTTGTGACATTATTAAAATGACAGGCCCCAACTTGTGACTGGGACCCCATTGCACTAGGTACTGTATGGACACATAGTGAGAGATAGGCCTTGCCCTCAAGAGCTTACTGGCTAAACAGACCAGACAGACCAAGGGTGGGAGGGGAAACTGAGGTGCAGAGACTTGCCCAAGGACACCCAGCGGGTCAGTAACAGAGTGGCCAATAGAATGCATTCACTGCAATGGCATTTGCTGTATGTAACATGGGAGAATTGACTAATAAAAGAAACAAATGGAAAGGGAAAAGAATCACTTTTTAAAGTTCACGTCTCCCTCCATACTCTCCTTGACCTCAGTGCCCCCCCACCCCACTTAGACAAGACTGTGACTGAGGAGGGGGCATGCTCTAACAGCCAGCAATGCCCCTGGGAGTGCTGGGGATGTGTGTGCATAACTAGCAGCCTCTCATGCCAGTGCACACTTCTACAGGGTATGATGCATGTGTTCCTCTGCACTCTCTCCCACCTCCTTCTGGCAATCTCACACCGCTGGTACCGCTAGACTTACCCTGCCCTTGCATGCCAAGAGTTCACTGGCCAGAACTCTGCCTGGCTCCAGTGTAAATATGCTGGAGCCGCCTTGCCCCATCCCACCAATAACATGCATCTAGGCTGTGGTGAATTTTCCATCACTGGCAACTTTAAAATCCAGCCAGGATGTTTTGATAGAAGATCTGCCCTCATTCAAACAGGATGTATTTGGGGGCAGTTCTCTGGTCTGTGCTATGCAGGGGGTCAGACCTAGATGAACATGATGGTTCCTTCTGGCCTTGGACTCTATGATTCTATGAACCAAGGGCTAGGTGCAATCTTGATTTTAATGGTCAGAGATTATCCTAAGATTCCAGACTCTTTCTATCAGCCCATTGCTCATAAAATAAAGCTAGTGGCCCATAGCACACAGAGAGGACAGAGGAGCTCTATACCAGGGATCAGCAGCCTTTGAAACACAGCCTGTAAGGGTAAGACCCTGGTGGGCCGGGACAGTTTGTTTACCTGCAGCATCTGCAGGTTTGGCTGATTTCAGCTCCCACTGGCTGCCATTTGCCGCTCCAGACCAATGGGGGCTGCAGGAAGGGGCAGCCAGCACATCCCTCAGCCCGCGCCGCTTCCCGCATCCCTCATTGGCCTGGAACGGCGAACCGTAGCCAGTGGGAGTCACAATCAGCTGAACCTGCAGACGCTGCAAGTAAACAAACTGTCCCGACCGTCCAGGGGCTTTCCCTGATGGGCTGCATGCCAAAGGTTGCCGATCTCTGCTCTATACCAAGGGCAAAGCATGATGGCTATGGCTCATTTGCTTCTGCTGAGACAACCCAGGGACAGGAAGTGTGTATAGAGCCATGGAGGTGGACGTGTCCCATGCCTGCTAGGATACTGCTTTGTAGTGGGGGCACCTGACAAGCTGTAGCTGTTGCATATGTGGGGGGAGGGGCAGGAGGACACGGATGGAGGGGGTCTGGTGGGGAAGATGCAGGAGTGAATCCAGGGGGACTGTTTAAGGTCAGCATAGGAGGGAATCTGTGTGCCGAAGGGTTATGAGGGACCCCTGCCAAATGCTTATAGAGGGCGGTAATGATTGATTCAGTCTGATTTCTTCTCTTTGAAGGTGATCGGAAACTCAGTTGTTTGTAGAGCCCATCAATATTCTTCATCAGGGAAAGCAGTACACATTGGCTTCAGGCAGGCAGGAGTAAGCAGCCCTCAAGCAGCGGGAAGGAGGGAATCTCCAGCTGGGAGCCGTATTGACTCCTGCAGACTGGGGGTAAAGCAGTGGTCCAGTGGAGGAGAGCCTAGCAACATGCCTCTGTGACAGCTGCCCAAGGCCACAGATGAGGTGAGATTTTCAGTGCTCAGCGACAAGGGTCACCCCAGCTTTAACCCCAGCTCCCAGGCAACAGGAAAAAAAAGAGGGAGTTGGAGAGGGAGAATGTAGAAATGTTTGGCTGATGTGGCCGAAGCTCCACATCCTGCTTCAATCTGCTTCAGCTACTTCTCACAGGAATAGATCCACCCGCCCCTGGGTACTGCACAGTACAGCCGCTTCCACCTCCCTCCCACGTGGCCCCTTCTGCTTTGGCCATCCCTATTAAGGGTGTCTCCCAGTCCAAATTCGAGTGTCATCTCCCAAATAAAGCCCAGTTCAGAGCTCAGCCCCCGTCATAGACCAGATGAGAGGTTCTGACTTTGCTATATGTCACAAAGTCTAGATTATCCCAACACACTCCTCAGGTCCCTTGGCATAAAGTGAATGGAAGGTCCATGCTTAAAAGTGGTTAGGCCATGGTCTGGATGGTCTCCCTGGCTCTGCAGCCTGTGGCTTTGCAAACATGAAATTTAGGGGGTCCACATCTGAGAGCAGCAGGAGAATCTTATGGTTACACCTTCCTCTCCCCAGGGGAAGAGGACGAAACGGACAGCTGGGCAGACATATTAGGATCTGGGATTTCCTCCCATGGGCATGCATCACATTGTACGACTCCATTCCACAGGGGCAAGGAACACCAGTACATATTGCAGTTCCATACTCCTTTCCAGCTAGATACACCACAAATCTGTACCATGTGACCAGAGAAATTCAGTTCATATGGCCCCCCCATCCCTATAAGTATATATGGGGTAGGGGTAATCTATGGCCCCCAGAGCTCTCAAGGACAGTTCTTGATGGCCAATGTGTTAAGAAGTCAATTTGTATTGGATTATGGATTGAAAATCTTCCCCCTGGAGATTTTAAACTGAAGTCTCCAAACCAGGCCCATTACTATAGTAGTAGGGGGCTCCTCAGAGATACAAACTTAGCCAACCTGATGCACTTGGCAATATCTCAGATTCAATCCAAAATCAGCCAGTTGGTGCAACACAAGCAATTCCAAAAGTCACACTGGGAGGCTAAGCGAGATAATTGCTTTGTATAGGGTTTAAGAGAAATAGATGAAGCATTGATCATCCCCCTTTAACCTTCCTGAAATAATACATTCTTCCCACAGACTAAAACATTTGTACACCACTCGTCTTGGGCCGGATTTTCAAGAGAGCTCAGGGCATTACAGCTCTGATTGTTCTCAATGGGAAAGACTGAGTGCTAAGCAAATTTGGCCCCTTGTGTCTTTAACAGCAGGGCACAGAAATCCAGTCCAGCTCTGGCTGGCTTCTTCCCCTACAAGGGGTTGTACCCAGAATGGATAAGGTGAGCCAACTGATACTGAAGAAATGCCCTCCCTACAAAACACTTCAGAGTCCATCTTCAAGGCAGGGCAGTGCTGCTTCAGGGAACCCTACTGTTATTCTTCTTGGTCCCTATACCTTAAGGACAGCCCACAGAATGAATACATCATACTTAGATTGTAAGCTCTTTGGGCAAGGGACTGTCTTTTTGTTCTGCGTACAGCACTTGCACAGCTGGGTCCTGGTCCATGACTTAGGATCAGAGGTGCACTACAATGCCAATAATTATCATCATCATTCATATTTTAATTGTCTTGTGGTTTTAGATTAGAACTGATTGAAATTTTCCAAATTCAAATTTTCTGATGACATTTTCACCTATATCTAGTCAAGGGAAAACAGAACAAAAATGCAGTTTATTTTCTGGTGAATCTTCTTTGTCATTTTTCGATCACCTGGGCAAAATTTTTCAAATGTTGATGAATTTTTCCATCAAAAGCAGTTTGAATTTTGTTAAAAAAATAGTTTTAAAGGACAGAATTTTCTCAGAAAGGTTGCCTACATTTTTGACAGCTGGCATTTTAGACTGTGATTTGTGAGATGTAAGGGGGTTATTTAATATGCATTAGCTGATTTACATACCTCTGCCCCGCCCACTAACGTGAGTATAACCCATAGGAACAGTCACTGGCCTTTTCAACTGCATAAGGCAATGGCCTTCTCCAGAAAACACCACCAATCCACCAGCCCCTTTGCTTCAACGCCCCCAGGTACTTGCTTTGTGCAGTAGAAACATACAGTGTGAAAGGCGGGTTTGTCTGGAGCAGAGACAGTCTGTGCCTGAATCAAAGGGAGGATAAAGAATTACAGGCAGCGCCGGCTTCACTCCCACATACCCTGCTTTCTCCAACCCCAGAGTGTCTTCAGATGGCTAATTTATGCAGAAAATGAGTGACAGGCGCTGCCAGGGGAAGCAGCTGAAGCTCCAGCAGCACCTGGGGCCTCCTCCCAGCTCTCAATCTGTTTGCCTGTCACTTAGCAGAGAGAAAAACACAGGATGGAGATGGGTGGGGGAGTGGCTGCCAATGCCCAAGGTAGCCCTTAGCTTGCCAGGAACCACCTGCACAATTAGTCCTGGGCGGCGTGGGGGGGCTCATCTCATCCATCTTTTGGGGTTTCCCCCTCCACAAACTCACTTACAATCTCTCCTGACCTTCCTCTCTCTCTATCTAAAACCACACACAGCTAGCAGGGTGCTGAACAATGCTCTGATCCAGCAGGCCAGACAGTCCTGTGCTAAATTCACAACTGCCCCATGCACGTAACTCAGGGAGTAGTATAGTTGTTGCTGTGTCAGCCCCAGGATGTGAGAGAGACAAGATGGGTGAGACAATATCCTTTATGGGACTGACCAACTTCTGTTGGTGAGCGAGAAAAGCTAGGCTGGAAAGCTTGTCTCTGTCACCAACAGAAGTTGGTCCCATGAAAGATATTACCTCGCAGACCTTGTCATTCAGGGAGCCAGCCACTCACAGGTTCCAGGAGCACTGCTCACATCTGTAGCCAGCAGCTATGCCCCCCACCCACACCATCAGCAGCCTCCTCGGAGGACATTCTCAGTGTTGTTCCTACTGTGTGTCATCGACATCTGAGTGTGAGCTCACCCTCAGCCTCCATCACTAGCTCCCCCAAGAGCATATGGCAGCTCCTTCAGGACTGCTGGGGTCTTCGGTCTGCTCTATTGGGTCTCTGCCTGGCTCCTTCTTTCTCCATTGGCAGGAGCTGTGCCATGTCCTGGAAAAGACGGTGAATGGAGAGTGTCCCTCCTTGTTGTAACTCCAAGTTACTTTGAGCAGGTGAAGTAGGTGCAAGGAGGGGTAACTTCCAACATCCCAGTGACTATAAGGATTGCCCCCTTCTGATGATCAATGATGCAAGAATTTATGGGTCTCCGTCAAGATACATGATAGGGGGTTGTAACTAAATACCCCAACTTTGCTCAGAATACCCTGCCTGCAACTGCCCATTTTATCCCCCCTCTAAGTCCATGCTCTTAATAAACAGGAACAGGTCTCTCTAAACCACAGGCAAATGCATCTCACTCTTTGCACATCTCATGTAGGGCCTGATCCAACCCCCCCTGGAGTCAATGGAAAGCTTTCCGTTCATTTCAATCCACACTGGAGCAGACACTTCCTGAGAGC
Source organism: Gopherus flavomarginatus (assembly GCF_025201925.1). Classification (NCBI taxonomy): domain Eukaryota; kingdom Metazoa; phylum Chordata; order Testudines; family Testudinidae; genus Gopherus; species Gopherus flavomarginatus. The sequence goes on along the minus strand of NC_066625.1, from coordinate 55,207,508 downwards.
AGGGCGTTCTAGCCTCAACTGTTCCTAATGTTTGCTGATTTACTGCCGTCATGCACACTTCAGAGACATATTCCCTGTCCTCATCTCCTTTATAACTCTCATCAATCTAAGCTTCTGTCAGCTCTCCAGAGTGAGTTTATGGCTGGCAAATTTGGGGGGTCCTCATTATACAGCATGCGAGATGCTAAGTGGAACAAGAGACAGATTTGCCGGGAGCAGAAACTGGTGTGACATCAGTATTATACACCTCAGTTTGGAAAGGTTGTATTCTAAGAAGCCTGCAAAGTTGGTAAGAATGCAGGTGTGGGGACTGCTCACTGGTTGAAGGCAACAGAAAAGAGGTAGGTGGTAAATTGCAATTTAAAAAGCAGGGTGAATGACATTGAGGGAGACAGGTGGGTTTTTCCAGGCAGTTGGAGAGTTAGCAGCAAAGGATCAACTAGAGCTGAGTGAAAAAATGATTTTTCTGGTTACAGGTAATTTCAAAAAGTAAAAAAAAAAATCATTTTGGGTCAAATGAAATATCAAAAGGATCTACATACATGAAAAGTCATTTTGAACAAAAAAAATTTTTTAATTTCAAAATGTTTACTTTTTAGGTTTCTTGAAAATGAACAAACCAGCACAAATTTGTGAGCCATTTCAGTGCTGTTAAATCTGCATTTTCCACTGAAAAAAAAGGTTTGGTCAGTTTTCTTTCACAGCTGTAGGATCAATCTGCAACAGAGAAGATTCCTACAGGAGATGAGGAGGCTGTGGTGAGACTCAGCCAGGCTGTAGGGATAAGATTTGGGTTGTAGAAATATTGTAGTCTGAGAAGCCTTCATTGGCAGGCCTACTGGCTGTGAAAACGGTGGGCCTCGCAGGTCTTCTGGACAGAGACAGCTCAGGTCACATTGGTGACATAGGAAGGCATATGAGAGTAGTCCTGGAAACCACATTTACATATTATGAAGGAAGGTTAAGCCCAAGGCCTCTATCAGAGCTTTCTCTGAAATGTTACTGTTTCCTCACACAGGGCCAACTAGACAGGGAGAGCATCAAGATCTGAATTCACTATGAGAAGACTGTAGAGAGGAAGCATTTATGAGGCAGTGGGCCCTTTGGCTGGAAAGGAAAGCCAATACAGAAAAGATGGGTCATATTAATACATCATTAGTGAGAGCTGAGAGGGTCCAGGAAGCAGGAATTGCTCTGGTTGGCTTCATCATAACGTGCTGGGTTATAAATCAAGGCACCCTACAGAAAGCCCTGGCATGAAGCAAGAAAAAACTGCTGTGGATTTGAGGAAGGAGCTTAGCAACCTGTCTCCTTCCTTTCTCCCTGATGCCAGTTTTGTTCTTAAAAAAAAAAAGACCAGCATGAGAATTGAAATGAGCAAAGCCCAAAACACTGTCAGAAGGGGAATTGGTGCAAAGATTATAAGCCAATGGCTAGGTAAAAGCCCCTCCTCCTGTAAAGGAAAATAGGCCTGTCGGGTATATTATTGTTTGTTTATTAAGGACCAGAGTCTGAGCAGCTTACTCACCTTGAGCAGCAGCTTAATCTATGAGTAGCCCATTGAAATCAATTGCAGCACAGTTCAGAGGATAGGGCACTAGACTGTGAGACACCTGGGTTCTCTTCCTAGCTAATTCACTAACCAATTGTATGACTTTGGCAGGGACGGCTCCAGGCACCAGCAAGCCAAGCGCGTGCCTGGGGCGGCAAGCCACAGGGGGCGCTCTGCCGGTCACCCCAAGGGCGGCAGGCAGGTTGCCTTCGGTGGCATGTCTGCGGAGGGTCCGCTGGTCCTGTGGCTTTGGTGGACCTCCCACAGGCAAGCCGCCGAATCCGCGGGACCAGGGACCGAAGGCAGTCTGCCTGCCATGCTTGGGGCGGCAAAATACCTAGATCTGCCCCTGGACTTTGGTCAAGTTACTTCTTTTCCTTGCATCCCATGTCTGTCTTGCTAATTCTGACTGTGAGCTCTTCAGGGCAAGCACTGTCTCTCCTTAAGTGTTTGTTCATCATGTAGCCCAACGGAGGCCTCTCCTTGGCTGGGACCTCGAGATGCTATTGCAGGACACTTAAGAATAGCATTCACAGAATAAGACACTATGCAGTGTGAGTAAAGCTGGTAGATTCTTCTTCTACATGTGCAGTAAAGGTTTTGTAAGGAATGTTGTCCTAGGGAACATTAAAGCTTTGTTAGAGTTCTATACATTTGTTCCTAGTGTGATGTGTTGGTGGAGTAGCTGATTGTTTTTATGATTAGCATTGGAATGATTGCTCTCTGTGCTGTTCTGAAATGGGATGATTATATGGCGGTGTAAGTTTGTGTACACATACAATAATGTAGACGTAGGAAATCTGTATTGTTATCTAAATGAACTATGTTGTGTAGCAACCAACGTTTGCAGGGGATTGTTTGGGGCTTTTATTAAGTGGGTAATGTTGACAATTATGTTAGCGTTACAATGTATTGAAAATGGCCCCTTTGAATAGGAAATGGGGATTTTATAATCTCCTAGGGTTCTGTTATTTGGATTTTTGTATCTATTTCTTTCAAGTTTTAGGGGGCAAAGTTAAGATTGGGTGGGTGATATAGGTTAGGTCGGCAGTATAGATTGGGTGGCTGGCATAAGTTAGCGGCATAGGTTAACAGTGTAGGTTACACGGGGTGGGTGGTATAGAATGATAGTGAGAGACAAAACATTATACAGAATTGTGGAAGTGACAGGATCCCTTTACTATTCATTTTCAGCCTTTTTAATATTTGTGCATTTGTTTGTGTAAGGTGTAAAATTGTTGTAAAGAAAGTGGAATATTGCCTAGGCTCCATGACACGCATTTTCAACCTCCACTCTTTTTTCTCCACATTTTTTTGTTTGAGAGTTTCCCTGGTTTTTTGGATGAGTATTAATTAGGACCTTGGTATAAAGTCCTCATTTGGGATCTATAGCCACGTGACTAATTGCTGCATATGGCCTGATGCATGGGGACCTAGACTCAATCCCTAGTGTGATCTATGCCCTGTGCTGGAAGGAGCTAGGAATGCAATGGAGGCAGAGCAGTTAGCTTCAGGGTGTGAGGGGTAGGTAGGGGGAGTGCATAACCTGCTTGTTAGCAGTCCTGCCAGCCAGTAACAGACTCCCAAGCCATTTTCAGTGGGAAGGCTTGTGGCTGTGCTGTCTGGTGGTGAGTGGCTCCAGATAGAATGTAGAGGACCTCTGAATGAAAATAAATGACAAACCTCTTCCCACATCATCATGAGGAGGAAAGAATCCAAAGACTGATGTATTGTCCTGGAGCTCTCAGGGTTTCATAGTTATCCAAAAATCAATGTGAACTGTTTGGGGCAATTCATCTTTCATGTGCTAATCATGAGTGGGAAAAACACTCTCGTAATTATTTGTTAATAGCATTATGAAATGAATTCGCTCCCTTTCTCTCACTTCTTAGAGTAGTTCATTTCACTCTGAAACGCGAGAAGTGAAAGGGCTGGCTGGCAGTGCCCCAGGGACAGGCTGGTGAGGGGAGGCTGTTGCAAGTGAAAGGGAAGGCCCCTGTGACTGGTTGCCTGCTGCTGCTAAGTTGAAAGGGAACATATCTAGGCTTCAAAGGAGGGAAGAGAGGGCAGGAAGAGTGGTGCGAGAGCTTCCTGGGAAAAGACAGGAGGGCTGCTGGAGACAGAAAAAGCAGTTGGACAGTGGCTTAAGCTAAAGGAAAAGTGCCTGAGGGGTTGGAGGAAGCAGCTGAGGAGCTGGGGCAAAGCCCCTGAAGGAAGCAGTTGGGGAAGCTCTCAGAAAGGAGTGGCCTGAAGGTCCAGGAGGCACAAGTCCATGAAGACGGGCCCCTATTGTAACCACATGGCTCTAGGAGGAGAGAGCAAAGAGCAGGCAGGGAGGGCTGAAATCCTGTGTTTAGCTGGGAACAATTGAAGCCAGACCTCAGACTCTGTTTGAAGCTTCAAAGTAGAGAGTCCTCAGAAAAGGGGGGGGCTGTGCCTGATGGGAGACTGGGGTGACAGAGACAGTGTTTGAAGCTATGCTAATAAATTATTCCTCAAGACTCAGGCCTCAGTGGACTTATTGAGGAACTCCAGGGCAAAGGGAAACTGAGGCTGGGTACTGCAGAACCACCCAAGGCCAGAAGGGGGTGCTGCAGAACAGGTACGCCTCTTAAAGAGACCCATTTCCTCCCATCCCTTTGCTGGTTTAATTTAGGAGAAGTAATAATAAAACTTGCTCCTTAGTTTTCAGTTAAAAAGAAAATGTTGATCAAAATAAACATTTTTCACTGCAAGTTTTGTTTTGATTGGAAAAAAATATTTTGTCAAAAAAGTGTTCTGATGAAGAAAATTCCCACCAGCTGCAGTACCCAGCACTTTGTTCTACTGTGTGCAGAGTCATAGGTGCTGACTCCACGGGTGCTCCAGGGCTGGAGCACCCACAGGGAAAAATTGGTGGGTTCTGAGCACCCACCAGCAGCTCCTCGCCCGCCCCACCCCCCAGCCAGCTCACCTCCACCTCCTCCCCTGAGCATGCTGTGTGCCCGCTTTTTCCCCCTAGCTCCCAGCGCTTGTACTGCGAAAGAGCTGTTTTGTGGGGCAGGGAGGGAGGGGCAATGCGGCGCACTTGGGGAAGAGGTGGAGCTGGGGTGGGGATTTGGGGAAGGGGTCCAATAGGGGGAGGGAGGGGACAGAGTTGGGGTGAGGACTTAGGGGTTGGAATCAGCAGCAACTCCAAGCACCAGTGCTCCAAGTATGTGCCTGGGTCGGCAAGCCACAGGGGGCGCCCTGCCGATGCCCAGTCAGGCAGCCTTCGGTGGCTTGCCTGCAAGAGGTCTGCTGGTCCTATGGATTCGGTGGCAATTCAGCGGCAGGTATGCCAAAGCTGTGGGACCAGCAGACCTCCCGCAGGCAAGCCGCCAAATCCGCGGGACCGTCGGACCTCCCACAGGCATGCCACCGAAGGCAGCCTGCCTGCCGTGCTTGGGGTGGCAAAAAACTAGAGCCACCCCTTGTTAGAATAGGGGTGTGGCAGGGGCAGGAAAAGGGTGGAATTGGGGTGGGGCCGGGGGTGGTGCGAGCACCCACCGGCACCGGGGAAAGTTGCTGCCTATGTGCAGAGTATACTGCTAGTCCTTGGCAGGACACACTGAGTTGGAGGAAGGTAGGCATAGAGTAAAGGCATTTAAGGCCAGAAGGGACCATCTAGTCTGACCTCTTGTATATCATAGGCCACTAAACCCCATGCAGTTACCTCTGCATAGAGTCCAGGACCCTCAGTTAGACTAAAGCATTACAGCCCTCTGGAAGCTAGCATATGCCCCAGGCAACAAACAGGAAGGAGTGCAGCAATGCCAGAGGCCTCTGCAATGGCAGAGAAGGAATTTACTGAGACATATCCAGATGATCCCAGCAGGCAAACAACCATGCCCCACACTGCAGAGAAAGGCAGAAAACCCATTAAGGTCCCTGCCAATCTGACGTGGGGGAAAATTCCTTCCCAGCCCCAAAAAGTTCTTTTGTGTGTATGTGTGTGGCATGTTTATGAGTGAAGTGGTTATGTGCCATATGCACGTATATGTCTATGAAGATAGGTCGGCTTTATGATCTCTCAGCTGGCTCAAGAATCTGGAGTTCTCGCCAGGAAGAGATCAAGACTGGAGCATGATGCAAAATCCAAGAGACCACAATGAGACCTTGAGAACATGATGCAAAATCCATTTCAACCCACTTCAGTGGGGAAAGCAATGGATGTGATATACCTTGACTTTAGCAAAGCTTTTGATACAGTCTTCCACAGTATTCTTGCCAGCAAATTAAAGAAGTATGGATTGGATGAATGGACTATAAGGTTGATAGAAAGCTGGCTAGATCATCGGGCTCAACAAGTAGCAATTAATGGCTCGTGTCCAGCAGAGGGCAACGAAAATGATTAGGGGGCTGGGGCACATGACTTATGAGGAGAGGCTGAGGGAACTGGGCCTATTTAGTCTGTAGAAGAGAAGAGTGAGGGGGAATATGATAGCAGCCTTCAACTACTTGAAGGGGGGATTCCAAAGAAGATGGAGCTAGGCTGTTCAAGATGGTGGCAGATGACAGAACAAGGAGTAATGGTCTCAAGTTGCAGTGGGGGAGGTTTAGGTTGGATATTAGGAAAAACTATTTCACTAGGAGGATGGTGAAGCACTTGAATGGATTACGGAGGGAGGTGATGGAATCTCCATCCTTAGAGGTTTTTAAGGCCTGGCTTGACAAAGGCCTGGCTGGGATGATTTAGTTGGGGTTGGTCCTGCTTTGAGCAGGGGGTTGGACTAGATGACCTCCTGAGGTCTCTTCCATCCCTAATCTTCTATGATTCCCACAGCAATGCTACATTAATAGCACGATCGTACAAGACCAAGTCCACTCCCTGCTGTATGGAGGGAAGAGAGAGAAGAAAATGAACTATGCCATCACATGTACCCTTGGGAGATACTCATACAACATGGTGATGGCAGCCATGTAAGAATCTATGTATCAAGATGCCTTTGGAATGGAAGCCACACCCAGGGTAGTGTTAAAGTAATACACCTTTACACAGCACACATTTACTAAATGATGCCCCAAGGAATACAGCCCATAATTTTAACTTTGAAAGGACCCAATCAGAACCTCTCCAAGGGGAAAATGGCATCTTAACCTTCCCTTTACAATGGAGCATAATTCTGGGACTGGGTTATTAAACAGCCAAGCAGCAGAGTGGTCTTAAGAAATGAAGCATTAGGAGTGGGAAGAATTCAACACTAGGAACGAACCTGGCAGAAACAGTCTAAAAATGTGGACAAATAAGAAAATAGTGATGGTCCCTTACTAAGGGCCAGCTCCTCAGCTGGCGTAATTCAGCACAGCTCCCTTGATGTCAATGATGCTCCATGAATTTACTGCCTGACCTGATAAACATACATGACTAAAATACAATAGGAGTTTTGCAAATGCTGGAATTTGGTATGGGCTATTTGGGGGCGGGGGGAATTTATGCTGCAGGTTAAAAGCAGCTTAAACTGATTTGGAAGCAGGTGAAGAAGTAATTGCTTCTTTAAAGAATCCAGCTATTCATAATATTGCCCACAGCAGCAGGTTATAAATGTCCGTGTCAGGGTGGAACATGGTATGTGGAGGGGGACAGAGAGGGCTGGAACAGCCTAGAGGTGAGGCTACCACTCCCCTGCCTGAAAAAAATGAAACAAAGTTGCAATTTTTTCTGCCATACAGCTGTACCTAACACCTGGATGTCAAATCAATAGTATAATGACAGCAGCACGGAACAGTGTCCTATCACTGCATGGAAAATATTTATATTACCTCCCACTCTCCGAGGTATAGGCTGTTAATTGAGCACAAAGGGTAGGATTTGCCTGGAGCCTGCAGAATCCATTAGTGAAGTAACAGATAATGTTAGGATTAAATTGGGTAAATCCAGCGCTGCGAGTAGGCGCCTTATGCAGGAAGCAGGGAGAGGCGAGAACAAGGTGTTCTTTGTGCTTTTTAGTACCATCACCGGGAGAATCATGTTGCAGAGCCACTGAAATTAGAGGTGGAAAAAGACCTTTGAGATAATCCATGGACTAGATTCACAGCTATCATCGACTGCCATCACTTTGGTAACTTCAATGCAAACATTAAAGCAGCAATAATACATGAATACAACCATGCAACAATGAATCCAGACTTGCCCATCTATAAATATCCCCAACCTCAAGATGCTGCCTTAAGACTAGGAACCCCTTCTAGTTAGTGGCCAAAGACCTTAAAACCTTGGGACTGTCACCAAAGGGCAAGTGGCAGAGGCTGTGGGGAAAAAAGCAGGATCAAGAATCAAGACCTGATCACGGATCCTAGAAATCAACCATCTGGATTCACCATGCCATGTAAGGAATGGATCATAGAGAACAGCATCAGAAGCTCACATGGGTGTTTTAATTACCTACTACACAAATGGAACATGAAGGACACTCCAATATGTGAATGTGGAGAAGACACCCAAACTCCGGAACACCTTATGAACTGCTGCCCACTAAGATCCTTCTCCAGATAGACACTATGATTCATTCCATGTAACCAGAAGCCATAAAGCGAATGACAAACCTGGACGTCCATCTTTGTTTTTCAAGTTGCCATGAAAGAGAAGAGGAATGGAGCAACTCCAATGTGCAGCAGCTGAGTATCTGGCTCATCTAATTCCATCTCCCTGCCAGCGCTGGATTGTCCCCCTCCAGCATATTCTGAAACCTTAAAATTTAAATATCCCAAGGAATGGAGCTTCTGTCACTTTCCTTGGGAGTCTATTCCACAGTTCGCCCCATTATTAGGACATTTCCCCCTGATATTCTGATTTCTCTTTTGTTCAGTTATGTGCCATTACAACAAATCTTGGAACAACACAAACAATTATTTTCCTTCCTTGCGGTTTTACCCTTCATATATTTGTGGGGGTGTGGTGAGAAAATGCCTGAATTGAACAGTGAAATGTGAAGTGATGGTCTTCTGTGAGTTCTCTCTCACTCTTCATCCATCCATCCCCTCTATATCCATCCATCCATTTGTCCATCTTATTTATTGCCATCAATACCCCTCTGTTGCTGTACAAGCCCATCTACCCAGCTATTGCCATACATACCCATCTTGCTATCTGTCATCCATTGTTTTTTAAACAGCACCTATTCATCTTATAAGCATGTTAGCACTTATCTCTCTCCCACTCATGCACAAGGCAGAGGAGAGGGGGAGGAAAGGCACATAGCTTTGTGCACTCAGTGCTAATGGTGCCTGTGCTGAAACTGTCGGAGGGGAAGAGTGATGTCCCAGTTCAGCTGCAAGTGCATCCAAAGCAGCTTCCAAGCACCTGAAGAAAAAAAACTCCACAATGGAGGCTTTAGTTTGAAACAGTTTCGAGGGAAGTGAGTGGATGCACGGCCGCCAGTGCTGGCCTAGCGATTAGGTTAGAACAAATTGGTGGTCAAATAGTCCAATAAGAGATCAAAATCCTGCTGCTGACCAGCTCACCAGGAGGGGACAGCATCTGCAGGGTTATCAGCTTCGAATCAACTTGCTGTGGAGAGAAAAGGACTAAATAGCTGTTCTGTCTGCTAAATCCATCTTAGCATTTCATGAGGATGCTGGAGGAACTCATACTGCCGACAGGCTAGAAGTGAGTGCTCCATGTGATTGTACACATTATCAGAGACGAGTGTGTTGTTTCAGGAAGTCTGGCCAGCCAGCTGGCCACCCATCCAGGTAATTACATGGACCTCATCACCAAGAGTATTAAACAGGTTTCATTTCACATCCTTACATTACATTTAATGTTTGCATTATAGTACCTGGAGACCCCAGCCAGGCCTGTGCTAGGCACTGTACATGAGAAATGAGTTAGAACTGATGGTACCAGGGGATTCAGATGAGTGATTTATGTATAGTTCTTGTATGAACAAACAAGCGAAAACCCACTAATATTTCCATTTACTGGCGATCAACAGTTTATTCTTCCAGGTCATTTAAATCCCTCCTAGCTAATCTTCTAGGCTCATTATAGCCTAAAGCCAGATCCACAAGACCAGCTGGAGTTATAATAGTAAGGATTAGCAAAGAATAGCAAAACAACGTTTTGGAAGGAATCTAAATCCTCTTGCTTCAGGGCATAACCAGCTTCTAACTAATGGGGGTTAGGAGGGAACTTTCCCTGCAGCCAGGTTATCTCCTATCCACCTGCTGCAGGGTTTCTTGAACATTTCTCTGAAGCAGCTGGTTTGGCTTCTGTCAGGATCCTGGTCTAGATGGACCATGGGTCTCATCCAGTCAGGCAATTCCTATATTCCTAAACCCACGCTGTATACATGATCTCATGACTAAACCCAAGGAGTGGAAGTTAGGACTTCTAGCTCTGCTTGGACATACTGGGTGACCTTGGGCAAGTCACAGACTCTCCGTGCCTCGGTTTCCCCATCTATAAAGTTGGAATAATACCAGCTCACAGGGGTTGCTGGGAGGCTCAGCCCATTAGCATTTAGAATGTATGTAGTAATCCTTGGGTGGATGAATGGCTGGCTGTGTAGAAAGACTATGTTAATGTTCTGTGTTCGGCACACCCTCCTCTCTCTCCTCACTCTTTCTTACTCCCTCTATCAAAGCTTCATCTTCAGTTTGGTGCTGCCAATGACACCCAGACTCTGAACCCAGGCTGTTCCCAGCCTGACACCAGGACCATCAGCTACACTCCAAAGGAGATACACCACAGGCAGCTGCAGGTCTGAGCCACCTGCACTGGGACAGCAGCCTCTCTTCTCTCCCTGAGAAAGCATTGAGCTGGCAACCCAGAGGCTCAGCAAGAGGCAGAAGCAGAGCTAGGCTCTTCCTGTAAAGGAATAGAGAAAGGAACATTCTTCCCTTCATCAGGCACATCTGCTCCAGCACAGCCCCGATAGGCAAAACTGCTGCCCCCTGGCTACTCAGCCATGACAGAATTACATATTTTATTAATATGATGTTCTAAAAAAAAAAAGTGAAAGGTACAGTGTTTAAGCATAGAAATTTCTGGTTACCAGAGAATAATGTACAGATTATCGAGGGGTGTGAAGTTCGGTTTAAGATCGGGTGGCATAAGGATACATAATCTGCAATATCCCCGATTGGGGGTAAAAGATTGATGGGTCAAAATACAGACATTACATTGTATCTCCTTCTCAGCAGGCTCTGATACAAGAGAAACTCCATTTTGAAGTCCCCAAATTCCATTTTTTATCCACGGTTTCCATTTTGAGTAAGCAAGAGCCACTCCATCACCATATGGAAGCTGCAGGTCACGTAGTGCTAAGTACAGAATTGGTGGGGAAAAGTTGGTAAACAACAGGACTCAACAGATCAAATAATGGTTGTGAGTCTAAAAATAGAACTGGCAATTAGCAAAAGAAGGTAAGCAATTGGATGATGTCATGTGTCTAAAAATAGAATTGAAAAATGGTATAAAGGTCAGTGTGTCAGTTGAGGAGACAGTTAAGATGAGAGAAAGAAGACCAGAGGGAGATAAGACCTGCCTTAATGAACACCTAAAGACTGTTACAAACGGCTGTCAGCAACCTGTGGAAGACTGGCCATTTGAAGTGGGGAGCAGTCACCTAGGATCATCTCAACTCTGTTTTGTGACTTGGGGTGCTCTTTAACATGTTGTAAGGGATTTGTGTTTTAGATTGTTGCTGTGTCAGGGTTATGGTGAGCACCAATAGAAAGGTGTCTTGTTTTAGAAAAGCATGCTGCTTGCATCAATCATTTATCAGCTGTGTCCATGTCCTCTGGGGGTAACAGGTCTGAGATGTTCTGGGGAGCTTCTGAAACAGAACCCAGGCAAGCCTAAGATATTCCTTGGCCACTATGGAGACCCATCCCTAATGAGAACATATTGGTTATAACAAGTGCACTGTTTTATGGGATCCCTTGGAAAACCCAGGAGGGGGCAATAGGTTAGCTATTCTGGGGGCACCCAGATTCTGTTTGGGGATAACAGCTCTACTAAGGAGAAGTTTCCTGGGGTGAAATCCTGACCCCACTGAAGACAACTGTAAAACTCCCATTGATTTCAATGGGAGCAGGATTTCACTTCTGGATTTGGCTACTTCCTCTGGGTCCCATAACCCAGGAGTTGGCAGAATTAGCTCTATCTTTGTCACTGCTGTCTTCTTCCAGATGCTCTGGCCAAATCCTTATTCTCCATCAGACCATGATTCTGTGTCATTGTGGGATCCCATCCTTTCCCCACCCTTCACACCCAGATCATGCCTCTGGTCCCACAACATCTGTACTGCACCCAACATTCCTCACGCTTGCCACCATCCCAATTTTGGGAATTTCTAAACATCAAGGATAATCTCATCTTTCATGTCACTAAAAATACAACTCTGTCATTCTCATCTCCCTGAATGATCACAGGTTTTAACTGCCCCCCCCCGGCTTTTGGGGTCCTGTAATGGGGTCCTGCCAATTTATATGGGATCCCCCAACTGAGTCATGGCTGTGAGGCAGGGTAGTGTGACCAAGGCTATTACTGATGATACTAGGGCCACTGCAAACTCCTTCCCAGCCAGCTGCCTGCCTTTGAGCCAGTTCCTTGGCTGAGCACCCAATGCAACCAGGAGCAGCGCCAGGGTTTCTGACGCCCTAGGCGGACGGCCGTTTCCAGCAATGGACCGTCCGCCGGCATGACTGCGGTAGGTCCACCGGACCTGCATGCCACCCCCCCGGGAAAATAGTGCTCCCCCAAATTCTGGCACCCTAGGCCACCGCCTAGGTTGCCTAAATGGTAGCGCCGGCCCTGAATGCAACCCCCCACTATGCGGGCCAGAGAGACAGCGCGATGGCATGAATCGGCATAGGATTAAGAAGCTGCTGTGTTCTAATCCCAGCTCTGACATTTGGGGCCTGATCTGAAACCCATGAAAGCTTCCCATTATTGTTTGTATAGTGAGGTAGCCCTCAAGAGGCTCCAGCCGAGATGAAGGCCCATGCTGCCAGGCGCTGTCCAAACGCACAGTGTAATCTCTCTGCTACTGTAATACAGAGGAATTCCAACAGCTATAACCACCAGGATACCAAATTTAGCAGAGGGGTAGGCTCAGACTGGCCCAACAAGGCTAGGGGAGGTGAGGCAGAGTTGATCCTAGTGCCATGCCAATAAAAGAGATGAGCCTGCCACCCACAGTGGTTCCTTACCCATCCTCTGTTCTTCTCTGCCAGCCTCCTCTAGCTATGCAGGGCCGTGAGGAGGACAGAGGTGCCCAAAAGCAGCAGTAACTGTTCCAGTGTCTTAGGCCAGGCAGGGCCCAGCAGGAGGAAGGGAGAGAAGGGAGAAGATGGGATTACTGTGCATGCAGAATTTCTTGGGTGCGGAGGGACAAGTGAAGAGGGGGTGGAGCTCCATTATTGGGGAGTCCTCTGCTCTCTCCTCAGGGTGGCCCCTCCCTGTGCAACACCAGCCAAGAATATCATTGAATCTGTCTCTCTCCCCTCTCCTCCCCTCCACTCTAGCCCACTCTCCTTTAACCCACTGCCATTCAGGGTTGGTGACAGGAAATCCAAATTTCTCACTCCAGGCACCATGACCTGAAATTCAAAATGGCAGGTGGCAAGGGGCCGTAATGCTGCAGCCATGCCCTGCGGCCTGGGTTGGCTGACACACATGCCATTCTCTTCTTCCACACCATATCTGCTGTGGAAAATCAGTCCTGCCAGATTTCCATAATTAAATAATTTGTGGATCAGGTGAAGGAGGGTTTGTCCCCCTCCTCCAAGGAAGCCCTGGCTGAAAGCTGAAGTTAATCAGATAAATTCCTTGGCAGTACCACCAACAATTTTCCTAAAGCACAGTCTCCCTGGAGCAACTAATAATTACTCCAGACCCAGACACTAAAGCAAAAGAATATTTTTAATTAATTTTATTTCTTTGAATAGACCCACTGGTGCTAAGCTGGCACAGTGCTACATTGATCAGAGAGGAAATCCAGGAGCATTGCTCTGGTCCTTATGGCCCCCTCATCACAGCAGAGTGACTGCTTTACAGATGGGGTAGGGGGAGCAGGGTCATGCCTTCCTTCCGGTCTCTGGTGTTTGTTTCCTGCACATCTCCACTGCCCTGACACTAACTGGTGAGAACACTTTGGATCTAATGGAGCATTGTCCTCTCTCTCTCTAGCACAGCTGTCGCTGCCCATTCTTTTTGCATGTCGTTATCTAAGAAAGCAGAGGTACCATGATAGGACACTTTGGTCCAATTCTGCCACAGCTTCCACCTCCTTTTGACTTCCATGGGAGCTGCAGGTGCTCGGCCAGGAGCGGCACCAGGGTTTCTGACGCCCTAGGCAGACGGCCATTTAGCCACCCCCCACGGGTCCGGTGGACCTACCGCAGTCATGCCGGCGGATGGTCCGCTGCTGGAAAGGCTCCGGTGGAGCTGCCACAGTGATGCCAGCGGGCAGTCTGCTGGTCTAAAGGCTCCGGCGGACCTGCCGCAGGCATGACTGCGGTAGGTCTGCCGGAGCCTTTAGACCAGCACACCGTCCGCCGAAACGACTGGGGCAGCTCCACCGGAGCCTTTCCAGCAGTGGACCGTCCGCCAGCATGACTGCGGTAGGTCCACCGGACCCGCGTGCCGCCCCCCCGGGAAAATAGCGCCCCCCAAAAATTCTGGCACCCTAGGCCATTGCCTAGGTCGCCTAAATGGTAGCACCAGCCCTGTGCTCGGCCCATGGGAAACCAAGCTGCTTTTTATGTAGGCGCCAAAATATGGATTTAGGAACCTAACTGGAGGCACTGGCAGGTGAAAGCAAGGGCCTGGTGGGTTCTCAAACATTTTTATGTTGGGGACCATGTTGGGGACCATTAAGAGAGAGGTTGTCTCTTTGATACCTCTCTTCTCATTGGGCCAGCCCCTCTCCTATTCACTATCGCATGCCAGTGGAGTAAAGGCTATAGCAACTGCCTGCATGGAGGAGGCAACAACAGGAAAGTATTTTTTGTCGTTAGAGGTCTCAGCAGCTGGCAAATAGGAGGAGGAGCCCACTCTCCACTCCTCTGATGACAGCTACCTTAGAGTAGACAGTATTTGCAATTTGCTATGCAAGCTGTGTGGTTGGTCAGTTAAATCATATGGTGTGATCAGAAGATCTAGGTCAGCATTTCTGGCACACATACTGAGGGAGAGGAGCAGAAGGACTTGGAGACCATGTGGGGCAGATATGGAGACCGTGTGGGGCAGCAATGAGGAGTTATTTTGCTGCTCTCACCTGATGCCGTTTTAAACCATATAATAGAAATGGAAGAGACCTCTTAGGTCATACTGGTCCCAATCCTGCAAGCTCCTCCATGTGGGCAGACCTCTGTGCCCATCCAGAGCCCTATTGGGATTCTGGGGAGGCATAAGAGATTGCAGGATTAGGGGTAAAATCCCAGGCAGGGTAGCTCTCCGCAGTATCAGTGCTTGGGTATCATGACAATAGGCCATATGTACAGCCCTAAGAAAAAGACAGAGCTGCATAACCTTCCCCAGGGAGTCTGTGTGTTTTAGGTTATCAAGGATTGGAGTGAGGGGACTTTCACCACAACAACCCAGGAAAGGGAAGCTGTTCCCCAGGTTAATGGGTGTGGCAGTTAGCAGGACACCTCCTCTCATGCACACTTTGTTCCTTTCCTTATTTCATTCCATCCTTCTTAGTTCTACTCCCTTGCCTGACCGTAAACACTTCCTCTCTCTTTGTTGCTACCATGGTAGCACCAAGAAGCTCTCACTGAAATCAGGACTCATTCCAGTGTGGGAGGCAGTGCTGCCTATTGGATAGAGCACTTGCCTGGGACTAGGGAGAACTCATTCTATTCCAGGTCTGCCACCAACCTGCTGGGTGACTTGGGCAAGTCACAGCCCTGCTCTTTGCCTCAGTTTCCCCATCTGTAAAATGGGAATAATGATATTGAGCTCCTTTGTAAAGTGCTTTGAGCTATATACTGATGAAAAACACCATGGAGAAGCTATATATCATGCTATACAAAGTAGGAAACAGTCACAGCCCCAACAAGCTTAATCATAGAAATGTAGGAGTGGAGGGGACCTCAAGAGGTCATCTGGTCCAGTCCCCTGCACTCAGGCAGTTCTAAGTATTATCTAGACCAGCAGTTTTCCACCTTTTTTCATTTGCAGACCCCTAAAAAATTTTGAATGGAGGTGCAGACCCCTTTGAAAATCATAGACATAATTGTAGCCCCCGACAGCAGATCCCCAGACCACAAGTTGCAGACTACTGATCTAGACTATCCCTGATGGTTGTTTGTCTCATTTATTCTTAAAAACCTCCAATAATAGAGATTCCACAACCTCCCTAGGCAATTTGTTCCAGTGCTTAGCCACCCTGATAGTTAAGAAGTTTTTCCTAATGTCCAACCTAAATCTCCCCTGCTGCAATTAAAGCCCATTGCTTCTTGTCTTGCTCTCAGTGGAAAAGGAGAACAATTTACCACCTTCCTCTTTATAACAACCTTTGACATACTTGAAGCCTCTTATTGTGTTCCCGCTCAGTCTTCTCTTCTCCAGATTAAACAAACCCAGATCTTTCAATCATTCTTCATAGGTCATGTTTTTCTTGTTAATCACGACAGGCCTGAGAATTATCATCCTCATCCTCATTTTACAGGCAGGGAGTGAAAGCACAGAGAGAGTCAGCGTCTTGACTATTGGAAGCATGTGACAGAGCTGGGAATGAAACGCAGATCTCCTGAGTCCCATTGTAGTGCTTTAACCACAAGACCAGCCTTCCTCACTATTTGAGGCTGAAACCCCTTTGACTTTTCTCCCTCAGCAAACTGATCCCTAGGCTAGCTGCTCATCATCTGGAGCCATAAGGGCATTGTCTCATTATCCTGTAGAGCCAACTCTTTCCCAGCCACTGATCTGGGCCAGTCGATTGACCTATTCCACCTATGTCCCCATCGAGCAGCTGCTCAGTACCTCTGAACTTCCTTCAGCCAGGAGGCTTCCCCTGCGAGGAGGAGGAGGGAGCATGGGCAACATGTGTACCGCTGGCTGGGGGAGGCTAGCCACCTTCTGCCCTCCCCCCAACAGAGCTCAGAGCCCCCCCAACCGCAGCTACTGGCCTAGTCCTGCCCCAGACTAGCCCCCCAGATCCTCAGGGTCACCAGGAAAGTGGGTGGCACATGGCCCCAGCTCCAGAGCTCCAGGAGGACATGCAGCTGCAGCCTCCCTAGCTCAGGAGTGCCTAAGGGAGAGGTGGTAAGCAGGCAGCTGTGGGGCCATCGCCTGGCAGTTTGGGGAGGCACAGCCTCCCACAGCCTATGCAACCCGCCGCCCATAGGAGGGAAGAAGCTTTGCAGCTTGAGCTAGAAATTAAATATGAGTTCTGGCAGGTGCTGGGAATATTTCAAGAACCAAAGGGTCTGTCTTCACATGGCTGTGACATGGACTAGCACTAAAATGAAAGCATGTGCCTGGTATTCCAAAGCCAGGAGCTTATTGACTGTGTGGAGGTTAAAGGCCCATGATTCTCTGAATTGTGTCGAATCAGGTGTGCTCAAAGGACAGGTCCAGTAAGTTCACATTGGGTGGGTATTACACACACTGCCGCCGTAGCAGCATGTGCAGGAATGGGCTTAGACGCCGGCTCATGAGAATGGCAGGAAATCAGCCATGGCATTGCTGGGGGGCACCACAGCCCTTGAGTTCCCAGATGGATGGGGAGCTGCTGAGGAAGCAGAGACAGAGATCTTACAAAACTCCAGACTGGGGCATTCTAGGAAACACGCTGAGTAAAGCAAGAAACCAAAAGTGCAGGGAGACTTGAGAACTCCGGGTAGTAGGTAGATGTGGAGCCTTTCAACTCTAGCTTACCAGTGCGAATCCTGCCTCAGCTGAAAGTCATTGCTCTTGGGTGTTCTGTGTGAAATGAGCCTGGGTGATGTCAGGCCAGTGGCTGGTGTGCAGTTTTGCCAGGCTCCTTGATGACTGGCACTCACTGAACAGAGTTATTGACTAAGCCATGGAAACTCACTTAGAACCCTTCACGCAGTCCTGGCAGGTCAGGGTGGAGGCACGCTGGCTGTGGGTGGCAAGGGTGCTTATCCTGCAGTTTTACCTTACCTCTCACTAAAAACAAACACTGATTCTCCCTTGCCCCAATGCCAAGCAATGAAGATTTCATCTTCCCCCAAGCCACATGTGGAGTAGGGGAGTCTTGCTGAGAAGAATATGAGAAATGTGGCCTCACGTCAGTGCAGATCAGTTCATCCAGTAGAAATCAGTATATAAAACCCTTGCACTTAATAAGAGGACAGACCTCCTGAAGAGGGTGCTGTTGCAGCGGGTTATTGCTCTCTCCTTTCACTCCTGTGAACTGACATTCAGATTGACCTCAAGTCACAAGTGAAATGTGTTTGCTTCATCCCATGTACATCACAAAGTGATTACAGTGCACAGCTCAGTGAGTACAACTGGCAGTGTGTCCCCCAGGCCTCTAGCACACACTTGGCCTCAGCCCCTGCTCCAGTAAGAGTCCAACATCCTAGAGTTGGCAGGGGATTCTGCAGAGCAGGAGTGAAAAGGTGCATTAGTGCAGCTCAGTGCGGACCCAGAACTGGAACCACAGAAGTGTGGGGCTGTTGCAGGATGAAAGTGCATTGGTAGAGCTGGGTGGGGTCTGGACTGCCACTGCAGGGGATGCTGCAAGTCACAGCTGAGAACTCTGCTGAGAGATCAGGAGTAAAATCCACACCACATGCATCTCCAATGAATTAACCAAGCTGTGATGGTGACCCAGAATTGCCATCACAGGAAGTGCAGGTCAGAGGTGCACTGGCGGAGATATGTGGGGTTCCCAGGATTGGAACAGTAGAATGTGACAGGGTGCTGCAGCTCAGGACTGAGGGGCAATGGCAGAACACTATGTAGGGTCCCAGCAGCGAAACAGGAGAACAGCAGGAACGCTGCAGGTCTGGACTCAGCCCCTCAGAGCTACTTGGAGACCCAAGCTCCTAGGAGTAGGGGTGTCACGTAAAAATACCCCCCCCCTTTTTCTCAGCCTATCTCCTCCTCTTCACCTTACCATAGAAGTGAAAACCTGTAGACGTCTGGTGCCAGAGACAAAAAGCTGCTCGGAAATTCCAGCTGCTGTGCTCTGTGCGCTAAAGAAATGGAGTGTTTTATTTGGTATGATAATTTTACTGCTCTGAAGTGGAGAGGCAACGGTGCAGGCAGCATTGCATCATACTGGATTAATGAGAGCCTCGGGTAAGCACTTCTCGGGGTGCAAGCCTGGCCTCGGAGGCTAAGCAGCAGAAGGTACATTAATTAACACAGTCCCCAGAGGCAGAGCTGTTGCTGATGCTGCACAGTGCATCTTTGGCAGCATTCGCTTTGGTGCCATGTTAAGTGCCAGGGCTGCACAGAAAAGAGAGGTAAGAAATTGACAATGAATCCTCCAGAGCCAGCCTCTGGGTATGAGGGGTGGGGATCTTTACCGTAGTACACAGTGTATATGGCTGCTTTACTTTATGAGCAGCACATGTCCGGATCTTACCCATCAGAACATGCACTGCTGCTAGTTAAGACTCTGGCAGTGTTAGCATCTTCACAGCTCTAAAGTGCAGGCAGGTCTCCAGCTGGAAGAAGGCAGGGACCCTACGGTGCTAGGATGCCTGACGACAGCATTGCAACACCTCGTTAATTCCAGGTGGACTCCAGCAACATGTAGGGAGCAGCTTCATGGCAGCGACTCATGGGTGCCAGCTACGATTCTAGCTATGGGCTTTCTCGCATCAGGGCCTAGCAGGACTCCAGTGCTGGAAGCTTCCTCAAAACAGGTTTCCTGGAGCACGTGGCTAAATTAGGATCCAACAAAGGTATATTCAGGCCCTAAGACAGGTAGGCACATAGTTCAGCTGTGGATTCTCAGGAGAAGAGTAACCAACACATCCCCATGCAAGACACTGGCATAGCTCTCTGGTACATCTGAGGCTGGTTATGTAGGTCATTGCTGAAGGGGGCTGCATCTGGATTATCTGGTGGCTCACTCTTCTATTCAGCTGAAGAATAATATGGAATTACTATCTATAGCTATCTTAGGTTTTTATATGGTACCTTTGGCCATGTAGTAGCCTGTTGGGGGCATCTCTGGGCTAGTGGCTAGAGTGCAGGGCTGAGAATCCAGAGATCTGATATAGTCCTAGTTTTTCCACTAACTTGCTATGAAATTGTGGGTAAATAACAACTTTTCTGTGTCTCCATTTCCCTGTATAATGATACTGAATCCTCCTTTCCAATGTGCTTTGAGATCTACGGATGAGAAGCCCCCAGTTAAGGTTGTGATTGAATTTCCATGGTGAACACAGTTTTCCCCTTTCCTCACCAAAATCCACACACACACAAAGTCATAGATTCAAAAGTGGTAGGTTAGGTCTAGCGCCAAGACAGTTTTTTGTAACAAAGGTTCCATCGTGAGCAGGAGATGTTTGTGGTCAGCAGACCAAGGAGGCATCCTGTCTCTGAGACTCCTAGGCTCTGCTGAATTGGGCCTTTCCATTGTAGATCTGCTAAAATTTGCAAGAACCAGACTCTTCTCTAACCGACTTTAGGACCATTTCATTTAAAATGAAGACAATTCCCATCCACAAAAACTTCACTAAGGAGCAGTCAAGGACGTAGGCGCAAATCAATATCCTGAGTGCTTGTGACCTTGCAGGACCATTACTAGAGGTTTTTTTAAAAAAAATTAGAAACTCACAAGATTGTACTTCTCAAACAAAGCTCCCAAATCACCATAACTCTACCCCACAATAATGCCCAGGGAAAAAGTAATCAGAGAAATGTACTGCCTTATCCATTCGCAAGACAAGGTTTCATTTTACCTTTGATCATAAAAGCTCAGACTCATCTCTGTAGAGGTTGTGCTGTTTTATGGCTCGCTTTACAGCCCTACACTACACAGATACAAAAATTATTCAACTTCCTAATTACACAAATAGCATGCTGAAGGCAACTCTTCCCCAAGGGACAGGCCCTCTAAGGCACAGAGGTGTTCAGAGCAGAAGCCCAGCACCTCACAGGATTGGGTCCTATGATGCCATTTAAGCACCAATTCACCAGTTGTGTCATTAGACACAGAGCTAGCATGTCTCTACATACAACCCCCTCATGCTCAGATCTGTATGAAAAGAGCAAAAGCTAGTGTGGTGGCAAATCACCATACATTGTATCAGAGATGTGTAGGTATGAAACAAACCAGGACGCTAATCATCTGTGATGCACATCTTCAATCCCCTGCATGCAAAGGAGGGCAGGTGGAGATGGACACAGCATTAACAAGGCTTGGGTGTGATGGGGGTCTCTACAATCTCTCTGGCCATGAGAAGGTAAGAGTAATGATGCTGGGAGGGGGTAGAACGACTCCCACAGAAGGGGAGAGACGTTAACCCACCAGCTCATGCAGTGGAGCGATTTCCACCCCCTTCCCCAGCCTGAGGTCTCTAGCAAAGTAAGAGGGACAGCCCTGAATCAGTTGAGTTACTGCTGTGGGTGAGGTAAGCAAGAGGTGCTGGCTTTTCCCTTTGGGAGAGGAGTGAGGGGTGCATTTTTCTTCCCTTTCTCTGTGGGTCTGAGGCCTGAAGCAGAAAACGCATACAGAGGTGCCCCGAGGAGCAGTAGTGTTGGCTCAGGGCAAGCCTTTAGCACAAGCAATACAAAGGACTGCTGAGATCTCCTGCTTTAAGGAGCCCTGCAAAGATTCACAACAGATGGGCCAGTCAAGTCTGGTCCCATGAGCAGTCACCTCTAGCCTCTGGTGACTGGAGCCCCTACACAGTTCACCCTGGCCAACCTGTAGTGGGAAGGCACTAGATGTAGCATGTGGCATAATTCCCTCCCCTGAAGGAGCTCTAACCATCCAGCTGGGCTGAATTTATTATTGCTGGGCTGGGAGAGAAGAGGGGAGGGGGGAAACTGAAATAAAACGCATCGTCAGTGGAAAAATTTCCATTACCTAGAAGAGTTTGCAGTGAAAAAGTGCAAATTCACTCAGCCCCGGTTGTAGCCTGATCAATTGCAGGAGGAGTGAGTGCGGTGGCGCTGAGAGATATGGCTTAAACCACCGCTCCCCCGAGCCCCATCACTCAACGATATGGTAATAAAGCGGCCAAGGCTAAAAAAATGCTACGAGGCTCTGGAGGGTTCAGTCTCATCTTGCTGTATTATATCCCTGTTATCTGCACTCCAGGGCCTTGTTAGAGCTCACGCAGGCCAGTTGAGGAGAAATGGGCCTGCGGATGGGGAGGGGGAGTGGCCCCCTCTGTCACACCTGCAGCTGGATGAGATGTAAATCACATTCCTGGGAACATTCATCCCTAGCAAGGCTTTTCTCAGGTGTGTCTTGGCGAGCAGCTGCCTTGGTGGTGAAAAGCTCTAGCCAGAAGTCGCCTTCTGTTCAAGTTCTCACCATCACCCTCAAATGAGCCCGGCACATCTATTCATATGGTGCCTCAGCCAAAGCCCAGTGAAGTCAATGGAAAAGACTCATGGGATGGACTTCCCTCCATCCTGTCCAATCACCAACCACTGGGAGAGCAGCTTTCCATCCGAAATTTGTACACTTCATTCCCTGCCGCCACCTATCATCTATCCTCTGACACTGTTGGTGATGGGCCTAGGCCAAAACCTCCCCTCCAGACAACCTGGAATTTTGTGAAAGTTTGGATCTGGTTCCAAACATGGCCTTGGCCTATCTCTCGCTACTACACCCAATATAATCACTAAGGCCCCAATCCAGAAAAGTACTTAAGCCCGTGCTTAGCTGTAAGAACACAAGTCGACCCACTGACTTCAATGGAATTACTCAGATGCTTACGGTTAAACGTGGGCTTACATCCTTCCTTGAATCTGGGCCCAAGGGTCTGATCCTATCTAATCCCATTGCACTGAATTCAATAGTCTTTGGAGCAGGCCCTCATGTCAAGGGTGCACGTAGCTGGACAGAGCTAGTCGAATGTTAATAAATGCCCTTAGGATGAACAAAAAATAAACCCCCAGAAGAGTGCATGAAAAACTCAGTTCCCCACCATCAACTGGAAGGTTTAAAAATGGCAGCCACGGTGAGCACAGTATGTGTCCACCTTACATTGCCTAGCGCCTCTGAGGAACTTTCAAGGGTTTTCCAGGTACAGAATGGTGATCTGCTTAAATATGAAGCTCCAGCTATGGACCAGGGCCCTGCTGGGAAAGGTGTTGTACAAACACAGAACAGGAAGGCAGCCCCTTCTCCAAAGAGCCTACAATCTATGGACTGACACTACCAGCCCAAACCCTCCCAGTAAATACAGCCCAGATGCCTTTCAGGTGCACATATTATGCATTTAAATCACCATCAGCCTCTGGTATCACATTTTCTCTAGCTCAGGAAATATTCCTCTCCCCTGTGGCTCATTAGCGATGCTCTTGTTTGACACATGATTGATCTCGGGTTCAAAGGCAGCTTTCCTTTCTGTCTTTGGACTTCATTAGAATACGCAGCACCTAGACACTGCCGTGATGGGCAGTCTATGCACGGGAGAGATTAGGCTATTGCTGAGCCTGAACCAGAACACCAGCTACCAATGCTGCCTTGCCGGAGTTGGGATATGACCAACCCAATGTGGCTCTATCTTTACAGAAGCCTGTAATTAGGAACTTGACTAATTCTTGTATCTATGTAGCATAGGGCTGTAAAGCAAGCCATAAAACAGCACAACCTCTACAGGGCTTCCACTCCAAACAACCCCTCAATTTGAGAGAACGTCAGAAAAATTGACCTTATTGCCACAAAAATTCCCAATGGAAATTTCATGAACATTTTCTCCTTCTGCATTTTTTCTAGTAAACATTTTCTAACCAGTCCTAGCAACACTTGAGCGTCCCTATTCCTTCTCCTTTCTCGCTCTTTTAATCTAGGTGTCCCATATTCTGGCCACCTAGAAAGAACATAATAAATCTCTTCACAGTTTCTTTCCAGCTACAAGATTTGTAGAGGAGGATAATGAACGTTTTTATATAATAGATTCTATGAATGTTTTACACAAGCCTTGTAAAAAAAACCCAGTCTTTGAAAGTTATTCGAACAAAAGATGTCTTTATTGCACAGATATAAAAGCCATGATCTATAGAGCAATGTGATACTTCAGTTGTATTTGTTGAATTAATTGGATGGGGGAAAAATACCTAAATTTGTAAGTGGAAAAGAAATAAAGCAACATTTATACAGGATTTATTTAAGATGAGTCCAGCAATGGCAATGCCTTGAAGAAAGGCACTGGGGTGGAATAGCATTGATTTCAGTGGAGGAATGCCAACTGAGAAAATGGCATTGTGTATCTATCTGTAAAAGATAGCTCTAATGTATTGGAAAGATCCTCTGCACGTTTTTTACCAGGACTTTGGTTTGGACAAGGTAGAGACAGTTTCCTAAAGAATCTAACCCAGTTAATACGCTGGGCTCAGCACATGCTGGTTAAGGACTCCAGGAGTTTTTAAAACAAGTGCTGTACATAATGTCAGCCCTGCTGGTGTTATTCCATAAGCTGCTGTTAGTTAAAGGCTCCCTGCAATCCAAGAGCTGTGTGGAGAGGCAGCTCTCTGGGGAGTCGGCCAACCCAATTCAGCAGTGAAATACACAGTGAGGTAAATTACACATTGGCCAGAAAATCTCTGTAAGCAACAAGTCAGTGTAATTTGCACCCACCGGATATACTCTACAAGTGGCGTCTATACACCTCTTCTATGGGCCACAGCCTTTTGCTTCACTGTGTGTCCATTTTAACCAGGTATAGGCTGTAACCAGTGTAGGGCTGTAAAGCAAGCAAATAACCCCTCATGAGATGGTTTAGATCTAACCCCCCAATCCCCTTCTGACACTGCACTCCTTGTGGCCATCATGTGACTCTCCGGATGAACTCCAAACAGCTCCAATTAGCAAAACACCTCATTGCTAATGAGTGACAAATCTACCACTACCAGCAACAAGGCAGAACTATTGCATTAGGGAATGGAGCTCCCTGCACAAAAGAGAGAGCCGGATTATTTTATATTGTAGGGAGGGGATTTTTTAAGGCCAGCTGCCTAGCTCCTGCCTCCATCGGCTGCATGCTGGATTGCCACTGGAACTCTGAGCATGCTGCTTGCTAGCCCCTGAGGGAGTGAGCAGCCGCAGCCAACACCAGAGCAGCTCTGCTTGCATTCAACTTCCGGATCAGGCTCCTAGGAGCTAACACAGGCAAAAAAGACATGAGAACTCAGGGTGGGGGGGTTAAATCAGGTTATTTGACAGCGTCAGGCAACTATGGTGCCAAAATTAGGACTATAGCTGCACCTTCAGGGAAGTGGCTGCACCCCACTTAGGGCTATTGGAAGCTACTGAGCACTCGCAGCTCCCTTAGTCAGCAAGTCTCAGGTTGAAGCTTGAATTTGCTTGAGCCTCCCTGTACACACACCAACAGCATACCTGCTCAGACCTTTGTTGTCTTCAAAAAACGAGTAGGAATTGCTGGCCCCACAGCTGATCAGCTTTGCCCCTCCCCTCGCCCCCCACTGGAATCAAGGCAAGGGGAAGGATTCTAGAGTGCTGCTGGGTGCACTTGATCCCCCCAGGTGTGCATGGAAAACTCAGGTCTGGATACCTATTTCAGTGTGGGGCAATAGCTCTTTATGATTATTCCACATAGCAATCAATACCAGGCCTTGTTTTCTGCTTAAAGGCAGCACAGGTCTGTGTAGACTGATCCCAGTGCTGACTGCTGGTGTCCCAGGGAATGTAACCCAGTTCCTTTGAAGCACAGTTAACTGGCTGGCAGGAGGTTAGTCTTACGGATATGTTCCCCAGGGGTAGGGCATAAATGAGAGGTTCCTAAGCTGTAATCAGTGGAGTAGCATGGTAATGGGTCCATGGATGGCTGGAAGTATGAGGTTTGAAGCAGGAATGCCTGAATTTCTTCTATCCAGGTACTTACCTGACCTTCCTCACTGGTAAGCAGTAGTGGGCTTTAGCCTCATGATACCCCTGGGAGGCAAAGATGAGAAACTGGGCACAAAAGGGGACTTGCCCAGGATCACACAGCATGTCTCTGGCTGAGCTGCCAGTCGAATGCTCACCTCCTGAGCCACAGGCCAGCAGCCTACCCACTAGCCCATGCTTCCTACCCATAGTGCACGCCACTTTCCAACTCTCACCACGTGTATTTTTGGACACCACAGGGTTTGTAGGATTAATTTGGAATCCATGGGTCTTTCCCAGGGCGATTCAGTTTTCTTTGTTTCCCCCGCCCCCGGACTGAGGCTAAGACACCAGCCCTCTCCCCGAAAAGCGAGGCAGCACACCAGCTCCACGATGTGGCTGTGCCATGCTTTATATTTTCAGGAAGATTTTTCCCACTCTCCTTTCCATTGTCTCACTCTGCTCCCTGTCTCACACTCTCCTAAGCTGAACACAAACAATGGAACAGTTGATCTTTCAAGCCCCAGATCCTTGCGTGGGCTCAGTCACCCCAGCTTTGTTGTTATACCTGTCTCCTAGCTCCAGCCCCACTTACCCCCAGTAGCGCCTATGCAGCTGTCTGAACTGGCACACTTAGCAGATTTGCAGCCCCCTCTGGAGGTCACAGGGAGCACTACAGAATACAGACAGGAGAATTACAGGTCGCAAGTTAAGATTCACGTGAAGAATAATGATTCCTAAACACTCCAAAAAGACAAATCTTTAAAAAATTCACTCTCCAGTGTCTCAGTCAAGGACTCCATGGAATGCAGCCTAGAGTGCAAGACAAGCTGTGACAGGCATACAGCTGAGACCAGAAGCCAAAGCAGCTGAGGACGCACCTGCGGCCTGGGAGCTGGGCCGCTGGGATGCGGCTGAGTCGAGGGAATCAAGACACTGGAATGCAAGCAATCTGAGCCCTGTGATGCAGCGAGCCAGGAGCTGTGTTGCTAGAATGCAGCTGAGGCCAGGTGGCTGGAACGCACGGCAGCAGGAGCCAAGTTGCTGGGATGTGGATGGAGACAGAAAATGAGGTGTTGGAACGCCACTGGAGGCCTGGGACATCCCCCTACTGCCTCGCTTTCAGGAAGCTTCCATTGGAAAAACAATCCTTGAGCCTGGCTCTCAGAAGCGAGTGAATAGTTTACAGAGAATCAATGGACTGATGAATTTCATCTCTTTCTCTGTCTGTGAGCAGCTTCCTATCTTCTCAGAGGGATTCATTACCTGCTGAATAATTTCCATGACTCATTCTTGGGCCGCAGCCTGTTCCCGGGCCTCTTGTTCTCGACAGTCAGCATTCAAGCTGTGCTGGCTAGTTTTGATTGGACACAAGGGGCAGGTCACATGATGTGGTTTCCTGCTCCCTGGGAAGCGCGCTGCTTAGAATGAAGTTAACAGTGCAAGGGCTCACGTTTATGTATTTAACAACCACGTCTGGTGCATTGTTTTCATCGGTGCTCTCCTGAAGCCAGGTAATCGTATGGCTCCTGGGGCCCCGGTATTTGAGCACCTTGCAAACATTCATCAGTTTAATCTTCTGGGAGGTAGGGAAGTATCATGGTTCTCTTGTTACAGATGGGGAACTGAGGCATGGGAAGGTTGTGTGATTTGCCCAAGATAACACAGGACGCCTGTGACAGAATTGAGAATAAGAACCCAGCTCTGTCGAGTCTCAGTCCAGTCTCAAGCAAACATGAAATGAATGCAACCGAGACAAAGAAGTTATGGAAAAACTGGAATGAAGGATTGCAGGGTCATGTTACCAGCACTAGTTTCACTCTGCTTTCTCTGGAACAAGATGAATGAGAGAGAGTTCAGCTTCTCCATCCACTCAGAACACACCAGCTCTCTGGATGCTAAATGGAGGATTTCCAAAAACAAACTGCCTCTGACATGAACAATTATCCAGAGGCCGTGGGTCTCTTTGACACTTTTGGTACCACACATAGATTAGACTGTGATTTCACAGCACCATTTCCTTGAGCCGTACTCTGGTCTGCTCCAGCAATGAGGCTAGCTAATTAATCACAGATGTTATCCTCTTTGAATAAGCGATCGAGTGAGATTTAGAGGTGAGAGTGGCCGGCAGGCTGGATATGAGCTTGCAGAATGGCCTGGTGGCAAACAATAACAAAACCATTGTCATGTTGGGTGGTATGTGCAGAAACATCATGTCACAGATCCGTAATAGTCCCTTCTGTATTCAGCATCGATGAGGTGCACCTCGAATACCACACTCAGTTTTGGGAATCTCAGCACCAGAAAGACAGCAACAGATGGGAAGGGGATGAGCAGGAACAATGATGGCAGGGGTTAGTATTGGCCTAGAGGAAAGGTTCAAAGAACCAAACACATGCAGCTTGGTTAAGTGATCATCAAGAGGAGATGGGAAGCCCTATTTGTCTATTGAAGGTGGGGGAGAGGCACTCAGACCCTACAGTGGTGGGTGCCCATAGAGACCAGAGTAACACAGTATGGGTCTTTCCCCCTCTCTCTAGTGGTTGATCACATTGAGAAGTTTGTGAATCCACTGCTACCATTCAGTACTGGAGTTGGTTGTTCAGATCAAGCAGCAAAGGGCTATGCTTTCAGACATGGAGGATCCTGGGTTCCATTCCCAGTCAGGGGCATTGCTACACCACAGTAAGCAAATAGAGTCGCTAAGGGGATTAGAGCTATAATTAATGGCATGAAACTGAGCAAAGGAAAGTTTAGGTTGAACTCTTCCCAACAGTACAATCTACTGACCTGTGGAAAAGTCTCCCAAAGGATGTGGTGAAAACCCCAGTGCTAGAGTCATTCAAAACTAGCTCATAGCAAACACTAGTCAGGCAGAGCTCCCATTAACTTCTGCCTGAGTTAAGGGGCTGCTGGGAGTGAGCTCAGAATGAGGAACAATGCTGTGCTGGCGCAGATAGGATGACCTCCGGGGTCTGTCCCATCTCTCAGATTCCACAATGGCCCAAAAAAGTCTGCCTCACCAGCCCAAAGCAAAGGCTGTGATGCCCTCCAGAGCCTTTCAAAGGAGCCTCAACCCCCAGGAAACCTACATGTTTGTGGTGTAGACCTCCCCAAAGCAACTCAGGTTTATCTGAAAAGTCACTGGCCTTTTGAGCAAATCTGGTTGGGGTTCTGGTTTCCCATTCAGTTTTGAGTGTTGCTGTGAAGGTCAAAGTGAAACTCAGTGAGGCAAAGTGGACAGATACAGCTCAGTGTGGGCACCAGATGGGGCAAAGGAGGATCACCCGCATGCAGAATGTTTGTGTGATCTGTGCCCAGCACCTGCTGCTATCCAGCAAGCATCTTCCCCTTCACTGAACTGTGATGGGACAAGGTCACTGCCAAAGAACAAGGTGTTAACTCCAGCTCAGGCACCCCCTCTCTTCCCTTGGGCCAATGCTAAGAAGAAGGGCACTGCTTGGGCAGTAGGAGGGGAGAATGGCTGCCTCTAGGGAGATAGGGCTCCACCAGTGGTCATAGAGATTGGGTCTAGCCCCTTCCGGAGGAGTGCCCTATTCTAAGCAGTGGGGTGTTGTAGGAATACAGACCCACACTGGACCTGGATGCCCTATGGTTTTAAATTGAGTGTTACCATTAGCACAAGTGAGAGGCTCAAAGCAGATAATTAAAAAGAGTGAGGTCAAGAGAAAGAAGGATGATTTGTGTTCAACTTGGAATGACCTTTGAACTACCAGTGTTATCTTATTGAAGGTTTGGGTCAAGGGAATAGAAATGAAGAAAATATGGTTAATTGGATCTCAGGTGCCGTAAATAATTGGTTTATTTAGTTTATTATAAAGAAATGCTTAGTGTAGGGAGAAATATAGCAAAACAAAATAAGGAAAAAAACCTTGAAGAGAGAGAGGCCCAGCCATTAATCTTGTCTTGACTGGGCCAGAAGACAGAGTTTAGCCCTACACGCCCTCATATGGCCTTAACTAAGGTCCAAAACCCAGCAATGACATCACTGGTTTCTTATAGTGTAGAAAAAGACAAGATTTCAAGAGATTTCTTTGTCAGAGCTTTTCCTTACCCCTCTGTAGGTGAGTCATTATGGGAAAGCATCTCTCTAGCCTGATCCTGTTGTACTTGGCCAATGCTTGTGACTGTATTGTTGCTAGGTTATCGACTATAAGGTGGTATCTGCTTGTACTGATATTTTGGATGTAACCAACATCCAGCGGCCTTCGGACTCTTAAAGAAATGGGGAGGGGGAAACTGAGTCACAGTAAGCTTTCATTAACTCGTTAGGAAAATCATTTCTAATCGGCTTGATTTTCAGAGGTTCTGGGCACTCACAAACCATGCTGCAGGCACTCACACCTCACAGAGCCAGGACCCTTGCTCCTTCAGCTGAAGACCTGCCAGTGATTAGAACTGTTTCCTCTCTGAAGCCCATTCCATCAGCTTACATGGGCATCTCTAGACACTGCATAGAATATCAGGGTTGGAAGGGACCTCAGGAAGTCATCTAGTCCAACCCCCTGCTCAAAGGGGGACCAATCCCCAGACAGATTTTTGCCCCAGATCCCTAAATAGTCCCTTCAAGGATTGAGCTCAGAACCCTGAGTCTAGCAGACCAATGCTCAAACCACTGAGCTATCCCTCCCTGCCACCATGCTCTATACTGCAGTCCTGGGGCAGAGGGCACAACTCACTCCTCCTCATCTCCTGCCAGCAAAGAACCCAGCCCCTTTGCTCCCTGCAGTAGTTCTAGCTGAGTTATTGATCTGGTCCCTGTTACCACTGTACCGGAGTGCTTCACCATCTTTAATGTGCTCATCTGTAGAGCACTGCTGTGAGGTAGGGCAGAGCTGTTATCACCTTTTCAGATAGAGAATCTGGGCACAGAGATGCAAAGAGACTTGTCCAAGATCACACAAAATCTGCAATGAAGCAGAGAGTTGAACCAGGGTCCTCCAAGTCCAAGGCTAGTCCCCAACCACTGGATCATCCTGCTTCTCTTCTCTGCTCACTCTGCCAAATAACTTTCTATCTCTCATGGGGCAATATTCACCCTTGTGCTACACAGAGCATCCATCCTTGCACTCTGGGAACATGCTGTGTCCCACTCACGCTCTTAAAGAAG
The DNA here is from genome assembly GCF_025201925.1 of Gopherus flavomarginatus. Lineage (NCBI taxonomy): Eukaryota > Metazoa > Chordata > Testudines > Testudinidae > Gopherus > Gopherus flavomarginatus. The sequence goes on along the minus strand of NC_066625.1, from coordinate 55,176,853 downwards.
GCACACACGCTGCATAGGCCTTCTCCCAGCCCACTGCACAGGGTGACTCATCCCCGCAGAGAGGAGCAGGCCACAGCTGAAGAACCATCTGCCCTTTCCCAGCCAGCCCCTCCACTGCGGCTGGAATGCCACACCACAGCAGAAGAGAAAGGAGAGTGAAAAGCAGCCCATAGTGGAGAGAGCCCAGCAGTTAGAGAAGCCAAGATGCTGTGTCCCCCCAACCACTCGTTTTCCAAGGGGCATCCCTGGTTTGAAGCCACCTTTCCTTTTATGCAAACTGACAGCTGTCAGATGTATTATCTCTATTGCCATCAGTGACATGAGGCCTCAGTCTCCCGCAATCACATTAAATTGTTTGAGCCACAGCCCCCAGTCTCCCTCCTAGCATGTTTGTTTGGTTTCACGGATTTTACTAGGGAAACAGCGAGGCGCAATTAAAAAGCCCTTGGCAGGCTGAAGCACGTGTGTGACACTGGGTGTTTGGAGAGGTGATGGGGGAATGAACCCTATCTACAGGGGGAAGGCTTGTGGTTTACACATTAGGCTAAAAGAGCAGCTATAGCCAGGGGAGGCTCCAGGCACCAGCGCATGTCTGGGGCGCATGTCTGGGGCGGCAAGCCAGGGGGAGTGGCCTGCTGCTCGTCATGAGGGCAGCAGTCAGGCTGCCTTCGGCGTTTCTGCCGGAGATCCGCCAGTCCTGCGGCTTTGGCGGCAATTCGGCAGCGGGAATGCTGAAGGCGCAGGACTGGCAGATCAGCCACAGAACCACTGCCGAATTCATGTGACTGGTGGACCTCCCGCAGAAATGCCGCCGAAAGCTCCCTGACTGTTGTGCGTGGGGTGGCAAAAAACATAGAGCCGCCTCTGGTTATAGCCCTGGTGACACCACTTACTGGAAGGGAAAATATCTTACTGGTGCCAGCAGGAGGCACTTTACCCAATGTGAACTGAGAATGCTGGGAGTGCAGGGGTCTCTCAGAAAGTGGAGACTGGAAATTGCTCGTTGGTGGCAGAAGTGAGGCTGTCCCCACGTGTATATAGATCATATGTCCCCGTCTCATCCACAGAGGATATGCAGCTGCTCCAGCTCTTAGTTAAGGGAGTTAGTCCTTTGGCTGAATGTACAGCAGCCAACGTTCCTACCTCTAGAAATCCCTGGTAGGGACCACAATGATGACTATTTCACTAGAACAATGGGAAAGGAGTCCCCAGACTAGCAATGAGTCAATAGCTCACTACGTATCTTCCATGTGATGAAACTAGTCCCCTTTCTCGCTTACAGAATATCCAGGAGCCGATCAGTAGCCCCTCAGAGTCCTGTGTTATTCCCATCTATTCAGTGAATGTTTTTTAGAAGTTTTTTACTCTACAGCATGATTGTGACCATTCTAAATAAGTTACAGGTGGCCAGATAAATCATATGGCATTGTCTTGCTTCCTTGAGAGGATGAGTGCCCAAGCACTTTTGGCATGAATACTTGCAAATTCAAAATTCACTCTCTGTGCACTCTCCACCTGCAGCTTTGATAGGATGGCTTCTCTTGGACTTTTTGGCCAGTGAATGCCATCACAGAGAGATGTGTGGAGTACAAACCCAAGAGGGACATGAATCTAGCTGGAGGTGATGGACTTAAAGTCTGGAGCAGAGATTCCCAGGAAACGAGTTGCTACCACGATCCAAGTAATATATTATTTTCGATTAGCCCAGCTGCATCCGGGTCTAAAATCTGGAAGAATTTGCAATGCCCGCCTGGTGCCAGCAGAGTGTGTTGCCAGCCAGTTAGGGGGGAGGTGCAGCACTGGACAGAGCTCTCTTCTATAATGGAGGTGCCATAGTGATTCCATAGCGAAGGTGCATGGAGGTTAGCTCTTAAGGCAGGGACTAAAGGTGAGATTTTCCAAGCAAACTGAAAAAGATTTGGATGCTCAGTTCCCATTAATTTTTAATGGAACTTGGGTGTCCAGCTGTCATAAACAGATAGTTAAGGGTTAACGTCTCTTTCACCTGGAAAGAAGTAATCTGAAACACCTGACCAGAGGACCAATCAGGAAACAGGACTTTTTCAAATCTGGGTGGAGGGAAGTTTGTGTCTGAGTCCTTTGTTCTGGTCTTCTGTCTGACTCTCTCTCGGCTATGAGAGGATTTCTGTTTCCTGCTTTCTAATTTTCTATTTCCAAGTTGTAAGTACAAATATAGTAAGGCAGTAAGGTTTCTATTGTTTTCTTTTGTATTTACATGGGTATAGTTGCTGGAATGTTTTGAATTGTATTCTTTTTGAATAAGGCTGTTTATTCATATTTCTTTTAAGCAATTGACCCTGTATTTGTCACCTTAATACAGAGAGACCAATTTTTATGTATTTTTCTTTCTTTTTACATAAAGCTTTCTTTTTAAGACCTGTTGGAGTTTTTCTTTAGTGGGGAACTCCAGGGAATTGAGTCTGTGCTCATCAGGGAATTGGTGGGAGGAAGAACTCAGGGGGAAATCTGTGTGTGTTAGATTTATTAGCCTGACTTTGCATTCCCTCTGGGTGAGGGGGGAAGAGAGATTAGCTCTCGGTACTTTTGTTTTCCAAGGCTGGAAACGGGGAGGGTGGAATCCCTCTGTTTAGATTCACGGAGCTTGCTTCTGTGTGTATCTCCAGGAACACCTGGAGGGGGGAAGGGAAAAGGTTTATTTCCCTTTGTTGTGAGACTCAAGGGATTTGGGTCTTGGGGTCCCCAGGGAAGGTTTGGGGGGACCAGAGTGCCCCAAAACACTCTAATTTTTTGGGTGGTGGCAGCTTTACCAGGTCCAAGCTGGTAACTAAGCTTGGAGGGTTTCATGCTAACCCCCATATTTTGGACGCTAAGGTCCAAATCTGGGACTAGGTTATGACACCAGCTCCTTTGGGCACCTTGAAGAAAAATCTCCCCAGATTTACAGTCTTTCCCCTTTGTGGCCAGATGGAAACCCATCGAGGCTCTGCCAGGCAGCATGTTGATTTGACACGGACAGTGCTGGAATGCAAAGCCAAGAAAGGTCATGCCTGGAAGGGTTAAAGCAAACCCTACTGTCTGGCATATTGGTGCCTCCCTGCCCTTCCCCCACAGCTGCCACTTCTTGTTAGGAGTGAGTGACAGACAGGAGCTGGGATAGAATGCCATATGGGCTGTGTCTCCAGAAGCCTCTGGGAAATGTGAGAGGAGTTCAGTGATAACGCATCTTGCCACCTGTTGGAAAACAACACACACACAGAGAGACCTAAGCCCACTCTGATCTCACATCCACGCTTTTGCCCCAGAATAACTCCCCTGACCTCAGTGGAGCTGTGTCTGATTTACACCAGTGCATGTGAGATCAAAATCAAAACTGGAGCAGACTCAAATTTATTTCTTCATTGGATTCATCAATCTATCATTGCACAGTAGGTGCACACGGTATAACAGTGAAAACAGGCATGCACCACACTAGTGCAAGTTGACCCAATGTGAGGCAAAGAATTCCACCACCTGGCAAACGGAGATAGAAAACCAAAGCCCTTCCAAACTCAGCACACCTCCTCAATAAAAGCCTAGACAAGAACAGAGAGGCCTTACAACTTGCCTGCAAGATCGAGAGACCCAGGGCCCTTTGGGCCAATGGAGAATGTGAATTCCAGAGTCCAAGGCTCTCCACCGCAGACAGATCCCAGGCGTGTTAATCTGCAGAGCCTCAGGTCAGGCATTCCAGTGGTTCTCAGGGATGGAAAGCCCTATGGAGTTCTGCACTTCTAGCTTTGCAATAGGAAAGACCCTAAAAATGAAGGGCCCTGTAACTTAGAACCAACATCCTGAATTACACCTGGATGCTGACTGGAAGCCAGTGCAGTTTTGGGAGCACAGGTGCCATCTCCCCCATGCGCACTGCTCAAGCAAGCAGGCAGTTGCATTCGGCACTAGCTAAAGATGATGAGTGGTCCCCCAGGTGCAGCCCAAATCAGAATGTAAAGGAGTCACACAATATGGAGTGGTTATAGCCAGAAGCGGCGCCAGGGTTTTTGGTGCCCTAGGCGGGGGTCCTTTCGTGCTCCCAGTCGTTGGTGGCAATTCTGCTGCGGGGGGGGCCTTCCGCGCTCCCAGTCTTCCAGGCACTTCGGCGGCGGGTCCCGGAGCGAGTGAAGGACCCGCCACAGAACTGCCGACGATGACCCAGAGCACGGAAGGACCCCTCGCCGCCAAATTGCCGCCGCGGGAGGCAAAATGCCACCCTCCCAAATCCGGGTGCCCTAGGCTACCACCTAGGTCGCCTAAATGGCAGCGCCGGCCCTGGTTATAGCCCGGCTAACTCTGGGGAGGGCCCCATTAAAAGACACAATCACAACAATCTAGCTAAGCACAGATGGGAAAAGTGATCAGGCCACCCAGAACCAGATGGGAAACCAACAGCTTGGGAAGCGTAGAAATAAAAGGCAGGCATATTTCTGCAGTAAAAAGGACTGGCTGAACCTCCACCACCGGTCTGAGCCCTCATCTACCTTTCCTCCAAGCCCAAATGTCTGCTAAGTACTGGGAAACTCAAGTAGCCTCACAGGTCAGATCGGATGAGAGAGACACACACAGATTAGCATCACCTTCAAAATGACAGCCACGTGACCTGAGGGTGGCCAAGCCTCCAGGATTATCCTGGAGTCCCCAGGAATTAAAGATTAATCTTTAAAGATCATGTCATGTGATGAAACCTCCAGGAATACGTCCAACCAAAATTGGCAACTCTACCTAACGGTGAGCAGCCTGGAGCTCATAAGGAGACCAGCCTGAGAGCAGGTAAGGAGACTCCCTACTCAGCTCTAGTGCCCTGTCTAAACAGGAAGAGCATGAGGAAGCTGATCATCTTGCTGGAGGTGGTGCTCCCCCTCCCCCTGGAAGGTTACCCGAACCAGGCATACAGCCTTTGTTTGGGGGATCGGAGCTTGGGGCCTGAATTGTTGTTCCATGTGCTCCTTCTCAGGGATTTCATTAAAGGAGATACTTGGGACATGTCTGGTTTGGCTTCTCATTACCCTGATGTGTGCAAGCAGATTGGCTGATGCCCAGTTGGGGGAAGGTAAGGTGGGGCTCACCTGCAATGCCATACCTGCCAAAGGGGGGGACTTAGGGTGGCCCACCTACACTGCCTTGGTTCACAACAGCAGAGGTGACAGGACAGAGCCCTCTGGTACTCTGCACAAGGAAGCCCTTGAGTAAAGAACAATCACCCAGAACTGCTTTCCACCTCCTTGCTGATATGGGAGACTGGAGCCCTTCTGGCTCAAAGCCCTCTAGCCCTGTCAGCCACCACAAACCAGTCAGGAAGACTTTTTGGTTAATGGTATCAAAGACAGCCGATGTCTGAAAGGATCAACACGGACACCTAGTCTTCATTCATCACCAGAGGAGCTCGCCAATCAGCTGCTCTAGGGAGGATGGTCTAGCAGATCAACCACTGCAGTGGGACTCAGAAGACCTGTGTTCAATTCTTGGCTCTGCCACAAACTTCCCAGGTGACCTTGGGCAAGTCACTTGCTCTCCCCTGTGCCTTAGTTCCCCATCTGGGCTACAGAGGTAATAGCATTGCCAGTAATGACTGTGAGGTGCTCAGATACTATAGGGACAAGGGCCAGGTAAGTACCTAGATAGACAAACTAGTGCTGGCCCAAAGCACAGGGGCTCTCCTCAGCAATTGTGCTCCAGGCTCTGACCTCTGCTAGACCTATAACCACCAAGCTGACATGCAGGCAGCCTCTCCTCTGGGACTGCTTACACCAGGCCAGGTTCAAGGAGTCCAGGAGTGGTGCACAGGTTGTGTCAGTCAGGAACAGAAGAACCCCTCAGGCCTTCTGGGTCCTGCAGCCTAGGTAAAGAATCCCCTCTTCCCCGGCACACAGCAGCACATCTACACTATGCATACCTACATGCACAGTGCAAAGGACGCATACACATGCCAAGACATGTGCCAGGTGCCAAGACATGTGCCTTACGTGTGACCACACAGTGCTACCAGAAACAGAACGGAGTACCCATCTGGAGATGAGCCATGCCCCACAGCCGCAAGTTCCCTGGGCGTGTGGATCCCACAGTCACCGACAGACAACACACATCATGTCACCCACACTGTTAGGAAAAAGCAGACCACAGGTTCTGTTCGTCTCCATGCTCATTTTTCCTTCCTTTTATACAGAAAGACCCTCTTGGCTTTCCAGCTCCTTAGACAAGTCAGCAGCCCCCACATACCTTCCCATTCCCCCAGCTGAGTGACAATCTGTCCATTGAGATAGCCAGCCCAGCCTCCAGTTGTCTGAGCTGTCCATAGCTTCCCCCCAGAGCAGGCTGCTGTAGTTTCAGCCTGGCGGTCAGTGGCAAATGAAATTAGCAATTCAGAACCAGAGACTCCCTTAATAGTGTGACTAATAAGCCTGCGCCCAGCTTGGTGTACGGTGGTGGCTGCCGCGGCAGCAGTAGCAGCTGCTCCAGCATGCCCTTGGAAAAGAGCTGCTGTGACCTCAAGGGCTCTCCTTGCATTCTAACCAGGATGCTGTGAGCCATCAGCATTCCCCCCATACCTGGGGGAGCCGGAGAGCCCCGCCTCCGGCCCTGTACACTGCTTCCACTTTGGGAAGCAGCTGCCTGTGACTGCAAAATTCTGGGTCACACATTAAATCTCTCTCCTTTCATCTCTTTATCTTGCTGCCTTCTCATCTCTCGCTTCTTTCTGGCATGCATGCTATTTCATCAGGAGCAAACTGAGTGACAGGATGGTGCTGAGGGACAGGGTGATAGAGGCATGAGGCCAATTCCTCCCAGTAAGGGGAGGTGACAGAATTAGAGGTATGGGGAAGGGTGACTGGGGGAGAGGTATCACTAGTGGCTGGGGGGCAGTGGGGGATTCCCCTCCCTGGTGGTGGCTCCTCCACTCTGCTTCCCTATGGTGGGGACCTAACAGTGGGACATTCTGCAGAAGGAGATTGGTTAGAGCCCTCCAGCAGGAAACACACCCAGGGATTGCTCTCTGTGAAGATCATATGGACTCAGCACCACCCTGAACCCCAGCTGCCATGGCAACTTCCAGCATGTTACCGGAGCCACAATTTTTGGGTTCTGCTCCAGATGCCTACACGCCACCTTCCCCCAGTGGACACGACCCTTCCTGACATACAGTAGCAGAGACATGGCCAGAAGAAGCCATCTCATCCTTGCCTGTCTTTGCTATCTGTCCTTCCACAGATGGCCCAGTGGCCAGGGTGCTGCTAGGCTGTGGCGCAGGAATCCTAGATTTAATTCTCTGCTCTGCCACCATCTTCCTGGGTGACCTTAGGCAAGTCACTTAGCCTCTCTGTGCCTCAGTTCCCCCTCTATACCGTGAGGATTGTCAGGATTCCTTCCCCACTCTGAACTCTAGGGTACAGATGTGGGGACCCACATGAAAGCCCCCTAAGCTTATTTCTACCAGCTTAGGTTAAAACCTGGTACACAGCCACCACCAAGTGATTTAACAAGAAACAGGGAAAGGACCACTTGGAGTTCCTCTTCCCCCAAAATATCCCCCCAAGCCCTTACACCCCCTTTCCTGGGGAGGTTTGGGAATAATATCCTAGCCAATTGGTTACAAAGTGATCAAAGACACAAACCCCTGGGTCTTTGGACAATGGAAAAATCAGTCAGATTCTTAAAAGAAGGATTTTATTAAAAAGAAAATGTAAAAATCATTTCTGTAAAATCAGGATGGAAAATAACTTTACAGGGTAATCAGATTCAGAGAGCCCAGAGAAACCCCCTCTAGCCTTAGTTTCAAAGTTACAATGAAACAGGGATACCTCCCCCTAGAAAAGGTAAAATGCACAAGTTGAGAAAACAAAGATAAACTAATGTGCCTTGCCTGGCTGTTATTTACAATTTTGAAATATAAGAGACGTGCAGAAAGATTTGGAGAACTTGGATTGACGGCTGATCCCTCTTAGTCCCAAGAGCGAACAACCCCCAAAACAAAGAGCACAAACAAAAGCCTCCCCCTGACACCACCCACCCAAGATTTGAAAGTATCTTGTCCCCTTATTGGTCCTTTGGGTCAGGTGTCAGCCAGGTTACCTGAGCTTCTTAACCCTTTACAGGTAAAAGGATTTTGGTGCCTCTGGCCAGGAGGGATTTTATAGTATTGTACACAGGAGGGTTGTTACCCTTCCCTTTATAGTTATGACAGGGATATTAGCACTGCCCTACCTCACAGGGGTGTGGTGGGGATAAATCTGTAAAAGATTGAGTTGCTATGGTTATGGGCCCACGTAAGTGCCATGGACAGACATTCATTTGGCCACAGAGAGGGAGAACAGCCAGACCTGCTCCTGTGCTGCAAGTCCTTTCCTTTCCTCTCTCCCCCTTGTGTCATTTCCAAGAGCAAAGGGACGGGAAGAAAGGAAGGGGGGAGGGCTGGGGAAAGGTCAGAGCGCTCACCTTGCACAGATGAAAATCCAGACTCTTTCAAACACAACAGCTCAAAGTAGATTAGAGGAAGGAAAAGGTGGGGATAAAAGGTGAGCTTACAAAGGCTTCCTCTTCCCTTCCCATTTCTGAAGGGTAGCAAACCACAAGCTGCTTCAGAGGGAGACTGAATGGATGTGCCTCAGCCTCAGGCCACTGCTGTTGTTTTCAGGCCATTAGCAGCATCGCTGGGTGACAGGCAATGCCCCCCACTGAAGGAACCAAGGAGCAGTCAATACAATCTGCACTAAACTGGGGGAGCCTCTCTGTGCTGGGTGGAGGCAGAGTGCATTGGCCATGGTGCACCTCACAAGAATAGCTCCTGTGACTTCCTTCTCGTGTCAGAACTGAAAAAATCCAAAAGCCAGACCTCAAGGACAGGTCCAGAGACTCCCGAGTCACACATCCGAACCCTCCTCCTTGGTCCCAGACACACATGTCTCCTGGTTCCGACTGGGCTCTCCAGGATCTGACAGGGTTCCTGGAGACAAGTGGTTTGTTCTTTTGGGAACCATCCAGTCAACTTGCCTGGCTTTGGGGCTTCCGAGTCTTAACGGGGCCCATTGGCAACACTTTCCCAGCTCTGCTGGTAACACTCTGATGAGTTTTGTGCAGTTGTGCCAGCCCAACCCTCTGCCAACCTGGGGGAATCCATGTAGGAAGAGTCAGCTGCTTTCTTTCTGGGGCCGGGGCACCCCTGAGTTAGTATACAAATGGAGGAACATCCATGGAGGGAGCTCTCTCTGTCTGTGTGGAAGGTGGGAGTGCTGCACATCCTTTCCCCCCAAGGACCCAGGGCGGAAGGGATTCTATGGGGCGTGGGGTGAGGCTGGAGAACCACCATTCCCTGCAGTGTCACTCCTTGTGTGGCATTTGGGAGTTAGCAGAGGAGGAGTGTGTTAGCTTCTTCTGGCTCCCCTCCTCAGCTGCTAATGACCATGGGGAGGGTCAGCTGACCATGCGGGGCTCCTGCCCTCATAAAGTTGTCCTTCCCTACAGATCTTCAAGGATCCTTTGGAGGGGGAAGCCCCCAAATCCCTCCACAGTGTCCCAAAGAGCTCCCTCTGGAGGGAGGACTTGGCAGGAAACCCCACAAAGGGGAAACTCCGGGAGTTTTCCTGCCTCTCCAACTTCACAAAAGACATATGCAACCCAGAAGGCATCATTGTCTCCATTAAAATCAGTACAAACCCAGCCAGCGGAGGAAGGGGAAGTTTGGGACTGATTTCAGATTGCAAGTGGAGGATCAGAATTGCCATGCCTGCGACAGCCTGGGGCATTGAATTACTCTTTAATGTTCATTTTCCAGTGTTTTGTCTACCTGCCTGGCACATTGGCATTCCCGGTGTACTTCAAGCCAGCCAGGCTTCCTAATCTGCACAGAGTGAAGGGCCAGGTCCCTCAATCTTGTTATTATTATTGTAGGTACCTGGAAGTACCCCATGGGACCAGAGCCCCATCTGCAGCGCACTGTATATACCTAGAAGGAGAGAGACCCTGCCCCCAGAGAACTTACTCTAAACAGACAAAGCACAGGAGAAAGGAAATAGCAGAGAGAGAAGGAATTGAGTCATAGCGATTTTAAGGGACATGCCCACATTGAATCTGTAGCAGAGATGGGAATTGAGTCTCAGGCCAACCTCTTAACCACGATGCCATCTTTTCTAGCTGGCACTGCCTTTGAATCCTACAACAACCAACCCTCTTTTTAAATATAAATTCTAATTGTATTGAATTCTCTTCCTGTTTTCTGAAAAGCAGCCCCACAGCTCTTCGGCCTGGGGGGGGGGTCTGTCTTACTGATCCTAGACCGCCACTCCGATACAAGTGACATCTGTGCTCCATTCCCCGAAGGTGTCTGTCATCTGTCCGAGACTTCACTCACCCAAACACAGGCTGGCAGCGGGCAGCCGGCACACGGGGAGTGGGAATCAGGGAGAGACAAGGAGAAGGAATATTACTTTATTTCCTGTCAGCTCATCAAACAAGTGAGTGAACAACCTGCAGATCTATTATGCCTCATGTACATGGAGCAGAGATTAAAAATGATTCATCCCAGACACTGTCTTCAATAACTTCCCCCATTGTTGGTTTCAGGCTTCCAATGTTATGAAGTTCGGACGTGCTTAGCCAATAGCCCTTTAGATTTTTCAAGCCCTCTGATGACATCACAACATTGAGCAATAGCCAAGACAAGTTTCAGAATAGAGGCAGTATGTCTAGTGGTTAGAGCGGTGTACTGCGAATCTAAACCTCTAGATTCTTGCCCTAGCTCAGGAAGAGGAGTGGGACCTAATGATTAGAGCAGTTGTACTGGGAGTCAGGACTGCTGGATTTTAGCCCTAGCTCCAAGAGGGACTGGTGTTAGAGAAGGGAACTGGGGGTGTGAGGACTCCTAGATTCTTTTCCAGGTCATGGAGAGGAGTGGGTTCTAGTGACAGGAGCAGAGGGATTGGGAATCAAGGCTTCTGGGTTCTAGCTCTAGTTCTGGAAAGAACATCGGCTAGTGGTTAAACCAGGGGACTGGGCATCAGGAACTGACAGTTCTATTTGTGATTCACGGTATAACCTAGGACAAATGATTTCACCTCAAAGTCACCAAGTCTCCCTTTCCCATGTGTAGATGAAGATAATACTACTTACCCATGTCCATACAACTGTGAGATCTATGGAGAAGCACTTTATAGACATCAGCATTCAATAACATCATAACCTATGCTGGAAAAAAACATTGACTTTCTCCTCTTCACCACAGCTTGTGTCTGGAATAATGATCTATTTTTGAATAGAAACCAAACAATGGCTCCTCCATGATTTAGAAGACTGGTAATGGGCTATGGAGCCTTTCACCTATAAATCACTGGTTCAAATCCAGTTCTAATTAGCAGTGCCTGAGTCATGGCTCATTACCATCTGTGCTTTGTAGCCCACATTAAATTAATTGGCACATCAGCCAGTTCCTAAAGGGCAGATGTTTCCACCACAAAGCTGTCATTGGTAGCATCATCAGAGAAGTCAAAGAGGAGGACTAAATGGGCTGTTGTCCCACATCTAGATGTGGTTCTCCTAGTCTAGGCTGAGGCTCATTGCTGGACTAGTATGGGAGAAGCTTGCCCTAGGCTGTAGATAAGGAGGAGACTTTGGGTCTCTGGGACTTGTCAACCTAGTACCTTTCACCTGTGTTAAATTTATTCTAAAGAATATACTTCCTCTACGGGAAGAGTGAACTATTTTTGTGCTTCTTGGCTTCAAAACCTCAGCTTCTTCTTTGACGAGGGAGGATATTTCTGCTTATTTGAAATCCTTTGAAATCAATATAATCATAGACATGTAGGACTGGAAGTAAACTCAGTAGGTCATCTAGTTCAGTCCCCTGCACTGAGGCAGGATTAAGTATTCTCTAGACCATCCCTGACAGGTGCTTGTCTAACCTGCTCTAATCTGTCCTTAATAATCTCACACTTTCCTATAACATCTATCTGTGGAGACAGTAATTTAGAATCCCTTCCTTTAGGCATTAGTGTTGGTGTATGCATTTGTCTCTGCCCAGCAACTGGAAAGTTCACTGCATGTGAAAATGTTTTTCATACCTTGTGGAACTGGGAAGCAGGTTTGAGAAAAAGCTTCCAAATTAAAACGGGCACTTCTGCACCTCCTGCTGGTGCATCCATCTTGCAGAACAGTGACAGCAAAACCAGCCTCCCTGTTTAACCCTTGTGTGACATCAGAAAAATCATTCCTTCAAGTCAATGTGAAACCTGGCTTCCTCCACATAATGGTCAGCATTCAGGTGACCAGCAGTCAGATCAGCAGTATCACCAGCTCCAAACAGTCAAAAGTCATGAGTCAAATCCTCCAAAAATCACGAGATTGGCTTAATCATGAGATTTTTTTTAAATTACACATTGGATTTGTTGTTGTCTTCTGGTTTCTGAGACTTTAGGAGGCACCTGCTTCATGTTTTCAAGTTTTTTTTGGCAACTGTGCGGGGTAGGAACTTTTATTTGGGTGTTTGTGGTGGTGGTGGGGGAAGTAAGCTGAAATTCTCGTGCAATTTCATGCTTCCTGCAGCAGGGACATTAAGAAAATCTCCAGATTTTGTTCACCTCACAATAAAATCCCAATCATTGGCAACATGGTACAAGACACAAGCATATATATTTGTTAACATTTGCTGGCATCAGTTCTGATGTGACAGCAAGGCAAGCTTATTTCTTCAAAAGGTAGATTTTTCCAGAAATGTGTTGTTCAGAACAAATCCATCATGAAATCCTGGTCCAGCATCGTTAACCTTCACTTTAAGCAAAAGAACAGCTTTTGTGGCATTTATACTCATTCAGCCTTTCTCCACACTCCAGCTTCTCCTCTCCATGCTTACAACTCACTCCAGTGGACTGTTTGTTCCTTGAAAACAGGGAGCAAATCCTGCTTCATACAGCAATGCTTTCTGAACAACTGGTTTGACTGATGAAGTGAAAAAAAGTTGACATTTCAGATGTCTTGAAAGAAGTTCCTGGAACATCAAGACATCAGCTGAAAAACTGGGGCTGTGCTGGTAAAAATGGGACATATGGTCACGCTGTGTAAAGTTCTGCTCTGTGTGAAACGAGGCGTAAAACAGGATGCATTTGCAGTCTCTTGCACGGGGCTCTTATACTGACAGTCAAGAAGGATTAGCAAGATGGCTGCCACTGCAAGCCCTCAGAAAGGATTAGCAAGATGGCTGCCTGCCACCAGAACTAGTTATAATCAATGGTTTGGTTTTCAATGAGAAAAGACATTCTGGCCTCTATCCTGAGAGATACTGAGTTCCCTCGACCGGCACTGAAGTTAGTGGGGGGCAAGGGCACTCAGCACCCTGCAGGACTAAGTCTGATGGCAAACATTCAGAACACTGAATAGATCAAGGTAGGGGCTGTGTCTTCACTATTTCCTGAGAGAGAAGAGGTGGCAGAACTGAGCTTTGGGGCATGGGGTAGGTGCAGGATCAGAGCTGTGCAAAATGCACTGAAAAAAAAAGCCCCAGACAGGTGAAGCTGAACTCCCATGAATCCTTGTGGGGGCTGCCTCTCAGATGTCTTGTCTATGTGTAGCATACAGGCACTACACATGTAGCTACACACCATAGTGCAAGGCAGGCTGCGTTCACACTCGTCCCTGCAGTGTGTAGCTACACGCAGCAGTGAAAAGCTCTGCTGGGAGCAGGCAGAGGGGAAACAGAGTGGAGTACCCATCTGGAGATGAGCCATGCCCCACAGCCCCACTGCTTGGGCATGCAGAGAGCCATGTAGGGTATATACCCTGGGGGTTCGGGTGTGTAGGGCATGCTACTAGCCTAAGCCGTGCCTCACCATCTATGCTGCTATTTATACCCATGCTAGCTGAGCATCCATACTCCACATGTCACCGCAAGTGTAGCTGTACCTTGCGTGTGCCTGAACCCAGAGGTGGAACCATGTGATAGTTTCAATGTGATTTCCATTCCCTTTTTCCTGAATCCCAGCAAATCTTGTCAATTTCCGCTGAGTTTTACTCTTGGTTCTGGGTTCCATTCGAACCCAAACCTCAGCGTGAATCTGAGAAGGCGCAAATGCCTGGGAGCTAAGGCCCCAGTTCAGCGCTTCGTGTGTAACCCTGCTGAAGTCAAGGAGACTGCTCACATACACAGCATGAGGCCCGTTCTTCAGCACGTGCCGAACTGGGGAGTTAAGTCAGAAAAGAAAAGTTTGCTCACCCTCCATCCAAAGGACTAAAACTGCTGATGTTCATGCTGCTCTACTGAGAGCCGACCCAAATCTAATCACTTACTATCCATTTATGGGATGACTCTCCCATAGGCTAGCATAGAGCGGCCTAGTCACGTGCACAATATACACTCAAAAAATACTTTCCCTGAAAGAAATACTCAGATTAATCTGGCATAACGACCTACTGGGAAACTCACTGAAAATCAATTGCCTCATATTTGTAATGACATTGCTGATTCCTTGGCATGCTCATAAGTGAGACTAATATAGCAGCATGAAAAACCATATTAAAGACAACCCACTAACACCTCATAGGCCAGGAATTCTGCTGAGGCTGCAGGTTTTCTGTATTACTTCACCCGTATTTATTTATTTTTTAATACTAGGGACATTTGCATTACAATAGGATTGCTGATCCTTAGGAACTCATCTGTTCTTGCTGCTTATTCTTTACCTAAAGGCAGAGGGCCAAATTCATCCTGGAGTAGCTCTGGTTAGCATCGTTGCTATTTATTACTTGCTTAGCACTGACAACATGCAGTCAGTCCCAGTTTATTTCGTCGACTCACTGCACATGAGCTGCAAGGGACAGGGGAGTTGCATGGTGGGATTTGACTTGAAGAGCGTTAGGTAAATGGGTTAGCAGATTGGAATTTTGAGGGCATTTCATGCGTAGCAATGGCTCAGAAGACATTGGGGGTGGTGGTTGAAGAAATGGACAAAAGACTCATTTGTTATTCGCAGAGTGGAAGTAGGTCAACTGCATTGACTTCAGTGGAGCTCTACCTGGGATGTCCCACACAGGATTGTGGGTCCATTTGGGAAGAAGAAGCAGTTGAAAGCCTGAGAAGCAACACAGATTCTGGGCCAGACCCCCAGGTGCCGTAAATTGGCATTGACTTTAATGGAGCTATACTCACTTACATAAGGTGAAGATCTAGCCCTGAGTTTCTATGCAAATATCCCTAACAGTCAATAACAAAGGGGGAGGGGGTAACATCCCAGCCAGTAGCTGATACATGGTCACACTTGTTCCCAAACAGATTGTGCTTCATATTTTTCTATATGGTGCCAGTGGAGATGGGATAGAACCAAAACCTTGGATCTGAGGTTTGGTTTCATTTCGGCTTCTCATAGCCCTGTCAAGGACCATGCAAACATCCTCAGATACTACAATTTCACATCTGACTCTAGCTTTCAGCTTTACCCAATTTCCAGGCCTTCAGGACTTTTAGCTAGCTCGTGGTCTCCTTTTATATTAAATGCAGTTAATTCGCTTTGCAGAAAAATCTGTGCTGTTCTGGCACTTCCACGCCAGCTTTAGCCTCATCCCACAGTGACTGTGTTTGGGAGCAAATTAATAGAACTGGTCAATTAATTCATTTTGAGTCAATTACCCAGTCAACTGTGCCCATCTTTCATGTTCACAAATCATTTGTGAACTGCTCTGGATTTCTGTACTGAG
Organism: Gopherus flavomarginatus; assembly: GCF_025201925.1. NCBI lineage: Eukaryota > Metazoa > Chordata > Testudines > Testudinidae > Gopherus > Gopherus flavomarginatus. The sequence goes on along the minus strand of NC_066625.1, from coordinate 55,161,169 downwards.
TATACTTATTCTTTTTAAAAAACGAGGAGTACTTGTGGCACCTTAGAGACGAACAAATTTATTTAGTTTATTTATTTATTTAGTCTCTCAGGTGCCACAAGTATTACTTGTTCTCTTGACTGATACAGACTAACACGGCTATCACTATGAATCCTACTTATTCTTTGTAAGTTTCTGCTGAGTAGGTTGAATAAACAAGTTTTAGCACATTGAATGTGAACTGTTCACAGCCTTTCTTCACTGTACGCTGTATGGGTGGGTATTGTTTCTGTGGCCTGATTGGATGGATGAAACTTTTTAAACAGGATAATAATGAGTAGCAGTTTTTTTTAAAAATCAAGCGAATACAGGTATTGGTTCAAATCAGCCACTCCCTCCCCCAAAAAGGACAAATAAATTGATAGCCCTTTTATAACACTTTTCATCCACTGATCTCAAGACCTTTCAAAAGAAGTTCAGTATCATTGTTCCCATTTTACAGATGGGGAAACTGAGGCACAGAGGGGCCGTGACATGCCTAAATCCAGCAGGCCAATGGCAGAGCTGGGAATAGAATCCACGTCTCTTTAGTTCTAATCCAGTGCACTACCCACTGGTAGTACTGCCAATCCTTTGCAAATGTTGACGGGTATGAACTAGAGGCAGACATATGATGAGAGGCTGCGCCTTTCTGTATGAGCATGAATGAGCATGAAGGTGATGAAAATATCCATGAATGTGCATGAGACGTACAGAGTCACATGCATGGTGACATATGTGGATGGATGTGACCTGTACCAACCTGCAATAGCCATTGTGTGAGTCAGTCCATGAGCGTGCATGGGAATGAAAATGTTTGTGTGCTGCCATATGCTGGAAAAAACCTCTCACGCATTCACCTCTAGAATGAACAAGGTGTCACGGAGTCACCGGGCGATGCTCTGGAACTGCTCCCCACCAAGCCAGGCAGGACTTTGGGGAGCCTCCTCTCCCTTGGAGCAGACTTGTTCAGGGCAAGAAGCTCACACAGCTTCACCTCCTGGGTCTCTCCTTGGAGCATTCAGCATCCTCTGCCCCTCCGTGCGCTTCCCACAGCGAGTCCACCCCAGCGGGGTCCTGGGGAAGCCACCGGGTTCTGCACCCCCACTTTGCAGTCAGACGTGACTCTCAGCCAGCCAGTAAAACAGAGGTTTATTCGACGACAGGAACAGGGTCTATAACAGAGCTTGTAGGTACAGCGAACCGGACCCCTCGGCTGGGTCCATTCTGGGGGGCAGTGAGCCAGACCCCCAGGTCTGCCCTCCACCCTTGGCCCCAGCCAGCTCCAGACTCACCACCACTCCCAGCCCCTCCTCTCTCCTCAGCCCCTTTCCCGGGCCAGGAGGTCACCTGATCCCTTTGTCTCCAACACCTTCAGCTGGCACCTTTGCAGAGGAGGGGCCCAGGCCATCCGTTGCTAGGAGACAGAGGGTCAGGCATTTAGGTGCACTGGCCCTTTGCTCTGCCAGATACTTAAGAACTGCCATGGGGACACTGAGGCACCAACACAGTATTCAGAGAAAACATTAAGAACTTTCCCAGTTCGTCACATCTCTCCCCCCTTCGAGACCGAACTGAGCGAGGTCATTCCAGCCAGTGACCTGGGGAAGTTCGAACCCACCAAGGTTCCCATGGATGCCCCAGCATCTCTCCCATCCCTTGGTCTGAGTTACACCAGGACAGTCCAGTCTCACGCCCTCCCTTAGGTCGGGTGTGCTTGATGGCACTTGCAGGCCGCATGTGGGAACGTTTATGCAGCCCACACCCTTTGCCACCCCAGTACCCCTGGGCTTCAAGCTGGGATTGGATCTTTTCCCAGCACTCTGGTCTGTGATTCGGACTCCCTTGGTTAAGAGCCCCCATCTTGGCCTTTGCCAGCTCTGGGCTTGGGCAGCCGCTTCCCACTTTGTGGCCCAGACACAACACCTCTGCCGTCCCCCCTTGCACTTTCCAGCTTTTACCGTCAGTCCCACCTCCTTGAGGCAGCTCAGCCCCCTCTTCACCGGGGACACCTGTTCCTCCCAGGTCTGGCTAAAGATGCACATGTTATCAGTGTCTGCCAGGGCCAAGTTCTCCATCCCTCTCAGCTTGTCTAGAATCTCCCCAGGCCTAGGCATGGGGTCGGCATCGGACACTGTGATGGCTTTAAGCTTCTGATAGCCCCCATAAAACCAGATCATCCTGTCTCGCTTGGGGATCAGCCCCACGGGTGAGGCCCATGGGCTGTAAAATGGCTGGATCCCATCTAAAGGCAGCATGTCCCTGACCTCTCTCTCCAGGTTCTGGGCTGCTTTCCCAGTGACTCTGAATGGGAAACACCTGATGGGGAGATTGTCTCCCACCTCAGGGAAGAGATCCCCCCGGGGGTCTTCCCCCTTCTTCATCCAATCCTCCCTCTTCAGGTCCAGGGGTCCCCTCACTCTCCTCCCATGCAGCAGCTCGAACGGGAAGAACCCTGTGGATTCCTGGGGCACCACCAGCTGCCTCCCGATTCCCCCCAGTTCTACTTCCACTTGGGGAGCCCATTCCCAGGACAGGAATCCCTTCTCCTGCAGGACTCTGTCCCTGCAGCCTTCCCCAAGGGGGTTTGCAGTGCTGTGGCCAGCAAGTTCCTGCAGCTTCTTCAAGGAGGGATCCCTCTGCAGCTCGGTCTGGGATTCAGCGGCTGGGGCAGGGAGTGGGACCTGCTCCCTCTCGCTGGCTGGGCCTGGAGTCACAGCCCCCCTGAGCCCTGTCCCTGGTAGCTCCCTTCCTGCTGTGTAATCACTTCCCAGCAGCGCGTCTGGACCAGGCAAACCTGTTTGGCAGCTGACCTGCCCTGCCCGGGTGTCCCCCCACTCGGATGGGATCTCAGCTCCTCCCGTGCTCAGCGCTGCCCTTGCTGTCCCAGTGGGGCCAGGCAGCGAGCTCTTTGCTCTGGTCACAGCATCAGAGCCAGCGTGAGCCCCCTCTCCGGTGTGCAGGGGGGCGGGGAGCATCTCTCCCTCCCACTCAGCCCCAGGGGGCTGGTTACAGGTAGGCAGGTATCCTGAGCCCTGCAGCCCCTCCCCCCTGCCAGCCAGGTCATTTGCATTTCCACTGACCATTTCCATCCTAGCCAATTGGTTCCCTGGATTTGAATTCAAACCCTCAGCCGTTACAGGAGCGGGGCCTGGATCCTGTCCCATGGGGAGACAGTCACCCCCCAACAGGGCCTCCCAGCCGATATCCTGGAGAACCCCAACGACCAGCCAGCCCAACCCCTCCTGGGTCTGCACAGGGATCTGGGCCATAGGCAGGGCGAGGGGCTTCACCCCAGGGAACTTCACCCAGGTCCCACAGTCCCTCAGCATCTGGGGCTGCACCACCACAGTTCTCTCTGTCCCAGGGTCTCGCCCCCGCAGGCATGTTTCCCCACTAACCCCTGGGCAGCCCCCTATGTCTCTCTGATCCACCATCACCAGTCCACGCTGCTGCTGCTTCTCCTGCAGCTTTTCCTCGGGCTCTTGCTCTCTCTCACGGTCCTCTTGCTCTCTCGGGCTCTGCTCCCATCCCATCCGTCTCCAATCTCCTGATGGGGAACCCAATCGTGAAGACCCTCGTCTGATTGGGGACCAGACTCCCGGGGATGCCTGGCTGATGCTCCAGCTGCTCTCAGATCCTCTTGTAGCCCCATCTAGGCCAGGAATCTGCTCCTCAGAGCGGTGCTTCTCCTTCAACTGCACGATTAACTGTGCCTTGGTGAATTTCCCCATGCGTAACCCTCTCTTTGTGCACAGGATCACAATGTCCTTCTCAAGGAGATGGTGATAGGCCATCACTTCACCGTTCCCAAGTGGCTCTGGACTCACAGGCCTGTGTGCTCTTGGCTCCCCCATGGTTTCCAGGAAGAACCCCTGGTGTGCCAGCCCTTCTCGTGATCACCACCTCTTTGCCAGGGTCGAGCTGCAGACTCCTCTGCCCCTGGGACTGCTCCTGCAATCCCCAGGGGAACCCTGCTACTGCAAAATCCTTCTCTCTCCCAGGGTCGAGCGGCAAGCTCCTCCGCCCCTGGGACCGCTCGCTGCAGTCCTCAGGGGGACCCTGTTACTCCAACAGTCCTTCTCGCTGGTCACACACTCCCAGAGGTTAACTGCCCCCTGAAACCATCCCTCTCTGAGCCTTCAGCACGCCTGGTCCTCATTATCCCTCCTTTGTTTTACTGCTCCCCAGTCACTTACTGCAAGCAGCGCCATTCACGGCGTGCAGTACGTCCCGCCGCTGCCACCAGTTGTCACGGAGTCACCGGGCGATGCTCTGGAACTGCTCCCCACCAAGCCAGGCAGGACTTTGGGGAGCCTCCTCTCCCTTGGAGCAGACTTGTTCAGGGCAAGAAGCTCACACAGCTTCACCTCCTGGGTCTCTCCTTGGAGCATTCAGCATCCTCTGCCCCTCCGTGCGCTTCCCACAGCGAGTCCACCCCAGCGGGGTCCTGGGGAAGCCACCGGGTTCTGCACCCCCACTTTGCAGTCAGACGTGACTCTCAGCCAGCCAGTAAAACAGAGGTTTATTCGACGACAGGAACAGGGTCTATAACAGAGCTTGTAGGTACAGCGAACCGGACCCCTCGGCTGGGTCCATTCTGGGGGGCAGTGAGCCAGACCCCCAGGTCTGCCCTCCACCCTTGGCCCCAGCCAGCTCCAGACTCACCACCACTCCCAGCCCCTCCTCTCTCCTCAGCCCCTTTCCCGGGCCAGGAGGTCACCTGATCCCTTTGTCTCCAACACCTTCAGCTGGCACCTTTGCAGAGGAGGGGCCCAGGCCATCCGTTGCTAGGAGACAGAGGGTCAGGCATTTAGGTGCACTGGCCCTTTGCTCTGCCAGATACTTAAGAACTGCCATGGGGACACTGAGGCACCAACACAGTATTCAGAGAAAACATTAAGAACTTTCCCAGTTCGTCACACAAGGTTAAGCTGAAAAGCCATTCAGTATAGGAGCAAATGTCCTCCAGCACTGTTCTTGCAGCCATCAGCCAGCCAGCTCTTGCGATTAGCAATCATATTCATTTTTCTTAGATTAGCACCTGTGTGTCCAAAAGTATATTATTGGGGGCGGGAGGGAATCTCCTCTTTTCTGCTCATACTGCGAAAGGGATTTATGAAAGGGATGTAGCAACAAGCACCAGCAGTGGCTAGGAAATTGTTACTCTAATCTTGCAAGTCACTTTCAGTACTAACCGTAACCTTCTGTCAAATTGGATTACAGACTTTGCTGCACTGGACAAGAGTCACTTTCAGAGAGACACACAATACAGATGGCTTCATAGAAACCAGATCCCGCTTTGTGAACACCTCTGACTAAAGTTTTCTATCATCTAAATACTTTGAAGTGTATTTAGTCAAGGATAAAGTGCTGTGGTGTTACAAAGACATGTTTACAGAGAGAAGAGAGCCCAGACTAAAGAGCAGCCAAGTCTCTAAACAGTGTATGTATATTTTCTTTTTTAGTCATTGGGCATACTATAGAATCTTATTTGCTGGGGTTTTCATTTTCAGTGGGAGAACTTAAATCTTTTAAACGATCAGAAAGGAATATACCTTCAACACTTACAAAACACGTGTGTGTTACTTCCCTGGGGTATAAACTAAGGCTGTAAAATTCAATGTTTTCATCCGACAATACAGGAGAATTAAAGTCAGGGGAACAAGTAGAACATGGAGATGAAATAGCCCTCTTGAGCATTCCATTGCTAATGTCTACGTGTGACAGGCTGAGACATCCCAAAACCGAATGATCATAAGAGAGACTTTCACATGTGGTTAGTGGTTTCGGGGTGCCTCCATTCTGGTCTGTACTAACCTAGATATTTCAGAGGCCTGATTTTCAGAAAGTGCTGAACCCCCTCCCTCTGCAATCTAGGCCTCTCAAAAGTGTCTCAAAACTGGATATCCCAAAACTGAGGCATCCACAAAATCACTAGTCACTTTTGAAAATCCTGGCCATAGAGCCAAACCTTGAAGTCCTTATTCTGAGGAAAAAAAGAAAAGAAACAAACCCTCTCCCAGGAGTAAGCACTGAGTAAAAACAGAGGAAGAAACTCAAAGATTGGTCGTGGGACTATATTATCCTCTTCCTCCAATAGAACGTGATCTCCAAGTGTCAAGGTCATTCTGTAGGAGGACAAGAGATGAGGCTGGAATTCAAGAGACTCTTCTGCAAAGATGCCTTTATTTCCTCCTCTTCCTCTCATCTGATGAGGACTGAAATTTCATCTCCTCTCATTATTATCAATGTCTCTAGGTGACCCTAAATGAGATGGTCACTGACTTGATGAAACACACCTGCGATGTGGCACACCAAGGGGCCAGGGGCACCAAGAACTTCAATAAAGGACCAACAGAGACAGATTAAATAACCCAGGAGGTGTCAATCTTGCTTTTTTAATAACATTTTATTGAGTGTTTGAAGAGACAGGGGAGGATGGAAGATGTGGCCCAAGTGGACCCATGGAAAGACCCAAATTGAGTTCTTAAGCTCTTCCCTGAGGGAAATGGCTGGTGTCGCTCTAAGTTACTGGAGGACCAGGGATAGCGGCACAGGGGTTTCCATAGCAACAGCAGGGAAGGAGATGTAATAAAACTTTGGAGCAAGAGCAAAAGGAGAAACAGGTCAGAGACTAACTTTCTGTACAGTCTGGCTAGCGCCAGCCCTTGGAGCAGACTCAGGGGCCTTGCCCTCTTCCTGCCCCCCAGTCCCATCGCCATGGAAACCACAGACTGGCTGCAGCCTGACCCAGGACACCGACATAAAGTGTGGGAAACAACTGTCTCAGAGATTCAGTATTGCTGGACTCAGCTAGTTCTACTGTTTAATTCTTAATGCTTATGACAGGAAGAGGCCAGTAGCAATGGCAAGTGTCAGTCAAAGTTCCCAGCGCCCCTCAGTCTTAACTGCAGCAGCCCCTGCCATTTCAGAACTGGGCTCCATCCATGTGTCTTGTTCCTGACCTGCCGCATTTCCTCATCTTTCAGGGTTCTCTCTCTGTCTCCCCCACAGCTTGGGCAATGGGCCTTACTTCCAGCTTGCAACGTCTCCTGGTCCAGTCAAGTCCCTAAGTCCCCACAATGCTCCACAATGAACTGCTTTCCTGCCCTAACAATACCTCCTGTTATTTCTGTCCTGGGTCCTCTCACAGCTCTGCCACTAAGCCTTGATCCAGGCCTACGCCACCGACTGTTACACAGTCCTGGCCTTTTTTAACTTCATCCTGAGGCTGAGATGCCCCAGAATGCACTGTGGAATTGGGAATGATCATTGCCCAGCAAAAAGCAAGGTACTGACAACAGCCAGCTAAGGAATCAGAAAAGGGCAACAAAAATGATTAGGGGTATGGAACGGTTTCTGTATGAGGAGAGATTAATAAGACTGGGACTTTTCAGCTTGGAAAAGAGATGACTAAGGAGGGATATGATGGAGGTCTATACAGTCGTGACTGGTGTGGAGAAAGTAAATAAGGAAGTGTTATTTACTCCTTCTCATAACACACAAACTAGGGGTCATCAAATGAAATTAATAGGCAGCAGGTTTAAAACAAAGGGTAGTATTTCTTCACACAGCGCACAGTCAACCTGTGGAATCCTTTGCCAGAGATGTTGTGAAGGCCAAAACTATAACAGGGTTCAAAAAAGAACTAGATAAATTCTATCATTTATCAAAGGTCTATCATTGGCTATTAGGCAGCATGGGCAGGGGTGGTGTCCCTAGCCACTGTCTGCCAGAAGCCAGGATGGGCGATAGGGGATGGCTCACTTGGATGATTACCTGTTCTGTTCATTCCCTCTGGGGCACCTGGCATTGGCCACTATCAGAAGATGGGACATTGGACTAGCTGGACTTTGGTCTGACCCAGTATGTCTGTTCTTATGTTCTTATGATGGGCAACCAAGGACCTGAATAAGCACAACAGCAGATATATGGCAGAACGTCTGTTTGGCCCAACACAGCCGTTGCCTCTAGTCTTTGCAAAGCCATGATCTAAATTGCCCATCCCTGCCTAGTGCATTAACGTCTTACTGTGTTATCTCTTCCCCTCCCCACTCTTATTATGCAGCAGAAGCTGGATCATCAGACAGCCCCACGGGAAGCAGTTTGGACAGTGGAGGGAACTTTCCCAGTAATTAAGGCAACAAGATGCCAAGGGAGGTGACCCAGTGTTTCAGATGCTGGGCAGTTCTGGGTAATTGAGATGCTGATCATTGTGTGGCTCTGCAGTAGCCTTGATTTATTTTCTTAAGCCTCATGCTTTTTAAATCTTATTTCATGAGTTTTACCTCACAGCAGAGCACAATTAGCAATATATTAGCAATAAAAAGGCATCCAGAGCCAGAAATATTGCAGTTATTATCTTTAATAGCGCATATGCTGGATGGATGGATGACACATGCCTTCACTATAACCTCTTGCTTGCCCTTTGACCCTCCCCTAATTGCCGAGTGCCATGCCCCCCCACCCTCTGGGGAAGCAAGCTCCTCAGAGCCATCTGACCTTCCATGCGACACTGCAGTCACAGCCAGCCCTCCTGTAAATAGCAGCTAATCCTCCGTCTCAATAGCTTTTATCCAGTGCCGCAGTAGAGCTGACACTAATCCCAGCCACGTTTAACCATTTATATTGATTACCCTGTCATCTCATTTGAATAATTAAAACCAGATGGAGTCCTTTTATGTGTTTAAAGAACAGCACCAGGAGAATCCTCGGAGCTGTGTGCTTTGCGTAGTTCACCTAGGCGGGCACTGGGTTATTCAGATAGGTATCTTGAATTTTCTTTTGAAAGATGACTCTCTGGATATCACCTTGGGGAGCTGGTCTGTACATGCCCCTTCGCGCCCTTGCCTTCAGGGAGCAAAATCACCCTAGATTGGTGCATGGAGGTGCTATTGCATGCATGTAGAGAGCTGGACATTTGGAACCTTAAGAATGCTTGAGGTTCAGTTCGAAATTCAGGCAAAGGTTCAGGTTCAGTCTTATCTGAGCAGATTTGGCCCCATCTAGTTACAGCCTCCTCTAAAATCAGTTGGGCCTGATTTACACCGGTGTAAGTGAGGGGAAATCAGGAATCACTCAGCTGAAGATCAGAGAGTTTCACCAGTGGAAAACTGTGTACGCAGGAGAATCACGCTGTTTTCTTTAGTCCATCCCTTCTAGCATTTGGACCTCTTGATACCAGTGATCTCTGTTGCAGGCATACCAACGTTTTCATACCACGGGCTATTGGAACCTGTATGGCAGCTGTTCACTATTCCAGGTGCTGCCTTTTCCATCAGAGCTGAGACATGGCCTTCCCCACCCATAACCACTGACTAACCATCATGACGGAAATGCATGTGTTTGTGGGAGCAGGGGCAGAATGACTGATATATGGGGTTTGTCTGTCTTGTCGAGGTTTCTGTTATAGACACAATCACATGCTGACATGGCAGTACATACCATGGGTTAGAGTGCCACCAACTAGAGCACAGCAGCAGGATGATAGCTGTGCCACCATGGGCTATGATTTTAATCACATCTCAGAAGCTAAGCAGCCTACAGCCTGCTCTTGCACTTGGAAGGGTGACCATCAAGGAAAAGCCAAGTGCTGAATCAGTACTGAATCCATGTGCCACCTGCTGCTAGAGATGCTATCTTTGTGCAGAGAGGGGAAAGCAAGATCTTGGCCACAGGTAGCCATGAAATGCTCCCACAGAGCACTTTTCATAAGAGCAGGGGGGGGTTAGCATGGGCACCCTGGTTAAATGGCAGTTTGGGTGCCTATTCTCCTGACCCAGATGTGCTGAACTTCACTGGATGCTGGGCAAGAGAAGAAGAACGTTCACCAGCTCCTGTTTCATGCCTCCAGACCACCTGCCACAGGCATCTTTTGGTTCCAAAAAGTTTGGCATTCTTCTTAGTGTTTGATTACAGTAGCACCTAGAAGCTACAGCCACAATCAAGGCTCTGTTGCGCTACTTCAGACACATAATGAGAGATGGTACCTGTGTCCAGAGAGCCAGACAGACAAAGGGGAGGGGAAACAGAGGCACAGGTTGAGAAAGTGACTTGCCAAAGGTCACACACCTGGTCAGTGGCAAAGCCAGGAATAGACCCCAGCTCTCCAGGGTGCCAACTGCTTGCAGCACACTGTCCCAGCTACTAGATATGCCAAAGCCCCTTCCCCCAGCTCACTTCCATTACAGCACAAGAAGCGAATACAGAAGCAGCAGTTTGGTGGGCTGGGATGAGCCCTTTGGAGAATTCCACCTCCTTCACGAGCTCAGCCTAATGAGCAACTTGTTAAGCACACTAGGAAAGGCATGAAAATCACTGGCTGTAAACAAGCCTCATCCTGAGCATATTCCTGTCCAAGTGCCACAGCAGAGAGAGCAGTGAATCCTCCAGTGGCCTCGAGTGCAAGCAGCTCAGTGCCTGGGTTTATTATTACTGCTCCTTCGTTAGGTTCTGGTGCCACTCCAGGAAGATTAAAGGAGGTGGGAAGCCAGGGCTTAGGGTTTACATTCAGGGCACGGCAGCTGTGAGAGAACACAGTTGGGGGAAAGGCACTCCTGGGGAATCCCACCTGGGGCCCAAATACAGGGTCCTTGCCCATCCTAAAGTGGGAGGAGAGGGCCTCAGGCTGTTGCTGCTGGAAAGTGCCCCATGGGAGAGAGAACTATAGCATCGGGGGGCCAAATCCTACACTTCTGATTCAGTCCTGTCTCAGGCCTTGACTCCCACTTGCTTCAAAGGCTTTACCTGAGGAGTCTGATCTCTTTCATCGTGAGATATAAGTGATTCCCACTGGCTTCCACTGAGCCTGCTGAGGGAGAACTAGCTCTCAGAACTTGGCTGTCTGGGAGTTTTGTCAACAAGAAAGAGCACCAGAAGCAAGTGAATGAGAGAGAATGGGCCTGATCTGGACCCTCCTCTCTCTTACACTGGTGTAAATGCAGGAAAATGAATTACACCAGTGTCAAAATGGTGCAAGTGAGAAGAATCAGACTGAGAGAGGCTACACAGAGAGACACACACGCAGTAGGGTACCCCATTATGGGCTATTGCTCGGCCCTCTGGCAGCATTAATGCTCTTATTTATACGGGAATAATTGCTGCCTTACACTGATGGCATTGCTTATATAAACAGCACTAAACCCGCCAGCCAGACGCCAAACTGATAAGTGGTATCCCATAAATTAATCCAGTGCCAACGACGGAGGGGACCAAAGCCAGCTCGAGGAGGGAGGGGAGCAACCGCGAGAGATGCACAGTGCAGAGCCAGAGCCAAACCCTGAAGGAAAACATGCAAAGAGAAAGCAAGGGAGTGAAAAAGAGGGGAGGAAGGAATAAATGAAGTTCTAAGGTATCATCAGTGGTGAGCTGGAGCAGGTTCCCACCGGTTCCCAAGAACTGGTTGCTAAAATTAGACCTCCGTGGAGAACCAATTGTTAAAGGGCCCGGAGGTGGGCAAAGAACTCCGGTCCGCAGGCCGGACCACCCTGTTGCTCCCAGGATTCTCAGCTGGGGAGGCTGAGGATCCCTGGGCCCCTTCCCCACTTCCCCCCAGCTGCAGCTTGGCCAGCCGTCGGCACCAGCTGGGCAGCTCAGCTGAGCTCAGGAGGAGTAACGTTGCCGCTGTTTGAGTGGCCTGGCAAGGCGTGTGGGGGGGAGCTGCTGCAAGCTCCAGGGCTGCCAGAGAGGAGGGGGCAATTGGCCCAGGCCCTGCAGGGGCCCCCGGCCCCACGAGGATGTCTCCCCCGGGCTCTCCCTCACTTTCCCCACCCCGCAAAGCCACAGCATGGCCAGCAGCTGGGCAGCTCAGCTGAGCTCCTGAGTCGTCCCGCTGCTTTGAGTTGCCGGCAAGGTAAAGGGGGGGGGCCCGGTAGCTCCAGGGCTGTTGTGGGGGGCAAATGGGGCAATTTGCCCCTGGCTCTGCAGGGCCCCCGGCCCCACGAGTATGTCTCCCCCCCACTCCGGCCCCTCCCCCCCTTAAATCAGAACTTTTTATAGGGAACCGGTTGTTAAGATTTTGGCAGATCATCACTGGGTATCATGCAAAGGTGGTAGAATGGGAGACGGACACGAGGACCTGGGAGACTGTAGCCTCTCCATTACTGCAGCGGGCAGAGCGGACACTTCATCCCACACAGGGTCTGATCCATGGCCCATTGATGATGTGTCAGACCCTCATTGACATCGGTGGGTTTAGGACCCAACCTATAGATTTGCACAGAGACTGGAAGTGCAGCAGAGATGCTAGAACCCACAACGGGCTCGGGGCAGATCCCTGTTAATATTTCACTCTGCTGCCTCGTGGGGGAATCCAGTACCCTAGGCAGGAGCTCCCAGGCTGACAGGGGCTGGGGGCACTGCAGAGGCAGCAGGGTACTCGTCCCTGGAGCTACCTCCTCTGGCCAGCTCAGGAACAGCATCCCAGGAGAGCCTCAGCCCTCCTCTCTGCAGTGCTGGCAAGGGAGTCAGAGTGCTGGGTTCTCTCTAGTTCTTAGACAGGAAGCAGAGTCGGGCTTAGCAAGCAAAGACTTAGGGTATGGCGCTTTGAAGTGTGAGTGTGGTCAGAGCGCCAGCGCTGGGAGAGAGCTCTCTCAGCGCTGCACGTAAACCACATCCTCTACGGGTGTAGCTTGCAGTGCTGGGAGCCGCGCTCCCAGCGCTGCGGCACTGATTACACTGAGGCTTTACAGCGCTGTATCTTGCAGCGCTCAGGGGGTGTTTTTTCACACCACTGAGTGTGAAATTTGCAGCGCTGTAAAGTGCCAGTGTAGCCAAGGCCTTAGTAACATTGTATTGCAGTAGTAGGAGGGAGGGTTGTTGGGGAACTGAGGTGCAGAGAATGGAAACCACTTGCTCAGTCACAGAGTCTGGGCAGGGCAGAAGCTGTCCCAGGTCCCACAAGTCCCAGTCTAGCATCCTAACCACAAGACCACCTGATTCCCTGACATGCCCTCCTGGCACAGCAGATCAAAGAGAGCGGATATTGGAGGAGCCATGGTTTGCTCTGAGCCAGGATGCTGCACAGAATCCCACTGGGCCTCACTCCCCTCATGCCTGACTCTAGAAGGAAGGTTAGTCCATATCCAGTGCTGTCTGGGTCCTGGATTTCCTCACATTGCTCCACCAGCAGGCTCCCCAGCCCTGGAGCTATCTCTCCACTGCAGGCAGTGGGCAACCTGGGCTTAAAATCCACCTCATACTGGCTTGTTGCTGTCAGGGGTCCTTTCCCTCCACATAAGCTGTCTCTCTCTCCCGCCGCCCCCCACCCCCAAAAGCTGCAGTCTCTGGGCTCACTCCACAGTCCGTGTGGTGCATGGTGCCTGATGAGGGGTATGCAGTGGAATCAACAAGGCCTGGGATACTGATCCGAACAGCTCTGCGCCTTACCTGGCTGCAAGGAAGTAAAGAACTTTTCCGTTCCAGTTTAATACAATCCCACCGAACTCCAGAATACACGAACCCAACACCTTTAATTAAAAGCAAAATCCTTTCCAGGTTTCCTGCCCTCCTCCTCAGCAGGGTATTTTTAGTAGAAGAGCTGTCGCACTGAAGCGGGGGTGTGGGAACCAGGTTATACAAGCAATTTACTGAGCGCTGAGAGACTCGCATCCTAAAAACAAATGACTTGGTGCTGGGTCATAAATTAAAATAAGCAGAACAGGCCAAACTCCAAAACTAACATTGCGAGGCCAGCAAACGGGAACAGAAAGCCGCTGCTCTCAGAACATGCAGTCACGTGTCAGGCTAGGGCCCAAATTCAGGAGGGATGTATGAGGTGGTGTAATTCATATCCCCTTCCCCTATGCTCCCTTTGGGGGGAGTTCACCCAGGGGCTGTGGACTCTCTGCACCACCTGAGCTGGCACAAAGCAGGTGTGAGGCCCACCCAGGGAAGGCCCCCAGTGTAGGGGGATGACCTGGCTGGTATAGAGTCGTTATCATCAGTTGGAGCCCTTGGTGCAGGGAGTGTGCCAGCGGCCTACCAGAGACAGGCCATGGGAGAGGAGGAATGGGGCTGGGAAAATTCTCCTGCCCCTGCTGCTATTCCCAGCTACCTAAATGGCCCACTGGAGCTATGGCATCCTGAATGCAAGTCAGGGCACCCCCGCGGCTGCTTTAGCCTGTGCTGAGAGCTCAACTGGCCCCTGAGAGGCCCAGAATCAGAGAGGAACGTTGCCATCTCTTGGTCTATGTGCAAGGTCCCTCCCCGAGATGCACTTACACCTGTTCCACCAATGTGGATGGGAGACTAGGTGGATGTAATTTACATGCCAAGGAGCTGGAAGAAGGTGAAAGTAAAACAGGGTGGGATGTGAGCGGTACAAGCAGCTAGGGTGGGTATAAACAGCTGCCAGGGAGTGTGTGGAGCTCGAACTCACATCGCCATAACAACACCTCAGAACGGGCCCCGCACCCCATTCTGGAAACACTTCCCTTCCAGCTCCTCAAATCTTCCCCTTGCCATCTGCCCAATATGTGTCATCTCAACGGCTCACCCAGGAATGGGCCCATGCCACCTTACCCTTGGAAAGCTCCTCCAATGATTGTCTCAGCATTTCAGCAGCCAGGACAAAAATCTCTCTGCTTGGGCCAAATTCTGCTTTCCATCAACACTGGTGTAAATCTGGAGCAACTCCACTTAAATCAGTGGTGTTACTCCTCAGTAAAGGAGAAGAGAATTTGACCCCCACCCCCACACCTCCCCAATGGGCTTATTTCCACCCTTCCCTCCCCACAAACCTCTTCCTTCTCCCCAGCTCACTCTCTATCCTGGGTGATGCAGTATTTTCTGGACACTCTCCTGATTTCTGTAAAGTCATTCAAGATCCTTCTCCCATGCTGCTCTGCTGTGGGTCCCTGAGAACTGAGCACTGCAGAGCTGTGAAGATTTGGGGGCATGCTGGAGGAGAGGCAGGGGTAAGTGAGCTGTATTGAAAACTGTGTTAAAATTATAAGTTGTCACTTCAAATTCGCAGGAAGTTTCCTGGTCCCGCTTGCAGGCTAGGGGCCTCTGCAGGGAAGCATGCAATCAGGGTCTTCAGCAAACAATCTGTAAAGAGCCAGCCTAGAGCAAGGTGGGCTGAGTTCTGCTTCTGCCTTTGGGAGCAGCCTGCTTTGTCACTCTCTGGTTTGGGTTAGGGATTTGGATTGTAATAAAATAGTGTTATGTTATAACCTTCCAAAAAGAGCATTTCACGTTTTTATCTAACTGCTCTGTTTGTGTGCCATCAACATAACAGACACAGTGGCCAGTCCCCACTACAGAGAGGCCATGGGTCTGGAGTAGCAGTCACAGCTTCTACTGACTTGAGAAAGGCTGTATGCCAAGGCCAGGATCTGCACCATGTTGCACATGTAAAGAGAGCCCAATATACGTTCAAACCATGCACCAAAACGCTAACTTCCCACAGATATCTGAAAGCAGCTCTCAACAGAGAGCTCTTAACATGGCCTGAGACTAGCGGGCCTGCTCTGGACAGCTCAGACACAAGGACAGCATAGAGACAAGGTCTCCTACCTACACGTCTGTGCCATTACTGGCCACTGTAATCTTCTGGCTGTTTGCAGAATGAGGCCAGTGACGGGAAATTTGTAGGTGTTCCCAGTTAGAAGCACCACCAAAGCACTCCTGTTTGAATTATGCCCTTCACCACAATCACAAAGCAACCACCTGAGGGCTGGATACAGTCAGCTTGTGGCTGTGCTAGACAGTCTGTTCTTGGAGTGCTGTAAAGGAAATGCACAGGAGAGGAGAGAAGCCAGTCTAGCCAGTGCACAGGGCACATGAGCAGGGGCATTAGCTTCCTGACTGCCCAACGGATCAGTCTGCCAGGGACACTGCTCCCACCACTGGACTCACTAATCCTCTGGTGCATTTGGAGAGTCAGATGCCTCAGCTATGGGTGGTTGTACTAGATCCCACTTAACCCTTACACAGCACCTGCATCTGTAAACATCCTCCCTACACCCTCGCCAGGGAGGGATTACTAGCTTTATTTTACAGATGGGGAAACTGAGGCACATATGTGATTAAGTGACCTGCCTATTAGCATCAGAGCTGCAGTAAGAACTCAAGAGTTACTACTCCCTGTCCTGTCCTACTAGACCTTTTCGTGAGCTGCCTTACAACAGAGTACTCCCCAAACCCCATCAGACACACCCAGGTGCCAGCCACATTCCACAGTCCAGATCAATTTCCTGATGTTACGCCCAGGAGAACAGGGCTTGGGCCTGAACCACAAAGTCCGGGTCCGGATCCATGCCATCCCTGAGTTTAGGAGTGTCTGGCTCCAGGGTTACACTCTCAGCACATCTCTAAGGAGAGCCAGGCCACATTTCCGCTGTCTAAGACATAGACAATCCCAACACCACCCCATAAGAGTTTCCTGGAGCATAGCCTCACATTTCCCATCTGTGCTGAGTACCCCTGAGTCACCGCACACAATATTGTTGTTAGCCCACTGCAAAGCATGTCAATCTGGCTATACGAACATTCCCTCGGAGAAGCACCTTTGCTTCGATAATTCAGTGTGCAGGGGGCTTCTTGAATCTATTGCTGCTCCTAGATCACCATGCGCTCTGAGATGTCCTTCACCATTTTTGACTGGTCTGGAGATTTCAGTCTTTCCTGCCTAAGGCAGGGCTTCCGAAATCATCCTTCATCCCTCCAGGCTGGGCTAATTATAGACTCAGAGACATGGAGGTTGGAAGGGACCTTGAGAAGTCATCTAGGTCATCCTGCTGCACTGAGGCAGGGCCAGGTAAACCTAGATCACCCATGATAGGTGTTTGTCCAACCTGTTCTTAAAAACCTCCAGTGATGGGGATTCCACATCCTCCCAGAGAGGCCAGTTCACGCTGTGTAAAGCTACCTTTTGGGCTGAATGTGGCTACTCACCTAAGAAGGCAGGACTGATACCTATCACCTGA
This sequence comes from Gopherus flavomarginatus, assembly GCF_025201925.1. Taxonomy (NCBI): domain Eukaryota; kingdom Metazoa; phylum Chordata; order Testudines; family Testudinidae; genus Gopherus; species Gopherus flavomarginatus. The sequence goes on along the minus strand of NC_066625.1, from coordinate 55,144,220 downwards.
GTCCCATATTCTGTTTCTGGGAGCAATGGAGGCGTTCATTAGCAGATCATAGCACTGGAGTGGGCATGAAGAGACCTGGTTTCTATTCCCAGCTCTGTCACTGTCTTGCTGGGTGACTTTGGGCAAGTCACTTCCTCGTGCCATGCCTCAGTTTCCCCTCTCATCCATGGTCTGTTTAGATTGCAAGCTCCTTAGGGAAGAAACTGATTCTGATTCAGTGTGTGCATCCAACACCTAGCACAGTGGGGTTCTGATATCAGTTGGGCTGGCTAACTCCACTGTAATACAAACAATAATCATAACACGTTAAAAAGTAAAGAGGTAAAACTGAGCAAAGGAAAAATTCAGCTGGATAGCAAGGAAACAGCCCTGATTCTGAGATGTGTTAAACGGTGGAGCCCCATTGCTTGAGTCATGTAAAGTTGGAGAAAACCCTTGATCCCACCAGTTCATTTCCACCTCCATTCCTCTGACTTTCCAGCATGCCTCTTCTCTGGTAGTAAACTAATGGTCTAAAATTCATCTGTCTTAGGAGATGGTATTTACTCCTGGCAAAGCTTGCAACGGATTCCTGTTTCACTCCCCCAAGTGCATCCCGGCTAACTAGAACACTGTAAATAATCACAGACAGAGATGGGCATCTTAAGCAGGGCTGCCCAGAGGATTCAGGGGGCCTGGGGCAAAGCAATTTCGGGGGCCCCTTCCATAAAAAAAAGTTGCAATATTATAGACTACTATATTCTTGTGGGGACCCCTGCAGGGCTTGGGGAAAATTGCTCCACTTGCCGTCCCCCCTCCCCCAGGTGGCCCCGATCTTAACTCAAGTGGCATGTTATCCACTGCCATTCAAAGGTAGGTAAAATATTCTTGGCGCGGTGCAGGTTATACAATATTGTCATCATGCATGGATGAATTAGCTTTACAAGAAGAGGCATAGATTAAGATGTCAAATGAAAATGAACTATGGGCAGATTTAGATGGAAATGCAATGGCCAATGACAAAAAACAACCCAAGCTGCTCAGGTAAGCCAGGAACAGTAGGACCTGAGTCACTGATCATCTAACATAATGCAGAAATGTTGTGGTATGTACAGCAAAAATATTCACAAATGGCCTGATTCTTTTCTTCCTTATGCAGGTTAAATCCAGAGCAGCTCCACAAGTTATACAGCATACAGGTTGGTGTGAGAGGAGAATGAGCTCCAAAGTTGTGTTTATACACTCGTGCAATAACCCATTTTTACAAGGGGGTCAAATGCTGCTGTTGGCCAGAGCTCCCTTTACAGTCAAGGGAAGAGGGGCTAGGTCTCTATGCGTTTTCTGTTCTGCATGATTTTCTTGCCCAGCTGTAATATTCTCCTGTGCCATCTGTGGATCTCTGGAAAACAGGGCAGATGAGCACATTTAGGATAGGGAGCGGCTGCCTCCAAAATGGGTCCATTTTCATTAGGGGCCACTAATGAATCCTCACCTGCACACGTAGTGATAAATCTCATCTCTACAGTACTTTTACGGAGCCCTCTAGGGAGACATCAAGTCATTCATGGCCCTTTGTCCTCTGCTGTCTGTACCCTTTCTATATGTCAGAGAAGGATTTCGCACACACCATAAATGGCCTGGATGTGGGAATCTGTACCAGCAGTTCCAGAGATGCCTGTCTTGCTCCTTTCTGTATCCTAGTCCATCTGAGTTAGCCCGAGGGTGAGAAAGCAAATGAATCACTGTCTTACATTAGCATCTCCTATAGTTTTTACTAGCAATGAGTTTGGGAAAAGTTGTGAGTACTGCTGAATCTCCATTTCCAAAATGGAACTCAAATGAAATTTTGGGCTTCTGTGATTTTTATCTAGCTATTCACATTGTCGTGAGCCTCAGCATCTCGGATTTCAGCCCCAAACCAGAATTTCCAAAGTTGCTCAAATTCTCCAATGAAATCTGGCTGGGACTGGTACCAAAAGCACCAGAAATCTCACAAGGAAGCTGCTTCTTTCAGATTTCTAGCCCAATTTTGCAACCTTAGAATGGTTCAGATATTTAACAGGGATACATCTAAATTTTTGGATGCTGATCCAAACTACCTCTGCAACCCTTCTGAGGCTCCCCGATCTGTGTTCCTTACCAATGGCCGACGCACATACAGATCTCCATCGAGAGACGCCTGCATACACAAGCCATACACACATGCAGACACACTCGTGACTATATGCACAGGCCGACACGCTTCTTGATGTCAGCCACCAGATTGACGTTAGTGCCTCTTCAAGCAGTTTTATGAGAACAACTGTTCCACCTATAAAACTCACAGCCAGAAGCGTGAGCTGCGAGGGAAGGATCTTCATTTCATCCATCTGCTAATAGACTCTCCCTCTTCCAGCCCGTCAGCACAAGACACTCAGCTTTCCTCCACCTTGTTCAGGGAGGGCTGTCAGAGGAGCAGCAGTGACTCAGACAATGATGGTTTCGAGGAGCAATTCAAAATTACTGAGGGTTGAAAAAAGCATACAACCAAACTAGCACAAGAGGGAAGGGACTTTTAGCTGCATCCCAAACGAGCGAGTCTCAGGCCCAGTCAGTGAGGCTCAGTCCATCTGTAATTAGAAGTGCATTGGGATGTGAAATAGGGACAGAACACCTTGATCAGCATCGAAAACAATGTATCCACTCTAAACAAGGGACCAAAGGCCAGGCCCAGGCCAGCCTCATTTTGGTCCTGCCTGGTTTGCACATAGAAGTGGTTGTGCTTGGAAAGTGGATGTGCCCCTCCTTGTTAGCCTAATAGCTGAGCACAGCCTGACTGCTGGCTGCCCCACAGACCAGTCGACGCAGGCAGCCCCAGACTCCCAGGCGTACATTATCTTTGTGGTGCCCAGATTCTCAGTCTACATGGGGACCTGTCCAGTGCCCAGCATCATTTAAAGCAGCTATAACTCAGGTTTGGCTGCTCCTGGTCCCAAGAGTCCATTCTGGCAGCCGTGAACAGTGAGAGTTACCTTCGCCATGCCCCATTACCTGGTCTACCCCTACTCTGAGGGCCAGGGTTGGTGTACAGCTGCTCCATCAACTCAATATCACCCCTGGGTTGCCCTTACATAGGAGGAATTCTCTGGCAACTGGAAACGCCAGTTTGTCTTGGGCCACCGTACTCATGCAAAGCAACCCGAGCAGGGGGCCAGGATCTGGCCCACGAAGGGTGAGAGCATGTGCAAAATAGGCTAGTGTCCACTTGGGAAGGTACAATCAGCTGTGCATGCAACAGAGGCCAGAAGTGAACCTTTGGTCCAAACGGCTTTATACCAAAGGGGAGCGGAGGCTGTAAGGGGAATCTTGCCTGGCGGGAGCCCTGGAGAAACTCTGTCTGCAAGGGACACCCTGTGTTATTGGCGGGCGCCCTCTAATCCCGTGCATGGAGAGCAAGGCAGACAAAGTGGCGGCGCTCCACCCTGCAGATCTGTCGAGCTGTCACTTCCGTATTTACTGCCATGGGGAGAGTTTCTTCTTCCCCAGCCCTCCCTCTCTCCTTTCTTGAGATACCTGGAGAAAGGCTAGTTCGGTGGAAACGCCACTTTGAGCCGGGTGGAAAACCCAGGCTGACAGAAAGGCTGGCTGTATGGCTGCAGGGTGGCCACCTTGAAAAGTTTGCCCTTCCAAGCAAACACATCGTGTCAGCACGCGGCATCCTTCCATCGTGACTTAACTCCATTGGGCAACATCCATGGTGGTTTTTAATGAGCAGCCACTGAGGATCTATCCTCATGGCACCCTGCCACTGCAATGGGTTTAAAACACAATTCAAGATGCTCTCAAGTTTCTGGACCTGGGCAGGGCAGAAATTCAGGAATTATGCTAATACAGGCTGGATCTCCACACAAGAACATTATCTGCCTCCTGCCATGATTTCCAGCCCCAGTCGGAGAGCCACCTGTTTATCTCTCTGGACTCTCCTGCTGGCTCCATCACCCTGGTATGTCAGTAACTAACCCAGCATTGCTCTTCTGGCTGCAAAGCTGATCAAAACACGCATTAAGATAAATGCCACCAAATGATCTTGAGAACATTTCTGGAAAGGTTCAGTTAACTGTACAGTCCACAGGTACCTGATAAATTTCAGGCCTTTATAGCCTTGGACTAGGCAGAGGAGTCTAGTTTATTTTATTTATATTTACTCCAAATACCTATGAATGGATATTTCTCTCTTTTCGGTGTTTTGACTCATTTAGCTGCCTGGATTTTGATGGATCAAACCTCTAAGCAGGAAACTGAAGGTTGATTGTTTTTCTTCTGCTGAGCTCTGGAGCCTCCTCATCATTTTTGGTACCAATCACTTAGCATTTTAACTCTGAAATCGCTGGGTATTTTCAGGCCAGAATGGACAAGTCTGGCTGTTTCTCCAAATATTGCTCCATTCCCAGCCATGAGCAGATGGAGCCCCGAGGCTTAGCAAAGTGAGGGTCATCTGGTGGGAAAACGCTGAGCTAATGGGCTGGGACATTCAGCTAGGAAGGACACACCACACACACGCATGGCAAGGCCCTGAGCCAGAGGGAGCAGCAAACAGGCTGTCATCATAATTCACTTCAACTGGTGCCCCTATGGCTGTGACTGGAGCCGGAGAGATGAAGGGAGTTGAAAGACTAGGGGAACAGTAAATGCAGAGGGAGAGGAGAGGAGAGGCGAACAAAGGAGGAAATAAGGATGGGGAAGAAGGGATGCTGGGGACAGGCTGTCTCCCAGGGTGAGAAATGCAGGGCTGAGGCCAGCTTGGGTTTATCACCTCTGTGGAGGGGTAGGAGAGGGCAGGAGGGCTCAGAACCTGTGTCCGAGGTTTACATGTGCACAAGCAGATGGGCACTTGAAACCTGATCTGTCCCTCACTCTGTGCACTTGGAGCCCCCTCCTCCTGAGTGCCAGGGCTGCACGTGCATTGGTGCTCCCCCGGCTCCCCAATGGTACTGTGGCTACTAGCACATCGGCACCATCCCCTTGAATGCCCCAGTGCCAGGGCTGCATGTACAAATGAGGCCACAGGTTTTAAATATATATGTCCCTAAACATGAAAATAAGAAGTTGCACCCTATGATCAGACAGATCTGTGAGGTATTGTGGGGCTCATGGGGGGCTGGAAGCCCAGTTGGCATAAGGGGGAGCAGAGGTTGCTAGAGGCAAAGTGGGTGTTTCCAAAGCAGTGGAGTCAGAACTTTGGGGCCGCTATGGGTTCAGGCTGGCTTAGCTGGTCAGTGGAGGATTCACCCAACCTGGGAGAACTTCTGGGTGGCAAAAAGACATCATGACATAGTATCTCAAATGCACCACCACTCCTGAACTTTAGCACAGAGCTGTGTCCAGCGAAAAGGGGCTTTCTCCACGCCATTGATCCCAGGTCCTGGAACAGCCTGTTGGGATTATAAATGGCTGAGTAGAAATTAGAACAGCCATGAGTTTGGTCTAATTTACGTTGTAGGCCAGCTTGGTCCCTGACCAGCCCCAAGATCAGGGGGAGTAAAGGTGGCACAATTTCATCTTTACCCAGCTCCTTCCAGAGCTCAGGATCGAGGCCTGGGCCTTTTAATAAACACCTTCCAACCTCGTCCTCTCCAGGTGCTTCATGCACACAAATGAGCTACGTCTCCCAGTCCCTGTGATGAGGCAGAAAAATGGCATTAGCCTCATTTTACGGGAGATTAGTGGGGCTGATTTTCAGGGGCACTCAGCAGCCACAGCTCCCCATCATTTTGACAGTCCGTGACCGCACCTCTGAAGATGGCCCATAGCCACCCCACCAGGTGAGCTGCAGAACCCAGCTCACCTGAATCCCAGCCCTGGGCTTCAGCCACCTTACTATCCTAGCCACGACCTCTTCTCTATATGGGACCCACATCAGCGCTTTCACCAGCCCATGGGCCGCAGGCTGTGTCCAGTGAGCCCTCCTGCCTAGTCAATTTCACACATTTGGAATGGGGGCTAGGGCGGGGGGGAAGGGGCAGGGAGCCTGCAGCCTTCAACTCTTTGATCGAGCTGTTTTCTTCCCTGCTCTGAGGGCAGTAATGGAGACAGGTTTTCTGGCTAACCTGAGGAGATCCCTCTCCCTCCTCAGCACACTCTGACTCTGTCAGAAACGATAAGAATTAATTAAATTGGTCCACTTCTCCTCCTGCCTCACCACTGCCTGCAGGATTTATCAGCCTCTTCCACTACGGGCTCTATCTGATTTCAGGGGTGGGGAAATATATATATCTATGTGTATTCCATTACACGTGTCTTAATATTCCAGATATGCACTCCAGGGTGATAGCCTAACAAATTATGATTAAAATGAGCTGCACGGAGAGGGCTGGGGAACGAAGGGGGCAGGGGGGGAACCAGTCCAGCTAGCGGAGTTAATGAGGGCATTTTATTTCAAACTTGACAGTTTCTTTACTTGCAGTTAGGAACCAACTAAACATATTAGAGATGCCGATCCTGCCACCATTTCACCCCGCAGGGGCAGAGGCTTCTCAGAATATCAGCGATTGAACATAGCTCCACAGAACACAGCTCAGTTCCTCCCAAGAACGTTCATCCACATCCTGGCCTCGCCACCCACTCCAAGCCCCATCACCAAGCCAGACCCTCGCAGCCCTACCTGCCATTAACATGAACGCCCCTTATTCAGGGTAACAAGTTTGCAGGGATGAATTTAGCAGATTGCTTCTTTCTAAGGCCAGAAGGGACCACTGTGATGGTCTAGTCTGACCTCCCATAGAACCTGTAGTAGAGAGAGAGATCCTGGAGCACTGGGCCTGATGCAAGATCTCAGGCCTGAGCCAAAGTCAGGCCATGTATTAAAGCAGATGCTCACAAGTTCAATGTCCAGCACATGAACTTAGAGTTGTTGCTAGTGTACTAGGCACTAGATATTTATGTCAATATATTCCAGCTAGGATAGATGCACCCCAATCTAGTATAAGATCAGATGGTTTGATAAAACAGTGAATAGGGATTGATTATGTTCAAGATATCAGGAGGAAGGGGAGGTGACAAATGAGATACGTACAGCGGTGTGGAAGTTGTGTATGTTGGTTATTTGTTTTAGTCTATACATGTTAGGGTACTTCACCTTAATTCTTTGTTTGGCCAAGGGGACAGAGAACAGTCCCACTGCTGACTGCGCCATTCCTTGCCACATTGCACTCGTATTAGCTTACCTGTAACCATGGCTTTAGGACTGTAGCTTGACAGCAATAAACCAGGGCGAGTGCCTTTGTCACTGAGCCGTGCCTGTGGTCTTTGACTAACATTGAAGTCCGCTGAACTAACATGCTGTGCTATCTACTAATAACATGGAAGCTCCAAGGACAGATGCACCGAATAGCCTAAACAGCACTACCGAGGCAACAACATTCCAGCCTCCAGCACTTAACCACACTGGATAGTGCTATCAAGATCTGCTGAACCAGCTGTCTGTGCAGCGCTGGGAAAGCACATGGAAAGAACCCACAAACACACAAGCCAATGGACAATAGAACATAGGCCAGAGAACTGCCCCAAAATCATTCCCAGAGCAGATCTTTTAGAAAAACAACCAATCTGGATTTAAAAATGGCCAGTGATAGAGAATCCACCGTGACTCTTGGTAAATTGTTCCAGATGGAATAAAGCTGTGGGACAGGGGGAAGAGAGGGGCAGGATCCTTGCAGCTCCAGAAGCCTTTCTGAACCACCAATTGCTTCTCTAAGGCCATTCTAGTGAGAGAATGTGCCAGGGCTTGCTTTAAATCCTCTACTATTGACAATGCATTGGCAAGCCCACTGCCCAGGAGAGCACAGAGAGCCCTCTGCTGGGATTCTCATCCTCAGCATTCACAGGAAAGGCCTCGACGCTGGTAAGGGAAGAGGATTTGCTGCCTTTAGGGACTGCAGGGCACTTGGTTCTCTCACCGACTGCAAATCTGGTGTCACTCACATGGACTTAGCCTGGTGCGAGGTGACAGGAGGCAGGATGCTCTAAGAGCACAGAGGGCACCAGACTGGGACTCGGAACCCAACTCTGCTCCAGCCTTCCTGTGTGCCCTTGGTGGGATGCTTCCCAAGGCACCCAGGGACATGAGGCACCTCGCTCCCACCCTGAGCTTGAGGAAGTCTCATCTCTGCCTGCCAGGGGTCAGCCCCCTGACTCCACCAGCCTCTGGCAACACAAGCACTCCCCTCCCAAACTTTGCTAGTTACACCTTAGGACACAGCTCCACTTAACCGCCTCCTGCGGGCTAACACTAGGCAGACTGCAACCCCCACATCCTCCAAGTGGCCCTCTGCGGCATCCAGCCCCTGTTCCACTGGACATACACAGGCCTGCTGTTCCCAAAGGAACGGAACACCCCAGCTTCCCCGTTACACAGTGCTTCCACTGGGTTATAGAGAAAGCAAGGATATGGTTATTTAACAAAGAACAGAGATTCCTAGGCTGGCCAGCAGAACTATTGGAAGTAAAAAGTCACATATCTAATCAAATAATATACATTCGAGAGTCTACACACAGCTCACAAGATGCCCTCTTATCTATTAGGGTCCTGCTGACCCCAGACTCCTTCTCACAGTGTTTTTCCACCAGCATGGCTGAAACCGCTTTTCCATGAGCCCAAGCCTGCCAGCCACTGGCCTCCTCTTGACAAAGAGCAGCTGGGACTTTATCTGCACCCGAGACAGAGTTCCAAACGTTCATTGTCTTTACTCTGAAGCAGAATCACCTTGGCTGCTTTTGTTTTTTCCTGCATCCCCCTGATTCTATCGATTAGCATGTTGCACAGACCGCAAGTGGGCATCCATTGTGAACCACACAATACTCAGCATGCACCTGACCCGCCGGAGTGACATTAGCCTCTCTTTCCCTCGCCTGATAGGGGAATGTGGATCATTTCGGTGACCTGCCTTAACTCACAGACCTAGAGAACATAACTCCTCACATATTTTCCATGCATACAGCTCACAATGATTCTGATGACCAGTGTGACACAGGCTTGTGTTAGAGACTTATCATTACATTCTTTGGCCAACTACAGACCCACCCTACAAAGCCTTATGCACCCCATGCCCTCTGCCAGTTGGCACAAAAGTCCCTGGGTCACGCTTGGGGCAAATCATGTAATGTACACGGGGCTTCAGTTCCCCATCTCTAAACTGGGGATACTACTTCCTGCTACAGCTGGGTAAATAATGGGGTTGTTTTGGTTCACTGGCAATTCAGAAAAATACAGTTCAAAAATTCAATTTAGGTCAACCCCAAAATGACTTTTTAAAAAATGATTGGCAAATCGAAAAGTCATTTCAAGTCGAAGAAGCCATTCCTTTTGACCCCAAATGAGATGTGTTGCTGTGATTGAGCTTCCTCTCTACCTCCCACCCCCATTTAAATTTTTTGTAAGTAAAATTAAAGGTACTTCTGAAATGAAGAATCATTTTGAATCTAAAAGCTGAAACTTCTTCAGAAATATGCCAAAATCAACACAAATATGCAAAATGTCTCTATCGACAGGAATCCACATTTTTCACTTTACAAAGTTTCAGCTGAAAACTTTCACCCCATTCTACTTCCCGTCTCCCTGGGATTGTGAGGACAAGAAGCCACTGTTGATTCTGAGTTGCCCAGATAGTGCTGTGAAGAGGGTCATACAACGTCCCTTTATAGACAAAAGAACCAGTCAGTCCTGTGTTTCAGTTGGCCTGTTCCTGATTATCTGGGGATCCACTTAGCCTTTTGCATCTGTTTCCTTTACTCTCTGTTCCTAGTGTTCATAGAATTTCATAGATTTTAAGGCCAGAAGGACCCTTTAGAGCATCTCATCTGACCTCCTGCATTACACAGGCCATGTTAATTGATTCTCTGGTGTGAGCAATGGTGCCTTGTCCTAGTGCTACATTTCTGATGCTTTTGGACAGCATATTAGGGACGCTTGGTTCTTCAACATTTGTAATGTCCAGAGTTTTCTTTTTAAATGTAGTTATTTTACAGTGCTTAGATGCCTTGCAATAGGTGCCCAGTAACTGGATTAAATAAATAAAGAGGTGAATCCATCAGTACCTTTAGAAAATATACACACACATGCATCCATTCTCATTCAATCATCAGTCCTCATGCTTCAGAGCAAAAGATCATCAGCTGTGGTCAGAAAGAAATATGCCCACTGCCTCCTGAAACAGCATTGAACTATAGATATTTTATGTGAGGGAAGCCAAGGGGTGTATGGCTTTCTTTTCTCAGCACCCAGCATCCTGCAAGGTGGGAGGGGAGGGTGCCTAGCATGGTGTAGAAGTCACTCAGCACATTGCAGGATCAGGACCAGGGACAAGACACCACGCTAGATAGAGCACCAGTCTTTTCTGGTGTGGCAACGCCCAGGTTTCTGTTAGAGATGGGATAGGCCCAAACTCCATGATCCAAACAGACCCAAATTTTGGGGAGGTTTGCATCTAAATCCAGATCTAGATCCAAAGTTCATTGCAGTATCTATAATGAGTCAAAGTAGAATCCTTGAATCCAAGCCCTTCTGGAACTGTTTGGATCTGTACCCAAACTCTGCCTTCTCCAGTGCCTAAAGAGTCCCAGGGTAATGCATACTTCTGATCAATGTATAGCCATATCCAGACACACTCCTGGTACACATCCAGAAAGAAAGCTGTGCATTCACACTTCTCTATAGCCACACACACTACATCAGTCCCTTCGCTTGCTGACACAACCTGATATAGACAAGATGGGGCTCGATGAGAGGACCCTAATGTAAAAATCCTGGACACCAAAGGGGAGTGATGTTACAAACATCTTCTCCTCCCCACCCAGTCTGCCTGTGCTGCTGCAGCAGCGATCTCCTTTCGTAGCCTTGATGCACCAGACCCGAGAAGCAATGGAATGCTGTCCTGGGCACTGGACCCCTGGTGGAGCCAGTAATTCAGGCAGGCTGGTCTGTCTCTTTCAGAGCTACAGCTGTGAAGTCCTCATGCCGCCAGACTGTTGTTACACCCTCCCCGTCCTTTGCCCCGCCAGATGGGTCCCACAGATGCTCTGCCCTCAAATCTCACAGGTGGAAAGATGGCTGATTCCCCTACAGCAGCCACCAGAAAAGAGAGACCCACCACGCTGTGGCATTGCCCATACTGGTCCTATCAGTGCCAGGAGCAGGAGACAAGAAAAGCTCAGCCTGGCACAGAACCTCAAGAGCCTGGAAGGGAGGCGCTATCTGCCCCTCCCCATGATCCCGTCCCTGTCTCTACATGCTACCCCCTCCCCACTCCAAGACAATCTCTCAGATCACTGGCCACCAGAACGCCTGCTGCCCTAGTCATGTTCACGAGCAGGCGGAAGATTATGAAGAGTAATAAGGGAAGACTCCCTCCGAAAATCAATAAGTAATTTTGCTCCTGGAGGCAGGAAGGGACTAGGCTGTGAAGCCCTTGGTTAGCTACAAACAAACAGAGAAACCAAACAGAAAGGAGCTACAGAGCCAGCGCTTCTCAGCTCTCCTCCCCACATGCCCAGAGCGGGTTTTTACATGTGTACTGCAGAATGGCTGGGAATCAACCGTGGCTAGAGAGATCCCTGACCTGCCGAGTTCTAGATCTGAATGCATGTGTGGTCCTGTAAGCGGGGGTGTCTCGCTGCGATGGAGCCTCCTTGTGGCCACATCAGGGGATTAGCTTTTGGCCATTCTGACGCCCCCTCCTTCAATTGCACTCCCCATCTCTCTCTGGACTCGATTGCTCCCTCTTTGTGTCTTGGCCCTCCAGCCAGTTCACCATTGTTTTCCCCTGGCAGGATATCAAAGTCCCACTGGACAATTTCTCTCAGGCAGTCTGCCATTCCAATGCCCAGGCTATGCCACTGCCCCAGTGGCTGGTAAGGGAACCCAGCCCACCTTCTACTCTGGGCTCCAGCCCAGGGATCCCATAATAGCAACCACGGGTCATGCAATCCCAGACCCGATTTCTGTTTCCCAGGGCTTCTTCATCTCTTCCTTCCTCTGTCTCCACAGGAACCTTCTCTGTTCCCTGTGACTACTTCACTCTCTCTTGGGTTCTTGACACAGTCTATATTCCAGGCAGGATCTATGGGATTCCTTCCTCCAGGACTCCTCCTTGTCTCATACCTGCTCTCCTCCTCACTAGGCAATGACTGCAGTGTTCCTCCTGCAGCCTTTTCCTTTCTTTTCCAGCGCAGCAGCCCTGCATACGAGGCCATGGCCACCCCCTACCACAGTTTTAGCTTGAGCAAAACTCTATATCTGCTCACCCAATCCCATAGCCTTAAAAAAGCAAAGTAATGCTGTTGTTTTTTTAAAGTTCCCTCCCTTCTGGGGACTCCCACCAATCCTTTCAGGCTATATTCTTTCACCTTGCGGCGGCTCAGTTCTCCTTATGCTGTCTTTCCATGTAATTCTCCCTGCATTGCCATAGCATTTTCTTGGACTTTGCATGTGTTGTACAAACCCTCCTTGGGCTTATTACTGTTCAGGTCACAGTGACTTGCTAGCACTCTAAATATAGTTACATTACTTCCTCTGTCATTCCAGAAGCTGGGAATGGGCAACAGGGGGTGGATCACATGGTAATTACCTGGTCTGGTCACTCCCTCTGAAGAACCTGGCATTGGCCACTGTCAGAAGACAGGATACTGGGCTGGATGGACCTTTGATCTGACCCAGTATGGCTGTTCTTATAGCTATTAAATACACCATTATACTCAAGTTTAGGACATATTTCACAGAACCTTTTTTCTCTTTGAGCCACAGTTTTGCCATTCCTTAAGTTCTCTCAACCAAACTTTTGAAGTCCTGTTTACTCAGGGGAATCTGTATATCAGCCTCTGCATTTTTTGCCTGGTATTCTGATATGGGAAGCAATCCACACTATTATTCTATCTCTGTAGTTAAAGAACAAATATTCATTGACGAAGCCACTCATGCTTTCTGAAGCTCCCTTTCCAACACCATGATATCTGATAGTCAGATAGGATAGCAGTCATACTTGGGCGTACATCCCTTCTCTAGGTCAGAGCCAGCAGCATGCCCATCAATTCAGCCATCCTGATGGCCACAAAATTGGACAGTCTCGGAGATCTCCTAATTCCAAATTTAGGGATAAAAAAGGCCATTCTCACTTTGCCTGTGTCATCACCTCTAGAGCTATCACTATAGATTTGGCAATGCTGACCTCATTTGCCATGGATAAACTCATAAATCAGTTGTCATGTTTGATGGTCCTGCTTCCCTTTTGTTTCATCATAGATTTCCAAATCCACAATAGGAGAGACAACCGTCCAGCTACAGGACTAAAGACTTCAATTTCTTCCAGACCTTCCTTTTCATCCAAGTCTTTTACCCACCTTTTGACCCTGTTAGCATGTGGGAGTTTGTGCGCCCCGTCACTTCTTGTCTACTTAATTCTCAACAGTCCTCGTCTATTTGTTTAGTGCTCTTATCTCCACTATTTCCATTAACCTTAGCCAAAAGGTAAAACATAATCATTTCATCCTTAAATGTATAGGCATTTCTCCAGTTGCTACCTGCAGCGAACACAACAGAGTGGTCCTACTCGCACCACAGGCAATTTGCAGAGCTTGGACTGAAATGAATGAAAAGGTTAGTGTCTATAATCTAGGACTGGTCTTATTAATGCCCTCTACAGCATCTACCCTGTGTTCTCACCCCAACTGTTCCCTGCAAATTCTTAAAGCAAATTCATCCTATCTGTACATTTCACCTTGATATTATCAAGATGACTCTTCCGAGTTAGTTTTCGAACATAACTTCTAAAAATGTACAGTTTTTGAATGCCCTGTATTGTTTCAGTACAGAGATAGAGGTTCCGTCCTTCCCCAGTCTTTCTTTCTGTGAAGATCATTTCCTTTGTTTTAAGCAAGTGAGAACCTAAATCCCCATGTATCTCCCCATTCTGAAATCCCCTGGAGAGCCTCATTGGATCTCTCCACGGCCATCTTAAGTCTTCTGTGTTTGGCCTGTATAGCACAGTCATCCTCCAATAGAGTTATACCTACACCTGTGCATACACTTTCTGAGAGATCATTAATCATAACATCGGCACCAACTTCATGGGTGCTCCAGGGCTGGAGCACCAATGGAAACAAAAATAGTGGGTGCTCAGGACCCACCAGCCACAGCTGTGTAGCGGCTGTCACCAATCAGCTGTTTGGCGGCTGGGGGAGGTGCTTAGGGGAGGCCGCAGAGCAGCAAATGGCAGGTGGGAGGGGCCTCAGGGGAGGGGATGGAGCAGAGCGGGAAGAGATGGAGTGAGGATGGGGCCTTGGGGGAGGGAGCAGAGTGGGGGCGGGGCCCTGGGGTGGAGTAAGGGTGAAGCAGTCCTGGGGGAAAAAAAACTCAGTGCCCATGAATCGTAATGTTAAACAGGATTTGGATCATAAACACGCCCCTGTGGAGTGCTCTTAGTAAGTTTAGAAATATTTGACAAAGCCACCCCGATCCTGACTTGTTAGGTTCTATCACTTAAGAACATTCCATTTGCAGCTAGTATATACAGCAAGCCTCCTCTCCAGAACATGTCATATGCTTTTTCAATGTCCAAAAAGGCAGCTATCCTAAACTCTCTGTTCCTCCTGGGTTTTTTTTGTTTGTTTTTTTTTGTATTCCTGTTTCTAAATCTTACAATAGGATCAGTTGTGCATCTTCCTTTCCTGTTACCACTTTGTACACAGGTTATAATGTCATTTTTCCCCAGCATGCTATTGATCTCTCGTTGATCAGTCTTTCCATAATATTGCCCACACACAATGTGAGGGCAATAGGTTTATATGCATCAGATCTTGTGCATAATTTGCCAGGTTTTCCTATCTCTATAACCACAGGTTGCTTCCATTCTGCCAGCAGTATTCCTTTCCCCCATATATTATGATATAATTTCAATGAAACTCCAACTTCCTTCTGGTAGGTTCTTAAGCTTTTTTTTACATATGCTAGCTTTACCTGGGGCTCTATTTTTACGTATTCTATAGCTTTTTTGAGCACCTGTATGTGGAAATTTTCATTCAGTACGTCATCGTTATATTCCACCCAGCCATGTAAGAGCTCACAATTTTCTTCAGCAAACATTTTTCTGTGCTCACAAAACTCTTTACTTTGATTTGTGTATCCTTATTAGCTTTTTGGAACTCTTTTGCTAAGATGTCTGCTTTTCCTAAATTAGAACTTTCAACTTTATCATTTACTCTAAGACCAGGTATACATTTGTTTTCACTCCATGTCCCATTCATTCTTTTAATTTGTTTATGTATCTCTAAAACCTTGGAATCTTTGTTCATTTTCCCACAAGACTTTCTCCGACTCTTTCTTTAGCTTTTTAATAATTCTTTATGCCATCGCTTTACCACTTTTACAGTTCATTAAGCCCTTGCTATTCATTGTGCTATTTGCTTATTTGTATGCCTTCTTTCTTCCTTTTTAATTGCTGCTTTTGCTTTACAATTTTCTTTCCGCCAGGGAACTGGATTTCTGAGTTTGTGGCAATTTGATTTCTTACATATAGCTGCTTCAACTCCCTTTATTATATTATTATGAAATTCTGCTAAATTATCACTTACACAATTGGTACTTAGTTACTCAGCACACCTACTCTTAAAAAGACCCCAATTTTCTGTCTAATGCAGCAGATAGGAATTCCTTCAACCTTACCTTGGTCTTGATTTGTAATTACCACAGGGAAGTGATCACTTCCCTTTCCAGATTCTTTATAGATTTCCCAGCTGCATTTACTTGCTATCTTGCTTGTTGCAGTTCCCATATCTAAACATGAAAAGGTTCCATTCACCGAATTAAACCTACTAGGTGCTCCACTATTGAGCAAGACCAGGTTGTGCCTGTCAATGAACTGCTCCAGGCATTTGCCGTTATAATCAGTTTTCCAGTTTCCCTATAATTTGTTATGGCTGTTAAGGTCTCCAGAAACAATATTCAGGCCTTTGAGACCCTTAGCTAACTCTTCCAACTCTAGAGTGCCTAGTAGTTGTTTTTTCACATGGGCTGTACATAGTATAGATTTGTATAAGGCTGCTTTTATTCTGCAGAAGAATCTCAACAGCATTGTACTCAAAACTTACTTCGGCACCTCTACTTCCCTGTAACGAAGACCGTCGTTTATAAATCTACAGACCCTTCCTTCTCCTTTTATTTCTCTGTCATCTCTGATTACATCATATCCTGGAAGTCTAGACATAAGTTTTCTCACTAACCTGGTTTCTTGTTCACATAGCACGTCAGGTTTGCTTTCCAATTCAAAAACAGTTTTCTTTATTTCCTGGCCATGTGTTATTAAATTATGTGCATTCCTGCAAAAAATAACATTAGAATCATGTTATTTAAACAACATTATTACTTTCATTTAAAATTGCGTGAATGAGGTCTATTGAGAGCTTGCCTCTATGCAAACTTTTCTGCTGCTTTTGTTATAATTTTTATTTCTTCAATCTTCTTCTCTGTCTGTAAAGTGCAATTAATCATCTCTATCATAAATGCTGTAAATTTCTCTTTGCCTACAAGTAGTCCATCTTCATCAGTTCCTCTTATATGGTCTTTTCTGCCCTGAACTGGGTGTTGTTGTACCAGGAGCTCTTTTCCCTCAGTGGCATTTTCCTCCCACTCCACATTCTGCTGTGAATGTCTTTTCACAGCTTTTCCACAGAATATTTTATGGATAGTTTTAATTTTCTGTAACTTTCTAGCTCCTTCCACTGCCACACACCCTTTGTATGCTGCACTGTGCTTATCTCCACAGTTCCTGCATTTTAGTTCTATTCCTTCCATACAGTTCTCCTCCACATTTGCACACCTCATTTTCCCCTTCCAGACAGCTGCCATGTGCCTGAACCTTTGACCTTTACAAAAACATCTCCAAGGGGCCAGGGTATATGGTTTAACTCAGAAGAGTTGGTCTCCTATGTTAACCCTATCAGGTAATGTTGTACCTTTAAACGTTACTCGGACGGTTGGTGTTCTCCCCCTCGCCTGCTAATCCATTGCTTAACAAACAGCAGTCGGTCCTCACCTGTACCCCTTTTAATTTAATCCTCAGTCAGGCCTAGTGGAACCCTGTACATGACCTCTCTTGCCTCTGTCATAAATGTAGGCAGCTGGCAAATTACTTTCATTTTCCCTAACATTGCAATTTTAAGAAGTTTCTCTGTTTGTTCCTTATGTGCATGTTCTACTAATACTGCTCCACCTTGTATTCCTTTTGCTCTTAATGTGTCTCCAGTACGCTGCCTAATCCATTCCACTGTTCAAGGGATTAACATCTCCCAGCCTTATATCTTCAGCTAGTGATTGGATAAGTATCAGATATCAATCCTTTTCCTTCTCTTTTTTCCATCCCTGTCTGCTCCCTCTTTTCCAAATACAGATACTTCTATTCTTTTTTCCTGCTTCCTAATCTGCAGCCATTCCTCTTTGCTCACTTCTTCTTCCTCAATTTCTGACATAACTTCCAGCTTCTCCCTCTCAGCCTGAATTTCCTGCTCTGGAAGAGCTTTCTCAAACCAGAGAGGCTTGCAGCATGAGCCAAAGATGGCCAGACTCCAGGTTAGTCTCATTCCCCCTGAAAGTTCATTCCAGAGCCAAATCCCCTTGACCAAGAACGTTTCATTTCCAGCTGTCATGCATTTCATCCTGGATACTGAGATCTGCATTTTCCTGGCTGTCATGGTAGGCCTTGGACAGGGATGCAGCCATGGATGTAGCTGGGTCCAGACCTGCAGATGGCTTTGAGGATCACGACTATAGCTATGGATTGGGAGCCAATGGAGGAATCAGAGCACAGGGAGGATGTGCTCATGGCAACCTGGCCCAATGAGAAGGCAGACTTGCAGCATGCTGTACCCTCTGCATTGCATTCTCATTCATCCCCCATTGCAGTGAGCTACAGACACATAAATTTGGAAGTGATGATGGCCAGATCTTCTTCTAAGTGGAAGGAGCAAAATTTTTTAGCAAGCTGCCAGGTAGAGGAAGGTATTTTTTGCCACTTATTTTACCTGCTCATCCAGGATAGGCATTCTCTTAACAGGAACCATACGTAGTCTTCCCCACACTTGGAAGCATGAGGATGGATGCCTTCAAGGGAAGGGAGCTGGGAGAAGAAAATTATTCCAGTTAGTTTATCAAAATTTCTCTGTTAAAGATGGCTAAAATATTTCCATTGTGATGGGATGCCCACACCATACTAGACTGGAAGGGCGCTGGACTGGGTAAACAATTCCCCTGCTGCCAGCTTTGGTGCCCTGGATGTCAGTATTGAATATATTAGGGGACTAATTAGTGTCACTGGACCTATGTACAAAACATTTTTGTGTGAGTGGATATCTCATGAAAATGAGATAGGTGACCTCCCTGTCAGAGACGATATGGGAGTGGAGGAATTTGGATTGATAGTTGAGAATCAGGTCAATAGTGATTTATCATTTTTACTTATGGTTTTTACCAATTAAACTTTTAATAATTTAGATGTGAACAATTTTAATCCTAGTTTGAAGTATTTAGATACTTTGGATGATCCATATTTTAACGAGAAAGGACATTTTATTACTAATTTAACTACTGTTTTTAATAACACGGATAACTTATCAAACAGCCGCTCATGGAATGATGGAATTTTTTATTTAGAATATCCTGTTGATTGTTTTAATTGTCCCATCTGCCCACAGATTTTCGCTACCTTTGGAAAGTGGGCTAAACAGATAAATGTGGTCCAGAAGAGCAAGGCCATCAGAGTTGTATACAAAAAGTGTGGTAAATATTCTCAGTTCCACAATATACCTTGCCAGGACCCCAAGTGTGTGCACAGAGAAGTGATTACCCCGGAGACGGGCTATGCCTGTTCAATCTGTGGAATGGTTTTCCACTCTAAATCAGGATTGAGCCAACACTTTAGACACAGTTAGGAATGAACAAAGGAAAGAAAGCAAGGTGATTAGGAAGGGTGTTAGGGAGTCTACTCAATCTCATGTAGGGACTGAACAAGAAGTTGAACTTCTCACCCAGTTAGAGATTAATTATGCAGGCAAGAAAAACATAAATAAGTGCATAGAGAGTGAATTAGGGATGAAAACCAACAAACAAATTTCTGATAAAAGATGTGAATTGGCTAAGAAGAGGATTAAGAGTTATTGATTAATCGAGTAATGAAGGACTTGGTGATGATTGCGTATTGGAGATTCCTCCCCCTAGGGAAAATTTTTTGCCATTAAGAGTGCATCCATCTGTGGATAATATGGGTATATTGTGTAGGCAAAGTAGACAAGATAGGAAGGCTGGACAAATCTTAAATAGTCTAGATGAAATTGAAAAGTTATTGCCAGAAGATCATATGGCTTCAGTTGGGTGGACAATGGTAGAGGAATTGTGTAAATCTTTGATAGATGTTGATTTGAGCAGTGACATTGAGGAACAGGAGATGAGGAATGGAAACAGGATAAGGAATAAAGGGAATGGCAATAGGAAGAGGCAGTCTATTTCTATTTGAAGGTATGTCACTAAAAAGGCTCGTTATAAATTCTATCAACAATTATTTGCTAAAGATAAGAAAAGATTAGCATGTATAATTATGGGAGAACCTGATAGAGCTAAATGCAGTATTCCCCTTACTGAGACTGAAAAATATTATGTAGTGTGACAAAGTTCCTCCTCTACCTTGATGGGTCCTGCGCTTATTTGGCAGTTTTTCTCACCTCAGTGATCTTTCCCACAGTCTGGGTCAACTTCTCCTCTGTCTGATCAGGAGTTGGGAGGTTTGGGGGGAACCCGGGCCTGCCCTCTACTCCAGGTTCCAGCTCAGGGCCCTGTGGATTGCAGCTGTCTATAGTGCCTCCTGTAACAGCTACATGACAGCTACAACTCCCTGGGCTACTTCCCCATGGCCTCCTCCAAACACCTTCTTTCTCCTCACCACAGGACCTTCCTCCTGGTGTCTGATAACGCTTGTACTCCATAGTCCTCCAGCAGCACATCCTCTCACTCTCAGCTCCTTGTGCCTCTTGCTCCCAGCTCCTCACATGCACTTCCTCTCCTCTGGTTCCCGCCTCCCTGACTGGAGTGAGCTCCTTTTTAAACCCAGATTCCCTGATTAGCCTGCCTTGATTGGCTACAGGTGTTCTAATCAGCCCATCTCCGTTAATTGGTTCCAGCAGGTTCCTGATTACTCTAATGCAGCCCCTGCTCTGGTCACTCAGGGAACAGAAAACTATTCATCCAGTGACCAGTATATTTGCCCTCTACCAGACTCTTGTACCCCACTGGCCTGGGTCTGTTACAGTAGATATGCTAGATAATAATGGACATGGAAGTACGATAGGTTGGCCCTTGGCCGTTGAGAATGCGGATAATGATTTATTACAGAGTCCCACCTCTATGGAGGAAGTTAGGGAGGCCTTGAAAGATATTCGTAAAGATAGTGCCCCAGGCCCCAGCGCAGTAACTGTTAATGATTTATGGAGGTTTTTAATCTGGACTCTCAAATTCTTACCAAAAAAAAAATTAATATATGTTTTTTAAATATTCAGGTCCCAGGACATTTTTCAAGAAAATAGAAATATTTTAATCCCCAAAGTGCAGAATAAGGAAGAATTAGCTAAACTATCCTCTGGCAGACTGCTGACTATTGGATCTGTTTGGGTTAAACTGTACCAAAAAATTGTAGCTTTAAGATTGATGACTACAGTTAAAAATGCAACAGACCAAAAGGATTTATTTCAGCTCCAGGATGTGAAGAAAATATCTCAATTTTAGATCATTTGATTAGAGGGGAGCGAGCAGAGTGGGGATGAATTAACCATTGTTTTTGTTGATTTGGTTAAGGCCTTTGACTCTATAGGCCACAATATGTCTGGCCTTACGAGGTTTGGGATTGGTGAACATTTTATAGAAATTATTAGGGATTTGTATAGCAATTGAACTACTAGGGTTTGGGTTGGTGATGATAGAACTGAGTCCATATTTATACGGAGTGGGGTTAAACAAGGGAAGCCTTTGTCCCCAATTTTATTTAAGATAGCTATGGATCCCTTATTAGTTAAACTAGAATCTGAGGGCTCTGGGTTTATGTTCAGAGCAATAGTATCACTTCATTGATATTTGCTGATGATGTGGCAATTTTAAGTCGTTTTTAGCAGGGGCTAATTAAAAATCTTGAGATTTTAGGTTGTTTTTTGGGAACACTAATTTATGGGTCAATGTTAAGAAGACTAAGGGGTTTCACATACTACCTAATCTCTAATATGTGATTAACCCAAGGGAGAATTGGAGATTGGGTAGTTACAGCATTGACTACGAACAACCAGGTCAATTTGAAAAGTACTTGGGGGCAAGACTAGACCCCTGGATAGGGGTGGATGGTCTGTCTCAAGGATAAATTGACTAAGTGGTGTGATGGTTTGTGTAGGGCTCCTCTTAAACCTGCCCCAAAATTGATGATTTTACAGACATCTGTTTTGCCTAGGTTATTTTATAATTTGCTTTTAGTCAAGCCTCCTTTTTATGTTTTAAATGAAGTAGATGTTTTAGTTAGGATAGTTGTTAAAAAGATTTTACATCTTCCACAGAGTACTACAGATGAGCTATTTTACGTCAGGGAAAGAGATGGAGGGCCAGCAGTGAGTTTAGCATACAGATACCCAACATCCTGAGCCATAAATGGAGGAGGCATATAGTTTTTAGGGACAATTGAATCAATTTATCCTTTGTATACTCTGGAGAAAATTTAGTGGATAAAATCATGATCTATAGTGCAACTACTCCTATCCCAAAGAAATGGAGAGAAAAGGAATACTCCAGGTGGTGTAGTTTGAAGTGTCAGGGTGTAAGGATCAAGTATTTTAAGAACAAAACTAGCCGCAATTCGTTCTTAAAGAGATTTTATATGGTTAAATCATCCTACTACAGATGAGGTCAAATGTTTATCCAACTAGGGAGACATTGGCAAGAAGGAGCTCACACTATGTATAGATGGTATGGAAAGGTGAGGGAGACAGTCCCACATATATCTGGGCAATGCTATAAAACTAAGGATACATGGATTAGAACACATAATAGGGTAATCTCTGCTGTGGTTGACAAAGTTAGTAAACTTTGGTGGAAAACAATAGTGGAACCTCATTTTAGGAACTGTTCACTGGGAGGATAATTCCAACAGTTTGGAAAGAGACCACAGGAAGAAGGTTGCCTGTTACTCCAAGTTGTAAGAAGACATCAAAAAGATATCCGGGAGTATAAATGTCCACTTCTTTGGTCTCTTAATTGGGGCTCATGGTAAATGGAGTGAAAGTAATGATGATCTTCTAAAACTCCTGGAAACTGAGAGAAGTATGAATTTTACAGAAAATCTATGTAGACTCATTTTATATGCCACCTCTGATATGATGGCTATGTTCAGTGACAAGTAGCGATCCCAGACTTCCATTCCGTGTAGTCTACTATTATGTATATTTCAGTTATTTCTCCATATTTCAATTTCAATGGATTATTGGTTGTTAGTACCTTTGTATCCATTCACTACTCACTCACCTGTCCCTTTTATATGATAGTTTTAATTTATGAATAAATCCTTATTAATTAGGATTAATATCCTATTTTAATTTTTTTTTACTGGATTTAGATGCAGACTGGCTGCATATAGTAACCAGGACAGAGCAGGTAGTCACACCTGTACAAATGGCCAGGCAGGCCAATTAACTTCCCAGGCTCCACCTGGAGGAGGACCCAGGCAGCAGGGGCTGATTAAGTTAGGCCCAGCTGGGCAGGAACAGGAGGAGCCTGTATAAAGCCCAGAAGCTGAGAGCAGAAGGGGGCTGAAGGGAGGTAGTCTGCAGTCACTCCCTGGGAGGAGGGAGGTGCGTTAGGGGCCAGAGACCCATAAATGACTTGTGCCTCCCCGTACTGAGGGGGCACAATCTAAAAGGGAGGACATGTGATTGCCCCATGTGTTTCCTCTGCCCAGTAATCCCCCAACCCTGCATCCAGCCCCGGGACCACCACACTCTCCTCGTCCCACCAGAGTTACCTGGGGGAGTGCTCTGTCCTTCTCCCACTGTGCCTCCCACCGGCATGTTCCACCACTCTCCCTGGCAGGTGGCCCCGGGCAGGGAGCAGGATGGAGCCAGTTCTCATGCAACTGAAGCTGGCCTCTCCAGGCTCCTGCTCTGTGCAGTGTAGAAGCTGCCTGAGAGAGCCTGGCTTGGGAAGCAGCAGCGTTGGGCCACCCTCTTCCCGGGCCTGGCTGCTGAGGACAGGAGTGGAGTGAGCGGGAAATGTGCTGGGGGAGGGAAGGAGGACTATGGCTCAGTCGGTCCCTGTCCCCAGCAGCTGCGCCCACACGGGAAATGGAGAGGATGGACCACCACCACCTCCCCAGCTGGGTTCTCGCAGGCAGCCACCACGCTGCACAGAGCAGCAACCCAGCTGGCATGAGAAGTGGCTGGTCCTGCCCCTTACTCTCCCCACTTGGACCTGGCTGTCAGGGACAGGACTCAAACATGCTGGGGGCAGGCACAGTGGGAGAAGAACAGAGCCTCTTTCCCTCCCACCCAGCAGGCCAAGGAGAAATCTGGGAGGCACTTGAACCCACATGTCCCCCCTATGCATCGTCACTGGGGTAATCCATGGTTACTCCCTGAGAGGAGAGACTTGGGAGGCTGGTGAACCCAGAGAGGGGGGAAGCCAAGAAGGTAGGAAAAGGCTCAAGGGAAAAGCAGGAAGGTATGATGTAGATCAAAGCTTGGCTGCTAATAAGAGGACCCCTGAGCGAGGACCCAGAATGGAGGGTGGGCCCAGGTCCCTCTACCAGCAGCTGACAAAGTGGCATCAATGTGCAGTGAGCAGAAGGACTGTCTGAGCCCATTTGCCAAGAAGGACTTTGATAACCCAGAAAGGGGGAACACATACGGTGACCCAGTCAGAGGGCTGAGTCACAAAGAGGAGGCTGCAATTCGTGGAGCGAGAGGGGCCATAGGGTGAGACAGGATGGATGAAGATCCTGCCTGAGGATGGTGCAATGCCTGACAGGACAGCCAAGGTAGGGCACCACCAGCAGTGAGTGGACCCCATGATATTCATCTAAATATTTTCCAATAGAAAATACATTTTTAACATAAATTTAAAAAGTTCCATTTTCATCAGAAAACAAAAGCCCCAAACATTTCACTTTTTGACAACCAAAAACTGAATTTTGTTTTGTCTTGTACCAAAAAGCAGAACATTTTCAAAGAAAAAATTTAATAGAAAAATTTTCATTTTTGTAGAAATTTTGAAAGAAAATCAGATCCCAACCAACCTTATTCTCCACCTTCTGAGCAGCATCACTTCAACTGTGCCGGGGTCCAGCATGAGCCAGCTGTCCTTGAGGTAGGTGCTAATCTCTTGTCAGAATCGTGACATCCCCGTTACAACATCTCTTGTCTCTGTGGAGAACGAGATACACAACTGGATGCCATCAGCACTTTGGTGGCATCAGAGCCTATGGTATCCCGCCACCTCTTTGAGCAGTGCTGAAGAGCGATTTTTGAAACAGTTGCACATCCTTCCCTGCCTGAATCTTTCTGACTGGATCTGACTGCCTCCAGATATACTCATACAAACAAAAATAACACATGGGATAGAACATGTATGGATTACAGATTTGGCTTTGGACCATCTTGTACTGTGATCCCATCTGAGTGGGCTCATCTCACCATTCAGCCTGCTGAGTGCTCACACAGGACTCCTCCAAAGAGCACTAGGCCCCGGAGGAAGTTATGTTTGTGGACTTGGACCCATCCTTGGCTAGTTAACACCGCAAATGGCCAGGCACATTCATGTAGCTAGTGAAGCAGGAAAGGATAATTGACTCCCCCCTCTCCAGGACTCAATGGCAGAGGTAGGCAACCTATGGCACATGTGCTGAAGGCGGCACGAGAGCTGATTTTCAGTGGCACTCATGGTCCTTGCCACCGGTCTGGGGGGCTCTGCATTTTAATTTAATTTTAAATGAAGCTTCTTAAACATTTTAAAAATCTTATTTACTTTACAGACAGCAATAGTTTAGTTATATATTATAGATTTATAGAAAGAGACCTTCTAAAAACATGTATTTCTGGCATGCGAAGCCTTAAATTAGAGTGAAAAAATGAAGACTCGGCACACCACTTCTGAAAGGTTGCCAACCCCTGCTCTATGGTATCTCTTGCTGCCTAGCTCACTCCTGATCAACTATCGCCTCCCCTTAAGTCCCTTATCACATCCTGCGGTGAGTCCCTTGAAAGGAATCAGTGCTTCTTCCAGTACAAGAAAGGAACTATTGGTTCCTCTCTATGCATAATCCAACTGCGGAACTCACCGCTTGAGTCAAGAACACAGCAAGCTTCAAAGAGGAATTGGACATTTACATAGAGAACAAGACTACAAGAGAACAAGGGTTAATGCTAATACAAGTTTTGGAAGGGAAATAAGCCTCATGTTTCAGGGCATTAGCCAATCTCTAATTATTAGAGGTTATGAGACATAAGGCAGATGATCTCACAACTGTGAGGTTTCTTGCACCTTTCTCTGAAGCATCTGGTGCTGGCCATTGTCAGAGATAGTGTACTGCACTAGACGGACCTCAGATCTGATCCAGTAAGACTATTCCTATGTGCAAGATGATTATGATATTTACGAGTATTCCAGCCTTTGTCTTTTTAGTGGATGACCCACACCAGCACAGTGTCTTTGTCCCCATCTAGCGACTGGTCCAATTAAAATAAGTCTATTGCCATATCTATATCATGGGCACTTTAGTGGCCTAGCTACAGCACCATAGCATAGAGACAAACTACAGCAACATCTCCACAGGAACTCTGTGATGTTGCACCCCATAATGCTTTATGGAAGTATGCCTATGAATGTAAATAGGACATAACTGGAATATGTTTTATGCTATATATGCCATGTAACATATCTCTGCAAAGATTATGATCTACTGAATATATTCATCCTATCTGTATGCATATATCATTTCTGTATTCAAAGTTATGAATATTGGCTGTGTACTTGTTCGATTTTAAGTAGCCTCAGTGAAGCATTTGGTCAGCTTCTTGAGAAAAGACTATTCTCAGTAAGTGCCCAATCAAGAAACGCTTAAGATGACAACAGACTTTGATAGATGCCAATCCACATCTGAGCTTTCCTGGGAACATTCCTGTAGAGAACTAAGTCATGCATGGACATGTGACTTACCCAGGTGACTCCAAAACTCCATCCTGTAGCTGGGATTTTACACAGGGGGAGGGAGGGGTTTCCACCCACAAGAGAGAAACTATATAAAGCCCTTGGAGACCCTGCCATTTTGTCTTCAGCTGGCTCAAGAGAGAGCCTCTCCACCCCCGAAGGATACCTGAAAGAAACTGGAACAAAGAACAGTAACCACAGGGGTGTGCGTGATTGCTGGACCCAGACTAGAAGGAGGCTTGTCTGTCAAACAAGCTTATTGGAACATCTCTGAGGGTGAGATTTCATCTGTAATCACTTTCTTAGTGTATTAGGCTTAGACTTGCATGTTTTATTTTATTTTGCTTGGTAATTCACTTTGTTCTGTCTGTTACTAATTGGAATCACTTAAATCCTACTTTCTGTATTTAATAAAATCACTTTTTACTTATTAATTAACCCAGAGTATGTATTAATACCTGAGGGGGCAAACAGCTGTGCATATCTCTCTATCAGTGTTATAGAGGGCCAACAATTTGAGTTTATCCTGCATAAGCTTTATATAGGGTAAAACGGATTTATTTGGGTTTTGGACCCCATTGGAGTTGGGTACCTGAGTGTTAGAGACAGGAACACTTCTTAAGCTGTTTTCAGTTAAGTCTGCAGCTTTTGGGAGACATGGTTCAGACCTGGGTCTGTGTTTGTAGCAGGCTAGCATGTCTGGCACAACCATGCAGGGCACTGGATTCTCAAGCTGGCAGGGAAAAGAGGGTCAAAAGTAGTCTAGGTACATCAGGTGGCAATTCCCAAGGGGGTTTCTGTGATCCAACCCATCACAAACTCCACCTCCCCAACTGATGGGAGCTAGGTTGGGAGAAGCATTCTTCCGTTGACCTAACTGTGTTTACACCTAGAGATGAAGCCAGCATAGCTACGGTGCTCAGAGTTGTGAACCTTGAGCACTGCAGCTATGTCAACTTAAAATGTAAGTGTAGACCAGGCCTATTACTGCTATCAGGTAGGGGACTTCTTTTATTCAAGCAGTAGAGGCTCATGGTTTAGTGTGGAAAGTTCAAACCCTGCTGATGACCCAAGTAAGTTGGGTCATTATAGAAGGTCATCACATGCATCTCATACATAGCCAGATGTGGAGTGGGAGCAGACTGGCTAGGACACATGCCAAGAATCCATGTAGCCATGGGGCTGAACAAGGGCTGGATTCTCTGGCCAGCTTTGTTTACACTGCGCTGCTCCAGAGGTGCAAGGAGGACAGAGACTGCACCAACAAATGGCTAGCACAAATCCCCCTTGTGCAGGGAAATTCTCCACTGGTGTGGGGCTCACTGAAGTGGGGGGAGATAGCTTCTGTACCAGCTGTCCCACACCATCCTTGGTGTAGGGGGCAGGTCTGAAGCAGGAGAGGGTGTGCAAATGTAACCCACACACCTTTTGGATGTGGTGTTCTGTCCCAGTAAGTAGCACCAAGGCTATTAAAGAGAGAGATAAAATGAGTTTGCTCTACAGTCTTAGCTAACAGCCAGTTGACTTTTAGCTCATGCTGTAGAGGCTCATGCACTAAACTCCTGAGGTCCCAGGTTTGATCCCGCCCGCTGACGACCAGGGTCTGTTGGCGTTACACAAGCAGGCAAGAGTATGGCAGAACAGAGCTCCACTGAGCCAGTTCTCCACAGCAGAAGGTACCATACAGCTTTCACACCAATGGGGTAAGTCAGAATAACTCCTCAGCTGGTTTCATGCTGGGGTGGTACAGGCCCCTGTCAGCTCCCCGATGGCCCATCTCTTCCCTTGGCACCTTGCGGATTCCAGGCACAGGACAGAATTAGGCCCAAAATGGGCTGGGAGGTGCTGTGCACGCCAGTGAAGCCCAGAGGTGATGGGGGAAGACAATGTATTACACACACAGCCCTTGGCTTAGCTTCGTAGCATCTCCTGAGAGCTGCTTCTCCACAGAGGCAGTACTGCAGCAAGTGGGACTGTCTGTCACTCAGAGCTCCAATAAACCCCACCCCTCCAGGCACAGCTCCCTTGGGGACACTGCTGGACTGCCCTCAGCAAGTGGGTCCCCACCTGCACAGCTGTCACAACTGGGATCTCCCTTGTTACGGGACGGGGTTTCCTAATCTTCTTAATGGATTTTGCCCTTCCCTGTCCTGCCTCCTTTGCTACCCCAGTGCCTGCAGCACAACTCCAGCCACTCTGCCACCTGGAGGGCTGTGCCGTTGGTCTGCAACAGAGCCCGGCCACTTAGCCACACGAAACCACTGACAAATGGAAGCATGCTGCCCCATTCAGAGCAGCTATCGAGACCTCCCACCTTCCCATGCCTCTCCTACTGCTTCCCAGAACCCACACACAGCAGCCGCCCCTGCAGGGCCCTGTCCTTCCCTTGTTGGCAGAGGGACCTGCTGTGAATCACTCTGAATTTACAGCCGACTGTGGGAAAAGGAATTATATATCTCTCTCAGGAGACAAGCTGGCGTGCAGTGAACATCTATCAAGAGCAAATTCTGGGTTATTTACCGAGCCAGAATCTTGCCAAGAGAAACACCCCCTGCACCAGGAAGCCGGCGAATAGATTCCACCATGGGGACCTATTCTGCAAATGACAAATTTCTGCCTTGCTCATCAGAACAAATAGAAGGAACAGGGCTGTTTATTTCTCGTCAAAGCCCTCTCTGACTGCAGGGCATGGGAGGCCTGCACCTCCATGCTGTCATCCTCTCCTCCCTGTCTTGACTCCTCCACCCCAGAAAAGCAGCATCAGCCCCTCTGAGCCAAGACTCCATTAGTTAAGTCCCGCAGTAGCTTTGATTGACTCTTTTATGAGTCCTGTTGTGTTATTCACCCTTTGAAAACATTTTGCCTTGTAACCCTGTGATGGAGTTTGGGAACCGTTTCTTTCCTCTCATGCAGGCAGCACACAAGAACTTACCAGCGTCCCCTGCTCGGGGGGTTGGAGCTCACTGATCAAACCGGGATCCGACTTTGCTGGGAAATCATCACCACTTTGTCTCCAGCGATGCTGTGCCCCTGAAGTGTCATGGCTAGGCATGATTCAGGGGGAAGGGAGTTTATTTTGCTTTGAAGCAGCAAAAAACACATTTTGCTCCAAACATTAGGGCCCTGTGAGTGGAAACCCTACAGCAATTATCTCCGATGTTTCTCTTGTGTGTTGAAACAAAGCCACACGGTGGAGACAACAGACACTGGAATTATCCACCCTTGGGGAACCAGAACTCGAACCCTTCATTATCGCAGCAGGGTCCACAAGTCCCAATCATGGACCAGGGGCTCATTGTGCTAGGTTACAATCATGCCTGCAGACCCCTACTGAGATCAGGCCCCATGTGTAGGCGCTGCCCAAACACACGGTGGGAGACAGTCCTTTCCCTGAACCGTTTATAGTCTAAAGAGACTAGACAGACGGGAGGGGAAATGAAAGCACAGAGGGGAGGTGTCTTGTCCACAGTCACATAAAAGGTCCTTGGCAGCGGCAGGAACAGAACTCAGGTATCTGGAGTCTCAACACAGCCACTAGGTCACACTGCCCCCATGATGCTTCAGTTCCAGAAATCTCAGGCCTCTGTCACTAAAGGAGATCTCCCATGGCTGTTAACAGTAGTCAGCCTCCTATCCTCTCTGTGGGGCAACCACTAGAGGGCAACCTCACTCATTCATGCCTGCAAAGCAGTCAGCTACAGTGCGGTGAAGGCTTAAAGAGGGAGTGGAGGAGAGACACAAATGGAGAAACAATCCTGCTGCGGCAGGGAGCACGCACACACGCACATACACACACACACACACACTGGTCTTGACAGAATGCAGGCCAGGCAGACAACGCTCAGAGTGGGTAATGTCAGGCAGCAGCCAGAGCAAAAGGAGAGGGAGGTTTTGGAATGAGATAGGGCAAAGCAGCGGCAGCAGATAAGCTGACCTGCTCCTGAGCAGTGTCCCATGGTGCCACAAAGCCCTGCTGCTTTTTGTGACCTGACCACCATACCTGGATTCTCAAATGAGGGAAGATAATGGAGATATTCCATAAATCACAGAATCAAATAGCAGCAAAGACAGGTTCATTTATTGACCTTTTTCAGCTTTGGCCTGCAACTCCAGACTTGGCCTGCAACGGTGGAGTGAGAGGGGCTGGGTTTCTGGGCCATCTTGTTGGAGGCACATGTTGCACCATGTACATGGATTTATATTTTGGCGCATGCCCTTAACAGGAGCCAACAGATACGTTTGTCTGGACTGCAAATCATGAACACAATCCCAGTAGATGACTGAAGCAGGCAGGGAGCTCCTTAGCCAGGAAGGTAACAGGCTCTTGTAATAATTGGGCCTACAAATTTACCCTAATTGTGAGCTCCACTATAAAAAGTGAGGGTCAGTTCATGTCGCAATGTGCCATAACAACAGATGGGCATGGGGAAAGGTACGAAAGGGAGACAGAATTAGTCCAAGGGCGAGGACTTACTGATGACCAGAGCGCTGTGTTACAATCACACCTGGTAAACAAGAAGAACTAAAGACTGAAAATTAATAAACAAAAATTGGTGTGTCAGATATTAGGCTTAATTGGTGGACAAAATAATGAGGGGATGGGCTATTCCATCTATCGCTTCCTTTGTGGGTCCTTAAAGAAAAAGACTTGGTGTGGGGGAGAAATTGGCTATTGGAGCAAGCTTCGCTATCATGGCTGTCACTCCCACCATCTCCTGGAACCCTAGGCCTTTGTCATCTTAAAATATCCTAACCAGACCAGGCCAGAGAGTGGGACCAGATGGTGCCTACACCTCTACTGGCTCTGACTGAATCCCAACCACCCCTGGGGTGAGAGACTTTGTCTCCCCCTTCCTTACCTGATTCTTCTCTTTCTTGTCTCTCTCCTTTTTCCTTTTGTCTAATAAAAGTCTGGCTTAGCTGGCCCAAACAGTATATTTTACAACACTGTTAGCCTATGACCAGAAAGAAGCAGCTAAAAGCAGTGCCTTGAACACCTCGATGCTGGTGCGGATTTGCCGGGCTTGGGGTGACAGATCAGACCATGTGCTGTGCCTGTATTTGTCCAGCCATGAAGTTGCAAGTAAGCATCAGCACTAGAGTCAGAAGGTGCATTTTCTCTCTTTGCTGTTCTTTTCTCTCCTCCTTTCGTGTGTCTAGTTTTGTCTTCTAGGAAATAGGATTCGACTTTAACAGCAGCAGCAACACCGACGGGTCCAGCCCAGCTCAACTGACTTCCTCTCTTTTCTCTAAAAGGACAGTTATGATGAGCTTTGATACCATCTAAGAGCCTGACAGACAGGAGGGTTTTACTTGCTAAAAGCTCTCTCCAGCTAAAAGAAAAAGGAAAGAGACATGCTGTTAAAACGAAAGCCTCACTCAATACTTGGCATTTCAAACATTTTCACTGGTTTTCCTTCTTTTCTGTATCTTTAATAAAAGGATTTTTAGTGATGTGCTGGCCACGGTGCTAAGCAGGCAGAGGTCTCTGGATACCAACCCCTGAACCTTACACTAGCACAGCCCAATGTTGGACAGTGACTGGGTTATGTTAAAAACTTTGGCCCATATATTCCATCTAAATTGTTGTGAAGGTCAAGACTATAACAGGGTTCAAAAAAGAACTAGATAAATTCATGGAAGATAGGCCCATCAATGGTTGTTATCCAGGATGGGCAGGGATGGTGTCCCTAGCCTCTGTTTGCCAGAAGCTGGGAATGGGCAACAGGGCATGGATCACTTGATAATTACCTGTTCCGTTCATTCCCTCTGGGGTGTTGGCCACTGTCAGAAGACAGGATACTGGGCTAGATGGACCTTTGGTCTGACCCAGTATGACTGTTCTTGTGTAATTTAAAACAGCAGAGCCCCCTTCGAGAAAAGTAGCCAGGTCTGCACATGGTTTGGGTTTGCTATGTCTCTGTTCTCCCTTTCCATCCACGTTGGCGCTCTGCCTTCCTCTCTACGGCTCATTCACGCACTAGGAATCAGAACAACACTAACCTCCCAGTTTGCACTGGATTAGCTGCAGCTTCTAAAGATAAATAGGTGAAACATGGAAGCCTCACACATCCATAATGTGCTAAGGAGCCTTTGATTACACTACCGCCAGCCAGGCTCTCGTTGGGCTGAATGTCGGCTACCCCTGATTTAGATTGATCGATGACCCTGTGCTCAATGAATCTATTGCTAGATCTTTAGAGGCAGCCCCATTCCTGCTGACAGACTCTGTCTAGTTACCGCTTACAAGTGGAATTACAGAGAGTTAGGCATTCCCTCAATCAAACCCCGGAGGTCAGGCCAGGTGCATTAGCTCTCTGATTAACCATGGGAGTGTGCCGGGGACATTTCTGGCCTGGTGAGAGACAAAGAGCTTTGCAAAATGTTTCTTGGCTAAACATTTTACAGCGTCACCATGTCAGGGAGCAATGTTAAAAGGTGGAGAGGCAATAGCATAAATCAGGAGCGCCCTGTCTACGGGAAGCTCATTAAAGCAAGGCAATTAGCTTGGAAGAGGCTTCACAGAGTAAGTTCACAAAGTTCTGGCCCAGCATCCCAAAGGCTCAGTATAAAATCTGAAGTGGTTCCTTTGGATATGGGGACTTTACTTGGTTGTTCCAGGGTCCTGGTCAGGAATGTCGCCAAGTTATTAAGAGTAAATCACCGGGGCTGGAGGTAGGAGGTTGATAGTGTTGTTCTACAGATCATGTCGTGGAGAAGAGAGATTCTTAAAGGAGCCTGTTTCTCCTCCCAGCACCGTAGGATCCTCAGTTTGAGAGCCAAACACTGAAGCACATGATTAACTTTAAATACATGTGTAAGCCCCATGGGTCTGACATTGCACTGGGTTATGTATTCATGTGCAGGATACATCACTGCAACTCACACAGGTGCTTAAGTGCTTACATGAATAGGGACAGACTTAAGTACATGTTTAAAGTTAAGCCAGTGTATCAGTGCTTTGCTGAAACCCTACATTCTGGACTCTTTAATTGCCCTGTGGCATGGCTCCACGATTTTGGCCTGTGTGGCAACATGGCATCTTATCCTTGGATAATGCGAGTGCCTACAGCTAGTGCTGTGCCTTGTTAGCTTACGAACTGCACGTCCATTTAAATTAGACCCTTTATCACACAGAGGAAAGTGACTAGGTCAGCCCCAATTATAAAACACTAGTATTGGCACATACTCAGCAGGCCCTGAGTCTAACCCTCATAATGCTCTTTGTGCAATTACACCTCTGCAAATAAATTAACAATTCAACATCAGTCATGTTTCTTATCCTCCCAGTTAAATTGCCTTCACCCAGGCGAGTTGAACACAATTATGTTTGCAATTTCACACACAGCACACGCAGCATTCAGGGAAAGCCTTTGGTTCTGTAACTTTCTAGATTGACTGTGCCAGGGGAAACTTGCTAATCTGCACTAACAACTGGGCATCCCACTAGGAAATTGGGGATTTAAGCAAATTAGGGAGTGAGTGAGTGAAAAAACACAATCAAGTCACACCTTCGCCGTTAACTACTGGAGGATTGGCAGCGCTTCCTTGGGAGCATGTTCGCCCATCACTGCAGGGGTCTTGCCTTGCACTTCGCAGAGGCAGTCTGGCAGCATCTGTGTTTCAATAGCACATCCTTACAGTGTATGTTGCTCCGGTTTATTTTCCAGGCACTGCACCTTTAAATATATAAGGTCACAGCCTCTCTGTCTGCAGTGGCTGTGGGGCTTTTATAGCCTGGAGGATCAGTGAGATGCCCTCCTAGAGACTTTATATTAGTTCTTTCTTTGTTACTTTTCTTAATGTGCAACAAAATTCCAGTTGACTGAAAGGGCGTGGTTTCCTCTTTGTATGTGGGAAATGGAACAATCTTCTGTTCATTTGCTGTGACAGGATTCATTATTTATTCTAATGCTCCTTAATATATCAGGGACTGCTCTGCAGTCTAGCTTGTAAAACTAACAGCATCTTAGTATTCTGTGGCAGCTAGCAACAGCCTTTACTATTGCACAGCCCAGGCTTTGTGTGCAGGATGTGGATTAGGCTAGCCCTGCTGTGACTACACAAATCACACAAATAATTTTTTCCACTAAAGGTGAAATCACGAGATTAGCTCCTCACATGTTTCTCTCTTCAGTGTGAATCAAGGAAGTGCTGCTATGGAACGGACATGCTTTGCTGATATTTCTTAACACAGACACCGGGTTAAAATCCAAAACCACCTGTGGCCTATGTACCGGCCTCTCAGCCCCACGCCAGCTGCAAGGACTCCTGCTTGTCACATGAAGTCTGGGGCTCGAATATTCTTTATTCAGTCTGAACAGTCCACAAGAGTAAGAACTGCCTAAGCCAATGCAATGAGCTGACTAGGGTGTTTGTGTACCACTGCCCTCTGTTGGAAGGAATTGGAACTGCTTGTGTCATAGGCCCTGTACAGCAAACCATTAAAGGAGATTCTTCTTTAGATTCATTAGCAGGTGCTTGTGCTTTGGGAATATTAGAATCAGAGTTAATTCTCTAGCTTGATTCCTCACAGTGCTTCTGTCTGCCAGCTCTCACGGCATGGGCGACCAGGTCCTCTTTGCCTGTAAGTCCCCACCCTGCACATCAAACTAGCTGTGTTCTAGGTACCACCTCACTCCTTCCTAGTCCCTCCCCTATCCATTAGGTATTGAGATTCTGAGAGGTGCTCCCAGCTCCTAAAGCTTTGAGAACAAACGTCAGGTGCGGGGCTTGCTGGGGCTAGGGAATCAGCATGCTTAGTGACTCTCCATTGTATGAAGGGACACTGAAGAATAACTCTGGGGTAGAACCATCCCTGAGGGCTTATTCAGATATTGAGGAGCCTAGCCCTAGCATGGTATTAAAACAGCACTATGGCATGGTGCCCAGGCAGGGCATTTTCTTCCCACTCCACTACCCTCGTGGCTATTGGAGTAGCTGCCTTCACACCTGGAAGTGGCAGAGGCCAGAGCTGGGCCAAGTTTCTGGCAACTGGAGATTTTCGGGGTCCCACTGTCAGCCCCAGCTCCCAGAACCCCCCTTGCTAACCTCCCATGAACTTCTCCCCTCAGCTCCAGCTCTGCCTCACAGCTCCCTTCTCAAGAGTAGCAGTCTCGCCTTTGCCAGCCAACTCTTCCTTCATTGGGAAAGGGGGGCACGGAAAGCCACTGGCTTAGCTCTGAAGAGGCTGGAAGAGACACACTGTGGACTCTGGGAGAGCAGAGGCCATGTCTGATACCCCCGAAATAAAACCGAAGAGGAAATAAAGGTGTAAAAGATGCCAAGAGACTTCAGGCAAAAGGGCGCTGTAGAGGAGAGACAGTGCAAGGTGTGCCGGGCAGGGAGACAGCACTCAATGAGGCACTGCCGCGCTGGGACTGTTCTCCACGAGTGCTTCCTTCCAGCACCAAACATACAGCAAGCAAAGGGTCACCGGTGTCTGGAACCAGGAAATACTGGTCCACTGGGAAGGGCCTAC
Organism: Gopherus flavomarginatus; assembly: GCF_025201925.1. Lineage (NCBI taxonomy): Eukaryota > Metazoa > Chordata > Testudines > Testudinidae > Gopherus > Gopherus flavomarginatus. The sequence goes on along the minus strand of NC_066625.1, from coordinate 55,108,521 downwards.
CTGACTCCACATGTTCTGCAAGCCCATGGAGTGCAGCCAATCCCACTCCTCACTGGGGAGTCACTGCTCCCCATTAGTCAGTGGCTCCAACAAGCAAAGACGCTTTCAGGGTTGACTGGCTGACTGCAGACAGTCAAAAAGCAGCCAGTTCACAAACCTCCAGGAAAGTGAGAGAAAAGAAAGGGCAGCTCTCCATATACCTGGACTATCTCCGCAGTGGGGGCCTGTCACACGCTCCTTGCCCACCTCGAGATGGCTCTGCTGACAGTTATAAAAGGAAACTGAATGAGCAGGGCCTGGCCCAGGACCTAAGTGGTGCCTTCCCGGCTTGGCAAGGGCTGAGTAGACCTCGTGGACAGAGCTAAGCAGAGAGCCTTGTAGGATGGAGTACACAGTGGGGCACCTCCACGAGTGTGCAGAGTGCCTCATGGAGCTGAGTTCACTGCACAGAGTGCTGCATGCTCAGGGGGTGCCAGGAGCAAGGCCTGCAGCTGCACCTTCTCAGTCTCCTGAGATCCTAATGAGCCCATGAAGCTGCCTGGCAGATCGTCCTGGCTGACTGGCTGAGGAACCAGAAAGCTTGTTCTTAGCCCAGCAGCAGCAGCAGCTCACTGGATGCTCATTGCACACACCCAAGGATCCTCTGCCTCCCTGGGCTCACCTCACTCCAAGCCCTGCTCCTGCTCTGCTCCTCCACTGCTCCCTGCCCTGCAACCAGCCTTGTTCTAGTCCTGTCCCAGCCTGGCTCCAGCCTGGGAACCAGCCCTGCTCCTGTCTTCCTTGACTCCAGGTAATCCAGTTCTGATCCTTGGCCCTGATTCCTGGTTCTAACTCTGTCTCCATCCTGGGCTCTGGAACTTGGATGCTGACTTTGGTTACAACCTTTGGCTTTGAACCTTGGCTCTGATTCTGTTTTGTCCCTGGGCTCTGGCATTTGGACTCCGACCACTAGGCCTGACTCCTGCTCTGACCACTAGGCATGACTGCCTATGACCCAGTCCCCTGACAGTGGAGGACCTATAAAAGCTGAGCCTAGAAAGAGCTCCTTTAAGGTGGTTGTTCTGTGAGGGGCAAAGCCCTGGAGACTGGAGGTATCAGTGCATGTTACACGCAAGCTCTTTACAGGTTATCAAGGCCAATTTAACAGCAGCATGTCAGCATCCTTAAAGTGCAACAACGGAGGTTCTGAATGGCCTTTGCAGCTGTTTCTTTTCAGCACCAGAGACAGCAGCCATGATGCAGAGCCTGCAGCATGCCAGGTTCAAGTGGGGGACCCCAAACAGCAGAGAGGCAGGAGAACAGTGGGGGTGGGGAGTTGTCCCTTATTGACCCAAGATGTTGCAGTAAAGGCCTAGCACCCCCTATGAAGTCCAGGGCCAAGCCTGCAGAATCCCACAGTGCTTTTCCATATAAACACCAGCCTACACTTTATGTTCCCATCACCACTAAATTGGAATGAGGCCGCTTGTGTTTTCCTCTCTAATAGCTTTAGAGCTTTGGTCTGTCAGCAATAAAGGCAAAATTTCACTCCCCAGTTTTATTTTTTGTTGGCTTGTTAACAAATACCCTTCCAGCTGGTGCAGACAGCTGACTTGAGGAAAGGCTGCATTTGAGTGACAGCCTGCCACTCACTCCTAAAAGAGAGGCGACAGGGTGGGTCTGGTGGTGTGGGGGATTGGTAGAAAATGTTGGAGCAGCAGATAATTGAATGTCAAGGTTGACACAGCTAGTATTTATTTTAGTACCTGGGCATCTATAACACTCTGGTGTCGATCTTTATGATCTATAAAGTCTAGAGAAAGTAATGGGAAAGAGAAGTAAATAGTTACGTATTCTTTTTATTGAGACATTCAAGAGACTGCTGAAAAAAGCAGGAGATGCCAGAGAAAACTGAGAGAGAAGTAGCTGGGGGTGTTCTGCCAGTAATGGGGGGAAGGAATCACAGATCGGGGATGCTGTGACAGGCAGAGGCTCAGAGACTGGTAGAATCAGAGGGACAGGCCATGTTATGCAAGGGATTATACAGTTTGCACAGGAAAGAACCCCATTGACTGATGTATTAATGAGACTGGTAAGACCCATGTAGGAGGGTGTTTTCAGGGGGCATCGTTCCACAGGTTGAGGATCTCAACAGACAGCACCCTACAGAGCAGTGATGCTGCAAGAGTATAGAGAAGCCAGATTAGCAGCACTCAGCACAATGCAAGAAGCAGTGGCCCAAGTAGAGAATGGATCAGTTTATCACTTGCTTTATTTAATTCATGTATTTGTTCTGATGTAGAAAAAAATCCTGTCTCTAAAATCCTTCGCATCTGGCCTCTGTGTGGCCCAGGATTTTCTCTAGCTCTAATACACAGTGTAGCTGGCATATATATATATATGTAGGATAGAGCCTCACCCCCTACACACACTTCCCTTGCATAAACAGCTAGAGATTCCTCTCCTATAGGGGACCTCTGACCTGTGGAGAATCATTGGTGCTCCACCGGTTCCACATCACTGGCCAGCTCCTTCCCACATAGCCATCACACAGTGGTCCAAATATACAGAAAACATTCCTGGTGCACTATCTGCAAACATGAAATATACATACATACTGTGCACATAGAGCTAATTAATCAGCTTCATGCAGGGCTGGTGTGCAGCAGAGCAGTGTACCAGCACCTCTCTCAAGCTGCTAACTTGTTCTCCAGAACCTCCGCTTTCAAGTCTGCAGCTGTTATGGCTGCAAAGAAAAATTCAGAAACGGTGAATGGTGCAACCAAAGCAGAGAGCTGGGAACAACAGCTCAGAGGTGTGAACTGCCCTATTCAGCTCAGGGGGTTGTGAACTCAGAAGTCCAGCAATGATCATTTCAATGCCCATACTGTTACCTATTTCATTCTCCATGTCAGAAAGGAGTGCGAAGGTCGCAGCTCTGCACAGTTTACTCATTTTGCCTTGGGGAGATAGCCCCCCTATCATCACTCAGGAGGAGCTAAACCAAAGAGCTTTGCAGCACACTTGGCCATACTCAAGCCCCATCGCAAGGGCTCCAAGCTGAAGGAACCCAGTGAAGCTAAGAGAGCTGCATAATCTTATCTCAAACATCTCCACAATCTACAGTGACCCAGCATGTAATTGTGGGGGGTGGAGCTTATTTAGTGGGTGGAGCCTCACACCACCCCATCACTTCTTAGACCCCTGGCCTTGCACCCTGCACATCTCCACCCTTTTACAAAAAGAATAATTAGACAGCAGCTCAACTAAGGGCTGACACGGATGCAGCTAAGGTGTCCTGTCACACACACATTAGTAAGAAATCGGGGTGTATTGCACCACGGCAAACCCCACATTACCCTACTTCAGCACCAGCATCATTACTTTGGTGTAGCTAAACCAATATAATTTGCCCCAGGCCCTGCAGGGCTCCCCGTGAGAATATAGTACTCTATAGTATTGCAACTTTTTTTTAAGGAAGGGTCCCCTGAAATTGCTTTTCCCCAAGCCCCCTGAATTCTCTGGGTGGCCCTGCTGCTCTCCGCTCTGCCTTCAGAGCTGGGCACCCGGCCAGCAGCCGCTGCTCTCCGCTCTGCCTTCAGAACTGGGCACCCGGCCACTGCTCTCCACTCTGCCTTCAGAGCTGGGTGGTGGTATATGTCCTTGCAGGGAGGCGGGGAGCATAAATGACCACAGACACAAAAAAGGGGTGGGGACTGATCAAATCAGTTTGAGAACCACAGGTTTAGAGAAATTCCATTTTTTTTCCCATCTTCAGGAGTAGCACAGCTTCCCTTCAGATCTTTTATAATCAAAGGGTTAGAGAACTCCAAATCTCCTCTGCATGCACAGAATGAATTTTTGCTCAGGTACGCTCTCTTTCTTAGAAGGAATGTGCTTACTCTTGTTTCTTAAGTTGTTTGTGGCCGGCTGGCCTTCCTGCATTTGCCATCAGCCAGGCTCCTCTTAGCTGTGAGTAGCATCAAGGGGTAGGTATTAGCCTGTCAGTCCCTCCTTGGCTCAAATAGCATTACACCAGTTGAAAAGTGGGCCTTTGTTCTGTAAGACTTCATTCCAAGGCTTGGATTCAGTGCTGGCTACTTCCTTGATCAACGCAGTCATACATTCCAATTGTCGTGTGCTTTTGCATAGCAAAGAGAAGTTCCTTTGTGGCTGCTTGTTGCCATTTTAAGTTTGAGGAGATGGTCAGAATAAAAACTTGGATGCATGAGTGCTGATTTGAAGAATATTGGTCTATGGTAATACGCCCTTTGATTTCCAGTGAGCTCTGGATTCATCCCACAGTTCCTAGAATTGGACAAACTATTTGAAGGGACCAGTTTGTCAATTCAAGACATCCCTTTGCAAATCGTCCATGAAGAGACCATGATTTCCATACATTTATTCAGTGTTTTGAAATTATTCAGCAGATGTTTTGTTCCAATTTATTTCAACTATGGGATCACTCACCAACTGTTTGCTACACTGAGAATTTAATTCACAGTTTGAGCTGTTTTGATTGGTCAGTGTTAGTTCCTGGATTGGATGAATATGATTATTAGCAAATCAGATTTTGGGTGCAATTCTTGGCTTTATGAATTTTGAAATTACTTTCTATAAATAGTGTAGACTAGCCACTTAAAACTCACTGTTTTAGCAAGTGTTCGCACCAGTGAGCTTGTCTGCTAAAGGAGCATGAATGCAGTCAGATCAAATTCCTTTGAAAATTTGCCCAGATACATTTTTCCCTGTTTCCCCCATTCTGCTTATTCTAGAGACTTTGTTTCAGTGGAGTTAAGGTTAAGGTTAAAAGTGGCTTGTGGCCATCTCATTCTTCCAGAATGGAAGATTTCAAATGCCTGAACTTAAATGTTGTAAAATTAGGAAGTTAAGATGATACTTCATATCGAAGACACCACCTTAACTCTGTGCCTGCAGTGATGCCAAGGGGAAGTGGGAATGTCAAAGAACCTTACAAGAACTGTCATTGTCGCTGTGCCAGCTACAATTCCACATCAGGACTCCTATTCCCACACTCAATGGGACTTTCGTTGATCCAGGAAGTCATTGCACCTGGTCTACAGAGCTGATAAAGGACACAACATGCTATTTCTCCTCCTTATTTCCAGCTGCATGGTCATCACTCAAGAGGCTAATCCCATTCATCATTAAGTAGCTCACCATTTCCCATGGAGGTCTTTTGCAATCTATTAACTATTCCAAATCCTTCTGGCAAAGACATTTGTGAAGAAGGTTATTGAGCAAAGTCTGCTCTCGTTTCCACCCAATTCAATGGGGTTGCATGAGAAAAATTGAACCTGTGACTAACTCTGGTGAGAATATGGGCCCTGGGAATCTTGAATAATAACCCACTCATATCAGTCCACATCTGCAGAATACTGACTTATCAGCAGATGGTTCCATTCTGTCAAAAGTTCATCAGCATACAGAGGCCAGGGGAGTGCATAGCAAGGTCGGCTGATCAGAGGATCCATCGCTATGGGGACCATCCTCCCTTCCTGGAAGAGAGGCAGTGTGTTAAGTCCACAGCGGCTACTGAGGTGTCTGTTGTGGCTCAAAACCTTATAGAGGGGAAGATTTCTTTCAATCTCCCACCACCCCAGTGCACAGCCCAGCTGCTTGGGTACTGTGCATTGGTATGAGTCTGAATTCCCAAAGGGGAGCCATTTTTCTTTTCTATTTACTTATCCCCAGCTGGCCACCAGCAAGGCATCCAATGATGGACATAAACTCACTACCTCGCTCAGTCTGCAAGTAGGCTATGTCACTTTAGGACTTGCCATACCTATGAGCTGGCCACCAGAATCCTGTCTGAAGCTCGGCTTTGAGATATACCATTGCAAGAGCTCCTTTATAGGCCAACAGAATATAAGGCAATTTCCAGGGATTCTGATCCAACTACATACTGCCCAGGCATTGGCAGCTCTCCATGTACAGGAAGTTTATCAGAAGCATCACAGAAGAGCGGTAGTTCACGGGGCAGCCATTTCTTTTTGTGGCCAGTGGGACATAGAGGCTTTTCTTTGCAGTAAAGGCAGAGTCCTTTTTAGATGCCTCTTCAAATTGCATCAGAGTGCTAGCTCGCCTTGTATCAGCTCTAACCAGCCAGAGCATCAAATGGGTTTCTAGAGTACTGGCTCATGTCCTGGTGATGTGGAAATGACGGTCGTGAAATATGGTTTTATGACGTCAAGTATATACCCTCTCTGGAAGTTCAGTTCAATTAGCTTTGGTGACCACTGTGCAAATCCTAGCCTTGGCATCTACTGAGCCTTATAGTAATGAGCAACGTGGCAACGTATTTAGTAGATGAAGAGTTTAATGGCCAGTCCCACCGATAAGTGGAGGAGCAATGCACAACCCCAAAGACATACTAACGACGCCATTCTCAGAGACACTATTTTCCGCTTAATTTGCCTGACCTCAGGAACCTTTACAACCAACCACAGTACTTTCTACTTTGAAATTGCTTCTGCTGGTTTCATTCATGCAAGATCTTCACTCTTTAGCAAAATGCCCTGATTTGATTATGCTGTTTGCACTTTGCATTTCTTTTCAGGACATATTGGAGAGTCAGTTACGTGTCTATAATTTGTAATCTAGCTTGTATTATTGTCGACTTGTAAATGCAGGCTTCTCGCTCATCCACGCACCTTCATCATTTCTATTTACTCCATTGACATTAATGCCCTGGGGATTGCCACTGGACTGCTGTGGAGATAATGATTTTTCATCTTTAATGGCTGCTTCAATATTTGTAACTCACTCAGCAGTCTTACCCAGAGTTAAATCTCTCTCATCTCAGGCAGTGTCTAATTTTGGAATGATCTGTCATTTCAGCTGTTTGATCTCATGTCATTTTGTCAGCTGAACCCTCACAATTGCGTCTAGAGACCAATTCACTTAGGTGCAAACCCCGGGCAGATGTGCATAGTTCAAGCACTGGCTGATATGCTGTGCTGGACTGAGAGGAGGTGGCAGGATGAGACCATCCCCACAGGCTGTAGAGCCATTTTGCAGCTGCTGCCACACCCAATTTTTGGAGCCCTGGCAAGAGGGGATACAGGAGAATTAAAAGTGCTGCATAATGCAAAGAATCTTTGTTAGACAATCTTGCTACTCCCAGCCAATGTGTCAACTTAAAATAAGAAGCTGAGCTTTGGAGACATCTCCTGAGATCTTTGCCAATTTTATATTTAAATTAAGAAGCTTTCAGTCTGTACCACCTTTAATAGGTCCAGGAATCTCTCCCCTATAATGACTGATTTGGCATTGCCTTGCTGTGTGACCCAGGCAACTCAGGTAGGATATGCCTACACTGCACGATAAACCAGAGTCTGTGGGACCCGCGCTTGTGGATTCAACGGTTCTAAACCCACACCTGAGTGTCATTGTGACTGTTGGACCTACAAATCTACCTGAATTGTGAGCTTAGATGTAACAAGTATGTAAAAGTTCATAAGGTGTTACAGTTGCCTAGAGCAGGGCAGGGGCGGCCAAACTTATTGACCCTCCGAGCCGCATATGATAACCTTCAGAAGTTCAAGATCTGCAAGACACACAACCTGCCTTGCAGGGCGGTGACTGCCTGGGCATGGGGCTTCTGCCCTGATGCCCCACTCTCTGCAGGGCAGAAGCCCCTAGTCCCACCACCCTGCCACGGGGCAAAAGAACATGACAATGGCCATACTGGGTCACACCAAAGGTCCATTCAGCCCAGTATGCTGTCTTCCGACAGTGGACGATGCTAGGTGCCCCAGAGGGAGTGAACCTAAGAGGTAATGATCAAGTGATCTCTCTCTTACCATCCATCTCCACCCTCTGACAAACAAAGTCTAGGGACACCATTCCTTACCCCATCCTGACTAATAGCCATTAATGGACTTAACCTCCATGAATTTATCCAGTTCTCTTTTAAACCCTTTTATAGTCCTAGTCTTCACAACCTCCTCAGGTAAGGAGTTCCACAGGTTGACTGTGGACGGTGTGAAGAAGAACGTCCTTTTATTTGTTTTAAACCAGCTGCCTATTAATTTCATTTGGTGACCCCTAGTTCTTGTATTATGGGAATAAGTAAATAACTTTTCCTTAGCTACTTTCTCTACATCACTCATGATTTTATAGACCTCTATCATATCCCCCCTTAGTGTCCTCTTTTCCAACCTGAAGAGTCCTAGCCTCTTTAATCTCTCCTCATATGGGACCTGTTCCAAACCCCTAATCATTTTAGTTGCCCTTCCCTGAACCTTTTCTAGTGCCAGTATATCTTTTTTGAGCTGAGGAGACCACATCTGTACGCAGTATTCAGTCCTGAGCTTCCCCCCCACCCAATCTGATAGGAGGCGAATGGGGGAGGGCATGGGGGACTCCACGAGCCGCACTTTAATCATAAAAGAGCCACATGTGGCTCATGAACTGCAGTTTGGCCATGCCTGGCCTAGAGTAACAAAGCTTGATGGGGAAAGGTCCGAAGGGGTGATAGAATAATTGAGTTAGTCGAAATAAAAATGATTCAAGGACTGCGTTGAAATTCTGCTTGTTCAAAATAAATGTGGAGTCAAAAGTTAATGAGCCAAAATTGGTATATCAGATACTAGGCCTACTTGGTGGACAAACTACCAAGAGGAAGGGCTCTTCCACCCATCGCTCTCTTTGTGGGTCCTTAAAAGAAAGAGACGTTGTGGGGAAAAGTAGGAAAGAACAAAAAGAGCAGACAGGGAGAACAGACAGAGGCGACAGGCGCAGTTTCTATATCATGACTGCCACCCCACCACTTCCTCAGGACCTGGGCCTTGGTCATCCTGATCCGGAAAGGTGTCCTGGCCAGAACAGGCCAGAGACAGAGGGACCCAGATGACATCACCATCCCTACCAGCTCTAGCTGAATCCCAGCCCCCATGTGGGATGACAGAGATTACCATCTTTAATGTCAGGTAAGAGACCGTCAATCCGGCTGGCATTTCCTTCTAAAATTGGACCTGAACAACAACAGCTCCAGCCCATCTCAACTAACCTCATCTCTTTTCTCCACAAGGACAGTTATTGCCACATTTGATACCACCCAAGAGACTGTCGAACAAGGGGGTTTTCCTCTTAAAACTCTCTCCAGCTGAAGGGAAAGAGAACAAGGGATGTTAAAATGAAAGCCTCACTTAATCCTTTACATTTCCAGCTCTTTAACTGTCTTTTCCTTCTTTTCTGTCTCTTCAATAAAAGGCTCAAAAGATTTTTAATGGTGTGTTTGCCATGGGACTAAGCAGGCTCAGGTCTCCGTATACCAAACCCCAGACTTTGTTTAAAACTCTTAACGCAGGACAGCACATGGGTCATATTAACACCTTTGGCAACTTATTCCAGCAAAATTAATACAAGAGTGTCCACACTGCACTGTAAACCTGGGCTTACAATTGCTGGCCATGCAATCCATACTGCACTACACAGACCTTCTGACTCAGGTCTGCAGCTTGAACTGCGTCCACACTGGAAAATGACAGGGCTTGGACCCGAGTCTCAGCAGGCCTCAGGCTCTGACCCACCTCCCTAGCAGGATCCTAAGTGCTTGCTGACCTGAGTCAGACTGATTTGTATGTGGATAGAAGTGGGGTTGGGCTCTTGGATTCAAACCTGAGTCAGATCTCAGACTCAGTGTGTAATGTAGACATACCCCCAATTTCCCTGCATCTTAGCTTTCCTCATCTGTCAAATTGGGATCATACTTGCTCCATCTCACTGCTAAGTGTGAGAGGGTTACTTAGTTAATGTTTGTACAGTGCTTTGAAAGCATAAAGTCCTATGCTGTAAGTGCTAATATCATTATCACCATCCATAGGGAACTCGCCTGACAGGTGAGGCGAACAGTACTCACAAAAGCAGAGTAAAAATGAAAATAGCCACCTGGAAATTGATTGGCCTGGGAGATCAGCTCCCTGGTGCTTAAAGAAATGGGGAGTGTCTAGCACATGCAAATGAGTGCAGAGCGGATGTGAAATACTACCCAATGCAATCACCACTTCCTACTTATGCTTGTTATTGTTCATCATTTTACATAACAGTTTGGTGAGGGAGGAAGGTAAGGCATGGTTACAGAGCAGGAACACCTGTTACTTTTCTCTCTAGAGAACCTACAGCTCCAGACTACTACTGAAGAGGACCAAGCTTCAGACAGGCAAGAAAGACCATGAGACGTCCTATTGTCTTGATATGGCAGAGAGACCTGGCCACTTGCTAAGAAGGAAGAAACACAGCTAAATACCTTCAAACGTAAGATGCAGAGATGAATTTTTGGGCCAGTGAGAGAGAACGAGGTGGGTCAAAGAAGATCTAAGAGGGAGAACCAAGCTCTGTGGAGAACCAAGTATAGAAAATGCAGTGAAATCCTAATGACTGCAATTGGCAGGGCATGTCATTGGGAAGATGGAAGACAGACCAGCTAAGCATCTCTTGGAAGGGCATCCATATGGTATCTGACCGCGAAGAAGCTGGAAAAACATACCTGAGCCTCTTGGGCCATGCTGTGATTGGGAACCTCAGCAGGCCACTCCTCACCCTTGTCCCCTACCACTGCCCAGGGCCAGCTTTAGGAAGTGTGGGGGCCCAATTCGAATATCCGGCGGCGGTCTGAGTCTTCAGCGGCAGGTCCTTCACTCGTTCCAGGTCTTCCGCCAAAGTGCCACTGAAGACCCAGACTGCTGCCAGGTGAGTAACAATTAAAAAGTTAGGTGCTCTTCTTTAGGACGCAGGGCCCTCTTAGGTGTGGGCGTGGGGCCTGATTCAGGGGAATCAAGGGAATCTACCTAAAGCAGGCCCTGCCGCTGCCCCCACTGCAACATTAGAGTGCTCCTCTCTGAGGGTGGCTCATCAAGATGGATTAGGGTTTGAAGCCTCCATTTTACTACCAGGCAACCCCAGGATTTGTGCATACCCTTCCACAGCTTGATTTTCACAGGGCCAAGGAGATGTCTCACTGGGGAGGGTCAAGTCCAGCAAGAATCCTCTGGGGAGGGGACCTCACACTGTGCTGAACCAAGGGAGACAGTTTTCCAACCAAGTAAGCACTCATTTCCAGCTGGACGAAAGCTGGTACAGGAGGCTGGCTTACCTGTCCATCTTCCCTTCACTGTGTTGGGAAAGGGTATTCATCTGCTATTTCTAGTATTAGTTAAGAGCTGATGTGAAGAGCAGCTCAGGCAGCCATTTGTGGTGCACAGCAAGTACACTACAAAACACAGGAGCTATGCTGCATGCTCTTGAGTGCTCCATTTGGCAGGGTTGCTTCCCTAGTGGATGGGGGAAGCAGTAGATGTGACATTTTAGTAAGACTCTGGACGCAGTCTCACATGATATTCTCAAACAAACTAAGGAAACGTGGTCTAGATTAAATTACCATAAGGTGCGTGCACAACTGCTTGAAAGACTGTACTCCAAGAGTAGTTATTGACTGTTCACATCCAACTGGGAGTGGATATCTAGTGTGGTCCCACAGAGGTCAGTCCTGGTTCAGGTGCTAGTCAATATTTTCATGAATGACTTAAATAATGGAGTGGAGAGTGTGCTTATAAACTCTGCAGATTACACCAAACTGGGAGGGGCTGCAAGCACTTTGGAGGACAGGATTAGAATTCAAAATGACCTTGATAAATTGGAGAATTGGTCTGAAATGAACAAGATGAAATCCAATAAGGACAAGTGCAAAGTACTGCAGTTAGGTAGGAAAAAACAAATGTACAACTACTAAGTGGGGAACAGTTGGCTAGGTGGTCATATGCTGAAAAGGATCTGGGGGTTATAGAAGATCACAAATTGAATATGAGTCAACAATGTGATGCAGTTGCAAACAAGGCTAATACCATTCTGAAGGTGTGTTAACAGGAGTGTTGCATGTAAAACTGTCCCACTCTACTTGGCACTGGGCAGGCCTCAGCTAGAGTCCTGTGTCCAGTTCCAGGTGCCACACTTTAGGAAAGATGTGGACAAATTGGAGAGTCCAGAGGAGAGCAACAAAAATGGTAAAGGGTTTATGAAGATAGGTTAAAAACCCTGGGAGTGTTTAGTCTTGAGGAAAGAAGATTGAAGGGGGACCTGAGAAAAGTCTTCAAATACGTTAAGGACTTTTACAAAGAGGAGAGTGATCAATTGTTCTCCAGTGGTACTGAAAGTAGAAGTAGTAGTAATCTGCAGCGAAGGAGATTTAGACTGGATAGTAAGAAAAAGCTTCTGAACTCTAAGGGTAGTTAAGCCCTGGAACAACCTCCCAAAGGAAGTGTGGAATCCCCGTCATTGGAGGTTTTTAAGAACAGACTGAACAAGCACCTGTCAGGGATGGTCTAGGTTTCTTGGTCCTGCCTCAGTGCAGGGGGATGGACTGAATGACCATTGAGTGCCTTCCAGCCCTACACTTCTATGATTCTGTGATTCCATGATCCACTAGCACCTTAACTATTTCCATCTGGGCACATAGATCACTTCTGTATCGGTAACCGTCCTGCCAGAGACTGTGGTCAGCCAATATGATCTTGTTCTGAGGATATGAAGACTGTAACTCAATATACTGTGGTGCCACACTCCAGTGATGGAAGGAGAAGATTCCTCCTCTCCACTGTACTCAGACAATTCCAACTGAATTAATCTCTTTGTAAAAATCAGCCATTTCAGTCTCACTGCTGGACTCTCATGCACTCGCATTCCCCACCTCAATATGCTTCTTGGCTAACCAGCTTGAAACCACCCTGCTCCTGGATTAAGATACTACTCTGTGATTGGCAGGTCTGACCTTGAACCCACTTACTGTGTTTATGCAGAACTGCTGCCTGATCAGTTCCTGCCAGCAGGCGGGCTGCATACCGTGCTTGGCTAGACACTGGTTCTAGCAAAAGCAGTGTGTTTTGCCCACATTCAGGTAACTGAGGCTGACATGATGGGGAAAATAATGCTGCCAATTAGCCTTGATATTTCCATGGACAACATAGGATGAGGAGAAGGAGAGAGTGAAACAAGGCAAAGAGTAAATCTTAGTGCCACACAAACCCAACTAAGCATAGAAAATTTCATTCCTTTAAAATCTAGTATCAATTTTGCTTTAGAGCACCGTTCCTTTTCAAAATTTGCATATGGGTGACATTCCCTTAAAATGACAGTGGAACATATCTTCCCTTGCCAGACCTTCCCACCCCCTCCCCTTCAAAGGGGCATCCTAGGGCAGTTACACAACAAGCAGAGACAGAGAGTGGAAGGAAGGGATATGATGTGTGTCAGAATGTGTGCCTTTGTATTTCTGGAGTGGGGAATGAGATAATAGCCATGCTGAGAACCTGCAAACACTCATTACCACATAAGCATCTCCACCAAATTCCATTCACAGCTCAAATTCCACTGCGCCTGTTAACAGCAGAGCACAGCACTCCCAATGTTGGTGTCTGTGGGGTGGGTTCATCCTCATGTATGTTAACTTTAAATCCCTGATAATCCCCATGCTACTGAAGTTCATTCCAAGTGAGCACTGAAATCCAATTTAGAATCCGATTCTCTGGATTTGTAACCAGAGTCTATTCCTGAGGGCACAAAAATCCAATTCACCGTCTTCTCCACTCAATGAATGCTCCCAAGAGACCATCTCGAGTGGGCAAAGTAATCCAGCTTCTAAAATGGGGCAGCCAGTATCCGAGTTTTACTGTCAAAGCTTGGTTATGCAGGTTCTAAGTGCTGGTCTTCACATCACTAGGTGGCACTGCAGAGAAGTTTTGCTTGGAGTTAAAGACAATTAGAACCAAGTGAAATTTACAAGTAATTTATTCCATAAGTTTCCCCTTTTCATTTAATTTGTTGAACCACGCAATTTGTTTGTTGTGTGAATTGCTTCAATGGGTAATTCTTGGCCTGCAGACCATTCAGTACCTCAAACCTGGGAGAACTTTGTTACAAGTCAGTTGCAGTTCACAGGATGTGTGTGTCCATAATGGAAGCAATTTTAGTAAAGACTGTGTTTTCAATGGGAACTGAGCACCTGGTTTCCTTAGACTCCCTTGCAATTCCCAGCAGAAGGGAATATCAGCAGTGATGCAGCTAGCACGGAGGGTGCTCAAATGCTGGGGCTTGGGATAGGATCAGCCTAGCTCCCTTTGTGGCAGAGTCACTCAGAGGAACAGATAGCAAAATGGATTGCATGGGGCAGAACAGCTTGAGCTAACTGTTAAAGCAAATCGACTGAATGAAGATGGTCTCCATCTCCTAATGCAGAGGACAGTCAAAAGCTGTGCATAGTGCTTTACCCCCTGCGGAGAGAAGTGAGAACTGGAAATTAAATGATGTATTAAAGTAACCATTTGAACCGACCATTCATGCACACTGCAAACAGGATCTGTTGCTGAAAAGGAAGCACCAAGCTGGCAAAGGATGTCTGGTATAAGCTGCGCTGCCTGATGGGGAAAGAATATGAGCAAGTCCATGTGAGGCTGGCTGGCCTGGGACAAATGGGACAAGATGGAAATGGGAGTTCATGCACACATCGAGCCAGTCTTAGAGCTTGAGTGAGGCCAGGAATGGGGCAAGGGAAAGGAAGAAGGAGAGAACGTGAAAAGTTATTGAAGGTGCTGATGACAATAGTGTTAAAATGATAGCTAAGACATTGTGTGACAATGCAGCATGGCTCAAATTGAGGTGAAACAACCTGGAACATTGACCAGGCTCAGACAGCTGGACAAAGGGACTATTATCCCTCCCCCAGTGTAAGTTGAAAAGGTGCTTGGACCTAGGACATCATAGAAATGTAGAGCGGAAAGGAACATTGAGAGGTTATCTAGTCAATCCCCGCACACTGAGGCAGAATTGGATATGTATAGACCATCCTGGAGAAGTGTTTGTCTGACATGTTCTTAAAAACCTCCTGTGATGGGGATTCCACAACCTCCCTACGCAACCTGTTCCAGAACTTAACTATCCTTATAGTTAGGAAGATTTTCCTAATGTCCAGCCTAAATCTCCCGTGCTACACTCTAAGCCAATTCTTCTTTGTCCTACCCTCGGTGGACATGGAGAACGACTGATCACTGTCCTTACCAGAAACATTTAACTCCAAGATTGGCCTTTTCTTCAGGAGTGGAGATACTCCTGTGGAAAAGCAGCAAGGAGTCACCAGGCAGACAACAACGCAACTGTCAGTGCCAAATCTGCCAGAAGAGGCATTTGTCTGGCCTGCACAATTTCACATGCATCTTGTCAATTCAGGTTTCTCTGTTGCCTGGAACATTGTGCAAAAAGAACAGGAGTACTTGTGGCATTTTAGAGACATTGGAACATTGTGGTGGAGGAAATGCCTTGGGTGACAAGAAAGTGACTTGGAACGCCTGTTCCTGGAATGCTGACACAGAGGATCCTGAGTCACTGTTGCACAGATTCATTGCCTCATTTGGGGCCTGAGCCATTAGAGGCTGTCCATTCATCTCGGTTGTCTTTGGATCTGGCCCTTTTTCAGTGTTACAGACCTATCACCGAATCACTGACATTAGAGATGAAAAAGACATTAGACCATCCAGTCCATCTCCTTAGGGACAATGAAGGATTGTTCCCTACAGGACATTATTTTGTGCTATGTCCGTTCTAGCTTTAAAAGTGTCTCGAGCAATGGGAACTTCTACCTTCTCCCTTAAAAAACTGTTCCACTGCCTATTACATTAGTGAGGATCTCCTGTTGCTCAGCCTCATTTTCCCTTTCCTTAATATCATCCTTTTGCTCTGAGTCAGGCTGCCACCCAGCAACCAACATAAGCTCTCTCTGTCCTTGGTGGCCACACCCTTCAAATGTCAATAGACAGTTACGTGTTTTCCTTGTCATTCTACCAAGACACACAAGTTAGGAAATGTCTCACTCCAGCACCCCAATGGTCTATCTGGCCCAACAGCCGGTGCCAGTTGCTTCAAAGGAAGCTATGATGGAAAATAGTGCAATAACTTGCCCATGGAGGGAGAAGTTTCTTCCTAAACCCAGCAGTTAATGGTTGGCTTATGTCCTGAAATACATATGCGGGTTGGTAGCTGTATAAATGCTGGATTGTTTTTTAGTCTCCCTATGCTCTTGGCCTCAGCAACATCTTGTGACAGTGAGTTCCACAGGTTAATTGTGCACTAGGTGGAAACATATCTGAAATTTCAATTTTGAAAGTTGCTGCCTTTCAATTTCCTGCAGTAGTCTGGCATTTCAACAGCTGAGCTTGATTTCTTCAAATGGCCAGTGGCTGAGGGTGTTAAATTCCCTTCATGCCCTTGAATAAATGCCATCCCAACTGACAGATCTGTCTAAATTCAGATTTTCCAGGTATCCCATTTCCTGCTCATTAGCAAGAGTGATCTGTTCCAGCAGGGCCTGCCTTCCTGACTAATTATTCAAACATCTTTTCTATGTTCTTCTTGTGGAGGAGTTTGGTATCTCAGCCATTGCCATGAACAGACAAGCAGCACGCAGTTCCTGGGAGGAATTGATTTGGAACTGTTCTTAATAGGCCTAATAAAACATTCAGAACTGCTCAATTACATACTGCTGTAACTCATGTGCAATCAACAAGGTTAACCTAGAGGCAAATTTAGCCCATAATCTTCCTTATACATAGGGGAGATGGGCAGATTGTGATAACAGATTCAGACTAGTTCTTCTCAAACAGATATGCTCATTGTGGATCAGGTCAAAGGAACTGCCTCTGACCATGAAATTGAGTTGACGGAAAATAAGAGGGGCCCCATCATAAAATGGGGAAAACACTTCTGATTGTGATGGGCCAGATCCCTGATTCACAGGGCAGTATGAGAGCTCAGTTAGAGCCACTGGCAGCACTCATTGATCACAGGCAGCTGCAGAGAGCTGAAATTCACAGGGATTCTGGCTTTAGGCTCCATGCTTGGGAAATAAAAGGCTGCTGGAAATGTGAGACATTCATCCAGCATTCGGGCCTTACACAAATAGGCAACCTTCTTTGCAAATCAGGTCTGGGACTCTCACCCTGAAATTAAGTCAACTGCCTGGCTAGCCCTTGCATCTGAGAGCTTGTACCCCAGACTCTAAGTAGTGGTGGTTTGGAGGCAGTTACATTTCTGTCCCCCTCTGCTTCTGTTCTTGAAGCTAAGATGCACTGCTTATAATCAAAGGATTCCAGGGGAAATGGCCAGCCAGCCAGCCCCCCCCCTTCCCATCAGTGTAAATTTCTGCTTCCTTAGAGGCTTCTCCTCTTCCCAAGGAGCTGTATTTATAGATGGCCTTGGTTTCCCTCTGAGTGCTGCATTGGGCCTTCAGCCCCCAGCCCTGCTTCATTACCCCACCCTGCCCACCTGTGGGAAAGCTGAGCCAGGATTAACCCACTGCATTCTGACATTCAGGCCTCTGCAGCATGCCTCAAGCAGGGATGGAGCGTGCCTAGGAGGTGGGATATAGAACAGGAGTGGGGTGCAGTGCAGTCTAGTGGGTACCCCATCCCCTGAGCCAGCACTTGGGTAGGAAAGCAAGAAGCAGCCTTTCATCAACAGAAGCTTGAGTTTGCCTGTCCCTTATGCTCCCTAGCTGTCTTCGCCCTCTGTACCCCGACCCCAGCTCTTAGGCTCCAATTGCTGCATTGGCCCAGCGGTGGAATTTTCCATGTGTTCTAATGGAATTGGCAAGGTGTGCCACACCCTGCCTCCCACAATGGAGAGTTAAAGCCCTGCTCTATGCTCTCCCTTCGCTGCTCTCTAATTCAGCCACATTAATATTGGTGACATTAGAGGAGCTCTTTTGCAAACCCATTTTAATTGGCAAGCTGTGTTATTGCTTTATTAAAATGTAGCAGGATTTAGCAGGTCCCCCTGAAGGGAAAAGGGGAGAAATGCCCTGGATTTCTCCTCCAGACCCTGGGCACCAAGTTCCTGGGCAGGGGTTCTGGTGGGGACATACTCCCCTGCAGTGTAGTCTCAGCTTGGAGCTGGGATCCCCCCAAATCCTGCCCCAGCTTCCACAAAGAGGTCTTGATTGTTCGAGCCCTTGTGGGTCCAACTGGTGAGAATGGGCGTTGCTCCACTGGAGTCACTGGGCTTTGCTGATTTGGGCCAGCCACAAATCCAGCCCCCTGTCTTTGCTTCTCCTGAGCACCTCGTCCCTCTTCTTCCTCCCTCCAGCTTTCACTCCTTCAGACCCTCCTCCTCTCTCCCACACTTGCTTTCTTCCTCACTGGAGTGAGACAGGAAAGAGTTTTCCCATCCCGCAAAAATGTCTGAGCTATCGAACGTCCCAAATTCAGATAAAGAGATTAAATCTGGAAAAATTTCACAAACAAAAATCTGAAAAAAATGTGGACCTGCTCAGTCCAAATGTTTTGGTCCAGTTTGATCTCTTTTACTTTACATTTGCTTTTACTGTCCATCAGCTTCTATTTCATAATGAAAAATCATTGCTACTGAAAAGCAGAACTTTTTTGTTTGGAAAATGTTGAAACAGGGCATACGGACAACTGCACAATTTCTTTTTTGGGGTTGTTTTTTTTTTCAATTTTTTTCAAAATGGGAAATTCTTCCAAGCTGACCCTTCCCAGGAAACGCTTTGCTGAATCAGCATTTTCCAACAAAAAAAACATTCCCAACCAGCTCCCAGCCTTGCTCTCCCTCATGCTCCTCACACTACCCTACTTTCCTCCGTCTCTTTGTTTCTCTCATGAGCTTTCGTGGGTGAATACCCACTTCCTCAGATGCATGTAATGGAAATATCCAGGGGCAGGTATATATATGTGTGCTAGCAAGCAAGCTAGAGATAACGAGGGATAACGAGGTCAGTTTAATCAGGGAGGATGAGGCCCTGTTCTAGTAGTTGAGGTGTGAAAACCAAGAGAGGAGAAACTGGTTCTGTAATTGGCAAGCCATTCACAGTCTTTGTTCAATCCTGAGCTGATGGTGTCAAATTTGCAGATGAACTGAAGCTCAGCAGTTTCTCTTTGAAGTCTGGTCCTGAAGTTTTTTTGCTGCAGGATGGCCACCTTAAGGTCTGCTATAGTGTGGCCAGGGAGGTTGAAGTGCTCTCCTACAGGTGTTTGTATATTGCCATTCCTAATGTCTGATTTGTGTCCATTTATCCTTTTCCGTAGAGACTGTCCAGTTTGGCCGATGTACATAGCAGAGGGGCATTGCTGGCATATGATGGCGTATATTACATTGGTGGATGTGCAGGTGAATGAACCAGTGATGGTGTGGCTGATCTGGTTAGGTCCTGTGATGGTGTCGCTGGTGTAGATATGTGGGCAGAGTTGGCATCGAGGTTTGTTGCATGGATTGGTTCCTGAGCTAGAGTTATTATGGTGTGGTGTGCAGTCACTGGTGAGAATATGTTTCAGGTTGGCAGGTTGTCTGTGAGCAAGGATTGGCCTGCCACCCAAGGCCTGTGAAAGTGTGGGATCATTGTCCAGGATGGGTTGTAGATCCTTGATGATGCGTTGGAGGGGTTTTAGCTGGGGGCTGTATGTGATGGCCAGTGGAGTCCTGTTGGTTTCTCTCTTGGGTTTGTCTTGCAGTAGGAGGCTTCTGGGTACACGTCTGGCTCTGTTGATCTGTTTCCTTATTTCCTCGTGCGGGTATTGTAGTTTTGAGAATGCTTGGTGGAGATTTTGTAGGTGTTGGTCTCTGTCTGAGGGGTCAGAGCAGATGCGGTTGTACCTCAGTGCTTGGCTGTAGACAATGGATCGTGTGATGTGCCCGGGATGGAAGCTGGAGGCATGAAGGTAGGCATAGCGGTCGGTGGGTTTTCGATATAAGGTGGTGTTAATGTGACCATCACTTATTTGCACCGTGGTGTCAAGAAAGTGGACCTCCCGTGTAGATTGGTCCAGGCTGAGGTTGATGGTGGGGTGGAAGCTGTTGAAATCATGGTGGAATTTTTCCAGAGTCTCCTTCCCATGGGTCCAGATGATGAAGATGTCATCAATGTAGCGTAGATAGAGAAGGGGTGTGAGTGGACGAGAGCTGAGGAAGCGTTGTTCCAGGTCGGCCATGAAGATATTGGCATATTGTGGGGCCATGCGGGTGCCCATAGCAGTGCCACTGATCTGGAGATATATATTGTCATCAAATTTGAAATAGTTGTGTGTAAGTATAAAGGCACAGAGCTCAGCAGCCAGTTGTGCTGTGGCATCATCAGGGATAGTGTTCCTGACAGCTTGTATTCCATCTGTGTGTGGGATGTTTGTGTAGAGAGCCTCTACATCCATGGTGGCTAGGATGGTGTTTTCTGGGAGGTCACCAATGCATTGTAGTTTCCTCAGGAAATCAGTGGTGTCGCGGAGATAGCTGGGAGTGCTGGTGGCATAGGGTCTGAGTAGAGAGTCCATATATCCAGACAGTCCTTCAGTGAGAGTGCCAATGCCCGAGATGATGGGGCGTCCAGGATTTCCGGGTTTGTGGATCTTGGGTAGTAGATAGAATAACCCTGGTCGGGGCTCTAGGGGTATGTTGATTTCTTCTGGTGTTAGTGTAGGGAGTGTCCTGAGTAGATGCTCTAGTTTCTTAGTGTATTCCTCAGTGGGATCTGAGGGAAGTGGCCTGTAGAATTTGGTATTGGAGAGTTGTCTGGCTGCCTCCTTTTGATAGTCAGACCTGTTCATGATGACAACGGCACCTCCTTTATCAGCCTCTTTGATGATAATGTCAGGGTGGTTTCTGAGGCTGTGGATGGCATTGCGTTCTGCACGACTTAGGTTGTGAGGCAAGTGATGTTGTTGTTCCACGATTTCTGCCTGTGCACGCCGGCGGAAGCATTCAATGTATAGGTCCAGGCTGTCATTTCGACCCTCAGGAGGAGTCCATGTGAAGTTCTTTTTCTTGTGCTGTTGGTGGGAGGGCACCCGTGTATCAGTGCACTGTTCAGTGTTGTCCTGGAAGTATTCTTTGAGTCGGAGACGGCGAAAGTAGGCTTCCAGATCGCCACAGAACTGTATCATGTTGGTGGGGGTGGCAGGGCAGAAAGAGAGTCCCCGAGATAGGACAGACTTTTCTTCTGGGCTGAGTGTGTAGTTGGATAGATTGATGATATTGCTGGGTGGGTTAGGCGTACCACTGTTGTGGCCCCATGTGGCAGGTAGGAGTTTAGACAGCTTACAGTCCTTTTTCCTTTGAAGAGAGGTGAAGTGAGTAATGTAGATCTCCTGTCTTATTCTAGTGAAGTCCGTTTGTATAGAAGTTTGGTTATTAATGAGAGTCTCCAGGTTGGAGAGCTCTTTTTTGATGTTTTCTTGTTTGCTGTATAGGATGCTGATCAGGTGGTTCCTCAGTTTTTTTGATAGAGTATGACATAATCTCTCACTGTGGTCTGTGTAATATGTAAACAGCAGTGGATTTTTTACCTTTAGTCCATTTGGTATGATGTCCATCCGTTTGCATTTGGAAAGGAAGATGATATCTGTCTATATTTGTGCAAGTTTCTTCATGAGGTTGATGGATTCAGGACCAGACTTCAAAGAGAAACTGCTGAGCTTCAGTTCATCTGCAAATTTGACACCATCAGCTCAGGATTGAACAAAGACTGTGAATGGCTTGCCAATTACAGAACCAGTTTCTCCTCTCTTGGTTTTCACACCTCAACTGCTAGAACAGGGCCTCATCCTCCCTTATTAAACTGACCTCGTTATCCCTCGTTATCTCTAGCTTGCTTGCTAGCACACATATATATACCTGCCCCGGGATATTTCCATTACATGCATCTGAGGAAGTGGGTATTCACCCACGAAAGCTCATGCTCCAAAACGTCTGTTAGTCTATAAGGTGCCACAGGATTCTTTGCTGCTTTTACAGATCCAGACTAACACGGCTACCCTTTGATACTTGACACCATGCAAGGCACTGCATTTAGCCGTATGGAATGGAAATCCATCAACCTCATGAAGAAACTTGCACAAATACAGACAGATATCATCTTCCTTTCCAAATGCAAACGGATGGACATCATACCAAATGGACTAAAGGTAAAAAATCCACTGCTGTCTACATACTACACAGACCACAGTGAGAGATTATGTCATACTCTATCAAAAAAACTGAGGAACCACCTGATCAGCATCCTATACAGCAAACAAGAAAACATCAAAAAAGAGCTCTCCAACCTGGAGACTCTCATTAATAACCAAACTTCTATACAAACGGACTTCACTAGAATAAGACAGGAGATCTACATTACTCACTTCACCTCTCTTCAAAGGAAAAAGGACTGTAAGCTGTCTAAACTCCTACCTGCCACATGGGGCCACAACAGTGGTACGCCTAACCCACCCAGCAATATCATCAATCTATCCAACTACACACTCAGCCCAGAAGAAAAGTCTGTCCTATCTCGGGGACTCTCTTTCTGCCCTGCCACCCCCACCAACATGATACAGTTCTGTGGCGATCTGGAAGCCTACTTTCGCCGTCTCCGACTCAAAGAATACTTCCAGGACAACACTGAACAGTGCACTGATACACGGGTGCCCTCCCACCAACAGCACAAGAAAAAGAACTTCACATGGACTCCTCCTGAGGGTCGAAATGACAGCCTGGACCTATACATTGAATGCTTCCGCCGGCGTGCACAGGCAGAAATCGTGGAACAACAACATCACTTGCCTCACAACCTAAGTCGTGCAGAACGCAATGCCATCCACAGCCTCAGAAACCACCCTGACATTATCATCAAAGAGGCTGATAAAGGAGGTGCCGTTGTCATCATGAACAGGTCTGACTATCAAAAGGAGGCAGCCAGACAACTCTCCAATACCAAATTCTACAGGCCACTTCCCTCAGATCCCACTGAGGAATACACTAAGAAACTAGAGCATCTACTCAGGACACTCCCTACACTAACACCAGAAGAAATCAACATACCCCTAGAGCCCCGACCAGGGTTATTCTATCTACTACCCAAGATCCACAAACCCGGAAATCCTGGACGCCCCATCATCTCGGGCATTGGCACTCTCACTGAAGGACTGTCTGGATATATGGACTCTCTACTCAGACCCTATGCCACCAGCACTCCCAGCTATCTCCGCGACACCACTGATTTCCTGAGGAAACTACAATGCATTGGTGACCTCCCAGAAAACACCATCCTAGCCACCATGGATGTAGAGGCTCTCTACACAAACATCCCACACACAGATGGAATACAAGCTGTCAGGAACACTATCCCTGATGATGCCACAGCACAACTGGCTGCTGAGCTCTGTGCCTTTATACTTACACACAACTATTTCAAATTTGATGACAATATATATCTCCAGATCAGTGGCACTGCTATGGGCACCCGCATGGCCCCACAATATGCCAATATCTTCATGGCCGACCTGGAACAACGCTTCCTCAGCTCTCGTCCACTCACACCCCTTCTCTATCTACGCTACATTGATGACATCTTCATCATCTGGACCCATGGGAAGGAGACTCTGGAAAAATTCCACCATGATTTCAACAGCTTCCACCCCACCATCAACCTCAGCCTGGACCAATCTACACGGGAGGTCCACTTTCTTGACACCACGGTGCAAATAAGTGATGGTCACATTAACACCACCTTATATCGAAAACCCACCGACCGCTATGCCTACCTTCATGCCTCCAGCTTCCATCCCGGGCACATCACACGATCCATTGTCTACAGCCAAGCACTGAGGTACAACCGCATCTGCTCTGACCCCTCAGACAGAGACCAACACCTACAAAATCTCCACCAAGCATTCTCAAAACTACAATACCCGCACGAGGAAATAAGGAAACAGATCAACAGAGCCAGACGTGTACCCAGAAGCCTCCTACTGCAAGACAAACCCAAGAGAGAAACCAACGGGACTCCACTGGCCATCACATACAGCCCCCAGCTAAAACCCCTCCAACGCATCATCAAGGATCTACAACCCATCCTGGACAATGATCCCACACTTTCACAGGCCTTGGGTGGCAGGCCAATCCTTGCTCACAGACAACCTGCCAACCTGAAACATATTCTCACCAGTGACTGCACACCACACCATAATAACTCTAGCTCAGGAACCAATCCATGCAACAAACCTCGATGCCAACTCTGCCCACATATCTACACCAGCGACACCATCACAGGACCTAACCAGATCAGCCACACCATCACTGGTTCATTCACCTGCACATCCACCAATGTAATATACGCCATCATATGCCAGCAATGCCCCTCTGCTATGTACATCGGCCAAACTGGACAGTCTCTACGGAAAAGGATAAATGGACACAAATCAGACATTAGGAATGGCAATATACAAACACCTGTAGGAGAGCACTTCAACCTCCCTGGCCACACTATAGCAGACCTTAAGGTGGCCATCCTGCAGCAAAAAAACTTCAGGACCAGACTTCAAAGAGAAACTGCTGAGCTTCAGTTCATCTGCAAATTTGACACCATCAGCTCAGGATTGAACAAAGACTGTGAATGGCTTGCCAATTACAGAACCAGTTTCTCCTCTCTTGGTTTTCACACCTCAACTACTAGAACAGGGCCTCATCCTCCCTGATTAAACTGACCTCGTTATCCCTCGTTATCTCTAGCTTGCTTGCTAGCACACATATATAAACCTGCCCCTGGATATTTCCATTACATGCATCTGAGGAAGTGGGTATTCACCCACGAAAGCTCATGCTCCAAAACGTCTGTTAGTCTATAAGGTGCCACAGGATTCTTTGCTGCTTTTACAGATCCAGACTAACACGGCTACCCTCTGATACTTTGTTTCTCTCTGCTCTCTTCCATGGCCTTCCCTCATCCTTCTATCCCTGTCTCACACCCATGCACGTACACACACATCCCTTCCTCCTCTTCTCTCTTTCTGCCTTTCTGTGGCTAGCTCCTCTTCCCCTACACTTCCTCGCTCATCCTTTACCTCTTCTATCTTTCTCTTTCTCTCTCTCCCTTCCCTTGCTCACCCTCTCTCATTCTTTGCTCCTTTCCCCTCTTCCTGTCTCTCTCTGCCCCCCACCGAACTCTGCTTGGAGCAGCACATTGTATTTACAAGGAAACAGTGGTTCTTTCCCTTTATGTCCCTCCTTTGTCGCTCTTCTTCCCCTGGAGGGGAGAGCACGCAATTTCCCAAGAAAAAACAACATCTCTGAAGGAAAGGAAAAAAACCCACCCAAACCAAACATGCCAACAAAGAGGCTGCAGGAATATGGATCCTCCCCCCCCCCCCCCCCCCCCCCCCCGGCCACCTCTACACACACGTGCGCGTGCGTACCTCCCCCCTAGGGCATCCACTCACCCAGCCACAAAGACACACTGAGCTTTGTCTGTTTAGTCATTTAGTTTGTAATAGAAAGTGTCCATCCTTATTCCCATGAATAAACAGTGCAAAGGAGGCGAGAGACACAAGGCAAGGCAGAGGGATGGAGGCTGGGGGTGGGGGAACTGTGGCTGGAGCTTGCTTTTGTTGCTTTTGTTATCCTACTTGTGGAGGGGAGCAGGGGCAGTAGAAACACCATAACCAACATGCTGCAGCCCCCTTATCCCCCGGGGCCTTACATAGCCCTTCCATTATCACCCTCCCTGTTGTGTTATCCCCACTGGGGCTGTCTGCCCTGATGGCTGACATGTTCCCCCTTTGTGTCCACAAACAGAAAGGTCACTGCTTTCGCATTATTTCTATTATAGCATTATGAACGTGCATGTGGGTGTGACTCTACCCCCATGGGAGCATGTTTTTCACGTCTTTCGTGGCAGTAACGTCTCGTGGCATCTGCTCTTGTGCACTCAGAACTGCTCTAGCAAAGCCCCCGGGTCTCCTGTTGTGTATTTCACTGTTTGCAGCAGGGCCCGGAATGAAAGCTCTGGAGATAGACATCCTCGGTGAGGTGCAGCATGGCTAGTTCCTCACACACGCCTGTTTGCAACATGTCTCAGCTCTGGCCAGGAGGGAGGGATGGTCTCACAGTCAGTCCCATCTCTGCTGAGACCACCACCAAGAACACTTAGTACTGGCTGAGTGAGCAGAGTTCACGGGGTTTCATGTGCACAAGGGTCCTAGGGTCCCATTATTGGGGAGCAAGGGGGTATTTGGGGGGCCCTGGATGTCGCTATTTAAAAAACAACCTTCCCAGAGTCCAGGGGCTAGTTAGACCCCTATAAAATCTTGGATTTTGAGAGTTTACATGCATAAAATTTGGCTCCTGTGTCAGGATGATGCTGTGATTTATAATTTTGGCCTTTCTGACAATGATTTGGGGCCCCAGACGATTGTATGGAGGGGCACTGTCCCCTTTGCCCCCCAGTCACACCAGGCCTCAGATGTGACACTGGCTGCAGACCCAGCATCAGACAGTAATGGCTACCAGTCGCATTGGGCCTAGTGTCCTAGATAGAAACATCCCATATCCTGTTACAAAGCCCCCGAGCCACCCAGTCCTCCTCAAAAGAGCCCAGAAGCCTCCCAACCATTGGGCCATATTGCTCTGTGTTGTGAAGAGAAGGTGGTTATCTATCAGCAGGGCTCCCAGCTCTGGGTCATGGTCAGAGCTCTGAGGAAACCCCTCTTCAGGGTCCAGTCGCTGGCCTTACACAGACAGCCCCTATGGCTCTGCCCCCATGAGCATGACCAGAACGGTTTAGTCTATAATCCTCTATTCTTGGGAACACTTGTTGCATCCACCATCTTTCCATTGACTGGGACTGCCAACCCAGTGCTGCTTCAGGGTAGGCTGGAGGGGCTTGCTGAGTGCCCTGCAGGTTGGCCTGTCAGTCAGGAGGTTGGGACGACCCCCCACAGCACTGACAGGCAGCCTGGGGAGCAGGAGGTCTACACCAGGGTGGGGATCTAGAGCTCCTCTTTGGCTGTCCACAGCACTACTGCTGGGCTGGCCTTAAACCAACTCCCTGGGTGGTAGGAGGAGGAGAACTGTGCCGTTAATTGTTTCTTAGTACCCTGCGCAGGTTAGAGCTCTTTAACAGCAGAGGAGTGATGCCTGTGCTACAGACCTGGTCCATCCCATTGGACTGGTTAATAACCAATGAGACAGGCCAGGGTGTGGTGACAACACAGCCAAAGGGGTAGATTCACTGCTGAATGGGTACCACTAAGATCCGCATAAGTCACAGAGATGCGTGAAGAGGCTACGTGCTCCATTCAGCCCCCACTGGACGATGCATTCAGACTTCACCTGGTCTCCCAGGGCGTCTTTGAGGTGTTGAAAAGCTGCTCATTTAGGGAGAAATAGAGACATGTTTGTACGGATGAAAAAACCCAACCATTCTCCGCTGGCTCCCCATGTGCCAAGTCATGGTTAATACACTAAGGACACAGACCATAACAGGGGCATACCATGGCAGTCCACCATTAATGAGATAGACACACAGTCCCTATCATGGTGTTATAAGCCAAGTTTGGCCCATAGTGACAGCTCATCCGGTGAGGACATGATTCACAGTCAATAACAGCTACACTACCCATGGTGCAGGCACATGCTTTTTGCTTGGTAACCTGGATTGGAATGGGGCATATAACCTACCATCAGTAATACTGAACCACACTGTTTTAAATGCTTCCCTGGTCTCCTGCATCACAATATCTCACCCTCTTTAAAATACTTGTCTATGTCATACCTTGGGAGGTAGGGAAAGTCTATCATTTCCATTTCACAGATGAGGAACCAAGAGGCTGCATGACTTACCTGAGATCACACAAGAAATCCATGGCAGATCAAAGACGCGAACCCACATTTTCCAAGTTCCAGGCTGATACCTTATCCACTGGGCCATCTTTCCTCTCATTCACACACTCTAACGGTGGCACAGCCAACTCTGCAATGACATGGATCTCCACAATGTGGTGACACAACCACCCTCATGGCGAGAGACCCCATGGTCAGTATCTGAGTAGTGCCTTCCAGCAGCGACAGCCAGGGGACAAACCCTGAGGTGGTTCTTGCTGAAGTCAGTGGGAGTAAGGACTGAATAAAGCAACACTGAGTAAATCCCTCTGCCAGTGGCATTGCTAGCGATCAGCTCAGTGGTCTGTGTAGCAAGGACAGATGGTAATTGGTAGGATGGGGGCAGGGTGAAGTCAACTCTCTCAGGGACGGGGGCCTGGATGTTAAAATTAACTCTGCCTCGAAGGTGGATGTTTCAGTCCCCTGCAGTGATGGGTGGAAGAGGAATCATGCCTGTCTCAGTGCAGAGCCAAGGACACATGTGAGCACAGCTGGGGCAGAGCAGGTGGGCTACGGAGGCCCTGTGCTGTTTCTCAGAAAGGCTGTGTACTGATCCAATTCATGCACAGCAGCAGGGCACCCGCGGAGCTCTGGGAACGACTCTAGTTACATTCCTGTCCCCTCTGGCTCTCCCCTGAAAGCTGCCAGCTCTGCTCCAGTGCTGCTCCATTCTCCTGCTGGCAGAGATGGCTGAAAACCCTTTCTCCATGTGACAGGAAGCGAGGGACGATGGGTCTGTGGCTCCCCACAGCTGTTTCAGGGGCTGCAAATCCTGGAGGGGCGGGAAGAAAGGGGATTGTCACCAGCAAGAAGGATGTGGTGGGCCCAGAGTCTCTCTGATGTGCTTGAGTAGCCCCTGCAGGGCGGCTGCCGATTTCAGTCAAGCTGCAGTCCTGATTGATCCATTAAAATCACTGGCCATGTCACTCCCGGGCCTGGCTGTCAGCTGCATTAAAGGAATCAGTTAAGTAGGTTTCGCTTACCGCCTGGGAGCTCTCGCCTTTGTCTCTCCGATCAGGCAGTTCCCCCACTCCTGCATGCATCTTCCTTCCTCCTCTCTTATTCTCAGGGCCCCTCCAACAAACACCTGCCCTCTCTGGCCACAGTCCCTCTGGCAGACAGGCCCGGATGCTCTCCTGAGCTGCAATATGCTCCGCTCAGGAGGGGGCAGGCCGTCCAGTAGGGAGCAAGTCACATCACCTCGTTTCTCATGGTGCACATGTGCCAGCTCATCACTGTGAGTTAGGGCAGCTCTGGGGCTGTTCTAACTCACAGCAGCCATCAGTGGCCTCTGCAGGACTGTATGTCAGTTGTGAATCAGCAGAGGGCAGGCAAGCGCTGTCCTGGCCCCACCCAGCAGTGGGGGGCAGTTGCTGTAGGAGCTGACCATGTCTCTTTATGCCAGCTCCTCTACACCAGAGGATTCTCAATTGGCCAGTTAGGGTTACTTTGCCCTGTTTGAGTGGCAAAGGGGAGACTATGGGCTGCTGTCTGCAGCTCCTTCCTCAGGGCATAGACCAGCCAACGTGGACTCCCTTTGCAGCCCCACCCTGCTGCTCTTGGACCAGAGATGCCAGTGGGGCTTTGAACAGTGAACAATCACCCTGCAGCTCCCCCACAGCCCTTGCTGCTCCCCAGTGGGATGCAGGATCCCAGACTTGGCAGGGCAGAGCACCAACTGCACGGGGCTCCCTTCACTGCTCCCTTTCCTCTGTCAATTACCTCCTGGGGGTAGGGGCAGCACAAAGAGCCCAGTTGTTTGTGCTGCGCCAAGAATAGCTGAAGAACAGCTGAATAAGCCCTGGAGAAGACACTATTTTCTAACCCCTAGGTCAAGTCAAGTTTATGACAGGCTGTGTGGGCAGTGTGTGGGGAGTTTCTACTGCTGCAGTCTCTGTGTTGTGACTAAACTGAAGATGTTAGTGGTGAGGGAGGCTGATTGTATGCTTCAGACAGTGGCTTGAGGCTCTAAGTTCAATTCCTGGTTCTACCACAAGCTTCTTGTGTAACACAGAGTACATTAATTGGGGCTGACTTTTTCAAAAGAGCCCAGGGCCAGATTTTCAAAAGCTCTCCATGCCCATCGAATCCCCTTGTAACGCTTACAGGTGGATTTTCCAAAGAGCTCCAGTATCTGACATAAGAATGGCCATACTGGGTCAGACCAAAGATCCACCTAGCTCAGCATCCTGTAGTCCAACAATGGCCAATGCCATGTGCTTCAGAGGGAATGAACAGAACAGTCAATTATCAAGTCAACCATCTACCGTCCAGACCAGGAAACTGAAGTGTGCTACTTGCCAGGAGCTAGGATTCAGGATGTGACAGCATGTCTGCTGAGACTGATCAAGCCCCCTTCCTACTTCTCCACATGAGCAACAATGATACTGCCAAGAATGACCTTGAGTGGGTCACTGCAGATTATGTGGCTCTGGAAAGAAGGATAAAGGAGTTTGAGGAGCAAGTCATGTTCTTGTCCATCCTCTCTGTTGAAGAAAAAGGCCCAGGTAGTGACCATCAAATTGTGGAAGTAAATGTGTGGTTGTGCAGGTGGTGTCGGAGAGAGGGCTTTGGATTCTTCAACCATGGGGTGTTGTTACAGGAAGAATAATTTCTAGGATGAGATGGGATCCACCTAATGAAAAGAGGGAAGAACATCTTTGCAAGCAGGCTTTCTAACCTAGTGAGGGGGGCTTTAAACTAGGTTCACCGGGGGATGGAGATCTAAGCCCTGAGGTAAGTGGGGAAGAGCGATACCGGGAGGTAAGACAAGGAGAAGGGTGCAACAGGGGGGGCCTCCTGATTCATACTTAGAAAGCAGGGCAATCAGCTAGTTATCTTAGGGGCCTGTACACGAATGCAAGAAGCCTGGGAAACAAGCAGGAAGAATTGGAAATCCTGGCATAATCAAGGAACTATGATGTGATTGGAATAACAGAGACTTGGTGGGGTAACTCACATGACTGGAACACTGTCATGGATGGGTATAAACTGTTCAGGAAGGACAGGCAGGGGGGAAAAGGTGGAGGAATTGCACTATATGTAAGAAAGCAGTATGATTGTTCAGAGCTCCAGTATGAAACTAGTGAAAAGCAGGGCCGGCTCCAGGCACCAGCATTCCAAGCAGGTGCTTGAGGTGGCAATCTGCAAGGGGCGGTAGTCCGTGTGGTTTTGCAGCCCCAAGCAGCGCGCCGAATTGCTGCCAGACGGGGGGGGGGGCAGTCCGTGTGCCGTTAGGGTGGCACACGTGTTTCTGCGGTGGCAGCAATTCGGCAGCAGCTTCTATGTTCAGCTGCCCGCGGCGGTAATTTGCGGCTTCTGTCTTCTGGCTGAAGACAGAAGCTGTTGTCAAATTGCTGCTGCAGCGGAAACGTGTGTGCCACCCTAACAGCACACGGACTGCCCCCAACATCCATGGCAGCAATTCGGCACACTGCTTGGGGCGGCAAAAATAGTAGAGCCAGCCCTGGTGAAAAGCCTGTTGAGAGGCTTTGGGTTAAGTTAAAAGGCAAGAGCAACAAGGGTGATGTCATGATGGGCATCTGCTATAGACCACCAGACCAGGATGATGAGGTAAATGAGGCTTTCTTCAGACAACTAACAGAAGTTTCCAGATGACAAGTCCTGGTTCTCATAGGGGACTTCAATCACCCTGACATCTGCTGGGAGAGCAATACAGCAGTGCACAGACAATTCAGGAAGTTTTTGGAGAGTGCTGGGGACAACTTCTGATGCAAGTTCTGGAGAAACCAACTAGGGGCCGTGCTCCTCTTGACCTGCTGCTTACAAACAGGGAAGAATTGGTAGGGGAAGTAGAAGTGGGTGGCAACCTGGGCAGCAGTGACCATGAGATGGTTGAGTTCAGGATCCTGATGAAAGGAAGAAAGGAGAGCAGCAGGATATGGACCCTGGATTTCAGAAAAGCAGACTTAGACTCCCTCAGGGAACTGGTGGGCAGAAGTGTGTCCTTGTTGCCAAGAAGGCTAATATGAGGGGGAAAGTTGTCCAGGAGAGCTGGCTGTATTTTAAAGAAGCCTTACTGAGGGAACAGGAACATACCATCTGGATGTGCAGAAAGAATAGGAAGTATGGCAGGCGACCAGCCTGGCTTAACAGAGAAATCTTTGGTGAGCTTAAACACAGAAAGAAAGCTTATAAGAAGTGGAAACTTGGACAGATGACTAGGGAGGAGTATAAAAATATTGCTTGACCATGCAGGGATGTAATCAGGAAAGCCAAAGCACAACTGAAGTTGTAGTTAGCAAGGGATATGAAGGGTAATAAGAAGGGTTTCTAGAGATATGTTAGCAACAAGAAGAAGGTCAGGGAAAGTGTGGGATCCTTACTGAATCGGGGAGACAACCTAGTGACAGACGATGTGGAAAAAGCTGAAGTACTCAATGCTTTTTTTGCCTCGGTTTTCACAGACAAGGTCAGCTACCACACTGCTGTCTTGGGCAACACAGTACAGGGAGGAGGTGAGCAGCCCTCAGTGGTGAAAGAACAGGTTAAGGACTATTTAGAAAAGCTGGATGAGCACAAGTCCATGAGGCCGGATGCGCTGCATCTGAGGGTGCAAAAGGAATCGGCGGAGTTGATTGCAGAGCCATTGGCCATAATCTTTGAAAACTCGTGATGATCGGGGGAGGTCCCAGATGATTGGAAAAAGGAAGATGTAGTGCCCATCTTTTTAAAAGGGAAGAAGCAGAAGCTGGGGAACTACAGACCAGTCAACCACCCCTCAGTCCCTGGGAAAATCATGCAGCAGGTACTCAAGGAATCCATTTTGAAGCACGTGGAGGAGAGGAAGGTGATCAGGAACGGTCAACATGGATTCACCAAGGGCAAGTCATGCCTCACCAACCTGATTGCCTTCTATTATGAGATAACTGGCTCTGTGGATATGGGGATAGCAGTGGATGTGATATACCTTGACTTTAGCAAAGCTTTTGATACAGTCTCCCACAGTATTTTTGCCAGCAAGTTAAAGAAGTAGGGATTGGATGAATGGACTATAAGGTGGATAGAAAGCTGGCTAGATTGTTGGTTTCAACGGGTAGTGATCAATGGTTCGATGTCTAGTTGGCAGTCGGTATCAAGCGGAGTGCCCCAGGGGTTGGTCCTAGGTCTAGTTTTGTTCAACAACTTCATTAATGATCTGGATGATGGCATGGATTGAACCCTCAGCAAGTTCACGGGTGACATTAAGCTGGGGGGAGAGGTAGATACGCTGGAGGGTAGGGATAGGGTCCAGAGTGACCTAGACAAATTGGAGGATTGGGACAAAAGAAATGAGGTTCAACAAGGACAAGTGCAGATTCCTGCACTTAGGAAAGAAGAATCCTATGCACTGCTACAGGCTGGGGACCGACTGGCTAAGCGACAGCTCTGCAGAGAAGGACCAGGGGATTACAGTAGGCAAGAAGCTGCATATGTGTCAACAGAGTGCCCTTGTTATCAAGAAGGCCAATGGCATATTGGACTGTATTAGTAGGAGAATTGCCAGCAGATCGAAGGAAGTGATTATTCCCCTCTATTCGGCACTGGTGAGGCCACATCTGGAGTATTGTGTCCAGTTTTGTAGCCCCCACTACAGAAAGGATGTGGACAAATTGGAGAGAGTCCAGCAGAGGGCAATGAAAATGATTAGGGGGCTGGGGCACATGACTTATGAGGAGAGGCTGAGGAAACTGGGCTTATTTAGTCTGCAGAAGAGAAGAGGGAGGCGGGGTTTGATAGCAGCCTTCAACTACCTGAAAGGGAGTTCCAAAAAGGATGGAGCTAGGTTGTTCTCAGTGTTGGCAGATGACAGAACAAGGAGCAATGGTCTCAAGTTGCAGTGAGGGAGGTCTAGGTTGGATATTAGGGGAAACTATTTCAGTAGGAGAGTGGTGAAGCACTGGAATGGGTTACCTAGGGAGCTGGTGGAATCTCCATCCTTAGAGGTTTTTAAGGCCCAGCTTGACAAAGCTCTGGCTGGGATGATTTAGTTGGGGTTGGTCCTGCTTTGAGCAGGGAGTTGGACTAGATGACCACCTGAGGTCTCTTCCAACCCTAATCTTCTGTGATTTTATGATTCTAAGTGATCCATCCCCTGTCGCCAATTTCCAGCTTCTGGCAAACAGAGGCTAGGGACACCATCCCTGCCCTGGCTAATAGCCATTGATGGACCTATCCTCCATGAACTAATCTAAGGTGGGTTTTTTTGAATTCTGTTTTAGTATTGGCCTTCACACTATCCCCTGTCAAAGAGTTCCACAGGTTGACTGTGTATTGTGTGAAGAAATACTTCCTTTTGTTTGCTGAGTTCTTTGGAAAATATGGCTATGATTCTGCAAATCAAACTCTTGGGGAAACTCTGCTCTTCATCTCTCCGGGCCTCAAGTTCCCCATCTGTAAAATGGGACTAATGGTACTTCCTTCCTCCAATCCTTAGTCTGTTTTGGCTATTTAGAATTAAGCTTTTCAGGGCAGGGACTATCTCTCATCATGGGCTTGTAAAGCACCTCGCACAATGAGGCATCAAGCTCGATTGTATAATCTAATCATATAACTAATAACAACCATCTGTCAACTCTGCACTAAGTTCACTATTTTAAGACTAGAACAACTCAGTGCAAAACACCACTCTTCACTGCCCCAGCCCCAGACTGTGTTCAGCATGCATGGACTTTTCACCAGTATATTTGTGCCTCCAGCCTGGGCCTGCGTTCACAGGACTGGTAACAATCCAGCCCGTGTATTTCTGCGTAGCATTAGTGATGTGCCTACCCCTATCTTGATGCATCCCCATTTATTAATAATGTGAGGTGGTGAGAAATTCCCATTATTAACTTGGACACTTTAGTGAACGTGACAGTCAGCTCAGATCTGCAAAACAGAAACAATTATTTTATCTGCGTCATAATGAATTGTGATGTGTCTCTGACACGTGGAATTAGCCAACTCATTATGGATCATGAATTTTCATCTGTTTAAAGCAATGGACACTACACGTGGGGTGGGAGGGGGCAGACTTCCCTCTTCATGGTGACACATCAACTGTTAGGTGCTAGATTCACCAGGCAGATTCCCCACATCCTCCATTGTCAGAGGATCTAACCAGATCCAGCCTTAAGACCAAGCAGCTGCTTGGGGCATCCACTGTAGGTTTAGCAGCTCGGTCTGATTCCCTGCACCCGCCCCACGTAGGCAGCAGAATTGGAGAGGTAATTCACAAGCTGGTTTCCCCTTGTTCTCATTGGACCAGTGAGGTAGATGTCATGTCTTTGTGGGCAGCTTCTGTTCTACTGGGTAATACTCATTGTCTCTACCTGTTCAAGGCAGGAAGGGGGGATTCTCTCAAGCCCTTATTGTAGCTTCAATGGATCTGGGCCTCCCCAAATTATAAAGGTCAAAGAGTCCTACAGTCATTTGGTGGGGGCAGGCAGGATCCTTCACATGCCAAAAGGCCCCTCTCGGGATTCCTGCAGCATCAGGGCCCTGCCATGCAGATCATGCCAGGGTCAGAGTGTAGGGGGCATGAAGACAATTTGGATTCAGGCAAAGAAGCTGGTACCTTCTGACGTATGGGGGCCCATCATGTGTATCTCCTGTTCGCTTGAGCCTGTAGTGCTGCTATATTTCTTATACTCACTTGTGGAAAGCAGTACTGGTGGGGCCAGCAATAGGGGCTGGGCAGCACTGATGGGCTATCAGAGAGCCAGTGGCATGGTCTCATGGCCTGCTGTGCCAGTGGGGGGGTGACTACACTGGGAGTGTAGGAGGGAGTGTTCACAGCACAGGCACTGACTTTCATTTTTCCTGCTCCATCTCCTACCCGGAGGTCCCACCCTCATTCGGCCTCTTCCTGCCCCTGCTCTGCCCCTACTCCAAGAGCCTCCTGCCTACTGCCGAACAGCTGATCAGAGGGTGGTTGCTGGGTCCTGAGCATCCTTTTTTTTTTCTGTGTGGTATCTCCCTCCTTCCTCTCCTTCCCAGCCCTGCCGGTTGCAGAGGACTGAGCTGCCCCTGGATAGTCGCATCTGCTTTTTTCATGAGGACTGCAACAAGGGTTTTTTTCTTTTCACAGAGAGGAAATCTGGAGAAAATCCTCGGCAGGAGTGAGACACAATGCTGGGTTTTTCCTGCTGCCAAGGAGGGAGTATTTGAGTGCTGGTTATTTTGATTTTCTTTGCGGGATTATTTGGTCAGTTTTATTTTAACGTTTGTATTTGCTGTGGGAAGTTCAGTCTCGAGGACGAACTGTCTCCAGATGTCAAACTCTTCAGAGGGATCCTTCTCCTGTGAAGAGAAATCTTTCAGCTGTCTAGGGAGCCTTTCTTTTCTCCTTTCCTCTCCCTATCTATCCACCCATCCTTTTCTAGGACCCCTCACTCGCTCTCTCTCATGTGCCAGGCCGATCCAGGAGGCCCGAGCATTTGCCCTGCTTTGCAAGAGGCTCAGCCATGCAACAGCAGTGACGAGTTGAGAAGAAATATACCGGGAAGGACATTTTTTTCAGGAAATGGCTCTATTTGTGCCTTCTCACCAGCTGACAGTTCCTCTACTGGCTTGGCGAGCGCTGGTGCAGCCATGAATGGGGAGATGCACGTGTGAGACTGAGCTCGGCAATGGGTAGAGGGGGAGAAGCATGACCCTGACTCCTCTGGATCGAGGGACCTGCCACTCTGAGTGACGTTTTTAATATTACTCTTATTATCATTGGTGGTGTGACGCACCGCCTGCCAGGCTGCCTCCTGACCCATGGCACTCCTGTATGTCACAGACCTTTCCCTCACGGCCTCGGGGCTTATTCTGATCATTCTCCTCACAACGACTTTTTCAGAAGGATTGGGGGGGGCATAACATACCACAGACTACGTCAAAATGGGCCTGCTGACGGTTCACCTGCCTTGGTACTAGAGCTGAAATTGGCCAAATTTTCACCTTTCAATGACATTTTTCAGCAAAGATTTTTTTTTATGAAAACTTCCCCTGATCATTTTGTGGGGAGATTTATTTTTTTTAACCATTTAAAAAGTTGGTCTAAATTTCTTGATGTCAAATTTTTTTGTTGAAATCTCCACATTTGTAAACTTTTGAAAGCCCAGTTAAAAACACTGGATTTTCAGACAGTGCCCTGGAACTCTCCACCCCACGCTATTATCATTCGTTGTATTACCAGAGTGCCTCGCAGCCCTAGGCACTGTACAAAGACAGTCCCAAGAGAATGCCTGGAAGTGCTCTGAAAATAATGGACCACTTTCTTTGTTGTCCTTCAGCCCCTTTATGCCTGCTAGGAGGACCCAAAGGGGCTACAGGGCAGGGATCAGGGCTCCCCAGAGACTAACCCCACAGAAGAGATGCCCTTTCACCCAAGCACAGAACAGTGGGGTTTAAGGGACACATAGGCATTGGCCAGGTCCTCTGCACAAGGGCAAATTTCACCCTATATGGATAAACCATTCTTCAGCGCTCCCCTGGCAGACATCAACAGCAATAATGTCCTCCACTTTGCCAGTTCCCAGCTCAGGATGCGAGGGCTGCCTGCCTAAAGCCACTGTACTATCAGGCCTCTATCCGCAGAACATGATTAGAATGAATGCAAAGGGCGGGAGCAAGACATACAGTATCTGCGACTCAGCAGCTGCAGGCCGATTGTGATGCAAAAGAGCAAAACAGGTGGTGTTGGAAGGAGCCACAATGTCAAGAATGGTGGAGCAATGAGGCTGAAGATTAGCACAGGGACACGACAGAGATGAAGAGAATAAAATATTAGTGGGGGCTGCTGGGAGCGGAGAGGAAGCGGTGATGGCAAGAGAAGAACTACTCATTACTCTTGGGCAGTAGAATTCTGCCCCCTTCCCTCTGCTGTTCAGACCACTTAATTGCATTTAATTTGGATGGGTAGGATCTTAGCGAGGAATAAGTGTCTAGATACTATGGGGACTGGCACTGGTCTGTGGATGGATGGATCGATGGATGGATTCGGATGCTCAGTGGCCAGACTTTTTTATGACCTCCCTAGTGGACCAGTGATGAAATCCTCTATCCGTTACTTGGGATTGTTAAATAACGGCCACCAGGAGGGGTTACTAGTAGGCCAACATGACCAAAGCCAGTGGAAATCAATGGGAGATGGAGGCGTTCATCACCTCTGATAACCAGGCCCAACGTGTGGCAAACTGGCCATCTAAATATTAGAGGCATGGAACATTAGAAAACTTTGTCCATGAGTGAGAAAACACAGCAGCCTCCAGACTCCTAGCTAACAAGAAGATATTAACTAACGTAGTGAAACAGTCCACGTTGCTCTCCATCATCCTGGTACAGGATGTCCCACCTGTACCAGGTGCTTGACTCTAGCGCTGGCTTCTAGCAGACCATCTAGCAGACTGCATTCTCCTCTCTCACCAGGAGAGGATGCTGTGATGAAATTGGAGGTAACAAAACGCTGCAGAGCCAACCCCATGCTGAAAAGTGGGACACAGATCCAAGCATGCAACTGATGGGCAGGTTTCATAGAACGCATCTCCCTTTGGATTTTCCTTTCCAGAAAATAAACCCAAGTAAAATTAAAATCTATGGTGCTTAAAGGGGACATTGTCAAGTAATTTTTATTGGTTTAACTTGTGGTTTTACTCTCCGTTTGTTTGCAACCCTCACTCTCCAAGCCTGGGAAATAACATGTCTCCCCTTCCTGGGTTTTGTCACATGTCCATTGGCAAATACTGAATGCTCCCCTTCCCTCTGCACCTCTCTTTCTCATGCCGGCTGGCTTGTTTATATGCACACAAGAAGGGCTCCAGGTAGGAACTGGCAATTCAGATTGCAGGGGGACAATGGTGCTGAACTGCAGCAGCTCTTTGCCTGAAGACATCCACCTACCCCTCCCACCAAGGGCAGGATTTAACCCATCCAGTGAAAACGCCTATCCATTTACCCATCTTTGAACCCTCCAACTTACAGTGTGATATTGTGGAGATGCTGGGAATCTGTGGACCAACTGCAGAGCTTTTATCTCTCGAATCGGAAGACCCAATGAATTCAACTCTCAGATATTAAAGGAAGGGCGGTGCGGCCAACGCTCACAATTTTACAAGTCCTGTGATATTTAGGAGAGTTCTTAAAACCCCAGCTACTGGAATTAAGAGACTGTAGGAGAATTTCAGCTTTTATATTCACAGTCCATTTCTAGCCTTCACGGTGGAGGAGAAAAGCTTGAAAATATGAAACACGTGCAGCCTAAAGCCTCAGAAGGCAAAGGAGAAAAACCCCCATTGTCACACAGTGGCTGAGGGGAGATGGGTTTCAGATCACCTGTGGTAAACTTAACTCACCTCGCAGGTGGGGAGAATGAGGAGGGACAGGTGACCCACTCATGGAGGGGTTATCCCAGTGTGAGACTGGGGAAGAAGAGATTTTATGTTCTGAATTTATATTATTAAACCAGACCCCAAGAAGGGGCATTGTTATGGGCCACAAGCCTGTGTGAACTTCTTAAGGCCCTGAGAGAAGGGGAAACTGAGGCAGGGATTGCAGTGCCACACTTGGCCAGGAGGGGTTGCTACAGGGCAAGCACATCCTTTTAAACACCCATTTAACGTGCGGATTTTTGTTTGTTTGTTTTAAATTTCATGATTTTTAAGCCAGTCTCACCTCCACCAGACCCTTAGTGAGCTAGTCCTGGCTATCACGAAGACCACATCTCCATCCTCAACCCTCTGAGATAACTGTGCTCCCAAAGGATGCTGAGGGGGACAGAGCCCATGGTGGCTGGGGCTAGGGGAAAAGGCCTCTTGGCAGAGGGCAAGTGAGACTCTCCCCTGCCTCCACCCAAGGACCCAACCCTGTTCCCACTGAAACCAAGGAGAGCTTTGCCACAAGCTTTAACAGCACTGGGGGTCGGGCGTCAAATCCCTGTTCCCACTCACACCATCCTTCTTTTCAAGAGAAAGCCCTGCTGGCAAAAGGATTCCTTATCAGTCGCCTTGTTCAAGATGGTTTTTCTTGTCAGGACACAGTAATGCACAAAACATAAACGACCTTTCACTCTCCCAGCCAGCGTGGTTGCAGGTGAGAGGGGAGGGAGAGGAGGAGTGAAATCTCCAGAACCCTTTAGTAAACCATTGGGTTATGCCCAATTTCTCCCACCCGGCCACACTGCCTGGACTTTGCTAATTTCTCCAGCCTCC
Source organism: Gopherus flavomarginatus (assembly GCF_025201925.1). NCBI lineage: Eukaryota > Metazoa > Chordata > Testudines > Testudinidae > Gopherus > Gopherus flavomarginatus. The sequence continues at coordinate 55,068,661 of NC_066625.1, read as the reverse complement.
ATGATAAATGACTCTGTCAGCAAAGTGACATCTTTCTAATCTGCTAGAAGACAGATGGGTCCCGCTGCGGAGAGAGAAATTCACCAGTGGAGCCTGAGCAGGGAAAAAACAATGACACCAGGAGTTTGGGAAAGAGAGGGGGAAGTTTGTGTTTCAGTTCAGTTATTTATTTATTTTTCTTCTCTTCCAATTAAAACTTGGGTGTAATTTGTAAGGAAGGAAGAAAGCAGATTCGCATTAGGCATGATCATGTATCTGCTATCAAATATTTCTTCTCTCTTGCTGAGTATATGAAAACCACCTGCTAATCGAAATGTACCTTGGCTCAGGGGAGGGGGGAGGCTGTCACAGCATTTAACATGATCAATTTTTGGAGAGGGTGTTATTCATTGTTCTGTCTTTTCTTGTCCCAGCCCAAAATAACTTAACCATGTCTGAAGACTATTGATAATACGATGCACTTCTCCAGTTCTTCCCATGCACGGAGCTCAAACAGCTTTGCATGCAGTAATTAAGCCTCACAGTATCCCTGAGTGATAAGGGAGTTTGTTATTATTTTAATTTTACTGATTGGGAAACTGACGCACAAAAAGGTTAAGTAACTTGGGTCACCTTGGAAAATCTGTGGCCAAGACAGAAATTAAACCCAGATATGCTGACTCCCAGTTCTGTTTTCATCTGCCACAATGAAACAGGACCTTCACTTTGATCAGTGAATCAGTTCACCGGCTAAGATATAAGTAGAATCAAATCTCATGCTTCAGGGTCTGCTGGGGTCAGGAAGGAATTTTGCCTCTATGTTGAACATGGCAAGTTTGATTGGGTAGGTGCATTGTGGGATGAAGAGTCACTCTTCTGAAGTATCTGGCATTGGTAACTGCAGAGCCTGGGTTCTGGACTATGTGGAGCGATGGTTTGATCCATGTAAGGTGATTCTTGTGTTGACTGAAGAGGTTTAGAGGGGCTGTGACTTCAGTAAAGAGCGCAGCTGAGTGAGTTGGACGTGCATCAAAGGAGGCCAGGAGGAAGTAAGGAAGAATGAAAGACCTGACACATGAAATTCACACAGGAGCACTACATAGCAGTATGCAGGAAACATGGACCTCTTCCCCTGTCTGAGTTCTCCTCTTCCCTAATGGAGCCCCCCACCTCTTCTCATTCACCCTTACTCAAGCCCCATCCCTGCCACAGTTTTTCTAGGCAAGGAGTGGAGAAAGGACCTCCTTTCTGAGTCCACCAATGCAGTGAAGGTTACATCTGGTGTAAATTGGTGCAAATCCAGAATCACAGCAGTTAACAGGAGGTCTGAATTTGGTCCTACAATCTCAAGACATATGGAGTTCTGAAGGCTCCAGCCAGTGGGAGTGTCAGTAACTAGTTTCCCACATAGCAATGTGGCATTAGCATCAGATCTCAAAGCACCTGGGTAAGTGTGGAGAGTTTGCCTTAAATACTTGTGGGGCCCAAGTATTAAGGCCCCAATCCAGCAAAGCACTTATGCACCTGCTTAACTTCAAGCACCCCCCATTAACTTCAATGGAACCGCTTGTGCTTCTAAGTTAAGCAACAGACAACTGAGGTCTCGTCAAAGAACCAAAGGCTGATCTGCAAAGATTGCTGGTGCCCAACCCAACAGGGACTAAAGACATTTCCAGATATGTCAGACACTCGAGTCCCAACTCAGCTCGACCATGAGGGACTCTGCAGACCCTCTGCTTCTGGGGCTGACGCAGAAGGGGAGAGAGCAGAGCTCTTGGGAGCTGAGTGGGGAAAGACAGCAGAACACAAGGGGAGTTAAGAAAGCAGAGAGGGGACGGGGCAGAGGTTGCTTTGAGAATCTCAATGACACCCGCTGGCTAAGCAGCTCCAGACTGGCTGCTGTGGCTGTTCCTGCTCCCCCAATCCCCTTGTTATTTCTACAGCACACACCATCTGCTGCGCTTGCTGAGCAGCACTCCAGGAGTGAGACTCCTCCAGACACACAGTGAACAACACTGGGACAGGGATGCATGGAATACGGCCAACCCTGCTCCTCCTCTGCCCCTGCCCCTGCCCCTGCCCCTGCCCCCGCCCCCGGACTGCTATTCTGGGAAGTACTGAGGGAAGTGGAAGTGGGGATAATAATACTGACAATAATGAGAGAGTGTGGGGAGCAGCCAGTGAAAGGGAACTGATGTCTCCATGGGTTTGAGCACCCACAAATCCCATTCAAGCCAGTGACGAGTTAAGGGTGCTCAGTGCCTTTGGAAATCAGCTCAAAACTGTGTGTGTGTGTGCGTGCATGTACAAAATTGGATTTATGAGTGTGTGTGTGAGGGGAAAATATGTTCATGTGTGTGTACGAGGAGCTATATGTGTAGGTGTGTGTACACATCTGCGTGTATAACTGTATGTGTATGCATGAGGTGTATGTATGTGCATGCACAAGTGTGTGGGCAGGGGGTGTATGTGTGTGCACACATGCTCTGAACAGCAGCCTGCCTGCTTCTATCTGACAGGAGTGAAAAGCATGACTTGGAGCCCTGCTGGAATGGGCTTTTAAAATTGCTCAGGTGCAAAGAATTCACAGAAGCTACACAACAAAATCAAACGGGAGAGAGGCAGTCAATCAGGGAGGCTCGGTTTATGTGTGTGCGTGTGTATTTATTTAGTTATGCATTTTAAATGGGCCTCTGTCAGGGAGCAATCAGAAGAATAATTACTCACCAAGGAAGCATGGAGCCCCTGGGTGCTTGCTCCAAGAGCGCACAGCCAGGAAACCAGCCCTGGTGGCAGCACTTTGTAGGGGCTCTGCTGTGAATGCAGTAGGGTGACCAGATGTCCCGATTTTATAGTGACAGTCCTGATTTTGGGGGCTTTTTCTTATATAGGCTCCTACTACCCCCCACCCTCTGTCCCGATTTTTCACACTTGCCCTCTGGTCACCCTAGAATGCAGTGGCTTGTGATGGACAGATGGTGGGGGGGGAGGGCGCAGACCAGCCAGGCTATATGAGTGAGACTCTTCACTTCACAAAAGACATGGCGGCGATGCGTGTGCTGATCTCTCGGCTTGCCTACAGGATCTGATAACGTGCTCCCAGGGGGAACTGGGCATTAGGGACTGACAGAGCCAGCCCCAGCAGTAGTGTCACTACTGTGTAGTGCAGCCTGATGTACTGCATGGGGTATTACCCCTCTCCATGGCTGGAGTCTCCTAGTGGGGCTAGGGATGTTCCAATTTCAGGTGGTTGCGGTACATCTGGCTGAAACCAAGGGACTTCGAGCCCTGCGGCTCACGGCTGGAGGCCCCACAATGAGCAGAGAATACTGGCATTGGTGAGAGCTGTCCATGCATGCTGCCTGCTGGGCCCCCTCTTGCTTGTTACCTGCACTACTGGGTGCTAGCAATGTTCTGGGTGTGTCTGGAAGCAGTCACAGAACTCAGGGGTGGAGCAGGTCTATGAGATTCCCGCCCCCACCCCAGCCCCGACTCACCTCCCTGGGGGCAATGCAGGGTTGTTCCCTACTCTACCCTTCCCAGTGTTTTGTCGAGATTGGTTTTAATGTTCCACGATTGGGGTTTCTCCCCACATCCCCCATGAGGCTGTGCTTCAAACATCACAGCATCAAAAGCTTTCATCTTTGTCACGCGTTTCCAAACTCCCTTCCAATCTGTCAATATCTTTCAAATAATGAAGTATCCAGAACTGAACACATCTTTCCAGATCAGGTCACATCACAGCTGCACAGACAGTAGAACCTATAACCTCCCTGCTCTGTGACTTGAAGCCTTCTGCCTTGGTCTTTTTATCACATTCACATTTAAATAGTTGCCCAGATCCATCCTTAGGTCTTCTTCAGCATTTTACTTTTCATCCAGATGAGGGGCTGCATATAAGAACCCAGAGATGGACAGAATCCTCTGAACCAGCAGCCCTTGTCATCCCTCTCTGCTATGGAGTCAGAGCTTCTCTATGACTAAGCTTCTTCAGTCGCAGAGTCTCCTGGCTGGAGTCACAGTGGCTAATGTTGTAGGAATACTGGCTTTGGGAGAAATTACAGCTACTCTATTCCAGGCCTCTCCCAGCAGGGGTCGCTGAAGAGGGTAGTACATGAGGTGCTCAAGTCCCAGCTTCTCTATGCAGGAGAGGAACCAGCTAGATTCCCTCTGGTGTAAATCAGCATAGCTCCATTCGCTCCCATGGCAAGTCAGTGGAGCTGTGCCAGTTTACCCCAGCTGAGGTCTGGCCCACTGCAGGCAATGGTACAGGAGGCCTGGCAGTGAGAAGCTCCCAAGTATGCCAATGACAGGGAGAGCAGTCCTAGCACAGGTCACAGTAGGGCATGCAGAAGGAAGCCTGCCCATGGAGGAGGTCACAGCCTCATCCAGCAGGAGTCAGAGGCACCAGTGGCAGAGCGAAACAATTTATTTCTGGTGCAATGTGCATGCCTTCGCCACATCAATGGAGTGAAGGCGCATCCAGCTATTCTATACCCTGCGGACCCAGTAGCAAGCAGTCAGGGTAGCAGCGAGAGTGGCTTAAAGGGACCAGGGCTTCACACTCTTCATATCAAGGAAAGAGAGTAAGCAGCACAGGACTCAGCAATCCAGTTTCCATGTAAAAGTCTGTGACATTTGTCAAGCCAGACATATGTGGATGTAACTAAAGAGTAAATTCTTGTTCTCAACAGCTGAGAGGACATTTGCCAAGGGAAATCCTCTGTACATTGACCCCTGCCTCATCCAGTGCTCTGCAGTGGGGCCAGTTCTGCCATCATCCCCCTGCTCCTTTCCTGAGTTCACCTGTAAAACTAGGAAGGTGGAGATTAACTAACGGACAGATTCTGACACTTGTATTCACACTGACTAGGACTTTGTTGCATTGATATCAATGGGAGTCTTTGTGAAGTCAGGTGCTGACCACTGGGAGGGTCTCTGCCCTGCAATCCATGGGATGACCCTGTGCAGAGGAAACTGGTTGGTTTTTTCTGGGTGGATTTGGGAGGAAAATTGTAACTGGTTATTATTATTTCATGACTCTAGACTCCTTGGCATCCAGAGGCACACTGCAAACATTTCCATGCACCGTGCCACTGAAATACAGCCCCCTCTGGGCTGGGAAGGCAGTAGCTGACCAGCACATGGCATAGAAGAGCAGGAATGAAGAGGACACTTTGGACAAGAGTGCTGGGGCAAACCCACAGAAAGTGCTGGGAGATCTTTAATGCCAAAGCCAGCCAGCCAGCACTTCCAGTGCACAGGCCTTATCCACAAGGCTCCTGCACAGTAAATTGCATGGAGCTTGGTTTAATGAGCTCAGGGACATGAAAGGATGAGTCATCCCTTTTTTCTCCTGCCTGCCTCTCTTTTCTTCCTTCCCTTTCAGTCCTTTTTACTTCTCTCTCATCTTCCCCTGCTTTCTTTCCCTTTCGTTCTTTTCCATCCATCTCTCTCTTTGCTTCTCTCTCCAAATCTCTTTTCCGCCTTTCTTTCACTCCCATCATACTTCCCTTCTACCACCCTCTCTTAATCCCTCGTACCACGCTCCCTCTCTCCTCTGTTCCCCCATGATGGATGGCAGCAATCACACCTGCATCTGTTGCCTGTAACAGACATCTACTAGCCACCATGCTGTATGGCTGCTGCCTGTGGCATTCAACCCCTGCAGGACAACCCCTTTGCAGAACACAGTGACATGGCAGAAGCTCGCAGGCCCAGTGCATCACGGGGAAAGGTCACTTGTCTATCAGCATCTGCCTTGACCTCTCATTCATCACCAACTTACAATCCCAGCCCATCAATCTGTATTTAGCTCACTTCTCACAGTGCAACTTGGCCATTTCACGGCTAAATTGGCACCAGCCAACCAGGGGAAGTTGGCTTCCAGCCCCAAGCCCTGCTATCCCTTGGCAATTGAACTGTCATCTTCTGGGTACTGGGGATGGATCAATGTCATGTATGTTGCCGCGACACCTGCTATCACACTCTAGGGGGCTAGGAGCTTCCAGCCCTAGGCATGGTAAAGAAATGGCTTTAGTTGCGCTAATGATTTCCTGCTGGAAATGGATGAAGCTCAAGCAGCCCTGATGATTCTATTAGATCCCTCAGCTGCCTTCATACCACTGATGATGGGGATTGGGCTGGGGCAAAGAGTCACTCCAGCGTAGCTCTGAGTGATCCAAGAGGGCACTCCCCACACGTACTCAAAGGCAGGATACCACAGGGCTCTACTGTGTCTCCCATTTCAGTGTCTATCAAGGCCTTAAGCAGCATTATTGAGGAGGGCTGGGCTGGGCTGGGCTGGGGTGCCATTGGAATGCTGATGGCACACCCAGCTCATGAATGAAATTGACACATGAAAGAGAGCTGACCGGCTGCCTCTCAGACTGGGTAAGGCTGATGTGAGGCTGTGGGCTGGGAGAAGAAACTGGAGGGCACAGCAGAAGGAGAGCTTGCCCAGGGTTACATACAGTCACAATTTGGGGGCATGTCCAAACCCCGGGATATCCAGCCAGTGGTAGCGGCCCGGCCTGCTGTCCTTCAGCTGTGCATGGCGGGAAGCATGCACTTTTCCTCTGAGCTGGTGCCTCTTGGTGCCAGCGCCTTTGTCACCTTCAGCCTAGCCCTCTGCAAGGCACCCCAGGTGGGGTGAAAACGCCAGCCAGGGCAGACAATGGCTGCCTACTTCCTGAGTGGCGCTTGTTGCTCTGAGCACACTGCACCATAGCGCAGCAATTTGCTTCTGATGTGTGGAATTCAGTCCTGGCTTGGGGCTCTGGCTACCCGAGGGACCACGCTCAACAGAGACGCTCAGCGTCCCAGCACCCTGGCTTGGAAGGGTACGGCATTTTCTGTAAGATGCCCTCGACTCTAGAACTCTCTCAGCCAGAGCTCAGCTCTGTTAACATTCAGGTCATCTGGTCCCATCCAGTCTCCCAGGCCTGGTCTACACTTAAAACTATTGATGAAAAAATTCTCAGAGAGTTGGATTAGCTGCATCATCAGAAAACCTCTTCCATAGCTTTAAGAAGTATCTCCGCTACCTACGACACTACAGCAGTGCCACAGGTATGCCACTCTCACAGTTGCTGTGTAAACATACCCCAGGCTTTCCCCTGAGGGATGCGCCAAGGGCCTTCGCTGTAGCGGGTTGCTGTTGATGACGGAGCTTGCCACAGTTATATGGGTTCAGGGTGCGAGGAAGCGGGCTATGCTGTAGGCTGGCTTGGCAGGCAGAGTGCATTTTCTAAGAGATATTTAGCCCTTTGCTCTGGTTTTAATGTCCACACAGGTGCCTAGCACATAGAGATGCATTTCGAATAGAGTCAAATCAGTTCATAAAATTCAGCCCCCAAGGTGTGTTTTGTTTATCATTATGTACCTAGAAGGCCAAACTGAGATCCTCATTGTGCTAGGAGCTGTGCATAGTATACAGGCTGTATGCATAGTGAGGCCTTGCTCCAAAGAGCTTACTCGGCAAGAGGTGATGGGGAAACTGAGATACAGCATGGGCACATGTAAGTCAGTGGCTGAACTGAGACTAGAACCCAGATCTTGTGAGTCCCACTGCATTGTCCCTAACGACTGGACCATGCAAAATTTACTCACTGACTGCCAAATGGAGATGTAAAAACTGCAACTCCAGATCAACCTTGCCCTTCATTTCTGCTTTAATCTACTAGCCCATAAACACAGCAGTTGCAGCTGCTTACCACCAGTTCATCCTGGTAACATCAGCTCCAGCTCCTTGGGAGGGGATGGCTGCAGCTTGCTCAGTCTTGCTTGGTCAGAGAACCAGGTTGCACACTCTTTGCCTCCACGGCAGACGTGGTATTGTCCTTTGAAGTCCCTATTGGCTTCTCTCCAGCCCTCCCAAACCATTCGTCACCCACACTAATCACAAGGCTCTTGTTCTGTAGTGCAGTGATATTGGAATCATTTAAATGAGCACCTTGAGGCAGGGGCAATGGAGGATGCTTAAGCCCAAGTGAGTGTCCCCTGGTAGTGGGGGGCTGTACACAAGACCCAGCACTAGAGGTGAACCAGAAGGAAATAGTGGGGGAGGGGGGAAAGGAAGATGCATAGGTCTTGAGCCTTACATCTAGATGGGAGGCAGAGGCAGTGTTGGGCTTTCTCTAACCTCACTGTGAGCTGGCAGCATTCACATGCCGAAGGAAATATCGGCCCTGCTGAAGCATGCAAGGGAGTTAGATACCCTTCCTGCGGCTCTGAGCAATCAGCACAACCTCAGCCCCATTGATAACTAGAAGAGGGTGCTGATGGCATCTCCATGCTCTTCTTAAACCCCTCAATGCAGCCTTTTCGAGATGCACTGACAGAGGGAGGGGATGCAGGAAGTGAGTCGAAGCTTCAGGAAAAACATGGTGAGATGCTGCCATCTCCTGGAGGACAGCTCAGATCTCGTCAGTAAAACTCTATAAAGACTCGATCCTCCATGGAGTCACAGTCTCGGTGCTCTGGAACTGCTCTGAATGAAGCTCAGCTAGGACTCTGGTGCAGGATGTCTCTCCTCAGGACACACTTTCACCAGGGCAAGAAGCCTGCTCGGCTTTTGCACTTCCTGGGTCCGACCTTGGAGCACTGAGCCCCCTGTTCACACTGTGGGCTCCCCGTGAGTCCACCTAGATGGAACACTTGGAGAAGCCTTATATGCCCCCAACGGGCCATGTACCCCAACTTCACAGTCAGAAGTGATTCTCAGCCAGCGCTGTAAAACAGAAGGGTTATTAGTCGTTGGGTATACAGCGTAGAACAGCTCTTGTTAGCACAGAAATCAGGAATGTTCAGTAAAATCCATCTTGAGGAGAGGGAAATAATCCAGAGCCCAAGGCCCTGGTCCTCCCCTCTGAGTCCCAAACCAGCAGCCCAACCTCAGACCTGCCCATTGCCCCCCTCCATACTTCGTCTCTCTCCTGGGCAAACAGGTCACCTGGTCTGCACCAATACCTCCGGCTGTATCCATTTCACTGCAGCCTGAGCAGACATTCCCCCCAATGCAAATCACTGCTACTCTCATTTGGTAGCATTTTATCTCCCCTTTTCCCTGTTGCAAATGACTGGGCAAAGTGCAGGGCAAACGGGGAGTCAGGCCCAAGGAGCTGGGGCCAGATGCTGAGTGCCAGTAGCTCTTGCAGTGGGTGCTCAGCACTTGGCAGGAGGCGCTGAGCCTAGAGTGACCAGATAGCAAGTGTGAAAAATCGGGACAGGGGGTGGGGGTAATAGGAGCCTATATAGGAAAAAGCCCCAAATATTGGGATTTTCCCTATAAAATCAGGACATCTGGTCACCCTAGCTCAGCCCTGCTCAGGATCAGGCCTTCTATCTGTTGTTTTAGGCCCTGGGTGCGGGAACCATGTTAGCACCTTGCCATTGAGAGCTTTCGTCCAACATATTTCCCTAGAGTGCTGCTAGCACAGCTTCCTTGGTCAGAAGTCAATCATCAGGCCGTCCTCTGCCAGTGTAATGGGCATACAGCTCCAAAGCTGACCCTGATCTCAACATGCACACTGTATGTGCAACCCCGCTAACACACAGCAATTGCTGTACCTTGGTTAGCAGCTGGTCCACATATGAGGATACCAGCCCACTACTACTGTCAGGTGAGGGAGTTGCTCCTTTAGCTCAAGTTGTAGAGGGTCATGTTTTCAGTGCTGGCAGTCTGAGGTTCAAAGCCAAGCCGGTGGGGTCATTATAGGTACATACATGCACTGTATACACACCTGCTTACGTATACATCTCAACTCAGACATGGCAGCCCTTTCTGAGCCCCTGGCACCTAATCCCCACCTATTTTCCTTCTACCCAGCTGCAGTGCATTCTCTCCTCAACAAGCTGACCTCCCAGTCTGTCCTACTCATCAGCTCATGTTGCCCTCAATTCCCAGCTGCAGAGCACAGGTCTCAATGGGAGTTTCAGTGACTTCAATGGACTATTGCTCAGGCCCATGGTAGGAAATGAGAATGTTAGCACTAGGTCAGATAGGCTGGTCTTTGTACTGGGTAAGTGATGTCAACTGACTCACCCAGGATGCAGGGCTGGTGTCCTCTCAAGGAGGCTCTCAAATGCCCCCTCCCCACGAATGTATCCATTGATGCCCTATGTTAACTTAGCACTGTCCACTGGTCCCCACTACAAAACCAACCCCTGCACTACCTAGCCTGTGCTACCTGTGGATTGCAGGCACAAGAAGACGTCCTGCACCCGCCTGGCCCTTACTTTAGTCAGGCAATGAGCAGGATGTGCTGTTTGATTCTGACATGTCACCTGCTGTAGCTGTTCCTTAATTATACACTTGGCCACCTTGCTTGTTAATTACCACTCCCAACCTCACCAAAAATAGGTCATTGAGCAAGGGCCCCAACAGACTGCATGCAAACAAAGATCCAGGACAGGGGTTTCGGTGTGGCTAGTGGATCCCATGGTGGCCTGGCATACTGCTGCAGATTGGAGGCCTCTCATTATGCCCAGAATAAACACCACAGGCCTGGAAGCTGGCAGTACAAGCTCCCCTCAGAGTGCCCCTCCCTTCCCCACCAGATGGCCTCCTCCCTGATGTGGAGGAACTCCCCTTCAGATGGGCCCTGTGACCTGCCCGTTCGGTCCCTGGCCTCTCTGTAAGCGTTAGCGACATCAGAAGACCAGAAAGAGGCTCCTGCAGAAGGGTCCAGGACATGACTGACTCAGGGAGCATTCTGTGCTGTGCAGCATCGCTGCTTGGGGGTGCCAAGAGGACGGTCTCCAGCCAGAAATGGCCAGCAGAGGATTCTCCTGGGGGGGGACCCCCAGCAGGCATAAAGCCAGGGAAGCTGGCAGAGTGGCTTCTGCAACAGCCGCCCCTCCAGCCCAGCATAGGTGACATGCCAGGGAGGGAGACAGGTTGGGAGCAGGCTGACTGTGTAGCGGGGCAGAGCTCTGATATGCTAATTCTCCACTGGCATAAGGTACCTCAGGCCGGGGCATAAGTCAAAGTGGCCCCCAGAGCTGCTGAATCAGGGAACTGTAACTGTCTCCTTTACAGGGCCACTCTGAGCAAAGCTAGAATGCAGGATAGAACGGAGCCCGTGATGTGCAAAAGACCATCTCCTGTGTGCCACCTAACCACCTAGACAGCATGTGCGTGCCCTGCCCACGGGGGATCCTTTGGTTACACAGCAGCTTTCTGCTCCTAGACTGTTGGGAACCAGCTCCTTTAAAAATACATCGATCAATATTTATCTGGCTTTAATGATGGGTTTCCTTATTTGACCAATGCTGCACCTGGGAGGAGCTGGAAACCCCGATAATATTGGAACATCACAGCTCAACTCCTCACCCGATATGCACTAAAACCAAGCTAAAACTTAACAGGCTTTATTGATTTATTTTAATAATAAAATGAAGGAGTGAACCATTCAGTGACATGCGGGGGCAGGGCGAGGGCCCAGAGATGGGGGTAGCAGTGGGCAAGTGCAGTCATATCACACTGTGAACCTCACAGACAGAAGTCAGAAAGTCTCAAGCCAAGAGTCAGATCCATAGCCCACCGAAATAAACAGCAGTCTTTCTATTGACTTTGCAGGGCTTTGAATCAGGCCTCAAGTGCGCTGTAACTGCTAGGGCTAACATGCAGTGATATGCTGGTGTCACATGGTCATGGCCCAGCTTGGGGGCCTCAGGGTAAGAACAGCCCCACAGCCCAGAGTAGTGGCCTGGCTCACTCCATAACATCAATAACCAAGGGGGTGAGGTACTCAGAGTGACGGATCCCCAGGTTGAAATCCGGGGCCCTCGGCTTGATGATGGTGACACGGCTGGTCTTGTAGTCCGCTGGCCCTGGAGTAGAGTCCCTTATGAATTTGTACTTTCTCCACATGCTGTAGGCAGGTTGCCGATTCAAGTAGACATTAGGTTCGGGCACAACAAAAGATGCTGGGCCAGGGACTCTCGCCAGCATCTCTGCGTTCCTCTGCATATCCATTTTGGAGGCCATGCTGTAGCAGGGGGCAGATGGTTTGATGGGAAGTCTGGGTCCCAGCGTCCCTGGGAGGGTATAGGCATTGGGAGCTGGATTGGGATCATTCTCACGGTAGCGAGTACGGTCGGCCAAGGAATAAGCCGGTGCATAAGGTTCCTCCTGCGGATGCACCTTCTCTGTGTGGTATTCATTCGGGGCAGGTGTGCTCATCAAACCTGGGATCCAAGAGGCACTTTGGGATCAATGTTACTACGGTAGAGTTGGGTTCTACCTACTTCCGAAGCTGGCTGCACCCTGAGGCGTAAGCTGGTGCCCATTGTGGGGTCATGCAACAGGCCTTTGGCCACTACAGACTTCACTTCAAATGTGGCTTGCATTTCAAAAGAGTTTCTGTCTTACTAGAGTGTCTCTGGTCTGGGGAAATGGTGAGGACAAAAGTGAGGTGATTGGCAGACCTGTACACAGGGGCCCAGCAGTCAGGGTGCATTCGTAGAGCTGTGGGGTGGAATGCTAACAGGGAGGGCATTGTGCAGTACCAGGTTAACCAGGGTGCCAATGGCTCCATGGTGCTGGGCCCACACTCAGAAGGGCCCCTAACACCTACTTCCTCCTCTACCACAGCACTGCAAGAGGCCCTGAAGGAGGGCAAGGAGCAGCACCCTGGTTACCATGACGCCCAGCCTCCAGCCCCAGAGAACACCTACCCCCTGCCCCCCACAGGCCCAGCCAGCCCCTGGGGCGGGCAGACTGCCAGACAACCCGGGATATACTGTACACTGCACCAGGGCCCTGCCACATTGTATCACCCGCACCGTGCCCAGAGATGGGCAACGAGGCTCCAACTCTCATGCTCTGCCTACAGGGATCCAGCCTGGGAGCCAAGAGCCATGGGGACTTTGGGAGCAGTAGTTCCTTGGCCCCACCAGGAAAAGTTAAAATAATAAGTAAGAGAAGAAAGGCTTTACTAGAGGACCTGGGCAGCTTTAGGTACAGTACCAGGCACACAAGAGGATGTGATTCCATTTCCACTTCTGAGACATGGAAGCAGAAATTGGCTTTTCCTTTCCAGATTTATCTAATAGTCAGAAAGGGAATCTAGAACCTCCTTTCCAGATTTGAACACCCTCAAAGTTCAAGAGCAATTGGGCTGCTCTCTGTTACTTAATTTCTCCCAAATCAAATACTGATCCATTGTAATTTACTGTAGAAAAAGTAGGATAAAATTGAGCAACAAATGCTGGCTCTTCCCAATCCTAACTAGGACCAGAATTGCTATATTCAACCACCATTACTGGGGTTTTTTTTAGTTTTGTTTGTTTAAAAAGATGACAGTAATATTGCATTGGCAAGTTCCCCACAGAAAAGAAGAGTGGAACAAAAGAACAGCAAAGGCACCTCAACTTTTCCTTATTATGTGGGACAGTCTTACAATATGGATCCGAATATCCTCCAATCACACAAACTGAAAATCATTCCACTTTATTGCAGTTCTGTAACTATGCAGAAACCATTCTGCGTACATCCAAAATTTCTACTGAATTCAGAAGCACCTTGCTTTTGTAATCATACCATCTGGTATTTTCAAACCTTGTAAGCTAAGCAGGTTTACATTTAGTAATTGGGCGGGAGGCCTCTCAGAAAAAGTTAAGTGCTGCAGAACGTGTTGATTATGCATTAGGTAATGTGAGTCCCTCCTGTTTACAATAGTAAACCAGCGTAGCATAGTTTTAGAATGCACTGTACTCCTAGAGTCTAGGATTAGCTCCTTTGCTTCTATACACAGCCCATTAAAGACAATGAAAAGACTCCCACCGATTTCAACAGGCTTTGGGGGGAAACATGGGGTAACTCCACTGTCTTCATAGGGTACCCGTCCCACAGCAGAGTGGGGTTGTGTGAGCTTGTTGCAGAGCTGCTGCTCAGGGATGTGGAATTTCCCAGCACCACAGCCTCAGAAATCATCCAGGCTGCACCTTCTTCACTACTATGTGTTAACTGTTGGGTGCATAGGAATTGGGGGCCCTGCTGCAGGTGATGGGCATCTCGGCTACTTAAAGCCTTGGCCTGGAGTAGGGAAGCACCTAACTGCAGAGTCCACTGCTGCCTAAGGCCGGCGCTGAGGATTAAGAATCCCTACTGCCGCCATTGCAAAGTTCAAGCACGCTCACTCTTGGAATTGCCACCCCTCCCACAGCTAGTAGGTGCACCTGTCTAAGGCTGGCCTCTGGTAATTGGCCCCATGGCTGTAGCCAGAGAAGCTACAGGTAGCTCTGTGACTATTGGGGGCCATTAGGCTAGGAGCAGATAAAGAAACTGGAGTTAACCGCAAGTAACAGAGGTCACCAGTAGGACAGGAATGTCAAGGGGAGCAGGGAAAGCGGAAGCAGGTCAGGTGTGCAAGGGGAAAATAGGACCAGCTGTCTGGGGAGCACATCCAAGGTAGAAGGGAAACAAGCATGGAGAGAGGTGTTGATGACCAAGTAGTGGAATAGCACGTAGATGGGAGCAAAGGGAAAAAGAAGGCTGGTAACTGCAGGTTCCCAGAAGCTAAGTGCCCACTGAGCCAGGGTTGGAGAAATTATGTTTGCAAGTGGCTTGCTCAAATGGCAGGATGGGTGCTGGGGGAGGAATTTGTCAGAATTGATCAGATATCTGCTGACTGTGGAACTTCATTGAGCTGAGGCCAGGATCACATACAGTGGCTTGTGAAATAGGGTAGTACTGTGGAGACACAACTATAGAAGGTCTGAATGAGGAAGGAGATAAATCTGTGGGGAGTTTCCCTGATCACTATGAAAGTTCTGTTCACTGTGGACAATGGTAAACCCACATGCTTGTACAACTCAATGAGAAAAACTGGGGGCTGAGGAAGCTGGATATGGCAATACATATAGTTAAGCAGAGGTGTGTGATCAAAATGAAAAATGTCTCAGATTCAGTACTGGGTATACTATCGCACCAATGGTGCTGCCACACCAGGCCCACACTCAGAAGGGATCCATAATGACTACATGGGGGCCCACAAATACATCTGGCACCAGGCCCACAAAAGGTTAAGCCAGCCCTGGCATTGTGCATCAGCCCTAAGAATCAGTCCAGACCCTCATCTGGTATAAATCGGTGCAGCTCCATTTCATTCAATGGCATTATACCCATTTACACTGAGGATCTAGCCCAAAGTCTTTAAGATCACTTGCCTTCACGATGCCTGGCACTGGGCAAAACTCACATATTCCAATGTTTGAATGACATTTTCAACCATTAAATCACAGTTAGTTGCCACAGGGCTTTGTCAGATGTTGTGCTACCTGCAACAGCTTCTAGTACAGTCTAGTCTCTCTTTTGTCCTGCCTTTCCCCTAGTAGCCCCATCTGCTCTCCCCATTGCTGCACCAGCACTCTGCCTTCTTATTGGATTCATGCCCTCTAGATCCCCTTATATGAGGCTGTAACAGTGAGAGACTCACCCCTGTGGCGCCTCCTGCTGGCATCCTGGGAATTAGCTCTTTTTCCTGCCTTGGAGCACCCTCTGCAGGCCAATGTCTTGCTGCTGCTTGGCCCCCCCATGTCCCTCCTGGACCCTGCTGCCCCTTTCCACTGGGGCTCTGCCCCCTGGCAGTAACCCCACAGTCTCTGGGTCTCCCCCTTCCAGGGGAACCCCCACCCCCTATCCCCACCTCACCTCAATCTTTGGCTACTGCCCAGTCTCCATCTAGTCCCTATTCACTGGGGCAGACTGCAGTATAAGCCACTCATCACAGGCATAGGCGGTTGGACCTGCTGCCTCTGCCTACTTGTGGGCTGCCCCCTGCAACCCCAGTACCCAGTTAGCCTTCTACTAGGCCTGCAGCCTGGGGGGTTTCCAGGCCAGAGCACCTCAGCACTTCTTGCCTTCCCCCAGCCCTGCTCCACCTTAGGTACCCAGGTACATTCCCCAGCAGCCAGGCCCTTCTCCCTCTAAAGGCAGAGGGAGAATATCTATCTGCTCCTAGCCCACTGCCCTCTTATAAAGGCCAGCTGGGCCCTGACTGGGGTGTGGCTACAGCTGAGGCTGCTTCCCCAACCAGCCTGGGCTGCTTGCCTCCAGCCACAGCCCTCTCCCAGGGCTGATTTCAAGCCCTTTAGGGCAGGAGTGGGTGACCACCCCCCTACAGAGGCAAATTGTGCATTAGCTGTCTCCTGCCATCTGATATTATAAACACCTGGGGACTCCAAGAAACTCTCATGCTGCCTTCAGGGTTTACATATGATTCCCTTTAGAACACATTTTCAATGGGACTCACATGTCCAAAAGCAACTTTTGAAGCCCAGAAGACAATGCACTCCTGTACTACCCCAACCCCATGCACAAGAGTTTAGATGCACTAAGAAATCTAATCCCACCCTTTGTGTTCCCTGGAACCCATAAAGGATTCTGCCCAGCTCCCACTGAAGTCAATGAGAGCTCCATCCATGATACAAGTCAAATATCTCCTCATATGCTGGCTAACCAAGAAGATACTAGCACACCCCTTAGTCAATGGAGAGTCACGACCAAACAAGTCCCCTGACTATATAGCGCAGGGGCCCACCCAAAGGTGTGCTGATCCCTGGGGGCAACCCACTGTTCTGGCTCTAGTGGAAGGGAAAGGGGCCTGCGCCAAGGAGAAGAAGAGACACCACATGGGACAACCCCATTTCCAGCTCACAAAGAGTAGCTGTTCCAAAGACATGGATCTGGGACATCAGACCAAGAGGATCCAGGCATTGCCTTAGGGTTCAAGGTAATTGCAGCCTTCCTGGGTGCAGAGGCTGCTCCGACCTTAGAGGAGTCACTGGGGCATTAACCAGACAGCCAGGGCTGTCCCATTGTAAACGTTATTGATCCTTCCCTGAGAAACCATCTCAGTGTGTTGGATTTCCCACAGACAGAGAGCATCGCCAGCAGGCAATGCCGAACCCTCCGACATTGCTCAGCACCCCGCTGCTCCGGGGGGCAAACAGCTGCACAGTGTTTTTCACACACGCACAAGTGGTTTTCAGGCACAGGCTGGACTTTCTGCCTTCAGTACATGTCCCCTCCCTCAGGGCCGAGGGCCATTCTTGGAGGGGGTAGCCAGGTGCCCAGCATCATGCCCTGATGCCACGGCATTCAGGAGATGGGTTGGTAAATGGCACATTCACAGCCCTACTCTCTGAGCACTAACTCTGGGGGCTCCGAGGGACACACAGCAGCCCTGCTCTCCACTCCTTTTGGAGGCCTGGGCAACTCTCTTCGCTGTGGTTTTCTCATGCCCATTCCAGTGCCCCAGGGCCCTACAGCATTACAGTGAAACGAGGCTCAGGAGACCGGCAGGCAGGTAAGAGCCAGAGCAGGCAGGGGCATTGCACAGGCCAGAGAGAGCGGGTGGCATGTTACTCTCTATTGCCAGGGAATCTAGTAAGAGACCTCCCTCTCCTGCCTCTCTCCCTCTGGGGTAAACGTCGCCATACAGCAGGCTCGAGGGGGTTGGGGCAGTGACACATCAGCCCAGACAGGCATGAGGCCAGGGGGGAGATGCCCGGTGGGCCGTGGGAATGAGGTGACAGCCAGGGACATGCGAGTTTGCTGGCAAATCCCTGTTTATTATGCAGCAGAAGCCTGGCTCTCATTCCATCTTCATCGTAACGCACAGGCCCCGGAGAGGCTTGGGCCAGATGACCAATCAAACAGGATCCTGCCAAATGACCCCAAACACAAGCAGATTCAGGGAGAGGCCAGCAGGGCTCTTGGCACCTCCACTCACATGGAAGGAGGGTCAGAGAAAACAGACCAGGCCCTGGTCTCACTGACACCAATGGGAGCCTTGCCATTGACTGCAATGGGGGCAGGATTTGGTCAGTATAATCCTCACCTGGTTCCATTGCAGCCTGAGCCTTAGAGAAGCCTCCTGCCTCTGCCCATGGTGCTTGACAAGGGACAGCTGGGACCAGAGCCGTGAGTGACTCTCCAAGCGCCTGCCTGCAGAGCCAAAGTGGCAGTCAGGAACCCGAATGCTCATCACCCTCATTCACCTCTGCCTTCTCCTTGGGCCCCTCTAATGGCCACATGGGCAGATTCTCAAGGCAAATCCTTATTAAAGCGCCTCAGATTTACCTTCCTACCTCTCATCTAAGAAGGCCCAAAACAATATACCCTCCTTTGACCACACAAATAACCCCAGCTCTGTCCCCATGACTCTCCATTGTCTCCTCTCCTTTCACAGGTCTGTCTGCACCACGACGATTTAATCCATATCTGTAGCGTAGGTCTCCATTTTGTTTTGTGAGCACCATTTTGGTTGTGAGACTGTCCAGCACCTTCCCTGTTGTCTCTTTGCCTCCATCTTGGACTAGGATTCCAAGAAGTGTTGACAATGAAGCGCAATCAAGGGTCATTAACCTGGAGGGCCTCCTGCTGAAATGCAAGCACCTTGGACAATGAGCTAGTTACCGCCCAGAGAAACCCATCCTTCCAGGTGAAATGGTAACCAAGCAATGGGTCACCTGACAAGGGACTTGAAGTGACTGAGGATGGTCACCTGACACAGGGGACTGCAGCTTTATAAAAGGAAGTTCTCTCACCAGTCATCTTCAGAGGAGAGGAGAGAGACCCCCGAAGCTAAAGGCTGAGCAGGAGGAGAGGGATGCAGGAAGCACTTGGGACCCCCTAAAAGGGTGGCCCAAAACCCACAGGTCTCTCAGAATGGTGAGGACACTGGAAAGAGGGATTTGCCTGCAGGTATTTGTTAGTTTTATACAGATTTTTATATCTCCTGTGCTTTTTCTATGAGTAAAGTGTGTGTGTGTGTTTATAAACTCCTCTGCAGTGCCTGAGTGGTATCTGCTTACACTGTCACGCCATCCCTGAAGGACGAGACAATTGGCCAGCATGTGCACAGCTTCAGTGGTACTCTGGGAGCATGCAGCTGCTACTGGAGAGCTGACACTATTTTCAATACTTAGGCAATTGGATGGTGGGGTCAGACTTGGGGTCTGCATCTGGGGTGTTTGCCTGGAGGCCCACAAACATGCCTAAACTCTACTCATCCCCAACAAACCAAGAGCTGTGAGCCCCAGGGGAGGTCCAGTACAGCAAACTGGTGAGTGTCCGGCAGGGTGAAATCATCAGGGTTGCAACATTCCCTCATTACCATTATCTGGGAGCTCCCAGACACAGTACTTCCCACAGGCCATGACCAGACTGTGCTCACCGCCTCTGTTTCTCTCTCCCTCTGAATGGGCTGCCCCTCTGAGACGTCTGCAGTGAGTGAGTCAAGTGGCTCCAGGCTGCTGAGCTCTCGAAGAGCGCTGTCTGTCCCATTCTCCCACACAACGATGCGCTGGGAACAGAAGGGCTCCCGGGCCCCGACCTGCACAAGCCATCAGCTGCTGTTTATTTCCTCACTCCCTCACTGGGATGATGAACTCTTCAGTGAAGAAGCTAAAGCAGCAGCCCACGTAGTTCAAGCCTCTGGGCCCTAGTAGCTGCACAGAAATACAGGCAACAGCAATGCTGGCCATAGTGACTTTTCTGCTCAGCATCCTCCCCAGCTGCCAGTTGGTTAAATAAGGACCAGAGCAACTACTGCTGCTTGGGTCCAGCTGGGACGTGCCACTAAGTGTTCTCATTACGGGTATCAGCATCTCCCCGGGGCTCTAGTGCTGGCCCCTTGGTCTGTTCTCCATGGGGACCTCCTGTCTTCATCTTCGCTCTAAAAAGCTCTTCTACGCAGAGCCCACCACCTCTGTTCATTTCCCCAGGGGACCGATTTCATCTTTCTCCCTGAATGCCCAGCTCACTTCAGCAGCAGGATCTTCACACCTCATTGCCTCTTCCAGCAAGAGCCATGTTTTCTCCTGAGGAATAGTTCCCCTATCCTGGTGACCCCTCCGGCTTGCAGCTCGGCTGCCCTGCTTGCTACTGACCTCCTTAGATCAAGCAGAGCTAAGGAGGGAGAGGGGGTTTCTAAACAAGGCCCATATTAGGCACTGAGGGCTGGAAGCTGTGCTGGTGTGACTGTCATAGGTGCTGAGTGAACGGCTGAGACACATTTGTGCACCCTGCCTTAAACAGGCATCCCAGCCCTTTGGCACTGACCTTTAAGAGGCTCACTGAGTAAGCGCCACAGGCCAGATGAGTCAGTGTGGTTGGCAAGTCAGATCATTAACCCCCAAAAGGGTTTGCTGGGACAGACACAGTGGGTCATGTAATGGATAACACAACAGAGGTGGGAGAACATCAGCAAGTGCAATGGTGGCACATCCTTCATCTCCTTTAGCAGCATAGACAGAACCTTCAGCACTGGCATCCTTTCCTCCTGGACAGTTGGGAAGGGGAAGAGGATGTACCATCTGATGCCAGACTGAACTGGAAGGAGGACTACAAGCCCAGCAGCGGGCTAAGAGCAATAGGAGCAGCTACATCCTAGCAGACGCCTCCTGAGTAAGCTATCAGATCCTTACTAGGTCCAGAAGGTCCTCAGCTCCTGCACTGCTTGGTTTGCATGTTGTTGTTAGCCGTGTATACAGTATTGCAAGCCTAGAAGGACCTTAGGGAAATGGGGCAAACAAATTACGGTCCTGCGCCATATAGTTTCTAGTCTAAAGACACAGATTGGTGGGGTACAGCTGGGATGGTGTGGAGACAGGTTTCAGTTTAAGGACCAGAAGGGGTCTGTTCAGGGACCAAATCCAGCAAGGAAACAAGGGGATAGGACAGAAGGTCTGTCCAGAAGGGAAAAGGAGGAGGGCCAGCAGGGTACAATGATGGAGCTGAGAATGCAGGTGGATGGAGCCAAGGAAGAAGCTGAACCTGAGCAATACCCTCCCCAATATTTCTGTATCAATGCCCACCAGCTGCCACATCCCAACCCATACATGACAGATGGGTGTCTGGAACGCCACTTAGGGCATATCTGCCTGCACGGCAAAGGCATATTTGTGTCTGGAGATGCCATCATGCACTGTCAGCACAGGAGTAGACAAAGCTTTTTGGACGAGATGTCAAGATGTGAGATAATCTGGCTTCCTCTTTGCAGGGTTACGCCCAGGGAAGTAGCTGTGCCCTTGTGGACTGTGTGGTTTCTGTGGGGAGCTGGAAATTATATCATCTGGAACAGCAGGCTGTATTCTGACAGAAAATTTGACTTGGACTCATACTCACAGGCATCCCTCAATTACCCAATCATGAGTTGTGGTGTTCTATTTTTTCCTGTGCCCTCTGGGTCCCTGGGTTGAAAGCCTCTTGGCTGAAACTCCTGGAGTATCTTCCCTCAGATTTGGTCTTTGGCCCATATGGATTTGGGGAGGGAGGGGGCTCTGTCAGTCCTGGGACAGAGGTGGTCACAAACAGCATGCAATCTCTTCATCCAGGAAAATCAGCCCCACACCAATGCCCAGTTCCCAGGGGGTAATTGCCACAGGAACTGACTATAATCAGAGAGCAAATTCTCTTGTGGCTCACAGGGCTTCATCCCCAGAAGCTGCCTCCACACAGAACCTTGCCTTACCCCAAACTAACACCTCACAGCATGTCTTCACAAGACCAAATGTTTGTTCACATGCTAAACAACAAAGAACTTGGAAGACTATATGTAACAGAGCCACCTGCCAGCAGGGCCAGCTCCAGGCACCAGCATTCCAAGCAGGTGCTTGGGGCGGCAATCTGCAAGCGGCAGTAGTCTGTGTGTCAAATATACTGTAGTGCTGTAGGATATCACCACTAAACTTTTCAATGGCCTTGTAATTCATGGTTGCTTATCTTTAATTCAATAGCTAACCTCCAAAGTTCTCGATTACGAAACTAAAGCTACATAACCCTCTTAGATTTCTTGCCATTATTTTCACGTGGTTTGCACTGGCATTGCTGTGTGTTAATTCAGGCAGCCACATACTCAACCTCTCCAAATCCCCCAGCTTTAGGAAGATGAGGTGTTCTGGATTTACTGAACAACTCAAATTGGCCCCTGCCATTATCCCTTCCCATTCCTCTGCATAAACCAAACCCTACAAGGACTTACATATCTGCCCAGCTGCTTCTAATAGCTACACAGAGCCACAGTGTTTCCCATCACCTGTTCCCTGAGCTGAGACAGGGAAGGCAGCTGGATACAGCCAAAAAAATTCCAGATGTGTATGCTGTCAACAAGCCACATGTGTTTGCGGGTGTTGGGAGTAGAAGCACACACTCTAGCTCTCTGTCTCTAACATGAGTTGAAATAACATATGCTAAGATTGTAAGCTCCTTGAGGCAGGGACACCTGTGGGTTCTGTATATGTAGAGCACCTAACGTAAGAGTCCTGGTCTATGCTCCTCAGCACTATTATTATTGTTGATTGTATAATTAATAATAATGGCATTTTTGCCAGTTTACTTTATTTGATGGCAAGTTCCTGTGCTTAGGAAAGCCATAGGTTTAGATTGTTGCTAATTGTCCAATGAGATATGTCTGGTAAGCCTGGATAGTAGCTGGAGGGGCATATGCATCTATAGGAAGTTTCTCAATGTAATTTTTCTCTCCCATTGAATACATTTCTTGCCTCACCTCATGATTCCCAAAGAGGATGTGGAGTCTGATCCACAGCCCATTGAAGTCAATGGGAATCTTTCCACTGATCTGAAAGGGCTACGGATCAGCCCCTGATTCACCAAGAGGAGAGGGTAAAGGTCTTTCCCACTCATCTACCAAATGGTGGGTGTGATGTTAAACAGGCACAAGGCAGCTGGGACACTCTGCAGAGCATCTGTTTAATAAACATTAGGTGAACTGAGGGCTTGTAAGTTAGAAGCTGATAGCCCTGGTTAGAGCAGGGGGAAGCAATGCATTTAGAGCCTGGCCTCCAATAGCCCAGCTAGTAAGTGACTGTCCTTCCCAATAACATTGCTAACGCACCACAGTGCTAATATGATTCCGTTGCTCTTCCAGTCTTGTGTCTCCCACAGCTCTAGCAATGCACCTCTCTCTGAGCTGCTATTCCAGTACCATGGGCCATTCCTGAACAGCACTGAAGGTCTGTAGTGTGTTCCTGAACATATCGAAGCAGTGATAAACTCCGGTGGTATCATGCTAGAACAAACGCCCGCTAAGGATTAGGATGAGACCTTCAACCTCGTGTAAGTTGCAGTCAATGTCGTATTGAAACCCACATCTGCAGAGAAGACAAGCTAGTGCATTTACCCACTGCAACACCATGGTCCCTAGAAGGTCTAACTGCATTCTAGCTTCTTCATCCCCATGCATGGCGAGACTTCGCAAATGTCATAGGAATTCCAGCTAGGTCAGGAGATGCAGGCTCAGATCCTCGCTATGTAAACCAATGTAGCTCCATAATGGAGCTAGGCTAATACACACCAGCAGAGGGGCTGGCCCAGTGAGACTCAATGGGCCAGATTCCACAGTGCTGTAATGAGCTTGTCCTGGATATGAATTTGGCCTGCTTGGATCCAATATGTTAGTTATTTTTTGCTAAAGCACCCAGAGGGCTTGGGCTGTCGGATACCAAGAAATTATGAATGAGTAACTAACTACTCCTGGTGTGAGTGCGTGTGATACTAGTTCTGAATGCTCTCAGCATGTTCCATGCATGCTGCCTGTGACGTTGGACTCTATATGATTTTATGAAAATATGCTAATGTAACTGGAATATGTTTCATGCAAAAGGTCTCTTGTAAGGTATCATTACAAAGCTTGTAAACTACTGAGTGTGTTTATCCTATTTGTATAAATGTACCAGTCTTTTATCTGAAACTAGAAATATGAAATATAACTCTGAGGGCCTATTGTCATTATGCAAAGTGTGGGCCATTAATGGCGGTTTGGAATCTTGATGACTCCCATTAACCAGGACAATTGACTGCAGATGGGTGTGTTTTACCTGTAAGTCTTCCTGTATATGTGTGTGCTGGCAAGTGAGCAATGAAGTCTGACAGTGACAGGTGATCATGTCACCTGAACTGGAATCCATCTTTAACCTGGTGTCTTTCCATTGTGAAGGAGGGAGTGGGAACCCAGAGAGGGACAAAGGATTCCCGCCTTATGCAAAAGATATAAAAGTGGGTGGAACAGAATAAAGGGAGGAGAGGAGCCATCATGAGGAATCCCCTAGCTACCACCTGAGCTGGAACAAGGGCTGGACCAGGGGAAAGGATTGTGCCCACACTAGGAAGGCATCCAGTCTGTGAAAGAGACTTATTGAAACATCTCTCAGGGAGAGATTTTATCTGTACTCAGCTGTATTACTGTTTTACACTTAGATTTGCGTGTTTTATTTTATTTTGCTTGGTAATTCACTTTGTTCTGTCTGTTACTACTTGGAACCACTTAAATCCTACTTTCAGTATTTAATAAAATCACTTTTTACTTATTAATTAACTCAGAGTATGTATTAATACCAGGGGTGGGGGGTGGGGGAGAGCTGGCAAACAGCTGTGCATATCTCTCTACCAGTGTTATAGAGGGAGAACAATTTATGAGTTTACCCTCTAAGCTTTATACAGGGTAAAATGGATTTATTTGGGGTTAGACCCCAGTGGGAGTTGGGTATCTGAGTGTTAAAGACAAGAACACTTCTGTTAGCTGCTTTCAGTTAAGTCTGCAACCTGGGTCTGTGTTGGAGCAGACAGGTGTGTCTGGCTCAGCAAGACAGGGTGCTGGGGTTTCAAGCTGGCAGGGAAAACTGGCAGAAGTAGTCTTGGCACATCACTTGGCAGTTCCCAAGGAGGTTTCTGTGATTCAACCCATCACACTGCCTTCTAGGGTTTGTATGGTGGGAAGCACAGCAGCCGCAGCTTTTCAGAGCCAGAGAGCCCATGGCAGCAGGTGGGGAGCTTGCGTCCTCACCTGCTTTGAAAAAGAAACAGTCCCCCACCTTGTTAACAGCTGCTAGGTGGAGCAGCAGTTGGTTTTGGGCCTGATCCAAAGCCCATTGAACTGGGATCCTTTCCCAGTGCATGGGTGTGCCCCTGATTAAACTCACATGGGGCTAGGGGAGTGGGAGCTAGTCAGATAGGTGAGATAGCTGCTGCCATTGGCACCAGGACAGAGGCAGGCAGCATTTGTGACAGGAACTATGTTGCCAGAACTCAGGGTTACTGTAGGTATCTATGGGCACACTGTCCTGGGGACCTAGTCTCCAGATTCCTCCCCAAGACACTGGAACAACCAAAGAAGACAAGTCCCCCAGAGAAACCTTCTAGGCAGGGGCGGCTCCAGGCCCCAGCACGCCAAGCGCGTGCTTGGGGCAGCAAGCCGCGGGGGGCGCTCTGCCGGTGCCGCCAGGGCGGCAGGCAGGCTGCCCTCGGTGGCTTGCCTGCGGAGAGTCCGCTGGTCCCACGGCTTCGGCGGACCTCCCGCAGGCGTGCCACCAAATCCGCGGGACAGGGGACCTCCCTCAGGCAAGCCGCAGAAGGCAGTCTGCCTGCCGTGTTTGGGGCAGCAGAATTCCTAGAGCCACCCTTGCTTCTAGGTTTCCCACTTAGCCCACTGCATGCTGGGACAGCACTTTGTGGGCTTAGGGAGTGCTGGGCAGATACTCACACAGTGCAGACATGATCAGAAAAACTCAGGAGTTCTGTACCTCACTTAATTTTAAGGAGTTCCAAGTAACCTGTGATACTACACTCATCTATCTGTCCATCATACCCTAACCATCATGGAATGCACTGCAATAATAGACCAGCCATGTTTCTGCTACTCACTTAGACTCTTGTCTCGCTTCTGTATGCGGAAGGACGATGGCTTCCACCACCCAAAGCGGGAGAGGTGAGGGTCTATGAAGCAGGCACCAGGACTGACTGTGTCAGCCAAGACTACAAGAGAAAGGAGAAGAATCCAGTTCAGGAACTATCAGCTCACAAGCTACAGCTGAGAGATCTGACCCTCAGCTCACCATCTTGCACGAGTTTGACTTTTTTTGGTCCCTCTAGCTTCCCTGAGAGCCCTTAGAACTGGGATTCTAGATGGGCTAGGCATGATAGCCACATGTCTTCATGCTGAAGATTTTGTCCCTGATCAGGACAAAGTGCCAGAAATGGGCTGGATCTGTGTCCCTGGGCTGGTAGCACCACATGAACATTCCTGCACTCTGCTACCATTTGGGTGGGAGGCATCCAAGAAGCAATGCATTTGTCCCATAGGGTTTGTAGCATACGTCATTTAACCTGTAACCTTCTGTAGGTTAGGTGCTCAGTCCATGAACACTTGGGACTAAGACCGTCTACATGCTGGTGAGGTGCTGAGTCCATGGGCCTTTGAGGCTTAGTCAGGTTGTCTTTCCCTCCGACTACGGAGCTTCAATCTCATTTTGGACTTTTGTATTCTAGGGAACTGTGGGCCAGATGTTCAGCTGGTGTAAATCACTGATGTCAATGGAGCAACACCAGTTCACACCAGCCAAGGTTCTGGTTCCATGTCTGTAACTCACTTTTCTCCGTGTGTTTTATACGCATCGTGTAGGCTGGTTCTGCAAACATGGTGAAGTCGTGATTCCTGATGCCAGTGCAGGGCTGCTGGCCATATTTTCCGGCCCCTGGCCCTGGAATGCAAATGGAAATGTGAATGTACAATGTTAACATGAAGAGATGAACAAGTTAGCCCCCTTTTAACTTATATAACAGGTTCAACCAGAAGAGATTCACACCTTATGCTCCTTGTGAAGCTCCTTTCTCCTCCTACCGATGTATCATCTCAGTCCAAGACAAGGAAGTGATCTTGTGACTAAGTCCCCTAAGGTGTTTAGGCCCCCCTGCTCTAAACCTCATTCTTCAGAGCTTAATAGTGAGGATGACCATGCTCTAATGAGAAGGTCTTTAGTCTCCCACCGGCCTTGTATCCCATTCCCTGGCATGGGGATATAATTATGGGAGTTACCAGAAAGTTTACCCTGAAGGAGTTACCCTGACCAGAAGGTTTCTATCCTCCTGTTCTCCAGAACACTATGGCGTGGGTGTTACTGTCTCTACTATCACCTCCTTCCCCCTTGTCACTCCAGAGCACAGATGAGATAATCTCTGCCCTCTGCATCCTACAGCCCCAGTTGCGAATGTGACTGCAAAGGTGACTGTCCCATACAGTCGTAGCTTTCTAACCTTTCCATCCTGGAAAGCACCTCTTTGTAAAAGAAAGATTACCTGATGGACCCCCAAATCCCAACACTCCAAGCTCTGTTGCTTGGCTGTCAACTATGGACTACCAGGAAGGTCTCTGCAGAACTCTGGCAGTGATCCATGGACCATCATTTGAGACCCACTGACCTAACAAGAGGCCTCCAGCCCCTCTGTTTCCTACGCTCCCAGGCTGCAGATGACCTAAAGGAGTTACTCCCTGGTTCAAATGCAATTACTTCGGATTTTGCACAAGCCATAGTGATAAGCAGATGTAACAAATTCTCCCTCAGCCCGAAGAGCCATTGGCATCCCACTAAAGATAGGTATGACCTAGAGATGCTGGTTCCCTGTGAACTCTGGCTTTGACCTACAAGACCCAGTCCAGCTCCATACATATGAGCTTTTCCACTAGTCCCTTTCCCACCCCGCAGGTCTGTCTTTCTGTCTTTCTATCTACAGCAATCCATCTATAAAAAGGTTCACTTGCCTGCCTTAGGATAAGAATCCTATTATTAATTACTATTATCAGCAGCACCATCTATCGATCCATCTGTCATCTTGGGATACTGTACTGGGTAATTCCCACTTATTCTAGGTACTCTTGCATCTATCTCTCTGCCCAGCCTCAGGGTATTGGGGCAACTCTTTCACTCCAGCTGGAGAAAAGCAGGGACAGGCAGGGCTATTTCTTCCCTAACATGCTTTAGTTAGAATGTGTTTGCCCAGGTAAGAAGTTCACTCACCCTTGATTTTGGCACTGATTGGTGGGTACTGCTTGACGCCTCCTGGTGCTGTGGCTGAGGTTCTACAGGTGCTAGCGCCATAACTGCCAGCTCGGCTGGGACCTTTAGACTTTGACATCTCCCTTGGGGGGAGGCCTCGGGGAGTCTTTATAGCTTCCGTCACCTGCAGTTACCCTGGAAACACATGCCAAGAAAACACTAAATAAATAAAGCTCTGCAGCACCCAGGCTCTGCTTCTTGCTAGAGGGATCAGGGCACCAATGAACCGAAAGGGCGACATGGCAAAGTCAAAGCAGCCATTTGCAAAACATGCGTGGGGAAAAGACGAGCTCTGCGTTAAAGATCAGTTTGGACCAGTGACTTACGTTGCTGCCGCTTCAACTTGGCCAGTGATTAAAAACTTAATTTAAAAACTAAACAAAAAAACACCACCCAGATCCTCAAACTTGCCTTCCACTTCTTTTTTTTTGGACCGTAAACGGCAGCCCCTGCTCTGATTAGCCCTTTGGTTGCCAAGGGGATGATGTAAGTGTGGAATCTGGAAAGTCTGTTTATTTTCACATTGCCATGGTGCTGGCAGAACGTTGTGGAAGGATGTGTATGGAGCCAGACTAGCCTCCAACATGGTGGGCATTAGCTCTGCGTAGTGACCACTAAGGAGGAGAAAGCCACAGGCAGTTGGTGAGACATGGTCTGGGCAGACTCCAAAGGCTGATCATGTTACTAACTGTCGCTGCCGTTGTAAAAAAAAGATTTAGTAAAAAAAAACAAAAAAAAACACTTTTATGAGCCCTGCAGTCCAAGTTATTATAACAGAATAATGCGTAATCTGTAGAAACCCCATTCGCGCTCCTCTAAAGGGGCTGGCTGCCGATCTGTCCAGGCAGCTCTCAAAATAGTTTGTCTCGAGCTAAAGAAGGGTGTCTAGTGCAGTGGTTTTCAAACTGCAGGTCGCAACCCAGTACTGGGTCGTGGAATGTAAGGCACTGGGTCGTGTCGGCTCTGGTCAGCACTGCCAACTGGGCTATTAGAAGTCCCATCGGAGGTGCTGCCTGGCTAAGGCAGGCTAGTCCCTACCTGTTCTGACACTGCGCTGCACCCCGGAAGCAGCCAGCAGCAGGTCTGGCTCCTAGGTGGCAGCCATGGGGCTTTGCATGCTGCCCCCACCCCGAGCACCAGCTCTGCACTCCCGGCCAATGGGAGCTGGGGGGCAGTGCCTGTGGGCGAGAGCTGCACGGAGCCATTTGCGCGCCTCTGCCTAGGACCTGGACCTGCTGCTGGCTGTTTCTGGGGCACAGCGGACTCCGTGGTGCCAGGACAGGCAGGAAGCCTGCCTTAGCACTCTCTGTGCCGCTGACCGGGAGCCATCTGAGGTAAGCCTGCCCCTAACCCTGCACCCTAATCCTCCGCCCCAGTCCTGAGATCCCCAAAACCTGGAGCTCCTTCCTGCACCCCAAACCCCTCATCCCTAGCCCCACCCCAGAGCCTGCATCCCCAGCCCAGAGCCCTGACCCTCCCCCACACTTCAGCCCCCTGCCCCAGCCCTGAGACCTCCTCAAACCTTGAACCCCTCATTCCCAGCCCCACCCCGCAACCCTTACCCCTACTCTCTGCCCCAGCCCTGAGCCCCTCCCACACTCCAAACCCTCACCCCCAGCTCCGTTGGGTCGTGGGCATCAATTTTCTTCAACTGGGTCACCAGAAAAAAGGTTTGAAAACCACTGGTCTAGTGGCTCTGGCACTCCACAGGGGCTCAGCACTGGGTCCCAACCCTGGCTCAGTCACGTCTCCACTCTCAGACTGTTTCCCTCTCACTCGCTGCCCATGTTCCCTATTTCGATGGAAAACTCCTCAGGACAGGACGGCCTCTCAGTGCATATGCACAGTGCCTACCACAATGGGGCCTCAGTCTTGGCTGGGGCTTCTAGGCACAATTACTGATTACAATTAATCCTATCCTGGCCTTGTGCTTCAAACAGGACAGGGAGTGAGCAGACTTGGGTTCTGTCCCTCACGCTGCCACTGAATGTGTACGATCCTGGGCAAATCAGTTAATCGCTCTGTGCCTCAGTTTGCCCACCTGTAAAAGAAGGTTTATAACACTTCCCTACCTTTGTAAAGTGCTTTGAGAGTCTCCAATAAAACAGAGACACAAATGACACTAAAAACACACCTTGTGCCAACCTCATGGCCACCCCTACACTCTCTTCAAGAGAAAGAATTGAAAAAGCAGAGAACAGTGAGATTACAGGGGCATTTTAATGTGCCCCCAGGTACTTAACTCTTTCTCCTCTGGTTGGGAAGCAGCAGAACTGCTTGCTGTCCTTGTGCTGAGCAAACCCTTAACAAGTACCTTAGTACACCTTAAACAGGGCCGGCTCCAGGCACCAGCATTCCAAGCAGGTGCTTGGGGCGACAATCTGCAAGGGGCAGCAGTGCTTGTTGTTTAGCCCCCAAGCAGCGCACCGAATTGTCGCCGCGGGCGGTGGGGGAAGTCCCTGTGCCGCTAGGGCAGCAGGCACGTTTCCATGGTGGCAGCAGTTCGAGGGCAACTTCTATGTTTAGCTGAAGCCGCCGCAGACAGCTAAACACAGAAGCTGCCGCTGAATTGCCGCCACCGCGGAAACGCCTAACGGCACACGGACTGCCCCCGCTGCCCATGGCGGTAATTCGGCACGCTGCTTGGGGCGGTGAAAACTGTAGAGCCAGCCCTGACCTTAAAAGATGTGATTGGCATCTTTATGGCGGAGTACTCTGTAAGGGAAATCCAGCAGATTCGGAAGTTTCTTATGCAAGAGGAGAATGTAAATTCCCTGAAATCTGCAAAGGAGCCACTCAACAGGCGGTTTCATTGCAGAAAGACGCAGTCCCGCCCTTAAAGGGTTACTGGCAGAGCTGGTAGGCCCCAAATTAGTAGTTTTCAGTTGAACAGGAAGCTTTGCTTCTCAGAGGCACTGGTCCACAGCAGTTTGCCCTCCTCCACATCAATCCAGATGTTGACTATGAAAGAAAAACAAACCCACAGCCATCATCCTAGCCTCCCAGGAGAAACAAATCTGCTGTCCATACCCTAGCCTTCTCCTGAATTCACATTACAGCAGACTGCAGAGCTGTAATAAATACATAGGGGACTTGAATGAGGTGGCTGAAAGAGAGGGATAGGGATGGGGGAAATTGGCGCAAAAGCTGTGTCTCTCTTTGTAAGAGCCCGACCAGAGGCAGTATTTTTGTCCTTGCCCCAAATTCATTGGTTTCCTTTATTTATTGTGCTAAAAAGACTGACCAGAGTGGAATACAAAGCAGTTTGTGGTAGGGAGGGAGAGCCCCGTTTTGACTTCCCTAACACCTTCTGCTCAATGTCTCTGTTTCTTGTAACCACCTGTTTCCCATCTTATACTTAGACAGCAAGCTCTTTGAAGCAGGGGTCCCTTTTGTTTGCTGTGTGTACAGCACTACACAACAGGGCCACTGCAATGCAAATGATAAATGATAAAAATAATGACCCAACATCTACGCTGTTAGTGGGAAAAGGCCCCCCCAAAGTCTCTCTCCACCTGCCTGGACATTTCAGACACCCCAGGGTTTGGAGGAGAGAGGGGAATCATGGGTGGTGCTACAGCAGTAATATACAACTCTTGGAAGACGGCTGATGCCTCCCTTATTCATATTCATTTAGGGAAAAATCCTACAAGTAATTCAGTGAAGGTTGATAACCAACATATAGCATTGCCAACACAAGCATGATGAAACAAGGAAACGAAAATTTAAGACATCAGCAACCCACATGTCCTCAGGAAACTCACTAATAAAGCAGGCTCCTCACAGAACACATTGCAAACATTAGCAACATAGCTCCATAATGCAAGGACTGATTCCCTGTCCATCCATCCACCTGTACTTTGTGCAAAATGAGTGCAGGGTGAGTGTCTAACACTTTGTATTGCTGTACGCTTTCCCAGGGTCTGGCTAGTGCAGAGGTGAAAGTAAGCCGGTACAGAGTACTGGCAAGAGCCAGTACACCATGCCGGATGGCACCAGCTTCCGCAACGGGGATTTAAAGGGCTCTGGACTGCCCACGGCTGCAGGAAGCCCCGAGCCCTTTGAATCCCAGACATGGCTCGGGCTGGGATTTAAAGGGCTTGGGGCTCCCCGCAGTGGCAGGAGCTCTTGGCCCTTTAAATCCCAGCCCCAGTCCAGCAAAGCTCGGGGTTCCCCATGGCGGCTGGAGCCCTGGGCCCTTTAATTTGCCCCTAAGCCCCGGGGGGCTCCCAGCCACCTCTTCAGCTGGGAGCCCCTGGTTGATGTAAAGGCCCTGGGGCTCCCAGCCTCAGCCAGTACCCCCAGGCCTTTAAACCTTGAGAGGCACCGCCTCTTCTGGATGATGCCATGCCCTCTCAGGACTCCGGCAGTACCAGTAAGTCCTGTAAGTTACTTTCACCTTTGGGCTAATGGGTCTTGCCCACATGCTCAGGATCTAACGGATCACCATATTTGAGGTCAGGAAGGGATTTTTCCCCAGGTCAGACTGACAGAGACCCTGGGGTTTTCCACCTTCCTCTGCAGCATGGGGCATGGGTCACTTGCAGGTTTAGACTAGTGTAAATGGTGGATTCTCTGTAACTTTAAATCTTGAATCCTGATTAGGGGACTTCAGTAACTCAGCCAGAGGTTAGGGGTCTATTACAGGAACAGGTGGGTGAGATTCTATGGCCTGCAATGAGCAGGAGGTCAGACTACGATCATGCTGGTCCTTCTGACCTTAAAGTCTATGCAAGGTGCAGCACAATGAACCATCACAGGCCCTGTAAATTGTAACCTTAACTCTGACAGTTGATGGGTTGTATGCAGCTGTGAATGAGGCGTGTTCCCATCAGCGTATCCATCCTTTGCTCCATTAGCTGCTAGCTTTGAGCACACATTTAGTATTAATCATTTCACTGATCTGCTGCTCCAAAATCTGATGTTTAGATTGCAGTGTCTTCCTGCCATGAGACAACCCTAACAAGTTCCATCCCATGAACACAGGTTGAGTTTGCTTAGCTAGCAAACAAGTTCTAGCATGTGAGGGCTTGGCTACACTTGCAGGTGTGCAGCACTGGGAGTTACAGCTGTCTTCGTACAGCTGTGCAGGGAAAACGCTGGAGTGTGGCCACACTGACAGCTACCAGTGCTGCAGTGTGGCCATATTTGCAGCATTTGCAGTGGTGTTGGGAATGATGCATTATGGGCAGCTATCCCACAGAGCACCTCATCCCATTTTGGTGCCATGGTTGTGGGAAGGGGACGGAAGAGTGCGGGTCATTCTGCTTCCTGTCCCAACGCCCCATGATGCATTGCTTCACATCCCAGCAGTCCCTGTTTTTCCATCCAAGTTTGGCACCATTGTGACTCTCCGAATGGTTTCTATGCAGCGCGATTTCTGTGGGAAATGGAGCCCGAACTGCTGAGGAATATGCTGACGAGTCTCGCCAGCACATCACGTTTGGCAGTTCAGCTATTCCTTAAGCTCCAAAGTAATGGGGAGTCCGACGATGATAGCGAGTCGCCTGACGTGTACGACACGACATTGCTTGTGGCATTCACGGAAATGCTCAGCACCATGGAACGCCGCTTTTGGGCTCGGGAAACAAGCACTGAGTGGTAGGATCACATTGTCATGGAAGTCTGGGATGACGAGCAGCGGCTGCAGAACTTTCGGATGAGAAAAGCCACTTTCATGGGACTGTGTGCTGAGCTCGCCCCCAGCCTGCGGCGCAAGGACATGAGATTAAGAGCTGCCCTGCCGGTGGAGAAGCAGGTGGCTATTGCAATCTGGAAGCTGGCAACTCCAGACAGCTACCGATCGGTCGGGAACCAATTTGGAATGAAATAAGTCAACTCTTGGAATCATTTTGATGCAAGTTTGCAGGGCCATTAATCGCATCCTGCTAAGAAGAACCATGACTCTGTGGATGGCTTTGCACAAATGGGTTTCCCTAACTGTGGAGGGGCGATAGATGGGACGCATATTCCTATTCTCGCACCACCCCACCTACCATCCGAGTACGTTAATTGGAAGGGGTATTTCTCTATGGTTCTCCAGGCGCTTGTGGATCACCGTGGGCGTTTCATTGATATTAACACAGGCTGGCCTAGAAAGGTGCTTGATGCACGCATCTTTTGGAACGCTGGCCTGTTCAGGAAGCTGCAGGCAGGGACTTTTTTCCCAGACCAGAAGATCACAGTAGGGGACGTTGAAATGCCCATTGTGATCCTTGGAGACCCTGCTTACCCGTTAATACCTTGGCTCATGAAACCCTATACAGGGAAGCTTGACAGGAGGAAGGACCGGTTCAACTACAGGCTGAGCTGGTGCCAAATGACTGTGGAGTGCGCTTTTGGCTGTTTAAAAGGGCGCTGGCGATCTCTGTATGGGAAGCTAGACTTGGGGGGGGGAGCAGAATCCCTGCGGTTATATCCACGTGCTGTACCCTGTAATATTTGTGAAGGGAAGGGTGAAACATTCAGTCAGGCATGGACCTCCGAGTTTCAACGCCTGGAGGCTGAATTTGCACAGTCAGAGAGCAGGGCTACTAGAGAGGCCCAACGCAGGGCTTCAAGGATTAGGGATGCCTTGAGGGAGGAATTTGAGGCTGAAAACCAACAGTAATGTTTGGTGCCTTGCACGGGAGTGAAGTGCAGTGGTTACAATGTTAGTAGGAATCTGTGTTTCCTAAGCTGATTTGCAGTGCCTGTTTCTTTCCTGGGCTAAGGTATCTTTGACTTTCTGCAATAATAAAGACTGTTTTCAAAGCCAAGAATTCATTTACTGAAAAGAGAATAACTTTATGGACAGACACACAACATTTTGGGAACCTAGAAGGGCAGGGGGGTGGGGTGGGGTGGAGCACTGTACAGTCACAGGTTTGAATATGTCCTGTCTGGAGTGCTGTGCAATGACTGCTGCACTTCAGATGCCTATACTGCATGGTGATGGGGGTTGAGTGCAGAGGGTAAGGGTCGTAGTTCTCAGGGCTGGTTGGTGAACGTACAAGTGTTGGAGGCAGCTGGTGGTGGTAAGAACCTGGATGCTGGGGAAGGGGGTTTTGAGCTGACATTGGGGCACAAGGGAAAGAGCTTTGGGACCGGGGGAGTGCGGCGCAGTAGTGCTCTGCCTGCATGGCTACGAGCACCTGGACAGAGTCCGCTTGGTGCGCCAGGATGCTTATCAGCTGCTTTGTGCTTTTCTTCCTGGCCGCTGCGTTTCTCTGGCGGATCCTGCTTTCCCTTTCCCTCCAGTCCTGCACTTTTTGATTCTCTCTGGCAGAGTGATCCATAACTGTTTGCAGCAGGTCGTCTTTGCTTTTTAACAGCTTTTTCTGGAGGTTTTGGAGTCTTTGAGCTGTTGATAACACGGGCAGCTGAGAACTCAAGGTCGCTTGTGGAAAGGGAAAAAAGGCAACAGTTAACAGAGGCAGCATTGTTTATATCAGACAGTTATTCCCACGCAGTGAAGGAGTTTACAGTCTTCACAATAGCATAATTTTTCCATACCAAAGAGAGTGCACATAACCCACAGGAGCCCTGAAATGGTGAGTAAGGGGGACTGATTGCTTCAGGGCTGTGCAGGGGTTTCTGTGCGTTGGGGAAAGCAAACAGCTGCAGGGGGCACCTACACTGAACACTCTCCCAACATTTTCCACAGGAGTTGATCCTGGAAGATATCTCGCTGCTGCAGGTAAGCTGGGAAGAGCAGGAGAGTCTTCTACAGCAATGCGGCCCCTATGCAGCTTGCTTGTGTGCAGCAATGGTTCCCCCTCCCCTCGCAGCACAGTGGCATGGACACGTTAGCCTGACTGGGACAAGGACCACAGTGGCTCTCCCTATAAACTTGCTCAAGCTCATTGCCCACACTCTGGCTGAAACTTTTGAAGAGATTACCCTCCTCTCCCGAAAAATTTCCGTCTTGAAAATAAAAGCTGCTTACCAGGAACCCACTCCTCTGTTTGTCCTCCACCAAGTACCAGCTGCTGCGACTGGCTACCTTCCTCCTGGCTTGAGAAGAGCTACTAGCTGCATGCCTCCTGGGACTTTGGGGTGTCTCCCACCACCCCAGTACCCTCACTCTCGGTTTTCTCCTCCCCGCCCCTTCTCCTCCGCCTTCCCCCACCGCTCTGAAATGTCCATCGTGGTCCTCAGATTGGCAGTGGGGTCACCCCCAAGTATCGCATCCAGCTCTTTGTAAAAATGGCAGGTCGTGGAGGCAGCACCGGAGTGGCGGTTTCCCTCTCAGGCTTTGCAATAGGCACTCCGCAGCTCCTTCACTTTAATCCTGCACTGCACTACGTCCTGGTCATGGCCCCTTTCCAGCATGGCCCTTGATATCTGCCCTTAGGTATCGTAATTCCTACGGCTGGAGCGCAGCTGGGACTGCACAGCTTCCTCCCCGCAAACACTGATGAGGTCCAGCAACTCGCCATTGGTCCATGCTGGGGCTCGTTTGGCGCATGGAGGCATGGTCACCTGGAAAGATTCACTGATTGCACTCCACACCTGGCTGAGCAAACAGGAAGGGGATTTTTAAAATTCCTGGGGCATTTAAAGGGCGGGTCACCTGAGGCCAGGGCAGTAGAGTTCAAACTGATGAGCAGAGTGGCTGAGCAGGCATTCTGGGATACCTCCGAATACCTCTGGAGGCCAATAACAGCGCTTTTGATGGCACACTGGTGGAGCAGCACTGCATCACCAGCACTGCAGTTGTTATTCCCCAGGCCAAGGTGGAGTACATGCAGCGCTGTAGCCAGGGAGATGCAGCGCTGTATGTGCTTTGCAAGTGTGGACGGTGAGTAAGTTGCAGAGCTGTAAAGCCATCACCAGCGCTGCAACTCTCCAGTGTAGCCAAGGCCTGAGTTTCTATTTATTACAAACACATACACACAACCCAAAACATCAATCATTAACGATTTGAGCCTCAGATGAGGTTAAACATTTTTTAGAAACCACAGTAAACTAAAAATTACCCAACACTGCAAATGACAAACTAGATTTTAGCGCTTTCACACGTGAATGGCATGCGATGAATAGATTTACATGCACTAACAGATTAGCTGGAAGAAAGTTCTGGAAGCCTAAGGTGGAAATCTATAGCCAACCTGAACTCTGGAGCTGCTGATGTGTTTTGACGTTATGGGGTGACTGACGCAACCTATCACTGCCCCCTCTGCAGCTGTTGGTCCGTAGGAGAGATGGGCCCAGTCTGCCAAGCTCTGATCCAGCTTCAGAACCAGACTGCCACAGTTCAGCCATGTTCTGATGCATGGTTTTGGTTTGGGTGCCTCTCTAATGTGGAAGGGGCGCTGACAGATCTCTGTCCTGTCTGTCTCACAGAATGGGGAAGAGACAAACCTAGGGCTATATGCTCCCTTTGGATATGTCCACATGGCAGCTGGGAGTGAGATTTGTGCTAGCACAGCCTGAGCTAGTGAGCTAAGACTAGCTGTGTGGTCATTGCAGCACCAGCGGAGCCTCAGGCTAGCCATTGGCGCTCAAGCCCACTCTATCCCATGGGTCTAAGCTCAGACAGCTAGCCCCTCCACCAGTGCTCCAATGAGATATACCCTTTGATGACATCCAGGATTCCCACTGGCATCAGTGGCCCTCCTTGTGTAACATAGGACAGACTAAGGGAGCCCCACTCCCATGGGCAGGACAAACATCCATGACAGCACACAGCTGAGATAATCTAATTGTTCCCGCTAGTTATTGCAGCTCAACAGAGGCCCATATTTCACAAGTCGACCTCAGCTTCTCCCCCGCCCTCTCCCCAAGTTGTTCCAGCCTCTCATATGATAGAGCATCACCTGACAAGGCTTGTGTTTAACAGATCGGACAGTGGGGCTTTTTCTTCATTAAGGCTGCCTCTCCGGGATGATTCATTGACCAGCCGGAGTCTTCTCATTAGAATGATTCATTGGTTTGGGCTGTTTGTTTGTTTGTCCATTTCAAACAGGATGAGTTTGGTGCTGGTGAAAGTGAGGAATTAATACCGAGCCAGGCACAATGCGATGCAGGCAGGCACAGTGCAGGCTTTGAACAAACAGCTCAACTCTGATTCTCCACATGCCCCACTAGCCCAGTCCTGGATTCTCCACACGAAGTGGCTGATGACTCTCATTCCTCACCTACAGCACCCCTTGCTCTTCGAGTCCTGCACTGCCACGCACACACAAGATCTGCCAGTGAACCCCAATCCTCCCTGCTTACACTCCCTGACAGCCAAGTCTTCTGCCCACAATCTGCTTCATTATCATATCTCAGCGCTGCCTTACATCTCCTGCTCTTCCAATCATCCGTCCCCCATCCTGCTCTGATCAGGCATCTCTGTCTGGACCTGCAGCATCTCCTGCTATCCCGGTTCCGTGCCTTTCCTAGACAAGGGTTCTAGCTGGGCCAGACAATGTGATGCCTTTGTAATGCTATTAAATCTCCACTGGTGATTAGACCCCCAATCTCATTTCACTCATAGCCTCAGCCTGATTTGGCCCCAGGTATCATACTTAGCTATGGAAACCCAACGAGTTAACCCTTTGTCCCATGTAGGTCTCTGCTAATGGCTATGGGCAAGTCTTTCTCCCCCCAGTACATCAGGTAATTTGCCTCAACACAGACATTAGCTTGTTTACTAGTTTTCAAATCCTCAACTTTTACCAATTCCAAGGCTGGACTCTGTCCTAAAGCGATACCATCCATTTTCACTAGCTTGTTACAGTCAAGGTTTTTTTTGTTCTTCCCTTACCAACCTCTGCTTCCACATGGAATCAGATGTCAACTACACTAAAAGACTACAAATCATATCCAAAATATCCAGAGATGAGAATTTACCTGCCATCCCCTATATGCTTGATAGATTAACTGCACAGCTGTCCTCCTGCTCTGCAGAGTCAGCTGTCCAGTCATCCCTCTGAACCTGAGATACAGATTGTTTACTCAAAGAATGAACATGGATACAGTCCTGTCCCAACACTGTTGTCTCCCCAACAAGCTGGTTAAGCTTATAGGGCTGTTTAAACTGCCTAACAATTTTTATCCCACCTGAAATCTCCTCAAAGCTATCTACAATGGATTTTTTTCAAAGCAAATTCAGTGGATTCATTTTCATTTGAAAGACTTTGGCCACTAGGCACCAGCACATTTTCCCCAGAAAAGAGACTGTTTACTATCAACAATGGCCCATTAAGGGTCAATGGAAATAATTCATTTTCAGACTTTAAAGAATTCACTAAGAAATTCCTTTTCTTTTACAATATCATGCACTGCAACAGATTCTGAGTTTTATTTATGTCTAGAACTGACTTTGGCACAACAAACAAATCACCAAACTTTTTCTGATATCAGGGGGGTAGCCATGTTAGTCTGAATCTGTAAAAGCAGCAAAGAATCCTGTAGCACCTTATAGACTAACAGATGTTTTGGAGCATGAGCTTTCCAACTTTTTCTGAGTTTCACATAAATCCAGAACCACATCTGGCCCATCAGGATGATTTTCACAAAACCCCCTCTCAAGTAAACTGCTAGACTTCATAGTCAAAAGATTAGAAGCATTCTTTTCCTTGTTACAAGTTTCCACTCTGTCAGTGAGTAACATAGTCAAATCACTTTCATGCTTTCCTTGTGCCCTGGCTATGATATCACCCTGATCAGCCAAGGTTGTCATATCTTTACCCAACAACACACTAGCAACAG
The DNA here is from genome assembly GCF_025201925.1 of Gopherus flavomarginatus. Classification (NCBI taxonomy): domain Eukaryota; kingdom Metazoa; phylum Chordata; order Testudines; family Testudinidae; genus Gopherus; species Gopherus flavomarginatus. Next base: position 55,029,139 of record NC_066625.1, on the reverse strand, counting down.
GCAAAATAAAAGCACCAGAATCGCTTGGTCTCTAGGAGTTATTTATGACATCAACTGGATGCAACCTGGCTACAATATCATTATCCCTAGCAGTCACAAATTCAGGACCACTTCCTTCCTGGGCTTTAGTTGTATCCAGAATCAGCTCTGGGTTAACTGATAAATCTTCACTCGTCATAGGCTAACAGGCTTCTTCTGTCTGCTTTACAGACGGAAAAGAGCTGGAGAAACATTCCACTTTAACATACAAACAGCTTGGGATATCATTTCCCTTGTCCCAGCACACATGGCTGTTCATGGATAATTGCTTGGAGACTGGGGTAGCTCCCTTCATAGGCAAGTTGTTACCCCTAGCAGACACAGGAACATTTCCTTCATTGTCACAATTCTCTACACTGGTAACAGATAAGGTATAGGGATACTCATGTTCCATTAACCTTGCCTTCCCAAACTGCTGATTAGACAGAGCCATCAGCTCAGAAGGCTGCTTATGCTCATCTAAACTTTCTTTGCCTTTCCCTCTCTTAACAGATAAACTGCTGTTTTCCACAAGTGTCTTATTACACAGAGCTACTTTAAGCACATCACTTTTACCTGGGTCAGAGACTTACTTTCCCAAGCTTTACTAGCCAACATTCCATCACCCATAAAAAAATGTACCCTTTTCTTCCTCCATTAGGGCTTTAACCTGATCACCAACTTTAATTTGCTCTAGAGAAACATCTTCCTGACCCTTATCTGTATGCTAGATTCACTTCTGAGATACCAGACAGACAATTGGGAATTTTTTCCACAGATAAAACAGCTATCTTCCTCATACAAACATTTGGAGAAGCCTGTCATAGGCAAATCCTTGCCCCTAGTGGACAGGTTCAGGATGATCTCTTTCTTGTGACTGGTTTATGTCATCAGCTTGACTGAACAAAGTTTTATCATCATCCCCAATCAAAAACTTCCTTACACCAAATTCCTTACTTCATGTTTAACACCGTTCCATTCCAGATGGATTCTGGCTAAAGGCTCACGTATAGTGAACTCAGAGGATTACAATATTCACACTCTGATTTGGTAAACAATCTTCCTCTCTGACAAAATCTGTTTTAATAAGAGTGATGTTTGAAGCTGTAATTTGCCCTAAACAGCTTTTACCATTGACTTTTACATTCTCTGCACAAGGTATGGGGTTACCTTCACCTGAGCTCACAGTAAAAGCATTTGCATAAAAGGTGGCAGCTTTGGGGTAAATTTGGTTACATACAGACAACTGCTTAGAGTCAAACAACATACCAACATTGTTACAAACTGGATAGATTCTATCCCCATCTTTGTTTTTGAGAGGAACTGTTTTTTCAGGATGATACAGTTCCTCTTGTTCCTTTATTTCAGGGGTGAGCAAACTATGGAATTGTGTGAGGAGAATGTGTCTCTCTCGGGGGCAGAGGTAAGGGAGGGGTACATTGGTGTGAAAAGAGGTGCTGGGATGTGTGTGTGTGTGTGTGTAGGTGTCTGAGGAACTGTTGGCTTGTGTGCATGGAGTGTACGTGGGGGTGAGTAAATTCTGAAGGGAGGAGTGTGTGTGGGAGAGAGGAGTGTGTTGCCTGTGTGGGGTATGTAGAAAGATGCATAGTCATTTGTGTACAGGCGTGCACATGAAGGGATGAAAAGGGCTAGAAGGCCGGTGTGGGAAGTATTGCTATGAATGTGTCCTATGCAAGCCTGTGTGTTTTGTTGTGTAGCGATGGAAGGTGGGGAAACTGGTTCACATAAAATACGAATGAAATGTAAACCTTTTGGGGTTTTATGCCAGCTACCACACCCAGTAACTCAACCCTCCAGTGATCCTCACTCACACCTTTTACCCGCACCACAGTCTGTTGTGGCTATTTATATTATGGTAGCACTTAGAGTCCCCAAGCAGGATCAGGGCTCCATTGTGCTAGGTGCTGTACACACACAGAGGATGAGAGCATACCTCCCCTGGAGAGCCGACAATATAAACAATAATAAATATGTCTATCTGAGTTTACCTCGGTTGGTGCTTGGACTGAGCAGGTGAGACCGTGGAGTCAGGTAGTTTCCATCCTGGAAGGGCTGAGCCAGCAGCTAAACCAGGTGAGAGAATCCAAGCTGATTGTGAAGGGAGGCACACTCAGGCATGAGAGATGCACAGGATGATGAATGAAACTGTAATAATGTGACACGGCAAGGAAGTCCCTGGGGAGCCATTCAACCCAGACTCCAGCAAGAGAGAGTCCTCCCAAGGCAGGCTAGCAGGTGATCAGACTCAGGGAAGGGAGTTCAGGCTAGTGGACATAGCTGGTGGGGGGAGGGATAGCTCAGTGGTTTGAGCATTGGCCTGCTAAATTCAGGGTTGTGAGCTCAATCCTTGAGGGGGCTACTTAAGGATCTGGGGCAAAAATTGGTCCTGCTAGTGAAGGCAGGGGGCTGGACTCAATGACCTTTCAAGGTCCCTTCTAGTTCTAGGAGATTGGTATATCTCCAATTATTATTGTTAGTTACTCAGTCATGTCCAGGGCTCTTTGTGACCCACTGAAAGAGAACAGAATAGGATGAGGATGCTTCTCAAATGCCAAGGAATGAGATGTAATAAGAATGGCAACGGACAGCCAGAAGGATGCTGCAGAACTCCTGTTTATTGTGCCCCACAAGGGAACCAGGAGGAGAGGCAGAAACAGCAGAAAAGCCCTGGGAAGAGCTGATCTTTCTGATGCCACGTGTGAATAGAGAAAAGATGAAAGCTGAAGCTGCAGGACAAGTGGTGCCATTGGCTGAGAGAGGAGGGTTTGGGATTTCCAGGGCACCAGAACGCCTCACTTGCTGCAGTGAGAAGCAGATGTTTGGATTAGGGTCTCCACTTGAGCAGATAGACCCTGGGTTGAGAAGTTCCAGGGCTTATTAGACAAACTTTAGCTTTCTCTTAGCTAACATCTGCCCTGAGCATCCAGCCTGAATAACGCTAAAGAAGCCAGTGATGTTCTGTAGCAAAGGGTCAGTAAAAGGGATATTAAAGGGGTAATAAATGCACCTCAGCTTCTCTGCACAGAAGGAAGGAATGTTGGAAGTAAGCTCACTGGAGCTGGAAGTGATAGCAAAGTACGGGGAATGTGGCCTAGCAGGTGTTCCTGACATTGGGAGAGATGGGTGTGCCAGATAGACTGTTAGTCCTGAGGAGTGCAAAACATACCCAGGAGAGTCAGAAAGGGAAGGAGAGGTGAAGGGGTGGCTCTCTGAAGCTATATTTGACCTGGCCTTGTGAGGGTACACAAGATGATGTATGGAATGTAAGGAGACTTTTCCCACCTTGCGGTCCTTGACAGGGGCCAGATATTTGCTCATCTTCATGCTCTCTTAGCACAATGAGTCACAAAGAGATGATTATCAAGAGAAAGCAGCAGCAGGCAGTGGACCTGGGATTTCCCACACCAAAGCACAGGCTTCTACTCTTGTATCTCAAGTGATAACTCTGTTTTCCAGTAGTAGTGATGGGCTCTTATCCTCTCTGTGGAGAGGAGGCCAGGACACATTTAGGCAGCCTGTTACACAAAAATAAAGATAGAGAGAGATGGAATAGCCCAGCCACTAAGTTGTTTTTTTAAAATCAGTCTTTAAACAAAGAAAATAAAGGGAAAAGCCAAGGATAAGTAGGAGGCAAAGTAATGCAGACCTTGTCAATAGAGTTTCAGATAAAAAGCAGGAAAGGGAACAGTTGATAAAATTGACTCTGTACAAACTAGGAGACCTGGATATTATGTAACCCAGGGATTTAATAGAATTAGCTAATGAGTTTACTGAACCACTGGGACTTACTCATAAAAAGTCATGAAGAATGAGGCATAGACCAGATTTATTTAATGCCTTTATTAATGATCTGGAAGCAAGAGTAAACAACCCCTTGATTAAATTCTCAGATGATACTAAGATGGAAGGTGTTGCTGTTGGGTCTAAACTTTTGGTGAACTTTGGGGAGCCAAAACACACCCAGACTGGCTGTCTCTGCATAATCCTTCCTGAACCCTTTTGAACAAAGCACTGACCTGCAAACTACTCATGACACCCCCTTTTCTCAAATAGCCATTAGCCTTTATCTCTATGCATTTACTTGTTAACTTGCTTTTCCTGTAAAATCTTGATTGATTATGCATGACCATTATCTTTTGTTAATCACTTTGTTTACTTCTGTGTATAAATATTGATGCTCACCCCTAATAAAGGGGCCACACTTAATCTAAAGCTTTTAGAGCTAAGGATAGTGTGAGCCCGTTGATCAACGCATTGGTGTCTGGTCTCTGACAGAATTGTGTGCCCCATACCAACTCCGCACGAACTCGGGTGCTGGAGAGGTGAGTGAGGACTTGCTTTATTTATCTAACAATTTGGGGGCTTGTCCGGGATTCCTTCTGGTGCGGTACCTCTGTCCAGTGGTCAGACCACTCATATATGAATTGGCAAGGCGCCACAGGAGATTTCTCCCAGCCAATTCAATATTGAGGGGTCGTGTATTGGACAGCAGGGTAAACGCCAGTTGGAGGGCTCCTGTCAGACACCATGGGTCAAGGGACTAGCGTGCCTCTTGAGAGTCCGTTGGGGATTGTAAATAAGTTATGGAACGAAGGGAAACTCCCAGTACAGACAGGAATGTCTAGGAAGAAGTTGTACACACTATGTGTAAGGAATTGGACTGGGTATACCGCGGTATTGGCCGACCCGGAGATGAGGTGGCCTTCGTATGGCTCTTTCGAACAGGCTGCCTTAAGAGGAGTAAAGAGCCAGATCGAAAAAGACCATCCGGGACAGTTATGTTACTGGTTTTGTTGGGACACAGCAGCAGAGCTGTGGAAATCTTTAAAAATTATGGCAGTCAGGTACTCTCCCGAGAGTGAACCCCCTCCAGGTTATTTCGATGAAGGGTGTAGACCACGGCGTGTTTTGACTCGTCAGCTGGTCCCCTCTGCACCTGCCCCTATTCCTCCGCAGGGGGACTCTCTCCATGTAGCAGAGGGGAATCTGCAGGATCCCAGATTGGAATTTCTGCAGAAGGATGAGGAGGAAATGAAGGGGCAAACCTCGGGAGGAGTAGTTACTAGGCTAATGTCCAAGCAGATACAGCAGGGTGCATGCCCCCCCCCCCCCCCGAGGATAGCCCAGAGGATGTCCCCGTCAAATCTCTTGCGAGTAATAAAAGTATAGTTAGAGAGATGCCTTTACAGGTGCACGATCAACCTTATATGGGCAATGATGGACGGTTACAACATGCTAATATTGTGGAATATAAAGGATGGCTAGAATGGGATTTGAAAGAGTGGGGACGGTTGTCAGGGTCTTTTGGGGAAAATCCCCGAAAGATCATAGAACTTCTAGAAAGATTGTTTTTAAGTTATAATCCTACTTATACGGATGTGGATCAGTTGTTAAGTAGAGTTTTGACCGGAGAGGAACGTAGTAGATTGTGGATGGCAGAAAGGACATGGGGAGATAGCAATGCAGTTAATCTTACTTGGATGGATAGGCGGGATCTGGCCGCTGGCTGGAATCCCCTAGACTGGACTCAGCCAAGGCTGACTCAGCTGCGAACAGATCGAGAGCGATTGTTAGAGAGACTCAAGGAAATGGCTCGCCGCTCGCCTAATCAGGCTAAGTTCATGCAGATTCGGCAGGAATCTGATGAGCCGCCCAGAAAGTTCTGGTCGAGGCTATTGGAGGGGGCCCGAATGTTCACTCAGATGGATCCTGAGAGAGAAGCAGACCACCCTACTCTTATTTCGTTTTTTGTGAATCAGTCGGTGCCCCCTGTAAGGGATTACTTCTTAAAGTTTCGCCCTGGTTGGGGAGGTGAGTCAGTCACTTCAGTGTTGGACGTAGCTGATTTTACCTGGGAGAAAGAAAGGAAAAGTAGTAAAAAGAAAGAGAAAAAGGAAGAATATAAGCTGATGGCTTTAGCTTTTCACGGCGGTGTTCGAGGCAAAGGCCGTGGCCGTGGCAGGGGATTCCAGGGTGCTCGGGGAAGAGGGTCCTGGCGACCCCAGCCATCAGGAAATTGTTTTCAGTGCGGACAGCCCGGTCACTTTAAACGTGAATGCCCCTGGGGACGCCCAGAGGGTCTGGTTGCATCCGCAGATGCTTACACAAGTGAGGAATACACCCCTGCACCACCAGCTCAGCCCATTCCCCAGGCCTGGATCAACTACGGGAAACAGCAGCAGCCGCAGCAAACTCAGCCTCCTCAATGACAGTACCCCGGGGGCGAAGGCAAACAATGTGATGGTCTTATTTCCTTAATGTCTTTAGCCGGCTCCTTTCTCACTTTCTCCCCTCCCAGCAAAGAGCCTCGTTTAACCCTTTCAGTCCAGGGACTGCCTGTCTCTTTCCTCATTGATACTGGGGCTACTTTCTCTCTTTTAAATCATGCCCCCTCTCCCTGGCTATCCTCTGAGGTTAAAACTGCGACTGGGGTGGAGGGCAACCCACAGTCTCTGGGACTCACTTTGCCTTTGAATGTTATTTATGCTGATAAATGTTTTCCTCACCGTTTTCTTTTTTCCCCAGCTTGTCCGATCCCTTTGATGGGCCGGGATTTACTCTGTAAGCTTGAGGCTACTTTAACCTGCACTCCTGAAGGGGTAGGATTATTGATGACAGTGTTAGGAGATTCGGCCCCTACTCAGGGTAATTGGGAAACACCCCCCTCTCTCTCCCCTGACCTCACTGACTTGCCTTCAACCCTCTGGGGAATTTCTGACACTGATGTTGGCCTGCTCCTTTCGGCAGAGCCCGTAAGGATTCAGGTGAAGCCTTCCTTAACCCCCCCGTCAGTCCCTCAATACCCCCTGTCGCTGGAAGCCCGGGAGGGCATCCGCCCCATTATCGAGGGATTCATTGCACAAAAGCTAGTCCGCCCTCAGCGCACTCCCTGTAACACCCCTATACTGCCTGTCAAAAAGCCTCCTAAAAAGGACGGAGACCCTGTTCGTTGGCGCTTTGTACAGGATCTACGAGTTGTTAATCAATATGTGGTCCCTCTTCATGCAGTAGTTCCTGACCCAGCTACTATCATCAGCCAAATCCCCTGGGATGCTGAGTGGTTCACTGTTATTGACTTAAAATCAGCTTTTTTCAGCATTCCTGTGCACCCAGACTCTCAGTATCTCTTTGGTTTCACCTGGGAGGGACAAAGTTATGTCTGGCAACGACTTCCTCAAGGCTACAGAGACAGCCCCACGATTTTCAGCCAGTGCCTCCGCCACGACTTGGAAGGTTTCACCAGTCCGCAGGGATCCACATTGGTCCTATACGTAGATGACATCCTATTAGGTAATCGCGAAGAAGCTGCCCTCCGCATCGATGGTAAGGCACTTTTATTATACCTACACACCAGAGGCCACAAGGTAGACCCTAAAAAGATTCAGTGGGTCTCACAGAAGGTCCGATATCTGGGCTTCCTGTTAACCCCAGAGGGAAGACAGATGGACCCAGCCCGCATAAAGACTATTCAAAACTGCCCTCTACCGAACACCAAGAAACAACTTCGAGGTTTCTTAGGATTAATTGGCTTCTGTCGCCCCTGGTTGCCGTCCTGCGGGGAGTTAAGCAAACCGCTCCACCGACTCACTGCTAACCTTGCTCCTGACCCTTTGCAGTGGTCCCCGGACACTATTCAAGCCTTTCAGTTACTCAAGGACAGTGTGGCCTCCTCCATGTCTCTCCGCCCCCCCCAATTACAGCAAACCCTTTCACCTTTTTGTCCACGAGAGGGGCGGAATTGCTAGTGGTGTCCTTACCCAGCTGAGCGGGCCCCACCATTTCCCGCTTGCTTTTTACTCTCAGCAAATCGACCCTGTCGCTCAGGGAACCCCATCCTGCACCCGGACTCTGGCAGCAGCTGCCCTGCTGATCACAAAGGCAAAGAGCCTAACCCTGGGTCATTTTACCACGGTTTGGACCTCTCATGCCTTGTCAGCCCTTCTGCGTAGGGGCACAACCCAAGTCTTTTCGGCCCATCGTCAGCAACAGCTAGAGGCCGAACTCTTAGAAGACACTAACCTAATTTTTGAAAGGTGTGGACCCCTTAATCCAGCTACCTTGCTTCCTGACCTGCCAGTCCTCCAGGATCAGCACGACTGTGTGGAAGTAGTTTACAGCATCTTACAGATAAGAGACAACCTGTTTGACGTGCCACTGGACAATCCCGATTGCATCCTCTTCTCGGACGGAAGCTCCTTCTATGTTGATGGCAAGCGTTTCACTGGTTATGCTGTCACCTCTGAATGGGACATTCAAGAGGCCGCCTCACTGCCAGGCAACTGGGGAGCCCAAGCCGCTGAACTCTATGCCCTGGCCCGAGCTTGCCAGTTGGCCGCTGGTAAGACCGTTACCATTTTTACTGATAGCAAATATGCTTTTGGAGTTGTGCATTGTCATATCCACCTCTGGAAGTTTCGAGGTTTCCAGACAGCTGCCGGTAAACCCATTCAGCACCTCCCCATCATCCACAAGCTTTTGGACGCCCTCCAAAAACCCTCTGTCCTGGCTGTAGTTCACTGCCGGGCCCATACTAAAGATAGTAGCCCCGTTACCCGTGGGAATGCCCTGGCTGACGCCTCCGCCAAGAAGGCTGCCACCTTACCTTTAGCCATGCCCACCTTGGCTATTGCAGCCTCCTCCTTTACTCCACCGCACCCCGTACCAGTACCCGCTGCTGAACTACAATCGTGGGAGAGCCTCGGGGCCACTCTGGTCAAAGGGACCTGGCTTATGCCAGATGGCCGAGCCTGCCTCCCTCGCTCCACATACCCCGTGGCAGTTCGCTGGCACCATGATAAAGGGGGTCACTACGGCACGCACGCCCTCGTGGACACCATCGCTCGCTTTTGGTATGCTCCAGGCATTCAACCCTATTGCCTATCAATAGTGAAAGCATGCAGCACATGTCAGCGTAATGGACCTGCTCCGCCTCTTAACAAAATTAAGGGTGGAAGACCTCCGCCTGCTGCTCCATTTCAACATCTTCAAATTGACTTTGCAGATATGCCAAAGGCTTTTGGGAAAAAGCACCTCCTTGTTTTGGTTTGCCCTCTGACTTCCTGGGTCGAAGCTTTTCCTACTGCTAATTGTACTGCTGCCACAGTGGCAAAGATTCTCCTTAGAGACATTGTACCCCGTTTTGGCATCCCTCTTGTGCTCGACTCAGATCGTGGACCTCACTTTACTGGTCATGTCCTTGGCCGTTTAGAACAAGGACTGGGCATTTCACACTCCTTTCATACACCCTACCACCCCCAGTCTAGCGGGAAAGTTGAGCGTATGAATAGGGAACTTAAGTTTACATTGGCTAAATACTGTCAGGAAACAGGATTAAAGTGGCCTCAGGTACTTCCTTTGGTCCTGTTTCACCTTCGTACTCGCCCAACCCGCGCATTGGGATTATCCCCCTTTGAACTGCTCTATGGATACCCCCCTTTCAAAGGCGGGGCGCTACCACGTACTGATGTTTCACTATTGGGAGGGGATCATATGACCGCGTGTCAGTTTCTCTCCCTACAGGCTCGCCTCCGTACCCTTTGGAAAGCCTCGCAGTTTTCCCAGACCGTGCCGCTGGAGGAACAGATCCACCCGTTCCAACCAGGGGACTTCGTCTGGGCCAAAAAGTTCGTTCGTGACGACACCCTCCAGCCAAGGTTTACTGGACCCCACCAGGTTCTTTTGACAACCCAGACTGCAGTGTTCCTGGAAGGACGCAAATCTTGGATCCACCACTCCCACGTCAAGCCAGCCGTAGTGGACCACAGTGACGGACCAGCAGCTCTTGTCACCACTGAGGACACTGCCTCCGACCAGTGGACCAGCTTACCTCTCTCAGACATTAGACTTAAATTGACTCGGAAAAAATGAGAGGACCCTTTATTCTGACAACTGTATGTTTTTTTTTATGCTTTTTTAGTTTATTTTCTGCTTATGAAGATAATGCTTTTATTAGATATTCCCACGAGGTTAAAACTCGTATTTTAGGAAATAGAAGTAATTGCTGGGTATGTACTCAATTTCCAGTAAATGCAGCACAGGGACTCCCCTTCACACCCATTCCCCTAACCACTGCTAATATGACTTGGATGCCACCGACTAGAATAAAAGATCCAGTCCAACCCAATCTTACATGGGACAAAACAGGAGTGCCAATTAACAAATATCTCAGGGTAACCAATCAAACAGGATCACTGTGTTTTGTTAAAGGAAAAGGGTCAACTTTTGTGGGAACAAGTAAATGCAACATATATTTTAATGGCACCGCCTTTAGTAAAAATCTTGGCTTCAAGCCTTGCGCATCCCACTTATCCCATATGTGGATCCCTCACCCCGATCCAACCTTTTCAACTTTTTCATGGAGGGGCAGGTTTTCAGAGTCAGTTTTTAAAAAGCCCTGCTCAGATCTCAAGGGTGTCCAACTAATTGTTAAAGGATACACAATTGCCTTCTACAACTGCTCAAGCAGTTGAGAACAACACTACCAAATTGTGCCTCTGCAGTTCACACAACGACCCCTCTGCGTTACCAGGGGAACAGTGGTACAACGGGTGGTGGGTTACCTCCTACTTTGAGAAATGGAATACCCAAAACGCATTATATGGAACATACTGGGTGTGCGGGCCCAAAGCTTATTATTTTCTCTCCCCTGATTGGGCAGGGTCATGTTATTTGGCATGGCTAGCACCGCCTTCTCGCATCTCCCTCACTCCCCCTCATTTTCCCCACGTTCGTAACATCCGTGAAACTGACAGAGATATTAATCTCCGTGATGGTTTGTCCTGGCAGCGGTGGGCTGGTCACACTAGCTTGAAGGGTGCTATCATCCGTCTACAGGGACTATTAGAATCTTTGACCAATGAAACTGCAACCCTATTTGAAAATCAGGCCGGGGAAATGTCCCAGCTGCGCCAGTTAGCTTTGCAAAACAGAATGGCTTTAGACATAATGTTAGCAGCCCAGGGAGGAACTTGCGCCCTCATAAATGAAGAATGCTGTGTTTTTGTAAATGACACCTACTCTGACACTTTTCAACGTACCAAACACCTAAGGGAAATGGCTAAAAACTACTCCTCTGGCCAGCCACCTTATGATTGGTGGGGAGCCTTATGGAATTGGCTGCCCGGATTTGGGTGGGTTAAAAAACTCTTGGTGGGTGTTGTTGGGGCCATAGTAGTCCTTATAATACTGTGTTGCTGTATTCAGTGTGTCCCCTCCCTCATAAACTCATGTAAGTCAGTTTATTCTTTTCCCACTTCAGCTAAAAGCCTTACTCTCTTCGAATTGGCCCAGGCTGAAATTGCCAAGCGGCCCTTGAGATCTTGAAATAGGGTGTAGCTTTTTGATTAATAGTTATCCCAAAACTACAAATGGAGGAATGTTGGGTCTAAACTTTTGGTGAACTTTGGGGAGCCAAAACACACCCAGACTGGCTGTCTCTGCATAATCCTTCCTGAACCCTTTTGAACAAAGCACTGACCTGCAAACTACTCATGACACCCCCTTTTCTCAAATAGCCATTAGCCTTTATCTCTATGCATTTACTTGTTAACTTGCTTTTCCTGTAAAATCTTGATTGATTATGCATGACCATTATCTTTTGTTAATCACTTTGTTTACTTCTGTGTATAAATATTGATGCTCACCCCTAATAAAGGGGCCACACTTAATCTAAAGCTTTTAGAGCTAAGGATAGTGTGAGCCCGTTGATCAACGCATTGGTGTCTGGTCTCTGACAGAATTGTGTGCCCCATACCAACTCCGCACGAACTCGGGTGCTGGAGAGGTGAGTGAGGACTTGCTTTATTTACCTAACATTGCGAGCACTCCCAAAAACAGGGAAATTGCACAAAGGGTCCTAACGAAGTTAGCAATAAACTGAATGAGATTTAACAGTGAAAAATATCTGGGTGGAAACAATCTGAACTACAGCTATTCAATGGGAAGGAGACACCTGGAAGGTGGCAGTGCTATGCAAGATCTAGGAGTGATTACGGAAAGCAAGGGGAATATGAGCTTCCCAGCAGATACAGTAGCAAAGACTGCCAATGCAGTTTGAGGTGTATATCCAGAGACATCACATCACTGGCCAAGGGAGCAGTTGCCTTAGAATACTGGTAAGGCTACAGCTACAATGATCCTTCCTCTTCTGTGGGCTCATTGTATCTCCTATCTGCTCCCTCCACATTCTATATTTTGCTGCTGGCAATATGCTCTGACTGAGCATGCCTCAGAACTGCAGCGGCTCCTAATCCCATGTTGCATCAGAGTCAAGCCGCTTGTCCTTACATTCAAGGCCCTTCACATCTCTGCCTCTTATCTGCCTTCCCCCATCCCCTCCCACATCCCTGCCTATTCCCTGTGCTGCACCCAAGATGAGCAAAGGAAAATTTACCACAAATCAAAATGGCTGAGGTCTGAGGAATAGCCTCCAAGGGGAAGTGGTAAAAGCTCCATTGTCTAATCCATTTGAAAACAAAAGATGAGATAAGCCACATACCTGCAGCTAAACTTTCCCTAAGGTTGGGGATGTTTGGATCTGGGGTTCTTGTTTGGGTCCATCTCTGTTTAAAATGTGACTGGATAAAGCTCCAGAATGTAATCATGATGCAGAAAATATGAAGCCTATTAATAAACAATAACATTAGAGACATCCAGACATTAGACATAGGCCAAAATCTTGGTTAAACTTAGGCCTACACCTTAAAACATGTCAAATAGCAAATGCAGTTTCTGTGTGCCACACAGAGGAGATGTAGACCGAGTTACTGCTGCAGCCAGCTAGCCTGGCTTCACCACAAGATTTTGCTAAATTGGGAAGTAACTTTGTTACCTTTCTATTCTATTTTATACATTTGTAATGAAAATTGAGTAGATCAGGCTAAACTATTTGATATCATATCACCAGGTATAGTATTATTACTAAATAAAGAAAACTAAAAGGTGTCAATTCAGATTTAAGAAACTAGACCAGACAATTAAAGCTATTTAAATTTGGTAACAGACTCCTTCAGTTTAAGGAAGTTTCATTGCCTTGGTAACCTGACCACAAAAGTACTTCAAATACTGTAGTTCAAACCATGCTGTCTATTTTAAATAGGAATGTGATGAATGCGCAATATAGAACTCATCTTTAATAAAGGTATATATACAATGTATTCGTTTTGTATTAAAGAACCTAATACAGTCAAATGGTATGTTGAGAAGCCAATGTGAAATGTAAATCTTTAAACTTTGACAAGGTTACTGGCCTAGTGAATGAGGGGAAGAAGTAGATGTTTTATATCTTGATTTTAATAAGGCTTTTGACATAGTCGCACATGACATTCTCATAAAAAAACCTAAGGAAATATGGTCTAGATTAAATTATAGGGTGGGTGCACAACTGGTTGAAACCCCGTATTTAAAGAGCAGTTATCAATGGTTTGCTGTCAAACTGGGATGATGTATCTAGTGGGGCTCCATGGGTACCAGTCCTGGGTGTGGTTCTATTCAATATATTAATTATTTAGATAGCAGACTGGAGAGTATGCTTGGAAACTTTGCTGAGGACACCAAGCTGGGAAGGGTTGCAGCAGTTTGGAGGACAGCACTAGAATTCAAAATGACCTTAACAATTTGGGGAATTGGTCTGAAATCACAAAGATGAAATTCAATAAATGCATTTCCTTCATTTAGGACAGGTCCATCAATGGCTATTAGCCAAGATGATCAGGGATGCAACCCCACACTCTGAGTGTCAAAAGCCTCTAATAGCCAGAAGTTGGGAGTGGACAACAGGGGATGGATCGCTCAATAACTGCCCTTACTGTTCATTCCATCTCAAGCATCTGGCATGGGCCACTGTTGGAAGACAGGATACTGAGTTAGATGGATCATTGGTCAAACTGGGTCAGACCATTCTCATGTTTTTATGTTCTTACATAGGAAAGAAAAATCAAATGTACAACTACAAAAGGGAAAATAACTGGCTATTTGGTTGTATTGTTGAAAAGGATCTGGGGGTTTTAGTGGATCACAAATTGAATATGAGTCAATAATGTAACACAGTTGCAAAAAAGTCTAACATCATTCTGGGGTGCATTAACAGAAGGGTCATACTGAAGACACAGGAGGTAATTGTCCCACTCTTCTCAGCACTAATGAGGCCTCAACTGGAGTACTGTGTCCTCACTTTAGTATATGGACAAATTGGAGAGAGTGCAGAGGAGAGCAACAAAAATGATAAAAAGTTTACAAAACCTGAGCTATGAAGAAAGGTTAAATAAAACAGGCATGTTTAGTCTTGAGAAACGAAGACCGAGGGGGGACCTGCTAACAGTCTTCAGATATGTTAAGAGTTGATATAAAGAGGACTGTGGTTAATTGTTCTCCATGTCCACTGAAGGTAGGACAAGATGTAATGGTTTAATCTGCTGCAAGGGAGATTTAAGTTAGATATTTGGGAAAAGTTTTAAATTATACTGTCAGTTAAGCTCTGGAATAGACTTCCAAGGGAGGCTGTGGAATCTCATTGTTGGAAGTTTAAGAACAGGTTGGACAAACACTTGTCAGGGGTGGTCTAGGTTTACTTGGTCTGCCTCAGTGCAGGGGACTGAATGTGATGAGCCCTCAAGATCCATTCCAACTCTACATTTCTATAATTCTATTATATGAATCAACCAACACATGATAAGATCTAATGACTATGCAAAACTCTCTGTGCAACAGAAAGAGTTTTGCATATTACTTGATCCCACTAACCTTGTCACTGAGATGTAGGGAATAATCACGTACTGGTACAGAGGCATATACTGCTGTTTTATTTCAATAATTGTTATAGTCCATTGGTGATGGACCTAGCAAATGAGTCAAATGGACTTTATATTGCTGCATGATGAACTACTAAACAAGGACAGAACCATCCAGGAATAGAAAGATACTTTACAAAAAGACTTTGTCCTAACTTCACAATGGATATTTCTGCAGAAAGATTTTTTAAAAGTACCAGTGGAAAGATCATGGAGTCACGCAAAGTTGGCCAAAGGAACACACCACAGAGAGGCCCAAGAAAGCTCACTTGCAGGAGTAGGTGCTGACCAGAGCTACATCAGCTGGCGTTCAATGTATGGCCCAACATATCTTATACAAACTAGCATGACATAAGATGTTTTGCACAAAATATACTGGCATTTTCCCAGATTAAGTTTCAAGAAGTAATAAAGGAGATGCCTCTTTTTCTTGTTGTATGGCGAGAGAGGACACAGTTTGTACCTGCATAGGTCACTGCCTGACTGGCCCACTGCCAAGAGGAGGAACTGGACCATGCTGCCCATCAGAAAATGTATAAAACACCCTGTGTTGTTCAACATGTTTCTCCCTGAAGCCAAAACATCTGGATGATTCATAGACTTAAGGTCAGAAGGGACCATTATGGTCATCTAATCTGACCTCCTGCACAATTCAGGCCACAGAAATCTCACCCACCCACTCCTGTAACAAACTCCTAACCTATGTCTGAGTTATTGAAGTCCTCAAATTGTGGTTTAAGACCTCTAGGTGCAGAGAATTCTCCAGCAAGTGACCAGTGCCCCATGCTGCAGAGGAAGGCAAAAAACCTCCAGGGCCTCTGCCAATCTTCCTGGAGGAAAATTCCTTCCCGACCCCAAATATGGTGATCAGTTAAACCCTGAGCATGTGGGCAAGACTCACCAGCCAGTACCCAGGAAAGAATTCTCTGTAGTAACTCAGATCCCACCCCATCCAACATCCCATCACAGACCATTGGGCATATTTACCCGCTAATAATCAAAGATCAATTAATTGTCAAAATTAGGCTATCCCATCATACCATCCCCTCCATAAATTTATCAAGCTTAGTCTTGAAGCCAGATATGTCTTTTGCCCCCCCACTACTCCCCTTGGCAGGCTGTTCCAGAACTTCACTCCTCTAATGTTTAGAAACCTTCGTCTAATTTCAAGTCTAAACTTCCTAGTGCCTAGTTCATACCCATTTGTTCTTTTGTCCACATTGGTACTAAGCTTAAATAATTCCTCTCCCTCCCTGATATTTATCCCTCTGATATATTTATAAAGAGCAGTCAGATCTCCCCTCAGCCTTCTTTTGGTTAGGCTAAACAAGCCGAGCTTTTTCAGTCTTCTTTCATAAGACAGGTTTTCCATTCCTCAGATCATCCAGGTAGCCCTTCTCTGTACCTGTTCCAGTTTGAATTCATCCTTCTTAACCATGGGAGACCAGAACTGCATACAGTATTCCAGACGAGGTCTCACTAGTGCCTTGTATAATGGTACTAACACCTCCTTATCTTAACTGGAAATACCTTGCCTGACGCATCCTAAAACAGCATTGGCTTTCTTAATGGCCATATCACATTGGCGCTCATAGTCATCCTGTGATCAACCAATACTTCAAGGTCCTTCTCCTCCTCTGTTACTTCCAACTGATGTGCCCTCAATTTATAACCAAAATTTTTGTTATTAATCCCTAATGCATGACCTTGCACTTTTCACTATTAAATTTCATCCTATTACTATTACTCCAGTTTACAAGGTCATCCAGATCTTCCTGTATGATATCCCGGTCCTTCTCTGTGTTAGCAATACCTCCCAGCTTTGTGTCATCCGCAAACTTTATTAGCACATTCCCAATTTTTGTAGTCAGTAATAAAAAGATGAAATAAGATTGGTCCCAAAACCGATCCCTGAGGAACTCCACTAGTAACCTCCTTCCAGCCTGATAGTTCACCTTTCAATAGACCCGTTGTAGTCTCCCCTTTAACCAGTTCCTTATCCACCTTTCAATTTTCATATTGATCCCCATCTTTTCCAATTTAACTAATAATTCCCCATGTGGAACCATATCAAATGCCTTACTGAAAAAGAGGTAAATTAGATCCACTGCGTTTCCTCTGTCTAATAAATCTGTTACCTTCTCAAAGAAGGAGATCAAGTTGGTTTGGCACGATCTACCTTTTGTAAAAGCCATGTTGTATTTTGTCCCAATTACCATTGACCTCAATGTCCTTAACTACTTTCTCCTTCAAAAATTTTTTCCAAGACCTTACATACTACAGATGTTAAACTAACAGGCCTATAGTTACTCGGATCACTTTTTTTCCCCTTTCTTAAAAATAGGAACTATGTTAGCAATTCTCCAGTCGTAAAGTACAACCCCTGAGTTTAGTGATTCGTTAAAAATTCTTGCTAATGGGCTTGCAATTTCATGTGCCAGTTCCTTTAATATTCTTGGATGAAGATTATCTAGGCCCCCCCGATTTCATCCCATTAAACTGTTTGAGTTTGGCTTCTACCTCGGATGTGGTAATATCTACCTTCATATCCTCATTCCCATTTGTCATCCTTCCATTATCCCTAAGCTCCTCATTAAAGACTGAGGCAAAGTATTTGTTTAGCTATTGGGCCATGCCTAGATTATCCTTAACCTCCATTCCATCCTCAGTGTTTAGTGGTCCCACTTCTTCTTTCTTTGTTTTCTTCTTATTTATATGGCTATAGAACCTTTTACTATTGGTTTTAATTCCCTATGCAAGGTCCAACTCTACATGGCTTTTGGCCTCTCTTACTTTATCCCTACATGTTCTGACCTCAATAAGGTAGCTTTCCTTGCTAATCCCTCCCATCTTCCATTCCTTGTAGGCTTTCTGATTTTTCTTAATCACCCCTCTGAGATGCTTGCGCATCCAGCTTGGTCTACAACTCATGCCTCTGAATTTTTTCCCCTTTCTTGGGATGCAGGCTTCTGATAGTTTCAAAGTCTGCAACTTTGACTTGAAGTAATTCTAGGCCTCCTCTGCCTTTAGATCCCCAAGTTCTTCAGTCTAAGGGCTTGGCTACACTGGAGAGTTGCAGCACTGGTGGTGGCTTTACATCGCTGCAACTCACTCACCATTCACACTTGCAAGGCACATACAGCGCTGTATCTCCCTGACTACAACGCTGCATGCACTCCACCTCGGCCTGGGGAATAACGACTGCAGCGCTGCTTCGCCAGTGTGGCCACCAAAAGCGCTGTTATTGGCCTCCAGAGGTATTCGGAGGTATCCCAGAATGCCTGCTCAGCCACTCTGCTCATCAGTTTGAACTCTACTGCCCTGGCCTCAGGTGACCCGCCCTTTAAATGCCCCAGGAATTTTAAAAATCCCACACCTGGCTGAGCAAACAGGAGGGGAGTGCAATCAGTGAATCTTTCCAGGTGACCATGCTTCCACACGCCAAACGAGCCCCAGCATGGAGCAATGGCAAGTTGCTGGACCTCATCAGTGTTTAGGGGGAGGAAGCTGTGCAGTCCCAGCTGCGCTCCAGCCATAGGAATTACTATACCTAGGGGCAGATATCAAGGGCCATGCTGGAAAGGGGCTATGACCAGGACGCGCTGCAGTGCAGGGTTAAAGTGAAGGAGCTGTGGAGTGCCTATTGCAAACCCTGCGAGGGAAATCGCCGCTCCGGCGCTGCCCCCACGACCTACCATTTTTACAAAGAGCTGGACGTGATACTTGGGGGTGACCCCACTGCCAATCTGAGGACCACGATGGACACTTCAGAGCGAGGGGGAGGGAGGAGAAGGAGGAAACCGAGAGTGAGGGTACTGGGGTGGTGGGAGACACCCCGGAGTACCTGGAGGCATGCAGCCAGGAGCTCTTCTCAAGCAAAGAGGAAGGTAGCCAGTCGCAGCAGCTGGTACTTGGTGGAGAACAAACAGAGGAGCGGGTTCCCAGTAAGCGACTTTTATTTTCAAGATGGAAATTTTTCGGGAGAGGAGGGAGGGCTAGGGTGGCATGCATCCATGCCTAGATGTGGAAAAGCCCATTGATGTGGTCTATTGTGTTGCGGTAATCGGCGTCGGTAATCTCTTCAAAAGTTTCAGCCAGAGCGTGGGCAATGCGCTTGCGCAAGCTTATTGGGAGAGCCACTGTGGTCCTTGTCCCAGTCAGGCTAACACGTCCACGCCACTGTGCCGCGAGGGGTGGGGGAACCATTGCTGCACACAAGAAGGCTGCATAGGGGCCGCATTGCTGTAGAAGACTCTCCTGCTCTTCCCAGGTTACCTGCAGCAGCGAGATATCTTCCAGGATCAACTCCTGGGGAAAATGTTGGGAGAGTGTTCAGCGTAGGTGCCCCCTGCAGCTGTTTGCTTTCCCCAACGCACAGAAACCCCAAGGACAGTACAGCCCTGAAGCAATCAGTCCCCTTTACTCACCATTTTGGGGCTCCTGTGGGTTATGTGCACTCTCTTTGGTATGGAAAAATTATGCTATTGTGAAGACTGTAAACTCCTTCACTGTGTGGGAATAACTGTCTGATATAAACAATGCTGCCTCTGTTAACCGTTGCCTTTTTTCCCTTTCCACAAGCGACCTTGAGATCTCGGCTGCCTGTGTTATCAACAGCTCAAAGACTCCAAAACCTCCAGAAGAAGCCGCGAAAGAGCAAAGAAGACATGCTGCAAGCAGTTATGGATCATTCTGTCACAGAGAATCAAAAAGTGCAGGACTGGAGGGGAAGGAAAAGCAGGATTCGCCAGAAAAACGCAGCGGCCAGGAAGAAAAGCACAAAGCAGCTGATAAGCATCCTGGTGCTTCAAGCGGACTCTATCCAGGGGCTTGTAGCCATGCAAGCAGAGCACTACCGCACCGGCCCCGCCTGTCCCGAAGCTTTTTCCCTTGTGCCCCAATGGCAGCTCAAAACCCCCTTCCCCAGCATCCAGGTTCTTACCACCACCAGCTGCCTCCAACACCTGTACGTTCACCAACCAGCCCTGAGAACTACAACCTTTACCCTCTGAACTCAACCCCCATCACCATGTAGTATAGGTATCCTGAAGAGCAGCAGTCATTGCACAGCACTCCAGACAGGACATATTCAAACCTGTGACTGTACAGTTCCCCACCCCACTCCCCTGCCCTTTTAGGTTCTCAAAATGTTGTGTGTCTGTCCATAAAGTTATTCTCTTTTCAATAAATGAATTCTTGGCTTTGAAAACAGTCTTTATTATTGCAGAAAGTCAAAGATACTTTAGCCCAGGAAAGAAACAGGCACTACAAATCAGCTTAGGAAAAACAGATTCCTACTAACATTGTAACCACTGCACTTCACTCCCGTGCAAGGCAGCAAACATTACTGTTGGTTTTCAGCCTCAGATTCCTCCCTCAAGGCATCCTTAATCCTTGCAGCCCTGTGCTGGACCTCTCTAGTAGCCCTGCTCTCTGGCTGTGCAAATTCAGCCTCCAGGCGTTGAACCTTGGAGGTCCATGCCTGCCTGAATGTTTCACCCTTCCCTTCACAAATATTATGGAGGGTACAGCACGTGGATATAACCGCAGGGATGCTGCTTCCCCCCCCCCTCAAGTCTAGCTTCCCATGCAGAGATCGTCAGAGCCCCTTTAAACGGCCAAAAGCACACTCCACAGTCATTCGGCACCGGCTCAGCCTGTAGTTGAACTGGTCCTTGCTCCTGTCAAGCTTCCCCGTATACAGTTTCATGAGTCAAGGTATTAATGGGTAAATGAGGTCTCCAAGGATCACAATGGGCATTTCAACGTCCCCTACTGTGATCTTCTGGTCTGGGAAAAAAGTCCCTGCCTGCAGCTTCCTGAACAGGCCAGTGTTCCGAAAGATGCGTGCATCATGCACCTTTCCAGACCAGCCTGTGTTAAAGTCAATGAAATGCCCACAGTGATCCACAAGAGCCTGGAGAACCATAGACAAATACCCCTCCCGATTAACATATTCGGATGGTAGGTGGGGTGGTGCCAGAACAGGAATATGCGTCCCATCTATCGCCCCTCCACAGTTAGGGAAACCCATATGTGCAAAGCCATCCACAGTGTCCTGCAAGTTCCCCAGAGTCACGGTTCTTCTTAGCAGGATGCAATTAATGGCCCTGCAAACTTGCATCAATACGATTCCAACGGTCGACTTTCCCACTCTAAACTGGTTCCCAACCGATTGGTAGTTGTCTGGAGTTGCCAGCTTCCAGATTGCAATAGCCACCCGCTTCTCCACCGGCAGGGCAGCTCTCAATCTCATGTCCTTGCGCCGCAGGCTGGGGGTGAGCTCAGCACACAGTCCCATGAAAGTGGCTTTTCTCATCTGAAAGTTCTCAGCCACTGCTTGTCATCCCAGACTTCCATGACGATGTGATCCCACCACTCAGTGCTTGTTTCCCGAGCCCAAAAGTGGCGTTCCATGGTGCTGAGCATTTCCGTGAATGCCACAAGCAATTTAGTGTCATACATGTCAGGTGACTCGCTATCATCGTCGGACTCCTCATCGCTTTGGAGCTTAAGGAATAGCTCAACTGCCAAATGTGATGTGCTGGCCAGACTCGTCAGCATACTCCTCAGCAGTTCGGGCTCCATTTCCCACAGAAATCGGGCTGCACAGAAACCATTGAGAGAGTCAGGATGGTGCCAAACGTGGACGAAAAAACAGGGATTGCTGGGATGTGAAGTGATGCATCACGGGGCGTTGGGACAGGAAGCAGAATGACCCACATCCTCCACCCCCTTCCCACAACCCACAGAGCCAAAATGGGACGAGGTGCTCTGTGGGATAGCTGCCTATAATACACCACTCCCAACACCATTGCAAATGCTGCAAATGTGGCCACACTGCAGTGCTGGTAGCTGTCAGTGAGGCCACACTCCAGCGCTTTCCGTACACAGCTGTACAAAGACAGCTGTAACTCCCAGCGCTGCACACCTGCAAGTGTAGCCAAACCCCAATCCACTTCCCTAATTTCCTTAATTCTTTAAAGTTAGCCCTTGAGAAGTCAAAAACCCTAGTCCCAGATCTATTTTTGTTTATCTTGTCATATAGTTTGAACTGAATTAGTTCATGATCACTCAAACCAAGGTTGTCCCCTACAACTATTTCTTCTATGAGGTCCTCATTACTAACCAAAACTAAATCTAAAATGGCATCCCCTCTTGTCTGCTCTTCAACTACTTGGTGAAGGAATCCATCAGTTATCACATCCAGAAAAATCTGAGCCCTCTTATTATTACTAGCACTTGTTCTCCAGTCTATATGTGGGAAGTTAAAGTCTCCCATGGTCACACAGTTACCCTTAGTGTTTGCTTCATTAAAAACAGTAAAGAGGTCTCTATCCATATCGAGATCAGATCCTGGCAGTCTGTAGCACACCCCAAGCACTATCTCAGGGGAGGCTCTAGTAGCTTTCTTTCCCAATGTGATTTTTGCCCAGACAGACTCTGTCTTATCCATTCCATCACTTCTTATTTCTCTACAGTTTATCTCATCATTGATATACAATGCTACTCTACCACCTTTGCCTTTATTTCTATCTTTCCTAAACAGCACATAGCCTTCAATACCTGTACTCCAGTCATGACTACTATTCCACCATGTTTCTGTTATCCCTATAATATCCAGTTTCAAGTCCTGCACCAGTAACTCTAGTTCCTCCATTTTGTTACTGAGGCTCCTCAGATTAGTGGCAAAATTTAAGATGTTTGTACATTTGGCTTCACTGACATTCTTTACCTGATTAGGCACAGACATTCTACCACCAGTATCACCTATTAGACTGGTATCTACACTACCCTTCCTCCTTATGTCCATTCTCCTACCCACGGCTGTATCCTTTCTTACTTTGTTTTCTTCCCTTTCAATGTTAAATTCTGGCATGGAGATCACCTGGACATCTCCCAACCATCTCCCTCAAATTCCTGGTTTAAAGCTCTCTTAATCAGTTGTGCCAGCCTCCATCCTAGAAGTCTATTTCCCTCTTTACTCAGGTGAAGTCCATCTCGAGAGCACAGTCCTCTGTCCATGAATGCTTCCCAATGGCCATACATCCCAAAGCCCTCCTTATAGCACCACTGCCTGAGCCATCTGTTGATCACCATAATCTTGTCACACCTTTGTTGCCCTTCTCTAGGAACCAGCAGAATCCCACTGAAGATCACCTGAGCCTCGATTTCCTTAAGCGTCTTCCCCAGTCTGGCATAGTCTCCCTTGATACGTTCCAGCGAGAATCTAGCCATATCATTTCTTCCCACATGAAGGACAATCAACGGATTCTTTCCCGCTCCCGTTAGGATCCTTTTCAGCCTCAGGTCCACATCCCATATCTTAGCACCCGGCAGATAGCACACTCTTCTGTTCTCCAGATCAGCTCTAGTTACAGGCTTGTCTATTCTTCTCAGTAGGGAGTCCCCAGTCACACAGACCTGTCTTTTCCTGGTGACAGTGCAATTCTCCGGTCTATCCTCTGTTCCCTCTGGCTGCAAGTCCTCTCAATTTCTATTGTCTCTTGCAATCCTCCGCAACTCATCCTGTATCCTCCAAGGGCTCATATTTGATGTTGTCTCCATTGACTCTTCACTTCTTCCTATAGGACTAGCTGCTCTTCTCTTCTTCCTTGCTCTCTTACCTTCAGCAACCACCTGCTGTGCCCCTTCTTCATTTTCCAACTCTGCAAACCTGTTCCTAAGCTCTATTTCTCTTTCACTGGCCCGTCTTTTCTTCTGCCTGGTTCTCTTAGTCACATGCTTCCACTGTCCATTTTCCTCACCCAGCAGTCTCTCTCAGAATTCTTTGGTCCTGCTTCCATCTGCAAGTCTGAGCTTTTCCCTTCAGCTGCCTCATGTCTTTGCTCCATCATCCGCTCAAAGCCCTTCTAAACTCGACCAGAGTTTCCACCTGCATCTCCAGTCCTCAGATCTTTTCTTCCATCAGCTCTATCAGGCGGCACTTCATGCAGATGGAACTTTTTTCAGGTACTCCCTCCAGGATCATACTGCAGCTTCCACATCCAGTCATCCTCATTGTGTCTTTCACTGCTGCCTCTGTATCAGTCATAGCCTTCCCACCTAAAACCTGTTAATCCAGGAAACACAAACCAAAGCAAACCATCACCACTTACATCAAAACAAACCCTCAACATGCACCAGAACACCACTCCCCTCCCTTCACTAGTCTGGCAATTCCTCTGCCTAGGTCTCAGTCTCCCCTGCAAACTATCCCTATAAACTCCCCTGTTTACAGCTCTGTTTGCTGGCTCTTGTGTCGCTGCAGCTGTCTATGCTGCTGCCTGACTGGCTGGCTGGCTACCTACCTTTATAGGACCCCTAAGCAGAGAAGCCCCGTCCCCTAATCAGGGCTCAGCTTCTCTCCCAGCACACTGCCCCTACCAGCCTCCACACACAAAAAGTACAAAATACAATACACAAAATAGAAAAACCTTCTCCTCCAACAGAACTCCCACTGAAACTCCCCTGTTTACAGCTCAGATGAGAAAGACTGTGAGCAGGATTGTCATTGCCTGGCCAGTGAGAGCGCCCCCTGAGTGAAAACAACTGAAGTCTTGTTGCTGACAACTCTATCAACCCTTTCTGATAAAATCTTATCTAGGGAGATTGCTGCGAAATCCAGAAAGAAAATAGGAATCAGTTGTCATAATGCCTTGAGCAAATCACCTCAAGGAACTCAATAGATCAAGAAACCAGCCATTGCAACTGTGGAGCTGAGCTGGAGAATCCACCATTATGCCAGTGTGACAGGTTCAATCACAGAGACCCCTTTGGGACTGTCAGGGTTCCCTCCCCACTCTGAACTTTAGCGTAAAGATGCGAAGACCCACATGAAGACCTCCTAAGCTTATTTTACAAATCCAGGGATAAACCTCCCTTGAGACAAGGAAATTCACAAGCCAAAATAAAAGTAAGCTAACACATTGCCTTATTATTACTAACTAATTCTAACCGAGTTGGATTGCTTGCCTTCTTGATCTGTCATCTCAGCTAATCCCAAGAGTAAGAAAGAAAAAAAAACTGCTTGTAAATTCCCTTTAGAAAGTTAACTACCCTGCCCTCAGTTACAAGACAAAAATCTCCAGCTGCTCACAGCTTAAAAATATCCCTTTGTTACAAGGGCCCAAAACCTTTGCCTCCAGGCAAAAGGAGATAAAATCTCTATCAGTCCGGAGCTCCTGTTTTCTAAGCAGTTAAAAAGGAAAAAAAAATGTCCTTTAAAAATCCTACCAGGCTTTTGGTTCAAAATGATCTCTGGTTCAAAATGATCCCACCACTCTGCCACCATGTCAGAGTTACTTCCCTACTCTGAACTTTAGGATACAGATGTGGGGACCCACATGAAGACCCCCTATGCTTATTTCTACCATCTTAGGTTAAAAACTCCCCAAGGCACAAATCCTTCCTTGTACCTTGGATTAGGTAATGCTGCCACCACCTAGTGATTTAAACAAACATTTAGGGAGGGCCACTTGGAGCCCTACCTTCCCCAAACATCCCCCCAAACACTTACACCCCTTTTCCTGGGCAGGCTTGAGAATAACCCCCCCAAGCCCCTACACCCCCTTTCCTGGGGAGGCTTGAGAATGATATCCCAACCAATTGGTACAGGAGAACACAGACCCAAACCCTTGGATCTTAAAACAATGGAAAAATCAATCAGGTTCTTAAAAGAATAATTTTAATTAAAGAAAAGATAAAAGAATCACCTCTGTAAAATCGGGGTGGTAAGTACTTTACAGAATAACAAAAGACTCAAGCACATAGAGGATCCCCCCCAAGGCAATCCTTAAAGTTACAAAACCAGGGATGAACCTCCCTCTAGACAAGGAAAATCACAAGCCAAAATAAAAGAAAGCTAATGTATTACCTTATTACTTACTAATTCTAATGGAGTTGGATTGCTTGCCTTCTTGATCTGTCTCCCGTAAGCACACAGAACAGACAGATAAAGCCTCCCCCCACAGATTTGAAAGTATTTTGTCCCCTCATTGGTCCTTTTGGTCAGGTGTCAGCCAGGTTACCTGAGCTTCTTAACCCTCTACAGGGTAGAGAGGGATTTTAGGCTACCCTTAGCTGTATGTTTATGACAGGGACTGTTACCTGATGTGCTGAAATTACCTCTTCCCTGATGGCTTGAGACACCAGACCCCTGCCTTATTGAGCCAGACACACTAGTCTGCTGCAACACAGACTCAGGTCTGAATCACGCCCCTAAAGCTGCAGGCTTTAACTGAAAACCATTCAGCAGGTTACCTATCTCCAGCACCCAGACATCCAGTTCCCAGTAGGATCCAAAACTCAAATAAATCCATTTTACTCTGTATAAAGCTTATACAGGGTAAACTCATAAATTGCTCGCCCTCTATATCACTGATAGAAAGATATACACAGCTGTTTGCTCCCCCAGGTATTAATCACTTACTCAGGGTTAATTAATAAACAAAAGTGATGTTATTAAGTATAAAAAGTAGGATTTAAGTGGTTTCAAGAAACAACAGACAAAACAAAATAAGTTACCAAGCAAAATAAAACAAAACATGCAAGTCTAAGCCTAATACATTTAAGAAACTGAATACAGGTAAGTCTCACCATCAGAGATGTTCCAGTAAGCTTCTTTCAGAGACTAGACTGCTTCTTAGCCTGGACCCAATCTTTTCCCCAGTACAGTTCTTGTTAGTTCCAGCTCAGGTGGTAAACTAGGGGATTTCTCATGACGAGGCCCCCTTTGTTCTGTTCCAACCCCCTTTTATAGCTTTGGCACAAGGTGGGAACCCTTTGTCTCTCTCTGGGTTCCCAACCCTCCTTCTAAGTGGAAAAGCACAAGGTTTAAGACAGATTTCAGTACTAGGTGGCATGATCACATGTCCTGTGAGAACCCAAGCCTCCATTCTTTCCAGCCTGACTCACATGAACACAGGAAGGCTTACAAGTAAAGAGAGCCATTTACAACCAATTATCCTGGTTAATGGAAGCCATCAAGATTCCAAACCACCATTAATGCCCCACACTTTGCATAATTACAATAGGATTTTAGAGTAATAGTTCATATTTCTAGCTTCAGATACAAGAATGATACATTCATACAAATAGGATGAACACACTCAGTAGTTTATAAGCTTTGTAATGAAACCTTATAAGAGAGCTTTTGCATAAAGCATATTCCAGTTACATTATATTTACACTCATAAGCATATTTCCATAAACATATGGAGTGCAATGTCACAGCCAGTTCGAACTGATAAGCAGCAACATGACTTTTATCCATGCATTTTTTTACTCAAATGACAACTTGGTTATGTTAAGCTAACTGCTTCTCAGAAACTACACACCTGAGTTAAAACTCTCAGAATGACTCACATGTATGTTGTGTGCTTATATTTCACTAACAAGTTTAATCTTAGTTGTCTAGAAGTTACACTAAATCAATAGGTAATTGAAAGCACTGAGGTGGGAGAAACTCATTACCAAAGCCTCATACTATTTATAAGAGGAAACTGCGCTTCCCTTTAGCAAAAGTTATTACGAGGAACCCTGAGTATTTCAAATGACTCAGACTAAAAATCACATTCTGTGGTCAAGAGAACCGATGACAGCTTCTTAGCCCACGTCCAGACTACAGCCTAAAATCGATGTGCTTAAAATCGATTTTATAAAGCAGGTTTTATAAAATCGATTTTGTGCATCCACACTAGAGGTACTTACATCAATGTTGAGCGTCCATTTTCCCTGGCATCCATCTTTTGCTTGAGCGTTGCACTCTGGGTACCTATCCCACAGTTCCTGCACGGGTCCCTGCCCTTTGGAATTATGGGTTACTAGCCCAGTGCATGATGGGATCAAAGTCCCCGTCCTGGGTGGTTCTGGGTACAGCTTCACCCCCCCCCCTTCCTGTAAACGGCACACAGTCAGTTCGCGCTGGGTGGTTCGGGGAACGCGAGAGCAAACCGCGGCGAAGCTGGTCTCCTTCCCCGGTTTGCTCTCGTGTTCCCCGAACAAGCAGGTCTCCTTCCCTGCGGTTTGCTGGGTGGTTCGGGGAACGCGAGAGCAAACCGCGGCGAAGCTGGTCTCCTTCCCGGGTTTGCTCTCGCGTTCCCCGAACCCCGAGCAAGCAGGTCTCTTTCCCTGCTGTTTGCAGGGGGGTCCGGGGAACGCGAGAGCAAACCGCGGCGAAGCTGGTCTCCTTCCCCGGTTTGCTCTCGCGTTCCCCGAACCCCGAGCAAGCAGGTCTCTTTCCCTGCTGTTTGCAGGGGGGTCCGGGGAACGCGAGAGCAAACCGCGGTGAAGCTGGTCTCCTTCCCCGGTTTGCTCTCGCGTTCCCCAAACCCCGAGCAAGCAGGTCTCTTTCCCTGCTGTTTGCAGGGGGGTCCGGGGAACGCGAGAGCAAACCGCGGCGAAGCTGGTCTCCTTCCCCGGTTTGCTCTCGCGTTCCCCGAACCCCGAGCAAGCAGGTCTCTTTCCCTGCTGTTTGCAGGGGGGTCCGGGGAACGCGAGAGCAAACCACGCTGTGCAAGCAGGAAATGGAATTTCAAAGTTCCCGGGGCTTTTCCTGTTTACCTGGCCAGAGTACCTTTACCTGTGTAGAGCGGCCACTAGAGCACTGTGGGATACGTCCCGGAGGCCATTAACTTCGATGTCCGTCCACACTATCATAAAATCGATTTTAATCGATTTTGGTGTTACTCCTCTCATTTAGATGGAGTTCCAAAATCGATTTTAGGGACCCTTAAAATCGATTTTATGCACTCTGTAGTGTGGACGGTTACAGCTTTAAATCGATTTAGAGCTCTTAAAATCGATTTAAAGCTCTAGTCTGGACCTGCCCTTAGACAAAAAGAGGAAGAAGCTTTGAACTGGCTTGTAAGCTACCAATTTTACCACTACTTGAAACTTTGCTTAAAGTGGCATGAGAGTTTACAGCACTGGTGAAATTCGAGAGAAATTAGAAATGCTTCAAAATTATCATCTATCTATTGTATTTTGGTTTTAGAGTGTGATAGTCTTGCATGTATAAGTGGCAACATTTTGCTATTAGTATTACCTGGGCAAGGTCATACTAAAGGTCACATCAGCTGAACTGACATTCTTTGTTAATTAACTTGTCTCAGTTTCTAAATCCTACTGTAGAATGGTTTCCGCTGAGCTGCCATAATAGTCCCTTAATTCCATTCGCAGATAAGTTTGACTGGAGATAAGGATCTATATTTAAGGATCCATAGTTCCATGTTGATACCAAAATCACCTGCCCAGACAAGCATAGAACTAGGATAAAATTTTGCCTTTGTAACAAGATTGTGATTAAAGCTTGACTTAATTGAACTGATTTATTATCTCTTAAAAATTATTACACCCCATGTTGTGTTCAATTATTTTTTCAATATTGTGAACACTATCATCTAACCAACTTTATTTGCTTTCTGTAATTACTTGTTTGCTATTTTGACTAATAAAACTGATAAATGTATAATAATTCTGCAGGCTGTCCTTTAGCTTAGGAACACAGATCCAAAGGACAGTGAGAAACACACAACTGGTTAAATTATTTAAAACAATGTGTGTTTTATAACCTATCTTTCTCCCAAGGGTTATAGCATAGAGAACAATCCTGCCATGGAAACCAAAGAATAGATTGAATGATTGAATAGGTCCTATCCACCGTGAATTTCTATTGCTGGGCTATCAGAACCTGAAGTGAAGCCAAGAGACTGTGCTCCACTATCTGAGCTCTGAATAAGGCACATATTGCTTCCAGCAAAGGAGAAACAAATATTTTTTACAAAAGCCTTTCATCCTTTCATCGCTCCCACCCACACACATGCAATCAGCAAGGAGCACAGTGTCCCAGCTCACCATGTGAGGGGCCATCTCTTCAGAGTTAGAGGGGGAAGGAGATTCAGTGAGGTGATGGCACACACACTCCTCAGTGCTTTATTTGTCAGATAAATAAAGTCTTCTGTCTCCAAGGGCTATGGATGGCCACACCCACATTTCCACCATCCAAAATTCCCTGCTAGCCTAGTGGAGCTTCACTGGAAAAAGCCGTTTTGTTTGCAATCCCATAGTTCCTTGCAACCCCACCCAGACTAGAAACCTCACCCAAACTGGCTAGGATTGAAGCCTGATGGCTGCTGGTCATTGCAGCAAACTCATCTCCTAACAGCTGCTAAGCCAGTCAGCTGAGATACCCCAGAACTGGGCAGACACAGGCTAAGAAACAGAATGCTCTGTGAGGCCTCCGTTTATACATGATTTTTAATTGAGCCATCAGCCTACGAGACCAATTGAAGCCTTTGTGATCTGGGTAGTCCTCTAGCCATGCTGGAGAAACCTCCCACAGAAGGTTTTGGTTTTAGGATCCACCAGGCCTCAGATGGCTCTTCTGGCCAAGCTGGGAGTTGGCACATGGATACTGCCCTTGGGCCTCTTCTTATTTATCCATATCTGAATTTTGGATGCATATTCCAGCTCCAGTATTAGCCTCCATACATAGGCCTGGTCCTGGGAGATTCAGACTCTCAGTATCTCCCAATGCCAGTGCTGTTAGACAATATAGCTCCCACCAGCTCTGAGAAAACCTGGAAAGACCCTGCCGCTGAACCAACCCAATGCTCACGGGAACACCCTACTCCTCTCTCAGCTGACACCAGCAACCATATGGTGGTGAGACATCATCCTCACCAGCCTCAGGTCTGGACAGCCCAAAACAGCCATGGAGAGAAAGGGAACCCCTCTGGTGCAAGGAACAAGGAATCATTCAAAGCATGGAGGAAATACAGCCTTGAGGCACTAGCCCTTTAAGAAGGGGAACCTACTTGTAATCTGAGAGGGGCCTGTTTTAACCCAGTCTGATTTGTGACTGGTGGGGAAAATTCAAAGGTCCCTCCCTCAGCAGCAGTTTATTAAATATAGTAGTAGCAGAGCCCTCAACTGAAAACAGATAGGCTCTGTCCGTGGCCGTGCCTCCTGCTCCTTCCCCTCTCTCGCTGTGTGAGGAATGCTAACGGCTGGTCCACTCTAGGTTACATCATGGGGTCCAGTGATCTTCCCACAGCACTGCTGCTGCTCCAGCTCACCCTGCAGATGCAGCCCCTTCACGCAGGACCAGAGACTGGAGGTAAGCTCCCCCATGCAAAGTCGCTTGCTGCTGGTTAGAGCCCAACTTTTTGGGAGGGAGATGACAGGAAAAACATGGTCAATGCCAGGGAGAGGCATGGGGCACAGAGCAGAGAAAAATCAATGGGGAGAGGTGAGAGAATGGACTGGAGAAAGATTAGCCCTCAAATCCTGACTGTTCAATGCTGGGACCGCAGCTGCAGGGAGAAAAAGAAGGGAATGAACTCAATGGGGATTCATCTCTAAGCCCAGACAGTCCAAATACTGGGACAGCAGCTGCAGGGAGCAAATAAGGAGACTGGTTTCAGTGCCAGCTCTCTGCATCCCAGCCCAGGAGCATCAGGGGGATGGAAGTACAGATTTCAAGGCAATTAACCATCAGTCTCAGACAGCCCAGCACCAGGGTCAGGGATTCAGTAGGATCCATTGCAGAGTGATGAGATCTCAACCCCACGCTGCATGTGCCTAGGATCAAGGAGACAAGCTGCTAGTTTTAAAACAGGGTTTCCCTCTGAGGCAGGTCGTGCTGTAAGCTCCCTTCTGTCGGGGAATGTGATTCCATCAAGTGTTCAGTAGGGCAGTGGTTCTCACCCAGGGGTACACGTACCTCTGGGGGTATGCAGAGGTCTTCCAGGGGGTAGATCAGCTCATTTAGAGATTTACCTAGTTTTACAACAGACTACAGAAAATGCACTAGCGAAGTCAGTACAAACTAAAATGTTATACAGACAATGACTTGTTTATACAGCTTTATATACTGTACACTGAAATGTAAGTACACTATATTCCAATTGATTTATTTTATAATAATATGGTAAAAATGAGAAGGTCAGCAATTTTTCACTAATAGTGTGGCTGTGACACTTTTGTATTTTTATGTCTGATTTTCTAAGCAAGTGGTTTTTAAGTGAGGTGAACCTTGGGGGTACATAAGACAAATCAGACTCCTGAAATGGGTACAGCAGTCTGGAAAGATTGAGAGCCACTGCAGTACGGGACCAGGATGATCTTCACCATTACTGAAGGAGCTAGCCTTTAGTAAGCAGGCTGTGTTAGCTGTGCTGATATCAATCCCATGTTACCTGATCTTCACCACTGGAACTGGTAGTTTTGTCTTGGGGGTGGCTGAGCTGGGCTCGGTTTACTTCTCCCATCGCTGTTAGCAGGGCTGGAACTATGGAAGGATAAGGGAATGAATGGGGAAAAATCAAAGTGAGTGCTGTCCCTGCTCTGTGATTTTGTGGTATTGGCACTGTGCCACAGGGATGGAGCATCTATCTGTGCATCCAATATATCTTCCTAAAGAGGGCAGAGCCTGGGAGCAGCAGACCCAGTCCTCTGTCCATGTGTGGGCTTTGAGTTAGAACTGTAATGCTGTGCAGAGTCAAGTTTTCAACCCTCTCTCATCCGAAGTACAGTGGATGGCTTACTATCATCAGTAATTGATGGAGGACATGCTGCTTGTGCACTTGTGTTTCACCTCCTGGACTTCACCTTGTCTGGCCTGTGGTCTTCATTTTTCTCCCTAATAAGTGCTCAGGTACCATTGTGATGGGCACCAGTACTCAACCCTAGGAAAATACATGATTTATAGCTATGCTGCAGGCATTTATATACACACTGTGTGGTTTTCTCCAGCTGAATATTCAATGCAAACTCCAGCCTCCAGAGAAATCAGCAGCCCGGCTGTCACGGGTAACTCAATATCTTCTCCCCCTTATAAATGGATGTGAGGTTGAGGTGCATTAGTAGGAGCAGGAAAATGGAAAGGTGCCACCACATCAGATGTGCTCTGTGCAGTAGGAGGCACAGCAAGTAATAGCTCAGAGTGAGGGCTTGATCTCCGTCCCAGACGCAGCAGGGCCTGGAACAGAGACTGGTTCATTTCACGTGTGTGTCTCTGTTCAGCCAGTGAGGGTTACTGCTGGGCACAGGATAGGCGGGAATGCAGAGCATTGATTTATACTTAGTTTCCCTCACGAACTGGCCAGGTTTTACCACACAGCACTTGGCAGATCTTTGAGCTGTGGGTGCTCCCTGCTCCAGCGTCTTGTGACTGAAATTCCACTGTCCTTCTCTTTGTCTTTTCTCCTTCAGCCGTATCCCTCACATTTGCCAGGACAGTCATAGATCTGGGAAATAGGCACCTCACCCAATTCAGACTAAGGGTGATACTGGCATGACGGCCTCGTCCATTTCTGGCCTGGCCTGGCCTGGCCTGGCCTGCTGGTGCCATGCAGCTGCTCCTCTCCAGAAATACAGCCCTTGTTGAACATCTCCAGCCCTTTCTCTTCTGACTCCACCACAGCCATGCCCTGCCTTTCTGCTTCCCACACCATGCAAAAGGGGGACATGCTTAGGGATGCTTTCATCACCTCATTGTTTCTCTCCCTAATTGGATGACTGAACTTTCACCCAGGAGAGTCCTGAATAATCCATATTCCACTAAGTGGTGCTAGCTGATATACATGAGGGTCCCAGGCAGCATTGGCCAGGCTTGTGGCATCACCTATTTTAGAGCTACTGGACTGGCTGCAATCAGTTAGCGGTGCCTCCAACTCTCATCGGGACATATATTATGCCTGCCCCTGAGGACAATTCTAATACCCTCGATAGCGCTCTGTGCAGTCACGGACCCAGGCAGGAGACAAGCAATGAGAAGTTTTAGCATGAGGCAGTGAGGGTGGGGGATGATGCTTATAATGGAAAGGGATAAAAAGAGGTGGTATTTTATAAAGCAAACAAAAAAATTAACCATTTCTCTGATTAGCAACTCCCCAGTGCCTCACTAGCCACTCATATCAGATCCCTGAGGGCTCCAATCAGGACCCGACTACTCTTGCCAGAACAGTTCTGACAGCTCTGCTCTGGGCCCAGAACTGGCAGATGGGTGTGGGAGAAAGGTGCAGGTAATGGACAAGGAAGAGCCTTAGACAGCTGCTGGGATCCGGCAAGCTGAGTGCTGCTTATAAACCTGTGGCCCAGCTCAGTAAGCCTCTGCTGAAACCTGGGTGTACGAGACCTGGACAAAGCCAATCCGGCCCCTAGGCTGTCCTGGATCTCCGAACTCATTGACAAACTAGGCAATGGCTGCAGGAGAATCTGCAGGAACATCTCCTGGGGCACTCCACAAAAGCAGCCACAGCGCTAATTGGGGTCAGCTGAGGTGTCTCAGGAACAGGTGCCGATGGCAGCCAGTCCAGTGAAGCAGTGCTCTTGGTCTGAGAAGTGACTCCTTCTCTCTTCCAGCATGCATAGATATAGCTTCCACAGCCAGGGCTAGGGGGGTCAGGTTCAAAGCCTAGCAGGCAATGCATGCTCTGGAGCCCACTGCAGACTTTGCCTTCCCTTCTCTCCCCTCCCAGGAGCCAGAAAGCAGCGACTGGAGCTGCTTAGAGAAGTTGTTGTCAAACTGTGGGTCATGACCCAGTACTAGCTCGTTGAATGTAAGGCAATGGGTCGCAGCGGCTCTGGTCAGCACCACCGACCGGGCTGCTAAAAGTCCCTTTGGCGGTGCTGCCTGGCTAAGGCAGGCTAGTCCCCAGCTGTTCTGTCACTGCGCTGCGCCCCGGAAGCAGACAGCAGCAGGTCTGGCTCCTAGGCGGGGGGGCCATGGGGCTTTGCGCGCTGCCCCTGCCCCGAGCACCAGCTCCGCATTCCCATTGGCTGGGAACTGGCCAATGGGAGATGGAGGGCGGTGCCTGCAGGCAAGAGCCGCACAGCACCGCTTGTGCGCCTCTGCCTAGGAGCCAGACCTGCTGCTGGGCGCTTCCGGGGTGCAGCGCAGTCTGCGGTGCCAGGACAGGCAGGAAGCCTGCCTTAGCACCCTCTGCGCCGCTGACCGGGAGCCACCCAAGGTCAGCCTGTGCCCTAACCCTATGCCCCAATCCCTTGCCCCAGTCCACAGCCCCCCAAACCCAGAGCCCCTTCCTGCACCCCAAATCCCTCATCCCCAGCTTCACCTCAGAGCCCTGACCCCCTCCCGCACCCCAGCCTTGAGCCCCCCCAAATCTGGAGCCCCTTCCTGCACCCCAAACCCCTCATCCCCAACTTCACCTCAGAGCCCTGACCCCCTCCCACACCCCAGCCCCCTGCCCCAGCCCTAAGCCCCCCCAAACCCAGAGCCCCTTCCTGCACCCCAAACCCCTCATCCCCAGCCTCACCTCAGAACCCTGACCCTCTCCCGCACTCCAGCCCTCTGCCCCAGCCCTGAGCCCCCCCAAACCTGGAGTCCCATCCTGCACCCCAAACCCCTGATCCCCAGCCCCACCCCAGACCCTGCACCCCCAGCCCACAGCCCTGACCCCCTCTTGAATCCCAAACCCCAGCTCCAGCCCAGAGCCCTCTCCCACACCCTGAACCCTTCATTCCTGGCCCCACTCTGCAGCCCTCACCTCCACACCCCAAATCCTCATCCTCAGTTCCATTGGATAGTGGGCATCAACAATTTTCTTCAACTGGGTCACCAGAAAAAACGTTTGAAAACCACTGGCTTAGAGAGTGAGGGGGAGGAGGCGCAGAGGGCTCTCCCTCATCTGCATCTCCTGCCAAAATCCGTTAGCTCTCCCCTCGCCCTTCCTCTCAGCATATTTGCCTCCAGAAAGGGAGGTGAGGGGTAGCAACAGTCTGCAAGAGCCAATACTTCCACTTTGAGGGAACACTTTGTCCTAGCGCAGACAGCCTCACTCCTTAGTCAAGCTCTGCCTTTGCAACGGCTCTCCCCAGGATGCGCTCCAAGGCCGGCAGTGAATCATGAGTTTCCAGTGTGAATGCTCACACTCTGGGATTTACAGGCCTTTTTCTGGCTGCTCAGTGGCTGTGTGAACACTCAGCATAATGAACTGCATAAGCTCATGGGTCAGGGCAAACCAAACTTGACACTTTCATTCTTAAAGCCATTCATGGCTCAGGTGTTTTATTTGACCAGCTCTTCTTTTTATTGGTTTTCCAATGGCTGCCACTTCTCCGAGCTGGTCCAGTCATTCCTCCTTCAGCCTTTCTTTAAAGCTGATCCACTCCTTCAGTGGCGCCCTCTACCACTGAACCCAGGCAATTCCTCCTCTTCCTCATTTGACAGGGTTTCCATCCCAGCTTCAAAGTTTGACTTGTACTCCCTCATTAGCTGGTCCACAAAACTTCAGCCACTTTGTCTTCTCTAGGGTGGTTAGAAAAGGTAAGTATTTTCCTGTAAGAAAATAAATTGCAAGAAATGAACTTTTTTCTTTTTTCCCCAAAAAATTTACTGGAATTTTTCTTTTTGTGACAAAAAATTTTTGTACTCAGTTTTCAAAAAAACAAACAAACCCAAGTTTTAATGTTTGTTTGAAAAAACTGAGAATTTTCAAAAGAAATGAAATTTTTCCTCAAAAACTTTTGTTTAGAAAACAGACTGTTTTTTGTCTAAAAACCTTTTGGAATGAAAACTTGCCACCAGCTCTAGCCTTCTGCTTCCCATCCGTTTTCTTTGCCTGAACCTTCCTGATTCAGATTCAAAGGCAACCATGACTTTGTCCCCTTCTGGATTGGTGTCCTGTTCATTGTGAAATTCCTTAGCACCCAGAGTATCCAAGATGGTTCTTTCCACAGGCCAATGTGTTTCCAGGAGGTGCAAGGATCCATAACTTTCTGCTGCACACTATCTTCTTCACGCGCCAAAATACTGTAGTGGCTGGCAACATAAGTGGAAAAATTCTTCCTCTTCTGCTTCGTTATTGGGTACAGTCATCACCTTCCATCTAATTCTGGCTTTTATCCACTGGACAAAGAGCTAACCAGGCAGAGCCACTGCTTATTTCTTTGTCCAAGATGGCTCCAGTGCTCCTTCTGGCACTCATTTTACATGTTTCATAGTGCGACACTCTTATTGTTTCCAAAGTTTACAGTATCACCAGATTGCTCCATCCAGTCATGCACATACCAGGGATGGTTAGTCAGTGGTTTCTTGCTTCTTCTGCCAAGTGTGCCAGCTTCAACCTTCCTAGGAGCCTTTCTTATGCACTCACACCAGCTTGTCCCTTTAGTAGGAGAGAATGGGTGTAAGGAGCAGCTGCCTGAGATGGGAAGACTTGAGGGTCCTGGAGTTGGGAGAATGCAGTTTATTACTTACTTGGCTACTCTTGAGCATTTTCCAGCAGTCAATGGGAGGCTGTAGCATGGTGGTGAAGAAAGAGAAGGGTAGACTGAATTCTTCAACACACACAAAGTGCCAGATCTCCAGCTGGGCGTATGATCATCAATGGAACGGCACAGGTGCCATTCCAGTCTCAGTGCCCAGCCCTTGGGACCAGCTGAGCTCCATCTGATGCAGGTCCTAAGGGCAGGGAACAAAGGTGGCTTTATGCCACTTTTCTGGCTCTCTGGTGCTGGGGCTAGTTCAGCTCCCAACCAAATCAGGTCAGCCTCAAGGCTGCTCTAACTGATAGCCAATTGCCAATAGCTGAAGGGACCATTCCAGGACTTCGAACATAAGAACATAAGACGTCAGAGCACAAGGGCAATTCTGACCACGTCCATTTCCCCAGCTATGTCCCTTCCAGACCACCTATACTGGGGGCTGCAACAAGGGGTGATATAGAGCCAGCTATGCCAGCTCTACACTGCTGGGGTTTCCAGCATGCTGGGGAATCCTCAGATGGCTGGATAAACCAATCACAAGGGGGCATCAGAGGCAAACATCTGGCTCCAAGCCTCAGAATCAAATTCTGGTTGATTGATCACCTCCCGCGCCCCCCCCCCCCCCGTAAACCAGCCCCCCCATCTCTGCACATGTATAGTTTCATGCCCTAGCGTGCATGCTTTGGGCCAGCGTCAGGTGGGTTAAGAAGGGCCCATATTTACACGGTAGAGGAATGGCCCATGTTTAGACTAGCAAGAAAGGCGTCTTTGCTCAGGACCCTGGGCTTTCTGCCCATTTCCAAATGGAAATAGGCATTGTGTGTACAAAAAAAAAAAAAACTTGTAAATTTTTGCTCTTAACATAAAACTGTGAAGCTTTAGTAAACTGATTTTTCAGCGGAAGGAGTGCCTCTGCTCTCTGCCAGCTTCTGTCAAGGCCATACATATGCTAAATTCCCCTTTCTCCCATTATCTTCTAGCTGAGTATTTTTAATAAGCACAAACAGAGGTAATACCTTGTAATGAAATGGACTTCCGTGGGATTCCTCTAATGCCTATTCACAGTATGCTTCCAGGAGGGAGTGTTGGTGGGGCAGCAGGGGTGGGGCGGTAATAAACAACAGAAGTATCCAGTTAAAATGCCTCCACTGTACCCATCCACCCCCACAAGCCAGGTCATATATTTTTCTTCAATTTATGGAGATTTAAGGCTTGACTTTTCAGAAGGGCACATGCCCAATGGAGAAGCACCATACTTGACTGTGTGAGCACAAGGCAATTTGTATACAGGCATGCACTGGGGTGGTTGCACATCCCAGCTGGGAGTGTGTAAATGTGCACACTCATTTTGCACATGCACATCTGGAATTCTGGCCCACGATTTTACAGTTATTGTGCACTATTCCACCCTCAGCGATACCCAGACACCGTACTGAGTTCAGCAAGATTGACTGAGTGTAACTGAGAGCAGACTTTGAACCAGGCTGTCTCCAAAGGAGATGACTGTATTTAATCATGGGGTGGCACCCAGTCCTTAAGTAAAAAGTTTCTTTGTTTCTCCTGTAGTGCCAGGAAGTTCCAAGGTAGCTTTAACGTTGCTAGTGACGACATGCCCCTAGACTTGATGTTTAGCTCTTCAGCACAAATGAAACCACAGACAAATAAATTATCATTAAAAAAATTAATGAATTATTTTTAAAGCATTCTCTAAATGTTACTCAGGGCTAGGTCCTCAGCTGGTGTCAATCAGTAAAACTCCACTGATGTTAATGGAGTCATCCTGATTTATTCCGGATGAGGATCTAGCCCATGTCAGCTCCAGTAAGGAAACAAGAGGTTAAATCTGAAAGAGAACGTTGTAAGAATCAGTGCACCTCTCTACCTGGATGTAGGGTGACCAGATGTCCCGATTTTATAGGGATAGTCTGGATTTTGGGGTCTTTTTCTTATATAGGCTCCTATTACCCCCTACCCCATGTCCTGATTTTTCACACGTGCTGTCTGGTCACCCTACCTGGATGATAAGTTCCCCAAAGTTCAAGGGGGTTGGATGCCTGACTCTGATTTTGGCATATCTCTAGTAAGCAATGGAACAAAACAGCCATGGGAAGTTATGGAGAGACCTCGCTCCACTGGACATAGTCAAGAGGCTGGACTTGACAACCGTCTCTCAGAGGAGGCTCTGAAAAATTACATGGATGCAGCCTCCGATTCAACTATCATGCACCTAACTCTGAGAACATGAGTATCCCAATTAGCTTCAGTAGGACTACTTGGATCATTGTTTAAACTTAAGCACGTGCTTAAGTGTTTTGCTGGATCTGGGCCTAAATGACTCCCTGGAAGTCCCTTCCAAGCCAATTGGTTCTGCAGGAGTGTCCAATCTCCTCACAGGTAGACAACTACCCTGCCAGTTTCCTCTTGCTTACATCAGTGCCCTTCCTATACCTAGTGGGACAGCCACGCAACCTGGCCTTTGTCATGGACAAGTTATTACTGTGTTTGACTACTTCTCTAGCAGGTCAGCTAAGCATGCAGGCCAATGTGACCAACCTGACCTCCTCTTTTAACAGGGCTTGAGACCTATGAAGGTTGCCTAGACATTCCTCACTCAGAAGTCAAGGGGAGGTTGGGTCTGCCCCTCCACTGGACTATAGGTAGCAATAAAGTGTTACGGTTTAGAGATTCTTTTGTGCTACATTGAGAAATCTAAATGATTTATTTTTTTTTTTTTTTTCAAATGCACCACATATGTTGAGGTCAAAGTTCTAAGCAGCTGGAAGAGTTTCCAGCTGATGGGAAAGAGCAGGAAAAAAAACTGTGTAAGAGAGAGAAGGAGCAGAATGCAAGTCAGTATCGTGGGAATCATGTAGGAATATGTTCCTCTCACTCTTATATTTAGCAGCGGCAAGCTTCAGGCAAATTCACAATAAGCACATTCCTAAACAGAGGCAGCACAGGGCTAGCTGTGGATTACAGTCACTAACGTCAGGTTTAAAGTGGATGGTGATACAATTTCATAGGCACAGACAACCTTAGCCTAGAGTATAAATTAAGTCTTGATGTATTGACGGGCTGAAAACAGAAACCATTCACAACAGGGAGAGAGAAAATCAGTCCACGTTTTCTGCTCCCAAGGCTGTTCCCAGAGTCCATTCCAGGTGGCCAAAGAAATCCAGTTAAGATTCTTCTCCTTAGAATCTAGATTCCCTAAACTGAGTAGTCTCAGTGCAGCTGCAGGCTTCATTAACCTACATTTTCCCCCTAGGACACTCATGGGAAAATCATTGGTTTGTATTTTCATACCTAACTGACCTGGATTTCGGGTTTGGCCCAATATGTCATGCAGGTGCCAGTTTCATATATATAATTAACCTCAGACTCAAGAGATGCCAATCAAGAGAAATATTTTTGTAGTCTCTCTGCTGCATGCAGCTCTTAGCAGAAGTCCACATAAATGACCCTGATTTCAGTGATATCCTATTCCTATCTATATCACCAAATCACCTTCCGGGGCTTGGGGGGGGGGCCAGCAAAGTTATTGTAGTAAGGGATTCCTCAGTCCCAAATTAGTCCTTTCTGGGACAGCTGCACCTTTATAAAATGACTCCAAAATAATGTGATTATGTTGAATCTTCACACCAGGAAGCAACAGCATGATCGATTGATGCAATGGCATATTGCAGCACTGCAAAGCCATGTTGCAGCAGTGCAATGTGCATGACACATCATGCCTAAAATAAATTCAGAACTCTGTAGTTGGTCTGCAAGCCAACCACCCAGGACGCAGCTTAAATGGAGACAGTTCAACCAACTGAGGGGACAACACTGAGGTTAGGTGGCAGATCAACTGTACACACACACACACACACAATTTCACAAGTATAGCAGGTATTTAAAGCTGCCCTGGTCTCTGTGGAAGAGCTTAGCTGCAGTTGCAGGTCAGTTATGGTAATTGAATGTTCATCAAAATAACCTAGTGATATTTTAATGTTTGATCATGTTGTTTGTCGGGTTGAATTTGGCTTTATACTTAGGTTTTATTAATAAAATGTAACAGAAAAACTAAGCCCAACAGAAATGTTTCTAGGATTTTTTTTAACTGAAAAGGTGGAAACAGTTCCCATCCCATCTCCAGAAGAATTTTCCTGCAGTGTTTTCAAATAAGACTTGCGGCCTTTTTGCTAATGCATACTAACTGGGAAATTAAATGGACTAGAAACTGATTTTAAATCAGAGTGAAATTAACTAACTTATTTTGATGCCCAAGATTTTCAGCAGTTAACCATGTAACTGCCAACATGTGCACCTGCAGTGAATTGTGGGCACAAAAAAAATGCAAACACAATATTTGCAGGTGCAGATACTTTTCGGGAGTGTTTGTGTATCTGTGAGAGTTAGATGAGTATTTCTGTGTGAAGATGTATGTGGTGAGCATGCCTCAGTGTTTTAGTGTACTTGTCTGAAGTGCGTCTATTAAAGATGGTATGAAGCTACAAAATTCAGATCCAAATTTGAACCCAGATTTCAAACACTTCAGAGTTCAGGAATCTTGGTTTGTTCCATTGTAAAGATAGGGGTTATTTGCAAAATTTAATACTGGGTTAGGATGATGCTTAAATCTGCCAAACTGGTCTGGAGGTTCCATGCACAGACTGTCGGCTTCCTGCAATTCTGCTTCTGGTCTCAGCTATTCCAAACATAACAGAAGTGGAGGGTGCAGGGTTGGTTCAAGTTAGAGGGGGAAGGTTTGGGTCGGGTCTGTTTTTATCTGAATCAGCTCACATATCACAAGTTCAAATTGCACGTAATCACGACGTTTGGATTCTGGGAAGCGAAGAGCCAGTGAAAGATACCCATCCACATGAAACAGCCCTGGGGCAGGTGCTAAGCAAGAAAAGTGGGAAAACAGGGTGAATGCTGAGACTGGACAGACGATGCAGCTGAGATAGAGACAGGGATGCAGGGGCTGGATGCTAGAGTTACAGCAGGTGATTAATGGAAAGTTTGGCTGCAGAGACTGATAGAAGCCAATGCTAAGATACCTCTGGGAGAAGCGAGTTTAACCAGTCTCTCTGCTCCTATCCCAAGCACGCATCTTTCTGCACTAGTCTCGGATAGAAAGTGGATTTCCCCACTCACTATATTTCCTTAGAAGAACAGCACTTTTCACCTGCACCAGTCAGAAATAAACTCCCCTGTCCCCCATGCCTTTTCTCCAGTTGATGGAGGGACATAAATTCTGGCCCCACCCAAGACCCAACAGAGTTAAAAAAATTCAGATTTTCCATCCCTGTCTCTCTTGATCTGCATATGTCTTGTGTTGCAATCCTGCTGGGCTCCATGCAATACCACTGAGTATTGCACTGTCCTGAGCGGCAGCCCTTGGCTGCTCGACAGACAGTAGCAGACGAACAGACAGCCTCTCGAGGTTTGACAAAAATATCACTTGGCAGGAAAAGCAGGGGGTTGCACAGCCTCCGGGCGGGCACCTAACTGGTCTGGGGAGGGGTCTCACCACATCCCTTCAGCTGAACAAGGAAGAAAGCAACATTCAAACTCGTGTGTAATATAGCTCAAAAGCCACAGCACGATGCCATGACTCATCCAGTTAAAAAGGGAGCTTTTATGGGTAATGAGTCAGCCACAAATTTGAGTGGAGATCTTTTTTTTTTTTCCTTTTGCTCAAATGTTTTTTATTTGCAGACTGGGGCGGAGGGCATGGGGAGGAATAAAGTCCTTTTCAGGGAAGGGAGGGGCAGTGGCTCATCAGCACACACAGAAACACCTCTCAGCTGCTCTTAAATCTGTGATTTGTTATGGAAGAAATGTGTTTTTAATTGCTAATTCTGGGCTGCCTGAATCACAGTCTCCCAGATGCTTGAAGTAGTGGTGCTGTCCAGGCTATCTGGGACTTCTGATTTGTCCTGTCTTTAAGAAGAAGGATGGTCTTAGTTAACACACTGGTCTGGCTCTGAGATCTACTGACTCCATGGGTGACTCTGAGCAAGTAACTTAACCAGTGAGAGTCAGGTCCCTAAATACTTGTGGGGTTCTGGGCCTTCCAGTCTAATCTCCACTGCTATGTGTTTTATCCACACAGGAAAGCTGTTTTGGTAACCAATGGTGTGAATTCAGGCACTATAGTTATACAGGTATGACCCACCCACATGGACGCTCTGATTCCAGTTACAATAGGGCCTTTTTCAGTTTTGCATCTATCGCTTGGGAAGGATGTTATGCTGTCCCCAAGAACAAGCCCTGTTATACCAGAATAAGACCTGCTCTACACAGTTTTGGTACCAGTATAACTACTTTGGTTCAAGGGGTGATTTTTTTTTTTTTAACTAGTACAGTTATACCAGTACAACTACTAAAGTGGATGCAGATATACTGGTATAAAGTCCCATATCCTGTGATAGATTATTTCCCTTCCCTAGATAGGAATAGCTATTCCATTCTCACTTATACATATCTCATGTAATCAATCCCCTGCCACTGCCAGGGTCTTGGACACTGATGGCCCTTCAGTCTCTCCTGTTTTCTGCCAGTGGCACATAGCTTGCTCTCCTGAGAGTTGAAATGCTTTAGTCTAACTTCTGGCTTAATATAGGGGTATCTGTGTGAAAATTAATGACCTGCATGATGCAAGAGATGAGACTAGATGAAGTAACAGCCCCTTCTGGCTTTAAAGTCTATGAAACCATAATGGTATAAAGCACCTTCATATCAATATATCGGCTTCCATCCCAGGACAGTTGAACCATTTTATCGGTACTTGTATAGTTAAATCAGTACAACTTGTGTGTGCAGACAAGGATTTTAAGTTCCCTCGGGAGGGGTGTTACACCTGTATTGTTAAACGTGGATCACTATTGTGACGGGTTGGATCACAGAACCCCCCTTGGGAACTGTCACTTGATGTGCCAACACTACTTCTGCCCTGTTTTCCCTGCCAGCTCGGGACCCCAGCACCCTGTCTTGCTGAGCCAGACACACCTGTCTGCTCCAACAAAGACTCAGGGTCTGAATTACTTGCCCCAAAGCTGCAGGTTTATCTGAATGCAGCTAACAGAAGTGTTCCTGTCTTTAACACTCAGATGCCCAACTCCCAACGGGGTCTAAACCCAAATAAACCTGTATAAAGCTTATACAGGGTAAACTCATAAATTGTTCCCCTCTATAACACTGATAGAGAGATACGTACAGTTGTTTGCTCCCCCAGGTATTAATACAGTCTCTGAGTTAATTAATAAATAAAAAGTGATTAAGTACAGAAAGTAGGATTTAAGGGGTTCCAAGTAGTGACAGGACAAAGTAAGTCACCAAGCAAAATAAAATAAAATGCGCAAATCTATGTCTAATCAAACTGAGTACACATAAGATCCTCACCAGTTCCAGAATGCTCCCTGTTACAGACTAATCTCCTTTTAGCCTGGGTCCAGCAATCACTCACACCCCTTTGTTCCAGTTTCTTTCAAGTATCCTGGGGGGTGGAGAGGCTTCTCCTTTAGCCAGCTGAAGACAAAATGGAGGCTCTCCCAGGGGTTTAAATAGACTTTCTTTTGTGGGTGAAGACTCCCTTCCTCACTCCTATGCAAAGTCCAGCTCCAAGATGGAGTTCTGGAGTCACCTGGGCAAGTCACATATCCATGCATGACTCACAGTCTTTACAGGCAGTAGCCATTGTCCATATGTGGATTGGAGCATTC
Source organism: Gopherus flavomarginatus (assembly GCF_025201925.1). NCBI lineage: Eukaryota > Metazoa > Chordata > Testudines > Testudinidae > Gopherus > Gopherus flavomarginatus. Next base: position 54,984,369 of record NC_066625.1, on the reverse strand, counting down.
CAAGATGCATTGTTCCCCAAGTGCTTCCTGATTGGGTACTTACCTTGTGAATTCCTTCCTAAAGAAGCTGACCAAATGCCTCACAAAGCTTACTTAGAAATCAAGCAAGTATACAGCCAATATTCTTAACCTCAAGTACAAAATGATATATGTGTACAAACAGGATGAATAGATAAAGTAGACCATAACCTTTACAGAGCTATGTTACAGGGCACAAAACATATTCCAGTTATGTCATATTCCCACAAAGCATTATGGGATACAGCGTCACAACTATATTGAGAGAGTTGGTCACGCTGTCCCACACGGAGAAGCCAGCAGTCATTAGCCCCAGTGCAAAGTGCATGTGAAATGCCACCTTTCTGATTCAGCAGCCTTCTGCTCCCCCATTGCTGTCACATTGCACATGTGTCAATGGCCACACATGGGGCAGGGACGCAGCGAATCAGACCCTTAACCTCTCTGTGCCTCAGTGACTCATCTGTAAAATAAGTATAATCATAGAGTTTGTCTGCCCTGTCTGTTCAGATTCTAAGCACTGTGGGGCAGGGGCTATCTCTGGCTATGGGTGTGTATATAGCCCCTTGTGTGAGGGGGGCCTGATCTTGGTTGGAGCCTCTAGTCACTATTGGAATACAAATAGGTAGCATACGATTTCCAGTTTTCTGCCCATATGGCTCATCTTTGCTTGATCAACTTCTGTTCTCCCTGAAAAGAAAGTGAAATACCAGCTAGTGACTCCAGGCCAAAACCCCACTCAGGCACAACACCACTGCTTTACACAAGATCCCTACTTACCCCCGGGATAGAATCAGACCAGTCTAAAGGAACTGAAAACAAAAGTTCCCATGATCTTCCTCCTTGCAGCTCACTTCCACAATCAAATCCATTCGCTGGAGCCTTTTAACTGCTCCTGAGAAGGTGAACTTGCAGCTCATTGTGGGAGAGGGTGGGGACAGGAACTAAGTGCTGTACAGTAAGTGACTCTGGGCAGTATGTGATTGCTAACTAACCCTAAAAATTGAAATTCCTCCCTACCACCCTTAAAAAAAGAAAGAAAGAAAGAAAAGAAAAGCTCTTGATGCATGTGAGAACCAAGCGGATGAATCCGTGCTCAGCCCTCAGGGACGATGGAGGAATTTTCCATTTCCCCTCCTCGCCTGCCCCTCAGAGATAGAGTGATCCTCCTGGCTTGGCTTCAGGAGAGTTTGAGGTTTTATATATCCTGTCCCACAGAAACTCTGGGTTCACACTGTCATTTCCTCTGGGAACTGGGGCGGAGGAGGCTGAGAGAGGAAACTTCTGGCCAAGGTGGAGGTGGCTGAGAAAAGCTTTTTGCCCCACTAGGCAGCTCAGAGAGGGGATGTGCACACCCCCACACATACAGGCCTGTCTATATATACACATTAATCCCGCACTATAAATAGGGGCGGGCAGACATTTCTTGTCTCTATAAACATAAACTCTAGACTTGTTTCTCAGAGAAAGAAAAGTTGGAGGGAGAACAAACTCTGCTCCTGTTACAAAACCCACAGAAAAAAAAAGAAAGAAAGAATTTCTGGATATTCCTTTCTTTGTGAAAATAAAGCATTATTTTTTCTCTCTCTCATCAAAGAACATCCCAATCATCCATCCACCCATCCATCTTTCATTCTTTCTTCCACGTCCCAAACTGCAAACATTTGTTTCAGTTAGTAGCGGAGGGTTATTTTTTCCGCCATGGCACAGGGGCATTACTGCAACAGCGTAAAGAGACGTGACTTTCACCTCCCCGCCCCTAAGCCGATGCCCAGTCCCACACTGGTTCCATGTGCTCAGTGTAATGTAGTTGTCAGAGATTCTGATGAAAATGTTTGTGGTGTGCGGTGAGGATGCAACGTGCTGCGGAGATGAAAGGCGCCTTCCCTCTCCCTTTAATGATAGCGTTAGATTCTGAAATTAAGCACAACAGGTAGCTCCTCTGCGAGCTTCAAAAGGAGCCTCACATCTGCCTGTTTTTTAAACATCTCTTTTCCTGCCCTTGTTAAAGCTGATCAATTCTCCCCACATCTGTGTTGTAAAGATAGTTGCACGTTAGGTTTCGAAATCCTGGGCCTGCTGAATTATACCAGCTGAGAATATAGCCACTAAAATTTAGAAATCTCCTTTAATGCTCTCTGGGTCTCCTGTACTTTGCTCTGCAGTTCCTATGTTCCCTGTTGTAACGTCCCAGACAGAAACCCTTGCTCCTATGCCAGGCAGGCAATGATTAGCAACTGAGGTTGAGACAGGTCTTGAACAAGCCATCCCAGGATTTTCACTGCAGCCTGCGGATGCTGGGAGAGAACACACTGAGAGTGTTTGTCTGTTCTATGCAGGTCTCCCTGCAGCTAGATGTGATCAGTAAAGCTGCTGGTTTAGTCCCACGCTCCCAATCTACCTTTGTACACCGCCTGTAGAAGAGCTGGGCTAAACAGAGCTCACATGGATGGCTGCAACAACTATCAGCTACCCGAGTGTGGGCAGCAGGAAAAATGAAGTTCAAAGCAGAGGCAGTGTTGTCTAGTGGCCAGGGCACTGGACAGGGAGTCCAGAGCCTGGGGCTCTATTCCTGGCTCAGCCAGAGAGCTGCAGTGTGAGCACAGAGTTGCTGGCCTGTCTGCCCAGCCTGGGAAGGACTAACACCACACCCAAAGTCCTTCATACCCTTCGTTCAGCTCACTGTGTTACCCTTTAAACATAAAACTTGAGCAAAACAAAGCATTTCCTCTGCCCCCTGGACTACAACTCCCTGAGGCTTTTACTTTCCCCTCCCAGTGCTAAAAGGATGGATGCATACAGTCTCCATCCTTTTCTTCTCCCTTCCAGCCCACCTCCTGCTGCAGAAGCCCATCTCCCTCCAACTGAGTCTCTCAGCCCTTTATAGAAAACACCTGAACCCTTCCCAGCTGGGTCTGATAATCAAACAGAGCTGGGTAGGCCCTGGGCCTTAATGAGAACCTCGTTACAGTGGCCTGGGGTCAGTCACTTCCTCTCTTTCCCCTCCCACGCTTGGTCTGTCATGTCCATTTTGTTTGTTAGCTCGCGAGGCAGGGCTTTTGCTATGTGTATGTACAGGGCCTAGCACAGGGCGGCCCTGATCTTAGGCGGCTCTCTACATGCTACTGTACAGTTAATAAGAATAATCTATTTCTAATGCATCCTGAATCTTTCCTGGTGAATTCTGGGGGCTTCTAAAGAGTTGGCTCCTTCTTCTCAAACTTTGATCTGGTTACCTGTAGCAAACCTCATTCCTAACTTAACACCAGGAATCTTGGAGATTTGGTCCTGTGGGGATCACCTCTCTCCTGTCAGCTTCCTCAACAAGGGAAACCAACTCACACATTGCTGAGGCTGGGGATGGGTGAAGCCTAGCCAGATTTCAGTGTGGGATAAGAGTTAGATCGGGGGGCGGGGGGGGGGCGGTTGGGCAAAGGGATAGAGACAGAGCTCATACAGGGATTTTTCTAAACTAGGATTTCCCCTCCCTGCTTATTATTTGCAGTATTCTTGTAGCCGTGTTGGTCCCCGTATGTTAGAGAGAAAGTGGGTGAGGTAATAGCTTCTACTGGAGCAACTTCTGTGATGAAAGATGAGCTCTGGGTACAGGGCCGGCTCTACAGTTTTTGCCACCCCAAGCAGCGCGCCGAATTGCCGCCGCGGACAGCGGGAGCAGTCAGTGCGCCGTTAGGGCAGCAGGTGCGTTTCCGCAGCAGCGGCAATTCGGTGGCAGCTTCTGTCTTCAGCTGGAAGATAGAAGCTGCGCTACCACGCACAGCTGAACATAGAAGCTGCTGCCGAATTGCCACCACTGCGGAAACACGCGTGCCGCCCTAACAGCCCTAACGGCTGTCCGCGGTGGCAATTCGGCGCGCTGCTTGGGGGAAAAAAAAACCCGGACTGCCGCCCCTTGCAGGTTGCCGCCCCAAGCACCTGCTTGGACTGCTGGTGCCTGGAACGGGCCCTGTCTGGGTAGCTCCAAAGCTTGTCTCTTTAACCAACAGAAGCTGGGCCAGTAAAAGAGATTACCTCACCCATCAGTTGTCTACCTATTAACGGTTCCTTTCTTACCTAAATCCCTGCATCTCTTTGGCCCTGTCTGGTTCTTTGGTGACCAGACAGCAAGTGTGAAAAATTGGGACGGGGGTGGGGGGTAATACGAGCCTATATGAGAAAAAGACCCAAAAATTGGGACTGTCCCTATAAAATCGGGACATCTGGTCACCGCCCTTCCCACCTTCCCATATTAATTCAGGAGACACTGCTGCTCCTGATTTCCAGCAGGGGCCTATGGTGGTATGGAGTGGGGAGGTAGGATTAGGGGAGGCTATGTTTCGTGGTGATTGCATTTCCTCCCAGTGCACTTTCCTCTTGGCGATACAGAGCTGTTTTTATTAGTTAAGAACAGGGAGCTCTTTTTCCCAGATAATTATATTTTCCTGTAAGACCTTTCCTCACATTCAAATCCACACACAAAGGATGAGCAGAAGCCAGGGAGCCTGGGGACTGTGTCACTCCAGACACAGTGTTCACTTAGAATTCTCCTGTGCCCTCTGGTGTGTTTCCCACCCAGGCTGCACATGGCTCTGCGTGCAAGGGCACTGCTGTGTACCCTAGACCCACTGCACAGACCATTCGGCACATGCTGGTCAGAGCATACACCTCTGATCAGAGACAGACAACCTACATCACACCACATAGATCAAGCAGGCACCACTATGGTCTCAGAGAAAACAGCCAAAACTTCACTGCAGCTGCTTTTAGTAAATAAATAATTGCTCCTGCCTCTAGAACAATAGAGGGCCTAGGATTTATACCACAAAACACAATCATAGCATATTCCCTCCCCCCAGCAAGCCACATAGAGAAACCAATTCATGCATACATTCATACATCCCTACTAAAACATTCAACCCCTGCACAAATGTACACACGGCCATCAATTCAAGCCCCTCTGTACATATGGTTAATATCTCTACATGCACATGCATGCACTCCTGCCCCAAATCTGTCACATCCCCGTAATCAAACCCGCCCCCAACATAAAGGCACTCATATAGTTCCCCAAGTCACTGGGAGCTTCTCCACCGAAAGTGGTGTGACTCCACATTGATGTGGCAGCTTTATGGCACATTTACACACCACTAACTCAATGTCCAATCCAAGTCCTATGGAAAGTAATGGGAATCTTCCCAATGACCTTCATGGGAATCAGAGCAGACCTTAAACTGTCAGAGTCCTTTCCCAGCATGCAGTGGGCTCAGCATAAAACCTGATGTGGATCAGCTGAGAGTTGGGGGGGGGGGGTCTTTCCTCCAAAGGCCTGGTCAGAGATCTGGACGAGAATCTTCCAAGGCTATGACGTCAGTCACATTCAAACTCCTCTCAGCAAATCCACATGCACTTATATGCGTTCAAACACTCACATGCACAGAGCAGAGCTATACATGGACACACGTAACCAAGACAGACAGGCAGAAATCAACGCACAGATACACACACACAATATTTCCAACCCCAGGCGTTTCATGAGATTGGATTAAAAATCATGAGGTTTTTCAAACAGAGTCGGTTTGTGGTTCTTTTCCTTGGGGGTTTTGAGCACTAAGGGGATGCCTACAGTGCCATAGAAGACCTGTGGCATGGCCACAGCTGGCCCGGGTCAGCTGACTTGGGCTTGTGGGGTTTGGGCTGTGGGGCTAAAAATTGCCATGTGGCTGTTCAGGCTTGGACTGGAGCCCAGGGTCTGACACCCTGTGAAGGAGGCGGGTCTTACAGTCCTGGCTCCAGCCCTGGCAAGCTTGAATGTCCACACTGCTATTTTTATCCCATCAGCCCGAGTCAATTGACCAGGGCTCTGAGACTGAGTGCCACAGGTTTTTTATTGCAGTATAGACATGCCTTAGGGTGCATTTGGGTCAGGTTTTCAACCTTTCCTCTGCAAGCATGAGGGGTAGAAGCATCTTGTTTTTTAAATGAAAGCAGAAATTCTCATGTAATCACAGGACTCCAGGAGCTGGTGTTTTAAGAAAAATATCAAATATCGCAAGACTAGAGATCAAATCCCAAGAGCTGGCAACCTTGTGTGCACTTGTATACATGGACACACTAACACCCAGTGCCTATCAGCATAAACCAATACATCACATAGCACGCACTCTGAGACATGGCAACAAAAAGACAACCCTGCAGAGCACATATGTGTAGTTAAATGTGCTGGGGGGGGGCAAATTCTACCCCATGCAACTCTACAGATTGCAGCAGAGTTGCAGGCGGGTAAGGCGGTGCAGAATTTACCCTGTGTAATGTAATCAAACACTCTCCCTCATTTTACAAAGGGAGCACTTCCCCTTGCTGCTCCCCTACCAGGTCCCCACGCTGAGCCCCTTCTGGAGGTTGAGAGGGGCCAGGGAAAGCTGTGGGTGTGAGGGACAGTGAATGCAGAGTAGCGTCCAGAAATCCTTCCAGCAAAAGAGAGCAAGACCAACTTGGAACATACTGCGAACCATGTCCTCTAAGGCTGAAACAATCTTTCCAGGCCAACTTCTCCTAGCAGCCTGGAGCCAATGAGTGAGGCTGAGTCACACAGGAGCAGACGTCACAAAGACCCTTTTAACCTTCCTGCTCCCCAAAACCTCCCTCTTTTCCCCTCCTCTCGTTCTCAGCTCAGCAGCTCCAGCTGCTGCTTCCAACTTGGGATGTGTCCCTCAGCCCCCTGGAGTCAGGTAGTGACATGTAACTAGAATCCCTTCATCTCTTCCTCGCTCTTCACTGCTGTTTCAGTGTGGTTCCAATGCAGGCTTTGGCGGGAACGTCAGTGGTACATTCCAAAGCCAAGAGCCATACAGTCCAATTCCTGGTGGAGAAACAAGCTCTTGACATGCAAAATACATGCTACTACACATCAGCATGTCCAATCAGACACAGTCATGACTCACACATCGAGTGTGACACACGGGCATGGATACCCATCTCACACAGACATGCCTCCCCATTTTCACATGCATGCATGTCACCACATGCATTGTTCCCCTGTCCCCACGAAATCATGTGTCATTCATGCAGAATACCTTACACAGCAACATGCAAACATAGACATTGCCCAGGGTTGTCAAATGCAGAGCTTGGTTACTGTCAAATGCAAACATCACAGTCACATATATTGTAACATGTCTGGACAGGGACACACATCACCACACGCATTGCCCACACACATGAATGCATGCATACACGCACATTGCCAGGTGCTCACCAACACAAACATCACAGTCACATACACTCTAACCTGTGCACACATTATTCACATGCACACACCAATACTTCAGAGACACACAGATCACCACACAGAGATTCGTTGTCACACACATACACCCACAGAGACTCTTCACAACCACTCACATACACAAAGGGCAACGTTTCACACTTCATTGCAAAGAATTTGACTTCTGGAGCCAGATTCTTTTCCAGGGCTCCTTCCCCAGAAGGACAAGCTGTTTTTGTTTAACTTCATTGCAGTGGTAACCGAAATGGACATGTGCTGAATGATGCCAACACAGACAGAGTCACAATGGGCAGCTGCACAAGCACACTCCTTCCAAATGCAGGCAAACACACATGCAAAGAAATAAACAAGCAGAAGAGACTGTGTCCCTTCTGACAGACGCATTGAGCCTCAGTCCCCCAGATGAGGGTCAAGCCAGGTGCTGTTTGGCTCCCTCTTTTTTTAAAAAACAATGTGACATTTTTAAGGTAGACTCAATCATATGTGCTCACTCCAGCTGTGTCCTGTTTTGCAGTGATCATTTGCCTTTCCTCCTTAACTTTCCCTTAATGGTTTTGCATCTGGCAGAGCCGGACAGTGCAGGAAATGCCATCAGCATTAAAACCTCTAGAATCATTATAAAACCACGCTTCATAAGCAAGGGTCCATCACACATGGTCAAGCTGGCCAAGTCTTCTGGGTTCTGCTGTACAAAATGCAGCTATCCAGAGTCTCCTTTACTCTACTTGGGAATTATGTGGGACACAGGGAGCCAAAGCACAGGAGAGAAGAACCACAGACACATTAAGAGCCAGCTGGGTTCAACTATGAAAAAAATACAAAACGGCTTGATCCTTTTTGCCACTACAAGTCCCTTTCTCATACTGAGGCCAAGACAGCTGGTCCAGCCACAGAGCCACATCACAATTAGATTTAGTAACAAGCAAACTTGATTTGCCTCATTTTCAACCGTCTTCGAGAGTGTAGGTTCTCAAATTGGAGTGATCACATTCCTGCTAGGGAGAACCGCTGATGAAAAAGGGAGCAGAGAGAAGGGAAAGAGAGAGCAAATGGAGTAAAGAGGGGGAATGGGGTAGGGAGGGACACCAGCTTACTAAATATATGCTAAGATTTGCAAAAATGATTTGGGGGGCCTCCAGGTTTGGATGATCTAACGAGAGATGCCTTAAATGGACCTGATTTTCAGAAAGGGCTGAGCACCTGCTCTCTGAAATCAGACAAACTCTGCTGAGCGAGTGTAACCCACACACCTCCTGGGTGTGGCGTTCCATCCCCTCCAGTGGCACCAAGACCACTCAGAGAGAGTGATTAATAAGTCTCCTCTACGGCTTTAACTAAGAGCCATATGGCTTTTAGCTCATGCAATAGAGACTCGTGCATTTAGTTCCAGAGGTCCCAGCATCCATCCCGCCCGCAATGACCGGGGTCTGTCAGTTTTACACGAGTCTCAAGCTGGAGCTCCAAAATCAAGTAAAAAGGATAAAATGATAGCGACCCCCTTTGGAAAGCGCTTTGAGATCAAGGGATGAAAAGCGCTCCGAGTGCTAGGGAGCAGTGTGATGACTGACAGTAGCAGCAGCACAGGGGAAACAAGGCTACAGCAGCATTAGCATCCTGAGTTGGAACCCTGCTGCCCAGGCCTGTGTATTGCGGGGGTTGGGGAGTCTCTGCTCAGCCTGGGGCGTGTCACACGTGCTGAACAATCTGTGCTCGCTCTGTAACGTGAGGCGCACTAGGGGGAGTTAATGACAGAGTGGAAATCAATGCTGCCTCCCTGGATGCAGTTCAGCCCTTTCATCTGCCTGGAATCCAGCTGGGTGTGTTAATATAATTTACTTTGTCTGGTGAAGGGTAGCTAGTGAAGAATTGACACGGTAACCACAACAGTTCCTTACAATCCATCCTGTTAATCAGAGTTGTAAACCAATACGCCACATGGCGCATGCACAGTAAATCCAGGCATTACAGGCCAACTTTCCATCCCACCTTCAGATATCCTCTGTTCCTTGCGTGCACGCTGGATTTTGCCTGCAAAAGTGGGTGTGCACCAATATAGGCAATGAAGGGTCTACACTTGTGCATGCAGATGGGCTGCACGGCTCCCTGATTTGCAAGTTAGTGGGCCCAGATCCCCAAAGGCATTTAGGCACCTAACTTCCACTTAAAGCCATGGGAGTTAGGTGCCTAAATACTTTGCAGAATCTGGGCCGTGCTGCCCACAAAATATCCTCCCTGATTTTTTTTAAGCAGTTAGTGGGACAGAGAAAAACAGAGGCAAAGTGCAAAACAAGAGTCCGGGTGAAAAAGTGCTGGATACCAACAGCAGCAGTTTACCCTTTCGTTTCTCTGCTGTTTCCTAGCTTAGGAGACTGTACGCCATAACTCAGGGGCTTCTTGGAGTTACTTAGCATAGAGTCTCATGTGTACATTTCAGGGTCCAGAGCGTTGCAGAGAACACGGGTGCTGTACTGCTCAGGTAAGGGCATGCTTTAGGGTCCTCTGCTTCCCAGGTCAGGGCATCTGTGATAAAAAAAACACTTCCATCAAACCAAAGGCAAATGAATGAAGGGGCAAACAGAATTCCACTTGCTCAGTGCTGCTGTGGTGAGTGCAAGACAGACCAGGGGTTCTCAACTTTTTTCTTTCTGAGCCTGCGCCCCCGCAACATGCTATAAAAACTTCATGGCCACCTTGTGCCACAAGAAGTGTTTTTTGCATATAAAAACCAGGGCCATCGTTAGGGAGTGGCAAGCAGGGCAGTTGCCTGGGGCATCATGCCACAGGGTGCCCTGCAAAGCTAAGTTGCTCAGGCTTCTGCTTCAGCCCCTGGTGGCAGAGCTCAGGGCCCTGGACTTCAGCCCTGCATGGGGGACGGGGAGGGAGGGTGTCAGCTTTCTGCCCTGGGCTCCATTGACTCTAACACTGGTCCTGCTTGGCAGACCCCCTTAAACCTGCTCATGGCCCCTCAGGGGGCCCCGGACCCCTGGCTGAGAACCACTGATACAGACAGAGAGGCGGACAGCCACCATTAGTGCTTCTACTGCAACTTGTCCAGAAAATACTCACACTGTATGACATTGCAAGCATGGGGGCCTCTCCAAAGGGTGCTCCTGATACAGAGGGCCTCTGCGCCCAGACGGCTAGCAGCACAGAATGGCCCTAGCTGACTGAACTGCAAAGCCAGAGCCAACTCTGACACATACAGTTCAGGAGTTTTGTGTGACAGATCTGGGTTTTCAGTAGGAACAATGGGCCAGATCTCAATGAGTGTAAAGCAGGGTAGTCCCACTGATGTCATGGCTGATTTACACCTGCTGAGGTTCTGGTCCCATATTTGTTTTGACTGGCAGCCAGGCAGACAAGAAGTGTATTAAAAAGATGCATTTCCAACGGCCCTGAGCCAGCCCTCATGTTACACTGCAAATGTCCTTGACGCACCAGTTTTCCCGAGTAGAGTAAAGTAGCAAACAATCGGAGAGCACCAGACCTCTCCTCTGCTTTGCCAACCAAGGACTTAGAAACAGCTGAACAAAGCCACATGGGGCCAGCCTGGGCAAGGAGCATAGTGGTGGTGGCAGCCCCCAGCGGAGATAGGTCTCATGTTCCTCTCAAGGGATCTCAGCTGGCTGACCCTCACAGACAGCCCTTTCCCACACCACTCCTCCTGAGGAAGGAATCAGCTGGGGGAGATTAAAACCATGCAACCAATTTCAATCACATGTGGTTTGAAAAACAAGAATGAATGGGTGGAGGTCTTGCGAGCTGAGTTTCAGGCTGAAATAGCTTAGGCCAATGCCCTGGAAATAGGGCTAACTTGGCAAACCTACTTGGCGAATCCCCTTTGCCCCCTGCCAAGGGCAATCACACCAGCCCAGCCTCCAGGGACAGGTTCAGTCATAACAATGACACTTCTATAGCCCTTTTCATCCAAAGGCCTCAAAGCACCTGAGGGCTGTGAGTGTAAGGATCATTATCTCCATGTTAAAGACAGATAAACTGAGGCACAGAGCAGGGAAGCAACTCACCCATGAGCTCATGGCAGCAGAGTTAGCTGGGCACAGCACCCAGGATCCCTGCCTCCCAGCCACCAGCTCTAACCCATGGATACAGCTGCTTGCTGAAGACTTAACATGGGGCCAAATTAAGGATCAACAGGCTAAAGCCCCAGATCTGGAGCCCTGCCCCGACCCCCGGGCATGTTTTTCTACAGACAAGGGGAGAACATTATAAGTATCTAGATGAGGAGCAAATTCTTGATAATGGTTTCTTCCATCTAGCAGGGAACGGTAGAACACAATCCAGTGGCTGGAAGCTGAAGCTAGCCAAATTCAGATAGGACAGAAGATGTTGATTTTTAACAGTGAGTGTAACTAACCACTGGAACAACTTATCAAGGGTCCTGGTGGATTCTCCAGTCCTGGCAATTTTTAAATCAAGACTGAAAAAAGCTGGTCTAGGCATTATTTGGGGGCAGTTCTCTGGCCTGTGTTATACGGGAAGTCGGACTAGATGATCACAGCAGGCTATCTACCCTGGAATCTATTATTCTATTTATTTTCCGGGGCAGGGGCCTCAGTGTTTCATTTCCAGGGAGGCTCTTTCCTTTCGGCGTGTATTTATTTAGATTTATAATAACTCCACAAGAGAGCCCCAGTGTCAAACTCTAGAGGTGCCCTGAACAGCCTCTTAACTGCACTAGTATAAACAGGAGACACAAAATCTTATCACCCTGCCCCAGCTCCCTGCAGCCAGCCAGTGAGAAAAGATGGGCCCTGCAGGTTAGCCATCGTGGACAAAGGTTTCACACACTCCTGGAGTGATACGCTGCTCCCCTCTGTGCTCCAAGCCCTCGCCCGGGGGTCGTGGACATGGAGGGAAGCCGCAGCTGCCCAATCCCTTCCATCCACTCTCAACTCATCACTGACCTGAAAACAACAAGCCCTGTCCAGTGCCTCTGGGTCTCCGCACAGGTGACTGGAGAACCATGGCAGCCGGCCTTGGCCACGGATTTCATCGCTGCAGAGGCCTGGCCAGGGCGTGTCTTCGAATCCCCCTAGCCGTCCCATCCAGGCTACATAAAGCCTGCATTGAGTCCCAGGCGAGGTTGGCACTGCAGGCTGGTACGGAAACGGACCCAGAGACAGCCGCCGAGGTCTCATTATTAGTGTCAGCTCCACTATGTAAAAGTCTTCAAACCTCGTTTGGTTCCCCCTCTCCCAACTCCCCACTCTCTACATTTATTTTCCTGCCCAGAAAACACACACACACACACCCTCGAATTGCAGGAAAGCCCCAGACAACCCTCAAGTGTGCTCAGCGGAGGCTGTGTTTTCCTTAGCCTGCTTTGCGAGTTGTTAATTTCCTCCCCGCCATAAATAAAACTGTTATACACAATTAAGAGAACGTGCAATACAATGAAGCCTTTCTAATAAAGCCAATCAGACCCCAAGGCGCAGGAGGGGGCCCTTCCTGTCCCATCCCCCTTGCTAGGGTGACCAGACAGCAAGTGTGAAAAATCAGGACGGGGATGGGGGGGTAATAGGCACCTATATAAGACAAAGCCCCAAATATCAGGATTGTCCCTATAAAATCGGGACATCTGGTCACTCTACCCCTCGCACACACACTCAGCCCCAGGGGCCCTGGGGAGAAGAGACAGGGCTGGCACTGTGGCTGTCTACTGGAAGCTCCTGTCCCCAGTGTTCCCAATCATGCCCGATAATTCAGACTGTTAGGTCTAATCTTTATGCAGATCTCTCATCAGACTGATCACAAGAGCACAGGCCAGTGTTAGAGGGGCCGGCGAGCAGGGAGCTACCCATGGAGCTGGGCAACTGACTGCAGCATGTGCTGGGAGGGCTGTTATCCTGGAATAACAGCTAGAGTCTTTCCATCATCCCCTCACGCTCACGGGGATCTGAACCTCCCTGGCATACAGGGATTTTGATCATGGTTTCTAGTTCTGCTCCTGGGGGAGATATTGGTACCAACTGCTGAGACCAAACCAGGATCCAAAGTTCTCTGTGGATCCAGGGCTTTGATTCAGTCCCAGCTCTGGAACCAGGGCAGGATTCTCAGCTGGCGTAAATCAGCATTGCCCCACTGCAGTCAGGAGGGCTCTGTCCCTCAGCCAGGCAGCTGTGTATTGTTTGCATAGAAATCCCAAACAGAAGGTTTTGGCCCAGAGAGGAGCTGGCTCAGAGCTGAGGGAGCTTTTCACCTTATAAAGTCATAAAAAACTCTGAGGCCCTGGAATGCTTCTTCCGATGACGCTACCTCCGGCCGCACTGCTGTGAACCAAGGAATACACAGTGTCCCCTGTGCACGGGCCAGCCGGTGAGCTGTCAGGGCAGAGCCAGGCTTGGGAGAGTGCCCCACACGTAGGGCATGGGGACCCACCCTAAGCCCTGCGGGGGATCTGAGCAGGCGGTAAAGCACAGCAATAGCAGCACACTCATGGCCCTGCCCTAATACTAAAATCAGTAAAACCTCAAGTGTGGATGCAGATATATTGATATAAAGGTGCCTTAAACTGGTACAGCACATTCCCCTGAACTCACAAGAGTGAGCGACACCAGCACAAGCACCTTTATATCCCTGAAACTGAATCCACAGGATGGAGGTTGTGCCGCTTTAACTGACCCAGCATAGTCAATGTGGTCCACTTTTTGTGTGTGCAGCTATGGCCTGTATGACACTCTGCTTTGCCAACAGCAGAGGAACCCCCAACAGGGGAAAAGACAATCCTTTGAGTCCCAGGCTTTTGCTGGAGCCATCCCATCTCCCCCTGCAATTAAGAATGGAAATCGGAGATGTGAGAAAATGTACAAGAGCCAAGAGAAGAGGAGTATTAAGGCGCAGGACAGCGAGAGAGTGAAGGAGATGGGTGAATGAGGGGAAGAGGAGGAGAGACAGAAAAAAATACAGGGAGAGAGAGAGAGAGGGAGAAGGGGTGCAGAGACTGGCAAGGGGAAAGATTGAAAGCCTGAGAAATTTCTGTAGGAGGAGAGACTGCAAAGACTGGGGCTGTTTAGTTCTGAGGGGAGAGGAATGAGAGGGGAGAGAATAGTGCTATACATTGTAATGACTGGTCCAGGGAAGGCAAATGGGAGCCCCTCCAAATATAAGGGCAGGGGGATGCTCAATAGCATCAAAAGGCAGCACATTTCAAACTCATCAGAGGAAACATGGTTACCCTCGAGGCTCAGGCAGCCTGCGGAACTCCTTGTCATAAGATATGCTGGAGGCCAAGACTTCGGCCAGGATCAGACAAAGAGGGCGGAAAACAAAAATCTCCTGAGTGGTATTGGACGGGGTAACAACAATGGTTTCATAAGGGATAAAGACCCACCTGCTTCAGGGAACAGGCCACTCGCTAACAGACACTTCCTCTAGGGGCCGTTCATGCCATCATGGCCCACTACAGGGGCTCTGGTACCTTCCTCTGCAGCAGTTGGTATTAGCCCTGCTGGAGACAGGATACTGGAAGAGACAGACCTGGGTTCCGACTCAGTCTGGCAATCTTTGTGTCCCTAAGAACAAGAGGGATGGTGTTAGCAGAGACTCCCATTCCTGAGGAAGCCTCGTGTAGGGTCCAATCCTGTGAGGTGTTGCCAAGAGGCCCCCCTTCCCTTTGAAATGGCAGGAGGAGCTCACGCCTTGCAGGATTGGGCCCATAGCTATCAGCTCTTCTGGGAATGAGGATGAGGGCTGTGTTGGAAGCAGGGTGGAAACCCTTGGCAAAGCCACGAAATACAATGGCTCTGGTGCTGCAGGCGTATGGGGCAGGTGGGGTTATAGACACCAAAGGCACCCTTATGGCTGGGGCTTTGTGTATGCAACACGTGCAGTGCTCTCATGGTGCTGCTGCTTCCAGATAGACCCAGCCCCCAGCGGCACCGGGACAGGAAAATCCTCCAGGGGCTTCCTGCAGGGCTGCACTCACAGGGGTTTGGGCTAGGGCAGGCTCAGATAACCTGCTGCTCACTGAAGGCTCCAAGCCTCCATTCCATGCCTGCCTTAGGAGAGCCCAGCTGTGGAGCAGCCTTGGGTGCAGCCATGCTGTGCTTGATGTTCAGGATGAAAGACTAGATCTTACGATCCCTAGAGGGTAAACCTCTCCCCAGAGAGCCCCACAGAGCCGGGCACTCAGACTCCCGAGAGTTTGGCCTCCCTGTGGCTGCCTGGAAAGGATTAATGTTACCTTGAGATCAAGAGGGAACTAGGTGGGTCCCCTTTCTCCCACCCCAACGGCTGCTTCAGGTGAACACGGGGCTCCTTGTCCCCAGTCACCTCCCCTCCTCTGAAAGGCAGCTCCAGTTTCTCCTTCCCTGGCAAGAAATAATGAGCAGCGTTGCTCCCAGCCGTGTTCCACAAACACCGTCACAGACAAGCCAGGAGCTGTTCCCAGCAACAAGGAACCTTAACGCCTGGCATGTTTTTCCATCTTAAGAAAACTGTGAGGCGAAAGCAGGAAATGGCTGGGAACACACAACCCCTTTCAGGGAGGGCGCGCGTGTGTGGTTTTCTTGGAACAAGCTCTAATGTTCTGTATACAATTGACGAGCTGTTCTCCCTCCCTGCATACATACGCACAAACACGCATACACCCCACTCTCTCCCACACACCTGCCCTCTCTCACTTTCTCTCATATACACACACCCCTGTCTCAATGACACACTCAGTAAGACTTCATTAGCACTACTCATCTTCTCAGTGCTTTATACGGTTTCACGAGTTAGGCCTCACTACAGCCATCTTGGCAAGTTAAGTACAGTTATCCCCATTTTACAAAGGGATAAACTGAGGCATGGAGCAGTTATAAATGACTTGCCCAGGGCCACAGAGGGAGTCATTGTCAGTGATCGGATTAGAACTCAGGACTTCCAGGCCTAAATTACTGGAACATGTGCACATCTACTCTCTCTCCATCACTCACATGCAAGTTTGCACACATACTCCTGTACATACATGCACACCTCTCCTAAAAACATGTACAAATCCCCTCTTTCATATACACATGCTCAAACCCACTTTCACATGGCATGTGTGTTTTTACACACATGCACACCTTCATCCCCACGCATCCATGCCGCCTTCCCCAAAGACAAATGCATACGTGCCCCTATGATTTCCCATAACGTTCTCATTCTTCATCACTCGTACTGCAGAAGTGATAACAGGCTCCAACCAGGATTAGGGCCTCCTTGTGCTAGGTGCGGTACACACGTGCGCATTCTCTCTCAAACAGGCTTCTCCTAGCAAAAGCAAACTAGGAACCATTATAGCATTGGCATTTGCCAGACTGGAAGCCAAGCTGACTTTTAGCTATAGCCCACGATATTAAAAGATGATGAGTGATTTGTGGTGCCCAACTTCAGATGCCTAAAAGAGGCCTGATTTTCAGGACCTTTCCACCATAAGAAAGGCACTCACAACACTGACACCCCTTTACCCAACAAACCAACCCTGAAACAAATCAACCTTAAAAAACAGGAAAATAATACTTAACAACAACAAAAAAAGATCCCTACCCCAAGCAAAGCTTTAACCCCAGAAAGGAAGAAGGAGCCAGAGAATCTATGCAGTCCATCAGACACTATTGATTGTTTGTGGACAGTGCCCAGATGATATGGTGACGGGCAGTGGCATAAAACCCTAAAATAGAGAGAGTGGTTTGCAGAGTGGTGGATGCTCAGCACTTTCTGATAATTAGGCCCCTTTAAAGTGTCTTATGTTGGGCCCCCCACACAGTGAGACACCCAAAATCTCTGGCCACTTTTGAAAATCTTGGCCAGAGATTATGTCTCTCTCTGCTAGGCAGTGTCCAAAGAGTTCGTGCATAGAAACTTTCCGTTGAGACCCGCCTTCTTTCCCATTCCCTCCCTGGGCAAAAGGGATTCCCTGAAGACATTCCCGTAAATTGTAAGCACTTGGCTTTCTTGAGAAACACCTGCCCAGCCGTTCAGATTTCACATCAGCATCTTCCCCTGCCTGCACTGAGCAAGGGAGGCTGACAGGGGAGGCTGCCGACATCTCGGTGCACATGGGTCAAACTGACGTGCAGAGCTGCGCTCGGAGGAAATTCACAGCAGCGGGTAAAGATCACCTCAGATCTGACTCAAAACAAGGGAGAGGCAAAACCTTCCTGCCCTCGGGAGCTTTTTCATCCCGTCCAAGGAGGCCTCCTCCTGGCGGCAGAAGTCCTGTTGCCTGATGGTAGCAACGTGCCCCCTAGTGGGAAAGAAAATACCAAGCTGTCACACCAACCATAATTAAAAGAGGCAGTCACTTCCCCATTCGCTTCTGTTGTAAAGGAAGAACGAGGTTGCTGATGGGCTGGACACCAAGCTCAGTGTACAAGAATGGATAAATCTGGATCCTCCTCCAAAGAACGTTTTCAACCCTGTCATGCTGCAAGCCCTCTCCCCTGCCACTCTTTGGGTGCTTTGTGAGGTCCCCTGCTACCTTCTGATGGGAACACGATCGGTTACCGCCTCTTAGTGCCTCTGGACATTAACAGTCCATGCTCTGGTACTCCCTACTCAGGACACCCAGAATGCAGAGCACGCAACAGCATACAAGGTTTGAGACTAGGGCCCAGCTACGGAGGCCAACAACTTCTGGCCCTCCCAGCTTTAGCATAAGCTTTAGAAAGGCCTAGCATGTCATTTACCCAAACAGTTCTTAGTCTTAGGCTACCTGCATATTCCTTGCCCTTCTGTATGGTCATGCCCCAAACCACTGAAGCATACACCAATATCAGAGCTGGGCACCTGATCCATAACAAATCATCTATTGTGAATTCTGTCTCTTTTGTCTGTGATTTGCCCAGATATAATCACTATTTGAAAATATTCATTGCATTATTCCTTTGCTCACTCATTGGGAGCACTGGATACTTTGAATTCAAGTTGGTTCAACTGGACACATGGCCAGTCTCTGTACCCTGATTGCATGAATCTTTGAATCAGGTGTGAACACTAAATTGCCTGCTCTGAATATGCTGCGAGACTTGCTTGCCACTCACTGTTTTGGCACAACACTCCTGCCAATAAATGCATTTGCTAGAATTGCTGCAAAGAGTGCATACAAACAGGGCCAGTTTTAGGAACTGTGGGGTCCGATTCGAATACCCAGCAGCAGTCCAGGTCTTTAGCAGCACTTTGGCAGCAGGGGGTCCTTCCCTCATCCAGGTCTTCTGTGGACCCCCTGCGGCCAAAATGCCTCCAAAGACCCGGAGTGAGGGAAGGACACCGCACCACCAAAGTGCTGCCGGGTGAGTAAAAATAATTAAAAAATTAAAAAGGCGCCTAAGGTGCGGGGCCCTCTTAGGCGTGAGACCTGGCCCTGCATACAAAACAGGTGAGGGCCCAGTCGAAGTGACTTCACTTCAAATACAAGCCATTGTGAATAGCAGCTATTCTGCAGAATTCACCTTGCTCAAACACAGCAATCCTCAAGTTGTCCCATACCGTCACCTCTGGCTATAACAGAACTAAGTTTTGGGACCCTGCTCCCATACTATTGGGAATCCTCTGCTATCCAACCGCAATAAAAGGGAAGGTGGTTGTAACCTCCGGAAACGTGTCCACAGTCCCCCTGTAGGGAACCCATGAGCCAGGTGCTAACGTACCTATGGACGCTCATAGTCATAGCTCCATTCAGGCTAATCCCCATATATACACCTGCACATCTGAACAGCACACACACAGCTTGACTGTCACACATAAATACCACACATACATTGAAACACCCAGCCAAACGCCTCTTGTGTGTCCATGCAAACCCCTTCCCCCCTGCCTTCTCTCCCACTGTCTCTGAAAACGACTTGATGGGTTTTTTGAATGTGTGTATGTGTGTCCTGGCCCTAGAGTATCAGATAGGGACTTTTGGAGCTGTGAATGAAGTAATATGCCCCACAACACACGTTCACACCCAGTCTCATTCTCCTACGCACTTACCTTCTCATATACACGCCCAAATACACAAACACACACAACACACAGTATATGCACTGTTACACAATGATGCACTTCTAAACATACTTGCTGAGTTACGTGCAGCTCTGGAGGAAAAAAGCACAACTCTAGAGTAGATAAGGGGGCTGCATCTGCTTACAGAAGCAACAAACTTGGTCCATTCTAACACTACCTGGAGTTGCCTTCCTCTTCCCAGGCATGTAGTATGAATCCCATTTGGGCTGAAAGCCCAGTGGTTTGGATTCATGCAGGTCATGCCCACCACCTGTAAGTGATTCAGGGTGAACTAAGCCCCCATTGGCAGCTACATGGCGAGTGTGAGGATGGATCTCTCTTTAATCTGCCAATCTCTCAGCCCCCAGGGTTGGGGCCATCAGACACTGAATGCACAAGGAATGAGTCAGGGGGAGTCAGTGCTACCCTTCCTAGAACACGGCACTAGCCTGATGAGGGATTCCTATGCCTGGGACTCAGTGGTCCCCTTTCCTAGTGAAACCGCACCAGTTCAGTGAGCAGCCAGTATCCCTCCACAGAGTCCATCGCTGATCTTCAAGGACCATCGCCAAGTATTAGATGGGGGATTTAGTGCTCCAGCTCCAGAGAGTCACAATGAACATCACAGACCATTCCACAGGCCAGACCTGGTGCTTCTCCTCCTCTTAAGCACTTGAGAGGAGACAGATGTCTGCATGACCTCAGGAGATGTCCTTCCACACACATCCTGTGATGTTCCGGAGAGTCTTCTGAGGGATGAGATCAGATCTGCTCCAGTGTTACCTGTCATACCTGCCTTCTGATGGCTTAAGGATTGCAGATACTGTAAGCCTTACTCCTAGTGCTCGGCGGGGCCACGATCACAGCAGAAGGCAGCACATCTGTTCTCCACACTGCAGATTAGTGACTGAGTTGTCTCTCTCTAACTACCTAAGAATTGGTACAACAATCTGCTTCAGCTATAGACCGGAAGCAAATTCAGTCTCCGTGTCCTTTCAGTTTGGAGTCCCTCCCTCAGCTCCCAACTAGAACCAACACTTGGAAGGATCACTCTCTCCAGGAGAGGGTACTGACGTCCACCTCCCTGTTCATTCATCCCAGGGTCTGCATGGTGTAACAGGACACCCTTGAGTCGCTGGAGGCCCAGAGAGCTCCAGCAAAAGGAGAGTCTCTTTCAGCTTGAGCTATGACCTTGGTGCCTTTGAGCCCACTGATCGCTGGTTCTGCTACAGACCAGGTTGTGAGCCTCCCAGGAGGTTGAAAAATGTCCTTGCTGTCAGTGAAGGTGCATGAGAGAGAGAAGAGATTAAAGTGGAGGGGTAAAGAGGTCAGGGGAGAAAGAAAAGCTGAGCGGGAGAAAGAGCAAGCATGAGCCTCAGGCAACAGAGACCAGGAAAGGGGCGTGAAATGAGGCTTTGATGAGAGGGAATCAGAAATGGATGAGTTGTTACCGCTAATAAAGAGCCTTTTGGGACTTCCCCTTGGACAGAGGCTGCAGAGCCAGCTGTAAGCAATTATAGCCTCCCTGATGTTCCAAGCTGACTTCTTCCATCTCCATCTAATCCCAGGCAGCCCTGCCTGCCCGCTTCTCCCCATGACCTCGCACCCCCGCCTCCTTCTGTCCTCACTCTCCAGTCATGCACACAGGAAGGGGCCGTCTGCTCGGTGCTCTGTGATTTCTGGCAGGCGCTTCTCAGTGAAGCTATTCTTCTCCGCTGCAGGCCCCTCTCCACAGCACAGCAAAGAGTCCTCACCGTGGGGTCCAGCTCAGGGAGCGGGACTCGGATGCATCGATCTCAGCTTGCCAGCGGTGCCAGAGGCTGTGACGGTCTCTGTTCAGATGAATCCCCAATAAGGCTGCTCGTGATTGAGTGCGGGAGAGGCCACTGGCAACACATCGGGGCAACGTGCACAAAAGTGCCTGACAGATGAGCACAAGAGTAGCCTTGTTGCTGGCAAGCCCCCTCATGGCAGGGCATGTCACAGCGGGCTCTCCTCATCTAGCGCCCCTGCCAACCGCCACGCCAGTCTTACAAGGGTCTGCTTCTTCTCATGGCACAGCCTCTGGCCTGATCCATTATAGAAACCCCCGCATCCAGGGTAACAGAGAGCCCAACAAATGAGAGTCCAACGACTTCACGCTGAGTCTTTGATCCAGATCCAGATTCCCTGGCCTGACCATGGTCTCCAGGGTCATTGCACTTTTATAAGTGGGCCTGGCCCACCCCTCATCCTCTGGGTGCCATCCCAGGGACCCTGCAGTGAGCAGGCAAGGTCTGTCTATTCACACCTCCCCCAGCTTCTTCCTCCCTCAGCCCGTCAGCAGCCCTTTCCCACGGCCCTTCCTGGGCCCAGTGTGCACCGGTATTCTCCCCAGGCTCCATAGCCTCTCTAGCTTCACCTTCCCCCAAGATCCCCAACAAAATCCCAAATGAAGATACAAACTTAAACCACTGCTGCCCACCGCAGGCAGGATCTATCCTCCCTCTTCAGATTTCCCTGGGCTCTGTTCCACTGCTGAACGCCTCCCCAGGCTTTCTCCCTGGAGGGCCAGATCCTGCCCACCGCTGCAGCCTGCTCCACCCCAGTGGCTTCTCCAGGCCTCTTGCCAGAGTTCTCTACTGGGGGAGGTCCCCCAGGCCATTCCCCTGGGCTTCCTGCCTCCTTCTGCCCTGAAACCCTTTCCCCAGGCCCACGCCCTCTGGCTGTCATCCTTCATTCCGCTGACCATGCCCTGTAATGGCCACCAGATGCTCTACCTGAGCTTTCCAGCTCCCCTTAGCCCTTTCAATGTCAGTGAGAGGGGGGTACACCCTATCACAAAGCAGTCACCTGATACACTTAACTGATGGAGGGTGCTGCCTTTGTAAGACGCTGGGTTTAATGCCCTCAGCAGACAAGGAGCTAAGCCAGGACAGCACTAAGGCTCCCCTCTCCCAGAGCAGGGCCTTCCTGGCTGCTGACAACTGGGTCTGGCTAAATCTACCCCCTCAATAAAGGCCCCAAGCCTGGGCTGTCCCGTGCTGGCTCATGCCAGGGAACGGATAATATTCCACTCTGCTGAAGCATCCCCAGGGCAGGGCATTTTCTGCCAGCCAGCTCCAAGTTAGGGAATTACTTGAAGTCTCTGATTCCTTAAGCATCTTGAGGGATGACTCATCTTGTGGGCGGGGGAAGGAAAGAGCCCGTCCTGTATTCTTGCCCATTATAGGCGAGGCTGATGCCTCAGTGCCAGAGGTGGAGGGAGCTGCCATACACAAGACAAAGGAGGACCCAAGCAGAGAAGCCCACCGGCCCCTGCACAAAGCGGCTTGGTTTAGCCACTAGGACAGCATCACTGCTTGGGAGAGCAAGGGCGGGGAGCCCCTCAGATGCATAAATACCTCTCCAAACACTGGCTATGCCCAGAATAGCATATTTTGAAGTAACGAAAGAGGAACTGGGGTGGGCAGTGACACCCAACACTTTCCAGACTCATCCATCGCTGACCTGGTCCATTGGCAGCTCTTCTGCTGGGTGCACACTGGCAGTCTGCTTCCTGCGGGAGCCCGGGGCAGCCCTGGATGGAGCACTCAGCCTCCGCTTGTTTAGATCTGCTCCGAGGCAGTAATCACATAGGGTGGGAGATCGTGGAGAGGCTGGTCACAAAAAAAGAAACACAGAGCAGCAGCCTATAATCTACTGACTGCTGGCGGAGCGCTTGGAAACTGTGACTGTGGCCTCTCAGTGCACGCCTTTCTCTCGCATGGTCTCTGCTTCTGGCAAGGCAGGGGAAAGTCATTTCCTGAGGGACCTCTGGAGCTTGGAACAGGAGATATTTTTAGCTCCAGGGCTGAGCACCCCAACCAGAGACGGTCACTGTGACCGCTGAGCCCCACAGCACAGCCCATCAGGATGGGAACACTGCAGCTATTATCCGCTCGGAAAGGAAGAGCGATGTGGCTGCGTTCAGGTCCAGGAACAAGCCATTCCCCTGGGAGTTGGTGTGCATCGGAGTGGTTCTGGAGGAGGAGAAGGGGCAGCAGGGCTGGAGCACCCAAAAGGGGCACAGGACTGGAAATGGGCTTGGGGATCCCAGGAAACAGAAGAAACAGAGACAGGGAAGTGAGGAAGGATGGTCCGGGGTAAGGGTGCTACCAGAAACCTGGGTTCAGTTCTCTGCTCTGCCATGGACTTTCCTCTGTGACCTCAGGCAGGTCCCTTAGACTCTCTGTGCCTCAGGCTCCCTTCTATAGCAGGGGTAGCAGCACTGCCTTGCCTCTCAGGAGTGTCCTCAGGATAAAGATATTAACACCTGGGAGAAGGAGTTCAGCTACTATAGTGATGGGGCCAGATAAGTACCTTAGACAGGAAAGCAGCTTCACCCATCCCGAGCAACAGGCAGAAACTCCCACTTCTTCCCCCAGGTGTAAATCACCAGATAATGAGAGAGACACCACACCTGGATTAGCTGTGGGCTCAGGGCTTTTGAACACCCCAAAATTCAGATCAAAGGGGTTGATTTGTACCTATTGCTGGACCACGTTAGTTGCATTCTCTCAACCCCCTTAGCGCCTGCACCACGGACACTTCTTACTTCTTTGTGCTGCAGCAGTGCCTGAGACCCCACGCAGAATAAGAGTGCCATGGGGCCGGATGCTGTACAGAGAACTTAAGACAAGACAGTCCCTGCCCTAAAGCACAGATGATCTTATTTATGAATGGCAAACCAGGCAGTCAGCCAGGAGTGGCGGATCATATGGGGCTAATCATTCAAAGGAGGTGATTGTAGCAGCAAGCTAAACTAGGGGCTAGCTAAGAATAGCTGTGACTGGGAACTTCATGTCCTCCCAGGTCAGCATCTCCATCCCAATTACACTCGGTCTTTGAACACATGACAAAGAAGCCCAACGAGGAAAGTGTAATCGGAAAAAAACAGTGATCCAAATCCCGGAGCCCAGCTGGGGTTGGGACTCAGCGTAATGGTCTCATCCTAGACACTCCCCCACATTGGAAAACTGCTAGACATTAGCACAGTTGCCAGAGTGGGAGCCCAGGATCTGAGCTACAGAGATTCTGGGAATGAGGAGCGAGATGCTTTGGCAGAGCTGGGCAGGTGGCCAGCGGATTGACATGCACTTTCAGAGCTGTGGGCGGGATCCAGGACTGGAATAGTCCAGGGGGCTGCATTTCAGAACAGACATACGCTGGCAGAGCCGAGGGGAGGGGTACCTAAAATGGGAAGAGCTCAGTGGTTTGAGCTTTAGATTGCTAAACCCAGGGTTATGAGCTCAATCCTTGAGGGGTCCACTTAGGGATCTGGGGGAAGGAAAAAAAATTGGGGATCAGTCCTGCTTTGAGTAGGGGGTTGGATTAGATGACCTCCTGAGGTCCCTTCCAACCCTGATATTCTATGATTTGTTCTAATGGGGGGAGGGATAGCTCAGTGGTTTGAGCATTGGCTTGCTAAACCTAGGGTTGTGAGCTCAATCCTTGAGGGGGCCATTTAGGGATCTGGGGCAAAAATCTGTGTGGGAATTGGTCCTGCTTTAAGCAGGGGGTTGGACTAGATGACCTCTTGAGGTTCTTTCCAACCCTGATATTATAAGTAAGGCCTGAAGTGCTTCGGCACAGTTCGGTAGAGTCCCTGGGTTGAAAGAGCAGGCCAGGACTAAAGTGTAGTAGCAGAGCAGTACGGGGCCCCAAGACTGGAGCGGCAGTTGTGGAGGCCATCTGTTGATGCTGCCCTGGAGTAGCAGGGCATGTTACATGTCAAGAGTGAAGCAAAGCGGCAGGGGCTTGAGGTGAGTTTTACACAAAGCCTGGAGTACTTGCATATACAGTGCTAGGTGCCCACGTTTTCACATGCATTAAGAGAGAGGTTTTGAAAGGCACGAAAGGGCATCTGGACACCTAACCCCCACTGACTTTCAACCCCAGACATTCCACAGTCATGAGCCAGGCTGCCCTGGAAACAATCCCGAGACTGGCTTAGAGACCAGGGCTGGCTCCAGGCACCAGCTCAGCAAGCAGGTGCTTGAAGCGGCTAAGGGGAAGGGGAAGCACGTCAGGCTCTTTGGCAGCAATTTGGCAGCGGGTCCCTCGATCCCTCTCGGAGGGAAGGACCTGCCGCCGAAGAAGAAAGTGGCATGGTGGAGCTGCCACTGATCGGGATTGCAGCTTTTTTTTTCCCCGCTTGGGATGTCAGAAACCCTGGAGCCAGCCCTGTTAGAAACCATGAGATTTTTAAAAATGAGAGCCATGAGGGGTCATGTTTTCAACTTCTCTGCAGGCATGAGCACTAGAAATCTGGGGCAGGTTTTAAATGAAAGCTGAGAGTCTTGTGTAATCACAGGACTCCAGGAGCTGGGGCTTTAAGAAAAACACCAGATATTGGAAGAGTTGGGAACAAGCTACCTTTTGTATCTAAATATCCCCCCACAAACTCTTGATACTTTACAAAGAAATCCAAGATCACGCTGGAACATTTAGTGCAAACATTTTCTTTTTACCTGCGTCTTCAAATCCCAGACACCCTCAGCTTTGTTTTAAACTAGACCACTAAGCTCAAGACGGCCTTTCCACCGCAACTCGACTGCCTCTGAATAGAGTCACCATCCGGAGCCGGCTGCAGAGATGAGAAAGATAATAAAGCTAAAACAAAGCAGGGACATGAGGAGACAAACAACAATAATTTACAGTTTTATAGCGCTTTTCCTTGTGAAGAATCCCAAAGCACTTTGCAGGCTGTATGCAGGGCCATTTGCTCACCGAGGAAATGCAGAGCTCTCTGGAGGCAGCTATCTTGCATCAGTACATTATACAACCTTTTTTTTGGCAGAGAAATTGAAGGACAACCTCTGTGGCAATTGCAGGGGGATTTAGGTGGGACAGAACATGCTGGATGCAGAGGTTACTGAGTGAGATTCTCTGGCCTGTGCTAGGCAAGAGGTCAGGCTAGATAATCAGAATGGTCCCTTCTGGCCTCACAAGCTATGAATCTGATTACCAAGGCCAAGGTCAAACTCCCAACCCTATTTATTACTATTTGTATTACAGTGGGAACTAGAGGCCCCAACCAAGATCTGAGCTACATGGCACTAGGCACCGTACAAACACATAGGTGTGTCTTCACTGCAGCGTTAGCTCAGGCTCTTACTTGGGTTTTAGCCCTATGCCCCCCTACCATCTGCACACAAATGCCTTTTAGCTGGGTTCATATGAGTTTGGAACCTGGGCTTGCTCAAGTGAGAGCCCAGGTTTCACTTTAAGGGAGCTCTAGTCTAACCCACCTACTTTGCACTGTGGATACAGGATGTTAACCTTAACACAGGTCCTGATATTCCTCCAGTACCTTCCCACAGTGCTCCAGAGGCCATGTTTCCCTGCCTTTCTACCTCATGCAGCACTAAGAACCAAGGGATATGCCCCTAGAAATCCCAACATCTCACCCAGATTTACCACAGTCCCAGTGAGGATGCGGCTACACAGGTCTGACCTGAGTGTTTCCTTAGCACTGGGGATGCTCACACCTGGGCTTGGCTAACCCAGGCTTCCATCCCCAGCTGAGCTCTGCAGTGAAGACACCCATAGGGAAAGACAGCCAAAGAGCTTACAGCTTAAATAGAGAAGTCAAAGGGTGGCAAGGGACACAGAAGTACAGAGAAGAGGGGGTCTGGGTACTCAGCAGGTCAGTATCAGAACGAAGAACAGAAGCCAGTCCAACAGCAGATCCATTAGACCATGCTTCCTCTAGCCTAACCTATTAGAAGGTGTCATTAATCAGAAGCTCAAGGTTACCGCTCATTCAAAGACTGTGCTTTTCCATATGCAGAGCAGCCATTTACCAGCAGCCACTTTGTTCAGATGAAGGGAAGCAGGGACACAAAAATTTAGGGAATTCTCCATCAGCCAGAGCACAATGTGTGTTTCCTCAGAAACACTGCATTCAGCTCTGCTCACAAAATGGCAGCTGCTCTTGCAAGCAGGCCGATGCCGTAGAAATGTAAAGGTGAGATAGAGAGCACAAAATCATGCCCAATTAAGTATCTACGTACACATCTGGCAGTGCCTTCCTGGCTCGTGCCTCAGCCAGGCGCTGGTTCAGTGCCAGTTCAGAGGGAAGAGTGCCTCCTAGTGAAACAGCCAATGCAGTAAAGAAAGGCAAATCTAGTTTTTAAAAAAGGCCAGAGGAGCAATGTTTAGAGGAGGACAGTGACTTATAACGCCCTCGTGGCTAAAAGCACACCTCTTGTGATTCACCTGGGCCAGGCTTCCAAAATGACACATGTGTAACAGGCTTCCAAGGGCGTGTGTAACAACCAGGAAATGAGCAAGCAATTCAGATGTGCTGGTGGCTGCGCCCAGTGCTAACTAGGAGGGCGAGTTTCAAACAAGCACAAGCGTGTACATGTTGGTTCTTCTGCTCAGCCAAAAGTAGGTGTAATATACATGTAATACACATGTAATTCTCAAAGGGACACCAATGGGCAGCTTCCACTCTGCAAGTGAATGAAAACACTGTTTATGTGTCTAAATAACATCAGGGACGCCCCTAAGTTATTGAAGCTGTGAGGCTGTCCCTAAAGGCTGGGATTCAGAAGACCATTTGAAAGCTCAGATGGCAAACTCCTACATAGGGGAAAGTGATGGGTAGGAGTAGAGCAGCAAAGGAGCAAGGTTTAGCTAAAAACCAAACACAGGATTTTGAACTATAAGAAAATATGTCAAAGAGGCAGGAGCCCTGGCATTGCCTCTTCCAGGCAAGTCAGTGTAATTATCTGTAACCTTTCCAAAGATGGGCTTATTTCAAACTGTCCCTTACAGATGCTGTTCCGCAGTCACCAAGTGCTGTGTTTGCTTTCCGTTTCCTCTTCAACCTGTATTAGCAAATTTTACCTGCAGGGGATAAGTCTGGTTAATTTCCTGTCAGTTCTAGAAGCTGTCAGCTTCAGTCACCAAGATAACTGAGCTCAATCTCAAGTCACACAGGAAAGCTTCTGAGGTTCTTAAAAGCTGCAAATACGTAACGTAGAATGTGATAGTTTGGACACAACGATGAAATTTCTAAAATCAGAGACCTAAAGGCAGCTGATATTTAGGAGCTGTTTGAAGGCAAACAAGCTGCAAGGAGTGAGCTGGATTCTCCTCTCATTTGTACCAGTGGTAAATCAGGAGTAAATCCACTGAAGACATGAGAGGCCAGGGCCTAAGCAGCATTCCACTGATGCAAAATGGCTCAAAACCCAGCAGACCCAGCCTCTAGACAATCTCTTCTGCATCGGCAGAACCTGGTGTAGTGGGGAGCTGTTATGGTTGCTCCTTTGCCACCCCACCTCATGACTGCCAGGATAAGGGGCATGGCCAGGGAGAAGGGCATGGATAGCCAAGCCCTAAACCCTCTTAACTTCAAAGACTGTCCCCCAAGGTGCGCCATAGTTTGACCCTAAACGGTTGTTGGGATTGGGCAAAGTCAACTCTCTGTTCTGTATATAAAGGATAAGAGGCAAGATGTTGGTGTCTTTGGACACCAACGGGTGGGTGAACCAGCAAGGGTCTGTGATAGATGGGCAGTGTTTTGTAACAACAGCGATGGAGGATGGGAAAATGTAAGAGGATCTCTGACCTATACGTTGAAACTGGGCAGTGATACCAGGCAGAGTTAAGGTTGCTTCTGGAATGTGCAAAATTTTGTTTTAAACTTGTATATTGATTTAAGAGACTGCACGGATTGGGACTCTGTATATTTATCTACCATGTGTATATTCTATACATATATGCATATATATACTATGGACATATACATATTATATATACATATACATACACACATACCTCTCACCAATAATCTACAAAAGTAGACATCAGTGGCTGGGACATGTGCTGAGAATAGAAAATGAACACTTACCAAATACCGCCCTTGAATGGAAGCCAGAAAACGCAAGAGAAAGAGAGGAAGACGGCGAATAACATGGAAAAGAACAGTTCTGACTGACATCAAGCACTTCGATATGAAATGGGAAGATTTGGAGAGAAGGGCAGTTGACAGGCAAGGATGGCAAATGTGGGTAGCCCAATGAGCAGAAAAGCATGGGATGGACTAAGTAATACACACACACACACACACACATATACAAAAACTACATTAAAATGTTCTAAAATTTTGCAAAGTCAAGCACTCAAAAGTTTTAAAAGTTAGGAAATGCCAGAATTTGGGTTGCCTGAGCAACTTTAATTCTGCCTCTTTGGACATATGCATTATGAGAGCGTCTTTAATTATAGGAGCACATGCTTTTTTTCTGATTGCTCCTAATTCTAGCATTTACAAACTTTGGAGTGTTTGACTTTGCAATCTTAAATTCTTTGAATATGCTTTTTTTGTGTGGAAAATAGATAGCTGTACAGATATATATTGTGCACATACAGATGTATAAAGGAATAAACTTCCCTATCACCGAAAAGAAGCCACTTTGGGGGTGAAATTCAGCAACTATTGAACAGTGCAAAGCAACAGCACACAGTAGCGTACACCGAGAATAAAGAAGAATACTGTATCCAACTGCAATGGCAGAGGAAATTTTGGTAGAATATACATATCCTTTGCCTAAAACAAAGTGGAGAATACGGTCAGCGGGCCAAATCCTCAGCGAGTGTACATCTAGGTCCTTTTATTAACTTTGATGGAGCTATACAGATTTACACCAGTTGAGGTTCCGGCCCAGGAACTGATACAGCCACTACTGAAGCCTTATGTCCGTTCCTTGCAGTGGGGTGTCGAATGAGCCTTTTCCACCTCTACCAGCCATATCTGAAACTGGAATTTGGCCAGAACTCTAGGGCTCACACACCAGCACTTGTAGCAAAGAGTCCTGTGGCACCTTATAGACTAACACGTTTTGGAGCATGAGCTTTCGTGGGTGAATACCCACTTCGTCGGATGCATGTGACATGCATGTGACATGCATCTGACGAAGTGGGTATTCACCCACGAAAGCTCATGCTCCAAAACGTCTGTTAGTCTATAAGGTGCCACAGGACTCTTTGCTACTTTTACAGATCCAGACTAACACGGCTACCCCTCTGATACTTGACACCAGCTCTTGTGAAAAGATGACAGGAAAGATCTCGCTCCAGCCCAATCTCATGCTAGCTGCACTCTGAGAAACACGGCCTTCCTCGTCTTTACCACCCAGCTCTATGGCGTCCCATTGGAAAGGGACACCCGGGAAAGGATTTGTTTGAAGCGCTTTCCTTACTTCTTCCTGTGCTGCCGATGCCCAACAACTAGCAACACATTTCTGTGGAGCGAAGCATGTTGCTGTCAGAGCTGGGCAGCTCCTGAAGGTGACACCAACAGAGACCCCTGAGAGGAAGAGAGGGAATCTGCTTAAATAACACTGCCCTGGGCATATGCACTGCAGAACACCAGAAGAGTGAGAGGTTGTATAACGCTCTTCAGGAGGGCAGCGGGTAGCAAAAAGAGACAGTTTTGTGTTAAGCAACAAAGAATCCTGTGGCACCTTATAGACTAACAGATGTATTGGAGCATAAGCTTTCGTGAGTGAATATTCACCCACGAAAGCTTATGCTCCAATACATCTGTTAGTCTATAAGGTGCCACAGGGTTCACCCACGAAAGCCTATGCTCCAATACATCGATTGCTCTATAAGATGCCACAGGACTCTTTGTTGCTTTGTACAGATCCAGACAAACAGGGCTACCCCTCTGAGTTTTGTGTTAGTCTGCTGACCTGCTTTCCCCACCTAGTGACAGTGAGGGGTATGTGCAGCTTCCTCCAGTTGTGTTTGCTTTTCACAGGGTTTTTGAATGCTGCAGGGCGATGAAATAACACAGGGGCTGGAGAGGTTAGAGTATTTCAGTTCTTGGCTGATGGAAATCCAGCAAGGAGATTAGATCTCCCATTAATTTAGCCCCATAAGTGGTTCCTTGAGGTTAAAAACAAAAGATTGCTCAGAAAAAAATAAACTCGAATAGCAAAGACACTTGGGTTCTTGCAGATGGCAGCTGCTGTGCACTGCCAGATGAAAGAGTTGGCTTTAACCCCTAACTCCCCGTCTCTCATCCTGGCCTGGCTGCAGCTGGCGCTATGGGGGCAAGACACTCAGCCCCAGTTGTAATGCAGTTGTGCCAGAGGCCCCAGATGAGATCAGGGCCACAATGTGCTAGGCACCATTGAGACTAAGTATTCTTGGGCCATCCATACCCCAAAGACCTTACAGTCTAACAGCTAAGGCAGAAAGCGGTTAAGTGACTTGCCAACGTCACCCAGCAGGGCAGTGGCAGAGCAGGGAATAGAATCCAGGTCTCCCAAGTCCCCGTCCAGTAGACCAAACGTCCATCACTTTGACTGGAGAGTGTGCCGCATGTTGCTCACCAGCAACCTCTGGTGGACTGCCTAGGAACACAGCTGATGGTCTACAAAGGGAGCCCCACGGCTAGGTCACAGGGCAGAGGCCCTTCTGCAGGGGAAAGGAGGGGGGTTCTCTTGGCCCCATGTGGTGGTTGAGTCACCTAACAGGAGCCCAGGCCCTGAACCTCTTCTCTTTCCCTCTCAGCAGCCTCTTTCTTTGGAGACGGCTATGTGGAGATGCCCTTGGTGGAGGTGTACAGCACAGTCCAGCTCCACCTGCAGTTTTCAACAAGCCAGTGGAGTGGGCTCCTCTTCCTGGCTGCAGGACAGACTGACTATCTCCTGGTGGAGCTCCGCTCTGGCGTCCTGCAGGTCAGCAACACTCTCTCCTCCTTGCAGCAGGCATAGCAAGGTTACTGGCCACATTTGGCCTCAGGGTGAGTGGGCAGGTCTCTGCTGACATCACTGGGGCTGTATCTGCTTACTTTGGGATTTGACACAGTGTGAGAAGCACGGTGGGGAGCAGGGCCAGCTTTAGGCCTATTCCACCTATTCCCCCGAATCGGGCCCTGCACCTAAGAGGGCCTCGCGCCCAGTGAGAATCCCTTCCCTGGCTAGAGGCGCCTTTTTAATTTTTACTCACCTGGCGGCGCTCCAGGTCTCCAGCAGCACTTCAGTGGAGGTCCTTCGCTCACTCTGGGTCTTTGGCGGCACTTCGGTGGTGAGTTCTTCAGTGCTGCCGAAGACCTGGAGCGAGTGAAAGACCTGCTGCCAAAGTACCACCAAAGACTCGCAGCACCACCTGGTGAGTACAAGCCCCACGTGCT
Source organism: Gopherus flavomarginatus (assembly GCF_025201925.1). Taxonomy (NCBI): domain Eukaryota; kingdom Metazoa; phylum Chordata; order Testudines; family Testudinidae; genus Gopherus; species Gopherus flavomarginatus. The sequence continues at coordinate 54,951,916 of NC_066625.1, read as the reverse complement.
TTTTTACATGTGGTGGTTTTTTTGTTTTTTTTTTAGTCATCTCTGCCAGAGCCCCATCGAAACTGTTTGAATTGGGCCCCGCACTTCCTAAAGCCAGCCCTGGTGAGGAGGCTGGGATCTTGGAGGAATGGAGGGTTGCAAGTCTGGCAGTGTGATTTTGGCAGTAACGTCCACCCATGCTGCACATTTTTAAGGACAGCATCTTCTTTTTGGATACTAACCAAAGCCACAAAACACCCTGTGAAGCCAGGCCCTGGGACCCTGAACAGGAGTGCTACCCCCCGCCAGCACTCAGACCAAGCAGATGTGTCTAAGGCAAAGGACACTGAGCAGGAGGGATAGATGCATCCGAAGAAGCGGGTATTCATCCACGGAAGTTCATGCTCCAATACATCTGTTAGTCTACAAGGTGCCACAGGACTCTCTGCTGCTTTTACAGGAGGGACAGGACATCCTTCAGGGGGAAGTCCCAGAAACAGCCAGCTCAGGAGAGAGCTCCAGATTTGGTAGAAAACTCCAGGAGGGAGGGTGGGTGGGTCTTGGCCTATTGCCCAGTGCTATTGAGAGCAGATTGCACCATCTGTGCTGAGCCCTACAGTTGTTTTAATTGGTCCTCTGTCATAGAATCAAAGAATATCAGGGTTGGAAGGGACCTCATGAGGTCATCTAGTCCAACCCCCTGCTCAAAGCAGGATCAACCCCCAGATAGATTTTTATCGTAAATGGCCCCCTCAAGGATTGAACTCACAACCTGGGTCTAACTGGCCAATGCTCAAACCACTGAGCTATCCCTTCCCACCCTTTCCTTGGCTGCTAATCAGGAGCTCTGCTAATCGTGGTGAGACAGAGCCTGTAGCATTCCTCCCCCCAACACCTTCACTGTGAAGGTGGCTATTTTGTCCAGCTCTGAAAGCCCTGAATCCAAGCCCACCTGTAACCTGCTCAGGTAGCAACTGTGAGGATGCCGTGCAAGCACGGCACAAGAGCCTGATGCTAACTAATGCTGCACCTGCTGACAGTCCGGTAGCAGGGTGTGGCAGCTCCAGAAAAGCGACCCGCTGTCCAAATCCAGGACTCCAGTTGGGAAACGGCCCAGACTGCCACAGGGGTGAGTGGGGCAGAGAGATGAACCCCCTGTCTCTGTGGTTGTACCAGGGTCTGCCACAAAGAAAGAACAAGAAGGAGTGTCCCCAACACACATTCCCTTACCCCACACCTCTCTAGGCCCAAGAGAGCTGCCAGGGCTGCCCCACGGACTACAGAGCCTGGCAGGCTGCAGCGCCTGGGAGACGATGGGTTGAGGTTTCTCTAATGGAGGCCATCTGTTAGAAGAGATCCTGCCCACCTCGTCCCTCAGGTTCCTTCCTCCAACCCTCTACTTAGCCAGGCTCCGAGGTTGCTCTTTGTGGGGACGGCTGAGGAAATCTAGCCTGCTATTTCCCTGGCAGGCAGGGAGAGCAGTGGTTACGAAGCAGAACCAAGCCAGCTCGTAGGCAATGAGGACATCAGAAAAGAAGAGTCAGCACGTGGCTTGTCTCCTCTGTATGGAAGGGGGAGGTAGAGCATTGCAGCCAGTAAGGATCTCTGCCCCCACTGCTTGCAAAATGCTGCCCCCATCTGACCTACTCAAGACATGAGCCTGGATAGGAGCTGCTGGTCCAGGCCCAGAGACAGGGTGGGAGCCAAGAGAAGGGAGCCTTTAGAGAAAGCGTCTGGCACTCAGATTCGATATACTGTGGAGGGGCTGGGGGAGTATCTTAGGATGGATAGAAGGGAGGGAAGGACAGACAGACAATCGATTGATCCACAACTCCACCACCCTAGATGAACCATCCCAGCCAGGGTGCTGGAACAATTTTTATAGTGGGGGTGCTGAAGGCAGAAACCATGTATTTGGTGTTTGTTACTATTTCAAGCCAGGAGGGTGCAGCAGCATCCCCAGAACTCCTAATTCCAGCACCTATAAACCCAGCGATAAATTATTACTCCACCCCAGTTCAGCTCTGCAGGCCAGCACACTGGGGGAGAGGTAGAGCCAAACCCCACCCACTTCCTGCCATGCCCCTCTCCCTTATTCCAGGGTGGGAGCCGCAGGCACCTACTCACCCCGGCACACCCAGACGTTTAGTCTAGGCAGCCTGTGCAGAAGCATAAAGGACTTTCTGACTTCTCCTTATGCTCCGGGACAGATGCACAGGCTAAGGGACCCCCAAGCCCTAACTGATGAGCACCAGACACATGCTTAATTACAAGACAGATTGATAGACAGCCCGGTTACAAGCAGCAGAGAAATACCTATCGCTGAATTACCTAAACTGTCTACATGTATGTGCACATCCACAGCAACCACCCGCCAAAAGCCAGCACTTGCCAATAGCTATCAACAGCTCCCAAAGGTATTGCCCATTCTAGTATGAGGGGAACAGATTAGTTATCAGGTCTGTGTCATATCTGTGCCATGTGCTGAGCTTTTTATGTGGCAATCAATCGCCCTGTGCATTCGTGTGCAACAAACTGCATCAATGCAACATTAAGGTGGCATCAGTAAGTTGCCCTGTATTTCCTATTCCTGTTTTTCCTTCTGAAATGCGCTGCTTAATATAGTTCTACCTGTGTCAATGTCTCCAGGATGTGCAAAGAAGCCATGTTAATATTGCTTTTGAAACCTTGGACCAAATTCTGTGTTGGCACAAATGGGTGTAGCTCCTTTGAGTTCAATGCAGCTTTGCACTTTTGCACTTGAAGAGAAATTGGCCCTGGTTGTTTTTGCATTACATAAGTCCTTTTAAAATTTATTTCAACTATGCAACCTTACAATTGCCTTGGCATCATTTTTGCATTTCATCTCCTTCTTTGTTTTTTAACATTAAAGAGATGGGAAGCTCTTTGGGGCAGGGAACTGCTTTTTCTGATGTGTGAGTTTTAGTTGTCTGGCTGGAGACTCATAACATTTTCTGCAATGCTGGGCTCACAGGACAAGAGCACATCAGCCAATCCCGGAACAGCTATATCTTCATAACAGAAAAAGAAAGAGGTCTGGATCTCCTGGTCCTGTGGAGCTGTGCTTGGTGCAAAACCAGAGGGAAGGGCAGAGCAAGGATATCTTTAAGCTATCTTTATGCTGTCCTTATCCTAAGGCCAGCCTAAAGCTGGACTGGTCCCCAGCATAAATGGGAGCAGACTTTGGGCTGCTGTGACTTGTATCTGGTGGCTCATTGCCCCAAGGGGTTGTCTTGGCAGTTGGAGATTATTGGGGCACAAGGACACCCAGGCCATGCCCTGTATCCTTGTCCATCCCAGAGAACTTTCGACTTGTCCCAAGGTTCTAACTCAACTTTTCACCCACTCTCATTGCAGGTCAGACTAGAGCTGGGCTCAGAAGAAGTGATGTTCCAGTCTCCAGCAGGGCCACGCCTCAATAATCTAGTAATCCATGATGCTGAGCTGTTGGTGGGAGACGGTAGGATGACTCTGACAGTGGATGGCCTCTTTAACACCTCTGTGGAGATCCCAGGTCCCCTACAGCGGCTGGACATTCAGTACGGCCTCTATGTGGGTGGGACAGGGAGTCTGGAGCTGCCATACCTCACTGGGTCCAGCTCTCCATTCAGAGGCTGTCTCCATATGGCGAAGTTCAATGGCCTCAATATTCTCTCTCCATGGGCACCTGATGCTGCCTCTACAATGTTCCACGAGGTTCGAGAGGGGTGCAGCGAGGAGTTCTCTGCTGGGCCAGATGACCCCTTCGGCTTCCTGGGCCCACGCTCTTATATCGCTTTCCCGGGGTGGAGCGCGAGAGAAGAAGGGACTATCGAGTTTGTGATCGTGACAAGCATCAAGCATGCCCCCCTGATCTACCAGTCAGGGCTGCAGAATGACTTTCTATACCTGGAGATCTATGACGGACGCCTGAGGGGGGTGGTGGAGAAAGGCAATGGGGCCGTCATCCTGCACAATAACATCTTCATCAGTGATGAGCAGCAGCACTATGTGAAGCTCCATGTGGACATCTACAAGTTTGAGATCCTTGTCGACTACTATGCCTCGAGGACTTCCAACAGGGGCATCCACAGCTACCTTGATCTCCAGGGCAGCCTCTTTGTCGGCGGCATGAATGAAAACGCCTCCCGCAGGCTAAAGGAACGCCGGCTTGCTTTCACTTCAGGGGGCAGCACTGCTAACAGCTCCTTTATCGGCTGCATGGAGGACCTGAGGGTCAACCTGGAGAAGAAGAGCCTGCAAGACGCTCTGGTCACAAAGGACATAACACCCGGCTGCAGGATGCAGGAGCAATACTCAGATTATGAGGACGCATATGAGCGGGATGAGGCACCCACCACCCCAACTCCTGTTGTTTGGCAGGGAGCATTAGGGCCGGTGGTAGAACCATGCCACCTTGACCCCAACCTCCCTCCAGCGTTTGCTAACTTCACCAAATTGCTGCACGTCAGTCCCCTGGTCGTAGCTGAAGGAAGCATGGCCTTCCTGGAATGGCAACATACCCAACCTACAATAGACCTAAGCAGCGCAAACATCAGACAGTCTCAAGTCCTCTTTAGTGTCACAAACGAACCCAGGCATGGCCAGCTGGAACTAGACATACACAGCTCTAGGAGCAGAAGGAAATTCACATTGCTAGACATAGCGAATCGGAAAGTCAAGTATGTTCATGATGGCTCCGAAGGTCCCATGGATCAGCTGATGCTGGAGGTAACCGTCACAACCCGAAAGGGGATTCCTGAGTGTTTATGGCAAGGCCAGACATACCTGCTGCCAATAAAGATTAATCCCATCAATGATGCCCCGCAAGTGATCTTTCCCCATGGAGACCTCATGGTGATTCTGGAGCACACGCGAAAGCATCTAAACACGGACATCATCCAGGCCCTTGATGACGACACACCCTGTGACAGTTTGAAATTCCAGCTGCTTGGCGGCAAGAGGATGGAAGAAGGTTACGTGGAATATGACTTTAAGCCTGGGGTGCCCACAGAAGAGTTTTCCTGCAGGGACCTGGAAGCAGGCAACGTGGTCTATGTCCACCAGAATGGCCCAGCATTACAGGTCATCTTCCAAGTTAGCGATGGCTTGGTAAGAAGCCCAGTGGCCACTTTAAGAGTCATCGCTATAGAGCCTGACATCCAAGTGCGCAACAACACTGGACTGTTTGTCGCACAAGGAAGTGCCGTTCCAATTACCACAGCCAACCTCTCTGTGGAGACCAATGCTGTGAAACAAAGAGTGAACATCCTGTATCGCCTCACAGAGCCTCTCCGGTATGGTGAAGTCCAGAAGCAAGGGAGCATGGGAGGGGAGTGGAAGAGAGTTGAGTCCTTCCACCAGCAGGACATTGTGCAAGGGCGCATACAGTACTTCAGCATGGATCCTGAGCACCATCTGGAAGATGTAATGGAGAAGCTGAGGTTCGAGATCCAAGTTGGTGAGAAGACCTTACCAAACAACACTTTCCTAATCAGGATCAAGAAGGCCACCATCAAGATGAAGACCCTGGTCCCCCTTCAGATGAAGAATAAGCGGCACCAAAACATCACCACCAGGGAAATGGAAGCTGCATTGGAGGATCCAAGCTCTGACCCAGTTTCCTTCTACTACATGATAATCCAGGCACCGAAAAAGGGGAACCTTGAGCTTCTTGGTAGCAGGCTGACAGAGGGCTTTGGATTTACCCAACAGGACCTGCAGAGAAAACACCTTAGCTACAGTGCAACAATCCGAAACTCTAAAGAGACTGAAGACTCTTTCCAGTTCCGTGTCACTGCCAATGCCCAGTATTCCCCCATGTACACCTATATGATAAGCATTGGGGGGGACCCAGATGCACCTGTCCTGACCAATGTCCTTCTATCTGTCCTGGAAGGAGGACAGGCTGTCATCTCCAAGGACCACCTGTTTGTGAGGAGTTTGAATAATATGGACTACCTGTATGAGGTGATTGAAGGGCCAACGCATGGGAAGCTGGTCTGGAGGACACCATCCAACTGGCCTTCCCATGAGAAGGTCATAACAGAGTTCACCAATGAAGACATTCTCCAGGGCAGGCTTCTGTATCAGCATGACAACTCTGAGACCACAGAGGATGATATCCCATTTGTGGCCATCAAGCAGGACGAGGGTAGTGCTGACTCTGACACGGAGGAGGTGAGAGGTGTCTTCAGAGTCTCCATCCAGCCCGTCAATGACCACCTGCCAGTCCAGGTAGTGAGCAAGGTCTTCAACGTTGTGCGGAATGGGCAGCGCCTGTTGACCACCAATGACATTGCCTTCACAGACCAGGACTCTGGATTCTCTGACACACAGCTGGTGCTGGTGAGGAAGGACATTCTCTTTGGTAGCATCATTTCCATTGATGACAGGAGCCGCCAGGTGTATCGCTTCACGCAGGATGACTTGAGGAAGAAGAAGATACTCTTTGTCCATTCCGGAGCGGACCGGGGCTGGATACAGCTGCAGGTCTCCGACGGCCTGCACCAAACTGCAGCCCTCCTGGAAGTACAGGCCTCAGACCCCTACATCCAAATTGTCAACAACACTGGCTTAGTCATCCACCAAGGGAGCCAGGGGACCATTGACTCCTCCATCCTCAGCTTGGAGACCAACATGGACATAAGGAATGACGAGGAAATCTGGTTCCAGATAACTACCCCGCCAAGGTGGGGGGTGGTGCTGAAAGGGGGCCAGCCAGTGATTTCCTTCTCCCAGAAGGATCTGCTGGCAGGAGAAGTGATCTATCAGCACAACAGCAGTAGGAATGCCAAGGACAAGTTCCAGTTCTCCGTGGAAGCTAACCAGGTGGCTGTGGAAGACACGATGGAAATCACTGTGTTCCTGGACACCCATCCTAGTCCCCTGACCATCATCCACCACGAGAAGATACACATCTTCCAAGGAGAACCGGTTGAGATTAAGAAAGACTATTTACTGGTAAGTAACACCTTCTGTGAGCATCTTCCCATGCTTTTATTCACCCTCCCCCCGTGTATCTTCCTGGCTACAGGACATGGGATAGCAAAATTCTGCTAGTAAATCCTACAGGATCTTCTTGGAATTGAATAGGAGAAAGAGCTTAAAACGGGCAGGAATTTTCCCAGCACATCCTTCCTACTGACAGGTTAATAATCTGTGAATGCAGGTGTCTCCCACAGGGAGGATGATGCACGGTGATAATTGCCTTGCACAAGACACATCAGCCCTGAAAACAACTGAGGGCTGGAGTTACTGTGCTCTGCGGGGCTCCCAAAGAGAGGTACATGGAACATTAATCCCTTAAACTATGGTTTTACTGTGAAGAATGACCCAGTACTTTTGCCTTGTGGGATTCCGAGGTTATCCTCACTCACTGATTTCCAGATCAAAGTTTCTCATTCTGCATGTAAAAAGACGGGGTGGTGAAGGTTGGGCGTGGATACAGTTCTAACTGCCCAGCCCTGCAAACACCCTCTGGGATCTGGGAGTCTGACTGAGTCCATACCATCTTGTGCATCAGCACTGCTAATGAAGATCCTGCAGTCCAAATTCTGCTAAACCTGTGCAATCCTGTTGTCTGAGGTTATGTCCTCAACAGGTCTCGGTGGGTTGGCACAGATGTCACTGAGATAATGGTGTTGCATAGGTAGATCTGGGGGCACAATTGGCCCTGGAGAGCCTCAATTACTGCTGATATGTGAGAAGGGGAGAGGCCCACTTGGCTCTCAGATCTCAGGGGAGTTTGCAAGGCTGGCTACTAACAAATCCCATCTTTGTAGCTGCTATCTGCTTAAATCTGATTGGGGGGTCAGGAGACACAGTGAGCATGGAACCCCACCATGCCATCTTTACAGAGCTACTTCTCAGGTTAGAGCCACACTGCAAACAAGGAGCCTGAAGAACCAGCCCACTGAATACAATATTCTCCATTGCCCTGCTCCTTGCATGGCCATTCCCATAGTGCCCAGTGTGTGTACAATGATACTTACTCAGAGTCGTAGCCTGTGACACCCCTTGTCACTGGTGGAAATGAACCAGGCACTAGGCAATGGAGTCCAGGCCCATGGTATTCAGCAGAATGGACTAGGCCTCACTCCCATCTGCTCTGTAAACCATTCCCACTTTAACCCCTTTGGGCACAGCCAGGAACTTTTGTCCCACTGAGAGTCGGGCTCCCTATGTGAGTGGGGGAAAAGTCACACCTTGCTCCCACCAGAAAGAATGAAGTGCCTCTCCCACCACAGGATGGAATTGACCAGGCCTTGCAAACTCTCTCTCTCTCACGGACACAGGTAGTCCACGAGGACATCCCTCCTCAGGAGATTATCTACTTGGTGACCAGTCCCCCGCGCTTAGGATCCCTGATGATGGTTTACCACAGCGGCACCTCCGACGAGCCTCCCATCTTAAACCCCATTCAGTCCTTTACCCAGGAGGACATCAATGAAAGCCAAGTGCTCTACCTGCACTCTGGGCCTGACATGCAGAGCGACCAGTTCACCGTGGACGTCACAGCTAGTGGGGCAGAGACCCTGGAGGGGATTGTGGTGGACCTGGAAGTCCTTCCCTTTTCAGTCCCCCTGGACATCCACAACATCACAGTGACTGAAGGGAACTCCATAACCCTCTCCACGGACATCCTGACCATCCCCAGCGCCTATTTCACAGCCCTGAATGTGGAGTTCATGGTTCCCGAGCCCCCGAGACACGGCATCATCCAGAACATGGTCAGACCTGAAGAGGGCAATCTGCACTTCTTCACCTGGAATGAGGTATGGAGCCGAACTCTCCAGAGGCTGATTGATATGTCTAGACAGGCTTTGTGCTAAGTTAAAACCCAGGAGCTTGATCCTGATCCCCCAGTGCTGGAACTCCACAAATCCCAGTGGAGTTACTCCTCATTTACACCTGTGCAAAGCAAGATCAGAATCAGGTCCCGGGGATACCAAAGGTTAGGAAGCTGAACAGACAAAGCAACTGAGGGGATCCACGTTTCTTTCATGTTCAGAGATCAAGGTGCACAGAGGGTCTCCTCCTGCCTTTGGTCCCTGCACAGATCTTCCCCCAGTGTCAGGGGATGGGGGAGTTGTGCACACAGCCAGGTCTGTGGGATGGGATCATCCTGGATGGACAACTTAGACCAGGAGGCCTATGTGAGGCCTATCACCATAGTCCTCCTCCCACAGCTCCCCATGGCAGCTCAGATGACCTGCTCCCTGTATGGCTCCACTCAAGCCTGCTCTGATGAGCACAGGCCTTGTGCTACCCCTGCTGTAGTTCCACTAGCCTTGGCATCCCTCTGTCAGGGACTCTAACCCAGACGGCAAAGTTCGTTGTCTGACCGCGAGAGAGACAGGCAACACCAGCAAGGTCCGATCAAAAGCTCTTTATTGACAAGTGCATGCATCAATAGAGAGCAGCTCGTCTCCAGAGAGCACCAGCTCGCTCTTTGCATCTTAGTATAAGCCTATATAGACAGTTCCGTCATGTCATAAATTATTCACTGGAGCAACCCACCCCCTTCTTTTAACAGCTAGAAACTAGACACCTTTAGTATACATGCATGCCTAAAGTTAGAAATGTAGGGGAGTTAAAAACAAACAAAGAACAAAACCAGGGAGTGAAAACAAGGAGGCTGGGAAACTAGGGCTCTTATCAGTTCTTCGAAGGAGCTGTCCTAACACAGCACATCTGGCACTATGCCAGGAATGCAGCTTCTCTCTTATCTCACTTTTTCCCAGCACTTGTGAGACATGCTGCTGCTTCTCAGTGTTTTTCACTCAGGAATTACCCAAAAACCTCTGTTAGCCTGACTTTGGTCAGGTTGGCATACCTGGTTTTGTCTGCAATATCTTTATTCAGGCCTAACACCTCCACAAGGGAGTGGTCAGGGCCACCTGCACGGTGGCTTCCCGGGGGAGCCTGCTAGTGGATGAGCCCCTCCCAGACTCCTCAGACCTTCATTGCCCGCAGGTGGAGCAGCAGCTCATCCAGTACATTCACGACGGCAGCGAGTCCCTGGCCGATAGCTTCACCATCGTGGCCAATGCCTCCGAGGTCAACCGGCAGAGCCAGCCCAAGGCCGTCTCCATCACTGTCGTGCCACGCAACGACGAGGGGCCCACAATCACCATCAACGCTGGGCTGCAGGTAACCTCCCCTGCCAGGACACACAGCTCCATGACCTCTGCTCCTGTGACCCAAGCTGCCAGCCATACAACCTCCAAGGCAGCATCCCCTGCCCCCTCAGAGCAGTAACGTGCATCTCCTCCCTCCCCTCTGCAACCCATTAGACCCCAAGGGGGAATCAGACCCAGAAGGAATCTGCCCCCATCGCCTCACCCCCCACTACTGTCTGTCCTTTCCTTGCCCTTTCCTCCGGACCAGTGGGATTGTCTCACACTGCCCTACTCTGCCCCAGCACTGCTCCTGCCCCACCCCCAGAGTACAGAGCCCCCCATTCCCACTAAAGAGAATTCCATCCTGGTTGCTGCAGCTCCATGCAGCCCAGGTCTGTTGCTGTGTCCTGTGTCCCAATGCTTGCCAAGGTGCCAATGCAGGAAGGGGAAACATCCAGTCTGGAGATGCATTGCAGCTGATCCATGCCATACCCTGTCACACACAGCCCTCACTAGGCCTGTGCAACCCCCCGTCCTGGTTGCCCAGCTCTGAGTCCAATCCCCAGCCATCCTCCAACTTAGCCCATGGAAGAGAGTCACTTCCGGGTAACCTGACTTTGCACTGGGGTTGAGGGAGCCAGGTTTCACTCTGCCCTTCTGCTCCTCTGCAAACGACATCTCGGCCATTTTCCCTACTGCTCAGGGTGTGGGACAGAGGATGAGCCATTGCAGCAGCAGGGCAGGAACAGCAGGTAGCACAGCACACAGCTTATTGCTGCCCACAGGTGACCCAGGGAGCGGGCAATGCACCCTGCATTCATGCTGGCTCCCTAAGCCTTTTGGGGCATGTCAGCCTAACTCGGGGGAAAGGGGCAAGCCACTGCTGAAGACCCTGTGACTCCATGTGAGCCTGCATACTGAGTGCACATTGCTGGCTTACCTGGGGGCAGGGATGGGGACTGGGCCAGGACAGCGTTAGGAGTGTGACATGCTCTGCCCCAGCGGGTTTGAGCAGAGAAAGGAGAAGGCAGCTTGGTGCTGCCGGAATCTCTCCTTCATGCATAAGATAGGTGTGCATCCGAGGCTTCCCTTTGTACAGACTAGGGGTGACTAGCAATCATGCCCTGGGCCTGGGTTTGCTGATGCTGGTGCATGTCACTGATCCATTGGCTGACCACCTCAAAGATTTGCTAAGACATGTGGAGCAGCATGTGTTAGCATATTAGACCCTGCTCCCAAGGACCTGGGTGAAAACCAAATCAACTCATATTATCATGTGTAATAATGATGTATTTTAGTCCCTACGGGATATTGGATCAGGGAAGGTTGCAGGTCTGGACTGATGGGCACCAGCAGAGCAGGGTGGGGTACAGGGCTGGAATCACTGGAGCACTGCAGGTCAGGATGGAGGTGCATAGGTAGAACTGTGGGTGGGGATCCCAGGGCTGGAATCACAGGGGCCTGCAGATCCAGATCAAGATGATCCACAGAACGGGGCTGCAGGAAGCTTGCCCAGCACCTGTTCTTATGGCTATCAGCCACTCGCTTTCACAAGTCAAATGCCAGCCCAGGTGTCAGGAGAGAAGGAAAACTATAAAACAAAAAGACTCCCTGGTAGTTAAGGAAAGTTCTGGGTCTCGGCTCCAGTTGCTAAGGAGTTGGCTGCCAGCAGTGCCAGGGCAAAGCAAAGTGTGAGGAAGCAAAAAGCAGTTGAACTGAGGTAGTTGCGCTACTTGTGCAGTTTTTCCACTGACCCTTGACCTGAATGCTTTTATGAGAGAAAAAAAACTGCTCCTTGGATGGAAAATGAACTCAGTCAAATCTTACATCTGTTTTTCCATCTTTTGCCTTGCAATGCCACTGGTGAACACAAGATGGGAGCATTGTCCACTCTGCAGCCTTTGATTCTGTAAAGGATTGGCCTGTGTGACTCACTTCCATGGTGATTTTACATTGACTCCTTAAGGTCAGGCATCATGATCATCTAATGGAGGCCCCGCCCCAGTTTCACTCCTGTGCTGATAGGGCACTGACCTGGCATCTGGGCCAGGGCTCAGTGCCACTGCAGCCTTTGTGCCTGGAAAGCCCCAGCCCCCAGCTGAGGGTACTTCCTGCTCCTGACTGCTGGCATCAGCACTATTGACACATACCTTTCTGAGCCAGCCCTGGGTAAACTCTGCCCTCAGCAGCTCAACCCCACGAGGGCAAACAAGAGACTCTGCAGTAGGAGAATTCCCTCCCTTGGGGAAAAATGGGGCATGATGTCATTTGGGAAGCAGGGTTTCCAGCGAGTAGAGTGGGGGGGCGGGGTTCGGGACTTCTGGGTTCCGTTCTTCATTCTGCCATTAACTTGCTCTTTGCCTCTGGGCTACTCTGTGCCTCTGTCTCTAACCAGGGTTATGACGCTGGCTTGCCCTGTTAAGCACCATCATACCCAGTATTATGAGCACAAAGTACTGCAATAAGAGCCCAGCACAGTCACAGGAACATTATCCTGCTGATGGTCTCACTGGATACAGTGGGGCGAGTTCAGTGGTACCAAGTCCCCAGGGAAGCACCTGCTTTAACATCAAGCCAAGTCAGGGTCCTGCGGGCTCCCTGCGAATGGTAGCTGAGCTCGGAGAGCTCCCAGCCTGGCCCAACAAAGGAGAGAAAGAGCTAGTCCCTGGCCTTAATGCAAGGAAGCAGCCCTCGCACTATTTATCAGCAGCACAAGGGTTAATTTAACAACATTTGTTTCTGTTCCTATAACTTGGGGCTGGATTCACAGAGGGGCTGAGCACCCCAAACTCCAGCTGAAGTCACGGGAGCTGCAGGTGAAAAGCAAAACTCAGGGAGAAGCGAGTGTGCATGCCTGGCCAGAGAAGGGGGTAGGAGCCAGGACTCCTGGGCTCCAGGACCAACTTTGCCACTGACTTGCTGTGTGACTTGGGGCAAATTGCTTCACCTCTCTGTCTGCCTTTGTATTTTGTGTACAATAATAACTACCTAGCTGTTGTCTAGCACATTTCATCAGCAGATCTCGGGGCACTTCACAAAGGAGGGCAGTAGCAGTAGCTCCATTGTACAGATGGGGAAATTGAGGCACAGAGCATAGCTGTGACTTGCTTGAGGTCACCCAGCAGGCCAGCAGCTGAGCAGGGACTAGAAGCCAGGTCTCCTGAGTCCCCACCCAGTGCTCTGCACGCTAGGCCACACAAAGGATCACAGGGCTCAGTTAGGGGCTGGCAAGCTGAATGGCTGGTGGGAGCAGGAAAGTGTTCTGCACGCCAAGGAGGGGTTTGAACCACCTGTGGCAAGCTTTATGGTAAAGGAAAATGGTGAATGTAAAGACAGCCCTGCACCTTTAAGGCCAAACTCAAACCGCACAGGGCTTCACTCAGCCAGAGCCTGAGGTAAAGAAACACATCCGGGGCAGCTGAAGCCAAGCACCATCCTCAGCTCCAGCCCTTGCCCCAGCTAGAGTCCCTGACTCAGCACCCAGCTCCCCACAGACATTCCTCTAATAGTGCCTTGGGGAGAACTTATTCCCCAGAGCTGGCCTGGGCCTGCTACCCAGGAAGCCCCTGTGCTCCAGACACAGGAAACTGCTGGTGCTTCCTCTAGTCACAGAGCATTTCAATCCCTTTTCTGCCAAGCTCACAGCAGCACCTCCCCTCCCCATCACAGGAGCTACAGTCCAGGAGTATTATAATCGCCTGGTTAATACTCTGGATCCCATTCAACCTGCCCCTCTGACACAACACGGAAGCCACGCTCTCTAACGGGAACATGGGCAGAGCCCTGCACTCCAGCCATGAGAAAGGCCAGCCACCTCACCCACCTGTTCTCACTCCGCTGAGATGCTGCTGCCTTGCCAACTCTCAAAGGATGCGCTCAGAGCTGGGGAGGGCAAACACCCATTCACAAGCGCCCCTGCACTTGCTGCATTGGGAGAAACTCAAGCAGAGAGCTAGCAGGGCATCATTGGCAGGACAGCAGGGCCATTGTGTCTGCTGCTTTGCAAGAGTGGGATGCGAGAGTGGGGGGGAGCCTCAGCTGTTGGCTTATTATTATTACCCAGTCCATTACAGTGCATTCCCGCAATACCAAGCTGCCTTCACATGTACATATGCATCCCTCCAGGGCGTGCTGCTAAAAACATAGCCCAGAAATAAACCCAGCTTTGTTACAGAGCCAAGGGCCCTTCAGCACTTCCATTAGGATAACCGCCCTTCCCCTAAGGACGCTGGGTTCATGCCGACATGCTGACTAGCCCCACTTGTGTCAGCTCAGGGAGGGATTGTTTCCAGAGGGGCTTCAACAAATCAATCTGCCCTGGTGTTTTAAAGCGGTAGACATTTAAAAGAAAAAATCAAACCTCAAAAAGAATGGCTGCATGCCTATTTCTGTGCTGTTAAAACAAATGACTTTGCTGTTTAAAAGGACCCTAGCTGGATCAATTTAGGTCTAGGATTTAGGTTGTACAAAACTTAACATTGATTAGAAGGACCGCAAGATTCAGTTACATCACATGAAGGCACATAACTAAATACTGACGAATTTTATAAGTGCTGTGTACAAATGCTAGAAAGTCTAAATAAAAAGATAGGTAAACTTGAGTGTCTGGAATTAAACGAGTATATTGATATAATAGGCATCACAGAGGGGGAGTGGCTCTGTATGTGAAAGAAAGCATAGAGTAAAATATAATAACAATCTTAAAGGAATCAAACAGTACCATAGAATCTCTGTGGATAGAAATTCAATGCTTGAATAATAAGCGTAGGAATATATGACCGACCACCTGACCAGGATAGTGACAGTGATTGTGAAATGCTGAGGGAGATTAGAGAGGCTACAAAAACAGAAATCTCAATTATAATGGGGAATTTTGACTATCCCTGTATTGACTGGGTACATGTCACCTCTGGATGGGATGCAGAGATAAAATTTCTAGATACCATTAATGACCGCTTCTTGGAGCTGCTAGTCCTGGAACCCACCAGGGAAGAGGCAATTCTCAATTTAGTCCTAACTGGTGCACAGGATCTGGTCCAAGAGGTGAATATAGTCGAACTGTTCAGTAATAGCAACAATAATGTAATTAAATTTAACATCCTTGAAGGAGGAAAAATACCAAAGAAACCCAGTACAGTAGCATTTAACTTCCAAAAGGGTAAATAAACAAAGAAGAGGAGGCTAGTTAAATAGAAATTAAAAGTAACAGTCACAAGAGTGTTACTTTAAATGCCTGCAAGCTGCATGAAAATGTTTTAAAAACACCATTAACACAGACTCAAATTATATGTATACCACAAATTTAAAAAAAAAATAGTAAGAAGATCACAAAAATGCCACCGAGGCTAAACAACAGAGTAAAAGAGGTGGTTATCGACAAAAAGGCATCTTTTAAAAATTATAACTCAAATTCTTCTGAGGAAAATAGAAAGGAGCATAAACTCTGGCAAGTCAAGTGTAAAAGTATAATTAGGAAGGCCCAAAAAGAATTTGAAGAGCAACTAGCAAAAGACAGAAAAACTAACAGCAAAAAAAAAAATTGAACTACATCAGAATCAGGAAGCTGGCCAAACGATCAGTGGGGCCAATGGAGAATCAAGGTAGTAAAGAAGCCCTTAAAGGAGACAAGGCCGTTGTGGAGAAGCTAAATGAATTCTTTGCATCGGTCTTCATTGTAGAAGATGTGAGGGAGATTCCCACACCTGAGACATTCTTTTTAGGTGACAGATCTGAGGAATTGTCCCAGATTCAGGTGTTAGTAGAGGAGGTTTTGGAACAAATTGATAAATGAAGCAGTAATAAGTCACCAGGACCAGATGGTATTCACCTAAGAGTTCTGAAGGAATTCAAATATGCAATTATAGAACTCCTAACTGTGGTATGTGACCTATCACTCAAATCAGCCTCCGTATCAGAGAACTGGAGAATAGCTAATATAACAACAATTTTTTTAAAGGGCTCCAGGGGCTCCAGTTGCAATTACAGGTTGGTAATTAGTTGAAACTATAATAAAAAGCAGAATTATCGGACACTTAGATGAACATAATATGTTGGGGAAGAGTCAACATGGGTTTTGTAAAGAGAACTCATGCCTCACCAATCTATTGGAATTCTATGAGAGTGTCAACAAGCATGTGATTCAGTCGATATAGTGTACCTGAACTTTCAGAAAGCCTTTGACAAGGTCCCTCACCAAAGGCTCTTAAGCAAAGTAAGCAGTCATAGGATAATAGGGAAGGGCTTCTCATGGATGAGTGGCTGGTTAAAAGATAGGAAACAAAGGATAGGAATAAATGGTCAGTTTTCACAGTGGAGAGAGGTAAATAGCAAGGTTCCCCAACAATTTGTACTTGGACCAGTGCTGTTCAACAGATTCATAAATGATCTGGAAAACGGGGTAACGAGTGAGGTGGTAAACTCTGCAGACAATACAAAATTGCCCAAGACAGTTAAGTCCAAAAGCTGACTGCAAAGAGTTACAAAAGGATCTCACAGAACAAGAAAACAGCAGATGAAGTTCAATGTTGATAAATACAAAGTAATACACATTGGAAAACACAATTCCAAATATACATCCAAAATGATGGGATCTAAATTAGCTGTTACCACTCAAGAAAGAGATCTTGGCATCATTGTGGATAGTTCTCTGAAAACCTCTGCTCAATGTGCAGCAGCAGTCAAAAAAGCTAACAATGTTAGGAACCGTTAGGAAAGGGATAGATAGGAGAGAAAATATCATAATGCCACTACATAAATCCATTATCTGCCCACACCTTGAATACTGCATGCAGTTCTGGTTGTCCCATCTCAAAAAAGATGTACTAGAATTGGAAAAAGTACAGAGAAGGGCAACAAAAATTATGAGGGGGATGGAACGGCTTCCATATGAGGAGAGATTACAAAGACTGGGATTGTTCAGCTTAGAAATGAGACGACTAAGGGAGGATATGAGAGAGGTCTATAAAAGCAGGAATGGTATTGAGAAAGTGAATAAGGAAGTGTTATTTACCCTTTCACATAACACAAGAACTAGGGGTCATCCAATGAAATTAATAGGCAGCAGGTTTAAAACAAACAAAAGGAAGTATTTCTTCACACAGCGCACAGACAACCTGTGGAACTCATTGCCAGAGGATGTTGCAAAGGGTGCAGCCAAACATATCACTGGGTTCAAAAAAGAATTCCTGGAGTATCAGTCCATCAATGGCTATTAGTCAGGATAGTCAGGGATGCAAACCCATGCTCTGGCTAAACCTCTGACTGCCAGAAGCTGGGACTGGACAACAGGGGATGGACACTTGATAAATAGCCCTGTTCTGTTTATTCCCTGTGAAACACCTGGCATCAGCCACTGTCAGAAGAGAGGGTACTGAGCTAGATAGACCATTGGTCTGACCCAGTATGGCCGTTCTGTTGTTCTTATGAAAGTCAAGGCAGCCTGCAGACTGCTCTAACCTCTTCCAGAGGCCAAAGCAGCTCCCGGCATAGGGGATACACAAAGTCATTCCACTTCATTGTCTGCTCTGAACACAGCTCATCCACAGGCACTGTTTGGCGCCCTGGAGTTTAAGCCATCTTGTGGTTGCAACCTTGCAGCCCCTGTGGCCCAAAAGCGAAACTAACTAGAAACACAAGTGAAACTGACCGGCCACAAGGCAAACACAAAAAGATTGTTTGGGGTTTATTCAGATGTTCAGCCCCTTTAAAAGAAGCATTTTCATTGATAAATCACAGAAAGGAATTAGCACATGGGCTGAAACTCCATAACAGCAACACCTTCCCATTAGTGAGTCCAAGTCAGGGTAAAGCATTCCTGGAGTTGGTCTCTAAACTACACCCGGTGCTCACAGAGAATACAGGCGACACGAAGTCTGACCGGATATAATAATACGAGTAAGTAAGAATAGAAACCAAGTGCCAAGCTTTAATAATTCAGAGGGGATGTGGAATATAATTAAGCACTTCAGTGACTGCGGAGCAGGCTGTCTGTAACAAACCCCAAAGAGTAAAGGCCCAAGACATTCCATTAGTCGTTCCTGCTATTCAGGAAGCATTGTCTACCGAGCTGCAGTTCTTTCCATTAGTCTGTGATAGGGAATAATGCTTTTCAATGGGGCAGAAATAAATTACGAGTTATTGGCTTAGGAAATGTGCCACTGCTGCACATGCTCAGAACTGCACATTTTAGCCCCAGCCAGTGTGAATTCTGGATGATGCTGAACCCACTATAAAATTTACCTGCCATTAAAAATCCTCCAAAAGACCTTATTTCCTCATTAGGCCACAAGTACCTGGCAGAGGGAATGCAAAAGCTCTTGAATGCAACATAGATGTATGCAGAGCCCTCAGCTATTTGTTCCCACCCTCAGGGGCCGTTAGATCCCAGACACAAATTAAACAGCAGCTTCTGCTCAGATGGCTTTGACTCTAAAGGGGACACTCTGAAACAGGCATGTTTTCCCGCAATCCTGGCTTGTATTTAGAAAGCATCTTCCACCCAAGACTCCAGAGCTATGGCCCCAACCCTGGGAGTCCTCAGAGAACTGCCATTGACTTCACTGGTTGCTTCATGGTGGAGGACTTGTGGGACCAAGCCGTTCATGTCATATAGTGTATCTGTGCTTAGGAGATGCCCTCAAATAATAACCACCCAGGGGAGCTGGATTTAGCCCTTTGTGACCACAATTTTACAGTACAGTTTTTAGTAATTGCCGTCATTTAGGGCCTGATCCAGAACTCACTTGGAGAGTTTTCAGGATTAGGCTCTCAGGCCCCGAGTCTCAAAGTGTTTCCACGCCTAGGAGAGTTGGGCACTGAAATACTTTTAACAATCTGGGCCATATCTCCACCATGCAAGCTGCAGGGAGATATAGCACATTTAATAGAAGCTGCAGCTTCTCAACAGATATATGGCATCACAGGGATCCCTTCATCCGTGAAATGCAGCCACCTCTGGGATGTCATGCAGCCTACAGCCCACGGTGCATAAGATTTTAGAGCAGGGAGTGGAGAATCAAGTAAGTCAGCAGAACACAATGGGTACTCGCTCCCTCACCAAATGACCACAGATATTCAGGAGCTTGATTTTATGTCTTGGACTAGCTTGTCCTCCTGTCCCCTGGAAGAGGAGGCTGGGACAGGGAACTGGCAGACTTGTGTGCCCAAGACACCAGTCCAGAATTGGAGGGTTCCAAGAATGTTCTTCATTTAGAACTTTCTCCATAGCAACTGGCAACATCCTGTCACTGCAATAGGAAGAGAACAAGCTACACCCAATCAGACGATGGAAAGCTTTCAACTGAAGGGTTTGGTGAGCACATAAAACTGCCCGAGTCGAGATCAAGTGCCTGGAACCCAGAGCTGAAAGGTTGATTTTTATTGTAGTGTCTGCTAGGAGCTAACATTCCAGCTGAGGCTGGAGTGTGTACGGATTGGGTGTGCCCTGTTCTAACACACAGAGCTGCTCAAAGGCCAAAGAGCGTCAGGGCCTGACTTCCTGCTGTGAGCAGCCCTGCCCAGCGCAGCATGACAGAGCCCACACAGTATCATGCTGAAAACAATTCCACGCTCTCCGCCTGGCCTCATTTTCCAACTGTTTTGTAGACACGGGGGCTGAGCCACAATACCCAAAATCAGAACCTCCAGCCTGGTCTCTGTGGTTTAGTTTTGGATCATTTCTAAAGTGGCATTGGCTCAAATCCCACAGTCCTCCAGGGAGCCAAGCTCCCACTGATTTTTATGGGAATTTGACCCCATGAAAGACCAAAAGAATTTGGGCTCATCGCAGACAATAAATATCTGGCTGTAAAATCTAATGTACCGGTTATTTAAGGCAGTAGAAATTCTCCCAGCCAAATCCATCCCCCAGTGTAACTTTGCCCCAGCAGGGGCAAATGGTGCCTGCAGCATCTCCTCCCCATGGGAGTCCAGGGACCAGTGGCCACACCCAGCAGTTATCAGTCTAACAGGGAATACATTCCAAATGCTTTGCAAATTCCATGCACTTTGCGTGATCTGTTGCTCATGCCCCTCTTGCAGTGTGACCTGGGGCAAGCTGCTTCCTCCCCTCCCCCACACTTTGTCTGTCTTGTCTATGTAGACTGAAAGCTCTTTGGGGCTTGTCTGCACAGCACCTAGCACAACAGGGCTATCATCTTAGATGAGGCTTCTGGATGCTAGTGTAATCTAAATAATAGTAATAGCGCATTACCCTGAGAAAGGTTTCTCCCAGACAGTTACAACTTGCTGCCATGGCTTTACAGGAAGCACAGCTAGTTCACATTTCATTCCACAAGGGTGTGTTGGCACAGTTTATGGCCTCCTTAGATAGGAATGGTAGGACTGGAAGCTTTTCAGTTAGAGACTGTAGCACAAGCAAAATGAGACAATAATATGGAAAGAAGAACTGGCCAAGTGGGGTTACGTGGAGAGAGCTCAAAACCAGTGATCCAGTTGAAAGCACTGTGGTGAAATCTGCATGAGATTCCAAGACACAAAGCCTGTTAGAAATGTGGGTCAGAGGACGTTCGTAGAGAGAATGAATTCTCACTCACCAGCCTCCAAGCCTTCTGTGGAGATTCATTAAGCCACATGTGCGCCCTGTGAGGTGAGTATCATTAGCCCCATTTCACAAGAGGGGAAACTGAGGCTCAGAGAGGTGATGTGATTTGACCAAGGAAACACAGTGAGTTAGTGGCAGAGAACCCTAGATTCATGCCCTCCACTTGTCTGTTCTAACCAAGAAATGATGCTGCCCTGGTAATACAATTAGCTTTATGGCTGTGAGCACCTGGCTTCCCATCTTGTGCTGTGAAATATCAGTTCCAAACAGCTGGGCTCCAGTCACAGGGTGGCATGGTGCCTGTGAAAGCACCAGATTATCCGCATATTCCCCCCTCTGTGTACACTCATGTGACTAGTCCAGCTGCTGTCAGTGAGGCTCTGTGTGAAGGGGTGGGGGAAAGATTGGTTTGGGCCCCCAGCTGGCTATGAAATTAGCTCTGCAAAGGAATCTCTCCACCCCTTTGGGAAACTGTGTCAAGTTCACGCTTGGCTGATTGCTCAGCATTTTCTCCCAGATGCAGGAAGGTACCACCGCAGAGATCACTCCCGGTATCCTGAGAAGTGAGGATGAGGACTCTCCTCCAGAGGAAGTGGTTTATTCCATCAGGCCCCCGGCCAATGGGAAGGTTGTGCTGAAGTTGTCTCCTAGCAATGGGATCCTGCAGTTCACTCAGGCTCAGATAAATAGTGGGCTTGTTCAGTTTGTGCATGAAGGTAGGTAACAGACAGGTGGAAGCAGGACATTCCTGGGCCTAGTGGTCAGAGTGCTGAGGGGCCTGTTGTGGATCAATGTGGGGAGAGTTGTGTGTTTAGGAAAACTAACTCTGGCCAATCAAATACCCCAACATGGCACTGCCCAGCCCATAAACACTAGCGTACAGCCCACAGCTGGAAATAACCCCCTGTCCTGGGATAAGAACAGACTGCAGTCTCCCAGGCAGATCCTGCTCTCACTAGCCCCATTGTAAATGCAGAGTAATCCCCTCAGCTTCAATTTACACCAACCCTGCAAGTTCATTCAACTCAACATTGGCTTTCCCCTGATGCGTAACTCACCCAACGGCTGGCCCTCCCCCACAATTAACCTGTGTTGTGATGTTCTGAGCTCAGGCATTGTGTCTGACAGCATGGCACTTATGGCCAGGGCTCAGTCTTCCTGTCACTTCATAAGAGAGGCTGCTGGGGGAGCCACCTCCCCACGTGATTCCTGAACCCCTCACTTCTTGGCTGTCCTCTTGTTTTATTCTGATGACCACTAGGAAGGGCACCAAGCACGGACAGCCTCGTGACACAAGGGGACTCTACAATGGAGCCCAGCTCTCAGAACTGACTTGGTGTGAGCTGAGGCAATTCAGCTTCCATGCTTACTCATTCCTGAGCTGGGCTAGTTCCCCTCCACACACACACGCACACCCAATACACAAGCACACAAGTCACCAGTGGACTCCAGCCCAGTACTGAGCTGGGGGGATTCAGTTTTCTTGCCCATTTAGCCCTGAACGAGGCTTCCCAAGTCACTAGTGCACCCCAACAATGGCTAGCAAGGAATTTAGTCTCTATGTTCATTCCTTCACAAGCTTTGCTATGCTGTTCCACCAGCATCTCTCACCTTCTGCCTTCCTCCTATGAGGTAAGAGTTGTCACTGTCATGCCACTGGATCCCACTGACTGATCCCTGTCCCACTAACATGCTTTCTGCAGGACCCCTTGATGGTGGCTTCTCCTTCAATCTATCTGATGGCGAGAACATCTCCCCCAGGCATTTCTTCACTGTGAGCGCCCAGAAGAAGCTGGTCATCACCTTGGAAAACAAACAGGATCTCACTCTGTGTCCAGGTGAGTTGCCCACAGAGGAAAGAGGGGTGACCCCAGTCAGGGCTGCTGAAAGGAGGGGAGCTGGGCCAGCAAGAGCCTTGAGAAGTCAGCGAATCAGCAGCATCCAACAGCTCCAGTGGCTATTGGGCTAGGTTGGTTTATGGAAGGAGAGAAGAAAAATCAGTGGAAGACTGTGTTGAAAGAAACACAAGTGGGAGTAAGGTGTGTCAGGCTGAAAGGCGGGAGGGCTGATGGTAACATATGGGCACTGATGGAGTCAGAATGAAAGACAATGCAGGAAAAGGTAGATACTTTGAAATCTATGTTTGGGCCTTTGTCCTGACTGGCTTTTACTATGCCAGTACTGCCAGCAGCCCTCCCCCCAGAGGATCCAGTGTGCTCCTGTTCATCCATGCGGACGATTAAGCATGCTGCAGTGGGAGGCAATGGGGTGGGTGATCTGGCACGAGAAAGAGCTTGGCCTGACTTGTGACTCCACTCCCTTTCTGAGAGCACAGATGGCATTTCACCTCCTATTGTATGGCATTTACCTAACACTTAAGTGACACTTTCCAGCCTAGCTGCACAGAGAGAGGGAGACATGATAAGAGGCATCTCTATTGCCCACTGAGACATAAGGACTCAGTAGCCTCTTAGGCTCAGATTTTCAGAAAAATGCACAGGCAGCAGCATAGCCCAAGCTGCCCATTTACACGCACATTTACCCGGATTGCATGGCCTGCACAAATCGGGATCATTCTTTGTGCAGATGGGGCACTTATGATCATTTACTCACATAAATACCCAGTCCATGCTTGGAATTATGGCAGGTGTGGAGGCAAATCATGCAGACATTTTGTGTGCATGTAAATGGGCAGCAAAGCCAGCCCTTAAACGCTGTGGTTGGTTAGCTTAAAATATATCTGTGTGTATAAATATTTACATCTAGCACTGAAATCCACTGCAAAACTCCCACTGACATCACTGATGCAGGGACAAGTATCTGATGATACACAACGGATGCATATCAATGCCCCACCTGCCCTTTTTCTGTCCAGGGGATTAGCCCAAATTCTGGGATGGGACTTGAATCTACAGGTGTAAAGATATGAATGAAAGGGATGGTAAAGAAGCTAATACACTCTGATCTGTGTGGTTATGCCAGGTACCCATGCAGTTAAAGACATCTTAGCCTATAAGATACATCCTTCTATAAAGGGGGGAAGGAGGAAGCACTGATTGGCTGCTGTGAATAAATACACTGTATACTATTTGTTTTAAAGGGACCGTTCAGCCAATCACAAGCCAGAATTTGAAAGCAGTAACCAACAGCAAAGCAGATTCCCGTCCCTTATTTTACAGCATAGAGGAGCCCCCACAACTGGGCAGGCTGGTGAAATACCATCTGGGCAGTGCCAGTGGGCCACTGGAGAACTTCACCCAGGTTGAGGTAAGTGCTCCTGCCTCCCCATTGTCATGTCCCTCATGTTATGTCATGTCTAATGTTAGAGAAGAGACAAGATTCAGGTGCCTTGATTCATTATTGAGGCTGCTGCACCAGAGGCGTTGCCATGTGTGGGCCGGGGATGGGTGTGGTCCACCCTATTAGCAGCCAGGCCCACCGAAATCTGAGCATGGCTGAATGCCAAGTGTTAGTAAAGTTCTTCATGTGCACTATCAATTATTTGCTCTGATGGCAGACCTTGCTCACTGCCTGTCCAGCATAAATTGCAGCCCACCCAAATTTCCCTTCCTAGCTATGCCACTGTGCTGCAGCTGCGCAAACCCTATAGTTCTCACAAACCCTCCAGCTCCCAGCCTGACTAACACAACTGGATTCTACGGCACAATGCAGTCTTCTTTAGTCACAGCTGAAATATATGCAAGGAGACCGGATGGCTCAAGGCAGCAGAGCCATTTACCTCCTTGTCACCAAGGCAAATCCATCTGGAGGTGATAATGACCAAACACTGTGGCATGTGACTTGTGGTGTTTGGTGGTCTCTGCGATGGGAGTCAGTGGTCTCAGACCACCTCCCAGTGTATAGTAGAAGTATCAACGCAACCAACGTCCTTGCTGGCGGCCTCAGAGAAGAGGCCATTGAGACTAACTGGCTTTTCCTGCCCTACAGAAGGTCCTAAAATCTGGTATTAAAGGGGATTATCGGGCTCTGTTCTGGAAGCCTGCCCCTGTGTTTGGAGGTAGACAGAGGACATGTGTCTCCAGACTTGTCAAACCGGCATGTTGCACCAGCAGTAGAGCAGTACAGTGCCATCAAAGTCAATGGAACAGCACCAGCTGAGCATCTAGCCCTTCCTTTGCCAAAAGTGAGGCCTTCTTCCCAAATCACAAACCAAAAAAAGACGTCATCGTCTTTCTCCACTGGGTGCCACACTGCTCCCATTTCAGCACAAATCTTGGTCCCGGCAGCTTTGACTATAACCTGGGGCCTGAAACCCCCTCGGGTCTGCCATTCGAATCTTGGAATTCTGGAACCCTGTGTTTAATAGCAAGCAACCAATTCAGAATTTGGCTCTCCCCACTCCTCCTGGCAGCAGCATTCCCTGTGTGCTACTACATTATTTTGCAGAGCAGGCTGTAAGATCTGGCATGCTTAGGATACGTCTACACTACGGGATAATTCCGATTTTACATAAACCGGTTTTATAAAACAGATTGTATAAAGTTGAGTGCACGCGGCCACACTAAGCACATTAATTCGGCGGTGTGCGTCCATGGTCTGAGGCTAGCGTCGATTTCCGGAGTGTTGCACTGTCGGTAGCTATTCCGTAGCTATCCCATAGTTCCCGCAGTCTCCCCCACCCTTAGAATTCTGGGTTGAGAGCCCAGTGGCTGATGGGGCAAAAATCATTGTCGTGGGTGGTTCTGGGTAAATGTCGTCAGTCATTCCTTCCTCCGGGAAAGCAACGGCAGACAATCATTTCACGCGGTTTTTCCCTGGATTGCCCTGGCAGACGCCATAGCACGGCAATCATGGAGCCCATTCAGCTTTTTTTTTTTACAGTCACCGAATGTGTACTGGATGCCGCGGACAGAGGCGATACTCCAGCGCTACACAGCAGCATTCATTTGCTTTTGCATGATAGCAGAGATGGTTACCAGTTGTTCTGTACCATCTGCTGCCAGTGTAATCTGGCAATGAGATGATGGTTATCTGTCCTTCTGTGCTGTCTGCTGCTATCATGGGTGCCCCTGGCTGAGATCGTCTGGAGGCGCAAAAGCAAAACTGGGAATGACTCCCTGAGTCAATCCCTCCTTTATGGTTTCTAAAAATAGAGTCAGTCCCGCCTAGAATATGGGGCAAGTGTACTAGAAAACCAGTATATCAGAGAGCACAGCTGCTCCGTGTCAGATCCCGCAGAAATGATGAGCTACATGCCATTCACGGGGGGTGCCCCTGCAACAACCCCACCCGTTGCTTCCCTCCTCCCCCAACCTTCCTGGGCTACTGTGGCAGTGTCCCCCACATTTGTGTCATGAAGTTATAAAGAATGCAGGAATAACAAACAGTGACTTGTTAGTGAGATAAAATGAGGGGGAGGCAGCCTCATGGTGCTATGACAGTCCATGCAGGACATTAAGCGGTGCGGAGGAGAGGAGCCCAGCATGCCGCTGCTATGATAGTCCAGGAAGTACAGAATCTTTCCTTTACACAGGAAAGGGAGGGGGCTGATGGAGCTCAGCCCCCAGTTGCTATGATGAGGACGGTTACCAGCTGTTCTGTCCCATCTACTGGGAAAGACCAGGAATCATTCCTATTTTTACCCAGGCGCCCCTGAGGCCAGCCAGGGTTATTCAGCAGTTATCAAGCATGTTGTATTGTCTGCCACCGGGGAGGGAAGAGGAACGGATACTGCTCTTTATTGCCGCAGCATCGCGTCTACCAGCAGCATTCAGTAGACATAGGGTGACATTAAAAAAAGTCAAGAAACGATTTTTTTCCCTTTTCTTTCACATGGTGGTGGGGAGGGGGTACATTGACGAGCTATTCCCTGAACCACGCCGCACAATGTGTTTGAACCTACAGGCATTGGGAGCTCAGCCAAGAATGCAAATACTTTTCGGAGACTGCTGGGGACTGTGGGATAGCTGGAGTCCTCAGGACCCTCTCCCTCCCTCCATGAGCGTCCATTTGAGTCTCTGGCTTCCCGTTAAGCTTGTCACGCAGCACTGTGTAGCCTGTAGATTTTTTTTTCAAACGCTTTGGCATTTCGTCTTCTGTAACGGAGCTCTGATAGAACAGATCTGTTTCCCCATACAGCGATCAGATCCAGTATCTCCCGTACGGTCCATGCTCGAGCTCTTTTTGGATTTGGGACTGCATTGCCACCCATGATGATCAGAGCTCCACGCTAGGCAAACAGGAAATGAAAATCAAAATTTCGCAGGGCTTTTCCTGTTTACCTGGCCACTGCATCCGAGTTGAGATTGCTGTCCAGAGCGGTCACAGTGGTGCACTGTGGGATATCGCCCGGAGGCCAATACCGTCGATTTGCGGCCACACTAACCCTAATCCGATATGGTAATACTGATTTTAGCGCTACTCCTCTCGTTGGGGAGAAGTACAGAAACCGATTTAAAGAGCCCTTTATATTGATATAAAGGGCCTCGTAGTGTGGACGGGTACAGCGTTAAATCAGTTTAATGCTGCTAAAATCGGTTTAAACGCGTAGTGTAGACCAGGCCTTAGACTGAGCACACTCACCTGCTGCCTTTCCTTCCATGGAGGGACAGATGGGATCCGGTATATTTCTCAGATTATAGATTACATTGCAGTTTGCAGGCTGTTCGTCTCTTTCACCTCCTCTCTCGTCTTTCTCATTCTGCCTTTCCTTTCCTTCTTTTCTCTCTCTTTTTCTACCATTGTCATTCTAACTCAACACACACACCCCTCTCTTACGGAAAAGTCTTACAAAATGCTATAGTAAATGCACTAATAGGATTCTACAGAAATGACTCTCAAACCCTTTTGAACGTAACAGAGAATTTTACCCTCACTACAGAAATTCAAAAAGCTGGCCTGGACATTCTGTCGAAATGTGGCCTGATTGTTCTCTCTAGGAACTTTCCATGAAGAATGCAGCATTCCTGGGTAGCTTCTAAACTTTGATAGCCATGATTTGATTTCAGTTTGCCCACTGAGACAGCATGGTCTAGTGATTAAAGCAGGAAGTTGGAATCTATTCTCAGCAATGCCATTGAGTTGTTGGGCAGGTTACTTCACCCCTCTGTGCCCTTTGGTAGTATTGGGACAGTGATACTGACCCACCTTGTAATGTACTTTGAGATTCTTGGATGAAAGGTGCTATACAAGCACAGAGTATTACTACTATTCTGTTCTGTTCTCTGAGGGCTCAGCACCCAACCACATCTGTCACAACAGAAGAAAGAGCAAATACGCAGGAGAACACTGCTCCTCTCACCCAGCACTGCTCTGATTCAGACTTCTCTCGAGATCCCCAGCACAGAACTCAAACCACATTTTGTTTTTCGGTTCTCATCCTCTTTTTAATCCCCACCCCCTTGGACAGTCCCAGCAAGCAGCAGGGCTGTAAACACTATCCCATCAGATAGGCGCTCAACTCTTCTGCCATTGCCAGCCAATGAAATATTCACCGGGTTACCACAGCAACGCATGCAGTTGCCACAGCTCCCTTGACATCACACTCCAGAAAGTCTGTAGCAGATGATGGCCCCAGTGTCCCCAGCAACATGTGAACAGGCGGATGGACTGTTCAAACTGGGTCACCTCTGATGAGGTTTCAAATTAGGGGTCTCTCCCCCTCCAGAAATCTACTGCTGCCTTCAACAGAGTGAGGGAGGTGCAAACGTGGAGACATCTAGATTAAAGAGAGGGCAGAGGGTACTTTAATAATTTTTACAGTGCAAGCCAGGAAAGGCCTGCTATCCAAATAAGGCACACGTAGCCAGGCACACACAGAAGTACAATTGCACATCTGAATTGTGCACACATTGATCGTGGCTGCACATGCAAATCAGGATTGTGTAATTGACCATTTGTACCCACAATTAGCTGATTTAGGCAAAAAATCTGTGTGACTACACATACAAACTAGGGGGGAGGGATAGCTCAGTGGTTTGAGCACTGGCCTACTAAACCCAGGGTTGAGAGTTCAACCCCTGAGGGGGGCTATTTAGGGATCTGGGGCAAAAATCTGTCTGAGGATTGGTCTTGTTTGGGGGGAGGGATAGCTCAGGGGTTTGAGCATTGGCCTACTAAACCCAGGGTTGTGAGTTCAATCCCTGAGGGGGCCATTAAGGGAACTAGGGTAAAAATCTGGGGATTGGTCCTGCTTGGAGCAGGGGGTTGGACTAGATGACCTCCTGAGGTCCCTTCCAACCCTAATAGTCTATGATTCTATGATATATTTTTGCATGTACAATTCTGCCTGCCTAGTTCTGGAGAATTGCATTTAAGGGAAGCTTCTCACTCTAATTTAACCCTGCTTTAAACAGCTACAGCTTTCAAGTCACAGTTTCTTTTGCTAGTAAAACTATGAATGTTTCCCATATCTTCCCACGTGAGCTATTCTCAGCCCACTTCAGAATGAAGATCTCTCCAGTTCTGTGCTTCCCATATCCCTCCATAGTAGCCAGTCTCAGCCCAGCAAGTAAAGAACTGGGAGAAAAATCAGTCTTGTCTTTCACCATCTCCTGACATCATTTTTATACATACACCTGAGATCCCAGTCCCATTATGTTAGGCGTTGTACAGACATTGTGAGAGACACTCCCAGCCCTAAAGCGCTTACAATCTAAATAAACAAGACAGACAAGCAGGGAGGTGACATGCCCAAGATCACCCAGCACATCTGTGGCAGAATCGGGAATAGAACCCTAATACCCAGGCCAGCATCTCACCAATGCTAGACCAATGCTCAGAACCACTATTACTCATTTTTTTAAGCTACTCCTATCTCAGTGTTGGCTCCAATCCTTTGCCCTTCTGCTCTGCTCCTGCCCACATCCCTCCATTCTCAGCCCAATGCAGACTGAGGGCCCCTTCAGCACTGCTTGTGCCCATCATGCAAACAGAAGCGTTGCCCCTGTGGCCTGAACGGGTAGCCAAAATTCGGGGTCTTGCAGTGTTGTTTCCATTAGGACAAGAAATCAGCGATACAAGTCAGTTATATTCTAGATATAATCTTGTCTATTTACTATGTACACACAGGCCTTTTTCCCTGAGCATAAGGAAACAAAGCAGGCAGTTTCCTGGCTCAGAAATCCCCACGTGTGCTCTTCTGGCAAGCTCTGTGCCCAAGAAGCTCTATTCTTTTGCAGATCACACACACAGCTCATTCTCCTGGCTTTCTGCCTCCAGCACACACTGCTTGCAACCAATAGCTTAACTCCTGTACTTGCACCAGGGAAAGCCTTCAGTGCTCATGGCTTAGCTCTGATCTGCCATGAGGCCACTGCCTTGGACAGTCATCCCCCACACCATCATCTGTAGCTGTTTTTATTAAATAAAAAGGCTTGTATTGCTCCCTCGTCTAGGCCTGAAAAGGGTGCTTTGCACCCCATTGGCTTTTGGATCTGAAACACCCACCTAGTGGCAGCCACTAGTACCTTTCAGCATAACAGAGGGCTTGATTCTCCCATTCTTCTGTGTTGGGCACCAAGAGGGGCACTCGGAGGCAGCATGACCCAGTGGTTAGAGCAGAGAGCTAGGAGTGAGGAATTCTGGGTCCTACTCCCTTCTCTTCCATCAACTCACCATATGACTCAGAGCAGTTGCTGTGCCTCAGTTTCCCCACCTGTACAACACTGATAATGATACCACAGTGATTGGCAATCTATAAATAAAACAGATGGGCAGATCTCTTGCTGAATTCAGTGGCAGTTCTGCATGCTGGCTGGCTGCAGGATCCTGTCCAGGAAACAGTATTGGGTATTATTTCTTGTTTTATTTCGCTATGATTAAAAGGGTGTTTGCTTTTTGTTTCAAACCAGGTGGATAATGGAATAATTTTTTATCAGCATGACATGCCTCAGCAGCCATTCTGGTTTACTCAGGATGCTTTTCACTTCCGAGTCTCCTCCCCGCCCACAGTAACCGATTCATACGTCCTTGGAGTGCTGGTCTCGTTCGAGGCAAGCTGTCCCCAACCCTCAACGAAGCTGTGGAGAAACCAAGGTAATAGAGCCATGGGGCTGTTGGGAACAAAGCTGTGCTGGCTCCATGAACAGACGAGAGAGGCTGTAGCTAAGGGGAGGGAGGGTGCAGACAATGTCATCCAGGAAGCAAGGGACACAGAGCTGTAGGAACAGCCATTCTGAATCTCCACACTGAGATCCCAGTTCAGGAAAGCAACCCCATGCCAGACAGCACTTCAGCACATTGGGAACTAAACGAGTGCTTAAATGCTTTCCTGAATCAGGGCCCTTCTGCAGCAAGGACTCTCATACACCTCTACCTCAAAATAACGCGGTCCTCAGGAGCCAAAAAATCTCACCGCCTTATAGGTGAGACCGCGTTATATCAGGTTTGATCCAGTACAGCGTGCCGGACTGGACTGGCTTCCTTGCGGTGGTTTAAAGGGCCTGGTGCTGCAGCCACTGCGGGGAGCCCTGGGCCCTTTAAATCACCACCGGAGCTCTGGCTGCAGGGCTCGGGTGGGGATTTAAAGGGCCTGGGGCTCCCCACGACGGCCAGAGCCTCTGGCCTTTTAAATCACCGCCCGAGCCTGGCTCGCTCCGGCAGCCAGGCTCGGGCGGTGATTTAAAGGGCCCGGGGCTCCACACAAATTCGGGTATAACGTGGTAAAGCAGCGGGGTCAGGTGGCGCTTTAAAGGGCCTGGGGCTCCCCGCTGCTTTACCGCGTTATATCCAAATTCATGTTATATCGGGTCACATTCTACTGGGGTAGAGATGTGCTTCTTTTCTCTCATTCCTTCCTTTGCTGTAGCTTCCCTCTTCCTTCTGTACCTCTCAACCTTCCTCAATTCCTTTCCTCTCCTCCTGTTCTCCAACAGAACTATTGTGATACATTGCATTTGTTCTCCTTCCCCTGCCTCCAGCTTTCCTTTGTACCTCTCTTCCTTGAGCTCTCCTCCTCTCTCCTCCATAGCATGCTCTAAGTTAGCTCCACTGTCTCTCTCTCCCAGCCCTTCCTCCCCCTCACCACCACTTCACCCTTTCTGGTTCTTCCGGGCTGAGAGCTGTTGTCATCAGGACAGTCACGGGACTGTGTTCTCTCTTCTTGCAGGCCTCAGGATCTTGGAAGCCCAAAGAGCGCAAATTGACACCTCAGTGCTGGATGCTTCCAACCTGTTGACCAAAGTTCCGGAGTCCAAGCGGGCATCCTATGATGTAGTGTTCCTAGTTACGGAGTTGCCAACCCATGGGCACCTTTCTGTTGCGGATGTATCCATCAGCAAAGAGCATCCCTACTTCCTGCAGTCTGATGTGGTCATGGGTAACCTGCAATACACTCACCATGGATCTGGGACCCAGGAAGATAATTTCAGATTTAAGGTTTGGCTGCGGCCTAGGGCTATGGAGTCTACTCGGCCTCCGCAGGAAGGAGGGGGCTTGGTCATTTCTGAAGCATTCAATATAACAGTGAGCGAGATCAGTGAGAAACCACCTCGCCTCACAAAGCATGGCGATGCTCTGCAGGTTCTCCAAGGCTCCTCGGCAGTGCTCTCCCAGGATCACTTGGATGTAGTAGATCCTGACAGTTCCCCTGAAGAGGTTGAATACAGAATCCTCAAGGGGCCATCCAGTGGCTTCCTGGCCAACACACACAACAAACAGGTGCCTATCAATCAGTTCACCCAAGCAGACATCAATGCCGGGCACCTAATGTTCATCACCAATGGGAGTGGTTCTCCTGGGTCCTTAGAGTTCAGCATCTCTGATGGGCATAATCCACCCATCTTCACTTCTCTAGAGATTGACGTTCTGCCTGAAGTAACCACAGTGATGAGCCAGATACCCCTGGAAATACCCCAGGGCCTAAACATTGCATCGCTGTCCCGAGAGCACCTCCTGGGGGCATCACACCCAGAGGAACAAGAGGTCCATTACACAATCACCAGGGATCCAAAATTTGGCCAGTTGAGGGTCAATCAAAGCCTAGCGAGAAGCTTTTCCCAGAAGCAAGTGGACAATGGTGAAGTGACTTTTACTTTCACGGATTTCACTTCCGCCAAAGATGAATTCCAGTTCCTCTCAATGTCCAAAGGAGTAAACACATCGGGGGTAGTGAATGTGACAGTCAAAGCCTTGGTCAGGACATGGCAGGGGATTCGGTGGCCGAGGGGAACCACCACCCTTCTGAACACCAGAGTCCTTGATGCCAGTGAGCTGGCCAACAAGACAAACAGCATCCCAGCTTTTACAATCCTCAGAGCCCCCCTGGGCAGCCATTTTGTGAAAGTCTCAGGAGACAAAGAGAGTCAGCATGCGTCCATTGATACCTTCACTCAACACGACCTCGAGCAGGGTCTGGTCGGGCTGCAAGTTCTGGAAATGGAAGATGCTGGCCATCACTTGTTGAATGACAGCTTTCTGTTCGAGCTTGCAGCTGATGGGGTGCCACCTGCCCTGGAATTTCTGGGGTATAGCACAGAGCCGTACAACTCATCCATGCCATATGGAACCCCGCTGCTCAGAGCCCCCCACCTCCCAGAGACGAATGACAGGCAAACGCCCCCAGAGGTGAGCCCCTCCTCAGAAACACTGGCCACCCAGCCCCAGGGCTCTGACCATCTGAGCCACAACACTAGCAAGCACAACATGCTTCCAACAGCCGCGGGGGGCCACGAAGCCACCACAAGCCCCTCTCCCTTGGAGGGGGGCACATTCCTCAGCTTCATCGAAGCCAACATGTTCAGCGTGATCATCCCAATCTGCCTGATACTCCTCCTCCTGGCACTAATCCTTCCCCTGATCTTTTATCTCCACAAACGCAACAAGACCGGGAAGCACAACGTCCAGGGGACAACTTCCAAACCCAAGAATGGGGCAGTGGTCGACCAGGAAACCTTCCGCAAGACTGACCCAAACCAAGCCATTCCTTTAACGACTGTGAACCCTCTGGAGGCCAAAGAATCGGGGCCCACAGGCAAAGTGCCAAGAGGGCAGCAGGAACCCGAGCTACTTCAGTACTGCAGGACATCCAACCCTGCTTTAAAAAATAACCAGTACTGGGTCTGAACGCTGGGCCGAGAGGCTAAAAGGCAAGACTATCTCCAAGCAGAGCTCGTTGGCCTCCTGGATTGTTACAGAGTCATCCTGCCTCTTCCTCCTCCTCCTCCCTGACAAGCAGGAGGCAATCCCATTTACACAAGAGGACTCATGGGGATGCAGGGTCCCCCAGATGGTTCCAGAGTCTCACTGGTATGACAGCAGGGAATCTCTCTGGAGGGAATAAATATCCTGACATCCTAGGTCTCCCAGTTGTTTGGGTGGGTTGGGAGGGGGGAGGGAAAGGACGTCTGAAAGCCAGATAACTCCTGTGGGTGAATTAACTGTGCAGGGTAATGGGACGGGGGGCAGGGAAAGGTTGTGGGAATACAGTGTGCCCCCAGTGAATCCTTTCCAGGCAGATATTTTGCCACCTCAATAGGTCCTCTGCACTGGGAAAGAGTTACAGATACCAATAAATCATAGGACAGTAGGTCCCGGCTGGCCCATCTCATTCAGCCCAAGCACAGGAGTGTCTGCACGTAACCATTTCAGTGAGGCTGGTGGGAGGTGAGCTTTCCACCAGGGTGTTTTTGAAGCTCTGGCACACAAGGCAAGATTAAGAGCAATTTGCATTCAATCAGGGTGGTCACAGAGCCCTCCAAATTCTGCAGGGCTAGGTGGGCTGAGGCACTGGCCCTTACGATCAGAAAATCTCCACTGCCAAAGCCAAGGGAATTTAAATTGTCCCCACCCATTCGGAAAAGCAATCTCTTTTTCTCTGAATATTTGTCATGTGTTGCATCAGATGGACTGAACAGTCATTTACCATATTGCACAACAGGTAGAAGGAATGTAACAGATTACAAAACTGGAGCATGTTTGCAGTGATTAGGGTCTATCAGGATGCCACTATCTGGGACGTCTGTTGGTGTGTGGAATATATTTTATGAAACAGATGACAAATATACAGGATCTGATCCTCAGCTGGTGTTAACTCAGCAGAGCTCCACTGATTTTCACCAGCTGGGGATCTGATCCTGTGCTATATGGGACCTGATTCTGCTCTCCCTTACATCAGTGTAAATCAGGAGTAACCCCACAGAGGTCAAAGGGAGGTACATGTGAGAGAAGAATTAGATCTGTTATAATAGGGGTAGACAACCTATGGCACGTGTGCCAAACGTGGCACATGAGCTGATTTTCAGTGACACTCACACTGCCTGAGTCCTGGCCACCGGTCCGGAGGGCTCTGCATTTTAATTTAATTTTAAATGAAGCTTCTTAAACATTTTAAAAACCTTATTTATTTTACACACAACAATAGTTTAGTTATATATTATAGAAAGAGACCTTCTAAAACGTTAAAATGTATTAACGGCACACGAAACCTTAAATTAGAGTGAATACATGAAGACTCGGCACACCACTTCTGAAAGGTTGCCAACCCCTGCGTTATAAGGACACTCCAGCAGAAGTACCCACAACAGGTGGATCACATCATCATATTTTCTAAACAAACATTCTGATACTCTCCACAGGGGATGCCCTCCAGACCTGTTCTCAGCCCAGCTAGTTCTAGAACCACATTTGGAAAGAATGGGTCAAATCCTGGGTCTTGCTCAGTTTCTACTCAGGTAGAATTCCCATTGACATCAATGGAAATTAATCTGAGTAAAGACAGAGGAAAAACTAAGTTATGAGCTCAGGCTCTGACCCAGTAATAGTCCTTTGTATTGCTACAGCTGAGAATCTCATCTCTCATTGAGATTTCGGTAAATCTGGTGTAACTCCACTAAAGCCAATGTACACAATTCTAACTCACAGTAGAACTTGGCCTTAATTTAAATGTGCTTTTATTGTTCCTTCCAAATCGACTGTTTGGTCCTGGGACCCCGGGGTGTTCCTGTTATATTATATCTAGTGTCAATGCAAAGATGAGACGTTTATTTTGCTGATGCTGAAGTTTACTGTTTACGTACGGGGACAAATTTTTAGAACTGTGGGTGCCATGAAGGGTTGTAATGAACTGCAATGAAGTTGAGGGCTAGGTTTCATTCCAGCGGGAGGAAGAGGGAGGCAAATACACATTTCAAGTTCTCTTCCTCCTCGTTTGATTATGCATGCTCTCTGCATGACACTAGAAACTTAGCACTCAAGAAAGTAAGACTGACAGCACTGACCGGAGCAGGGTAGCAAAGGCTTCTCACACACAGATCTGCCAGTCCAAATACCTTTGTTCCAGTTCTGGCCAGGTCTGCATGCAGTTTTACCAATGCATCTCATTTCTGTCCAGCAGCAACCCTGCCATTCCAGTCAAAACTCCAGGTGCATCACTGCCAATACACTCCCATCCCAATGGGAGACACTCCTAGACGTCCACACAGCTCTTCCTACACTCTCCCATCTAGATTTTTATCAGCACGTTTGTCCATTATCAGAACCCCACAGAGCTCTGCCAATACACCTCAGCCCTGATCTGCAAAGGCCTTGTGCTGTAGGGAAGCACTATGGCCTAGCAAAGAGGGCACTGGACTGGGACTCAGGAGACCTGGCTTCTATTTCTGGCTTGCAGGGCCGGCTCCAGCTTTTCTGCCTCCCCAAGTGGCAGAAGGAAAAAAAAGGCATGATAAGCGGCACTTCGGTGGCAGCTCTACCGCCGCCGCTTCATTCTTCGGCAGCAATTCGGCGGCAGGTCCTTCCCTCTGAGAGGGACTGATGGACCCGCCGCCAAATTGCCACTGAAGCAGGGCCGGCTCTAGGTTTTTTGCCACCCCAAGCAAAAAAAATTTTGGCTGCCCCTCGTCCCAGCCCTGGGCTCCTCGCTGCACCCCCTTGCTGCCCCAGCCCTGGGCTCTCCCCCCCAACCCACACCCCCTGCTGCCTCAGCTCTGGCTCCCCCTTCCCCCCCACCATTGCCCCACACAAACACCTCCTGCTGCCCCAGCCCTGGGCTCTCCCCACCCCCACCTGCACTCTCCTTCTGCCGCAGCCCTGGGTCATTGGTAACTCACTCCCAGGGCAGGTCACTCAGCAGGAATTTTGGATGAGTACAGAACAGACAGGATTGGTTCCCGTATGGTTACAGAACTGCAGTAAAGTGGAACCATTTTCAGCTTGTGTGATTGGAGGATATCTGGATGCATATTATAAGCCTGTCTGTCCTCCATAAATGAGGAAAAGTTGAGGTGCCTTTATTATTCTTTTGTTCCACTCTTTGTTTCTGTGGAGAATTTGCCAATGCAATATCACTGTCTTCCTTTTAAACAAACAAACAAACAAACAAACAAACAAGGCAATGGCTGTTGAAAATAGCAATTCCAGTCCTAAAAACCACTGGGAAGCATTTCTTGCTCAATTTTATCCTACTTTTTCTACAGCAAGTTACAGTGGATCAGTATATTTGATTTGGGAGAAATGAAGTAACAGCTGCCCAAATTGAGCTTGAGCACTCCTGAATTTTGAGGTGTTCAATTCTGGAAGGCAGGTGCTAGATTCCCTTTCTGACTATTAGCTAAATCTGGAAAGGAAAAGTCAATTTCTGCTTCCATGGCTCAGAAGTAGAAATCCTCCTGTGTGCCTGGTACTGTATCTAAAGCTGCCCAGATTCTGTAGTAGAGCCTCCCCTCCCTTACTTATCATTTTAACTTCTGGTGGGATCCACGTATCTCCCTTGCTAGGCTTCAGATAGAGAGGTGCACTGTCCGTTTAGTCCACCCAATTTCTTCTTTAAGGACGGCAAGGTGAGGTCACACCAGTATCCCTAATCCAGTCTGGGGAAGTCTTCTGAAGGGGATGTCTGGGCCAAAGCCTACTCCTTGGGCATACTACTAGGGTTATCATACGTCCGTATTTTCACGGACATTTCTGGCTTTTGGGGTTTTAAATAGCCATCCAGGAGGAATTTGTAAAACTCTCAAAAGATCTGGGATTTCTCCCCCAATGCAGAGCACGGCATGGCTGACAGGGCAACTTGGCTGGATTGAGCCACTCGCATGGGGCCTCCATCAGCCAGAGCCCCTCCCCTGCAGCCTCAAATCAATGGCCGGGCCATATTGAGCCGCTCGCATCGGGGCCTCTATCAGCCAGAGCCCCTCCCCTGCTCCCCCACTCCCATGCAGCCTCAGCACACCATACCGGCAGCGTTCTGGGGGAGTGGCAGCTGTGGCTCCACGGAGGAGCACGGCAGCATGTATGGAGTGTCCTGTTTTTTGAATGATAAAATATGGTATCCCTACCCTTCACAGTGCAGCTCTCCACTCACAGCAGGCTGCAGCATGAAGTTGCAGCTACTTCACTCCCTCCCACACGGTTTCCTGTCGGCAGTGGCCAAGGGAATGCTGGGAAATGTAGTTCTTTCCCTGCTCCAGGGCTGGCTCTATAGGCAGGGAGCTAACCAAGGAACTACAGCTCCCAGGGGCCCCTGTTGGTTCTCAGCTCCCATGCTGGATCCCTGCCGCCCCTGCAAATGGGCTGCCCCAAGCATGTGCTTGCTTTGCTGGTGCCTAGAGCCGCCCCTGCGCTGAAGACCCAGACATGCCGCCCCTTTCTTTTGGCCGCCCAAGCACCTGCTTGCTGCGCTGGTGCCTAGAGCTGGCCCTGCTGGCTTGGCCATTGTCTTGCTGGGTGACCTTGGGCAACTCACTTCCCCAATCTGTGCCTCAGTTTTCCCATCTGTAAAAATTACAATACTGGTGCTTACCTCTTTTGTAAAGCGCTTTGAAATCTACTGATGAAAAGAGCTAGGTATTACTATTCCAGCAATGTCACAGCTATCGTCAGAAGGCTCCCTCATCCTGTTCACATTCACACAATAAAAGCAATGCAAATTCTCCCCCTCCTCCCACATTAGCCCCAGATTGGAATTTTGTACCTCACCTGTCTAATAACAAAGGAATCACTGAGTCAGAGATAGAGCCTTTGGGTGGGACGAGACATGTGAATAGTTCAAATAGCAGCAACGTTGTTTAAAGCTACCTTAATGTGTTTTGTTTTGTATTTTCCTTTCTATACATTTTGCTTCACAACAGTGGATTGGATAATTTATAATAAAATGAGCAATTTTGTAATGAATATTGAAATAAACAAATTATTTTTAAAGCACATGGTCATCTGGAGACTTCCCTGTAGAAGGAAATATCGAGCCACAGGACACATCAGACATACTGTAACCTAAGCCCAACATACACCAGGCCAGATTCTGCTGCCAGTTACAGTGACATGTAAATCCAGTACAAGTCCATTGTCTTCACTCAGGTTACTCTGGATTTACACCAATGAATATGAGGGCAGAATTTAGCTCATCTTATCCCACCTTAGAGATGTCATTTACACAAGAAGGCCAGGTGCTCAGCTACTGTCAAACATCTGGAGCTAACATTCCATTGGAAGGAAGAGCAGGATTTTACTTAGCCTGGAAACCATAGAATCATAGAATCATAGGACTGGAAGGGACCTTGAGAGGTCATCTAGTCCAGTCCCCTGCCTCATGGCAGGACTAAGTAACCATCTTGTTACAAGCATTGTTCCTGTGCTCCGATTATAAAGGGAAAGTAAAGGAATACAGTCAAAGGAGAAAGACTTGCTAGACAGGACTGTCAGTATTCTCTTGTTTCTCCAGCACGATGTTGCTTCCTCTCAGCTGGCCATACCGGATTCACTCCATGACATGCTACGTAATTGTCATGGATCATATACACTCTACCAATGTGGGGCTTTGGAACAGATCCATAGGCCAGTTATATTGAAATCCGGAGCCTAGCAGCTGAGGGTGGGTTTAATTTCATCACTTAAATACGAGCAACAGGGACACTTAGCTTGGTTCTCCTTGCCCTTAGTCCACTCAGACCCTGGTCTAACTCTCCTGACCTCAGTGGAATCAATACTATTTACACCAGTAAAAGTGAAAGGAGAATTATGCCCCCCGTCAAGCAATTTAGGTCCAAAATCTCAACCTCCTCCAGCTTCTGCATATTTTTATTCTATACACGACAGCCTTCCATCACGTAGCCTCAAAGCAACAGGCAGTGTGGTCTTGTGCTGAAATATGTTTGGGACAAGGGTGGAGGGAGGCAGTCAGGTAGCCAGTAAAGCCTGCCTGATGTCTGGTATGACTCTGAGCAGTTTAAGGGCTGCTCTAACTTACACCAGCTGGTTACGGTCCCCAAGCATTCCTACACCAGGGTGTGGGGGAATCAGTGGACATAGGAGCCTGTAACACCACCGTCCATTATCTGAGAGCTCCCCTGCTCTGGAATTCTCAGACAGTCGTTTACAGACAGATTCTGCCTGAGCAACGCAAAGTGGCCAGAACAGGAGAGTCTCTGGCCCAATATACCCACAAACCCGACCAACACTGTAGCAATGCCTGCTGGTGTTACACAAACTGGGCAGCAGCAGTTAGCTATTACTGATCTCAGAGCAGGGCCAGACACCTGCAATGGGACAGGAGGGCATGTATTTTGTGTGCTGAACTTTCATCTCTGAAGATGCCAGTGCACAAGCAACAGAGTTAAACATCATGATAATTTACTGTGCAGTTTCCAAAGAGGCTTTACAAACGAGAGAGTGTTTAATGGTACTCGGAATATAACGTTCTCGCACCAAAGGTAAGAAATGACCTTTTACATTTTTATTGGCAATAGAACAAGCTGATCAGAAAACTCCTGGTGCCTTTAAATAAGGACACCCTCAGCTATCATGCTACCTTAGCATCACTCACCTGATGGCCAGTTGAGGAGGGAGTTGAATTCCAACTTTGAACGGGCCTCAGAGGACTTGTTCTGTCAGTGGTAGTCAGTCTTTTCTTTGCTGTGCACACCTCTGACATGATGCACATCATGCGATCGTCTCTTGATTGCGAACTGGGGCTACAGCATTCCCTGCGGAACCAGTTAAAATTAGTTAAAAATATAAAAACAAACTTCAACCTTTAAAACATATGTACAGCTGTAGTGGTATGCATGCCAGATGTGTACAGTTGTAGTGGTATGCATGCCAGATGTGTACAGCTGTACAATTTGAGTGAACTGTGAGTGTATCACATATGCATTGTTGTATATGCCCCTGATAAGGACCTCTCTGTGCTCCAGACATGCACATCTGTCTACTGCACAGCCACGTGTATGTCACTCAGAGGGTTTGCCTTTACTGCAGTATTAGACTGAGGTATAGCTAGGAGTTACAGCCCCTAAACTGACTCCCATCCACACACACAAATCTCTGGCTCGAGTGAGGTGGTGCTTTCAGCTTGGGCTAGGCGGCCTGTCAGGGGGTGCATAGGTTGAAGTCTGAGCGTGGCTGACACTGGAGCTAACATGGTGGGGATGCGGCTTCTCTGTGCAGCTCCTACAAAGACACTGGGCAGCTCCAGGGTTGTTGTGCAGTGTGGCTGCTCTCCCTTGAGCGAGGCTAGCTCCAGAGCAGGCGTGTCCATGGATAACTAATCCTGCAGGGAAGACAAGCCCAGACAGCTTCGGAACCCAGCACAGGAGCTGGGGGGATCCCTTGGAGCCAGAAAATCCCTGTGTGCAGCTGAGACTGTTTTTTCTTCTCAGTGCTTTCTCTTTCTCTGCTAGGTTGCGGCGGAGAGCTGAGTGCAGAGCAAGAGAAGCCAGTGTCCTACCTCATGCATGACAGGACTCCTCCACATTAAGCACATGGCCAGGACAAGAGAAAAGCAGGGGTGAGGAGACAATCTGGAAGGGAGTCCAGTGGGCCCTGCTGTGAGGGAATCATAGAGTATTAGGGTTGGAAGGGACCTCAGGAGATCATTGAGTCCAACCCCCTGCTCAAAGCAGGACCAATCCCCAAATGGCCCCCTCAAGGATTGAGCTCACAACCCTGGGTTCAGCAGGCCAATGCTCAAACCACTGAGCTATCTCTCCCCACCTGAGCTCAGCTTGGGAAGAGCCATTCCCAAGCTAAGCTCAGACATAGCTCACATATTGTGGCTCTCTCTCCGGGGCTTGGCTTCATTAACACAGAAGTTAACAATAACACAGCCTGAAGACACACGCATGGGAATTCTGTAGAAACTCATCCAGGGTACACGTGAGCAGTACTAATGCTTAGTACTTACACAGCATGCTCACACGGGCACATATGTATGTACATCCCTACCCACGCAGAACTCCGGTCATTCTAAACTCCCCGAGCCCTGTGATGTAGCAATAAAACACTAACTAGGCGATTCTCACCCTCCACAAGGACATCAGCATTGTGAGCACCACAGAGCAGTGCTCTAGAAATGACAGCATGCAGCATGTGCTTCCTCACAGCAGTCCCTAGCATTGCCAGTTGGGTTTCCATCAGTGTGAGCTTCCCCTCCACAGTGCTCTGGCACTGCCAGCGGGGACATCAGCTGAGATCCACAAATGTGAGCAAGGATCACAGATCTCCATCCTCTGAATGGAGCCAAGCAGCTGTCCCATTAAAGATACCCCCATGTGGCGGGGAGCTAATGGGGCTTCTGTATTTCTAAGGCTACTTACAAAGGGATGGTGTGAGAAAGGCTGAGGAGTGTGGTGTGGGGAAGGAACAGTTGGGGCTATGTTTCGTGAGAGGTGGCACTCTGGGAAAGGGGGTCCTGCAGGTCAGCTGTGGAATGAATGGAGTGTTTATTCCCAAGGGCTGACGCTCCACAGCTGTCTCTGCCTGGCCACTCCACGGATAAAAGGAGAACAGCACAGTCCGAGCATCAAGGCGACAGAGAGCCCTGATGAGGTTGTTGGCCAAACAGGGCCCGTTTCCCCCTGGAGCTTACCTAATTACACCAAGGAGGCACGGAGAACAAGAAGACGGGTACCACACCTTTATTTTCGTTCAGCTGAGCGGGTGTTTCTTCTCGACTAATGCCAGAGAAGAGCACACCTTACATGGGGGACATGAGTCCCTTTTATAATCAGTAACAAACAACTTTAGTAAACGTCATTATACTGACCTATAGATAACAGGTCACACAGAATACATGATTATTTTGGGGAAGGGGATACAAGATACATCTGTTGCGGATACATTTATCATTTTGAAGGGAGTATAAGGTACATACCTTGACCTTTAGTATTACATATCTTTGAGGATACATGGGAAAACAGCTGCATAAACTTTTGTGCCAAGCGGACTAATTAGTAAATAGCTGACATGGTTAAATGAGACTAGATACATGTCTTGTCCTGGATTCCCAGGTTTTGCTTGTTATTCAAATCCCTAGGCCCCTCTTTGGGCTAAAGCCAGGGAAAGAGAGGAAGATACAGGCCTGGGCCTGTTGATTTTTAGGCCTTTTCTATCAAGATCACATAACGCTCAACATCCCCTTCCTCTGCTGACAGGGAGTTCAATGTCCCAGATTACACACCCTCACCCTGCTCCATCAATGGAGCTCAGTCTCAGCCAGCCCTGGCATTCATCTACGTGCGCCCACCACAGGGTCCACTTCCTAGCCTTGTAGCAAAGACTGGCCCCTCTTCATGGACAGGGGAATTTAGTCTCCATGATCCTTCATTCCAAGACATGACTCCACCAGTGGATCCCATTCCTGATTTGGAAGAGACTGCCTCCTGCTGGGGAGAGAGGGGAATGCAGTCTCCATGGGCATCCACTTCTGGCATCCTTCTCAGGCAGTCCCAGGTATAGATTACAATCTGAACCTGAGTAAGACAAGCTGGCTGGGGATGCAGCGTGGCGTTTGTTCCTTTGAAACAAAGGGAAAACCTGAGCAGGAAGCTGGGTGTCAGATGAAAGGTATTTGTTCTCCCTGTGCAGGGCCGCCCAGAGGATTCAGAGGACCTGGGGCAAAGCGGGGGAGCTGCGGCGCTTGTACTCACCCGGTGACGGTCCAGGTCTTCGGCGGCATTTCTGCGACGGGGGGTGGGGGGGGTCTTCAGTTGCTCTGCGTCTTCGGCAGCGCTGAAGGGCCCCCCACTGCCGAAATGCCGTCCAAAGACCCGGACTGCAGCCAGGACAGGGCTCGCAGGGCCCCTGCAGGCCCGGGGCCTATTGCCCCACTTGCCCTGCCCTACCCCCCGGGCAGCC
This sequence comes from Gopherus flavomarginatus, assembly GCF_025201925.1. Lineage (NCBI taxonomy): Eukaryota > Metazoa > Chordata > Testudines > Testudinidae > Gopherus > Gopherus flavomarginatus. Next base: position 54,908,227 of record NC_066625.1, on the reverse strand, counting down.
CTGTCCCTGTGGAATACAAATGCACTTGAAAGAAGCAGGACTATTCCAGAAAACAGGTGATGTAGGGAGGGACGCAGTCTGCCAGTCCAAGTTGCCCTCCTCCGTGTATTAACCCTGCCTATGCATTCAGTCTGGGTATGGTGGCCAGGTACACTCCTGTCTTGGCACTGCTACACATATGCTGCATTACAGCACTCGCCAGCACTGGCCCGGGGTTACAATAGCATCAGCCTCTCAAGATGAAAGCTACCAGGCCCTTAGCTGCAAATCCTTTAATAACCAACCTTGGCACCACTGACTCAAGGGCCTCAAAACCCTTCCCAACAGTCCCGCATGCCCTCTGTGAGCTTGGTAAGCAATATGGGTAGGGATCACTGTCGGCCTGCGGGGTGCACCATAGCACTTAGCACCACACCCCAGCTGAGGGCAGGGAGGGATGACCACTGTATGCCACTGGAATTGCCTTGGGGATTGCAGGAAGGTAGAAAGGAAGAAACAGCCCCTGGCAAAACAGGGCCCCAGACCAACAGGCCTCTGTAAACGCTAAAGAAAAAGAAGAAAGGGAACAGAGTTGGGATTTAGGCAGAACACCAGGGTTAACGACCTCCTCTTTCCTGGGATCTCTACAGACACACTCAGGGAGGAGCAGACCTCAGTGCTACTTCACACTGGAAAGACAGCACCTCTAGAGCCCCCTGCCAGCAGGCCAGTTCAGGCATTGGTTCAGAACTGATTCAGAGAAATGATCAGCATCTGATCAGTCATCCACACCTCCCCTGCGGCACTTGGGCTTTCTTTGGAGAAGGGCCCTCCATCTGCTGATCCAGCCAAGCTTCACCTAGTTTGGCAGCACTGATAGGATCACAGCTCAGCATAGTATGGCTAGAGGGCCCCTTGTTTCTCACAGAGCACTTCCCCTGGACCTGCTGACCATCTCCAGAATAACACTGGGGTAATTCCTTCAGTTCCCGCAACATCTCCACTGGCAAGACCTCTGGATGCAACAACAAGCCCTACTCTACCTTCAGGCTTGTCCTGATGCCGCCCTGTTTGGGATGAGGAGCAACACTAGCACATGCATTGTGATCATTCCTTGTTTTAATTGTGGGCCAAGCAAGTGGACTTTTAAAATTAGCAGGTGGCCTCACTCGGTGTATGAGTGTGTCCTGCACTTTGCAGCTGTCAGTCCATTGAGTGGGTCATCACCAGTCTGCATGTGGCATAACTTAAAACCACTCACGCACCCTGCAAAAATGTCTGAGAAGGTTACCCTGAAAGGACTTGAGTACAGGGTCTCCCATGCACACTTCTCATAGGACGCTCTCCACTGGCCCAGAGACCAGGATCGCAGGGACAGGGCTCCCAGGGCATCCATCGCAGGAGGCTCCCCACTGATTTGGGGGTGGAATTACCACCCCACAGCAGAGCAGGACAGTTGGAGGGGAGATTACACATGGCTGGAAGTGCAATTGTGAGGTTGGGCTTCAGCTAGAGGAGTGGAGCCTTGAAATGATGCCCCCTAGTCCCAGGTTCCGAATCCTCTGTGGAAGGAGCTGCTGCAGAGCAGAGGAGGAAGGAGGAGCTGCAAAAGGCTGATGTTATCACTGCTCCTTAGGCCGGCCTCTTTCAAATCCCAGGCTCTAAAGGTCATGGCTGCCCTCCCAGTCCCCAGGGGGCTTTCAGCCAGGCAGCTGGTTAGCGCAGCCTTCTTTATGCCAGGCCAAATTCCTTGGCCACCAGCAGAGCCAGGGAGTGATTGGACTGTGCCTTTAACTGGCAGGGAAATTCCAGATCCAGTGCTCAGGCCCACTTCAAAGCTGACTGTGAATCTGTCCCCATAGAAACGGCAGGGGCAGCATTCTCAGGCTAGAATGGAGCTGTGTTTCCCACCCGCCCTGGACCAGCCCGCAAAGGGAGGAGTTTACTGCTCAAGCCCTGAGCTCCTGTCAAAGAGGGGGGCTCTTAAAGGAGCAGTGAGCTGTAATCTTCCATGGCTGCCATGCAGAAAAGTAGATCTACTAAGCCTACTAGATTCAGTCCCTTGCATGGACGTCTTTGTATTTCACATGCTGGAAGTTAGCCTGGTTGGTCCATTGCTGCCTGATTAGGGTGACCAGACAGCAAGTGTGAAAAATTGGAACAGGGAATGAGGGGTAATTGGCGCCTATATAAACCTAAGCCCCAAATATCGGGACTGTCCCTATAAAACCAGGACATCTGGTGACCCTATGCCTAATCCAGACCATAACCTTAAGAATAATATACATTCATATAGCAACCTTCATTGCCTCCATCTACCTATGCACAGCACCAGGGAAATGCAGCCACTGCACCTGGGATGGCAAAAAGGAGTCAGCTACAGCAAAAAGTACACTGCACAAATCAGTGAGCTGGTGGGAGGAGAAAATCTAACTGAGAAACCTAGCAACTCCCTGCAGAGCTCTGATCTTTGATTGGGAGCCCAAAGGACTTGTCTAAGACAAAGAAATAAATCAGCAATAAGAAAGGCATGACAGGGTCATTAGTGTCAACATAAGAACATAAGAATGGCCGTACTGGGTCAGATCAAAGGTTCATCTAGCCCAGTATCCTGTCTACCGACAGTGGCGAATGCCAGGTGCCCCAGAGGGAATGAACCTAACGGGTAATGATCAAGTGATCTCTCTCCTGCCATCCATCTCCACCCTCTGACAAACAGAGTCTAGGGACACTATTCCTTACCCACCCTGGCTAATAGACATTAATGGACTTAACTTCCATGAATTTATCCAGTTCACTTTTAAATGCTGTTGAAGTCCTAGCCTTCACAACCTCCTCAGGTAAGGAGTTCCACAAGTTGACTGTGTGCGGTGTGAAGAAGAACTTCCTTTTATTTGTTTTAAACCTGCTGCCTATTAATTTCATTTGGTGACCCCTTAGTTCTTGTATTATGGGAATAAGTAAATAACTTTTCCTTAGCTACTTTCTCCACATCACTCATGATTTTATATACCTCTGCCATATCCCCCCTTAGTCTCCTCTTTTCCAAACTGAAAAGTCCTAGCCTCTTTAATCTCTCCTCACATGGGAGTTGTTCCAAACCCCTAATCACTTTAGTTGCCCTTCTCTGAACCTTTTCTAGTGCCAGTATATCTTTTTTGAGATGAGGAGACCACATCTGTACGCAGTATTCAAGATGTGGGCATACCATCTATTTATATAAGGGCACTAATATATTCTCAGTCTTATTCTCTATCTCCTTTTTAATGATTCCTAACATCCAGTTTGCTTTTTTGACCGCCTCTGCACATTGCGTGGACATCTTCAGAGAACTATCCACAATGACTCCAAGATCTTTTTCCTGATTTGTTGTAGCTAAATTAGCCCCCATCATATTGTATGTATAGTTGGGGTTATTTTTTCCAATGTGCATTACTTTACATTTATCCACATTAAATTTCGTTTGCCATTTGTTGCCCAATCACTTAGTTTTGTGAGATCTTTTTGAAATTCTTCACAGTTTGCTTTGGTCTTAACTATCTTGAGCAGTTTAGTATCATCTGCAAACTTTGCCACCTCACTTTTTACCCCTTTCTCCAGATCATTTATGACTAAGTTGAATAGGATTGGTCCGAGGACTGACCCTTGGGGAACACCACTAGTTACCTCTCTCCATTCTGAGAATTTACCATTAATTCCTACTCTTTGTTCCCTGTCTTTTAACCAGTTCTCAGTCTATGAAAGGACCTTCCCTCTTATCCCATGACAACTTAATATATGTAAGAGCCTTTGGTGAGGGACCTTGTCTAAGTAAACTATGTCCACTGCACATAGTACACTAAGTACACTATGTCCACTGGATCCCCCTTGTCTACATGTTTGCTGACCCGTTCAAAGAACTCTAATAGATTAGTAAGACACGATTTCCCTTTACAGAAACCATGTTGACTTTTGTCCAACAATTTATGTTCTTCTGTGTCCACCCAGAGCAGATGGGAGCTTGTGTGTTTCCGGTTACCTCTGAAAAATTAACAGCATTAATGCAGATGTTTAAGAAACCAGGGGTCCAATTCTCCATTGCACTGCGCATTGCATAGTCACTTAGGTCCAAGTGGTATCACCATGGTGATTTGGGAACGATTTCTACCTCCTTTGCACTCCTCTTGCACCAGCACGCATTTCACATGCATATAAAAGAAGAAGATGGGGCGAGGTTGTTTTTGTTAAGAAAAAAGCATTTGGAGGGGGCAAGGGAAGCACCTTTGGAAAACCCTGAGCTCTGCAAATGTGGAAAGCTACTGAATGATAGCATGTTTGTCATCTGCCTCATGTCACCCAGATGCCATGCGCTGATACCAAGATACCCGAGTTGTGGTCGCCTGTCTGAAATTTGGAGAGACAGGGAGAATCACCTGAGCTAGATTCTTTACACTGTAAACTCTTTGGAGCAAACAGGGGCTACCTTTTTGTTCTGTTTTTGTACAGTAACTAGCGCAATGGGTCCTGGGCCAGGACTGGGGCTGCTTGGTGCTATGACAATACAAATAATTAATAAGAATACTGTGACCAGCAAGCTAGACCTACTGCAGCAGAGCCTGCTTTCTTCATGAATCTAGTAGGAACAATGCATATGTGATCCCACAGCTTTCAGAGTGCTCTGGGCCTTTACCTAGCTCCTAGCCTTTGGGATAGAGGCCTGCAAACTCCTACGCCAGGAGGAAGCCGCAGGTGAACTCAGAATAGAAATGGGAAATGTCTCAAATTCCTCACATTAGATTTGACCTCCAGGCTAATCAGCAAGAATTAGCTGTGCTAAGTTATGGTACCTTCCACCTGAACATCTGAAAGCCCATTACAAGCAATAACAATTTAAGCCTCATAAAACCCCATGTGAGCTGTGTGCAGGGTCACTCGAAGTAAAGAAGAGACAGGACTTGGTTGTTATTTATTGAGGCTGCTGGACAGAGACAAACCCTGTTGTTCTCTCTGGCCCCCAGACTGACTAATGCAGCCTTGTACTGCCCAATTTCACTCTAGAGCATCTCCCTGAGTTCTGGTCAAGGCTAAGCAGTCATGGAGGGGACTGCTGTCTATGTGACCATATCATTATCCTCACTTCACAGATGGGGAAACTGAGGCACTGAGAGTAAGAAATTGCCAAACATCACGGGGTAAATCCATGGTGGAAATAAGAATAGAGCCAAAGGGCCAAATTCACCTCCGTGTAACTCAGCTGTCTTCAGTGGATGAATTGGGCCTCCGATCTCCTGACTGCCAGCCCTGTGCTGTAGCCACAAAGTCATCCTTCCCCTCCTAAATTCCTTAGGATCGGTTTCCTCACAAGCCTGCCTACCAGCTCCAGTTACCGTGGGTTTTATTTAATCCCAGCAACTCTGCTAACATAGCCCATGGACTGGGAAGCATTTGGACATGGATTTCCTCAAGCCATCCATCTGCGGACTGTTTCCACTCCACTTCCTGAGTTGGGGGAGAGGGAGTCAAAATCTGATCCAGTAAAGTCAGAAGCCACATTCCCTGAATTCCAGGCAAGAAAAAAAGAAACTTGCATGTTATTCTCTTGGAACTGAGCAACAAAGGGAGGGGAGCAGTGGGTGCAGCATGGACTGGCATTGGCACTTGCCTGTCTGGACTAGCAAGGAGGCAGGGCTGCACTGAGTCTGATGTGGAGGAGAGCTCTGTACACAAACCATTTCCTGCGCTGCTCCATATCCCGCTGCTTTCTCCATGGGGCAGCTCAGCTCCAAGGCAGAGTCTCAGTGAGATCCTGCTGGGGTAGGGCTGCATTTCCAGTTCTTTTCCAGCTAATGCGGCCCTGACTGCATGGTGAGTTGGTGCCACAATCCAGATTAGAGCCCAGCTGGGCTCCCAGTCGTGCTTTGGATAGTACGAAGTTCGCAGCTTCCTGGGGAGCAATGCCATGGTTCGAGGCAGCATCTCCAGGCACTTCCAGGAGGTTGCTGAATATTCCAACCTGCATCTTCCTAAAATGTTGAGATGGAAGTTCAGGTCTGGACCCAGGTCCAAGCTCCCCCAAAGGATCAGGTCTAGTTTTAGCTCAGCCTGTTTTAAGAAACAGGAGCCAGATGGGAGGTTCCGATCCAGATCCCCAGGGAGGATTTGGATTTTGGGTTCAGACTCACCTCTGTTGGAATACCAGTGAACGCTTCATTTATTACTTTACTGCCTGGGTTTTGGAAATGGTTTCTAAAGTCCTGCACAATGTAGTCTGGTTTGGACAGGAACCTTGCAGCTGTCCCACCTTGGGAGCTCAGCAGAGTTAATAAACTAAGCAGGCTTGGGCTGGACAGGGCTTGAATGTGAACACTCTAGAGAAAAGAGTGCTGCAGCAGGAAGTGGTGTGCATGATTCAGAAGCAGTGCCCTCCCTGCAGCAGTACAGAAGCAAAGCCCCAGCACAGAGTTAAGGGGGCACTGTGCTGGCTGCCAGAGGCATCTTGCAGATGGGATACAATGCCATCTATGCCTGGAATACGTGAGTTATTGCATATCCACTTGGCCAAGGAGTTGCTTGTCAATGCAAAGAACAGAGGGGATAAAAAACAAAAATGAGGCTCTGGATTTCTATCCTCATTGTGCTTTGCCTCAGCAATCAGCCCCCTGCCTCATATGACCTGCGATAGCTCACAGATACAAGGCACAAATACAAAGGGAGAAGAGAATTTTGCTTTATTCAGATGACATTCTGCTGTTCATCATGAAGCCAAATACCTGCAGGACAAACTAAGGTCTTTCACCTAAGACAGGGATTCAACCTAATCTCCGTTTCCATAATCAACAAACCAAAGACAGAAACCATTATAGTCAGAGATTGCCCAGCCGCAGGAATCTGTGATTCTGAGCCCAGCGTGGAGTGAAGAAGGCTTCCACTACACTGGAATAGTAACTCACCTAAACATGAACTGCCCTGTAGCACAAAATCGACCTCCATCGAGCTGAACACATTAAAAGAGATCTAAACCAGATGGCCAGTTCCCCAGCTAACCTGAACACGGACAGTAGGAGCAAAGCAGCACAGTGTAATAGTTAGAGCAGAGTATAGGAGCCAGGAGAATGCTGGTTCTGACATTCCCCCTGCACCACTGCACAGGGTCTTCAGAGGGGAAGGGTAGAGCACTAGACTGGGGGGAGTCAGTTTTATTCCCATCTTGGCCACTGACCTGCTTGAGATTTTGGGCAAGTCAATTCCCCTCTCTGTGCCTTTGTTTTACCCTCTATCCCTGTGTCTGTCTGGTCTTTTTAGATCATAAGCTCTTCAGCTGATAGGACTGTCTATTACTATGTGTTTGTGTAGCACCTAGCGCAACAGGACCTGATCTTGATTGGGGCCCCTAAGCACTATATATAAGAAATGTCATTGCTGGGGAAGATATTGGACTCCACAGGCCACTGGTTTGAACTGGTGTAGCAATTTCACTGCCCCCTTTATTCCTTGAAATGAAAATCAGCCGCAGATTCCCATCTCTTTTCCAGCACCTACCCCCAATACGCCCAACTTCTTTGCTCTGATCTCTGGATGTGCATTTCCAGGATTACCTAGGAAGGTCTAAAGGACAAAAGCAAACACTAGCTTCTGCAGGCCAGTAAAGTAACCAGAGGAAAGGCTTTCTGAAACCTCAGCAAAATGCTAGCAGGCAGCCCACCTGCATATCAGAGACCACATGCCCATATGGGAAATCAGCTTTCCAGGTACACCAATGAAATCAATCCCCTCTGTGCATGCCACAAAGATCAAAGCTCAGATGAGCAGCGGGGTCAAAAGCACCTTAACTATTTGCGAACACACAAGAAAGAAATTGAGTAATAACACAAACATTTCCATCCTCTCCAGATTTTGCCTCCTGTGATACCCCAGCTACACGGATACTGGGAATGCTGATACACCTACAGCAAGTGCCTCAGGTGTCCGGTAGTGCAACATTCAAAGAGGGGAAGGGGCAGAGATTGCAGCAGCCCATGTCCGCATTTGAAAACAAATCACAAAACCTCAGCAAAGCAAGCAGGCCTGAAGGATGAATCAACCATTCTCCATGCTACTCCCAATAGCACAGAACAGCACCTAAAAGAAAACCAGGATGCAATATTACTGGATTCTATGCAACATGGATGCCTCTTCTAGGTGAGGCATCTGCCACAATGCGCTCACTTAATCCCATGGAGATTATTCTCACAAAAGTCTTCTCTGCCCCACTCCCCACCAAATGAATTCACAGGCAAGATGTTTCAAAGAGACACAGGGATTTTGGAGCAGCCAACTTGAGATCCCTGATTTCCAGCAGGTGGGTGCTCAGCACTTTCTGAAATCAGGCTGTCGCCAGCTAGGCACCCAAAAATCACTGATCACTTTGGAAAATCTTTGGCCTCCACCCCTGCTGGTGAGGACGTGGCTAAGCAAACTGGCCCCGGCACAAAATCTGAAGCTGCCCATTTGGTCACACATACATCAAAGCCTCCAGAAAGCCACCAATATGCCCTTGGAAAAAAAGAAAAGACAAGCAGACAGGAGGCTGGTATGTGCTGTCAGACATAACCCTGACATTTACCACACCACAGTGAAACAGTGTTCCTCAAAATAGTAACACAAGCAGCAAGGAATATCCACCACATTACAACTCGCATGAGAAAAACCTTGCAATTACAATATGTCTATCCAAAATCCAGGGCAAGAAATGCCACAGAGGGACAGATCAGAGCCTGGATTACATAGTTCCAAGGCTGGGTGGAAGACAATGGGGCTTCAGCCAATGAACTACTTGTAATGTGCAAAAGAACAAAAAGGCACCTGACCTTGGGCTACAACTACCATAGAATATCAAGGTTGGAAGGGACCTCAGAAGGTCATCTAGTCCAACCTGCTGCTCAAAGCAGGACCCATCCCCAGACAGATTTTCACCCTAACTGGCCCTCTCAAGGATTAAACTCACAACACTGGGCTTAGCAGACCAATGCTCAAACCACTGAACTATCCTTCCCCTTCATAATATGCTTATAACACAATCCTTACCCTCTATAGTGTACTTGATCTAAAATGAGGCCCGTTTCTTATTTGCACACAGAGAAAACAGCATCTACATGCTTCTCCATGTGCCAACTCGCTCGTAAAGCTTCAGAATTCAGAGAATCTCAGTTTTCATTTACAAAAATAAGTACATTTCTAGCTCTCACGAAGAAAAGGTGGAAAATGTAAACCAAGGGCTCTGGAAAGACTCAGAGACCAGAAGGCAACCAACCAACCCACAATTTATTATTTTGTTCTCTTATGATTTTTAAAACAGGCTTATAATTCATTGGGGCCTGACTCCTGGGCTTTTAATGTTTGAGGTTGCTAATACTGTTCATCCAACTCTAAAAATATCCACCACTGGCTACTTGGGACCATGTCGAGCGCCCACCGGGCCCTCTGCATTTCTGTTCATCTAGAGCTGCAGATTTGCATAGCCCCCACTCTTGGTTGCACAGCTGTGCTCTAGAATCCAAAGCTGTACTACAAAACAACCCATGGCTGGGCCAGGCATGTGAGACACAGGTGCAGCACAACTGGCACTGAGCGTGGCTTAACTGCAGGTGTTGCCAAGGACTACCCACATTCAGCTCTGTTTCAAAATTTACAGGTAGAACCTCCTGACACCCCAACAGTCTCTTCTTACTTAGCCACTCCAACTTCACGGACTAGCAGCTAGAGCACTAAACCATGACTCAGGAGACTGAGGAAGGCTAGTCTTAGCTCGGCCCATGGAACTAGGATAGTAGCTTTCTGCAAACCCTTGCAAGTGCCAGATGACGGGGGGAGGGGAGGGTCAGGGCTCTTGGGTGGCAATGAGAATTCTCTTTCTCGGGTGCTTGGCTGGCTGGTTTTTGCTCACATGCTCAAGGGCTCACTCATGGGTGGTGAGTGACCCGCCAGCTCAGGGAGGCTAGCCTCTGGCCGGCCTTGCCCATCATGCCCCTCTTCCCACGACAGAGCCCAGAGCCATCCCCCCACAGCCGCCAGCCTCTCCTGCCCCCCCAGTGCACCGGGCTGGTGGCCCACAGCCTCCCAGGTCCCTGACCACTGGGCAAGTAGGCAGTGCAAAGCCCCCTACCCGCAAGCAGCACATCCCCAGAGCTGGGCGACTCCAGCCACCCCAAGTCCCGACCGCAGGCCAGTTCTGGCCACCCTAGCCCCAGCCCCAGCACGCTTCCCTGAAGAGGAGCAGCTAGCCTGCCTGGGCTGGGGCCAAGGGGAAAGGCCAAGCAGGAGGGGGCCTTCTTCTGGGTGGAATGTGGGCGGGGCCACACTGAGCTGTTTGGGTAGGCATAGCCTCCCCCAGCCTACGATATGGGCCGCCCATAGGCTCACTAATTGCTATAGGTGGGGTCAGGAAGGAATTTCCCCCCACGTTAGATTGGCAGTGACCTTGAGGGGGGTTGACCCTCCTCTGCAGCATGCATGTGTAGGTCACTTACCAAGATTATCTGGGTATATCTCACAATCATTTCCCTGCCACTGCAAGTGCCTCAGGCACTGGTGCACCTGTGTCCATCCTATTTTCTGCCTGTGGCAGGTAACAGTCTAGTCTCCTGTGAGCTGTAATCCAGCTTTGCTTTTTGGTCATGTTGTATGGGTGGTGGGTGGCGTTGGTGGCCTGTGATCTACAGGAAGTCAGGCTAGATGATCTCATAGGCCCTTTTGGCCTTAAACTATGACTAAATCTGGGCCCTTGGATGAGTCCGGCTTGGAGGCAGGTTATGTTTTATACCTCAAGTCACATGCATCATTGCTGAGCATCCCTTTACGTAGCACAGCTCCCTGCACAGGTATGAGCACTGCCTCTGTGCCTGAAGCAAATAGTATTCCAGCCTGGCCCAGTTAATGAAGAGAAGTCTCTCCACGCACCCAGTGTCTGTTAGTGCACTGAATTGGCACGGTACACCCCTTTGCCACGCCAATTGTTTCCAGCAAGAATCCTGTCGAGCAGGCCCAGTGTGGGGCCTGGCTGGCTGGCTGCCTAGAATCAAATACCTGCCTTCTCTCTCTTTGGCAACCATCCTTCCTGTTTCAGACGCCTCGCGTTGGTTTTCCCCTTGACACGCACAACCAGAGGATGCCATCGCCCTGCCAGGGAACAGCATTAAGCCCCATCTGGAAAACAAGGGGATTATCTGGGGGTTAGCTAGATCATCTGAGTCTGGGACAGAGGATGGAGTGGGAGAGAGAGGTCACCAAACTGCATAGCCTAGGGCCTCTGGAACTTGATAATTAGCCAGCAGACTGGGGCCGGAGAGATGGCTCCCCACACCTTAAGAGGAAGCACACCCTCTGAGGCTCAGTGGAAACACTGGGAAGGAAAATGGCCTCTCTCTGAGAAGGGGATTCTCTAATGCAGTGGTCCTCAACCTTTTCCAGAGGGCGGGCATGGGATGACAAACATCAGCCGAGAAACAGCAAAGTCAAGAGGCATCGCCGCCAAAAATCTTGATGACGCTGCTTTTCGGCGGTATTTTGGCAGTGACAATTCTTGATGACGCTGCTTTTCGGCGGCATTTCAATGGATGCTTCTCCATCGGCCAGTACGCAGGTGCACACAAATGCCCCAGCGGGTGCCATGACGCTTGCGGGCACCCCACTGGGGACTCCTGCTCTAATGTGTCTTGGGATAGTTCACCCCTCTCCACTCTTCCCCTGAGTGTGGGATCCCCTAGGACTTCCCCTCCTCTGAGTGACTGTCCAGCCCTCCTACGGAATTGATCTCCCAAAGCACCTCAGTGTTTGGACCATCAGATGGCCAAAGGCACGTGATCAACAGCACCCCCACCCTTCCCCTCCCATAACTCCACCCAGCTCCTTACAAAATGTGCACACAAATTGCTTTCTTTTTTTTTATTAAACATCCACTGTCCAAGCAGGGTGTTTGAACCAGTCATAGTTATCAGGGAAAGCAAACATCAGTCCCAGCCACTGGGGTTGCCTGGCTGGGGAGCTGGGTACCGGGAAAGGAGTGATGCTGCAAAAAGGCTATTTCTGGTAGAAACAGATGGCACCACAGTGGAGTGAACCCAGATCAGAAGATCGTGGGGTAAAGCTTTTTCATTTGAACTGATGCAGCTTCTCTTTTTAGTGACCAGGGTTGAGGTTCTGGTTCTGGACCCAGTACAGAGGTCTCCCGAGTCAGCATGCAGCACTCAGCGCAGAACTACAGGCATCCTGACTCTGGTTCTGTAATTCTCAGCTGCTTGCAGATGCAAGCACAGCTCAAACCCTCCAGCCACTGCCAGCAGGGGGTTAAGCCTTTTCTTTGCCGAGGGTGCAGTGCTCCAGGCCAACTTCAACTCTTCTTTGTTTAGCAGAAATTGCACACAGTGCAAGTCACTCCAGGCTTGAATGCTGCAAGGAGCATTACATCAGAGGCTAGGCATGTAAGCAAGCAGGAACACAGCCACAAGCTCCTACATGCGCCACTGCAGACACCAGCACTGGCTGCAAACCTGCAACACATTCTCCAGCCCACACAAACGACCCCTTCACGTACACACACACAGCTTACCATACACCCAAGCAGACCTGCACATACATGACACCACCTCCAGCAGCACTAGGGTGACCAGACAGCAAGTATGAAAAATTGAGATGGGGGTGGGGGGTAACAGGCGCCTATATAAGAAAAAGACCCAAAAATTGGGACTGTCCATATAAAATTGTATCAGAGGGGTAGCCGTGTTAGTCTGGATCTGTAAAAGCAGCAAAGAATCCTGTGGCACCTTATAGACTAACAGACGTTTTGCAGCATGAGCTTTCGTGGGTGAATACCCACTTCTTCAGATGCATGTGGTGGAAATATCCAGGGGCAGGTATACATATGCTAGCAAGCAAGCTAGAGATAACGAGGTCAGTTCAATCAGGGAGGATGAGGCCCTGTTCTAGTAGTTGAGGTGTGAAAACCAAGAGAGGAGAAACTGGTTCTGTAGTTGGCAAGCCATTCACAGTCTTTGTTCAATCCTGAGCTGATGGTGTCAAATTTGCAGATGAACTGAAGCTCAGCAGTTTCTTTTTGAAGTCTGGTCCTGAAGTTTTTTTGCTGCAGGATGGCCACCTTAAGGTCTGCTATAGTGTGGCCAGGGAGGTTGAAGTGCTCTCCTACAGGTTTTTGTATATTGCCATTCCTAATGTCTGATTTGTGTCCATTTATCCTTTTCCGTAGAGACTGTCCAGTTTGGCCGATGTACATAGCAGAGGGGCATTGCTGGCATATGATGGTGTATATTACATTGGTGGATGTGCAGGTGAATGAACCAGTGATGGTGTGGCTGATCTGGTTAGGTCCTGTGATGGTGTCGCTGGTGTAGATATGTGGGCAGAGTTGGCATCGAGGTTTGTTGCATGGATTGGTTCCTGAGCTAGAGTTATTATGGTGTGGTGTGCAGTTACTGGTGAGAATATGTTTCAGGTTGGCAGGTTGTCTGTGGGCAAGGACTGGCCTGCCACCCAAGGCCTGTGAAAGTGTGGGATCATTGTCCAGGATGGGTTGTAGATCCTGTACAAGCTGTCAGGAACACTAGCCCTGATGATGCCACAGCACAACTGGCTGCTGAGCTCTGTGCCTTTATACTTACACACCACTATTTCAAATTTGATGACAATATATATCTCCAGATCAGTGGCACTGCTATGGGCACCCGCATGGCCCCACAATATGCCAATATCTTTATGGCCGACCTGGAACAACGCTTCCTCAGCTCTCGTCCACTCACGCCCCTTCTCTACCTACGCTACATTGATGACATCTTCATCATCTGGACCCATGGGAAGGAGACTCAGGAAAAATTCCACCATGATTTCAACAGCTTCCACCTCACCATCAATCTCAGCCTGGACCAATCTACACGGGAGGTCCACTTTCTTGACACCACGGTGCAAATAAGTGATGGTCACATTAACACCACCCTATATCAAAAACCTACCGACCGCTATGCCTACCTTCATGCCTCCAGCTTCCATCCCGGACACATCACACGATCCATTGTCTACAGCCAAGCACTGAGGTACAACCGCATCTGCTCTAACCCCTCAGACAGAGACCAACACCTACAAAATCTCCACCAAGCATTCTCAAAACTACAATACCCGCATGAGGAAATAAGGAAACAGATCAACAGACGTGTACCCAGAAGCCTCCTACTGCAAGACAAACCCAAGAAAGAAACCAACAGGACTCCACTGGCCATCACATACAGCCCCCAGCTAAAACCCCTCCAACGCATCATCAAGGATCTACAACCCATCCTGGACAATGATCCCACACTTTCACAGGCCTTGGGTGGCAGGCCAGTCCTTGCCCACAGACAACCTGCCAACCTGAAACATATTCTCACCAGTAACTGCACACCGCACCATAATAACTCTAGCTCAGGAACCAATCCATGCAACAAACCTCGATGCCGACTCTGCCCACATATCTACACCAGCGACACCATCACAGGACCTAACCAGATCAGCCACACCATCACTGGTTCATTCACCTGCACATCCACCAATGTAATATACGCCATCATATGCCAGCAATGCCCCTCTGCTATGTACATCGGCCAAACTGGACAGTCTCTACGGAAAAGGATAAATGGACACAAATCAGACATTAGGAATGGCAATATACAAAAACCTGTAGGAGAGCACTTCAACCTCCCTGGCCACACTATAGCAGACCTTAAGGTGGCCATCCTGCAGCAAAAAAACTTCAGGACCAGACTTCAAAGAGAAACTGCTGAGCTTCAGTTCATCTGCAAATTTGACACCATCAGCTCAGGATTGAACAAAGACTGTGAATGGCTTGCCAACTACAGAACCAGTTTCTCCTCTCTTGGTTTTCACACCTCAACTACTAGAACAGGGCCTCATCCTCCCTGATTGAACTGACCTCGTTATCTCTAGCTTGCTTGCTAGCATATGTATACCTGCCCCTGGATATTTCCACCACATGCATCTGAAGAAGTGGGTATTCACCCACGAAAGCTCATGCTGCAAAACGTCTGTTAGTCTATAAGGTGCCACAGGATTCTTTGCTGCGTATAAAATTGGGACATCTGGTCACCCTAAGCAGCACACAGCAGTCCTGGGAAATCAGACACTGGTGGGAGGAGACCTCCAGAGAAGAAGGATCTTGGAGTGGGGGAGGGGAATCAGACATGCTGGTGGGAGTAAGGCATTCTGAGTATCTGAGACATCTCAGGGCATCAGGCACTGTGGAGAATGAGGCTGCCTGTGAGCAGACAGATAAGGTACGGGACATCCTGAGGGAATCCTGCACTCAGTGAGGGCAGGAGATCAGACGCTTTAGGTAGTTCTCTGGTTCAGATCCTCTGCAGAAAAGATGTCCTAGGGTGTGGGGCGGGGGGGGGGCAAATCGAACACTATCCTGGGGCAGGAATGTCGTGGGACAGGGAGATGTCTCTTCTTGCCCCTACGCCTTGCCTCCACTCCTCAGTGACTACTCCTGGCTCTGCCTCCAACCTCTAACCCTGATTCTGGCATGCACCACTACAGGCTGGGGACTGACTGGCTAAGCAGCAGTTCCGCAGAAAAGGACCTGGGGGTTACAGTGGACGAGAAGCTGGATATGAGTCAGCAGTGTGCCCTTGTTGCCAAGAAGGCCAATGGCATATTGGGCTGTATTAGTAGGAGCATTGCCAGCAGATCGAGGGAAGTGATTATTCCCCTCTATTCGACACTGGTGAGGCCACATCTGGAGTATTGCGTTCAGTTTTGGTCCCCCCACTACAGAAAGGATGTGGAGAGAGTCCAGCGGAGGACAACGAAAATGATCAGGTGGCTGGGGCACACTTATGAGGAGAGGCTGAGGGAACTGGGCTTGTTTAGTCTGCAGAAGAGGGAGGGGGGATTTGATAGCAGCTTTCAACTACCTGAAAGGGGGTTCCAAAGAGGATGGAGCTTAGCTGTTCTCAGTGGTGGGAGATGACAGAACAAGAAGCAATGGTCTCAAGTTGCAGTGGGGGCGGAGGTCTAGGTTGGATATTTGGAAGAGCTTTTTCACTAGGAGGGTGGTGAAACACTGGAATGAATTACCTAAGGAGGTGGTGGAATCTCCATCCTTAGAGGCTTTTAAGGCCCAGCTTGACAAAGCCCTGGCTGCAAGGCCGGCTCCAGGCACCAGCATTCCAAGCAGGTGCTTGGGGTGACAATCTGCAAGGGGCGGCCGTCTGTGTTTTTGCCCACCCAAGCAGCGCACCGAATTGCCACCGTGGATGACGGGGGCCGTCCATGTGCCATTAGGGCGGCACGCATGTTTCCGCGGCGGTGGCAATTCAGTGGCAGCTTCTGCCTTCAGCCGGAAGACAGAAGCTGCGGCCCTGCAGACAGCTGAAGACAGAAGCTGCTGCCGAACTGCCGCTGCCGCGGAAACACGCAAGCCGCCCTAACGGCACATGGACTGCCCCCGCCGTCCACGGCAGCAATTCGGTGTGCTGCTTAGGGCAGCAAAAACAGTAGAGCCGGCCCTGCCTGGCTGGGATGAATTAGTTGGGGATTGGTCCTGCTTTGAGCAGGGGTTTGGACTAGATGACCTCCTGAGATCCCTTCCAACTCTGATATTCTATGATTCTATGACCCTTGGTTCTAGGATTTGGTATCTGACCCTCGGCTCTGACCCTCAGCTTCGACTCTTGGTTCTGACTCTGGCTTGAGCCCTGGCTCTGATAACTGACCTGCATGAACCTTCCATCACTCACAGGAGACATAACTGCCTTGCCCTGAGCCTGCAGAAATCACAGGCAGAGTGTGTGAGCTCTTGGAAAAGGGGCTTTGTAATTCAGATGCAGGTTGTAAACTCCTGGGACAGGGCCAGGGCCAGCTCCAGGCACCAGCCGAGCAAGCTCGTGCTTGGGGCGGCAGATTCCAAGGGGCGGCATTCACTGCTTCGGCCGCCCCTGCGGGTTTTTTTTCTTTTTTCTTTTTGGTTTGCTGCTCCAGCCTGTAGGGGGCAGCAGTGCAGAGGAGAGGAGCACCCTGCTGGGAGTGGTGCCAGGTCTGTAGCAAGAGCAGCTGGGCAGCCGGCATCCTTCCCTGCCCGCCCACCAGAGTGGCACAGAGCCCTCCTGGCAGGCAGCGTGGCGAGCGCCCCGCTGAAGGAAGCCCTGGCTGCCCTCTTCTCTCTCTCACCTCCCCCCACCCCCCCCGCTGCCCAGGGCACATCTGCAGGGCTGGGAGTCCTCCCTGCACCCGCGCTCCCTCCACCCTGCAGGTTTGTTTGTCCGCCCCCCACTTCACAACTCCAGCCGGCCCACAGGTTTGTTTGTGTCCCCCCCGACCTTCGCTGCTCTGGCCAGCCCACAGATTTGTTTGTCCCCCCCCCCCGCCCTTTGCTGCTCCGGCCGGCCCACAGCTTTGTTTGTCATCTCCCCACTTCGCTGCTCCGGCCGGCCTGCAGGTTTGTTTGTCTCCCCCTCCCTTCGCTACTCCGGCCAGCCCGCAGGTTTGTTTGTTCCCCCCTCCCTTTGCTGCTCCGGCTGGCCTGCAGGTTTGTTTGTTCCTCCCCCTTCGCTGCTCCAGCCAGCCCACAGGTGTTTTTTTGCTTGGGGCAACAAAAAAGCCAGAGCCAGCCCTGGACAGGGATCTATGTCTTGCCCAAAGCCAGCCACACAGCTGGGCCTGACCATCTAATCCATGGATTCACTCCTGAATCAGCCCAAACGAGGTTCTCTCTCTCATACACACTCCTCTCACTCACAGACATACATGTTCAAGTGATGGAAGATAGGCCATTGTCACCAGGAAGGGCTCAGCGGGGGAGCGGGGTGGTTCCCAAACCATCTGCTCCCCAGCATCCCCCTCCAAAAGGCCATCAGTGCCCATCACCCAGAGACTCATATCTGGACAGTTTCAGCAGAGACCAAGGATGCCAATGGTCTATGGAAGCCTCTAACCCTGCTAAAGGAGACACTTCCCAGGCTGGACAAAGGCACATTAGTGGAGGATGAGGGGGAGGGCTGCTACTCCCCATGCCTGTCCATGGATAAATCAAGGAGTTCAGCCTCCAAGGCTGTGTCAGCTCCTAATCTTGCTTGCTCATGTTTCAAAAATTGACAAGGAACGAGAGCAAAGGTGACACACAGCAGTTTTCACAAGCACAACAGTCCCCCAGGACATCATAGGAAATCATTAAAAACAGAGGAAAGGCTCAGTCCTTTGGGTTACTTGGAAGAGGTCCAGCTCTGTCCACAGGCAGGCTGCAGTGATGCCGCGAGCCACAGCCACGCTCTGGGCTTCAGCTGTTGTCAAAAGCCAGAAGAATTCAGTGCGCCTCGCACACAGCAGAGCTCTCTCTTCTTGCCTGGCTAGATGATTTGCTTCTCCTTTGCTCTAACAGGAATTGTCCATTCAGCAATCTGAAGCCAAATGCGGCCTCGGGGAATTTTGACTTCTGACATCACCTCTCCACGGTAACTAGCTGTGATGTCATAGATGCTGAGATTGTGAGGTCATACATTTACCCACATGGAAACCAAGGATAGGAAGAAATAGAGACATCCCATTAATTTCTGCATAACTGACTGGGAGGAAGGGTGAACTTCCTCCAGCAGTGCCCTCTTATCAGCTTGCCTTGGAAGTGATTTAGGCAGGGTGATCCTCTTCACAGCAGAGCCTTCGTACCAGGCAGTTGGGACTCCAGACTCATGAGGAGCTAACGCTACCACAGTGAGCATATCTTTAGCGCTGTCTCAGGCTTGGGTAATGGAACTTCTGCCCTGCCTCAGACAGCTGAGAATCCAGAAAGGAGAGGGCCCTTTCCTCAGGGGCCTGGCAATGGGAGTTCACACTCCAGGACTGCAAGATTCCTCACTGCAGTGTCCTCTCAGTGCCAACTGCCACACCAGCACTTTGATCTGCCTTACACTAGTGCCAGCTGTGTCAGACCTTGCTTGCACGTTTCAAAAACTGCTCAGAAATGAGAGTACAGTAAAGGCAAGACACACACACACATTTCTGCTTCCTTTGCAAACCATTCCGCTGGGCAAATGCTCACAAAGCAAGTCATGTCACACAGCTGGGAAAATGAAGAAAAAGGCTCATGCAATGACTTGGACTGTTCCATCCTAGGTTCAGAACGTGAACTCCTCTTCCCCCCACCTGTTACTGCTTCCCAGTAACTGTGTACAGTACACACCTATGCCCAGGGAGCGGCTAAAGCAAACAGGATAACAACATTGTAACTTCAAACCCTGCCAGCTAACAATCCACAGAGCAAAGTTCAGCTGCTCTGGTTCCCTTGGTTCCCCCAGCACACAGTTGCCTAGCAGTATTTCTTTCAATGCAGAAAACCAGAAGCCACTGACAGTGAGCATGTGAAACTGGGGCCAGTAGACTCTCATCACCTCCACACTCACCCTCACGACTGTGTGTGGTCAGGCAGGTGCTCATCAAGGTGGGGGAATGGCTGAGTTTTGCTGGAAACCAGTCACAGTTGAGGTCTCTAAGACATCTCAGCACACCCAAAGGAAATGCTAGGCTGGGGTAATCAAGTCTCATGCTTCAGGGCATCAGCTGATCACAACAAAAGTCAGGAAGGAACACTGGACAACTGACCAAATGCCTTCAGGCAGCTGGGGATATTGCCTTCCCCTGAAGCATCAGGCACTGGCCACTGCCAGAGACTGTCTGTGCCAATGTCTGTATCTGGTGTAGCAACTCCAATGGGCCTATGAAATAATCAGAAACTGGACTCTACAGTTTAACTCAATGCTCTGCAACCTTCCACGTGCTCGAACGTCCATTTGAACATTTGCTCCAGAATGCCGATCCCTGCTATTGGACCATGTTTGGAAGGGCAGTAACGGCTTCTGGAGGGAGCCCCCGGGAACACTTCATGGCCAGACTGATGCCTAGTGATGATGGGGTGGGGAAAGGCATCAACAAAGGCACTCAGAAAGCCATACCCCCATGGTGCTCAGCTGCAAAGCATCAAGGGTATGACAGCCCAGATCAGGCTGGGACATGTGAGAGCTGGGTTCAATTCCCTGATCCACCACAGAGCTCCTGGTTACAATGTACAATGAGAATAAACTGGGCTGTTTTACAGTCCATGTGTCTCTCCCCACTCCTGCCTTCCTCAAAGGGGCTTTTCTCCTGGAGGGGAAACTTTGGCAGCCCTGCTCGCCCCTTGTGGCTTCAGCCATTTCTTGTGCCATATCCTGGCTCTTTGATCTCCTTCATGGCCCAGCTGCCCCATCCCCTTTATTCATCCAGTGCTGAAGTCAAAGCCCCACTTCATCATCCCCTCTGTGCTGATCCATTAGGGGCTTCCTCTCCTCTCAGCCCAAGGGGCTACAAACTGCACTTCCCTAAGCCAGTGGTGCCCCAGCGGGGTGGATTCACCCCTGGGTGTGTCACCCAGGAGCAGGGGGATAGAGAGGCGGGTGTTTCCTCCTTTCAGCACTGATAGGT
Organism: Gopherus flavomarginatus; assembly: GCF_025201925.1. Classification (NCBI taxonomy): domain Eukaryota; kingdom Metazoa; phylum Chordata; order Testudines; family Testudinidae; genus Gopherus; species Gopherus flavomarginatus. The sequence continues at coordinate 54,887,779 of NC_066625.1, read as the reverse complement.
AGAGGGAAAGCCTCAGGGAGCTGTAGTCCCAAGGGGAAAGGGGAACTGCTTTTGTCACTGCTGCTGTACCTAAGTTTTATGTTGAAGAATTCAACTGTTCCTGGAAAGACAGTTGGGCCTGGCAGTGAGTGCATCAGCTCAGCAGCCCATATGTGGCAGAGAATGTAGGCAAGCGATTGTCCCTGAACTAAGAGGGAAACTGAGACAGCAGCTGACCAAAGCCCATCCAGGAAGATGGCACTGTTATACCTTCCTCCTTGCACACAGCAGGAGCTCTATGTTACCTCCACAGAGCCTGGAGCCCTTGATGACGCTGCCTTGATGACACAGTAGCATGGGACTATAGCTTCCCTGGGCAGTCCAGCTGAGTAATAACAACAGTTAGCTCTCACACAGTGCCAGAACTGGGAACAGAAGCTAGCCCCCCTGCCGACACATCCTTGCCCTTAACCACAGGGCGTGCCTCTTGTAGAAGAAGCTGTGTGCGTGCTCGTGGTGTGGGGGGGAAATGTCTAATCCAAACACAGGTCTCTGCACTAACGGGAAAGCAAAACGTACTGGCTTCCTGGCAGAGTCCATCACTTTGTGAATGAAGAATCCCTCCCTGGTGCGTGTGGGGTCTTTGGAGAGATTCATTTCCAGAATGCCTTTTGGGGGGTTACAAAAGTTTAACTGGAGAGTAAAAGCAGCTGAGCGGGGTTTTTTTGGCCTGTGGGGAAGCTGAGAGCAGGAAACAAGATAACAGGACATGGGGACTGCCAGTTTGGATTACACCGATGATCCTGCAAGGCCGGTCTCCTGTCTCCAGCCGTGTCCAGTGCTGGGGGCTTCACAGGAAGGATGCATCTGATGGCTGTATCCTCCCACTTCTCTCTGACCTTGCCACCCTTCCATGTGTCACTCTGGCGCATTTTGTTCCAGCGGAGAATTCTTCAAGGAGGATTTTCACAAGAGAGCAACCTTGGAAAGCTGATTTCGCTTGAAGGAAATGTACTCGCCCCGCATTTCCCATACTTTCTTTGTCCTCAGTGTTGTTATTTTTATTTTACTTTGTGCTTCACTCCTTCCCTCAAGAATCTCAAAGTGCTTGACAAACATTATTGACCCTTCCTGCCCACCTCCCATGGGGCAAGAGTTAGCCCTGCTTTTCAGGTGGGGGAAACTGAGGGAGAGAGAGGTTACATGAATTATTTAAGTGTGGCTAGAGCAAGGAATGAAACCAAAGTCACTTGTCTCCCAGGTCTGCTTATTAGCTCCCAAACCATCCTCCTTTCAGCCCACTCCATCTACTCCTCCTCCTAGCTTGCCAGCCCACTCCCACGACCTCCCTCATGCAGACCCCCAGCGTGCATGGAATAGTCTGCGTCCAGGGAATGGGATGGTGTCATGGACACGGCTGAGCCAGCCCCCTTTCACACAGAAGCATGGAGATCTGCTGGTCAAGGGTCTCCATTTGCAGATCTAGGAAGCAGGTTTGAACAGGAGCTTGGTCCATCCCTCCTGACTCAAACTGGGGTGGAATCATAATTCCATGTCTACACATCACAGTGTATAACTTTGTATCTCACAAAGTAAGTCGCCCAAGCCTCAGTTTTCCTGTATGCCACATGGAGATATTTATACAGGAACTTGCAGGGAAAGGGAGTAGTTCACACACGTGCGTTAGGGCTTTCAGATCCTGAGATGGAAAGTGCTGCAGATGTATTTATAATTGTTGTTATTTCTGTGGGGTCAAACAGGAGACAAGAAAGGGCTTTGTTTACTCACAATCACCTTAGGTAATTAGCCAATGTGGTAAAAACAGCTGTGAAAAACTTGAGCAAGATAGCCCAGTCCCAGATGTACTGAGCTGCTTCAGCCTATCAGGTTTGCAACTCCCCTCCCACCACACCACCATCCCTCCATCTCCCCCCCCTCCCCACCCCTGCCCAGCATGGTTAGAGCAGGAGGCAGGCAGCCAGATTCTCAGGAGCTGCAACTCTCCACAGCCCAGATGACTTCGATGAAGCAAACGATCTAGCCCTGGAAGTTGCGCCTCCAGGGTTCTGTTTCTGGGTCTGCCAGTCACAGACTGTGTGAGCTTAGGCAAACCACGGGCTAACACTGCTGGGCTTCTGTTTCTCCCCTAAGTGACAAAGACATTTTCCTAACTCCCAACTGAGGTTAGGAAGTGTTGTAGGCCTTGTCTACACGATGCATTAGTGCACACCCGTGGGGTGTAAATTCTAGTTTGTTCCAATGGGTCACACACTATCTGGCCTGTATGGGACCTGCTGGCACCCACTACAAGTGCCCCAGAGCGTGTTAATGGAGTGCTGGGGTTGGCAACCTCCAACATGCGGCTTGTCAGGGTAAGCACCCTGGCAGGCCGGGCCAGTTTGTTTATCTGCCGCGGCTCCCACTGGCCAAGGTTCGCCATCCCAGGCCAATGGGAGAGGTGGGAAGCCGCAGCCAGCACATCCCTCACCCGCACTACTTCCCGCCTCCCCCATTGGCCTGGGATGGCAAACTGCGACCAGTGGGAGTCACGATCGGCTGAACCTGCTGACACAGCAGATAAACAAACTGGCCCGGCCCGCCAGGGTGCTTACCCTGGTGAGCCGCGTGCCAGAGGTTGCCGACCCCTGATGTAGTGACTTCTACATTCACACTAGGGCTTAAATTCTCAGAGTAGGGTATTTCCCAGAGAGCTATAAAAACTCCTGAGGGGTTGAAAATATTTATCAGCCCTCTGCTCTGGACAATTCTGGCTGAATTTAAGCCCTGGTTCATGCGCACTAGGGAACTTCTGGTGCACACCAGTAGGGTGCACAGGGGCCAGCTAGCACACAACTGGCAGACTAATGCACCGTGTAGCCAAGCCCTTACTGAATGTTAGAGTTTCAAGAGCCTCAGCTGAAAGATGCTATCACATCAGGCACAACCAGCATGTTGCATGACAGTCTCCATTCTAACCCCCTTTTCCCGTGCAGTAATAACTCTCTAAAACTTTCACCTTTTAGACTGAAAATGTCTAGACTTTCATCCATGCCCAAAAGGGAACTCTTTGGGAAAGTTTTGAGCCAAAATGGGGCAGGTTTTTTTAAAAACATGGAGCCTGGAAAATAAAACAACCCTTTTCCTCATTGTAAGAAAAAACTGGTTACTTGGCCTCTCCAGCACACCTTACCCATCTCCTCCACGGGCGTAAACTCCATTAAGGAAGGCCAGGCTATGCATGCATGTGTGACTAGCTGAGCTATGACTGTATATGAAGCACATGAGGAAACTGCAGCCCTTGCCTCAGCCACTGTGAGGAACCTCATCCATTCCCTGAGCAGAAGCCCCTACTGGGCTGTATTGCAAGGTCCCTTGAGGTCAATGGGAATCTTTCCAATGACTTCTGTGGGCTTTGAATCAGGCCCATACTACATCCCTTGTAAGGAAGGGCAGACAAAAAGCTTGGAGAGACCATTCTTGGGCAGCCTGGAAATTAGAGGAACCACTGAAATTGAAAACTAACTCACACTGCAAAATGCACATGCCCTCATGTAGAGTTCCCCACACATACAGCTTTCTGTGCAAAGCTGGATTCAGTTTCAGTGGATACCCTGGCTCTGGGGCAGCAAACTGCAAAAGTAGCTTAGCCGCAAAGCTAGGTGAGGCCTGCACACACCAGTATGTTTCTCCTCTTTACCCCATGAAGTTACACTCCTCCGGGAGTGGGCTGCGTACGTACAGCTTACTGTGTACTTTTCCATACACACGTCTTAGATGGACTCTGACTGACACACAACACATAGAAGGATGATGTACCTGGGTCCAAGGCCACGGAAGCAGCACGTGATGTACCAAGAGGCAGTCTGGGATTACGTGGTGAAAGATGGTATCGTAAGATCATCTGTGCCCAAGGAGGCAGAGCTCAGTTTTGATTATCTTGGACTTTGGAGTGCTTAAAAGTGAAAGCTTAACATTCATGCAGGATGAAATTTACTCTGTGCAGGGGCTCAGCACTGTGCTTATGCGCTGCTTAAGTCCCATTTAAGCCTCATTCGGAGGGCTCAAATGGGACTTGTGTGGCAAGATGGTCTGCTTGTTAGGGCACTAGCCTAGGACATTAAATTCCCTGCTCCTCCACAGACTTCACATATGACCGGAGGCAGGTTATTTAATGGAATTCTGTCCTGTTATTCATCTAACCATACACAGGAGACCAAGAATCCTTTATTTTCACCAACTCGCCAATGTAAAAGACCAAACATCTCACTTTCTCATCCCATTCCTCCTTCCCCACCCCCACCAGAGCTCCCTCTAGTGTTCTAAAGTGTGTACTGCAGGTACTCGTTCCTGTCCTATTCAGTAAACCTTCAAGAAAACAGGAGGGGGTAGCATGGATTAGGTTGAAAAATGTGAACAAGCTGAGCTCTTGGGCTAGTTGAGTCCAACCTTGATATGGGTATCTGAGCTGGAGTTACTGATCTTTCACATCAACAGATATTTTGCACTGTATTCGAGCCCAGCCCACCCAAACCAATGGGCATTCCCAGTTCCATTACTGTGTAGGTGCAGATAGGTGAGATTCCAGGTGGAGTGTGTAGGGGTGCTACAAAGGTGCACAAGGAGAAGACATCAGATTTGTAGCAAGGATTTACTGGAGATCACTAGATGGTCTCCCTGCACTTCCTACTCAAATCCCCTGCCCGACTCTACCCCAAGGCAGAATATTCCTTTGCAGTGAGCTCTGAGGGGTGAAGAGAAGAAGAAGTGGGTTTGTTTATCATTGAATCAATCTGTTAAAATGTGCACTCGCAGGGCAGGGAGGGGCCACAGTCCTCACCCAAAGCCAGGCCGCAGACAGGGAAAAGGCAGGAATGTTAATGGGAACCAGGTTCGCTCTTCAGTTTCCTTTTTGTGGTGGCTGCTGGCAGAGCAGGCCAGATTCCTGGAGCAATCTGGGGGATATTCTTTACTGGAAGGTGGATCTCAGCTGATCCCTGATGGGAGCTGGCTTTAGTCTTTACCCTTGCGCACAGGCTAGGGAGTTTTGCTGAGGCCCGAAGGAGACATTCCTGGCACTGAGCGAATTAAAGTTTCTGTGAGTTAGCAAGAGGCTACACGGTAAGGACAAAGAGAGAGGCAGAGCCAGACTATGCAAGTGCACAGCCATTCTTTGCCTATGGCTCCCAAAATGCTTTACAAAGTGGGTAAATATCATCTGTCTTGTGACAGCTACAGGAGAAACAGAGGCACCGAGAGGGCAGGGCCCAAATTATCAGATGTGGCCTCAGATTTGGGGTATGTCAGTTTTTGGGTGCCCAACTTGGATTGAATCGTCAGAGGTGGTGAACTCCTGCAACTACCATTGACTTCAACACCCACAAAGCCACTCCATTATCCTCTTTGAAATGCCTTCTTTAAACAACTGCACTCACGCACCATCCCTGAACATCTCCTTGTGGCACGGTACAGCACAGCAGGGTCACTGCCTCTGTTTCCCTACTGGTTCCTCACTGCTCCACCCAGCTTCCAACACCTTCTGGATTGAAGGGACCTAGCCAGAGAGCTCGATCACAGAACAGTTCTATGCCTACCAACATGCTCAAAGTCCAAAAGCAACACAAACATGTCCCTCTCTCCCTCTCAGCCCACAGCAGCTGAGCTGGGCTCTTCCTTTTATAACTCCTCCCTCGAAGACCCCAGCTTCAGGTGTTGCAGGGCAGTGCTGATTGGGCCCCAGCAGCCTATTAACTCTATCACAGTTACCTTTGCTAAGATGCCCACTCCCAACTGGTGTTGGTCACGCTGGCAATCTCCTATGATCCCTAAGGCCACTGGAGCCACTAACTCATTTTGTCACATCTGCCTCCACTGTCCCTTGTCTCTTCCCCTTTGTCCTTGCTTAGTCCCCTGTTGCATACTGTCTAAATCCTAGACTGCGAGTTCTCTAGTGCAGGGGCCATCTTTTCGTTATTTGTTTATACAGTGACTAGCACAGGGGTGGGCAAACTTTTTGGCCTGAGGGCCAAATTGGAGTTCCAAAACTATATGGAAGGCTGGGTAGGGAAGGCTGTGCCTCCCCAAACAGCCTGGCCCCCGCCCCCTCCCACTTCCTGCCCCCTGACTGCCCCCCTTCTCTACCCTATCCAACGTCCCCTGCTCCTTGCCCCTGACTGCCACTTCCCGTAACCCCACCCCCTATCCAACCTCCCCTGTTCCCTGTCTCCTGACTGCCCCACCCCCTTATTCACACCCTTGCCCCCTGACAGGCCCCCCTGGGACTCCCATACCTATCCAACACCCCTTGTTCCCCATCCCCTGACCGCCTCCCCCAGAACGTCTTCCCCATCCAACCACCCACGATCCCTGTCCCCTGACTGCCCCCCAGCACCCCTTGTCCCTTATCCAACCCCCCCCCACTTCCCAAGGGGGAGGGGCCGGGGGCTAGCCTCCCTGGCTAGGAGCTCAAGGGCTGGGCAGGACGGTCCTATGGGCCGGATGTGGCCCGCAGCTGTAGTTTGCCCACCTCTGGCCTAGCACAAAGGAACCTAGTTCTTCTCTGCAGTCTCCAGAGCAGGTCCTACATCACATAAATAATAATGGGTGTTCTGCACTTCCAAAAATCCAGAGCCTGAATCTGGATTTAAGAACCTAATGTTAGGCCCCCATTTTTGCAAATCTCAGCCCACATCACCTGGGAGAGTGTGTGTCCGTCCCTGGGAACGGGGAGGTTGCAAGCGACCAGCAGGGACTGGGAACAATTCCCAGGCAAGGTCTCATTTCCCAGAGCTGTACTAGGCCTCAGTTCCCACAGGGAGTTTTTCCCACAGCCTCTGTAGGGAGGTGGAGCTTATCCCTCCCCCTGTCTCCCATGGAAGAGACAGAAAATCTAAACCAGAGGAGTCTTTCCCAGAAAGGCTGTTTCCGAATCAGGAATTGCAGAGAATTTGTAATCTCGAAACCCCACTGGGTGGCCTGTGTATGGAAACCCAGATCTTGAGATACAGTCAGGCAAGACAAGCCAGTGAGATGAAGACCGCCTGTGTCAGGATCAGTGCTGCTCAAATTAACATCTGAAACAGACATGGCTCTAGCAGCATCTCCAGCTCTCCATGGACCTGGCCCAAGTCTCACTGAAGTCAGTGGAAAGTTTCTTGGAAGTCGAACCAGGTCACGAGTGGGGAGGCACGAATGATATCTGGCAGTGGCTCATTAAGAGAGATGCCACAACGCAGGTATCGCCGTCTCTTTGCACTGGGGCTGTGTTGGAGATGCTCAACCAGTCTAGAACTCATTCAGCAACACTAGCAGTCTGGCGACAGGGGCAGCGGTACCCAGGGCAAAGGCAGTCCGATAAAGGTGGGACTATCAGTGTGTTCTGCTTCTCCGCCAGGGACTGCACCGGAATCAACCATTCAGCAGAGAGACCCAACGAGAAGGGACTATCCGCAAGCTCTGCTAGCTGGGGGGCGCTCAGTACTTAAAGGGGGCAAAAAACCTGGGGGCTCCTACTCTTTTCTACCACAGTGAAAGTGACAGTATATCTGCCTGCCCTCTGCACCCCCACATCTGTTCTGACCCTTCATCTCACCTCTGTCCCCTCCAGCCCCCATCTGTTCCAACCCCCAGTCTCACCTCTGCTCACTCGTGCCCCCACTTCTTCCCTCCACCTCTGTTCTGACCCCCACTCTTACCTCTGCAGCCTCATGCCCCCACCTGTTCCCCCCCATCTGTTCTGACCCCTAGTCTCACCTCTGCTCCTCCTGCAGCCACAGGAGTTCTTCACCCCCACCCCCACCTCTGGGGGCGGGGCAGCTGCTCCAGGAACCTCTTCATCCCTGGCCCAGGTTGAGTGCTGCAGGGAGGGAGGGGGAAGGAGCAGACTGACCCAGTGCTGAGGGGGAGGGGGAGAAGCAGACTGACCTATTGGGATGAGGGGGAGGAGAGGATCGACCCATTACTCACAAGAGTAGGGAGGAGGAAGGAAGAGGGAGCGGAGCTACTCTGAGCTGCCAGGCTTATTCTACTCCCTCCTCCCTCCTGTTGACAATGGTGTCAGCTCCTGAGGGGAGGGAGAGAGCTGTGTCCAGTTCCTGCCAGCAGCTCTGATTGGCTGCTCTGCCCTGGGGGGGCGGAGCAGTGGGGAAAGCAGCGAATCAGAGGGGTTTCCCCTGGCAGGGCAGGGCTAAGCGCTGGCCTCCAGGGCACCACAGGACCAGGCTTGCCCAGCAGAGCGCCCTCATGAAGGGGCAGCGTCCCACCCTGCGGTCTCTGGGCTGGGCGACAGGGAGAGCGGTGCCTGGCTTCCCACTCAGGGTTGAGGGGCGGAGACGGAGGACCGTCGTGTCAGTGCCCCGGGTCCCCCAAACCACTTGCAACATCTTCGTGAACAGAGTAAAATGAGAGGGGAGGGGCCCTGGCAGACATGACATGCCAGGGTCCCACGTTTCTCTGGATGGGCCAGTTCACACTCCTCTTCCATTGTTGCACTGTCTGTGCTGTATTGGGGAGTAGCAGGCTCTCTGCTGTGGCCTCTGCTCTGAATCAAAGGGAGGGAGAGAGCAGCCCATTGTCCATTGTGTGCCCGCAAGGATGAAGAATGTGATTCAATAGGAGGCTGGAATACGGTGGTCTCGGGACATCTGGTTTCAACATGTGGCAAAGACAAAGCTTTCAGCCGGCCCCTGTGGAGTAACTACCTCACACAACTCTGCAGCCAACTGGGAGGGTAAACAAGTTGTTAACCCTCCTACCACATTAACAGCACAAGGCCAGTACACAAAGCAAAGGGCAGCCTGCTGGATCCAGGGGTGAAAAACGGAGCTGCTATGGAATTATGTCACAGCTGCTCCAGACCCTGCCTCTCCCTCAGGAAATGCTGTCAGAGCAGGGGCAGGAGGAGGCTCAGAGCTACAGTGGTGCAATCTAGTCCCTGGAACGGTGCGGGAGTGCCAGCTCTAGGGAGGGATCCAGTAACTCCATCCCAGCCTCTCCCAGTAGGAGTGCTAGGCCCTATACTCCAGTACTAGGCTGCTGTTGCAGGAGTCAGGAAGGGTGTCAACCCACAGTGGAGAACGTAAGTGCCAGGGATCGCTGGATGTGAGGACGCAGCAGAAATGAGGGCATGTTCACTGCATAGTATACAGCACTCACCAAGACGTTCATTTTTATTGAAAATTACGGATCAGTCCTAACTGTCAAGAGGATGCAAAAACATGAACCAGCAGAACTCAGTCCAAATGGGGACCAGATGCAGCCCCTCTGGATTCCCAGGGATGTTATTGTTTTAGCAATACGCTGCTGGACCACATGACCCGAGTGCTATTTTTAATCCAAGGATAACTCCAAGCAGGCCCAACTTTCCTTCGTTGCTGCAATTTATTCTTGACATTTCCCTTTAAAAACAAGGGCCTCGTGCCAGGCCTGTCTGCCTCCCAGTGCAGCATCATGGTAACTGCTCTCTCCTGTCTCCTCCTAAGCCACACACTGTTCTGGAGTGGCGCATGGTACATGGATTCTCCCTGGAAGTAATAGGTACCTAGAGCTATACTCATAGCCCCCGCTTCCCGGAATTCTGCTGCTCAGACAAGAAAATTTAAAACTATCCCCTGCCCCACAATGGGACATTTCTTTGCTGGCCTGAAGTTCCCCTTTCCTTCTGTTTGGCCGCAAGCTCCGCCTCACCAGCAAAAGGTTAGCTCCACACCGATGCTCCGCCCCTCCAGCAAAAGGATAATTCCGCCCCCAACCAGGGTATTTCAAAGGCAAGGGAAACTCAGAGGGAAAAAAATTGTAAGAAGTGAGGGAGGGGGAAAACCTATGACAGCTGCTAGTGGAAGCTCCTCAGCTGCAAATATCGCCACTGTTCAGAGCCAAACTGCACCACCTCTTTGGCCATGGATAGATGTGGCTTTCCAGGAAGGTGACAGAGAACAGGCTGATTCTGCTCTGCATCTCCTTGTGGGGTCTATATTGCCACAGTGAATGTAGGGAGGGAAGGTGGAAGCTGGCATCACTGTAGCAGCTTCTCCACAGAGAGTGGTTTCGACACTCTTGGTGCCTTAAAAAGTGGACCCTGCTGACTAGGAGATGAGGTGCTTGTACCTCTGTGCTCTGCTACATGGGAAAATGGCTTCACAGCAAAATGCATATGGTCTCAAGGCCTGATTGCCCAAAGAGCTAGGCAGCTGGAGCTCCATCTGAAATCAGTGAGAGCTGCAGACACTCAGCACCTCTGCAAATGAAGCCTTTAGTGAGGCCTGTACAGACTAAGCTCTCCAGCATCAACTGAATCCAGGGGGACCTAGAAACTGCAGCCTCAGAGCTATCGGGCCTCGTGGAGTCTACACACGCTCTCGGTGCTCCAGGCCAAGCACTGGTGAACTTAGTCCATGAGCTACTCGTATCCCTCGCTCAGGGAAAATATCAGTGCAGGCAAACGTGACGGTTGTTTGCATTTATTGTCGATACAAAGGGAGCATGTGGAAAATGAGATGAGATGCAGGCCTAGGGCTCCAGGCAAGTCCCCAGCGTGGCCCTTGGCACCAAAACATTTGAGCACCTCGGCTTCCAGCACTCATCTAACAGGGTTAGTGTTGCTGCTCTTAAGTGGGAATGAGGCCTGTTGCAAGTGTGAGGCCAGCAGGACTTGTCTTCTGGCAGGAGTGTCGCAGCCCAGTGCTGGGGGGAAGTGGCCATCACCTGCTGGCATCTCTGGAAAGGAGCTGCAAAGTTCCCCTGGGGAAAGGAAAGCTAAGGCATCTTGAGTCACCAGGGATTGATGTGTTTCATAAAACCAAGAGGGACTTGTGGAGCCGTCTTGATGCTCTAAGGGTATGTCCCAGACCGTAGTGCTGGAGAAGAGGTAAGAAACAGGCAGGGAGGATGGTGTCATGGCCAATCTGACTTTGGGAAGCTTCATCCTTGCATGAATGGCTGGGAAGGCAACTGCAGCTGGCGATGAAGGGCTCAGAGGAGGTGTGGGAGCAGAAGATAATGGGGACACAGGTCTAAATTCAGCTCTCGGTTACATCAGTTTAAATCCAGTGACTACAATTAAATTACTCCAAATTTATGCTGGTGCAACCAAGGGCAGAATTTGGCCCAGACTCTCTTACCAAGGCCGATAAAGAATTCTTTGCTTTTGGTGCTTTAAACCTGACTCAATAACATAAAATGCAGCAATGTAGAGATAGTGGGCCTGATTCTGCCCTCCCCAGTGTAAACCAGGGGTGACTCCATTGAAGGCATGTCAGAGTAAAGCCTGTGTGAGATGAGTCTCAGTCCAAGTGGATTCTGGAGTGGGAAACTGTAGTGACAGGATTGGGGAGGGGACATTATTTTGTACCATATGCGCAGTCCTACCCCAACATTCACCTGTTCTCTCTTGGGACTGAGCCATGTAGAAACAACACTGAGATGGCTCCATAACCTTCCTCGTTCTGGAGTCAGAATGATCTTTCCTGGGACATTTGCTATGTTGCTTTCTTATTCTGAGAGCAGGTCAGTCCAGGGTTATTACACTCCTAAGGTTGAAAATGACTGTAGGGCAACCAAGCTACAGCTCATGTGGAATTTCCAGGAGTCAGTCTGAACATTAGCACTCCAATGCCAACTACTTTGTTGCTAAAGCTGGTCAAAAAGCTGGAAAAACAGTTGTGCAGGAAATTTCATAACTGGTTCCATTTCAGGGGGGTTGAAATGGGCCCATTTTCCACAAAAGTTTTGCTGATGTTTGTTTATTCAACCTTTTATTGAAAGCACTATGGAACGTTTTTGGTAAACAGACATAGTCAATAAAGATTTCAGTCCCAATTTCCGTACTGGTTCCTAGTAAAAAATTATTGGTAAAAAATCTCACAGAAACTTTTGTGAAAAATGGAAAATTACGACAATTTAAAAAAAAAGTTCCAGTTTTGAATAAAGGCCTTTTTTTTCCCCCATCAAAAAGCTTTCTGTGTGTAAACTTTTGACCAACTCTACTTTGGATGTAGTGTATTAACCTCCCTACTCTATGAAAACATGTTTCCAGAAGCTAAAGCTTATTGCAAAGAAAGTGAGCATCATAGAGTCAGTGTCCATTTCGCTTGTGAAAAGTACCTATATCCTGCCTGTAAACTCTGGGAGATGGAAAGGGAGTGGGGGGTCCATCTATCAGAAAAAGAAGTGGAATGGTCAGCCGGAAGACACGAGTGTAACAATTTCCTGCATATCTCTGCAAATTAGTTCCAGGAAAATCGGGAAAAGCCAAATGGAATTTGGTCACTAGCGTCATGAGTTTCCATTTGTTTTCAGTCCACTTAAAACAGGAAGGTCTGCAGGGCTCCAAGGAGCGAACCACGTGAGTCCAGATGGAAAGTGGAAAGCAGATGCATCAGGTGTGGAAGGCATTAGAGATTGTCATACATGCGTAAAGTCTTTTCCAGCTGCTGGCTGACTCTCTGGTAGAAGATGATCTGTTGTTTCAGGTAGGACTGCATCATTTTCTTAAAGTCTGCTATGCGCCGCTCATGGAAGTGGTTCATCTCTGCCTGGAGGGAAAAGCCAACCACTCGGCAGCGTTTCCGAATCCCATCTGCCTCCTCCTGATCCATCTTCCCCTCGTCACTCATCCGCTGGCTCTCCTTCACCTTGGCAAAGGCTCCTGAGAGGGGGAGAGAAATGAGACACCAAGGGTTAGTAAGATGTAAATAGCGTGTCCGAGCCCTCCCTCTCTCCAAGCTATACCGTGTCCTCCTCTTCCACCCCAGCATCCCAAGAGAGAGACGAACGCTCACTGTGAGCACCAGGAGAGCTACAGATGCACCCTTGGCCTGGTTCTGTTCCCCCTTAGCTGTAGAACCAGGTCTTTCCCTTCAGGTTCACATACCTACTAATGCCTACACATTCCTATGGTCCTGGAAAAATCCAGCACTCCCTCTGCCAAGCCACATGAATGATGCCCTCCCTCTTCATCCTTAGTCCGTTCCAGTCTCCCAAACATCTGACTACATGGGACTGAATGAAAACAGGCAGCTGGAAAAATTGCATCAATCCAAGGCCCTGAGTGTCACTTCACTATACAGCCAAGGCACTGGGAAGGCACCAGCACACTCAAATGTTCCACAGACAGCTCTGGACAGCAATGCTGGGAATCACATCCCAGGGGGCAATCTCTGAGTAAGCTTTGCTCCCTGCATAAGAGAAGGAATGGATCCACCAAAGGCCCTATGTACTTTAGAGAAGCACAATACTCTAGCACTGTTTGCTCTGGCTTTTGTGGATCAGACGGAGTTTACATTTTCATCAGGATATGACACAGTTTGGCCCTGCCACATGGCTAGATCGATGTGTGTTAGAACATGGCTGGGTCACTACCAGGTTTAACAGCCCACTGTTTTCAGAACATACATGGGGCTTTAGTGTATCCGGCACCATCCAGTACATAGTGCATCAAGTTGATTATCAAAAGACCTGTGCTCTGTCTCCAGTTTTCCCACTGTCTTGCTATGTAACCTTCAGCAAGTCACCTAAACTCTATATACTGTGCCTACGTGTGAAGAGGGGATAATCATTCTTACTCACCTTTGTAAAAAAAGTGCTTGGAGAACTACTGATGAAGTGAGCTACATAAGGGCCTATTATTCAATTATTATAGTCTAGGAATAAATCTACATTGTAGCGACTCAGAACATCAAAGCTGCTAGAAGAGGCAATACATTAACAGAAGGAAGGAGCATGAGGTTTTATACAGTGTCTTAGGGATCTCAAGACACCCGACAAAGCAAAGGGTTCAGTTCTAGTCATGCAGTGACCACAAAGGTGAAATCTGCACATAGCAATAGCTTATGCACCTTTGGATCTGTGGCAGGAGGGATGGGAAAGAAGGATACTCCTGCTGCTTCTTCTTCTTATTGCAAAAGGACATGGGACACTAATCTTCCTCCTGGACAGCTACCACAGAAGGATAGAACAGACCCCAGTTCATAGAGTCATGGATTTTAAGGCCAGAAGGAACCATTATGATCATCTCACCTGATCTCCTGCATAGCACAGGCCAGAGACTCTCACCCAGTAATTCCAGCATCAAGCCAAATTCTCCTCTGAAGGACAATCTCTATAGCAGTGCAGCATCCACCGCATATGCAGTGTGATCAATGGGTACAGCAGGCCCAAAGTCTGCAACAACCTTTCATCTCCCAAGTGCCAGGTTCAAACATAGATTAGGTCACCTACTCTAAATACAGTGGATTCACCATTGTCCACAGCGGAAGTTTGTCCATATCACAACAGGCTTTTCTGCTAGACCCCATTATTCGGGTGAGCCTCTCAGGACTGTTTAAACCTATTCCCAATCATATTAAACTCTGCTGATATAAGTCACTCATAAACCAAAATAAGATCATGCACACAGCAAGGAGTTTACATCAGTTTAATGTAACTGGTTTAAAAACCTATTTAAATTAAACTAGTGCAACTTTCTCATGTGGACAACCGCTTGTACCAATTTTACACCAGATTAACTCCATTGTTTTCAGTGGAGCTACTGCTGATTTACACCAGTGAAAGTCAAAGGACATTCAAGTCCTGTGTGTTGTGTATTCTGCTGTGTTGTACCTGCTGTGTCTTTATTATTATGTATTCCCATAAACATGCACATGTGACTAAGATCCTCAAGGCAGGAACCAGTCTTATGTTTTGACACACTTCACCTGTGTACACCAATGGCACTATATAAATAACAATTACCATAAAAACACCAAAGGGTTTGTTATAATAAATAGAACACAGCAGGAGAGGCCAGAAGAAGATCAGCACAGGCTGCTTAGTCAACACTGAGGTGCATTAGCAGAGCTATGGCAAGAACTGCATGTCAGAATGAAGATGCACTGGCGGAGTTCTGTGGGGTCCCGGGGCAGGAGGACTGAAAGGTCAGGATTCAGATGTATTGGCAGAGCTGTGTGAAGGCAGCTTACACAGCACCTGTGTGTCCTATGCTTGGCTCTAGCAATTGCTATCATGAACTTCCACAGGTACTCTATTTGCCTACGCAAAAAAAAATTAAAACCTCTACTGCCCAAAGAGCAAGGATTGCTGGGAATTAAAGACTTAGCAGCTTAGGAGGACCAAGCATGGCTTTTTGAGACCCTGCTTGAAATCTAACTTGTGTAAGATGTCAGGGGAATCACATCAGCTCCTAACAGCACATACAGTTGTGAAAAATGCTGTGTATGTCTTTTGCACTGCTCCTCCAGTACTGCTGAGGAGCATTGTTCTCAGGTGATAAGCAATGTTTCCCCATATCTTATGCCCTTATGCCCTATGTCATGCTTGTTCTTTGTCTCCTAGGCAACCCCATGTGCTCCCTAGTGTCAGAACTTGCCAAAGGACCCACTCATTGTGCTCCAGAATTTCATATTTCATTAAAGGGGGGCGGGGAGGGAGGGGAGATTTTCAAAGCCAGGAGAGGGGGAATTGGATGGATGCCCAATTCCATTAATTTTAATTGGGTGTCCAAATCCCTTAAGCAGCTTTGAAAACCTCATTCGGAGTCTCTGGCCCTTACAGTTGTGAAGAAAACCTTCCAAACGTGAACAGAGCGTAGCACAGCCCATGCAGTGTAGTCTGCTGACTCTGCACAGAGCCTGAAGCAGTAGCTCAGAGAAGTGTGAACTGGCTCATTTAAATGTTAACATTGTTAACTATTTCACTGCTGATGACTTTAGGAGAAACAGACAGTTAGAGTACTGATCCTTTATCCAAAAACCCTTCAACCCTTCCTCAACTGCCAAAGCTCTCAGATTCTTCCCCAATGAGTGTTGAAATTTACCTGAGGCTGCCATGGCATTTCCAGCCTGCTATATTAAACTGCCACAGAATCAGGGCCCTTGGCACAGAAGTTAGGCGAGTTTGCCACAGACTACACGGGGCCTGGCTCACATTCCCCCTCAGATGAGCAGTTAAAACACCTCACTCACCCTGCCCCATCACCAGAGTCCAGCTATACTGCAGAGAGGCCATCGGCACTTAGATACCAAGTGGAAGGAGGGAGGGATTAGGCTGTGCCTTTACTCAGTGCATTTTTACGTACAGATAGCTATCTCCGTGTAAAATGGTAATGGAAACAAGGCACTATGATCTTTACCCCAGTGGAGCTAGTTGCGGTATACTCCAGCTGGAGGAGGAGGACTTAGTGTTGATCCCAGATATGGTTCATCATGGTACAACTCCCTGTGCCTTTGTCTCCACTAGGATTTTACACCCAGAGTGTGATCTTGAGGTAGCAATCTCGAAGTAAAAACACACCTGTTTCTGCAGTGCACACGTAGCACTAAACAGATCAGGCCTGTCCAGGAATCAGAGGTTAATTTCATCCGAAGATTCACAGCACCTCCCCACCCTTTCCCAAAAATGGCCTCAACCCAACCCTGGAGGGAAGGCATCTAACTACAGCCAGAGTCAGGTTCACTAAGTCACCCCAAACCAGATCCAACACCCCTTCTCCAGACACCCTCCAGAAGGGCCCCTGCCCAGCTGGTATTGGAAAGATGGACTAGATAACCTGATTACTCATTTCCTTTCCAACATCTAGGATTGCATTATCTAGAGCTCCTGCTACTAGGAACACGACTGAGCCAGAGGCTTTGCCCACCACATCTCCCGGAATGATGTTGGACTACCTTTGTGTTCACCTTCAGAAATCATTGACAATGGGGGAATGTGACATGGCCTAATTCCTTAGGCAACTGGAGTGGTACACTCAGTATAAGACTGCGATGGGGTATACAAGCCTCTCACAGGCTGGAAAAGGTTAACGAATTGGCGTGAGCACAACCAGCACCACCTGCTACCCCTGCAGTGCATGTCAGGCCTATAGGAGAGGGTGAAAGGGGACAGCTTGCTCAGGTATAGCTACCTAGGAAGGAGAGCAGAAAACCAAGTGTTCTTACTTGGGGAGTGTAGCGGGGCCAGGCAGTTACCTCACTCCAGCCCTGAAGGGGTTAAAACAGCCCTGGGAAAGGGCTGCTCTGGGGGAGCCAATAAGGTAGGCCGATTGGAGAGGCAGCCACAGCTGGCCCTATAAAAGGGCTGTGAGGCAGCTGCTTACAAAGTTTCTAGTGGTGGAGAGAGAATAGTGTGACCAGATGTCCTGATTTTATAGGGACAGCCCCATTTTGGGGTCTTTTTCTTATATAGACTCCTATTACACCCCACTCCCTGTCCCCATTTTTCACACTTGCTGTCTGGTTACCCTAAGAGAGAAGGACTTGGCTGCCTGGGAGCTGAACAGGGTACCTGAGGTGGAGCAGGGCTGGGGGAAGGCCAGAGGAGCTGAGGAGCTCCAGCCTGGGAAACCCCCAGGCTGCAAGTCTTGCTGAAGGCCCAGAGCAGGTAATAGAGTTGCAGAGATACAGCCCAGGGTTAGGCAAAGGCAGCAGGTCCAAACCCCCCTTGCCGTCTGCCCTAGTGAGCGGGGGCTAGATGATGATTGGCAGTAGCCACTGAGGCAAGATGGGGATAGAGGGTTGGAGGTTCCCCGGGGAAGGGAGACCCAGAGACTGTGGGGGGTAGTGCAGAGGTCAGAACCCTGAGGGAAGGGGCACTGAGGTCCAGGAGGGACATGGAGGGCCTGAGGCAAGTGGGACATCAGTCAGCAGAGGGTGCTCTGGAGCTGGAGACCTAATTCCCAGGACGACCAGCAGGAGGCGCCGTGCCAGTGAGTCGTCAACTTGCTACAGGGAGAGAAACCAGGAACAGGGCAGGACTGTGGCTGGTCACAGCCTCCCTGGAGGGAAGGCAGGCTGGACACTGGACTGTTTAGGTTTATCAGAGACCTGCTGATGCCTCACCTGAGGCGAAGGGTGATATCTGAGAGCTCAGCCAAGGGGCATGTGGTCCATTAACCTCAGAGGGACTGAGAACTAGGACAAAGCCTCCTTTATTCTGTGATTATTTGGGGACTGTGATTTTAGACTCTGCTACTCCAGGAGCAAGGGAGCATGGGGCAGGGGTGCCAGTGTTTGAACTTTTATAGTGAAATGGACAGAGAGCTGAGCCACTAGAATGGGCTGAAAACCCCACTGGGGAAACTGAGGTGGAGTGAGTGCAGCACAGGGGACAGTGACCCGATAATAAAGACAATCCCCCAAAACTCCTCAGACTTTGAGATATGTTAGGTTCCCTAAAGATCATTTCCACCTTGTCCCCAACCAAGAGCAAGAATTATCTGGAAGATCCCAGTCTCCTCAGACACGTAGGGAAATCCTTCCCAAGCAGCAATGCACACACACAGAATCACCGCCATTTCCCATTGTATCCTTTGTTTCCAATGAACCTGGAGGAACACTGCAAAGGAGAATGCATGAACCTCCACTGGCCTGCCCAATGGCTGTATGGTTTGACCTTGTCTGCCTTTATTATTCAGTATTTGTAAACGCTCTGTGAATGAGATTCCGTTTGCATGAATGTTAACGAATTGGGTGCTCGTCCTGTAAATACGGTTATTTGCATGGGAACGGGGTCATTAGTAATTCACTGATAGTTACGCACTGTACAGGGGTCAGCATCACCATGTTGCATGATGAACACTTGACAAAATTACCTTAGTGATGGACATTGGTGGGGGATGGAAGGGGGCTCCCAGCTGAGGCAGGGGGTTGGAGTGTGGGTTCTGGGGTGGGACCAGAAATGAGGGGTTCAGGGTGTGGGAGGGGGCTCCAGGCTGGAGCAGGGGGTTGGGATGTGGTGGGGTGTGAGGGCTCCAGCTGGGGGTGTGCAGGCTCTAGGGTGGGGCTGTGGATGAGGGGTTTAGGGTGTAGGAGGGTGCTCCAGGATGGGACCAAGGGGTTCGAAGGTTGGGAGGGATATCAGGGCTGGGGCAGGGGAGTGGGGCGCAGGTGGGTGTGTGCAGGCTCCATGCAGCGCTTACCTCTAGCATCTCCTGGAAGCAGCAGCATGTCCCTCCTCTGGCTCCTATGCAGAGGCGCAGCCAGGCAGTCCTGCGTGCTGCCCTGTCTGCAGGTGCTCCCCTCACAGCTCCCACTGGCCGTGGTTCCTGGCCAATGGGCTGGGAGCCTCAGAGTCAGTGCTCAGGGAGTGGGGATGGAGGCAGCATGCCTACAGAGCCACATGGCTCCTAGCCACGCAACGGCAGGGACAGGGAGCCACTTGCCAGGAGCTGCGCGAGGTGAGCACCCCCATAGACCTCAAAATTTTTACCACTGACACGTTGCCAACCCCTGGGGCTGTACTCCTGTTTAAGAAGTTTCAGTCCTTCTGATCAAGGGAGCAGAAATAATCCCATGTGACCAAACACCATGATTAGTCAAAGGGAACAACTTACAAACAAGCCACATGTTTGCACGGCCTGTTCAAAGAATCCCCACTCTCAAATGGATTTGAAAAATCTAAGTCTGTTTAGGAAAAGAATAAAAGGGTAAATTTTCAATGAACTCTGGGCCTTACTCTCCGCTGGCTTATTGTGCAAAGTGGGTATAATGCAGAGCTCAGCAGGAACCAGAATTTGTCTTTTGTAGGTATCAGAGGGGTAGCCGTGTTAGTCTGGATCTGTAAAAGCAGCAAAGAGTCTTGTGGCACCTTATAGACTAACAGATGTTTTGGAGCATTAGCTTTCGTGGGTGAATACCCACTTCATTGGATGCATGTAGTGGAAATTTCCAGGGGCAGGTATATATAAGCAAGCAAGAAGCAGGCTAGAGATAAGGAGGTTAGTTCAATCAGGGACAGGGCCGGCTCTAGCAATTTCGCCGCCTCACGCACGGCAGCACGCCGCGGGAGGCGCTCTGCTGATTGCCGGTCCCGCGGCTCCAGTGGACCTCCCACAGGCGTTTCTGTGGACGGTCAGCTGGTCCCGCGGCTCTGGTGGAGCTGCCGCAGGCGTGTCTGCGGGAGCTCCACCGGAGCTGCGGGGCCAGCGGACCGTCCGCAGCCACGCCTGCGGCAGGTCCACCGGAGCCGCCTGCCGCCCTCCCAGCAACCGGCAGAGCGCCCCCCCGGCGTGCCGCCCCAAGCACACGCTCGGCATGCCGTGGCCTGGAGCCGGCCCTGATCAAGGAGGATGAGGCCCTCTTCTAGCAGGTGAGGTGTGAAAACCAAGAGAGGAGAAACTGATTTTGTAGTTGGCAAGCCATTCACAGTCTTTGTTTAATCCTGAGCTGATGGTATCAAATTTGCAGATGAACTGAAAGTATTCTTTGAGTCGGAGACGGCGAAAGTAGGCTTCCAGATCGCCGCAGAACTGTATCATGTTAGTAGGGGTGGCAGGGCAGAAAGAGAGTCCCCGAGATAGGACAGCTTGTCTAAACTCCTACCTGCCACATGAGGCCACAACTGTGGTACCCCTAAAACACCCAGCAATATTGTCAATCTATCCAACCACACACTCAGCCCAGAAGAAAAGTCTGTCTTATCTTGGGGACTCTCTTTCTGCCCTGTCACCCCCACTAACATGATACAGTTCTGAGGTGATCAGGAAACCTACTTTCACCGTCTCCGACTCAAAGAATACTTTCAGGATAACACTGAACAGTCCACTGATACACAGTTACCCTCCCACCAACAGCACAAGAAGAAGAACTCCACATGGACTCCTCCTGAGGGTCGAAATGACAGTCTGGACCTATACATAGAATGCTTCCGCCGACGTGCACAGGCAGAAATTGTGGAAAAACAACATCGCTTGCCTCATAACCTAAGTCGTGCAGAACGCAATGCCATCCACAGCCTCAGAAACCACCCTGACATTATCATCAAAGAGGCTGATAAAGGAGGTGCTGTTGTCATCATGAACAAGTCTGACTACCAAAAGGAGGCCGCCAGACAACTCTCCAATACCAAATTCTACAGGCCACTTCCCTCAGATCCCACTGAGGAATACACTAAGAAAGTGCAGCATCTACTCAGGACACTCCCTACACTAACACCAGAACAAATCAACATACCCTTAGAGCCCCGACCAGGGTTATTCTATCTACTACTCAAGATCCACAAACCTGGAAATCCTGGACACCCCATCATCTCAGGCATTGGCACTCTCACTGAAGAACTGTCTGGATATGTGGACTCTCTACTCAGATCCTCGTTATCTCTAGCCTGCTTCTTGCTTGCTTATATATACTTGCCCCTGAAAATTTCCCCTACATGCATCCGACGAAGTGGGTATTCACCCACGAAAGCTCATGCTCCAAAACGTCTGTTAGTCTATAAGGTGCCACAAGACTCTTTGCTGTTTTGTAGGAAATTTCACAACTTCAATTTTCTCCCCCATTCTAAAATGGACAACAAACTAAATATTTCTTGTGAAACAAAATCCCCCTCAAAAAATTATTTTGGAGTCAACAGAAATGTTTCCTTTCAAAACAATCAAAATATTTTCTTCCAATTTCAACCATTAATTTTTTTTTAATTTTCGTTTTTTTATGAAAAACAATTTTGTTTCAAAATGAACAACTGAAATGGACCATTCTGGATATGTCAAAATGAGACATTTCAAGAACCTTCATTTCATTTCTTTCTAAAGAAAATTTTGTCAAAATGACATTTTCCAAAACATGTTAATTTCATCCAAAATGGCAATTTTTGGTCAAAAAAAAGACATTATGATTTAAAATTCCCAACCAGCTCTAGTGTAAAGTGCTGCCAAATCAAGATGATAGTGTTTCACCCTCACTTTGCAGTGGGGTAACTTACTGCAAATCAGAAGAATCAGACTCATTCTTAGCAATGAACAAGCCTTGATTTTAAAATGCAGTGATGGCAAAGGAAATTGCTCTGTGTCTGAGGTAAGTCAAGATGGGCTTCACAAGGCACTTCATTATTTATATCACAGCAGTACCTTGATGCCCTGTGCTAGGCGCTGTACATGCATATAACAAAATGTCAGTCCCTGCCCCAAAGAGATGACAGTCAACTAGCTGCTTCACAGCAGATACAAGAGTCCTCTTTCAATTTCGCTTTAGTTTCTGAGAGTTGAACTAATAGGCAGGGTTTTCTCGCTCTGATTTCTGACTTTCAGGCCTTGCCTAGCTTAGGGTACGTCTATACTACTTGCCGGATTGGCAGGTAGTAATCGATCTATCAGGGACCGATTTATCGCGTCTCGTCTAGATGCGATAAATCGATCCGCGGATCAACGCCTGTATCGACCTCGGCAGGAGGAATAAACAGCGTCGATAGGGGAGCCGCGGCAGTCGACTCGCCGCCGTGAGGACGGCCAGGTAAGTCGAACTAAGATACTTTGACTTCAACTATGCAAATAACGTAGCTGAAGTTGCGTATCTTAGTTCGATCCCCCCCGTGTAGACCAGCCCTTAGAATGTTAGAATGTAGCTCTGTTTAACTGATCGCCAATTCACTTGAGCTAACTAAGGCCTTGTCCATACACAGAAGTTGTACCGGTTTAACGGAGGCCTTGTCCACATGCAGAAGTTGCAATAGTTTCACCGAAATCAGTTTTCGGACTGATTTAAATTAGTGCAAACCCCTGCGTGAACCCTCTAATTTTGGTTTAAGGTGGCTTATTTCAGTTTAGCTTAAAGCTGTTCCTAACTGACTTGAGTTAAATCAAAATAACCCTGCTTTAAGCCAAAATAAGAGCATTCACATAGCCTTTTGCACCAGTTTAACTAAATCCACCATAAATTCAATTGCTGCAACTTTCTCCTCTAGGCAAGCTCTAACATGAGTGTAAATGCAAATGATGGCACTCCACCTATGTTTAATCTTGGACATGATTCACCCTAAGGCTCAGGGAGGGTCAAAGGAAAAATGATGCAGACAGAGAAACAGGTCTGAAAGTCAGAATAAGCCATAAAGTGAGCCACAACCAGGAACACTTTTTGTGAAATAACTAATTTAGCATTTACACTCAAGTTCACTGGAAATTAACTAGCTCACCTGACACCATGAACAAAAGTCACCATCTAGACAAGGCTTTGGGGGGGGGAGGGTAGCTGATACTTGTGGGAAAGACAGATTCTATTTTTTTTAATTTTTGTGAGAAGGAATTCTGCTCGGCTGTTTGCAGCATTCCTCTCCCCCATTCTTGAGCTCAAAGTCCATTTGCATGAAAATAGAATTTCTTCTTCCTAAGAGTTTCTATCAAGGCCAGCTGCGTGCGCCTGACCTGAGGTTAGAGTCCTCTGTTTGTGACAGCACAGTAGGTTGCCAGTGGAAGTTAATGTGATGTCACAGGATTATGACTCCTGATCAGGATGTAGCAGGAACAGAAGCTCTGTTTAGAAACAAAGGTTCTAATCTAAGCCAAACCCTGCCCTTGGTTACAGATACAAGCCTCACTCAGGGCAGATTCTGGGCCATACTTTCATACAAAAATCCTTAGTAATAAGAATGAGTGGAAAGAAATATAGAAAATCTTGAAGGTTAAATTCCATCTTGGGGTAAGTGCAGGGAAGGCAGCTGAGTGACACCCGAGAGGAATTTGGCTCCCAAGGTTTAAGAAGAATTGTTTCTAGCTGAAATCTATTATCCAGGTTTTCTGGGTGGTGGTAGCTGCTCTCCCAGGAGTAGATTCTGCCATCCTCACACAGAGAGTAGCACTTTACTCCATTAGTTGTGCCATTCATTCGTATGGAGCTACTTGCAGTAGCAAGGTTCTTCTGAGGCCACGTCTACACTACAAAATGTTGTTGACCTTACTTACGTCGGCATACAGCCACTGCAGTTATAAATCACTTGTGTGTGGACTTGGCTGCTTGTGTTGGCCGTGCACGTCCGCACCATGAGAGCTTGTGTTGATTGTATTGTCAATGTGGGGCATTGTGGGACAGCTCCTGAAAGCCACTAACAGTCAATGTAAGAAAGGCAGCATCTACACTGACACTGCATTGACCTAATTACATCGATCGTGCCTCCATGCCGCTCAGGAAGGTGGTGTTACGAAATCGGCACAACTAGGTCGATGCAAGGCAGCTTACATTGACCTAACCCTGTAGTGTCGACCAAGCCTCAGTTTAAGGGTGGCTCTAAGTATTTAGCAGGACACTTCCTCATGAACACAGAAGCACTTTTTTTTTACCTGCAAGCCAGGTGTGATTCACGGTTCTGGTAAGATAAACCAGATCCCACCCATAAACCACAGCCCTTCTGTCCGTGCTATGGCTTCCTGGATACATACAATGGCATTGTAGAAAAGCACTTAACAGCCCAGTCTTCCTGCCTGTACTTTTCACTTGCAAAATATTTGCCCTGGAGTGAAATCAGAGCTGGATCCTCTTGCCAGCTTCCTCCTCTTGGATAGAAATGCAAGTCAGGGGAGATGGCAACCCTGAAGGAAGACAGAGAGTCTATGGGTAGATTTTTCTCCAGTAGGAGTCAGGTGCCTGTGCTTTTGGAAATCTAGCCCTCTGTGAAGGACAAGGCTGTTTTCTCCTGGGAAGGCATTTTGTTCCTGCAGCACCTCTAACCTGGGCCTCCTGGACTGGTTTACAATGCAGTACCTCTTGTTTTGCCACATGTCCCCAAAACACCCAAATGTCTCACTTTTGCCAGGCCACATATGAATAGAGGAGGGAGCCTGGCACAAGCAGTAGGACTTCTGAGATTGAAAGGGACTGCCTTTCCTCAAGTGCACTACTTTCTATAGTGAGTCTCACAACTCTGCTGCTAGCCAAACACAGATACAAACAGTGTGTTCTGGAATCCAGGCCTCACCAAGACTCTGACGCTAGCTACTCTGACAAGCAGCATGCCAAGACTTCGTGTTTGCCTTGCTGCTCTCACCTCACCAATGATCGTCTCCTGTTTCCTGGGCACTCTGTCCTCTTCTGGGATAAAACAAGATTCTCCAGCTCTCTGGCCCAATGGGGCAGCCTGGCTCTGCACTGGCAGACACGGGACAATGAATTTCCAAGAGTTTTTGCTCTCTGGTGCTCTGAGGCTCTTTGAGAGGAGCTAACAGAGGCCTAGGGCTTCCCTAGAAGCAAAAGACTGTGTAGGCTCAGAGCAAACATGATCCTAGCCACTTGCAGAAGGTGCCCTAGGCTGCTCCCTGCAACCAGTGTCGCGAATACAAATACATCTCAGTCAGCTCTGCCAGTATGGGGAAACAGGGATTTATCTGTCACTAGATTTCCTTTCCACACATTAGTGGAGAGACTGGGGATACTTAATCAAGGTCTCATTATCTCAATGGAGGAGATGAGAAACGAGGAGGAGGAGAAGCTGGCTGGTCCTGGTCATGAGGTGATTCCTAAGCAGGGTTCATTCAAGAAAGTCTCTATCAGGGTTGGACTCCCCAGCGAGGAACCAATCACAGGGCTGCCAAAATGCATTCCGCTTCCCCTTCTAAGTGTGAGTCAGTGGGAGGGAAATTAGGCCTGGTACCACAGCCAGAGTCAGGTAAAATGTCAGGTGGTCACATGGAATGCTAAGAAATATAGGGCATTAAGCAGCAGCACATTTGACTTCTGCATAGGGCAGATCCTGGCCCATATCCTGGTCCCAGAGATTCAAACAACCCTTTCCAGAGGCAGGATGGTCTAAGAGACTGAATATGAGGCTGGGAGAAACAACATTTGAGCTCTGCCACTGACTCACTCTGTGCCTTGGGGAAGTCACTTAAGCCCAAATTTCCTAAAGTGGCCTCTAATATTAGCTGTTCCAGTTTAGACACCTCAGCGACTTGCAGAGTATGGAGCATCCACGACTCCAGCTGAAGTCCCCAGGGGCAGGGGATACTAAGGTCCTCTGAAAACCAGGCTCTGGAGCTTTCCAAACTTTGCACCCAGAAAAATGAAGCATCTACAATTCCAGGTTCCTGTTGAAACCTTGGACCCTAATTTCATTGTTCTCAGATTCTCTGGCTGCAAAATGAGAGTAATTATGTGCACCTGCCTCCCAGGACTAACAGGAGATTGAATTAGTTAATGGGGGCACAGCACTTTGAAAGACAAAATACTGTGAAACTTCTATAAGAGGCTGCCTACCTCCTGTCCTGAGAGACCACCCCAGATTATCCCCAAGGAAATTCAGTCCAATCCTGCTCCACCTTCAGGAGAAGGCCACCTCCATTAAACAGCCAAATGTTGCCTGTCCCTAGGGCGGTCTCCTGAGACAGGCTTATCATGGCAGCAACTGAGGCCCAGAGAAAGCTGCGCGTGGGCATAGCTTACCTTTCTGAAGGTGAATGATGTCTGGGAAGTTGGAGAGGAGCCCTTGGTACAAGGAGAGAGTGTCCAGCATGAGGAAAAGGTCATTCTTGGGCTGCTCAGCAAACATCTCCCCTACAGTCTCATACGTCTTGCCTGTGTGCGAGATGGCATTGTTGAGTGCGTCCGAACTGTAGGGCGGGTCCATCTGGAAGGAGTAGCTGATGGCTTGGAAAGCGTTGCCCAGCTTCTGGAACTCCTTCCGGAACCCCCCCACGTGCTTGCGCACCAGCTCCGAGGCCACGTTGGTCAGTTGCAAAACGCTGTCATCCATCTTCTTGCTGAAAGCCTTGAACGAATCCACCCGGTCTTCCACGTCCTGCAGATCCTGGTGCTCTGTGGGGATCTGGAAGGTCAGCAGGAAGCTGGCCCCCACCATCTCATCCTTCTCTGCCCGCCGCTTGCCCATCTTCCACTGTTTATCATCGCGGCAAGTGAGGAAGTGCTGGAAGCCCTCATACTGGGACAGCACAGGGTGGCTGGTCATGTGGTCCATCCACAAGATCAGCCTCCGCTTGCGCTTCTCGATGAAGTCCTCCTCGAAGCGCCCAGTGGCCTGCTTCTCGGGCAGGTGGGGAACCGAGATCACTGTGAACTTGTTCAGTAGGCGATTGTACAGCCAGTCGAAGTGCTTATACCGCCGATAGACAGGTGCATTGATGCCGCTAGGGGTCAGCTTGTAGGAGATGTAGCTCTTGATGCCCTTGAATTTTGTTTGCTTGGTGGGCTCCTCCACAGAGCAGATGAAAGGGTGCGGGTTGGCCCTCCACTGGGGGCCCTTGGGACCCATCTCAATGGAGTAGGTCTCAGCGATCTTGGACATCATGGGCACATCTCCCAGGATAAAGGCCTCCACACCAGAGCGGACGAAACAGGAGAAGCGGTTGAGGTTCCGCCCCACCACACTGCCCCTCTTGGAGGAACTGATGCTGTCCTGCCTCTCCAAGGCTGGCTTGGGACGATAGCCAGCATTCTGGTTGGGGTATGCTGCAGGGTACTGCAGATTAGGGGAGGGGTGCCCATTGGTGCCAGGGCTCCCCCGTGGCTCTTCTACCACTGTGCAGCCATCATCCCAGTCGTCCCAGTCATCATCATCATCATCCTCAAAGCTGCCCTGGTGGGAGGTGTTGGTGTTGGTGTTGGTAGGGGGCATGTAGAAGGACTCATTCCCAGGGGAGCTGGCTGGACTGTTTGAATAGTCTGTATAACCAGAGCTCGATCGGGACCTGAGGATCTCAACGTAAGAGGCAGGGAAGATGCCAGTTTCTCCTCGGCTGTTCTTGCCCTGCAGCCACCCGTCCAGGGAGTTTTCGCTGAAGATCACCAGCTCCTCATTCTCCTGGATGCTGATCTCTTCTTTGTTTTCACTCTGGAAGTTGTAAAGTGCTCTGGCTTTCAACGCCATGACTGCTCCTTGGAGGACTGTATAACTTGACACCCCCCCAGCACACCACTAAACTAACACCTCAGACGCTTCAACAGCCAGAGACACTGGTTTATAATCTGTAAAACACCGGTTTATAATCTGTAATAGTGATGTGGAAAAAAAGTTTAGTTGAATTCACCTCGAAGTAACAAAAATATATATGTTTATATTTTTTCTAATTTTTTTTTTAACTTAAAGGCCTATACATTCATATTGCAGTCTAAATTCATCGGTTAAAAATGGCATTCCTAGGGCAATCAAACATGTTTTGCACCCTCCATTTAGGTGATATAGGCCTCAGTCAGATGGACACATATCCATAAAGTTGTCAGCTCCATGTAGATTTTATCTAGCTGTCAGTCTGTCCCTGTGCTGTCCACCTTTCCTGTTTGAATTTACATTAAAAATATTCCCCAAATAATCTTGATCAAATGCAAGAAATCAAAAATCCCCCTTTTTTTTTCTTGAATTCTTTTTTTTAAGGATTAAGAACAAAATTCTAAATCTTGGCCCATCTTCCAAAAAGCATATCCAGTGCAATTCAGAATCACAGTGCTTGAAAAATACCTTTAAAAACAGGCAAAACAAAACAAAAGAACAACCTTAAATGATCCCAACACAAATATTTTGCAATTCCTGGTGGGGCTGATTTTTGGAAATCCTCAAACCTCCAAGGGGGTGGAGGAAACGAAAAAGCCAAAAAGCAATCCAAGATTGAATGTGTCACGCCTCTCACACAGCAATAACAACACAGTCGCCTAAAAAAATCCCACCCTCTTCAAGATGTTAAAAGTTCATGCGAAGTTTAAAAACGGAGACCAAAAGAGAAGTAACTGAGCTCTTCAGGGATAGGGAATCTTTAAATCACTTTTACAACCCAAATTGGCAAGTGCCAAGTGAAAAAGGAAGGATTTGCCACTCACCCAACGACACAAAGTTAGACAAGCCCCTGATGAGGGCTGAAAGATTTTAGAATCAGATCCATTGATTCCGTCTGAAAACTGTTTGGCAAAGGGGTTTCTTTTGTTGGAATTATTTCCTGGCCAGCTTCTCTCTGCGCCCTGAAACTGATACAGTCAGAGCAAATAATGATCCAACCCTTTGGAGAGGAAACAAAAACCAACCATCAAAAATGTGGCAAATTCCTTTCTCTTCAAACGAGCTGCACACAAAACCCACCGAAGTTCCTTCCAAACGCTGCAGTGTTTCCAGGATGAAAAGCCAAAGCGTCAGGCAAGGGAAGCAGCGATCCACTGGATCCCTCCTTCGGAGCACTCCCTGCAGATTTTGGGGTGCAACAATGAAATTTCCCAATTCCCAGTGATTGCAGGGGAGTGGGGTGGGGATACGATTCCGTTTTCTTGTGTCCACGGGTGAAGCGGAGAGGGGGGGAAAGCTGCCCGAAGAATTCAGCAAAACAGAGGCACTTCCGTTTGGAGAGAGGGATAAAGCCAGGAGACACACTTCTCCAGGCTGTGCTGGGCGAAAAGATCTCTGTTCTGGCCCCAGTCCTGGCTGCTGCGGCTTGCAGGGAGATCTGGAGGCCCAGATACCTACACGTGCCAATTCAGACCCCTTTCTCTGGGGACAAGGACCAGTCACCTGCAGCAGACCTTTCACTCCATCTTGCCGAGCCGCCGGCCGGAATCTGCTCCAGCCAGAGCTCTGCGAGTAAAGATGATCCCGGCCTCCGCCGTTCTTGCGCAGGGCGCTTATGCAGGAGAAGTCCCAGTCTCTGGGCTCCTCCTCCCGGCTCTGTGCTCCAAGGTCCCGCTCAGTTTTCCTTGTTGATTCCTTCCTGCGCCTGCTGTTTTGCGGTGCCCTCAGTAAGTTTTGGGGAATTGCCTGTTGTAGCCTGGGGGCTCTCCAGTTCCCTGTTTGCTCTGCCTCCCACGTACCCCTGGATGCCTCTCCCCCGCTCCACAGCTGGGTCCCTCTCACACTCCAGCCTTTTCCATGACGCAAAGGAGGGAGGCGAAGCTCGAAAGTTTAAAAAGCCTTCAGGCGAACACAGAGCCAGGCTGCAGGGAGCCTAGCTAGGTCACAGGCTGCCCTCTACAGGCAGTCAGCACGGCTGGCCCCCGGAGCTGGGTTTCTTATCTATGGGGGGCATTTATCTTCCTGAACATCGGAGGGCCTCATGCGTAGCTGGATCTGAGCACTTCCAAGAATTCAGAGGTGTTCAGAGCTGAGGCAGGTAATACCTAGCTTTTCATCGTAGATATCAAGCCGCTTTACAAAGGAGGCCAGTATCATCATGCCCATTTTACAGATGAGGAAACTGAGGCACAGATGGTGAAGTGACTTGTGTAAGCTCTCCTAGCAGGCCAGTAGCAGAGATGGGAATAGAACCAGGTCTCCTGAGTCCCAGCCCAGTGCACCAGCCACAGGGACACACTGGCAATTCCTTTATTATAAGTCAATTATTTTAACAATTATTGTTATAATGAAAACCTACAGATCTAGAGCTTGATTTTCCTGTCCTTTGCACAGGTATAAACAAGGAACAACTCCATTAAAGTCAGTGGAGTCACACCAATGTAAACCTGGAATGAGTGGAAAATTTGGCCCCTAGTGTGTCATATCTCCTCTACCTGTCTAATTGAGATCCCAGTCCTGCAAGTTGCTTACCATAAATGAACATATGGCCCCACATGGAGCCCCACTGGAACAGCTTGCAGGATCAGGGCCTTAGATTACATCTCACTGGTGCGGGGAATATCTATATTTGAAGGCTTGTATCATGCCTGGCACATTATCAGTGCTTAAAAATAGTAATTAATTAATGTCTACATTTTCCCAAATAGGTATTGGACCCTAGGGCGCCACTACAAATAACTGCAGGATACACTGGTATTTCCAAGTGTCCTGTGATTGCAGAAACAGAACATCACATCTGAAGGCTGAGCATCTTTCTATTTAGTTTTTGTTTACATCTTTATCATTTTTGTTGAATGCAAAAACTGGTGCGTTCAGTGAGACACATAGAGCTGAATTCAGACTGTGTGCAGAAGGAAAAAAGCAGAGCCAGTGGAGCTGCTCCTGCTGATTGCGGGTCTGAATGTGGCCCATACTGTGTTAATATCTAGTAAGATACTTGAGACTGTAAATATAAAGAAACAGGGAAAGGGGGAGTTTCTCAATTTTCGCAGCTCCTCCACTCATCCTACTTTATAGGAAGTAAACAAAAGTGAAATCTGTGAGGACCTAGCCAAGAGAAACAGTGTGATCTCTTTTAATCAGTGCAACGCCTATGTTTTAATACACACATTTACTGGCTTTATACATCCTAGCTTCAGGCGTTAATTGTTTTTTGTTTTGTTTTTTATCACCTTCAAAAAGCTTAATTTCTATAGGGTAGCCTGTGCAGGTTGGTTTGCTGATTTGCATAGGCAGATTCTACGTGAGATATTTTCATACAGTATCATGGCAGGGTGGTTAGCAGCTGATTTTTAGATCTCTGCTCCTAAACTTCAATCCTGTCTGCTTTAAAGGGCCAGATTCAGCATTACCCAGCACCTTGTTTAGTCATTTGCACCCTATGCAAATTTTACACCCACTCTGAGGTGGTGTAAATCAGTGCTTTTCAAGCTATCTGATTTGGGGGACCGGCAATTTTTTTTCCAACGTGCCTGGGACCGGTGCCATATTATTATCCTATTCGATGCTCTTATGAGGAAACTCGCTGCGGACCAGCAGCTAATGGCTCGCTGACCCACCACTTTGAGAAGCACTGGTGTAAAGGACTACAGAAGGCCCTTTGTCTCCTTCACCCACTCCCAACTTCATACCTTCATCACTGGGCCAATCAACTTTCACTCAGGGCCCAATCTCACAAGGTGCTGAGCACCTTCAACTCCTATGGAAGGTAGTGTGAGTGGTGGCATCCAGCATCCCCCAAGAGGAGCTCAGCACCTTACAGAATCAGGCCATTTCTTTTATCATTCAAATCACTTCTAAACAAGAGCTGGCCAAAAAGTTTTGGTTGGAAATTTTTGCTGAAAAATGCAAATTCAGCTACACCAAAACATTTTGCAAATTCATACCAGTTTTGAAGTTTGTTTCCAAGAAAAACAATTCTGAAAAAATCAAAATGTTTTGATTTTTTTGGTATGAAATTACTTGTTTCAAAATTTCCTTTATTTTTTTCAAAGTTCAAAAGTGTTAAAACATAGCTGAAATCTAAACAAAACATTTTGCTTGACTTGAAATGAAATTGGTTTTCACATAAGAATGGCCATACTGGGTCAGACCAAAGGTCCATCCAGCCCAGTATCCTGTCTTCTGACAGTGGCCAATGCCAGATGCCCCAAAGGGAATGAACAGAACAGGTAATCACCAAGTGATCCATCCCCTGTCACCCATTCCCAGCTTCTGGCAAACAGAGGCTAGGGACATCATCCCTGCCATCCCGGCTAATAGCCATTGATGGACATAACTTCTATGAATTTATCTAGTTCTTTTTTGAACCCTGTTATAGTCTTGACTTTTCAATATGCCAAAAATTTGGAAAATGTTTGCTATTGGTCTGTCCTGAAACTAATTTTTGTTTTTACTTTTTGAAATTGCCACCCAATTGAAATATCCCACAGCTCTGCTCCTAACAATCCACTTGTCCCACAAGGCCAATGTGTGCAAACATCCCAACCTAACACTGCTGTCTGCTACCAGTGTCATTTACACTGTTATCTATTTGTGCCTTTATAAAGTCTGCACTGGAGGGCCAGAATTATGTTTGCTGTGTATTTTTCCTACTGCAAAAGAGCATATGTCTGTGGTGCTGTACACATAATAAGGTACAAAAGGGCAAACCAAGTCTTGTGTTCTTAATTCAGAACTCCTGTGTGGAGTGTGGAGAGGCATGACAGGCTAATTTTGCTTTAATTATGTCTCATTTAACTTGGACATTTATTAATAATCATTATTATTATCCCACTTTTGTGGAACCTGGGGCACATCGCTGTCTCTTCCCTGAAAAGTTTACAACCTATGGGCCAGATCCTGAATGTTCTTATGCACATGAGCAACCTTGAGTAGTCTCACTGACTTCAGTGGGAGAACTTGCACAAGTAAAGCTACCCAGGTGATTAAGCATTTGCAGGATGAGGCCCTATAAAATGAACCAGAGATGGGACACATTAAGGATGCCATAGTAAGTATTATTTAGGTCTTGCTCCTGCAAATGCTTTAAGCATAGGTGTAGCAGAATTCTATTTTTTCTTTATAATTTCAACAGGTCATATGTTTATTTTTAAGCATTTTTTTTTCAGATTTGTATCGATTTAAATTTTCACAGTTGCATCTTATGGGATGGTAGGCTGGGGGTAGAGTCAGACAATTATCTGTAAATGTTGAGATTCAACAAGAATGCCCTAGAACCCTTAAGACACAGTCAACATCACATGCCAAAATACACAAATTAAAGATGTTTAAACCCAAGTTCTCAAGCGCCATTCCCCTCACTTTGCCTAGCTGCAAATGTCCATGATTGTTGATGGAAATATTGTGTTGGCAGTTTGCGGGTGTGCGGTGAACCGGACATTTAGTGATCACAATCCACCCCTTTCCAAGCCTAGTTAAGCTGCACCCTTGGCCTGCTCACGCGCTCCAAGGCCCAGCCCCCCCAAGGGATTTAGGTGCTGGAATCAATGGGCGTAAGGCGCCTGAGCACCAAGACGGGTTTGCGGGATGGGGGCCCGACACGGCAAGCGCCGCGGGGGCATGTCCCAGCAGCAGCCGGCCCCATTTGCTGCTGACATCCGAGGCGGTTCTTTGCGAGTTCTCCCCGCTGCCACCGCCGGGCCGACGAGAGCAGGGTGCGGGGGGGCTCCGGCTTGTCCTCTCGGCTAGGCTCGTGCAGCGCCCCGCGCACAGCAGCCCGGGGGGGCGACACGGGCACCCGCAATTCAGCCCCCTCCCCTGAGTAATTAGCTGCGGCCAGCCCGGGGCGGAGGGATCCGAACCCGGCCCTGTCCGCGCTGGGCCTAAGCCGGGCCGCCGGCCTCCCTCGGCTCGGGCGCGACAGACCCACCAGCGCTGCAGCCTCCCCCGCGGCCCGGCGGAGGCTCCGCAGGCAGCGGGGCGGGGCCAGGCACGCCGGGCAGGAGGCTGCTCCGTCCGGCCGGAACCCGCCTCGGCGGCCTAGTGAGAGCAGCGACTCGGCTCGGCTGGAGCGCGGCCCGGTGAGCGGAGCGTCGGGCTGGGGCGGGCCGGGCTCTGCTGCTCTGTGTCCGCCCCGGCCGGCCCTGTTTCCAGCCCCGCTCCCGTCTGCCACCCCCGATCCTACCCCGCCTTCCCCACCTCCCCTCTCCTTCTCCCGTCCCTCCATTCCCCGCTACCCACCGCCCTCCTCTGTCCTCTGATCCCATCCCGCCTTCCCCACCTCCCCTCTCCTGTCCCTCCATTCCCCGCTACCCA
Source organism: Gopherus flavomarginatus (assembly GCF_025201925.1). NCBI lineage: Eukaryota > Metazoa > Chordata > Testudines > Testudinidae > Gopherus > Gopherus flavomarginatus. Next base: position 54,853,795 of record NC_066625.1, on the reverse strand, counting down.
CCGCCCTCCTCTGTCCTCTGATACCATCCCGCCTTCCCCACCTCCCCTCTCCTGTCCCTCCATTCCCCGCTACCCACCGCCCTCCTCTGTCCTCTGATCCCACCCCGCCTTCCCCACCTCCCCTCTCCTGTCCCTCCATTCCCCGCTACCCACCGCCCTCCTCTGTCCTCTGATCCTATCCCGCCTTCCCCACCTCCCCTCTCCTTCTCCCGTCCCTCCATTGCCCGCTACCCACCGCCCTCCTCTGTCCCCTGATCCCATCCCGCCTTCCCCACCTCCCCTCTCCTGTCCCTCCATTCCCCGCTACCCACCGCCCTCCTCTGTCCCCTGATCCCATCCCGCCTTCCCCACCTCCCTCCGTCTGTCCATTCCCCGCTACCCACCGCCCTCCTCTGTCCCCTGATCCCATCCCGCCTTCCCCACCTCCCCTCTCCTTCTCCCGTCCCTCCATTCCCCGCTACCCACCGCCCTCCTCTGTCCTCTGATCCCATCCCGCCTTCCCCACCTCCCCTCTCCTCCCGTCCCTCCATTCCCCGCTACCCACCGCCCTCCTCTGTCCCCTGATCCCATCCCGCCTTCCCCACCTCCCCTCTCCTTCTCCCGTCTCTCCATTGCCCGCTACCCTCCTCTGATCCCATTCCTCCTCACCTATCTTCATCCCCATCTCCCCATTCTCCTTCTCCCATCCCTCCATTCCTCCCTACCCTACCCCCAATCCCACCTCCTCTGATCCCAGCCCTCCCCTGCTGTTTCATCCCCATCCCTGCTGGCCCCCATCCCATCCCCCTGTTCTCCTCTCATCCCTCCATTTCCCACTATCCACCCCACACCTCTCATCTTTCCACCCCATCCCATTTCCCCCTCCTCCCATCTCACTCCAGTGCTCTCACCTCCCCTTTCCCCCAGTTCCTCCCTCCATTCTCCCTGGCCTGATCCTATCCCATTCCCCTGCTCTCCTCTGTCCCATCCTTCCATCTCCCTTCTCTCCACCCCCATCCATCTACTCCCATCCCTCCAATCCCCTCATCCTGCCTTCTCTCCATCTCTCCCCTCCCCTTGCTCCCATCTCTCCCTGCCCTCACTCTTGTCCATCCCCTGTTCCCATTTCCCCAACTGTCCCACTTTCCTCCCAGCTTCACTACCCCTTTCCATTCCCTACCCCTGTTCCCATTTCCCCTGTCCTGCTCTCCTCCACCTCTACTCCATGTTCCCCTCTACCCCTCCATTCTCCCGCTCCATTTCTCCCATCATCTCTCCATCCCTCTCCCGCATAGAGCCACAGCATGGTCTAGCTTAGTGGGCTGGGCATGAGGACTCCTAGGTTCTGTTCCCAGCTGCACCTCCTGAGCCCACATTTCCAAACTTTCGTTGTCCTCCATATTGAAGCACCTAATTAAATGGCCTGGTGATCCGAGGGGCTGACTACCAAGCATTGTCTCCCACCGAGATCCGTGAGAGTGGCAGGTGCTCAGCACCTCGAAACTCTGCTCCCCTTTATGTAGGTGCCTGACCGTGTTGGCTTTAACCTCTGTCCCCACAATTTCCTGTGACATGAGAATGCTATTTCCTAACCTCCTGGGACTGGCTGGGAGGATTAATTAATATTTGCACATTGCTTTGACAATGTGAAGAGTTAGGTTTTATCCTGCCATCCCTCCTGGGCCCCATTGCCAGCTCTCCTCTTCCGTCTGCTGCACCCTCTCCATCTGTGTGTTGGGCTCCCCTTTGCTCTGGTCATCCACCTCCACCTCTGAACCCATCCTGTAATCCTTTCAGCTGGGCTGTAAAACACCATGTTCTTTCCCTTCTCTCCAGCCACCTGGTCTCCCTGTTTCTTTTGGATGCTGAAGGCCTGGGGAGCCATCCCAAGCTGCTCAGGCAGGAGGAAATGAACTCTACCTAATGTTCCACTCAGTTCGCTTTTTCTCTTCCAGACAGTAAAATGGAGGAATTGAACCAAGCACTGACTTCCAGCTTCGCTGTGTCTCAGGACCTGAACAGCACAGCAGCCCCTCACCCCCGACTGGCACAGTACAAGTCCAAGTACAGTTCCCTGGAGCAGGCAGAGAGGAGACGTCGGCTCCTGGAACTTCAGAAATCGTAAGGGTTCCATAATTGATGGCCTTTTCCCCTTGGCTGCTGATCCTTTTAGAGCTACTCCAGGGGCTTGTCTCTGGCTGCCCCATATCTTGTGGGCCAGGCATTTTATCAATGGTGTTTTGATATGTGGCGTCTACTCACTGTAGGGTCATGTGAGTGTGAAGTACTCTGGCCTTGGTGCGTCTCCAGCATGTACCCATGGGTTGGCATGTTGGAAGGCTGGCACTAGTGCTACCACTGTAGCTGCTGGGCTGGGAGACGGGGAAGGCTGGTACCAGTGAGTCAGGAACGGTCCCTTGGTACCGCTATGATAATGTATAGTTACTTAGAATCCACAGAGCTAGAGGAATAGCTCCACATGAAGTGTCCAAGTGTGTAGCCTATATGGCAGTGTGCATGGAGTGGAGATGAGAGCATTCATGGGAATCAGAGCAGAAATGGAGAGTGGGGCATTCCTGTGCTGCCTGGGAACGTGTTCTGCGATGCAGCTTTCAGGATGACCAGCTTGGGTTCCTTATAACTGTGTCTTTCCAGAATAAGAATGCTCTGACAGGATGTGCGATTACAGTGTGTTCTACTCATGCTTTGGGTATGTTAAGGCAGAGGCCAAATGCCTCCAGCACTGAGCTGTGTGTGTGTGTGTGGGGGGGGGGGGGGGGGGAATAGACGCCGGAGCTCCACAACCCACAGTCTGTTGTTAAAGTTAGAAAACTGTTGTTGTTCTGGTATTCTGGTTGGCTCGTGTGCGGATGGTCTCAAAGGGCACAGCTGAGAATCCTCATTGGCTACGTGGCCCATTCCCTTAACAAGCGCATGTATTCAGCGCCTTGCTCGCTGGATCCAGACGCAGCATTCCAAGGTGCGTGGGAGGGCGGAAATGGCCATGTCTCCTTTCAGAGAGGGAAATGGGTTTCTCTGTTCTCTCCTGCAGTAAGAGATTGGACTATGTGAACCATGCCAGGAGACTCGCAGAGGATGACTGGACTGGAGCTGAGAGGGAGGAGGAGGAGGAAGGTGAAGATGCGGGCAATGAGGATATGGACGTTGACGTGGGCAAGAAGTTGCCAAAGCGCTATGCTAACCAAGTGAGCAGGGATACATAGCACAGGGAAACGATGGGCTGGCTCCTGGGAATGAGCGTGTGCATGTGTCTGTGCGGGAAAGTGCACGCATGGGGTGAGTGCTCACTCCTGCATGCAGACCACACTGTACATGCATGCACAGTGCTTATAGGCAACAGTTGAAAGCTCATCTGCATTCAGGGCAGAATTGCAGGGTTGGGGGAGGGGTGTGTGGGTGGATGCCCAATCCAATGGTGAAATCATAGTAGGGATAGTACGTAAGATAGAGTGAAAGTGTTTCCCAAAGTAGCAACACATTTCCTTACCTCTATTATAAATCCACTGTTATAAATGTTTTAACTGACTCACACCAACGGCTTTTAATTCATCGTGAGACCTTCTGTCATTCCCTATGGGGCTGTTCAGTGCTATTAAAAAGAGGTTGGATATCCACGTAAGTGTCCATTTAGATGCATGGGGCTGTGAACTGTAAGTCACCGATGCAGATCTAGGCCTCGTTGGAGAAAGCAGGGCCATTATTTGTGTTTCTTGACCTATAAGTATTTGTTCCGTTCCCAAGTGTCGTCATTAACACTGTTGCTATGTAACCCTACAGCTAATGCTTTCTGAGTGGCTGATTGATGTCCCCCCAGATCTGGAACAAGAATGGATCCTGGTGATGTGTCCCATGGGGAAAAGGGCACTGATTGTGGCATCCAGGGTAAGAGATCATAGTGTGGGTCAACCAAACAAAGCACAGTAGTGGAACTCTGTATGGGCGCCCATCCGTCCATCCTAATAAAATCAGATTTTAGTCCAGGAATTCTGGTTGCGGTCTTCCTGCCAATGCTGCAAAAAACCTGCTCCTGCTCCTAGGGGAGTTTTGCTACTGATGTCAATGGGGGTATATCTAAAACCAGCTATGCTGGGGGGCCTGATTTCAATACAGTGGTCCCCAGATGCTGTTAAAATACAGCCCCATCTTGTAAGGCACATGGGACAGGTCTGGGGTTGTAACTGGATCTGTGTTTTAAAGCCTTGAGTACGGTCACATTGCAAGTCATGGGTCTAACAGCAGCACTTTCTCCATTTCCCTGCAGGGCTCCACTGCAGCTTACACCAAGAGTGGATTTTGTGTCAACAGGTTCCCCTCCCTCTTGCCAGGGGGAAACAGGCACAATTCGGCAACTGGGAAAGGTAGTTATCTGAAGAGACCTTCAAAATCAGTACAAGAGACCTGGCCTACTTCTGTGTATTTAGTCATGGGCTGCCCAGCAGGACTAGGTTCTCCTTGTGGCTAAAGGGTAACCTAACTTCTGTGTCTATCTATTTACATTGTGATGTGAGATGTTTGGGGAATATTGGTGGTATTTTTTACCTATTGTAATATCAGTTTCTCTTGGAGAAGAGTGATATTGGTTGAACTCAGGCTCACAACCTCCATATCCTTTTCCCACTTAAAAGCCAGAGCTGTCTCTGTGTTAACGCAAGTCCCTCTGCACTGGTAGACTGTGTAGTATTCCTATGGGTAAAGTGTGTGTGAGAGCGGGGTGGGCAAACTGCAGGCCGAATTTGGCCTGCCAGCTGTTTAAATCTGGCCTTTGAGCTCCTGCTGGTGAACAGGGTCTGAGGCTTGCTGTGTTCTGGCACTCCAGCTGGGGAGCAGGGTCAGGGGCTGCTCCACACAGCTCCTGGAAGCAGCAGCATGTTCCCCCTCCAGCTCCTATGCGTAGAGGCGGTCAGGGGGTCCGCTCTGCATGCTGCCCCTATCCCAAGTGCCGCCCCTGCAGCTCCCATTGGCTGTGAACCACAGCCAATGGGAGCTACAAGGGTGGCGCCTGCGGCCGGGACAGCGTGCAAAGACGCCTGGCCACGCCTCCACATAGGAGCCGGAGGGGGACATGCTTCTGCTTCCCGGAGCCTCTTGAGGTAAGCGCTGCCTGGAGCCTGCACCTCTGAGCTTCTCCTTGTGCCCCAACTCTTGCCACAGCCCTGATCGCCCTCCTGCCCTCTGAACCCCTCAGTCCCAGCCCTGAGCACCCTCCTATACCCCAAGCTCCTTGTCCCCAGGCCCACCCCAGAGCCCTCACCACCCCCCTGCACCCCACTCCTCCACTTCGGCCCAGAGCCCCCTCCTGCACCCTGAACTCCTCATTTCTGGCCCCACCCCGGAGCCTGCATCCCCAACTAGAGCCCTCACTCCATCCCACACCCCAACCACAATTTTGTGAGCATTCATGGCCCGCCATACAATTTCTATTCCAAGATGTGGCCCTCGGGCCAAACAGCTTGCTCACCCTGATGTAGAGCCTGCACTTGCTCTTTGTAATATTACATGAAGCTGCATTGAGTCTGTTATTTAAGAGGGTTGTGAATGCATGGAAGACTCTTTTTCAGTGGATTCATAGCTTCCTCTTCACGGTTCGGGTCCTCCACCTAGCAGTCTGCCCTGAATGTTCACTGACTCCATCAGCAGATGTTGTCTTTCCTGTGCCCCTCCAAGCTAGGTTGGATTCTACTGCGGTAGCTTCCAAAGCTGGAATGGGAGCGAAGATTGTGTTGGGCAAAGTCCTGGTAGTGTCAGAGCTGTAGTATGTAGTTTGGGTCTGTAGCACTCCATGCCTGGATTACTTGTGTTTCTACGTACAGACTACACGATCTTGGACTGTATCTACAGCGAAGTGAACCAGACGTACTACATCCTTGACGTGATGTGTTGGAGGGGGCATCCCGTTTATGACTGTCAGGTACTGGACCTTTCTTCTCCCTAGCCAGTGCATTCAAACCCGCGGCCCCACCCCCCTTACTGGAGGGAGCCTCGTTGTGTCACTTGTTCTCTGAACTGTGTCAGATATCAGGGATTCAGTGGAATCTGCAGTAGGTGGATGCCGTGAGGCACCACAGTAGACTCCCCAGTGTTTGGGATGGATGATCGCTACCCTATGTGTCTTCTGCCTTCTCCAGACAGATTTCCGATTCTACTGGTTTCATTCTAAGATACAAGAAGAGGAAGGACTGGCAGAGAAAAGTAGGATTAATCCAGTAAGTCCTTTGTATCCAGAGCACAAGGAGAGTGGGTTTAACTCTCCCATTCTGAATGGGAATGTTTTGGCGTGTTCATTGGTTTGATCTTCCACATGTCACCACTTGGTCACTGCAATGTTCTTCTGATGAAATGAGATCCCACATTCAGGATGTAAACAAACCATTTAAAAATAATAAACCTGCACTTTCCACCCTAAGTGCTGGAGGAGATCCGGGCTGCAGGGTATTAACTGGCTGCAGTGCCACTTTTTTAGTCTCCCTGACTGAAATGTAGATGTAAAGGAAAACCAGCAAGGTTTCCCCAGGGACAGCATTAGTGTGCATTTGCTGTCTGACAGGAATCCTCTTTTGATGTTAGGAGAGAGCCTCACCTGCTCTCAAGAACTTGGTTTCTGTCTGAAGGGTTGAGTTGGAGGCAGAACCAGAGATTCATAAAGCACCAGTCCTTCCTCTACTGAGCTGTGCTGAATGCATGAAGTTGAAGGGCTGAGGCTGTGATGAGGCCGGTTTCTGTGCAGTACAGAGCCCCTCAACTTCCACTGACTCCAATGAGAGAGAACACATCAGAGGCCCCTGATCACTGAGCTGTTATTTTGAACAATTGTTCCTGAATACTCTCACTCTTGAAATCCAGGGGGCTACTCATGAGTTTAAAGTTAGCAAGTGCTTAAGCACCTTGTTGAAGGAGGATCTTTTCCCTGTTCCATTAAACTGGTTACTGCTGCATATGTGAGCCATGGTCTCAAGGGTTTTTTTAAAAAGAAAAACCAAAAACCACCACCTCTGCCAGCTCAGGTCTCTGCTGAGCAAACAGAAACATGGAGCTTGTTCCTACAAGCACTTGCTACGAGGTGGTTTGCTCACTGCCACGAGTAATTCACTTCAGTGGGGTTTCTCAGTGGCAAGTCTTGTACTCAGTAGTAAGTCTTTCTAGGATTGAACCCATAGATTGTAAGCTCTTCAGAGCCTGGACTCTGATTTATATGGTGCCATGTGCCCTGTGGGGCTATGAAACTCGTAACCGCCAACCAGGCAGAGTTGGTTGTGCACTCAGTGATATGCTCAGAGAGAGCGATTTGGGCCTAAATTCACTGCAGGCGTAAGTGGTCACATCTCTGATTTCAGTAAATATGCATCTTATGTCAGTGGCAAATTTGTTCATCGACATTCAACAGATGCTACTTGTGCTCACGCTGAAACAGGAGTAACAGAAAGATCATTGGGCTAGTTTTCAGAAGTGGTTGGCACCTGCATCTGCCATTGACTTGAACTGCAGGTAATTGGCACCTCTGAACAATTAAGTCCTGTTGCTTTATCTCCAGAACCAAAAGCTTTGCAACATTTGGTACAATTGGCCTGTGAGAGAGAATGCACTAACTGCTCTAATTCTCTTACCCTTTCAGTTTAAATTTGTGGGCCTGCAGAGTTTCCCCTGCACCCCAGAGAGCCTCTGCGAGGTGCTGGCCATGGACTTCTCCTTTGAGGTAAGATGGCTTTTTGCCTTCAGTGGAGGGACTGGGGACTTGGGACCATGCTGCGGCTCAGTGACAACAGAGCTGTGTGTTGTACAGGGGCTGGGGGTGGGTGGGAGGTGGTTTTAAGGATGTACTGTAAGAAGAGAAGCTGCATTTGGGGTAATATGTCTGATTTTACTTGGGAATTGTGGCTTCTGCAGACATGCTGGAAGCCAACTCAGCTGCAACTCGGCTCCCATGCAATGGAACAACAGTAAAGGAAGGTCTTGTTGTTAAAGCACTAGGCTGAGACTCCGGAGACTGCAGTCATTTCCCACCTCTGCCACAGAGACCATGTATGGCCTTGGACAAGTCACTTCATCCACCTGCAGCTTTTCTCCATCTGTGATCTTGGATAACCATACTTCCCTGCCTCATGTGGTGAGGACAGATTCACCTGTGGCTGAGGTGTTTAGATCCTACAGTGATGGGGGGGGGGGCATATATAAACCTACATAGAAAGGGAGACCACCATTCCTCAATTACCCCAAGCCAAATGCCTCTCTGACTCTCAACTGCATCTCTTGAGCTCTCTGGGCCCATGTAAGCAATTACAACAAATGCAGACTGAAACATACTGACAAGCAAATGCTAGATTTGCTGGTAACACTTGATTGTCTGATGTCTTCTTTTTAAGGCAAAGATAGTCATCAGATTTGGCCGGCAAGTCTGAGTCCTCTGAATGGCAGTGCTGGAATTGTACTAAGCAAAGAGCAGGATGCCCAGAACGTCTATAAAGCCTTTATGATTCTTTAACCAATAGGCTCTCTTGCCTGCCAAAACTTGAAGAATCTGGCAGCCTTAGTGACATCTTTGGCCCGAAAGCTTAATTCTGCCTCTAGACATCTCCCCCTGGAAAAGAGCTGTAGAACGTAACCCCATTGAAGGAGGAGTAGAAAGTTCCAGGAAGATACTGAAATTCTCAATAGACTCAATTTTCCTCTCTGGATTTATCAAACTCTCTCATGTATCCCAGTCACAATTTGTCCCCGGGTGTCCAGCCGTGGAAGGCTAGTGCATCAACATGCTGTGTCATCACGCTGACCCTTGTCTAATTTGGTGCAAGTTGTAGCTCTGAGTTCTCTTCCTAACCAGTACTGACACAGAAATAGGTCACCAAGCATTCACTAAAGAAAACTGAATGAATGATCATGTTAAATTTGCCACCAGAGGGAGCTCATGAAGTCCCTGTAATGTAGCATGGACAAAAAGAATTAAAACTTGCGGGCTACAGGTGGACCAAGTCTTGCTTACGGACTGCATCCTATGAAAACCAAATGAATTTGCTATGTTTGGCTGCTTCAGGAAAGCAAAAGTGAATTTTCCCCATTTGTTAATTATGGAGGGATGTATAGTGCTCATGCTGTTCAAATGATCTCTTGCAGGTGATGGCAGTGAGTTTAGCCAAATTTTTCATACCTCGGTCCCTAAAGTGAAGTTTCTGACTCCAAATTTAAGACCTGATCGAAAGCCCAGTGAGATCAGTGGGAGTCTTTCTGTTGATTTCAGTGGGCTTTCGATCAGTCCACTGGCCTTTTTAAATAAAAGTGATTTATGAGTCTGTTTTTCAGAGATGCACAAATCTGGTGGAAGTAATTGAAAATCTTATTGAAGTCAATTGGAGCTGTAGGTGCTTGGCTCTTTGGAAAATCACAAGCCTCTTTTACTTAGGTATCTAAGGCTATGGCTACATCTGGAATTTCAAAGCGCTGCCCCGGCAGCGCTGCGGGAGCGCTGCCGCGGCAGCGCTTTGAAGTGTGAGTGTAGTCAGAGCAGCAGCGCTGGGAGAGAGCTCTCCCAGCGCTGCATGTAAACCACATCCCTTACGGGTGTAGCGTGCAGCGCTGGGAGCCGCGCTCCCAGCGCTGCTGCCCTGATTACACTGACGCTTTACAGCGCTGTATCTTGCAGCGCCCAGGGGGGTGTTTTTTCACACCCCAGTTGCAGCGCTGTAAAGTGTGAGTGTAGCCAAGGCCAAAGTCTGAGTTTAACTTGAGGCACTCAAGTTTGAAAGTGTTGGCCACAAAAAAATAAAATCCCTCCATACCAATTTCCCATCAAGTTTAGTCTTGTGCAAACAGTAACATTAACCTGTTTCTGAATTGGCTGGCGTCAGGACAGTGATTCAGTGTAGAGACAGACAGCAAATTAAATTGGCTGGAATGAAAATAGAAACTGAAGTATTACAGAAAAAACCTCTTGAGAGGACGTGACTTATGTCGATCTAGCTGATTCGTGGCCCAGCTTCTTGGGGCTCTCCCCATGTGCTGAAATCTTGAAATAAAAGGAATGCAATTGAAGGAGCTTCCCTGGGTCTCTACCTAGCAGAATCCCAAAGTTGCTTAAAGACTCTCTCCTGCTTTGTGTGGCTAGTATGGCCTCTTATTGACAGCATGCTGTGTTTTACCTGGAACATATTACATGTGTCTGCATGGCAGAGTGTGGTCACGTCAGGAGCTCTCTTTTCCTGAGTCATCCCTTACTTCCCCCATGTGTGGGTTTGCATGCAGAATATTCAGGGATCTTGCCCAAGCAGGATATGAATCTCATTGCTTTGGTTCATGTTCGATTAACACAAGTCCTCTGTCCGTGAGATTTTTCTGCCAGAGCCCCACAGTGATCGATAACCAAGTAACCCTCTCTCTTTCCCAGTTACTCTGCACAGTCAGCCTCTTTGCTCACACGTAAATTGCTTTTTAGAGTTCAGCTGGCTTTGCTAAAAGGAGCTTCCCCCCTCCCCCCTCGACATTAAGAAATCCCAAGGTAAGGTGTAATCTGACCAAGTGCACCTATGGGAATCAGTGGAAGGGATAATCGAAAATCCTTAGTGTGCTGGGTAAATTTAAATGGAAAAGAGGCTAATAGGTAACATCAGCCAGCTTCAGTGCTTGAATTGCAGTGGTAGCAAAAAGCTAAGGGCCTGATCCTTCAAGTACAGAGGGCCCTTAACTGCCATTGATTTGGAGTGGGAGATAAGGACACTCATTACCTCCTGAGATTCATTAAGAATTTATTGAGCATGAGGAAGCTGACGGAACAGGAACAGTAGACTGATCAGGGCTGCTTGGCATCGCTGCCTCTGACTAATCACTTCCAAGATGTCCTATTCTTTTAATAATAATAAAAAAAAAAACCCAAAACCCTGAGATGTTCTTTCTGTAAGGTTGCCTTATTAAAAATCAGCCTGAGTTTCTTCAGTGCAGGAGCACAGCAACCAAACCCAAAACACTGATATTTGCTGATCAACTGACATTAGCCTACCGTTTGTTGTGTTTCTTTAATGATCCGATGGACGTGACCCATTCAGCATTTAATTGTATTCTCATTGAAAGAGGTGCTAATCTGATAGTATTGGAACTCTTGGGTTTCCACTTTACTCTTCCTTGGTTCATCTCATTGTCTGAAGTAATCAAATAAAATGTCTGATTGTTTTAGCTTGAAAGTGAAAAGAGATCAGTAAAACTGGGAAGCATCAAAGTCAAATGTATTTGCTTTCAGATATCTCTGTGCACGCTTACACCTGAAATACCTCTGTCCCCTGATGTAAATGCTGCCCGTTCCATCTCTCTGCCTCTTACAGATAGATGGGCTCCTGTTCTACCATAAACGAACCCACTACAGCCCTGGCAGCACCCCACTAGTGGGCTGGCTCCGACCCTACATGGTATCGGACATCCTTGGGATGACTGTGCCAGCTAATCTGCTAACTACCAAACCAGACTACGCCGGGCACCAGCTCCAGCAGATCATTGAGCATAAGAAGAGTAAAAAGCTGACAGGAGAGGAGGGATGCTTGAGCTCCAAGGAGGTGGCTGAGAACGGACATTATGAGTTGGAACACTTGTCTACACCTCGTCCAGCAGAATCTCTCAACAGCCAAGTTGAGACAGCAAGCCAGATGGAGAGCTAGACTACTGTAATGGGATGGTTTTATTGAGAGGGTGAGGGGCCACAGCGCAGCCTTCTCGTTTTCCATTGCTGCTCATACTAGCTGGGAGGAGGATAGTAATCATCACTGGATGGCTCTGTTTTAAGTGGCTTTAAGGGAAATAGGTCAGCTTTAACAGTTGTTGCAAGGACTATCACTTCTGTGGAGATGCTAAGGATTAGTCCTACCTGCTGAAGAAATCTGCTCTTGGGATTGTACCCTGTGCCAGACTGCATGGTTACTCATTTAGAACCTGATCCTGTTCCTATTGGAGTCCATGGCCAAAACTCCGTTCTCAGAGCAGGATTCACACACCTCTTTGTAAACTGAACACCAAATACCAGGCCTCAGACAAACCTTATTAGGCTGAAAATCTGGGGCATTTCCACCTCCAAGCCAGTAGTTTGTACTTAAGACCCTTTCGATGAAAGTTTTTTGTGGTCAGTCTGATTCTAGTTTCAGAGGCTTGCGCTCTTTCTAAAATCTGAAGGCTGTGTTTGACACCCACATGTTAGTGAGAAGCAGACTTTCCTTGCATCAGAACAAGCCCCTGTATCAAAAAATGGTCTTATGCAAAAAGAGCTCAGAATAATTTTATTCTCTGACCCTTTTTGCAGTAGGCGAAATGCCTGTCATGTTGATTTTTTTTTTTTTTTTGTGGTTGAATGTACAGAATAAAATGTTTCACAGAAATATTAACTCTTCAGTCTCTCTTACCAGTTAACCAATTTTGTATTATCATTTAGATATCTTTGGATCAGGCACTTTATAGCACTAACTGAAAATATTATGTATGATAGAGTTTCACAACTCTATCAATGCACCTTAGTCCTTATCTCATGCTCTCCCCAATCCTAGTCCTCTCTTGTATACAGATCTTCAATTGCATTTATATGTACCAGGATATGTCTACACTACAAACAGTACAGCTGTACCTGTGTTGTGTGGGCACATGGTACTGCAACAGGAGGGTGTTGTCTGTCGCTATATTAAACCAATCTTGTGAAGCAGCAGCTAGGTTGTTGGAAGAATTCTTCCATCAACCCAGCTGCTCTATGGTAAGGGTTAAGTCTACATAACTGCGTCACACAGGTATGAAATTTTTCACAGCCCTGAGCCATGGAGCTAGGTGATCTAATTTTTAGGTAGACCAGGCCCTAGTTTTATGATTTAAAATGAGTATCTGCTAGGTTGAGACCACCAAACTCAACTGACTGGTTACCCAAACTAGGTTTTCACTGGCGATAAAAGGCCAGTATGTTAACTCCCAGGTTTGAACTCTTTATTATGTTATATAGACAGCAAATGAGTTATGGTTCCAACCAACCCACTTAAGTTAAAAGAGGTGGATGAAATTTCATACTATAAATACTACTGTAGGTGATGTACCTGATTCTCCATGAAGCTCTGCTTGGTTATTATGAAGAGAAATCACATTATGTATAGTAGGTGATGAGCACCCTGATACCAGGAATGATTCTTTATGTGTAGACAGTAGATCTATTTATATACTCCCCCACCCGCCCCCATTTTCCCCAGAAAATGCTGGCTTCTATGCCAAGAGTGTGGGTGGCTTGTAGTGGTTTGATTGTACAGCTGATATTGATAATACAAGTTGGCAGCAGGAACTGTAATAACTATACTGAAAACTCAGCATGGAAGAGAATGTTGGCCTGTTACCCCCTTCATTCACACACACATGGGAAATCACGCCCTGGATGTGTGAATGAATTTGGTTGTTAACACTTGGCTTGAATATGCTACAGGCTTCTTCAAACTGCTGTTTATTGTTAGTATGAAACAACTTTTGGGGTGGGAGGTCTGTACTACCCTCCCCTTCTCTGCACAGTGAGGGATGGAGAACGTATGTGAGGTACACCTCTACCCTGATAGAACGTGACCTGATATAATATGAATTCTGATATAACGCAGTAAAGTGGCGCTCCAGGGGGCGGGGCTGCGCACTCTGGTGGATCAAAGCAAGTTCAGTATAACACAGTAAGATTTTTTGGCTCCTGAGGACGGCGTTATATCAAGGTAGAGATGTAATAAGTGTCCTAAGACCTGCTGTAGCCTAAACCAGTGACAGACTCTGCTTGTAAAAAATGAATAATACTGCCGTTGCTTGTAAAAAATGAATAATACTGCCGTTGCTCTCTGTGAATCTCAGATTCTGATGGCAAAATTCAACTGGTTGGAGGAAATTGGTGCAAGAGGCACGCTGGAAGCATGGGCCCCTAATCAGGGTGCTTTTCAGATGTAATAAAGTGCTAATTTATTTAATCATCCAGGATTCCAAATCTAAGGCTAAGCATCCCTGGCCGCTTGCTTTGGGAAAGGGAAGTCTGCAGCTCTGGTTACCTTGTATGCTGTCCTTCACAGAGCTTTCCAAGGTCCTCCAGCAAAGGGGAGTCATCAGTATAAAATACAGTAGGAGGAAAAAGGCTTTTTCTCTGATAGAAGGGGGAAACTGAAGCTGTCTTTATATGTTGTAAAGGATCCCTTGCAGACAGTGCTGCATAGTTCTGCTTTAAAAATATTAGCAGACTCCAGGAGTAAATCTTTACATTACAATTAATGCTGAAACTGAAAGGGTGTGTTTGGGGAGAAGGTGTTAAACAAAAGTTACTGGCTGCAAAGCATTCTGTTTCCATAACTCAGCTGTTGGGTGTGATGCTGATACTGGAGCGCTCTCCACCCTGCTCCAGGTGGAACAAGCAGCTGCCTCTGCTCCTTGTACCTGTGCATGGCAATGTAAGTTACTGCCAGGTGCAACAGGAACCTGCTGAGGCAGCAACAAGGAGATAGCTGGGCAAGTGGGGAGAGCTCAGTATAGCAGAGCCAGCCAAAGTGTGGCCTGTGGGTTTCTAGAGGTGTGCTCATCTTTAGTGTGGAGATGTGGCCTGCAATCAAGCTCCAGCTCAGAGCACTGTAAGCTGGCAGGATCTTCAGCCTCCACGGGCCTCACTTCCATGGAAAAGATGGAGATAGCTGCCCTGTGCTCCATTTTCCTGCAAGTTAGATACAAGCCCTCCAGCTGCTGGCAAGTTGCCAGGGCAGCCCTTGTCAGCGGAACAAAATGTCCACCCCTGCCACAGCCACTGAGGCCAGTTGGGGTATAGCTTTCTGAGCAAGCCCTGTTGCAGTACCCAGACGTGCCCCCAGAGGCAGTGTGCAGCGACTGTAGCATGAAAAGTGCTCGGAATCAAAGCTCTGAAGGCATTTTTAAAAATCCCTTTAGCACCCGGCTGTCCCAATCCCCACTAGCAGCAACTGCTGTTCAGCTCGTTAAGTAGAACCACCTACCCAGACTTTTAAATGCCTGTCGATGAAGTGGAGGTAGATCTAGTTAATGGATTTGGGGAAGTGGTGACCACACTCCCTTTCCTTGGAAATGGGACCTGAAACTTGTTTGTTTGTGATGTGGTGAAATGGTACGGAAAAAATTGCAACTGCTGATCTAGTTCATTACTGGTCTTGTTCCCCTACAAGGGAATCCATCATCTGTGTATCATTCTAGATATGAATATTGTGCATATCAGTGTGGTAACTTACACAGTGCAAGTGAACTGGAGAGGAGGATTTTTGCTTCTTTCCATCAATCCCTAAGCCAGTGAGAAATTTAGTAGGTAAATATTTTTTTTTTATTTCATTTATAACAACAGTGACCACTTCCCGTCAGAACATGCTACAATGAGGAGGAGTGGCTGATCTCTTTGACCACTGCTTGTTATGGATCCTCCTATGTCAGGCAATTGACAAAGTGTGTCACACTGACCCCAAAGTGCAAGTGCCAGAGAGGTCAGTACAATATACAGCACAAAATCACCATTAAGGGGCATTGGTGGGCAAGGCACTCTACACTTAGAAGACTAGGCCCCTGCTCTGAGAAGATGAACATCGAAACCAGATATTATTTACTTGTACTGCCGTAGCTCCCGGGAGCCCTAGTTGTGGACTAGAACTCCATTGTGCTTGGTGCTGTATAAACACAGAACAAAAAGATGTCCCTGCCCCCGAAGAGTTTACAATGTAAGTAAACACGATTGCAATGGACTGTGGTAGACAGGAAAGGGGAAGAGATAAATGTAAACAATGGGGAAGAACTAAAGCTAAGCTCTTGTAAGCACAATACTGTTCAAGGACAACATAGTCTGTCTATCTGCATTGTCTCTATAATGGCCAGATGCAAGAGTGGGAGTTGATAAGAGTGGATTAGGGGAAGCTCTCTGGTGAGGGTGATCCTGTAGGGATGTGGGGTGGCACAGATCTTGGAGTCTGGGCCATGTCAGATCTTGGACTGCAGAGACTGCAATAGTCCGCCCTAATCATATCTCTTTGTGAATGTATTGGAGTGCTCAAGCAGGGCATTCAAAAAAAGAAGCAAGTACATTCTGGAAGAGAATTTGGACATGAGGAAAACAGAAGGGGAGATTTACTGTAAAAAATGTAGTTAAATGCAGATCGGATTACAGGAAACAGCCACAAAGCAGGCATCTGAAGTTGAGATCAAATGAGCTAGCTCTTCGGGCCCAGCATGAATTTTTCCTGATCAGCAGTTCTTTAGTTTCTCGTGACCTTGCACTCTTTCCTCCTTAAAAGGCACATTTTCACATCTGTTCAGCTCCAGTGGAGGTAGGAAAGATGGGAGCTCTAGTGTAGATAAAGTAGCAGTAACTACAGCCATTTTAACCACCACGTCATGTAGACTTGTTCTGGCTTAGCCAAAACGGTAGTTAAAACACCAGTGTCGTTTACCCCATCCTAGTGCTCCCAGGGCTGCTACCACAGATAAAGCTGCACTGGCAGGAATAAGAGTGGGGATTTTTTTTTTTTTTTGAACAGAGAGGGACAAGGAGGTCTTTTAATCCTATGCATTCACCTACACACTCATGGGCAGGGCTGCTGAGAGCGGGTTCGGGCCTTGGTGAAAATTTTTTTTCAGGCCCCCCAGCAAGGGTGGACTGGCTAAACAGGGCTGTGGGAGCCAGGCCTGGGGCCTCCTTCCAGACTGCCAGGCTCCTGTAATTTGTACCAACTTTCCCCTCCCCCCCCCCCCCCCCCCCCGCCCATCAGCTCTGCCCATGGGACTTAATTGAAGAAAGCATCCGTAATTGTAAGACATGCTAAATTTACCCACTTGGTCACACTGTCTTTTGTTCTCTTCCCTATAGATCTGAGCACCTTTTGTAATTCCCTTCCACCCTCCTTTGACTGCATGTTGTTTATCTGTGTCCTGATCCTGCCACTGGATCCCAGCAGGCAGACCTTACCACTAGTGATCTGCAGGCGCACAGGAGCCCCACCTGCATTGACCTGATTGCTGGATCCAGGCCTTAGATTATGTGGGCTAGTTCTTGCAAACAGCTGTGCCCATAGCGTGCCAGGCACTTTACAAACACATAAGCGAACAAAGGTCTTTTGGGGGCAAGCATGCTGTTTTTTGATGTAGCTATAATGTGCTTGGTAGACTAGAGGTGCTGTGGAAAGAATTTACACCTCAGCTGGGTCACTTATAGACAATGAAGGGGAGATTCTTGATCTAACCGACTGTTCACGGGTTTGCACAAGTTCTCTTGCAACAGGGTGACTTCTAATATCCTCTTCTGTATGAATCTCTTTCTCTCTCCCTTCCCTAGATTCCTCTTTCTGTTCCTTTTTTGACCCCTCCCTTTATCTCCCTTTGCCTCAATGGATAGTTTCCTGTTTCTCTCGCCTTCCTTTGGACGAATGCCTCCCTTCCCCCTCCCCGCTATGCAGATCTCTCTCCCTCCCTCCCTTAGATTCCTCTCCCTGGCTGTCCTCTGCTACTGTTTGTGAATGAGACTCAGTTTCTGAATGGAGTTGCTGGGGGCTCTGGCTGGCTCATCAGGGGAAGCAGTATTGGCCATGAGAAGGGGAGGGGGACGGGTTCTCTTTGCTTCCTTCCTCCCTCCCTCTCTGCTGCTTTTGAGGAATAAGGACTGCGAGACAGACAAGCGAGAGATGGAGGCTGCAGGAAGGAGATTCACTCTCTAAAAGAAAAATACAAATGAAGAGAGGGAATTGATCGTCTCCTGCTAACTATATTCAGGAAGCAACAGCAGGGGGATCTTGCAAAGGCAGAGAAGAAAAGCCCAGGCGGATTGAGCCACAGTGTGGAGAGATTGCAAGCAGATTTTACGGGGGGAATGAAACTTCCAGAGCAGCTGGGTTTTTTACCCCCTTTTGTGTGTGCAATTTTCTGGAACCTCCAAAAGCTTTAATGAAACCGAGGAAGAACTGAAAGAGCCCGACGTTTGCAAAGAAACCAAAAGAATCGTTGCAATTTAAGAGGAGACAAAACTGAACTTTATTTTTTTCTTTCAAGTTGCATCAGCTTTTCGGGGGAAGGGATCACTGCATTAACCTTTCCCCCTCCAAGTGTGTAGTTAATCTGCAAGAGAGACTAATGGGTGCTGCCTGGGAGCTCAGGAGCAGCGTCCCCAGTTGAGCGGGGTGCTTGAGGGGCCCCTGGCTGGGAGGAAGAGAGGCCAGCCAGCTGCCTCCCTCTGGGGTGTTGGGTGGGGGAAAAGGGGCTGGTGTGCTGGTTTTGAGTCAGGCTGGTCGATGTTTGAAAGCCCTGGCTTAAAAACTCCGAAGAAGCAAGCAGTAGCAGCAGCCGCCGCCTCCTCCTCAGCAGTTTGCAAGCAGGCGGAGCTGCGGCAGCAGGATGGCCGCAGAGCTGAGCCCGGAGGAGGAGCAGGTAAAGCCGTACCCTACACCGGGCGCCCTAAAGCAGGGCGAGGGGGGGCGCGCGCAGGTCCGAACTAAGGGCTCCGGGGGGACGGGGCTTGTGGAAGCGGGAAAGTGGGGGGCACATACTGCTCCCCATCCCTCCCTCTGAGCTCTGTGGAGATGGGGGTGGTTGCGGGGGGGCAGGGGACTGGTGTCTCGAGGGGCTGGATCAGTGCCCCGATGCCCCCCACGTTCGCTACGTCCCCTTTATTCTCCCCCCTGTCTTGAACTGGGGGGGCTCCCCAGCTCCTCCGATTGGGAAAGGGTCGTGGTGGGGGGGACCCCATAGCCTGGTCTCTCCCTCCCTCCTGGGCGGCTGGTTACCCTCTGACGGCCCCGGGGCTCTCTCCCAGAGGGCTATTGTCCCCTCCATGGGAAGCTTTGGGGAGATCACCCGATTTGGGGCGGGGGGCTCCAGGGTGCGCGCGGGCGGGGATAGGCTGAGGGAGCCGCGGCCTAGTCCTCGGCCTGGCGGCTGGGTCCCATGGGGACCCCCAGCGCCCCCACCCCATAGGGCTCCCAGCAGGGGGCGCCGCCCCGCCCCTGGACGAGCAGCGCGGGGGGGGAGTTGGGGGGAGACCCCTTGTTCCGGTGGCAGCCGCCGCCCAGAGGCCCGAAAAGCAAAAACAATCGGGACCACCCGCAATCCCCCAGTAGCCCCCCAGGTCCGCTTGGGGTGTGTAGGAGGGTGAGGGGGGGTCCAGCCCCCCACCAGGGGCTGCTGTAGCAGGGCTCAACCCCCAGCTAGACGTGGGGGCCTCAGTGTCGGACCCGGCAGAGGAGGGCAGGCCCGGGGTGTTCCTGGGGTCTCCAATCTGTGCCCCTTTCCACCTTTTATCCCCCCACCCCACCCCCAAAATCATCCCAGCCCTTTTTATTCTTTTGAGTGGGGGCGGGGACGTGAAACTGAAAATTGTGCAGAGAAGTTCCCACCTCCCTCCTCCTCCTCCTCCTCCTCCTCCTTCCCGTAATGTTTTAGGGAGTGGAGCGGGCGGGCGAGCGAGAAAAGTCTCAACTCTCCCCCAGGCCGTGTCCCCAGCTGCTCCGGGGCCTGCTGCTCAGTAGGATCTGCCTCCTGTCTCGTCAGCTCCCGAGAGATCCTGCAGGGCAGCTTGTGCTCAGGGAAGCTTGTCTCTTCCTGGACCTGCCTCAGTGTGACCTTGGGAGGGAGTGGCTGTGTCTTTGTGCCTCAGTTTCCCCCAGTGTAAAATGAGGCTGTCCACCTCGCCAGGTGTGCTGGGAACCTTACTGCATATTTGTGATGTGCTGTCCTCCTTCCACCCCTAAGCAAATGTGCTGTGGCAGTGGTATGAGGGGTGACTGGGCTTATTACCTCACCCATTTTAAACTGGGACTACCCCCTTTTCCTGTTTTGCCCTCTTCACTTCACTCTCTCCAAAGCTGGATTTAAGATTTTATGCTTCCCACACCCCATTCCTCCCCATGACGTTTGTATCTTCCTGTCACTGGGTTGCGTCACTGCAGGAGGATGTTGCATACTTATAAATATAGGGACTGTGCTGTGAATTTTATGGGGGAGTGTTAACCTCATCCTGGTTACGAGGGGAAGGTGGGGGAAAACTGGTGGGTATGGGTTGTGCTGCTGATTCAAGCCAGCTGATTTTCCCATGCTCCTGTGCTCTTTAAAGATGAGAACTCTTATAGTCTGTACCTTTAACACTTCTATGTCCACAGCTTCTGCCTGCTGCACCTGGCTGTCTTCACCCCCCTTCCTCACCTCATTATTCCCACTCTTAGCTGCTACCATTGTGGACTCACAACAGCTCCGTTTTCTGCCCAAGCTTAGATCAGTCTCCTCTGCGCAGTCCAGAGTGGTCCTCAATCCAGTCAAGGAAATATCTCTATTCCTGGGAGTGGCGGAAGGGAAATGCAGCTTGCATCATAGGCGTATAGATCAGATATGCTACGTTTGGAGCTGTATAAAATCCAAGGTTCTGCCAGGTTCTGGTTTCAGTGGAAAGAAATCCTGATGCCCTGTACTTGTAGTGAGCTGCAGGTAGACCCACTGTGCTGAGAGCCCCATTGAAGTCAAGGGCATGGGTCCTCATGGACATTCATTATGGGACTGCTGGTCATTACAACATGAAGTCAGCCTCAGCAAGTGGCTTCTGTATGAGATCAGAGTAAAACACGATAGCTAGGTTTTAAACAGTGGGGAAAGGGGGCCTGGATTTTTTTTTTTTAAAGATATACTTTGCTTTATATTTTCAAAGTGTCTTTAATAAATCAATCCTCAGACCACCCCTGTGAAGTAGGAATTGTAATCACCGTTTACAGCTAAGAAAACTGAGCCACAGATGGTTTGAGTGACTTGGCTCAAGGCCGCAGTAATCCGTATTAGAGCTGGAACTGGAACTCCACATTTCCTAGCTCCTAGCCATGTGCACTCACCACAACTTTCTCGCTCCTTATAAGTCACATGAGAGATTTGTAGTAATGAAATCTGAAGTGAGGTTAATCAGATCCCATGCAGGTTGTTCCTGCTGGGGTCAGGTAAGAATTAATTCCCCTTGTCATATCATTGCACAACTCGTCCAGGGCATTGCTTTTTTGGTCATCTTCTGAATCCTTAATTAGTGCCTCCTGAGACAGGGTGCCAGACTTGAAAGACTGGTGCTCCAGTCTGATATGGCAAATCTTTTGTTCATAGATTCATGATTTTAAGGCCAGAAGAGATCATCTAATCTGAGCTTGTGTATAATACAGGCCAGATAACTCCCCCAAAATAAATCCGAGAAGAATATATCTTTCAGAAAAAACATCCAGTCTTAATTTAAAAATGGTCAGTGATGGAGAATCCACCTTGACCCTTGGTAAATTGTGCCACTGGTTAACTACCATCATGTCTTACTCCTCCACTGTCTCTGAGTTCCTGGCTGGTTCATCATCTGTCTAAACTTCATATTCTCTTAAAATATCATGAACTGCTCTACAAATCAAGATGATTTTTGGGTTGTTATTGGTAAAGAAACTGAAGTAGACATTGATCCTGTGTAAATCAATGCTTCACATGAAACCTGATGTAGATTTCTTTTTGTTAACATCAAACTCTACTGTTGTGGAGGAAGCCTGTTTTGCATTGAGAATCACAGGTAAACTCCTTTATCCCAATCTCTCCAAAGATACCAGATTTGCCTGTTGCTTTGAGATACGCTCATTTATTAGGATTACTCTTCTGTGGAGGTGGGAGGTTCTGTACTTCTATCAATGTACTGCTTGTGTCACTTGTGTTCTCATATGGAGCTCTACATCTCCCTGCTGCAAGTCTCTCCCAGTCGAGCTATCCTGCAGGACCTAGGTTCCCCAGGGCTGGGTTCTTCTAGCCCCAGAATCAGATGGGCGTGCGCACACACACCCCCTTCCCTCTGAGAGGACCAAGTTAATCAGCACTCCCAAGCTGACCCCTTATATGTCCCTGGACTCAGCAAGCTGGTTCAAACAGCACCTCCAAGCTGTCACCCTCCTATGCCATGGGCACCGCACCGGAATAGAGTACACCTGAGCAGGCTCAATGGAGGAGCACTTTCAGTCTGCCACCCTATTATATGCCCCAGGTTCAGCGTGTCCCCATCCCCACTTTCACGTTACACTTGTTCTGGTCGTAACCCACTTGATGAGTAAACCCCCACTGGATTTTTGGGTGCTGCAGGGATCTTTAGCTTAGGTATGAGGAGCGTTGCTGCAGAGTGAATGGGGAACCAAAAAACATCCAAGAGTGGGGGAGAGAGAGAGAAGCTACCACCTTAACCATGAAACTTATTTATTGCCAGGTAATAACCATACAAGGGGAGCCAAACAAAACAGTTACAATAGTAAATCTAACTTAAATTTTATTATAAAAGTCAGGTTTAGAAAACTATAACTGATCACACAAGTCAGGGTCAGAAGGCTGTACCTAGAGAGAGGGTTGGGTTCTCACCGCTCCGTGAAGCTTGAATCGATCGGGGTTCCCAGGTGATGGTGGTAACAGAGGGTCTGGAGTGCTGGAGACAGGCAGAGCCCCCAGCATGATCAGTCAGGAGAAGATGCAGATGTTGGATCCAGGCATCAGAACACTTACTTGAGTGTGGGTATGGGTTTTTGTAAGGAAAAAACAATGGTTCAAGGGAGAACACTAGATTTGTTTATGTGTAAACTGATGGCTCAAAGGAATATACCAAAGTTGTTTTGTTCAGGCTAGACAATGGGAGCTGATCATTCCTGGCTGTGGGCGGTGTTCCTTCCAGGGAGCTCACAATGCAATTAGGGAGCTTCAGTATTTTGGATACTAGTAAAGGACTTATTACTAGAATTGATCTGATAACTACTGAGCTGGTGTGTGCAGATGTGGGTTCATTAACATCTGGAGCAGAGATCCCCCATCATGCAGTGCTTCCCTGCTTTTCTGAGGCCTGGTCTACACTACGCTGTTAAACCGATTTTAACAGCATTAAATCGATTTAACGCTGCACCCGTCCACACTACACTGCTCTTTATATCGATTTAAAGAGCTCTTTAAATCGATTTCTATACTCCTACAAAACGAGAAGAGTAATGCTAAAATCGATATTACTATATCGGATTAGGGTTAGTGTGGACACAAATCGATTTTATTGGCCTCATTATTTTACAGTAGCTACCCACAGTGCACCGCTCCAGAAATCGACGCTAGCCTTGAACCATGGACGCACGCCACCAAATTAATGTGCCTAGTGTGGACGCGCACAATCGACTTTATAATATCTGTTTTATAAAATCGGTTTAAGCTAATTCGAATTTATCCTGTAGCGTAGACGTAGCCTGAGCCCAGAGTTCAGTGTGGTCCTTTACTTGGAATCTCTGTTCTCCATTCTGTATGCTAATAGAGATGCCTCCTTGCCCCATCTTCGATGCAAATGAGGCAAAGGGTGTTTCCTTAATCCTGTCATCCTTGTTTGGAGAGGTTTAGGTGCATCTCCCACTGCCTTTTCGTTTCTTTTTGTAAGTCTTTCTTCTGATCGGCTTTGGTTCAAGCACAGGCTGCAGGGTGTAGGGGTGGAAGGGAAGGTCTTTCATGAGTCAGGCAGGCTGGACACTGTGCCTTGGTTCCCCAAGAACACAGAGCTGATAGGTAACACCAGGGAGACAGCCAAAACTTTTGTTTACTAATGTTGCACTGAGGAAGCAGGAACAAATTCAATACTCATAGCTCAAAAATCCAAGCAGAGGCCTGTAGGGGAAAAGAACTAACAGTTCTTCTGATGGAAAAATAAATTCTTCCAGTTTTGACCTTGATAGTGTGTCTGAAGATCTTATGTTAAAAATCCAGTGTGCTTGTTTGTTTTTAAGAGCAGTTTACACAACAGTCAGAGGTGGTCTAGATAATACGTAGTCTTGCCATGTGTGCAGGGGACTGGACTACATGACCATTCAAAGTTCCTTCCTGTCCTACGGTTCTATGATTCTCTAATGTCTGTGCAGTGATCTATGGATGCTATTTAGGCTACAATAGAAATGCTGGGTAGTACTGTCATTGCACCCCATTCTCCCCACTTGCCCTCACATAAATAGATATTACCGTTTTGATCCCCGGATTTCCTCCTTCAACCTCCCGTTAGAGGAGGAAGGGTTCCAGTCTTCCATGTCTCCTAAAGCAAACAATAGGAACTGTTTCTCTGACCAATACCAGCTTTTAGTTCTTGCCCAGTGCTGCTTCTATTCCGGGTACGTGAATCAGTATGTGGGGATAAAATGTTCTTTGCTCTTTTCTCTAAAAAAGAAATGGCCACTGTGGTCAAATGGGGGTGACATGGCACACTGGAAAACAAGGTACTTGCAAAGAATTGTTCAGTCAGTAAGGACTGGAGATCTGAGGTCTTGTCCACTAATGTACTGTGGATGGATCAGAAGTGCTAAATCCATTATATCCTGATGTAATTTGTATGGAATAAAAATGATCTCACAACTTTTTGTTGAGAAGGTAGTGAGGATTTCTTGATGTCACTGGATACTCCATCTCTGACAATGGTAGGCTAATGGGCCAGGGCTGCAACGTTCAATAGCACGTATGTCAGGAAGTGCAACGTTTGGAGAGTTATCGATACTTTTTTAATTCCACCCTCTTGCAACAAATGTGGGACTTCTGACATAACCACATAAAAGGCATGCAGTGATTAAAAAATTCTGTGGACACTTTCACTTAAAGAAATATTGTCAACTTAACAAATCAGATTCTTTCTGCAAATGTTACCTACTACTAGGAGTAATGCTTAAGGCCCCGATCCTGCAAAGACTTAAGCACGTGCTTAATTTTAAGTATGTAAGTAATCCCAATTGAGTTCAATGGGACTACTCACAGTGCTTAAAGTGAAGCATGTGAATAAATCTTTGCAAGATTGGGGCCCAAAATGATGCTGATTGAAAGAGTTTAGCACTTTGGTCCATAGTACGTTTTTTATTGTTTCCCTGTAGGGTCAGTTTTCCTGTTTGCTGTGTGAAATACCCACACAAACAATAGGAAAAGACAAACTCTTGGAAAGGGATTTTCTGGAGCATTCAGTGTTGTCCGAACTCTGCTCCCAGTGACGGCACTGGGAGTTTTATCACTGCAGAGTGGAGCAGTTAGACCAGTGCTGTGATCCCTTTGAAAATCCTACCCTTGGCTAATATTAAAACATAACTGCAACCACGACAGTTGACAGGAGAACTGAGGGCAGGTCAGGTGGATTGGGAAGACCTGAAATGACTTTACCTCCTATTTAGACATTGATTAGATTTGAAGATAGTGGTGTCCTTTTAAAAATCTAGGTGAAGAGGCAATTTCTACATAAAAGAACACACCTGCAGGCATATCACCTTATGCTATGAGCCTGCCATATCTCACCAGCTAAACAGGGTCAGCTTTGTTTAGTTAGCACTTGGGTGAGACATCTTAAGAAACATCCAAGTGCTGTCTAAAGTGTTGTTGATTAAGGTGGTATTCTTCCCTCTGAGGCCATGTCTACATCTAAAATTTTGCAGCGCTGGTTGTTACAGCTGTATTAGTACAGCTGTATAGGGCCAGCGCTGCAGAGTGGCCACACTTACAGCAACCAGCGCTGCAAGTGGTGTTAGATGTGGCCACACTGCAGCGCTGTTGGGCGGCTTCAAGGGGTTTCGGGGAACGCGAGAGCAAACCGGGAAAGGAGACCAGCTTCGCCGCGGTTTGCTCTCGCGTTCCGCGAACCACCCTGCAAACCGCAGGGAAGGAGACCTGCTTGCTCGGGTTCGGGGAACGCGAGAGCAAACCGGGAAAGGAGACCAGCTTCGCCGCGGTTTGCTCTCGCGTTCCGCGAACCACCCTGCAAACCGCAGGGAAGGAGACCTGCTTGTTCGGGGAACGCGAGAGCAAACCGCGGCAAAGCTGGTCTCCTTCCCCGGTTTGCTCTCGCGTTCCCCGAACCGCCGAGCAAGCAGGTCTCCTTCCCTGCGGTTTGCAGGGTGGTTCGCGGAACGCGAGAGCAAACCGCGGCGAAGCTGGTCTCCTTCCCCGGTTTGCTCTCGCGTTCCCGGAACCACCCTGCAAACTGCAGGGAAGGAGACCTGCTTGCTCGGGGTTCGGGGAACGCAAGAGCAAGCCGGGGAAGGAGACCAGCTTGATTACCAGAGGCTTCCTCAGGTATGCTGGGATACCTGCTTATTCCACGGAGGTCAAGAAAAGCGCTGTTAAGTGTCTATACTTGATTACCAGCGCTGGATCACCAGCGCTGGATCCTCTACACCCGAGACAAAACGGGAGTACGGCCAGCGCTGCAAACAGGGAGTTGCAGCGCTGGTGGTGCCCTGCAGATGTGTACACCTCCTAAGTTGCAGCGCTGTAACTCCCTCACCAGCGCTGCAACTTTCTGATGTAGACAAGCCCTGAGTCATTTCTGAACCAGTGATCTAGCCTGGCGTTGTGCTTCTGGATGCGTCACTTCCCAGGCGAGAGTTAAAACCTGACAGCTTGTGGTCACTGGAGATCTTGGGGTACCTTTCACAAGAGTAGGGAAGTTAACTGTAGTGGTCTGGCAAAACTGACTAATTACTTTCTGTTGACCTAAATAACTCCTGGCATTTCAGTAGGATTTATTGTTCACTTCCTGTTCTAAACGAACACACAGTCATAAGCATACCATTGAAGGGTTGCTGTGTTGTACCCCAGAAGTGTATTCACTCTATTTACATAGATATTTTTTTTTTTTTTTTGGAGAAACAGTGTAGGGAAAAATGATTTATCTTCTGTCATACTGCTTGACTATCATGTGAGTCTCTGATTTATGGCCTTGTAACATCAGACTCTACTGCAATGCGTAAAAAAGGGGTACAGTTACAAGTACTACTTACACTTCAATTTTGGATTCCCAGGTTCATGTGCCATTAAAATGTCAACATAAACATGTTTTGGATTTAATCTGCTGCTGAAAAGAGAATGCACTGGAATGCTCTTTCCAAGCATGTCTGCAAAGCCCCTGCCCTCTTATTATTCAAATTTCTGCCCCCATCCCCAGTCCCCAAACTTTGCATCTGGTCTGATGGATACAAGAAATTAGTCAGCTAATTAGAAGCGAAGCTGGCAGTAGATTAGTCATGGCAGGGTTAGGGGAAGAAGGGAGGGAAGACGAGCTTGCAGTATGTGTGAGTGCTGGTCATTACCGAGACCTCTCTACCTATCCTGTTGCTCCAGCAATTAATTCTGTCTCTCTTAGATACATGGACCCTTATCACCGTAATATGGGAGTGCCTCACAATCTTTAATGTAACACTTGGGAAATTGAGGCACAAAGAGACTAAATGACATTCCCAGGGTCACACAAGCAGTCTGTATCAGAGCGGGGAATTGAATCCAGATCTTCCGTGGCCCAGGCTAGAACCCTGACCACTGGAACATCTTTCCTCTGATTGTCTATTTGCTGGGGCAGGGACTCTGTCTAGATCAAAATTAATTTAAAAAAAAAACAAAAACAAAACTTTTTTAGGATCTAAATTAAATACATCTTTTTCTTAAAAAATAAACATTTAAAATTTGACAACCTATGTTAAGGCCTAACCTTACTTTAAGTTATTTTAATAGGTTATACTAACAAAATTCAAGCAGTCCGTGTTTGCTGCCAGAATTTTAAAGAAAGTCAAACCACTGAACTGGTGGAAATCATTGGCCAAGCACCTGGAACCAGTGTTTGCTAAAAGGCTAAACCAGCTTTTGACATCAGTAGCCTCTTCTGTAGACGCAGAGAGAATATTTTCTTCATTTAGGTTTATTCAGCTATTTCCGTTCAATGACTAGTTCATTCAAAGTTGAGACAGCAATTGGGAGCCGATAAAGTAAGAGAGCATGTTTTCTTCTAACCTGTGAATAAAAATGAGATGTAAGAGGATAAGATCTGCTAGTTCTAAAATCTTGAAGGACGTGGTGACCCGAAACAGTAAGTTCAATTCACTAACTACAGGTTAGTGAATACTTCCTTTGTTTAATAAATCAGTTAGTTTTAAATGCAAAACATCTTTTGATAAATTTATATTTTCTGTCATATTGCAATATAATTGAGATAATTGTCTTTAATAAAAAATCAATTTTAAAATGCTGGTTTTGTGCATTTTGAGTTTAATTCAAATTTCCACCCAAATGCAGTTTAACATAAATCACAAGTACAAAAATTAATAATCTAGTAAAGAAGAAATGCATCAGTCACTGTTGTGTAACGTAATAAAAATTAAGGATCTGAATAAATGTAAGTTAAGCTATTAAATAGCTTAAATAAACACGTATGGCTATTTTGTATCTTCCTGGTTATCAAAAAGAAGCACCAAATGTAGTGTAAAGGCTGTATTTAGTTGCAGATCGGCATGTTTTAATGGTTACTAACCAATGCGAATGAACTGTTCTTTAGGAAAATAATTAAAAAGTACAAATGCAAAACTAGATTAAAATCAGTTTTAAGTCAAGGATTCCTGTGCTTGCGGATTTTAAATCTCACCCATTTTAATCCTCATTTAACCCTTTTGATTTAAATCTGTCACCCTGGTCTGTACAGCACCTACCACATGTTGGGAGCTACCACCATGTGAATAGCATGTCAGTAATTATTACACTTTTTTAAAAATCCCTTCTGTTTCTATTAGAACGTTTTGAGTCTCAAGCAGCCAAGTCGATTATTGCATTTTAAATGGTTGTGTAGCAGAATTGTAATAGAAGACTCCATACGCATGATAGAGATCACTTGCTCCGGATGAGTAATAGAGAATGTTAATCAAATAGCACATCTCTCCAGGGAAGATGAAGTCCATAATTTATTTAAAATTATGGATTCAGTTCTTATTTTTTATTTTAATATTACTGTAACCCAGGTGCTAGTTTAGATCAATGGTGAGGATATTTGAGGTTTGTAACGCTTGGGAGTAAATGTCTGAATTGTAAAACATGAAACATTTTGTCTTTAAATAAAAACAACATGTTTTCTCCTCTCTCCCACCTTCCGCTCCCACCCCCCCAATATGTACTCGCCTTTAGGATAAGCACTAAAAAGTGTGTGTTTTGGAAAGTTATGAGACCTTGAAAGCGAAGCCTTAAGGGCATACAGGCTTCATAAACCCTAACTATAAAGAAATGCAAATACACGTGTTAATGCAATGCTACAGTTGCAAACTTGCAGCGAAAAAGTCAGGAAACACAAAAGCTAAAGTCCTTGTAGCAATGTTTCCTCATCTGTCTTTGAAAATAGACCAAATTTTCAAAAGCTGGCCGTCACCATTTGCATCCACACATAACTGCAGGCCTAAACCTTTACCATAATCATCTCTTGCCACAATTTCTGTCACTTGGACATCTAAGTACCTGATCTGCAGTGCTGAGGTATCTACAGCCCGGCCCCAACCCTGCAAATGATTGTGCATGGGAGACTGGCAAGTTCCCGTCTTATAGGACTTAACTGTGTCAGAAAATTACCTTCACAAAAAGGGAAGGCCCAGTTAAGGCATGGTTGCATATCAGGCCTTCTCTGTATTAAGGTATTAAATTAACAGCCTCCCTTGTAATCCAGATTTCTCAATACAGCATTTGTGAATTAACTTTATCCTTAACAACTGCATTTCCTGACTGATAAAAGCATCTACCTAACTTAAAGCAATGACAGGGATTTTGCATTTAATTCCCTTGTTCAAAAATAAAAAATAGCTATAGCACTATGGAATTGGGCAAAATAGAACTGCGCAGCTCCATAAATTCCAGCAACCTGTTCGTCCTTGTCTGCATGGGAAAGTTATACCGATAGAAAGTGAGGATGAATTTAAAGCTCTGTAGTAATATCTGTATAATTCCCCAGATACGCACTCTTGTTCTGGCACAAATGTGGCTATTGCCAGTTTATCTTATGTCACTTTGGAAGCAGTTTAAACTAAGCCCAAAAACCCCCCAAAAAACAAAAGAAGAAACCCACTCTTACTCCAGAATCGGAGTGTTCGGATGTGGAGTTACACTGTAGTTTAACTATACTGGCCTAACTGGAAAAATTTCCTTTGTGGACAAGCCCTTAAATACACACATCCAATCTACCTCCAAGACTCTCTGCTCTCACACAATTTCATTTTTCTTGCAGCTCCATAGGTTTTATACCACACCGGTATGTGGATACAGAAATAGACCAGATGCAGCATTGTGTATGTGTAGGCTTGGAAAGATTAGATTTGCATGGGTGAATGTCAGTAAAGATCAAGTTCATACTTCCATTGATAATAGAAATTTACAGAAAGGTAAAAATAAGAAAAATGCTGTTTGAGAACTTATTAGTGACTATCATTAAATAATTGTCTGATCCTATCCCCATCATAATTGCCCATAACTGTGAAAATTTAAATAGATATAAATTAGGAGGAAAAAATGGTTAAAAATAAACATTGATCTTATCCATTGAACTGATAAAAATGCAAATTGAGTTCTGCAAAGCTAACATGCGTGCATGAAAATTAGGGCTTGTCTACATGTGAAGTGCTATGGCAGCACAGCTGCAGAGCTTCAGTGTAGACACTACCTACACTGACAGGAGGGGTTCCACCTCCCTGAGAGGCAGTAGGTAGGTGATGGAATTATTCCTTCGCTGACCTAGTGCTTCCTTCAGGGGTTAGGTCAGCTTAACTTTGTCGCTCGGGGTGTGGATTTTTCACATGCCTGAATGACATAGCTGAGTTGATGTAACTTTTTAGTGTAGACCAGGTCTTAATATTGAATCACTTCCAGTTTACTGTGGGAAGCCTTTTATCAGCAAGGTCTAACTATACATAGAGCAGGATTTTCAAAAGTGCTCAGAGTTGGCCTAACTCTGCTGCCAGAGTCCATTTAAAAATTCCTGGTGATGTCAGGCCAAGGCCGAGTGCCTTGGGAGCTCCAACCTGTGCACTGTTAAAGTTCAGCTGGTTTCAACTTACTTGTTCTCAAGATATATATATTTTTAAAAAGGGCAAGTTTTTAACTCCTTGTTCCTGTAACTAAACAGTGGTAGAACAAATTTTGCTCAGAGAAAAATGCACACAGCTACGCCTAACATCAGCTGCAAGGGCAAGGTTCATCCCAAAGATAGAACTTTGAGGAGAACTGTGAGTGAAAGCAGGGGGCTTTATCCTGGAAGGTGAGTTGGCACCGTAAGCACAGTGTGTGTGATTTGAAAACTATAATCAAAATGGAGAGAAATTCATTATTGCCGGAATGTACTACAAACTGCAAAGCATGATGGGAGCAGTGGAAAACAGAAAAGTAGCAGGCTGCACAAACATTGAGTAATGAATTAGATTCCTTCTAATTAAGGATTTATTTCAGCAAGAAATTACCCTGGGACCTCTGTGTCCAAAAGCGAAAGGACCTATCTGTATCTATCTGAGCTAAAGGCAAACCTGTGTTGCTGTCAGTAGCAACCCTATGTGAGGCCCTTAAACAGTTCAGTGCGCAATAGACGCGCCTGTCCAGACTCCCTTTTCCCCCTATGGAAGTCTCCATCCAAGTGCTGCCCAAGCCCAGCCTTGCTAAAGTCTGAAGTCCTCTGTTTAACCCACAGCACTGATTATTGAAGAGCAGAGGCAAGGCCAATGTAAGCTTTCCCCACACTGCTCTGCCAATTAGCCTCAATCATGATGTGGAGGGATTGGCTCTAGCCATGAGAAAATCGTTTATTTTCCATGTCCATTCACTCCATGTTCTCCCTAGTTTGCTAACCAAGAAGGCTGCCATTTATGGTGGTGGTGATCTTGTGATGGCCCCATGTACTGGGAATGGAGACCACTGACTCTTTTCTCAGAAATCCAGAGTTGCTGTTCTGTGACTCCCGTAATTTATTCATCACAAGATAGACTTATACAACTGCTGTATCATCTGATTTTTCTTACACAACTAATGTTACAGTTTAAAGTCCCAATCCTATAAACACTTGCATAAAGGAGCTTAGTTCAAACGCAGAGGTCTTCCGGGGGTACATCAAACCGTCTAGATATTTGCATAGTTTTACCACAGGCTACATAAAAAGCCCTAGCGAAGACAGTACAAACTAAAATTTTTACACAGACAGTGACTTGTTTATACTTCTATATATACCAGGGGTGGCCAAACCGCGGAGCCCCTCATGACTCTCTCCCTCCCCACCCCCCCCCATTCCCCATCTACCAAATTGGGCGGGGAGCTCAGGGCTTCTGCCCAGCTGGAGAGGGTGGTCTAGGGGCTTCAGCCCCACACGAGGCACCTTCCGGGGCTGGGGGCTTCAGCAGGAGCAGAGCTGAAACCCCAGACCCTGGAAGGTGCCTCCCGTGGGGCTGATGCCCCTAGACCACCCTTCCCAGCTGGGCAGAAGCCCTGAGCTCCCCACCCTGCCATAGGGCTAAAGCCCTGAGCCCCAGCAGGCGTGCCCGGCTCTCAAACTTCTGGTGATTATCGTATGCGTCTCAGAGGGTCAGTAAGTTTGGCCACCCCTAGCATATACACTGAGATATAAGTATAATATTTATATCTCAATCAATTTATTTTATAATTATATGGTAAAAATGAGAAAGTCAGCAATTTTTCAGTACTAGTGTGCGCTGACACTGATTTTTTTTTTGTAAGCAAGTAGTTTTTAAATGAAGTGTAACTTGGGGGTATGCAAGACAAATCAGACTCTTGAAAGGGATACAGTAATCTGGAAAGGTTGAGAGCCACTGTTTCAAGCCACCACTCGTCAGTTACAAGTTGAGGAGGCTAGGAAAATGATCTTACATACAAATATTTTTGCCGTCACATAGAGTGATGCACGTAAACGTGTTTGACTCGGTGAGGAAAGCACTGGGCTGAGCATACGCAGCAAATCATTTTCAGTTTGCTTGTATCTTAATTTCCAAAGCAACTTTCCTAGACCAAGGCAAAGCCCTGTACTTCGTTCAGGGATAAACTGCTTCCAAGTGATTTAGGGTTGGACAGCATGGTCTGCTCTGTGAGAGACTTGGAGCAAGACACAAGCTCAGAATTTATAATCTGAGTTGACGGACAACACGCTCCAGGGATGCAATTCACTGGGAAACATCTTTCTGAGCGTGTTTAACAAATATTTATTATTCATAAAGTGCCTAAGGTACTTCATGAAATTTAAAATTTTTAAAATCCTATGACTGTGAAATTGACCAAGATGGACCATGAATTTGGTAGGGCCCTAGCTATAAGGATGGTTCTACATCAAGTGGGGATTCCCTAGGAGCAGGACTGAAGAATGGGGCCCATAGAATGTAAAATGCTCAGGGCAGGGATCTGTGACTTTATTTCTTATGATTTCAGCTATTTAAATCTGAAATTTCATGGTGGTGTAGTTGTAGGGCTCCTCACCCATAAAGGAGTTGTGTGTGGGGGTTTCGCAGTACTGCTACCCTTACTTCTGCACTGCTGGTGGTGACAGCACTGCCTTCAGAGCTGGGCAGCTGGAAAGTCGCAGCTGTTGGCTGGGAGCCCAGTTCTGAAGGCAGAACTGCCGCCAGCAGCAGCACAGAAGTAAGGATGTCATGGTATGGTATCGCCACTCTTACTTCTGTGCTGCTGCTGGTGGGGTGCTGGGTGCCTGGCCAGCAGCCGCTGCTCTCTGGTTGTCCAGCTCTGAAGGCAGTGCAGAAATAAGGGTGACAATACCATGACCCCCCCTAAAATAACCTTGCAGCCCCCCGTTCCCCGCAGCTCCCTTTTGTGTCAGGACCCCCAGTATGAGAAACGTTGGTCTCCCCTGTGAAATCTGTATAGTATAGGGTAAAAGACCAGATTTCACAGGGGGAGACCAGATTTCATGGTCTGTGACATGTTTTTCATGGCCGTGAATTTGGTAGGGCCCTGCTTATAGCTCTAATCTGCCTTCCCCTAGTGGCTCACTATATGAGAGCAAGGAGTGGAAGGGCAGGGGAGTAGCATGAGCACACTACACTCTATCTAGCCGCAGCTTGCAATCAGCATAAACTAGAGCAGCCCTGAGGCCTTAGGCCAGGAGTTGGGCACCCCCAGCTCCCCTGGAATTCAAGAGGTTGAAATGACACTTAAAGCCGGTGCTGCCCCTCTTCACTCAGTGATGGAAAGGAAGGTCAAAAGAATAGTACATTTATTGACTTCGTTTAAGTCTGAGTAAGCTGAACACAAAACATCTGTTCTCGTAATGGCTGAAAATGTCATTTCCCTCGCCACCCAGATCTCAGAAATAACTGAAAAGGGTTTTTTTTCCCTTCAAATTTTCCATCAAAGTCACTGCTGGTTGGAGCCCAGAGTGTGATCAGTTCCAGGTAATTGATGTGAGCAAGTGCCAGAGCTGGGGGGGTGGGGTGGGTGTTGGAATGAAGGTGCCCTGTGATGGAGCTCTGACGCTGCAATCTCTCTTCTTGTGGTGTCATGGCTGGCAGGGGACTGTGCTGTTGAGTTGTATTATGTGCTATGTGACTAGGGATAAGAACCAAGGCAACCCTTTCCCCTCCCCTGCTGCTCCTCCTGCTCATGCGTTTTGGTGCCTTCAGTATCCCAGACACAAGTACCATCTGCTGGAAACAGGATGTGCCTGTGTTAATAATTGTATTAGAATGTGACACTTCAGCACCTGTTTGAGTCCCTGGTGTATTTAACAAGAGAGACCAGCTGAGATCATTTTGTAGGCAGTGGAGGGTTTACAGGAAGGAAGGACAAAGCACTGCAATTCCCTTGGGAAAAGAAAGAAATCGGAACAGGGATCATTAAAAGAACTGATGGCAAGAGGGTGTCTTAGCACTTGATGGCCATTGCAAATGGCATCCCTTGGAGAGATGACTTCATGTTCTCTGAAAGATTATTGAGTGTGGCAGGATGCAGGCTGCTCTCCTAAAACCTGGAATCTCAGGGGTCCCTGCCAGGGTGCTGCCAGAAGCTGTGGCTGGGGTGGGCATTGCTAATAGCATTTTATAAGAAAGCTCAGACTGCTGGAGGAGTAGCTGCTGTTGGTCAGGCACTGTTCTGAGAAGTTCACGCTGCTGGAATCCTAGCAGACTTTGATAGGAAACTGCTGTACGGAAGCTCACGCTGCTGGAGTCTTCGTTCAGTGCTGAGAGAGGGCTTGGCTCTAGGTAGGGCTGCACACTGGGGATTTATGTAGCACAAAGAAACTAGTTAATTACAGTCCGTGTGGACATGTCTACTCTACATACATGGTGGGAAATTCCCCCTTCTCTAACACCAGCACAGTTCCACCAGCAATAGCAACAGTGGGAGCTCTAGTTCCAGGCTCTGAGCACGACTGTGTTTAAAAGCACAGCCGGCTCTGTTTGTACAGCCCCCAGCACAGGGGGGAGGGGGCTGACTTTTGATTGGCACCACTGGAGTGCAATTCATCATCACTTTGTCTATGCAAACACTGCCACCTGCTGTTGCTGCCTCTGGTGAGGAGCTTTCCCCTACCATCCTTGCTCAGGCAAGACCCTGCTGGGAGCATGCAGCTGTGGAAATGGTGGTGTTAATGGATAGCTTAAAAGCGGCTCCATGATGGCTGGTGAGATAACAAACTTCATCATATTAAAGCAGCTGGTGCAAATGGAAGGGACATGGCAAATATCCTGCCCCGTTAGCTGGAATCATGAGGTGAAGCCATAGTTAGGTGCCCAGGCCAGTCACACATGGCTGGTGAAGTGCTAATAAACTCAGGCCCTTCACTTCCTCCTGTAGGAAGTCATTAACACCAGGACCTTTTCATGCTGACTAGCTCCGAATCATTGCAGTCATTCTGCCTCGCTGGGAGCTTGCAGGCTCTCCAGAGCGGCCTGACATCCTACACCGCCGCTTTGAGCTTCCAAATTCTTCCTGTTCCTACTGCGATGGCAGCATTTCTCGAAAGCCAAGCTTAGCTGCTTTTGCTTGTTTGTTGCTCTTGCACAATGCCAGGGATAATGGAAAATTCCTTAATTTCAGAACTGCTCTTCCTGTTTTATGTCACGGGCTGGGTGACTTCAGTTCTTTGTCTGTGTTCGTTTGCCTGTATCCTTTCTACTGGGGTTTGTTGGAGGAGAGGGGGTAGGGAGCATAATTTAATTCTGAACAGTTGACTAATGCACACCCCGCCAGATGGTCTCTGGGTTAGAGCAAAGGAGTTGGAGGGATTGAGTGTCCTTTGTGTGTGCACCTTTTAAGCAATGCAGTGGTGTTAAAAGCAGTAGTGATTCCTCTCTCGCTCATCAAGTTTTCAAAACAAGAAAATCGCATGCTGCTATGTGAATAAAACCTTCACATGACTGCACAGTGGAGTCTGATAAATACACAGCATTACAAAAATGATAAAGGAATACATAACATTTGTTTTGAAAAAAATGGAGGGGGAATTGAATTGAAAACATTAACCTTTAATTATTTCTTAAACTACAAGAGACCCAATTCCCCTCTCATGAGTTATTAAAACAGACTTAGGAGTACAAAGAATCCTAGGGTGAAGATGGAGCTAGAAAGAATTCCAGTTTTTAAAACACAGTGTCCGCTATCCAGCCCCTCCAGCTGTTGCTTGTGGCTCCTTCACAGCTTCTCTAAACCTAAAAGTAGTTTGGTTTATATGGGACTGTTTGGCTGGCTGGGGGGAGGTTTGTATTTACAGGTGGATCCATGCTGATGCATTTAACAGGAATTTATATGTGCCCAGAGCAAGAAATTCAAAGGCTTTTAACAACAAATCCAATAAGCTTTTGAAGGAGGAGTTTGGAGACCATGTGAGACACAGGTGTCTTAGAAAAACTTCAGGTTGACACTTTATTTTAGCTAGGTCCAGGAGATCAGTGGTTGGTTCTCAACATCTCCAGACTACTGTACCCCTTTCAGGAGTCAGATTTATCCTGCGTACCCCCAAGTTTCACCTCACTTAAAAACTACTTGCTTACAAAATCAGACATAAAAATACAGAAGTGTCACAGCACATTATCACTGAAAAATTGCTTCCTTTCTCATTTTACCATATAATTATAAAATCAATCAATTGGAACAGGGTTGGGCAAACTTTTTGGCTGGAGGGCCACATCTGGGTATGGAAATTGTATGGCTGGCCATGAATGCTCACGAAATGGAGGGTTGGAGTGCGGGAGCCGGAGGGAATGAGGGCTCTGGCTTGGGGTACAGGCTCTGGGGTCGGGCCAGAAATGAGGAGTTCAGGGTGCGGGAGGGGGCTCCGGGCTGGGACAGGGCACGGGCATGGAGGGGGTGAGGGCTCTGGCTGGGTGGGGATAAGGAGTTGGGGGTGAAGAAGGGTGCTCTGGGCTGGGATCGAGGGTGTGGAGGGTGGGAGGGGATCAGGGCTGTGGTAGGGGGTTGGGGCATGTGAGGGGGTCAGGTGCAGGCTCCGGGCAGCGCTTACTTCGAGCAGTTCTTGGAAGCAGTGGCATGTCCCCCCCACCAGCTCCTATGCGGAGGCACGGCCAGGTGGTTCTGTGCGCTGTTCCATCCGCAGGCACCGCCCCTGCAGCTACCATTGGCCACAGTTCCCAGCCAATGGGAGCTGCGGGGGTGGCGTTTGGGGTGGGAGCAGCATGCAGAGCCCCTGGCTGCCCCTATGGTTAGGAGCCAGAGGGGAAACATGCTGCTGCTTCCAGGAGCTGCGCGGAGCAAGGCAAGCCCCAGAGTCCGCTCCCTAGTGGGAGCTCGAGGGTCAAATTAAAATGTATGAAGGGCCAGCTGCGGCCCCTGACCCGTAGTTTGCCCACCCCTGAATTGGAATATAAATATTGTACTTATATTTCAGTTTACAATATGTAGAGTAGCATAAACAAGTCATTGTATGAAATTTTAGTTTGTACTGACTTTGCTAGTGCTTTTTATGTAGCCTGTTGTAAAACTAGGCAACTATCTAGATGAGCTGATGTGCCCCTGGTTGAGAACCACTGCAGCAGATAATGCATTGGATTGGAAGTCAGGAGACCTGCATTTTTTCTGGCTCTGCCAGTTGTGACCTGGTGCAAATCACTTCACTTCTGTGTGCTTCCATTTCACCCATTATCTGTCTTGTGTACTTTGACTGTAAACTCTTCAGGGCAGGCATTGTCTCTTATTATGTGTCTGTACAGGGCCTTGCACAATGAGGCTCCGATCTTAGTTGGAGTTTCTTGGTGCTACTGTAATCCCTTCCTATTAATTGATCCTATTGAGTCATTATAGCTTGTAATATTGATAGCTGAAGTTAGTTATTCTGAGATCACTCGGGACCAGATGGGCACTTTCCTTACAAACAGAAATAAATAAAATTCTGTTCTCTGCTACATGCGGTCCACTCCCATTGACTTTAATGGGAATTGTACGTGCATGGCTCATTACAGAATTTGGCTTGAAATCATTCACGCAGTACGTGTGTAGTGTTTGAAAGTACAAATAAAGGCACTGGAAAAAGGAAACTGAAATATTTATTTCAACCTGCCAAAACCCTGGTTCAACAGTCCTTGTGTTTCTCCTTTGAAAATGGATGACCTCACTAGCCCCTTAGTTCACAAAAGGAGCAGCCCCTTAATCTCTCAGCACTACGGGCGGTTGCATTGTCACCATCTCATGCATGGGAAACAACAGAATCCTGAACGTGGGTCTTGGCAGTTAAATGAAGGAGGAAATGAATTGCAAATATTTGCTTTAATAACGTATTTATAAGCTGTAAGTTCACCCCTATGGTCTGAGAATGGTTTAGGCGCTTAATTTTTTTTTATTTTATTTTTTTGCATGTATTGAAAAAGCAATTAATTTCCCCTTTAAGGGAAAGAGAAGTTTTTCCCATAGAGAAAAGTATTTCATGCGTGTGTTGAGTTCCATACTGCAAGTAACAAGACCGTTTCCCCCAGTGGTTATAATGAGTTTTACACTTCCAGGCTGTTGGAGCTGCATTGGCTGGATGGATAGATAAACTGACTAGGAATGTATGTTCTTAGTCAGTTTTCATGCTGCTACGAAAGTGCTTATGCTCAGGAGTGTAGCGCTAATCCTCTGCATCTGCTGACCCAGGCTTAAAACAGTGCCAGGATATGCCCAGAGAGGGCTAGATTCTAGCTGATTTATGCCAGTGACAATCCAGAGTAATTCCACTGAAACAAATGGTGTCACTTTGGATTTTCTGGTTCAGAGCCTCTCTTCTTGAACTACCTTTGGGATCCTAACCTAATGTTTATTTGTAAGTTTACATGTGTTGTCAAAACTTTGGAGTCCATCATGATGTGAGTTTTTGGTTGTCTCTTTGGTAGCTACCTTGCAAAGCAACTGCTTTATCCCAGTTGATGTGTGTGATGGGGGCTTTAGTGAGGTGGATGAAAGAGCTACAGGATGGTGCAAGATTTCCACCAACCCAAAAAGACCACACCAAGGAACCCCAAGTGGGGAACTCACGCTGTACACATAGGGAACCTTCAAACATAAAAGGGCCCCGGTGCACAAACTTGCAGCTCCATAAGCAAAACACAACAAGCAAGTTCTCAATCTACTAACTAGTTCAGCCTCGCTCTTTTTTTGGATCAGCCCGTTGATATCTGTTCACTTTTACCAATTGATTTGCTTTTTCAGAACCAAGCCTTCTATGAAGTTTCATTCAAACAAATCTAAGGCGAAGATCCTACAAATACTTATGCAGGTGCTTCAAGATAAGTGTGTGCATGCTTTCTGCACCCTGCAAACATCTCCTCAGTCAATGTTGAGCTGCTTGAACCGGGCATCTAAAATTGACACAGCATTAAATTGAGTTGTCTTGTCTTCCTTTTGTTTCTATCCACTCTCCATGGCCCTGTCTCCGGTCAGTAGCGACTCCACCCATTTCCCTTCTAGGCAGTTCTGTGACTTTCTTGTTATGCCTAGTTGGAAACAATAACTTTGTTCTCATCACTTCCTGTGTAACTCAGGAGGATCAAAGTTTTAGTTCTCAGATTGCAAGTCAACTAAAATTTCTACTATCTAAAAGCTTTCCAATCTATCTCTGTCCCTAGATGTGCTTCGGAATGCGGTAGAAGCACGTTTAAAAAAAAAATACATGGCGGGGGAAACCTACTGGGTTGGTTTTTTTCCCCTCCTGGGAAAAAAAGTTTATTTTCCAACCTTTAAAGGCTGCTATCATTACTTGTGTTACAGGTCTGCCAAGAAGCAGCAAACACTGTGGGGACCCCATTGTGCTAGTTCTGTATAAGCATATTGTCAGAGACCGTCCGTGCCCATAGAGCTGGGCTAGTTGCAGCCACCCTCCCTTCTATTCAAAGGGACGGTACAAAAACTAGAGCGGAAATTGCAAGACTGATGTTGCCATTGCTGTGGATGGAGCAGAGCAAGTGGCATATTTGTATCCATCATATCTAGAAAGATCCCACCATTCTATAGACCAGGTTATTCTCACAAGGACTAATGTCCAGGCCAAACCTGAAAGAACTGTTCCTACGCTGTGAGTCAAGAATCACATCCTGGCCAGGAGGCGGCAAAGTCAGGCAATTGCCCCCTGGAGTTAAGGCCGTTTCGGAGGAGGAGCTAAGTTTAAAGAGATTATTGTTACCATCGGGCATAGAGGCCAAACCAAGATTGGGGCTCCATCCTGCCAGGTGCTGTATAAACACCTACTGAGAAACAGCCCCTGTCCCCAAAGAGCTCACCATCTAAATAGACAAAGGGAGGGGGAGATAAACAGAGGCAGAGAGAGATAAAGA
This sequence comes from Gopherus flavomarginatus, assembly GCF_025201925.1. Taxonomy (NCBI): domain Eukaryota; kingdom Metazoa; phylum Chordata; order Testudines; family Testudinidae; genus Gopherus; species Gopherus flavomarginatus. The sequence continues at coordinate 54,813,266 of NC_066625.1, read as the reverse complement.
TACTTGCCCATGGTCATACAGCAGGGCACTGACTGAGCCAGGGAGGGAACTCAACTGTCTTGAATCCCACCCACCCCGGTGCCCTATTCACTAAGGGTAAAATTTTCAAAAGCAAAAATGGCACTTAGATGCTTGAGAACGTTACCCTAGATCCCATCGCCCCCATGGTGACAACTAGAGCTGACTAGCCAAGCCTCAAAAATCATCTCGTGTTTTTAATGAAAGCTGAGATTCTCCTATATTTACGCAACTCCCGGTGCTGAGGCTTTGAGGAAAGCACCAAATACCATGAGCCTCGCACTTAAATGATGAGTGATGGCAATGCTGCTATAGCTTGAGGAAGGCAAATAGTGTGACTGAATCATACATGTGGTTTATTTTATGCAGAGCCATCTTTATATCTTGCCGGGTGATGCATCCCATTCTACGGAGGGTTCTTGGCTTCTTCTATCTAGAGATTAATTGTCAGTTATTTATTTTTGAAATAATTATCACCCCAGAGGGGATGAAAAGGTCCTTTGCGTGTTCTCACAGTAGAATATTTGGGATTTTGTTCTGCTAGGATCTTTGGAGGATCCCGTTAGGAGGTTGTCAAAAAAAAGTATCATGGCTAGAAAAGCAAACCACTGTCTTACGGAGTGCTCAGGGGAGCTGACACTCATCCAGTTCCTGCCTGGGGTTACACCTGTGTGATCCTATGGCTATGCTAGGTATAGCGGAGAGCAAAATACTGCCTTATATGTTTGGTTGTGGTTTAATTTCTTCCTTCCTTTGCCCTGGGCTTTCTTTGTTCGCATGGCCTGGGTTGTCCAAGGCAGCAGTGTGTTTCCTTCTTGGTCACTTGGATGTTTGCTGTTTCAATCCTTGCTTTGCTAAAGGTTTTTTTCTCTGGTTTGGTGCTAACTGGTTCCCAGCTAACATGGTATTTCAAGCAGGTGGGCATATAGCTACTAAAGCCATGGCTGGTGGTGGCCTTTATGTCTTTGTCATCCACCCTCCTGTACGGAGCGCTCTGGCATCTAGCCAGTGTTTGGTGGTCTCCGTCTGTCAGCTTTCCAGGTGGGTTTTGCAGGAAGGAATGCCTGGGGTAGGGGCACTATCAGGTTCATAGGTGTGGTTGATTTTAACCCTGAGTTTCTTCTCTCTGGGAGAATTGCCCTCAGCAGCTGTCTCACTGTCATATTTAAAGGCAAAGACCTCTGAGGTTTCCTTTCAAACACCGTAGAAAGCCCTCTTGCTGGTACACAACAAAGCTCATTTGCTTTGAACATTCTCCTCAGCCTATCAGAAACTTGAACCTACAACCCTGCCTGTCTGTCTAATTTCTCTCCTTGGATGTTTTGCTGCTGCCTCAAACAACTTGGTATATGCAAACCAGAGCCTATATTTCCCACAGAATCCCCTCTCCGCTCCATTTCTTTGTTTTATTCACAGAAGCACCATCCTACCCCTCATTCAAGCCATGAAACTCCTCCTTCCTCTGCCCCCACGGCTAGACTTTTGCTAAGCCATTTTGCTTCTTTATCTACAACAGAATTCATCTTCCCCCCTCCTTTCCATCGTGGTCACCAAGCTATTTCATCTTTTGCCAGCCTTCCACTCTGATGGCTCCAACTCCTTCTCTGTTAGCCTCTGCTCCATCCCTCCCTAGTACCCTTCTTCCATCCCAAACTCTACTACTCTGACTGAACCCCCCTTCTCCTTGTCTCTCTGCATTGGCTTCACCTCTTCTTCCATGCTAAGTGTCTTCTCCTGGCTTCTAGGGCTTGCCAAGCCACAGGGAGGGGAGGAGTTTTGGAATCACCTGCTATCTGTGCTGTGCCCCAGCCCCTCTCCAACTGTTCTGTTTGTCTTCTCCCTGCCAGATCACACCAAGTTCTGTCTCATAAACCATGCAAACCTTTGCCTATTCCACAATAACCACTAGCACATCCCATGCTGTGTGTATTCCGTCATAGATTGTACCTGCTTTCGTAGAGGTTTACAAGTTTGGCATTTACTGTATAGAAATACATGTACTAACTGTGCTACATAAATAACTAATGTGGGACAAAGACCTTGCCTAAGTCACACAAAGAGGACTGGTAACTAAGGATGCTTTTGCCTGATGTGGAATAGATTTAATAGATTGATAGATTTCAAGGCCGGAAAAGACTATTATGATCACCTAGGCTGACCTTCTGCATATCACAGGCCATGGAATTTCACCCATATTCACTGTAACTGATCTACAACCTCGTTATCCCGTCAGTACTGTTGATGTAAATAACTCAGGGAAATAGCGAGAGAGCAGGAGGTTGGTGTTGGAAGGAGACGAATCTGGGACTAAAGTGAGGGATGTGTCTCTAGTGAGGCATAGCTGAGACAGTAAAAGGCCAGGACTCTGGTCAGGCGAAGGCTGGTGGGATTCCAATATACTTGGCATCATCCGGAGGTGGTACAGTTTGTTCTCAGCAGGTATCCAGCAGTACGGAGGCTAGTAGCGCTATCTCTCGTCCTCTGGATTTGCCAGCTTTCGGGGTTTCCAAAAGCATTGAGTGGATTTCCAGATTCTGCCTCTGAGGCTTGTCTAACTAACCACACATAGCTATGACCCAGCACTCTTATGGCTTCCTGGTGCCTTTCAAAGCTGCCATGGAAAGCAATATGCAAACTCTGGAGACCTGTGTTAAGTAGAAAAGTGACTTGCTGCTGTAGCTAACAATGCACCAATGAAAGATCCCTGTTCTTTTATTGCTTAATCAGCCAGAGCTCGTTTGTTCCCACTGCTCTCATTGGCTGCTGGGATTGATGAAAAGAGTGAGACTGCAATGATTGGTGCATCATACTGTACAGCTGCACTGCCAGCTGTCCAATCATCCCATCTCTTCCTCTCTGCCGATTTGTGCAGGCTGCTTTGAGCTAGTGATTTGCATCTCCTTTGCTTCTCATTTCATTGTTACTGCTTTACCATGTGTCACCTACTTTATCTGATCCATCTAATGCTTTTAGATACACAGTTGGGTTAGAGTGAATTTCAGAATAGCTTCTGTACCAGATTATTTTCCATCCCTTGGTATTCATTGTGTGCAAACACTGATGTGTCTCTTCCCTCTTGCCTTACCATGCGTGTCTCTCTCTCTCTCTCTCTCTCTCTCAAATAGGCCACGAAGCAGTTCCTGGAGGAGATTAACAAGTGGACTGTGCAGTACAATGTGTCTCCGCTTTCCTGGAACGTGGCCGTCAAGTTCCTCATGGCTAGGAAGTTTGATGTCCTCCGAGCGATCGAGCTGTTCCATTCCTACAGAGTACGTGAGCCGGAGCTGTCTTGGTGAAAGGGGGAGCTGGAGTCAGGCCGGGCTTTTCTGTGCTGTTAAGTGATGTGATGCATTGCAACAGCTGTTCTCGTTTCCAGGGGAACAGTTATGCCCTCAAACTGTTTGTTTTTTTTCCTCAGATTTTTTTTTTTTTTTTTTTTTTTTTTTTTTGCGTTGGTGAAAAACCTACAAGCGTATAAATCAGCCATGCAAAATCATTGTGAGTCGCTCAGGCACAAAATCAATTCAAACCACCCTCCCGGGATGATGATAGCAAAAAAACTAGACAATGTTTTAAACTTGCCCATCGTCCAGACTTGTTCCCTTTCAGATACTTCTTGTCTTCCACTGCTTGGTCACAGTTTTTTACAGGAATGTGTCCTAGGAATTATTGAACTGGGTAGCTCTAGACCATGCCAAATCCAGCCTTCTTCCCCCTCCTTTTTGAGGAACAATGTTGGATTCTGTAGAGCAGAGGTTCTCAAACTGGGGGTTGGGACCCCTCTGGGGGTTGCGAGGTGATTACATGGGGGGTCATGAGCTGTCAGTCTCCACTCCAAACCCCACTTTGCCTGCAGCATTTATAATGGTGTTAAATATATAAAAAAGTGTGTTTAATTTATAAGGGGGGGTCGCACTCAGAGGCTTGCTGTGTGAAAGCGGTCATTAGTACAAAAGTGTGAGACCCACTGCTGTGGAGGTTGTTATCTGATGCTCATCACCATAATACCCGAGTGCCTTCTGGTCCTGCACTGATCAACTTCACTACACATCTGTTCTAATCCATTTCAGGCGTCGCTGTTAGCAGATATTCACAGCTCCCTTTTCCAAAGCAGCTGTAGAACCAGTGCCAGAGCCTTACTGGGGCAAAGGTTTCTGTTGCTGGTATTTTTATTCTGGATTAAAAAGCGGCCCTGTGTCCTCTATGCAATCTATGAAACCTGAACAAACCTCAGACTGAGAATCCCAGGTGGCTTCTCTATGGATTCTCACACACCCCCATAATCCTCTGCCTTGGGATCCGGCTAATAGGTTAACCACACTCTCAAACTCTTAGTGTGTCTGCCCCCGCTATATAAACCCAGGAACTACATCACAACCCCAGTCTGCTGCTTCTGTGCCACAGCACCTTGCTTCTTTCAGCAGCTGATGGGAGGCACAGGAGGTACCTTGGTTGTAAGCTGAGCATCTGTCCCTACTAGGATGTGGTAATACCTTTTGGGCAGGTAGCAGCCTCTGGTGCTTTCACCAAATGCCTGGCAGTGTGGTAGCACACATCACTCATTGTGGCTTGCAGTGGTATCTGCATCAAGACAGTGGGGTGTAACTTTTTTTAGTGACGAGGGATTTTGGGGGGGCCTGTTTTTGAGGCCCCAATTTGAGATCCCTTAAAGGGGCATGTACCTCAAGAGGCAGTGCTCAGCAGGCCCCTTTAAGGGATCTCAAACTGGGGCCTCCAAAATCCCTAGTCATTTTTGGAAATGTAGGCTCAGGTCTTATCTAAACTTGTTTACATCCAGAAGTGGCGATTGATGCATCGATGGTCGATTTAGCAGGTCTAGTGAAGACCCACTAAGTCGATCTCAGATTGCTCTCCCATGGACTCCTGTACTCCACCGGATGGAGAAGAGTAGGGGGAGCCAATGGGAGAGCGTCTCCCATCGACATCGTGTAGTGTGGACCCCGTAGTAAGTAGATCTAAGCTACTTTGACTTGAGTTACACTATTCATGTATTTTAAATTGCGTAGCTGAGATCGAATTTCCCCTGTAGTATAGACAAAGCCCTAGTTGTCTAGATATAAGTACATGTGAGACCTTTTGGAAATGTCGGTGCTGGCTCGTAAAACCTTGATCATACCAAGGGGTGATTGAGTCTCTCCGAGGTAATGTGTTCCCTTGGCGAAGGGTGAATGTAAAAAGTCGGTTGGCAGCCCTGGCTGCTCTAGATGCCAGAAGAGTATTGGCTTGTTTGCAGGCGGTGAAGTTATAGGCTGGAGTCATTGAAGCATGGCAAGTTTAAGTGTCTCTCTCGAGGTTATAGAGCAAGTCCGAGGTGAAGCCGGAGAGAGAACTGAAACCTAGTCCTGGCCACTCTAGCCACTGGACAATGCTTCGTCTGTATAATGAAAGATTAGCTGGCTCATGGTTCGTCCGGTAATTGCTGAAACCAGAACGGTATGATCCTGAACACTCAAGTGCTACCCACACTCACCTGCAATCAGGTTTGGAATATCTCAGCAGTGACTCAAGCCAGCGCTCTTCCTCTTGCAGTACAGACCAAAGGCAGAACGTTTATGGTGCTGACAACAAACAATCCCCCAACTGTGCGACAAGCAAACAGGAAGGGATTCCAAAACACAATTTTCTCTGACCAATGGCTGCTGTGCTTGAGCACCCGATACTGAACAAGGGTGGCATTTAAACTACTTCTCCTTCTCTCACATGCCCTCTGGCTCATGTGCTAGAGTGAACCTGGGCTAGAAACCAAAACAAGGGCTTGGTCCTGCAGGATCTGAGTCCCTGGGAATTGAAGGCATGCCACATCCCCCCAGGAGACACATCAGGTCAGAGCCAAAGGTGAGAGGGCACTGACGGCACGCTGGCCCCAGCCTTACAGAATACCACACACGTTCTATCACCTGGCCAGGGATTTTACTGTCATTAGTAACATCCTCACCTTGTTCAAGGAGGGTCAGTAGATTTGGCTGGCAGCTTTTCCTGTGAAATACACATACGTAATGGAACCTCCTTTTAACGAACTCTGATGCAGCGACGCTCCACCAGCATGGTCCTGATTCAGCAAAGTACTTAAGAACATGCCTGATGTTAAGTATGTGACTAGACCCATTGATGTCAACGGGATTAAGTTCAGCATGTGATTAAGTAGCTTGCTGAATCAGGGCATATGAGAGACAGAGGGCAGCCCTAGTGCCTTTCTCCAAGAACTTGTTGCCTATTTGGTGTCTTGGATCAGGCTACCTGCCCACCAACCATGGCTGACAATGGCCTTCTGATAAGGCTTGAAGCGTGTTGCTACTCTGGAAAGTCACTGAAGAAAAGCCACCCTGGGGTTCCATGTTTCCTTTTTCTCAGTAGTCCCACATCAAATGTACTTGGTTGACAAGTAAAAAGATGTTTTCTCTATCCACCAACCCTGCAAATCTGACTTGTGTTCTGGGAGTCAAGCCAGGTTCTTTCCATCTTGTGCATCACCACCAGTTGAAAAAAGCTCTGCAGGGCAAATTCTCCCTTGAGTTACGCCTGTCAGCTCCATTGCCTGCAGTTGGTCTGCCCGATGGAACTGCTTTGGGGTTAGAACTTAGTCACTGGGTCTGTCCATGCACGAGGAAGAACAGACTGCAGCTCGCTCTCCCAGTGCTGGATTAGTTTTGCAGGACTAACGAGAAAAGAGCACTAAATGTGCCCAAATCTAGCTCTGATCAAGCAGCTGGAGCAGGGGCTGTTGAGTAAGAAAGTGACATTTTATACAGACCCTTCTTAAAGTGGAACCTCAAATAGAAAACCACCTTGAACTATGTGCAGCATCTGGACACACATGACAAGCTGGCGGGCCTCCCATCCTCTCTGCCAGCCCCAGTCCTGGGCTAGCTGGCTAGCTTTGATGGCCCAGCCAGGGAATTGGTGGTTCTGGCCAGCCTCAGGGATGTGAGAAGGTGGCACAAGTTTTATAGCCAGATCTGGAAATTTGTTTGGGTTAGATTTGCATGAGGCTTGGTCACTAAGCAGGTGGGTGATGATGGTGGCCATATACCTGTAATGATTCCCAGCTGAGCAGGAAATAGTAATGGCAGCTGATTGGAGGCTGCTTTCTGTATGATTGTTGTGTGCCTCTGAACCCTTAGGAAACTCGGTTGAAGGAAGGAATTGTGAAGCTGAAACCTCATGAAGAACCTCTACGTTCTGAGCTGCTCAGTGGGAAGTTCACCATCCTAGTAAGTGTGAGATCATGCCCTGGCCTTCCTTGCCAATGTGTCCGATTTGTGCAAGTGGAGCCCTCTCCACGTCCAAAGGGCCTGCAACCTTGAGAGACAGCTGGGCAGCACTGGGAAAAACTAAGCGTGCATGGGTCTTGGAAGGCAAAATACAAGGTGGTATTTTCACCATTATGTCTCATGAGATTGTAGCCCCAAGGCAGGGACTCAGGATTTTGGGGTGGTCCAGCTGGGATCCTTGAAGAAGTGGGGGCTGTGCTTATTCACCCACAACAGCTGTTTTTCCTCTCTTAGTCTCTTCTTTCTCCTTCTCCCATTGGCTGCATCAGTGGACTGCTCCTACCTCCAAGCTGAGCATGATGGCAGTGTCTCAGAGACGTGGTTAGCTCATCACCATCCTGAGCAGTGAGGGTCCTAAGGGAGCTCCTGGGCCAGTTCTCCTCCACAGCAGTGTTTGGCATTAGCTACTCCTTGGGCTTATCCCCTTCCCTTGGGTAATCTGGTTGGTTTGGGGAAAATGCCAGCTAAAGATGATCAGCTTTTGGGAGCTCCTCTGGTTCACTTTAAGGGTGCAGCAGACTATTGGGAGGCTCGTAGAACGGAGTGAGTAAGGAGATAGAATTGTCTTCTCCTCCGTGGATGTAAGTCATGCTTTTCTTGTCCCCTGTGGATCAGAGCAGGAAATCTCACAAGTAATAAACAGCGGGAAAGGGGAAAATAGTCTCCCTAAAATAAACCAGTAAGTGGTCTGTGCAGGTCAGTTCTGTATGGAGTGTCCTGCACATGTCTGCTACATTCATACTCGCAGTTCTGCATCTCCAGTCTGCTGCAGCATGAAACCTCCATCATTACTATTTATTTGTAGTGCAGAGGCACTGTCCCAAAGAGCTTTGTACCATCCATGTTCTGCCACCTGTCTGGTCTTTATGCTTTTCCCCTGATTACCTTCTAGAGTGCACGGGACCCCTCCGGAGCCTCTATCGCACTATTCACCGCCAAGTTACATCATCCCAATAAAAGCGTCCAACATGTGGTGCTCCAGGCGCTGTTCTATCTGCTGGACAGAGCTGTGGAGAGGTGAGTACAGATGTGTGCGTCACGCAACTCCTGACTGCTCAGTTTGCTGTTCCTAGATGGGCTTTAATGCCTGTAATATCCATTGCAATCTGGGCGGGATGGTTTTCCCTGTCCTACTGAACTCCACAATCCAGGGTGTCCAGCTGTACGTACTACCCGGCAGGAATTTGTAGCATGGATTTTTTGGAGAAATCTTGGCTTCCTTCCCCTCTGCCTCCAATCCCTGCAGCATTTCCAGCCTGTGTCTCTTGTTGTAGACAGATGTGATTATATGCAGGACTAGGCCTGGGGACCAAGGCAGAGGTTTATTTTTTAAACCCTGCTCCCTGAGTTCATGACTCTTCTAACCCACCAGATCTGTCTCTTTTAGCTCCCATGCTATTTGAGATAAGAGCCCAAACCCAAGCTGATTCATTTGAATGACCTTGGCCTATCTCCTACAATATAAAAGGTACATGCATATTAGCTGATTTTTCAGGCCTGCCACAGAGCCTGCCTGTCTGAGCAGACACTGGTGGAGGCCCGCAGCACACCAGGGTAGGATTTCTGTCTAGTCGGAAAGTGCAGTGGGGGTCTTAGGTTGTATTGGCCACATGATCGGTGATTACATGATGGGTAAGTGCTGTTACTTTGGCTGATTTTTCTTTTGTATCTCATTGTGGTGTCGATATGATGCCGCATGATGGAATTTCGGTTTTTTCAGTTTGCTTTCTTAAAAACCTAAGAACTTACACGCACAAAAAGAACATTATTAAGGTTGCAAAGTCCAGCACTCAAAAGAGGAAATGCCAGAATTTCCTGTGAAACTTTAATTTGGTCCTTTTGCATGGCTGCATTATGAAACGGGCTTTGGTGTCATGGTCACATACTATTTTTTCTACAGGGCCTCTGCCTCATTCAACTTACAGGCAACCATCAGTCTGGCATTTCCTATCTTTTGAGTGCTTGACTTTGCAACCTTAGCAATGTTCTCAAAATGCAGTTTGCATGTATGTTATAACTACGTTTATTTAGGAGATTGCACTAACAACTACACAAGCCCTTTATTAGGTTTTGAAGATGTCCCATATGTGGTTTATTTCCTTCAGTGTGCCTTTGAAGGGTCCATAAAGAAGAGAAGTCAAGGGGCATTTGGCCGAAATGCTGAGCAGTATTAATTGAATCAGTGCTGTTAAAGCAGGGATTTGAAAACTCCAAGCTGTAATTGTGGTACGGCTGCCCCCAGGCAATATAAATTCTCCTACACGAGGTGCATTAATATGTTGAATTATAAGATTTTGGGATATCCAGCTGAATCCCAGCGCTTGGTTGGTTGAATGTCCCTAACACTGCTATTTATTTATTTGTTTTCATCCAGCTTTCAAAATGAACTCTGTTCTTCAGAGCAGTGTGTGCGGGGCTCAGTCAGAAAGGCCAAAGGCCTGCGAAAGAACGGCTCACTGCACTGCAGTAAGCTTATGGAAAATCCCTAGGCCCAGCTGGCTTCCCTGAGAAATTTGCTAAAACTCGTAAAGATCTCGCACCCCTGATGCTTTTGACTGATTCGAGGAAGCCGTGGCCTCTTAATCCCTGGCTGAGTCATTTGGCTCTGGTATGCTTTAAAGAGCTAAGAACCATGGTCTCCCCTGAGGATTTTTGGTAGGGGGATGAGGCAGGATGTTATCTGGGCACCCACATTTGGAAGCAGGGAGTAGACTCGTTTTATATGTAACAATATCATTCTTTGGAGCAGCTAGTATGCACAAAGGTTAATGTAATGAAACAGGGAGCATACTGTGAAACACATGACAGGCTGACCCACTTTCAGGGCTTTCATTTCCTGATGCAAAAGTGAAAGGAAATTCTCAGCTATTCACCCCTTCCCCACTCTGCTCGTCCCTGGGGGCTGCAGTGCTTAGGGCATGGATGATCACTCTGCATTAGGAGAATTCTGATTCCGATAAGCTGCAGTGTCAGAACATAGTGGGAAAGGCTGAAACTAAAACTACTTTACCTCTGAATTGTCTTGCTTGTCTGGTGCTCCATATCATTGTTTCTCAACCTTTTGGATACCAGGGACTAGGCTTGCTGCCTTCCTAAACTGTGTCAGGGAGATATCGGAGACTGGCCTGTTGAGAAACACTGCTCCGTACGACATAAATGCATTTTGTTGGCATTTAAATACAAGGCTAGTTCGGAGTGTTACCATGCCTGATGCACCCTCAGCCCTAATACTCTACTGCATAAAGCTAAATTTTGAAAAGGAAATGTGTGCTTTGCTGTAGAGTGCATAGAGGAATATGCATTCATTATCCCAAGAGCTTATCTTCTCTTTTGGGCAGACACGCAGTTCAGACTTGTACCCTGGAGGGCTCGGGATTGGAAAGTCCGATCTCTAAGCAGTGCAAAGATTGCTTTTTGTTGGGGTTTCTCATGGATTCTCCTCAAGCCTCACAAAACAAGATGCATTGTCCCTTTGATTATCATTGTTCATGACTTGCATTCCAGTAGCACCCATGATGTGGTAGACACTGTCCAAACACACAGGATGACACAGACCCCACCCCAAAGAGTTTATAATCTTTGGCCAGGTCTATGCTTGGGAGGCTTTGCTAGTATAGCTATAGTAATTTATTAAGATTGGCAAAGAGCCAGGGCAGCTGCAACTTATACTGGCAAAACTTATCAGACCCCTGACAGCAGCAGTCTGTAGTGTAGACATGGCCTCAAAACCTGACACTTCTACAAACGTGAATCCCAGTCCTGCAAATGGATCTGTATAAATGCAAAGGACTCCCAACGTGGATTCAATTGCAGGATCAGGGCTGCTGTCTATAAATGGGCAAGTAGTTGCACCGCCGCCTGTGAGTACATCTAGTCAGCTACCTTTTGAGATTGTAAAACGTGGGCTGACCTGGGGGGGATGGCTCTGGTGTGCCAGTGAATTTGAAGTGCCATGCATACCTATGGCACTGCAGAAATAATCAGCATCAGAATTTTCAGTGAGTGTAAATTGGGTCCTAAGCTGAGTGAAAGTGCTTGTAAGTTTCAAAAAAAATAAATAAATCAGGAGTTACTGAAAAGAGCTCCATTTGAAATGCCTTGACTTCCATTTGCTGTGACTCTGAGTACTGGGGGAACAGATTGGATTGAGAAAGTGCTTAGTGAAGGTTTAAATTGCCTTTGGCTAAAAGCGTTACAAAGTTTAAATAGATCTCAGCTGGCAAAGCACTGGAATTACTGTTGATTTTCTTTTTGGCTGTTTTTTTTTTCTCTGTTGTAATTAAAGATAAATTAATTAAGATGCCTTTACACAGGCTGAAGGCAAGCAGACCATTGAACTCAGAGTCTGAAGATGCTAGCAGAGCTCCAAAAAGGACTGGACACTGCTATAGATAACAAGAGCATCCAGAGTTAATATTAGGAGGGTTAATGGTAACATTTCCAAAAGCCCCTGACTGACATAAGAAAATCAATGGGACTTAGCCCTCTAAATCAGTGAGGCCCTTTTGGAAACTTTGCCCTTAAGAGTTTTGGAAGGCAGCGTAACTCGCCATTATTTGTTGTGCATTGCCAGAATATCTAGGATCCCTGGTCATGGCCCAGGGCCCCACTGTACCAGGTACTGTACAAACACATGACAAAGAGCTGGTCCCTCCCCTCATGTTTCAGGGCATAAGCTAGTCTCTTTATCAAAGAGAGGTAGGTAGAAATTTTCCCTTCAGGCAGGTTATACCATAACAAGAAACCTGACAGTAGCTGGTGCTGGCTTGATCTAGACGGGCATTTTTTTTTTGTTGTTGTTCTTATAACCACCCAGCAACACACAAATAATCCATATGGGGGAGAAGGGACAGATTAACTCAATGAGCCAGTAAATCCAAAGCAGCAGAAAATCCCCTTCCTTTTCCGTTCCATCGAGGAGCCCCGGCCTCTACCCTCCCCAGAAACCCTATAGAAAAGATGGCTTTTGTCTCCTGCTTAGCAGGCCAAAGTTGCACATTCAGTTTAATTTCAATTTTGAACTAATTAAACACGTCCAACAATAAGCGACCAAAGCAATCAGAAATAAACATTTAAAAACCTCAGGAGGACACTGTAAACTCAGCTTAATGTACCAAGTACTTAGCTATGCCCAGCTGGCCAGTGCACCCTACTTCAGAAACATCCAGCGTGATCTCAGAGAGCCCCAGACAGAGGCGTTGTGTCGCACCACAAGTAGATGCATAATTGAAGCCATATCTGCCTATGTGCATCCTGATTCCCCATTTCTGTCTCATGCCTCGCAAAAATGAGAGAGAAGGGGTCACGATGATCCCTGGTTTACAAACGCCCTGTTTTCAATTGAACAGGAATTTTGATTTCAGCATGAATGGAAAAAACAGGTTTTATCTGCTACAGATTTTCTTTTACACTCCGAAGCTAATGATTGTTTGAACCAAGAGGCAAGATGCTGTTTGTACAGGGTGGTGGTGCATGTGTTAATTACAAGCAAGGTGTAATTAACAAGCAGTGGGCACCTTGATCGGTTTTCTAGTGCACAAGCCAGCCCCAAGCTTTTCTAATCTGCCCAATGGATCACGTAATTGCACAACGTTTAGACAAATTATTTTTTTGATGTGCACCTGGCACTTAGGGCATCAGTTCAGAAAATAACAGGCAGTTTGTGGGCACAAATTGGCCCTCTTACATCTGGAACTGCTGCATTGCAGATGGTATGTTTCTGTGCTATTTTACTGGCCAGACCCTGTTTAAAGCAGCAGGGCCAGCTGCCCCATTCATTTGGACCTGGTGCTTCTGTAGTAGAAATGCTACTTTGAAAGAGCCATTTCCAAACTGCTTACAGAGGAGAGGATTACACCACTTGCTAGCCCAGCAGCCATCTTGTTTTTATTCTCCTTAACTCTGAATGCTAGATTACTGTGTCTTGCCTGTAGTAAGGACCCGATACAGCAAAACACCATAAGCATGTGGTTGAGTCCTACAGACATCAATGTGAGTTCAGCAAGGAGGTTGCCAAATTGCCACCTACGCCGAGAATCGATAGTGTAAATACCCCATGTGAGTTTCTGTGATTTTTCTGTTCCTGAACCTCAGTGGTGTCAATTAGCTGAGGGTCTGGCCTCTGTTGTTCAAAATGAATATCCTGCTTAACTCTTATTGGAAAAAATAATAATAATAATAATAATAATTTAAAAAATTGTGGTACTGAAAAGAATCAATGCTTTGTGCATCTCTGTGCACCAGAATTCCACATCACCTGCAACAGGTGATTGTTTCTCTCTCCCTCATTTACCCAGCTTTGAAACACAGAGAAATGGCCTGGTGTTCATCTACGACATGGCAGGCTCCCACTATACCAACTTCGAGCTGGACCTGAGCAAAAAAATCCTCAACCTGCTAAAGGTAAAGGAAAATGGGGGGTGGGGTGGGGTGGGGTGGAGAGCTGATGAGAACAGAGGCTTTCCCCGCTGCATCTTTCTGAGACTATGCAACCTAGTGTAGGGGTTAGAAAAGAGAGTGCAGTGGATAGGGCATGGACTGGGACTTGGGAGACCTAGATTCAATTCCTGACTTGGACACAAACTTCCTGTGTGAACTTGGACGAATCCTTTAATCCGTCCTGTGCTGCAGTTCTCCCTCTGTGAAATGGGTACAATAGCGCTGTGCTATCTCACTGAGTGTCATGGGGATAAAATTCATTTTAAAGACTGTGAAAAGGGCCCTATATGTACCTAGATAGACTGCAGAGTGAAGCAGCTCCCTCTGAACCCCGCTTTCCCTTAGATCCTGAGAGTTCAGAACACATGGCTGTCTCCACTCTTCATGGTAGCAGGAGTCAAAGCCATTGCCAGTGCTATAAAGGGAAAGGATGAGAGTACTTGTGGGAAGTCACCATCTCTGCAGTGACTTCTTTCAAACACTAATATCTCTGCTCTACTTAGCTTGCTATCCAAAGCTGCCTAGACTGAGAGGCAGTGCTGTCTAGTGCGTAGAGCACAAGACTCAAGATTTGCTTTCTAGTCCCAGCTCTGCTATCAGCATACTGTTTGGCCTTGGGCTAGTCAACTTCAGTTTATCCATCTGTACAATGGGGAGAACGGTAGTTCCCCATTTACCTCAAAGTGGATATTGTGAGGATCAGTTAGTTAATGACCGTAAAATGTTTTGGACACATAGGGCCTGATCTAAAACCCACTGAAATTGGTGGGAATCTTACCACTGACGGGAGTGGGCTTAGATCAGGCCTGGACAGCACTATATAATGTGAAGCATTTGCTATTAGAATGTATCTGTTTCATGGCGCAATGGTCAATTAAAACAGAACCAAGGTTTTTTGACTTGTTTGTTTTTAGTATCCTGACAATTACTGATTGCCCAAAGAAAACGTAAGAGAAATAAGGAAGCATTGCACAGGGAAATTTTACCGCAAGACTTTCCCTTTAAGCGCATAGATGATTAAACTGTACTCATAATGCATTTTATGTACATACAGAAAAGTGAAATAGTCCAGAACAAATTAACTCTTGAGCTTTAAGGAAAAAAAGATCCCAAAGTTCCAATTGTGTGTGAACACAGCTAGGCACGTATAACGTGCTCATCAGCATGGCCCCTGGGCTGCACTTCTGTAACTTCCTAAAGAGCAGACTCAAAGCAGCTTGTTCTTTCCTCCAGTTAAATTGCCTCTTGCTGTTGGGCCCTTTGGCAAATTTCTCTCCAGGCATGTGCTGTATCTTCCCTCTGCTGGCCGTGAGTGGGGAAGGCAGGAAAGAGAAGGCATGGGTTGAGGTTGAGGTTCTAAAATGCATTCATGTGCTATCCACAGGGAGCCTTCCCGGCTCGTCTCAAAAAGGTGTTTATTGTGGGTGCCCCGATGTGGTTCCGAGTCCCCTACTCCATCATCAGCCTCCTGCTGAAAGAGAAGCTCCGAGAAAGGGTGAGTAAAACATGGGTGCTGGCACATGGAGAAAAGCCCCGAATCAGAGTCCCTGCCGTGGGGAAATTCTCCATTAACAGGGTGTCATGCAGGGAGACTGTGAGGCAAAGCCTGATGTTGCGTGATAGACAGGTGATCTCATAGCCTCTTGTGCAGCCTTTTTCATAGCACGCTGGCCAGGCATTCCAGTGACGGCAGCTGGACCTTTCTCCCAGTGTTGCTAAAGAAGCATGAGGCTAAGGGCTAAATGCACGAAGAGTGCAAACAAGAGCAGCTGCACTGAAGCCAGCAAGGTTGTGTCCATCACACCCAGGGTTCACTTAGCCCTGAGCACCCAAAAACGGCCCCGACTGTTGAACTTGCAAGAATGTCAGCTCGTTTGTGCCTGCCTGTGTCCACACCCAGGGCCGGTGCAAGGAAGTTTCGCGCCCTAGGCGAAACTTCCACCTTGCACCCCCCCACCCAGCTAACCTCACCCTGCCCCCACAGCAGCTAACTCAGCCCCCTACCCGGGGAGCCCCGCCGCAGCAGCTACTCCCTGCACCACGACAGCTAACCCCTCTTCCCCCCGTCCCCCACGGCAGCTAACCCCGCCCAGGGAGACTCCCCCTGTCCCCCCACGGCAGCTAACCCTGCCAGGGGAGACTTCGTCCTCCCCACCATGGCAGCTAAGCCTGCCTGGGGAGACCTTCCCCCACGGAAGCTAACCCTGTCTGGGTAGCCCGCCCCAGCTCACCTCGGCTCCACCTGCTCGCCTGAGGGGACTTTTAGGCGCCCTAGGCGGCCGCCTAGTTTGCCTAAATGGTTGCACTGGCCCTGCCCACACCAAAGTGCTTTTGTGTCTGTGCAAACGGTCACACCGTTACCCTGCTGGCACAGCTACGTGCTCTCTTGCAGCCAAAGCTTCCGAGGCAGCACTTGGCCGAGAATCTCCAGTTGGACTCTCTTGTTACTGTTAATGTGTATGATAACTGTGGCCGTTGGCTCTAGTCCCAGCCAGGGCCCCGTTGTGCTAGGCACTACAGAAGCACAGAGGAAGAACTTTAAGCCAAAGCTGAGCCCTTTTGAAAATCCCACCCCTGATCTCGTCCTTTATTGTGCAGCTGCCAGTGTCCACAACAATGCGGAAAGATGGTAAATGATCGACGCTTAAGGGGGAAATTAAATGTTTTTTGTTTTTAACATGTGGGAGGGTGTGTTTAAAAAAAAAATCCACCCTCTGATTTAGGTCCCAATGCAGCAAAGCACATAAACACGTGCATAACTTTAAATAGATGAATAGTGCCATTGAAATCAGCATAACTACTCAACTGTACATGTTTTGCTGGTCTGGGGTCTACCAGAACTCATATTTAGCCTTTAATTTAAGGCCCAGTCCTGACTTTTTGGGCGAGGTTTAGGGCACTCAGCATATTATAGATCATACTCTTAACAGGCTAAATGAAAAGGGCTTTAATTTACCAAGTCCTTTGATCAGGCTTCTGGGCTTTTCCTGCAAAAGTGAATTGTATCACATCCACCTGCTGTCTGTCTTGGGTTTTCCCTTTTCACTTAGCACCACAGACGCTACAGGTTGTAAAGCAAAGCAGGAGTTTGCATTCCTTCCAATGGTTAGGGTGTTTATATTGTCATCAAAATGTAAGGAATGCAGCTTCCTGCTTTCGCTTCAAGCCTGACCTTGGGTATTGGCAAATAAGATTAGTTTTTAAAACAATCCTTTCTTCACATTCCATTTCTAGGTCTGCCCCTGAGTTCTGTTAACCATCTAGGGTCTGAAACCATTCCTTCCTTCTTGGAAAATAAGGACAGTGTTTTTTAATTCCTTTTAATCATCAACCAAAAGATCATATTCAGACCTTGAAACTGGGCAGGGTTTCTAAGTAAAGGAATTTAATCAGAGTGTATGGTCTTTCTACGGCCCCAGAGTGTGCCATGCTCTGTAGACCAAGTCCATGCCTTGAAGGGGTCCTCTTTCAGATAACTAGCAAAACAATGACCATTGTGTGAATATTTCTTAACCAAAGAGGATGTATAGCTGGCAGCCTCATCGGTATCCTTAAATAACCTCAGATGGAACCATGTCCTTGGAGTTTAATGCACCGAGGTCCTATAATGGCCTGGCTTTGAATTGCACCTGCTCTCCCCACTCTGCCTGATTAGAGCCGGAGACTTACATGAGAAGCATCCACCTGAACTGTGGACTTTTCCCCAGTAGTCACAGATCCAGCCTTGTAGTCATGGAAAAGGAGCTGTTTCTATCTAGACATTCACAGACCAGATCTCTGTTCTGCTCCAGCAGATGAAAGGCAGGTGCCCCCTACTGGAGTATGTCAGAACAGCTCCATTCACTGAAGAGAACAGATTTCTAAACAAGAGACTGAACGGGAAAGGGAGCTACTCAGAGACCTTTTTGTGAGGAATTTTCCAGGCCTTGTAATGGCTTCAAGAGAGAAGTGGATCAGTTCACTTCTTAGCCCCAGACAAGCAGAATACATCCCATTCTAGGTGTCCACTGTCTCAAGCAAGTCCCCCCCCTTTCTCCTCCCATCACATACAGGCTAGGTCAAGTCCATGTTCAATATGCGTTTCACTCCATTCCATCCCGCTCTGTTCCCCCAGGTTCAGATGGTGAAGATGTCGGAGCTGAAGGAACACCTGCCCCGGGAATGTCTCCCGGAATACCTAGGGGGATCCCTCAAGCTGGACCCTCTCAACTGGAACTGCCGGTTCCTCCCCCAGCAGAATGGCCACCCAGACCCATTGGATGAGCTGATCCTGGTACCGCTGGTTTCCCCACGAGATAACGGCTCAGTGCATGTTCCAGGACCGAAGTGCTTGACTGTCCATCAACTAAAGGACCATGTGAACCGAAAGCAGAAAAGGGGAATCTATGAGGAGTACGAGGACATCCGGCGCAAGAGTCCTGCAGGGACCTTCATCTGCTCCCTGTAAGTATGCTAGGAAAGCCATTAGGCATGGTGATAGAGGTGTTGGTGTTGGAGGGATACATCACCAATGGGTCTGCAAAATCAGAACCACAGCTGGGCTTTCTTGAAACAATCCATCTCTGCTGCTTCCATTCTCTTCATCCATGCAGTCCATGCAGCGTCAGTGAGTCTGACCTGAGTCTCCTTCCTCGCATGGCAGGCTCCGCAGCAGGAGATGGAGGGCAAAGGGATGGTTTAGAAATCATCAATAAGTTTAAAAAGGGGACTCCTACGACCAGGACGTGTTTACTGTACACGTGTCCATATCTTACTGGCCTTGCAGTGGGAGAGCAAACCTGATTCTGCTGTGCACTTCTGCACGCAGAGTGCCACCAAACCAGCCCCTTCCTTTGTGGCTGGGCAAAGCAGCGGCCGGAAGGAGGCAGTGCCTCCAGCTGAGAAGATTGCAGGTCAGGTGCATTGGGATGGGTGATCCTTTGCTCTAGCTGTCCGGGAAGGTTCAACCTGGTTTCTTATTGGATTGCTGACTTACCAATGCCGTCCCAGAGCAGGTGGGAGAACAAAGCAACCTTCGTAACATCACGGCCCAACTTACCAGAGACGCGAACTAGGTGTCAGTTTGACCATAACAATCTGCTAGCTGGGCCTTTCCCTAGATAAGGAAAGCTCTGGGTCTGATTGATGGCAGAGCCAAAACCTGGGCACCAGGCACATGGTGTGACTAGAACAGAGTCCGTCACTGCTTCCCGTCTGCTCTCTCTTCCTCACTTGTCCTGCCTGTTCTGTGCCCCACAGGGCTCCGTATAACCAGGAGAAGAACCGATATGGGGACGTGCCGTGCCTGGACCAAACTCGAGTGAAGCTGACCAAGCAGTACAGCCGCTCCGAGGTAAGAAGGCAGAGGCCGTTTTCCCTGTGGTGCTGACTCTCTGCCATCTGGATGGCCCCTCCCCCTCATTCTTGGGGTGGCAGTCGCATGCTGGACATGCCTGTGTGCTAGGGTGAGTGCTCTCACACTGCCTCAGCTGGCAAATCAGTGCCTGGCCTGATGTTCTGGAAGCACCACGTAAGACTGAGCATGAGTTTATTCTGTCTCCAGCCCAGAGACCCAGCCCACCACCTGCTCCAGGCTTTTACACATGCCTGCTCCTTCACAGCAGGGTCTCTCCTGGGGCAGCCAGCCCTGAGAGAGCAGAGGCTCTGGAGGGTAGGACCCTGAGGCGCTTTGAGGCCAGGTCCCCGGGAGAGGCTGGCAAGTCTCTCCCCTCTTGCCGCTCCCTTCCACCTCTGAGGAACATCCTCGGGTCCTGCCTTACGCTCCTTGCCAGGTCCCTCCGTCTCCTATGCTGTGCATTCAGGACATAGGCAAACCCTCAGGCCGGTGTGGCTGGCAGGAAAAGACCTCCCTCGGAGTCAGGGGACACCTCTACGCACTCTGCCAGCCTGTGGTGCCTTGAATCAGAGTCTCAAAGCCACATCTTCCACCTGGTTTTCAGGGGGGAGGGATAGCTCAGTGGTTTGAGCATTGGCCTGCTGAACCCAGGGTTGTGAGTTCAGTCCTTGAGGGGGGCCACTTAGGGATCTGGGACAAAAATCAGTACTTAGTCCTGCTAGTGAAGGCAGGGGTCTGGACTCAATGACCTTTCAAGGTCCCTTCCAGTTCTAGGAGATAGGTATATCTCCAATTATTATTAAATGGGGTGGAGGGATAGCTCAGTGGTTTGAGCATTGCCCCACTAAACCCAGGGTTGTGAGTTCAATCCTCGAGGGGGCCATTTAGGGAACTGGGGTGAAAATCTGTCTGGGGATTGGTCCTGCTTTGAGAGGGGGTTGGACTAGATGACCTTCTGAGGTCCCTTCCAATCCTAATCTATGATTCTGTGCTTGCCCTGTGCTTAAACAACAGCACAGGTCCTCCTTGTCCCTGTGTTGGAAACACCAGCATCGGTTACAGCAGTAGTGGAGCATTCTCCTGGACAGAGCCATGTGCCTAGCAGTGCTGGGCAAGGGGAACCCGGTGCGGCCCTGGCTGTGCTGGGGTGACGGGAAAGGGGCACCCCATGTCCCGCCCTGCTTTAACACTCAGAAGAACACAGCTCTTTAAGGGCTGGATCTTCAGCTGGAATAAAACTGCCTAGCTCCATTGCCTTCAGTGAGCTTACACTGATTTACACCTGCTGAGTGTCTGGCTCTAAGTATTAGCTTCTCCTCTGAAAGCGAGATGGGAACTCCATTCACCGGGTGTGATGTTGAGCCCCGACAGCCAGCCAGCGTCTCGCGCTACGGCCCCTGCTAGCTGGAAGCTCCCAAATGCCAGTTTCAATCCTCTATTGTCGCACTCAGCACACGTGCTCCCTGGCAAGAAATGCCTCCTGCCAGCGTGAACATGAGGAGCATGGAGCCAAGCGCAGTGCGCTGGGCTGGCTGCTCAAGGGGCAGCAGTGTGGCTCTCATTTAACAAAAATAGCTCAGCCTGGAGAGCTCAGAACCCAAATGTAGCACACGGGGAGGCTTTGGCGTGACTGCGGCTGCGTGAGCATGCAGGCGAAAATAGCAGGAGTGAGCCCCTGCCTCGTTCATCTGCCCAGGCTGGAGTCTGAGGGCGCCTCTCCTAGAATGGTCAATTATGGCATTAATCCCTAAATCCCTGAGGGATGCAGCTCTGGCCACTGCTTTGAGGTGTGTCAAGTTTTCAGTTGCCCCAGGAGGGAGGAACATGGAACCTGAGGGCCCCAACTTGAGTCCTTGCAGGGAAAGGGATCTTTGTTCCTTTAAGCTTCCTGCATGTCTGTGCTTTCTATGGGAGGAAGGGAGTGAAGAGAGCCTGTCTCTGCGCCCCTGGGCAGCATGGACAGCAAGGCATCGTGGGAGGTTATTTGGGAGCTCTGATTTGAATCCAGTCAAGCTTGACAGTTTCTCTTCCCTGCAGAGTTCGTTACTTTTAAGACACCTCCAGGTGATCGGAAGGGCTGGAGTTTCGCTCTATCACATTTCACTCCCGTCCCCTGCTTTTAGTTGCTATTTGATCTCTGCGGGCACTTGGGCTCCCCTCTTCCCTGCCGTCCTTCCGCCGGTTATTTGTCAGGGGTATTTGGAAATAACAATAGCCTAAGCTCCACCCAGCCTGGTGGGAGCAGGTTGCAGGTCCCATGGCACCGGTGCCCCAAGTGTAACTGGCCTGAGAGGTGTTAGTGTAGTTGCTGTAAGCAGCATCATGGCTGTGCAATGGACAGATTTTGTTTTAAAATAGGCCAGTGTTTTAAAACTGAGCTCCGTCCCAGCACAAAAGCTGGCTTGCAGGAGATGCCAGAGGTGAGGTTCAGGGATCTGGTAATGCATGGGGCCCAGTCCTCTTCTGTCTATCCCAACCTGTGCTCAGCTGACTAACAGCTTTCCTCTGCCCTTGGGCATTCCTCCTCCAGCATGTTGTAGTGGTACGCTCCGCAGGGTAATGGTTTGTGTATCTTTCTTTCTCCAGCTGACAGACTACATCAATGCCAGCTTCATGGATGGCTATAAGCAAAGGAATGCTTACATTGGTACTCAAGGTAAGTTCATACTCTGCTTAGAATGGGGTCAGTCCGCCATGACGCTGGGCCCACTGGTAGGCGGTGTCGGGGCACGGAGCTGGCATGGCGCTGTTCATATGCTGCTGGTGGGGGGAGTCCTGGCACTGATCCAGTCTGTGCTGGTAAGAGTCCTGTAAAGAGTGATTCTTGCCTCTGGAGGGGCTGGAAAGTGGCTGGAAGGAGCAGGTGGAGCTGCGGGGTCGGAAGCATCCTTAGAGCATGGCGGCTTGTGGGAGGGGCTCACTCAAAGGGGTGGGGAGGGGAGATGTACAGCGAGGGCTTGATCCAAAGCCCACTGGAGTTCATGGAAAGACGCTCATTGATTTCAGTGGGATATTCGTCAGCTGTGTGCAGGACAAGTCTGGGAAGTGAAGCAATAGTTTAGACAAGTCACTTCGCTTCTCTAGACTGGTTTGTTCCCCTTCTGGAGGGTGGAATGCTTATTTCTCGAGCCCTACAAAATTCACGGTCCATAATTTCACAGTCACAGGATTTAAAAAATGATAAATTTCATGATTTCAGCTATTTAAATCTGGAATTTCATGGTGCTGTAATTGTAGGGTTCCTGACCCAAAAAGAACTTTGGGGGGTGGGGGGAAACAGGGGACGGAGGAGGGTTTGCAAGATTATTGTAGGGAGGGTAGCGATACTGCTTCCCTTCTGTGCTGCCACTGGTGGCAGCGCTGCCTTCAGAGCTGAGCGGCTGGAGAGTGGCGGCTGCTGGCCGGGAGCCTCGCTCTGAAGGCAGCAGCTCAGAAGTGAGGGTGACATGGTATGGTATTGCCACCCTTACTTCTATGCTGCTGCTGGCAGGGCGCTGCCTTCAGAGCTGGGCGCCCGGCCAACAGCTGCTGCTCTCTGGCCACCTGGTTCTGAAGGCAGTGCAGAAATAAGGGTGGCAATACCATGACCCCCTAAAATAACCTTGTGACCCTCCCAACTCCCTTTTGTGCCAGGACCCCCAATTTGAGAAACTCTGGTCTCCCCCATGAAATCTGGTCTTTTCTGTGCTTTTACCCTACACTATACGGATTTCACAGGGGAAGACCAGATTTCACTGTCCGTGATGCATTTTTCATGGCTGTGAATTTGGTAGGGCCCTACTTATTTCCCTAATAGCTGTGAGGATTAGTTAATGTACAGAGAGCTCTGTATAAAGCTAAAGTGCTGCAGAACTGCTTCCTGCAGAGTGGAGGAGCAGCACTGGCTGGGGACACCAGACATCCCTCCCTGCAGGCTGGCACAAAGCCCAGAGGGCTGTTGAAGAAGCTAAGCCAATGCCCATCGAGAAGGGAGAGCAGGGATTTTTGGGGGTGGGGGAGCAAGAAGTTTGGCAGAGAGGAGGTGTGACCACAGGCGATCCAAAGGCACAAATGCAGCATGTGTGGATGTACCCAAGCTAGCTAGCGTGCTGAATACAGCAGGGTAGCTGCAGCTGCATGGGCTGGCCACCTGAGCAGATACTGAGGGTCCCAGGCAGGATTGTACTCGAGCAGCTAGCCTGTGCCACTGCCGCTTCACTGCTATTGTTAGCTAGCTAGCTGCATCCAAGGTGGTGCGGGCACGGCTGCGCGTGCTGCAGCTGTGCCTCCCACTCGCAGCGCAGACATACCGTTTGAGGCTGATATTTCAAAGGTGCTGACACCCATTCAAGTCCATGGGAAAATCAGGCCAAGTATCTGTAGGCCCTGCTGGCAGGGAATGGAGTCTTACTTGAAACATAGCTTCCCTCTCCCCTCAGCTGTATGAGCATACGGCAGCCAACGGTCTCACCCAGTACTGCATGTCTGTTTGGAAATGAGCGTCCTGGCTAAGGTAGATGCCCTCTCCCAGGAACAATCACAGCCTCCATCTCTACGGCACTTGGCACCACATACTTTGGTTCCTGTCGAATGCATCTGCCATGCGATAGAAGCATCCGTCTCACTGTGCTGGGGCTTGCAGAGCATCTGCCTGCATTTAAGGAATAATCCAAGTCCCCTTTTGCCAAAGCTCGTATAACTCTCATGTGCCCTGGGGTCTCAGGGAATGGAGCAGCCTGGCAAATCATCTCGCAGGAACCTCTCATTACTCCTCTGGGGAGCAGTTGAGCCATTGGTCAGGGCAGAGCAGCGATGAGACAGACTGATTGGTTGTATTTGATTTGTCTGTGTCCAGCCATGTGGTCAAACTTTAAACAAACAAAAAAAACCCCAAATTATTTGCTGCCAAAGTATGTATCAAATCACTCCAGTGCCATTGCCTAGTTACAGAGCACTCTCTCTCTCGTACTTACATCCCTGTTGCTCCCCAAAAAGTGTTTCAAGATGACCACATGTTCTTCTACAAGACAAACAAAATCCCTGTCAATATTTCCAACTGAATAGTGGCGTAGCAGCATAAAGCTCCCCTGTCAAATCGCTTTGAGCTCACAGTGTGCATGTGGCAGCAGAGATGCTATCTGTTGTGGAGCAGCCCCTCCCCCAACCCTTCCTGGACTCCCCTACTTTGCAGCAGGCCATGGCTTGACAGATGACTCTGCCTCAGTTTCCCCTTTCAGAGTCCCTCGAAACAATCTAATCCCACCAGAGCGTTTGATTTATTACAGAAGTCCCATGTACATGCATCATAACAAGTCCTACAACCATAGTCCAGAATTTCCCAGTATGGTCCAGACAGTACATGCAATATACAGCCTCGGCATCTCTTGCCACACCCTGGCTCTCCAGCGCAGCCTTGGTGTCCCTCCCCATGCCCTGGATCTCCAGTGCAGCCCTCTCCTGCCCTTATAGCAGCCAGCCTCCCCAGCCCTTCCAGCTGGAGTGCAACCCATCTGTTGCCAGCTTCCCCACAGCCTCTCTCCTGGGAGCATCCCTCACTACCACAGGCCCTCTCATGGTTCCTCTGGGTCCAGCTCTCCAGTCCTGGAGATGTCTGCAGGTAAGGTCCTCTGCTGCTCTTCCTACCTTCAGCCTTCTCTGCCCCTTAGCCATCTTGCTGCTCTTCAGCCTTCTCCCAAACTTAGTCTCCTAGGCCTTGTCTGCACTGTGACATTGTCAACAAAACTTTTGTCTTTCACAGGTACTTAAAGAAGCCACCCTGCAAAAGACAAAAGTTTTGCAGATGCAAAGTGGCAGTGTGAACGCGGCTTTGTCGGCAGGCGTGCTCTCCTGCCGACAAAGCTAATGCCGCTTGCTCGTGCGACTGGAAGTATTTTGTCAGCAAAAGTGCTAACAAAATACCGACAGAGAGCGTTCTCACACACAGACTTTTAGCGACAAGGCTGTGTTGACACAGCCTTGTCGCTAAAAGCTGCATAGTGTAGACAGGCCCCTAGCCAATTCCTCCCTCTTCCCAGGGAGTGCCTGCAGAGAGTGTTCAGCAGTTGTCTGTAGAGATCCCCTCCAATCTCCTGGCCTTTCCTGACTGACTCACTGGGTCTCTCCCTGATGTTTTCTAGCCTCCAGGTGCTGCCCCACCCTCTTAATTGGCCAACTGGGAGTACTGCTCTGTCACAGGGGCCATGGACCTGCCTCATTTACACGGGCCAGCCCATTCCTGACCCAGCATTCTGCCACAGAAGGCTCAGCTGTTGTTTTGTTGTTAACACCTTTCTCAACTTTTACACAAAGCCACCACGGGGCCGACAGCAAATTCACAACCTTTCCTCCAGCCCTGCCCAAAAGCTTTTCACATCACCACGTTGCTCTTCACAAACCTCCCCAGGGCTGGTGGCATGCAGTTGAGATACGGCCAGCAGCTAAGCAGGGCCAGAAAAATGGGGTGCAAATCTGTGACAGACATAGCCAGCTAGAAATTTGTCAGCCATTTTAAGCACCTGGCTTGTATCGTGTTTGGTCTGCGAGAGGAATGGGTGTAGTGTTTACAGTGGGTCGTCTCACCTAACTTTCTTCCTACTCTAGCCATGTTCTCCAGCCTTGTGTGCTGGCACCGGTACCAGTGACAGCAACTGTAATGTGGCTGGGAGGAGAAGGGAACTAATACCAACCATTATTAATCACACAGCAGTGCTGGGCAGTGAAAAACAGGCGCTACCTTATGTGTATTTACTAATGCTCTTAGAAGCTCCATGTAGCATTTCAGGGATCCACATGATTTTATGAGGCAGCCCTAGATGGTTTGTTGTCATTGCTAGGTGCTGATTTGCCGTACACCCATGGTCCAGGTGCTACCCTCTTCTTGGGTTGTTCCTGAGGGAGTGGCCAGAGGGGATTGGCTGGAGCAATCCAGCGGGAGGTGTAATTTGTGTATCCTCATGTTCACTGGGATGCTGGATGAGAATTGATGTGTCCAGCACCTATGACCTTTCTCATGTGTGGTCTGTCACGTCAGGACCTCTGGAAAACACGTATTGCGACTTCTGGCGCATGGTGTGGGAGCAAAACGTTCTGGTGATTGTCATGACAACCAGGTGAGTGTGTGTGCGCGGAGAGCAGAGACCACTCAGCCTCTTGGATGAGAGGTTCTGGCCACTTGGGGATGTTCAAGATCCTATGTCCCTTTTCACAGAATGAGAGTTAGTGCCATGGTGCAGGCTGAAGTCCGTTTTTTCCTTAAATCTCACGTCCTGTGACTTCAGCATACAGCACAGGATATGGCACAGTTTGCTTTCTTCTTCACTTGCTGCCCTAAATATTTGTAGTGGTGTTCTGCACTGTTAAAGCATCTGCCACATTCTGCCCAAGAACTGGCTGCATTTTGGTTGTTGGTGGACATAATTTATATATGTATATGAAAAGTTCATGTGTATATGTGTAGGGGTGTGGATGTACATATGTCTGTATATGTATATATAAAGCGCCATACAAATTTATATATACATAAAACACACACACTATATATATATATTTACTCTGTGTGTATGTATACACACACACACACAGAGTAAATATATATAGTGTGTGTTTTATGTATATACAAAATTTGTATGGCATTTTGTATATACATAATGTATGTGTATGTATATGTAGAGAGAGTTTGTATAGTACTTTGGGATCCTGTTTCCCATTTCTGAAGCCCGTTCCTTCTGTGACCTTGGTTAGGTGACTTAATCTCCCTGCCTCAATTTCCCCATATGTAAAATCAGTCTATTAATATCAGCCTCCATGGAGTTTTAGTCTCTTAATGTTTGTGAAACACATTGAAGATGTGTGAAGCATTATCATTATTTTAAGTTGGAGTTTGATTTTAGCATTCTGGGGAATAGCTTACATCAGTGGGTCTCCATTTTTTCCACACCTGGAAGGGCAGGATGACTGCAACCCCTGATGCTTGCTGGTGTCCACCACCCCTGTTGAGAGCCTCTGAACTGTTGTTAGCTGCCCAGTCAGACAGGGCTTACTGCATCCAATTATGCTTTGATCAGGTTTACAAGGTTCTCTCTACAACCATTTTGGCTAAAAAGCTAATTTTGTTGTTTTTGTTGTTTGTTAAAATGAAAAGGCAAGAAAGGAAGAATGGTTGTGACCCCCAACCTTAGAGTCCTAGTGTATGTTGAAATGACCTATCAGATTGACAGACACCCCCAAAATGGCCACTGTAACGATGGATTAAGTGGCCGAGCCGTTTGTCTCAGTGCAGTGTTTACCAGTCTGACATGTCTGCCCAGTATTTGGGGGTGCTGTCAGGGCAATTGTTTCTAAGGTGCTTGGCTCGCCTCGTTCTTCACCTCTCCTCCACGGGAGGACTCTGTCCCCCATTTCCCTCATCTCCCGTTACCAAGCAGGGTCTGAGTGTAGGGTCAGAGCAGGTGCAAGCCCGCCAGCACATCTGTGACCCAGCTGCCCTACGGGTTGGTAGGTGGCCTGGTTGGGATGGAACAACCTCCCCAATCCACTTCAGGGAGGAGGCGATGAAGAACCCATCTTCTCCCCACCTCTCTTATGTTACAGGCTTGAGGAAGGAGGCAGGAGGAAGTGCGGCCAGTACTGGCCGTTGGAGAAAGACTTCCAAATGTGCTACGGATCCCTCACTGTCACCAACCTTGGGGTGGAGAACCTGAACCATTACAAGAAAACCCTTCTGGAGATCTATAACACTGAGGTAATCCCCCGCCCCTCATCTCAAGGAAGCTCTCCAGAAAGGGGCCAGGGGACTAAGCTCCATGGGGGAAGGAGGCTGCCATCCTCACTGGTGCCTGTGGAGGATCAGGCAGCGTGGATGAGACCCAGCTGCCGTCCTCTTGGCTGCCTGTGGAGACAGGATGGTCTATGGCAGTGAATCCCAGCTGCATGGGGAGAGGGGAACGGCCATCTCTGTGGAAGAGAGATGCGTGGTGAAGCATGGTGTCTCGGCAACACTGCTATGTGGGCCAGCTGGGCTCAGAAGCTGCCCCGGGACCCCGCTGTGCTGATGAACTCCGCTGGCTCGGAGAGAGGTTGCGTCTGGGTTGTTTGGCATTGATGGCGGCCTGCTGATCCCCGGTTGGGAGATGGGACCCTTGGGAATGCTGTATGTGGGTGATGTGACAGAAGAAAGGGGCGGGGACACAGAAGGGGATGGGATGGGTGAGGGAAGGCCCATGCTGCAGGGCTTGCAGTGGCTGGTGTGCAGCTGCTCCAGGAAGAAGAGAGGGAATGCCTGGGGTCCACGCTGTACATGGGGAGGAAAGGGGCGCCCCCGGGGGATGGGGGCAGGGGAATGGAATGGAAGTGAAAAGCACTGAAGGTGGGGCTTTCGCACACAGCACAGAGAGAGGCGTCTGGTGTCCCATTTCCAGTACTTGAGTTGGCCGGATTACGGTGTTCCTTCTTCAGCCGCCACTCTGATCGACTTCCTGGGGGCGGTCAAGCTGCAGCAGAGGTTGGCGGCCAGTGCCCTGGGGCCTCGCTTCAAAGGTCACGCAGGAGGGCCGCCTATGGTGGTCCATTGCAGCGCTGGCATTGGCAGGACAGGTAATTACAGAGCAGGCTGCCAGGGGAGCCTCTGTAAATAGGAGACAGAGAACACGGAGTGAAACCCTGCTGGTGTCATTCCTGGTGAACTCCTAGGAGGCACCGTAGTTTGAAGGGAAATAGCTCCTCTTTCTTCTTACTGTATTTTTTCCCCTATGGGAAGTTCTCCAGACACACTGTGAAGCTATGGAGATTGTCACCATCCCCTGCTACTTTCCAGTTCCAGCTCCGTGTCCCATGGGGCTTATTGCACACTGAGGGCTGTCTGCGATTTGTTTCCGGTTCAGGCAGTCCTTAGTCCCTTCCCAGGGGGAGCCATGTACCTTCAGCCTGAGAGCTGGGATCCCGAGAGCTGCTCTTTGACATGGCAGATTGCTCTTAACTGGGCTGGTCCTTCGTGGGAGACTCACACGGGAACTTCTTTCTGTGGGATCCACCAGGGCACATTGACAGGGACACACGCATCTGGAGCCTTAAATCCCCGCATGTCCTTTAGGGATGGAATTCCTCCCCCTTGTAAGAATTCAGTGTTAATCTGTGGCATTAGGGCAGAAAGTTCCCCAAGGGTAGCTGAGATTTTAGGACTCCTTAGGACAGTAACTGGGAGTCTACGAGTGGCAGTGGAGAGCAGAATTGTCAGAATTTTCTGTGGGGTGGTGCTGCTGCAGAGGCAGTGTTTTGATGGACTGTCTTTGTCCCATCCCTCAGGTACCTTCTGCGCGCTGGACATCTGCCTCTCCCAGCTGCAGGACACGGGCACGCTGAACGTGTACCAGACAGTGATGCGGATGAGAACGCAGAGAGCCTTCAGCATCCAGACCCCTGAGCAGTACTATTTCTGTTACACGGCCATCCTTGAGCATGTGCAGAGAGAGGGCCTGCTGCCCTCCACTCCCACACGGGCCCACCAGGAGAAGAGCTAATGGGGACGCAACCCAACCTGATGGCAGGGACTGGCTCTCCTGTCAGTCATGACCAGCCCACCTTCCTCACAACCAATCCGGATTCAGCAGAGCCTTCAGTAACCAAACTCCTTTGTTGTAGGGCTCCAACTTTTCCTTGGCTAGCTGGTTCTGATGAATCGCAGCTAGTAGCCACTGACTAGCGGCTCATGGTCTTAACTATTAGCACCTGCTGTTGAACTGTGCCTTATTCAAACCAAATTGTGGCTGCCACTTGCCAGGGTAACTAGAGATAAGTGGGAAGAGGTTCTGCTCCTCAGTATGATTTCGTTTTTGTGGGACCACCTGAATTCCACCTGGAGGACTTGACTTAAAGAAATAACCATTTCCAGTACCACCCTAGCCTTGGGCTTAGAAAAGACACATTCGTCAGTCTTACCTGCCACTAGGTGTGTGTGCCTGTCTGTCTGTATGTGTGTATATAATATATACTCCATTTGTTCAGGTCTAGCCTACGTAAGTATTATATAGATACATATATACACGCACCTGGTTCTGGCTGCTCCCGGGGCTCAGTGTTGTCATGTTGTCTCACTGCTGTGATCTCTCCAGGGCGAGTTATAGCCTTGTGTTGTGAATGGCACTGTGATGTTACTGGCTCTGTTTTGTTTTTTCTTTTCACTCCTCTGCTGCAGCTGTAGAAGATGCACACTCGCTAGTGTACATGCCTGGCGGTGTACGGACCACGGCTTGTGTTGCGCTGATACATTCCTGTTGGATCGGAGTAGTGCGGAGAAGCTGCGCTAGGCCCAGCTAGATCAGAGCACATGCTACATCCCCATGCCAGGGGTGGCGTGCAGGGGTTACACTGTCTTACCTAGCAACAAAGAGTCCTGTGGCACCTTATAGACTGACAGACGTATTAGAGCATAAGCTTTCGTTTCTTGCCTGTCTTTTATTTGGAGGAGGGGTCCTGGGGCCGATCTTTTCCCTTGAGTGAGGAGTTGCAGATCTTCACTGTGATGAGGGGACCCTTCCTTCCCAGGCTGGAGATGGCTCACTAGGGGGAAAGCGATGGGCGGCAGTAGGTACGAAGTGGCGCAGGGCAGAGGGCTGTGAAGTGCTGTCAGAGGAACTGGGCTTTACCAAGGAAGTCTGAACTCAATTGGTAGGGGTAACTTACTTGTGCGCTAGAAGCTGTGCTTTTCCAGGGAGTCCCCCTCCCGCCTATCTCTGCCAGGCAGACATCATCAGGATGAGGTGCGGCTGCCGAGCGCCAAGCCAAGACCACCTTAAGGTACAGAAGCCAAAAATCTGGAGCAGCAGCTTACCCCTTCCTTACTGCCCAGGCGGTGCCCGGCCTGCCATTCAGTGCACAGACTGCGCAACCCCAGCCCTCGCAAGTGCTGCTGGGATATCTGACCATCATGCCCCTCCTTCCCTGCCCAGGGAAGTGAGGTTGGCAGTTGAGCAGACCTCAGTAACTTTATACTGTAATAAGCTCTCTGAATGTGTACATTCTTATTTTTACAACCTTTTTGGTTTTGTATTTAACGTTCACTTGATCAAGCCAGAGCTGGAAATCATAGTAAATGTTCCTATGCGCTGTCGCATGGCGAGACGGTTTTGTATTTACGTATAAACTTACCTACAGACGATCCATATGCTTAGCTTCATCAATGCAGCTGCTTGGGGGGTGGGAAGGGAGAGTTGAAGTCAGGGAGTCTGTGGACACAGAGTGAAAGAGGGACTGGGTTAGGATTGTGGGTCTGACAGCCTGAAATGTAGCTTTGTCCAGGGGGACCCAGGCCTGGTCCAGTGTCCACTGAAGTCGATGGGAGTCTGTCCTTAAGTCCAGTGGGGGCAGCATTGGGCCTGCAGGGGGTTAACCAATGCAGACCTCTCTTCCGCTCCTGTTGGCCTCAGTGGGAGTTTGTGGCTCCATGGGAGAAGGACCTCCTAGGTAGATCTTGGACTCAATGGTAGAACGTCACACAAACTGTTTGTGGTAGCAGAGAGAGAACCAGGCTGCTGTTTTTGGTTATGCATGCTTTAATTATGGATTAATTTACCGTGCTTCTCATGTATACAGTACTTGCCCAGATAATCCATCAGGATGTCCATTACTTAGGGCCACAGCCAGTCAGAAAAATCACAGGTGAAGAGTCTCCTCTTACTTTTCCGTTGTTTGGCTTTGAGCTAAATAGCCTTGTTGAAAGAGGTCAGGCACAGGTGTTCATCTGGGTGTGGCTCATGGGGTTTTCCTTTCAAGAAAGCTAGCTCTCTTTTCTGTAATCTATGGGTTCGGCCCAGACACCTCTGCCCCTTCACTATAAAGGAAAAGGTGCACCGCTACCTCGATATAACGCCGCCCGATATAACACAAATTTGGATATAATGTGGTAAAACAGTGCTCTGAGGCGGGGGCTGCGCACTCTGGTGGATCAGGGCAAGTTCAATATAACATGGTTTAACTTATAATGCAGTAAGATTCTTTTTGGCTCCCAAGGACAGCATTCTATCGAGGTAGAGGTATATGTGCAAAGTCCACTGACCCCACCCCTCCCCCCCGAGCTCTGGATGAGAAGGCTGACAAATTGTGTGCGCCCCTTTAAGGGTTTCATGTGCAGATTTTCTGTACAATTTAATACAGAAGCCTCAATTATACCGTTAATTACAGATCACTCAACAGGCTCAGTACAAAGGGGCAGGGTTTTGAGCTGCTCAGGTAAATCAGAGACACCCTGACACCCATTATTTATGTCCATTATATTAGCACCTAGAGGATCCCACCCATGATCAGAGCCCTGTTGCGCTAGGTGCTGAACACATACATAGTCCCTGCCTGGAGGGGGTTTATAATTGAAACAGACAAGACACAGCAAGGGAGGGAAAACGAGCACAGCAAAGGGAAGTGATTTGCTCATGGTCACCCAGCAGGGCAGTGGCAGAGCCTGGATTAGAACCCAGATCTCCTGGCCCTGTCTAGTGCCTTATGCATTGGAGCACATTGCCTATCTGATGTAGGCACGCATAGCGTCCCTCCTCAATGGCCACCCGAACGATGATGTCAAAGAGCTTCACGTGTTACCAGTGTATTTATGCCCCCAGTCCAATGAAAGCAACATGGACAGGATTAATGTTGCCTGTTCTCCTTGGATGCAGAAGGTGGGATTCAGATGCATAAAGGTATATGCTTACCTACTGGAGTACGCCAGTGTGTGCGTACACATAGGCCATCGTGTACGCATAAACGTAGACACACACGTATTGGGAGAGTGGCAGCCATGGCCCTTCAACCATTGAATCGCTGCAATCCAGTATAACCACACTACTTGAAGGTCCATATTGCTTTTAGTCACCTTTTAAAATATGTTAAGTGGGATGGTGGTTAGAAATACATTTTTTAAAGTGACCATTTTTAATCCTGCCCCCCCAGCCCCCTTCCCCCCCCCTCCATTTGAGGTAGTACAGCCACCAAACATTTCCCTCACTGCTGTTGTTTCTTTAAGGCTTCTAACGTCTGTAGCTGCTTTTTGCAAACCCGGTGCTTGCTGTTGATGCCTGTTCGATCCCATTTCTGTGGAAACAGTCACCACCAGAGTAACAGGTGCTAGGACCCTGCAGAGAGCTGTAGAGTCATTTTGCAGCCTGACAGCCGACCAGGTGGGTCTCATTAGCTCCAGCTCAAGAGAATGCAGGTATTGAGAGCTTCCCTACAGCTGAGGGAACTAGGGGCAGGGACAGAGGGGGCTGTGTAGTGAGAAGCCCCCAAAATAAGCAAGCTCAGGAGGGAGCTCACTTGGATGTATGTCCTGAAGAGCGTACAGTCTAAAGAAACAAGCCGGGCAGGCAGCGAGAGGGGAAAGGACTTGCGCAGGGTCACTCTGTAGTTGAGCTGGGACCAGGACCCACATCTTCTGAGGCCCAATCTGGTGCCCTATGCCCTAAACTGCACAAGGGATTCTTTAATTAAAAAAGCCAAAACAGCTTAGGGGACATTCTGGTCCCATTGTAGTCAATGAGTGTTTTACTACTGAAGTCTATGGACCGGGATGTTTGCCCCTTATCTTATTTTTGCCATTCCAATGCCCCTTTGCTGTGGAAAGGGAGTGAGCACCAGTAGCTCCATCTGCAGTTGGTCAGCTCCTGATATGAAATGGACACTGGATCAGTCCAAAATAGGAGACTTTAAATTGCTTTGTTTGCTGGTCCCTCCTGCTTCCCTTCACAAGTGAGATTGGAAAGGCAGCTGAAGGATTGCAGCTGCTGGCTGCCCACTGAGTAAGATAAATCCTGGTTTGCAAAAACAGCTTTAGCCTTTGGGATCCTTGGAAATGAGCAGTAAGAAAACTTTTCTGCTCTGTGGGCGTACCACCCCCAGGAGATACATTCTCAGAAACCCAGAGCTCGACAGTTACAAGAGCAGCCAGAGCCTCCTCCAGCCAGTTGGATGCCTCCTTTCTTGATGCCAGGTGCTTTTATACGGAGACAGGACCAAATTCTGCTCTCCGTTACACCTGTGTGAATCTGGGGGAACACAATTGGCTTCCCTTGTTACCTGAGATTTACACCAGCGTGACAGAGAGCAGGATTTGGTCCAGGCACCGTGTACAGTTAACAGTGAGCTGCAAAGCTTGATAAATATACATATCTACACACTCTGATATCCTGGAACTTGGAAGCCAGTTCTGCCATCCTTGAGCATCCAGATCTCTCCACTGATTTACAAATGGAGTAAACAAGGGCCTAGTAGCCTGTGTTATCAGAACCCTACGAGTTCACCTATTCTTGTGTTACATTCTAGTGAGGTTTTGCTCTTGACTTATCAGACTGATGGTTGCAGAAGAGTTTCCATTCAAATACCCCGTTTTCAGTTGCTCATAATTTTTTAGGGCTGAGGTTCTGTAGGCGTGGTCTCTAAACTGAGCAATACCCATTCCGCGGGGTTTGAGTACAAGGAGGAGGGTGCACATTTCCCATTCTAAAAAAAATAGCTTGCAGCTTTTTGTTTATTTAATACAGCCTTGCTTTCAAAATGACAGGGTTGAATGTTGAATTTTGGTCTGGAACTAGCCTTAAGTGGGGAGTAGTGTGCAGCCTTCTTCCAAAGGTGATGAGGTTTGAGAAACTGCGTTATGAGCGTTTGAAACTCACATGCCGAGCAAATGCTGTATGTTGTTTTCACTAAGTTCATTAGGGCCCCTGTCCCGCAAACACTTATGCACATTTGACTTTAACCACACAAGTAGATTCCATTGATGTCAAGGGGCTGATCGAGGCAGCAGGAATCTTGCACCTGACTACAATGAGCGTTGGATTGCACCTGAAGTGCAGACCTGAAGCAGGCTGCTCTGTACACAGCTGAGTCAGGTCCTGGCTAGTCTTCTGTTGCTGAAATTGGCAGGGAGAACTCGAGCTGAGAAAAGAGCTCTGGTAAGGTGCATGGGGGCCGAGGCAAATGCAAGCTCCTTGCCACAGCATCTGTAGATCTTGCAAAGTAGAGCCCTGCAGCTTGTCTCAGGTGTGCAGGAGGGAGCCCTGCTTTGATGCATCTCATCAGCTGTGTCAGTGATAAAAATTCAAAGCCCCATCACCACCTGTGGACTCCCTAAGGGCTACAGGCAAGGACAGAGCTCCTATGAATTTTCAAGGTGTGTGGCAGGGATGCTTGCTCTGCCTCACATTGGGAACTCAGCAGCTGGGTGCAGAGTTCCTGTGGTGCACAAGTGAAAACCCTGCCTCCTCCTAGGATACCTGGGGCAGGGGCATTCAGGTGGGGTCTCTCCATGTATTTCTCAGTGAGGGGACTGACATTTGCTAATTGCAGTTTTGGAAAGTCTGCAGAACATCCAAGGGTTGGAGGCTTAAGTGCTGCTTTTTTCTGTATAAAACCTAAGAAATTCTATTTTTAAAAAAAGCTTGTTTGGAGAACAGTGAGGAGGCAACAGCTCGGTATTCCAAAGGCAGGGAACACCAGCACAGAGCTGGCACCCACAGCCTTGGCTCTGCCCCAGCCTTAATTACACGATCATATATAATGTGTTCTACAATACCGTTCATGTTAACATCTGTTAATACCTAGCTCTTCTCTAGTGCTTTTCATCTGTTGGTCTCAAAGCAAAAAAGGCATTAACCTCATTTTACAGATGGGCAAATGGAGGCATAAAGCCAGGAAAGTGATTTGCCCAAGGTCACCCAACAGGCTAGTGGCAGAGCTGGGAATAGAATCCAGGTCTCCTGAGTTCCAGTCCAGTGCACTATCCAGTAGGCCACACGGCCCACTGTACAAAAATACACATTAAAAGATACATACACACACGGTAATCTGTACACAGTAACTGTGACAATTAGCTAGCACATATAGGCCACCAAATGAGCTTTCCTAGTCAACTGTTTCATCCCCTGAATTGCACCCAAGGAAGTCGGTACTATTGGTTGAAAACAACATTGTGTAGCTGTTGATTAAATTCTTCCTACGTACATTAGAAAGGTGAGAACTCGCGTAGAATTGTACTGTATGAAAAGTCTGACAATAAAGCGATACTGAATTATGACAATAAAATTAGCGTTAGGATTATACATTGGAGGAAAAAGTACAAGCTATGTTATACCTGTGTAAGGATGTGAGGCAAAATGTATGACTACCCTGCATTATTTGAAAAATCGGGGAATCATAGATTTTTAAAGCAAAAAGGGACCATTCCATCATCTAATCTGTCCTCCTGTACAACACAGGCTATGTAAGGCATAGACATAGAAGGAACTGTCTTATGGATTGGACACTGAACTGGTATTTGGGAGAACCACACTCCTTCCCTAGATCAGACAGACATCTTGTGTGACCTCAGGCAGGTCCCTTAATCTCGCTATGCCTCGGTTTCCCATCTGTAAAATGGGGCTAATAGTAATTCAGTAGCGTTGTAAGAATAAAATCCATTGATTAATGGTAGTTTGGTGAAGAGGGGCTATACAAGGACCTAGTTAGATGAAAATTAGGAAGTGCATCCCTAACTCTGGCCTTGTTAAAAGCAGCAAAGAATCCTGTGGCACCTTATAGACTAACAGACATTTTGGAGCATGAGCTTTCGTGGGTGAATACCCACTTCCTCAGATGCATCTGAGGAAGTGGGTATTCACCCACGAAAGCTCATGCTCCAAAATGTCTGTTAGTCTATAAGGTGCCACAGGATTCTTTGCTGCTTTTACAGATCCAGACTAACACGGCTACCCCTCTGATACTCTGCCCTTGTTGGAGTGGTTATCGGCGCAGACTTAGCATTCATTGAATGTTTGTTTCTTTTGTGGGGGAAATAGTGGGAGAGTGTGACAGCATTTTAACAGGAAGAACTCTATTCCCATGCTCTCCCGCATCATGTTTGAGGACCAGGGAAATGGGATGCTTTTAAATCTCTTTGATCTCAAGAGAGTTAGTAACCATGGGGTTTTGACAGCTGGTGAGAACTGATCAAACCTGCGTCATTAAGTCCTTTGCCTGTGGCACCCTATGGGCTAAAATACTGTAAAACCTGTCCTGGGTCTCTTGCACTTTAAAGAAGTCATTTGACAGCTGTGACCCCTGGTCCTTGGGGGTTGTGTCACCACATTGAAATGTGGCCTGTTTCTATCCTGCCTGGCAGGGGCTAGGGTGTAAATCAGTGGAGATGTAAATCTTTAGAAAGCTCTGTTCAGGAAGGGCTGCTTGTCTCACCTAACGCGACAGAAAAGCCAGGCGTGCTGATGAGCCAACATGTTGCTAGAATCTTCAAGCTTGCGGGGGCGGGCTAAGGACAGAGTTCAGCCTGAGTGCTGACATTCCTGTGCATCCCCCTCCCCCCCCCTTTTTTTTTTAATGAAACTTTACAGGATTTCTTTAAATGCAGTGAGCATTAGTCCTTAGGAGAAGGATGTAAAATCTGTCTGAAATTGACCACAACACATACTGCAAATAGAGGCATGGTGGCCACACAGGCGCTCCAGCTAGTTCTTCTGACCAAAAGAAAGTGAAAATGTAGTTAAAAGCCAGAGGAGGCCAGGTCACTTTGAGCCAATGGTGGGTAATGGATGTATTTTTAAAGGCTCCCAACTTTAGCTGGAAGGAAAACAAAAGGATCCTAATCAGTCAACTGAGGGGAAAAAAAGTATGTCCCAGTCTAACAACGTTGGGCCCGATCTTACAGAAGTTGTAGGGCTTTTAGTCCTTGTATCTGTTAAATTGTGCTTGAAAATGCTTTCCTGAGCTGAGGTCTAAAATGCCGAGGTTAGTTCTGAAGAGATTTTGAATGGCTGAATCACAAACCCTTCTAGAGCTGCGTGTTATGCTTTTTCCCAGCCTCACAACCCAGGAACAAGGGAACAGTCAATGGAATTAAGCGGTGACAAATTGCAAAACAGCTGAAGGAAGTACTTGTACAAACAACATCCGGTTAGACGGTGGAACTCATTGCCACAGGCTGTCACTGAGGCCAAGAACTTGACATTTTAGTAGTGATACCTAGCTCTTCTCTAGCACTTATCATCAGCATCTGAAAGCACTTTACAAAGAAGGGCAGTAGAATTTTCCCCAAGTGCTTGGATATTTTATATGGACCAGGAACTCCGGAAGCTCCCTGCCCCGCTTCTTTCCCCACAGCCCCACCCGCACCTCTTCTTCTGAGGCCTTGCTCCTCTCTGCCCCTCCCCCTGTTGCTTGCCCTTTAGGCTGGTAAAAAGTGATGGGGCCATGGCCCTCTGGACCTCCCCCTGCCCCCCCATTCTGGCGCTCCTGATATGGATATCAAGAATATCCAGAGTTGTCATAATTAATTATAAACAAATTTTTTTAAGGGAAACTAAGCCTCCTGCTTCATGGTTTAAGCCAATCTCTTTGCTAGAGATCAGGATGAGATAGGCGGGGGGCAGATTATCCCACAAATGCTACTGCTGGGTTTCTGCTTCTTCCTCGTAATCATCTGGTGCTGGCCACCATCAGACCCAGGGCATTGGACGAGATGGCCCTCGGGTCTGAGCCAGTCTGGCAATGCCTGTGTTTTCTTACCACCTCCTGTTGCTCTAGCTCTGGTGCAGCTCCACGCCTCATCAGGGCAAGTGCAAGGATGTTTCACGCCCTTGGCCAAACTTACACCTTATGCCCCCTGCAGCTCTCCACCCCCCCTGCACCCTGAGGGGGCCCCCCCCACAGCAGCTCCCTCCGGCCTGGGGAGCTGTGCGGCAGCTCCCCGCCCCAGTTCACCTCTGCTCCACCTCCTCCCTGAGCGCGCCGTCACCGCTCCACTTCTCCCGCCTCCCAAGCTTGCAGTGCCAAACAGCTGATTGGCGAGGCGGCATGCTCAGGGGAGGAGGTGGGGCAGAGGTGAGCTGGGGCGGGGAGTTCCCTTGCATGCCACGCCCCTCCTTACTTGCTGCAGGCAGCCCTCTCCACGCCCTCCAGCCCCAGCACCCTCCGCCTAAATGCCAACAGCAACCGGAGCGGCTGAAGATCCACTCGCTGCTGAAGGACCCGAAATGCCGCCCCCCAAATGCTAGCGCCCTAGGCGACCGCCTAGGGCGCCTAATGGGTTGCACTGGCCCTGTGCCTCATAGCAACAGCGGGAACTGTAGCACAAAGCAGCCACCGGTGTTTCACCACCACGTTGACGAGGCTCCTCGGAGAAAGGCTGGGGTGTGGGCAGCTGGTCTGCTCTGCGGCTGCCACTGGCAGAGCTGGCCCCCGTGGGAGATCTGAAAAAAGAGTTCAGCATAGACGCAGCCTGAAAAGGAAATAAGGGCTTATCTTCACTGCAGTGTTAGCCTGACATAACTTGAGTGTTGCCCCTAACCCAGTCCCCATTCACTCCCAAAAATCTCTAGCTCGAGTTAAGCGGCACTTTATGGGTGCTGACACTCAAGCTAGTAATGCAGTGGAGCTGCAACTGCAGGCTACAAGTGCGAGTTAACAAAACTCATCTGTGGCTAATGCAATCATGTGCTGCTAATTCATCATGCTGGGTCACTCCAGTTCATTTTGCAGTGTCACTGCTCTCACTTGAGCTGGGCTAGCTTGGGTGGAGTAACTGGAGCTAACTCTTGCAGCAAATCCTCCTGTGATCCTTAAAGAACCAAAGTCTCCTAGCACATTTTGAACAATGAGCTGGTTAGTACTAATGCTCCCCACCTGAATATTTCCAAAGAGGGGTTTCCTCCCTTGAAGAGTTTCTTTTATTACCTAGCTCAAAAAAGTATGTTGTTCATAGATTCCACAGCCAAAAGGGACCACTGTTTCTGACCTCTTGTATTTACACAAGCTATAGGACTTCCCCAAAACAATTCCTAGAGCAGGTCTTTTAGAAAAACAGCTGCTTTTGATGGCTATTATTTCTGTAGCATCCAGACCAAAATACATGAGGCATCTCACAAACATAGTAAGAAAACAGGGCTCTGCCCCAAGATGTTTACAAATCTCCAGTAGAGTTAAACACACACAAACACACATTTTGCATGACCCTCTCTGTAACTAGTACATGTAACATCACAAATGGAGCATTCTCACTTCAGCTGGGGGATAAGCAGCAGGTGTAGTATTACTAGATGAACGTTTCCAATCTGGAGGTGAGGTGCCTCATGTATTTCTGGATGCTACATAAATAATAACCATCACAAAGCAGATGAAAGCAAACAAAATACTTTTTTTTTGAGCTAGGTAATGAAAGAGCCAATGTAATTGGTTATGTCTGTAGTATAAAAACCATCAGCTGCAAAATGCAGTGGATTAAAATCATGCTACTCTCTAAAAAAGCTTTAACTCACTGTTGCTGTAAGTGACACCTGAGATTACTGTAACAGAAAGAGATTAGAGGAACAAGGGACTATTTTTTTCCATGTGGTAGCGCTTTGCATATAGTCAGTTTCTCTTGTTGTTCATTAGGGTCTCTCCTGCAGCAAGAGAGGAGGTAAAAATGCTATTGTAAACCCACAAAATTTGGGAAGAGGACTCAAGGCAGGTATAGAGGCCTGCTTTTAACTCCCCATGTGAAACTGACCGGATTTCAGGTTGCTGTTGCTTTACAGGAGATAGATCTATTCTGAACAGCTAGTGCACAGATTTAAAAATAAACAGAACAAAAGCAATCAAACGAGATGGCCTGTACCCTTGATATAACTCCCTGTGTTATTCGGGTCTCTTAACTTGTGTTTTATTGCAAAGCCTTTAAAAAAAGGAAAACATGCATCTCAATTTTATACTAACTTGAGGAATTTTATTTAAAGGGAGAAGAAACTTCTGTCTAAGATGTAAATATGGCAAAACTTTACCCCTCACCATTCTTC
Organism: Gopherus flavomarginatus; assembly: GCF_025201925.1. Lineage (NCBI taxonomy): Eukaryota > Metazoa > Chordata > Testudines > Testudinidae > Gopherus > Gopherus flavomarginatus. The sequence continues at coordinate 54,772,407 of NC_066625.1, read as the reverse complement.
AGACAGTCCCTTAAAGGCAGTGGCCATACAAATTAAATGTTCAAATAAAAATACTACATAGCTCTTACAGAGCACTTTTCATCCATAAAGCTCCAAGCACTTTACAAAGGAGGTTAGTATGATATCCCAATTTTACATTTGGGGAAACTGAGGCACGGAGCTGTGATGTGACTTGCCGTTTTGTGTCTGTAAGTGTAATTGACGAGTCACCCTTCTTTAAGATGCTCTCTGGATTTATAGCCACTCCTTCCTGTAGTTGCCGCAGCTGCTTTTGTAGTCTCTGCCAGTGGTGCACATCTCCAAACTGGCCGTTAGAGGTGGTTAAAGGGGAGCAGAGAGGTTGGGGACGTAGGAGGTGGAAGCAGAACGGTGTCTGATTAAGATATCTGATACATGCATGGGGAAAAGCCTGTCGTATGAAGGTAGCCTGTGGCAGGCACACAGTAGTTATTTGGATGAAAGCTATTTCCCCCCCTCTCTTCCCCCGGGGATAGGAACTGGGCTACAGGCTGGGCTGGAGGCCTAGATTTTCAGAAGCGCACAGCCATTTTGCTCGGGTTCGACGTGTCCCTGTGCAACGCACATGGTGTGAGTGCCCACACAGGTGTGTGCAAATTCCTTGTGTGTGTGCACTAAGGATTGCACATGGACAGAAGCATGCACACTTTGAACATTTGGGCCATTTTCTTCCCTCCTGTATACAAGCACCGTTTCCCGTAAGGCCAGTGGGAGCTGCACATGCAATGGTAGCTAAAGGCAGAATAAGGCCACTAGAGAGGAAACTAGATGGGTACCTGCGAGCTAGGTGGCTAGCGAGAGAGATCTCTTCTGATCACACTGTGATCAGCACAAGAGTGAAGCATGAGTGACTGGAGATGTCCGTAAGATAGAGTCATGTTGGGCCTTGACGCTTTCCATGCAGCGTTCAGACCACAGGAAGTTAGCCAGAAATCCAAAGGTGTCATGGCAGTGACTGACTGCCAATGTCTTAACCCAGGGTCCCAACAACAGGCTTTCCTAGCCAGTAAAAACTCTGTGTCCCAGGTGCACGTGCTGCAGAGAAGATAGACGGGGACGGGGCAAAATGTCAGAGGCAGGGAAATCACCCTAACCTTCCTTTCAATTCATTTCAAGAATTCTACCAAGAGCCTCCTGCCGCACACCATGGTTTGATGGGCACCCCATCAAAGCCCATCTATTCCCCCTTCTCTTTGCTCCCACTTGGCTGACTCTGGCTCCCTCTAGCCCCTGCTTCTGGAAGGGTTGCCCGTGAGCTAGATGGTTCTTTCTCTCCATACAACGCATGGGAGCAAGGAAACGTCGTCTTCACACGAGCACCTGTGCTGATTGATCCCTCCCGCCTGCTGATTTTCATAAGCGTCTGTGCAGAATGGCAGCGAAACATTGGGGTTTTCTCCTTGCCAGCTGCCCTTGTTGGTGAGGGCAGGAGGCCACAGGGCAAGGCTGGTTATGCAGTGGTTACAGGACCCGTCCTACCTGGGCAGGTCACGCACTCCTGCGCTTTGTCTTCGTTTTACAACGAGCAGTGTGCACTCCTGGCTAGCATGCGACACCAGCTTGTGTGCTTACCAGATGGGCTCTTGGCCATGCCCCCTTTCCAGCAGTTCTTGTCAGTAACTTGCCAATCAGCCACTCCCTCGTGTAGGAATTCTGCCTTGCTGGTGATGGGGAGAAAATGCTCCTGTCGTGCTTTGCCCCCAGTAACTGGCCCTGGCAGTCAAAGGCAGGCTCCAGCCCTCTGATTGCGAGACAGCGCTGAACAGCTGATTGTTGTGATGCCAGAGGTAACGCAGCAGTTGCCATGCAGCTGTTTGCACATTGCAGACCTGCTGACTACAACTGCTGTAGGATTGGGCTTTCCTTGCGCTAAAAAAGACCTTTCATGGCTATAATCCTTCCCACCATGAAATGCAGCCCTTTGCCTCCCTCGTGGCAGACACACATTTCTCTCCCTGTCAGCAGCGGGACTGGCACTGTTGAATGTATAGACACAAGTGACGGGGTGGCAGCACAGTGCCCTTTCTCCCAGACTCAGATGGTGACACCACTCTAAGGCTGCTGGAAATATGCATCACGCAGCTCTGCTGATTCCGCTCTGCTCCACCTGGAAAAGAATGAACACTGGTGAGCCAGGGGGCGGCTTGGAGCAGGAAGGGGGTAGTCAGTTCTGAAGTCAAACTGAGGAAAAAGCAACAGGGTCGATCCCCATCAAGTGAGATGGAACCCAAGTGGGGGCATCGCTGGGCTGGGATGCAGCCTCTTGGAGGCTTGTGTATGGAAGTGTTGGTACGGCTGGAAGGGCTGGTGCAGCATCCTCCCTGGTTTGCAGCAGCTGTGCCAACCTGAGGGCCAATCGTTGCATGATTTACTCAAATAAAATCTCCACAAGCTATGGGGGATAAACTCCCTGTAGAAGCTTGAATCTCTGGATTCCCAGCAACCTTCCCCAATCCCCAGAACTCATGAGCAGCAGAATTCCACCATGCATTTTAATATAGTCTGGTGAAATAATACAATTCACTGATCTGCACCTGTATGAGTGGGAAACTCCTTTATCAGTAGGTATGATGCATTTGCTGAGATACTGAACACTTCTTTTGAGAGCTGGAGCTTCCTAGGATACCAGGACATGCATTATCCAGCCTTCAAAATGGAGCTGCCCAAATAGATATATCCAGCTGTGCCCTAAAGAACATGTAAGCCAGGAGTTGATGGACCAATGAAGCAGCAATCGCTGAGAGGGGCACATGGTGAAAGCTGCACACTCAGAGCAGCCATGATGTTGCAAAGGGACCCGACTAACTTCTTTACAAATGTGCTCTCTCCACTTGGTCCATGTAATAGCTTGTATCCATTATATGCTCACACGGCCATACAGTCATATGAAGAAACAGTTTGTGGTCCTAAAAATATACGCGCGCCTTGTGAGAGGAGTACAGTGGCGCACTCTGGAGTAAGTTATTATTCCACTTATAAAATTGTACTTTTAATTTTTAATAAAACACATTAAATGGTAAATCCCTTCCACCCAGGGCTACGAGTTGTATTTTAAGTGTGTGAGTGGAGGAGAGGGGATCATGTCCATGGCCAAGTTTTATTGTGAGACGTTTGGTAGGGGTGGACATAAGCTGTGGTATTGGCAGGAGAATGAATGAGAGAGTCTCGTGGCTGCCACCGAATGCCCCAGTTCTGGAGGGTTCCAAAATCCACCGTTATCAGGGTGATGGACCAGTCAGGGGCACATCCTCATGGCGATGTTCAGTTGAACTCCGATCACAGTCTGTTTCACTTGGGTGCAGCAATTTACTGGGAGCAGGAACAGAGTAGAAGAGAATCTCCTTCAGAGCTTGGAGGGATTCCATCCAGACTTATCCCTGGAGGCTGTGATAGGTGCATCTCACGCATTGATAAGATTCATGTATCTAATCAGTTAAACCTTCCCCTGTGATAGGCAGCATTCCCAGAACATAAGAATGGCCACACTGGGTCAGATCAAAGGTCCATCTAGCCCAGTATCCTGTCTTCTGACAGGTGCCCTGGAGGGAATGAACAGAACAGGTAATCATCAAGTGATCCATCCCCTGTCACCCATTCCCAGCTTCTGGCAGAGGCTAGGGACACCATTCCTGTCCATCCTGGCTATAGCCATTGATGGACCTATCCTCTATGAACTTATCTAGTTCTTTTTTTAACTCTGTTATAGTCTTGGCCTTCACAACATCCCCTGCCAAGGAGTTCCACAGGTTGACTGTGCATTTTGTGAAGAAATACTTCCTTTTGTTTTAAACCTGCTGCCTATTAATTTCCTTGGGTGACGCCTGGTTCTTATGTTATGAGAAGGAGTAAATAACACTTCCTTATTTATTTTCTCCATACCAGCCATGATTTTATAGACCTCTATCATATCCCCCCCTTAGTTGTCTCTTTTCCAAGCTGAAAAGTCCCAGTCTTATTAATCTCTATGCATATGGAAGCCATTCCATACCCCTAATAATTTTGTTGCTCTTTTCTGAACCTTTTCCAATTCCAATATATCTTTTTTTGAGATGGGTCGACCAGATTTGCAGGCAGTATTCAAGATGTGGGCGTACATGGATTTATATAGAGGCAATAGGACATTTTCTGTCTTATCATCTATCCCTTTCCTAATGGTTCCCAACATTCTGTTTGCTTTTTTGACTCCCGCTGCACATGAAGTTACATCCTCCTTCTCTACTCTGATTGGCAAAGTTTGCAGACTGGTTGCATCATATCATTTGCCTTGGGGGCTGTAAATTGGGAGCAGCACCCTGTTATGCAAGGACAGGCTGCACATAAAGAATTCCTGCCCCAAAGAGCTTATTGTAGGGAGGACATGACAGGAAGGTATAGTAGGTGGATACAAGTGCCTGGGGAAAGCCTGAGTGGACAGTGAGCCAATTGCAATCAGCGTGATTAGCAGTGGTCATTGCACACCAGCTGCCCAGAGTGTCTTGTAAGCGTCCCAGCAGAAAGGAGCCATAATGAGGACAGTGCGGTGGCTGTGGACTTTTGAGGAGCTCCTTCCATGCTGGAGAAAGGGCAAAAACACTTGTGGGCAGACTGATGCGTGAGAGCGGCTATCATCATTGGCAGGGTGGAGGCAGGAGGTGACCGTGATGGCATGTACAAGACGATAGGCAGGCTCTGAAGGGTCTTAGCAGTGAAATCACGAGAATACCTGGCTCTTACCTAGCACTTCTCAGCTGCAGATCTCAAAGTGGTCCTCAAAGGCAGGTAGGGTCACTGCTGCCCTTTTACTGCTGGGGAAAGTGAGGTGTGGCAATGGGAAGTGACCGGCCCAAGGTAGCCCAGGAGTAGAGCTGGGAATAGAATCCAGCTTTCCCAAGGCCATCCGTTGCTCCGCGCCCTAGGGCATGCTGTCGCTCCCTCCAGGGAGGTTGTGTTGGATGCAATGAAGAAGGGGGAGCCAGTGGAGGTGTCACGGTATAAACCCCCACTCTGAACCTTAGCGTCCAAAAGATGGGTACCAGCATGAATTCCTCTAAGCTCAATTACCAGCTTAGTACTTGTAGCGCTGCCACCAACCAGGAATTCCAGTGCCTGGTACACTCTGGTCCCCCCAAAACCTCACCCAGGGACCCCCAAGACCCAGTACCTCTGGATCTTAACACAAGGAAAGTAAACCCTTTCCCTCACCGTTGCCTCTCCCAGGCTTCCCCTCCCTGGGTTACCCTGAAAGATAACTGTGATTCAAACTCCCTGAATCTTAAAACAGAGAGGAAAATTCACCTTCCCTCTCCTTCTCTCTCCCCCTCCCAGACTCTCCCTGAGAGAGAAAGTAATCCTAACACAGAGAGAAAATTAACCTTTCTCTCCCCCTTCCCTCCTTTCTCCCCACCAATTCCCTGGTGGATCCAGACCCAGTCCCCTAGGGTCTCACCAGAATAAAAAACCAATCAGGTTCTTAAACAAGAAAAAGCTTTTAATTAAAGAAAGTAAAAATTATCTTTGTAAATTTAAGATGGAATATGTTACAGGGTCTTTCAGCTATAGACACTGGGAATACCCTCCCAGCCTAAGTATACAAGTACAAATTAAAATCCTTTCAACAAAATACAAATTTGAACTCCTCCCAGCCAAATACACATTTGCAAATAAAGAAAACAAACATAAGCCTAACTCGCTTTATCTACCTAGTACTTACTATTTTGAATCTATAAGAATCTGTATCAGGGAGATTGGAGAGAAACCTGGTTGCACGTCTGGTCAGTCTCAGAACCCAGAGAGAAGAACAACCAAAAACTAACAGCACACACAAAACTTCCCTCCTTCAAGATTTGAAAGTATCCTGTCCCCTGATTGGTCCTCTGGTTAGGTGACAGCCAGGCTCACTGACCTTGTTAACCCTTTACAGGCAAAAGAGAGATGAAGTACTTCTGTTCCATTAACTCTTACTTATCTGTTTATGACAGGAGGAATACCAAGAAGTGGGTGACGCAGTTAGAACCTCAAACCAGGAAGCAATCTGACTGGGTAAGAAGGGTCAGAGGGCATTAGTCTGTGAAAGAGAGAAGATGATGCAGCCATCAATCTATGTTCTGATACAGGCCTAGACAAATTGCATTTTTTTCTGCCTCCTCCGCAGGGGCTGAATGCAATGGATTTTCCCCATGAGGGGCGATGGGCGGGGAGGTGTGGGGGCAGGGGAGTCTCTTTCCATCCCAGGGAGGGTGGATTTGCAAACAGGGCTGCAGACTGGCAGAGGTCTATCGAGCACGTCTAGCTGGTCTGCGGAGCTGTTCCTATCATGGCGATCACACCTCCTGTGGTTCTTGCTAGTCGAGCTTCACTCCAGAACTGGTCGGGTGGCCAGAGGCGGCTTATCGCCCATCCAGGTTCAGTAAAATTAAGCGTCCCTCTAGCCCCTGGCTTCATGTGTTGCCTGAGGATTAATTCCAGCCTGGTCCAATTTGCAGGGGTCACCAAAACTGAAGGAGCAGCCGTAAACAGCCAGGACAGAGCCAAACCGCAACTGTGGCCAGAGACCGGGGGAGGCTGCATGTAATGGAGGGCGCCTTGGTCCCAGCGTGTACAAAGTGCTACAGCCAGTAAGAGGAGATAAAAAGCCCAGCTGCAACTGAGGGGTCTAGCACAGCAGCCATGCCCACCACATCGGAACAGGTGGACTGTCAGCAGGGTTCTAGAAGGCCATTCTAATGCGCTTCCAGGGGCCGGGCCTGGGGAGCCCCAGTGTTGAGCCCTGTCGTAACAGGGCATGACACCCACTTGCCTCCTTTCTCCTGCCTGGTTGAGAAGTGGGAGTGGACCTGCCGTCCAAAGCATAGTCCTCAGATGAGCAGGCAGTGTGTGTGTCTAGTCCTGGCTGGCTGCTGGCAGAGCTGGTGGGCACAGCATTCAGGCAGCTCCACACCCCTCTTTACTATCTGAGCACGTGGCTGCATGGGCCAGTGGACAGGGCATTGAACTGGGCATCGGGAGACCTAGGTTCTAGTCCTGCCACTGCTCTGCTGCATGACCATGAGCAAATCGCTTTGTGCCTCAGTTTCCCTTCCCACTCCCTGTCTTGTCCATGTAGATGGTAAGCTCTCCAGGGCAGGGACTGTCCTTACTGTGTGTTTGTACCGCACCTAGCACAGTGGGGCCCTCCTCTCTGTTGGAGGCAGTTGAAATGCAAATAATAATCAGAAGCATCATTATGAAGTAACTGATTCTGGGGAGGAGGATCTCATCTAACCAGAGGCTCACATGTGAATGCTGTCCCTTTGAAACAAACAGGGCAGTGCCAGCCACTGAAGTGTTTGCTCAGCTGCAGCCTAGACGGTGCTAAAGCCGGCGAGAATTGCTGCATTTTAGGCACACACTGAGAAGCATCATCTGCGCTCGAGAGCGGGAAAGATTTGGCTGCATGAAACAGTCCTGCAAAAGGACTGCAGCCAATGGAGCTGAAAGCACCCAGTAGGAGTGAATCCCAGAGTGGGAGGGGTGAAAGGTGTCAGGGCAGTTCTAAAATGCCACTGGCAAGAAAATCCAATCCTCTGACTGACTGATGCGTAAGACTCTGAGGATCACAGATGTTATAAAGTAAATAGCTTCTGACCGGTGCGCCTCCTCCTGCTAAAGTCAACACAGCCAATAACGGACGTGTTCTCTTCCATTTTGGTCACCTACCTTCCAGTGTGGGAGTGCTCCGGATTCCTTGCTGATGCTAAGCTCTTGCACTGCAGTCTCCACAGGTAACACTCTCTGCCATCTCCATCATGTCCCATTCTGGCAGCTGATGACCTGGTCTCAGTTATTCACCCCATTGTCACCTCTTGGCCAGACTACAGCCATGTGATGGACTTGGGCATGAAGCCTGCAGCACTTTGGAAACTCCAACTAGTACCGACTGCTGCACTAGGTCTCCTCGGCAATACGAGCTGCTATGGGCACGTCAAACCTGTCCCATGGAATATCAAATCAAGGTCACAGTCCTTATCATTAGATGCCCATGGCCCATGAAGAGCCTTAAAAGACAGCCTAAAGCTCTGGGACTAAGACCGGGGGTGACAACTGTGCTTCTCTGGCACAAGGGGACTCTCAACAAAGCTCCTCTGTGAGGAGAGAGAACTTTTGTCAGGGCCTGGCCAAGACTGGAGAACAACCTGCCCCAGGAACTAAGGACCATCCCAAACCTCATCGCCTTCCACTCAGTGCTAAATACGTTTCCTTGGCCTTGTCTTCTCTACCATAAATACACAGCAACACCTGTATTTAAATGAAAAGTAAAACAAAAATTAACCTACCAAAACCAGACACTCCACTGCACGCACAGCAGAGGTACTCACAGTACGTAATTCTCTACTGGAAGGTGCTCACATACTGCGGTAATGAGCATGGTCACTCTAAGAACTTACACAGCATAGGATCTAGGGAGGAAGGAGAATGATAAACAGAATAACCCCACAATGCAATATGGCTGCATAAAAAGCAAATGCTACATTGACTTAATAGTTGTGTCAAATAAGCAAGGTAATCAGCTCTATTCAGCGCTGATCAGGCCTCCAGTGGAGTATCCTGTTCAGCATTTGTTAGGCACCACATCTGGAAAAAGACAGACAAATTGGACGGAGAGTCAGAGGTGATCAGCAGGAATGGCTAGAGATTTGGAAACTGGCCCCTGTGGGAGAGGTGATGAGAACTGAGCAGGCTCAGCCTAGAGTCTAGACGACAGAAGGGAAATTCGATAATTGTCTACAGCTACACAGGGTCTAACGAGGAGAGGGGCCAATTATTTTCATTAGTCAACAGGGCAGAACAAGCAGCAATGAGCTTCAGGGGCAGCATGGGGGAATGAAGCTTAATATTAAAGAAAACAAAATGGTCTAACTGGGAGGGTAGCTCAGCGATGTAATGAGCTGTCCAGGGGGGCTGTGGAATCGCTCACCGTGGAGATCAGACCAGATGCCTCATTATTACAGCTGGTTTAGGGACAATGAAATCAACCCTGCCAGGAGAGTTTGGGCTAGATGACCTGCTAGATGCACCTGCCAGCTCAAGTGGCTCTAGAAATTGTTCCTTTCCATCCTCAAACTTTACTTTGCAGCCTCCCTCCTGATTAAGCTGGCCACTTGGGGCAGATGTACCAGAGCTGTGTACAGCTCCTGATTGCAGGTGAGCCCTGAATACCATGTCTGTGCTTTGGAGGCCACTGGCCTAAAGCCCCTAGAGACTGCTGAAGGCAACAGCAAGTTCCTGAGAAGCCCCCTATCAAACCCCTCTCTCTGGAGTTGCATTTAAAGAGGCAGTGTAAGGCATAGGAGGTTGGCTGGGAACAAGGACCAGGAAGCTCCACGTTTGTCACATGCGGGTGCCGTGAATACTGGGCCTTGCTGCATGGCTATGTAGAGCCCCAGATCCAGTACTAACAATATGGCTCCACAGCACAGGGTGAGAAACACTGGAGGAGGCCACACACCCTCCAGCCCAAGTCCAAAGAGGCTCCTGGCCCACCCTTGCACAGCAGGGTTTGGAGGCAGATCAGAGGAAGAGCATTGGCAGGGCTGGTGGATCTGCTGTTATGTGGAGAGCTAGGAATCAGGACCATGGTAGCACCAGCCTGCCGCTCCAAGGCCTAGGGGAAGGACTCCTTTCCCTCCAGGCCAGGCCCCTCTATATCAAGCCCAGGTCAGCAAGCAGGATGTACTGGAATAGCACTGGGCTGAAGGAGAAGGCCTGACAAGAGGATTCACTTATTATTTTTGCTGCTATATTTAAAACTAAAGTGGAACTCTTTCTGAGCATCCAGGGTCACAGACTGAGCGTACGAAGACCCTGATACTGGCAGGTACTAACCAGCCCTGAGTCCTGTTGGATCAGGCGCAGATCCTTGTTTTGTCAAACATGGACTGGATTTTCCACTGGGATTCTCAAGGAGCCAGATCCCCTGGACATGGGATGAGAGCTGACTCCTAACTCCCTCACATGGCTTTGGAAACCATCCTCAGCCTCTGTCTGAAAGCAACATTCTCTGTTCTGTTTCAGGGCCTAGTACACGTTTGGTTGCAAAATAATTAGCGGTAGTAATAAATATTTCTCAAGGGCTCTGAACAGAGTGTTTTTCCCTGGATATTGCTCATTAAACACAAGCCAAGAAAAGACAATTGTCATTAAGAACTAAATTTAAAAACATTGGATTGGATATTTCCTCCAATCTCCAGCAATGTTTTACATTTACTCTTAAAAGACAAAATCTTGTTTAGTTATTGTTTGCACTGTGGTAATGCCAAGATCCGAGCTCCATTGTGCTAGGAGGTGCAGTACAAATGCATAGTGTGAGATTCCTTTATAGTCCAAACAGCCAAGAGACGGAAGAGAGGTAAGAGACTTACCCTGATCACACAGCAGTTCAGAACCAGGAGGAGAACCCAGGTTAGGGTGAACACACAACAAGTGTGAAAAATTGGAACAGAGGGTGTGGGGATAATAGACACCTCTATAAGACAAAGCCCTGAATATCAGGACTCTCCCTGTAAAATTGGGATATCTGGTCACCCTAACCCAGATGTCTTGAATCTCAGTCTAGTGCCCTAGCCAATAGACCATGCTGCTTCTCATCTTAATAATCACCATTCTGCGCATGGTTATGGATTTTTATTGCTCAGAGGAGAGACCAATAAAGGGATTATGGAAGGGATGATTTGGCATGTTATACAGCTTTTGCTCGGCTGATAAATGTGATCAACTGAATTTGCTTAGCAATGATCAATGTCTCTTCCTCTTTTCAGATATATGCACTTTGGGAACCTGTCTAGAGGACTTGATGGGAGAGGATGGACCCCAGCTATTGGCAGAAGATTTGCCATCTGTTATTAGCAAAGTCATTTTTCTCATGCAGATTACCAGGTGTGGGTCTTTAGAGGGGAACTCAGAAGCACAGGGCCAATTACTCTGTCCCCTCCCTGCTCTGACAGTACTTTCCAGTGCAGAGCCAGCATAACTCTGTACCCCAAGTCATCCCACTCTCCATGTAGTGGTCATACCAGAGAGGCAGAGGATTCACAGTGTGTTAGATATAGGGTAGAACACAGCTCTCTATTAGTTCCTGGCTGGGGCAGCCACACCTGTGGGACAGCCTGACACTGGCAGCACTAAATCACACCAAGGGCCAGTTTGGGCCCGGACTGCCCTGGGACTGAGGGAGTGGAAAGGTGGCTCTCTTCAGGGTGAAGCTGAGAATCTGGTTCAGGGATGCTATCTGTTCACAGCCAAGCGGGGCTGGGCTTGAGAGGCCTACATCAGGAATGATTGAGTTCAAGAAAACAGCAAGCTGACAATAAATGAATGTAAAAGCTTGTAAACTCTGAGAGCTGAACTATTCTAATTTTTTTTTAAATTAAAAACAGTGGGGAAATTGATCCAAAGGATGTGCTAATGCCCAGTCAAGGCTGAACAACAGAGTGTGCCAAATTTAGGACATTCCAAAAGTTAAGGATGAGTTTGCAACATGACCTCAGCCACTGCTGAGAATAGAGACGTTATTTTTCATACCTCTATTCCTTGCAATGTGTAAATCTTCATGTCTTAGTTGTTAACCAATACTGTACAACATAGAGTTTGCACAAGACAGCAGAATTAAGTCCTGCGTGTTTTGATTTTGGAGTGCTTACTTTCTCCACCTTAATACTGAATTGCCAGAAGGTATATTTTTTTTTATTTACCATTTTGGGACTGCCCTTTTTTTTTTTACTGAAGTCAACGGCAAAACTCTCAGTGAATTACATGGGAATGAGATCAAACCTGTTATATGAATATATTCTTTTTTACCAGCCTTACTAGAGAACCTTCAAACTATCACTGTAATTTAAGCCTCCAGGTCTTGCAATGAAACTAATTTTCCTGGAGACAGTTCCTGATCCTTCTGGCCTAATTACTCATGTTTTGTTAGTTCCTCATGGGGCCTTCTGATGTGTTCATTGATCCTTAAATGTAGAGACTCCAGCTTTTTGTCTGATAATTACATGTCTGTCTGCAGACTTTAGAACACTGAGATGAAGGGGGAATCTTAGAGAGGGGAAGGTGACATAATTTCTCCTTAAAGGTGACATGGGCGTGTGACCTTTTTTTTTTTTTTTTTTTGCTTCATTGTGTTGAATGAAGAGGCCTGAATTATTTTTCTGCCTTAAAAAGAAAAAAAGAAATTATTTTTCCTGGAATTTCTCTTTGGATGACTGGAGAACTAAATGAAACTGACCTGGAGGAGGAAGTCGTGTTTACTCGTTGGGCCTGATTTCCAGAGGTGCTGAGCACCCAGCACGCTAACTGAACTCAGTGGAAATCATGGGTACTCAGCACCTTTGACCATCATGCCTCTCTCTTTGTCACCTGATGCCTACGAACAACTGGAAGGAAAGCTCTCATGGTAGGGACTTGACACCTCTACCCCTGCAGGTAAGAACAGAGGGGGATCCCAATCCACATTTCTGGGCCCTCAGAGGGAAATCCAGTGCTTAAAATGTGTGTGTGCGGGGGGGGGGGGGGGGGAGTGGAGGAGGGAGAAGGGGCATGGGGAAGGCATACCCAGAAAAAAAAAAAAGTCAAGCCAGGTCACTGAAGGGTGGGCTTTTTAAGCACTGTCTCACCAAAGCTGCTGTTCCCACATTATGATAGAGCCCATCCCCTGGGCAGACTTTTTTCAGCCCAGTTAAAGCACTGGAGAGACCTCGAGCAAAACAGGGAAGACAAGACCAGACAGTCTTGGTGTTTCTGGGTGGCGGAACTTTAAAAAATAATTCCCCTTTCAGATATTTTTAATACACTATAAAGCAGCACAAAAGCCCCCCCTCCACCTATATCTTTCTCTGATTTAGGGATATCGTCACCCCAGAAATGTACCTAGAATAGTCAGATGTCTCACTCACACACACTGTTTCTCAGCTGCTCTAAGTTTACCCCACTCCGGAAGCACAAAGCATTGTAAAGTGGGTGTAACCAGCCCCCTGAAAACACCAGTTGTGCATGGAGCATTCCCAGCACATGCAGAGCTGGCACAAGGGCTGTACATTGGCCCTGCTCTCAGTCCTCTGGTGCAGGGAACACATCATGGGCGCTTCAGGGGCATGGCCAAAGTGCACTGCCCTACAGACATTCTCTGCTTCCTTCGGCCCACAGGGGACATTGGCAAGTAGTGTGTAATTAGAACAGCCTCAAGGCTGCTCTAACTTGCTGCAGTGGGGGGGCTATGTGGATGTGACATACCGAGGCACAATACAGACTAATGAGTAGTTGTGTCACCCATTCCCTGTAACCTGGGGTGCCCTTTTACACTGCCTTGCTGCTGTAGCCTCTAAGCTGGACTGTTCACAAACAACCTCCAGAATGTAAGTCAATCCCAGCTATGTCTGTGTGTGCTGATGCCACCCAGCCACACCTTGGCTCTCACCAGCCTTTATTATGCTGCAGGGTGACCCCAGCACCACCACCCATCCCAGATCTTCCCCCAGAATGTATGTTCTGCAGTGCCTAGCCCTCTCCTGGACAGTACAAATATATTATGCTTGTTATTCCTTTAATAAAATGAAGTTTATTATTTTAAATGATACCTTACAAGGCATACTTTGTACAAAGATATTACAATAGTGAATAGGGTGTGAATACAGGGATATATTCTGTCACGGCAGGGTCTTGCCCAACCCTAGATTATAAGGCGTGCCAAGGGGGCTTAAAGTTAATGCTGGCCCTGTGACAGGGTGGGGGAGACCCCATTCAGTGAGTTAACCCCATCCTTCAAGCTGCCCTTGGTCTCCAGGCCGTGAGACCTAAGGGCAGGAGTTCATAGAGAATTTAAGGTCCACTGGCTGGAGTCTATGGAATTGCCTTGCTCCACAAGGCAGTAGTCACATGACCCACGTCCAGGGGCAGAAAGGGGAGGATAGCCCTTCGCTGCTGGGCCGCAAGGCCTAGCATCCAGACTCCATAGGGGTACCCCAGGGTTTGCAAGGCAGTAAGACTCGATGGCCAAAGTCAGTAGAGATACCCTGGGTCTACAGGGCAGTAAGGCCGAATGGGCAGAGTCATTAATCATCCACTGGGTTTGCCGGCAGCCAGGTCTAGCTGCCCGAGTCAATGGAGATACCCCTCTGGGTGTGGCTGTGTGGCCTAATGGCCAGAGTCCATAAAGTTGCTCTCCAGGCAGGGCTGTATGGTCCAGTGGCTGGAGCCAATAGGGTCACTGGGCATGGCTGTATGGCCTAGCTGCCAGCATCAATGGCGATACCCCTCTGGGCGTGGCTGTATGGCCTAGCTGCCAGCGTCAATGGCGATACCCTTCTGGGCGTGGCTGTATGGCCTAGCAGCCAGAGTCAATAAAGCTGCCCTCCAAGCAGGGCTGTATGGTCAAGCGACCACTTGGAGGGGAGGGGGGCTCCCTGCTCCACCTGGTCCCAACTCAGGGCCCTTGCAGTGGCAATTAGCAGGGATCCGTCCACAACATGCTGATGGGCCTCAGAACAATGGCTTGTCCCCCCTGGGCTACTTCCCACCTTGTCACTCCAGTCTGTGATCTCTGCGTCCTCAGGGTCTGTGGGTTCTTCGGCCAGTGCAACTCCATGTAGCTCAGACCTCCCTGGGGTGTCCACAGGTAGCTGGGTGTCCGTGTGGGTCTCGGCGCCTCTGGCTTCCACGGTCCAGGACTACAGTGGTTTCTGGGCAGGAGCCAGCAAGAAGCATCCTTCCTCTCTGGCAGTCAGCCCAGACCAGTGGTTCTCAAAGTTTTTGACTGGTGACTCCTTTCACACAGCAAGCTTCTGAGTGCGACCACCCCTTATAAATTAAACACACATTTTTCTATATTTAACACCATTATAAATGTTGGAGGGAAAGCGGGGTTTGGGGAGGAGGCTGACAGCTCGTGACCCCCCCCATGTAATAGCCTTGTGACACTTGAGGGGTCCCAATCCCCAGTTTGAGAACCCCTGGCCCAGACTGAGCAGGGCTGCTCCCTGTTATACTGCTGCTACACCTGGAGCATGACCAGTAGGGATGTGGGGGCGTGGCTTCCTCTACTCACAGTGAAGTGTTACCCTGCACTGGATGGGGAAGAGTTGAGTTCACCCCATCACAGGCCTTCCCCAAGCAGAGGAATATGTTAACCGAGAATCAGGCCCTCAAAGTCCCGCTGCTCCTTGACTTACTGTTGATCAGAAATGGATTTGCATTTAAGCATCTGGTTTTAAATTTGGCCACTTTGAAGTACCCAGGAGGCTGGTGCAAAGAGTAGGAGGGGTCTCAGCTGATCCTGGCACAGTAGAATCTTTTTAATTGGCTAGGCAGACCCTATTTTGGAGGAAGAAAACTAGAACCTCTCTCACATCACTGTGGAGCGTAGATGGTAGGAGGGCTGTGGGGAGCTGGTGGGATAATTTGGGCCTCTAACAATACCTTATTCTAGGAGGGCCAGGGAAGGGTTTAGCAGCTGGGAGGAAGAGGGAGATGAATTTGGGGTGGGGGAGGGGCTTGTTCTAGGGCATCTGAGTGTGGGGAAAGACACATGGCACTGGAAGCACGCGCAGGGTTTGACAATCCACTAGCAGAGGAGGGCACGTCTGCGGGAACTGGGCAGTGTGGGAGGGTTTAACAGATGGAAGGCGAAGGAAGAAACGGTTCATAACAAAACGGGGGGCTCTGCTAATCCCTAATTAGCCTTTCTGCCGGCCAACATGCCCTTAGCTGTTCGTCCCAACTGACCAGGCATCTCCCCTCCCGTGGAGGTAAGCCAGGAAGGAAAATTAATTGGGATTGTGCACATGATGTATCAAAGAGAGGCCGGAGGACTTTTTCCAGCTTGGTCTTTACGTTAACAATTCCGGTGCTGCCTAACCTGGGAGGATAGGAGGAATGGAGAGCCAGCAAAGTGCTGACATCCCAGGTGCCAAGATAGTGAAAGCTGAGTAACAGAGGGGAAGGCAGAGCTAGTCCCACCGCTTCCTTTTGTATTTATTGCACCTATTTAACTTCAATGATTGATTAGCCAGTTTGGGTAAGCTAAGCCTTTGGTTCAAGATTCAACACTTTTGCCCTTTCCATTAAAGTAGCCGCACGCACAATAAGACCTCCAGCAAAACCAGGGGAGTCCAGATGGGGCAGTCCTGATTTTCTAAGACAAAAACAACAGGAACGGGAAAAAGCCGGCTTTCAGGCGCACACACCTTTCGGGCCTTCTTTATCCATTATAAAGAAGCAAAAAACAGGCACAAATCCAATAAAAATAAATCCTTTGCAGGTCCCGTTTACAGAGACTTCTGGCCCAGCTGCTGCCTCTGTGGTGCAGCTGGGTGGCACACTGTTAGCCTCCAATGGAATTGTGTGTGCCTCGGAGTAGCATACAAGGCAGTAACTCAGTGGAAAGGCTGGCACATCTCAGCCACACATCTGCAGAGCCCCAGGATTTCCAGTATCCCACGTGGCACTACATGCTCTTTAAGGATCTATCTCTAAGGATCTATACTGTTGCCCAGCACCATATTATCTGAGCACCTTCCATGCAAAATCAATCAGCAATAGCGAAGTCCCTAGCTGATTTCTTTGAGTCTCTGGCTCCTTTCCCTTTTTAGAATAAACACTGTGCTTACTTGGTTGGTTTCAGCATTTTTCTGGCTCAGTTCTTGAGTTGATGGGGTGTCGATGTTGTGAGTGTTGTTCTTACAGTGGTGGTAGGTTTATAGATTCATAGACTCCAAAGCAAGATGGGATCACTGTGATTTAGTCTGACCTCCTGTCTCACACAAGCCAGAGAATTTCTCCAAAATAATTCCTACAGCATGTGTTTTAGAAAAACATCCACGTGGCATAGCCTCCTTGTTAACCATTGCAATGTGTGTCTCCAAACTAGCTGTTTGCATTTTTGTTGTTGTTTGTTTTACCCTTGCAAATAAATAGCCAGTGCAAAACTCAGGCATTATGGCTAAATATGAGTCCAACTGGCTGACTTTTGCCTGCAATGATACCAGTCATCATTTAACTACTGCAAATCGTTGCAGGTGCAAAAACTTCACACATTTTTAAGAGGGCAAGTTCAGCCCTATTGCCTTAGAATTCTTGGGCACTGCTCCACTCAGATTTCCATCAGAGGGAGACAGGCACGTGGTGAACTACTCGCCCCAACACAGAGACAACTCATGGCCCAGAATGTGGAGGGGGAAGAAAGGAGGCAGGAGCTTCTTCTGAATGGAGGTAGTTGGCTGGCTGATCACTTACCTATCTCATTACACTAAAACCACGTCAAGCTCCTAGTTTAACTGTCTGGGTCCTTGGCACAGCCCCATAAAACTAGAGCTGGTCACCCCGAGGTGATGAAAATATAAAAATTCCAAGTGAGCAACTGTCCTGACTATCCAAGATCATAACAGTAATTAGAGCTGAACAAGCAATTCTTTACTAACCAGTTAGAAGAGGATTTGCAAAGGCAAAAAAGGGGAGTTCCTATTTGTGTTGTTGAAAAATTCCCCCCCGGCTTGATTAATTTTGCCTTTTTCCTGTATGTGGAACACTTGAAAAAGGTCACAGGCCTGGTCTACACTTAAAACTTATCCTGGCATAACTATATTAATCAGGGATGTAAAAAAATACCCTCCCACGGAGACAGTTATGCCGACAAGACCCTCAGTGGAGACGCACCTAGGCTGCAGAAGGAGGCTGCTAATGGTGTGCGGAGAGATAGTGTTGCTACACTGGCAGAAAAACTCCTTTGATTAGTGTACCCTGTGTCTACACTAGGAGGCTATGTCGGCAAAGGCTCTGTAGGGTAGACGTGGCCATAAATGTCTTAAATGTAACTGCTGCGCAAAGTTATTCAATTCATTTTGTTTGCTGAGTTACTTGCTATTTAAATTTCTGATGCATTGCCTTGGAGCAATTGGTAACATTAGTCACATGGTCATGTTTCTGTTCTCTGATTGAATGCAACTCTTCTGATCCACAAATGCTTGCAGAAAGTCATTGGTACTTTTCCTTTTGGCGACTGTTTGAACATGCGATCTTGAGACAGTTTCCATGAGTGCTTGTGCGGATGAATCTTGATTATATACCCTATTATTAATAGCATATGTAGTTCTCAGGAGCCCTACTCCTGGACCAAGACCTACTGCAGTAGATGTTCTACAAACACAGAATAAAGTGATGGCCTCAGCCCCAACTGCTTACAATCTAGGTAATGTTTGAATAAAGCAAACCTAAAAAGGTATGAAAATATCTACAGCTATTGGATACAAACTTTGGCCCTGATCTTGCAACAAACTCCATGTGGTCTACCTCTGCAAAATTTACTGCAGGATCCAGACCAGTGAGTTTTGTCTGTATACACACTGCTCGAATAATAATTCTTTAGCACAGATGTGCTTCTCATCTTCAAAGCACTTTAATTGTTAATTCATTAACACTCCCTACAGCAGGGGTTCTCAAACAGGGGATCACAAGGATATTACTTGAGGGAGTTGCGAGCTGTCAGCCTCCACGCCAAGCCCCGCTTCGCCTCCAGCATTTATAATAGTGTTAAATATAAAAAAAGTTTTTAATTTATTGGGGGGGGGGGTCACACTTATAGACTTGTGTGTGAAAAGGGTCACCAATACAAAAGTTTGAGAACCACTGCCCTACACCCTTGTGAGACACTAAGAATTATTGTCCAATGTTACAGATGGAGAAACTGAATTAGTTTCAGACATTAGTGCCACGTTCCTTGTGTTAGAACCTGAGCTTTAGAAGTCAGACGTCCTGGCTGTGTTTCAAAGCAGCACATAGTGAGTGATGAGAGATTCTCTTTTATTACCTTCCTTTACAAACAAGGAGTGTTCGAAAACTTTAAAAAAAAACAACAACAAAAAAAAACAGCAGGAGAATAATGTGAAATAAACAAACAACTGGCTAAGGATAGATTCACATTAGCAGATGCTAACTCACACGTCAACTAATTTACAAGTACCACCAGGTATGCCACTTAAGGGCTTCATCCTGTAAGGTGCTGAACTCCTGGAGGTGCCAAGCACCCTCAATTCCCATTGATGTAAATAGGATCTAAGAATACTCAGCATCACACAGGATCAGACCCTAAGTGAGCTACAGATCCATTTACGCTTAAGATCATTGCTACCCATTTTTCTACACCAGTGGAACCAATAGTATAAGTGCAAACTTTGACTGGACACTGACAGGTCTGGAGATTTGCTTGTTTTTCACCACTGATGTGCCTGATCTAAACTTGCAGTTACTGGTGGTAGCACAGGTGCAGAAAACCAGGTTGCAGTTTTGTAATGGGTCAGGCAGGCCACTTACCCATTGCTTAGAGCCATTGAAATGTACTTGAATCTCTCTTAGGAATCGTCCTAGCTGAGTAGACCTGCTGTTTACCAGTGAATGGTGATGTGGCTTCAACTGCATAGGTGAGCTGTCACATTAGGATTATGGTAGATGATCTTTCTCACTCAATGTAAATACTTGTATGCAGTATTGTTGTAGCCATGTCAGTCCCAGGATATTAAAGAGACAAGGTGGGTGAGGGAATATCTTTTATTGAATAAACTTCTGTGGGTGAGAGAGACAAGCTTTCAAACTTCCAAAAGCTTGGTCTTTCTCACCAACAGAAGTTGGTCTAATAAAAGATATTACTATGGCTGTCGATTAATTGCAGTTAACTCACGTGATTAACTCAAATTAACTACAATTAAAAAAATTAATTGTGGTTAATCGCACTGTTAAACAATAGAATACCAATTGAAATTTATTAAAATATTTTGGATGTTTTTCTACATTTTCAAATACATTGATTTCTATTACAACACAGAATCCAAAGTGTACAGTGCTCACTTTATATTATTTTTATTACAAATATTTTCACTGTAAAAATAATAGAAACAGTATTTTACAATTTACCTCATACAGGTACCGTAGTGCAATCTCTATCGTGAAAGTGTAACTTACAAATGTAGATTTTTTTTGTTACATAACTGCACTCAAAAACAAACAATGTAAAACTTTAGAGCCTACAAGTCCACTCAGTCCTACTTCTTGTTCAGCCAATCGCTAAGATAATCAAGTTCGTTTACATTTATGGGAGATACTGCTGCGTGCTTTTTATTTACAATGTCACTTGGAAGTGAAAACAGGCGTCTGCATGGCACTTTTGTAGCCGGCGTTGCAAGGTGTTTATGTGCCAGATATAAATTTTTTATTAAAGTTAATGTTTAAAATTAAATATACACAAATTAAGAGGGAAGGTACTGTACATCTGGACTGCATAATGAGACCACGTCAGTATCGGTGTAGTGAATGAATACATGGGTGGGGTGCATCCCCTGGTTCATCATAAAAGGAAGTGGGTTATTTCTCTGGTCGGCGGTCTCAATTACTCAGTGTGGTATTGACAGTGTCCTGTGATGTGTTCCGTATAAATGTCTCTGGATCACCTGATGCTGTCGGACACCATGAGCTGTCTCATGAGCTGGGTGTCGCATCGAACAACTCCACATGCTCTCAGAACGGGCTTGTTGTGGGGCTCCCACGAGCCCAGGGCTCCCGCGATAAGAGCAAGTATCTGGACCTCATAGCCTCCTTCATGCTTCCATGCTGATGATGTTTATTAAAAAAAAAGTGTGTTAATTAAATTTGTGACTGAACTCCTTGGGAGAGAATTGAATGTCCCCTGCTCTGTTTTACCTGCATTCTGCCATATATTTCATGTTATAGCAGTCTCGGATGATGACCCAGCACATGTTGTTTGATTTACGAACACTGTCACTGCAGATTTGACAAAATGCAAAGGATAGCAATGTGAGATTTCTAAAAATAGCTACAGCACTGGACCCAAGGTTTAAGAATCTGAAGTGCCATACAAAATCTCAGTGGGACGAGGTGTGGAGCATGCTTTCAGAAGTCTGAAAACAGCAACACTCAGATGCGGAAACTACAGATCCCAAACCACCAAAAAAGAAAATCAACCTTCTGCTAGTGGCATCTGACTCAGATGATGAAAATGAACATGCATTGGCCCACTCTGCTTTGGATCCTTATTGAGCAGAACCCATCATCAGCATGGATGCATATCCTGTGGAATGGTGGTTGAAGCATGAAGGGACATATGAATCTTTCGCACATCTGGCACATAAATATCTTGCGATGCCAGTTACAACAGTGCCACGCGAACACCTGTTCTCACTTTCAGGTGACGTAAACAAGAAGTGGGGACCATTATCTCCTGCCAATGAAACCATTGTTTGTCTGGGTAATTGGCTGGACTAGGACTGAGTGGACTTGTAGGTTCTAAAGTTTTATGTTTTTATTTTTGAATACAGTTAATTTTTTGTATGTAATTTGACATTTGTAAATTCAACTTTCATGATACAGAGATTGCACTACAGTGCAGTACTTGTATGAGGTGAATTGAAAATACTATTTCTTTTTTTCTTACAGTGCAAATATTTCTAATAAAAAATAAATATAAAGTGAGCACTGTACACTTTGTAATCTGTGTTGTAATTGAAATCAATATATTTGAAAATGTAGAAAACATCCAAAAACATTTAAATAAATGGTATTCTATTATTAACAGTATGATTAATTGTGATAATTCAGTCTCACCCAGATTTTCCCTTAGAGTGTAAGAACAGAGCACCAGGTCCCAGGATACAAGTGTCTACTGGTGTTCAGGGCCAGTCGTGTGTCATTGTTTCCCTGTTCTCCCCCCATCTGCCTGTATCCATCTGTTATCTCTTGTCTTATATACAGACTGTAAAATCTTTGGGGAAGGGACCATCTTTTTGTCCTGGGTTTGTACAGCACCTAGCACAGTGGGATCTTGGTCTACGACTAGGGCGGCTAGGTGCTACAATAATACAAAAAATAAGAATTCCTACACATTTACATACAGCAATAGTGAGGAGGGAGTGCTCCTTCCTGGCACTCACCCCTTCTCCAAATGGTTCCTACTGCTCTTCCAAAAGAGGGTCCTGTGCTCTCGGTCCACCGACAAGGGTCTTGCCCTTCTCGCCCATATGATGTTCTCTGTTTGATAAAGTGTGTGTGACTGGTACAACTGCTTAAAGTAGAGGACAGACTCAGGAGATCAGAGTTCTACTCCCCAGTCTAGCACAGCCCTCAGGCAAATCACTTAATCCCTGTTCCTCAGTTTCCCTGCCTATACTATGGGGGTAATATCTACCTCCCAGACCTGTTGCAAGGGTTAATCTTGCATATTTGTAAACTGTCCTGAGAACCTTAAGAGATAAGACGCTATACAAGCAAGATGATGGTGCTACAGGAGTTAATGGGTGGATGGAAGTTGCCAGAACAAGGCACGGTGTTAATTATTATTATTAGAAAATAATCACTTACGGTGCAGCTGCTGTGTTCCCTGCCCTGGAGTTGGACTGCCAAGGGGGGCGTCTTAGCACAACCGCATCGAGCCCATGGCCCTAGGACTGGCTCTGTGGCGTTCAGCACAACTTTGCTTTTGTGCTCCAAACAAACTCTGTAACAGGTAGTTTCAGAAAGTGATCAAGTGCAGCTAGGCAGATGGAAACCGAAGCTAACGCAAACCCCAGCGTGTCAGAGCTCACTACAGTCCCCGACGTGCAGGCGTGAGTTTGATGTACATACATGGCTGAGCAGCAGCCTAACTCCACTTTTGCACAAAGCCCTCCCCTGCGTGTTTTGGGGAAGAGGGGAGGGCGTGTCCTGGGTTGCAGGTTGGATCCAGCCGTCCCGCCCCTGGTGGGTGGGATTGAAGTGACGACTTTCAGCTAGAGGCCAATCCCGTTTGCGGGGCGTTCCCCTCCATTCAGGACTCCTCGCCTGGGCTTTGAGGGTATGTAACAGCTGCTTTCAATTTAGTCCCCAATATTTTGGGCGTTGGGGGGTGGGGTGGTTAAGGTCACCCGTTTCAAATCGGGCCAGAACCAGAGGAGAGAAAAGGGGTGGTAGGCGGAGCTGCTGTTAATCAGAGTGGGAGAGGGAGTGAGCAGTCGGGTCCGTTGAGGAAGAAGGGGGAAATTAAAAGCAGTGTTTCCCTGGGTTTTGCTTTACCCTCGCTCTCTCTCCCCGTCCCTGCACTGAGATCCGAGGAGGAGCAGGCATTTGGCCGGATGATATGCGTGCTAGTTGTGTTTTTTTAACATTGCGCTGGGATCCATGCAGTTTGGGGGAGAAGAGGAGGAGCAGGGACACTTCACTTCCCCCGCCCCCTATTTTGCTTGGCAAAAACAAAGCTGCGCTGCGGGTCAAGGTCCCAAGAGGAGGTTTAGGAGTTTGAGTAGATTTTGGGGTGCGGGGGTGGCTTTTGCAGCTCGGCTCGGTGCAGGGTTTGGAGGCGCTGCCGGAGCGTGGATCTAGTTTACAAATCCCAAAGCCGGATGTTTTACTAGCAGAGAAGGCGGAATCGGAACCCGTAGATTTGTGCTTCTTTACGTGAAACTTGTTGGGTGGAGGCGTGTGAATGGATCTGCCAAGAGGCAGCCTCCGGCAGGGGGGCGCGGACTGCAGCTCTAGTTTCTCTCTCTCTCTCTAAACCGGCAGCTGTGAGGTTGTTGTTTTTAAATTCACACCAGAACAATCCTCGCCGGAGCCCAGCTGAATGGAGTGGGGCCTCTAGCAGCCGCCGTAGCGTTCCATTTTCGAATGCAAAGTAGCGGGTGAACGTTCCAGCGCCGAACCCCTGTTGACGCGGGAACGTTCAGTTAGCGAACGCTTGCTACCTGCCGTGCACTGAGCCCACTTTGCGACGCAAACCGGAGCAGCCGCCTTCCTCCTGCTCTCGATCCATCGAGCTCTCCTCTCCCAACTGATTGAACCTGATTCCCTTTGCAAACATGGAGTTGCATCTCTAGTCTCCACCCCGCCTCCTATGCCGGTGGGAGGGAAAGATGGACAGTCCCAGGGTTGGGCTAGCCCTGCTGGCCCCTTTTCTCCCGCAAGCTGGTGGTCCTTGCCGCTTTCTTGCAGAGCGGCTCAAAATAGTTTAAAAAAAGCAAAGGAATTGTGAAGGTCGGAGACCTGGGTGGGGGGTCGAGTTGGTATGGTTCTGACCCGGGGGAAAGGAAACACTGCAGAGGGGGCGTCCATCAGTTGCGGGAGCCAGGGACGAGGGTTTAGGGTGTTTGACTGAGCTGCATGGAGTTAGCTACCGTGGCGAGCTGGCCCTTTCCCTGGTGGACTCGCTGCCCGAGGGACGAGAGGGGCTTCCTTGAGCTCGTTATAGCGCTAGCAAAGTGAGGCCGCGCGCCGCCAGCAAGGTTGGGTTCTGGGAGGGGGCGGGAGCAGCGGGTTGGAAAGCGAAGGAGGGTTCACGTTACAATTTACAAGGCGTGGATTGGGGAGGGTGGAAGGGATTCTGCCTCTTTTCTTTCTCCAGCCTAGAGGAGACCCCACCGGGGGAATCCACTCCAGAATCCTGCCATTCTGAGTCGCTTTCCCCCTTTCGTGCTGGAGGGATACAGCTGTTTGCAACCTCAGCTATGCAAGCAGCGTAGCCTACCCGTAGTGCCTACTGCATGAGGCTGACTGAGTGAATACGCAGTACACACACTCACAGTCCTCCCCTTCCTCGCTCTGTACAGTCATAGGGCGGGATTAGCCCTTCTTCTTGGATAGACGAATTAGCCCCACCCCTTGTGCTTTATTGGCTAGGGTTTCCTAATGGTCCCGCCTATCAGAAGACCAGGCTGTATTTCAGGTTGGTCTCCCGCCCCAAATGCTAAAGGACCCCCTAATTCAGTACGGAAGAGGGAGGAGGAAAGTTTTCATCTCCTTGGAGCTGATTGGTCGAAATGAAAGCATTGATCCGTCCCCTTCTGCCTCCAAGGGAGGGAGAATGGAAGAGAGGGAGAAGGCAGGTCCGGTGACTTCCCCCATCCTCCCCCCACACGTGTAATAGGTCCGCCCCACGTGGGGCGCAGCCATCCCGGAAGTGAAGCTGCGCGGTCAATGCTGGGAGGGCTTAGGGACAAAAGGATTCGGCCAGAGATCAGTCAGATCTTTCCGGTAAAGGGATAGAGAGAGGCAATCCCCCTACCCCCGACAAGCCCTCCCGCTGAGGCAGGGGACCACCTGCCAAGGTGCCTCTTTCGTAATAACTCCCCTTCTCCAGTGCAAAGAAAGGGGTGACTGCTTAGG
This sequence comes from Gopherus flavomarginatus, assembly GCF_025201925.1. Taxonomy (NCBI): domain Eukaryota; kingdom Metazoa; phylum Chordata; order Testudines; family Testudinidae; genus Gopherus; species Gopherus flavomarginatus. The sequence continues at coordinate 54,747,249 of NC_066625.1, read as the reverse complement.
GTATTTTTGGAGGGAGCTCTCTCACGCACCGCTGTAGAGTCACAGGCCATTCCCCCTTCTCTTCCAGCTTCCGGGGGGGAGAGGAGGCGGGAGAGTCATCCTAGCTTCGCTCTCTGGTCTTACTGCTTAGCAGTAAAAGCACTTGGCGGCCCTGTTTCCTCCCCGTGTCGCACGGTTGTTGTTTTTTTTTCAGCGGGAGACAGCAGAAATCCAGCCTTGGTTTACTCCGGAGATTTAACTCGGAGACTGCACGGAATCTACCTGGCTGGGTATCTGAAATATACTACAGCTCACTCGCTTGTGTGTCTCTTCGCCCCCCCCCGCTGCATAGTACGCCCATGGGGTGAAAAATTGAGGTTAAGAGCAAGAAGCAACATACAGAGAGCTTGGTTTGGCGGGGTGGGGGGGGGTTGGCGGGAGGGTGCTGGTAATGAGAGAACCTCCTCCACTTTTTCCCAATTTCTTTTCACTCCTTCCAAGTCCAGCCTGGCGCCAGAACTTTTGGACTGCCCCGTGGAGGCATATTTTTACTTTTCCCCTTCTCTGAGATCTATGCTGAAGGTAAAGAGTGTGCCCCAAAGTTTGGCACACCGGCCCCAGCTCTCCTCACGCCAGCGTATGGGAAAAAGGATGGCTTTCTCCAAACATTTTGCCAGTGTGGTACCTCCCCCCCCCCACTTCGTGTCTTGACCGCGTACCAGCTCCTCTCTTGCCTGTGATTCCCCCGAGTCCCTGGATAAATGAGCCTCGGTCGCAAGCAGACTGCTGGGTTGATTTCAGTTTAGGGGGCTGTAAAGCTCTTTGGCTGTGGATCTTACAATGTATCTGCCCTCCGGCTAGCTGCAAATCCTGTGCTGTGTAGTCAGCGAGGAGTACAGAGAGAGGGAGCTCTGCGTCCGTGTTGTTTGTGTATGTCCTGAAACGTGGAAATTGTGTGTAATCTGCAGTACAGTACGTGGATTTTCCCTTAAACCCTGTTTTACCCTAGTGATGTCGTGCTTTGCTTTACAATGGGGGTGGAGCCTTAACCGCTCGTATGCTTTCAGGCACAGTTAACACGTAGAAAAAGGGGTACCGGGTTACTCCAGACACTAAGGGGGCGAGGCAAAGGAGTAAATCACCCCAGTTTTTTGGTACGAATGACTCGCTCCGAATGGTGGGACTAGGGTGACCAGACAGCAAATGTGAAAAATCGGGATGGGGGTGGGGGGTAATAGGAGCTTATATAAGAAAAAGACCAAAAAATCGGGACTGTCCCTAGAAAATCGGGATATCTGGTCACCCTAGATGAGACAGTCCAATGCAGAGAAATCGATTCCTTCCCTCACTGCTTTTACTAGGCTCAGACTCCTAAAAAGATGTGAAGCCTCACTGAAGTCTCTTTCTTAATTCAGAACTACAGGTTCGGTCATGTTGGAAGATATTTTAAAACTAAAGCCTGTACCTCTGCTCCAAAGCTGCTGCGAGCTAGCTGGGGGCGTGTCTGTTGGAGGAAGCTAAAGAGGGTTTAGTAGTAGCTCTCACTGTGTGTGTACATGCACTAAAGAGAACGTGTGAGAGAGGGGTGCTGGCACTTGAGGATTTCTGAGCTGGCAGGGTGATGCGCAACCTGCTCACCTTTTATTTTAATTACAATCATGCCTCAACATATGAATCAGAAAGTTCATTTGTTTGAAACTGCAGCAACAGGCAGCATCCTGCCACCCAGTACTATAATTAGCAGGGTTATAAGTGGAAGGTGAGGGACAATCTCCAAGTGATCCAGATATTGTCCCTTTTTACACCAGGGGAGAGAATGGAGTTGTGTGGGCAACACAGAGCAGAGGTATAGAACCAAATCTTTAAAATAGCATCATCCATATGTTTAAGACCTGTGTGCTTCTTTGCCTTGACTGTCCCATGCCTGTTACAGTAGGCTCTTCTAGTCAGGGAGGTGTTAAGGTCTCTGTGTACTCTTGACTGTATCTGAGGTACAAAATATACTTCCAAATAAGGTTTCTGTACAGTTTTAAGGCTTGGAATAGAAAGAGTGTGTAATGGTATTGGCCTTTGGTTGGCGGGAGGCAATAATACAATTTCATTAGGGTACGACCAGAAGGTATCCTTCATTTGTTGTCTGCATGGTGACAGTTATTAAATGCCAAGCATTCATTGTGATTCACACTGCTAGGGATTTATTTTGACTATCCTCCTCTCCCTTGGAAGCATTGGGCTTGTATTGAATGGATACTGACTTCTGTAGTAAGGAAGTATTGAGGATGAGAACTGTACATGTACATGTTCCTGGCTTGGAGAAGCCTCGAGGGCAATTGGTCAGTGTTCCAGAAGTCAGCAGTGACGGAAATACACAGAAATTCCTGTGTGGAATTAATAAAGCAAAGTCACTGTGGTGGCTAAAAGTGATCTAAGACTTGGATTTCCATCACAGTTATTTAGCGATGGGGTCATGCAATTTCAGAGTGCTTTTTTGTAAATAAATGCATGCTTTATTTTTTGTTGTTGTTTGCCTGCCTTATGGGCCTGTCTGTCCTTTGAAACAAAGTAATGCTTCCTCACAGAAACTTTGAGGAAAAGGCTTTTGGACTACAGGGAAAATGACACCTGTTTAATCCTATGGCAGCTTTTTCTTCCATGTGAGTGTAAAAACATACCTGAACTTTATATTGGAATAGAAATCTACCTTCCCCATCTGCTTCCGTTTGGAGTAGCTCTGATCCAAAATGTGCTCAAATTGCTCAATGGGTGACTGGTAGTTCTTTGAGGCTGAATTCCAAATCCAGGGTTTGTGGTTTAATGCGATGCCACCACCGCATACAGCTTTGGTGTTGTTTAAAAAAGGTGTTCTTACGCCTGTTTTGGTGTATGGTTTCACTTGTTAGTTCCTGTAACGTTGCAGCAAGTTTCAAACAGGTTGATAGGAGTAGAAGGAAACTAATTACCTTGCTTCCTAGAGGGCAGTATCCAAGAAGTTTCACCCCAGTTTAAATTGTACGCAAGCTGAAGCTGAGTAGTATGATGGACCTCATGCAACTTGTTGCATTAACGAATTACTAGAGCGAGCACATAGCTGCTAAAGTTTGGTGCCTGCGTGTATTAAACTGGGCTACTAGCCGTGCGGCTGAATCTTGTTGCACCCATGCAGCGTGCGTGAACGATACTGGGCGTACCGCCGCTGCAGCGTGTAGAGTTGGACAGAACTGGCGCCCGTGCTGCTGCAGCTTGTTGCACCCGTGCATTGAACAGTGTTAGGGCACGTGCTGGGGCCACACTCTGAAGCAGCATGGGTGCAGGCACAGGGCATGCAGTGAACCCAAGGCAGTAGCTACTATCCTCGAGATTGTGGGCGGATTTGCAGAGGCACAAATCTGGATCCACTTGCCGATGTAAACATTCCACAAAAGGGCTCTCTAGAGAGGGGGCGGAGCTTCCTATTTGCTGGGGGCGGAGCCTGTGATAGGGGGAGTGTAGGTTTGACCGACATCCACCTAATCCAATCGTTGACCGGTTCCTGTAGGCGGCATTCAATGAGAGGGGAATGGAGGCGGGACTGGGCGGGGCTTCTTTCCTATACGGACATTTTTCCTCGGTCCCCCCCTTCACATCCCCTTCCTGGGGGTTGTGTCCAATAGGGGCGGGAGATGGAGGTGGGCACTGCGCTGTGATTGGGAGAAGCAGTGAGTGGCAGGCAGTTTACCCAATGGAAGCGCGGGTGTCTCCCCCCCGGGTCGGGGAGGGGCGGGATTTCCCGGGGAACAGAGAAGCGGGCAGCGCTCGGCGGCCGCCGCCGCGAGACGGTTACTCCATTTTACCCCCCCCCGCCGGAGCCGACCATCCCTCGTATCCGCCCAGGCCCAACCGCCCCTCAGCCCCTCCAGTGCCCGAACTGAGCAGCCGCCGCCCCCGCCGGGAGGAGGAGGAGGGGCCCAGGGACCCCCCACCCTGCCCGGAGCAGCCGCCGGGGCCGGGGCGCCCTCCCACAGCCCGGCACCGCCAGGGACCGTCCCTCTCGAGTAGCCGGGGCGGGAGCAGCTGCCGCCGACCCCGCCAGCGGCGGGAGGAGGGGCCCGAGGGCCGCCCCCTCGTGACGAGAAGGGGCCCGGACAGCCCCGGCGGGGCACGATCCCCCTAGGCACAGGGGCGGCTTTGAGGTGAGCTCCGAGGGGTCGGGCGGTGTGACAGTCCCGCCGGGCGCCGCGGGGGGCGGGTCTATCCTTTCCCTTCTCGCTCTCCGTATGGGGTGGGGACTCGCGCCGGTGGCCCGCGCGCTTCGGGCGCCACCGTGGGAGGAGAGCGAGACCAGCCTCCCAGGTTGCGTCTCCCCGGGGGTTCCCTGCCCTGGCGAGCGGGCGATTCCCTACAGCGGGCTCTCGCGTGCCCTGGACACAGGCAGCCCCCCACCCCCGGGTGCAGAACGTACAGGCAGCCCCCTCCCCCGGCGAGCCTAGCGCACAAGTAGCCGCCCCCACCCTCTGTCCCGGTCGGATTGTCTTCCCGGGCTCGGGATTAGCGGAGATGAGCTTCCCGAGCCCTTTCCGTCCCTTCGGATCGCTCGCATTGCACATGCAGCCGCCTCCTTGCCCAGGGCGTCGGTGCAGCGGACAGGGGTCCGCCTCCCTTTCCGCAACAAACTCCCTTCCTCTAAGAACCGAGTGCTTGGCGTATAAGCCGCACTTCGAGAGCCCGCGGGCTGCATCGCACTCAGCCCACCCCCGTCGTTCCTTTACCGGGGTCCATCCCCGGTACCAAGTGCATTGCACACAGGCCCCGCCCCCGTCCCTGGGACACCCCCTTCTTCTCGGTACTGGACGCGTTCCACGCGGGCTCCTCCCTCTCCCCTTTTCTGCTCTCACTCCGGTGCTGGGAGGGTGGCACCCAGCCTCCTTCTCCGCGCCCGTCTGTCAATGCTGGCATTGCAAACAGGCTCCGCCTCTGGGGACCCCGCCTTCCCCGGTAGATTGCACACAGTTAGCTCCGCCCATTCCGCTTCCCCGTTCGTGCCGGTCCTGGGTGGATTGTACACAGCCTGCTCCCCTGTGCGCTTCGCTTATGGGGGCGTTGCATTTAGGCTCCTACCTCGCTCCGATCCCTTACCGGAGACTCGCGGTCAGCGGGTCCATTACATACAGCGCTCTTATTGGGGACCCACTCCTTATGTCGGTCAGTCTCAGCTAGTTGCACGGAGCACTATTGACCCATGCAGCGGTTGCGCTCGTCTGGCGGTTCTCCTCGGTTGTATCCCACACGCTCCGGGGTAGCCGACTGGATTTGATCCCTGCAGCGAGGCAGCGGTGTTCGGAGGTCTCCTTCCTTAACTCTTAGCAGGATGGGTAACTGGACGTTAAGCACTAGGTAACTGGCTGACGGAAGTAAGCTCAGTCAGCAAAGGCCAGTGACTTGGGACAGCCTGTCTTCCACGTGGCCGCGATGTGTGTCTGGAGGATGCCTAGAGCACATCCGTACCTCCAGCCGAGTTAGAGCTGTGTTGTCCACTGGGGCTCCTACAGGCTCACTCGGTTATTTAAGGGCATCGGGGTGAAGTCGAGGCTGGGGTGTGTGTGGGGTTGTTTTGCATTTTTGGGAGAGAAGTGAAGACTGTCTAGTGATCCTTCTTTATACTGCAAAGTACCCGATCACGGGGGAAGGGCAACCAGTCATCTCGCATAGTAAAGTATGGCTGGAGCTTCTGCATTAATCATCAGCCTCTTGTGCCTGTGTAGTCTGTCCTCAAACGCTCCATGCATGTGCAGAGCCAGCTAGGAGATAATCAGGCAGAGTGAGCATGCTGAACTGCAGAAGATGGACAGAGTTACTACAGAGTATTCCTGGGTGGTTGTAAAATATCCAGTGTGTAATACTTCAGTTTGGAGAATTTAAATCTCTTGTTAATGATATACATTTCTGTGGTAATCAGAAACCTCAGGTTTTTACAGATTAAAAAAAAATACAGGCTGCCTTTTAGTACATCACTCTCACTTGATTCCTCATTGTACACTGCATATTGTTTACAAATGCTAAGGAACAGAGAGCTAAATAAAACACATTTGAGGTGTGGAAATAAACTGAACTGAGTTGCCTTAGTGTGGATGAGCAGCTGAAAATGATGACATCAATGGGGTTTGTGCAGATTTTTCACAGAATTTAACTAAAATCTTCAGATTTCTTCCTTCAGCCCACCTTGTTCATCACCATATTAATAGTGTAAATGGGGTAGTCAATTATTTTTTTGTCACAGTATAGTCAAGGTCCAGCCTCTGGAGAAGAAACTACTAATAAAAAAGTAAATAAAAAGATTTGGGGATCTGTTCAAAAGCTCCTGGTGGTCTGGATTTGTCCTGCAGTCCACTTATTGATTACCCCTAGTGTACAGTAACTGTTTCAAGGATTTTGTGTAGAAAGTATTATTTTAAAATCTAAAAACAATATTTTACGTTTACCACAGTTCCTAACAATAAATATACATGGTTAAGTGCCTCTTTGTCTTATTCTGCTGCTTCTTTTTGGTTTTGGACACCTCATCACTTATGAGTAACTAGCCTATTCTGCTTTCACTCTTTATACCCAGTCTGAAGGGACACATAGATTTATTAGAATTTCCAGATTGCTTTTGAAAGAACTCCTCTTGAATGACTGTTGCAGTATTTCTATCTAGAAACTGCAAAGCTACGCATAAGAATCCTGTGCAGAATAACAGAGGCATGTAGGAGTCTGAGAATTACTCTTATAGTATTCTGCTTCTAGCATTAGTTTTTGAAATATTTAAATCAAGAACTGGCATTCTTCTCTACATGTGCACTTCTCAGTCTTTAAACTTACCAGTGGCCTTCACTGAGTGTTTTAGTTTCAGTGTCTTTGGTTTTTTTTTACTCCTTTGCTTACTTACATCAATAGAAACTGCATTAAGGTTTTACTTGAGGTTGTAGGTAACTGGGAAGGTATTCTCATAAACTGTAGAAGCATTAATATATTTTGTATTTGTCTTGTCAAATGCCAGATTCCTTCCTTGAATCTGGGCCAATGAAACATAGACGGCAGTGTTTTTTATAGTATTACCTATATAGATTTGACATCAGTACGTGCACCAATATAAACTGGTATCTGCTTAAGATATGTCTGCTGTATCAGAGCAAGATATATTTTGTTTGCACCACTGAAACTGTGTGTAAAACTGACAAACACTTGTTTAAATTGAAGCTGCTTGAGTGACCAAAAGCATCATGAGGAATGTGTGAGCTTTTTGATTACCATCTTTTTCTGAAAAACTGCAATCCAGAACTAGAACTTAGTCTAAGTATATTAGATGAGTGGGGTTTATTTCATAGAGCTGTGTTAGGCACAGTACCAACTGGAAGGGGTCAAAAATTATTTCATATAAATATAGACTTACCTGTATTTAAATACAGTTTTCAGCTATGGCTTGTTTAGTGTCTGCTGTAAGTGAACAAACTTATTTAAAAGAACACTATGTACAGTGAAGCACTTTTTGAATTAATATCTAATTAAAGAACAGATGTCTAAGGTGGCCTTGTGGTTGTGTTCTGTACAGCTGTGCCTGTGGCCCAGGCCCAGATTTGATTTGGGGACTCTTCTCTGTGCCAATTGTTTGAGCCAGCGATTATGCATCAAGTATGCCCCTCAGCTCCTCACCCCAGTCTTGCAGTGTGTTCTGGGTTCATGCCCCCAGCCTGCATGTCCTCAGCTCCCCACCCAGAGAGCAGGGTTTCCCCAGATGCCTGCTCACATGGAAGGGAGTCCAGGGGGACAGAGAGAATCTGAGGCTTTCAGAGTGAAGAAGCCTCCTCAGGTGCTGGCTTGTATGAGGGGCAAATGCCCCCAGATCCTCTCATACAAATACCAGGTGAGAATGTGGGGCTGAAAGGCTCACTACCAACCCACCTAAATATCACCAGTATTGAGTGATGGAGACCATTTTGGCCACAATCAGAGCTACAGTTTGATTCCCTAGGTCTGCTCAAAAAAAAGTTGGTAGAATCTGCGAACTTTAAGAAATGCTTCTTCCTTTCCACCCCCAGGGTTTTATGTCTTGAGAACTTCTTGCTAGGATGACCCCAAATTTAGATCACTAACACTACCCTGCATCCCCTTGAGGCATACTAAATTTCAAAATAATATGAGTAAGCATGTGGATTTTAGAGCATTTGAAGTCAGCAGAAATGAGTTTTCAGCCTTAACTATAGCAGAGCTTTTTCTGCAATAATAAGGGCTGCAGTATGGAGGGGGAAAAGGTGTGTGGTTAGAAAATGATTGTGTCCTCAAGATTGTGATTGGGTTTCAGTGGACTCTGTGTGCAAGGGTATAAAGAAACTTTCAATACACTGAAAGGTAAAGTATAAAAGAAAACTGATGCGGTAAAATAGAAAACTATTAAATAATACTCTATTAATGAAAATGTTTTAGGAAATTGAGTACTACCTTAAATCAGTGTCTAGTAGTAAGATTTTAGTGTAACAAAGATGCCCAAAAAAATCACCTCTGGTTGAACTGAGGAATTATCTGAAACTTGAAGTGGCATATAGGTAGCTTATCCATTAGTTGCGTACTATCTCAGTGCAAATCTGTGAATTCCAGATGTCCTCAGCAAGGATGATGGCACTTCAGACTCCATCTTAGCTTTCACAGAGCAGGCTTTAGGATAAAGTGGCACTGGTAAGGTGTGTTTTTTCCACTTCTACCATGAGTGACTTTAATTGGCCCTTTTGTGGGTTCAGTATTATTGATCTTGTGGTTAAGGCACTGCATTGGATCTCAGGAGATTGCAGCTCAATTCTTGGCCCTGCCACAGACCTCCTGTGTGACTTTGGGCAAGTCACTTAATCTTTCTCAATTTTTCAGTACAAATGGGGATAAATACTTTCCTATTTAATGGGGCTGTTGTGAAGCTAAATTTGTTGATAATTGTCATGCACTCACTGGTGGAACTGATTATACACACCTAGATGGCATCTAGATTCACTAACAATTAGACACAATTTTGCTAGCTGGAAGAACAGTCCTGGCTGTCTCTAATCTCATACTGCTTGGACAGAGGTACAGGCCTGACTTCCCAAACAACATTGGGTTTAGTTAAAATATTGGTTTTCAGTGAAATAGTGTGGAGACTGTTGTCTACTGCCACCACTGGAGACAAGTATTGAAGAAATAAGAGTAATATTAAGGAAACTGAAATTGTTATTAAATGGTGGTAGAGCTATACGTTTGCCAGCATCTGCCTTGAACAGCATATGGATACAGTGTCACTATAACAAAATACCACAGACAGTGAACTATGGACAACTCAAATTAAGAAATACTAGACTGACTGGCGTTCTTGAAGGCATGTAAAGAGTAGAGAAATACAGGATGTTTTTCACACTGGATTACAATATGCAATGGATAGATCTCTTCAGATTTACTTTGCCTGCTGTTGTGATGTGTCATTCATGATCAGGCCAGTCAGGGAGCAATCAGTACAGGCCTTGTTGAACATGTAGGTCTTGGAATGAGAAATATTGTGTTGAAATTGGCACACAAACCAGTTTAACTTCGAGGATTTATAAATCGTTTTCTGTCCAGATTCTAGTTTTGGTCTTCTCCAGTATTGGAAAGCTTTTATGGTTGTTAAAGCCAGAGCAGAAAATGGAGGCCTATAATATGTATTTGTCTGTCTGGATGGGGTTATGCTTGTGGTTGCACATTTGTATCTTTTTCTTCCCTGTTGCTGCATTTTTAGGTATTCTGAGCACTAATGGTGGAAGAAATGTTCTTGTAGAAATTGGACACCGTGAAGGTGGGGAAATCTATTTCTTATGTGAAGTTTTGATTCACTTCGTGTTTTTACAAATTATTGCCATGTAATTAACAGCTGCCGCTGTGACAATGTGTAAATTAATGCCTCACCACCACTCACCTCAACCCAGACATTGAAAGGGAGGATGAGAAGAGTGGGGTTTAAGATTGCCCTAGCTGCATCTAATCTCAGGTTTAGCTAAGATTCATATCTGCATAATGGATGAGCTGCCAGCACTTCACCTTGCTATCAATTCTCAGCGTTTCAAGGAGTTCATTTAATGTCTCTTCAGTATCATATTGGGTACGTATATGGTTCCCAGTTCCACAGTATCTGAGTGCCTCACAATCTTCAATAAATATTTGTTCTAGCATGAGGTGGGCAAACTTTTTGGCCTGAGGGCCGCATCTGGGTGGGGAAATTGCATGCAGGGCCAGGGCAGGTGGTTGGGGTGTGGGAGGGGGTGCGGTGTGCAGGAAGGAGCTGAGGGCAAGGGGTTGGGGCAGAGGAGGGGTGCAGGGTGTATGAGGGGGCTCAGGGCATGGGGTTGGGGTGCAGGATGCGGCAGAGGGCTCAGGGCAGGGGGTTGGGTGCAAGAGGGGTGTGAGGTGCAGCAGGGGGCTCAGGGCAGGGGGTTGGGGTTCAGATGGGATGGGGCAGGGGGCTCAGGGTAGCTAGTTGGAGTGCAGGGTGCAGGAGGGGTTCGGGCTCTGGCCTTGCACTGCTTACCTGGAGCAGCTCCGAGGTGGCAGCAGCACACCAGAGCCAGGGCAGGCTCCCTGCCTGCTGGTCCTGGCCCTGTGCCGTACCGGTCCGCACCGCTCCCGGAAGTGGCTGGCACCACATCCCTGCGGCCCCTGCAGCGCACGGAGCCCTCTGCCCTCCCCTTTCCCCCTCTCCTCCCCCCCGGCCTGGGACCTGCGCCGCTACAGGAGTGGCAAACCCACAGGCCAGATCCAAAGCCCTGAGGGGCCGGATCTGGCCCACGGGCTGTAGTTTGCCCACCTCTGTTCTAGCAACACTCCTGTGAGGTAGGTCAGTGCTGCTTTTCCCATTATTCAAATAGAGAATTGAGGCACAGAGCAAATAACTAGCCCACTGTCACATAGAAAGTCTCTGGTGGAGCAGGAAATTTGAGTGCAGGTCTTCTGAGTCCCACACACTAGCTAAGATTTGTTTCCCTCCCTCTACCTACCTCTCTTTCCATAGTCCAAATGAGAAGAAACTTTTAGTTTTTCAGGCTATTTTACTTTCTCAGGTAAAATATGTCCCTGTCTGACCCCCTCAGCTCCTCTCTCCCCAACTTTTCTGTCCCTTTTCTCTCTCCCCTCTACCCCCAATCCCATTTGATTTCTTGTTCTGCAATCCTTTTATTTCTGCTAATGTTTTAAATCACCGAACCTCCTTTCTTTTGTCTTTTGGATGCGTGCGTGTGTATAGATTTCTAAGCTCCACTTGTTTTCTCTTCATATTGGGTCCGCTCCTCATTTGGAGACCTTTTCTCTCCCTCCCCTCCCTTCATTAAATCAGGTTTACCAACCTCATTCAGGCCAAGTCTATATTACACACTTACTTCAGTATAACTGCATCACTCAGGGATGTGGATTTTTCACACCTCATAGTGACGTAGTTAACCTCCGAAGTTGACAGCGCTATGTTGGTGGGAGAGCTTCTCCTGCCAACATAGCTACCACCTCTCATGGAGGTAGAGTTATTAAGCCAATGGGAGAGCTCTCTCAGGTCGGCTTAGTGCTTCTAGTGAAGACTCTATATAGCGGTGGAGCTGTGGTGATGCAAGTCTGTAGTGTAGACCTGCCCTCAGTTCTGTATAGTGTCTAACATTTAAAAAAACAAAGTAATAATAGAAGTATCAGTGTTGTACATATTATAGTTATAAATCTATATAAAACCTTTTAGGACCATATGTTAAAACTTCAGACAGCTTGTGAAAAGATGGGAATATATTGAGCTCTCCCATTTGTAAAAAAGGAGACAGTCTAGGGATACATGTACAGTATTGACTACACAGTTTGCATAGCCTTTCTCAGAAATCTCTTATATCTTTGGGGATTGAGATCTTTCTCTGTGATCACTGTTCCATGATTAGTTCTTGAAAAAAGAACTCATCTGCTAAAAGATTCCTTGTCCTGACAGGTGTTCAAATAGAAGACCTTTAAAAATTACGTTATTCTCATTACCATATTGCTCTTTTTCCATTTTGTGTTTAACAACTTATCTCAAATCTGTAGAGCTGGAAACCAGTGCTCAGATCATCTGAAAGCTTGGAATGACCAATATTAGTTTCTAATTCTGCAGGTTTTTGAGATCTCAGCTGGTAAAATGTTGGCATTGAAGTCTTCAGCAGTGGGTGAAGAAGCAGGATGATGATCGGGCTCTCCTGTCTCCATTCCCATGAGGAGTTGAAGTTAGAAACCACTTTTCCTATTTTTACTCCTCATTTTCAGTGGTTGAGGTCTGAGGCCCCTGTTCTGCAAGCTCAGTTCCAATCCCCCTGATTTTTTCACTGCCTTTCTGTGTCAGCATTGCTGCTCTTGCCCATAATGTTCCTTCAGGAGATGCCCTTAGTACCTGAATGGAACTAATGTGCGTCTGTTCAGTTTCATTTTGCTAGTCCTATTGAGCTGTGTGAAGGGTTGAAAGTGTGACAGACAAGAGAAGCCAGGTGTGGCACAGTGCTGCTAAAGAGAAAGGAAAGACACTTTCTTTGTTCCTACCCTCACTTCAGCAGCAGAAGATGCTGCCTTTATGCATACTTCTCCTGCTCTGCATGTCCCATCAATAGTAGTAAGCAAAACTGATCAGCTGGGGGAAGCACTGCGGGCAGGAACGGCAGAGGTATGCTCTTCTTGTGGTCTTTTCCTGGATGGGGAATTTTAAAAAGTTTGTGGAAGGGAGGAGGATTTCGTGTCATCTTGTAAAAGCCTAAACATAGCAAGATAGACTACAGCATACTCAAATTGAAGATATTAAGGCTCTTTGGCTTTGAGTTGTGGAAAGAAAGAGTCTGTTTGATCAGTGGTTGCCATGTGTACTGGATCAAGTGACCTTTAAAGACCAGTAAGTTACCAGTTCTGCTGTCCTAGTCACTGTAACTTAATTTCTTTTAATGAAGTAATAAGAGTTCCTACCATCTTCTGGTTAAGTCCTACTGAGTACTCAACAAATTTAAAATTAGAGTTACTGGTATGTTGCACAGCTGACCGACTTTAGGGATTTAGAATTTCTAGAACTCTTACCTGTAAGCAGGTGCTTGAGTAAATGCTATGTTCTGGATATAGAGTCCAGACACAATCTGGGTTAATCTATTTCTTTGTCCTTTTAGTCTACAGTAGAGGCTTAGTATTAGATAAAAGCCTTTTTAGTACATTGGAAATATAAATAAAAATAATATAGTATTTATGTTTTAGCATCCTGAATCAGTGCGTTGTCCTTGATCTTTGAATCCTTGATACTCTGTCTAGGTACTTAAATGGGTCACAATCATTACACATGATATCCTCAAAACAACGTGTGTGCTTTCCCCTTTCACAAGGACATGGAGAGATGCTAGAACAGCCCTCCTCAAGGCAAATGCATACATTTTACAGGCTGTCTAAAAGATGGCGCAAGTGCTGGGTTTTTGCCCTGTTATTGACTCTGCATTAATGTCTTCAACTAAGTGTACCTGCCCCTTGGAAGAGTCAGTGGCTTTGAAGTACCTGTGTGTCTGAAATTTGGAATTTACAAATTCCTCAGTGATGCCTCCCTGGTCTTGGTCACACAATCTTCTTTCCTTCCTTACCAATCACTTTATGGATATGGATGGGAGAGCCTTCTAATAATGCTCTTGGAGGGAGGATTTTCAGCAAAGCAGGAGCTCATTGCATCTCCTTTTTAATGGGGAAAAGTTGTTTGGGGAAGCACTAGATCAAGCCTTCAGGATCTCAGTGTTGAAAATAAAGTAACTCCAGAGCCCAAGAGACCATATTTGTCTTCTCACACTAGAGACTGGTTGGCATAATGAAGATCTCCACCCAAGCCTTGCTATAGGCCAGCATTCCAGAGATGGTACCTGACCAGAGCCCCTTGAGCCTGTCCCTCTCTCTCTGAAACAGACTTCAGCAGAATAGAGGTTCACCTGAGTGCGCTCTGATTTCTGCATGTTACTCTGTGGACTTTTGTACCTTTCTGCAATGTGAAAAGTTTTTTCCCTGGCCATTGGTTCAATCTCCACAGAGTGTAGCGGTGGTGGAGTCACAAAGGAAACATCATATTCTTCCATATCTGGATGGCTGGCAGGTGAAGGTCTTCGCTCTGCTAGGAACAAGGGAAGCTGTCCAGGAATCAACAAGTCTGTTGATATGGCTGGGATTTATGATCAGATACAAAAGAGCAAAACCTAGTCCCATGTCAGCAGCTGAGTTAATATGGTGGTAGGAATGGGTCTTCCATCACAGAAAAGAGTACAGATGGCAAGACAGCTTAGCAGAGCAGATCAGAGCATCCTTCAGCATCTGAGCCAAGAAGATGGTTTCCTTAATTGATCTAGTTCTGTAGATCAGGAAGCATTTTGGTTCACAAGCTGCTCTTTCAGTGGTGACCAAAGCAATGGGGTGGGGACTACATGTGAGGATTTAGCATCCCTTGGAGCTCAGGCAGCCCTTGCAGTTATGGGAGAGATGTAACTAAACTTGAAGTTGGAGGTCACTTCAGGACCTGTGATTTGGGGTAATGACTGATGCCAGCCTCAAGGGTTGGGGAACCATCTTGCAGTCCCATTCGTCCCACATGGGAGAGATCTCTGCATATGAACTGGCTGGAGCTTAGAGCAATCAGAGTAGTGTGTGCTGGTCTCCAAGGAGTAATCTGTGTTGCCTGGATTGCCAGCAAGCAGGTTGGTGCCAGGAGCGGAAAGCTGTCTCAGGCTGTAGTTATTTTTGTATATTGGGCAGAACGCAATTTGTTGTTCACTAAAGAGGTCCGGATGGCATGGTCCCTCAACATTTAGTCTGAGCTGCCGGAACTTCCATCTGAGGGATTGGTTGCTTAGGACAGGGTTTTTTCCATCTAGTCTGCCCTCTTTGGGATGAGTGTCCCGTCAATGTCTTGTTAGCAACAGCAAGTTTCCAAAACTATGCACCTGGATCAAGGAATCTTAAGCTTTTCTCCATAAATGGATCAGGCCTTCTGCTGTATCTTCCTTCCTCCTCCCTCTCATCTCAGTAAAGAGGCAGTTGTCCCAGAGCGAGAACTTAATCTTGTCCTCCACTTTCTTTGGTGGGTATTGTTTAATACCAGTGTTTTTGCTTTGAAGGAGATTTTTGCATCACACTCAGCTGTCCAGTTACCTAGCAGAGTTCCTGTTTGAAATGATTATTGTGATGCAGCTGGGATTTTATTGTATTGTATTATGATGCCTAGAGTCCCGTACAGATTATTTTTAAATTTAAATATAAATAAATAATTGCTTTTGAACATGGTGAGGGCATTGAAGTTCTCTTTGCATAGGTCTAAAGACCTATGCAAAGGGGAAATCCTTTTTATGGCTTCCAAAGGGGCTAGAAAAGATGACACAGCCTCTAGATCTTTAATGCATGTGAATAATCATTTTTCTATTAAGGAAACTTTAATCTGCAGATGGATTCCCTTGCTCTCTCCCCTTTGAGTGAAGGTTTATTTCATGAGGCATAGTCACTTCTTGGGCCAAGAGGAAGTTTGTGGATGAGCTCTGACAAGCAGCAATCTGGAGTTTTGGTCCATGTGCTCACACACTAACCTTCACTCTGTAATGGTGAATCTGTGGGTGTGACCTTTGGATATAGGGGTGTGAGCTGCTCTCAGACATGAGGTATCCCAATCTCCCAGGTAGTGAGCTTGCATGGTATATCCCAATCCAAAATATGGGACCTCCCATCATAGAAATGAGGCTTTTGGTATTCTCTTGTAAACTCACTTTCTGCACAAGAGTACCACCAGTCTGGAAGCTCAGCCTAGTCTGACTTCTAATTGGGACAATAATCCAGTTAGAATATACCGCTACCTCGATATAATGCCACCCAATATAACACACATTTGGATATAACTTGGTAAAGCAGAGCTCAGAGGGGGCTGCACATTCCGGTGGATCAAAGCAAGTTCAATATAACATGGTTTCACCTATAACATGGTAAGATTTTTTGGCTCCCAAGGACAGTGTTATATCGAGGTAGAGGTGTATTAGCGTTAGATGATGAGTAAGCATTCAGCTAGAGAACAGAGGCAGCTATAGTGCTTGCAGGGGAGTGGAGGTGCCAAAGCTTCATCTCTGCTATCTATCACTAACGGTATGTCTGCGCTACAAAATGAGGTCGATTTACTAGAAGTCATTTTTTTAGAAATTGATTTGATACAGTCAATTATGTGTCCCCACTAAGCACGTTAAGTCGGCAGTGTGCGTCCACAGTACCGAGGCTAGCATCAAGTTTCGGAGAGTTTCACTGTGGTAGCTATCCCACAGTTCCCGCAGTCTTCGCCACCCATTGGCATTCTGGGTGAGCTCTCAATGCCTGATGGGGCAAAAACATGGTCACAGGTGGCTCTCGGTACATGTCGTCAGGCCCCCTTCCCTCCCTCCAGGAAAGCAACGGCAAAAAATCATTTCTTGCCTTTTTTCCTGGGTTACCCGTGCAGACAACATACCACGGCAAGCATGGAGCCTGCTCAGCTCACTGTCACCATATGTCTCCTGGATGCTCATAGACTCATAGACTTTAGGGTCAGAAGGGACCAATGTGATCATCTAGTCTGACCTCCTGCACAAAGCAGGCCACAGAACCCTACCCATCCACTTCTATAACAACCCCCTAATCTATGTCCGAGCTATTGAAGTCTTCAAATTGTGGTTTGAAGACCTCAAGCTGCAGAGAATCCACCAGCAAGTGACCTATGCCCCACGCTGCAGAGGAAGGCGAAAAACCTCCAGGGCCTCTGCCAATCTGCCCCGGAGGAAAATTCCTTCCCGACCCCAAATATGGCGATCAGCTAAACCCTGAGCATGTGGGCAAGACTCACCAGCCAGCACTCAGGAAAGAATTCTCTGCAGTAACTCAGATCCCATCCCATCCAACATCCCATCACCGACCACTGAGCATACTTATATGCTGATCATCAAAGATCAATTGCCAAAATTAAGCTATCCCATCATACCATCCCTTCCATAAATTTATCAAGCTTAGTCTTAAAGCCAGATATGTCTTTTGCCCCCACTACTCCCCTTGGAAGGCTGTTCCAGAACTTCACTCCTCTAATGGTTAGAAGCCTTCGTCTAATTTCAAGTCTAAACTTCCTAGTGTCCAGTTTATACCCATTTGTTCTTGTGTCTACATTGGTACTAAGTTTAAATAATTCCTCTCCCTCCCTAATATTAATCCCTCTGATATATTTATAAAGAGCAAGCATATCCCCCCTCAGCCTTCTTTTGGCTAGACTAAACAAGCCAAGCTCTTTGAGTCTCCTTTCATATGACAGATTTTCCATTCCTCGGATCATCCTAGTAGCCCGTTTCTGAACCTGTTCCAGTTTGAATTCATCCTTCTTAAACATGGGAGACCAGAACTGCACACAGTATTCCAGGTGAGGTCTCACCAGTGCCTTATATAACGGTACTAACACCTCCTTATCTTTGCTGGAAATACCTCGCCTGATGCATCCTAAAACCACATTAGCTTTTTTAACGGCCATATCACATTGGCGGCTCATAGTCATCCTGTGATCAACCAATACTCCAAGGTCCTTCTCCTCCTCTGTTGCTTCCAACTGATGTGTCCCCAATGTATATCTAAAATTCTTATTATTAATCCCTAAGTGCATGACCTTGCACTTTTCACTATTAAATTTCATCCTATTACTATTACTCCAGTTTACAAGGTCATCCAGATCTTCCTGTATGATATCCCGGTCCTTCTCTGTGTTAGCAATACCCCCCAGCTTTGTGTCATCCGCAAATTTTATTAGCACATTCCCGCTTTTTGTGCCACGGTCAGTAATAAAAAGGTTAAATAAGATTGGTCCCAAAACTGATCCTTGAGGAACTCCACTAGTAACCTCCTTCCAGCCTGACAGTTCACCCTTCAGTACGACCCGTTGGAGTCTCCCCTTTAACCAGTTCCTTATCCACCTTTCAATTTTCATATTGATCCCCATCTTTTCTAATTTAACTAATAATTCCCCGTGTGGAACCATATCAAATGCCTTACTGAAATAGAGGTAAATTAGGTCTACTGCGTTTCCTTTGTCTAAATAATCTGTCACCTTCTCAAAGAAGGAGATCAGGTTGGTTTGGCACAATCTACCTTTAGTAAAACCATGTTGTAATTTGTCCCAATTACCATTGACCTCAATGTCCTTAACTACTTTCTCCTTCAAAATTTTTTCTAAGACCTTACATACTACAGATGTCAGACTAACAGGCCTATAGTTACTCGGATCACTTTTTTTCCCTTTCTTAAAGATAGGAACTATGTTAGCAATTCTCTAGTCGTACGGTACAACCCCTGAGTTTACTGATTCATTAAAAATTCTTGCTAATGGGCTTGCAATTTCATACGCCAGTTCCTTTAATATTCTTGGATGAAGATTGTCTGGGCCCTCCGATTTTGTCCCATTAAGCTGTTCAAGTTTGGCTTCTACCTCAGACGTGGTAATATCCACCTCCATATCCTCATTCCCGTTTGTCATCCTTCCATTATCCCTAAGCTCCTCATTAGCCTTATTAAAGACTGAGGCAAAGTACTTATTTAGATATTGGGCCATGCCTAGGTTATCCTTAACCTCCTTTCCATCCTCAGTGTTTAGCGGTCCCACTTCTTCTTTCTTTGTTTTCTTCCTATTTATATGGCTATAGAACCTTTTACTATTGGTTTTAATTCCCTTTGCAAGGTCCAAGTCTACTTGGCTTTTTAGCCTTTCTCACTTTATCCCTACATGTTCTGACCTCACTAAGGTAGCTTTCCTTGCTAATCCCACCCTTCTTCCACTCCTTGTAGGCTTTCTGCTTTTTCTTAATCACCTCTCCGAGATGCTTGCTCATCCAGCTTGGTCTACAACTCCTGCCTATGGTTTTTTTCCCCTTTCTTGGGATGCAGGCTTCTGATAGTTTCTGCAGCTGCGACTTAAAGCAATTCCAGGCCTCCTCCGCATTTAGATTCACAAGTTCTTCAGTCCAATCCACTTCCTTAACTAATGTCCTTAATTCTTTAAAGTTAGCCCTTAGTCAAAAACCCTAGTCCCAGATCTATTTTTGTTTATCCTTCCATCTAGTTTGAACTGAATTAGCTCATGATCACTCAAACCAAGGTTGTCCCCTACAACCATTTCTTCTATGAGGTCCTCACTACTCACCAAAACCAAATCTAAAATGGCATCCCCTCTTGTTGGTTCTTCAACTACTTGGTGAAGAAATCCATCTGCTATCACATCCAGAAAAATGTGAGCCCTATTATTTTTGCTAGCACTTGTCCTCCAGTCTATATCTGGGAAGTTAAAGTCTCCCATGATCACACATTTCCCACACAGCAGCATCCCCTTGCCTTGCCAATGGCAGACGGTGCAATACGACTGTTAACCGTCATCCCATGGGTGCTCCTGGCTGACCTCGGTTAGGTTGGTTGGGGGTGCCTGAACAAAAATGGGAATGACTCCAGGTCATTCTCTTCTTTAAGTTTCTTCTAATGGAGATTCAGTCTGGAATATCATGCCAGTTGGAGGCTTCTGCCTCAGGCTGCTCTCCCAGTCAGCAGCACCACACGGTTGCACCTACCCCTTGCTCTCATGGCTCATGAAGCCTGGACTGTAGTAAGGAGCAGTTCGACTATAGGCTGAGCATGTGCATAATGGTGGTAGAATGTGCCTTTGGACGTTTAAAAGCCCACTGGCACAGCTTACTGACTCCGTTAGACCTCAGTGAAACCAATATTCCCATCGTTATTACTGCTTGCTGTGTGCTCCACAATATCTGTGAGAGTAAGGAAGAAACGTTTATGGCAGGGTGGGAGGTTGAGGCAAATTGCCTGGCCGCTGATTACACATAGCAAGACACAAGGGAGGTTAGAAGAGCACAGCAGGGCATGCTGTGCATGAGAGAAGCTTTGAAAACCAGTTTCATGACTGGCCAGGTACGGTGTGAATGTTCTGTTTGTTTCTCCTTGATGAAAACCTGCCCCGTTGGTTCACTCTACTTCCTCGTAAGCCAATTGCCCTCCCCTCCCCCCTTTGATCTCCACCTGCAGAGGCAATAAAGTCATTGTTGTTTCAAATTCATGCATTCTTTATTAATTCGTCACACAAATGAGGGGATAACTGCCAAGGTAGCCCAGGAGGGGTGGAGGAGGAGGGAAGCACAGGGGTGGGTTTGTTGAGCTGCATGCCATTCCAGGGGGTGCCCCTACATCATAGAAGCGGCATGTCTGGGGCTCTGACCTTGAGTGGCCGTTTGCCACTCTGGTTCTTCGGTAGGCTTCACGTGGCTTGCCTGAGCTCCTTAAGTTTCACGCAGCACTGTTGCGGGTCCCTGTTATTGCCTCTGTCCTTCATGCCCTTGGAGTTTTTTTTTTTTTTTTTTTTTTTTTTTTTCCCAAATATTCCAGCATTTCATCTTTTGGAACGGAGTTCTGATGGCACGGATTCGTCTCCCTGAACAGCGATCAGATCCAGCACCTCTCGTTCGGTCCATGCTGGAGCACTTTTGTGATTCTGGGGCTCCATGGTCACCTGTGCTGATGGGCTCTGCATGGTCACCTGTGCTGATCAGCTCACCACACTGGCCAAACAGGAAATGAAATTCAAAAGTTTGCAGGGCTCTTCCTGTCTACCTGGCTAGTGCGTCTGAGTTGAGAGTGTTGTCCAGAGCGGTCACAATGGAGCACTCTGGGATAGCTCCCGGAGGCCAAAACCATTGAATTGCGTCCACATTACCCCAAATTCGACCCAGCAAGGTTGATTTTCAGCGCTAATCCCCTCAGGGAGGAGTACAGAAATCAATTTTAAGAGCCCTTTAAGTCAACAAAAATGGCTTCATCGTGTGGACAGGTGCAGGATTAAATCGATCTAACACTGCTAAATTCTACCTAAACTTGTAATGTAGACCAGGGCTAAGAGAGTGAGGAGGAAAAGCCCTTTTCAGGTTGGACGGGCT
Source organism: Gopherus flavomarginatus (assembly GCF_025201925.1). Taxonomy (NCBI): domain Eukaryota; kingdom Metazoa; phylum Chordata; order Testudines; family Testudinidae; genus Gopherus; species Gopherus flavomarginatus. The sequence goes on along the minus strand of NC_066625.1, from coordinate 54,726,295 downwards.
GCCTACATACAGTGCTGAACAATTATTGTTTACTCTGGTATGCAAGGCAGCTATCTAGCTTATAGCATGCAGCCTCTGTGTGTAATTTGTGCAAAAGTGGCCTTTGATCTTTAGTGAAAATTAAGAGCAAACAGGGCCTGGTTTTAAGTTTACATCCAAAACATCCACATACAGTTTACTGTGTGGAACTTCATTATCTGCTTTGGGAAGCTAAAGGGTTGAGTTGACCCCATAAGAATTTTAAACTGGTCTACCAGGCAGTCTAGGAATTCCAGACTTGATGGTTAGACGACTAAGCCAACCTTGCCAGCAGATGACTTGTAGCTGTTTACTACAGTCTCGCAAAGGTGCATGGATGAGTTAATCTATAATCTGAGATCTTCTGTTGCTCCTTGGAAGAAAAGGCTGACCTTGTAGTCCCAGGTAGAATTGTAATCCTCATAACAGGTAAGTGTGCAAGACTCTTCTAGCAGTTATTTGGCCTTGCACAGCCTTTTATGCAGCTCAGCATCTACTTTAAACCTTGACTAGCCCAGCAAAAGTGAAAAATGGAATGTGTTTCTTTGGGTGAAGACACACAAACAGCAGAGCTTTGTTAGACGTGCACATTATATTAGATGGTCTCTGCAACTGTATCTTTCGCTTCAGTGTTTCTGTATTGTGGAATTATACCCCTGTGCACGTTATACATTAGGCCTGTTATAGCTGGCTCACTTGCTACTTGGCTGCAAACTGTGAATTTGGATTGAAAAGTTTCATGCCTGGTTTGTTGGGGAGAAGTGGGAGGAGAGAGAGCATTAACTTTATAACTGCTGGAAGTGCTTTTGTGATGGTTGCATTACTATAGTATGCTACTGCTCTGTTAAAGGGGTAAGGAGTGAACTAAGCCTAGAGAGACTAACAATGTAAGAAGGGGAGGGGACAGAATAAAAATTAGGTGGGCACATAGGGACTTTTCTCTCAGCTGCTCCATATCCCTGAGCACACATTGTAAGTGAGTGCTATCAAGGCTTTGATTTGACTTGACTTAGGCCTGGTCTACACTACAACGTTAGGTTGACATCAGGCAGCTTACATCCGCCTAACTCTGTAAGCATCTACACTAAAAATGTAGCTCCTACCAATACAAGTAGCCCAGTACATCAACTTAGTAACTCCACCTCCGCGAGAGGCGTAGCACTTAGGTCAATGTAGTTAGGGCGCCCTATTGTCCGTGTAGACACTGTTACTTACATTGCCTGTTGGCTATCAGCCCAGCAAGGGGCTCACAGCTGGAGTCTCCTCCTCCTCAGGAGGGGGACTCCAGCTGTCACTGCCCACATGGTTAAGTCAGCAGAAGCTCCTTGTAAGGATGCACACCACCGACAGAAGGAGCAAGGTGTGGACGTAAACCACCGCTTTAATTACTGCAGCAGCTATATGTTGACTTAACATGTCGACTTAATTTTGTAGGGTAGACATGCCCTTATCACCATGTTGATGTGAAATCCTAGATGGAGCTTTTATCAAAGATACATGACCAAATTCTGCTGTTTTACTTGTTTAGATTCCAGCTATGCTATCTATAAAATATTTTTTTTACAAAGCTAAAATGTTTCTAAACCCTAGGAGGGTAACAGTAAATGAAATCATGGGGCAGATGCTGGAATCATTTGCAGAGGTCAGACCAAAAACAGATAAAACCAGAAAAATCAACTCTGTTTCTCCTGGATTTTTGCCTTTCTGTTCTCCAGATGTCACTGTGGTCTGCTAGACTCAGTACCCTGTGAATTAGGTTTTAGTAATTTCCTCCTCCTCATTTCAGAGCTTATTGATCAGTATCAGAAGGCCCCTCACAATAGATATGGTAGGTTCCTGATGAGGGATTCTCTTCTGAGAGAGGGTGCAAGCTTTACAGTACAACTTCAACGAATGAAAAAGTGAGATCCTGCAAGAAGGGGAGAGAAAGGAGAAAAGAAGATCCAGGAAAAGCAGTAAGAAGTTATACAATTAGTCTGTACCTCCAAAGGTATTCTTAAATACTAAGAATCTACGTGTGGACTCTTAATTCACCATTTGTTGTGCATGTACTTATTATACATACATATATTGATGGTCACTGTTTGTCATCTGGTTGCCTAATTAAGCACTCAAACTGAAGAGTTAGTATAACTTCACAACTTAGAATTTTTTTGGAAGCTGATTGAAGTGAGCTGTGAAGGTTGTTAGTTTATGGGTGTTTTTGTGTGTGAGCGGGGGGGGGGGGGGGGAGGTGTTGAGCCCAGTTACCTCTGCTGGGGGACCGCTTCTGTTAGGTTCCCTGCTAGGAGTGAATTGTTCATTAATTACACTGAAACTGGCAAGGCTATATATTTGCTTAGGAAAGACCCAGGTGTATTCCAGACTGCAGAGAAGAGGGAGTTTCGCTCTTTAGGATGTGGTGCTGGATTGGACAGAGAGATTGAATGTGCTCAAACACACTCAGTGGTTGTATGAAGAATAAATAACTTCTCAGGAGTGGCATTAACTGTCACCACCTAGAAGGCAGCAGTTGTTGAATATCTGGGCTGGAAAGGAAAGTTCATGCAATTAAAGTGAAGAATTTACAGAATTTGAAGTGGTGGGAGGGCAGAATAGTGACCCAAATTTAGAGTGAATTAGGGAAACACTATCTGGATTAGAGCAGAAGCATATGTCTTTTGAATGTGTTTTGCAGGAAGATCTTGAGGGAGCTGCACGTGGGTTGTTCATCATTGTCGTCTGATGTCCTGAGGAAACATTGGGGCCAATTTTTGACACTTAGCGACACTGGTGATCTGCAGTGACACCGGGGGCTGGGTAAAACTTACTGGAGAGGGATGTGGAATCAAAACTAAATTTACTAGCAAGTCTGCAGGTTTTTCTTTTTCTTCTGTATTTACTACTAACTTTATTTCAGTGTGTAAAATCAGAGAGAACCTGATTTTGGTCCCTACATGATTTAGAATTAAATTTCCTACCCTCTCCCAAAGCTTCTTGAAACCCCTTCCCACAGGGCTGACTAGCATCCTACCTGGGCTGTTGCTGCTGCAGGTTCACAGCTGACATACACTGAAAGTGTAAAACTCATAGTAAGCACTTCAGTGGATAGCTGATGGCCTTTTAAGATTCACCGCCACAGTGAAAGAAACACTTGAAGTTCTGTTGCCAGAAACTCCTCAACCATCTCCAGTCTGTGTTGTATGGAAACGTGTCTTTGTTCAGAATCTACATGTGTTAACAATGTTCAAATTAGAAATGTACTTCAGTTTGTTGAAGAAATTATCAACTTCTACTTTCAGCCTGAATATTTGAATTTTAAAACAGGCTATTATCTAAAAAAATGCAATTTTACTCTTTTACCTGAAAAAATTAATCCTGATTCCAAATGCCCATCCCTTGTCACAAAAAATTATCCAAGAAATAATTAAGTTAAATGGATGCCCAGAAACGTGCCTTACTTATGCTATGCCTCCTGTTGATGAGCTCAACATCATATTCATTAAGGGAGAATGATTAATCATTTGTTTGTTAATTGAACTGTTTTAGCAGGTTTTGTAGTGCTTCCCTGAGCATGAGTTCAGAATGAAGCGGCGATTGGATGAGCAGGAGTCACCGGTGTACACGTCACAGCAGAGACGTATCACCAGCAGCACAGAAGCTTTCCAACACCAGCACCGTGTGCTTGCCCCAGCACCTCCTGTATATGAGGCGGTTTCGGAGACCATGCAGTCTGCCACTGGAATTCAGTACTCCGTAACGCCCAGCTACCAGGTATGTTCACTTGTTACATAGTGTGAACCAGAGATTAATTCAATCTCTTTGTGTGAACAGCAATGACCATACAATGCAAGATGCATGTTTAATAATCTCTGGTGGGGTTCTACATGTGACAGGAATTATTTTTTTGCCAACAATGGCCTCTTAATTTAAGACCCCAATTTAACAGTATATTTAAGCATGTGCCTGATTTTAAGCACTTGCTTTAAGTCCCATGATTTTAGTGGCAGCTGATCACAAGCTCAAAATTAGGTATGTGCTTAAGTACCTTGTTAAGGCCTAGATTGGGTACCCTTGTGTCCTGATCTCTGAATTATCTCCTATTCAGAAATAGGCCAGTAAATGGGTTTTTTTCCCCCTTTTAAGTAGGATAGTTTGTCCTGCAGCCAGTCAGCCTTTTGCTGTGATCTTTTCAGCTCATAAACTCAGCAAGACTGGATTGAATCAATACTTGGATAGGAGACTTCCAGGGAAAATCCAGGTACAGCGGGAAGTGATGCAGGTGATTGATTAGATGGCATTCTTCCTTTTGAGCTCCTGACTTTGTGCTTATTAAAGGAACATTGCCAATTTGAAAATCACGTCATCTGAAAAATTTGTGCTACTTAATCTAATAGCATGTAAGATTTCTGTAAATGAAACACTAGAGAGAAGTATTTGTCCTCTATTTTTCCCAGTGTTTATTTAGCTTTTGCCAGCACTCTATCATCCTTGCCTTGGTTTTGTTGCTGGTCAGTTGCACTTCCCATCTCATGCGCTGGCTTGGGGAGCAACTCATGTGCACAGGCTACCCCAGGCTCTTCAAAAGGATGTTCACTACTAACAGCAACATCAGGCAGGCATGTACTCAGAGATGGGGATAGAGGTTTGGAGAGTTGGCCCAGGTAAGTTTGATGTTGCTCTCAGGCCTTCTTAAGAGTCTTCTAAATGTGAATGAGGGACCAAAAAACCTTGCTTGTTTTTGTTTTGTTTGAAGCAAGTGCTCTATTAAAAAACTGGATTCTTTTAAATTTAAAAAAAAACAAGCTAACTATTCATTAAAGAATTTTTAAATGGAACTCTTTGCATGTTTATGATGTATAAAGAAGGCTGAAAAGCGCATGTTCAAAAGAGTTTGTTCTGCTTGTATTTCCGGATTTTTCTAAAGGTAATCATCAAGTTTGGGTCTTCCCACGTTTTTGCTGGAGGATCTCTGGGGGGTCCAAAGGATATTAATTGAGAGTTCTAACACCTAAGTTGAAGAACTGTGGTGTTGAATCTTTAACAAGGGCTTTCTATATCCAAAATGTTTGTCATTGTGCCATTAAATAGGTGGTAATAGTCAAACTCTGGTTTTGTTTCTGTATCATAGAATCAGAGTTTAAGGGCAGAAGGGACCACCAGATCATCTAGTCTGACCTTCTGTATCTCACAGGCCGTCAGCCCTACCCAGCGCATGCACGCTAAACACAACAACTGAAATGAGACCAAAGTTATTGCAGCCCACAGGAGACTAGAACGTTGTGATCCATGGACAGAGAATAGGAGGGACCTAGGTGCACCAATGCCTGTGGGCCCCTAAGATGGCAGGGAAATGCTTAAGTGAGAGAGACCCAGAAAATACTGGCAAGTGACCCACACTTACACGCTGCAGAGGAAGGTGAAACCCCCCCAAGGTCACTGCCATTCTGACCTGGGAGAAAATTCCTTCCTGACCCCACATTCGGTGATCAGATGGACCTTGAGCATGTGAACAAGAATCAGCCAGCCAAGTAGCTGAGAGGGAATACTTAGTGCCACCTTTGGAGCCCTGGCCACCCGCCAAATGTCCCATCTCCAGCCATGACCATTTCTGATATGTCAAAGGAATGAGATAAAAAAAAAACCTGCCAGAATACATGTGAGGAAGAGAATCCTTCTTGCCAGTTGCTGGCTGAAACCCTGAAATGTGAGCTTTTTAGGAATGTAAAACATAAACCAAATGTTAGCCTTGGGGCTGTTGACCCCCTACCATCAAAAGTAACCCCGATCATACAATTGCACTGATAAATTTGTCCAAATCTGCCTGAAAATCAGTCTCACATCACTAGTCCTCCAGTCACCAGAGAGCTTTTCAGGCTGGACAAGACCTGAATTTCTATCATAAACGCAGAGAGGGTTCCCACCTTTTGTACTTCTGAAAAAAATCTTCAAGGCCTTTGTAAATCAGAGAAAATGAAAGAGAGCAGCCATTTTTTTTTCCTTTCTGCAGGTCATGGTTAAAGAGCCCAAAATGCTTTTAATGAATAAGTCTGTTAGTCTTGGTGATATGGTGAAAGTACAGACTTGGTGACATTCTGCCAATTCAAAATTGTAGTTTTGTATTTTTTCATCCAGAGATATTGAAGCATTTATTTATAAATAGCTACAGTGCACAGCTACCCAAGGAATTGGATAAAGGTTATTATACCCATTTTACAGATAGTTACCAGATGAAATTCATGCAGCATCTGTGCATTCAGGAATGGATAGGATTTGAGGTTGCTTTTAAACTAGCTTCACAATAAGCAGTAGTTGTTTCACCACAGAAGTGGATGCATTTCAGTACTGTGAGGGTTGCGCCCTGATGAAAGGCGCAGTGTAAGTCCATGTCCTCATTGAAGCATGAATTGTTAGTGTACACAGTTTTTCCAGTGGGGAATTTCCAAGAACAGATAAAGCCCTAACCCCCAGCTGCTTTCTTATCTTCCTTCCCCAGGTGTCGGCTGTGCCACAGAGCTCAGGCAGTCATGGTCCTGCTATAGCGACCGTCCATAGCGGACATCATCACACCACACCAGTGCAGCCTCATGGAAGCCAGGTGGTGCAGAGTCATGCTCACCCGACCCCTCCAGCAGCACCAGTGCAGGGGCAGCAGCAGTTCCAGAGGCTTAAGGTAACACCAAGCTCCAATTTATCATTCTGTAAAATGGGTGTTTTGAAGGGCAACATCTGCTTAGTTGGTGGTGGTTTCATCTGCACAGGTGTCTGATCTAACTGGATGAGATATCTCAGGTAATAGTTGCTGATTTTGTAATAATGTTTTTGTAATGAAGGGTGGTTAGACTAGGTTTATGGATGACTTGGTGGGTGTTGGAACTTGGCCTTTGGCATGGTGTTCAGAACAAACCCAAGGAGTCTGGCATTAGCAGTATGCGTAGGTAATACAGAGTTCCATGTAGTCTGTGCTGTACCAATGTTCATCAGCAAAACCCCTGACGTCTGTGACCTGGTAAACTCTGTGGTTAGCTTCAGTTTGTGTAGCAGCCTAAATGAATGGAAAAATCACATTTTATTGAATGTCAAAAGTAAGTATTGAAGTACTGTATATTCATTCAATAAAATCTTTAAAGCTATCGACTTCTGTTTGTGTTGTGCTGCTGCAGAGCAGGCAGCAGTTTCTGAGGCCTGTGCCAGAAGTTTGGGGGTAATCTGGGGCCCTTGGCTATTGCATATGTAATACCAGCCTCCCAGAAGAGCCAGTTGGACTGCCTGTTAAAAGCTTTCCTGATGAGCCACAGAAGCCTGGAATTCATGACTTGAAAGCTGGCCCTATACACTGTTAGTATTTCAGTATGAAGAAGGGGAGTTAGACTGTGTAAGCCAAAGACTCCCCCTCCTGCCTCCGTTAATGCATTTTCTTTTCAAATGCTGTAGCAAAATCATGAAATCTGGAATTCTAATCAACAGGTTTGGAGAGGAAAGAAGGGGGACCAAGGGGCTTTAATGCAGAGCCCATGTGTGAAAAGGTTAAGCTACCACAGCATCTAGAAGCTTTTCTGAATGTGTTGCTTTGCGTGGGTGGGCGTGGAGGAGATGCTTGGGAGTGAGCAAGGCTCTGTTCTTACACTGTTTGCAATAATTTCCCTTAAACACTTCCCCCCCTCCCCAATAACACATTGAAGTGTTTAAATTCAGATCAGCTGTAGTAAGAACACATGTATATGATTCTATGTCTATTTCTTACTCCTCTCTTTTGGAAAACATATTGAAGTGTCTTTCGTTGCTCCCACATTTTAAAACAGTAAACACAGCAACAGAGTGCTTACTTTCCAGGGGACCTACTTTCCCATATTCTGTGATCGGATTCTGCTCCTTTTGAAATCAATGGCAAAACATCTGATGGTTCAAGATCAGACTTTAGATGAATATGGGTTAAAAACTCTTTTAATTAGCTTTTTAATTAACTCAGTATTTCACATACAATAGAACAGGAACAAGTCCAGTGACAGTTTCAGATATTATTCCAGAAGGCTTCTATTGCATGTAGAGCTTTCATACCTCCAGACAATCTGGTAATAAGCAAAGTGAGGGATGAATGGTTCTTACAGTATATTCATTTGTAGCCTGACTTTCAGACATAAGAAGCAGCCAGAATTCTCACTGAGGGCTGTGGTTGCTCAAACAGCACCTCCTGAAAATCAGACATATGGGCATGGACACTTCATAAATAGAAATTAAGTTTCCACATGGTCTTCTTGCTATTTGAGGTACATCAGAGTTAACATCCACGGTTAGCATTTTTCAAATCCTTATGAGCCAAATTGAAATGTCTGGCTTTTTAAAAATAAAAAAATAAAAAAAAAAAGTGCAAGTATGTACCAGGCAGGACTAATACGTGGAATTTCCTTCTAGGGTCCCCCACCATGTTTATTTTTAATTTCCACAAAAAATGTAGGAAAAATAATGCATGTCCAGCTCTGAGTTTTTACTAACAATCACCCCAGCCAGTGATGAAATGGTTACTTTGAAGTGTGTTACTGGGACTATTTCTGCTGATGCATACATTGCATCATCACAGAAAAATACCAAGATCTTTCCATTGCGAGCCCAGCAATAGAATGTGACTGTGTCAAATGGTCAGGGAGCACTGATTATAAACTAGCCAATGTTATGACCCGGCTGCTACCTGATTACCTACTCTTAGTGGTTTACTGTAGGCAGGTGCCTTTTCAAATGTGTGTTCATGCGCAAGAGTGGGCACCCACTTTTCTCTGAGGTATATTTTTAGCTCCTTTATTTTGCTCACAGGTGGAGGATGCACTGTCTTACCTTGACCAGGTGAAGCTGCAGTTTGGTAGTCAGCCTCAGGTCTACAATGATTTCCTGGATATAATGAAGGAATTTAAGTCTCAAAGGTAACAACTTATGTTCTGCTTTCCTCATATTAGAGTGTGCGTGTGCATGCGCATGTGTGTGTGGGAGATGCGAGCAAGAGATGGTTAGCACTTTCCACTTTGGAGATTATCCATCTCTTGATAATCTCTAGAGTCCTTTTCCTCCTGTTTGTTCCATCCGTGCTGCTGGTTGGAAAGTCCTGGGAAGTGCAGTGTTGATCAGTATTTTCCATTCTGGAGCCCAAGCGGATCCTTTCATTTGTGCCAAATCTCTGCTTAGAGAGTTGGAGTTCACAGGTTCAGTTCTTACAGCTGATTCATTTGGTTGTCTGCTGGCCAGTAGCTGCAGAGCGGTCAGACTTGTGACCAAATCACATTGAGTTAGTGATATATGGACAAATAAAATTGTTCTTACGTTACAGCCAAGTTAAATAATACATGAATAATAATCAGTTTTGTCTGGTTTCCTGGCTTTGTTGCAGGCTAATGATGGCTAGATAAAAATTTGAGTGGAAAGTAAAGTTCTGTTGTGTGGAGTTCCTGATTTGCCAGTGAGAGCCCTTTGCAAGATCTCTGACCTTTCTATCTTCTTGTTTCTTTTCAGTATTGACACTCCAGGGGTGATCAGCCGCGTGTCTCAGCTCTTCAAAGGTCACCCTGACTTGATCATGGGCTTCAATACCTTCTTGCCACCTGGCTACAAAATTGAGGTGCAGACTAATGATATGGTGAATGTGACAACACCAGGGCAGGTTCACCAGATCCCCACTCATGGCCTCCAGCCGCAGCCGCAGCCTCAGCATCAATCCCAACCTTCAGCACAGTCAACCCCAACTCCAGCACAGCCTGCACCACAGCCACCACCTGCCAAAATCAGCAAGGTGAGAGGCTTCGGATACCACAGGCAGAGTGAAACACCTAGTCCCTCTTTAGAAATGGTAGGGAACTAAAGATTGCAAAAGGCTTAACATTTCGTCAAAGGAAATGTAAAAACTGAAATATCTGTAAAATCACTTCTGCAGCTTTTTCACATCCATGAAAACTACAGTAAACATGTACCAGTTTGGCTCCGCAGCAGCAGCTGTGAGTGTGCATGTGAATGATGGTCTCCATGAGTGATCATCCTATCTCTGGAGAGTGGTCAGATTGCCTGGTGATATGATATGAGTGTGAAAATAATCACTCAACTGCCAGCACAATGAAAAGGACCACATGTGAATATAAATGATTCAACAGAATTGTTCAGGAAATTGCCGACTTTGGAGAAGTCTTAGGATGTAAAGTAAATTTTAGATGGAATCTGAAGTGATGAATTTGGTCCAAAACTTCAGAAACTCCTTTTTTTAATTTTAGTTTTGGAGCAGGCAAATTCAGGTATGAAGTGGTGACTCCATTTTTGTTACTGTAGCATCTCAAAACCCTAGTTTGTGCTCCTTGCCTAAATAGTCTCTTTGGCTCCAGCTTAGTTTCCTTTCTTAAAAGCTTTTACTTTAAAAAAGAAAAGAAAAAACTCACTAATTAGTTTGGAAATATTGCTTTGATTGAAAAATGAACTTGCTATCCAAAATCAATAAATTATTTCAAACCTCTCCATTGGAGACTACTAAAGGAGATGCAAGCCAATGTTATGCACTTATTTGGGGGAAGAAAGATACCCAGAGCCTCTAACAAAATGTGGTAGAGGCCACTATCCGAGGATGGTCTGGTAGGCCCAGAATAAGTGCCTTTTTTAGTTAGCTTAGTTGCAGTTGATCTGGAGCCCTGATAAAACATTAGATAAGCATTGAACAGTGAGGACTTCTTGATATTCCCCTGCAGTCCTTTTGTTTTCTGCTAAGAAACAAACCTTGATGGAAGGGTTGTCAGCTGTATGAAACTCTCATGTAGAATTTTCCATGTTATTTGCAGTGTTGTAGCTGTGTTGGTCCCCAGATATCAGAGAAACAAGGTGGATGAAATAATATCTTTTATTGGACCAACTTCTGCTGGTGGAAGGGACAAGCTTTTCAGCTTCACAGAACTCTCATATGACCCGAGGAAGAGAACTCTATGAAGCTTGAAAACTTGTCCCTTCCACCAACAGAAAGTGGTCCAATAAAAGATATTACCTTACTCACCTTTGTATCTGTCATGTAGAATTTTAACAGTTGGGGTAATTAACCACTGGAACAATTTGCCTAGGGACATGGTGGATTCTTCTTCTCTTGAAGTCTTTTTAATCAAGTTTGGGTGTCTTTCTAAACATGCACTCTAGCTCAACCAGAAATTATGGACTTAATGCAGGAGTCACTGGTGAAATCCTATGTCCTGTGTTATGCTGGAAGCCAGACTAGATGACCATAACCTTCCCTTTCTCCAATACTGTTAGCATGCAGCAGGATTCTCTGACAATTAATAGACCCTCAGAGTGATGAACTAATGGTAGTTCTCTTCTGCCTTTATATAAAAATGACACACCCAGAACATTAAGGTTGGTTGCAAAGTCAAGCATTCAAAAGTTAGAAAGTCTCAGATTTCAAGTCCCTGCTCCAAAGCGTGGAAGCCCTAGAGCGTCTCAATGAAATTGTTGTAAGCGTTTGTTTTAGCATTGGCAAAACATGCTGTTCCTTGATCTCCTCAGAACTAGCTGAACTGTTTATGCTGAAACTTCAGCCTGAGGCAGATGCCAGGCATAAGAAACTTGAGCTTGAAGAGTTAGTTTGGCAAAGTTATAAGCAACTGAAAACAAGGTGCTATAATGGGAGGCTTAGGGCAACCTTCGTCTCCAAAATATAGCTTTGATGCATATTGGAAGGCAGTGGAGGGTGAAGTATTTTCAGTTGCAATGAAAATTACCAGCTCCAAGTTGGCGCTAGACCCTTCTGTGATTTTATTGAGCCTCCCACTAAAGAGTAGCAACCAAATTTTAAAATCCTAAACTGATTTTCATATTTGGTCGTGTCAGTTTTGTGACTTCTAACTGAATATTGGAAAAGGAAAGTATCTTCAGATGCAGTTTCCTGGCTTTATGGAGTACAGGATACCTTCATAATGGAGACCATAACTAGCCACCATGGAGCAATCTAAGTCTTTGCAGTTTGGTTCCTGTTAATTTGAAATATGAAGAGACAAAAATGGCTCAGCTAAAATCGAGTTGCTCTGTAATATCAATATATGTTTCCTCACTGCTTGAAAGGTGAGGTCTTACTTGGTAAACCAGAGAATGCTTTGTATCAGTTCTTTAGATGATTGTCACATCCTAAGTTAGTTTTCCTTTGTTTAAATTATATGTATTTATTCAGTACATCCGTTAATATTCAGAATCAGTTTTTGAAAATAAAAATAAAATTCCATCCAGGATCAACTGTTAGGAAATTTTCTTGTGTGGATGAGCTGCTTATTGTTAAGATAGACAACGTACACTTAGTTTTAGTGTTAGTCCCTTTTCTCTTCCATTTCCTTCAGTGTAAAAAAAAAAAAATTTGCTGTAACACTCCCAGCTGTGGAGTTAAGTACACCAAGAAATGAGCATGCCACAAATCCTAGCGCTAAAACATATGGGTGAGGCTATTTCACTGGGCATTAGTATCATCAGGGTATGTCCAGCCTACTCAGCCTCTCCATTGGTCAAACCAAAGTATCTTGGGTAGACTGAGAGCTTCCATCTCAGAGGTACCCTGTGCATGGTGCTTTGCTGTTGGCATCAGTTGTGGGAACATCTCCTCCCCTGCCCCCCACCGGGTTATTGTATGCGACTGACTTTTGTTGAGTTCTAATACTACTTGTTCTCTTCCTAGGATTTGATCTGAATGAAATAAACTACTGCAACACAAATCTCTTAAGACAAAACTAAATGTCCCTTTTCTTCTCAGCCATCGCAATTGCAGGCACATACGCCAGCCAGCCAGCAGACTCCCCCAATTCCTCCATATGCATCACCACGCTCTCCACCTGTGCAGCCTCATACACCTGTGACAATCTCTCTTGGAACCACACCGTCCCTGCAGAACAATCAGCCGGTTGAGTTTAATCATGCCATCAACTATGTCAACAAGATCAAGAATCGGTTCCAGGGACAGCCAGACATCTATAAGGCCTTCCTGGAGATCCTCCACACATATCAGGTTTGTGGAACTCTGTATACATGCACTACCCATGCAGGTGCTTTTGAGTGTGTATAAATGTGTGTGTTATGCCTTACCATAGAAAATTAACTTACATCTGTATTGTATATTTGAAGGGGCTACGCGGAAGATTGACATACTTAGGGATTTCAAGTAGTAAACAGTTAGCTTGGGGAGGGGCGGGGGGGAACTTGTGAATTTCAAACCAGTTTAACTTTGCATGAGTTAACAGTGCCAAATCAGCATTTGCCTGTAGCTACAATTATCTGAAATAGTGAGCAGTATTTTTAAACGCAAACGTTGTATGAACCTGGGACATAGAGGAGTGATGCATATAATGCATCTACATACAGTAATGTGAAGGAGAGAGAACAAGCTAGGCGGCATCGGTACCCTGTCAGTTGATGATTGCCCCCTGAGCATTTGGAATGACTCTTTGTTTTCAGAGGAGCTGCCAGCCACCATCCTCAATTTTTCTTTTGGTTGCAATTTTCCAGTTAGCAATACAGGAGCAACAAACATAAACTCAGCTCAGGGATGAATGTTTTGAGTTGCATTAAGTATTGCTCCCTAGAGAAAGAAAAGCAGAAACTAGGGAAAGCAGCTGTAATGGTTCTTGTTTCCTTTGCTCTCACACATTCCCGTTCCTGTGACAGAAAGAGCAGCGGAATGCCAAGGAGGCAGGTGGTAACTACACACCAGCTTTGACAGAGCAGGAGGTGTATGCACAGGTGGCACGCCTCTTCAAGAACCAGGAGGATTTACTCTCTGAGTTTGGGCAGTTCCTGCCAGATGCTAACAGCTCTGTGGTGAGTTCAACCTTGCTAATTAGTTGGTAGAAAGCTGGCTATGCAAGAAAACTGAGTCAGAAAAGTGCACTGCTTTCCTGTTTGCTAAGTGTATTTTCAAACAGTCTTTCATTGCACATGTGGAAAAGAGGGCAAGGAATACAGCCTCTGACAAATCTTAAATGTGACTCCTGTGCCTTAAAGACCTGTTCTAGGACTATAATCACTGCTGTAAAATACACTGGTCAGCTACAGCTAAGGTGATGGGGTTTCACATGCACCTTTGCCCCAGCACCAGAAGTTCACATCACTAATAGTCTTGTGGATTTTTTTTTAAATAAGTTGTTAAGCAAGACAACTGCAGAGAAAGTGGAGTCGGTGAGAAATGACCATGGTGGAACAGTCAAGAAACCCCAGCTCAACAACAAGCAACAAAGACCCAACCAAAATGGCTGTCAAATCAGACGGCACTCAGGAACTGGAGGAACCCCACCAGTGAAGGTGAGAACATGCATAGTTCACAGCTTTTCTCCAGGAAGTAATGGTAATGAGTGAAAATTGAGGACACAGAATAGAATGCACTTTACGTACTTGTTTGTATTGAGGCTCACAGTCCATGTTATGACTAGATTGAGAGTGAAGGAGACCTGCCCAGGCTTCTGGTTAGACCCTTTAAGTACAGGATTTAGTAGTATCCATACAAAGAGGGCTAGAGACTTAGATGCAGCATATGTGAGCGTGGCAGTAGTTACCAGTGGAGAAAGAGGAACAGTGCTAGGTTTCTTCTCATATGTTGCTAGAGAATACACAGTGATATGTTTATTGATTATATTGTTTTATTTAATGAAGCAGCATTTGGAGGGAGTAGATAGGGAGAAGCCTCAGTAAATTTGACTAAGTGACAGGTTGTCTAAAAAGCTTGCAATGCTGTTCTCAAGGCATTTGGGGAAGTAAAAGAGGGGACTAGTTACTGTGTATCACAGGGGTTGCATTAAATCGAAACTCAGTGCAGGTACATTGGGCTCTTGTCTGTTCTTCCCATGATAAAGGTAATTTGAGAGTTCTGATGAGTCTATGCTCTGTTAGCCAAACCAGAGTTTCTGGGTGGATAGGGCTTTGCAATGAAACAGAAATGGCAAAGTGGTCTAGTGTTTGGGTATTGAGGTTGTAAGGGTCAAGTTGGCCTCTTTTCTCCCTGTGCTGGTAGTCTTATCCAGTGATCCCAGACCTCTGCATTTTTCTTTGTAAAGGAAAGGAACAGCATCCATCTCTCTAGTAATTTAATCTCACTTGCCTCCAGAATGACGGAGCAAATAATAATAATGGTCCGCTTCCAGCAATCCTCTGAGAATGAGATGTGCATCTGTGGGAGGGAGGGATCCTTGAAGACCCTGGGAACAAACAAAAGAAGAGAGCAAAGAAATGCAGAAACTATGGGGAGGTGCAGGATTGGAGTGGGAGAGATTCTGGCAGAAATCAAAAGAAGTTTGTTGTTGTTGTTGTTGTTAAGTACAGAACTAATATATTGAGGTATATTCTGTTCAATGACTGTTGCAAGTGACTTGATGATGAAACATTATTTGAAGTTTTGCTGCTAGTGAAAAATAAAGCCCCCACCCCCCCATGAAATAGGAATGTGGGGAAAGCAATTATTCAAAGTTCAGGGGAAACAAAGAGGGGAGCAAAGTGAATATTTTGATTTTGGGATACCTGTAGAAACTCAAATATAATTCTCCTAAAAACTTGATGTTGACTGCTCTATTTGAAAGTATAGTACATTCTCGCTATAACAAACCTGTCGGGATCCAAGCCTTTTGTTCATTAGCCAGGGGTTGTTATAGCAAAAAGACAATCAAAATGAATGGGGGCTGGGGCTCTGGGCTTTCAGCCCCAAGTGGTGGGGCTGAGATTCTGGATTTCAGCCCGAGTAGAGGGGAGGTGAGGTAGGGGCCCACTGCTTAGTTTCTGCCCTTGGGCTCAACATATGAGGCTGGATAAAAACTGTGCAGGCATATGCAAAATGTTTTTGTTTTGTTTTGAATACAGTACAGTATTGTACTGCACTTGGGCTCCGAGAACCAGGTTCGTGATAGCCAAAGGTTTGTAATAATGAAAGGTATTATAGCAATGGTGTACTGTACATGGGGTGTCAGGGAAGTTGAAACACATGCCCTGGCATGATAGATGTGCAAAACTTTGTTACTGCATATTTTAATCTTTTTTGTGGTTTTACTTTTGCTTTTTGCAGAAGAAACCAAAGCTGCTTGGTTTAAAGGACCAGTCATTGGCAGAAGCCAGCAAACATGGGGTGGGGACAGAATCTCTGTTCTTTGAGAAGGTGAGTAATGAAATTCTGAATAGACAGTTTTGCGCATCTGATTCATGCTCAGAGCAAATTGGTTTTCCAGTGTGAGTATACACAGCGAAGTCTGGTGGTGTCTCCAGAATGACACTTCTGTCATCTTTTAACTACATGTGCCATCAGCTGGTCTTTACATCTGATATATATTAATTTTTAAAAAATCTGTGCATGTCCCTGCCCCTAAAGTCCATCTCTGGCTCTTCAGCTGTCTTTGATCCACAGCTTCGTGCTCTCTGGGGAGGTAGAGTTAGCAGCAGAGCGTAATTGTTGAGGGTTGTGGCTGCCAATTCTCACGGAAGACAAAAATCTGCAAGAAAAGGCTTTTTTGTTCATGGTTCACATTTATCTCCTGTCACTCCAGGCCCCCTATGCTACTGGTGACATGACTGGCCTACCTTGTGTTGATACTGCCACTCTTTCCATTCTCTTCCCCTGTCCAACTGCATGAAATGTGGGAACTTTGCTTAAATGAGTCAGTTGCATTGTAAGCTACATTTTCCTGAGTGGTAACATACCATGTTGTGGAGTTGTTACCTATTTCTTGCCACATCTCCTGGCCACACGGACTAGACTGAGGCAGGTAGGCAGTATGGGATGTCTCCAAGTAGCCCCTTGTCCTCTTCCCTGATGTGTCCACAATTTTCCCTCTCCTCCATTGCATGGAGCAGAGCATGTAACCCCAGGTAAATGATCATTTTAACTGTATATCCATGTGCTAGTGACACCATCCTGGCTCCTGGGACATGGCCCAGTTTTCAGGCCAGGTAATGATAACCAAAAGCCTACATGTTGCTTGGAAAATACTGAGGTATTAACCTGAGTAAATGTAGAAATCCTTGCAATACAGTCTGAATCCCAATGATGAATAACCTGATGATGCTGCTGCTCTATTTGATGTGTAGATGCAAATCGTTCTTATGTGAGAAGGTAATAGTGTTCTAAAGAATCTGATTCAGCTGTGTCTAACTGAGAAGAGGAGGGTTACAAACACCACTTTGTGGTGATAATGCAAGCTGAAAAGTCAGTTGTGACTATTGTAGCAGGGATTACTGTTTGTTAGTTTACAGTGAATTGTTCTGTTGCCTGGACTTGCCGTTTGCCCTAGTGGGTAGAGGATTACCTGTGTGTCACATCTGGTTCTAGAAGCAGAACAGCAGACAGCTTGTTGTAGTCCCTGCTTGCAGTGTTCTATGACCCAGTTTTGACTGAGACTCTTCTCAGTGGTCCAATATTTTACTCTTCTCCTTATGGGTGGACACAAACATCTTGATTGCTTACCTCTTTTGGGTGTAGGAGGGTGTCCACTATTAGAATGGCATCCTTGGATCAGTCGTCATTCTTGCCTCATGGTCTGTGCAAGTGAGAACCAGAGACCCAGTTTAACTTTTATGTTCTGTTCTGTTCTACAGAGGTTCTTATACCTTACCTGTTCACAGTAGTAGTGCATGGGCAGGGGAAATGTATTTAAATGCAATTGCATAAAACTCCCAAGTCTAAAAGAGAGTGTCTGTCTGATTCTGGCTGTGTGAGTAACCTCATCTGTTCAGGATAACACTTGAGAGCACACTATTGAGTCTAAGTTGCACTCATTCTTAACTCTGTATTGACTGTTTTCTTCCTCCCATATATATGGAAGGTCCGCAAGGCTCTACGTAGCACGGAGGCATATGAAAATTTTCTTCGCTGCCTGGTTATTTTTAATCAGGAGGTGATCTCCCGGGCTGAGCTTGTGCAGCTGGTTTCTCCGTTCTTGGGGTAAGTGGAGGATGAGCAAATCCATTTCTGTATGTGGTCAGTGCTTGGAAGTGGGTGATGTTAGGGGATCTAGTCTGTTTTTGTTCAGGTTCTGGGAAGGAAATGCTGACTTGCATGGCTATTTAAAAGAAGAGAACATTCAATTGGTTCTGTTGCCCAGCACTCCAAAGCTTCAATAGTTTGACTGGACATCTGATTTCCTGAGCTACCTACAGCACAAAGGGTGTGCACCAGAGATGGAACGTTAGTGTTGACTACTTTATCTGTGTGCCCTGCTGCTTGCTTTATTCTTTTCACAAAATAACTGGTAGGGAGTTGCCCTTACAGCAGTGAGCTAATACCAGTTCACCTCTGAGATCCAAATGTGTCACCTCTGAGGTTCCTGTCTTCTCCAGCCCTGCCTGAACACTTTGTATTATGAATGTAGGTTGCAAGGTGCCACATGCTATTAGCAGGCCTATAAGATAAAAGGAACACTAATTGTACTTCAAGATCCTTTATAGGTATTTTATAAATTCAAAGTGCATTAGATTTTAGATTCTTCTCCTTGTCTGTCCTTCTTTGAAGCAAAAGAACAGTCATTCTTATTCTGTTTTTTCTTGCACATTGTCACCTGATTTGATGACTGCCATTTTCCCTTTCTGGTGAAATTCCTGGTAGAGGCAACTTTGTGGCTTCCTAGAGACTCCAAAGAATGAAATGGCAGCTGAGAGGAGTGCAGAATTGGGGCTGTTATTACTTGCCCTTTTGCTCTTCTTCAGAAGATCAAACTATGGTGTCCTAGCAGCCTCTTGCTTTGCGATTTGTGAAATATTTCCCCCAGTAAATATAGTAATTTTGTCCTAACTTTATGATACAGAACATACCCATCTAGTTCAGTCCCCAGTCTTGTTATCAATGGTTCACAATCAAGCTGCAAGAGATATTGAGAGCGGTCCCAAAGATATCAGTCCTGGGTCCGGTTCTATTCAGTATCTTCATAAATGATTTTGAAAATGGCAAAGTGTGTGCACTTATAAAGTTTGTGGAAGATACCAACTGGGAGGGGTTGCGAGCTTTTTTGAGGACAGAATTAGACTTCAAAATGATCTTGACAAACTGAAGAAGTGGTTAGAAATAAACAGGATTAAATTTAATAAAGACAAATGCAAAGTACTACACTTTGGAAGAAATAATCAATTGCACAAATATAAAATGGGAAAGGACTGCTGAGGAAGGAGTACTCTCTGAGTATACTTTTCCAACCAGTTGTGCACCCACCTTTTACTAGGTTCATCTAAGCTGTGTTTCCCTAGTGTGTTTATGAGAAGGTCATGTGTGACAGTATCAAAAGCTTTACTAACGTCAAGATGCATCACATCTACTGCTCCCCCCCCCCCCACAAGGCTTGTTGCCCTGTCAAAGAAGGATATTAAGTATGTTTGACATGATTCGTTCTTGACATATCCCATGTTGACTGTTACTTATTACCTTCTTTTCTTCTAGGTACTTACACATTGATTGTTTGATTTGCTCCATTATCTTTCTGGGGACAGACGTTAAGATGACTGGTCTGTAATTCCTTGGATTGTCCTTATTCCACTTTTTACAGATAGTTATGATATTTACCCTTTTTGAGCCCTCTGGAATCTCACCTGTCCTCCATGAGTTCTCAAAGATAATCACTAATGGCTCAGAGATCTCTTCAGCCAGTTTCTTAAGTATTCTAGGATGTATTTCATCCGGCCCTGGTCACTTGAAGACCTCTAACTTGTTTAAGTAATTCTAAACTTTTCTTTTCCTATTTTAGCCTCAGATCCTAGACCATTTATACTGACGTTCATTGTGTTAGTTGTCCAAGCACTGCCAACTTTTTTGGTGATAACTAAAATGAAAAAGGCATTTAACACT
The DNA here is from genome assembly GCF_025201925.1 of Gopherus flavomarginatus. Classification (NCBI taxonomy): domain Eukaryota; kingdom Metazoa; phylum Chordata; order Testudines; family Testudinidae; genus Gopherus; species Gopherus flavomarginatus. The sequence continues at coordinate 54,706,506 of NC_066625.1, read as the reverse complement.
TCGGCCATTGCTGTGTTTTCTGTTAGTGTATTTCCCTCCTCATTAATGGACCTGTCCTTGGTCTTCCTCTTGCTTCTAATGCAGTTTGTAAAATGTTTTCTTGTTTCTCTTCATGCCTCTAGTTAGTTTAATCTTGTTTTGTGCCTCGGCCTTTCTAATTTTGTCCCTATGTGCTTGTGTTGTGGTTTTTTTTAATATTTATCCTTTGTAATCTGACTTAGTTTTCACTTTCTGCATGCTTTGTTCTGAGTTTCAGTATGTTGAAGATCTCCTGGTTAAGCCAGGGTGGTCTCTTACCATGCATCCATCCTTTCCTATGCATTAGTATGGTTTGCTCTTGTACCCTTATAAGGTCTCTTTAAAAAAACTGTCAGTTCTCTTGAACTCCCTGAGACTTGTTTCCGACAGAATCTTACCTACTAATTCTGTGAGTTTTCTAAAGTCTGCCTACTTGAAGTCTATTGTCATAAACTCTTGTTTCATTATCATTTGCATCCAAGCTGCATTCCACCTTCAAATTCTCAATCAGTTCCTCTCTTAGACTCAAATCTAGAGTAGCCTGTCCTTTAGTCACTTTCTTCACCATCTGTAATAAATAAGGTGTCTCCAGTGCATTCCAAGAACTTGCTGGATAATCTGTGTCCTGCTTCATTATTTTCTCAGCAGGTGATTGGGTAGTTGAAGTCCCCCATCACTACCAAGTCTTGTGTTTTGGATAATTTTATTAGTTGTTTAAAAAAAAAAAAAAAAAGGCTTATCCACCTATTCTTCCTGGTTTGATGGTCTATAGTGGACACCTACCATGACATCACCCTTGTTTTTCTTACCCCTTTTATCCTTACCCAGAGGCTTTCAACAAGTTTGCCTCCCACTTCTATCTCATCCTCAGTGCAAGTGCCTACATCTTTAATATACAAGGCAAGCCTTGCTCTGTGTTTTTCCCCTGCGTGTCCTTTCCAAACAAGCTTATCTTTCTATACCAATGGTCCAGTTATGTGAATTATCCCACCAAGCTTCTGTCATGCCAGTTATGTCGTAACTGTGATTATTCACTAGTATTTCTAGTTCTTCCTGTATTGGTTTTAGATTCTAATAAAGTCTTCAGAGAGTAAGATTATTTTCACAAGCAGAATCCTCTTCAGTTACCAACATCTATCTGCTTGCATGTCAGCTTGTATTTTCTAAATCTTCCACCTAATCATGCAACACCAACTGAAGCTTTGGTGGTGTGAGGCTCACTCTTCAAAGGTGGAATTTTTCTTCAGTGGAGTCTGAGAATCCATGTTCAACTTCTTTACCCCTTTCCAATCAGGAAAGTAATGATCTATTTTAAGGCTGAGTGCCCAGGTGGTGAGAAACCAGCCAACTGGTTTTCATATCTAACCTAAATGGTCAGAGATTTCAGTTTGAAAATGTTGTCAGAGTGCTCCTGGCAAGTCTTACCTGCTCTGGGAGAAGCTGCAGACCCAGTTCCTCATATGAACAAAGCCTTTGAGATGAGTGAGGATGACACAGAAGAAAAGGATTTGATCTCAGACATCATGGCAACAGGCTCCCAGGTGGGAAGGCATTTGCCACCAAAAAAATTAGCCTTCAAGATGAATAGAGGCAGGAGCGATCCAGAGAAAAGCAGACTGACTTTCTGCACTGGCGTCCACTTACCAGGCCACCTCAAACTGGAATTGAGTGCCAAGAGTCTTCTGTCTCCAGATGTGACTTCCAAGGGCCGTCTTGGACTGTCTCTCTCAAGTGGCAGCTCTGACCCCAATACCTTAGAGACTGGTATTTGATTTCTAAGTGCTACAGTTTTCAGGGCTTTCTTGTATGTTTCTTTTCCCTTAGGAAATTCCCAGAACTGTTCACTTGGTTTAAAAACTTTCTGGGTTACAAAGAGTCTGTTCACATGGAGACCTTTCCAAAAGAACGGGCTACAGAGGGGATTGCCATGGAGATAGACTATGCTTCTTGTAAGAGACTGGGCTCCAGCTACCGAGCCTTGCCCAAGAGTTACCAGCAGCCCAAATGCACCGGGCGGACTCCGCTATGTAAAGAGGTAAGGCACTCTAGCCAGAGGAGTTGCATGCTGGAGGAAGCCCCTCTCCAGTCTGCTAGGACTTGAGTGGTAGGTGGTAGAAAGGAGCAATAAGGGGAGTTGACTGCATAACTCTGGTATGCTGAAGAGTTGTAAAGTCGTCATGCACTCAGAAGTTAGGAAATGCTAAAGCTTGCCAGTGTAACCTTAAATTTGCCCCCATGTGCATATGCATTATGATACAGTTTTTAATTTCGTCATCACATACTATTTTTTCTGCAGAACCCCTCCTCATTCAGTAGTAGTGCCGCTACCAGCTGTGTATGTGTGTGTGAGAACAGATTCCTCATAAATTGAGAATTCCATAAAGTTTTCCTTAGTTTCAGTTGTGGTGTGTATGTACATCAGAAAAACTTTATGGGAGTTTCAGAATACATAAAAAGAATCTCTTTATTTTATAGAGACTTCACAGATCAACAAGCAAAGTTTCATTTTCTGGTCTCCTGGCAGGAGGTGCTTCAGAGTCAGGGAGTGTGCCCAGTCCTTGCTGTGCTCTATAGTGACCTTTTTTAGATCAGTGCAGAAGTGGTGCTGGCTACTACTGTGTACCTATCAGCTGAGGAAAGCTAGTGGTTCTGATGTGGGTGGGACAGAGACTTTTACAGGAGGTCAGCTAAGTTCCCAGTGGTTTATAAGAGGGATTAAGAGGATTCGCTGGAGAAGAGGGAAGCCCCAGAGCACAGCTAAATGTCTTGCCTAGATGGCTGTGGAAGTCTTTGCCACCATAAACGTTGCCACAAGATTCCATTTGAGGGGATAGGCAGGGCTTTGCTTATGATGCCATGGAGGAAAAAAAAGGCAGGATGTAGCTGACCAGTGACCTGCAAATGGAAGTGCTGTTTTGTTGTAGGTGATAAGCATTTAGTTGGACTAATGGTAGGCTAGCTTAAAATAACATGGTGAAAACCAATTGCATCATTTGAAAATCTTACTGTAACAAGTCTCTAAAGGATGCCTTATGTGGTACCATAACAAACTCTGCCTTGCAGGTGTTCAGTGATTCAGCCTCTCACGCTTCAGGGTCTGTGAAAATGGGCCAAAGTTTTCAAACTTACTTAGCTGAAATTGGTCTCCCAATCTGTATTTTGGCACCTTGGCCTCTTTTTTCAGAGGTTCTGAGAAACCCCAGTTCCCGCTGAAGTCGGTTGAAGTTCAGTTGTTCAGGACCTTTGAGAATGAGGCCAAGGTGCCAGCGAATGGATTTAAGCACCTGACTAGGCTTATATCTATATTTCAATATAAAGTCCCTACAAAAAGCCATAGGCACTTTATGCTTACAGTAACCCAGTGAGACCACCCAGCATCATTAAACAATCATGTTCACAGAACAGATTTAACTCAGCCAGCCAATAAATCCAAAGCAGCAGAAAAACTGCTTTCACTCTTCCCATAGACTTTCCTAGGAGAAAAACCTCTAGCTTTCCCCCAGACAATGTCAAATCAGTGGCTTTTGCAGCATGCCCAGAAGGTCGAGTTTTGGCTATAAGGGGTCCTGTGGTACGTACAGGAGAGAATGTTCACCAAGGAAAAGAGACAATGGATGAAGGGAATCTGAGATTCCTTGTGAGAGGAACACGTGATAATATAATTTGGGTGTCTGTTTCTCTGATGGCTCAGAGAAAAGATCCATCAGTCTTCTGCTTTTCTCCTTCACCTAAGGTTTTGAATGATACTTGGGTCTCCTTCCCTTCCTGGTCTGAGGATTCTACCTTTGTTAGCTCCAAGAAGACACAATACGAAGAACACATCTACAGATGTGAGGACGAGCGTTTTGAGGTAGAATACTTCCAATATCATTTCTTAGCCTGGGATTCTTTGAACTGATTACCTACATGGTATACTACTGCTTAAATACTGATGCCCAGAATCGTTTTTTTCTGGGTGACCCATGTGTCACATGGTTATAGGATCATAGTAATAAAAATGTAGGGCTGGAAATGACCTCAAGAAGTCATCAAGTCTAGCCCCCTGCACCGAGTGGACCAAGTAAACCTAGACCATCCCTGACAGAAGTTTGTCCAACCTGTTCTTAAAAACCTCCAATGATGGGGAGTTCAGTCTTCCTTGGAAGCCTATTCCAGTGCTTAACTACCCTTATAATTAGAAAGTCTTCCTAATATCTAACCTAAATCTCCCTTGCTGCAGATTAAGTCCATTACTAGTTGTCCTGCCTTTGTTGGACATGGTTATGCTTCTAACTAAGGACTGTTCAGCCTTGGTGAATACAAGAAGCAAAATCCAAGTAACTGCTTCTGATCACCAGCTCCTTCCCCTCCAACCCACTGACTTTATTATGGTCGGTAGCTTTGGCACAGCTTTCTTTCTCTTATGTTTAGGTTATTCCAAATGAACTGTTCAATGGCAGGTGCATAAGTGATGCTTCCTTTTATTAGTCAAGTGGTACATAGAGGGTGAAATATATTTCTGTGTTAAAAGTCTGAAAAATGACATTCACAGAGTGTTAAATGATTGACATTCCAAATGGAAGTCAGCACAGCAATTATTTGACTATGCTAAGATTTATCACTTCCTTTTATAGTAATGCTGTCAATTTTGTACTGCCCACCCATGGAAAATCTTCTTATTTCCTGAAGGAAGCATTTTGGTAGCCTGTAACTTCTTGTGGAAAAATGCAATAGTGTATAGGAAGCAGATGAAATATAGGTAGATTAGAAGAACCAAATGTAGAAATATTAAACCATTTCTCAAGTGCCTCCTGTTTTACATGTACAGCATTACAGAGGTGTTAAGTTCTTGTGTTGGTTCACTTAAACATTAGGGGAAGTCTACACTTAAAACACTGCAGCTGTGCTGATGCAGTGCTTAAGTGAAGAAACTCCTATACCAACGGGAGAGCTTCTCCCATCAGCTTAGTTAATCCGCCTCCCCAAGACATGATAGCAGTGTCAATGGGAGAAGCTCTCCTGTTGACATGACACAGTCTACACAGGGGATTAGGTCGATGTAACTGCATTGCTCAGTGTGGATTTTTGACACCCCTGAGCAACATAATTACACCAATATAGGTCTGTAGTGTAGACTCAACCTTTATTTCCAGAAAGTAATATTGTACCATGGCTAATGCATCTTCCCTTTCAGCTGGATGTGGTCTTGGAGACTAACCTGGCAACAATCAGAGTCTTAGAGGCAATCCAAAAGAAACTCTCCCGCTTGTCTGCTGAGGAGCAAGCCAAATTCCGGCTGGACAACACTCTGGGTGGCACGTCGGAGGTGATCCACCGCAAGGCGCTGCAGAGGATATATGCTGACAAAGCGGCCGACATCATAGACGGTTTGAGGAAAAACCCATCTGTTGCCGTTCCTATTGTGCTGAAAAGGTACTTTCCAGGTTTCAGCATTATTGTGTTTGGGTAAAACTCATTGTATGCTAGGCACTATCCAAACGTATAATACACGTAAAGGCTTCAGTTCAGGAATGCATACAGTCTGAGAAATGCAGATGCTCTTTATGTTATAATAAGTTGTTGCGTTTCATAGTACCCAGCTACTAGTGTGTCTATTAAAGCCAAAATATCACTTGCCCTGCTGGCAGGGTATGGATTTTTTTATTTTTCCTACCCAAGATAGGGCAGTCTTGAGTTCAAAAATCAAGCTGGGGTGGGTTCTGTACTATCAGTTTTGAACACAACTGAGTTTGATCCAATTATAAATCCCATCTGTGAAAGTGGACCAGGCTTTGAAGTATAGAATCTGTGTTGGATTCGGGTTCCAACTCAAAGAATACTACATTCTACTGCCAGCCTCTTGATCAGAAAAAGGAAGTGAGTGCACAGCATTGAGGGGGGTCAGAGACTGCTCTCTTGAATAATAGTTATAATGGGCAGTTTCAACTCCCCACATATAAAGTGTCAACCTCTGGAGAAGGTGAGGAGAAGGAGTTTTACAAGAAGCAATCATTTAAAATACTGAAAGAGCTAGTCTGTAGCTACACAAGAGGAGAGGTTATTGACTTAGCCCTGAATAACACTCAGATACTGAATCAAGAAATAACTATGGTCAAACCATTGAGTGGTAGCGATCACAATATATAACCGTCCAGCATCCTTGGTGGAAGGGATTATACCAGAAATTAGCACTGTGCGATGAGACTTAGGAAAGTGGAAGCTATGTGAAAAGTTGGACAGTTTTACAATCTTTAAAGCATAGTTTCCTGATCTATAGACTCCAGGTCGTCAGTGTGGTCTTGAATAGAAAGAGAGGTGGTTGACAGAATCTTCTTCTACATCCTCAGTCTCTCCTATGAACTGAAGCAAATATGCCATTACTGTATATTGAAAAAACTAACAAATCCCCCACCTAGCTGGAGTTCTGTGTTGTGGTCACCCTATCCCAAGAAGGACGTCTCGGTAATAAAGGGCTCAGAAATGAGCATGGGGGGGGGGGGGGGGAGATGAGGCATGGAAAGATTGTGAGAAGTGATTGCTGGTAATGAGATTATTCTGGTTTGAGAGATGATGGGATCAGAGGCGTTTTTGCAGAGGCGTACAAAATCTGCTTGCTGCTGCTATTTACCTTTTCATATACAGACAAGGGGATGTGGAAATGTGAAAATGAAAGGCAGGAAATGTGAAATGGATGAAAGGAAGAGCTCTTCTCTAGTACCATCTGTGTAGGGCTTTTTCTCTTGTGCCTTAGACCCTTCGCACAAGGCTTTCACAACTTCCCTAGCTCTTCCTTTTTTTTACCCCTTGAGGGCAGTGATGGTAGAGCGGAGTAAGAGCCAAGCCCCCTAGTGGTCACCACGTGTTACGCCTGAGTTTAAGTGCTGTCTTCCACCCAGTTCCTTGTTGAGCATGGCCAGTGAGATGGAGAGATGAGCTGTAAAGAGAAGGTGGAAATTGAACTATTCAAAGAATGTGCGGAATGTGCCCCTACTAAACTGGCTGAAGGGAACAGTCCATAAATGAATGGAAACTAACCTTTTGTGTTCTTTATAGTTTCTCTGTCCTCCTGGCTGGTTCTGGATTTATACAGCAAGAGGCTACAACAGTGTTTTGATGGAACCATGTCATCGTACATTTCCACTTTCCAGATACATCTCTGACAACGTAGACCAAAGGATAATTAGAAATAAAAGTAATTCCCTTTAGCATTGTAGTTGTGGATTGTCAGATCTTTATTATAGTGGCTCCCTAATGTCCCTGGCAGAATTGGGGCCCTGTTATACAAATGCCGAAAGAGAATTCCTGTCTGGAAGGGCTTGCTTTTATGTTGCATCACGCTGAGGACCTCTGCAGTCTCCAGCAGGTTCTTTACTGAGGCAGGACATAATGTGAGAACTAGACGTAAAGAAACGAGAGATGAAAGGAGAGGGGTAAGACTGTGAGGATGTGGTCTTAGACACCAAGGTATGGACATGGTATTAAAAACTAGATTAGAGGAGGGATATGGTTTTGAGAAGGGATTGCCAAGTAAGAGGTACTTCTGGGATCTGTGTGCTTCTAGACTCCTGGAATGTTCAGCAATTTTATCTCTGCAAAGTTCCCATGTCTCATCAAAAGTACTAGGCTGCCTAGATGTAAATTGTGATTCCTTAATCCTCAGTGAAGAGAGAGCTGGCTTTTCCATTATGTCAAGATGTGAGAGGTGGAGGGATGATCAAGTTGGTTACAGTGCACTCTTTGTGAAGTGACAGAATCAACTTCTTTCTTCTCGGCCAGGTATAAGCTGTCTGAGAGGTTCAGAGTTTTGTGTATGCCTGTGTTGCATGGGATGAAAAGAATATCTAGTTACAGGATCTTAACAAGTATCAGAGAAGTTTTGAGAGCTCTGAAATGTCTGGCAAGTGGTTAAACCCATGTATTAAATAAATTATGGGATGTCACAAGTACCAGGGACTCTTTGGGTCAACTGGTTACAACAGCTAAGATTTCTGTTATTTGTATCTCCTCACAAAGCAGAATTCTGGGATATTGACAGTGAACCCAGACCCAGTCCTGGGACTCTGTAAGAGGTATACAGGGGGGAAAAAATAAATTTGACTTATGTTCTGTTGAATGCCCTCATCACCCTGGTTGGTGGGGTATAGCCATGCATTTGTGGCCTATTTAACCTTCTGTAAAATAACATCGCCTCAAACCCAATCTAAAGATTCATGGCCATTTCTGGAGAATTTTGCTATGCACGTTGTACCTCATTTGAACTCCTTCTGAAACTTTCTGCTGTTTCAGTGGGCGATGGGCACTGCCTCCAGCTTGTCTTGTCTAGGTCAGGGGTAGGCAACCTATGGCACGCATGCCGAATGCGGCACGCCAGCTTATTTTCAGTGGCACTCACAGTGCCCAGGTCCTAGCTACCGGTCCAGGGGGCTCTGCATTTTAATTTTAAATTAAGCTTCGTAAACATTTAAAAAACCTTATTTATTTTACATACAAGAATAGTTTAGTTATATATTATAGACTTACAGAAAGAGACCTTCTAAAAACATTAAAATGTATTACTGGCACGCAAAACCTTAAATCAGAGTGAAAAAGGAAGACTCGGCACACCACTTCTGAACGGTTGCCGACCCGTGGTCTAGGTTTTTATCCTACACCCATCAATGTGGTATCTTAGCATCTCTTAGTGCCTCTTCTGTTTTTTGTTGCTGATAAGATTAAAAATGAAAGAGGAAGAGTGGCGAGAAGCCCAGAGAGGATTCAACAAAGTCTGGAGGGAGCAGAATGAGAAATATTACCTGAAATCCCTGGATCACCAGGGCATCAACTTCAAACAGAATGACACCAAGGTCCTGAGGTCAAAGAGCCTCCTCAATGAGATTGAGAGCATCTATGATGAGGTAAAGTGGTCACTGATAGTGTTATTTTATCAGCTGTCTGGCTCTGAGCATGTGCTGTCACCTCCTCTCCACCGCCACCCCTCCTTGTTTGCTGGGCTATATTAATGGTATAGCATTTGTATCCCTCTAGGCCATTCATGGTCACCAGTTTCAGGGGGAAGGAGAGAATGCAGGCTTCTTGCCTAGTCATGGTAGGTTGTGGTGGCTGCTGCTGCAGAGTGACTGAGTTAGCACTTGAGGGAACTGATAACTTACCTTTTGGCAAAAGAGAACCTGCTGTGGTAAGAGCCGCAGGTTTGGGAAGGGAGGAGATATGACAGAAGGAGATGTGGAGTGTGTGCGGGCACGTATGTAATATATGTAGGCCCTTGACATCAGAACTTGAGTTGTTGTGATGGATAATGTGAACTCTGGTCCTTCCCCCATAGGGCTTGGGGTTGTAATGAGAGAGGAAATCCAGTTCACTGCCAGTGCTTTGTACAAGAGGGTCTTAAAGATGTGGTAAGCTGCATATGTGAGACTCACCCATGCTCTGTGTATTTGTTCTTCCTCCCTCAGAGGCAAGAGCAGGCATCAGAAGATAATGCTGGAGTTCCCATAGGCCCACACCTGTCACTAGCCTATGAGGACAAGCAAATCCTGGAGGATGCTGCTTCTCTTATCATTCACCATGTGAAACGGCAGACAGGAATTCAGAAAGAGGACAAGTACAAAATCAAGCAGATCATGTACCATTTCATTCCGGACCTGCTGTTTGCTCAGCGGGGCGAGCTCTCGGATGTAGAGGAGGAAGAAGAGGAGGAAATGGATGTGGATGAAGCCACTGGGGCTGCGAAAAAGCACAACGGAGTTGGAGGCAGCCCCCCTAAAGCCAAGCTGCTGTTCAGCAACACAGCGGCCCAGAAGCTACGGGGGGTGGATGAAGTGTATAACCTCTTCTATGTCAACAACAACTGGTACATCTTCATGCGGCTTCACCAGATCCTATGCTTGCGGCTGCTGAGGATTTGCACCCAGGCCGAGCGGCAAATCGAAGAGGAGAACCGGGAAAGGGAGTGGGAGCGGGAAGTGCTAGGCATAAAACGAGACAAGAGTGACAGCCCAGCAATTCAGCTGCGACTGAAAGAGCCCAGTGAGTGTTCTCTTACATTGGTCTGAGTAGGGGAGGGCAATTGTGACAGGTGCTTAAATTTGCAGTGTGTGGATCTGGTACTTGATCTGTTTCCTGGTGTCCTGAGGAATCTGTGTTCCTCCCCCTCACTGCCTTTAGGTCTTGTCTCTGTAAAATCCGGTACCTGCATTTTGGTAGTTTCCAAAAGGTGAAACATAAAGCTGCTGGTGGGCACTGAATGTAGCCCAGCATGTTATCCAGGAGGAGATCTCTAGACCTGACCCTGGGACTTGGAGCATCCTACTTCTTGGGACTGTGGGGGAGAGGCGTGGTATTTTGTCTTGCTTTACCACTCCTTGCCAGCTGAATTTCTTAATTTTGGATTGTGCTCTTTTTCTACCTCAGGAATGTACAAGTTGGATAAAAATCTTCTCTGGCCTCAAGCTTGTTATAAAATGTCTCAGTGGAGGAGTCAGCCCCTGGCAATTGACAGTCAGTCAGTTTTCGCTCTGGTATTAAAAAGTGTGGGTCCTTTTAAAATGGTGTTCAAATGATTTACTGACTAAAGAAAGCAGGGCAGGGCAAACCCAAGTCTAGGCAGTCATATGTAGACCAGTAAAGAGCCTCCTTGATCTTCCATTTTCTGTTACAATGTTAGTGTGATCTGAGTGGTCTCAGGAAATGTATGTATTTAGAATTCTCCAAAGGATGGTTTCCTCAGTGGTGATAATGCTACAATACTAAACTGCCTATTGCCTACCTGTTTCCTGCCAGCTAAAACTGGAGTAAAGTAGCTAATTTGGATTAAAGTGAAGGACGACGTGTGGACAGTCTCTGTTGGCCTTGAGGGATGTAGAGGTGTTTGAACCTGTAACAATTAAAAAACAAAAAACAGAAAACACACAGAACTTCTCAAATTCTCTTTAAAATGGCATTGTTCCTTAACCAGTATTTTCAAAAACTTTATTTTCATCTTCCATTGATGCCTGTGCCACAGTGATGAGTGTTAGTTGAAAACTGGGTGTACCCTGAATGGCTTTTTTCATTTTCCTTCCCATTTTGCTGTGTTTCTGCTGCAGCCCACAAAACCTTTTAGAAGCTACATTGGCACATTCAGCTTGGAAAGGCGGTAACTGCCCATGTAGCTTGCTGGATAAGATGCAGGAGAAACAGGAGACCTGGGTTCTAGTCCGAGCTCTGCTACTTAGTTACTATGTGACCTCGGGCAAGTTGCTTCCCCCAACCCCGTTGGTCTCTGTTTTACATTCTTCAAGATGGAGACTCATTGGTTATGTGTCTGAATGGTGCCAAGCACAGAGGGGTCCCAAATATAGTTTGGGACCTCTGGGTGCTACTGAAATACAAGTTAAGAATAATGTGCAATGGGTATATTTCTAAGAGCCTTAGGACCTATCTGCTTTCATATCTTTTTGGTGAGGTCTCTGCTGTAATGGTGTGCATAATGGTGTTTTGGTAGCAAGAACCTCTTTAGTTCTGAGAATTTTACCACCTCTGCCCTCCTCCGTGAGGTCTCTGACAGGTTACAGACCTGGCATTAATTTGAAAAGCACTTACTTAAAGTCTTACAACGTTGTCTCTCATTTTATAGACCATTCTGGTAATTCATCAGTTTGTCTGAGACCTTCAGCATGTGGCCCTTTTGCTCCCAGAACTCATAGTGGGCCTGTAGGAACTGCCTTTGAGGGGTGTTACAATGTAGTTCATGTTTCACCTTCTCTTCCTCTAGTGGATATTGAGGTGGAGGATTACTACCCAGCTTTCCTGGATATGGTGCGGAACCTGCTAGATGGCAACATGGATTCATCCCAGTATGAGGACTCTCTGCGTGAGATGTTCACCATTCATGCCTACATCGCCTTTACCATGGACAAGCTGATCCAGAGCATTGTTAGACAGGTAACTTGCAGCGTACTGCCAAGGGAAGGGAAGGGTGGTGTCCAGGTGATAAAAAGGAAGTAGCTGGAGCTCTCCCCAGGGTTTAAATGAAGCTTGGGAATATTGAATGTACTTGCATGATGTATTTCAGAGTGGAGGAGAGAACAGCAGGGGTTTCCTCCTGTGTCTCTAACATATTTCTGGAGATGGGGGAGGATAAGTGTTAGTGTATTTAAGTGATGAGGCTCAACAAGGAGTGTACAGATATTTAGGTTACCCAGCTACCTGTGGTGCTTTGTCTTCCCTCTTCAGCTTCTTCAAAGGTACATGTATCTGGCATAACAACACTTCCCCAAGTAATGTTGCTTTAACAAAGAAATTACTACATTAAGTGTGCTTAACACTATTTAAAATGCTCGTTTTTGAAGATTTGTAAACCTATAAAAGCAAAAAGATGGAATATTCAGAGAGAGCGAGAGAGAGAGAATTTTGTTTAAAATACATGTCTGTCTTGAGGGCAGGAATAACATGAGCCCAAAGGATTTTTTTCAGACTGTAGCATGTGCCTGAAATCATAAGAACATAAGAATGGTCATACTGGGTCAGACCAAAGGTCCATCTATCCCATTATCCTGTCTTCCGACAGTGGCCAATCCCAAGTGCTTCAGAGGGAATGAACAGAACCAGGTCCTCATCAAGTGATCCAGTAATCAGGGGGAATATAGTAAAGCTCCTCATTCAGAAACATAGTGCCGCTCGCACTGTGTTGTAATAAGTGGTCCACCTAGAGTGTGACTGTAATACATTCCTCAGGTATGTTCAAGCCTCATTCTTAAGGCAGGTTTCAGAGGAGTAGCAGTGTTAGTCTGTATCAGTAAAGTCCTTGGAGTCCTTGTGGCATCTTAGAGACAAACCAGTTTATTTGGGCATAAGCTTTCGTGGGCTATAACCCATTTCATCAGATGCATGGAATGGAAAATACAGTAAGCAGGTGTAAATATACAGCACATGAAAAGATGGGAGTTGCCTGACCAAGTGCAGACTGACCTCAGTTATCCAAGAGGTGCCTAGTATCAGATGGGCCCACATTTGAAGTGTTCTCTTGGTCTTAGAAAACCTGAAGCATCTGTAAACACAAGAACCCAAACTGTCAGAACTCCTGGAAAAGGTTCTGTATTTCTTTTGAATAACTTCCTTCAGGATTTCTCACATGCTGGCTGGCTCTTAAAGCTGGTATATTGGGTGATTTCAGCTGCTAGTTGTCACTTGAACTCTGTAAGCCCAAGTGTCAACTCTCATATGCTGGCTACCTTGATGATCCCATTTCTATGGAGAATTATTAAGCACAAATTAGAGTCTGAAGACAGGGCTAAAATCAAGTTCTTAGTTTCAGTTTTGACAGGAAATTGGCAGTCAACTGGCTCGTTATTTAAATTTGGGAATATAATTAATAATTAGAATTGGATTTAATTATTTTTAATTTCCCCTCCACCAACAACCAACTAATCAACCTTTGGATTTGGTGTAGTGATTTCATGGCAAGAGAACTGCCTAACAAGCCCTTCCCACGTACTTCGATGGTCTGAATCTTTGCCAGCTGTCAGGCGTTTCCTTCATAATGCTCACATAACGGTTATTAATCCGTAGTTACTTTGTATGTGTAACTGTACTTTGCCAACATCGTTATTTATTTTAAAGGACACGATGTTTTGCAACGAGTGTAGTAGTAATTCACAGTAGAAGAGGCTACTATGTTCGTAACCTAAATAATTGGTTTTTTTAGTTTTAATACTTAGATGGCTAGAATTTTATTTATTTATTTATTGCTGTGGTTTGACCAGACAGAGGTTTGAAGCAGAAATTTTTAAGGGTATGTTCATTTCTAATCTGCATTGATGGACATATTCTTTAGCTGGTTCCGAGATTTGCATGGTGCAGAGTGGAGAAGAACTGGAAATCTGACCAATTCTGCCACAGCGTGTATGTATGCAGGGGAGATAAAATAGTTTGCCTCTCATCAGTTATAGCTTTTGACATAAGTGTTTGCACGCAAACATGCAATTCTAGAAGTGCAGGCAAATGATGAAGGCTCAGCCTTGCTTATTTTGATCAATGTCAAACTCTGCTTGATGCCATATGGAGAAGTTTATTTTGAGATTTTCTTAGTGTTCTGTTTTGTCTACGGCCTGACTGCAGAAGGCAGGTTGTCCATACTGCACACTAGTGCAAAGCCCTCTGACTGACTTGGGTTGGGGAAAGGGGCCTATTGCAGTATACAGTACGCTGAGTCCAGAGGCATTTAAAACCCTCTTCCCTAAGTCCTCTCCTCCATGTCCTTCCTGCTCCCAGCTTCAGCACATAGTGAGTGATGAGATCTGCGTGCAGGTGACCGACCTTTACCTGTCGGAGAATAGCAATGGAGCTACCGGAGGCTTGCTGTCCTCACAGTCATCTCGGGCCCTTGGGGAGGCCACGTACCAGCGCAAAGCCGAGCAGCTCATGTCAGACGAGAACTGTTTCAAGGTAAGAACCATATCTGCTTGCACAGATGCTTGGAGGAGGACTTGTGGAGGAGCTTGCAGAGTGAGGAGGGGAAGTACGAAGGCTCGCAGAGAAAGAATGGGCTCAGCTTTTCATTTTATGTAACTATCCAAATATGTCAAGGACCTCTGGACACCTGTGCACTCTGCAGCTGTCCTAGAGCTTGACAGGACGACTTGATTGTCCCTTCTAGCCTGGCGGAGCTGCTGAGGACCTGCTGTGTGACTGTCGGTCTTAATATAGCCCTTCGCGGGGCTGGCATAAATCCAGACAGGAACTGTAGAACGAACAGAAAAAACAGATAAATATTTCTAGAAAGAGCTCCTCGGAAATGGGACGTTTGCAAGAAAAATGGAAAAATACGTATCCTGAAGTAAAGCTGAAATTTCTCCCTGTGTTTCTCAGTGTCCCAAAGCCAGAGTAATACTGTATTGATTGATTGCTGTCATTAAGCTTTTAATCTCTCTCCCTCCCTCCCTTCCCTGGGGTGGGTCACGAGCTTTCCACCTTTTTTCTCCATCTCATCCATTGTAGACTGTAACGGTCTCTTACTAATATTTATCACCTATGCATTAAATAAACCTGACTCTCAGTTCAAATCAAATTCATACTTCTCATCACTGTGAAATCAGAAGCGGCCAGGCTCATCTTTAACTAGTGAAATTCATTGATAATGGCTTTCATATTTATAGGGTATCTGTTTTCCCATTGAGAGTCTCAAAATAAGCAGGAAAGCAAAAAATTGAAACTGTACAAATTGATCAGAAAACAGCATGCTGCTAAAAGATGTCCAGCTCCTTGCTTTGCCTTTATAAATATCCCAATTTCGAGCAAACTTTGTGGGTAACAGAGAGATTTTGTCTGATCGTTAATAAAATTCCAGTTGTTCACTGCAGCAGTTCATGCTTTTCTCTTCCACCTCTCTTTAAGTATGTCATGGTTCTCTATCCAGGAATTCTCTTCTGCCCATATAAGTAGAATAATTTCTTTATCCTTTTACCCTCTGTTAGATTAGCTTCTTAGTGATCTAGAACTTTCCACTCATTGTCAAAACTCCTTCTGTGTTCAGATTGTATAACTGGGGCTAGTATCCCCGTTGTTCCGAGCAAAGTGGAAGGCACAGGATTATGCTGGATAGTTGCATGAAGTTCATTGGATTCTCCCCTTTTCCCTGGTGGAAAGGGATTTATTTTTCTGAATAATTTGTTACTAAGTCCCCTTCCGCATTCTGCTTTGTAGCTGATGTTCATTCAGAGCAGAGGCCAGGTCCAATTAACCATCGAGCTGCTGGACACTGAAGAGGAGAACTCGGATGACCCTGTAGAGGCAGAGGTAAGAGCCAATTGTCCTCGGAGTTCAGCTGCAGCTATTAAGCATGTAAAGTTTAAACGGGGGTATAACTGGATGATGATGGCAGAGCTGTCAGTGTTTCAGATGCTATAGTTTATGAGCTGCTTCTAGTCCTACAGGGCACATTCATTATGTGACACAGTGCACTCAATGAATTGGGTTGAACAAGCCTTGTTGGCATCTCTTATTAACAATTTCAAAAAACAGACAGTACAGGTGCATGTCTGCCCATGGGGGGAGAGTGAGTGGGACCTGTGTGAAATATATGGAGTCTCCAAAAATTGCTTTTCTTTCATCCACTTCCAACCAAACCCCTTCAGAGTTGGTTTTGATTTGGCAGATGTTAGTTAACCCCTTGTGTTCTGTGCCCAATTTCAGCGTTGGTCAGACTACGTAGAGCGGTACGTCAACTCTGATTCTACCTCTCCCGAACTTCGGGAACACCTGGCTCAGAAGCCGGTTTTCCTGCCAAGGTGAGTGAACAAGCTGTGGCTGTGAATAGTGACACACAGGCCAGAAGTACCCATGTCAGCAGAGGGAGAAAGATCTTACTCCGTCACAGTGTTGGCTGTTGCAGTCTCTTGTTTGTTTTTAGTACTCTGCCACTTTAGAAGACTTTAACCTGGAAGTAGCACATAGAGACACAGTGCTGCTGTTTATTCCAAGAGCCCACCCTGGGCTCCTGCTCTCCAGTGACTGAGAGAGGGCATAGGCCACAGGCAGCAGGGAGATCAGAGGTTTGGGGAGTCACCAGCCCCCGTTTTTGGCAGCTCTGCCTTTGCTGACAGAAGCCCACTAGCTGCGTGCGGAAGATGCTGAGTCTAGCAGGGAGTTGGTTGCAAAATAGCAGCCACTCTCTGTAAACAGCTGAGATCAGTGGGTTGGCTTATGGTAGGCACATGAGCCTAAACAACTTTAATTTGTGACCATTCCACTCTGAGCAACACTTTTTGGGTTTTGAAGAGCTGGCCTGGAGCCACCAGATACGTCCAGCCTAGTGGGCAGAGGATGAGCACTAATCCCAGCAGGGATTCTCTGGTTTACAGGAACCTAAGGCGGATCCGTAAGTGTCAGCGTGGTCGGGAGCAGCAGGAGAAGGAAGGGAAGGAGGGAAACAGTAAGAAGTCCATGGAGAATGTGGAGAGCTTGGACAAGCTGGAGTGTAAATTCAAACTGAACTCCTATAAGATGGTGTACGTGATCAAATCGGAGGATTACATGTACAGGAGGACGGCTCTGCTGCGTGCTCAGCAGGTAGGAGTTGAGTGAAGGGAATGGGATGAGCAGCTGGTGTTTCCCTGAACCTCTTGCTCCCAAAGGGCTTCTGGGGAGAGTCAGATAACGTTTCTGGGGTGGGAGGGGCGTTGTTCTCCTGTAACATTTAACACTCTTCCTATTGCTTTGAGGATGGGACATGACATGGTTTCGTCCACTGGACTCTGTAAACTTCCTCTGAATGCTCCTGAGATGTAACCCTTCCTTTCCTCCTCCTCCATTTCCCAAACTTGCCTGTTAGAGTAGGCAGCTGTTAGCATCCTTTTACTCATCAGTTCCTTGCCTAGGGGCACCTCACATTGGTTGCTAACCCGCTTGTCAGGGTTGGCCTAAAAAGGGAGATAGCAAAGAACTGAAAAGCTGACACATGTTCTGTCGGGAGCTGTGCCTTGTCCCTGCAGTCACTGAGAGTGGGAGTCTAGGGTTGCTCCTGGGCAGCGGAGCACTACAAACGAATATACCAGCTGCTTGAAAGCGCTGGGTCTGTGACTAGGATAGCCGCAGTGATGTCATAATTACAGAAAGGTCCAGAGTGGATCAAAATTGGAAGACTTTTTGTTTTAATTAAATAAAATTCCTTTTTAAAATTTTTTGTTACTTATAAGTTTTTCTTTTTAAAAATGAGCCGGTTTAAAATGAAATCAGAACTTAATACAAAATATGTTGAGGCCTAAACTTAGAAGATTATAATAAGACATTTAAATAACAAATAAATATGCTGAATCCATGACCCTCTCTTAAAAAACAACAACAACAATAACAAAAACCACTTTGAATTAAAGGCTTCTTTTCTATATAAAGAAAGAGTCAGGAAAAGCATCGAACTTTTGAGGTCAAGTTTCAAAAATATGGTACAGTTGGTTAACCTAGGTAATTTAGGAGATTGTCATCTTTTCAAGAGACATAGGTTAGACTGGAAATTTAAGTCCCAGTTAATTTCACTTAGGCATATTTTGAAAATTTTCCCAGACCAGCCCGAAATGATCAGTTTAATTCACTGACTACAATTAATCCCTCTATTTAATAAATTATTTGTCAGTGTGAAGCATCTTTTGATAAGAGACGTTTGTGTCTAAAACATTTAAGGTTGTCTTGTCTAATACAAATGCATTTTATATACTGTTTTGTTTGTTTAAATTCCAGTTACTATTCTAAAGCAGATTGACACAAAATCTGAGCAAAAAGTTAATTATCTAGTAAATAAGCAATATATCAGTCACCATTTTCTAACATACTAAAAGTGTTTGGTTAATAAGAATCTGAAAATATTAAGCTATATAATTGCTTAAATGTATATAGTTATGGTGTACACTTCTAGGTAGCAAACAGATGTACCGAATCTACCATAAAGTGTCTATTTAGTTGTAAGTCAAAGAGTTTTAATGGTTATATCAACTAGTGAGTGCATCTTACTTTAAAAAATAGCTGAAATACAAATGGAAAAGCTGATTTAAATCAGTCCACCCTGGAAATGTCACAATGCATTTTCCCAGGACTCAGAAGTTCTGGTTCTAACAGAATAGCACAGCTATCGGAATATGTATAGTAGTTACTGGGGCTTACCACTGTAATTAAGTCAGTGTTAAACTTCAACTAACCCTTTTTATAAATTACTCATAACTTTACTCAGATTCCTTTTTGGTTTGCAATTTCTTAGGCTCTGTTTCAATCCCAAAATAACTTTATTTTAGTGGGGTGGCGTGTGCATGCACGCGTGTGCTGTGAGAGGTTGGGAACAAATATATCCATCTCAGCATCCCTCTCTTTTAATCCAGCTGGAATTTTTGCATGCACGTGAGACTGTTCCTGTATTGTTTTTTATAAACACCTGCATTGAAGGCTGACTACAGTCTTGCATCACCTGACATTGCCATTAATCAGGGAAAAGATAGGAGAAGCTTAGCATTATTGCAGCATTAGGGTAAAATCAAGCAGTCATGTCAAACTCCTGGAAGCTACTTCTATTGAATATTTAATTCTGTTCTGATGCACATGTATTTTTGTGTGTCCCTGTTTTGATCATTAACACAGGGTTGAATCCATGTAATAAAATATACAGGATAGACACTGTGGCAGAGTTAACGTTATAGTTCAGAGTTCAAATTCAAAAATCATCAAATGTTTGTTGATGACTTCTGAGCACTTGATTTCACAGACTTAATTTTCATTAACACTAGGCTTTGGGGGATTCTCAGTTGGGGAATAAGGATGGTTGTGCCTGCTTGTTCAGACACTGCCTCCAATTTACTTAGGCTTTCCCTTGGTCAGTCGGCAAGGTCAGTGTTTGTATTGCCAGTTCCCCAGCAGAGCTAAACATCCCAAATCTGTTGGCCTAGGGAAGTGGATTTGTGTTTGCTTTTTAAGTGTTTTGTGATCCTGAATGTTGGTGGCTGTAGCCTTTTTTTTTTTTTTTTTTTTGTGTCTCCCGTTTCTGTAGTCCCATGAAAGAGTGAGCAAGCGGCTGCACCAGCGGTTCCAAGCCTGGGTGGACAAATGGACCAAGGAGCATGTGACCCGTGAAATGTCAGCTGAGACAAACAAGTGGCTAATGGGAGAAGGGTTGGAGGGTTTGGTGCCCTGTACCACTACCTGTGATACAGAGACCCTGCACTTTGTGAGCATTAACAAGTACCGTGTCAAATACGGCACAATATTCAAGACACCGTAAAGTCCCTGAGTGAGGGAAGATCACGTGGTGTGTGTATGTGTGTGTGTATCAAGGAAACGAGGAAGATGCCTTTCTCCCTTCACTGTGTATCTCCGTAACATGGCCAGTTGACTAGTGCGAAGCTGGTACAGTCTGACACCAGCGGGATTCGGTTTAGGAAAAAGAATCTCTACAAACCTAAGCTGGAACTGTTGCCATCAGGCCTCTGACTTCAGCGTGCATTGTGGAGGGAAGGACCCTTTTCAGAACTGAGTGATCCTAGAGAAATGCAGCTAGCTCGTATGCACCAGCAGTTTTGAGACTAACTCCTCAATGGCCTGAGCTTCAAGGGAAGAGAACTGGATGTTGCATACATCCTGACCAGAGTGGTGCATTTAAAGTTACATGCTCAGATGTCGTGAAACCCAGAGGTGCCTATCACAACTGGATTCTCCTCTGTTAGGCTGCTGCAGGTTTGCCAGGATCTCACCGGGGGTCACCCATCTGTGCAGTCTGGCTGTTGAGAACACCATCTCCTGGATCTGACCCTCGACTCCTCCCTCCTTCACCCTGCTGGACTCCTGATTCAGCCAGTTCAGATTGGTCTGTCCTTTCCAGTGCCAGTGGGATTGTTTTGTACCTGCTTCTTTACTAGTCTTTCCTAGTGCCATGCACCAGCTTTTCACACACATACGCACACACAGCAGAAACAACACAATTTTAACATGTTCCCCTTCCTTTTTGTAAATAAATGTACATATTGTCAATTTTTTTTTTGTTTTTTATTAAAGGAAGTTTGCTTGATGTGCTAGCATAACTGTACCAGCTTCTTGTGTACCATAGTACCGGGTGGCTTGAGAGTTAGTACCTACAAACAGACCTATGGAGACATTTATTACACTTTTTACCAAAGGGAGTTATCATTGTAGTGCTTTTGTGTGGAAACTTTTCTCTCCTTTCTTTTGTAAATAAAAATATGTCTTGGTTCTTATTGAGGAAGACACTCGCTCACCCACGGCCCTGTTCCTGTTCTGAAAGGCACCATGCAGCATGCAGTTTGCACTGCGCAGAGGAGACATTTGACCATTTTATTATTGGCTTCACAATCTGAGAGGAGAAGGCGGAGGCAATGTGTGTGTTTTGTGGTGAACATGACCATGTTCTAAGCAGCCTGTTAAGATATATAAATATATATTATATAACTTTTTTTTTTTTTTTTTTTTTTTTTTTGGGTGGGTAATTTTTATCCACCTGGTCTTCCAGCTCAGAGAACCTTCACTTTTGGGAAGTGTTGCTGAGCTACCTAGCTGGGGATGATTGTGCTTATGTATTTTCCCTCTCAGTATTGGAAAAAACATCCTAAGTACCAAACCAGTATTTCACTAGAGCTGCTTTTTGTGTGTGTTTGTGTGTGTGTGTGTGTGTGTGTGTGAGAGAGAGATTGAGAGAGAGAGGGGCAAAGCGGGTAGGCTGTGTGATGCATTTCATTAGTGAAATCCACAAATGGGATATATATTTTTTTAAGCATAGAAGTTTAGTGCTGGCAGATATTTAAGCACTGGAAAATTTTGGTTTTCAGACAAGTTGGCATGGACTTCGTAAGCCACGACAGACCCAACTGCACTGTCTCTCCTCCTCAAAGGAGGCATCTTTTCCTGCACAAAACAATGCTGCCAGTTGTGCCCGAACAGCTTCCGTTGTCTCAGCTGGAGAGCTGTGAATGCAGCTTTGCTGCTTTTCAAAGTCCACTTCTGAAATCTGTTCCAGGGATTTCAAGACAGCTGGTTTCCCCTTCATAACTGAGTTCTCTTCCCTTCCCCAGCAGAGAGATGGAGAAGTTGGGGGGAGAGAGGGTGGGGGGAGGGCAATCGCTCCAGCCTTTGTGCAGCCTGGGAGAGCAGAGTGGTGAAAATGCATGGCCTATAACGGTCGCTAGTCATTGGCAGCCAATGTACAGAGAGTAGTTCCAGCCATGGTGATGAATGAGAGCCTCCTATGGAGAGAGGAAAGAGCCCGAGGGGGAGTTTTCAGAGTTTGCCAGCAATAAGTTACCTGTCCCGTTTCTCCTCCTTTTGCTGTGTTCAGACAGGAAGGGGGTTTTATTGTGTCCTCTTCCATTTCAAAGGTTTTACACACACTCCCCTGTGCCTCACCCCACCCTCAGGTGTTTCTTTTCAATGTATGTTAAAACTGATCTGGAAGTGGAAGTCTGGATGATTTAGACTTTACCAGCTTGGAAGTAACAGCTGCTGCTGCTTTGTGGGTGTTTTGTCCAAGAGTCTGTGCCTGCATGTTGTTTGAGCGGAATGGGGTTAACATGGCGGGATTCCTGCTGTTCAAGGTACCCAGGAAAAAAACCCAATAAAACAAGGAGATCTCCTCCTGCAGCAGGGTTTTCACCTACAGCTTTCATCCCTCCCAATGTCTGACTTCTGGGCTCCAAGCTCTGATCCCAGCCTGTACAATAGCAAAGATTTCTTTTTACTTTAAATTGCTTTTTGTATTCTGTAATGTGATCCTTGGCCACCTATCCATGTGATGATTTCTATACAAATGTTGTAAACTTGACTGTAGTGCAGTATTTCCATTAAAATATCAGGGCTAATCATTGTGTACAGATTTTTCTTCCTTCTTGATCATACACAATGAGATTTTGGCACACGCTTTCCAGAGGGAAGGGAGGAAGATGCATCTGACGGAATCACTCCTTTAATAAAAACAGAATTAGAGGTGGTGGGAGAAGATAGTAGACCTGAAAGTTTGATCTCTGTTTAGTACACTCACAAATGACCAATGTTTGACTTCCCCCTTAATTTATCTGCTAGCGTATCGCCTCTGGATTCCAGACACTAATTTGTAAGCAATTCCCAGTTCCTATTCAGAGGTGTGAAACTCCTTTTATTTTGTAGCAGTTGCAACATTTTGTGGTGGCCGAGAGACAATTAGCCACTTCTTCCCCTGGAGTTGGGAGGTCATCCCAGCTGCTATAGATCAGAACAAATAAGGAAGTTATCAGCCCTGTAAATTTCTGTTCCACTAAAGCTGCTGGGGGAAGGGGTTACCCCCCTCCCACCCCTTGAGTCAGTCTGGGATATGGGATAATACAATTACCAGCCAGTGGAAATGTCCAACACCCCCCCCCCCCCACACACACACACACACCAAACTCTCTCCCTCTGTCCTGTTAGCAGCAGGGCTGAAATAACAAATCAATCCTTTTTGGTTCCTTAACACATTAACAGTTGTCTTTAGCCTGATTCTTTGTTGATTTAGAGCTGTCTTCAGCACTCCCTTTGCCTACATCCAGTGCTTCGAGGTTGAGGTCTATCACATCCAGTCATGGTGTTTAGGCCACTAAACATGCAGCCACCCTGACGTGAACCTTGAATTTTTTTAGCTTCAGTGGTAACACTGCACTTTACATGGCTCAGTATTTTGTGGAACAGTTTAATAGTTTTTGCTCCCTGCTTTCTGTCTCTTCCCGTTGGGTGAGCAAGCCCCAACTACCAGAAAAGCTCAACCAGTTGTCATTAGGTATCCCAAGCCACATGCTAAAGAGCACTGAATACAGACTGTAAGTCCATTAATAATGAATGGGAGATCCGAGAGATGCAAATAGTGGCAATGTCTGAAGTGCTCTAAGGTACTGGATAGCCTGACTGGTTTTCAACAGTGCTTTGAGCCTCCCTTTGAACTCATCCCTTTTGGACTCTGAACTGGGGGATGTCAGCAAGCAAGGGTCATACACCACAGTGATCCCTTCTGGCCTCAGACTCTTGTCTGACTGCCTGTATAACCCAGAACTTCCCCCAACACGTTCCTTTGGAACTGCAGCTTTAAAAAAAAAAAAATCCAAAAAAGATGTGTGTGTGGAAGTGCAGCCCACAGGCTTCAGTTCAGCTGAGTCATTCGTCCATCTCCTCCCATTCTTTGAGTTTGGGACACTGCCCCACATGCACGTCTGTAAAGCTAGGCCCTTGCAGTACTTTCAAGGAAGCCAGAACATCTGGCGAGTGCTGTCTTGACTCAGTGATGCTGCCAAGCGCGTTTTGTGTGACCAGACCAGGAGCACTGCAGCCTGTGCAGCTTCCTTGGTCAGCAAAGGTTTGTGACTTCAGGGTAGCCATTCTGTGTCTCCAGGCAAGTTCTTGCTTGTCTCTGTAAGGGCTGCCACATCTTACTGAAGGCTGAAAATTTGAGGAACGCTTTGCCTCTCTGATGCTTAAAGCTGCAGCGCTTTCAAAGAATCTCTTGTTCCTTCCCGTCTCAGGCAAAACCAGAATTCTGTATCTAGGTCAAGCAAAACAGCTGCTTGTAAACCACTGCATTTGCCTTTGCACTCTGTGATGTCCCTGGCATGCTGGATTAGTGGCATGGTACTTGAGGCAGTTAATCCTGCCATTGTCTGGTAATCAGAGCAGTTTCACCAAGGGGTGTTTTCAAACATCTCACTCTTAGCTTCCAGGAATTTGACGTTTCGGCCTGTAAGTGGTCCCGTCTTTGACACACGTGGAGACTCTTCCCAGTTGGGTGCTAGAGAATCTGTTGGAAGTACATGTTCCCAAGGCAGCTATAGCACGTCTCTCCTTAGCTGCTTTCTGGAAGATGTCCCAAATGAAACCTAGTCTCTTTAGATTCCCCTAGGAAGTGGCTGTGTAGTAGAAGCAGTTTATTGGTCTTCCAGGAGCATGTTTTTATAAAACATCACCTCCACAACTGCAACCCCACCTTTGTATCTTCACATCCAACCAGCAGAACTTGCATGGAGGAGGGAGTTGGTTTTGTATTGTCTAAGCATTATTAAAAGTCTGCCTTGTGTGCATTTACCCCATTTTGGACCTGGATGGTGCAGACACCGTATTCTCATTCTAGATCAGTGGTTCCCAAACTTTAATGACCTGTGAACCCCTTTCACTAAAATGACAAGTCTCGCAAACCCCCTCCTCAAAAGGAATATTTCCAGGGATTTTCTCCTTTACTTGAGTATAAATTATAAAAAACAGTGAACTTGGAAATATAACATTTGTTTTTATGACATGCTCATTACACACTTTATTATTACCGTATTTTCATTACATTATAAAAACAGCGACACTCTTCCAAGATCTATCTTTCATAGCTTGTATCACTTTGAATAAACCTGTTATAAGACAAGGTTCCTGTGTTTCATGCTGTTTCACATCTGATACTCCTTGATGAAGGTATTTAAGAAGCCACCTCAAAGAGTTCCTCCTACACAAGGATTCAGGTCTTGAGCAGTCCAGGCAAACAACGCATGTTAGAACAAAGCTTAAACTTGTTCTTCCTAATAATTTTAAAAACAATACTACCTGCCTATTTAATTTTAAAAACAGCAAAATATATCTACCTCCCTTTCCATTTCTTATAAGGAGTTCTGAAGTTTAAATCTTCTCAGTGTGATAAATATGCTTGCTCTGATCTGGTTAGTTCTTGGAAGTCCCTAGGGACAGCTCTGTCCGCCATTAGGGAATTTTTTCCTGAGAACCCCTTGTAACATTTCACGAACCCCAGTTTGGGAACCACTATACTAGATTAATTCATCAACACTGCTGCTGTACATCTGATGTGCACCGTGTAGTCTGCTGAAAAGCAGATTCGATACGAGCTATGGCTTCACTCTTCTCTTCCCTAAGCTCTCCTACTGAGAGGTGAACAAGAGAAGTTTGTTTTTGCTTGAGTCCAATAGCTTGGTGCGTTGTTCAAGGATCTCCTATATAAAGATGCTACTGTTCATCTGTCTACATCCTTACAAGGCCCCCATCAGTGCAGTATTTGGGTACCTGTTTCTGCCCAAGCTGCATAACCTCGCTGCCTGTTTACACAACATGGGCATCTCTCGCCGTCTTTAATGTAGAGGAGGTAGGAGTTTGATTTCAGGTTTTGGATGAGGACAAAATGGAGACCTGATTACATGCCAGGCATCTGCTTGTGGTGAGGCTGTCATGAGGATGACGTTGTCTTTTGGATTTGCGGCGTTAGCCTCTGCTGCAGGTTGCCCAGCTCTACTGTCCAAGAAAGGAAGCTCATCTTGGGCTCATGTAATTCTGATCTCTTCTCTCCCCCACCTCTGCACCCCCATAGGGCTGCCTGCCGGAGGTGAATTCTCACTGAGCGATGCCCTCCATGCAGCCTGCATGTAGCTCAGAGGTAAGTTCTGAGGAAGATTGTTGAAGGGCCAGAAAAGGCCAAGCCTGACTGCTGCTGCTTGGCAGGCCACTAGCCTTTTCTCCTGAGCCTTGGTTCCCGGAGGGTATACATGGCAGCCCTCTGTGCCCTTGGCCACAATCTCTTGTTTTTCTGTTAGGCTCCACCCAGAGGTAACGGATTGCAGAGGGCAAACGCGAGAGGTTCTGGACTCCTGGGACCTGAATCTTAATATTTTTCCACCAGAGGCAGGTCGGGGAAATACCCTTGTCTCCAGGGTTCCCTATGTAGTTCCCCAAGAAGTCACTGGTCATCAGTGGGTGTCCCTAATAGCCCAATTGAGGAGTTGGAGCTTCCATCCTCTTCCCCTCTGTGGAGGAGGAGAAGATGGAAAAGTCCTAGACATACAAAAGGGAGCCCTAGAGGTGAGTGAGTCTGACCGCCCGTTCATTCTGTATGGGGCAAACGGAGCTCACAGGCCGTGCTTGGCTGGCAGGTATATGAGTAAGGCCTGTGGAGCCAAAGAAAGGCTCCTGTCCTTGAGATCAGAGCTGGGGTAGATCTTGGTGGGAGCGAGACCCCTCCCTTCTGGAACTCCACAAGGTAGTAACCTGGGCATCCTCCTGCTTTCTCACAGGTCTCTGCAAGAGTGGTCGGCAACCTAGGGCATGTGTGCCAAACGTGGCACACAAGCTGATTTTGGATGGCACACGGGGCGTGCTGAGTCCCGCTCCTAGTCCCACTCAGCACCTGCTGCTGGCCTGGGGGAAGGAACCCCAGGCTGGCAGTGGGCTGTGATCCCAGCTGGGGACTGAAACCCCAGAGGGGGGCGGGCGGAGACACCCAGCCCACCACCGAAACCTCAGAGCTCGGAGGGCTGACCCACTCCGCCCGTCGCCGCTCTGGGGTTTTGGCTGCTGGCCCCTTGTGAGCTAGTGTCCCCGCTGCAGCCCCACTCACCTTGCTGCTGGTGGGAGTTCCAGCTCAGGCCCCCTGCCACACAGGGTCCAGGCCTCCAGCCCTACCAGCCGCCAGCTCCACTCTCCTCAGCTGCCAATCTGCAGTTCCAGCCGGTTAACAACTGGTTACTCAGAAGCCTGTCTGCAGCTTAAAGTATCCACATACGTGCCCCCAGACACTGGAAAACTCAGCAAGGAAAAACAAGGGCAAGGATCACACTAAACTGATAAGATCTGCATTTTAATTTAATTTTAAATAAAGCTTCTGAAACATTTTGAAAACCTTGTTTACTTTACATATAACAATAGTTTGCTTATATATTATACACTTAAAAAGAGACCTTCTAAAAAATGTTAAAATGTATTACTGGCACGCAGGGCCAGCTCCAGGAATCAGCTTAGCAAGCAGGTGCTCAAGACGGCCACTCTGGAGCGGGGCAGCACGTTCATGTATTCGTTGGCAATTCAGCGGAGGGTCCCTCACTCCCGCTTGGAGCAAAGGACCTCCCGCTGAATTGCTGCGGAGCACGATTGCGGCTTTTTTCTTTTGGTTGGGGCAGCAAAACCCCTGGAGCCGGCCCTGCTGGCACGCAAAACCTTAAATTAGAGTGTCTACGTCAGCGGTCGGCAACCTTTCAGAAGTGGTGTGCCAAGTCTTCATTTATTCACTCTGATTGAAGATTTTGCGTGCCAGTAATACATTTTAATGTTTTTTAGAAGGTCTTTCTCTACAAGTCTATATATTATATAACTAAACTATTGTTGTATTGTAAAATAAACAAGATTTTCAAAATGCTTAAGAAGCTTCATTTAAAATTAAATTAAAATGTTGATCTTACGCCACCAGCCCGCTCAGCCTGCTGCTGGTCTGGGGTTCTGTTCACCTAGGCCGACAGTGGGCTGAGTGGGGCCTGCGGCTGGGACCCCAGCTGGGAAGGGTCTGGCAGCCAGAACCCCAGACCTGCAGCGGGCTGTGCAAGGCCAGCATCCAGGACCCCAGACCAGCAGCGGGCTGAGCGGCTCAGCCCACTGCCGCACAGGGGTCCCGTCCCTGCCCACATACAGTGGGTACCTACCTTCTCCCTGGTTCTGGCCCATTCTCTTCCTCTCTCTGCACTGAGCTGAGGGTGGGAGTGGACTGGGTGAAGGGTCTGGCCAGGAGCTAAAATGAGAGAGGGGGCTCAGGGCTGGGGCAGGAGGTTTGGGTGTGGGGGCACTTACCTGGGCAGCTCCCATTTGGTGTATGAGGTGCAGGTGGGAATGTGAGTAGGGGTGCAGGAGCTCCCTTTTGGTGCTCAGCGTGGGGGTGCAGGTGTCAGGGTAGGTGGGCTAGGTATGTGTGGGGGTGCCACAGTCAGGGCTGGAGGGTGAAGGCATCAACGGGCTGGGTGGTACAGGGCTCAGGGCAGAGGACTGGGTGTGTGTGGGGGGGGCGGTCAGGGCTCAGGGCAGAGGACTGGGTGTGTGTGGGGGGGCGGTCAGGGCTCAGGGCAGAAGGCTGGGTTACTGCCCCCCTAGAACTCCCAACTCCTTGTCCTGACTACCCCCTCCTAGGAACCCACCCCCTATCTAAGCCTCCCTGCCCCTTGTCCCCTGATTGCCCCGCTAGGACCCTACCCCCTACCTGTCCCCTAACTGCCCCAACCCTTATCCACACCCCCGCACCCAGACAGAACCCCCTGGACTCCCATGTCCCATCTAACTGCTCCCCGCTCCCTGACAGGACCCGCCCCAGAACTCTGGACCCAAACAACCGCCCTGCTCCCTGCCTGCTCCAGCCCCTCTCCACACCCCTACCTCCTGGCAGCCCCCCCCCCGAACTCCCGACTCATCCAACCTCCCCAGCTCCTTGTCTCCTGACCACCCCCTCCAGAGACCCCCCCACCCTAACTGCCCCCCCGACCCTCTTTGCTCCCTGTCCCCTGACTGCCCTGACCCCTATCCACCCCCTAACAGACCCCGGGACTCCCATGCCCCATCCACCCCTCCTGCTCCCTAACTGCCCCCTCCAGAGACCCTCGCCCCTAACCACCACCCCCGGGATCCCACTCACGCACCCTGCTGCCTGTCCCTTGACTGCCCCCACCCCTTACCCAACCGCCGGCCCCGGCCCCCTTACCGCGAGGCTCCCCACTCATCCGAACCCCTGCCGCCGCGCGTGCGCAGCCCCGCCCCGCCCCGCCCCGCCCCTCAGAGCGCTGTGCGCGCGGCGGCAGGGCTCCGGACGAGCGGGGAGTGTCTCTCGCCAAACGCTGCCCCGCGGGAGCGCGCAGCCCGCCCCCAGAGCGCTGTGCGCGCGGCGGCAGGGCTCCGGACGAGCGGGGAGTGTCTCTCGCCAAACGCTGCCCCGCGGGAGCGCGCAGCCCGCCCCTCAGAGCGCTGTGCGCGCGGCGGCGGCAGGGCTCCAGGGGAAGGCGGAGGAGGGGCCGGCGGCTTGCTGCGCTTGGCCTGCGCTCCGCCGGGGAGCGCGCACCCTGCAGCTTGCCGCCTGGGCAGGATTTTAAATTAAAAACCGGCTCGCGTGCCGTAGGCTGCCGACCCCTGGTCTACATGAAGACTGGGCACAGCACTGCTGAAAGGCTGCCGACCCCTGCTATATGGGGACATCCACTGGCAGCCTGCCCATTACTCCTGGGGTGGCTCCCTCTGCTGGACTGTTGCAGCATTGCATCCTGACCCAAGTTTGGTCTGAGCATCTCCAGTGAGTATGCGCCCATCTAGGCTACGTCAGCTGCCCTTTTACACCCCACCGTCCATAGGCTACCCTCTTCCACACAGCAGCGTGGTGCAGCCCATATGATCAGCCTGCCTGTGCGAGCAGAGCATCGAAGTAGCTAGAGCTGCAGGAAAAGCTGCTCCTGAATTTCTCTCCATCTGAATCTTTGTTTGCAAAGAAGGAAATGGGTAACAAAACATGAGTTTACAACATGCACTTGTCTTTAAAAAGCAGCCAACTGCATTGGTTGTAAATAGAAAGGGACGGGGCATCAGGAAATGTGGTGAGAGGAAGCTACTATGGATGTGGATCTTTGCAAGTCTCTATCTGGGGAGTGAACAGGTGCAAAAGAATATATAAGCCTGATTTTGTATGATGTTTCCTTCCCCTTTGCTAGGCTCGAGTATGGAGCAGCAATTGCTGTGAGGATAGGCCCTGAGAACCCAACACCCATCCCACAGCTGCTGGGCCCAGTAATTTTGGGGACTGACTCTCCATCCAGCTCCTTCCCCTCCTCTGCCTGGATGGATTGGGCGTGGGGAGCACCTTGAAGGACAGAAATACAAGTGGTGGCTGGTGCCCTGCTTGCTGTTAAATAACCAGCCCTGCCTGCCTGCCTCCACTGGGATACATGATGGACAACTGAAGCAAGTGAAGAGCAGGAGGCTTGGACTGCCCGCCATGCTGTAAGTCCCAGCTGAGGGGTATTGCTGTGCAGGGAGGAGGGGTGGGGGGAAATTGGGGGTGGTTCTAGGGGCAGGGGGCAACAGCCACATCACACGGTGCCTGGGAACCAGAACCCAGTTGGAGTAACCTGCAGAGTGGAGGAGGAGGGAGAAAACCCTCGGTGCTGGTTCTGAGGTATCCTCTCCTCAGCCATAGTTTGAACCTCCCTGCCCCGTGAGGTATTGCCTTCCTGGGCCGGGCAGGAGCCATGGCTGGTCAGCAGGGTCTGGGAGTCAGAAGTGAGTCATTCCTGGCAGGCAGGGGGCAGTGGCAAGCAGAGAGGGAGTGGACTCCACAAGAGGGAGGGAAACAAGCTCCCATAGGAGACCCGGATGCTAGAGGAGACTTTCCCCCTACTCCCTCACGAGCTGCGGTGCCACCGGCAGGGACTCTGAGCAGCCCCAGCCAAGTGCGAGGCTGGGGTTTGCTCTGAGCCTTATTTGGAGCTAACTCTGCAGAATTCAGCCTGGCATATGCCAAGAAGTTGTGTTGCAGACCCAGCACTAACCATCTCTCCCAAGGATTGCTGCCAGCCCCCTGCCAGTGGCAGCTCTGAGAGCTCCTGCACGCACACAGCAGCTGACCCCCACCTCAGTCTCAGCTATGTTTATGGGGATACGAAATTCTAGCTCTGAGCCTCCCTGCCTCCAACAGCTGATCATGCCACAAAGGGCTGCGCCAGAGCTGAGGAAACACATCCCAGGGCTGGAGTGTGCAGTCCAACCCCTCCCGCACATCACGGGCATTAGTTCTGTCAGAGGTTGACCCTGCCAGCTGCTCAGTAGGCAGAACCCAGCCAGGTGCTGAGCAGGTATCCCAGGCCTGGTGCTTAAATACCTGTAGAGGCGGCAGTCAGACCAAGAAGGGTGGACAGGGGTTGGCCTAGAGTCGCAGGCTGAACTGCAGGCCACAAGCAGAGCCAGTGTCACTTCTCACAGCCCCAATGCACAGAGCAAGAGAGGACTAAGGCTGCTTCAGCCAGAATTTCCTTCACTCTGGCTGCAGGGCCTGGGCTCGCCCAACATGTGACCCTGGCTGTCAGAAAACTCCCCCGCTCCCTTTAAAAAACGATTCTCCCCTCCCCCCATCACTGCCAAGGGCTAACTGCGGGGGTCAACTCTTGCTTAGGGAGGGGGAATTTAAGCTCTTTACATTGGCTCTGTAGAGAAGCAAGCTCCTAACCAGCAAGGTCAGTAATAATAGCAAGAGGCAACAGTTTATTTAAGCTGAACAAATTCTTTAGAAGAGGCCGGGTGGGGAGTAAACAGAAGCCTAAATTGCAGCAGGTAGCATGTAAGCAGGAAAGTCGAAGTGCTGAGATGGCTTGTGAAGAGCAAATAA
The DNA here is from genome assembly GCF_025201925.1 of Gopherus flavomarginatus. Classification (NCBI taxonomy): domain Eukaryota; kingdom Metazoa; phylum Chordata; order Testudines; family Testudinidae; genus Gopherus; species Gopherus flavomarginatus. The sequence goes on along the minus strand of NC_066625.1, from coordinate 54,674,888 downwards.
CTGAAGGGATATAGACAAACACTAAAAAACACTTTATGGAGGTCAGAAGCATGTGAGCAGTTGAAGATGACAAGGACACTGCTGAGAAGCTAATATTTTTGTGTGTTCATCTTCTGCCTTTATCACAGAGGCTGTTGGCGAGAGATCTGTCCCAGATCGGTTCTCTTCTAGTAACAGAGGTACCATCGGGGCTTGAGAGAGCAGCAGAGGCGGTCCCAGACCAAGCTGATAATTTACAAAGTAACCCCCACTCCCACTTCTTCGAGCTGGACTTCATCCTGCTCTTAGTAGTATAAAGGCGCTACTGTCAGTCAACGCCTAACCCCACCCCTTGACCCCTTAAACCCTGCCAACCTATCACCAGAAGTCCTGCCCCATGTGACCCCTCTAAGAGCTCCTCCCACTGCCCTCTACCAATCAGGATGGGTTTCGCCCCCATAGGACCACCCCGAGAGGAGATGTAACCAATCGGGGGAGTTCAGGGCAGGGTGATCCATCTGGAAGTGGTTCTTGTGACCCCTCTAAGAACTCCTCTCACCGCCCTCTACCAATCAGGTCGGGTTTCAGCTGTTGGGGACCACCCCTGAGAGGAGATTTGACCAATGAGGAGGAAGTCCGGGGTGGGGTGATCCATCCGGAAGTGGTTCGTGTGACCCCTCTAAGAACTCCTCCCATCGCCCTCTATCAATTGTGATGGGTTTTGGCCACATAGGTCCACCCCAAGAGCAGATTTGACCAAAATAGGGCAGGTTCTGGAGCTGGGTGAACTGCCCAGAAGAGGGTGGTGTGACTCCTCGAAGAACTCTTTTCAGTGCCCTCTGCCAATCAGCGCACAGAACCATCACCCCATAAGTCCCAGTGTCAGGCAGAAGAGGCCATCTGTTACCACAAACGTGTGTTTTAGAAATTGCGGAAAAATGGACTCCTTCACCACCCCTATGAGAACTTCGGACTTTGTTTTAGCCCTGAGAGTCTTCGACCATCCACGGAGAAAGTGCTACATCAGCGACAGTTCCAAGGAGGAGGTGGGAGCGACCGAGGATACGCTGTTGATGGATATGCCGGGACCCAAACCGAAACCCAACTGCTTGTGAGACACCCCGCCGGAGGAGGAAGGTGAGGTGAACGGAAAAGACATTGCACAGGTAAATGAATGATTAAGAAGTGATGGATGATGATGGGTTTAATGGGTTAGGAACCAGGGATTGTGTGAATCTTAAAAATAAGCAGTGGAACTTGTTTGAAAATCTCTCAACAGCTTTCTAGAGGCCCTGGACAGCATTGCATCAAGCAGCAAAGCTGAACCGGGCCCACCTTGTTTTTGCTCAACGCCGATACAAATTGTTGAAGAGGACTCCGAGGATGACAGCTATGAGTTTAAGATGAGGCGTGGCATGGAGCTATCTGAGCCAGTGCCACGTTGTGAGCGTAAAAAAGTCATGTGGACTATTGTACAGGCTGCTGTTTATGCTGTCCTTAAACACTGCCTTAGGGAAAAGCTTTTTGAAAATTGTGAGGGCTGTGTCATAGATGCGCCAGCCCAATGGCACCATGACTGTGTGACTTGGACTTCAGTGGATATAGACTGCTCTGGGGCCTGTGTGCTGAGCTGTGTTTGGAAAGCTTATGAAACACTGTTATTGCCATAGGTTATGCTATGCAATGTCTGTGTCTGCCCCAAGAACATTTAGCGCAAGGAGTGACCTTGTTAAATGCTGTGCAATTCAGTGGAGACCCTGACCGTGTTTTAAAGAAAATGACCAAACTGGAAGATGCCTGCTTACAGCATTATATTGACCGTCTAGTCCGCACAAAAAGTACAGAACCCCACTTAAGAAAAAGACTATTTGTAAGAAATCTAAAAGGATTAAGTTAGAGAATGGTGAGGGTAACTGTAAATTTTTTTCTTTAAACATTGAAAAGGACTTTGTGACTATCTGTGTTTCTATTAGAACGTCTCTGGCCCTTAAGTGAGCTAAAAGTTTTAATGAAGCATCTTAGTTTGTTTTCAAGGAGCTGTATGTCTTAAATAAAAAATAGTTTGTGAGAATGTAGCTCTTGTGTTTTTGTGTAAAAGAGAACCATTTACAGCAAAAACCTGAACTGTATGTTGTGGGAGGGGAAAAATCCTAAAAATGTGTTTACAATAAAACAACAAACAAAAGAACCCCAGAAGAAAACAAACAAACAAACAACCCCTAGGGATGGTTCAGATGTGTTTGAGTACAATAGAGCTGACTTATCCTGTTGAACTGAATGGTTTTAATCACAGCCACACTGAATAGCCAGGGTGACTGCGATTACTCACCCTTGTTGTCATAGGGTTAAATTTGATGGGTGTGCACCCTCGGTAAGGGAGTGGGTGGGTGAGGATGGTGAATTCTGATTAATAGGAAATGAAAGAAAACCTCAGGAATTGGCAGATGCTGTTGGACAGTTTAAATATGACCCCTGGAGTTGGTAGAACGCTATTGGACAGTTTAAATATGGAATGTAGAATGTTATGGGTCATTTTTCCTAGAACCCACCCACCCCTACACCCCAAACTTTAAGCATGAAAGACATGTTTTTAAAAAAACAAGCCCCAAGACATTCATTGATATCTGCAAAGGGCCCCCACTTGGAAATATTTAATGCTATAAGAAGGCCCTACAGAAAAACGTATTTTAACTAAAAGAAGAAAATGCCCAGTTGTGCAGACAACTTGAGTCCCCTACCTCAGATCGCAAAAGGGAATGCGAGGGGAGGGCTGCCTAAAGTCCTTAAGTATCTGTTATTTCAGAGCTGTGGTGATTAAATTAACCTGCTAACTACTATTTTGAAATGTGTTTGAAACAAAGAGTTAGGACGGTATAAAAACCTCAGGTATTGTGGAGACTGTCTTTTTCAACAGAAACTCTCTCGAATTGCTGCTAGACTGCAAGAGGAGGAGCTTTAGTGTGTTTATAAAGCTGCGGTTTTTGTGTGTGTGAGAGAGGGGTCTGTGCAAGACATAGATGTGGGTTTTTTAAAAGTATTTGGTTGCAAACTTGGTTTGGTGTGTTTATAAAGCCGCTGTTTTTGTATGTGTGAGAGGGGTCTGTGCAAGACATAGGTGTGGGTTTTTTTAAAAGTATTTGGTTGCAAACTTGGTTTGATGTGTTTATAAAGCTGCTGGGGTTTTGTCTATGTGTATGTGTGCGCGATAGGGGGTCTGTGCATTACATAGGTGTGACGGTTTGGATCACAGAACCCCCTGGGAGCTGCCACCTGATGTGTCCAGACTACTTCTAGCCCTGCTTTCCCTGCCAGCTCAGTACTCCAGCACCCTGTCTTGCTGAGCCAGACGCTTCTGTCTTCTCAAGCAAAGACCCAGGGTCTGAATTACTTGCCCCAAAGCTGCAGGTTTACCTGAAAGCAGCTCACAGAAGTGTTCCTGTCTTTAACACTCAGATGCCCAACTCCCAATGGAGTCCAAACCCAAATAAATCCATTTTACCCTGTATAAAGCTTATACAGGGTAAACTCATAAATTGTTTGCCCTCCATAACACTGATAGAGAGAGATGCACAGTTGTTTGCTCCCCCAGGCATTAATACATTATCTGAGTTAATTAATAAGTAAAAAGTGATTTTATTAAATACAGAAAGTAGGATTTAAGTCAGGGGTCGGCAACCTATGGCACGCGTGCCAAAGACGGCACGCAAGCCAATTTTTAATGGCACTCTGGAGCCTGCCGGGACTCCAGCATGCCATTAAAAAATCCTGCCCAGCCCGACCTGCTGTCCTCTGCCCTCCACTCCCCCCGCAGGGGCAGGGAGCAGAAGCATAGCCATGCACACAGAGCGGGCAAATGGCCCCACTCTCCGGGCACGGCAAGCCGCGGGGTCCGCACTCCCAGGCCGGAGCGCTGGTCTGAGCACAGCAAGCTGCCGGCCCCTGCCCCGCCTTCTCCCCTTCCCTGGAGCCCTGCTACCACGCGCAGCGCTCTGGGAGTTGGGGCTGCGCACTTCTGTGGGGCAGCATTTGGCTCCGCAGGGAGGCAGACACACTTCCCGCTCAACTGGAGCTCTGCCGCCACCGCGCGCAGCACTCTGAGGGGCGGGGCTGTGTGCTCCCGCAGAGCAGCGTGTCTAGCTCTGTCTGGAACCTCATGGTAAGGTGTCCAGGGGTGGGGGCAGTCGGGATGGGGGGGTTGGATGGGAGGTGGGTGGTTAGGGGCAGGGGTCTCTGGAGGGGGAACTCGGGGAGCAGAGGGGGTTGGATGGGGCATGGGAGTCCCAGGGTCTGTCAGGGGGCGGGGGGTGGATAGGGGTCAGGGCAGTCAGGGGACTGGGAGCAAGGAGCGTACTGGGGGGGGCAGTTAGGATGGGGGGTCTCTGGAGGGGGTGGTCAGGGGACAAGGAGCTGGGGGGGTTGGATGAGTTGGGAGTTTTGGGGTTCTGTCAGGAGTCAGGGGTGTGGAGAGGGGTTGGGGCAGGTAGGGATTGGGGGGGAGGTTGGATGGGTTGGGAGTTCTGGGGGTCCTGTCAGGGAGCAGGGTGCGGTTGGATGGAGCATGGGAGTCCCGGGGGTCTGGCTGGGGATGGGGCTGTGGATAAGGGTCAGGACAGTCAGGGGATAGGTAGGGGGTAGGGTCCAGTCCAGGGACAAGGAACAGGGAGGCTTAGATAGGGGGTGGTGTCCTGGGAGGCAGGTGGCGGCAGGGGTTCCAGGAGGGGGTAGTCAGGAGACAAGGAGCAGCAGGGTTGGGAGCTCTTGGGGGGCAGTCACTCAGCCCTCTCCCCTGAGCCCTGACCCCCCCGCACACTGCCCTCTGCCCCGCAAACACCCCAGGCCCCTGCCCTGAGCCCTGTACCTCCCTCATACACACTCAGCCCTCTGCTTGACTCCATCTCCCCCCACCCCCCAACAACTCTAGCCCTGACTCTGCAACCCCCACACATACCCAGGCTCCCCTTTGCCCTGACACCTGCATCCCCCCACATACCCAGCCCCCAGCCCTAACTCCAGCCCTCTGCCCCCAGCCCTCTGAATCCCGGCCGCTGGCCCCATAAGGCCTGCTGTTGGTCTGGGGTTCTGACTGCTGGACCCTTGCTAGCCAGGGTCCTGGCCCCAGGCCTCGCTCAGCCCACTGCCGGCCTAGGTGAACAGAACCCCAGACCAGCAGCGGGCTGAGCGGGCCGGCAGCATAAGATCAACATTTTAATGTCATTTTAAATGAAGCTTCTTAAACATTTTGAAAACCTTGTTTATTTTACAATACAACACTAGTTAAGTTATATAATATATAGACTTGTAGAGAGAGACCTTCTAAAAAACATTAAAATGTATTACTGGCATGTGAAACCTCAAATTAGAGTGAATAAATGAAGACTTGGCACACCACTTCTGAAAGGTTGCTGACCCCTGATTTAAGTGGTTCCAAGTAGTAACAGACAGAACAAAATAAGTCACCAAGCAAAATAAAATAAAATGCGCAAATCTATGTCTAAACAAACTGAATACAGATAAGATCCTTGCCAGTTCCAGAATGCTCCCTGTTACAGACTAATCTCATTTTAGCCCGGGTCAAGCAATCACTCACACTCCTTGCACACTCTCCTTTGTTCCAGTTTCTTTCAAGTATCCTGGGGAGTGGAGAGGCTCTCTCTTTAGCCAGCTGAAGACAAAATGGAGGGGTCTCCCAGGGGCTCAAATAGACTTTCTCTTCTGGGTGGAGACCCCCTTCCTCACTCCTATGCAAAGTCCAGCTCCAAGATGGACTTTTGGAGTCACCTGGGCAAGTCACATGTCCATGCATGACTCACAGTTTTTACAGGTAGCATCCATTGTTTACATGCTACCTTGAATGTCCTCAAGTAGACTTCTTATGTGGCTTGGAGCATTCCAAGATCCATTATCCTTTAAGTGTTGCTTGATTGGATACTTAATTTCAACATTCCTTTCTTCAGGAACAGACCAAATGCTCTGCTAAGGTTATTTAGAAATCAAGCCAGTACACAGCCAATGTTCATAACATTCATAACTTTGAATACAAAAATGGTACATGCATATGAATAGGAATAAAAAGACAAGTCAACAAAAATACTACCTCAGAGCCCACGCAGGCTACCACATTTACAAATCATGGTCCTCACTCTGCCATGCACCCTCCCAATCTTAATTCCCCTATCTCTGACAACCCTGGGCAGCGCCGACCCAAGGAGACCCTTAGGAACATGATTTGGAAGGAGCTGGTGAATTTAGGGGAGGATATGAGAAAATACGATCGCCAGCCCCTCAGCATCCTGATTAATGCTTTGTCTCAGGTCATGTGGAAAACGGAGTTTATGCAGGGAGCTCCCCCACAACCCACTGCCCCAGTATGGAGGGCATCCCCCACACCTACTCCCTGTCAAAGCCAGATCCCTGTCCCCTCTTCTGAGTGGAGGCTCTGGGAGATTGGCAATCAGTAGGGGTGCCCTGTTCCCCATAGGCCTCCCTAGCTGATTGCAAGATGTCAGCGTGACGTATGGAGGAGACCCACTGTGAGGGCAACAGTGTACAGTGGGGAACCCAGGTCTGTTAGCCCAATTGCTACCGGATAGGATATTCAAAGGGAGACCCACCACTAAACAGATTCAGCTCAACGGGTGTGAGGGAGAAACTGTCTCCCATGGTTTATCTCTGAGGAGTGGCGATTTCCCTGTTAGAAAAGCCATCCTAATCTCCCAGTGTTTGTCTGTTAACAGTCATGTAATCTGTGACAAGGGGACTTCTCCGAAGGAGGTTCAAATCCACTTAGAGGGCATGAATATCTCTCACATTGCACCTCTAAGCGCTCCCCTTGATTGGAACTAGCCATAAGGGTTGGGATGAATGGGTAACCTAGGGATAAGTCTCACTGTTCCTTCGAGATTATCCAGGAAGAGGGGTCTGTTATTGTCTATGTTGGTAAAGCATGTGTGTGTGTAAGGACAAGATGTAATATTGTGTTGGTTAATGGACATTGGATCCAACCCACAGTGTCTTACATTAATGGTTGTTTCTGTAATGTAACCACCATTGTGAGTTGTGATATTAAGTTTACTGTGCCTATATGGACTGTACAACATTTAAATGCTGATCCTGAGCTCTTCAAGGAGGTTTCCCCCATTTCACTGGGAATGGGTCTCATTGCCATGAAGGTAAGAACATAGGCCATCACTTCTGGTGGGAGACTTTGCTTGGGTGGAGCCCCAGTGCAACAGGTCTTTTGAATCTCATGCTTCACCCCATTGTGGTGATCACTGGTTTCCAAATTATACAAGCGATTGGTCTGGTTCTGCTGATGTAATGGATACAACGACTGATGCAGCAGCTGCAATGGATGGAAGATCAGAGCCGGTACCATGGTGTAAGGTTGTGATGGGGATACTCGCTCAGCACAAGCACCCCAATCAACGGGTGTTCTTGGGGAACCAGGGTGCAGTATCCAGCCTGACTCATGAAAGACACACACACCCCTCCACCAGCCTCTGCTTAAACCAAAACCCATCAGAGGAAAAAACTTGCAGAGAGCAGTGAAGGACAGATGGGAGACACACCTAGACCCATCCTGACAAGGGTGACAAGACTAAGACATCGCCATTAGCATACAGAATGAAGAACAGAGACAAGTCCCTTAGCCTCATCTGCATGAAAGATGGGACAGGGAGACATCTCAATTTGCATACAGAATGGAGAACAGAGAACCGCACTGAACTCTGGGACCAGAAAAAGCAGGGATGCACTGCATCATGGGAATCTCTGCTCCAGATGTTAATGAACCTATGCCTGCCCACACCCAGCTCAGCAGTCATCAGACCAATTCTAGTAAGGAATCCTTGACTGATGTCCAAAATACTGAAGCAGCCTAGTTGCACTGTCAGCTTCCTGGAAGAAAACATCACCCATAGCCAAGAGTGATCAGCTCCTATTGTCTAGCCCAGGGGTCGGCAACCTGTCAGAAGTGGTGTGTTGAGTCTTCATTTATTCACTCTAATTTAAGGTTTTGTGTGCCAGACATACATCTTAATGTTTTTAGAAGGTCTCTTTCTATAAATCTATACTATATAACTAAGCTATTGTTGTATGTAAAGTAAATAAGGTTTTTTAAATGTTTAAGAAGCTTCATTTAAAATTAAATTAAAATGCAGAGCCCCCCTAGAGCAGTGGCCAGGACCTGGGCAGTGTGAGTGCCACTGAAAATCAGCTCATGTGCTGACTTTGGCACATGTGCCATAGATTGCCTACCCCTGGTCTAACCTAAAGAAAACCCTTGAATCATCAGTTTACCTAGAAACAAATCTAGTGTTCTCTCTTGAATCGTTGTATTTTCTCTACAAAAACCCCTACTCACCCTTCAGCAAACGTTCTGATGCATAGACCCAAGCTTTGCATCAGTTCCACTGGGACTCCATCTCCTGACTGATCGTGCTGGGGGCTCTGCCTGTCTCCTGCCCTCAGGACCCTGAACTACCACCATCACCTGGGAACCCTGACTAATTCAAGCTTCAGGGAGTGGTGAGATCCCCTTCTCTCTCTCTCTCTCTCTCTCTCTTTTCCTCTCTATCTTAGGTATTAACCTTTAATTATGTATGTTATGTTGCTTTAGCCCTCCTTGTGTAGTGATCTCTAGTATTCAATAAATAACTTGTATGGTTCAGCTGGTTGCTTCTCTCTCTTTCTTTTATGTTATTAGCTTCCCCCATTCACTCTACAGCAACACTTCTTTTACCTAAGCTAAAGATCCCTGCAGAGCTCAAAATACTGTGGGGTTTGCTCATCAAGTATGTTACTGCCAGTACAATTGTGATGTGAGAGTGGGGATAGGGATGTGCTGAATCTGGGACACGTAAGGGTAACAGTTTGAAAGTGCTGCTTGACCCAGTCCATGGAGCCCGCGGGCATAGAAGGAGATGCAGCTTGAAAGTGCTGCTTCATCCAGCCCTAGATTCCCTCCATTCAATACAATTTCTTGGTGTTGTCCGGCTGTGTCTTTGTAAAACAGGCTGGCAGAAAATTGTGTGGCGAGAGTGTCATCGCTGTAACTGAGCACCGATTCTAGAAAGGCCCTGTAAGGGTAACAGTTGTTGCTTTGGCCTATGAGGCAGTCTCCCAGCGTGATATCCAAATGATAGAAAATAGAGGCTATGGGGTAATTCACCAGGCTCACCGCGGCGTCCTTTGCGAGTTCAGTTCCGTCTCCTTTTACAATCTTGCAACACAGGTACAGCAGTGTGTTGTTTAAATCCAAATCATCTATGCCATTCCCTGCTATAAAAAAGTCAATGGAGGCAGACTCCGTAAATGGCCAAAAGAGGCAGCATCTCAGTGTAGATGCTTTTCTTGATGCTGGGCTGCGTAGGGGTTATTTGGAACAAGTCTAGTTCAGATTTGATGCACTCTTCAGACCCGCAGCGAACAAAAGCCATGTTGATTAAAATCTCTCTCTTTTACCAGGCAGAGACCATCTCCTCTTTCACCCAGGCTTCCTCTTGGCCAGCCCTGCGTGTCAAAGCCCTTCTTTAAAAGGGTTTTGAGGGACCTGTGTGTCATGGGTATGAGGCATTTCTCTTTCTCCTTCTCCTTTTAATGTACATCATCCCCGATCCTTGCTGTGAGGCTGTATTCCCCACCTTCTCCAGAACAGCGCGGGAGACATGACCTACCAACCACATCTTTAGCTATGTTTTGAGCAGTAGTTTTTACTATCTTTAGCCCCCTCCTCAAAAGTGGTACGGCCTTTCAAAAGAGGCAACGAAATATTCCACCCACACCAGCCCCGTACATCACGGGAGCCCCGTGATATCCAGGAAGGGCGTATCCAGCCTGGGCTTTGTAATAGTTCCTGTAGATGGTGGGGTGGTTGTAATTTTTTAAGATCACCATAAAAGTGTTTAGTTTTTTAGAAACCTCGCTCTCTCTGCGGATGCAGATGCAGCTTGACGATCATGTTGCCGAAGCAAAATGAGATGCGTTTGTTCTGATCTGTCTTTATTTCAGTGGTGATGGTGTCGATGTGGTGTTTACTGACAAGGACGTAATGAGGCTTATCATAGATAATGGTGACAAACTCGTTGTTCCTTCCTTGGACAGGACGCAGCGTAACAGGGGAAAAGAAAATTCCCCCGGAAATTGGTGTTCTACAATATCCGTGTACAGATACAAGGAGTTAAAACCCCCTGTGATGTCTGCCAAGAAGGGGAATTTTTGGACGCTGCACTTGGTACCGTCTTTTACTAACACAAGTATGGAGGGGGACACATTCATATTGACACATTTAAATAAGTTTTATTAATCACCTGGTTTAACATAATCTTTTACAGCCGCCTGTAAAAATGGATGCCATTACCCCTACCATAAGGGAGTCTGACTTGGTTCATTCTTCCAATGGGTAAGTTCTCAAAGGCCTCTAGAAAGGCATCGTTGACCTGTTGAGAGATTTTTCAGAAAAGAAACAGTGTAAGCACCCCCACTGCTTGTTTTTAGATTTATGCAATCCCGGGTTGGTTCCTAACCCCATTACATCCCATCCTCAACTGTCCCTTCTTAATCATTCATTTACCTAAGTGACGTCTTTTCCATTCTCCTTGTCTGCCGGTGACTCTTCCAAGCCATGATCGTCTTCCACCTCTACAGGGGTGGACAATGAGAGGCCGTCACACTCATCGGGGTGCCTCACGAGGGTTTGGGTTTCGGGGTCGCGTTCCTGCGTATCCATGAACGGTTGAGTCAAAGGACCCCATTGGAACTGTTGCTGATGTAGCATTTTCTCCACACACGTCCAAAGGTGCTCGAGGCTAAAACAAAGTCTCAAGTTCTCACGGGAGTGGTAAAGGAGTCCATGTTTCCATGATTTCTAAAACACGCATTCTTGGTAAAAGATGGCCTCTTCTGCCGGGCGCTGGGAGTTATGGGGTGATGGTGCTGTGCTCTGACTGGCAGAGAGCACTGGGAGGAGTTCTTAAAGGGGTCACACCACTCTCTTCTGGGCGGTTCACCCCGTCCCAGAACCTGCCCTATTTTGGTCAAATCTGCTCTCAGGCCGGTCCTGTGCAGCCGAAACCCATCGTGATTGGTAGAGGGCGATGAGAGGAGTTCTCAAAGGGGTCATACGAACCACTCGCAGACGGGCCACCCTTCCCCCGAGTTCTTCCCTATTGGTCAAATCTCCTCTTGGGGATGGTCCCCAACAGCTGAAAACCTGCCTGATCGGTAGAGGGTGATGGGAGGAGTTCCTAAAGGAGTCACAGGAACCACTTCTGGATGGGTCATCCCGCCCCCAAACTCCTTCCCGATTGGTCAAATCTCCTCTTGGGGCGGAGCTACGGGGGAAGCAACCTCTCCTGATTGGTAGAGAGCAGTTGGAGGAGTTCTCAGAGGGGTCACAATGCACACCTTGCTTCCAGTCATGTGGCCGCCTTGACCGCGGAAGTAATATCCCCATGGGGCGGGACTTCTGTGACAGGTGGGCAGGGTTTAAAGGGTCAAGGGGTGGGTTAGGTTTGATTGATGGTAGGGCCCTTCCTCCTCATTGGTAGAGGGAGGTGGGAGGAGTTGTTAGAGGGGGCACATGACCCACTTCTGAACAGGTCACCCAGCCCCGGAACTCCCCTGATTGGTCAAATCGTCTCTCAGGGGGCTTCTACGAGGGCGAAACCCATCCAGATCGAAGAAGTGTGTGTGGTGGGGGTTACTTTGTAAATTATCAGCTTGGTCCAGGACTGCCTCTGCTGCTCTCTCAAGTCCCAGTGGTACCTCTGTTTCTAGACGAGAACCGGTCTGAGACAGATCTCTCTCCAACAGCCTCTGTGATAAAGGTAGAAGATGCATACACAAAAATATTAGCTTCTCAGCAATGTCCTTGTTGTCTTTAATTGCTCTCTTGAATCCACTCATTCTTTCACAGGCTTCTGTGTTTGTCTATATCCCTTCAGTTAGTTGCTCTTCACAAGCCATCTTAGCCATCTAAGGAGCTCAAACTCTCCCTCCCTAAGCAAGAGCTGGCCCCCTGCAGTTTATCCTCTGCCATGATGGGAGGAGGGGGAGAATCGTTTTTTAGAGGGAGCTGGGGAGTTTTCTGACAGCCAGGGTCACATGTTGGGTGAGCTCAGGCCCTGCAGCCAGAGTGAAGGAAATTCTGGCTGCAGCAGCCTTAGTCCTCTCTTGCTCTGTGGACTGGGGTTGTGAGAAGTGACACTGGCTCTGTTTGCGGCCTGCAGTTCAGCCTGAGACTATACGCCAGGGGTCCCCAATGTGGTGCCTGCGGGCACATCTAAATGCGTCTGTGTTCTGGTCGGTGGTGGAGCATCTACAGAAATGACACTGAATTTCCACGGCATTTTGGCGGCGCCGCCTCTCGATGACGTCACTTGCCGCTGACAAGCGATGTCATCGAGAGGCGTCACCGCTGAAATGCTGCAGAAATTCAGAGGCATTTTGGCAGATGGTCCACCGCCGTCATGGTCCTTCATCTGGCGCCTGACAGACAAAAAGGTTGGGGACACTGCTCTACGCCAACCCCTGCCCACCGTTCTTGGGCTGACTGCCGCCTCTGCAGGTATTTAAGCACCAGGCCTGGGATACCTGCTCAGCACCTGGCTGGGTTCTGCCTACTGAGCAGTTGGCAGGGTCAGCCTCTGACAGAACTAATGCCTGTGATGCGCTAGAGGGGTTGGACTGCACACTCCAGCCCTGGGATGTGTTTCCTCAACAGCTGGCTCTGTTTCCTCAGCACTGGCGCAACCCTTTGTGGCATGATCAGCTGTTGAAGGCAGGGAGGCTCAGAGCTAGAGTATCCCCATAAGCATAGCTGGGGCTGGAACGGGGTGGGGGTCAGCTGCTCTGTGTGTGCAAGAGCTCTCGGAGCTGCCACTTGCAGGGGGCTGGCAGCAATCCTTGGGAAAGATGGTTAGTGCTGGGTCTGCAACAGGACCTCCTGGCATATACCAGGCTGGGTTCTGCAGAGTTAGCACCAAATAAGGCTCGGATCAATCCCCAGCCTCGCCCTTGGCTGGGGCTGCTCAGAGTCCCTGCTGGTGGCACCGCAGCTCGTGAGGGAGTGGGGGAAAGTCTCCTCTAAGCATCCGGGTCTCCCATGGGAGGTTGTTTCCCTCTCTTGTGGAGTCCACCCCATCTCTGCTTGCCACTGCCCCCTGCCTGCCAGGAACGACTCACTTCTGACTCCCAGACCCTGCTGACCAGCCATGGCTCCTGCCCGGGCCAGGAAGGCAATACCTCATGGGGCAGGGAGGTTCAAACTATGGCTGGGGAGAGGATACCCCAGAGCCAGCACCGAGGGTTTTCTCCCTGCTCCTACACTCTGCAGGTCACTCCAACTGGGTTCTGGCTCCCAGCCACCATGTGGTGTGGCTGCTGCCCCCTGCCCCTAGAACCACTCCCCAATTTCCCCCCACCCCTCCTCCCTGCACAGCAATACCCCTCAGCTGGGACTTACAGCAGGGCGGGCGGTCCAAGCCTCCTGCTCTTCTCTGGCTTCAATTCTCCATCATGTGTCCTAAGGGAAGCAGGCAGGCCTGGTTATTTAACAGCATGCAGGACACCAGCCCCTACCTGTATTTCTGTCCTTCAAGGTTTCCCCCACCCCCAGTCCATCCGGGCAGAGGAGGGGAAGGAGCTGGGTAGAGGGTCAGTCCCCAAGATTATTGGGATCATTTTGCCTTTGGCCACGTGCCCCACAAAGGGTAGGAGAGAGGTATTGTGCACACAGGACCCACAGGGAGTTGGCATGAAGCACAGTGTGACAGAGCTGCTGCCCTGGCTCTTTGCCTGCATGGCTAGTGGTAGCTGGGGTGGGCAAGGCTGGGGCTTCCTGTGAATTTCTGCCCTCTCTGTACAGGCTGCAAGGGGACCTGGCTGGGGCCAGTGCCTCGGGGGGGGAGAAGGGGGGAACCAGGGTGAGACCTTTGGGAGGCAGGATCTCTCCCTCGGGCCTGCTCCTGCTGCAGGTGCTGGGCTTACCCAGGGCCAGGACAGAGAGACCCTCTGGCCACAGAGCCCTCCCGCATCTGGCTGCAGGGAGTCTTGGTTCCCGCTTTGTCCCAGGGAGGTGGGAAGGTGTGTGTGGGGGGAGGTGGGTGTGGTTGTGTGCAGGCAGAGGCGGCCAGCCCCTCCCACCGTCGGCAGTGTGCATGTGGCACTGGGCCCTGGGCTCATGGGGCAGAGAGGGATAATAGGAAGTAGAGCTCCAGCTCTTATCTTACCTATCAGCTGCTGGGCAGCTGCTGCTCTCAGGGCAGCCCTCTTGCTCAGCCTCCCTGGGCAGTCCTGGAGCTGGGAAGCCAAGAACCCAGTTAGTCCCAAGCCACACATCCTCCCCAGGCTGAGGGGAGCTGCCTGCTAGGGAGGTGAGGAACCCTTGGCTGCCAGAGCCCTCTCACCCTTGACTCCTCCCATGAGACAGAGCTGACTTGTAGCGGAGCCATCCGCAAGGGCGGGGCATGGGGCTGAGTCAGTGGGGGGCTCCCTGGAGCCAGGGCCGGCTCCAGGCACCAGCCAACCAAGCACATTTTTGGGGCGGCACCTTGTAAAGGGTGGCCATTCTTGGGGCAGGCAGGGGGCACTCAGGTTTTGGGGGGGTTTCGATTCAGCAGGGAAGGGGTTTGTTGTTGTTTTTGTTTCGGGGGTGTGCACTGCGCTCGGGGGTGGGTCAGTGGGGCGGCGCTCTTTTTTTTGCTTGGGGTGGCAAAAAAGTTAGAGTTGGCCCTGCCTGGAGCAGTGAAATCCTCTGTGTCTAGGTTCTCCCGCTTCCCAGTCCTGCAGGGCCCATGCCCCAGAGCTCACTCACCAGGGTCCTGCAGGCTTCGCTCAGGAAGGTGGGGATGGTGGGGGCTGCTCCCTCGGCCAGCTGGCTCCGCACGAGTGTGCGCAGGGGCTGGTAGCTCAGGAAGGGTGCACAGTGCAGCAATGCCACCCTGCACGCCTGCCGGAGAGGACGAGAAGGGAGCTGGGTGAGTTTCCCTGAGCGCAACGGGCTGCCAACTCGCAGGCTCTGCATGGCTTGGGGAGACTCCGCTGTGCCGGAGCAGCAAGGAGCCAGCTCTTTGCAGAACCTCGTCTGGCCTGACAGTTGTTCCCCAGGCCCTCATGGGCCCCATCTCCAGCTTGGCTAGGTTGAGGGGAGCCAGGCCTGAGTGCTGGGGCCAGAGAAGGACACTCCTGGAGCAGGGAAGGGGCCATTCCCTGGGGTTTCCTGTTGGGTGGTTAACAGCACTGTCCAGTGACCAACGTACTTGGCCTCCCCTCAATCCCAGGCACTACTGGGGGCTGCTACCCGGCAGAGGGGAGCTTGCTGCAGGAGGCTGGTCATTCCCAGGTAGGCGCTAGCACACAAGTGAGGGCAGGGCAGCAGCAATGGAGAACCAGTCGGTCTCAGTGACCTGCCCTTCCCTCAGGCCCTGCTTGGGTTAGGTCACTTGCTAGAGGCCAGAGATAGAACTAGCCTGGCCACTAAACAGGGCAGGCTGTAAAATGGAGCCACGGCCTCAGAGAGGCTGGCTGGGCTGGGCAGGGAGGCTGGAGGTGCCTGCGGGGAATGGAGGAGGAGAAGGAAACCTCACAGATCTTCCCCACAGCTACACTCTGAGGACTGGCAGAGCTCTGTGGGGGGTGGGGGAGGGATTAGTGGGGAGTCCTGGGTGCCACAGGGCAGCACTGAAGAGATCTGGGGCTGGGAGGGGGGAGCTTGCACCACCCTTGCCATGTTGTTAGAATGCCCCCAGCAGCCACCCCTGCCCATATGAGCCATCAGCTGCACTCACCTGGGCCACCTGGGGATCTCTGTCTTGTAGGTGGATGAGCAGCGTCCCCATGCTCTTCTCCACTTCAGCCCCAAAGAGGGATAACCTCTTGGAAACAAATTTGCTGAGGTGGCCAAAGAGCTCTATGGAGGCCCGCCTCAGGCCGCTGTTCTCCTGCAGACACGGGGTTCAGGGTGGTTAGAGGGGACAGGCTCAGGCCCTCACATGCTTTGGGAATCAGCCTGGCAGCTGCAGAGCCCAGAGAGGTTTCAGCTAGTTCAAACGACAGGACAATTCTCTGCAAACTCCTCTCCTTCTTGCTGGGCCCCAGGGCTGCCAAACAATTGTGGGCCCAGGGCCCAAGAATGATTCTATCCCTGCCTCCCCTGGCAGAGGAACTGAGCTGCCCCACAAATCCAGGAATGTGCCTACATCGGACACTGAGCCCCCTCCGTGTGAGGGCAGGTCCTGAGCATCTCCCCCTGTGGAGTGTCCTATAGCACCCTGGGGCCTGCCCTGCTTGGTACTTACATCCTCAAAAAAAGTTCTCGCCTGCATGGCCAGC
Organism: Gopherus flavomarginatus; assembly: GCF_025201925.1. Taxonomy (NCBI): domain Eukaryota; kingdom Metazoa; phylum Chordata; order Testudines; family Testudinidae; genus Gopherus; species Gopherus flavomarginatus. Next base: position 54,658,580 of record NC_066625.1, on the reverse strand, counting down.
GGGACGGCAACATGTGCCTTCAGAGGCACCTTGGGGTCCCGCAGCATCCAGCAGAGCCCTTCCATCGCATCCAGAATGGCGCAGGGGTCGCAGGATTGGCATACGGCGTGTACAAAGCTCGCCAGAATCTGTTCTTGCTTCTTCCTGACCTGCAGAGAAGGGGTTGGACGCCGCTCGGTGAGTAACAATCTGTCAGCCTGAGTGTAATCCCAGTCCTGTCAAGTCAGCCTACAGCCCAGTCTTCTCCATAGGAGCCATAGGTTGAGGAGAAGGGGAACCAGGAGCTTCCTACCCAGGCACCTCTGCCTAGTATCTTGCCATTCCAGACCCACCTTGTCTGGGAACGCGGTCACTGCATTCCTGAGGCCATGCAGGGCTCTGCCACAAATGTGGATGTTGCTGTCCTGCGTCTGCTGCAGCATGGCCTTCAGCACCTGCTTCCGCATGGCTTTGGGCTCATTTTCCATCAGCAGGGGGCTTCCGAGGAACTAAAGGGAAGGAAAGGAGCTGTCAGAGAGGGCTGGGCGAGGCCAGTGGGTCCTAGCCCGGCAGGAGCAAGGGGAAGGGAGTATGATCAGGGCCCAGGAGGTGACTTAGATCCGTACCGACTGCTGTTCACGAGGGGCTGGCTTCAGCTGAGCTTAAGGGAAGTGATATGTGCAGGGCAGAGCGCTCCCTCTGGTTCCAGTGGGGTGCTCCCAAACCCCACCACAGATCCCCCAGCAGAGGGATTAATTTACAAGCAATACACCACCAGGACCGTTTCTCATTGGCTGACCAGCTATTGGCCCCCTGTTCCATCATCTTCTGGGCCTGGTTAACCCTTCCCCCTGGTCCTCCAGGCTCACCTCTGCGAACAGGGCGGTGCAGGCCATGCGTTCACCCTCCTGGCTGGCCTGGAGGCTGGGAAGGAGAAGCTGTGGAATGCTTTTCAGGGCCAGGTTTGGGTGGCTCACTATGGCTCTGGGAGAGAACAAGAGCTCGTGTTGACATGTGCATGACAACCCTGCACATGCCGGAATCCGGCCCGGTCCCGGCCACCCCCTCCCATCTCTGTCCCACTGCGAGAACGTGACTCCTCCAGCCTCTGTCCTCACCTGCTAAGGAGAGTGAACCCCTCGGGCTGGGCCTCCTCCAGCAGCTGCCAGCCTTGCTCCTGGTCCATTACTTCCACAGCTGGCTGACTGCCCCTGAGGCGCAGCACCCGCGCCAGGGCCTGCACGGCCATGCTGAGAAGAGAAGGAGGCAGGAGATGGTGATGCGGGGATGCCTGCTCTCTGGGCGAGGTGAGGGGGAGGACTCCCTTGCTGCAGCGCTGAAAGGATCAGGGTGGGAATAGATGCTACCCCACTTCTGCCTTTGGTTCTCCCCCCACAACTGTGGGGGCAGCGGTGTGTGTCTGCAGATGTGACCTTCGCTCTCCTCCGAAGATGTGAAAATTGCCCCTCCCCCCAGGAAACTGACCCTGGGGAGAAAAGTCCAGACAGCGCCCCCTGCTGTTCTGAGCCCTGCCCCCTAGGGCCCATTGCAGAAAAGGGATGAAGCGGCTCAGTGACAGGCCCGGCCTGTCCTGTCCAAAGCCTTCAAAGCAGACAGTAAATAGAGACAGCAGCCAGCTCTGCCCTGCTCCCCAGCTCTGCTCCCCCCTCATCACCCTGCTGAGCTGCCCACTCTGAGGAGCTCTCTGGCTCCCTGAGTATCCGGGGGCAGCTCTGCCTGCTCCTTGGCACAAGAAACCTGACTGATCTGAACCCTCAGTCCCCCGAAGGTGTTGGGGGTCCCTGGACAACGAGGGTAAAAGCAGGAAGCTTCCCCCTCCTAGGGGCTAGCACAGACACTATGTGGGTGCTGCGATCCATCAGCCCCACACATTACCTGCGTGGACTGGTGTCACTGCGCTGGTCCTGCTGGACTCCTAAGAGGTGTTGTGCCGGGGGGTTGGCAATGGCAAGGAAGCAAGAGGCGAACAGATCGTCCTCGCGTCCCTCCAGGGTGTCTGCTTGCCCCAAGGCCCCGATCAGCTCCCACAGGCCGTATGTGGTCTGGAAGGGAAAAGATACAGTCAGAAGACGGTGGCCGTGCACAGAATGGAGCCAGGAAAGGGGGCTGAATGCCAGTGATGGGAACTTACCGCCGGGGGCAGCCAGGCTGACTGGGGGCAGCTCCTGTCCTGGGTCTGTCCAGGGTTAGCCCAGCCCTTCTCCGGGCTGTCGTACAGCAGGATATGCAGTACCTCTCTCGTGAGCATGGGATCTGCACCCAGGAACCTCCAGATGGCCTTGATGTGGCTGTGACGGACAAGGGGACAGCAGACAAGGAGTTAACACAGAGGACGGGCCTAGCTGGGACACACTGGGGATGACACCCTCTGAGGGGTGACAGGCCAGAAGCAGCAGGTTGAGCCTGCTGGTGGCTGACCTCAAGGCCCTTCAGGCCCTGGCCAGTCCTAAGGGGTTCATACCCTCTTGCCTAGGCACTGCCAAGGGGTGCTGTGTCACAGCAAGGGCTGGGTGGAGGTGGCCAGACTTACTTCTCCCAGCTGGGGGCCCCCCTCCCTCCTTTGCTGCCTTCTCCTGATGGGAACCAGAGGGGCTGGGGTTAGAGCCCCCATGGGGGAAAGCAGTGACTCCGGGCTCAGGGGTGGGGGCTGGTGTGAGGAGGTGCCCACCCTTGAGGGGGGGCAGGGCTAGGTGCTGGGTTGGATCTCCTGAGCTGGGGGGGCAGAGAGTGTGGTGCTGTGGGCAAGAAGAGCAGGAGCTCCTTCCCCATGGGGCAGGGGGCGGGGGGTTCAGGAGGAACAAGGCTCCAGTTCTGACCACGCCATGGCTCTGTAGTGGGGGGGTTTGGAGAAGGCTGTAAAATGGGCTCTGTGCTTGTCAGCTCTGGGCAGGATGCAGGAAAGGTGCTTCTGGCCCTGGGGAACGTGACAGGCTAGTGAATCAGAGAAGACCAGCCTCTAGGGGTGGGATGAGGTGTCTAAAAGCGTGCAGGGATGGGGAAGGGACCAGGCTGGGATTCCAGGGGGGAGAGGGCATTTCCCAGCTGGGGGGAGGGGGTGCCCCTGTGGGACATGCTCAGTGTAGGGGCATCTGTGGGGAACGATGCAGTTAGGCTGGCCCCTCTCCTGCCTCAGCCTGGAGGGATGACCTGCTGGGAGAGGGGGCCATGCTGACGGGGTGACCCTGCTCACATGGGGTCTCTCCTGGTCTGTGTTGTGGTGAGGGGCCCTGGAAGACTGTTCTGGACTCCAGCCAGCTAAGCCATTGCACAGCCAAACCGGAAGAGGGTGGACTGGTTAGCAGTACACAGAACCAAGTGGGGGAGGGTGACAGCTGTGTTAGGAATAGCTCTGAAGCCCTCCAAGGGACAGGGAGGCTAATGGCAACCGCATGCCGGGCAAGGGCTGTTCCCTGGGGGTCTGTGTGCAAGGGGAGGATCTGTGCTGCATGTAACCATGGTGCTGTGGAGTGACCCCATTAAGGGGGGCTCGGAGGCTGGAGCGGGGGGGTTCTATCCTTTCCGAAGGGCCGGCACTCACTGTTTGTAAGGCCAGGGCATCTTCAGGAGGATGTTGACTGCGGTCTTAGTGTGCTGCCTAGCCAGTAGGTGGAGGATGTCTCTTGTCCCATCACTCAGCCGCCCCCCCCGGGGTGGGCTCAGTGTGTAGGAAAGAGCGGCTTGGAGATCCTGCACCTGTGGAAGCAAAGCAGGGGCTGAGACCCTACCCCCGCTGTGGGTGGCTGGCAGGCAAAGGCCAGGAGGAGCTGGTCAGGCTCAGAAACAGGTCAACGGTCCCATGGCCTGGTGGAGGCCGTGGATAAACTCTCCTAGCGAATGACCAAGCCGAGGGGGGTTCTGGGTTTGGTACCTTGAAGCATCCACCTGTGATCCAGCTCTGTAGCACTAAGGGTCCATTGGAGGGACATAGGGCCAGTGGTAAGGCAGATCACCGGCCTGAAGAGGGCGCGCTGATGGATATCCCGGCTGTACCTCCCCTTGTGACAGCACACCTGGGCTGCTTCAGCACCAGAGTGGGATCTAAGTGTCTGGGATGCATTTCCATGCCCTATGTCAATCTGTGTCCACTAGGCAAAGAGTCAGTGACACTGGGGACCCCACTGCAGGCTCTGTTCCCCCAGCTGAGGGATGGGGTCTGGAAATAGGGCACATTTCCCAGAGAGTGAGCCGGGCAAGCCAGACTTCTGGGATCGAAGCCTACAAAGGATTACAGGGCCGCGCCTAGCGTCCGCCCGGCAGACAGGGCATGATAGGTCCCATTGATCAGTGGTGGTGAGAACAGACGTCTCCCCTCCACATCCTCCCTCAGGACCCAGGAATTCTAGGCACGGGGCAAGATGGAGCTGCCCAAGATGTCCAATGCCCAGCCGTTACTTGGCCCTGTAGCTCTGATTTTTGCTGTCTCAGCACTGCCTCCATGACGCCTGCCAGCTGCTCAGCACACTCCCCTTTCTCCAGCAGGCCCACCAGCAGGGTGAAGCTGAAGGGCATGAGGTCACGGGACTGCAAGTGTTCCGCGATGAGCTGCAGGGAAAGGCACAGGCCGAGTGTGAGCAGCGAGCCGCGGCCCGAGGAGGTGGGTTTGCTCTTCGGGAAACGGGGACAGAGGCACTGGCAGCCTGTGCCCAGGGCTATGTGAGTAGGCACTGGAACTATACCCAGGAATTTCCATCTGCTGGCTCCTCATCGAGGGAAGCAGACAATAACCCCCCCCCTTTCCCATATGCGTGTCTGTGTCTCCAGCCACAGTCTCTTTTACTCACCCTAGCAACATGGGCAGGGCTCTCTCTGCAGCTGGCATCCTTCTGCGCCTTGCTCAGTACAGTCACCACCGCCCCTGTCTTGCTGTACACGACGGCTGCACAAGAAACCAGCAGCACTCAGGCAGAGCTCTCGGGCCAGATTCTTCCCCCTCCCCGTCGAGCCAGGGCAGAGGTGCCAAAGAGCCAGACTCCGGCTGCAGCTGGGGTGAGCTCTCAGCTGGCTCCTGGGCCAATTGCCCACCTATCACCCTGATGTAGAAGGTGTGTTGGGGTGGGGTGAGATCAGGGGAGGTCCCAGATGATCCCAGGCATCTGATGAAGGGCAAATGCCAGGTTAGCCCAGTAGACACCAACCCACTTCTGCTCTGTCCCCCCTGGTCAGGGCTGCGATGAAGGCGCCATGTTCTCTCTGCAGCCCTGCTCGCTAGGTAACGGCCGGGGCTGTGAAGGCTGAGAAGTGGCGACTGCTTGTACTCCATCTTACCTTTGCAAGGCGTGAAGAGCCAGTAGAGAGCCTGAGATGCCCAGTATCGGGTGGCCTCCTCAGCATCGAAGGCCTGGCTTGTCAGCAGCCCAGCCATGTAGCCCTGCTCTGTCATGGGTTTCAGGTCCTAATGGGCCACCGAACAGAAAATCAGGGCATGTGTTGGGGCGAGCCCAGCTCTGTCTGTATCATCTTCCCTCCCTCTCTGTGAGTGCTGGCGGGGGGGGGGGGGGAGGGCAGCAGGGTGTGCACTGCTCACCTCGGTGATGGCCTTGAATTGATAAAACATGAAGAGCCGGGCGCTGGCTCTCACAGCTCCTGTCCTCTCCTGGGTCCGGGGAGAGCAGATCCATGGCTGCAAGTGCTGGGGAGCAGAGAGAAAGCCGTGTGAGTGGCAGCAATGCTGGGGCATCCCCCAGAAACTGCTTCCAACCCCAGCAGGGAGAGGACATGGAGCATTTAACCCCCTTCTCCTCTGCATCCCGACACTGGAACTCAGTGCTCCTCTCCTGTCTGGGGGGCGTTGGGACAGGTCTGAGGGTCTTGGGCTCAGGGCTTTGAGGATTCTCCCCATTGATTCTGTGGGGTCTCAGGGCTGTTTCCTTCAGGGGCACAGGAGTGCCAACCCAAATTTAGGAGGCCAAAGGGACACCCCCTGGAGCAAGACTAGGATTGTCTTGCTTGATTCCAGGGTTGGGTATATGCCCTGTGGGGACTGGCTAGTTCACAGCAGCTGGGAGGCCTGTTCAGCCCCCCTCCCCCCGCCCCCCCCCCCCGGATCAACTGGAGCCTTCTCTCTTGTGGTTCGGGTAGAACCTGAGCAGCCGGCCCATCCCCAGATGGCCAGTGCAAATGGGTCCCTCGCCCTCGCCCCTCCTTATCATACCAGAAACAGATGCAGTAGCGTGGTGGGAGTCAGGTGCTGTTCCAGGAATGTCTGCAGCACATGATCCAGGCCCTCCCAGGGCAGTTCTTGGAGAGACTAGAGCAGAGAGAAGCAGGGAAGTAAATAGCAAGGGAGGTGGGGTGCATGAGGCAGGGGGATGAGTGGATCCCCCCTGTCTGGAGCCAGGTGCTGTTGATATTCAGGGTCCCTTTACCCAGGTGATACTGATTCCCCTGCACATAGACGTGGGTCTCACCTGGACCATGGGCTGCCCTTTCCCAAAGAATCCTTCTTCCCACCTGGGCTCCCCAAGCAACACATGTACTGTGCTGGGCTCTGGAGGGAAGGCCTCCTCCCTCCCCCTCTGGAGGGGTCCCAGCTGCCCCGAACAGCCCGCTGGCTTGCCATGGGCTGAGCTGTTCATCCCCGCTCCAGCTAATCTCTGTTTCTGTGGCAGGGTGAGTCACGGCCTGGCCGTGTAGCTGTCCCGAATCCATGCTTTTGCTCCCTCTGCACCATATGCTATTTAATGCTCTGGGCCAGAACCTCAGCTGGTGTAAACTGGGTGTAGGTTCTAGCTCCCTGTGCCAAGAAGCCAGGGTAATTCTGTACAGTCTCACAGACACTCACCTCTACAGCTGTCCTCCCTGCCAACCCAACTGCAGAGTTAACTGCATAGCCACTTGTCACCAGCCCTTTGGAAAATAAACCGAAGGGCTGGATTTGGCTAGACATGTAGCTCTCTGCATTGGGCCAGGGTCCAGCTACTGAGCAAGGGGGTGGCTGAGTTTCCCAACCAAGGATGCAGGTGGAAGTTGCAGCTTTGTCTATGCCTCACTAACCTCTGCCCGGATAGCGGAGCTTTCTGCCACCTTAGTTCCTCTCAGCTTCGCCAGGGTTGGACGCTGAATCATGGAGCTGGCGATACAAGTGCTGATGGTCTCAGCCACCTGCTCCTTAGACAGGCGAGGCTGGAATTTCCTGATTGGAAGAAACGGAGCAGACGGGGCCATTAGAACGGAGACAGGTCCCGGCATGAGTCAGGTTGAGTTTGATGGCAGGAGGGACAGCTCCCACCCTAATCAGCAGAGCTCCAGGAGGCATCTCCAGCAGAGCCACCAGCTAGGGAATGGTCCTGTCTGGAAATGCCTATGCCCCCTCGGCCCGGCAGGGGCTCTGCTGGGGAAGCTGCTCTCCGGGGATGATCCTGGGCCCTGCTCTGTGGCTGCACCCATTCACAGCACTTCATGCTAACGGGAGGGTCTCCCTTTTTCCAGGCAATATGCAGAGATGGGGGTTGGATAAAGTGACCCGGAGGCCGAGGAGGATATAGCACATTAGGGAGCCATCAGGGAGAAGCATCCTGTGGTTCTTATTGCAGTTTTTCCCTCCCTCACTTACTCTCCCTCCATCTGCCCCTCCCCGGCTGCTGAGCTCCGCAGGTGAGTCAGGCCCCATGGACATACCCTATGTATGAGACAGCCAGCAGGGCACACTTGTGGTCGGGGCTCTGCAGCCGGGCCCGGTCCTTGCCTCTGAGGATCTCCTGCAGCACAAAGCAGAGAGTCAAAGGCAAAAGAATTCAGGGGAGCCCGGTTACTCAGCAAGATATGGAATCTCCAAACGCTGTTCGATGCCCCCACCGAACCTCAGTCCCAGTGTGCAGTGCACTGGGGCACGGAGCTGGGAAGATGGCCTGGGAGCGACCATGTGGCCAGAATGCGCCTATTTCACCATTCCTGACGGCACATCTGGGAACTTCAGCATCTGTCACGGAGCAGGGAAGGGGGATCTGGGTGGAGGCGATATTGTGAATGGGAGCATTAGAGTCCTGAACAGCTGAGGTCAAATATTTTCCTGCAAACCAAGGGAGGGCTGCACCTGTTAACTCCTCAGGATCATGTCCCAGAGTGAAAATCCTTGGAGTTAATCCCCAGGGCACTTTCTGGGTGCTGGGCAGATCCCTCAGAAGTGGGATGGGAATTGTCCCAGGTGTAAACAGCATGAATCTGCTAATGGAAAATAGTGTCATCTAATTCCTTGGGCTGGAATCGCTCCAGAAGAATCTGGCATCAGCACTGGCTTTGCAGTGCACAATGTAGAGCCCTAGGCACCCGGTAGCAAACACAGCACATGGCCTTCAACGCTGGATACTCTGGCATGTGCATCTGACCTAGGGACCCCTCCCAGGACCCCAGCGTGCTCACTCACCAGCAGGGGGGACAGCACGGTGTATGTGTCCTGGCTCACCAAGGGAATCCTGCTCACTTGGGTGACAGCTTCACCCACCAGCACGAGGCTTCTCACAAACGCAGATCTCACCAGCGGGTCCTGGGCTCGCAGGCAGGAGGAGGAGAGAACAATGAGGGAACAGCCACAGACAATAGAGAGCTGAGACACAAGGCTACAGGGCAAGTCTCTACAAGGGAGCTGCTGTCCTAGGCTGGATTGCCGTCACGCCTAAGGGGAAGGACCTGGCTTGCCAAGTGGAACATCTTTGTATTCCCTAGGGGAACATCTCTGGAGATGGGTGCAAGGAATGGGCTGATTTCCAGAGGTGCTGAGCACTTGCAGTTCCCAGAGCTGTCAATGGGCCTGCAGCTGTTCAGCTCCCCTGACAGGTCGTAATTATCTGATCTAGGATAGGAATCTGCTGCTCTCTGCAGTTGGCTGGGCTCTCTCTACCAAGGTGTCCATTCTCCAAGGAAAAATTCAGTTAAACCAAACTAGCATCCCCTCTCCTTTTCACTAGGACGCGCATATAGGCATTGGGTGTAGGACTGTACATCGGCCTCAAACCTCCCATGGTAAGAAAACAACCTAGAGTTATCTCAAAAATCCCCCTTCAGCACCATAACCTGTCAACTGGGCTAGGGGCCTGAATCCTTCAATGCGCCTTTTGTGCCCAGCTACCCCATTGACTGCAGTGTGTGGGGAAACAGGCCCTAAATCTTTCTCTTCTCATCCCTGGATGCAGCACAAGCCTAGAGGCACCAAAGAGGGTACAGTCATCTCTGGGACAATAGCACCAAGTGATGCTCAGTTACACTCTAACAAGGCCCAGATGGGAGTCCTTCCATTAGCTTCCATGGGCCTGGAATCAGAGAAGAAGCTAATCGAGATGGGGGAGTCCCAGAGAATGGTGCTGTTCTCATGTCTCCTGCCCCTCCTGGGGCAAAGGGCCAGCCCTCGCAGCTGAGTTTATGCAAAGACATAGCTCTGTGCTGCTGTGTGCAGCCTGGGTAGGTGCTGCGTGGGCGGTCAGGGGAGGGCTCTGACTTACATGTGGGCTCAGAAAATAGTGTTTTCGCATGGGAGTCAGGATCTTGTAGCCTATGGTCTCTAGGATGAGGTCTGTGGGGACTGAGTGGACCACGTGCCCATAGGTGAGGAGCAGGAGGCTTCTCAGCTGCTCGATGGAAGCTGGCTCCTGAGAATTGCAAAGGAAAGAGTGAGGAGAAGGGATGGCCTCCGGCTGCTCCTAACTCACAAATGGGGCCAGGGGAGGATTTTTCACCCAGCTGGCTTAGCAACCAAATGCTGCTCTGCTGAGCTGAATTGCCTGGACTCTGAGGCCCTTCCCAGATCCCCAGGATTCGGGGGTTGAGGTGACCCGGCAGCTGAAGGGGACGCATGAGCAGCTGCTTTAATTCAGCCTAGCTCCAGAGATGTCACTGGGACTACAGTGGACTGCACTGGCCCAGAGAGTTACTGGGAAGGTGATGGTGGTGGTGCGGGAGGGGAGGAGAGGGGAGGGGGGAATGTCAGACATGCCAGCCCTTGTGAGTCTGCCAGGAATATCTGTGAAATAGCCCAGTTCAGGGGAAGACCAAGGGTCTGTTCTGCTGAGAAATGTGTCAGCCGGAGCTGATGGCATGGCAGTGTCTTTTGGGTCCTCTCTGAGCCTTCTTTATGGGGCTGCGTGGAGCATGTCTGAGCTCCCCAGGAGATACCCTGGAGAGCTTATACAACAGCACTCACCTTCCCCCCTGGATCCACTCCATTGTGCTGTGATTGCAGCTCCATGGAGGAGTAAGGAAAGGGCTCCCTCCATGGAGGCTGAGCCACTGGCTTGGAAATTCAGCTCTTTGCTGAATAGGCTTCTGGGAAGCAGGGTCCTCCCTGGCAGGTCCCTTTACCTGCAAAGGCTGGTGAAGGGATGGATGAAAGAGCAGAGACGCTAGGTGGGACTGTACCTCCAGAGAGCCAGCAGCAGAAGGCTGGAGCTGCACCCTGCTGACGACCTCTTCCCAGTGCTCCAGGATGGCAAAAATCTCATATAGATGTTGCCTGGCACACAGCCCAAGCGCTCGGGCGAATCCCTGAGAGACAGGAAGATGGAGGTTAGAAATGCTGAGCAACAAGCCAAGGGGCCAGGATGGGCTCTCAAAGTCATTGTCATGGGCATGGGTATAAGGAAGATCTTTTCGATCCACTGGACCTTGTCCAATGTAGAACATACACATGTAGCATCAGGGGATTGACAAGGAATGAGGGATCACCTGACAGTGGAGGAGCAAAGACCTCACCTCTCTTTCCTCTTCTTCTCTGAAATTGACCATCTCCACCAGATGCCATAGCTGGGGCTTGATGCTCTCTTCTGGAGAAAACATCAGCACGGTGCCCCAGCACTTGTAGAGAAAGCTCTGTGAAAGAGACACCATCATGCTGGATGCATTGGGCATGGCCTGGCATGCACAGAGCCCAGTGGGTATAGCTGTCTGCTTCACTGGCCCCAAGCTGCCCCTGGGTAGCGACTGCTGTTCTGAACTAGGCACTGAACCCCAGTTCCTTTCAGGACACTGACCTTGTCACTGGGCCGCTTATCGCTGTGGGCCAGCTGGCGCCTGATACTAGTGATGAAACAGCCCAGCCAGGTATGGTCCGAGATGAGGAAGAGAAGGTCTTCCAGGAACTGCCAGGGAAAGAAGAGCCAGTTAGAATGAGAGGGGCCAAGTAACTGGTCCTCTCAATAGCTCCAGCCAGGAATCCACCATAGCTGGGAGGGGAGGGGAAGAAGGAGCGTGCACTGTCACCCCCCATGTCTCTTGTAATGCTTGTGAATCCTTGTGAACTGCCCCTGGTGCGTTTCCAATTTTATCTGCCGGGCTCAGCCGCTTCCTCTGTCCCCCAATGCAGTGCTGCTGAGAGGCCTCTTAATCCTGCCTCAGCGTGGGGGGGGCTGGACTAGAAGACCTCTTGAGTTCCTTTCCAGCCCTCCATTTCTCTGACCCTTACCTGCAGCAGCTGCTGCTCCCACTCCCTCTGGCAGAAGCAGGTCTTGTGATCTGGAAGAGATGGGCAGGTCAGTTTCTTTTGTGTTTAGACCCTTCTACTGGGGAGCAGCCTGCAACCTGGCTCTTGTTTGGTGGGGGGTGGGGAGGAGCTGCCAACTCATGGGCCCCCAGGGGACCCATGTCTCTTTGCAAATCACTGATGGACAACAATGCTCCTCAGACCCAGATCCCTTGATGTGAAATACCCAGGAGTTCTGCTTGCCAAGATCCTTCCCCAGGGGGTGAGGGATCAGATGAAGGTTAGATACGGTCCTGGAAAGGATCCTTCCTGTCTAGGCACGGGAGGCTGGGCTAGATGAACCAGGGATATGATCCTGACATGATCCTCTCTGATTCCAACGTCACAGCATCATATTATCCTGGATTCAGAGGGAGCCCCTGGCCTCTCCCACTCTAGCCCAGCACCACCGTGTCCCCTCCCTTAGCTCCTGCAAGAGGAGACACTCCCCCCTCACCTTCCACGTAAAGGAGCATCTCTGTTGTGTAATTATCCCAGAATCGGCCAGAGCCAGCCTGGAACATGCTCATCAGCTGGAAGAGGAGGAACATGGCTGCCCTTCTGACCTGCACTGTCATGGATGAAGACGCACCGAGCATCTGGCGGACAAAGAGGCAGAGGTGGTTGTAGCCCTCCCTTGCAAGGCAGTGTGAGAAGGGAGCTCCCTACAGGTGCAGGGGGAGAGCTCAGTGATGGAGGGAAGGAGACAACAGAGAGGTGGAGTTGACAACCAGGACAGGATTGAGATGAATGTTTCAATTGATTGGGGACACTCCATGGAGCAGCTCTTGGCTCCTTCCATCCTCTCACTCCTGGGCTGGCTCTAGTTCAGATGAAGGGAGACAGGCTTATCCAGAGGCCATCAGGCAGCTGTTGGGTCAGATCCTGGGCCTAGGTTAGAGCAGCACAAGGGGAGCGTGAAGCAGCCCGAAAGAGGCAGCTGGGCCATAAAGGGAATCCCCAGCTGTCCCTTGGTAAGGGAGGGTGCTGGAGGCCAGGGGGCAGGAGGGGACCTGCACAACAGTCCCTAAGGGCTCATTCCAGCTGGCTTATATTGGTGCCGTCCGAGGGCTGCACTAACTTGTGCTGGGGGACCTGGTCCAGCCCCAGGATCAGGGGAGCCAGGAAGGTGTCTGGCTCAGAAAGCTCGCTGGTTCTGTTAAATGCCAAGAGGTGCTGGGTCGATGTGCAATGACCGAGAGGAATGTGATGAGCCAGCTCCTCTGGGGGCTGCGGGGAGAAGAGCCACCACTACGCATTGCAAGACAGCTCCAGGAGCAGCCCCTTCCCACTAAGCATAAAAAAACCTCCTGACTGCGGGTTACTCACCAGCAGCCGAGCCAGCAGCTCCTGGAGTAGAGTGGCCCTGGGGCTTGACCGACAGCCTGTGAACAGAAAGGGGGGACACCCCGTCAGGCTCTGGAGGGATCTTTTGCATTTGTCTCTGAGCTCTACCTGTGCCTTGACGGCTGGCTGTGTCCTTGCAGTGAGCTGGAACCAGAGCTGAGAGCTGATTCCCACCCCCACCTGGGGGCAGACGCCTCTCGCTACAGAAGGACTAAGAGCGGGTGGATAAAATACTAGGACTCACCTCTGTTCATCTTGCCACACCTCCTGTCCAAGAGCAGCCTGCCTTCCTCCTGCATCCTCTTTACCACCCCGACCGATGTCTGCAGGAGGAGAGGCAGGGCTGGCGCATGGGCTGCTGGGCTCAGCTGAAGGAGCAGCCCAGGCCATAAAACCTGCAGAGCAGAGAAAAGCCATCTCAGTACGGAAATATCCTCTTCCTGCACCAGCTCTCTCTTTCCTACACTAGACGGCACCCCTGGCCTCGCCGCTGCCAGCCAGATCTCTCTACCCAGCCTGAACCATGCAGCGATCCCCGCCCCCTCCCCCTTCACACCTTTCAGTGTCTTCCTCCAGCACCAAATCAAGTGACACATGACTGAGCCCTGCCTTTTGCTGAGTGGAGCATCATCATTGCCAGCACCGTATTTCCTAACTCCAGTCCCACTTGGACAGGCTGTGTTCTCACAGCGTGAACGCAATACACCAGCTTGATCAATAAAGAGGAGACTAGGAAAACCAATACCATCAAGTGAAACCATGACAGGCGCTCAGGGAGGTTTGAGCTCTGACCTTCACATCCCCACGCAGGCCTGCGCCACTTGAACCACAGATGCAATTGCTGTCTGCTGTGTGGACAAGAGGGGGACTTAACACACACTGTGTCAGAGGGTTACACAACTCTTTGCTGGACAGTATAGAATAGTGGAGAGCAGGAACCCCCGGGGGTCTCTCCCCACCTGTAGTAACTAAAGCACGTGTCTTTGGCAGGCTCACTCTGAACGACAGTGTAGCTGAGGGCACAATACTTGGGTTTGCCTTATTAGAAACGTGGCTTCTAGTCTCAGCTCTGCCTGAAATGACTTTGCACAATGTGGCTGTTAATTTGTTCAGTGTGGGGAGGGGCTGGCTAATACTTGACTGCTTAGGCTTGTGTTCTGAGGCCTGGGTCAGTAATCAGGTCTGTGCAGTGTGTGGAAAGCTAAGCGGTAGTCAGCAGAGATGAGATTTGGATGTAGTGTCTCCCAGCTCAGTGGATTCTCCCTTAGGCACCAGGGTAGTGTGGGTGAGAGGCAGGAAGTCCTGGGCTAGGATTGGCTTTTGCAAAAGAAGAATGTGATGGTCTGTATAGACCCCACCCTGTACCAGCCAGGAAAAAGTTAACAGAGGGACCAATGAAGAGGGACTGAGCTATGGAAGCTGCAGAAGCAGCATGACTGGCCACAGGGGATGCTAGAGTGGAAGAGCCCCCGTGACCCCAAACCCTGGGATGCAGGGGCACTCAGCTGGTGAGTGTTCCCTGTTCCAAAGAACCAGGTCTGGCTCGGATCCAGGGTCCATTTTACTCAACCTCATGATGTTCTGGAGCGGGGAGGCTCAGGTAAATAAGTCTGGTTGTGGCCTGTCTCATGGAAAAGCTCAGACCCAGAGAGGCCTGCATCCAATGGAGAGGGGCAGAGTCACTTACATTGGCCATTCTGGGAGAGTCACCCAGGGACTGCAGGGTGCTGGAGCAGAGCTGGCGGACCTCGAGCTCCATGGTGTGCCTCCCGTCTGCTGCCTCCTGATGGTGAGAAATAAAGGAGACACCAGGGAGATTTAGATTCAGTGGAGACCTCCGTGGCACGGTACCTATAGTGGGAATGGCAGGGGGTGCAAATTGGGCTTGAAGAGAAAAGGCACAACCCTGGCTGTGATTGTGCCATAACCAGCCCAGGGTCTGTGTGGAGCCAGTTCTAGGCTCCACCCCTCTGTGTAGTGAAAACCAGACCCATCATGGCTTAGTCTCCTGTAGGGTGGATGATCACGGTGGGACGAGAGAAGGAGGAAGCCAGGGGTCCTGCCCTCCCAGTGCAAGGGACAGAGCCCAGATGGCAGCTGGGAGAGGGATCAGAGAGAATGGGCTGGAAGGTAAACACTGTATTCCATTTGTCATCATCTTCCATCAGTAGATGGAGGGTGCCGTCCCCAGTTCTATCTGCTTCCCAAGCCCTATTTGGTGCCCATCACCTGCCCGTCCCCGTCTGCAGCTGCCCCGCATTCCCTATCTCTTGACCCCATGTTCTGCCCTGTTCACGGACCCCCATCACTAAGGTCTCTGCGGATTCTTACCGTGCTGTCGAGGGGCAGGGTGCATTGACGCACCAAGAAGTCAATTAAGGGTCTTGAATCAGATTTCTCCAAGAGCCCATGCGCCCCCGTGGTGCGTATAAAATAAGCAAGGGCTTCTCTGACCTGCCAGACCCAGACAGAAACAGAAATGATTTGCACACAGTGTAGAGGGACCTTGTCCCCTCCCAGTCCAGGCTGGGATCCTTTCTCAGCTGGGTGTTTGGTGAAATACTGCTAGGCAGCCCAGAGATGGCACTGCAGGTGGAGCCCTGCTGGGATTCTTTCCCCCACCTTTTGCCCTATACTATGGAGCACTGATGGGTCATGTGTTTCGATGCACAGGCTCCCGGGCAGGCTCTGCACTGGCAGGCAGACATTCACTAGCTTTGGACGCGTTGGCCATGGTTCCAGACTCACCCGTATGCTTGTGCTCTGCAGGATTGGCCCCAGGGCTATGAACAGCTTCTCTGTGTGCTGTGTCATTTCGGAAACTGTAAGAGACACAGACACCGGCTTGGCAGGGCTGATGTTAAACCAGGGTGTGCAGGGACCTGAGATTTCAGGCACCTTAGAGCAACCTCAGTGTCCCTACATGACCCTCCTGGAGGTTACCCCCGCAGGTAACCAGCTGCATCTGCACACGCTGGCAGTTCCAGCAGTGATTGTCCTCTCTCATTGCCGCAGCATCGGCTGAGGGGCTGCAGGACTTGGCTTGTCTGCTGCAGACAGGTGCAAATGAGCCCAATGAGGCCCAGTGCTAAGTGCTGCTAATTGCACAAGAGGCCATAACACATCAAAAGACGAGGCCTTGCTGTGGGGTCACTTACTGTTGGATCGGACTATCTGGTCCAGAATGCAGAGACTGGCACAGGTCTCCTCTTCCTCGTCCTTGTTCAGCCTCCTGAACAGGAACACAAGCAGCTCCACCAGGAAGAAGTGAGCTGCAGGAAGAGGAGTGAATCATAATGGGGTGAATCGTGAAGGGGAAGGGAGTATAGTTCTGTGCCTGGGCTCTGAAATTCCACAGGCCGGGATCTCCTTCTCTGGGAAAGGGGAATGGGTTTCTTACCCAGATGGACCAGAGAGTCCAGGGCCTCTCTCCGCTCCTCCAGGTGCTCACTGGGGAGATGACACACCTAAGGGAAGAAAGCAACACCAGCAAAGGTAAACTAGATCCAGTGTCTCTCAGGCCAAGCCCTGGGATGGCAGAGTGAAGGGATGAGGGTGGAGAGGCAAATTCTAATTCCCATCTAAAGAACAGGCCAGCAAGCTGGATCAGTCTATGAGTGAGGCCGAGGCTTTGGGGGCTGTGGCTCATGTAGAAGCAGAGTCTGACGGGTCAGGAACCGAAGATGTGGAGCGTTGGAACAAGGTGCGGGATGCTGATGTTCCCGGTCAAAGGGGTTGGGGTGGGTGGGAGGAAAAGAAACCAAAGGAGAGTTCTCCAGGATCCATCCCCCAGTGGGAACAGGATGAGGCAGGGACAGCTCTTCCCACAGCCTACCCAGTTTAAGCCAGTGGGCCCTGGCATTTTGCCTGAGTGATCCCAGCATCTCTTACCATGGAGTGGAGTGCTGGGAAGAGGATGCCAATGTCCTTCCTCAGGGCAGCCTCATCCATATCCCTCACACAAGCAAGGCCCTGTGCAAGAGAAGAGAGGCAGGACATGGCGATGACGTGTCAGGCAGACAAGCCCGAATGTGCAGAGTCTTAATCAGCAGCTGGGTAACCACAACCCAGACTTGGAAGGAATAAAGTTCTGGCCCTGGTGGAGAGCAGCTTCCAGCTGGTGCCAGACTCTCCCTTCTCTGGGAGGGGCATTTGACCCCTTTGTTTGCACTAGCCTAGAATCACTGATGGTTGGTTCAACGGGACAGTTGTACCTGGTGCCAGCTGGGGTGGTGTGTGCTGACAGGATGGCAGGGATGGCGGGGCCTGGTTTGGAAGAGTGGGGGCTGCCCTGATTATTTATCACTACTGATGTTATGGCAGCGTCCAGAGGCTCCAGTCAGGATCAGGCCCTGTTGCACTGGGTGCAGCACAACACAGACAGAGACAATCTGTGTCCTGAAGGGCTGACAGTCTAGAGACCCACACAGACAGGTCAGGGGTGGGGAGACAGCATCCAAGGGCTCCCCACTGCCTCCATGCTGGAGTGAAACCACGTGGGAGCTTGGAAGGGAGAGTTTAATATCCCTTCATGCGGTCTTACCAGGGGCCAAGGATCTGGCCCATTGTCTCTGCCTGCTCACTTCCTACAATGGTCACTTCCAGAGTGTATCAGGGAGGGATACTCCTGCTTTCTGGCCTTGGGCCAGCCACTTTCCCTCCCAGAGCCTTGCTCTCCGCAGGTCTAGGCTGGGCTAACAGCTAACCCTGCCCTGGGCCCAGGGAGAGGTGAGTGAGCGGGACACTCTGGGGAGAGGTGAAGCTCAGGACGATGGTTATTATTTCTCTCCCTCGTTCCCCAGTGCAGCCCATTGCTGACCAGCCAGCAAAGCAGAAAGAAAGCAGAGCCAGGTGCTGGGAATGGAGTCGCCTCTCTCCTCCCGTCTGCAACACCTGCCCTGGCAAGGGGGGTCAGAGCATGTTCTCTAAGGCCAGAGAATGGCAGTGAATCTGGGAGCAAGCGGATGGGGAAAGGGGGTCAGAACCTTAGAGGGTCAGTGTGTTGTGGGGAAGGCAGTAGGGGGCGGGAATCCAGGCTGAGTTGGTGATGGAGGGAACCTTGTACTGTCTGTGCCATGGACACTTCCCCAGTGTGCTGTGGATTTCCCGTTCTCTCCTCACTCACTCTGGTCTTCCTTGGCCTTTCCTTCTCCTCCTCCTTGCTGATTGGGGTGAGCTGTCCCCTGGGTGATGAATAGGCCTTTCGCTTGGTGCCTAAAATGAACAGAAGGAAACTAAGTTTGCTCTTAAGCAAAGTAAGCAGTCATGGGATTAGAGGGAAGGTCCTCTCATGGGCTGTAGCTGGTTAAAAGACAGGAAACAAAGGGTAAGAATCTATTTTCAGTTTTCACAATGAGGTAAATTGTGGGGTCCCCAAAGATGTGTACTGGGGCCTTTGCTGTTCAGGGGTAAAATGGTGAGGTGGCAAAATCTGTGGATGACACAAAATTACTCACCATAGTTAAGTCCCAGGCAGACTGCAAAGAGTTCCAAAGAGATCTCACTAAACTGGGTGACTGGGCAACAAAATGGCAGATGAAATTCAGTGTGGATGAGTGCAAAGTAATGCACATTGGAAAACATACCAAATGACGGGATTTAAATTAGCTGTTGCCACTCAAGAACGAGATCTTGGAGTCACTGTGGATAGTTCTCCGTAAACATCCACTCAATGTGTAGCGGCAGTCAAAAGAACTAGCAAAATGTTGGGAATCATTATGAGGAGCCAGTGGGGAGCTGAGCTGGTAGAGGGAGCTGACATGGGTCAATTTCCCCTTTACTGGCACCCAGGCTGCCCAGTGGCGATTCCAGTGCTGCCCTATGGCAGCAGGGCTTTAGCCCAGCGTGGGATGGCATGGAGGCTGGCTTGTAAGGTGGAGCCCAGGGCAGTGGCTTATGTGCATGTGCAGAGAAGGCCACAGAGCCTGGGTGGAGTCTCTTCTTGCCCTCTCAGCACTGGGGTTTTGCTGTCACTGTGGCTACTTTCCCATCCCCCCCCCCTTTATTCCTGGCACTCGGTACTGGGCATGGGCCTACCTGGATCATGAGGCTCCGCACAGAAAGTGCTGGAGGGGCTGCCCACTCCTGCAGCCAGGGTTTGTGGCGTCGGGTCTTGTTTTTGGGCCACCTTCTGCTCCTCTGTGTCTGTGGATACAGGCAGACCATGAGTTAATTTCCCACAATCATGGTCACTGATAGAATGTCCTGGGGGTGACAGGGACGTATAGCTGTGTGGGAACTGTCTGCAACTTATGGAACCCCTGGCGAGGGATTTCCACCAATCACTGCCCGGACAGTGTCATGTTATTTAACACTGAGATCAGGCATTTCCCCTTCTAGTGCCTTTACAAACATTACCCACACCTTCCAGACCCCAGTGAAGGTTGTGAGTCTTGTTAGCCCCATTATGAAGCTAGGGAAACTGAGGCACTGAATGATCCTGTGTGCACTGGGATGGAACTTCCTGATGGGACAGCAATAGAAATGTGATGATTTGTCACAGCGAAAGGCTGTTGACTCCTACCTGGGATGGAAGAGTCAGTGGGGCCTGGCTGGCTAGAGTCCAGATTTGTCCTGTCTGTTCGGAAAGGTGTCCGTCCTGTAATTTAGAAGGGCAGTGGTGCGGTGAGGTGTCATGTGACTGAGTCTCTGTAAGGGCAATAGGAATCAGAAGGGAACTGGGGTAAATCTGTACCATGGGGGATGCTCCCAGGCAGAATTCCTACTCACCAATAGTATGAGTAAGTCTTTGGTAGACACGGTCCAAAAGCCCCATCTTGACTCCTAAGACAAGAACCAATGTAAACAGATCTCAGGAGTTTCTCTTCTACTGCACAGACCTCAGAAGATTCACTAGAGTGACCAGACAGCAAATATGAAAAATTGGGGCAGGGGGTGGGGGGGGCGATAGGAGCCTATACAAGAAAAAGACCCCAAAATTGGGTCTGTCCCTATAAAATCGGGACATCTGGTCACCCTAACATTCACACCTCACTCTTGGGAGGCCAAGCTAGCGCTCTGGTGCCCGGTGCTCTGCACTGCCATGTGGAATGAGACCCAGGCTCAATTCTATGTGCTGGTCTGCGGCTCCCAAGATGGCTGGAATTGCTCCAGGTGGGGGGAAGCTCCATTTACATGGGGAGGCTCTCTGCTTGACTAGGGACTTTGAAGGGGATTCCATTGGGTTCCCCTCAGCCAGAAGGATGTAACTCATGAGCTGGAGAACCCCAAGGAAATAGAGACATTGCAAGCCTCAGATGGAGGTAGATGCATGGAGCTGCAGCACTGAAATGTGGAATCCCCCTTCTTTGGGGATAAAACCTTTTTGGTACCTCTCCTCTTCCTTGGGATTCAGCAAGGCGGCTCTATCACCTAGACCATTTGGTTCCATGAGGCATTTGAGCTTATGAGGTATGTTCTGACCAAGAAGTTACTATTCTGGCCCACCTCACTGCACAGCCACCAAACCAGCAGTGCTTGAGACAGCATCTGATTATGACTCACAAAGCCATTTGTGATATACATATGAAAAATATGGGCATCTCACTCATGAAAAATGCGCTGGTATCTGTTTCCAGGAATGGAATGAGTGTGGCTCAGTAGCACCCACAGTTCCAGCCACAGCCATGGTCACTTGACACACAGTCAACCAGTTACAGATCACAATGATAGTTTGCACAAGTAGTCACTGCAACTGCTTGGATAATTGCTGCAACCGTGCACACGAGTTAATAAGCAGTTGTGGACATCCTTCTGAATTCTGAGTTTAATGAGACATTTACTCTCATAATAACAGTTGTGATTCTCTAATATAGCACCCCGTGTTAATATACCATTGTTCACCCAGAAGGATCCCATGGGAATTATACTGCTTGCACAAGCTAGAACTAAACATTATGTTAATTTGTGTCATTATATAATGCCTGCATCTATAATTTTCACTCCATGCATCCGAAGAAGTGCGTTTTTTACCCACGAAAGCTTATGCCTAAATAAATCTGTTAGTCTTTAAGGTGCCACTGGACTCCTTGTTGTTTTTGTGTATACAGACTAACATGGCTACCCCCGATACTAAACATTATGTTGATTCTGTAAAAGACATTGCAGATGAACAGCAACTTTGGCCTCGGAAAGGAATTCTGTCCGTGTATCACGCCGCTTTCTGCCTACCTGGACCAGGAGACTCTGTGTCAAGTGGGTTGCCATCTGTGGCTGACACTGAAGTCTCTTGCACTGCTGTGCCTGTCAATAGAAGAGAAGGGTTAAATTTCTCCATTAAAGGTCTCTGGTTGAATGCCCAGGGGAATGATCTGAATGATAGTGCTGAGGGGAGGGGAGTTTTTGGTACCCAAAGCAGCAGGGGCCAGTCCTCTTGTGACACTTCAGTGAAGCTGATTTCACTGAGTAACAAATACAGTCACACCTGGGTCACCAAAGAACTTTCTCGGTTACAGAGAACACCTGTGTGACCCAGAAAGGAGTGATTCTCTAAACAGAGGCAAAGCCACCCCAGTTCTCTCTCTTACTGTCACAGGTTGGTGCCAACAATCACAGCCCCCAACTCCCACACAGTGCTTGATGGGGTCTCAGCAGTATAGGGGGTCTCAGCTTGCAGCAAACACAGCTTGGAGGATTTAGAAATCTTGCACGTGCAGTGCCTGGGAGGGAGAACTGCAGGGAGATGGAGACTCCAAGAGCTCTCCTCATTCAGGCAGTGCCAGGGCTGCCCAGAGGGGGTGGCAAGTGGGGCAATTTGCCCCAGGCCCCGGGCCCAGCAGGGGACCCCACGAAAGTTTATCGGGGGCCCTGGAGCGGGGTCCTTCACTCGCTCCGAGGGCCCCAGAAAACTTTCGCAGCACCTGGGCCCCCAGAGCTGCTTCTGCTCCCTGTCTTCGCCAGCGGGGAGTGTTCCGCTCCGGGGCGGAAGGACTCCACGCTGCCGAATTACCGCTGAAGCGGGACCCGCCACCGAAGTGCAGCCGGGTCTTCGGCGGTAATTCGGCGGCGGTGGGGGTCCTTCCGTTCTGGGACCCGCCGCCGAAGTGCCCCGAAGACCCACAGTGGTTTACCCTGCCGCCAAATTACCGCCAAAGGCCTGGCTGCACTTTGGCGGTGGGTCCAGCTTCGCTGGTAATTTGGTGGCAGAGGGTCCCCGCTGCAGGTCTTCCGGGCACTTTGGCTGGGGGTCCTGGAGTGGAAGGATCCCCTGCCACCAAATTACTGCTGAAGAGGGGGCCCCCTGCCGCCGAAGACCCCAGGCCCCCAGAATCCTCTGGGTGGCCCTGGGCAGTGCAGACCACAAGGCCTGTGGAAAAGTCGAATGGAAGGCACAAGCAGAACCTCATGGGAAGGAGGGGGCCGACCCACTGGAAGGAGTTGGCAAAGGGCAGGTATAGCCTATAGATAGCGCTCTACCAAATTTATGGTCCATTCTGATCAACTTCATGGCCATAGGATTTGAAAATCAATTTCAAGTTTTCAGATGTTTACCTCTGAAATGTCACAATGTTGTAGTGGAGATTCTGCTCCAAAAGGGAGTTGTGGAGGAGCCGTAAAACTGTTGTAGGAGGGTTGTGAGATTGCCACCCTCACTTCTGCACTGCCTTCCGAGGAACAGGTATATGTACCTGGAGGGGGGTCTGATCTCCCCCGTGAGGGCGGCTGTGCAGGGGAAGTGCCAGTTCCCTCCCTCCCCAGCCCAGAGGGGACGAGCAGCTAGAGCCAGGGCCATGGTAGGAGCCTGCCCTTCCCCACCCCTCCAATAGCTAGATTTCAGGGAGAAGGTCTGATTTCATAGTCCATGACTTTTTCATGGCTGTGAATTTGGCCTACCTATGGGATGGTTTAGGTTAAGAAATAAGTAGAAAATAGGTTTGGGGCCTAAGTTGGCTCAAGTGTAGAAGAGTTTAGAAAACTGAAGTTGTTAGCGTGAGGAAAGTTAGCAATAAGTTAGGGGTCCTGTTATAGAAAGTAAGAGTTAGCAAGCACATGGCCTGGGGTTATGCTACTGTTTGGCTATAACTGGCTTAAGCAGGGTTTTGAATAAGTGTTTTTGAGAACTGTGACTGTTTTATTAAAATGTTATGTATACTAATAGCATGGGAAGGATATTGGTGCAGATGTTAATGTAAACCACATGTAATGTAGAGAGTCAATAAGGAGGCGATGGAAATATAAGCAGTGTAAGGCGCAGTTGCATGTTCAATAGTCTGAGAATAGCTTCTACTGAGAGTTGTTTTGTTAATTCGGTGAGCGCTCCAATTAACACCCCAAGGTACCATTCTGTCCCAGGGCTCTAAGGCTGTACTTCATGCTGTTGTCAGTGCACTGATCCCGCACTGATCCACAATACAACACTCAGTGATGACAGTGTAGGTGGTAACTGCACACCTGTTTGCTCAACGAATCATTTTATTTTGGAATTAAGTTTGGTTTTATCATTCATAGTGTCGCCTAAATACATTTTCTGAAACCGACCTAGATGCTTGAACCTGAGTTTTGTTGCAGCCTTATCTGTAACAACTTACTACGAATTGGAAACATTTTAGCATCAAGGTTACAGAAGGTTATGTAGGGAAAGGGGTGAATCTGAGGAGTCTATACCCCTGTTTCCTACTTACCTGAAGCAGCAGGCTCAGATAGGGAAGGGCTGCAACACGCAGTGGCTGCCGTAGCCTCATTCCCCTGGTCTGTGGCTGTGGAAAAGTGCAAAGGGGAGGGGGTCATTTCTCCTTTCCGGGCCACTGATAGAAACCACAGGGGGTGAGGTAGACAATACAGCTGTGTGGAGAACTAATGACACTGCAGGGCACCTCTGGAGAGGAACTGCCACCAGTCACAGCCCAGAGCATTTATATTGCACACCCATCTCCAAGGCATTTGACAAACACCTCACCCCACAGGTAGGGAGCTGAGATAACATGGGCAGGGGCAATAGGGGCCGGGGAGTGGGAATTTGTGGAGAATCTGCCCCAAATTCTTTCCTAACCAGCAGGATTCCATTAAAGGCCAGAACTTCCCCAGCTCTGCTTGTCCCCGCTACTCTAGTTAATAAGAGATCTCCCGCAGGAGACAAGGAGAGTGCAGACAAGGCTGGGATGGCAGTGCTGCATTGGGGTCGCATCAGAGAATTCCCTGCCAGTCCAGAAGGGCTAGAAATGTCTGGGGGTTTAAATAAAGCTGAAAGTTCCAAGGAACCTTGGAGAAAACAAACCTCCTCCATCAGGAGACCCTGACTCCCCAAGCACATGGAGATTCCATGCAGATTCCCAGCAGTCCCCTGCAGGTAGCTCTGGAGAGGACAGCAAAGGAGGGAGAGGAGGTTCCATTCCTGGGGAGAATTCCTACTCACCTCCAGACCGGACCAGCAGTCGGCAGAGGTAGCCATAAAGATCCATATTGGCTCCTAAGACAAGAACCAACATGAATGAGTCCCTGGGGCTTCCTTCCCATGACACAGACCCCACCATACTCACACATGCTTCTAGATGGGCCAAGGAGACCCAGACTTAGGTTTTTTGCTGCCTGCCTGGCTGGAGAGACAAGACCACTATGAGGTGGCGAGACCTCAACATTGATGTAAACATTTTTATGAATAGCATTATTATAACTTATGTTTATAATGTTAGGTCATTACAGACATGTTTGTGCCTTTACTGAACATTCAAATATACATTTATCACCAGGATGCTTGAAATTATGAGTAGCCCAGTTTTAGTTAGCTAGGTTATAAAATGTTCACGCTAATCAAAGAAATTGCAGAAGGCTTCAGCTTTCTGTCATCCAGAAATGAGCAAATGTCCAGAAAATAACATCTCCTTAACCATAAACCTGTTTATGTCCTGCAAGAGTATCTGTACAAACTTTCAAAGGCAACTGTCCTCATTTTAATTTGGTTTAACTTTTATACTATTTTCTTTTTGGGCTCTGTTTAAAATATGTGTCGATTATTGGCATTTGTGCTTTGTACAAAATATTTAATAGAAGTTGAATTGCTATAACAAACCACTTGTAACTCTAAGGAATTCGGGTCAAGAATCAAAGCACCCAAGTGTTTTATCTACACCAGAGCATCCCCTCTTCTATAAGCTGCCAGTTTAGTATAGATCTAATCCTTTAACTCAATAAAACACATGTTATAAAGAAAAATGTTTTAGGAAAGATCTGGCCCTGTAGAAGGTGAGGATGTTATTTATGTTGGATATTCCAAAATGAATTTAGAGCTGGGCTAGGGCAGGGGAGGAATAGCTCAGTGGTTTGACCACTGGCGGGCTAAACACAGAGCTGTGAGGTCAATCCTTGAGGGGGCTATTTAGGGATCTGGAACAAAATTCAAGACTTGGTCCTGCTAGTTAAAGCAGGGGGCTAGACTCTATGACCTTTCAGGGTCCCTTCTAGTTCTATGAGATAAGTATATCTCCATATATGTTAGCACAATAAATCCAGGCCACAAAGTGCACTCTACTAGCCCCTCTTTGCAGCAAAACCCTCTGCTTGGATCCTTCAAACTTTAGAGAAAAATGTGTGTAGTTGAGAAAAAGTTTTGTAGAAAACTTTAGTTGATTTCTAAAATATTGAAATGGCAAACTGTTTTGGAGGGCATATTTGCAAAGTATTTTAACTGAATGAAAAGCATCTAATATGGTTTTCTAATATCCATGCTACAGGTGATAAAATGTATTATGTACTAACATGAAATCAAATGACCTTGCTCAGCTGATTACCAATATAAGAAGACATTTAAGTCTAGACTATTTATTATATTAATGAGGAATTAATTCGTTACTAGTAGAGCTCCAGCCACTCCTTCCCCCAACTCAGAAAGATAAGAAGAATCATCTCTCCAATAATTGTTCTAAAGAATCAACAACTTCTTCAATCACTATTTAAGCTAAAGACTTGCTAAGAATGATGTGATTTTCAAAGACTGCTTCAAGAACTAAAAACTTTCTCATAAAGAACAGGCATGTTTGGACTTTTTAAAAACAGAATTTCATTTCCTGCTGAACCCTAATGAAACTGAAGAAATATCTCAGAAAATGAACTGAATAAGAGGAGTTAAAAGACTAAATTTGAAGCTGTTTTGAGAGTCTTCGCCACATAAACAAAGGAAATATAACTGTCAAGAAAGACTTACAGCCCTAACACATATACCCATTAACAAACCACCTACACATAAGATGAAGAGGCTCCATGAATGTACGGAGGCAAAGAAAGGTTGAGAAAGGTATGTTTTTCTAAAATTACATGGAAATAGGGAAGAGGCGAGTATAAAAACTCTAAGTGAGCACCCTATACATGCTCTGCTACCCTACTCAAACTCAACTCATCCTCTCCCTCTCTACAAGCAAACTGACATAGTCAGAAGAGAGAAGCCTCGGGAAGAAACCAGCCCAAGGAAACCTCCCCAAAACTTCAGTATGTGTTGGTAAGAGAAGTTAACTAAAACTCTGCCAAGAGATTAGAGTTATAAACTCTTGTAACAGTTTTGTTGTGATATGGAAATATTGTTGTAATTTAAGATGTTTAACAGTTTCTCCTGTGAACCACTAAATGGTTCGACCATGCATTTGGGAAAGAGACAAGGGCTAAAAGTTGGGAAACAGAGAAATCGTGGGATTTAACTGTATTTAAGATTCTAAATATTTTGTTCATTGGCCAGTCTCTAGACAGCTCCTTAAATGGTTTCTTCTAACTCAGTAATTTTACTACTTTCTTCTGTTTCCGAGGATTTAGGTAAAATTGCTTACTTTGCCCATCTAGATAAACAGTCTAGTTATTAATAAGATCCGTCTGCTCTTAAAATTATTTTGCCCATCTATAATCAGTCTTAGTCAGGAGCGGCGCCAGGGTTTTTGGCGAAATAGGCGAGGGTCCTTCCACGCTCCCAGTCGGCGGCAATTCGGCGGCAGGGGGGTCCTTCCGTGCTCCTGGTCTTCGGGGCACTTCAGCGGCGGGTCCTGGAGCGAGTGAAAGACCCGCCGCCGAATTGCCGCCGAAGACCCGGAGCATGGAAGGACCCCCCACCGCCGAATTGCTGCTGAAGGCGGCAAAATGCAGTTCCCCCAAATCCTGGCACCCTAGGCAACCGCCTAGGTCGCCTAAATGGAAGCACTGGCCTTGGTCTTAGTATCTATGACTCACAATAATTTTGGGAAATAAGACCTTGGTTTCAACTTACCAAAAGAAAAGTGCCCCATCAAAGGCAGGGGTGCTCACAAAGGTGTCATCTGTTAAAAGCGCTCCAGAGAGAAGCACACAGATGAGACTGAACAGAAATCAGCCTTCTCTCATTTGTGTTCTCTCTTTTGCTGTTTTGTTTAGTGTTTTCTTTTCTTTAATAATCAAATAGCCGTGGTTAATAACAGTGATTCTTTTGCTTGGCTTTAATCCTGGTGTCCCCTAAGGTATGTAAAAGAGCCCCTGTAACTAAAACAGTGGAGTCACCCTCTGAATGGTCAGAAAAAGAGATAGGAAGAGCTAGTCTAGCATTGCTTGTTTCTATTTTTACTAAGTTTTGGGATAAAATTACTTGACATCCAACACCATTTAAAATGACCCCTTTCCACCCCACACCGAGTTCACAGTAGCATGGACTGGTTTAAATCAGAGCGAGTCAAATCAATGATTTCCACTGTGATTTAAATCAGCAAGCAGAGAAATCTTGATTGAAATCAGTGATTTTAACCTGGTTTTCCATTTTTACTGTTTAGATATTTACCTAAAGAAATGCTGATTCTCAGAGCTTGGTATAATTTCGTCCTTCTCTTTCCTAACCCTGAGGATACACTAGGAAAGGTCCCTCACCTCTGGGCTGGGATGGTCGAGCCACAGAAGAATGTTGATGTCTCATATATAATTGCAGATGACAGTGAAGATGTGGATTCCTCTGCGAGTTCTATGTAAACAGGTGCTATATGCTCCAAAAAATGCTCCCAACTGTCTGAAAAGAAGAGCCCAGACAGCCGTGTGCTCCCTCCTCCAGCTCCCAAAGCACACTGAGCCACAGCTGCCTACCCCCTTGGTGACACAGGGCCTACCCCCTTTGTGACACAGGGTCACTGCTGACATCACAGAGGCAAGGTGGGCTGGGGCTGTCTGGCTAGGGCCCTTGAGGTTTGCATCCCCCAGATTGGATTAAGGGAAGATTGATCTTGGCTATTGATGGGAATTTTAATCCAAGGGAGCCCCGGGGTCTCCTCACAAAACCTGTCTGTATAATGTGTCATGAGAAAAGGAGATTCGACCACAAGGTGCACAATCATTCTGCGTCAGTCCACTCCAGTATCTTGCCTCTTGCAGCAGCAAAGGGGAAGGTGAAATCCCCACAATGCACCTGGCCAGCTTTGCTGTTCTCTGCCATATGGGTAAAAAATTCCTTCCTCAGCCCTCAGGGACCATCGAATCCCTGAAGCATGAGACTGGACTGGGCGTCTGTCTCAGCATGAGGTGCTCCAATTGCTAGTCCAGATACAGCTGCATCGGTGCCCTGGGCCGAGAGAATAAAAGGGCTGAGAAGATTCTTTCCTAAGGATACACACTGACACTGAATCCCATTCCTAAAGGCTGCAATAAAAGGCAGTCAGAGAGCAGGATTCATGGGTATTTCTTGAGTCCCAACAGCATTCTGGGGGCTGTACAACACAGGGGAGGGCAGCAAATCTCTTGCTTGGTTTATTTGATTTCCCATTGTCCTGAGCAGGGTCTTGTATAAGGTGGAACTTGAAGGAAGAGAGGGAAGTTTGGGGCAGGAGCAGAGGAGAATAATGTTAGCCTGAGGAGCAGCATGGCAGGGGATTGGCAAGGGAGAACCAGGGAAGGACACAAAGGGAATGGCTGGGGGACTGGCTGGGGGAATGAGCCTGGAGAGCTAGATGGGGACGAAGTTTGCAAAGACTCAAGAAGGAGCTGCACTCGGGTGCTGAATGGAGCTGAGCAAATCACTGACTTTTCAGTTTGGAGGCCAGTCAGAGAATTAATATATATATAGGTTCAGTTTGGCCTGAAACAAAATTGTTTTGGCTGTGGAATGGTCCAAACAGACTGGTTGGATTTTTAAAACAAAACATTCCCTTTTTGTGTGTGGCTGAAAGGATTTGCTGAATTCGCACGTGGTTTGAGTGGCCCTGAGAGATGCAATTTAGGGGAATTTGCTAGCTCTAGTGTAGGACCTGCGAGGGAGCCAGGGGAGGGATCAGAATGGACTGGTCTGATGGGTGAGATGATTTTACAGCGGGCTCTGAAGGGGAATGAGAGGAGATATGGGGGGAGGGCAGAGTTAATGGGATGGGTGATCAAGGCCTGGAGCAGGTGGGCTGGAGAGGACGAGGGGGATTATAGAGACATGGTAAAGGAAGGAATGTTCAGGAAGGACAGGCAGAGCAGAAAAGGTGGGGGAGTTGCATTATATGTAAGAGAGCAGTATGACTGCTCAGAGCTCCAGTATGAAACTGCAGAAAAACCTGAGAGTCTCTGGATTAAATTTAGAAGTGTGAGCAACAAGGGTGATGCGTGGTGAGATTCTGCTATAAAACCACCAGACCAGGGAGCGATGAGGTGGATGAGGCTTTCTTCCGGCAACTAACAGAAGTTACTGGATCGCAGGCCCTGGTTCTCATGGGAGACTTCAATCACCCTGATATATGCTGTGAGAGCAATAAAGCGGTGCCCAGACAATCCAGGATGTTTTTGGAAAGCGTAGGGGACAATTTTCTGGTGCAAGTGCTGGAGGAACCAACTAGGGGCAGAGCTCTTCTTGACCTGCTGCTCACAGACTGGGAAGAATTAGTAGAGGAAGCAAAAGTGGATGTCAACCTGGGAGGCGGTGACCATGAGATGGTCGAGTTCAGGATCCTGACACAAGGAAGAAAGGAGAGCAGCAGAATACAGACCCTAGACTTCAGAAAAGCAGACTTTGACTCCTCAGGAACTGATGGGCAGGATCCCCTGGGAGAATAACGTGAGAGGGAAAGGAGTCCAGGAGAGCTGGCTATATTTTAAAGAATCCTTACTGAGGTTGCAGGAACAAACCATCCTGATGTGTAGTGTGATAGGCTGCTCAGGACACATGCCTACAGGAGAGTGAGCGAAGGCAGATATATTAGCCCCAGGTTAAGTAGATCCCCTTTCCCTGGGTAAGGTAACAGGGAAAGTTCCAGAACAATCAGGAACTTTCTGGAAACAATTAAGGCAGACAGGCAGATTAGAACACCTGCAGCCAATCAAGAAGCTGCTAGAATCAATTAAGGCAGGCTAATCAGGGCACCTGGGTTTAAAAAGGATCTCCCTTCAGTTTGTGGTGCGCATGTGAGGAGCTGGGAGCAAGAGGCACAAGGAGAGGGTGTGGGTGTGGGTGTGGGTGTGGGTGTGGGTGTGGGTGTGGGTGTGGGTGTGGGTGTGGGTGTGGGTGTGGGTGTGGGTGTGGGTGTGCTGTTAGAGGACTGAGGAGTACAAGTGTTATCAGATGACACCAGGAGGAAGGTCTTGTGGTGAGGATAAAGAAGATGTTTGGAGGAGGGCATGGGGAAGTAGCCCAGGGAGTTGTAGTTGTCATGCAGATGTTACAGGAGGCACTATACACAGCTGCAATCCATAGGGCCCTGGACTGGAACCTGGAGTAGAGGGCGGGCCCGGGTTCCTCCAAACCTCCCAACTCCTGATCAGACACAGGAGGAGTTGACCCAGACTGTGGGTTCCACCAGAGGGGAAGCTCTCTGAGGTGAGCAAATCTGCCAATAAGCACAGGACCCACCAAGGTAGAGGAGGAACTTTATCACAGTAGAAAGAACAGTAAATAACAGTGAAACTCTTGCTGATCTTAAACACAAAAAAGAAGCTTACAAGAGGTGCAAGACTGGACAAATGACCAGGCAGGAGTATACAAATATTGCTCAGGCATGCAGGAGTGAAATCAGGAAGGCCAAATCACACTTGGAGTTGCAGCTAGCAAGAGATGTAAAGAGTAACAAGAAGGGTTTCTTCAGGTATGTTAGCAACAAGAAGAAAGTCAAGGAAAGTGTGGGCCCCTTACTGAATGAGGGAGGCAACCTAGTGACAGAGGATATGGAAAAAGCTAATGTACTCAGTGTTTGGGGTTTTTTTTGCCTCTGTCTTCATGAACAAGGTCAGCTCCCAGACTACTGCAGTGGGCAGCACACCATGGGGAGGAGGTGACCAGCCCTCTGTGGAGAAAGAAGTGGTTCAGGACTATTTAGAAAAGCTGAACGAGCACAAGTCCATGGGGCCGGATGTGCTGCATCTGAGAGTGCAAAAGGAGTTGGCGGAGGTGATTGCAGAGCCATTGGCCATTATCTTTGAAAACTCATGGCGATCGGGGGAGGTCCCGGATGACTGGAAAAAGACTAATGTAGTGCCTATCTTTAAAAAAGGGAAGAAGGAGGATCTGGGGAACTACAGGCCAGTCAGCCTCACCTCAGTCCCTAGAAAAATTATGGAGCAGGTCCTCAAGGAATCAATTCTGAAGCACTTAGAGGAGAGGAAAGTGATCAGGAACAGTCAACATGGATTCACCAAGGGCAAATCATGCCTGACTAACCTAATTGCCTTCTATGATGAAATAACTGTCTCTGTGGATGAGGGGAAAGCAGTGAATGTGTTACTCCTTGACTTTAGCAAAGCTTTTGCTACTGTCTCCCACAGTGTTCTTGCTGGCAAATTAAAGAAGTATGGGATGGATGGATGAATGGACTATAAGGTGGATAGAAAGCTGGCTAGATCATCGGGCTCAAGAGGTAGTGATCAATGGGTCCATGACCATGTCTAGTTGGAAGCTGGTATCAAGCGGAGTGCCCCAAGGGTCGGTCCTGGGGCCAGTTTTGTTCAGTATCTTCATTATTGATCTGGAGGATGGCGTGGATTGCACCCTTAGCAAATTTGCAGATTACACTAAACTGGGAGGAGTGGTAGATAAGCTGGAGGGTAGGGATAGGATACAGAGGGACCTAGAGAAATTAGAGGATTGGGCCAAAAGAAATCTGATGAGGTTCAAGAAGGAAAGTGCAGAGTCCTGCACTTAGGATGGAAGAATCCCATGCACTGCTACAGACTAGGGACTGAATGGCTAGGCAGCAGTTCTACAGAAAAAGGAGCTGGGGGTTACAGTGAACGAGAAGTTGGATATAGTCAACAGTGTGCCCTTGTTGCCAAGAGGGCTAATAGCATTTTGGGCTGTGTAAGTAGGGGTACTGCCAACAGATGGAGGCACATGATTGTTCCCCTCTATTCGACATTGGTGAGGCCTCATCTGGAGTACCGTGTCCAGTTTTGGGCCCCACACTACAAGAGCGATGTGGAAAAATTGGAAAGAGTCCAGCAGAGGGCAACAAAAATGATTAGGGGACTGGAGCACATGATTTATGAGGAGAGGCTGAGGGAACTGGGATTGTTTAGACTGCAGAAGAGAAGAATGAGGGGGGGATTTGATAGCTGCTTTCAACTACCTGAAAGGGGGTTCCAAAGAGGATGGATCTAGACTGTTTTCAGTGGTAGCAGATGACAGAACAAGGACTAATGGTCTCAAGTTGCAGTGGGGGAGGTTTAGGTTGGATATTAGGAAAAACTTTTTCACTAGGAGGGTAGTGAAGCATTGGAATGGGTTACCTAGGGAGGTTGTAGAATCTCCTTAGAGGATTTTAAGGTCAGGCTTGACACAGCCCTGGCTGGGATGATTTAGTTGGGGATTGGTCCTGCCTTGAGCATGGGGTTGGACTAGATGACCTCCTGAGGTCCCTTCCAACCCTGATATTCTATGATTCTATGACTGGCGAGACTGGGCAGCAGCCTGGATGTGGGGTGGGGGGAGGAGGAGAAGGAAGGGCAGAGTTGTAGCTGACCCCAAGGTTGAGACTGTGGGGTTGATGGAGTGAAGGGTGGCTGTGGGGCCGGCACTAGGTGGGGGAAGGTGTGAGGCAGCTATGCAATGCAGCTCTCCCAAGGGCTAGTATGAGTTGGGGGCAGAGAGGCAGTCATAGCCTGGAAGGTTTTTGTATTCTGTTTAATGGAATATATTGGCCTAGAGATTGAAAGGTGTTAACATGACCTGCCACTGTACAGCGCTAAACAGTGAAACAAGGCTTGGGATTTTGGAACACACAGACACTGGTCTGCTCAGTCCCGCAGCAAACGCCCTGTTAAAAATCTTTGTAACCTTTTATTAAAGGCACAGAACAAGAAGGAAACAGTTCACACATTTGAAATATAGCGTATTGAGTGAGGCTTTTGTTTCAACAATATTCTTTTGCTATAGAGTTTTTAGAAGGGACAAGCCCTGTCTGAAGGTCTCTTTGATGGTATTAAAGATGGTAATAGCTGTCCCTTGTTTTTCCCTTTGTTATTTTGGTTTTTTTTTGTTTGCTTTTGTTTGTTTGTTTTTGGTAGAGAGGAGTTAACTGAGATGGGCTGGATCTGTTGTTGCAGAGGGATGCTGTTTCTGAAAAGACAGAATAAGTCAAAAACACGCAAAAAGGGGAAGATTGAAAAACTTTCACTTACAGCTTTACTGCTGGCAAACTAAAGGCATAGCACACGTTCCGATTAGCCGCTCTGAGACCTGACAAACTTGTACCAGCATTGGGTTGCTTAGAACATTGCTTTTTGCTGCCTCTTTAGTCACAGGATCACAGCAGTGCTGCAAAATATGCAGGCTTGGCCAGCTCAGCCAGACTCTTATTAAACAGAAGGCAAAAGGAGAGGAAGAGGAAAGAGGAGAAATAGGAGAGAAGAAAATGACACACAAAGGTGGGGGTGACAGCAGGAACCAAAGTCTTACTTCCCCGGTGGTGTTTGGGATTTGGCCGGATCCAGTGGAGGTGGCCATGTCATCTGGGTCCCTCTCTCTCAGGCCTGGTCTGGAAAAGATATGTCTCAGCATCAGGATCAAGATCATGAAGGCCCAAGAGCGTTCCGGTGGATCCTGAGGTCCCTAGGAGATGGTGGATGTGGCAGCCATGCAGTGAAGCTCACTTCTTCCTGCCCACCCATCTCCCAGCTAGTCAGAGCACTTCATTCTCCCTGAAGGTCTTTTTTCTAATGGACTCCAAAGGGAGCGATGAGTGGAATAGTCCTTCCCCTTATTATTTTGTCCACCAATTAGACCTCATTTCCGACACACCAATTTTGGTCCCTTGATTTCCAGCCCCACAGTTCTCTTGTTGACCCGGCATGATCTTAACACTGTCCTTGAGTTAGTAGTTGGCCTTTCTGTTTGGGCTCACTCAGTCTGTCTCCCTTTCCTCAACATTCCCTGTTATGAGTTATTGGACCATTTGATCAATTTTTTATGCACTTACCCAAAGTTAAGCTTACAGTCGGGGTAGGCATATGAGACTCAGATTATTACACCAGGCTACACTAGCCTGGCTGGATAATAACATGGTGGCTTGTCTTGCTCTCTCCTCCCCTTGAGCCATTTCTTTATCCCTTCTCCTCTCTATGATTTTGATTCCCCCTTCATCTCCCCCCACACCCCCATTCTTTTCTATTCTCTTCCTCTGCATCTCCTCCAACCCTTTGCCCTGGGGCCAGTGGGCACTTCCCCTGAGTTTCCCCAGCTCACCTTCCTGCCAGGCCTCCTTGTTTTCTCTCTCTTTTCCCCCGCCTCTTTCTTTCCTTCTGTCCCTTTTTGGCTCTTCCTCCTCCAACCCACTTGCTCCCCATTTCCCATGGGTGTCTTTCCCTAGTGTCTGTCTCTGCTCCCTGCATCCTCTCCCTGCTTTTTCCTACCCACATAGGTACACACCCATGTACTTTCTCTCTGTATCCACACACTCACACGGAGTGACTGAGGGAGAGTCTAATTTAGAATGAATCAAAGCTCTTGACTCTCCTAAGGAAAAGCTGCCAAACTCTAGGATGGTCCCTGGCTCTGGCTTTCTGATCATCTCAATGTTCATTTGTAACAAGAGTAGCTTGTCCCCCCAACCCCAGGCAGTATTGTCAGGGGCATCTGCTCTTCCAGTATGCCACCGAGGAGCAGTTTAGTGGCCATGAGAGATGCAAAGGCTGTCTAGAATTCTTCAGTGGATGCCTATTTTCACTGGGCATTCCAGGGAGTCAGTCAAAGGGGTGAGAAGCAATATGGCTGCTGCTAAGTCTCTTTGATATGTGTGTGAGGAAAGTTCCTCTCTCTTTACAGTCTCTCCAACAAGCATTACCAAGCGTTCATCATTCAAAGTGCTTTAGCAAGGTGGGTGAGGAGTATAATCTCCCTTTTACAAATGAGGAAACTGAGGCACAGAGAGGGGGAGGTCAATGTTCTCAAAAGCAGCTTTTGATTTTTGGGTGCCTTCATTTCTTGTGCCCAACTGAGGACACCTGGGAGCTGATTTTCAGTGGGGCTGTGGAGCTAGTGCTCCCATTGTCTTCAACTGAATTTGGGGCTAGAGCTGGCATGGACGTTAAAGGCCTCTGCATGGAGAGCCCCGGCCTTCTGCAGTGCTCTGGGTATGTGCAGGGCTTGAGGGTGGGCCTTGAGGCTTTGTTCCCTCTTCGCCCCCTACCAGGATGATGTGGAGGTATCTCAGCTAGGGTCTCCTCATGGAGATTTCCTCCCCCAGAGCTTTTTACCATGTGTTTCACCATAGGGGTGGGATGACTTAGCCATAGAATCCCAAGAAACTGCATCCTGAAAACAATTCAGGTCAGATCAAAACCCTCATTGGACAAAGGATCATGGTACAGTAGGAGTGAATGGAGAGAATAAGCAACGGCGCTGTGGAACTTTCTGTATTCTACTACTTTCTGGAAACCAAATACTGCAACATGGGAAGTTCACAGGGCCCAAATTCTTCTCTTACAGAGCTGTATCTTTAAATGACTGCCCTTGCCTGATTTCTAGCTCCATAATAGCCTATGCTTAT
Source organism: Gopherus flavomarginatus (assembly GCF_025201925.1). Lineage (NCBI taxonomy): Eukaryota > Metazoa > Chordata > Testudines > Testudinidae > Gopherus > Gopherus flavomarginatus. The sequence continues at coordinate 54,622,913 of NC_066625.1, read as the reverse complement.
TAAAATCTTAGGGGACAACATGAATGCCTGTTGAGCACATTTGCGGAAGTGGAGATAGAAAGTGTGTATTTTAATACATGATTGAGTTCAAGCTTCTCTGGTTGCTCACACTTCTGGGAATGATTTCAGCAACTGTTCTGATCATCAGAGAAGTCCCAACGAAGGCCCCAATCTTACAAGCTGATCATTGCGAGTGGCTCACTGCACCTAGGATGAAGCTCACCGAAGACTCTGCAGGCGTCCACCTACAGGGGGCTACTAGTAGGGTTTGAGCCTGAGAGTGTTTGAAAGGGGGTCCCCTCTCTACCTACGATTCATTTACAATGCAGCTGATGTAACAGTGACAAGATACTGGTGTGAGTAAAACTATTTGAAGGTGTAAAATCGCCATGCAACGGGGTCAGTCAGTAAAGACCCAGTGCTGTCGCTAATTACAAAGGATTAATCATCTCTCTTGCGTGCACGGATGACTATAGAGTAGCACATGAAAGGGAGATGGAGGGACTCAAGTGCCCGTTGCTGGGCGACAGGGAGAGGCGGGACCCAGGCCCCGCCCCCGTGGCGCTCTCTCCCCACTGTCCCACCTCCGGCACGGCACATGCGCAGTAGCCTACAGGTTCGTTGCTGGCGCCATGGAGGTGGGATGCAGGCTCCGCCCCCGGGGCGTTCACTCCCCACCGTACCACCCCCGCGGCACCGCACATGCGCAGTGGCCCACGGGTTCGGGCTTCCCCTGTGGCTGGACTCCGGGACTGTGGATCGGCCGGTGTCCGCGCTGCTCCGCGGGGCCATGGCCGGGCCCCAGGTGCTGAAGCACCGGCGCACCACGCTGGAGCGGGCCGAGAAGTTCCTCTCCGGGCCCGGCTTCCCCGACTGCAGCCTCCGGGGCAGGTGGGAGCCGGACTGCCCCGCCCCCTCCGGCCCCTGCGGCGGCGCTTGCCCCCCTCCCCCCCCCTCAGCGCCCTCACTTCCAGCGGCCCCCGCCCCCCCCGGTGCCTGGAGCGGCCCGGCCCGGGGTGCCAGGACAGAGGTGGGCGCGGGGCTGGCTCGGGACGCTGGGCCGGGGCTGCGCGGGCGAGCTGCGGAGCGAGCCCCTCTGGCTGGCGGGGGACCCGAGCCGCCACCGGCCCCTGGTTCCCGCTGGCCCGGCTGTGAGCGCGGGCCGGGATCGGACGGGTCTGGGTTTGGAAAGCGACGAGGCTTCTCCGCAGTGAAACCCGCTGCTGGGGCTGTGGGTCAGCCTGAGAGTCGCAGTGAGTCCAGCCGTGCCCCGGGAGCGGGGCGATCGGGTGGGGTGTTCCCCCCTGCTACAGGGGGTGTCGCTGCTCCGAAGGCTTGGAGCGGGGGGCAGGTGAAGGGACACTTGCAAGATCTTTTATTGTGCGTTCAAAGGCCTTAAAAATCAAAGGTGCTCTGCTGCTCTCTCTTTCCCCTTTGCTGTTTCACTCTGCAGTTAGGCTGGTCAGTTTCATTTTTCTGCTTCTTTCTCTCGGATTCTGACAATCCTTTTGGGTTTCTCACAGTGTAGGAAGGAGGTTCTCCTTTTCACCCTATGGAGCAGCTCCACAGAGATCCTCTCACAGACCCATCTGTCTTACCAGCACCACAATCTTCTTGTTATTTAGCTCTCAAATATTTTAAAGAAAAGACTACTTTCATAGACCCTACATTTACTGCATCTATTCCTGGCAGCTGTCACATAAATCCTTGCTCCTGCAACTGGCTCTGCTCAGGAGGACCCCAGCTGTGGAGACTGAGCCTCATTGAAGTTAATGGGGTTTCTGCATAGACGTACAGCCAATCCACTTAAAATAAATTGCAGGATTGGGGCCTGAATATATGCATGCATAGGAAGCTAGGTGTGAGATAAACAGGATTGCCACGTGTGTGTGTTCCCTCCAGTCCTGCCGTGGGGCACAAAGGAGTCAGGCTGTTTTGGGTGGGAGAAAGTGGGAACCAACCAGCCTCGGAGCGATACTACTGTTCTCACATCTAGCTCCCTGTCTCTGCACAGGTGCACTACTCTGATAGCAGCATGGTTCAGCCACTAACCTGGGGGGATGTCTGAAAACCCCTGACTTTGTATTACGTTTTAAAAAGTCTTTCTTTCCTGTTTTCCTGGAAAAGAACAAACCAATAATTGCATTATAACCACCTTCTTCAGAACTCCAATGAATGAATGACATGTTGGGTCTAAGACTCTCACTCTGCTGCTTCAGGAGTGGAATTTCTGTCTGTACTGATTTGCATCCGACGAAGTGGGTATTCACCCACAAAAGCTCATGCTCCAGAACGTCTGTTAGTCTATAAGGTGCCACAAGATTCTTTGCTGCTTTGTCTGTACTATAAATTTCCACTTCATGCTTTAAGTCTAATGTGACTATTGCTGCTCAGCTCATGTCTTTAAAATCTGTACAAGTAGATAACTGTACCATGGTATTGCTATATGTAGTTCATGTGAGTTCACTTAGGCACAGATCGTCAGGTGGTGTAGATTGTCATAGCTTCATCCAGTGCTAATATGTTGTAACCTTTGCTTGCAAAGGTTTTTGTAAAGCTTTGAATGGGGGCTCCTATCATCTAAATAGAAAAGAACAAAAGGGAAACATTGTTATTAAGAAGATGGTGATCAATTGTTCTCCATATCCACAAGAAATAATGGACTTTATTTGAAGCAAGGAAGATTTAGGATGGACATCAGGAAAAAAATTCTAATTATAAGGATAGTTAAGCTCTGGAACAGGTTACCTAGAGAGGTTGTGGAATCCCCATCATTGGAGGTTTTTTAAGAACACCTTGGACAAAGACCTGTCAGGGATGGTCTTCTAGGTTTACTTGATCCTATCTCGGCACAGGAGGCTGGGCTAGAGGTCACTTCTAGCCGTACCTTTCTATGATGGTGTGATTTGTGGGAACAAAGAAAATCTCCATGGCTTGGCACTTGTGGTAGTGAAAATATACAAGGCAGATACAGGTGCTCTGCTGCCAATGGTGACCACATACCACGCTGGGCACCCAGGATTATTGTCAGGCTAATAAGAAACAGGATTGTTAGTTTTTTAAAAAACATTGGGTTTTTTTAAACTGAATGTTTCTGCAATGGTGAACCACTGGGTTAAAACCAAGCGTGACAAAGCTTTAGCCTTCATCAGGAGATTGGGAGACAGATCCTCATACTTTGGGGTGATTGGCTTTATTGCATATCATCTTTACTGCAGGCTTTTCAGGGACACCTGCCCCCTGGTGTCTCTCTCCTGCTTCCAGACCCCTCAGCGAATCCCACATGATGAAGCTATCAGACAAGAATTCAGACCTGCAAAAGTTGGGGATTCCTTTGGACCCACGTAAGTACCAGCCTTAGAGGAACAAAGTGATGAGAATTGATTTTTAACTGACATTTATTTAAATGAGGAAGTGATGTGAAGTTGCTATTGTTTTTCCCCTTGAGGGACACAATGAGCTCTGTGTGTGAGATTCCATTTTTATTTCCCAGGTGCTGCAGATTAATCAGTAGGACTGTGTGCAACACCTGTGTGTATACAGCTGTTTTTTTCTACACCTAAAGATATCTTTAGCACTTGAATGTCAGGTTATTTGTGTGCTTATTAGCTAATCCTCACAAACCCCTGGTGATATAGGAGAGAAGATATCTAATCCTCCCTGTTTTATATTTGAGAAGAAACTGAGGGATGGAGACATTAAGTAACTTAACTGAGGCCTTGTGGCAAGTCAGTGTCAGAGGCAGGACTAGACTGCAAGCTGGGCACTCTGAAATCTCTTTACTCAGCCATCTACCTCGCTCTTTTGGATTCTTTCAGCTACATGTTTAGGACTTGGATTTTGATTTATGCGTTGGGCCTATCGGCAAATCTCCAGGCAGAACAGATGGCCTATGATAATGCTGGGGCAGTTAAAGGAGGTACCATAAATATCTGTTTCTTGGGTGTTTTGTAATTTGTTATAAAAATAAACTCCAGACTAAAACTTGACCCAAGAACTCTGGGAGCTAATGATCTGTCTCTATCCATCCTTAGCCCCTCTCCAACTTGACTCCCATGACAGCAGTCCCTGTGGAATACTTCATGTTAGACTATGGAGGTGCAGGGAGTGGATCTTTGAGACTTGGGCCTTCATGAAATAGGTTGATTTCATCTCTCTTCTCCCCTTCTGAGACCTTTTCCTGCCTGGTGGTTAGTTTCTCTATCCCTGCAGTCACAATCTCTGGTCTCACTCCATGCTGGTAATGTGAGGCCCCCTTTGTGTGCCCCTTCTGCTTCCAGCATGGCAGCTCCTTTGTTCTGATTTCTCTGAGAGAGCAGGACAAACTATTGCTAGACAGCTGGCTGAGATGCCCTTGCTCTTTGGGACCTGGGTGGAATGTATGGGCTTCTCAATCCAGTTCCTAGACAATAGGTGCCTGTACTGTAAAAGTGCTCTAAACTTTCCCCCTTGATGGATGACTGATTGGAAGAGCCATGGAGAACAAACTGCCATGGGTGTTCCTGGTGGGTCTGGCTTGATGTGTATGGGTGGAGGCAGAGCATGGGGTGCTTGTACTGCTGCTGACCATACCCTATCATATCTGATCTATACAGAGCAGATCTCTGTCTATGGGACTGTCAATTGAGCATCTTTCACTCTTATGAAAAAATAAAAGCAAGCCCTGGAGGGATTGTCTCCTGTGTGTGTTTGTACATTAGTGTCTGTACATACTACGTGGTTTCCCCACAACCTCCTTAGAGATTCTACTGAGGCTGTAGTGTCTTGTGCATGTTAACCTTTCATAGGGAAATGCTTAATCATGAATGGCTCAACATCAGTTCAGAAGTGTATGTACCTGTCTCTTTCAGGTGGTGGACCTGCTGGTTTAAAGTGGAGCTTAGTATCCCCAGAGAATGGGTGGGGAAAGAAGTGCATCTCCTATGGGAAAGCGATGGGGAAGGGATGGTGTGGAGGGATGCGCAGCCGGTTCAGGTAAGAGGAAGTGCGTGTGCCAATGCTAGATCTTTATTAGAAATATGTCATAAGCAGTGCTGCAATCAATGCTGTTTCCATGACATGTCCTCTGCTTCAACCCTTTATAACCGGGCTGTAGGAATTCCTTGCCATTTGTTACACGGTTTGAATCAGACTGGATTTTAATTTCCTCTAATTATATAGCGCTTCCCTATTTTGTGAGGTTTGTAATGCAATATTCCTGACCACTGGTCGGTGGCATGGAATACCCATGGGATTGGTATTAACACTGGGGTTGCAGCAGCTCTATAGGAGAAGCTGACCCTCTCCATGATGTTTCAGTGTCTGTTTGATGGGGCATGGAGACATGTCCTAGGGAGTTTGAGCAAAATCTTCATTCAGCAGGGTGCTGCAAATGGTCTTTGTACTAGTTCCATAGGCAAACAGTGAGCACAGTCTCAGTACACACAACTCCATGGTAATCTGCCATGTGTCAAAAGGGGCCCCTCTGCTGGTATGTATCAACAAGCCATGGGTTAGTGATTCTGTACTGATGCAGAATGGCAGCCATTCCCATTGAGCCTGTGTTAACATCTCTGACGTGAGTGTTATCATGGAGCTATTTTAATGTCCCTCCTCCCTGTCGTGACACACAGGGTTTGACTAAAGAAGGGGAGAAGACCAGCTATATCCTGACAGACAGCCTCAAGGAGGCGGAACCTCACAGGTGAGCACTGATGCTTGCTGAAATTCAGAGAAACCCCCACCCTGCACTGGTTGGAGGGGCTATGAGGTACTCTTGGCACAGCCACACCACACAGGGAAAGTGCCCAGGCCTCTCTGTTCAGAGCTGTGAAGACCAGTGATGCAGCATTGTCAGCTACTGGTTGCTCAGCTCATGAGGTAACATCAAGCTGGATTACAATGACAAGGTTTATTGATTGCTGTGCTTCAGGGTGTGAGTTGCTCACTAGCTAGAATCAGCAAGACATTTGTCCCACATGGGATAGTGGGATTGCACAGTTAGGTAGGTGTAGTATGTCTGTCTCTGAAGCACTGACCACCATAAGAGACAGGATACCAAACTAGATGGGCCGCTGGTCTGGCCTGGTCTGACCGTTCCTGTGCTTTTGACAGATCTTGTTTCCCAGTCTCTATGCAGAGAACACAGTGAGTTGCTCATTGATCTCTGGTGACTTCTGTTTCCATTTTTCTCATTTCTACAGTCTGACTGTCTACGTGGAAGTTGCCTGCAATGGTCTCTTTGGGGCTGGAAAAGGCAGCCTGATTGCACCTCCTGACCCTGACAAGAAGTTCACCCTGCACAAGGCGGAGCTTGTGGTCTTCAACAGGGATGTCCATGAGCTGCTGGTAGATTTTGAGATACTAGTGGACATGGCCAAGGTAAATACTTTAGTCCTCTGTCTCTTTTATTCTCCAATCCCTCCACCTCCCTCCCTCCTCCTTTTTTCATGACTTTCCTTTGGTTTGACCTCCTTCCCCCAGCTCTCCAGCCTCTACCAAAAAGACCTGAAGGAGTAAGTATTTGCCATTGCAGCTTGTGTAGACCTGGAAGTGTCTCCTTTGTCTCATCTTGCCAGTTAACATCTGCAGCCTCTGAGTTCCAAAAAAAGTAAAATGCGTATAGTAGGGGAAAAACACTCCCTTTGTGTCTGTATTGCCTCAGGCTACACATGTCATTGGTAGAGAGGTGGGAAGTTGGTAGGACACGGCTAATGGGCTGTCCACATGTGCAGCAGTTCAGCGTGCTATCCATCGTATAGACTCTCAGCGTGTCCAGTATAAGAGTTGCTGAGCTAAGTGCCTCTCTTCTCACTCTTGCCCTCCCTCAGTTCCTCGGGGAGGAAAACCAGCGGAGCTTCCAGACGCTCTATGTGGCCAATCAGATGGTTAACCTGCTTGATGTGTCAGAATCCTCTACCTTCCCTGCGGTGCATCACCTCGCCTCTTCCATCTTCAGGCAGAAAAATGGCGAGAGCCAGCACACCATCCATGCTATGGGCCACTGCCACATCGATTCTGGTAAGAATGGGTCCAGGGGATACGTGCTACTGAAAGGCCTGTGGTTAGTAGGGCTGGCCAGTGACGTTGAGTGCTGCCACAGGGGATCAATTCTCAGGCGAGCAAGCACTGAGTGTTCTGTAGAAGTGATGCTCTGAGCCTCTAGAGAAAGGGACAGGGACATCTCAGCTCAAATGTTTGTAGTCATATCGGCCTGGCTGGAGATGGTGACTTACCACAGGGGTTTTCCCTAGTCAAGCTATTGTGGGAAAAGGAAGTGAGGTATCCAGGACAGGCAGCAGCCCTGTGAGCTGAGGACTCTTCAGGACTTACAGCCATGCTTCAATCCATTGACATTTTAAATAGTGTGATTTTTCCCATGTCTTCACACCCCGCAGTGGTCGATCCTTTTAAGGCAGCACAGCTTGGATCCCAGATGAGCAGAGCCCTACCGAATTCACAGTCCATCTTTGTGAATTTCATGGTCATAACATTTTAAAAATCTGGATTGTCACAATTTCAGATATTTAAATCTTTAATTTCACGGAGTTGTAACAAAGCATGAATATGTATGGAAAATGAGCAAAATACAAAAATGTAAAGCCCTTAGGTCCATGTTTCTCAAACTAGGAGTCCCAACCCAAAAGGGGGTTGCAAAACTTTGTAGGGCTAGTTGCGGTATTGCCACTCTTACTTCTGTGTTCCCTTCAGAGCTGGGTAGCTGGGGCACGGCGGCTGCTGGACTGATGCCGAGCTCTGAAGGCAGTGCCGCACCAGGAGCAGCGCAGCCTTCAGAACTAGATTCATGACCAGCAGCCGCTGCTCTCTGGCCACCCAGCTCTAAAGGCAGTGCCACCAGCAGCAACAAGTAGAAGTAAAGGTTGCAATACCATACTATGCCATCCTTACTTCTGTGTTGCTGCTGGCAACGGCACTGCATTCAGACCTTGGTGCCTGGCAAGCAGCTGCCGCGCTCCAACCACCCAGCTCCGAAGGCAGCATAGAAGGGTAGCAATACTGCAACCCCTATACAATAGGCTTGAGACCCTCTTTTGGGTTGGGAGCCCCCCATTTCAGAAATGCTATGTACTTGTATATACTTTTACCCTATAGTATAAAAGAATATAGTACAGGGTAAAAGTACACAAAACATCAGATTTTACAGGGGAAACCAGATTTCATGGTCTGTGACACGTTTTTCACAGCTGTGATGAGGCTCAGTTGTGTCTTTCCAGCCAGGGGAAGGCAGCACAGAATGTGCATTGGCAGGCTGTATGTGTGTATAAAATAATGGCCATTTAAAATGGAAAGGCCATGTGGCCACAGTGAGCTCAACCTGCTTCTGTCCCTGCAGCCTGGCTGTGGCCATACGAGGAGTCTATCCGCAAGTGTGCTCGCAGCTGGGTGACCGTTGTACGCCTGATGGAGAAGAACCCGGAGTTCACATTTGTCTGCTCGCAGGTGAGTTGTCATCTTCCGCTCCCAGGTGGGCAGCAAAACTCTTGGAGCAATGACAGGAGGAAGGTTAGTGCATGTTCTAAGGAGCATGGTAAGTGGCTGGGAGGGGGGCTGCTATGCTAGGGACTTCTCTATCCCTGGTCTCCAAGTTGCTTCTACCATGCTCCCAAGCCCAGATGCCAGGTGCAGATTTCAGCCCAAGCCTCCTGCCTGGTAGCTGTCCTGCCAGGTCTGGGACCAGTCCTATTTGCACTGAGCTCCAATGCCTGCTAAAAACTCAGGTTTGCCGTTGCTGAGAGTCAGAAGCTTTAGACAAATTGGATAATCTCTAAAATAGTCTCCGGGTGCTTTATGGCTCTGTTGTCTTTGCAGGCCCAGCAGTTTGAGTGGGTGAGGAACTGGTATCCTGGGCTGTATGCTCAGATTCAGGACTACGCCAAAGAAGGACGGTTCATACCTGTTGGTGGCACCTGGGTAGAAATGGTAAGATCACAGCAGCCCTTCTGCATTGCCCTCTGAGTCTTCTCTCTAACAGATCAGTTACTGAGTCTCTGATGCCTTCTCTTAACATCTTCTTCTGCTCAGACCCTCAAGTGGAATCATGAGAGGGGTTTTGGAACCCAGCCCCTAGCCTGGGGAGCCTTCCCCTCTGGAAACATAACCCTAACCCTACCATTTGGAATACTAATGGTACTTGAAGACTACTACCCCTTAGAACCCTTATCCTAGCTCAGGGACCCCTACCCTTTGGGACATTAATCCAAGGCGTTGGGGCCTAACACAGTGACTCCTACCCTTTGGAAACCTAAATGTATCCTGGAGAGCCCTATACTCTGAAACCCTAACCTTCGCCGGGGGAGTCCTATGCATTGGAAACCTAAATATAGTGTGGGAGTTGGAACCCTAATGCTACCTTGGGAATCCCAACCCTACCTTGGGGAGTTGCACCATCTTGAATCCTAATGCTTGCTTAGGCAGCCCTGTTAGCCTGGGTTTTCAGAACCCACAGCTCTGGAGTGGTAACTTCACTGTTTTATTCCTGACACTGCCTGGAGAGAATCAGTGGGGACACAGCTCTTCTATCTGATAAATAATTGGCATGAACAAGAGTGCTTTTACCTAAACTACTTTTTTATTAGGTCTGAAGTGCGCACACACACACCAATGCTTCAGCAGTAGGGCTAGAGTATTCCAAACATTTATATTTCCCCAAAGTCTGAAATGGTTTTGAGTGATCACCAGCCAGCCTTCTGGGGGCCCTTCTGGGGAGCTGATGGGGAGTTTAGGTGTCGGCTCCTTGACTGAAGAAAAGCTTAAATTCTTTATAGATTTTTCTCCAGACAAAGCACATAACTAATAATAGCCTCTAATAGGCTAACAGTTTCCCTTGCAACAACCAATAACAATTCATTATTCTCTGTATAAGCAAAGCAGCTTCAGCAAAAAAATCTGAGAAACACAGACAACCAGAATCAGGGTCAGTTTTCCATGTTTCCCTCCCTCACACACCTTCTCATGAATCTGGCCTTTCACTTTCTATCCCAGCTAGTGAAACTGCAGCTTGCAGTTTTTTTTTTTTTTGTTCCATCTGCCTAATCAAGGCCAGATTATTCCTATCTGGTGTCCTCGCTTCCAGTGTATGGGGGCCTAAGTGCACAAAAAGGCTGCCAGTTATATCACATCCAGTTCTCTCACAATAGCCCTATCCTGGGAACCCTAACCCTTGCTTGGAGAGTCCTCTCCCTGAGAACCCTAACCCTTGCTTGGGTTGTGTTGTCCATTGAAACTCTAATCCTAGCTAGAACCCTAACTTGGCAAGTCTTACCTGTTGGAACCCTAGCCAGGGGAGGCCTACCCTCTAGAACTCAAAATTGAGGAGCCCTACCCATTGGAACCCTAACCTAAGGTGGTAGAGTCCTACCCTGTGGAATCTTAACCCTAATCCTGGGAATCCTACCTTCTGGAACCCTATCCCCAGTTGTGCCACCTGATCCTCTGGAACCGTACCCCTAGTTTGGGCTGGCCCTATCTGATGGAATCCTAATCTGAGCTTGGGGAGCCCTACCTCTGGAACCCTAACCCTGGCAGTCCTACATTCTGGAACCCTAACCCTAGTTTGGGGAGCTCTACCCTCTGGAACCCTAACCCTAGTTTGGAGAGCTCTAACCTCTGGAAACCTAACACTAGCCGGAGTGTCCTATCGATTGGAAATCTAATCCAAACTTGGGAAGCCTTGCCCTCTGGAACCCAACTCTAGCTGCAGGAGTCCTATCCATGTGAACCCTAGCCCCGAGCCTTGGGAACCCGACCCTCTGGAACCATAACACTAGCTTGGGGTGTCCTACCAACTAGAATCCTAGCCCTATTCCAGGGAGTCCTACCCTCTGTACCCCTAACTGTAGATTAGGCAGCCTTATACCCTAGAACCATAACCCAGTAGCACCCTCAGCTGTATTGTGAACACAGCTGTTCCCTTTCCCCAGACTCTGTTGCCCTCCCCCATCCCTCTGGAGGGTGTGTCAAGTCCATACATGACTGTAGTGTCTCAGCTGGGAGCTGTATGGATTGGGCCTGCCATGGGTGCATGCTACTGGGGTGGACACTCTCCTTTTTCCGCTGGCAAGCGGGGCAGGAGATCAGCATAGAATTCTTCAGGGCTGCCATTGTCTCCCAGGACGGGAATCTTCCCAGTGGCGAATCAATGGTGCGTCAGTTCCTGCAGGGACAGCGTTTTTTCCAGCAGCAGTTTGGGAAGCTTTGCTTGGAGGTATGTGTTCCTCCTCGGTGGATCCTCTGTGTTCCTTCTCTGTGGGGGTGGAGAAGTGATCATGTGGTCCCTTCCAGAGCTGATATTCCCGGTGTCTCTGCTTCATTCTTGGTGGGACATGCTCACTTTGGAGTGATCTATCTAAGGTATGTCTGTAGCCCATCACTGTGGTATTTGAGTTTTCGATCTCTCTTGGATCTATCTTCATGCGTCCCTGTGGGGAAGGGCAGTGCTGCTATTCTCACTGTATAGATGGGGAAACCTGAGGCACAGACCGGCCCAGTGACTCATCCAAGGTCACACATGAAGTCTGTGGCAGAGCAGGGACTTTATTTCAGGTCTCTCAGGTCCTAAACTAGTGCTTGAATGACTGGATCATCTACAAGAAATTCCAGCTGGAGGCTGCTGGGGCCTTGGATATATTAGTGCAGCGTACCTCTTCCTACCCCCCAGTACGTAGGCCTTGGTTAGTTCATATAGCACCCCCTACCTAGCAATATTTCCTCCAGGCTGAGGGGCCCTGTGGAGGGCATTAGGGCCACAGTGATACGGGGCTGACTATATGGGGTATCCAGAATTTGGGCCTGTTCCCATCTCTGCCCTAGAGATGTGTGGGGAGATAGGTGGACCCGGCTACATTGTCTGAGAGACATCTGAGCAGGTGATGGGATTGTGTTTCTCTCTCTCTCTCTCTCTCTCTCGCACGTTCTGTTCTCTGCTCCCAGTTCTGGTTGCCAGACACCTTTGGATACTCGGCCCAGCTGCCCCAGTTGATGCGTGGCTGTGGGATACGATGGTTCCTCACTCAGAAACTCAGCTGGAGCCTGGTGAACACCTTCCCGGTGAGCTGGCCTTTCCTGTTGTGGGGGGCATGCACGTGTGTATGGAAATCTGCCCAGTGGGCTTGCGTGTGATCAATCTTCCTACTAGCTGAACTGTTCCTTCGGCTCTCTGGGCATAGGCCCTGTCATAACTATAAAGGGAAGGGTAATAGCCCTCCTGTGTACAATACTGTAAAATCCCTCCTGGCCAGAGACACCAAAATCCTTTTACCTGTAAAGGGTTAAGAAGCTCAGGTAACCTGGCTGACACCTGACCCAAAGGACCAATAAGGGGACAAGATACTCTCAAATCTTGGTGGGGGGAAGACTTTTGTTTGTGTGCTCTTTGTTTTGGGGGTTGTTCACTCTTGGGACTAAGAGGGACCAGACATCAATCCATGCTCTCCAAAGCTTTCTGAACTAGTCTCATATATTTCAAACTTGTAAGTAACAACCAGGCAAGGCACGTTAGTTTTATATTTGTTTTCTCAACTTGTAAATGTTCCTTTTGCTAGCGGGTTTACCTCTGTTTTCTGTAACTTTGAACATAAGGCTGGAGGGGGTTACTCTGGGCTTTTGGAATCTGATTACCCTGTAAAGTTATTTTCTATCCTGATTTTACAGAGATGATTTTTATCTTTTTCTTTCTTTAATTAAAACCCTTCTTTTTAAGAACCTGATTGATTTTTCCTTGTTTCAAGATCCAAGGAGGTTGGATCTAGACTCACCAGGAATTGGTGGGGGGCAAAGGAAGGGGAATGGTTTAATTTCTCCTTGTTTTAAGATCCAAGGGTTTGGATCGGTGTTCACTAGGAACTTGGTGGAGAAGCCTCTCAGGGCTACCCAGGGAAGGGTTATAGTACTTGGGAGGAAAATATTCTTGGGGGGGAGGTAGACAGAGTTTCCCAAATAATTCATAAATAATTTGGGTTGTGGCAGCAAAACCAGATCTAAGCTGGTAGTTAAGCTTAGAGGTTCTCATACAGGTCCCCACATCTGTACCCTAGAGTTCAGAGTGGGGAAGGAACCATGACATGCCGTCATTCAGAGAGCTCACCAGAGCTTTACATGAGGCTGACTGGATCAGGTTCATTAGCCACGACCAGAGAAGATTTGGCTACTGATCACATCACGGTAAGGTGCTGAAGTATGAAGCCAACAGCTTCGAAAAGTTAATGGTGGGCAACCAGAAGTTTTCTTTCAGTAGCTCCCTGGACTCATGTGCCCCATTCTGGCTCTCCTTGCAGTGTCCCCTTGTGAGGCTGTAATAGACTCCCCCTTGGTAACATTTTGTTCTCTTCCAGCACAGCACCTTTTTCTGGGAAGGCATCGACGGCTCCCAAGTTCTGACCCATTTCCCGCCTGGCAATTCCTATGAACTAAAAGGTCGTGTGGAGGAGGTGAGCAATATGACATTGTAGGCAGATGGGTATGCTTCTGCCTTTCTGTCCCAATGTACCCAGCTTGCAAGGGAATGTCACTGCCATTGGGCTGTAAGCAAAGGCTGTTGGAGGGGAGTGCCACATAGCGAGTATTTGGGAAGGGTGATAGGACAAGCAGCTGGGGGCTTTAGATGTTTGGAGTAAAGCCCAGATATGTCTGTCCATGCAATATATCAGAGCCTTGAGTTTCTATAATCAGCTGCATTTTAAAGATAAATTTACGGGGTAGTGGGAAGCTGATGAGTCACTGTAGGAGGGCTCTCAACTTCTCCAGATTCTCCTGTTTCCTTGGGGCCTGGTGGATGTATCCTAGGAGGCAGAGCTGAAAAGAGAATGAACATGGTGAGAAGACAACAAACTAGTGCCTGATCTTTACGCCTGCAGGGCTCTCCTTGGCTTGACTATGTGAGGGCCTCACACTACATGTCGTGTATACGTAATCTCTAGATGCTGAAAACCATGAACAACAACAAAGACAAAGGCCGTGTGAACCACAGCGCCACTCTCTTTGGGTTTGGAGATGGAGGAGGTGGCCCGACGCAGAAGATGCTGGACAGGCTGAAGAGAATGAGTGATACAGATGGGCTGCCCAGGTCTGGGGAGGTTCTGCTTTCTCTCCTCATGTGTCCTTCAGAGCTCAGTGCCGACTGCTGACTCTTTAGAGATTTCTGCTAACTCCTTTGGTCCTAGCATTCTGGAAAGTGGGGCTGGAGGGAGCTGATGATTCACGGCTGGGGCTGTTGCTTTCCCACTTGCAATCCATCCACTCATGCTAGGGAAGGAACCACAGGGCTCCTTGTTCCCTCTGCAGTGGGCAGCAGCTGCTAAGCCTGTCTTGTTACTATCTGCATTTCTCCCCCATAGGGTTCAAATGTCCACACCTGACCATTTTTTCTCTATGCTGGAGAAGGAGAAGACCCAGCTGTTTACCTGGACAGGAGAACTGTTCCTGGAGCTGCACAACGGCACTTATACCACCCAGGCCCAGGTTACCACTTGCCCGGGATGGGAAAGGAGATAAGGCAGTGGGTGGAAACTATCTAGATCAATGTTAACTCTGATCAGTAGGGAAGACTTCCACTCTGAATCCATCTCCTTGGTGTGCCATCATTGATGCAATTTAGTGCCATAGTAGGACCCGATGAAGATGTTGTGATTCTCTGAAGCTTTGAGCCCATGTAATTTTCCCATTTAGTCTATAAAAGTTATCAGGACAAAGCCCTATGTGCTACAATGATTAGTGCTCTGACCGCACCATGAATTAACAGAAAACTCCCATCGGCTTGATCCCTAGTGTAGACAAGACTCTTGCAGATGGTCTGTTTTGAACGCCATTTCTATTTAAGCCGTGTTCCTGCGTAGACACACCCTGTTTCTAGTCAGTCCACTTTCCAGGTCTCATGCACTGGCACAGCATTGGTGGGTTGGGATTTTTAGCACTGCTTTTGGTTAATTCAGGTTTTCTTCTTTACAGGCCTTAAATCTCAGCTTTAAACTATTGACAGGGTCTCTTTGAACTGTGTTTGAAAACAAGAGGGATGCTCTTGTTTGAGCCAGAGATGAGCTAAAGCTGTTCATTGGCTCTCGGGTTGATTGCTGAGCCACTGGAGGTTTTCCCCATAGTAGGAAGGGGCATTCAGCCCTCAGTTTAGTGTGTCTCTCAGCCTGACCTCTGTAAACATGGTACAGAGAGGCTGCCACCCAAACCCTGTTGTTTCCAAAACTGACACGGCAGCATTGGGTGCTGCTATCGATTAACAGAGCGTTGTGGGAAGTAGCATCTTTCAGAACAGCTAGCTAATTTCTGAGCGACTGTAATCTCTGCTGTTACAGTGGGAGGGGCTTTGGAGAAGGTACCTTCAGGGAAAAGAGAATCTCATTGCTATTTGTGAATATATAATAGAATATTAGGGTTGGAAGGGACCTCAGGAGGTCATCTAGTCCAATCTCCTGGTCAAAGCAGGACTGATCCCCAGACAGACTTTTACCTCAGTTCCCTGAATGGCCCCCTCAAGGATTGAGCTCACAACCCTGGGTTTAGTAGGCCAATGCTCAAACCACTGAGCTATCCCTCCCCCTGCCCCAGTAATAGATACTGTCTACATCCCAATGCCTGATATAATGTTTTGCTACTGATGGCAAAAATCTCCTCTGATACAGCTCTTCTTGTTTTCTCCTCCTTTGGGATCAGATAAAGAAAGGGAATCGGGAGTGCGAGCGGATACTCCATGATGCTGAAGTTCTGAGTAGTTTTGCTCTGACCCAGAAAAATACTTTCCAGTATCCTTCCATCAAACTGCAGCATCTCTGGAGGTAAAGTAGTTTGTCCGAGTGCCACCATTGATTGGATAAAGCTGCAGTGATAATTGGAGTCCTGTGCCAATACAGAAATTTGGATCTGTATCCGTGATAATTAACTTGTATCTGACCTGCAATCCCCACTCCCCCTTTTATATGCATCTGCATCCGCACCCTATCTCACTGGTAGAGTTCTGCGCACATACAAAAATTTGGATCAGCATCCAGTCCGCAATCTGCAAAGATGGTAAACAATGCAACCGTATCTGCGGATGCAGATATCTGCGGATATAAAGTGGATAACCGCAGATTTGCAGGGCTCTAGCGTTAAGCACACTCAGGTATATAAAAAACAAGCACAGTGTTTTCATTAGATCATAATAAACAATATATTAAGTAGCAAACCAAAAAGTAGCCTCATTCATTTATAGCTTAGACCAAACCCCAGACACTCTCTCAACAGACATGAATTCTTCTAAAAATCATTTATGGACAAGTATGTCAGTTGCCTGTATATCACAGGCTATTAGAAATACCCCTCTGGTCCTCAGGAGGCTAAACTGTTGTGTGCCACAGGCAGAGACCAGGAGACACTGAGATGCCACCAATGCCCACGGTTGCTGACAAGGCAGGGAATTGAAGAAACAAATATATTTTGTTTCTGTGAATTCCCAAACCTGTGCCCAGGGAATCTTCCCAGAAAAAGACTAGGAATGCCTGGCTCAGGTGACTGCTAAGAGAGCTCAGGGCCTTCGAGCTGGCTGTACTCTCTTGTATCCCATTCTAGCAGAGCAGGGTCTGGCAGAACTCATGTTTTTGATGGATGGAATGAAAGTGGTGACCTGAAGCCAGAAGGCCACAGTTACCATGTGCATGTGAGAACTGCCTGGCTGTTGCAGTCCCCATCAGCAAGATATAAAGGGCTTTGTCCTCTAAAATGAGGGTGGTATAGTTCATTCATAGTGATGCTAATCCATAGCTCTCTTCTGGTTCTTGCCTTGGTCCCCTGTGCTCAGGTTGCTGCTCCTGAATCAGTTCCATGACGTGTTGCCGGGCAGTTGTATCCAGCTGGTTGTGGAGGATGCCATGAGATACTATGCAGGTGAGGAGTGATTTGTACTAAGAGGCTTTTTCTGCCAAGTGGGTTGGGTTCATTGTAACACTCGCTGCCAGGTGGGTTTTGAAAGGTGGTGGTCCTGCTTTCTGATCTGACTCCTTGCCTTGTTTGGTGAAGGTTTGGTTGTGGTTTGGTTTTGTTACAAGCCCTAGAGGCACTGGGGACTCCACATTAATAGGTGGTGCTCTTGGTGTTGGTAATAACAAATGGGAGCCGATCTGTTTTCCTCCCCTGCGCATCCTGCTTCCACTGAGGTTGGTAGGAAGAAGGATGCCCATAGTTCCCTGGGCCATGGCCCTGATGCACTCAGCCAGTCTGCCTTATGCCATTTGTCGATACCCAGAGAAAACCAGCCCCAACCATGTCTGGTTACACAGAGTCGGACAAGCAGAGGACTCCCCCCACACCATCCCGGCAGGTGGAGACTCCTCTGCAGGCCCCAGGAGCCTGAGAGACTGGAAGAGACCACACATGTGAAGGATTGGTTTGAGCAGTGGGGATGGGGAGAATTGTTCAGAGGTTGCTAGGAATGGCTGCAGAGATGCATCAGTTCCAAGGCTAGATGGAACCATTGTGATCATCTCACTGTGTCATAGACTTTAAGACCAGAAAGGACCATCATGATCATCTAGTCTGACCTGTATCAGAGGGGTAGCCGTGTTAGTCTGGATCTGTAAAAGCAGCAAAGAATCCTGTGGCACCTTATAGACTAACAGACGTTTTGGAGCATGAGCTTTCGTGGGTGAATACCCACTTCCTCAGATGCATGTTAGTCTATAAGGTGCCACAGGATTCTTTGCTGCTTTTAGTCTGACCTGCACATTTCCGGCCACAGAACCTCACCTACCCCCTCCTGTAGTAGGCCTCTAACCTCTGGCTGAGTTACAGAAGTCCTCAAATCATGATTTAAAGACTTCAGGTTACAGAGAATCAACCATTTACACTAGTTCAGCAAGTGATCTATGCCTCATGCTGCAGAGAAGGCAAAACCCCTCCAGGGTCTCTGCGAATCTTACCTGGGGGGGAAAATTCCTTCTTGACCCCAAATGTGGAGATCAGTTAGACCTTGAGCAAGTGGGCGAGATCCATCAGCCATATATCTGGGAAAGAATTCACTGACCTCCCGTAGGGCATGGGCCAGAGAACTTCCCCAGAATAATTCCTAGAACAGATACTTTAGAAAAAAAATCCACCTTGGATTTAAAAATTGCCAATGATGGAGAATCCACCACGACCCATGTAGGTTGTTCTAATGGGTAATTACCCTCACTGTTAAAAAATGTATGTTTTATGGCCAGTCTGAATTTGCATGGAGGACAGAGGAATGTTAGGATGGTGCAAGGAGGGAATCCAGAGTTGAACTGGAAAAAATGCAGCCCAGAGTTAAACACACCAGATGAATGGAAGGGAGTTGGGGGAATTAGGATAAAGAAAATTTGCTTAGTAAGATTAGGCATGATGGGGCAAAAGGACCAGCAAGTCTTAAGCCATTGTGTACTGCATCCTTTCTCTCACTCCATTGTCTTTTTGAATGTCTCTGAAGGGCCTAGCCAACTTTGGGGTGCTCTATAATTAAATAATACAGTAACTCCTCACTTAATGTTGTAGTGCTGTTCCTGAAAAATGCGACTTTAAGCGAAATGATGTTAAGCGAATCCAATTTCCTCATAAGAATTAATGTAAATGAGGGGGTTAGGTTCCAGGGAATTTTTTTTTTCACCAGACAAAAGACTATATATAATAATTTTGCGCGCACACACTCACAGTATAAGTTTTAAACAAACAATTTAATACTGGTACACAGTGAGATGATTGTGAAGCTTAGTTGAAGTGAAGGAGTCAGAGGGGGGGTTATTTCCCTTACTGCTAAATGATGAACTAGCAATTGGCTGAGCCATCAAGGGTTAACTCTCTCACTCTGCAAGGCAGCAGGAATGGAGGGAGTATGTGTGTGAGAGATGCTCATTTCCCCTTTAAGTACACTGCCTTGTTAATTAGATCAGCTTGCTGAGACTGCAGCTGCTGCAAGCACCTTCCATCCTGAGCCCTGGTGTGTCCCCCCCGTTCTATGGAAGATGGAGTAAGGGGGGTGCAGGAGCAGGGGGGAAGGGGACACCCTGACATTAGCCCTCCTCTCCTCCCCTCCCCCCAGAGAAGCAGGATTCTTGGGGAGCAGCTCCAAGCAGAGGGCAGGAGCAGCACATGGCAGTTGGGGGAGGGACAGCTGAACTGCAGGCAACTGCTGCACAGGGAACTTAGGGGAGCGGGGAGCTGATAGGGGGGCTGCCGGTCCACCTTGATTACAAGCCCCCACCAGCTAGCTGCAACAGGCTACTCTTCCTGCAAGTAGTAGATAAAACAAGCAACTGCCAAAGGATGTTAGAAGGGAGCATTGCACAACTTTAAATAAGCATGTTCCATAATTGGTCAGCAGTGTAAAAAAGAAACCACATTAACTGGGATGACTTTAAGTGAGGAGTTACTGTAGTCTGCTCTGAACTGAAATGCCTTTTCTTTGCCCAGAAATCCGTAGCATGGGTGGTCTCCTCATTAAAGATGCTGTTCGGTCCTTGTTTGGAGAACTTTTGCCAACTGGTCAGGAGAGAGCAGAAAGCCTCCTTGTTCTGAACACTTTGCCCTGGGAACGGACTGAAGTCATCTCCAGGACTGGAGCAAAGACCTTAGGTGCCATTGTTCTGCCTATCTAAAGACTTGCTGATCGTCCCTCACAAAGCACAGATACACCCTAAATCTTCTGGTGGGAGGGACAGGAGCAGAGCAGAGGAGGGGAGATGGCCCATGAAAACTAGACCAACAAAGTGATGGCTGTCTAATTCCAGTCACATGGAAGATACAGAGCCATTGCCTCTCGCACAGCTGAGACAGACATTGACTCATACATTATCTGTAGATCAGGGTTATCCATGATCTCTAGAAATAGTCTCCATCTCCCTCAGCATCACATGGAAAATTATTTTCACGTGGGAAGCTCCTGGACATCGAAGCAGCGGGGAGGTATTTCCTAATGAAGAGGGGGCCCAATGGCATGGAGTGAGAGAGAAGACATCTCCTAAAGGAAAAAGCATTTGAGTGAACCACTCTGCCTCTCTTCTTTCAGCCCTGGTGAAGGTTCCTAGTATGGGCTACTCTGCTGTGGAGGATTCGTTAACATCCCCTCATCCTGTGACGGTGACAAAACAGGTGAGCTGCCCTGTGCAGTTCTTTGCGTGCACATTAGAAAGCTCCATGGGCAAAGCCCAAGCTGGATTTGCAACACCGTTTTCAGTAACTTGTAGCATTGCACACACACACAGACATACTCACTCACTCACTCACTCTTTGGCTGGTGTGGAGCCTGTGCTCTCTTCTGATTCTTTCCTCTTTCTCACCAGGCAGATGGCTCAGTGACCATGGAGAACGGGGTTATCGCGGCTCACCTGGACTCCATGGGTCGCGTGATGTCACTTTACTTAGTGCACTCGGGGAGGTATGATGATTATTCATTGTATTTTTTGGAGCTATGAGGGCCAATCCAGACTAGGGCCTCGTTATGCCAGGCAGTGAGCGAATACAGGAGCAAATGGACCCTGCCCCAAAGAACTGACTGTCTACACTGGTTTTACTTAAAGTTCATAGAATGTGGATCTGCTCTCACAGAAACCATCGCCAGTGATTCCATCTTGCCTGGACAGACCAGGGTGTGAAACCCAGTGGGGACTAATTTCAGGCCTCCTCTTCTCCTCAGTTTCATCATAACTAAGGCCACCTGTGGGGCTTGAACATCAGTCGGCCAAATGAAAGGCTGGTTCGTTTCTCCTCCCAGAGAAGCTAAAGTGGCAGGTGTCTGTTTCCAGGCTATTGGAATGTTGTTTCAGGTCACAGAATTCTTGTCATTCACCACAGCTTCTTGTTCCCTTGCTGATCCTCTGCCTTTCTGCTTTGTTTCAGAGAATCAGTCCAGGATGGTCACTGTGCTAACCAGTTTGTGATATTTGATGATGTTCCTTTGTACTGGGATGCTTGGGACGTGATGGATTATCACCTGGAAACCAGGTAGATGAGCAGTGCATTGTGGGTACTGGTACTTCTTTAGGACTCTGCAAAGCTCTCTGCCTCTTGGGATTGTAGCAAAGAACCAACTTCCCAGAGAGAGGACAAAACTTGTGCAATGGAAAACTATGTGCTTGTTTTTTCCAGCTCTTTCTGTCCAAGGGAGTAGTGTAGAATAGTGAAAAATTACACAGCACCTGGGGAGGGGTTCTAAGAATTCCTCTGAGAAAAACGCAGCCTCAGGTGGGTGGGGAGTATCCCTGCTCCCTGCTTGTCTTCCAAGTGTAGGAGCCTTACATTAACCTTTTGAACACACAGTTGTGACCCCCTGAATCTTAGCCCTTATGCTTGACATCTGTTTTAGGAAGCCAATCACAACCCTTCTGAAGCCTCTGGCGATTGTACTGACTGGGGGCCTGCGAGGAAGTGTGAAGTTCTCTCTGCAGATCAGTGAGCGGAGTGTCATCACCCAGGAAGTCATCCTGGATGCCATGTGTCCTTATCTTCGATTCCTGACCCAGGTTTGGAAAGGCTTGTTCAGGCCACATGCTCCTTATACAGACTGCTGTTGGGGGAGGAGAGAATCCCAGAAGAATGAGTGTGTTGCAGGAATGGAGCATAGAGGTGGCAAAGGTGGATGACCGGGGTGAGGTCCAAAGAGAGGTTGCATCCTTATTAAGTTTGCAGATGATACCAAACTGGGAGGGATTGGAACTGCTTTGGAGGATACGGTCATAATTCAAAATTATCTCGACAAATTGGAGAAATGGTCTGACGTAAACAGGATGAAGTTTAACAAAGACAAATGCGAAGTGCTCACCTAGGAAGGCACAATCAGTTTCACACATACAGAATGAGAAGATAGTGTCTAGGAAGGAGTACGGCAGAAAGGGATCTAGGGGTAATAGTGGATCACAAGCTAAATGTAAGTCAGCACTGATGCTGTTGCAAAGAAAGCAAACATGATTCTGGGATGCATTAGCAGGTGTTGTGAGCAAGACGCGAGAAGTCATTCTTCCGCTCTACTCTGCGCTGGTTAGGCCTCAACTGGAGTATTGTGTCCAGTTCTGGGCACCGCATTTCAAGAAAGATGTGGAGAAATTGGAGAGGGTCCAGAGAAGAGCAACACAAATGATTAAAGGTCTTGAGAGCATGACCTACAAAGGAAGGCTGAAAGAATTGGGTTTGTTTAGTTTGGAAAAGAGAAGACTGAGGGGGAACATAATAGCAGTTTTCAGGTATCTAAAAGGGTGTCATCAGGAGGAGGGAGAAAACTTGTTCATCTTAGCCTCTAAGGATAGAACAAGAAGCAATGGGCTTAAACTGCAGCAAGGGAGGTTTATATTGGACATTAGGAAAAAGTTCCTAACTGGTGGTTAAACACTGGAATAAATTGTCTAGGGAGGTTGTGGGGTCTCCATCTCTGGAGATATTAAAGAGTAGGTTAGATAAATGGGATGGTCTAGACAGTATTTGGTCCTGCCATGAGGGCAGGGGATTGGACTCGATGACCTCTTGAGGTCCCTTCCGGTCCTTGAATCTATGAAAATCCTAGGCAAGCCAAGACCGGAACTGGAGGAGAGTCAACAGCCAAGTTAGTGAATGTTCATAACCAAAGACAGGCATGTCTCCTCACTGGAGGCAACACCCATCGCCTCTGCTGCCTCTCCTGGATGCCCCTATTCCCATCTAGCCTTTACTGCATATAACGGGTGGCCAAACTTACCAAGAGTCTTAGCTGCATACAACAATTTTCAGAAGTTTGAGAGCAGGGCATGCCGCTTGGGGCTTCAGCTGAAGCCCTGCACCCTGGCAGGCATGCCTCAAGGGACTGGAGCCACAAGACCTCCCACCCTGCTGGGCAGAAGCCAGAGGTGAGGGGGGCAATGTGGGGTTACATGCCCCCCAGACATTTGTCAGGGTTTGCTAGCCCCACTCAGTCACATGGTGCTGCCAGGCCCCTTCCCTGCACAGCACCTGCTGCAGCTGGCAAGCTGGGAGCTGCAGCCATGGGGAGAGGCAGCGGCACACAGCTGGGAGCTGCAGAGATGGTATTTTGCTGCTGCCTCTTCCCATGGAGCTAAAGCAGCAACCCCTTGCTGCAGCTCCCAACTCTTTGCCACTGTCTCTCCACAAGGAGCTAACACCTGGGAGCTGCAGGCAGGGGCCACTGAGGGTAAGGGGTGTGTGTGCCTGGGAGGGCATCACTCAAGCTGTTGGAGGGGCAAATGTTTTAATTGTGCCCCCCACTCTCAGCAGGTGCCAGTCGTCTCTGGCAGAAGCCGTGAGCCCCACCACCCCGCTGCAGGGCAGAAGCCCTCCCCCTACTTCTCCTCCCCAGTCTGGTAGGGGGAGAATGAGGAGGTTGGGGGGGCTCAGTGAGCCACCTTTTAATTGTAAAAGAACTGCATGTGGCTTGCGAGCTACAGTTTGGCCACTCTTCGTGTATAACGAAGCACTTCGGAAGAGCCTTGGGATTGTTTAAAGCCACTGGGATGGACTGATGTGATCATGTTCTCCCACATTCTGAGGCAATAGAGTACAGTCCTGGGGCCAGGTTTAGTCCTTGCTCGATACTTTCCTGCCGTTACCCTTGAACCAGGTACCTGTTGGGTGGGGTTAATAATGAGGAGTTCTTGGGGAATTTAGCACAGGGGAGCCACTGTGGTGGTGATGACGCCTTCTTTCCCATCTCCCCTACAATGACCTGAGCCTCCTTTTGGCCGCCCCATTTGCTCTAGGTTCACTGGAATGAGGCTCATCGATTCCTGAAGGTGGAGTTCCCATTGCGGGTTCGGAGCATGAATGCAACGTATGAGATTCAATTTGGGCACCTGCAGAGGCCGACACACTGGAACACTTCCTGGGATTGGGCTCGGTTCGAGGTAGGAGGGCAGCAGCCTGGGCCCTGCCCCTGCCCTAGCTCTCTAGGCAGAAATAGGCCTGACAGATCGACACGGTCCCTTTTTTCCCCACCCTGTGTGCCTTCTGAGAACAGTTCGCCTCAGACTATACCTGCTTGCTGAACTGCTGCATGGATAGGCTGCCTCCTGGGGAGAGGTGAACCCGGCAGGAGCAGAGTCCCCATATCCCAAGAGAGCAGAACTTTAAACATGGACCGCAGTGAGAACAAAATTTTGGGTCGCTGAGTCGGTGCCACTATTCACATCTTTCCTAGCCAGGCTGCAGATACAGCTTTGTACACTGACCTAGCGAAGTACCAGCCTCCCATTGCCCAATCACGAGTTCCCTCCAGGGGATCTAGACAGGGGCTGAACTGTCTCGGAATGGCCTGTGATTTGCTGTTGTGTGGAGCAGGCCTGCGGCAGACGAGGCTGCATTTCAGAGTTAGTGGGTCATGCAGTTCCCCAGAGCTAGGGAATTTGCATCCTGCCCTCACTACAGCTGCTGGTCAGTTTGATGAAGGAGTCCAAGCTGCCTTTCCTTCATGGGGACTAGCTTTCCAGTTACGCTCCTGATTGGTGTATCTAGGCTGTTCACAGGGATTGGCCCTCTGCAGAGCCCAAGGGGCCATCTGCCTCCCCCAGCCACCCTATGTGTTCTTGATCAGTAGGACAGTTTGTGTGGCACCCACCTTACTCCACAAATAACCATCTCAGGTGAGAGCCCCCTAATGCTAGGCCCGGTTGTTTCCTCAAGGTGTGGACTCACAAGTGGATGGACCTGTCTGAGCATGGCTTCGGGGTGGCATTGCTGAATGACTGCAAATACGGCGCATCGGTGCACAAGAACGTGATGAGCCTCTCGCTGTGAGTGGGTGGGGGGCGGGTCTGGGCAACGGATGCCTTGGGTTTACAGTTCTGCTCGCTGGGGTTGCTGCAGTCCCGTGTGCACTATTGTTTAACTTTGCAAATGCTGTGGTCTGCACCCTGTATATAGTAGTGGGATTGGACTGGAAATGAAAGTCCTAGTGCATATTGCGCTTTAGAATGTGTCCCATTTATAACAGGATCCGCTGTCTGCCCCAAGTATGAAGATGACAAGGTTTTAACCCTTTCCTGCAGTGGTCAGGAATTCATGCCACTAAGGATTGCCTATCACTGATCGGGTTACTGAGCTTGCAGCACCTTGCTTTCTGTGGTGGGATCAATTTCTTGAATACTTTGATCCTAGTGTTGGGTCAGTGTTGGTGACAAGTCAAGACAGAACCTAGGCCTCTGGCATGTGAGTGCAGTGCGTGTTTGCAGTCTTGTGGCAGGAACTCCTCCCCCAACGGGGCACTGCCACGGAGCCTGACTGTGATGCATTTTGCATGGGTCCCTGCTGCGTGATGGAACAGCAGGGTGATTTGACACGGGTAGTGCATGTGCACTAGCATTTAAAGGGAGTGGGGCTGGTTCTAGGCATGGCCAGTGGAAGAGGCTCCGCCCCTTTAATCCATCCCTCTCCTCCAGGCTGAGAGCACCAAAGTCACCAGATGCCACTGCAGATATTGGACCCCATGAGTTCACCTACGCCATGATGCCTCACAGGGGTGAGTTTCGGAGGCTGAGCAGCACAGCACTGATATGCCCCCTAGGAGCCTGCCAATTCCTGAAGGGAGCATGTGGGCAAGGAAAATAGCCTTCTCCCATGTGGGACCACGGCACAGCGACTGCTCCCGTCTCACTGGGGATGGCACTGTTACTGTTTCTTACTGTGCTGCACGCTTAGCTCCTGACAGCTGCTGTTGTGTTCTCTGTGCAGGTTCCTTCCAGGAGGCGGGTGTGATCCATTATGCCTACAACTTGAACTTCCCTCTGCACACTGTGCCAGCTGTGTCAGCACGGTGTCCAGCCTGGAGTGCCTTCTCTGTGCATTCACCAGCGGTTGTGCTAGAAACCGTCAAACAGGCACGTGCCCCAAAGAGAGATGAGGGGGGCAGCACTGTGTTGAAAGACGCCAGCTGCGGTATCTGCAGACACAAAGCACTGGCAGCTCTTGTATTAGCATCGTGCATTGTTACAGCACTTTGGATTGACAGAGGCCAAGTGCCTTGCAGGAGAGTTAGCTACAGCTCTTAAGTCCTAGTCCAGTGATTGGACCTTTCCATTCATCCTTAATCTGCCCTCCACCTCCCAGATCTTTGACATTCAGCTGAGCTGGAATTTCCTACACTGACTGGGCAAGCAGTGTGGGCTAGTGGTTATAGCAGGAGTCTGGGAGTCAGGCAGCCTGGCTCACTGTTTGGACTTGGGAGAATCACACTAGCCAAAATCTTGCACCCAGAGCAGTGGCAGCTTCTCTTCCATTTTTAGGCCCCCAGCTTATAGTGCCTTGGCCTGATCTCAGAGTTGCTGAGCGCCCACAAATCCAGCATACTTTGCCAGGTGGGGACGGGGCTGAGCTCCTCTGGAGATCAGGCCCAGTGTGAACACTCACAGTGCAGGCACCTAAACTCAGTGGCCGCTTCTGGAAATTCAGGCCTGGATATCTCCATTGCCCAGATGGGCTGAACAATTCCTGCCTGCGTCAGTGTCCTGAGGGCTCTGGAAGAGAATAGCAACTCCTGCAAGGACTTACAGAACTCGGGGTCCGTCTGTTCTAAAAGGGGCGACCCAGCCAGGTTCAGAGTTTGACCTCTTCCTGCTGGCTATCCTCTAGTCGAAATGGTGAACCAAAGCTGCTCTTGCACATTGATGATTGGGAGGAGGCACCGTGCTGTCTAGGCAGCATATGCTAGTGGCTAGAGCACTGAACTGGGGCTCAGCTGACCTGGATTCTAGACCCAGCTCTGCCACAGGCCTACTCAGTGTGTGTCCCTTCCCCTCTCTGTGCCTCCGTTTCCATGTCTCTAATATGGGGTAATTATGCTGCCCCCCTCCCACCCCCCGATAAAGTATTTGGAGGTCAGGTATCATCAGTCATCTGGCTGAGCCTGAGAGTGATGTTTCTTTCTGTCCATGAAGGCTGAGGACAGGCTGGACAGGCTGGTGGTCAGGCTGTATGAGTCACATGGCAGCACTGTGGTCACGTGGCTCCAGACCACCCTTCCTGTGAAGGAAGCAATCAAGTAAGTAGGTGGGGGAAGGGAGAGGCTGCTGTGAGACCTTGTATTCTGGGGCTTCAGTTTCATTCTCTCTTTCTCTTCCTTCCCCAGCTGTGACCTTCTGGAACGGCCAGACCCGAGCAGCCATCTGCCGCTGGAGGAGCATGGCCTGAAGCTTTGCTTTACCCCATTCCAAGTGCGCTCTGTCCTCTTGATCTTGAGGCAGTAAGAGGGCTGCCGCTGCTGGCAGCCCAGCCCCAATCCCGGAATCAGGCAGAAATCACCGTGCTCTGGTGCAATTCACTCGCTTCTCAAATCATGGACATGTCGATTCCAGCGCTACACAGTGGGGTAGTAAGGAGTTGCCCCTTCTCAGTGTGTGCCAAAGGGCGGAGTCAGGACAGAGGTCAGCAGCCTCTGGGCTCAAGTCAGTGCTGATTCTGAGTGTAAATGCCTGACTGGCGGGCCATGGCCTTAGTAATGCCAGGGGGTGGGGAGATCTCGATTGGGTGCAGGGGGGTGATGTACTGACTTACCCAACAAGTGGACATCATGAATAGAATCCTGTCCCTTTCAGGGGAGCGGTGCTGGGGTTTGAGCTTTGATAATGGCAGAATAGGTTCCTTTTACTGCGTGTCCTACAACTCTTAACAGTCCTGTGCTGCCCTGTTTACAGGCACTTCACTGTTTCTGCAGACACGCAGCATCTTTTCGCTTGGTCTTTCTGTAAAAACAGCATTAAACACTGAATCACATGCTGAGTAAAGTTCTGACTGTTTGACTCTTGCCTGTGGCATCAGAAATGGAGCCGCTGCCCTTCACTCAGACCAGCGCCAGGCAGATAATAAAATCCCTAGTGTAGGAGCCACAAAGCTTTCTAGGCTCCTAAATCTGGATTTTTAGGCTCAGCTGTGACCCTCAAAGCTTCTGTTCAGCTGCCATCTAACTCTGCAGGCACCTCAGGTTCTGCAGTAGGTGCTAGGATCCTGCCTCTCTACATGCATGTTGCCTCACTTGAGGTGTCAAGGCACCTGTCTCCCACCTACACCCCAGAGTGAGTGAGCCACAGCCTGGTGTTCCCCTGAGTCATGGGTGGGGCCAGTGGGCATGCTCAGAGACTGCCTAGCTCCACAGAATAGCCAGTGTGGGGGGAGGCCTTTCCTTGTCAGCTGTAGCCCTGTGGTTAGAGTGCTGGGAGGAGACCACTGGTTCAAGTCTCCCCTCTGCCAGGTAAGGAGAAGGGATTTGAGCAGGGATCTGCTACCTCTCAGGTCAGGGCCCTGAGAATGGGATATTCTCATGTAGTCTCTCAATCTCTCCTGTTGAAGTTTCACTTTAATTAAATACACCTCTACCTCGCTATAACACTGTCCTCGGGAGCCAAAAAATCTTACCATGTTATAGGTGAAACTGTTATATCGAACCTGCTTTGATCCACTGGAGTGCACAGCCTGCACCCCCCCCCTCCCCCCGGGAGCACTGCTTTACTGCATTATATCTGAATTTGTGTTATATCAGGTCGTGTTATATTGAGGTAGAGGTGTAATTGAATAATTAACAAGGGCAGAGAAAGTTAGAATGACTCTGCTTGGGGCACTCACTTGAGACATGGCAGTGGCCTGTTCAAATCCCTTCTCATCTGGCAGAGGAGGGACTTGAACCCCCTTTGTCCCTGATGTTTTGTGGAGTTAGGTGGCAGCTGAATACACTCAGTGGATTGGGCCCCACTTGTGACTGAGGCAGCCAAACCCCTGTCTGCTCCTGGTTTGTGGATTGCTACCAAAGATAGGTGCTTTCGACCAGCCCAGACCTGGGGGCTGAACTCAGAGGGGCGGGGCTTAGCACATCCCTCTTGCTGGCCTCTTCCATTGACTCCCCGCCTACCTTGCTGGCTTTGTGGATTGTTATCAAAGGCACCTGTCTCACCCCATTCATGGTGAAGGCCCCTACCTCAGGGTTGTTCCTGTGATTTTCTAGGTATCTAAAGGTTAAGCATTGTGATGCCTCAGGCCCTTTTGTGGATTCAGGCCTTAGCCCTTTCCATATCATTATCCCCACTTGACAGCTGGGAAACTGAGGCACAGAGTGGTGCTGTGGCTTGACCAAGTAGTCTACTAGCTTGGACCTTGGGTGAGCGCTAAGGGGTAACACATCAGCTAAAAAAAAGTTGTTTCTACTACATTAGGCACCTATCTAGTGTTCATCACCAGCATGGAGAGAGATGGTGGAAGTGGTGCAGTTTTTCTATATCACATGATGTTTAAATGTTATCAGGCATCCAATCTGAAAAAATAATAAAATCACAAAAAGAACCACAGCTCATAGAAAGGTGGTTTAATTTTGACCAAAATTGGCAGAAAGCTTTGAAATACAATTGATAATGGAACTACATATTCAAAATAACACTGGTTTGGAATGCTTGGGAAATATTTACCCCCCAATGATATATTTTATACATATTCCTGTGTTTTGCTTTTGGTTAAAACAAAACTCTGTAGTCAAACAACATTGAGTTTTTGTACCATGCGTTACATCAAAATATTTGTCATTGTAGAATGCACTCATCTGAGAAAAGGTTTTCTGTCTGCCATTTTTCTGAAGTTATGCAGATATGGCCCCCTACTCCTTAATTATAAAACACATTTTGAGGTTATCTGATCTGCCGGAGACACACGTGGGGAAGGAACATGGAATGGAATCTGTAAGGCTAGGGCTGAGTCTGTAGCCTTCAAATGTAGAATATTGCAAACTATAAAAATGGCTGTTAAATAGTTAAGACAACATGCCACAAAATTGGCAGGGCAAATAACAGAAACAAAGAAAGAATTAAAAAAAGCAGGAGAAGCCACAGAGCCCTAGAATGCTTCTGCTCTCCTAACAGGACAGCAAGCACTCCAGAGACAGCAAGCATGGAAACAGCTGTAAAAAACCTACCTTCCCCCCTGCAAAAAAGAGAGATGTGCTGTCCTGTTATAAATACTTGTGGTCATCAGCAAGCTTGAGGTAGCTACCCTGTGCCTGAAGAATGGGAACAGAAATGGAAAAAGGTGGCCTTAGCAAAATTAAAAGATGCATTAACAGATGGTGTTGGCCAAAAACAGTTAAAGTAAACTAAGCTAAACTTGCTGCTGCTGCTTGTACCTTAAGATAACTTTATGGAGTTAATGTCTCGTGGCTCAGGTCCCTCTACCTTCCTAGGTTGCTCTTCATCCCCTCTTCCCACTTCTCCCCCCACCCCCCAAAAGTTGTAAGTTTTACAGAAACCTCTGAATGATTGTTGTTTTGTTCTATTTTTAATATAACAGAGAAAAAACCCAGGGTAAATATTCTACTTTAAAAAACTCCAGTAAATAAATAATTGTAACCCTTCAGGAATGCAGTAGCAATAGTCTTCATCAACGACTTAGATATTGGCACAGAAAGTATACTTAGTAAGTTTGCAGATGATACCAAACTGGGAGGGATTGCAACTGCTTTGGAGGACAGGGTCATAATTCAAAATGATCTGGACAAATTGGAGAAATGGCCTGAGGTAAACAGGATGAAGTTCAGTAAAGACAAATGCAAAGTGCTCCACTTAGGAAGGAACAATCAGTTTCACACATACAGAATGGGAAGAGACCGTCTAGGAAGGAGTACGGCAGAAAGGGATCTAGGGGTCATAGTGGACCACAAGCTAAATATGAGTGAACACTGATGCTGTTGCAAAAAAAGCAAATGTGATTCTGGGATGCATTAACAGGTGTGTTGTGAGCAAGACACGAGAAGTCATTCTTCCGCTTTACTCTGCGCTGGTTAGGCCTCAACTGGAGTATTGTGTCCAGTTCTGGGCACTGCATTTCAAGAAAGATGTGGAGAAATTGGAGAGGGTCCAGAAAAGAGCAGCAAAAATGATTAAAGGTCTAGAGAACATGACCTACGAAGGAAGGCTGAAAGAATTGGGTTTGTTTAGTTTGGAAAAGAGAAGACTGAGAGGGGACATAATAGCAGTTTTCAGGTATCTAAAAGGGTGTTATCAGGAGGAGGGAGAAAACTTGTTCACCTTAGCCTCTAATGATAGAACAAGAAGCAATGGGCTTAAACTGCAGCAAGAGAGGTTTAGGTTGGACATTAGGAAAAAGTTCCTAACTGTCAGGATGGTTAAACACTGGAATAAATTGCCTAGGAAGGTTGTGGAATCTCCACCTCTGGAGATATTTAAGAGTAGGTTAGATAAATGTCTATCTGGGATGGTCTAGACAATATTTGGTCCTGCCATGAGGGCAGGGAACTGGACTCGGTGACCTCCAGAGGTCCCTTCCAGTCCTAGAGTCTAGGAATCTATGAATTACTCCTAACTTGCTTGAAGATATGATTGCCAAGCAACAGAAATGCACACTCTGCTTCTAATCTTAACCACTAACTAATACTTGAAACATGGGCTTTTCTTATTATCATGGAGTTTTAAAATAAAATTATGGAAAATGCCTTTTTACTAAATTAATACAATTTTTGCAAATATTAATGATTTTTATTAAAAAATAAGGTAATAACTTATTTAAATGGTTAACCATTTTGTTAATTTTTTAAAATATGTTTATATTTTATTTCGTACAGGTATAAATAAGAAGTCTGGCACCATTAGTTTTTAATTGTAAGTTTGTCATGTACATCATGTATGCTGCCCTGTGTTGTATGGGTGTGTGTGTGCGTGCGTGTGTGTGTGTGTGTGTAAAACATCACTTTTTTAAAAATTATCTTTATTTTGTTGCAACAGAAGTCAATTTTCTACCTTTTTTTAAAAAAATATAAGTGGTACCACACTATTTTACAATTATGTTTGGGGTATAAGCATCACAATATTATTGTCACCATTTTTTTAAAGTTCAAAAAGGTTTCAGTTATAAATAGATGCATTATTTGTTGAGGTAGAAATATATGTACAATTAAAAACCAAAAATTCTCTTCTTATTATTCAGTTTTTTGGGTTTTTTTTAATTCAAAGAAAAAAATGTAAGGGTAAATCTCAGCGTAAAGGTAATATTAACAAAATGTCAATTTCTTGTTTGGGTTTTTATGACCTTGTTTGCAATTTTAAATATCCCTATAAAAATGTCAGCAAAAATGTTTAACAATTTTATTCATAAAGCTAACCAAAGGGTTTCAACAGGTTTCCACTTTTGGCTCCCAAACACAACAAAGTGTCATAAAAATTTAGTACCCTTAAAGTGGGTTTGCATGAACTTGCATTTAAAATTTATTTTGGTTTAATGGTTACACACTTTTCTTTTATGTTCTGTTGCAGGGAAGTAGTTGTTAAAGTTTGTGTTTCTAAATACTTAAAAGTGGAATTGGTATCACAAGCAAATTAACTCTAAAAAGTTGGTGTAAATGATGTTACTAACTTTTGCTAAAACAGAGTGCTCGACCGGGGAAAGCAACACACCTTCTCATAGAAGATTGTGAGCATCTATTTTAGCAATTAAGCATTACATTTAGTATCAAATATGAGTAATGCACCTCAAATAAAAATGAATATCTGTACATTTGCAAAGGTATAGCTTGTGTTATAAAAGACTTAGTTTGTTTACGGTGTAATGAGGACCAAGTTAATCTGTGTATTAAATGTGTATTATTAAAACCCAGAAGAAATGTAAAACAAACAAACAAAACTTTATTATGTTAACTAACTAGCTGTTTAAAGGTACATCCCCCCCAGTCCAAAGACACTAGAAGATATCAGTTTATGGAGAAGGAACCCCTTAGCATTAAAAAACCTAAAAATAAAGTGCTTTATAAATAAGAGACTGGCCAACTACACCTCAGTTTACCATATATGGACAATTAAGTTGGCAAGCAGCTAGAAACCACGAGCTGAACCTGGTTAAACTGTCATTTAATTGAATTTGGCTACTGTGCACAAACCAGTTGCATGAGTGCTGTATTGTTATATTATTACTGTACAACATTTACAATGCGCATAACATTGCTAAACCGTTTAACTAATACACAGGTAAAAATCAACAAACGACTGGCAGCTAACATGAAGGCAAGAAAAAAAATTGTTACATAGTAACTACGAATTGGGTAAACAAATTTCCTGGCAGTACCACCTAAAGAATAATGCATGTGTGTGTCCAAGATATTGCCTGAGTCCAAGTTCTACATTATCACTCTGCTTACTTCGAGTGTTTGCTTTGAACATACAGCCACAAATTGTCAGACCCATGGTCCATCCACCCCAGTATCCTGTCTTCCTATAGTGGATGATGCCAGGTGCTTCACAGGGAATGAACTGAACAGGGTAATTATTAAGCAATCCAGTCCCAGCATCTGGCAATCAGAGGTTTAGGGACACCCAGAGCATGGGGTTGCATCCCTGACTATCTTGGTTAATAGCCAGTGAAGGACCTATACTCCATATATTGATCTAATTCTTTTTTGAACCCAGTTATACTTTTGGCCTTCACAACATCCCCTGGCAGAGTTCCACAGGTGAACTGTGTGTTCTGTGAAGAAGCATTCTGTTTATTTAATTTAATAGGGTGATCCCTGATACCTGTGTTATGTGAAGGAGTAAAGGAGCCTTCCTTCATACAATTCATGATTTCATAAACTTCTACCAGCCGACCCTCATCACCTCTTTTCTAAGCAGCACAGGACCAGTTTTTTTTAAATTCCTCATCCAATGGAAGCTGTTCCATCCCCCCTAATCATTTTTCTTGCCCTTCTCTATACTTTTCCCAATTCTACTCTCTATTTTTTGAGATGAGTTCAGAACTGCATGCAGTATTCACAGAAGTGGCATGATGCTATTTTCTGTCCTATCTAGCCCTTTCCTAGTGGTTCCTCACATTTTGTTTGATAACACACTGAGCAGCTGTTTTCACAGAACCAGCCACAATGACCCCAAGATCGTGTCCTTGAGTGGTACTAGATAATTTAGATCCCATCATTTTGGATGAACAGTTGGCATTGTGCTTTCTAATGTGCATTACTTTGCACATTGAATTTCATCAGCCATTTTGTTACCCAGTTACACACTTTAGTGAGATCTATTTGTAACTCTTCACGGTCAGCTTTGGACTTAACCAGGGCTGGCTCCAGGAACCAGCTAAAGAAGCAGGTACTTGGGTGGCATGTCTGGGTATTCGGTGGCAATTCAGTGGTGGGTCCCTCAGTCCCTCTCGGAGCAAAGGACCTGCTGCCAAAGAGTGGAGCGGCGCAATTGCACTGCTGTGGCTTTGGGGCGGGGGGGAGCAGGGGGCACTTGGGATGGCAGAAAACCTGGCGCTGGCCCTGGACTTAACTAGCTTGAGTAATTGTCTGGAAACTCTGCCACCTCACAGTTTAACCCCTTTTCCAGACCATTTAGGAATATGTTGAACATCACTGGTCCCAGTACAGATCCTTGGGGGACCCCACTGTTTAACTCTCTCCACTTAGAAAACAAAGGGTAGGAATAAATTGTCAATTTTCAATCTTTTCACCCGTTACTTTTCAAATTCTTTCTGGACTGACCTTTTCCACCTGACTTGTCAGAGTTTATGCCCCTTTCTAGTTTCCTGGGTAGGATGAGACTTCCATTTTTTTAAAGGATGCCTTTTTGCCTCTAACTGCCCCTCTTATGCTATGGTTTAGCCACGGGGGGTTTTTTTTTTTAAAAAAAAAATATTTTGGGTATACAGTACATTTCATTTGAGCCTCTATTATGGTGTTTGTAAATAGTTGCCATGCAGCTTGCAGGCATGTCACTCTTGTGGTGCCTTTTAACTAGCCTTCTCCTTGTGTGTCCTGTCCCTTTTTGAATCTAAATGCTACTGTAGTGAGTTGCTCTGGTATTTTCCCCTCTATTGAGCTGTTAAATTTAATTACATTATGGTCACTATTACCACGTAGTTTGGTTATATTCACCTCTTGGACCAGGTCCTCTGCACCACTTAGGACAAAATCAAGAATTGCCTCTCCCCTTGGGGGTTCCAGGGCTAGCTGCTCCAAGAAGCAGTCGTTTAATGGTGTCTAGAAATTTTCTCCCTGCAGCTCTTCCTGAAGTGACATGGACCCAGTCACTAGGGGATAGTTGAATCTCCCAGTTATTACTGGGTTTTCTAGCCTTTCTAATCTCCCTCAGTATTTCACAGTCATTGTCACCTTCCTAGTCAGGTGGGGAGGGTGTAACATATCCCTACTGCTATTGTCTGATTATTCAAGCGTGGAATTTCCATCCATAGAGATTCTGTGGTAGTTTGATTCCTTTAAGATTTTTACTATATTTGACTCTATGCTTTCTTTCCAGTATAGTGCCATGCCCCCACCAGCACAACACACTCTGTCATTCCTAAATATTTTGCACCTTAGTATTACTGTCTCATTGATCATCATTCTACTGAGTTTCTGTGATGTCTAGTAATCACTAGCCTCCTTTAATACGAGGCACTCATGTTTACCCAGCTTTGTCTTTAGAATTCTAGCATTTGTACACAAGCACTTACAAAATATCAATATTTAGTTGTCTGCCTTCATGGGATGTAACTGAATGGGACTCTTCTTTGTTTGACTCTTCAGTGCCTACCTGCACTTTATCAGCTTCTATCCTCTCCTCTTTATTAGGAGATAGATAGAGTATCCCCTTTAAATTAATCCCCCCCTAAGGGATGGGTCTGTCCAAACTCTATGCTCTTCTGCAGCTATTAGACCTTAGAGTTTTTAAACTATGACCTATTTTAATTTTACATACCAGCACTCTTGTTCCATTTTGGTTTAGCTGGAGCCTCTCGTTCCTGTATAGGCTCCTCCTTTCCCCAAAGGTTCCCTAGTTCCCAATAAACCTAAATCCATACACCAGCATCTCATTCATGCAGTGAGACCTGTAATTCTTCCTGTCGGTCTAGACCCATGTATGGAACTGGAAGCATTTCAGGGAATGTGACTATGGAGTTCCTGGACTTCAAAGTGTTAGCTAGCAGCCTAAATTTGGCCTGCAGGACCTCTCTCCTTCCTTTCTCTAGGTCAAACACATACCACAACCAATGGCTCCACCCCCAGCTCTGCGCATAGGTCAATCCAGATGTCTTGACAGGTCCCCATCCTTTGCAACCTGCAGGCAATTCACCATGTAGTTCTCCCAGTCATCACAAAACCTAACTAGCGATAATACTTAGTCCTGCCATGAGTGCAGAGGACTGGACTAGATCACCTCTCAAGGTCCCTTCCAGTCCTATGATTATCTGTCTCTTCCTAATAACTGGGGTTACCTCCCATGGAGGAGTATCCTTAATGAGAGGATACCATGTCATCACCTGGAAGGAGGGTCCTAACTCTGGGATTGTTTCCTTCCAGTTCTCCTTCCCTGAGACTTTCAGGCATGTTCTTGCATGTGACTCACAAACCTGCTTCCTTGTGATCTGCCTCAAGTTCTGGTATTGCAGAATGGGTGCCAGGCACTACTTTCACTGCTTGTGTGACGTGAAACCCACCAACAAGGTATATTTCATGACCAGCTGATCATCTCTGTTCACACTCCCCGCTCCCGTCACTGAGGAGAAAGTTTGCATTGTTACGTGTATTCTTTGATATGAGCTTCAAGTCTTGCTTTGGTAATGGTGTTACCACAGCCTGGTTCCAAACTTCTTGCATTTGGACAGTCCCCTTGTGGGCTCTCACCAGTTTTCATTGATTCTTCATTTGCACCAACAGCAGGGTATTGTCATTTTAGTCCAAGGATAAAGGTTCAATAGCTGATCAGACAGCTCCCCAAAAGTTTTTCCACTTGGCAGGGTCTGTGCATACCATTGGTAGAATCCTTGTGACATCAGTAATAGCTAACATTGGCTTACAGGAGGCTGGTAGCTTAATCACTGATAGATTTTCCTCCAGCTAAGACAATGTGCTGCTCTTTGGCTTGTCTGCACTACCGCAGGGGGTCGATCTAAGATCACATAGCTGAAGTTGTGTGAATAGTGTGGCTGAAGTCGACGTACTTAGATCTACTTACCGTGTTGTCTTCACTGTGGTAAGCTGACAGCTGACACTCTCCCATCGACTCCACTTGTGCTTCTCATTCTGGTGGAGAATTGGAGTCAACAGGAAAGCGCTCAGTGGTCAATTTATCATGTCTATACTAGATGCAATAAATCGACCACTCCCCCGATCGATTGCTACTCACCAATCCGGCGGGTAGTGTAGACAAGCCCTTAGAGTTCCATCCAAGTGTAAGAGGGAAAGTGGAACAGGTGCCAGCTCACACTTCATATCACCCTAGCTACCAACATCTCTGAGCTAGATAATTGTCAGCTTGCGGAATATGTGATGATCAGTAGCTTTCCCTTATGCTGTCTGCTGCTTCTTTTGTTAGATTGAGATTACCAAATGATTTGAGATTAGACCTGTCTATGAGATCAAAGAGATCTACCTCACCCCTTTGCAGCCTACTGGTTACAAACTGCTTCCTTTCTTGTAGGCCATCCTCACGTCTCATGCACAAACTTTCTACAATTTCAGGTGGGGCCCCAGTCCACATAGCCACGTGTGAACACTGCAATCTGTCATCTGGGCTCATTCCAGGTTCAGAGCTAAAAGGATTTGTCATTCAGTCACAACCTTTCTAATATCTGGGACAGCAGTTTCATCTTCAGCCATGCACTGTGTGGTAGCTTCTTGGTGGAGCTCTGTTGCTGAAGGCTGCATTCCACACATTTGTTTTCTCATAGCTGTTACAGCTGCCTCAAAATGTGCAGTCAGGTAATACTTGGTCAGAGCCTTATCTTTTGTGCAAAGATGATGATGCTTCTCACAGTCCTTGCTGAAAGATTGCTCGATGGCCATGTCACGCCATATGCCACTCAAAGGTCTGGAAGTCCAGTATACTGCTCCTTGGCTATCAGCTACGGCATGATGTATAGCTGGCTTCTCCTCCAGAAGTCTGGCTTCTGCTACAGTTACACATCCCCACCTAGCATAATTCATGTGATCACACTATAAATGTCTCAGGTTCCATATATAGACTTGTTATCATCTCTCTTTGCTGCTATGTAATCCATCGGTAGTTGGGAGAAATCTGTTACATAGTTCTCCCAGAACAGAAATGTATCTGAACAGATTGGGTAACATAAGAGTCCATGAGCTGATTGGGTTCTGTTCATGAAATCTGCCACAGCATTCTGTGCTTCCACTCTGTCTTCTGTGTGCCTTCTCCAAAGCTTCAAAGCATGTTCAAGTTTTCTCCAACATGCGTCT
The DNA here is from genome assembly GCF_025201925.1 of Gopherus flavomarginatus. Lineage (NCBI taxonomy): Eukaryota > Metazoa > Chordata > Testudines > Testudinidae > Gopherus > Gopherus flavomarginatus. The sequence continues at coordinate 54,584,779 of NC_066625.1, read as the reverse complement.
CATCTTCTGGGAGATCATTATTGTCTATGGAATCACCAAGTGCCATCCATTTCAAGCAATTCATTGCCTCATTTATAAGTTCATGGATTTTAATGCTGTCCTTTTTAGTGTATGGCTGACTGAAGCACCATAGTGGCTGCCCATTTTCCTGCATCATACTGCTTACACCACCCATGAAATTCATTGCAGGATACATGCCTCCCACATTAAGGTGGTCATGGTCAAATTCTTTTTGATTCCTCTATTTAATAATCTGTGCTTTGCAGTAGATTGCTTCATCATACACAACATAGGTCCAGTCTTGGTCCAGAGAGCAGAACATAGCCTGAAAATAGTTCTTCATGGTATACACTGTATTATCATCATTTGCCAGTGCAGGAACCATTGGACAGTAGCCAATAGTCATAAAGTATCTGGAGAAAAACTTCTCATAAATGCAGTCGACAGTGTAACACATAGTCAAACAAGCTCATGCTGTCATGTGACTACAGACTTTTGCTTTAACCAAAGGCAAAAAAGGGAAAATGCATTAAAGATATCACCTGGGGCTAAATATTTCCCAACCAATACTAGTTTGAGTGTATAGTTACATTATCAATCGTATATACATTATCAATGGCAGAAGCTTTCTGCCAATTCTGGTCAAAATTACACTATGTTGCTTCAAGTTATTGCTCCTTGGGATTTTATAATTTTTCCAGATTGGCTACCCAGTAACATTTAAGCATTACATGATATACCAAAACTGATCCTCTTTCAGCAGCTCCATACACCTGGTGATGAGCACCAGGCATGCATCTAACATGATAGCAATGACACTTTTCTAGCTGACAGGTCGCTAATAAGACCCCTTTTTAAATCTGGCTGGTGGACTAAACATCACCCAGCAAGCCAGTGGGTGAGCTAGATACACTGGACCGTGTGTCTCCCACTTACCACAAGAGACACATGCATGCGAGATCACTGATACATAAATGTGAAAGAAAGGAATCCAGGTGCAGGGGGCATTTGCTGCTCAACTGGGACTTTCGTAGCAGTAGATGCCACCCTGGGCCATGAATCCCCTTACCATGCCCTGCACCAGGAAGTCACTTCTGAAAAACACTGTTTTGGGGCTAGGATGTTACCTCTCGGCATGGCACAGTTTAGCTGTGCTATCATTCATCAGGCCAAGAGAAGTATTTCCTATGAAAAGCCAGCTGCATTTCTGTAGGAACTTGCTTTGATCACTTGTTTCCTAGGTGAAAGACTTGGCCATTGCCTGTTAGCATAGGAGCCTTGGATGTTGGTAAAGATGACGCAGTGGAAAGGTTAGGGGTTGTGACATTCTCCAGAGTCAAGGGTAAAAGTAATAATAAATTCCTACCGGTATGGGGGACAGCCCCAGAAGGGGCAGGGCCTCAGGCGGAAGGGGCGGAGCTGGGGAGGTCCGCCTCCCCCAGCCAACCCATCTACGCTGCCTGACCCCCACCGCCCGGGGCTCCGGCGATGATTTATAAGGGCTTAGGGCTCTGGCCGCTGCTGCAGCAGCAGTGGCCGGGAGCCCCTGGCCCTTTTAAATTGCCAACCGGGGGGGGGGGGAAGGGGCAACAGTAGGGACCCTACGGGCAGGGCCAAAGACAGGGAAGGCAAAAGGGACAGGGATGTTAAAGCTCTGCCCATAGAGCTTTAACGTGGGCTGCGTATGGGTCAGTCCTGGCTCCTGACCGATACGCTGTACCGGCTCACTTTCACCCACCCAGGGTACAATCTGGACTGTTGGACAGTTGTCTCCCCTCAGTTCTCCACCATAGGCTGCCTTTTACACTACTTTGCTGTGAGAGCAACCACTCCTGGCTTGCTCACAGCCTCCAGCATGTAACCTACTCCCAGCTGAGTTAGACGAGTGCTCTTTGCTAGCCACTCCTGAATTATACTGCAGAGGGACACAAGCAAATTCCCAGTCCCAGATGTGTCCCCAGAAATGGGTGACTTGCACTGCCCAGCTCTCTCCTTCTTGTCAATAAAAGCTCATAGAAAACCTATCATTTCATTAATAGAAAATGATATGCACAAACCTTGCTGTCCAAATGGAGTTTCCCCAAACACTTCAATCCAAGATCGATTTTAAGTGATTACAAGGAATAAGGCATAAAAGTCAGATTTGTTTACAAAGAAATAAATGCAAACTAATACCTAACCTAACAAGCTAAGTGAACTTGGAGCAAGAAGGTTTCTCTCACGATAGGCTTACAACAGTCTGACTGGATTCCTCCCAAGCCAGGACCCCTCCCCAGGTTCTTTGTCTTTCAAACATTGTCGATGCCGAGAGTAGAGATGAGGGGAGAAAGGTGATTTGGGGCCTCTATTCCTCATTTTTGTACCTTTTCCTCCTCTTTGAAGATCATCTCCAGCTGGAATTCATGTGACAGCCAGTGTGTTAGCCCAGCTGTTCCATTGCCAAGATGTAAATTTCTCGCTCACATCTTTCTTACTGCCAAAAAATGGTTGCTTAACCAGGCGATAGTCCATTTGATTGTGCTGACAGCTGGCTGAGGTGCTGGCTAGCCTTGGTCTCTGGGCAAATAGTTTGAAACTGTTTTTCTAAACTTGGAGCATGTCCCAGTAAAGTCACACCGTAGAACCTTATAATTGTACACACAACGTTGCTGCACATATTTTACCAGGACAATAAAGTTCAGCCGATTATGACCTTTCAAATGATACCTCACAAGGCATACTTTTACAAAACCATGATCATGCTTGTACAAAGTGGTGAGCATAAGGGTACAGACTGTTACATGGGCATTCTCAATAGCCCTTCAGTTTCACTGCAACAGTTTCCTAATTGAGATGGGGAGCCAGGGTTCTCACCCACAAAGGCCCCCCCAACTCTCTCCAGACATGAAAAAAATAGTTCTAGCCAAATGATCCAGGCTAGCACCTGAACTGGCGCCAGAAGAATCTGCCATTAATTCCCAGTTATTAGAAGGGATTCTTTATTCCATTTATGGACAGGTATTTCTGTAGCATCCTTCCCCATGTGAATGCTCACAACAGGAATCCAGCACAGTTTAGCTATGGCCACTAAGAATTCCCTTTAACTAGCTGGAAAAGAGGCACATCTGAACCACTATCGCACAGAAAGGGTAGGTCCCAGCAGAATGCCTTGTAAGCCACACTACTACTGTATTGCTGCTTTGCCCTAATACTTGGCCTCCAGAACAGCAGTCAGTCTCCTGCAGTGACAGCAAAGCAGCCACACAAGGGATTGTTTATGGAAACATTTTATTGTTAGTACTAAAATCAGATTGCTAAAAGCAGAGAACCACACTATGGGGAGGGTGAGCAGGGAGGCTGATGCCATGGCATCATCTTCTTCATTTCATGGGACAGGGTTCTTGCATCAGTTGCTTAGAGCCCCCGCAGCAAGCCCCCTCTGAGGAGGGATCTAAGAAACAATGCAGCGGGCACGCCCACTTGAGAGAAGAGTCACCTCAGCAGCTGCTCCCAGCGCGTCTCCCTCAGCATGTGCAGCAGTAGCAAGCGAGCTCCCATCTGAGTTACTCCAGGCTGGAGCGAGGACAGATGCCATGCCAGACCAGTCATTCAGCCTTCACCCGCCTGGATCTTGGGGCAGCAGTAACTGCTCCTAAAAAGACAGGGGAGAAAGTCAGAGCAGTGAGAGGGCAAAGTTTGACAGTCAAGTTGCCTGTACCCTGCAGCAGGGGAAATTCACTTTCTCCCACGGGAAGACTGAAGGGGGTCGGAAGCTACCTCTGCTGCGTGAGAATCCTGGGGGTACCTCGGGGAGTGCCAATTTCCTCCTAATAGAACTCAGATCTCAGTCCTGGCCAGATCCTCTCCTTCCTCCCCTCTACTGCAGCTGGGGTCCTCAAAGCTATCCTCATCACCTCATGATTAACCCTTCTCTCTCTTAGTACCCATCCTGCCTTGAGCAGACCAGGCAATTTTAAAGATTTGCATCCTGATACTTGGAAATTCTGCAGTCAAAGCAGCAGAACTGGGGCCCCAAGATCCTGTATAAGGCATCTCCTGCCCCAACCCACCAGTCTGCTATCCTGGTGTCCATTAAGGAATCACTCGCTGCGGACCCACCATGCCTACGGTCAGTGATCTGGTCACACAACACGTGCACAGAGAATTAGCTTCAGAGTTTCTAACTCCAGTGCCCGGCCAACAATCCTACAGTGCGTGGGTGGTGGATGCGGCTTCCCTTTCCCTGCAGAACACAAGCTCTTTTATTCCACTTTTGAAAAAAAGCCAAATTGACCTTGACCGGCATAAGCCATCCGGGCCTATCCCTGTCCCATGCTTATGTTGGAGCCAGTGCAGCATTCTAACCTGTGCTTCTCCGAGCAGATGCCTGCCTCTTCCTATCTGCAGCAGGAGCTTCGTTCGTGGGAGACGCTTGACTTGCTGATGCTTTTCTTCTGGACCTGGTGTTTGGCTTTCTTGCTTCATGTGCTTTGGCATTCTCAGCTCCTTGGACGAGCTCTTTCCCCTTCTTCCTGCCAGATCGCTTTGCTACCTTCTCTTGGCTGCTGCTGCCCTTCGAACTTCTCTTAGGCACCGGCTTTGTAACCTAGGCAGATGATTGAAATGTGCACTCCCAGTCACGGGGACACGACTTTAACTTCTGTATGTTCAGGGGTCTCACTAGAAGTTCAGGGGAACCAGGGGCAAAGGCTGTTGTGGGAAGTGCTGTAGCTGCTCTCAGCTCAACCGTCAGATGCACAGTTTGAACCATCTGTTCTATGGAGTTTACTCCACACACATCAGCTAGGAGAAAACTGGGGCAAGTTTTAAAACTTAACCTGCCTAAAGTCAGGCACTAAATGTGAAAATGTGGCCTTGTTCTCCCTAAAGTTCCCCACCTCAGGAATGCACATCACCAGCTATTCACGCAGCCCTTACAATACATGCTGAGAGAACATTTGGTGCTGTGCAACGCAGACAGAGCTCACATCATTGGCTTAGGAGCAGGGACCATCTACTACTTTGTCTGTACCGCACCTAGTGCAGTGGGGTTCTTGGCTGGCCCTTAGAAAGAATATTTATTTTGATAGCGCCTATGGCCACATCCAGACTAGGGTATTAAAATCGATTTTAGATACGCAACTTCAGCTACGTGAATAACGTAGCTGAAGTCGAATTTCTAAAATCGAGGTACTCACCCGTCCAGACGGCGCGGCATCGATGTCCGCGGCTCTCCGTGTCGATTCCGGAACTCCGTTCGGGTTGATGGAGTTCCGGAATCGATGTAAGCGCGCTCGGGGATCGATACATCGCGTCCAGACTAGACGCGATATATCGATCCCTGAGCAATCGATTTTAACCCGCCGATGCCGCGGGTTAGTCTGGACGTGGGCTTTGTTACACAGGCAGACAGACAGACACAGGTATTTGACAGTCTGCCAGCCAGAGATGCATAGGGATGTCTGCGGATTTGCACAGTTTAACAACAAAGGGGACTAGATTAGCTGTTTCACTATTAACCCAAACAAGGGCAGTAGTACCAGTCACATGCCACAGCCTCGGGTCAATAGCAGCTGTATTTTGATTAAATGTTTTGCAGGGACTTAAGCAGTTAAAAAAAGCTGCATTTGTACCCACCCGTAAGATGCTTCCTTTCGCCAAGTTGCACAACTTCCGTTGTTCCAAAAACGCCCCTTGGTCAGCATGACCCTGTTAGCGATTTGTCTCTTACTCAAGTAACAGACATTTGCAGTACATTGCTCACCTTCGAATATGAGATTTAATAATGTCTGGACAATACAAGCGTGTTTCTTTAACCCCACCCTTGAGGCCAGTGGATGACAGAACTGCCAAACCAGCAGACTACTAAAAAATAAAGTAACCTGTTATTCTTGTACTGCGTTTGTTTCATCCTGAGATAAGCTTAATGAGAGCACGGGGTTGAGATCCCAGCTATGAGAATATCTCTGGGATGCTGAGCCTCTCTACAGAGATGTGTGTACAAACGTATGTACAAACACACATCTAGTGTCAGGATACGTGTCAGTAAAGTGTCCATGACTTAGGGGGCTAGTTGAGAGGTGGTATTATCCAGGGTAGTGCTTTGAAGACAAGAGTGCGAGGTTGGGTTCTATTAGTTCTAGTCCTGATTCATCAAACCCTAATGGCAACACATTGGTCTCTCTCTGTTCTAGTTTTCTCATCTGTGAATAATGAGGGGGTTGTGAAGGCTGAGATGGTGTTTAGCTTCTTCCATACAAAGATCCAATGAAATGCACAATGGGGCAGCAGGAGAATGACTCTGGGAGTAGAGGGGCCCCATAAAAACTGAGAGATACAGGAGATGTCTAGACAAAGGCTCTGTACCTTTGGACTTGGAGGCTGAGGGTCAGCATTCACCCGCGAGCGCTTCTTGCGGGACTTTTTTCCTTCAGGACAGAATGTTAAGATGACAGTTTAACTCTGGAGGTGAGAAAGGGGCCTGACTGCAGCTGAGTCAGAGGTCTAATCCCCAGCCCTCTGTTCCTCTGGGAAGCCATCCAAGGAAGAAAAGCTCCCCCATCTGGTCTGGAAGCTTGGAGATGGTTCTGAGAGAGGTTGGATACAGCTGGCCTGGTTCTGTGGACATCCTGCCTGGACTATACATGAACTGAGTGCACTGAGGGTGCTCAGAGTGGGCTGGTTTGCGTAGCTCTCCCTCCACAGAGCAGGTATAGCACAGAGAGCGACAGTGGTAGCTTCCCCACGTTCACATGCACAGACACTTGCAGGGTACACAGGCCACTTGATACTGGGCTGCCAACAATAATGGGACCCTCGGAGACTCACTATCTCCTTTCACCCGGGCTGCTGAACTGTCACCCAGGGGTAATGATGCGTAACCACTACTGGATTCTGGGTAGCGAGCCAGAGTTTGAGAAGAGCATCGCTAGTTTCCTTAACAATTCCACAGCAAACAACGGCTCTCCCTGCCTCTCCCAACCCAACCAGAAGCAAGAGAACCCTGCAAAGCATGAAAGAGTAAAGCTGATGTTCACCTTTCGGGGCCATAGGTCCAGGCTCCCCCTGCAAAGGAAGAAAGAGCTTTTAGGCAGTTCAAACCCCCATCAGGCATCAGCAATGCTGCCAGACCCTGCAGCAGGGGCACCCGTACATTAGCCAGAGCAACAGGCAGTGGCAGAATGGCATCTCGGAGCAGCAGTAGCTCACTCAAAATAGTGTAAAAGCCCAAATGTTGGCACCCTAGACTTGGAGTTTGTGTTCTCCAGTTCTTTCCACCGCTCCTCCAAGTTGCCCAGGTGAGCGAGACAGGATTTCTTGAGCACATCCGGTCTCCTTGCTGGTGAGTAGGAGAGATCTCTGAGTCTCTAAGTGTAAGGACAAGGCCTTTTCTTGTAGCCATATGGTAAGGCCTAAGGCCTTTGTCTGCAGCCATATTGAGAGCAGCAGCCACTAGCTAAGAAGCAGGAAGTCACATCCTCACTTTCCATCTAAATTACATTAAAAGAATGTAGCATTGGGCTGATAAGGAGACCCTGTCCTAATAGCACCCACTATCACCAGATAAAGAAACGGATCTTAAGATGGTTAAAGAAGACTCAGTTTGACAGCATTCCGTCTGGCAAGAAACCACTTATAGTTGTGGTTGGGAAATCCTCATTTCTTTATTGTTTTGTCTTTAGCTAAGCAGGATGCAAGTTTCACTATATAAACTGAGGCCCAAAAGGAAGTTCTTGGGAACCAACTCCAGGACACAGCCCCAGGATCAGAGCTGCCAGACCGCAACACCCTGCCAATCACACCGCGCAGAAACTGGAGTCCCCAGATGACCTGATTCTGACTGGCCAGCAGGGAAAGTTCATCTGTCTTATTGGGAGTGGTGAGCATTGTATGTGTAGCATGTGCATTCTGTTCTGGTGATTGTTAATAAATAGAGCTTAACTGTGTAAGGCTCCTTCACTTGTAAAAGACCCTGCAAACCCTCAGAAAGATTAGGCCCTGAGTCCAGAGGGAATGGGTGTTTGCTCTGAGCCTGGAGGAGTAGAGAGAGTCCACGGAAGGGTAAAGTTAGAATGCCTAAATTAAGAGCGTCACACCTGAGCCCTAGGAACTAGGTAGAGGTGGGTGCTCTAGGAGTGTGCAAGTGAGAGAATTTTGTGCAGGTAACAAAGGGACAGACTTTGTACTAGGCTTAGCTAATGTCTCCTGGTGATACAGAGCGGGACGGGCTGGATTCTCTCTCCTGTGGGCCCAGGGCTATTAGATTTTGTAGGGACCACGGGGGGTTGAAGTGGGGAGTGGGCTCAGGGCTGGAGCAGGGGATTAGGGTGTGGGGTGTAGGCTCTGGCTGGCGGGCACTTACCTCGGGCGGCTCCTGGGTGGCACAACAGGGCTAAGGCAGGATCCCTGTCTGCCCTGGCTCCACGCTGCTCTGCTCCCAGAGGTGGCCGGCATGTCCGGCCCCTAGGCAGAGCGGCCAGGCTGCTCTGCACAGTGCACACTGCCCATGCCTGCAGGTGCTGCCCCCACAGCTCCCATTAGCCACAGTACACAGCCAATGGGAGCTGCAGAGCTGGTACACAGAGATTCCCTGAACACCTCCACCTAGGGGCCACAGGGGCACATCAGTGAGCTGGCACTCACAGCTCCAAGGTAGGGTGCCGAGGCTCGGGGACAGGTGTCCAGCCTGCAGCGCTGAGACTTGCCTGGACGAAAAGAAGCAGTGGGCCACATCTGGCACACTGAGCCCCTCTTAGCCCAAGGCTCTGGGCTGCAGCCCCTAAGCCCCTGCATTAATCCAGCTCTGGGGCAGGCATCCTGCCAGGCTCCTCTTGCAGCAGGGTCAAGCCCCACATGAGTCATGAGTCAAGCCCTGCCAAATGCAAGGCCACCGCAGTTCATACCTGAAACCAGATGGTCCTGCCATTGCCATCGCGCAGCGATCTCATGCCAGGGACACAGTAACACTGCAGCCACTCCTCAAAGGCCGCGGCATCGTCAGAGTGCTCCGGGCCATAACCCATCCCCCCTGGTGGGACACAAAAATGAGCATCAGGGAAAACTCTCAGCTACAGGGCTCCCCCTGCTACTCCAGCAGTGAGGGGCTGATCAGCTGTGGGCTTTGCTCTATGCTACAGTGACCCCTGCTGGGGGCAGCAGCAATGCTCAGCTACAGCTTTCTGAACCCTTCCAGGGGCTCCCTCTCATGTACACCATGTGGGATGGTCTGGAGATGGATTTGCACCTCTCCAGCCTGCACACACGCAGTTTGAAAGCATTCAGCTCTCTGGAGGTTGGTGTTTTGAAGGGAGTGCCTCTATTTCCACACCAGCTGGAGACATCGACTGCTCTGATAAGCCAAGAGCTTGTCGATTTCTCTTGTATCCGGGCTCACTCGTCTTTGCTTTGCATCTCCCCCAATGTCTGCAGCTGTCTGGCTTGGCCACCACAGCCAGAGCACAATGCAGTTAGCTCTGGCAGGGCGGAGGGGTCTGTCTGCTGAAATCCTCAGGGGAAGTCTGGCCACAACCTACAGCAGGCTGAAGCAGAGGCAGACTCAGAAAGGATGCAAGAGAGGGAAAATAATGGATGGACCATGGGGCCTCTCCTCGCTTAGTCCCAGAGATGGAGTCAGGGACACATCCCAGCTGGGACAGGGAGTGAAGTCTGTCCTGTGCAATCAACCGTTGTGTTGAGAACACTGAGCAGGGGGACAGTACATGAACCTGCTCTCCGCTCTTCAGCAAACAGGGCCACCATGGGTCTCTCCCATTATTGACTTTACTGTCAGAAGGGACCATCAGGATCATCTAGTCTGACCTCCTGCACATTGCAGGTCACAGAACCTCACCCACCAACTCCTCTGGCTGACTTATTGATGTCCTCAAACCAGGATTTAAAGACTTCAAGGTACAGAGAATCCACCATTGACACTAGTTTAAAACCTGGAAGTGAACTGTGCCCCATGCTGCAGACGAAGGCAAAAAATCCCCAGGTTCTTGGACAATCTAACCTGGGTGAAAATTCCTTCCTGACCCCAAATATGGTGATCAATTAGATCCTGAGCAAGGGGGAAAGACTCAGCAGGCAGACCCCTGGGAAAGAATTCTCTAGAGTAACGCAGAGCCCAAGCCATTGAGTGTCCCATCTCTGGCTGCTGGGGAGTTTTGCTACTGGTCAATGACAATAGCTACCCATCGAAACCTGAACAATTTCAGCGTGATGGAAGTAGCTTTGCAGGGGCCACTGGTGCGCCCCATGCAGCACCTCTGGTGTCATCCTGCCTCTCATGCAAAGGCCCAGCCTCCTCCCACTGGCATTAAATGCCCAGCACGAGCGTTTTCATACAGTACCCCTGCTTCCTGCTACCCCTCGCCCCAAGCCACCCTAGGAGGGCTCTGTCCCACCCCTCCCCCGTCGCTGAGTGTCTGCCCAGCTAGAGGCAGCAGGGATCCAATTCCAACTTCAACATCTCATTGCACCTCCTCCTACTAATGCGGCTGAGTCATCCCCACCCGCAGGCTCCATGGCCCGCTGCAGGGCAGGAACCCGAGACTGTGCTCCCTGAGCTGCCTCCTTACCCATGTGAATGACCTCCATGGGCACTGCACGGCAGAGCTCCAGCAGGTCTGGATTCTCCTGCTTTAACTTCACTTTCTTGCTCAAGGTCAGGTCTGGACTCTGCTGGGTTTGAGAGGAGGTGATTCAAACAGGCAGCCCGGACACAGCCCAAGCCAACCCTCCAGTCATCCAGCCCTTCCTCCTCCCAGCAAGGGTAGGCCCAACCCTGCAATCCGAGGTGCAACTACAGCAGGTGCAGACATACCTGAGCCAGCTTGCTAATAGCCATCGGCGTACATACCCCAGGTCCCAGGCAGACTTGTATTGGGGTGGCTAGCCCGGGCGCCACAGCCTGTCTGCTAGTTTTAGTGAGGTGGCAGAATCAAAGAGAGCTTGGCTATGTCGACACGGGCTGCACTTACACCTCTGACAGCGGTGCAGAACTTACTCCCAAGCCCCTCTGTAGCAGCTGGTCCCACTCCAAAAACAACTAGTCTAGTCCCCTCCCAGCTGTCCAGCCCTTCCTATAAGGCAACTCCTCCACAGCTGCCAAGCCATCCTGCTCCTCGCCACTCCCCAAGATTTCCCTCACCAGTGGCCTAAGTCTGCCCTGACATGTGCTCCAACCCAGCTTCCTCTCCCTCCAGCTGCTAAATGCTCCCTGTGTCCAGGTGCCAGGCCAAATTCAGCCCTGGCATAAGCAGGGCTAACTCCATAGACTTTGATGCAGTTAGGAATCTGACTTGCCTCTGTAAAGTACTCACTTGTATGCATCAGTCACTTTACCACTCTATGCAGGGCTGAATTTAGCCTGGCTGCATCTGAAACCTAAAGATCTCTTATGGCTGGGACGCATCACTGACTGCACCGCAGGTATTTGTAACTTAACCGCTGCTACACAGACAGGCCAGGGGAGAGGAGGGAGAAAGGCCAGTCAGACAAAAATGGTATTTGTTTTTTTTTTTAAAATAGCTACTTCCCCTCCAGAGGTCACACAGCACTAGACCAGAATAGTCAGATTTGGAACCTAAACTAGTGGTCCTCTTAGTTGTGGGTTATTTTCACAGCAACTAGGATCTTTGGGCCAGATCCCCAAAGGCACTTAAACTCCTAACTTCCCTTGAAATCAGTGGAAGTTCGGTGCCTAAATCCCTTTGAATACATTTGAGATTGGTAGGGGGAGGGAATGGTCAAGTGACTGCCTTGTATAGTAGCCACTTGCATATTTCAATGTGCAGTCCCCCTCAGCAAAGGCCAGTGTGTACACAACGCAGGAGCCATAGACGTATATGTCATGATAGGCAGTCATGCTCCATCTGGCTCAATATCTGCAAACAAGTTTTACATACAACACTTTTGCATAGCAACTCCTAGGAGTTAAAGGCACTGGAGGATAAGCGGATGTTTGCTTAGCATCTGTCCTCCCAAAGGACCCCAACGTGCTTTATAAACTAAGCACACACGTGCTGTACATCACATGAGGAAGCGAGCGATTCCTTCCTGGAGGAGCCAGATGCACTCACTGAACTGTTAAAGAGCCCACAAGAAGTCTGAACACGGGGAGGGAAGAATTCTGTCTCCCACTCAAGCTGCGTAGCTAACTGAGGAGCCAGAATGCAGTCAGCAGAGCTGGGATTTGGAGAGTTCTGGTGCTAACATCCCTGTTTGGACAAGGTGCCAGAGGAGCTTTAACGACCACATGGGAACAGGCCCTGTCTCACAGCTCTCCAGAAAACCACCCCACCAAACACCATGCTGGAGCATTGCCTGCTCCAGGCCTGACTCAGAGCCAGCTGCTAAATGGGAACCACTATTGTTTGCACAGGCCACCTATCCAAGCCATGTACATAATGATATGTCTGAGCAGGGGGGATCTGACAGACTCCAGGCCATGGCAGTGTGGCTGCATGTCACGGGGAGGGTAAAGCCTGAAGAATTAAACTGAGAATCCCCCGTAAGAAGGGATTTTGTGAGACCCAGAACAAGCCCTGAAGGCAGAGTGTCTGGCCTCCTGATTCATGGTGAGGATCCACCTCCGAGACAGCAGCCAATTCTAACAAGAAGAAAGAGCAACAGGACCCAAACCAGAAGAGGTGGAAGTTCTAGGGTTAAAGCTACAACTCATAACTGGGGCTGCAGAGGGTCCGAGAGCCACTGACACCATCATGCCCCATGTGCTGCAATCCTCAGGCGCTACAGGGCGAGCACCAAATCCCGAGTTCTATGTGATGAGCTGGAACATTTCTGTGTACGTGGGGAGCCTTCTCCACCCTCCTCACCTGCTTCCGATGCTGAAGAGCCTCTAGCACTGTCCGAGCATTCTCAAAGGGAGGGATCTTTAACCTAGGAGAGACCATGTGTTATGTGAGGACCCCAACACAAATGCCAGCCAGTGCAAATGAAGTCCCAGCCTAAGGGAGGGGAGGGAGATTGCTGATGCAGTGGATGGAAGCACTGGCTTTTCACCTCTACGAGCTGGATGTAATCTACACAGTAAAACACTGGTGCATTCAGACTACAGCACGTGAGCACAGTGTAATTCAGCTCCCCAGGCGAGGTCCCGGACTGAAAGTGTCACTGCAGGCCAAATCTGAGGTGCCCAGCATATATAGGCCACTCAGGGAAAAAAACCGGTCAGGGCTGTGTTAGTAGCAAGTGTAGTGCAGGAACTGCACAGTGCTCAAAGATGAAGTGCCTGGCAGTGCTGTCTGTGGGTGCTTAGCGCTGGAATGGACATGGGCTGGCTGCATTTCAGCAAGGGAAATGGGTGGCGTCTCAACAGTTTGGACCCTTCCATGGTGCTGGTCTCGTAGCTACAGGGATGGGAATCACACGGTCTGGCTGCCTAATACTATGTAAAAGGGACCCTATACATACATGAGCACCTCATGCTTTCAAATGTATTTATCCTCCCAACCCCTGAGGTAGTGCTAATATCTCCATTGTATGGATAAAGAAGCTGAGGCACAGAGAGGCTATGGGCTTGTCTCCATAGGGTGTTCAGACCAGTTAACTGAAGCTGTGAAGTGAAGGCACACCAATGAAAGTGTATCATCCCCCCTATTTGAAGAGGTGCATTCAGAAGTAAAGCGGGCTTAGTTTGCTGTAGCTGAATCCTCCTCGGGGGTTTAATGCACTTGAAGTCCCACACAATAACTTCACAGCTTTAGTTATTTAGTCACAACTTTCCTCAGCGCCCCTGTGTAAACAAGGCCTGGCTTGCTCCAGGTCACACAGGGAGCCTGGGGTGGAATAGGGAACTGGACCACATCTCCTCAGGCCAGGCCTCCTCTTCTCTGCTCTGCACCCTGCTCACCTGTAGAGAATCTCGGCTCGGAGGTAATTGCCAATCCCATTGAAAAACTTCTGATTTAACAGGGCTTCACAGATGGGCTTGTTGAAAGCCTTGTCAGACAGGTTCCTCAGCACATTCTCCCTGGAAGACAGCAGGGCCAGTCAGCTAAGGAGGAGAGGCTGGGGAAACGACCACCTCACTCAGCCTGTGACTGCTTCCAACACAGTAACCAACATGGGAGGTGGGGTTGCTCTCCAGTGGGGTTTTCTGCTGCAGAAGGGTCTGCCTCCAGACATAAGGAGGGAGAAGTGAAACTAAAAATGATGGAGGTTATGGTCTAGCGGGCACAAGTGAAACCTTGGGGGATGGATCTTATAGCAAGACTGTAAATACAGATGCAAACAATCTGTGTAGGAGAGAGGAGTGGGCAGCATTAGACATCAAGAGGCGTTACAATAAGACAGGTAATGATAAAGGTAGCGGCGAAACCTTTTGGGCAAAGGTACAGGGATGACCTGCTGTTTCCTTAGCAGGGGCAGTGCTATAAGCTACTTGAATTCAGCCCCGTAGGAAACGGGTTCCCGGAATGCAGAAGTTATAAAGGTATTTGATTGCAGGGAAGCAAATTAAGAAATTGAGTGTGATAAGAGGAAGCATTAAAGACCCACCACAGCGTAAAGAAGGCTGGAGGAACAGTGAGAGACATCTCCATTAAGGCATTGAAGGCAGTCTGAGTCCTCCGAAACTGACAAATACAAAGAACAAGAAGGAGCCTTTGAAGAGTGGCTTTATGAAGGGCTGGCTCTAAGATCTGCACATCAAAGAGATAAGGGAACACCAACATGTAGAGCCAGGTGAGGCCTGCAGTGGAGAGACAAGGGTTCAAGGAATGCTGCCAAAGGGAAATAAATATAATCCACGCAGAAATGCACTGAAGAGGGAGTAGCTCATTCATCAAAGAGGAGTGGGAGGAAATGAACAAGGACTCAATGCCGGAGACTCTGGAATCCTTTTACGCAACCTGCCTTTGACAAGGTGCTCAGGGAATTAATCAACAAACTCACCAAGCTTCTGATGACTGAATGGGATACAATTAGAGAAAGGAAGATTTAAGAATATGAGGGGGGAAAAGATTGGAAGGGAAGTGGTGGAAATCTGAATGCTCAGCAAATTCAAAACTAACCCTGAAAATCCACTAATGAACGTACCATATGGTACCTGGACAGGCAGGCATGCGTGTGTACACCAAACAACCCAATGACCCCTTTCAATCTCCAACCTCTGTCAGTTGGTGATACGTCCTTCAGCTATGAATTCTACCTGTGAAATACAAAGTGGGCACTTTGGCCCACAACCTCTAAGGTATTTAGGCTCTTCCAACAGAAGTTAGGACCCCCAATCTCTTTGGGGACCAGGCCCTTTATCCATCAAGCTACAAGCCCCTCCTTGCCTGCCATGGGATTTTGCGGGTGTTAAAGTAGCTACAGCAGGGTTCTCGCTTTCTTGCACTGTTTCACGACTGTAATAGACACATATTAAGAGTGAAACATTAACTTGTACCAAGTAATACAAGAGCTCGACCAAAGCCCTCTGGGTCTCATATAGATAACCCAGGGGATCTCCAGCTTTTTCCAGCCTCCCTCTTTGCGTAACAGACCTCATGGACCTACCTCATTCCCAACCAGTCAGCCTCCCGCAGCTTGGTTCTCAACATGCTGAACTGAGTGGATAGCAAGGTGGTCTGCATAGCCACTGGAGAGCCATTGCTGTGAGGGTTAAATCGCCCAGCTGTGCTCTTCCCTTTTGCAATACTTAAGAATTATTTTTGTGCTGTTTGCTTGTTATATAAGAAAAAGCCACACAGGAGGATGTTTAAACCAAGCCTGTTCCCTTGTTCATAGTGAGATCTCTGGGAAGGCAAAGCACCAGACAGTCTTCAACCCAAGACAGAGTTTCCATAAACGTGAGCTACAAATGTCCCTGTAATGGTGAAAGACCCCATATTCTATCACCAGGCTTCCCACAGAATTCACTGTTAGAATATTGTGTCTATCATTCATTCCCCTCCCCTCCTCAACACACACTCCTGGTCAGTTTCTCAAGCAGAGATGAAAGGTCATGGTGGATCTCACCTGAATTTCTCGTACTCCAGCATCACACATGGCCCTCGATCCGGCTGCCATGTCCCATGCACTTCCCACCTCCCAAAGCGCCTGCAATCCACGAAGCAGAGGGCTCGGTGTGGGCTCTCCTTGGTGTAAAACCACAGATGGGCGTGTTTGGGCAGCTCAGCCGCGGAGGTGAACTTGAAGCTGCCTGACATTCCAAAGCGGAAGACAAGATCCATGGGCTGCTGGAGACCGTTCTGGCTCAGCTCCTCCCTGTCCCTCCCTCTGCCAGAGAGTGTGTTCTTCTCCTCTTTGAGTGGTGTCAGGGTCAGCTTGATCTCCTTGCCCCGTGAGGTGGCAGAGATCACGTACGCGTCACTCTCAAACAGCACCTCTGGGTTCTTGCTCACTTCAGACTTCTCCACCTTCCCTGAGAAGATGAGCCCTGCACATACTGTGTTGATGTAGCAGCTGGCCAGGTGCAGCTCTGGGCCCTCTGGCATCTTAGACACCTGTCCAAATGAAGGCAAGATCCAGGCTTAAGGCAGAGCAGCTACTGTAGCATGTGCATCTTACCAATCAGGGCAGGCAGCTCTCTCCGTCCCTGGCTTTGCTGGACCCTCCTGGCCTGTGAACATGGACCCAACGGCTGGTGTGCAGGGGACAACTGCAAGGCTGAGCCAGTGGACAAGGATACCATTGAGGATGGGTATTAGGAACCACCAGGCCATGGGCTTAGCCACCGACCCCTCCATGAGAAGCCAGTGCACAGCCAGGAGATGGGCACCACCAAGCTGGCTGGGATCAGGAACAGAGATGGGCCCTGGGTCCCCGTGAGCCAGGAAGCTCCCCTCCAGAGCCCCAGCACAGGGCCAGCTTCCCCCCAAAGCCAGTATCCCTCCCACTCTGCCAGCAGAGGGCCATCTCCCTCCAACCAGCCTGTCTCCCCGCCTTGAGTACAGGGCCAGCTTCCCCACCCCAGCCAGTGGTCCCCCCTGACCCCAGGCACAGGGCCAGCTTCCCTCCCCAGCCAATATCCCCCCTCCAGTCCCAGGGCCAGCTTCCCCCACCAGCCTGTCCCCCCGTCCTGAGTACAGGGCCAGCTTCCCCCTCCAGCCAGTGGTCCCTCCCCCACCCTGGGCACAGGGCCAGCTCCCCCCCCCAGTCAGTATCCCCCTCACCCCACCAGCACAGGGCCAGCTTCCCCCACCAGCCTGTCCCCCCCATCCCCCAAGAACAGGGCCGGCTCCCCCCTCCAGGAACAGGGTCAGCTTCCCGCACCAGCCTGTCCCCCCCATCCCTCAAGAACAGGGCCGGCTCCCCCCTCTAGGAACAGTGTCAGCTTCCCCCCACCAGCCTGTCGCCCCCCCCCGCCTGTCTCCCCGCCCCCCAAGAACAGGGCCGGCTCCCCCTCCAGCAAGCACCCCCCCCAGAACAGGGCCAGCTTCCCCAACCCAGCCTGTCCCCGCCCACCTGCCTCCCCCCGAGTACAGGGCCAGCTTCCCTCCCGGCCTACCCCCCCATAAAGTACAGGGCTGGCTCCCCCCCGCCAGTTTCCCCTTATAACGCTCCCGCTCGGGTTTGCAGCGGGGCTGCAGCAGTTACACAACCAGGCTCCGCAGCAGGCCGGCTCCGCAGTCCCCGCCCACAGCCCCAGCACAGGACCAGCTCCCCCGCAGCCTGTCCCAGCACAGAACCGATCGGCCAGCAGGCCCCGCCGCCTACCCGAGCTCCCGCTCGCACTGCTCCCCGGCTCGGAGGGTTAAACAGCCCCCCGGCTCGGAAGCCGGGGCAGCGCGCGGGGCACGATGGGAGTTGTAGTTCCACAGGGGAGCATCAGCCTACAGGGTGCGGAGTGGGAGGTCTCCAGCCCTGCGCGGCTGCTAGGAGCGGCTCCGGGGCACGGGCAAGGAATGGAATTTTCCTCCTCCGCCCTGTGCCTTGTATTCTATGGCTGGCTGGGGAAAAGCACCGCACAGACCCTCACCCCAACCATCTACTGTACAGACACCCCTGCACCCCACCATCCTGCACCCATCCAGAGCAGCTACCACAGACACCCCTGCACCCCACCGTCCTGCACCCACCCAGAGCAGCTACACCATGGACACCCCTGCACCCCACCGTCCTGCATCCACCCAGAGCAGCTACCACAGACACCCCTGCACCCCACCGTCCTGCATCCACCCAGAGCAGCTACCACAGACACCCCTGCACCTCACCGTCCTGCACCCACCCAGAGCAGCTACCACAGATACCCCTGCACCCCACTGTCCTGCACCCACCCAGAGCAGCTACCACAGACACCCCTGCACCTCACCGTCCTGCACCCACCCAGAGCGGCTACCACAGACACCCCTGCACCCCACTGTCCTGCACCCACCCAGAGCAGCTACAACACGGACACCCCTGCACAAACCCAGAGCAGCCACCACACCGACACCCCTGCACCCATCCAGAGCAGCTACCACACAGACATCCCTGCACCCCACCGTCCTGCAACCACCCAGAGCGGCTACCACAGACACCCCTGTACCCCACCGTTCTGCGCCCACCCAGAGCAGCTACCGCACAGACACCCCTGCACCCCTCCGTTCTGCACCCACCCAGAGCAGCTACCACAGACACCCCTGCACTCCACCATCCTGCACCCACCCAGAGCAGTTACCTCATGGACACCCATACACCCCACTGTCCTGCGCCCACACCCAACCATCTGCTGCATGGACACCCCTGCATCCCACTGTCCTGCACCCACCTAAAGCAGCTACCACCTCAGCAGCACTGCTGCCAGCTTCCCCTGTGGATCGGTCACCTCCCTGCCCCGCAGTTAGATTTACCAGAGCCTGCCTGCGGAGCAGTTATTCATAACCTACTTGCTGGGCACAATGTCACAACATGCCCGAGCTCTTCACTCATAGAGATGATTCCTCTCTCTTCCCTCCCCAGCACCATCTAATTTTGCCTCCAGCGGCAGCTTCAGAAACCGTGGGAGCTGTTGTAACTTTATCTTCTACCACCCAAGCTACTCTTATCCATGTGTAACACTAAGCTTGGTAAGATTTACCTGTTTGCCACAATATCTTACAGCAGGCAGTTCCACTGGTTAGTTAGCTGTTGTGTAACCTAGGCAGTGTGGCTGAGGTGACAGTCCTCTAGACTAGGACTCAGAACCGGTTTCCAGACCCAGCTATGCTGCTGGCTGACCTTGGGCAAGTCACTTCCTTCCCACTGCCTATTTCCCCACCTGTAAATTGGGAATAATGATACGGACCACCTTTTTAAAGTGTGTTGAGATTTACTTCTGAACGTGTGATAGAAGAGTAAGGTATTATTATTAACAAATTATTCTTCATACCATTTTAATTGTATTGCCTTTCAATTCAATGGAGCACAGCCTTGTTCTTAAAAATAAAAGGCTGCCCCGGTCGTTTGCTGTTTAACAGCAATTTACCAAATTATTTCAGAGTCTGCAGTTAAAATGTTTACCCACTTCACTGCCTTCAGGCTATGCTGGCTTTGCTCTAAAGGAGCAACTGCATCATCCCAAGCTGTGAAGTTCCTGGAAATCAGAGCCCTGAGCAATAGCCGGGAAAGGGGGTTAGCACAATAGGGCACCAGTGGCAGGGGCCAATCTAAACTGAGCACAACTTAAATGAAATTAGCAAAACCCAGCTGGTCCGTCGATGGCTGTTACCGGAGCTGTGCCCGGGGCAAGGGCTGGACTAGTCAGGGCTGTTACGAGACAAGGCTGGGGGGAGCGAATAGTTTACGGACTTTGCCTACCCCGGCTCTGGTTTCTGCAGAGGTCAGGACTGAAGGAGCAGGGAGGGTGTATGTGGGATGGAGAGACATTGACAGAGCTGCAGGGAGTAGGAATAGCTTATAGAGCACCTGCCCCTATGATGAATTCTGTCTGTGGCATCAATCTCTCCCTTTCAAATAGGGAAGATTTACTCCAGTTATTTAAAGACACGTCTCTGCTCCTGGTCTGAGGGTGTGAGAAGTGAGGGTGCAGGGGTGACAAAGGAGGCAGCGATGCAAATTCAAAATGCTCCACGTGGCTTTATTGGATCCCGCTGGCAAAATAGGAAACATCCCAAATAACTGGCTTCATGTGCCAAGGCCAACCAGAAACGCATGGAGAGATTCCCAGATGCACGTTCCTGCTGATCCTTTATTCCATGCACGGAGCTGCCCTGGGAAAGGTGGCAGGAGCATGGGGGGAAGGAAAGACAGAAAAGCTGCATTTATCCCCCAGGCTGGGGGCTCCTTTAAAGGAAGTGGAAAGAACAGAGGCAAAGTGCTTTTTAAGGGAGGGAGGCAGGGGAGCAAGAAGGGACTAGCGAACACTCCATCGCGCTTCGGCTGATGAAACTTTCCAACCTCTTATGTACGACTGGCAGAGTCGCCCCAGCCACAGGCATCCTGGATTGCTGCAGGAGTTCAGTCAGTGGGTGATGTGGAGCTGGCCTAGCCGCAGCATTTGGTGGGCTGCTGCATGCTAGTCTCCAGAGGAGACATGGGAGCCCAAGCGCCTGCCCTGGAGTAGGCACAGGAGACAATTCAGGCAGAAGCAAAAGGAAAGATCAGCTCCCTGCAGCTGTTCAGGAACAGAGCCACCCACAAAGGGCTGGGCAGGGGACGTTAGGGTCTCTCACTGTTAGAGCAGCCTCCAGCCGGCAGGTCTGGGTGTTCTCCGGAGGCGTGTGTGTTACACAGTGGCACGGCCCATGGGTTTGGACGCCTTTGTTATGGGAACTCCGAGCTGAAGCTGGTCTCAAGGTGGAGATCTCATTAACAGATGCAGAAGCCACCAAGCTCCCATCCACCATTGCTCTGGGGATGGATCCTGGAGTGGGGCTCCTGGAAGCACAAGGGCTTGTGGGCAGGATGGAGAAGGGGCAGGCAGGAGGCTTCACAGCAAGAGAGCTGGAGGGTGGACGGGGGGGACAGTAGCCAGGAAGAGTGGGAAGAGCAGTCGTTAGTTTCAGCTGCAGGGGTCTGAGAAGGGAGGACAGAGCCCAGCCCAACCTCTGCCCAGGCAGTGTCTGCAGCTGTGTGCAGCAAAAGGCTCCCCCAGTGGAGGAACCGCATCCTCCAGACTCTCCGATGGGCAGCAGCACAATCAGCCGGCTCCTTCCACACTCGCTGCCGTCCTCCCGGCTCCTCAGCTGAGAGTTTTCATCATGGCGTGGGCCTGTCTCAGCTCTGAAAGTGGAAGAGGAGACGCAAACAGCCAATGGGGCACACTGACCTAAATCTCAGCAGGGGGCACTGCAGCCACTTGCCAATTCACCGGTCACAGCAGGGCAGAGAATACCTCTGCGCTGTGAGCAGGAACAGAGAAATGACACGACATGGAGACAGCTGATCTCTGCCTCAGCCAGTAGGGAGAGCAGCGGGCACACAGGAGAGGAAGCACCAGACGGAAGGGCGGGGACGAGGCGAGCGATTCCAAGCTGCCCGTCTGCTGTCTACTCACCTGCCAGTAAGACCCGGAACTTCTCTGCCGACACGGTCATGGCAAAGGGCTCCGTCATGCCTCGGTCCCCGTCTCGCACGGTGAACTTCAGGTGCACAAGGGGCTCATTGACCTGCTGGAGCTCACTGGAGCTGAGCGTCTGATCCACCCTCCAGGACACAGAGTCCAGATGGTTCACTGAGGACAGAGGTAGAGCCAGTCTCAGGTTTGCGCTGTCAGTGTAAAACATCCTCTCTATGCACAAGCCGGAAATATGGATTTGAGAAGCATTTTTCAAAAGCATTAAGTGGCTTCACCCACTCCTGAAATGCAGCCACCTCTGGTGTATGCAACACAGCAGCTGTCTTACCGGCCCACAGCAACAATGTAAGACATTACAGGAAGGAAATGTCTCCAGTTGAAATAACAAGGGAATTTAGGTCAGTGGAGTGGAGCCATCCGAGATGGAGTGTGGCTGGGATAATGTAGCTAACACCCCTTGTTGCACAGATTCCCATGAGTCCAAGTGCTTAGCACCGCCTCAGCTCTCTCTCTCTTTATGGCCAAGAAAGAGAATGCAGAAGGCAGAGCACCGCCTAGTGCATCACCTGCCCCACTCCCTGCTGCACTTGGGATTGTCCTGGAGGTGAACTAACCTGGCCAGATCCTAACCTGTCAGGCCAACAAGGTCACAGCCCAAGGGGGTCAAACAACAGGGTTCTGGTCCCAGCTCCTGGTCATCCCCTCGGTTACTGCTGAAAACTCATCTGCCCTCAGCAAACTCTGATCCTATCCCACAGTCTTCAGGAGCAAGTTCGTCCCAGGAAGTCCCAGAGGAGAATGGCTGAGAAAGTCCTATTGAACTTCCATCCATGGACACAGGGGAACAGCTAGAGGGGTGGGGGCAGTGGGCGCCAGCCTGTATCCCTGCTGAAGGACCATCTCCCAACCGCTGCCTGGAGCAGTGTCAGGTTCACACAGCCAGAGGGGGAACACTTACATCTCAGGCTGCGTGTCCTCAGGCTGTCCTGCAGGGGGCTCTGTTTCTCCCCATAGGACCGGCACAATCCTGTGGCATGTTCTACAAAACAAGGAGACCAAGAAACCACCCACCAAAGAGCATCAGATCGGTCCCTGCACAACACGACTCTGGTTCCAATGGGCTCAGAAGGGACCCTGGCTGCAAACTGCTGAGCTGGCCTGTTTAGCAGGGGGACTCTAGCAGGATACTGACATTGGGGCGCACGTGGGATAATGGGCGATGATGGTACTGTAGGGCATTTCAGTCAGAAGATGGCCCAGCTACTGCTCCAAAGCCTTTCTTGCTGGTTGACACAGCAAGTTCTAACTTCTCACTGATGGAAGAGTGCGGGGGACACACAACCCAGCAGCAATCGCCTCCTCCCCGACAGCCAACATACTGAAGTCCACACAGTGCTGGAGCAAGGGTGGAAGGATACAGTTATCCAGGGTTACAGCCTGATGCATGGGGTAGACAGACTCTGCTCTGCTCCCCGGTGCCCTCCTCTGGCTGACGTTGCACAAGACAGTCAGGCTGCTGCTACTGACCCCAGGGCTCCCCAGTGCGCTGCAGCCCTCTCCGAGGGACCCATCCCCTGAACCTTCCCTTACCTTTGGGCAGCCCCAGCTGTTGCAGCTCGCTGGACAGAGAGTCGCTGTCTACACTGTGTTTGGCTGCACTGGAGAGGATGAAGCTGAGCACAGCAATAGTGGCCTTCACGTCCCCAGACTCTGGAGAGAGGAGAAACCTTTGCGAATCTGCCTGGCAGCAGGGCTCTTCCCTGCAGGGAGGCAGCTTTGACAGACCCGTAAAATTGACGTAGGATCCAACAGCCCTTGCCATGGCCTGCCCTTTGCAGTTCATCGCCTGCAAGAGACCAGAGAGGGTGCACGGACAGACGCCACTTTGCACTGGGCCACAAGGGGCAGCAAGGAAACGGGCAGAAAGAACTGGGCTCATTGTCATCAACCTGGGTAAGAAGCAGTGATGGGCAGGGGACTGTGTGTGTGTTGGGGAGAGGGAGTCAATGCAACCGGCAGGGGTCAAAACAGGTTAGGATTTCAACAAGCCTGGGATAGGCAGGAGTCTAACTAGAATCGATTGATGCTAGGGATCCAAATACTAATAATGGCCAAGGGCCAGAGGCGTAAGAGCCTGTCTAAGTGCACACTTAGCTTGTGGCAAGCTGGGGTGTAAAGCTACCCTGCCCTAGCCAGCTACGCACTGTCCGTGAGGACCCTGCTGCCGCGGACTAACAGCTCCCTAGGGCACTTTCACCTACTGTTTCCAAGCAGGGCAGCTCCCAGGCACGCTGCAGAACTCAGGGTATGGAGCAGGGTCCACCTGGGCACCTAGCGCATGGCAGATTTACACCCTGGCTTGCCAAAACTAACCATTTGTTCAGCCAAAGCCTAAGGTTAGCACTGCACAATAACCAGGCCAGTGGCGGTAAGACAGGGCCAAGCCACAGCACGGCAACTCAGCCAGGGTCAGCTCATCCATAAAAACCAAACCAGACATTTCACACCATGGTTCCATCCGGCCTCAATCGTCCAGCCTGACCTGCGTAACAGCCCACTAGATGCCCCTGAATTAATGCCTGTTTGAACCAGAGCAGATCTGGATTTAGAAATTGCCAGTGATGGGGAGCACTTGGGCAGTTGTTCCAACTGTTAATGACTCTGTAAAAACACCTTATTTCCAGTCTGAGTTTGTCTAGCTTCAACTTCCAGCCATTGGCTCATGTTAGACATTTGTCTGCTAGACTGAAGAGCCCATTATCAGCTGTTTGTTCCCCATGTAGGTACTTACAGGCTCCCATCGAGTCACCCCTTAACCTTCTCTTTGTGACGCTAACCTGGCTGAGTTCCTGGGACCCCTCCTCCCTCTCCCCTCTCCATTGCCACACTAAAACAGCAAATTCTGCAGGGCTGGTGTCATAAACAGATGGTTAAGGGTTAATGTCTCATTTACCTGTAAAGGGTTAAGAAGCTCAGTGAACCTGGCTGACACCTGACCAGAGGACCAATGGGGGGACAAGATACTTTCAAATCTTGGTGGAGGGAAGTCTTTGTTTGTGCTGTTTGTTTTGTTCATTGTTCGCTCTTGGGGCTAAGAGGGACCAGACGTGCAACCAGGTCTTTCTCTAATCTTTCTGAAACAGTCTCTCATGTTCAAAATAGTAAGTACTAGCTAGAAAAGGCAGATTAGTCTTATGTTTGTTTTCTTAACTTGTGAATGTGTATTTTGCTGGAAGGATTTTTACCTCTGTTTGCTGTAACTTTGAACCTCAGGCTAGGGGAGAGGGAGTCCCTCCAGGCTATATGAATCTGAATACCCTGTAAACATTTTCCATCCTGATTTTACAGAGATAATTTTTACTTTTTTCTTTCTTTAATTAAAAGCTTTCTTTTTTAAGAATCCGATTGATTTTTTTTCCCTTGCCTAAGACCCAAGGGGATTGGGTCTGAACTCACCAGGGATTGGTGGGGGGAAAGGAGGGCAGGGGTAAGGTTAATTCCTCTCTGTTTTAAGATCCAAGGAGTTTGGATCAGTGTAGCCTCTCAGGGTAACCCAGGGAGGGGAAAGTCTGGGAGGGGGAAAGGAGGGGGAATGGTTTATTTCTCCTGGTTTTAAGACCCAAGGGGTTTGGGTCTTGGGTTTCCCAGGGAAGGTTTTGGGGGTACAGAAAGTGTGCCAGACACTATATTTTGGCTAGTGGCATGCTATCAGATCTAAGCTAGGAATTAAGCTTAGAAGTATCCATGCAGGTCCCCACTTTTGGACGCTAAAGTTCAAACTGGGGGAAAAATACCTTGACAGCAGGGACGGCGGCTGTTCAGCTGTTTGGGCAGCACCTGGAAAGTGTGGATTGCTACTCTGATCACCACAACCACCAGGCCCAGGGCACTTCCACACACTCGGGAAATGCTGTTACCCCCTACACCAGGCCCAGAACCACCCAAATATAAAGCCAGGGCAGTGTTTGGGGTGAGCAGGGGGAACTCGTCAGGCTGCCGATTAGCGGCATCGCCCCCAAACAGAACAGGAGCAAGGACCCTGGGAGATTAGCAGGGCTCCTGTGCTTGTTCACGAGCACAGCGTGAGGTCGGTTTCCACGGCTGGGCATTAACTCTTCAGGCTTTCACTGGTTCAGGACGTGCCTCTCCACTCGTGACCCCAGCCAGTGACACTTTTCAGGCAATGTGGCTAACAAAGCCGAGCCCGGCGCCCATAAACGATGCAGGTAAAATGTTCTCAGGCCAGGCACTGCGGTGTGGAATGGGCCAGGGGGAGGTAAGAGTCAGCCAAAGCCTGGCCTAGCATCCCAAAGCCACCGGCTTGCCACAGCCTCCCTGCCGTGAGCACAGACAGAGGAATGGCAGTTCTAGTAATGAAGCCAGCAAAGCTCCCTGGAAGGTAGGTGAGGCAAAGAGCCAAATCCACCCTGACAGCCTCACAGACAGTACTAGAGGAGCCCAGGCTACGGACACCCAACAGCTCTGGAAAGGAACAACACTCACCAAACTTGGCATCTGACGTTAGCTTCAGGATCTTTTCATACTGTAAGAGAAGAGCAACACCCAGGTCCATCAGCCCCAGGGAACCCTGCCCCCGGTGCACACTGCACGGCACAGAATGATCACTGAGCCCTCGCTGAGCAGATCCCCCAAGGGGCAAGCAGAGCCAAGGTAAGGCCAACACTCCACAAGGGGCGTCTGGCTTCGGGTGCACTTGGAGTCAATAGGAGCGGTGGGGGCTCAGCACTTCTGAGTAACGGGGCCGAGGTGTCTCAAGGGGGGACCCAAATTACTAGAAGCTGCTGGATTTAGCCTAAGTAACTTGCCCAAGGCCACATGGGTGATCGGGACTAGGACTCCTGGGTTCCTGGCTCCCACTAGCCCAAGCTGCCTTCACAATGGGGGGTACAGGATGGGCCATTCCCACTGGCTGCTAGTGCTCCAGGCTTGTCCTATAGGGAACCTCCATGATCCAAACAGTGGGTAAGCTGCTGTCTGCGATGGGCGTTACAAATGGCTCAGCCCCATGTCCCCGAGCGGCCTAACCCCCTTGCTGGGAGACCTCAAGGGAATACGCGTTGTCAACCACAGGCCACTCCCCTAACAACGGCAGGACCAATGGGTGGATGAGGTGAAGCAGACCACACAGGACCCTTAGAAAAACAGACACTAATACTTACTAGTAAATACTTAGCGGCCGTACGGCCCTTTCCACCAGCAGATCTCCCTGATGGGGGAGTGTCACTGGCCTTATTTTACAGGTAGGAACACAGGCTTTAGGCACCCTGCCCAAGATCAGTGGCAGAGCTGGGATGGAACCCAGGTGTCCTGACTGCCACTCTGATACCCGCTCCACACACACTCCACCGCACTGCCTGCCCTGAGGCCAGCCAGGTCAACATGGCCCACGCCACTCAGCCAGGGGGAGGGGAGACTTAGTCTCTGCGATCGCTAGATCCATGCTCAGCGGGTCTGAACGTGGGAGAAGAACACCCTTCACTTACATCAATCCCCTCTCCCTGCAGGTCCTTGAGCACCTGGCCACAGATGAGCTTCAGCTTCACCGAGGACTGGAAAGGAGAGAGCAAGAAAATAAAACCCCACTGCAGCACTGGGCCCAGCGGGCACTGCCTGGCAGGAGTCTGAGCTCCCCTCAAAACACACACTCTCTGCCACATCCGGGGGACCCATCTCAACCTTGCCCTGCCCCAGCCAAACAGTCACTGGTTTGGGTTGTTTTTAAACCACTCACTTCTCTGCCACTTTAGGGAACATCATGGTTTGGATTCCACAAAGAGATTCCCTGACTTCTGGATGCAATGGTCAGGCTAAAGCACCAGCCAGTTCTTGTGCTGTACTAAGTGTATTGCTCGAGCCCTTAATGAAAGCCTGTTCTATGTTCCTGAGCCTCTCCCCGCTCTCTTAGGGAAGCCCGGTCAGCCAGAGACAGGCGCAGAGTTCATGCCAGTCACTCAGGGACCTGAGCTCTCCCCCTTCACCAGATACCCCGAGTCCCAGAGCTCAGATCAGGATGCATCACTCAGATATTCCCATTGCTGCCCCAGGCCGTAGATACCCCTCTCGACAGCCAAGGCTTCATGCTGATTGTCTGGTTCACAGCACCTGATAGCATCTCTGGGGAGGTTTTAAGAGCAAAAATTGCTCAGATCCCAGTGTGCCGGGTAAAATCCAGAAGAAAACAGAGAAAGAGAAAACTTCCACTTAACTATTTTAGCCAAGGTGCTGATTTCAGCCAGGACCCAGTCGGGACAGTCCAAGTCTCCACAGAACCGGAACCTCTGGAAGGAGAAGATCGGGGGCAGTTAGGTCCCAGGTGGCCTTTGGGCCAGGGGACGTCAGCGGTAGAGTGTCCTTTGCAGGGCAGCCCAGCTCTTCTTGCCAGAGCAGGGGAACCCTCATTTCCCACCGTTATTGCTGCCCTGCCCCCACTGCACCAAAAGAGCAGCCCCTAGATTTCTCTCCTCTCTGGGTACTTGGCTGCCCTCATCTCCGGTCTCTGCTCTGGCTGAGTCTGCTGCAGAGTCAGATGGCAGCTGGGTCAATCCAGAGCGGTACAAATAACTCTCCTCCTCAGGCCCTGAGTCCCAAATGTATAACGCCTCTGCAAACTCAGGCACAGCGGCTCCGTGCATGGAGGTCATTAGTCTTTGGAGCAAGCTCCTGGGGAGAACGACTGGATGCACCTGGCCAAGCTCAGCCTTGGCACGAGGATATACAACTGCCCTGAATTCATGGGCTTCCCCTCGGGCTGAACTGGGCCCAGAGTCTGAGAGAGAGACACTCATCCTGGAGAAGGAAAGAGATGGACAGGGCTAGGGTGTGCCCAGAGGGATCAGTCTGATGAAGGGGTGGGGTGAAGATGGGACAGGGCAGATGGCCCCTTCCTGTTCCTAATAACTACCAGTTAGGCTGCAGCTTCAGCAGTTTAACCAGCAAACGCTGGTACAGACCATGAGCCTGCATCCTGGAGCAGCCGCTTTATACCAGCTGCAGTTACACAGCGATAGCAAGGGCACAAGCCCCTGGCGTCTCATGTATACAGGTCCACAAGCTACAGAACCAGGCATAAGCCTCTCGGAGCAGGGGGCAGACATCTGGGTTGAGGGAAGAAGGACAGTTGATTCCCCCTCAGGTGTTTAACATTATCATGGCTCTGAAATGATCCTTTCCCCATCAACTCGTTCCCCTGCACATCCAGTGCTGAAGACTTTACTACTCCCTGCTTTAGAAACACAGGTGCTGCTACAGCAACAGCCCATCCTGCCCCCAGCCCTGGCCAGAGCTTGTTGTTTCGGAGGAAAGATGCATTACAAGGAGTTTTCACTTGCCCCATCCTGCAGTGCAGCACTTTGGGGGTGGGGGTGAGGCAGGGAAGGCAGCGTTTCTTCCTGACCCCTGCAGGCTACTGGCCTGCAGCCTGAAGTATGAGATTCATTTATCCTGAGCACACTTAACTAAGAGAGGTATTAGAACTCAAAGGGCTGCCACTGTGGGTTCCCCGGGCCAATCACCTACTCTGCAAAGGGGCAGCTCTTTCTGTTTGCTCCAGCTCCTTCCCGGGGCCCCACTGATCTCAGGTCACTGGAAGGAGGGAGCAGTTTTTAAGCCAGACACAATATTTAACCCACCCCCAGAGGCCCATGTTAGGAAGCTGCTGACACCGGCCTGGCTAATCCCAAGCACTGGGCTAGCAACGGGGAGTCCTCAGCCATGGCTCCAGCTCTTACCCGGAGTCCTTGCTGCCCCGGGGACACAGCTCTGCATCGCCCCAGGCCCCCAAATCCCAGCAAGGCACTGACACTCCCCAGCCATGCACAGCGCCTGCCCTCACCATGGTTTCCTGCTGCTTCCGCAACGCCTGACCACGCCCACGGCAGGGCCGGAACCCATCAGCTGATCTCGCAGCGCGGTCAGCTGACCACAGACCCCCCGGCGCTGCAGCCTGTCAGCCGCTCGCTGAGCCGAGTCAGCTGAGCGCAGATTTAGTGACGCTTCAGCCATGGAGGCGGCTGGCTTATTGCACAGGCTGAGGCTCAGCCGGGGGCAGCTGCCCGCTGGGCTGTTACCGAGTCCTGAGACAAGGTAGGGGAGGGGATGTCTGTTATGGGGCTAGCTTCTGTTGGTGGGAGAGAGGAGCTTTCGAGCCACACCGAGCAATTCTTCGGGCCAGGCCCTGTACGCTCGTCTCTCTCACCAACAGAAGCTGGGCCAATAAAATAGCGATCACCTCCCCCTAAGGTGACCAGATGTCCCTATTTTATAGGGACAGTTGTGATTTTTGGGTCTTTTTCTTATATAGGTGCCTATTACCCCCCACCGCCTGTCCCGATTTTTCACATTTGCTATCTGGTCACCCCCTACGTCCCCCACCTTGTCTGTCTAGCATCCTGGGACCAACACGGCTGGAACAACACTGCATCCAAAAAAATCATGAGTTTTAAAAACTGCTCCTACTGTCAGGGGTTCTTTTCATTTGGTGTCTGGTTTTTGAGTCTTCAGGTCTTACGTTTTAAAGATTTTTCTATGCAGTGCTGGAAAATGATGGAGTTTTTAAATGGAAGCTGAGAGTCTCACATAAGCTCATGACTCCATGAGTTGGGGTTTTAAGGCAAAGCACCAATTGTCATGAGTGAGACAGCTGATAAAGTGAACTGAGTAAGAGTAAATCCGGCATTCTGCTTTGTTGCTAAATTAAAGAAGTGAATGATCAGTTTTATTGGGTAATCAACATAAAGGCCAAAGAATGGGAACCCAACTCCACCCCCCCCCCAAATTCTAGGGAAGATCTGATCCAAATGTCATTGCTTGGGTTTCTCTCTATGATGGACCAGACTAGAGCTCTAAATCCAAACATGTCCAGTCTCAGGGGAGTTCAGACTTTGATCTGAATCCAGAGCAGGTTTGGTCCAAGCTCTTCCAAAAATGTGCCTATGACACACTGCCTGAGAGAGTGGGAAAGAAGAGGAAGCTTTGGGGATGGGGTAGTTCTGTGTCATTACTGAGATGCATTCACTTTCAAACTAGCTTGATGCTTTCCTTAACACAGCTGTAGGAAATGCAGGAGGGATTGGGGATGGGATGAGAGGGCATCAATGCCTGCAGGAAGGGTTAACAGTTTAGATGGGCAGTGGAGGGTGAGGTCAGCCAGACTTTGACTGTGGGCTGGCTCTTGATCAGAGCCTTTTCCTATCTCTCTGCCCACCTATTGGCTTTCCAGCCTCCGGCCCCACACACCTTTCCCCTCCTCAGCTCCCTTTCACTCAGTAATGGGCCAGGAATATCCCCACGCTGCACTGGGACACTGGTCCCCTTCCTGTGTTCCTGATTCAGACAAGTATCAGAGGGGTAACTGTGTTAGTTTGGATCTGTAAAAGCAGCAGAGTCTCCTGTGGCACCTTATAGAGTAACAGATGTATTGGAGCATGAGCTTTAGTGGATGAATACCCGCTTCGTCGGATGCATGCAGTGGAATTTCCAGAGGCAAGTA
This sequence comes from Gopherus flavomarginatus, assembly GCF_025201925.1. Taxonomy (NCBI): domain Eukaryota; kingdom Metazoa; phylum Chordata; order Testudines; family Testudinidae; genus Gopherus; species Gopherus flavomarginatus. The sequence continues at coordinate 54,553,823 of NC_066625.1, read as the reverse complement.
TATATACGCAAGTGTAAGCAGTCAGGATAAGCTCTACCCTGACATCTGGTGGAAAGAATTTCAGAGAGTGTATTTGCATAGGCACGCCTACCCTATCCCAGACTGCTGAGCTGTGGGACTGCTCGGTGACAAATGACTCACCCTCAGTTGGGTGGTACTTGCTAGACAAGGGACATGGGTTCCAAACCCAGTGAATTGAGGGGTAGTTGCAGTCTCTTTGTGGAGCCAGAAGCACCAGTTCCACCCCCTTCTCTCTCCACTGTGGAATGTCAGAGTTGATTTTTTTTATTCCCTCAAGAATCTAAATACAGGTTACTGAGCTAAATTCACTTTGGGCTAATGGTGCACTAGCACTGGGGCTCCCCTACTAAGAGCTGAGATCACTAAGAGTTGAAATCACTAAAGAGCTGAAATTACTGAGCTGAGAGCACTGAGTACTGTGCTAACTAGTGGGGGAGTCTGAAGATATGCTGTGGAACAGAGCGGCTGGTGGAGTGGAGCAGTTTGGGGACGGCTGGAACGGATCACGGGACAGCTGGTGGCAGCGGAGCGGCTGGCAGAGCGGAGTAGCTGTGGGACGGGTGGAACGGCCCACAGAGTGAGCGGAGCCGAGCAGTTTGCAGGGAGAACTGGAGCAGCTCATGGAGCAGAGCAGCTGGTGGAGCAGAGCAGTTTCTGAGGACGGCTGGAGGAGCAGAGTGGAGCGGCTGGTGAAGCGGAGCAGTTCATGGAGAAGGCGGAAGCAGAACCCACGGAGAGGCAGGGCAGTTGGCCCTGGACCACGTAAGGTGCCCCTTTCTACCCAGGCTGGGGGGGGGACCTCTACAGATAAGCTCTCACACTCTGGGGTGGCATTGACCAGAGACTTTTGGGTTCTTGGACTTTGGGGTGATTGGACTTAAAACGCTAAGGGGAAAAAGGACAGTGCCAAACGTACTTGGAGGTGAGTTTTGTTTATGGTTTGTGTTATAACCCTGTTTGTGGTGTTTCTTCAATGGGATGCCGCATTGATTCCTTCCTTTATTAAAAAGATTTTGCCACACTCAGACTCCGTGCTTGCGAGAGGGGAAGTATTGCCTCCTAGAGGCGCCCAGGGGGGTGTGATATGTGAGTGTCCCAGGTCACTGGGTGGGGGCTCGAGCCGGTTATGCATTGTGTTACTGAAACGGAACCCCTGGATACTGAACCCGGCCCTTGTTGCTGCCAACTCAGAGGGGCAGAAGGGTTACATTTTGGGGGGCTTGTCCGGGATCCCTGGGTCAGTACCCCTTGCAAGCACCTGTTGAGTGTTCCACTGTATTGGGAAATAATTGTGTTTATATTTTGAGGAAACTACTGTTTGTATGATGGCTAATATGTCGGGTTTGTTGGGCCCCAGTCCTGCAGCCTCTAGCTCAGGGGCGGCAGACTCAGCCTATGATTGGGCAAAAGCACTGGGGCATATATTGGAAAAGATTGTGTTGGCCTACGCTACGTCTAACTCTTGTCGTAAGTTAAGGTTGTTAGATGGGGAAGAGGAGTTTGAACTCTGGTCGGAGCATACTACTGAAATGCTGCGGGAGTGGGCCGTACCCAATGTAGAAAAGCGACGATGTCTAATAGAGAGCCTTAGTGGCCCAGCATTAGATGTAATTCGCACCCTGAAGCTCATTGACCCTGAGGTCAGTGTGAAGGACTGCCTAGAGGCCCTTGATAATACCTTTGGGAGTGTAGAGGGCCCTGAGGACAGTTACTGTAAATTCATTAATTCCAGGCAGCAAAGGGGTGAGAAAATTTCAGCCTGTATACAGAGGCTGGAGAGACTGCTTCAGAGAGCTGTTATGAGGGGAGCAATGACTGCTGAGCAGATGGATCAGACCAGACTGGCTCAGGTTGTAAGAGGGACTCAGTATCAGAACCCGATCCTACTCCATCTCCGACTAAGAGAACGGCAGGAACATCCCCCAAGTTACTCCCAGCTGATAAAGGAGGTCAGGGAAGAAGAAGAAAGGCAGGTGGCCAGCAAGTGTTGGGAAGCCCAAACATTGGAACCAGGCAGCACAACGCCACTGCCAATGGCCAGAGTACTGATGGTGAGCACCACAGAGGAACTTGCCCAACAAATGCAGGTCCTGACAGAACGGATAGCTGAGTTGCAAAGCATCATTGACCGAGCTAAGATTTCCAGGAATAAGGAGCCTCAGACGGTGACGATAGAGAAGTCAGTATCTAGAGTCAACGTCCCACCTCGCCGAAGGGGGAAAGGACAATTCTTTTGCTACCGGTGTGGTCAGGATGGGCATAGTGCTGCTAACTGCCATAAGGAAGAGAACCCCTCCTTAGTGTATAAAAAGCTGAGGACTAGTTGGAAGAGATCCAATAGCTGCCAGAAGGTCTGGGGACGGAGACCACCTAGGCCTAGAGGATTTGAAGATTCCCCCAGAAGAGACCATCCAGCTGGGATCCCTGCAGGACTGATAGGGCCTCGAGCAGAGGTCATGGTGAGGATTGAAGGGGCGGAGTGTAAAGCCGTGCTTGACACTGGATCTCAAGTGACTATTATATTTCAGTCATTCTACCAACAGATGCTTAAGCACCTGCCCATACAGCCACTGACTGGCATTGGTCTGTGTGGCCTCAGCATGGATGAATACCCCTATCAAGGGTATGTCATAGTGCATCTGGAATTCCCAGAGGAGGTTGCTGGGGTAAAGCAAGAGGTAGACACCACTTCCTTAATATGCCCTGACCCGAAAGGGACTTCTGATGTGTCTGTGCTGATAGGGACCAACTCCAGCCTCTTCAAGGTGCTCGCAGATTACTGCAGACAACGGGCTGGGGACCAGTACCTGAGTACCCTGATGATCCATACGCTTTGTGCTGAAGCCTATAGGAAAATTGAGAGCGCTAAAAAAGAGACATCTGAGCTACCGATTGGGGCACTGAAGTACATGGGTACAACCCCCTTAGTAGTGCCTGCAAGGACGGAGCAAGAAGTACTTGTCATGAGTACCAGGCTGAAAGGCAGTAAAGGGGCATTAGCAATGATAGAGCAGCCGGCTAAAGGAGAGCTCCCGGAAGGAGTGCTGGTCCCCAGTGGAATCATAACCCTACCTGCTGAAGCCCAGGAAAAGGTGACTATACTGATTACTAATGAAACAAGTAGAGATGTTGTTGTGAGGCAAGGACAAAAGATAGCAGACCTCTTTGAGCCAGAATCAATTGTAAAACCCCAGTGTGAGACTCAAGTGCCAACAATAGACCCAGTAAAGTTTGACTTTGGAGATTCACCATTGTCCGAGGAGTGGAAAGATCGCCTAAGAAGGAAACTTTGTGAAAGATCCAAGGTGTTCTCATTGCATGAGTGGGATGTGGGATGTGCAAAAGGAGTAGAGCACAACATCAGACTACATGACTCTCGACCTTTCAGAGAGAGATCTAGGAGGCTTGCTCTCTCCGAGATGGAAGATGTGCGACAACATCTTCAAGAGCTGGCTGCAAATGGCATCATTAACGAGTCCTGCAGCTCATATGCCTCACCCATTGTGGTGGTCTGTAAAAAGAATGGGAAAATCCGGATGTGTATTGACTACCGCACCCTAAACCGCCGTACTGTGGTTGACCAGTACACAATGCCTCGAGTTCAAGATGCCTTAGACTGTTTGCTGGGAAGCCAGTGGTTCTCTGTGTTGGATCTTCGGAGTGGATACTACCAGATCCCTCTGGGTGAAGAAGATAAGGAGAAGACAGCCTTCATCTGCCCATTAGGGTTTTATCAGTTCCAACGCATGCCCCAAGGGATTTCTGGAGCACCTGCCACATTTCAACGTCTTATGGAGAAAGTTGTGAGAGACATGAATTTACTGCAAGTGTTAGTTTATTTGGATGACCTGATTGTGTTTGGAAGAACTTTGGAGGAGCATGAAGAAAGACTTCTTAAAGTGCTTGATAGGCTGGAGGATTATGGTTTGAAGCTTTCAATTGACAAATGCCAGTTCTGCAGGACCTCGGTGAAGTATGTGGGGCACATCGTGTCCCAAGAGGGTGTGAGTACTGATCCTGATAAAATAGAAGCACTCACTACATGGCCATGTCCAAGCAACTACAGAGAACTTAAGACCTTCCTTGGGTTTAGTGGTTATTACCGCAGATTTGTGAAAAACTATGCTACAATTGTAAAACCCCTCAATGATCTTACCAGGGGATATCAGTCCAGCAAGGACAAATCTAAGACCAAGAATAAAAGGCCTTCCGTGCAGAGACACTATGGCCCCTTCGAACCCTTTGGGCCACGGTGGGATGAGAGATGTGAAAGGGCTTTTCGAGAAATCATTACTTGCCTAACTCATGCCCCAGTCCTAGTATTTGCTGACCCAAGCAAGCCATTTATCCTGCATACTGATGCCAGTTTGGAGGGTCTGGGGGCGGTACTGTACCAGGAGGTGGAAGGCAAGCGTAAACCTGTAGCCTTTGCCAGCCGAGGACTATCTGATAGTGAAACCCGCTATCCCACCCACAAGCTGGAGTTCTTGACCTTGAAATGGGCCATCACTGAGAAATTTCTAGACTACTTGTATGGGGCTCAGTTCCAGGTGTGGACAGACAACAACCCACTGACTTATGTGTTAATAAGTGCTAAACTGGATGCTACAGGGCAAAGATGGGTGGCCGCTTTGGCTAGCTATGATTTCATCATTCAATACCGATCAGGGAGAAGCAATGTAGATGCAGATGCATTGTCCAGGCGTCCACAGGCACCAAGACTTGCTGTGATACCCACGGATGGAGTGAGAGCTATTTGCAGTGTGAGCCGCCGAGAGCCAGAGTCCCATGAGAGTGTTCATGGATGTGTTGCTGAAACTTTGGGCCTACCCCCTGAATGCATGCCTTCTGCTTCAGTGAACTATATCGCTTTGGACCAATCTCCCTTGCCCATGCTCAATGCGGCTGACTGGCAGGAAGCCCAGCTGCAAGATATTGACATTCGTGATACACTACTTGTCAAAAGAGAGGGGCGAGGCCCAGCTGAGGTTGTCCCACCTACCCCAGAGGGCAAACTACTATTGAGAGAATGGACCAAACTAAAACTGATTCAAGGAGTGCTACACCGCACGACCAGAGACCCTCTACAAAAGCAACGGAATCAACTAGTGCTGCCAAAAGATTACAGAACCCTGGCCATGAGGGCCCTGCATGATGACTTTGGACATTTAGGGATGGAGAGGACCCTGGAACTTATCCGCAGTAGATTCTATTGGCCACGGATGGCTGAAGATGTTCGCAGGAAATGTGACACCTGCGCGCGATGTGTTCAAAGGAAAACTCTGCCCACGAGGGCTGCATATCTGAAGAACATCACCAGCAACAAACCTCTGGAGCTGGTTTGCATTGATTTCTTGTCTTTAGAAGTGGACAAGAGGAATATTGGGAACATCCTAGTAGTGACTGACCATTACACACGATATGCACAGGCATATCCCACACGTGATCAGAGGGCCACCACTGTCCCTCGAGTACTGTGGGAAAAATATTTCTCAGTTTATGGATTCCCAGCCCGGATACACTCGGATCAGGGACGAGATTTTGAGAGTCACCTTCTGAAGGAGGTGCTGAGGATAGCAGGTATTAAAAAGTCGAGGACAACGCCTTACCACCCGCAAGGTGACCCTCAGCCAGAGAGGTTCAACCGAACCCTATTGGATATGTTAGGGACTTTGCGGCCAGAGCAGAAGGCAACTTGGAGCCAACATGTTGCATTTCTGGTGCACGCCTACAACGCCACAAAGAACGATGCTGCGGGGGTCTCCCCATATCTCTTGATGTTTGGGCGAGAACCAAGACTACCCATAGATCTGTGCTTTGGTGTATCAGAGGATGGCAATAGCTATGAAACCCATCAGCAATATGTATCCCAACTACGAGAAAAGCTACGGGATGCTTATCACTTAGCTATGTCTGCAGCTCAGAAGAACGCAGACCGCAACAAACAGCGATATGATGCTAGGGTGCGTCTGCAAGAGCTGCAGCCGGGGGACAGAGTCCTGCTGCGAAATTTGGGTATTGCTGGCAAACACAAGATAGCTGACAGGTGGAAGGCAATACCTTACCTAGTGATGGAAAAGCTAGGAGACCTGCCAGTTTATAAGATCAAACCTGAAGAGGGTACAGGGCAGACAAAGACCGTGCACAGAAACCTTTTGCTCCCTGTGGGGGAATTGGTACGCAGCCCTTATGAGATTGGCCACAACCGGGCAACTGGGCAGAACGAAGGTGCTGTGCCAAAGCCGCCTTCCAACATGGACAGCCGGCTCCCTGCAGCTAACCTACCCCTACTCAGCACATCTGAGAGTGAGTCTGAGGAGGAAGACACAACCATGGTGTATCCTGGGATGAAGACAAGATTTCAGTCTCGATCCGCTGAATCAGAAGAGAGCACACCCTCTTCCGCCCTAAACCCTATGGCAGAAGTATTTAGGCCCATTCCTGACATCCCTGAGCCACTGATGGGACCCCCGTGTAATGACTTACCCAGGCTATTGGACAGTGGTGACATACAGATGGAGGATGTCCAGAGCACCTGCGACCCTCCACTGTTAGAACTAGAAATGCAGGGGCCTATGCCAGTATCCAAGGGGAACTCACAGGAAACCTCCCCATCTGTCACTCAAGAGGATGTCCCCCCTACCATAGCAACAGAGATTCCCAATAGGCGAGACAGGGTAATAAGACCAGTAAGACGGTTAACTTACGATGAACCTGGGGTGATTAGTGAGGAGCCTATACATTTAGCACACAGGTTTGTGAAAGCTAAAGTGGGCTATCTAATGCCTTTTGGAGGGGACCAATAAGTTGGTATAGTAGGGAATGTGATTTGTCGGGACGACAAATTCTTGGCTGGGGGGAGGATGTAAGCAGAGTCAGGATAAGCTCTGCCCTGACATCTGGTGGAAAGAATTTCAGAGAGTGTATTTGCAGAGGCACGCCTACCCTATCCCAGACTGCTGAGCTGTGGGACTGCTCGGTGACAAATGACTCACCCTCAGTTGGGTGGTACTTGCTAGACAAGGGACATGGGTTCCAAATCCAGTGAATTGAGAGAGAGGGACCTGGACCTGGACCTGGACGTGGACGTGGACGTGGACGTGGTGGTGGTGGTGGTGGCGGTGGTGGTGCAGTCTCCTTGTGGAGCCAGAAGCACCAGTTCCACCCCCTTCTCTCTCCACTGTGGAATGTCAGAGTTGATTTTTTTTATTTCCTCAAGAATCTAAATACAGGTTACTGAGCTGAATTCACTTTGGGCTAATGGTGCACTAGCACTGGTGCTCCCCTACTAAGAGCGGAGATCACTAAGAGTTGAAATCACTAAAGAGCTGAAATTACTGAGCTGAGAGCACTGAGTACTGTGCTAACTAGTGGGGGAGCCTGAAGATATGCTGTGGAACAGAGCGGCTGGCGGAGTGGAGCAGTTGTGGGACAGCTGGAGCGGATCACGGGACAGCTGGTGGCAGCGGAGCGGCTGGCAGAGCGGAGTAGCTGTGGGACGGGTGGAGCGGCCCACAGAGTGAGCGGAGCCGAGCAGTTTGCAGGGAGAACTGGAGCAGCTCATGGAGCAGAGCAGCTGGTGGAGCGGAGCAGTTTCTGAGGATGGCTGGAGGAGCAGAGTGGAGCGGCTGGTGAAGCGGAGCAGTTCATGGAGAAGGCGGAAGCAGAACCCACGGAGAGGCAGGGCAGTTGGCCCTGGACCACGTAAGGTGCCCCTTTCTAGCCAGGCTGGAGGGGGGGGACCTCTACAGATAAACTCTCAAACTATGGGGTGGCATTGACCAGAGACTTTTGGGTTGTTGGACTTCGGGGTGATTGGACTTAAAACCCTAAGGGGAAAAAGGACAGTGCCAAACGTACTTGGAGGTGGGTTTTGTTTATGGTTTGTGTTATAACCCTGTTTGTGGTGTTTCTCCAATGGATGCCGCATTGATTCCTTCCTTTATTAAAAAGATTTTGCCACACTCAGACTCCGTGCTTGCAAGAGGGGAAGTATTGCCTCCTAGAGGCGCCCAAGGGGGTGTGATATGTGAGTGTCCCAGGTCACTGGGTGGGGGCTCGATCCGGTTATGCATTGTGTTACTGAAACGGAACCCCTGGATACTGAACCCGGCCCTTGTTGCTGCCAACTCAGAGGGGCAGAAGGGTTACACAAGCAAGAATCAGGCTGGAGATAATGAGGTTAGTTCAAGCAGGGAGGATGAGGCCCTCTTCTAGTAGTTGAGGTGTGAACACTAAGGGAGGAGAAACTGCTTTTGTAGTTGGCTAGTCATACACAGTCTTTGTTTAATCCTGAGCTGATGGTGTCAAATTTGCAGATAAACTGAAGCTCAGCAGTTTCTCGGTGAAGTCTGGTCCTGAAGTTTTTTTTGCTGCAGGATAGCTACCTTTAAATCTGCTAGTGTGTGTCCAGGGAGATTGAAGTGTTCTCCTACAGGTTTTTGTATATTGCCATTCCTAATGTCTGATTTGTGTCCATTTATCCTTTTATGTAAGGACTGTCCCATTTGGCTGATGTACATAGCAGAGGCTGCATATGATGGCGTATATTACATTGGTGGATATGCAGGTGAATGAACTGGTGATGGTGTGGCTGATCTGGTTAGGTCCTGTGATGGTGTTGCTGGTGTAGATATGTGGGCAGAGTTGGCATAGAGGTTTGTTGCATGGATTGGTTCCTGAATTAGAGTTACTATGATGTGGTGTGTAATTACTGGTGAGAATATGCTTCAGGTTGGCGGGTTGTCTGTGGGCTAGGACTGGCCTGCCACCTAAGGTCTGTGAAAGTGAGGGATCATTGTCCAGGATGAGTTGTAGATCCCTGATGATGTGTTGGAGGGGTTTTAGCTGGGGACTATATGTGATGGCCAGTAGAGTTCTGTTGGTTTCTTTCCTGGGCTTGTCTTGCAGTAGGAGGCTTCTGGGTACACGTCTGGCTCTGTTGATCTGTTTCCTTATTTCCTCGTGCGGGTATCGTAGTTTTGAGAATGCTTGGTGAAGATTTTGTAGGTGTTGGTCTCTGTCTGAGGGGTTGGAGCAGATGCGGTTGCACCTCAGTGCTTGGCTGTAGACAATGGATTGTGTGGTGTGTCCGGGATGGAAGCTGGAGGCATGAAGGTAGGCATAGCAGTCGGTGGGTTTTCAGTATAGGGTGGTGTTAACGTGACCATCACTTATTTGCACCGTGGTGTGTAGGAAGTGGACCTCCCCTGTAGATTGGTCCAGGCTGAGGTTGATGGTGGGGTTGTCATAAACAGATAACTAAGGGTTAATGTCTCTTTCACCTGGAAAGGAGTAACCTGAAACACCTGACCAGGGGCTCAATCAGGAAACAAGACTTTTTCAAATCTGGGTGGAGGGAAGTTTTGGATGTAAGTTCTTTGTCCTTTGTTTTGGGTCTGACCCTCTCGGCTCTGAGAGTGATCTTTCTGTCTCCTGCCTTTCTAATCTTCTGTTTCCCAGTTGTAAGTACAAAGAGATAAGACAGTAGGTTTATATTGTTTGGTTTTTTTGTATCTACATGTGTGTAGTTGCTGGAATGTGTTAAATTGTATTCTTTGTGGATAAGGCTGTTTATTCATATTTCTTTTAAGCAATTGACCCTGTATTTGTCACCTTAATACAGAGAGACCATTTTTATGTATTTTTCTTTCTTCTTATAAAGCTTTCTTTTTTAGACTTGTTGGAGTTTTTCTTTAGTGGGAATTCCAGGGAATTAAGTCTGCAACTCACCAGGGAATTGGTGGGAGGAAGAAGTCAGGGGGAAAATCTCTTTGTGTTAGATTTACTAAGCCTGACTTTGCATACCCTCTGGGTGAAGAGGGAAGTACTTGTGTTTCCAGGACTGGAAACGGGGAGGGTGGAGTCCCTCTGTTTAGATTCACAGAGCTTGCTTCTGTGTATCTCTCCAGGAACCCAGGGAGGGAACACCTGGAAGGGAGAAGGGGGGGGGAAATGGTTTTATTCCCCTTTGTTGTAAGACTCAAGGAATTTGGGTCTTTGGGGTCCCCAGGGAAGGTTTTTGGGGGGACCAGAGTGCCCCAAAACACTCTAATTTTTTGGGTGGTGGCAGCTTTACCAGGTCCAAGCTGGTAACTAAGCTTGGAGGTTTTCATAAACCTAGTCCCAGATTTGGACCTTAGCGTCCAAAATATGGGGGTTAGCATGAAAACCTCCAAGCTTAGTTACCAGCTTGGACCTGGTACCTGCTGCCACCACCCAAAAAATTAGAGTGTTTTGGGGCACTCTGGTCCCTCTGAAAAACCTTCCCTGGGGACCCCAAGACCCAAATCCCTTGAGTCTCACAACAAAGGGAAATAATCCTTTTTCCCTTCCCCCCTCCAGGTGCTCCTGGAGAGATACACAGACACAAGCTCTGTGAAACTACACAGAGAGACTCCCCCTCTCTGTTCCCAATCCTGAAAACAAAAAGTACTTTCCTATTCCCCCAGAGGGAATGCAAAATCAGGCTAGCGATCCAACACACAAATCTCCCCTTGATTTCTTCCTCCCACCAATTCCCTGGTGAGTACAGACTCAATTTCCCTGAAGTAAAGAAAAACTCCAACAGGTCTTAAAAGAAAGCTTTATATAAAAAGAAAGAAAAATAAGTACAAATGTTTTCTCTGTATTAAGATGATACAACACAGGGTCAATTGCTTAAAAGAATATTGAATAAACAGCCTTATTCCAAAAGAATACAAATCAAAGCACTCCAGCACTTATATTCATGCAAATACCAAAGAAAAGAAACCATATAACTTACTAGCTGATCTCTTTGTCCTTACACTTAGAAACAGAAGACTAGAAAGTAGAACTACTTCTCCAAAGCTCAGAGAAAGCAGGCAGACAGAAAACAAAGACAAAGACACTCAATTCCCTCCACCCAAAGTTGAAAAAATCCGGTTTCCTGATTGGTCCTCTGGTCAGGTGCTTCAGGTGAAAGAGACATTAACCCTTAGCTATCTGTTTATGACACGGGTGGAAGCTGTTAGAATCGTGGTGGAATTTTTCCAGAGTCTCCTTCCCATTGGTCCAGATGATGAAGATGTCATCAATGTAGAGTAGGTAGAGAAGGGGTGTGAGTGGACGAGAGCTGAGGAAACGTTGTTTCAAGTCAGCCATAAAAATGTTGGCATATTGTGGGGCCATGCAGGTGCCCATAGCGGTGCCACTGATCTGGAGGTATATATTGTCATCAAATTTGAAATAGTTGTGTGTGAGGATAAAGGCACAGAGCTCAGCAACCAGTTGTGCTGTGGCATCATCAGGGATACTGTTCCTGACAGCTTGTATTCCATCTGTGTATGGGATGTTTGTGTAGAGAGCCTCTACATCCACGGTGGTTAGGATGGTGTTTTCTGGAAGGTTACCAATGCATTGTAGTTTTCTCAGGAAATCAGTGGTGTCACGGAGATAGCTGGGAGTGCTGGTGGCGTAGGATCTGAGTAGAGAGTCCACATATCCAGACAGTCCTTCAGTGAGTGAGAGTGCCAATACTCAAGGTGATGGGGCATCCAGGATTTCCGGGTTTGTGGATCTTGGGTAGTAGATAGAATAATCTTGGTCGGGGCTCTAAAGGTATGTTGATTTGTTCTGGTGCTAGTGTAGAGAGTGTCTTGAGTAGTTGGTGCAGTTTCTTAATGTATTCCTCAGTGGGATCTGAGGGAAGTGGCCTGTAGAATTTGGTATTGGAGCGTTGTCTGGCAGCCTCCTTTTGGTAGTCAGACCTGTTCATGATGACAACAGCACCTCCTTTATCAGCTTCTTTGATGATAATGTCAGGGTGGTTTCTGAGGCTGTGGATGGCATTGCGTTCTGCATGACTTAGGTTATGAGGCAAGCGATGTTGTTTTTCTACAATTTCTGCCTGTGCGGACAGTTTCCCCCAGCTGTAGGGAATTAAAAGCAGCTCTGCAGGAGGCGAAGCTGGGTCTAAAAGTAAGGAAGTCACTGAGAGGCAGGGTTTAGGGCATAGTGTTTTGCACACACCCAGGATTAAGGTCAGTGGAAAGATCGTTCCCTCTGTGGCTGCACATGGGAAGGAACCAGCCTGGGCATACCGAGGGGTCGGGGGGATGAAGGAGGAGTGCTAGCTCCCTGCCAGCACCACACCTTGCACAGAGGAGCTGGGGAGAGCTATGCAGCTGCCAGGTACATCCATGGATTAGGCACCAACTCCCCTGCCTCTTCTGCTGGGGTGACTAGTCCCCTCCCACACACAGTCCCCCAAAATGATGAGAATGTTGCAAGCTGAACCTTGTAGGGTGAAATCCTGGCCCTGGTGAAGGCAGTAGTAAAAACCCCCATTGGCTTCAATAGGATTTCACTGGTAGCATTTCCTCTCCCACATGGGCCCAACCTCTTGCCTCTCCCCCTTAAAACACTGTCCCAGGAGACCTCTCTTCCCTTGGCCCCAGGGCTCCTGTTCAAAGCAGCGGGAGCAAAATGGCCATAAAAATATTGAAACACTAATCTTGGGGCTGACAAGGCCTGAACTAATGTCACTGCTCCATTGCTTGTTTTTGCTGCAGCCTTTGCCCCACCCTTCATCTGAATAGTTAGCCTGTAAAGTGTCTGGGACAGAGACCTTGTCTTCATCCTGATCTCACACGTCCTTTCACAGCAAATGGGGAAACTGAGGGACGGGGAGTTTAAGTGACTCACCCGAGAACACATCAAGGGATTGCACGCTAGCAGAGAAAACAAGCATGCTTTTAACTAGCTCTTGTGTCCAATTTCTCACACTGTCAGGTTTTTGTTAAAAGCCAATGTTTATATAGGACTTAAACATTAATCTTTTGTGCAATTGCATTTAACACGCCTGTTATTATTTATATTACAGTCATGGGCACCAGGTTTGTATCATTTTGGTGGTGCCCAGAACGGGTCCAAGCAGAGCCATCTCTGGAGCAACTGCCCCGGGCCCTGCGCTTTGTGGGGCCCCATGCTTCAGAGGGCCATGGGTTCCAGGCAGAGCTGTCCGTCCATAGGACAGACCGGGGCAACCGCCCTGGGCCCCATGCTTTGGGGGGCCCCGTGCTTCAGAGGGACGCGGGATCCAGGGCAGCCTGGAGGGTTAGTGAGGGGGCTGATGCCAGCAGCAGCAAGCGACCTGGCCCCAGCCAGCTCCTGCTCCACCCCCATTCCACCCCTTCCCCCAAGCCCCCACCTCTTTCAGGCTTCTGCCCCCTCCCCCAAGCGATGCTAGGAGCCAGTGGGACAGAGCGGAACAGGGTGGGCTGGGGCCAGGTTGCTTGCTGCTGCCAGCGCCAGGTCCCCCGCTAACCCCACAGGCCACCCTGGACCCCACGTCCCTGCGAAGAGCAGAGCTCCCCAAAAGCACAATAAGCCCAAACATTGGTGAAGCCAGGCCCACGTTCCTAAATATTGGTGGAGCACGGGCATCATGGGCCATAAAACTCGCTGCCTATGATTACAGGAGCATCTAGAGGCTTCAGCTGAAATCAGGCCCCATGGTACTTGGTGCTGTGCATACACAAAGTCCCTACCCTGAACAGGTCACAATCTAACTGGGCATGACAGGGCCAGAGGTAGTGACTTGCTCAAGATCACACAGCAGGTGAGGCGAAGCCAGGATAGGGTTGCCAGGTGTCCACTTTTTTACCAGAACACCTGGTCAAAAAGGGTTCCTGGCAGTTCTGGTCAGCCCCACTGACCAGGCTGTTAAAAGTCCAGTTGGCACGAGGCTGGCAGACTCCCTGCCCGGCTTCTGGGAAGCGGCCAGCATGTCCCTCTGGCTCCTAGGTGGAGGGGAGGCCACGGGGACTTCGTGGGAACTGTGGCCAATGGGAGCTGCAGGGGCAGCACCTGCAGATGGGAGCAGTGTGCAGAGTCCCCGTGGCCACCTCAGGTCTACCAGAGGGACGTCAGCCACTTCCTGGGAGCTGCCTGAGGTAGGCACCACTGGGAGCCCACACCCCTCACCCCCTATTGCACCCCAACCCCCTGCCCCAGCCCAAAGTCCCTCCTGCACCCCAAAGCCCTCATTCTTGGCCCCACCCCAGAGCCTGCACCCCCCAGCCAGAGCCCTCACACCCCATCCCAACCCTCTGCCCCATCCTAGTGAAAGTGAATGAGTGAGTGAGGCTGGGGGAGAGCAAGTGATGGAGGGAGGGGAATGGAGTGAGCAGGGCCTCAGAGAAGGGGCAGGGCTGTTTGGTTTTCTGTGATTAGAAAGTTGGCAAGCCTAAGCCAGGAGCAGGACCCAGATCTTCTGAGGCCCAGTCCAATGCTGTAGTCTAGCCCCAGGCCTATGCTACCTCTCAACGCCTGTTCTGAGAACTGTTCTATTGGTTCTGATGCAAAATAAGTAAAAGCCATGTTAGATTTTTAGTGCCATTAGGAGTAAAAGGGGAGAAACAAATCCCTGCTCCTTTCTCTTATTTTGATTCCTTCTTCTCCTATTCCCTGGTCCCCTGTTCCTCCCTCTCTCTGCTTCCTTCCCAGCAGAGCAGAGACCAGCGGCTCCAGGTACTAGAGCAGGGGTCAGCAACCTTTCAGAAGTGCTGTGCCGAGTCTTCATTTATTCACTCTAATTTAAGGTTTCGTGTGCCAGTCATACATTTTAATGTTCTTAGAAGGTCTCTTTCTATAAGTCTATAATATATTACATATAACAATAGTTAAGTAAGTAAGGTTTTTAAAACATTTAAGACGCTTCATTTAAAATTAAATTAAAATGCAGAGCCCCCCGGACTGGTGACCAGGACCCGGGCAGTGTGAGTGCCACTGAAAATCAGCTCACGTGCCGCCTTTGGCATGCGTGCCATAGGTTGCCTACCCTTGTACTAGAGTCTAGGATGGGCCATGGCAGCAAAACTATAATAAACTCAATGTAAATCACTAACAGTGGAGGAGCCAGGAAGGAAGGGAGCAGATAAAAGCGCCACCATTGAGGGTCAAGGTGCTCTTACCACTCTCAGTGTGACAAACAATCACACACACTAAAAGGAGGCACCACCTAAGTAAGGTGCACCAGGTGGTAACACTATAATTCTCTGCTGCCAGAAGGGGGCGGCAGAGACCTTCAGATCTGATTCTCAGGACTTCTATTCCCAGCTGCAAAGCAAACACTGTACCTTGCCTCTGCCCCCAGGGCTACTCTGAAAGGGAGATCAGTGACTGAGCAACTACATGTCCATTGGCCTGTTAACCATGCTATCTAAGGTACAGCGACGGCCTTCAGCTGCATAGGCTGTGAACACCTGATGCTCTTAATGTATTTGCCCTCACAACATTCCTGGAAGGGAGGGAAGTGCATATCACAGAAGAGGAACTGAGGCAGAGAGACTAAGGCCCAGATCCTCAAAGGTACTTAGGCTCCTCCCTTCCCTTGATTTAAATTCAATGGAAGTTGGGAGTCTAAATATCTTTGAGGATCTTGGCCTAAGTGACTTGGCCAAGGCAGCGCAGGGACGGGACGGGACCCCGTGGCCCCGCACAGCAGAGCCCCTTGGAGGAAGGCACCTCTGCTGTGGAAGCCAGTGTCTGCCAGGGCTGTCCCGAGGCAGCGAGCTGGGCATGGAACAAGAGGCAGCAAAAAAACCATTCCATGGGCCACCTTTCCCTGGAGATCTTCCCAGCCCCACTCTGGACGTGGCTGAGAAGAGCTCAGCTCACTGGGTTAGGAGCAGAGCAGGTGGATGCTGAGCTGTACTGAAAGTCGGGCCCTGCTTATCTGACCTTTGTCACCATAGGAACCCAGTGCTTCACAGTCACTAATGGATACACCCCTCCAGGCAGGGACATGCTATCCCCATGTAGGGGTTGGGGAATGGAGGCCCAGGATCAGGGAAGTGACTTGCCCAAGGTCCCACAGGAAGCTTGGGGCCAAGAGGGGAATTGAACCCAGCCTCCCGAGTTCCCACTCCGTGCCCTACCCCTCGGGCCATTCTTACAGTCCTGGCACCCGAGTCCCCACCCTGTGCCCTGCCCCCAGGGCCATTCTTACAACTCTGGCACCCGAGTCCCCACCCTCAACATTAAGAGAGGAGTTACTGTATTTTTCTCTCTTTTTGTTTTTAATAACATTTACCTTTTTTAAGAACAGGATTTGATTTTTGTGTCCTAAGAGGTTTGTGCACGTTGTTTAATTAGCTGGTGGCAACAGCTGATTTCCTTTGTTTTTTTCCCTCAGCTCTTCCTGGGGGGGGGGAGGGGGGGAATGACAGGGCTTAAGGGTACCTACAGGAAGGAATTCCCAAGTATGCCTTCCTGGATTCTCAAAGGGGTTTTGCACTTGAGTGGTGGCAGCATCTACCCAGCCAAGGTCAGAGTAAAGCTGTAACCTCGGGAGTTTAATACAAGCCTGCAGTAGCCAGTATTAATTGTTAGAATCTTTGCAGGCCCCACCTTCTGCTCTCAAAGTGCCAGAGTGGGGAATCAGCCTTGACATCCTGTAAATAACATTCCTTTAGATAGTTTGTTACAGGATTGGTTACAGGTGCTGCCCTTGGTGTAAGATCTAGGGTACCAATTGATCTGGGGGTAACGGATAAGTTTCTCAGGACTGGAAGCAACTTGAATAGGGTGTGATTTTTGGTGTGAGCGACCATTTATCACCAAGTCCAGTTTGTCTGGGTGGCAAGATAGACTGGAGAGCCTGTGACTCCAGGGCAAGGCTGTTATAGTGATCAAGGAGCTCACATTTGTTACTGGCTTGGTGAAATCTAATTCTAGAACACCATCAATTTGGGGTGTCTGCCCAGAGATAGGCCCTCACAGTCATGAGCCACTCCAGACAGTGACACCTTCCTCTGGAGACCAAATGGACCAGAAGAAGAGGTAGAGTCACTTAAAGTAAGACTTTTCCTCTCCAGGCTGCCCTTTCCACCAACCCCACCTCCATGAGGTCCTACTCCAGCTACTCACATGTTACGTGTTTGTTGAAGGAACAAGCCTTGTTCAAGGCATCCGGTACTTGCTCAGCTGCAGTGACTTTCCGACAGCAGTGATATAGATCTGGAGGGGAAGTGGGAAGAGAGGGGCTAGGACCATCCCAGGGGACACTCACCAACCCCTGTTTAGCCTGGGGGATCAACTTGGAGCAGAAAGGTGAAAGCTCACCAAGTTCCTTGCATCTCCGGCAAACCTGGTGAACTGCAGCGTGTCTTGCCTGGGCCTGGGGGATATGAAGGCTGAAATGGTGTCATCTGATCTCCCATCCAGCAGGCACCTAGAGAAGAACCAAGGGACAGTAAGAATCTCTGATCAGTCTTGTTTTAGACTAGAAAGGGCTCCCAGCTCTTACCCACTGTAGTCAATAACAGTATAGCAGGAAGAGAAGTCCCTGTCTGGGGTCAGGCCTTGCTGGAGCCCTAGGTGTAACAGTATGAACCAAAGGCTGTGAACCAGAGTAGGCCTGGCCTTGGCAAAACACCACAGTAGACATTAGCTAACACCAAGTGAGCAACGTGAGGGTTGCCAAGGTTAGTGCTGCAGAGATTTGCTGATGCTGCAGAATTATTGCTGCCAGCATTGCTGTTCTTGGCTCTCCGATGCCAGCTGCACTACCAGAGAACGCCGCTTACCAATTCAGCAGACCTCAATGTTATTCATAACCAAAGACCCCATGCTCGGTTGGGTGGTGAAGGTGCTTGGCCAGGAGTATTGTCAGCAAAGCACGGTACTAGTGCCAAGTCTAGGTCACAGGGACACTAACATCCATGCCTGTGACAAGATAAAGACTCAGGTCAGGACACCAGGGTCCTGTCCCCACAGCTTATACACAGATGCCCTACTGAGCACTTCTCCTTTTACACACTGATACAAACAAGTTTCATATTACCCTCCAGCTGTTGAACAAAACATCCTTATCTGGTATCCTGTCATCCCCTCGTTATCTTACAAGGGGTCGGTGTGTTCTTGTACCATCTCTTAGGAATGCATTTATGTAGTTACTTGAGATATCTGGGTGTTTCTGTACCATCCTCTCCAGTCAGGAATGTGTTTACATGGCATTCAGCAATACCTAGTGTGGTGGTATTTGCCAAGGCCAGGCCTACTCTGTTTCACTGCCTTTAGCTCATGCTGTTAGTTATACCTCGGGCTCCAGCATTCAGCTTCTACAGTATACCCATTAGTCAGAGGTCAGCTGGAAGGAGGAGACATTGAAGGGTTCAGAACTAGTAGTTCTTCTGAAAAGCTACTGAGATTGAGTTCAGCTCAAATACTTCCAACAAATGCCCCATTCCTAGGACATGCCGCAGAAGTACCCCAGGACATGCTGGGCCACAGTGGGATCTCAGCTTGTTCAATTTAGTTACTTGTTTCCTCTGTCTACAGAGGGAGAGATTGTGCTGGGATCAGCTATTTGCAGGGCTGATGGAGTCACCTTGGAAGAGAGTCATCATCTCCCAGCGAGAGCAGCACAACTTAAGCCCAGCTGCCATTGCTTCCTGAAGAGGGAGAAACACTGCACAGGAGGCCTATTTAGGAGATTCAGTGCAGCTGTACTGTGAGCTGGAAGAGACCTCCTGACTCTGCAGTTTACATCTGCATGTGGGGCAGGAGGCCCAGTTAGTGTAGAGAGGCTCCTGGCAAAGGAGTCACTCCCAACAGGGATACGAAGCTGAGAGATCCTTTGTACCAGCGGTGGTTTTATCACTGCAAGGGAGATTGGGATCAGGACCTAGGGCATTCGGCTTTGGAGGTCATGGATGACCCATAGTGAGATCAGACTGGCTAAGGGGTGGTAGGGCCTGCCAGAGGTACCTGCCACTACACATATGGCAGAGAGTTAAATAGGACTCAACTCTTATAGGAGTTCCTCTGATCTAGGGTGTATCCCATGCAAATTGATAACTCAACCCACGTACAAGGCATATTTTAGGAGGCCAGTGCCAGACAAGTGTGCCCTACATTTAGCTCAGATGTGGGAACTCATTACACCAGCCTGATCACCGGCATGGGCCTTGGGACGTTCAAGCCAACTGCTCACTGGGGCTCAGAGCTACAAAGGTATTCAGGCTCCTATTGTCAATGGAATTTAGAGGTCTAGCTATTTTGATGGCTCTGGGCTGGGTACTAGTTTCTAGTGTAGTCCCCAGACTGGATTTAAACCCATGTCTCCAAAGGTGAAGCCTTATTACCACACCAAGAATTTCTCCATCCCCTTAGCTTTGAGTCTGCGCTAGTAGAAGAGATATTCACAGCCCTTTCACAGAGTACATGGAGGCACAAAGCAAAACCCATTTGGGGACTGAATGGTCAGTGTGTTCTTGGTAGCATTAAGGGATGTGTACCGGCAGGCAGCTGGGCCAAGGCTCAGGTCAGCAGCTTTGATCAGTCTCCCAGTCCTGAACAAATCCTTGTGCACAGTGATCACCAGCTGAGCCCCTCGCACTGCACTGCTTCCTGGTTGGGCAAGAGAAGGTACATGGGCTCGTGGACAAGGGGATGGGTCTCCAGGTGGCTGAGTCACTCCTAGAGAAATCCCAGGGATTATACAGGTCACCCCACCACCACCCAGCACAGGAGAGCAAAGTCCAGGCTGCCTCTGTGCCCCATCCTGCCTGCCTGCAGCAAACCCAGTCTAGAGGGAAACTGCTGCTCCAGGTCCTTTATACTCCAACCTAAAGCCAGCTCCCTGCTGCCTCAGGTAATGAGCACCCTTCCCTGCACTACAGGCAGCCAGGGCCTAATCACACCCACTGCCCCATCCCTGGAGCAGGGAAATGGGAGGACCAATGGGAATCACCCCCAGCTAGTGGTCAATTCATCAGTTGTATTTTGGGAGATTCCGGTCATGTTTAATTTAATTAAAGGCTGAAACTCTGATATGGCTGTAAAGTATTGGCTGTACAGTCTTTATAAGAGTGAGGGGTTCCAGAGGGACTTTCCGTTATGGGGCAGTGACAGCTGCACCAGAGTTGAAGTTGCATGGCTCTCTATCTCTGAATCCTCTCTGAAATCCACCTACACAGGTATTCTAGCTCCAGGGTTGGGGTGCAGACTGTGATGCAAACTTGAACTTGTTTGAGGCCCTAGGTACTCCACTTCACCCACAATGGTTTCTTAAATAGTATAATGCTACTTTTACAGAGAGATAGGGATGAAGTATAGCATGGATCAAAATAAAACCAAGATCACTGGGATATGCCTGTGGAGATCTAATGACCTGCACCAAAAGCAAGCTCCAGAAACTCAGCCGCAGAAAGTTGTTCAACTTCATTTCTGGATCAGCGAAGCAGTCCATAGGAATGCTATGAGCCCTTACATGGAACTCCATATGCAGAGAGAGGAAGAAAGACAGCCATACAAAATACCCCTTCCTCTAGGAATAGGTGTGCTTGTCTGAGAGCCAGGGCCCCATGCATTCAGTTCTCATCTTCCCCCAACAGCTATGAATGCAAAGTGTACTTCACAACCTTCATTATTGATCATATCCCTCCTGTAGAAGAGAGCAACTATCATTCCCTCCCACTGTAATGGTAAAATAACGTAGCCCATCGCATTACTTTGCTAGATATTATATCCTACTAATCCAGCCAGCCATATCCAATAATATGTTTCTCTTGCTGAATTAATCCATTTCATATATGATTCTTACATTTTATCAGTATTAATTCATATGAAATGAGGCTGGGTTGAGGCCCATGAGATGTTTCCTAATAATTATACATAGAATAAGTTTTGCTGAAATGCAAGAAACCTACCAGCCTGTAAGATCAGCTAAATGTATGATCAGTTACGAGTAAATTGGCATAAAGGCTGGCATCCTTTGGCACTGATAGAAATGGTCCCTGAACTTTGGGGAACTGAAAAGAGGAACTAGATCCAACACTGGACAGGTTTATCCAGTGTCTGCAAGTGGTTGGTGACTGCTGGGTACACCACAAACCTGGAAGTCACCCAGAGAGTCTAGGCTGGCAGTTTTTAGAGTGAGACAATCCTTATTAATATGCAGAGAGTAAGTGTCAGAATCCACTAACCTATAGGATAAGGGTGCCCATACATTTCTGAGGGTACAGAAATAAGATTTGGGTATAGTAGATTGGGCCTGAATTACATAGCAGCAGGATCCTATAAAATACCATGTAAGGATATCAGAGAGCTTTTTCCTTTTCTTTGTTCTCCTATAGGATTTTTTTTATCTATCTTTCATTCTGTCTTCCATCCCACTATCAGCTCAGCTTGTGCAGTACAGTGTAACTACTCAACACTCCTAACCATTATGGAAGTCAGAACCATTGTGTTATTGGGCATGCCAGGAGTGAGGCTGGTCCTTCACCTCTTATACCAGGTCCTCAAGAAAGGGTGAGAGTATGTTAGATTAAAGTTCTTATAATAGGAATGTTAGGTGTAGCAGTTTTGGAATTTTTACAGTCATAAGTTTCACAGCATTTATTTTTCTTTTGTTAATCTCAGTTTTTATCAATTTGGTATTGTCCTCACTGTAAGTGCTTTTTCCAAGCATCCTGAGAGTCTTCTCCTGTTATATTAGAATTCTAATATATATATAAGGATTATTAGACCCTGGAGTCTGAATTGGACAAGAACCTATAAATCTTCTGGTCAGATGCAATCAGTAGCAAACCATAACTAACAACCCATAAAATTCAGGTCAATTGTAGCTCCTAGGCTATATAAGCCCAGTCCTGAGACTAGAACCCAGCCCTCTAATATAAAACAGACCCAAATGTCATCCACCCAGCCTTTCTGAATCAATGTCAAATACATGTACTCTAGGCATTAGCCCCCCCTCTTTTGTCCCAACTCCAGGGATAAAAGGCAGAGTCCCACTGCTGTTTTACAAGCAGCTGTGCAGCATGTGTTAGCTCCGGGGGTATTGGCTGTAGGGGAATTCTGAGAGTCCAGTATTCAAATGGTACGGATGACCAGGTTGGGGGGCGGGGAGAAAAAGAGAGAGAGGAGTGTTTAGTGAAGGCTGCAAGTAATTTTTTCTTTAAAACAAATAGTGCATCTGCTCTAAGAACTATCAGGGAGGGAATTCAGATGAGGGTATGAGAGCAGTTCCACAGGCTCACTTACGGTAGGGGCAGAAATAGATCCAGGGGCCCCTTGTGGAGAAAAAAAGTTTCAGTTGAAACTCACTGCCTCTCAGAAAGATTAGGCCAAATGTCAGTGCTGGTCTGTACAGCAAGGCTAAAATCCTCTAGACTGATTCCTAAAAAGCACTAGGACACAAAGATAAATTTGCCTAGTAAACAACTGTACCTGATGACATCACTGCTTGGCAATGCTGGAGGAATTACAGGACAGAATATGGTTCTGTGCTGAGGAGTATGAACTAGGGCCCAGGGAAAGGGATCTATGTCATCTTGGCCAGATTTCCTGTGGGATGCAGGACAAAAATCACTTAAGGATTTGTGGTGCTGGCCCCTCAGTTTCACCTTATCTCCAGGACCCTCTGTTGCCCCGTGTGAAATAGAGCCAGGGAGGCTTCTCTGCCTCACACAGGTGTCAGAGATAAATTCAGTTGTGTTCTTGGAAATGAATCATCCTGCAGGAAGGGGAGTCAGCAGCTGGGAGCTCTCAGGTGAGGAAGAAACAGGTGGAGGACCTACAAGTACATTAGGTATATCAGGTAATGATGGGAAGGGAACTGTATGTGTAGGGGAGGCTGGATCTCTGCCGCAGGGACAGAGGAGGCAGGGTATATGGCTGGTTTTGCCCTTTGAGGTTTGTCTCTAAAACCCCCTGAAAGGAGGGGTTCAGGCCCTGGCTTGGGCCTCTGAACACCAGCTCTCTGTCTGTCACTGAGATATTTCCCCTGTGAGCTTCCACAGGGCCAGGTCAACCAATAGCCCAGAGGGGGCACTGGGCATGACTTTGACCATTGCAGTTAACTAAAGCAACCACCTCTGAGCTAAGCTGTTGAGACACTTGTGGCCCTAGATATTGCTTATAGGGCTTTGTAGAGCTACCCTGCCAAAGTCAGAGCCTTGGAAGCCATTTCCTGCAGAGGAATGATGGCTGGGAGAGGGAGAACGCCCCATTTATAGTCACCATAAGTGGCAATGCATTGAGTCATTCTTAAATAAAAAAAATACATGTGTATTTTCCTCCTGGACAGCAATTTAAGAACCAAGAAGCCTGACATCTGGGAAAATACAGTTGTTAACCCCATCTAAAGTTTAAAAAAAAAAAAGGGCCTGAACTAGAAATGAATGCTATTTCACATGTGTGGGTCCCCACCACTCCCTGGGGGTGTGCTAGGGTGACCAGATGTCCTGATTTTATAGGGACAGTCCTGATTTCAGTCTCTCTTATATAGGCTTCTATTACCCCTCCCCCTCATCCCAATTTTTCCACACTTGCTGTCTGGTCACCCTAGGGTGTGCACATGTGTAGGTCCCAGCTGCTCCCCTCATTGAAGCAGATATGCAGGGTTACTTCCCTGGGAACAGCAGGGCACCAGTGGACAGGAGATGCGGGGTGGGCTGGCTGCGGGCAGGGTGCCAGGTACTCAGAGGGAGAGGAGCTTGGAGCAGCAGGACACCTACCAAGCAACAGTAGAAGCCCCAGGGGAGGAGCGGGGGGAGAGGAGGAGCAGCAGCAGCAACAAGGCCGATGCCCAGGGCTAGGTGGTGGCCCACATGGCTCCTGCAGCATAGCACCCCCAGTGGCCAGAGGAGGAATTACATCACTTCCTGGCCAGAGCCCTTCAAAGCTGCAGTGATCTCTTGCAGGGAAGTGGGTTAACAACTGGTTCCAAAATTCCTTCAAAATTTAAACAGCTGGTTTGCACAAAGTGGTGCAAGCCAGTTAACTACTGCTAGGGCTGCACTTTATTTAATATTTGTTTTGTCAATGGACAATTCTGTTTAGATGAGGTGATAGTTCCCCTCCCCACGCAGAGGTAGCGAGCATCACCTTGGAGCCTCCTGTTCCTCCCTATCCTTCCCTTCATGTTCCTGTGAGCTGAAGGATTGCCTCTATTACAGAGTCAGTACAGACCAGTCTCAGCTTCCAAGGGGTTTTATTTTACATTATACAGAAGGTACAGCTCCCACAATGAAACTGTGGCAGTTGGATATTGAGGAGACCCCCTAAAAGTAGGTAAAAACCTATGCAGCCACCATGGTCATCCTCAGCCAAGCCTTCTCTCCTGCCCATGAGAGAGATACAGGTAGTTAGAATCAGGACTAGGAATTTATCCACCTCCATTGCCCTGTCAAGTCCACCAAGATGACTTGGCCAATTCACAGAGTGCAGCATTCTGGAAGCATTCTGCATGCTCCATTGAGCTAATGCTGCTGCAATCCATACCAAACTGTTGTAAATCCCCAATCAGCCTCTGCTTCTCAAACCACCACTGAGTGCTTCAACCCAGCAGCTGAGCTAGTGCTGCACTTACTGACAGACCAAGACAGCCAGCTGAAACACATACTTATAAGCAACTTGAAGACATTAGGGACCTCCTATAAACTAGGAAATAGATACCCTCTGATGCCATCTCCTGTGAGAGGCTGCCTTCCCTGCTTCCAGTGGATCCAGGGACATCATAGCAGATCCTTTATAGGCATCCATGATGAATAGGGGTCCTACTACAACATGAGCTTCTGCTTCCCTCCTGGAAAGAATTCCTGTTTGGGGGAGAGGCATAAGCAAGAACCCATTAAGTTTTCAGTTTGACTGGTCTTTGGGTGTTCTCATCCCAAAGACAGACTGCTAGAACAAGCCAGACACCTTTCCAGGTGGAGTGGATGAAATAGAACTTACCAAATCTGGAAACTACATGTCTTTGGAAGTGCTCTCCTGGCCATGTATTCAAAGACTTTGCTCTCCTGAACTGCCTTCCAAGCAACCCACAGTTCCCAGTCTCACAGCACCTGCAGATGTCTCTGGTGCCTTCCACTGGAAACCAGCTGCAACAGAACAGGAACAATCATCTACAGGGAAGAGTTCTCTATTCTAAGCTGCCTTTCCAGTCACTCCCCTGATGGGATTCTAGTCTACTCACATGTTGCCTGCTTTGTTGAAGGAACAACCCTCGTTCAAGGAATCTGGGGCTTGCTCAGCTGCAGTGACTTTCAGATGACAGGTGATGTAGATCTGGAGGGGTAGTGGGAAGAGGGGTTAGGACCATCCCAGGGGACACTAACACCTGCTTAGCCTGGGGGAATAGACTTGGAGCAGAAATCTGGGAGCTCACCAAGTTCCTGGCATCTCCTGCACACCTGAACACATCCACCATGAACTGCAGTGTGTCCTGCCTGGGCCTGGGGAATATGAAGGCTGAGGTGGTGTCATCTGACCTACCATCCACCAGGCATCTACACACAAGAACCAAGGGTCAGTGAGAGTTCCTGATCAGTCTTGTTTTACGCTAGAAAGGGCTCCCAGTTCTTACCCATTGAAGTCAATGACAGTATAGCGGGGAGAGGAGTTCCTGTCTGGGGTCAAGGTGGCCAAGCAGCTGTCCACAAAGAGCCTCAGAGCCACATGGTTCCCGGTGTTGACATCAGCTTGGATATGCATGACCTCCCCCAGCTGGAATCCATTGGAGGGTCTCTCAGCACTCCAGTCATCTGCAAGGTAAGCTCACAGTGAGCAGAGCAGACAGGCAGGGTCGGGCTCCCCTGAAGTCTTCTCCCACCTACCATTCATCAGGCGCAGGGAGAAACTCAGCTCCTCCTCTGCAGACAGGGTGGAGCTGAAAGGAACCCAGGTTGGCTTGATGGCTTTACTGCTCACATTGTCCTTCCTGTGAGAGGAGCAAACCTCAGTCACTGAGCCAGATCCCATAACAGGGACTGAATGGGAGGGAGGGGACCTGAGAATCTCAGACACTCACCTGGGATAGTGACACTCAATAGGAATCACAGCTGGATTGGTTCTCAGGATCACTGGGTTCCTGGCAGGGGTGGGATTATACTTCAGGCTTGTGCTGTAAACCAGGGAGTCTGGGGTCATCTGGGAAGAATCAGACATGGAAGGGTTAACACTAGTATACATGAGTGTTTGAAAAGCCATTGAGAGGAGCTTGAGAACAAGCCTCAGCTAGATAGAAACAAGACCTAAGTTTTCCAACAAGTGCCCAGTCAAGTGGGAACATCAGAGCTCAGTCTGTTAGAGCAGCCATCAGAATACTAGAGCCACTGTAGTGCCATTTTGTACAACTACTCACAAGTTTCCTCTGTGCACGTTGTGAAAGAGTCAGGCAATAAACCCCCCCCCCCCCCAGTATAATCTGTTAACTACATTCAGGTAAGTTTTGAGCACTGTTTCAGGAAGCCACCCTCTCTTTCTCTCCCTCCCCTACAGCCTACGTAGAGCTCAGCTGAACATCAATCAATGTATTTAGTTGAGTGGTCTGGTCTGCAGAGTCTCCAGACAAACTTTGAACAGGGGTGGCCAGAAGTAAAGTCTGTCTGAGCCACCAGACCACCCGCTTCAGGCTCCACTTGTGAGCCTGCTCCAGGAGCTGAGCAGAGGCAGAATTCTTTGACTGGTGCATGGAAATGGAGGCTAGAAAGAAGCACCCAGGAAAAACAGGGAGCTTGTCAATGACAGGATAAAAACACACACACACACCGTTCCCTCCCCCCCTGCACTTTTAACCCCAGCAGACAGGACAGCAGCAGTGATGCTAGGGATTAGTATGGGTGCCTGGCTTGCCTGAATCCTTACCTGCAAGGTGCTGCCACATTCATGGAGCCCAGCTACAAAGATCACTGTGTTCTCCACAGCATTAAGGGATGTGTACCAGCAGGCAGCTGAACCAAGGCTCAGCTCAGCAGCTTTGATCAGTCTCCCCGTCCCAAACAGATCCCTGTGCACAGTGATCACCATCTGAGCTGCCTCACACTGCAGCATGACAGGTTGCAGCAGGGACACAGCTCTGGGCTAGGAAGCATGAGCCCAAGGATAGGGCTAGGCAAGAGAAGGTACATGGGCTTGTCTGCGAGGGGGCTCAGCCCTGGGGGTGGGTCTCCCGATGGCTGAGTCCCTTCTAGAGAAATCCCAGGGATTGTAACTGGTCACCCCATTGACCACCCAGCACAAGAGAGCAAAGCCCAGGCTGCCTCTGTATTCCATCCTGCCTACTTGCAGCAGACCCAACATGGATGGAACCTGCTGCTCTGGGGCCTTTATACCCTTCAGCTAAAGGCAGCCTACAGCTGCCCCAGGTAATTAACACCCTTCCCTAATCTGCAGGCAGATGGGGCTCAATCACACCCACTGCTCACACCCTGGAGTAAGGAAATGGGAGGGCCAATGGCAATCTGCCCCATCTATTGGTCAGTTCATCAGCTGCAGTTTGGGAAATTCCTGCCTTGTTTCATTCAATGGAAGGCTAAGGGTGGGCTCCACCACAAAGGGACCCAGGCCCCTCAATCCCAGATTTTGAGGGGGGAGGGAGTGGTTTGAGCATTGGCCTCCTAAACCCAGGGTTGTGAGCTCAGCCTTTAAAGGGGCCATTTAGGGAACTGGGGTAAAAATCTATCTGGGAATTGGTTCTCCTTTGAATAGGGGGTTGGACTAGATGACCTCCTGAGGTCCCTTCCAACCCTAATATTCTATGATTTAGGCCTGTAAATCCTGGGTTTGGCTCCACTGTGATCCACAAAGTCCATAGGTGCCTAAATTCACTCAGCAGCAGCTAAATTTTTACAGTATAAAGTTCCCTTTTTTCCCACATGTTTCAGCCTCTGGGCACATGCACAGCTGCCTCCCTGTAGGAGTCCAGACACCTATCTCCCACCTAAGCCCAGAATGCTCCATGAGCCGGGGGAAGTTAGTCATTTGGCTGCCTAAGTCATATGTTGGCCCCAATCCACTGGGTGTGCTGCTTTCTGGCTTGGGCCCCACTCACAATTCCACCAGAGCAGGACATGGTGTCCACCTCAGAGCTTTTAGCTCAGTAGTTAGAGCATTTACCTGGAACATGGAAGACCCAGGTTTGATTCCCTCTCTCTACTGCAGGGGAGAGAAAAGATATGAACAGGGGTATCATAACCTTAGTCCCAGATTTGGACCTTAGCGTCCAAAATATGGGGGTTAGCATGAAAACCTCCAAGCTTAGTTACCAGCTTGGACCTGGTACTTGCTGCCACCACCCAAAAAATTAGAGTGTTTTGGGGCACTCTAGTCCCCCTGAAAAACCTTCCCTGGGGACTCCAAGACCCAAATCCCTTGAGTCTCACAACAAAGGGAAATAATCCTTTTTCCCTTCCCCCCTCCAGGTGCTCCTGGAGAGATACACAGACACAAGCTCTGTGAATCCAAACAGAGTGACTCCCCCTCTCCGTTCCCAGTCCTGGAAACAAAAGCACTTTCCTCTTCACCCAGAGGGAATGCAAAATCAGGCTAGCAAATCCAACACACACAGATCTCCCCCTGATTTCTTCCTCCCACCAATTCCCTGGTGAGTACAGACTCAATTTCCCTGAAGTAAAGAAAAACTCCAACAGGTCTTAAAAGAAAGCTTTATATAAAAAAGAAAGAAAAATACATACAAATGGTCTCTCTGTATTAAGGTGACAAAATACAGGGTTAATTGCTTAAAAGAATATTGAATAAACAGCCTTATTCAAAGAGAATACAAATCAAAGCACTCCAGCACTTATATTCATGCAAATACCAAAGAAAAGAAACCATATAACTTACTATCTGATCTCTTTGTCCTTACACTTAGAAACAGAAGAGTAGAAAGCAGAAAACTACTTCTCCAAAGCTCAGAGAAAGCAGGCAGACAGAAAACAAAAACTCAGACACAAAATTCCCTCCACCCAAAGTTGAAAAAATCCGGTTTCCTGATTTTCACCTGAAGCACCTGACCAGAGGACCAGAGACATTAACCCTTAGCTATCTGTTTATGACAAGGGGTCTCCCATCTCTCTGAAGAACACTTGAACCACTGAGCTAGGGGGAGTTCTGATGTTGGGCTTCCTCCTGCTCTCCCATTCAAGCTGTTCTGTTGTGGATAAATAATGAAACAGGGATCAGACGCCAGGGCTCCCACCGGGCTACAGCAGCATTCCTGGTCACTTGCTCTCTCAGTCTGACCCAACGACTGTTCCACTGTGGATAAGTGCGAAACTGAAATCTGTTCAAGGGGAAATGTGTGTCCTCTCTAATATCCACATAACTAGCCAGATGAGTTCCAAAACTGGTGTTCTCGTTCCAGGGTTGGGGTGGAGTTTGCAGGGTTGAGTTGTTTTCCCCAACGTGTTCCCCACATCTGCCCCCATTTCTCCCCTCCCCCAGAATGGTTTGTTTTTCAAAGTCAAGAGAAGGCCTGGGTCAGAGAGTAGTTGTTAATGGCTCCCAATCCTGCTGGAAAGGTATAACAAGTGGGGTTCCGCAGGGGTCTGTTTTGGGACCGGTTCTGTTCAATATCTTCATCAACGATTTAGATGTTGGCATAGAAAGTACGCTTATTAAGTTTGCGGACGATACCAAACTGGGAGGGATTGCAACTGCTTTGGAGGACAGGGTCAAAATTCAAAATGATCTGGACAAATTGGAGAAATGGTCTGAGGTAAACAGGATGAAGTTCAATAAAGATAAATGCAAAGTGCTCCACTTAGGAAGGAACAATCAGTTTCACACATACAGAATGGGAGGAGACTGTCTAGGAAGGAGTATGGCAGAAAGAGATCTAGGGGTCATAGTAGACCACAAGCTTAATATGAGTCAACAGTGTGATACTGTTGCAAAAAAAGCAAACGTGATTCTGGGATGCATTAACAGGTGTGTTGTAAACAAGACACGAGAAGTCATTCTTCCGCTTTACTCTGCGCTGGTCAGGCCTCAGCTGGAGTATTGTGTCCAGTTCTGGGCACCGCATTTCAAGAAAGATGTGGAGAAATTGGAGAGGGTCCAGAGAAGAGCAACAAGAATGATTAAAGGTCTTGAGAACATGACCTATGAAGGAAGGCTGGAGGAATTGGGTTTGTTTAGTTTGGAAAAAAGAAGACTGAGTGGGGATATGATAGCAGTTTTCAGGTATCTAAAAGGGTGTCATCAGGAGGAGGGAGAAAACTTGTTCACCTTAGCCTCCAATGATAGAACAAGAAGCAATGGGCTTAAACTGCAGCAAGGGAGATTTAGGTTGGACATTAGGAAAAAGTTTCTAACTGTCAGGGTAGTTAAACACTGGAATAGATTGCCTAGGGAAGTTGTGGAATCTCCATCTCTGGAGATATTTAAGAGTAGGTTAGATAAATGTCTATTAGGGATTGTCTAGACAATATTTGGTCCTGCCATGAGGGCAGGGGACTGGACTCGATGACCTCTCGAGGTCCCTTCCAGTCCTAGAGTCTATGAAAAAAAACCTTGTTTCCCAAGAAGGGGGATCTCCACAACCTTAGGAATTGGCGTCCTGTCTCGCTCCTCAGAACGCACTACAAAGTCGTAGCAAAGGCCATCTTGCTGCGGCTGGGGTCTGTGCTGGTGGATGTGGTCCACCCTGACCAGACATACATCATCCTGGGCTGGACCATCCTTGATAACCTGTACTTGATCTGGGACCTCTTGCAGCTGGGGTTTAGGGATGGTCTGTCTTTTGCCCTCCTATCTCTAGACCAAGAGAAGGTGTTCGACCGGATGGACCACAGGTATCTCCTGGGCACTCTGTGAGCCTTCGGTTTCAGGCCCCAGTTTATGGGGTTTCTTCAGGTGCTGTATGCTTCTGCAGAGTGTCTGGTCAAGGTTCAACTGGACCCTGACTAAGCCGGACAGCTTTGGGCGAGGGGTGTGCCAGGGTGTCCACTATTGGGTCAGCTGTATGCTCAGCTCTTCTTTTGTCTGCTCTGCTGGAAGTTGACGGGGTTGGTGCTGTGAGAGCCGGAGTTGCAGCTGGTCCTGTTTGCATATGCCAACGACGTGCTCCTCACAGTCCAGGACCCGGGTGACCTGGTGCAGGTGGAGGCTTGCCAGGCCATCTACTCGGCAACCTCCTCTGCCCGGGTTAACTGAGTCAAAAGCTCTAGTCTAGTGGTTGGGGACGGGTGGCAGGTGAGATCTGTCCCACCTGTGCTTCAGGCCATCTGGTAAGGCACAGGTCCGCTGCTCTATCTCAGCGTTTATCTTTCTGCCACACATCCATCTCCGCTGGAGAACTGGCAAGGTTTAGAGGGCAGGGTAGAGGAGCGGCTGTGGAGGTGGAAGGGACTACTCCGAGGGAGGGCACTAGTATTGAACCAACTAGTACTGTCCATGCTCTGGCACTGACTCAACACCCTGGTCCTGGCCCCGAGTTTCCTGGCCAACCTCCAGAAGTTGGTTCTGGAGTTCTTTTGGCCAGGACTGCACTGGGTCTTTGCACAGGTTCACCACCTGCCCCTGGAGGAGGGAGGACAGGGCCTGTAGTCCTCAGGTCCACGTCTTCCGCCTATAGGCCCTGCAGAGGTTCCTTTATGGTGCAGGTAGTCTGAGGTGGAGCATACTGGTGCACGCTTTCCTGCGCCGCTTCTGAGGGCTCCAATATGACCGGCAGCTCCTTTATCTCCAGCTAAGAGGTCTTCCATGAGACCTCTCTGGGCTGCCGGTCTTCTACTAGGACCTCCTCCGGACCCGGAAACAGGTCTCGGCAACCAGGTCCGTGGCGGCCACCGAGCGGGCGGATCTCCTCACAGTGCCCCTGCTACACAACCCCCAGCTCCATGTGCAGGTGGCAGAGTCCCCCTCGGTGCGACAGAAGCTGGTCCTGGCAGAAGTCACCAGACTCAGAGACCTCCTGGACTACGACTGGGGAGACTGGCTGGATCCCCTGATGCTTGCCCAGTGCATGGGGCTCTCCAGCCCTCATACTTCAGGAGGTGAGGGCTGCTCTACTGTGCACTGCTCGGGCTTACCTGGACCTCCCCACTCACCTTACAACCCAGGTTCTCTGGACCTTTTCACTGGGCCCCTGCCCCATAGACCTACCTGGCCATCCCACTCCTTCACCGAGAGCTGGCTGCCCAATTTGCAGCCAGATCACTTCCGGATCGCGCTGAGGAAACATCTGCACACGCTCGTGCTCCACACTCTTCACATCCTCACCCTTGTGTCCAGCTCTGACATGAAGTGGCAGGACCTCCTACCACCTTGGAAGGGTGAGGAACCCCAGTCGGCCAGCCTCTACTCCACCCTGGTCCCAAAGGCCACTAGGGATGTCAGTTGGCGGCTCCTTCATGGAGTCATGAGCATGGGCATATTCTTGGCTTGGTTTGCCCCTGTCCTGGACACCTGCCCCAGACACCTGCCCCTTTTGGGGCGTGAGGGAGACCCTGGCACACATATCTGGAGTGCTCCAGGTTGCAGCCCCTATTCCGGCTCCTCTTAGATATTCTATTGCATTTTTGGCCGCACTTTCCCCTCACCTCTTTATCTATGCACTCCCTATCTGTGGCTCCACAAAGTTGCGGGACCTCCTTGTCAGCCTCCTCCTAGCACTGGCCAAAATGGCCATCTACAAGACCAGAGAGAGGAGGTTGGCTGACAGGGTTTCCTGTGACTGTGGGACCCATTTCTGATCCTCTGTCCACTCATGTATCCGGGCAGAGTTCCTCTGAGCGGCATCCACTGGCTTCTTGACATCTTCAAGGAGCAGTGGGCGCTGTCCGGGGTTCTCTGCTGGGTGTCCCCATCAGGTTCCCTTCATTTAGTCTTGTGACCTCACACCCATCCCTGTTATATCTTTAGTTGTCCCCCGTAATTACTTGAGATTCTGGACCTTGTGGATCCTCCCCTTAGGCTGCTGCAGGTATGAGGGAGCCTTGCCTGTGCCAGCTGGGTGTTAACTCCGCAATGCAACCAGCCCATCCACCCCTTGAGCATTCGTCTCTGGGCTAGCCCAGCCCTGTCTTTTGCCTTGCAGGCTGACAATCAATGCACCACAGATTTCAAGTCCCTTCAAGGTGGCCCCCTGTGGGGTCCAGCCCCGATCACTGGATACCCACAGAAATCCCTGATCCCTTGTTTCCAGAGGAACAGCACATCCTCGTTTACCAGTTTGGCCTTAGCTTACCGCTCTTGTATCACACACAACTCTTCAACTCAATTCTAAAGCAAAAGGAGATGTATTTAAGACAGAACAGAGAGTCAAATAGAAGCCTATGTGAGAGCTGGAAACAAATGGCTAGCTCTGAAACAAAATCATAACTCACATTCCAGATCCTACACTTAACTAACAAGTTATCCTCCAGTCTAGAAAAATGTCTCTCACCCAAGTTCCCTCCAGCATTTTCAGCCAAGCCTGGCTGAGACCCCTTTTTCATGATGTCAATTCTCTGTCAGTTTACTTCCTTGGCACCTGATGTTGGGGTCTTTTTGCTCCTCAAACATATCAGAATGTCCCTTTGATGTTTACCTACAGCTGGGATTCCCCCTTCAATGCTGACTTCTTCCTGTTAGTTTCTTTCTGAAGTCTCTGCCAGCTCCTCATTTGCATTTGACTTAGACGTTGTATGGCATACAGCACACAATGGTCCACCATGGAGATAAGCATTGCCCACCCTCCCATCTGCAGGACTTTGTCTCAAGACCCACTACCTTTAAGAAGCCTGCTTTATCTACATGGCCTACAGAACCTAATTTTCAGTGCTCCTTTCATATTTCCCATACCTACATCTCACAATGGTTATGATAACCTGTGTGATCCAGGGTTTCATTAGAGAACTTACATGACATTCTTTTGGTGAACCCAGGGGGTCCCTGTGTCTCCCAGTGCCCTCTGCCACTTGGCATCATGAGGTTCTTGGATCACAGGTACCCCTGCGGGAATCTAGTGGCCTGCATCAAGGGCAAACTCCAAAAGCTAGTCCATTTGAAGTTATTCAGGTTTTGTTTATTTCTGGTTTGATGGAGGAACCAATGGAACTGCTCCGAGTCCTGCATGGAATGACAGCGTGCCCAGAGAGAAACAGGCATCTGTTCTCAATACCATACCTGTGGGGAGCCCATGGGATGGCATGCAACTGTTCCATTCCACTGACAGCTCTTAATATGTATTTGTACCCACAGCACTAATAACTGATTAAGGCTTCATAGCCCTATGCTCAGGCAAGCCAGCTCTCATGGTCCAGCATCTTAGAGCTAAGCTACCTGAGAGGTTGCATCATGTTCCTCCTGAGAAAGCTAGGAATAAAACCCAGGTGTTCTACAGCTGACCCCAGTCACAACTATGCTGCTCTCTGAAATGAATGCATGGAGGTAATGTGGTTGGTTACCCTTCCTGGGTTTGGGAACTGGTCACTAATTTTGGCTTAGCTGCACTGACCCTCAGAGTCTCCTCCACGAAATGAGGACAGTAATTATTCCTGCTGTTTGTCTAGATACAGCCAATAACATTTGGGAGGGAGAGAAACAAGCTGAGTGCAGAGAAAGAAGGTGGATTTAAGGGATGTCAGGGCCTTAGAGCTTCCCAACTAGAGGACCCAGATTTTGGTGGAAGGGCTGGAATTGTGCCAGAGGCAGGGAAAATGTACTTATGGCATGGAGGCTGGATCTCAATTAGTCAGAGGGGACAAGAACAGAGGGACCATAGGAATATGGGCTGGAAAGCATTGAGAGAAGTGGTCTGATGGTTGAGACACCACCTTGGCATGCAAGAGACCAAGGTTAAATTCCACACTCTGCCAAAGCCACCCTGGGTAATTTCAATCATCCCAGGAGTTACTCTTTTCCCTGTTTGTGTGAAAGGCAGTCAGCACTCTCTTACCACCCAGGGGTGCTGTTAGGGGCATTTTTGTACTGCGGGCAAGGTGCTGACATTAGTCAGCCCCCATCACAACCTTTATAGCTCAGAGTCCCTTCCAAATCTAGCCGCACAGCAAGCCTACAAGGGCCATTGCTTTGAGTGTTACATTTGGTTGAGGAAAAGGGGCTGCTCCTTCCTCATCAGCTTCAATGCCCCACTGCAGCATCACATGTCAGAGAGGCTGAATAAGCACTGCTGCAGAGCTTGTTCTGGGAACATCCACCATGCTGCTCCCTATGCCCTCCCTGGGCTTGCTAATAGCATGTCTTGTTTGTGCCACCCTGGGCAAGATCTGCACCCCAAACAGTTAGAGGGGAGAGGTTGTTTGAACAAATGACATCCTGTCACATAGCAGGGTGGGATGTGTTCTCTACAGTGGTAGGTAAAGAGAGAGAGAGAGAGAGAGAGAGAGAGAGAGAGATCGATCAAGATAGCAGAGCCCTTTAGACTTCAGTTTGAGCAGAGTCTGCCCCAGATGCATGATCAGTTTGGAGCAGGCCTCACTGGTCTGCAGCCCAGAGCATGAGCAGAAACTGGAAGATTTTTTAAGACAGGGATGGGTAAACAAAGGCCCACAGGCCACATCTGGCCCATCAGACCTTTTAATCCAGGACTTGAGCTCCTGATGGGGAGCAGGGTCAGGGGCTTGCTCTGCCCACCGAGCACTGCCCAGCCCCCAAAGCCTAAACTCCTTGATGAGCACCAGCTTCCTGCACACAGAGTCACACTGCCCAGACTTGACTGACCTTGCTTAGCCAGACTTCATCACACTGTTTCCAGAATCAGAACCATGCCCCTATAGGGTAGTGTACCCTATCCCCACAGTGCCAGCTTCTGCCCAGACTAGCCAATGATCCTGTGATGCTGCTGGTCTTGATATCACCCTCCAGACTCTCACAACTGCCCAAGGGCCACACCCATCCTAAGGGGTGTGGTACAGCCACCTTAGTGTCACTGCAGGTAGGGCCCTTAGGAGTCCCCCATAGCACCCCGTAGAGGTAATTTCAGTCCATGGTGAGAAGAACTTGGTGAGCCTGCTCACCTTAGACACAAGGATTGGGGGAAGTTAGCCTAGAGAAGTGGTTCTCAAACTGTAGGTTAGAGCCCCAAAGTAGGTCATGACCCCATTTTAATGGAGTTGCTAGGGCTGTGGTAGACAGGCTGGGGCTGAAGCCACAAACTGAGCCCCCATTATCCAGTGCCAAAGCCCAAGGCTGAAGCCCTTGGTTTAATGCCCTGGGCTGGGACAGTAATTGTCATCAGAAGGAGGTTGTGGTGCCCATTGGTGTGTCCATGATGTGATTGGTGCATCAACCACACCATTCCCTCCCCCACAGAAAGGAAGGCATCTCCCTTGCTCATTAAGAATAAGTCATGGACTAGACTCAATTCACTGAATTTATTTACATTAGAGAGAAGGTACAAGACATGTGACTGCTCAGGCACTAGAGTGGCTGCATCTTCTGTATACAAGTATCCCCAGAGTGATGAAGGCCAGTGCAATGGCAGCTGCCATGGAGATCAGCCCAGCTGTAGAAGAGAATCCTACAAAAAGAACAGGTGGTTAAAACTGCAACTAGTTGCTTTTCTAGCTACCTCTCCATAAAAATCCACCATGGACTTGCTGGGTACATTAGTGAAGGCCATAGTTAAAGTTGGGGATTTTATTTGAGCTATATTGAAGGGTTCTGATTTTTGAAGTGGTTTTAGCAATACCAATTGGATAATGTTTACTAGAAGTGGCTGGAGTAGGAGATCAGCATCTGTTTATAAATCTCACTAGATAATAAGTTGCAGGGCTCAGGCCAAAACTGGTGTCCCAGGAGATAAGCCCAGGCTGCAATGGCTGACAGACCTATGTTTGACTGGCTCTGGTTGGACTGTTTCAACAAGGAGCCTTGTTGACTCATTCCTAACACCCACTTCTTGGACTAAAGGATTCTTACAGCTGACTTTGCATGACTCATTTCTTTCATCCTTTAGATCAGCTTTTCCAAGCCAACACAATATAGATTAATAAGTGACAATGGAGGCACTGTGTGACTTGTTCACTAGAACTACTTACCCTCTGAGGCTGCCTTCTCCACTGCCATTTGATCAGTTGAGAGATCCCTTGATCCTCGATAAGCATCAAGGATGACTAGGGGTCCTACCACAACATCAGCCTCAGCTTCCCTCACCAAGGGGTCACCTGTATTGGGGAAGAGAAGCACTACTAGAGCACCAATACATGTCAGGTTAGTCTCACTCATCCCATTTTGGGTGGAAGATTCTCTAGGAACAGTCTGTTGGAGTAAGCCAGACATCTTCCCAGGTGAAGTGGGCACAGAACCTACCATGCCTGGAGGCCACATCTCTCTGGAAGCGCCTCCCTGGCCATCTGTCCAGAGGTCTGACTCTCCCAGACTGTCCAGCCAGTCCACAGTTCCCAGTCTCACAGCACCTGCAGATGTCTCTGGTGCCTTCCACTGGAGACCAGCTGCAACAGAACAGGGACAATCATCTACAGGGAAGTGTTCCTCTCTAGGCTGCCCATCACTCCCCCGATGGGGTTCTAGTCTACTCACATGTTGCCTGCTTTGTTGAAGGAACAAGCCTTATTCAAGGGATCTGGGGCTTGCTCAACTGCAGTGACTTTCAGATGACAGGTGATGTAGATCTGGAGGGGAAGTGGGAAGAGGGGTTAGTACCATCCCAGGGGACACTAACACCTGCTTAGCCTGGGGGAATTGACTTGGAGCAAAAATCTGGGAGCTCACCAAGTTCCTGGCATCTCCTGCAAACCTGAACACATCCACCATGAACTGCAGTGTGTCCTGCCTGGGCCTGGGGAATATGAAGGCTGAGGTGGTGTCATCTGACCTACCATCCACCAGGCATCTACACACAAGAACCAAGGGTCAGTGAGAGTTCCTGATCAGTCTTGTTTTACACTAGAAAGGGCTCCCAGCTCTTACCCATTGAAGTCAATGACAGTATAGCGGGGAGAGGAGTTCCTGTCTGGGGTCAAGGTGGCCACGCAGCTGTCCACAAAGAGCCTCAGAGCCACATGGTTCCCAGTGTTGACATCAGCTTGGATATGCATGACCTCCCCCAGCTGGAATCCATTGGAGGGTCTCTCAGCACTCCAGTCATCTGGAAGGCAAGCTCACAGTGAGCAGGACAGGCAGGCAGGGTCGGGCTCCCCTGAAGTCTTCTCCCACCTACCATTCATCAGGCGCAGGGAGAAACTCAGCCCCTCCTCTGCAGACAGAGTGGAGCTGAAGGGAATCCAGGTTGGCTTGATGGCTTTACTGCTCACATTGTCCTTCCTGTGAGAGGAGCAAACCTCAGTCACTGAGCCAGATCCCACAACAGGGACTGAATGGGAGGGAGGGGACCTGAGCACCTCAGACACTCACCTGGGATAGTGACACTCAATAGGAATCACAGCTGGATTGGTTCTCAGGATTATTGGGTTGCTGGCAGGGCTGGGGTTATAGTTCAGCCTTGTGCTATAAACCAGGGAGTCTGGGGTCATCTGAGAAGAGCC
Source organism: Gopherus flavomarginatus (assembly GCF_025201925.1). Taxonomy (NCBI): domain Eukaryota; kingdom Metazoa; phylum Chordata; order Testudines; family Testudinidae; genus Gopherus; species Gopherus flavomarginatus. Next base: position 54,515,592 of record NC_066625.1, on the reverse strand, counting down.
AAACATGGAAAGGTTAACACTTGTGTATGTTTCATCCCTCACTCTCTCAGATCCTGGGAGACATACCTGTCCTTGCTTACAGACAGCCCCACAACCTGAAGCAAATGCTCACCAGCAGCCACACAACAAAAACACTAGTCTAGGAACCTATCCTTGTAACAAAGCTGTCATAACCTAGTTCCAGATTTGGACCTTAGCGTCCAAAATATGGGGGTTAGCATTGAAAACCTCCAAGCTTAGTTACCAGCTTGGACCTGGTAAAGCTGCCACCACCCAAAAAATTAGAGTGTTTTGGGGCACTCTGGTCCCCCAAAAAACCTTCCCTGGGGACCCCAAGACCCAAATCCCTTGAGTCTCACAACAAAGGAAAATAAACCTTTTCCCTTCCCCCCTCCAGGTGTTCCTGGAGAGATACACAGAAGCAAGCTCCGTGAATTTAAACAGAGGGATTCCACCCTCTCTATTTCCAGTCCTGGAAACACAAGTACTTCCCTCTTCACCCAGAGGGTATGCAAAGTCAGGCTAGTAAATCTAACACAAAGATTTTCCCCCTGACTTCTTCCTCCCACCAATTCCCTGGTGAGCACAGACTCAATTCCCTGGAGTTCCCTACTAAAGAAAAACTCCAACAGGTCTTAAAGAGAAAGCTTTATGTAAAAAGAAAAAAAATACATAAAAATGGTAAAAATGGTCTCTCTGTATTAAGGTGACAAATACAGGGTCAATTGCTTAAAAGAAATATGAATAAACAGCCTTATTCAAAAAGAATACAATTCAAAGCACTCCAGCAACTACACACATGTAAATACAAAAAAAAAAAAAAACATATAAATCACTATCTGATCTTTTGTACTTACAACTGGGAAACAGAAGATTAGAAAGGCAGGAGATAGAAATCCTCTCATAGCCGAGAGAGAGACAGGCAGAAGACCAAGAACAAAGGACTCACACTCCCTCCACCCAGATTTGAAAAAGTCTTGTTTCCTAATTGGTCCTCTGGTCAGGTGTTTCAGGTTACTTTTCCAGGTGTAAGAGACATTAACACTTAGCTATCTGTTTATGACAAAAGCCCAATGCTAACTCTGTCCATATATCTACTCAGGTGACACCATCATAGGACCTAGTCACATCAGCCATGCCATCAGGGACTCATTCACCTGCACATCTACCAATGTGATATGCCATCATGTGCCAGCAATGCCCCTCTGACATGTACATTTGCATAGAGATTGTCCTGTTTGGCCAAAGAATAAACAGACACGAATCTGACATCAGGAATCATACCATTCAAAAAACAGTAGGAGAATACTTCAACTTCTCTAACCACTCAGTGAGGGATGTTAAGGTGGCAATTTTGCAACAGAAAAGCTTAAAAAAAACCACAGTCTTGAACGAGAAGCTGCTGAACTTGAATTAATATGCAGACTAGATACAACTAACTTAGGTTTGAACAGAGACTGGGAATGGCTCGGTCATTACACTAATTAAACCTATTTCCCCATGTTAGGGTATCCTCACACCTTCGTGTCAACCGTCCAAAGTGGGCCATCTTGATTATCACTTCAAAAGTTTCTCCCCTGCTGATAATAGCTTCTCTTAATTAGCCTCTTAAGGTGGAAGTAGCCATACCAACTGTTTCATGTTCTATGTATAAATATCTTCTTACTGTATGTTCCATTCTATGCATCCAATGAAGTGGGCTGTAGCCCACAAAAGCTTAGAATAACAACATTTATTTGAGCATAAGGTGCCACAAGTACTCCTGTTCTTTTTACTAGTGTGCATGGCATTTGAAAAGTCATTCAGATGAGTCCAAGAACAGTCTGAGCCAGATGGAAACAAGAGCTCAAGTCTTCCAACAAGGGCCCAGTCAACTGGGAACTGCCTTTGGAAGGGCTGGACACTAGAATCAGGGGATTGCAGAGCTCAGTCTGCTAGAGCAGCCATAGGAATATGAGAGCCAACGTAGTGCTATTTTGCAGAACTCTACTCGCTAGTTTCCACTGTGCAGGTTGTGGAGGAATCAGACAGTAAAACCTCCAAGTTTCATCTAGTAGTTTCTTTCAGGTGAATTTTGACCAGGGATTAAGTAAGCCAGTTGTCTGTCCCTTTCTCTCCTGCAGCTTATGTGGAGCTCAGGCTAACACCAACCAACCAGTGTATTCAAGTGAGTGGTCTTGTCTGCAAAGTCTCCAGACAGAGTATGAACATGGGGGTCCAGAAGTAAAGTCTGTCTGAGCCACCAGACCAGGCTTCACTTGTAAGCCTGCTCCAGTAGCCAAGCTGGGCAGAACTCTTTGACTAGTGCAGGAGATTGGAAGCTAGTAAGAACAACTCAGGAAAACAGGGAGCTTGTCAATGAAAAGGACAAAAACCCACCCATTGTTCCCTACCATACCCCATTTTTAACCCCATCAGACAAGACAGGGTAGTGATGCTAGGAATCAGTAAGGGCTCCTGGCTTGCAAGAATCCTTACCTGCAAGGTGCTGCCACATTCATGGAGACCAGCTTCAAAAGTCACTGTGTTCTCTGCAGCATTAAGGGATGTGTACTGGCAGGCAGCTGGGCCAAGGCTCAGGTCAGCAGCTTTGACCAGTCGCCCCATCCCAAACAGATCCCTGTGCACAGTGATCACCAGTTGAGCCTCATCACACTGCACCATGACAGGCTGCAGCAGGGACACAACCCTGAGCTGGGAAGCATCAGCCCAAGCATAGGGATAGGGTTGGGCAAGAGAGGGTACATAGGCTTGTCTGCGAGGGGGCTCAGCCCTGAGGATGGGTCTCCAGATAGCTGAGTCCCTCCTAGAGAAATCCCAGGGATTGTAACTGGTCACCTCACTGACCACCCAATACAGGAGAGCAAAGCCCAGGCTCCTTCTGTATCCCATCCTGCCTGCCTGCAGCAACCAAAAGCACAAAGGGAAATTGCTACTCTAGGGCCTTTATAGTCTGACCTAGAACCAGGTGACAACTGCCCCAGGTAATTAACACCTTCCCCTAATCTGCAGTCAGTTGGGACCCAATCATGCCCACTGCCCACACTCTGAGCAAGGAGATGGGAGGGCCAATGGGAATCAGCCCCACCTGTTGGTCAGTTCATCAGCTGCAGTTTGGGTAATTTCTGCTGTTTCATTCAATGGAAGGCTAAGGGTGGGCTCCACCACAAAGGAACCCAGGCTACCCAATCCCAGATTTAGGCCTGTAAATCCTGGGTTATGCTTCACTGTGATCCACAAACCACACAGTGAACTCTGTAGGTTCCTAAATTCACTCAGCAGCACCTAAGTTTTTACAGTATAAAGTTTCTTAGGTGCTTGTGTTTCAGCCTTTGGGCTCGTACTCAGCTGCCTCCCTCTAGGAGTCTGGGCACTTATCTCCCACCTAAACCAAGAATGATCCATGAGCCAGAGAAGTTAGGCATTTAGTTTCCTAAGTCACACGCGGGGCCCAATCCACTAATTGTGCTGCTTACCAGCATAGGCCCCATTCACAATGGAGCAGGATGTGGCATCCACCTCAAAGCTTTTAGTCCAGTGGTTAGAGCATCACCTAGAATGTAGGAGACCCAGGTTTGATTCCCCCTCTCTACTGCAGGGGAGAGAAAGGATATGAACAGGGGTCTCCTATCTCTCAGAAGAATGCTTGAACCACTGAGCTAGGGGGAGTTCTGATGCTGGGCTTCCTCCTGCTCTCCCATTCAAGCTGTTCTGTTGTGGATAAATAATGAAAGAGGGATCAGACGCCAGGGCTCCCACCTCCCACTGGGCTACAGCAGCGTTCCCGGTCACTTGCTCTCTCAGTCTGACCCAACGACTGTTTCACTGTGGATAAGTGCGAAACTGAAATCTGTTCAAGGGGAAATGTGTGTCCTCTCTAATATCCACATAACTAGCCAGATGAGTTCCAAAACTGGTGTTCTCGTTCCAGGGTTGGGGTGGAGTTTGCAGGGTTGAGTTGTTTTCCCCAAAGTGTTCCCTACATCTGCCCCCATTTCTCCCCTCCCCCAGAATGGTTTGTTTTTCAAAGCCAAGAGAGGGCCTGTCCTGGGGGAGGATCCATGTGAAAATGAGATTCCTGGAGTAGGGACTGTGACACTTCTGAGGGCAGGCAGGGTTGTGCGTCACCCTAGTTGCCACCTGCCTCCTGTATGAAGGAGCCTTGCTTTGCACGCAGTGTGCAGCGGCAGTCACAAAAGCAAACTGGATGTTAGGAATCATTTAAAAAGGGATAGAGAATAAGACGGAGAATATCTTATTGCCCTTATATAAATCCATAGTATGCCCACATCTTGAATACTGCGTACAGATGTGGTCTCCTCATCTGAAAAAAGATATACTGGCATTAGGAAAGGTTCAGAGAAGGGCAACTAAAATGATTAGGGATTTGGAACGGGTCCCATGTGAGGAGAGATTAAAGAGGCTAGGACTTTTCAATCTGGAAAAGAGGAGACAAAGGGGGGGATATGATAGAGGTATATAAAATAATGAGTGATGTGGAGAAAATGAATAAGGAAAAGTTATTTATGTGTTCCCATAATATAAGAACTAGGGGTCACCAAATGAAATTAATGGGCTGCAGGTTTAAAACAAATAAAAGGAAGTTCTTCACACAGCGCACAGTCAACCTGTGGAACTCCTTGCCTGAGGAGGTTGTGAAGGCTAGGACTATAACAGGGTTTAAAAGAGAACTGGATAAATTCATGGAGGTTAAGTCCATTAATGACTATTAGCCAGGATGGGTAAGGAATGGTGTCCCTAGCCTCTGTTTGTCAGGGGGTGGAGATGGATGGCAGGAGAGAGATCACTTGATCATTACCTGTTAGGTTCACTCCCTCTGGGGCACCTGGCATTGAACACGGTTGGTAGACAGGATTCTGGGCTGGATGGGCCTTTGGTTTGACCCAGGATGGCCATTCTTATGTTCTGTGCCAGCTGGGTGTTAGCTCCCCAAAGCAACCAGCCCACCAGCCCCTCAAGCATTCTTCTCTGGGCTAGTCCACTCCTGTGTTTTGCCTTGCAGGTTAACAATCAATGCACCCCTGACTTCAAGTCCCTTCAAACTGGGATTCAGCCCTGATCAGTGGATACCCACAGAAATCCCAGATCCTCTGTTTCCAGAGGAACAGCGCATCACCATTTACCAATTTGGTCTTAACTCACCACTCTTGTATCACACACAACACTTCAGCTCAATTCTAAAGCAAAAGGAGATGTATTTAAGACAGAACAGAGAGTCATATAGAAGCCTGTGTGAGAGCTGGAAACAAACAGCTAGCTATGAAACAAAATCATAACCCGCATTTCAGAGCCTACACTTAACTAACAAGTTATCCTCCAGTCTAGAAAAGTGTCTCTCACCCAAGTTCCCTTCAGCATTTTCAGCCAAGCCTGGCAGAGACCCCTTTTTCATGATGTCAATTCTCTGTCAGTTTACTTCCTTGGCACCTGATGTCGGGGTCTTTTTGCTCCACAAACATACCAGAATGTCCCTTTGATGTTTACCTACAGCTGGGATTCCCCCTCCAATGCTGACTTCTTCCTGTTAGTTTCTTTCTGAAATCTCTGCCAGCTCCTCATTTGCATTTGACTTAGATGTTGTATGGCATACAGCACACAATGGTCCACCATGGAGATAAGCATCGCCCACCCCTCCTGTCTGCAGGACTTTGTCTCAAAACCCGCTACCTTTGAGAAGCCTGCTTTATCTACATGGCCTACAGAACTTGATTTTCAGTGCTCCTTTCATATTTCCCATACCTATATCTCACAATGGTTATGATGACCAGTATGACCCAGGGTTTCATTAGAGAACTTACATGACATTCTCTTGGTGAACCCAGGGGATCCCTGTACCCCTCCCCCCCGTTTCCTCTGCCAGTTGGCATCATGAGGTTCTTGAGTCCCAGGTACCCCTGCAGCAATCTAGTGGCCTGCATCAAGGGCAAGCTCCAAAAGCTAGTCCATTTGAAGTTATTCAGGTTTATCGCTGTTTAGTGGCACGACCAATGGGACTGCTGTGAGTCCTGCATGGAATGACAGTGTGCCCAGAGAAAGAGAGAGAGACACCTGTTGTCAACACCATACCTGTGAAGAGCCCATGGGATGGCATGCAACTGTTTCAGTCCGCTGACAGCTCTTAATATGTATTTGTACCCACAGTGCTAATAACTGATTAAGGCTTCATAGCCCTATACTAGGGCAAGGCAGCTCTCATAGTCCAGCATCTTAGAGCTAAAAGTTACTTGAGAGTTTACATCATGTTCCCCCTTGGAAAGCTAGGAATAAAACCCTGGTGTCTCCAGATGACCCCAGTCACAGCCATGCTGCTCTCTGAAATGAATGCATGGAGTTAATGTGGTTGGTTACCCTTCCTGTGCTAAGCATGAGACCACACTCTCCTCTCACAGCTAGGTAGAGAGCCCAGGAATCCTGATTCTCTGCCAAGCAGCTGTAAAGCCCACTTACAGAAAGGTTAGGTCAAGGGTCAGAGGACTGTGTCCAAACCAGGTGACTCCCGTGGGTGTAATTTTGGCTCCACATGATGGAATTGCTCTTTTCCCAGTTTAGCGAAGGTTGCAGCTAAATTTCTATTTAAAAACCAAATTTTGCATCCTTTCTTCAAGGCACCCTAGAAAGCCAGAAAATTGGCAGGTCAGGCAGCTGACAGCTCAACCAGCGGCAGTACCTCCAGGCATTGAATCCACACCCCTCATGAAGCACAAAATTCTTTGTTTGGGAACTGGCCACTAATTCTGGCTTAGCAGCTGAACCTCGGAGTCTCCTCCATGATACAAGGACAGTAATGATTCCTGCTCTTTGCCTAGATACAGCCAACATCATTCGGGAGAAAGAGAAACAAGCTGAGTGCAGAGAAAGGAGGAGGATTTGAGGGAAGTCAGGGCCTTGGAACTTCCCCAGTGAGGGACCCAGAGTTTACTGGAAGGACTGGAATTATGCCAGAGGCAGGGAACATTTACCTACAACAGAGGGGCTGGATCTCAGCTGGGCAGGGGGAGAAGAACAGAGGAACCATGGAAATACAGGCTGGAAAGCAATGAGAACAATGGCCTGATGGTTAAAACACCACCTTGGCATGCAAGAGATGAAGGTTAAGTTTCACATAGTGCCAATGCCTTCCTGGGCAATCTCACTTCATGATCCTGTGTCTCCTTCCACCCTTGTATGATGGGGGTCAGCCCTCCCCTGCCTCCCAGGGTGCTGAGAGTCATTTGACACTGTGCATGAGGTGCTCTGACCTTGGACAGCCCCAAGTCCCTTCAGCTCACAGGTGCATAGCAAACCTACAAGGGCCACTGCTCAGAGAGTTGCATCTGTTAGAGGAAAAAGGTGCTGCTCCCGCCCCACTATCTTGCCTGCCAGCTTCAGCACCCCACTGCAGCATCCCATAGGAGAGGCTGAATGACCACTGCTGCAGAGAGCTTGTTGGGGGAAAATAAACTCTGCTGCTCCCTTTGCTCTCCTCAGCACTGCTGCCAATGTTTGCTTGTGCAATCCTGAGTAAGGTCTGCTCCCCACCCACCTAAAGGGCAGATGTTGTTTGAACAAATGACATCCTGTCATCTAGGACGGTGGGCTACTTTCTACCACTGGAGAGAGCACAACGGAGCAGAGCCCTTTAGACTTGGGTTTGAGTCGAAGCTGCCCTGGGTGCATGATCAGGTTGGAGCAGCCCTCACAGATCTGCAAGTCATGGCCTAGAGCATGAACTGGAAAATTTTTTTAAATTCCTTTTGCATGAGACCAGGACTGGCATGCACAACTAAATCCAGCGTAAGCCAAAGGAATTCACCCCAGAGGTGATCTCAGTCCATGGTGAGAAGAACCTGGCTATCCCACTCACCTGAGAGAGAAGGATTGGGGCAGTTACCTGAGAGCAGCAGTTCTCAAACTGTGGGTTGGGACCCCAAAGTGGGTCACCACCACCCTTTTAATGGGTTTGCCAGGGCTGTGGTAGGCTGCCTGAGGCCAAAGCCACAAACTGAGCCCTGGAGCCAAAGTCCAAGGGCTTCAGCCCTGTGTGGCAGTGCTCAGGCTACAGGCCCTGCTCCCTAGGGCTGAAGCTCTTGGGGTTTGACCCCCTGGGCTGGGGCAGTAATTGTCAAAAGGGGTTGTGGTCCAATGAAGTTTGAGAACCCCTCTCCTAGAGCTTTGCCTAAAGCGAGTCAGGAGGAACTTCCTCCTGAAGTCTGTTTCACTCACGGCACAGTGGCTGGGGGATATTGTTCTCTCTTCTGCTAGAGCCCTGTAATGGTTACAGCTGCCAGCTGGACTGTTCAGGAGAGAAATTCCCCTGCCCTTTGCCTGTGAGAGATACCAGCCATTTGACTCTGGGAACCTGAAGGCAGCAAGCTCTATTCTCCCCACCCTCCCATGATCTCTCCCTATTCAGCCCATTTGTGTGTCCATGGGGTGGCCATCCATTTTCTTTCCCAAAGTAGGTGGAGAGGGCACACACCTCGCTTGCCCATAAAGAATAAGTCATGCACCTGACTCAAGTAATTGGATTTATTTAGACAGAAGGTACAAGGCATGTGACTGCTCAGGCACTAGAATGGCTGCATCTTCTGTATACAAGTATCCCCAGAGTGATGAAGGCCAGTGCAATGGCAGCTGCCATGGAGATCAGCCCAGCTGTAGAAGAGAATCCTACAAAAAGAAGAACAGGTGGTTAAAACTGCAACTAGTTGTTTTTCTAGCTACCACTCCATAAAAATCCACCATGGACTTGTTGGGTACATTAGTGAAGGCCATAGTTAAAGTTGGGGATTTTATTTGAGCTATATTGAAGGGTTCTGATTTTTGAAGTGGTTTTTAGCCATACCAATTGGAGTCCGTCTACTAGAAGCAGCAAAGAGTCCTGTGGCACCTTATAGATTAGACATATTGGAGCATGAATTTTCATGGGTCAGTACCCACTTTGTTGGATGCATGTGGGTATTCACCCACAAGAGCTCATGCTCCAATATATGTCTGTAACCTATAAGGTGCCACAGGACCCTTTGCTGCTTTTACAGATCCAGCCTAAAACAAGGCTGGCCCTCTGATAACTTGTCTACTAGAAGTGGCTGGAACAGGAGATTAGCACCTGTCTATAAATTCACTAGTTAATTGGTTATAGGTCTCAGGCCACAACTGGTGTCCCAGCAGATAAGCCCAGGCTGCAATGGCTGACAGACTTGTTTGACTGGCTCTGCTTGGACTGTTTCAATGAGGAGCCTTGTTGACTCATTCCTAACATCCCCTCCTTGGACTAAAGGATTTGTACAGCTGACTTTGCAAGACTTGTTTCTTCCATCCTTTAGATCAGCTTTTCCCAAGCCAACCTAATGGAGATTAATAAGTAACAATAGAGGCACTGTGTGACTTGTTCTTCGCTAGAACTACTTACCCTCCGAGGCTGCCTTCTCCGCTGCCATTTGATCAGTTGAGAGATCCCTTGATCCTCGATAAGCATCAAGGATGATTAGGGGTCCTACCACAACATCAGCCTCAGCTTCCCTCACCAAGGAGTCACCTGTATTGGGGAAGAGAAGCACTACTAGAGCACCAATACATGTCAGGTTAGTCTCATCCATCCCATTTTGGGTGGAAGATTCTCTAGGAACAGTCTGTTGGAGTAAGCCAGACATCTTCCCAGGTGAAGTGGGCACAGAACCTACCATGCCTGGAGGCCACATCTCTCTGGAAGCGCCTCCCTGGCCATCTGTCCAGAGGTCTGACTCTCCCAGACTGTCCAGCCAGTCCACAGTTCCCAGTCTCACAGCACCTGCAGATGTCTCTGGTGCCTTCCACTGGAGACCAGCTGCAACAGAACAGGGACAATCATCTACAGGGAAGTGTTCCTCTCTAGGCTGCCCATCACTCCCCCGATGGAGTTCTAGTCTACTCACATGTTGCCTGCTTTGTTGAAGGAACAAGCCTTATTCAAGGGATCTGGGGCTTGCTCAACTGCAGTGACTTTCAGATGACAGGTGATGTAGATCTGGAGTGGAAGTGGGAAGAGGGATTAGGACCATCCCAGAGGACACTAACACCTGCTTAGCCTGGGGGAATTGACTTGGAGCAGAAATCTGGGAGCTCACCAAGTTCCTGGCATCTCCTGCAAACCTGAACACATCCACTATGAACTGCAGTGTGTCCTGCCTGGGCCTGGGGAATATGAAGGCTGAGGTGGTGTCTTCTGACCTACCATCCACCAGGCATCTACACACAAGAACCAAGGGTCAGTGAGAGTTCCTGATCAGTCTTGTTTTACACTAGAAAGGGCTCCCAGCTCTTACCCATTGAAGTCAATGACAGCATAGTGGGGAGAGGAGTCCCTATCTGGGGTCAGGGTGGCCACACAGCTGTCCACAAAGAGCCTCAGAGCCACATGGTTCCCGGTGTTGACATCAGCTTGGATATGCATGACCTCCCCCAGCTGGAATCCATTGGAGGGTCTCTCAGCACTCCAGTCATCTGCAAGGTAAGCTCACAGTGAGCAGAGCAGACAGGCAGGGTCGGGCTCCCCTGAAGTCTTCTCCCACCTACCATTCATCAGGCGCAGGGAGAAACTCAGCTCCTCCTCTGCAGACAGGGTGGAGCTGAAGGGAACCCAGGTTGGCTTGATGGCTTTACTGCTCACATTGTCCTTCCTGTGAGAGGAGCAAACCTCAGTCACTGAGCCAGATCCCACAACAGGGACTGAATGGGAGGGAGGGGACCTGAGCATCTCAGACACTCACCTGGGATAGTGACACTCAATAGGAATCACAGCTGGATTGGTTCTCAGGATTATTGGGTTGCTGGCAGGGCTGGGGTTATAGTTCAGCCTTGTGCTATAAACCAGGGAGTCTGGGGTCATCTGGAAGGAAGGGACATTGGACAGATTAAGGGCAAGTAGTTAAGATCAATATTAACAGGTCTCAGCTGAAGACAGTTCTCCAGCCTACAGAAAGTGGGCATATCTTTCAATAAGAGGTTCCTGCGATCATTCTGCTGTAGCAGCTATCAGAATACTGGAGCTACCATAGTACCCTGTTTTGCATGACTCTGCTGACTAGTTTCCTCTGTGCCTGTTCGGAGGCAAGTGCCATAGAGTAACCCCCAGGTACAACATACTCACACCACTACTCAGATTGAGCTACCTGAGAACAGAAACACATTCAGCTGGCCCCTTCCCCTCTGCAGAGCTCAGAGAATTCAAGGTGCCAAACTGTGCTTTACTGTCAGTAAATTCCCTGGCTTGGACTGGGCACACATGTCCAGTGGTGAAATCTGACAGCCATCATGGTTCCCTTCCCATACATGCTCTTAAGCCTGCTTTTAGCACAGACATGAAATTCTCAACTATAAGGAGACTGAAGACTAAGAAAAAAATAGACACCCCTTCCCTCCAGAGGGATAGCCAGTTGGTCAGTAACTGAACCAAGGCCTGCACAGTACTGTTACCTTTTAAAATCCACACAAATAGGAAGTTCCTGGTTTATATGAAGTTGCCTTACCTGTAAGGTGCTGCCACATTCATGGAGCCCAGCTGTAAAAGTCACTGTGTTCTCTGCAGCATTAAGGGACATGTACTGGCAAGCAGCTGGGCCAAGGCTCAGGTCAGCAGCTTTGATCAGTCTCCCAGTCCCAAACAGATCCCTGTGCACAGTGATCACCAGCTGAGCCTCCTCACACTGCACCATGACAGGCTGCAGCAAGGACACAGCCCTGAGCTGGGAAGCATCAACCTGAGCCCAGGGGTAGAGCTGGGAAAGAGAAGGCACATGGGCTTGTCTGCGAGGGGGCTCAGCCCTAGGGGCAGGTCTCCAGATAGCTGAGTCCCTCCTAGAGAAATCCCAGGGATTGTAACCAGTCACCCCACTAACCACCCAGCACAGAAGAGCAAAGCCCAGGGTGCCTCTATACCCCATCCTGCCTGCCTGCAGCAAACCCAGCATAGAGAGAATCTGCTGCTCTGAGCCCTTTATACCCTGCATCTAAAGCCAGGTGACAGCTGCCCCAGGTAATTATCACCCTCCCCTATCCTGCAGGCAGCTGGGGCCCAATCACATCCACGACCCATCACTGGAGCAAGGAAATGGGAGGATCAATGGGAATCAGCCCCACCTGTTGGTCAGTTCATCAGTTGTATTCTGGGAGATTCCTGTGATGTTTTGTTCAATTAAAGGCTGAAATATTTTGATGTGGATGTGAAATATCAGCTGTGCAGCGTCTGCAGTGCTGATGCTCAATGCCAAAGGGGATTTTTACTATGGAGCAGTGATCACTGCAATATGGTTACGTTTGTGACACAATCTCTGTTTAAATTCCTGGTCTCTGAATTTTGCCTCTTATCTGAACTCGGTGTGGTTATCTGCTCGGTGTCCTCATCTGGTTCCCTTTGTTTGACCCTTTGACCTCACTCCTGTCTCTGTTATCTCATTAGTTGTCCTCTGGAATCATTTGGCTTCCAGGTCCTGTGGATCCTCCGCTTAGGCTGGGGGAGGTCCTTCTGCCCACCCACTTCCTGGATCCCAATAGGATCTGAACTCAGCGGGGTTATCTGCTCGGTGTCCCTGTCAGCTTCCCTTCGTTTAGCCCTGTGACCTCACTCCTGTCCCTGTTTTATCTTTAGTTGTCGCCCGTACTCACTTGGAATCCGGGACTTGTGGATCCTCCCCTTAGGCTGCAGGGAGGTCCTTTAGTAGTGAGTGGGCTTCCTGGATCCCAAGGGGATCTGAACTTGGTCTGGATAGTCAGATCAACTCCTAAACTGGCATTCTAGTTCAGCAGCTGAGGTGCGTTTTGGGATGCAAACTTGAGTTCATTTGACCAAAGGGTTTTCCAGCCACAGCTCTCCCAAGTGGCCTGGTTTTAAATGTTGAGTATCCTGTTTGAACAGCCTTATCATGATATTTTTGCACACCTAGGAAATGATTGGGGCGGGATCCATGTGAAATGGAGATTGTTGAGCTACCCCTGCTGAGGGCTAATGTCCAGTCTGAAGAACAAGTTCCAAAACTTAGCCTATCCAAAATCATTGTTTTATTTCTGGTCCTGGGGAATGGCCCAGGGGTTTTCTGTGAGCCCTGCATGCTGTGCCTGTATACACAGCTAAACCCAGGACTCCTCTTTCAACCAAGCGCAGTGGACTGGGCTGGGAACCATGACCCAGTTCCTCAAAGGTAGTTAGGCTCAATGGAAGTTAGGAGCCTAAATACTTTGGAATAACTAGGCCCAGGAGACTGTAAATTCAAGAGTCATTGCTTCCAGTGATGGCTGTTCATATTTATGTGTATTTGTATTTGACTGTAGCTTCCTCTGCATGCACTAGGGGAGACAGGTCTCATTCCCCCCTGTTTTACAGGTAAGGTCACCAAGAGGCTGCACAATGATCCTCTTGGGAAAGATCACGTTAATATCTAGGTCATTAATATGGCAGACCTGACTATCATCCACTGAGCCAGGCTGGCTGTTGAAGCGAACATCCAAAGCATGTGGTTGGTTGTCCTGTCAGTAGCCACAGCTCTAACCACTAGAGAACACTTCCATTCCTGATACAGGCACAGAACTCAGGCAGCCTGAATCTATTGCTGTCTAAAAAACCATTGAACAGTCCACTTACACAGTGGATTAGCTGATTAGGCAGAGGGCCATGGGCTGGTTCTAAAGGGCCTGCATTAAATTGGATGCCGATCACGGTTGGGCATTTTATGGTGCCACATGATGGAATTTCTCTGTGGCCAGTTTCATGAAGGCCACAGTTAAATTTATCTTTAAAACCAAATTTTGCTCACCCTCCCCCCCCAAAAAATATTACTTACATGGGAATTTAGGTAGGTGGCCACTAATTTTGGCCCTTTGCCATTGTACTTCAGTTCCCCTGTGTGAGATGGGGACGATTACACCCTCCTCCCTAACGGCAGTTTTGGGTAGATAAATGCAGTCATGTTTAGGAGACAGAGTGGAAGGATGTCAGGGGCTGGGAGCTGTCTAGAGTAGAACATAGGGCTGTGTTGAAAGAGTAAGGAACGGTGGGAAAGTTAAAGTTGTCCTGGAGGCAGCTGAGCAGTCAGTATCTTGACAGCACTAGGTGTGGGGAGGCTGGGAGAACAGAGGGGTTGTTAGTAATACAGTCAGGGGATAGAGCCAGCTCTGCTCTTTTGAGGGCAGTGTGTGCAGAACCCTGCTGCTGACCTTCAGCTGGGCAGTTGGGTGTTCTTGCAGTTGAAGCACTGGCTTTGGACTCACCAGTTGATGGTTAAATTCCTGGTTCTGCCACTGTATTCTTAGGCGACCACAACCATGAGGCCCCACTGAACTTGAATTAATATGCAAATTAGATGCAATTAACTTAGGTTTAAACAGAGTGGGAATGGTTGGGTCATTACAGTAATTGAATCTATTTCCCTATGTTAAGTTCTCCTCACACCTTCTATGGGTCATCTCAATTATCACTTCAAAGGTTTTTTTTTTTTTTTCCTGCTGACGGTAGCTCATCTCAATTGATTAGACTCTTCCAGTTGGTATGGGTACTTCCACCTTTTCATGTTCTCTGTATGTATAAATATCTCCTGTCTGTGTGTTCCATTCTATGCATCTGAAGAAGTGAGCTGTAGCCCACGAAAGCTTATACTGAAATAAATGTTAGTCTCTAAGGTTCCACAGGTACTCCTGTTCTTTTTTGCAGATACAGACTAACACAGCTGCTATTTTGAAACCATGTCACAGCCTCTCTATGGCTCAGTTTCCACAGGTGTAAAACAGGGATAAAATTTCTTCCCCACATCTTGTGTGAGCAGAGAAACCAACTCTGTGGGTGCTCTGTGGCTGGAACATCCATAGGAAAAAATGGTGGGGGCTAAGCACCCAGTGCAGCCCAATGCCTCCTGCCCACCAGCACACCCCATGGATCAGCACCTCCCCTTCCCTACACCTCCTGTGAGCAGCTGTTTTGCAGCATGCAGGAGGGAGGTGTGAGAATGCAGCGTGCTTGGGGAAAAGGGGTAGAAAGAGGCAGGGCACGGGTGAAGTGGGGGAATGGTGTCAAGCACCAGGCCACCCAGAGGATTCAGGGGGCAAAGCAGGGCAGGTGCAGCACTTGTACTCACCTGGTGGCTGTCTGGGTCTTCAGAACTGCTTCAGCCCTTCAGTGCTGCCAAACACCCAGAGCAACTGAAGGGTCCCCTGCTGCTGAAGACCCAGCCCGCCACCAGGCCAGGGCCCCTATGGGACCTAGGGCAAATTGCCCTACTTGCCCCTCCACCCTGGGCAGCCCTGGCCAAGCATCCCCCAGCACTGTGTATATCAGGATCTCCTCCCTCATGTTAGTGAAGTGCCCAGGTAGCATGGCAATAGCATAAAAACCATTAGTGATGCACCTCCAGTTTTAGGTTCACTGGGGCACATCAGCCCTTCTAAGGGCATGTCTACACTGGCACTGTACAGCACTGCAGCTTTCTTGCTCAGGAATGTTTTTAAGGTCAGGCTTGACAAAGCCCTGGCTGGGATGATTTAGTTGGGAGTTGGACTAGATGATGTCCTAAGGTCCCTTCCAACCCTGATAGTCTATGATTCTATGTGAAAAAACACCCCTGAGTGCAGCAAGTTTCAGTGCTATAAAGCACCAATGTAGACAGTGCACCAGCACTGGTAGCCTCACCCCTTGTGGAGGTGATTTGGAGCCCTAGGAGAGCTCTCTCCCAGTGCTATGCCATGACACAAACCACATTAAAGCACTGCCAGTGTAGACTAGCCCTTAGGTAGTAGCCTGTGTAGGCTATCAGCCTTGAGTAGGGAAAGCCGCATCAGCTCCAGGCCAAAGGCAGTGGTGTTGGTCTTGATGTAAGGACCTCACATGATAGCAGATCCACAGCAGCCCTTGCTAAGCTTTACCAAGGATTCTTCACTCATCCCACTGTGTTAATTTGGTTAGTTCCCCTCCCAGCCCTTGGACCTAGTTATACCTTTGCCTGGCAGATTACATGGTCTTGTGTATGCTATTACACACACACACACACACACCCACACTAACTTAAGCTGTCTACACTACAATCCTAAGTGGACCTATGTTAGGTCACCTTACAGCCACTGCATTAGTTTATTACCAACTGGAGGAGGATAATGTGGACAGCAGCCACAGTGGTAGTGATCCTGGTAATGACATGGTACTAGCTGGAGAGGGGCCCATCTGGGGGACAGAGCCAGTGCTTCTCTCCTCTGTGCTCCCAGCCAGGAGTGCAGCTGCCTAGGCTTCTTGCTTCAAAGAGATCCACACTTGAGTCTAGCTGGCTGCCACACTCCTGGCAGCAACTCTGGGGGAATAGGGCTCCCAGTGGGGAGCCCAGGTAGCAGCCCAAGCCAGGATGGAGTGGAGACAGGGCCAGCTTTAGCAAGTGTAGGGCTGAATTCATGGGGCTTATACTCACCGGTCAGCGCTCTGAGTCTTCAGCAGCACTTGAGATTGCCATGCTCTGCCAGGGCCCATGGGGCTTACTGCACTCTAGACAGGGGAGCAGGGCTTGTTGCACTCTGGCCAGTCCTCAGGTTGTGGGGATGGGGGGTGAAGCAGGGCCATGTGCTTAGAGCTGTCTGCCCACTCTCTGGCCAGGGAAAGGGGCGGTGGGGCTTGCTGGGCTTCTGCTGGGGCAGCAGGGCCATAGGGATTGCCACACTCCAGCCAGGGCAGCAAGGCCCCCTTAGGCACGGGACCCCATTTGGGGGAAGGAAAAAAAAGGGTCAGCCTAAAGCCAGCCCTGAGTGGAAACCTGGCAGCAGTCAGGCTGGGGAAACTGGCTCTCTTGTTAATTTCATAACTTCAGTGGAGCCATGAAATTGACAAGAATGCCAGTCAATAGCTGAAGGAACAGTGTCTACACTGTCACTCCATCACCCTAACTACACTGACAGAAGCACTATGCCACTCATTGAGGTGGTTTTATTATGTTGCCATTGCAGGGGAGTTACACTGGCAGAAGGAACAAGTCAGCAAAACCTGATTTGTTAACAAAACTGTTCAATGCAGACAAGGCCATAGTGTTCCTGACAGCTGTGCTGCTGTCAAGGTCTGATTCCCACTTTGAACTTTAGCATCCAGAAAGTGGGGACCTGCATGTACCCCTCTAAACTTAATTCCTAGCTTAGATCTGATAATGCTGCCACCAACCAAAATAGTGTTTGGTATACTTTGTCCCCCTAAATCCTTCCCTGGAGAACCCTGAGAGAGACACTGATCCAAACTCATTGGATCCTAAAAGAGAGGAATTAACCTTTCCCACCTCCTTCCCCCTCCCAGACTTTCCCTGGTGAGTTCAGACCCACTCCCCTTGGGTCTTACACAAGAATAAAAAAAAAACAGGTTCTTAAAAAGAAAAGCTTTTAATTAAAGAAAAAATAATTCTCTGTAAATCAAGATGGAAAAGTGTTTACAGGGTCTCAGCTTTACATAGACCAGAGGGACTCCCTCCCCCCTAGCCTAAGTATAAGTTACAGCAAACAGAGGTAAAATATCCTTCTAGCAAAATACACATTTGCCAATCAAGAAAACAAAGACTAATTTGCCTTCTAACTAGTAAGTACTAGTTAGAACATGAGAAACTGTTTCAGAAAGATTGGAGAAACCTGGTTGCATGTCTGGCTCCTCTTAATCCCAAGAGAGAACAAAGAACAACCCAAAAAGCATAAAGACTTCCCTCCACCAAGATTTGAAAGTATCTTGTCCTCTGGTCAGGTGTCAGCCAGGTTCACTGAGCTTGTTAACCCTTTACAGGTTAAAGAGGCATTAACCCTTAACTATCTGTTTAAGGCAACAGCCCTATGAACATGTTTCGGAAATAAGCCTGTGTAACTCTTACGTCCCCAATAGGAAGACACCTCATAGCTGCTGGCATCCTCCACCCCAACACTACTGGTGCCACCATCAGTGCTCCTGCTCTATGCACCCACCTGGGGATAGAGCTGTCCCCTGCATTGGCAGTTTTCACTGTAACATGAGCAAGGCAGGCTGGATGATGCCAGCTACAGAAGTCAGCACAACTGCAGAGTCCCTTCCCTCCTCCCCCTGTAAAGGGTGTTGAGCAGCCTACTTTTCTGACCAATCCAGATAAAGTGCAGGAGGTTGTTTAAAGTGATGTTTATACAGTGGCCTAGCAAACAAGCCAAGCCCTACAGAACCACCCCCGGGCCAGGATTATGATGAATGCCTGGCCACTGAAGTTACACCAGGGATGAGTTTGGTGCATTAGTAGCTGTTCTCATTAGCAATAGCCTCCATGACACCTTGTAAAGTCTAGTGTAGCAATTCCAGCTGGAGGAGGCTTATCTGCACTAGTTTAAGCTTGCAACTTCAAAATAAAAATGTTTAGTGGGGTACTGTGAGGTGCTAGTTGCCCTGACAGTGATACCCTGGTATACAGTGAGCCCCTCCCATCCCATACCCATGCTAAAAATAGTGTGGCTATCTTTCTATCTTGGATAGGCATGCTGTTGGAGCAGTTCTCAGCACTCTGGCTGTTGTCACTGGTGACTCAGCCTTCAGCCCTGGCCTGTTTGCAGAGGGAGTCCTGGCTGGAGAAGGGCTACAGGTGGCAGGTGTTAGATTCCAAGCAGCTCAGGACAGCACCTCCATTTCACACTGCCAACAACTCTGCTCTGTTGCCAGGAGAGGCAAACTCTGCACTCAACCCCCTCCACCCCACTGATTATTCTCATGAATTGAGACTGCAGTGCTTGTGAAGACCACCTCTTTGAGTTACCCCCACAGAATAGACAGCACCACTCACCCATTAAATCAGCACTGACCAGACTCAAGTCCATTTATGGGTTTATTTTATGACATGAGGTACAAGTCACATGACAGCACCAGCCATTGCACAGCTGTGGTTTTTGTAGATGAAGCAGATGGTTAGAGTCACAGAGGCCAAACCAATAGCTGCAGCCACCAAGCTCAGCCCAAGCACCAGCCCAGGAGTCTCTTCCATGCCTGTAGGAAAGATTTGTGGTTAGAATGGGAACTAGATGTTTTTCCAGCTTTAGTGGAGTCAATCATACATAAGCAAGCCAGTTATTCCCCTTCTTTTGTAGTCAGGCATTTGATTTTTTCCCCTTCTTAAGTGTAGTGCTTAGCACTTGACTTTCATCTTGAGTTCCAGTCAATTTTGAAATCTTATCCTGTCCTCTAGAATGGAAGAGGAGGGGAGTTTCAGGGTGTCAGCCACAAATTTTATCAATACTCATCCCCCCCCAAAATCTAAATTGAGAATGAAAATATTGACTAATACTGGACCCAGGGACTGACCCCCTAAATACACCCTTGGTCTCACAGCAGACCACTGATAATAAATCTGAGTACCATCTATCAACCAGTTATAGTAGTTTCATCTACATGCATTTTCTTAATTTGCTTGTGACACTCATTGGACCTGTCAAAGGGTTACTAAGAAGTGTATCCACTCCCAACATGTCTGCTTCCCCCACTTCTGGCACCACTAGGCCAGTAGTTTCTTTTGACAGGATTTGTTCTTGATGGATTTGTGCTGCCTACTCCCTATAACCCTATTGTCTTCTAGGTGCTTACAAACTGATTGTTACCTGGAAAGGTATTGAACAAAGTGAGGTTGACTGGTCTGATTTCCCCAGGCTGTCTGTTCCCCTTTTTAAAGCTAGGTAATATGTTTGTACCGCTCTAGTCCTCTGGGACCTCACTCATCCTCTGTTCTCAGAGATGATCACTAACAGTTCAGAGATTGCTTCAGCTAGTTCTTAGGATAGATACAAGGCCCTGCCAACTGGAATACATCTAAGTACTCTTTATTCTGTTCTTTTGTTCTTCAACTACTTCGAAGTGTGTTCCTTCCACCCTGTTAATAGTTGTGTTGAGTATCTGGTCACTGTTAACCTTTTTCATGGTGACTGAAGCAAAATAAGCACTAGACACCTCAGCCTTTTGATGTCATCCATTATTAGATCTCCCCACTAAGAAAAGGATAGGTCCTTTCCTTAGGTCTCACTACTAGTGTATTTGCAGAATTGCTTATTGCCTTATGTCCCTTGGTAGGTGTAACTTGTTTTGTTAGTCTGATTTTGTCCTTGCATGCTTGTGTTATTTTGTACTCCTTAGCATTTTTAATTCAGGTAAAGAGCTCTTGATAAAGGAAAGAATAAGGCCAAGATGCTCTAAATTGGGTTAGTTTGCAGTTGTGCTTGTAAGATTTCTCCTTGAGAAATCACTAGCTCACCTGAATTAATTTCCCCCTTACATTTTCTTCCCTTGGGACCTTTCCCTATCTGTCTGGGAGTTAAAGTCCATTGTCTTGATTTTACGGCTCTTGTTTTAGGATTGCAAAAGATCATTGCATGATCACTTCCACCCCAATTGCCTTCCACCTTCTAATTTGTTACTGATCCTGACCAACAGAGAGGCATTAAGTCTGATGGCTCTACCCCATTTACTTCCTCTACTTTCCAAGACAGAATGTAGTGGGGACAACTCTAAGAACTTGTTGGAAGAGTTAGGTTTTGCTGTCTGGGTAGTCCAATACATCTTAGAAAAGTTCCCCATTACTACCAGGTCTTCTGTTTTGATATTTCTAGGTCCTAGAAATGCCTCAGCCACTCCTTCCTGATTTAGGAGTCTACAATAGACTCCCCCCTCCCCTCCATGATATGATCTTTAGGCAGTGACTTTAAACTGATCTGCCTCATCTCCTTCTGGATCTTAGGACACATGTACATCAAGACTAGGTAAGGTCTCCTTTTTCAATCCTGTCCTTCCTGAAGGAGCGATACCCATCTATAGCTATGTTCCAGTCATGAGATTTATCCCATCAAGTCTGACAATTAAGTCATGGTTCAATTTGTGTACTTATGCTACCAATTCTGTTTATGCCACATAATACACAAATCCAAGGAGTGACATCCAAGACATGGATCAGGATTAACAAGGTGGGAATCTATGACCCTATTGTAATTTTCCATGTTCCCTCCTAATTCTAACCCTCTGTTAAGGTCACTGTATTGGTTATGTGGTGTCAACTTCCTGGAGTTTAGCAGGAGGTATCCATCTCCTACAGGTCACCCAGATTATAAATCGGTCTTGACCACTTTAATGCTTCAACCCAGCTGGGGGTAGAGTCAGGAGTGGAGGGTGGAGAACTCCCCTGGATTCTAACTAGGTCCTTTCCTATCCAACCCACTGGTCTGACAGGCCCATAGGTTTGTCCTGGCAAAGCTGTTTACTCAGTGTTCCCTTGAAGAAGTGGTTGGAGGGAGTTTTCACTTTTTACAACAGGCCCAATGCCCTGAAGGTGCATAGACTATTGCTGTACAAGTTAAGTACCTGGCGATGCTGCCTTCCCTACTTCTGTTTGTTCTTCCACAAGATTTCTGGATCCCTGATAGGCATAAGTGATGAATAGAGGTCCTACCACAACATCAGCTTCAGTTTCCCTCACTGAGGAGTCACCTGTATTGAGGGAAGAGAAAAATTACATCTGTGTAGCTTCTTTCATTCTCACAAAGTGGATAAAGACAACCCATGGACCT
This sequence comes from Gopherus flavomarginatus, assembly GCF_025201925.1. Taxonomy (NCBI): domain Eukaryota; kingdom Metazoa; phylum Chordata; order Testudines; family Testudinidae; genus Gopherus; species Gopherus flavomarginatus. The sequence continues at coordinate 54,494,061 of NC_066625.1, read as the reverse complement.
TCAGCTCAGCTAGCAGACCCCCTTTTTTATTGGGAAAGACCTAAGCACCACACCTAGACACCTCTTAACTCCAATTATATAGATCATACCATGCCTGGAGGTCACATCTCTCTGGAAGCGCCTCCTTGGCCATCTGTCCAGAGGTCTGACTCTTCTAGACTGTCCAGCCAGCCCACAGTTCCCAGTCTCACAGCACCTGCAGATGTCTCTGGTGCCTTCCACTGGAGACCAGCTGCAACAGAACAGGAACAATCTACAGTGAAGTGGTCTGTTCTAAGCTGCCTCTCTCTCCTGGTGGGGTTCTAGTCTACTCACATGTTGCCTGCTTTGTTGAAGGAACAAGCCTTGTTCAAGGGATCTGGGGCTTGCTCAGCTGCAGTGACTTTCAGATGACAGGTGATGTAGATCTGGAGGGGAAGTGGGAAGAGGGGTTACGACCATCCCAGGGGACACTAACACCTGCTTAGCCTGGGGAAATTGACTTGGAGCAGTAATCTGGAGCTCACCAAGTTCCTGGCTTCTCCTGCAAACCTAAACACATCCACCATGAACTGCAGTGTGTCCTGCCTGGGTCTGGGGGATATGAAGGTTGAAGTGGTGTCATCTGACTTCCCATCCACCAGGCATCTACACAGAAGAACCAAGGGTCAGTGAGAGTCCCTGATCAGTCTTGTTTTAAAGAAGAAAGGGCTCCCAGCTCTTACCCATTGAAGTCAATGACAGAATAGTGGGGAGAGGAGTCCCTGTCTGGGGTCAGGGTGGCCACACAGCTGTCCACAAAGAGCCTCAGAGCCACATGGTTCCCGGTGTTGACATCAGCTTGGATATGCATGACCTCCCCCAGCTGGAACCCATTGGAGAGTCTCTCAGCACTCCAGTCATCTGCAAGGTAAGCTCACAGTGAGCAGGACAGACAGACAGGCAGGGTTGGGCTCCCTCTGAAGTCTTCTCCCACCTACCATTCATCAGGCGCAGGGAGAAACCCAGCCTCTCCTCTGCAGACAGAGTGGAGCTGAAGGGAACCCAGGTTGGCTTGATGGCTTTACTGCTCACATTGTCCTTCCTGTGAGAGGAGCAAACCTCAGGCACTGAGCCAGATCCCACAACAGGGACTGAATGGGAGGAAAGGGACCTGAGCATCTCAGACACTCACCTGGGATAGTGACACTCAATAGGAATCACAGCTGGATTGGTTCTCAGGATCACTGGGTTGCTGGCAGGGGTGGGGTTATAGTTCAGGCTTGTGCTGTAAACCAGAGAATCTGGAGTCATCTGGGAAGAATCAGACATGGAAGGGTTAGGAGCATACAAACATTCAAAGCCACTAGGTTCAGCAAGACCTAGAGAGAGATTTCTTATTAATGGAAAGTCTTTCAACACATGTACAGCCATAGTTGTATGGTAATAGAAACATTGTTTTTAGAGATCAGTATTGATCTGGCCGGCATTCTATGTCATGATGTGTAGAACTAGGGTCTATGGTACCCATCTCAGGTCATTGCAGCATCTGCTTCTAGCACTCTTTCCTACAGGTAATTATCTTTTCTTGCAACTTCCAAAATGTGTTCATCTTCACTGTAGGAGAATCTAGCTCCCATTGGGCACTCTTATGCTGTCAATCATCTTTCTCTGGGCAAGGAGGATTAATCCAGCTGTCCTGGCCTATTGTTATAGGGACTCTCCCATAGCAAGTCACATATTGGGGAAATATTGGTTGGGAGAGTGGGGGGGAAAAGGTCCCTTCACAGAGGGAGAAGGTCCAATATCTGGTTGCAACCATCTCTTAACATTACAAGCATGGAAAGCCCATCAATGTGGTGGTACCTCAAGATATGACCCAGAGACGTAGGTTTCCTAGCCAGTAATACACTGGCCTATAGCCTCCTACAGCACTGGGCAAAGATGTGGCAGAAAGTTAAGTGGGATCCAGTTGCGCCTGTCCATGCCACCATGTACTTCTCTAAAGGTACAGCTAAGACTACAAATAAAAGCAGGGTTCTTAACTTGGGTGAGCTAATTTGGGTTCAAACAGCAGAGATGACCTGGCACATCTGATTTTAATTCAGGTTGTAGCTCAAATTCAACCCAAGGCTCCTCTAGAAGCTTTAGCTGAGCAGCTAACACAAGTTAAAAAGCCAAGTTGCTGCATCTTCAGTGCTGTTTGACCCCCAAGACACCAATGCCAAGTAAGAACTTGTTTGAGTTTAGACACACTAGATCAATCCCTCTACAGGGTCACTATTGTGAGGCAAGTGTTAGACAAGCTAATAGTCACACGTGCCAGGTTCCTGGTCTCCTACTCAGATCTGGCCAGGCGCTGAGGAATCATTCACTTACTCCTGTTCCTTATGGGACACCAGGGAATCGCAACCTATCAGTGCCTTTGCTTAGGTTTTCTGGTGTCTCACAGAACCAAGCCTACTCCAGCCTAAGCAAAATTTACAGTGTATCCCCAGAGGGGAAGTCACATTGTGCTACCAAGCATTCCTCCACACCCTATTTTTGTGAACTGTGTTAAAAGCACAGCTCAGGATTGTTGAGAGACAGGTGACATTAGGGATTATCCATCATCCACAAGGGAGGACCAGAGTTAATCCCACCCTTCAGTGCCTTTAAGGCAACACTCCCTTTACTCTCCATTTATCCCTGTCATAAACAGATAGCTAAGGGTTAATGTCTCTTTCAGCTGAAGCACCTGACCAGAGGACCAATCAGGAAACCGGATTTTTTCAACTTTGGGTGGAGGGAATTGAGTGTCTTTGTCTTTGTTTTCTGGCTGCCTGCTTGCTCTGAGCTTTGGAGAAGTAGTTCTACTACTCTAGTCTTCTGTTTCTAAGTGTAAGGACAAAGAGATCAGATAGTAAGTTCTATGGTTTCTTTTCTTTGGTATATGCATGAATATAAGTGCTGGAGTGCTTTGATTTGTATTCTTTTTGAATAAGGCTGTTTATTCAATATTCTTTTAAGAAATTGCCCTGTATTGTGTCATCTTAATACAGAGAGACTATTTGTATTTTTTCTTTCTTTTTTATATAAAGCTTTCTTTTAAGACCTGTTGGAGTTTTTCTTTACTTCAGGGAAATTGAGTCTGTACTCACCAGGGAATTGGTGGGAGGGAGATCTGTGTGTGTTGAAGTGGCTAGCCTGATTTTGCCTTTCCTCTGGGTGAAGAGGAAAGTACCTTTTGTTTCCAGGATTGGGAACAGAGAGGGAGATTCACTCTGTTTGGATTCACAGAGCTTGTGTCTGTGTATCTCTCCAGGAGCATCTGGAGGGGGGAAGGGAAAAAGGATTATTTCCCTTTGTTGTGAGACTCAAGGGATTTGGGTCTTGGGGTCCCCAGGGAAGGTTTTTCAGAGGGACCAGAGTGCCCCAAAACACTCTAATTTTTTGGGTGGTGGCAGCAGGTACCAGGTCCAGGCTGGTGGCTAAGCTTGGAGGTTTTCATGCTAACCCCCATATTTTGGACGCTAAGGTCCAGAACTGGGACTGAGGTTATTACAATCCCACCTAACAAAGCACAGATAGGACGAAGTGTATGAGGCTCACCTTACTCACAGGTGCTCTAGCTTGTATGAAGCTGCCTTACCTGCAAGGTGCTACCACATTCATGGAGCCCAGCTTCAAAGGTCACTGTGTTCTCTGCAGCATTAAGGGATGTGTACTGGCAGGCAGCTGGGCCAAGGCTCAGATCAGCAGCTTTGATCAGTCTCCCTGTCCCAAATAGATCCCTGTGCACAGTGATCACCAGCTGAGCTTCCTCACACTGCACTGTGACAGGCTGCAGCAGAGACACAGCCCTGAGCTGGGAAGAATCAACCTGAGCCCAGGGGTAGGGCTGGGCAAGAGAAGGTACACGGGGTTGTCTCTGAGGGGTCTCAACCCTGAGGTTGGGTCTCCAGATAGCTGAGTCCCTCCTAGAGAAATCCCAGGGATTGTAACAGATCACCCCACTGACGGCCCAGCACAGAACAGCAAAGCCCAGGCTACCTCCATACCCCATTCTGCCTGCTTGCCACAAACCCAGCATAGAATGAAACTCTAGCTCTGGGGCCCTTTATACTCTGCACCTAAAGCCAGCTCACAGTTGCCCCAAGTAATTAATGCCCTTTCCTAGACCTCAGGCAGCTGGAGCCCAATCACACCCACTGCCCACACCCTGGAGCAGGGAAGTGGGAGGAACAATGAGAATCAGTCCCACCTGTTGTTCAGTTCATCAGTTGTATTTTGAGAGATTCCTACCATGTTTTATTCAATTAAAGTTTAAAAGATTGTGATATGATGGAAGTGCCATCTGTACAGTCTGCTTTGGGAATGATGGATTTTAGGGGGCTTTTCATCATGGGGCAGTGATAGCTGCACCAGTGTTAAACTTGCAACATGGGTTTTGTTTAAAGCTGAAATTTGCATCCTCTCTGAAATCCACATACACAGGCAGATCAGCTTCTGGGTCAATGGCTGGGGTGGAAATTGTGATGCAATGTTGAGTTCATTTGACCAAAGGCATCTTCTACAGATACAGCTCTGCCAAAGGACCTGTGTTTAAATGTGAACATTCTTATCCTGAGAGTCATAGATTCCAAGGCCAGAAGAGACTACACACAAAATCTTATCTGATGTCCTGACTAGCACAGGACAGAGAACTTCCCCCAAATAATTCCTAGAGCTGATCTCTCAGAAAAACATCCAATCTGGGTTTTAAAATTGCCAATGATGGAGAATCTCACACACACACACACCTGTAGTACGTTGATCCAATTGTTAATTACTCTCACTGTGAAAGATTTACAGCTTTTTTCCAGTCTGAATTTGTCTTGCTTTGACCTCCAGCCATTGGATGGTGTTAGATCTCTGTCTGCTGGATTGAAGAGCCAATTATTAAATATCTGTTCCCCAGGTAGATATTTATACATTGTAATCAAGTCACCCCTTCATCTTCTCTTTGTTAAGACAAATAAATGGAGCTCTTTGAGACTATTCCTATAAGACATGTTTTCTAATCTTTTACTCTTCTCGTGGCTCTTTTCTGAACCCTCTCCAATGTATCAATATCCTCCTTGAACTGGATACAGGATTCCAGCAGCAGTCATACCAATGCCAAATATAGAGATAAAATGAAATCTCTGCTCCAGTTCGAGATTTCCCTGTTTATACATCTCAGGATCACATGTGGCTGCAGTGTCACACTGGGAGCTCACCCCCAAATCTTTTCCAGAATCACAGCTGCCCAGAATAGAGTCCCCCATTCTGTAAGTATGACCTACACTCTTTGTTTCTAGATGTACATATTTACATTTAGACATATTAAAATGCATATTGTTTGCTTGCACCCAGTTTACCAAGCCATCCATATTGCTCTGTATCAGTGGTCTGTCCTCTTCATTATTTACCACTTCCCCAATTTCTGTATTATCTGCAAAAGTTATCAGTGATGATTTCATGTTTTCCTCCAGCTCATTGATGAAAATATTAAATCGCATAGGGCCATGAACCAATCCCTGCGGGACCGCACTGGAAACACGGCCACTCAATGATGATTCCCCATTTACAGTTATATTTTGAGACCTATCAGTTACGCAGTTCTTAATTCATTGAATGTGTGACATGCTCATTTTAGATCGTTCTAGTTTTTTAATCAAAATGTTGTGGTACCAAGTCAAATGTTTTACCGAAGTCCAAGTCTAGTATGTCAATACTGTTACCTTTCTCAACCAAACTTGCAATCTCATCAAAAAAGATATCACGTTAGTTTGACAGGATCTATTTTCCATAAGGCCATGTTGACTGGCATTAATAACATTACTCTCCTTTAATTCTTATTGAGTCCCGTATCAGCTGCTCCATTAGCTTGCCCAGAATTGCTGACAATCCTATAATTAGCCAGGTCACCCTATTTACCATTTATAAAAATTGGCACATTAGTTTTATTCTAGTCTTCTGAACCTCCCAGTGCGCCAACACTTACTGAAAATCAAAATTAACGGTACAGCAAACTCCTCAGCCTGAGCTCTTATGTGCACAGAGATAGATACTGCTTGAGCGGAGGGAGGGTCCACCTGAAGCCGAGATCATTGGGATACCCCTGCAAAGGGCTAGTGTCCAGCCCCAAAGTGCAAGTTCCTAAACTTGTCTCATCCATTCAACTTTATTGCTGGCCCTGGACAGCAGTCCAGGGCTTGCTGGGAGCTCTGCGTGCCAGGCCAGTCCATAGTTGAAGAAAGACAGAAGGCCCTGTAGTTTGGGGAAGCTGCACTTGGCTGGAACCCAGAAGGACATAAATTCAAGAGTCCTCTTCTACTGCTGGCTGTTAATATTGATGTGTACACTCAGCTCTGATAATTGACTGGAGCTTCCTATCCTACATTGGGGGGGACACATCTCTCATTCTCCCCCATTTTACAGATCAGGTAACTTTGAGGCTGCACAAGGCTCCTTCTGGGAGGGCTCAGAATAAAATCCAGGCCATTAATATGACAGACCTCAGGATCATCCATTGATCCATACTGGCATTTGAAATGCTCACCCCAAATGTCTATGGTTGGTTTTCTTGTCTGAAGCCTCAGCTCTAACCTCTAGAGAACACTTGCAGCCCAGATACAGGCACAGAAGCCAGGAAGCCTGCATCTGCTGCTGTCTAACAGCCCTAGTTACAGAGCAAGTTACCTCCTGGGTGAGGGACCATGGGAAGGTTTGAAGGGTCAGTGAGCAAATCCTTCTGCTGCGCTACATTGTGAGCTCTGTGGTTCCAAATGAAGGAATATCTCTTTGGCGGTCTCGGTGAAGGTTGCAGCTAAATTTCTCTTTGAAACCAAATGTTGCATTTTCTTCAAAATCAATCACACAAGAATTTTGCTAGGTGGCCATTCATTTTGGCCCTTTAGCTACATGCCTCAGTTTCCCAGTGTGCAATGGAGATGGTCATATTCCCCATCAGCCACTGCAGCTTTGGGTAGATGAATTCAGGAGTCTTTGCGAAGAAGAGTGAAGAGATGTCAGGGGCTCGGAACTTTCTAGGTCAGGACAGTCATGTGGGGAATGTTGGTCTGCATTAGAGGGTTGGAGTTGTGCCAGGGGCAGCGGTTAGCATGGGGACCTCATCTGCTGCATAGCGTGCAGGAGGACTGGGAGAACAGAGGGACAAAGGGGCTGTTGGGAATGTGGCCAGGGGATCCCAGGGATGAAGTAGGGTCAGAGGCTTGTACAGATCAGGCACTGGCTTCAGATTCACCAGAGCAGGGTACAGGCCTGGTTCTGCCACTCTTTTCTTCTGTGACCTTGCCCAAGTCATTCTGCCTCAGTTTCCACATGTGTGAAACAGAGGTAATAGCTCCTCACTCCCGCAACACTGTCAGGGTATCTTCACTAATATTAGCAGTGTTCAGATAGTATAGTGATGGGGCTATGTAAGCACCTCGCTCGAGCCATCAGTGGCTGCTCTCAGCTGCCACCTCCAGTGTTAGACTCAAGGAGAATCTGGAGAGCCCTTCTAACCCTTGTGAAGCTAGGTAAGGGGCAGTCTTAAATAGAAACAATGAGGAAACTTATCGCACATTAGAGCAGGGGCGAGCAAACTTTTTGGCCTGAGGATTGCATCAGGTTTCGTAAATTGTGTGGAGGGGGCTGTGGCCTAGCCTGCACCTCCTATTTGCCCCATCCAACCCCCCCCATTCCTTGACGGCCCCTCTGGGACCCCTGCCGCATTCACACACCCCCGCTCCCTGACCCCTGACTACCCCCAGACCTTCGCCGCCCCATCCAACACCTCCTCTCATTCCTGATGGTCCCCCTGGGACCCCTGCCCCATCCCACCACCCCTTCTCCCTGTCCCTGGAACCCTTGCCCCTGACTTCCCTGCTACCCCATCCAACCCCACCACCCTTCCTGATTGCCCCCCCCAGACTCCTTCCCCCATTTAACCCCCTGTTTTCCCCCGACCCCTATCCACATACCCCGAACTCCCCTGCCCCCTTACCGCGCTGCCTGGAGCACTGGTGGCGCTACAGCTGTGCCACCCAGCTGGAGCCAGGCCACGACCCCGACGCCACCACCAAGCAGCACAGAGCACCAAGTGAGGCCAGGTTCTGCAGCTGCTCTGCTCCAGGAGCTCACAGCCCCACCACCCAGAGCATTGCACTGGTGGTGGAGTGAGCAAGCTGAGGCTGCGGGGCCGGGGGCTAGCTTCCCCGGGCCAGGAGCTCAGGGGCCAGGCAAGACAGTCCTGCAGGCCGGATGTGGCCCACGGGCTATAGTTTGCCCACCTCTGCCTTAGAGACTAACAAATGTATTTGGGCATAAGCTTTTGTGGGCTATAACCCACCTCATCAGATGCAAGTGGATTCTAGCCCACCAAAGCTTATGCCCAAATAAATTTGTTAGTCTCTAAGGTGCCACAAGGACTCCTCGTTGTTTTTGCTGCTATAGACTAACACAGCTCCCTCTCTGAAACCAGGCTTAAATAGTGAACACCTTGGCAGCTACCCTCAGGTCCAGGCCGAAGCAGTCAAAGGGTAGAGGTGTTCGTTTGAATTTAAGGACTCCAGGTGCTAGCAAATCCTCCAGTGCTCCTGCTGAGCTGTACCAAGCAGGAGCGGCACCATGGTTTCTGGCACCCTAGGCAGAATTCGGGGGGCAGCATTTTCTGCCCTCCCCACGGGGTGCACGGGAGCTTCCGGTTCTGTTCCCATCATGCTGCCGAAGAAGGACCCTCCTCCGAAATGCCGCTGGTGACAGCGGCAGTCATTGAGCTGCTCAATTGCCTGCTGCTGTTTTCTGCGGCACGTCAGCAGAAGGTCCTTCTTTGGCGGCGCGACGGGAGCGGAACCGGAAGCTCCCGTGCGGAGAGCACAAAATGCCACCCCCTGAGTCCTGGCACCCTAGGCGACCACCTAGGGTCGCCTAATGGAAGCGCCGGCCCTGGTACCCAGAGTTGTTCATCTCCCCTTGCAAATATTAGCATCTTCTGTTCTGTTTCAATTTGGTTACTTCAGCTACCCCATCTCTTATGTCTTCATCTGTTAAGAAGGCCCTTGTCTGCAGTCTCCTCCCCATGTAGGAGCTGCTGGGCCAACTCACTCACTGCTGATCTTTCTTACTCTCTCCAGGTTATGGAAAAACTCTGGGCCCTAGAGAGAACACACACAGCTGAGGGTAAAGCAGCACACCTCATTTTTCTTTCTTTTTGAAAAGACCAGGCAAAGAGCAGAGTGGCTAGAATGTTCCTAGTTTCAGAGCTGTATGTCACAGCTAGCGACATTTCCCCCTCATCCCCCATGCACTAGGTCTGCCAGCACCTGCTCAGGTGACCAAAGAACATGTTGATGGAAGCGGGTTGTTGCTGTAACAGAACAGTTTTCTAAAGAAGTGAAGATTGGCCCCTGTAGAGAGCAAGTTTTAGTCAGCACAGAGAGCAGAGTTCTTCTCTGGATGTGTGAGCAGGGCCTAGTTAAGCAACTTGCTGACCTGAGGACAGACCTCTTTCACCAATGGCATTTTAACTTAATCAGGCTCTAGCGCCGAAGGTAGTTTAAGCAGTTTACACTCGACCAATACGTAGACAAGCCAAGGCATATCAGTGAGCACAGAGCCACATCCATCACAAACACCCGCCTCCTGAATTCAGACCAGGGATGAGCCTGGGCCATTATTAACCTGTTGCCACAACTCAGAGGTGTGAATAGATACAATGTGTTGTCAATACTCAGCCTTGGGCCCTGTTTGAAAGGGGAGTAGTGGCTGGGAGGGTTTTCCCCACTAGTTTGGGGAAAAGACTCTAGGTTCTTGCAGCTGGCAGTGAGCAGCTCAGAGAAGGAGAACATCTCCTTTAACATTTGTCCATTACATGGCAGGCCCCAGCAGTTCAGCTCTTCATATAGATGGAGGAGGATGCCACATACAGCCCCTGCAAAAAAACTCATTGAAATACTCCCCAGGGACAAAGTCAAGCAAGCCCAGGGAAGGCCCGAGTTAAAACTGGCAAGAAATATTAGTGACGAGAAAGGGTTCTACAAATATAGTAGACAAAAAAGGAAGATCAGGGACCTGGGCTTGCTGCTCACTGGAGGTGGTGAGCTGGTAATAGAAGATAGGAAGGCAGAGCTGCTCACTGCTGCCTTTCTTCAGTCTTCACACAAAAAAACAACATGATCAGATGACCAGCAAAGTTATCGTAGACAATAAGGTTGAAGAAATGCAGCTCTGGCTAAGTAAAGAACACATCGGAGAGCTGACTAATCTGAGTGAATTCAAGCAGGGTCTGATGTTCTTTGCCCCAGGTTGTGAAAGAAATCCCAGAGCCACAGGTGATATTTGTCCACTCAGAGCGGACAGGAGAGGTCCTGGCTGATTGAAGGGCTAACATGGTTCCTCTTTAAAAAGGAGGAGCTGGGGAACTATATAGATCACTCAGCCTGCCCTTGATACCTGGGAAGCTACTAGAGAAATGTATAAAACATTCCATTTGCACGTAGCTAGAGAATGAAGCGGCAAGACTAGCAGCCAGCATGGATATACCGAGAACAAATTATGTCAAACCAACTTGATTTCCTTCTTTGGCAAGGGAACTGGTTTGATGGATGGGGGAAATGTAGTGGACATAAGATACCTGGACATGACAAAAACTTTGTCACGTGGGACTGTGTCAATTGTCATAAGCAAGCCAGGGAAACGTAGGCTCAGTAGAACTCCCATTAAGTGGATACATAATGGTTAAACAACAACGTAACTATATGGAATGACATCAAAGTGGAAGGTCTTGAGTAGGGTTCCCTAAGGCTCTGTTCTGAGGCCAGTGTTATTTAATATTAAGGAGCTGAAGGCAGGAGTAGAGCTACTGATCAAATTTGCAGGTGACACAGAGCTGGGGGTTGTAAACAGCGCTGAACCTGTAATGAAAGATGCCAGGGCTCAAGTTTTATTTTTGAAAACTTCCATAACCAAATGCAGCAATCCCAGAGATATTGGGGCTCTGAACTGCCAAGCCTAGAGATGCCAGGGCTTAGCGCTGGCACAAGTTAAGCACTGGTTGCAAATACTTTGGAGAATAAGAGCTAAGATTTAGGGGGATCTTGATAAATTGGAGAACTAGGCAACAGACAAAATGAAATTCAATTAAGAAAAAGTTTAAGGGAAGACAAGCTAAATGCACAAATACAGATTGGGGGATAACTGCCTTGGCAGCAGCACTGCTGAGAAGGATTGGGGAGTTGTGGTGGATCTCAACCTCAGCAGAAATCAGCCAGGCAATACTGTTGTGCCCTCCCACCCCCAAACCACAAATGCAATTTTGGGTTGTATTAACAGATAACATGCAGATACCACTCTACTCATTTCTGGTTAGACCTAAACTGGAGTCCTGTGTTCAAAATTGGGCACAGTTGTCTAGAAAGGATGTGGAGAAACTGAAAAGGATCCAGAGGCAAGAGAGATGATCAGAGATATAGAATACAGGCCGTATGAGCAAAGGCTGAAAGACTGGGCATAGGCCCTGACTTCTGCTTGGACCAGTGGTAGCTTGACCCTCCTTTGCCCCCAGCCCATCCCCTTCCCCAAATCCCTGGCCCTGCCTCTTCCCATTTTTCCCCCCTCCCTCCTGGAGCTTGCTATGCCACCAAACAGCTGTTTGGTGGCAGCAAGCACTGGGAGGTAGGTGAAGGAACAGGGACACAGCACACTCAGGAGAAAGTGGAGACGGGTGCAGAGCACCCATGGAGTCAGCGCCTATGGAACTGGGTACGTTTTGTTTGGAACAGAGATGGGGGAGGGAAATATGACAGCAGTCTTCAAATACTTGAAAGGCTGCCATAAAAAAAATTGTTGTCTTGTCCTCTGGGGCAAGACAAGAGGCAATGGGTTCAGATTACAGCAGAGCAGAATTAAATCTCAGAAAAAATCCTAAAGAAGAACAATGGAACAGACTAGGGAAGTTATGAAAACTTATTCAGAGGTTTTCAAAAGGAGGCTGGATAGCCATCCACAGGCACCAACTCTGGGTGCTCCAGGACTGGATGACCCATGGAAAATAGTGGTGCTCAGCACCAACTAACAGCCCCTGATCACTTCCAGCCCACCAATCAGCTCCTTCCCCCCCAGTACCTCCTCCCACCACAATCAGCTGTTCAGCAGCGTGCAAGAGGCACTGGGGAGAAGTTAGGGTGGGGCATGCTCAAGGATAGGGGAAGGAAGTAGACTGGGCGCAGGGGGGTCAAGCACCTGCCAGCAATTCAGAAAGACAGCACCTCTGTAGCCATTGGTCTTGGATGGTTTAGACAAGTGGTTTTCCGCCTTCTCATTTGCAGACCCTTTAAGTTCTTTAATGGAAGTGTGGATCCCTTTAGGAATCATCTACAGACCCCCACAGGTCCATGGACCATGTGTCTAAACCAGTGGTTTTCAACCTAAGTCTTGCACCTTAGTAGGTGGTTAGACTAGATGACCCTTGCAGTCCCTTCTAACTCCATGGCTCTATGAGATGGGCAGTGCATGGAGCAGCTTGCCTCCTTCCCCACTTGCCCCCAGAACAGAAGACCCCTCCCTCACCCCCTAGGAAGTCACCACGGACCAGATGAGACATTTTGTAGTTTTATTTTATGCTAGACAGAGTGCCAAGTCATACAACAGTTCCAGCAGTGGCATGACTGTGGTTTTTGTAGATGAAGCAAATGGCCAGAATCACGGAGACCAAAGCTATGGCAGCTGCCACTAAGGTCAGTCCCAGCTTCAGCCCAGGATTCTTCTCTGCACCTGCAGGAAGAGGTGGTCAGTGGTTAGAACTGGAACTGGAGCTTTTGGTGTCTGTCTGCACCATAGATTAGGGAGTGCTGTGCTAGATGAAGCGGGAAGTTCTTGTTTGTGTTGTTCAGCTATTGCTCAGCTTTGTGGACCTGATCTTTCATGTTGATTCTGTTGAATCGTGTTTTAGGCAAGACCAACTGGAGTAAACAGGAATCTAGATTCCTTAGTTGTAGATTTTAGACCAATTTTTGGTGCAACCAATCAGCTGAGCCAGGAGGGGTATTGCTGATAGTCTAGAGATGCCCTCTTAGGCATTGCCGAAAACTCCCCTGGCTTTAGTTTGCTCTTTTGCTTTCCAACTGCTGCCCACAGGCTGGATAGCACTAAGATTCATCCTTGAAAGGTTCATTATTCAGAGTTCCCTTGAGGTGGAAGGTGTCGTGGAAATGACCACCAACGAGTTGAGTTGATTAGACAGCCTGAGGCTCCTTTATTGATTAATCAGAGAATACATGCATATGCATGGAGAGACGACAAGTCCTCTAGCAAGAGGTAAGTCGCTCTACCTTACAGCAAAGATACCTGTGCTTATAAAGCCTAAAACCGCAAATTATCACATGAGCTTATACATCTGTCATTACCTTATTTGGGTGATACATGACATGTTCTCAAAACAATTATTGCAAAAAGAGCTAAAAATTGCTAAGCTTGTCCCTTTTTACTTCCTCTTAGGAAGCTCCCTCTATTGCCAAAACCTTGACACCCCGGTTATCCTTCTCTTGCGGTTTGAGCAGCTGTTTCTCAAGCAATTTTGAGGAACTTATGTTCCAAAAATACATATTGTTTGTTCTGTTAGTTGAGTTATTATGATTTATATTTTATGCTTACATGAGCTACTTAATAACCTATAATGACCCAACAGCTGTTAGTCTTTTTGGCAGTGATAGACTGGTTATTTTAGGGATTTTCCAGTTTTAACCCCATATAGCAGCATTAATTATTTTAGCAGCATTTAGTAATATAATAGCTTTATAATAGTAGTGTTAGGATAGTGTATAGTAAAATCAGAGAGTGAGCCTCAGGTGGGTTAGTAATTAATCAATTTTTTTACTCTGCTATATGTTAGTATCATTGAGGCCTAGGGCCTTGATGTAATTACGACCCTGATCAAGACCCGGCTTTTGGGCCGGGGGTTAGTTTTCTTTATCAAAGGCATCCTCTCCTGCAAAAGATTCATAACATATGCTCCCAGGGTGCATGGCTGGTTCTTATATCCTAAAGGATACCTGGTGCTGCTGCCTTCCCTGCTTCCACTCGATCTTCTACAACATCCCTGGATTCTTGGTAGGCATCAAGGATGATTAGGGGTCCTACCACAACATCAGCCTCTCCTACCCTCACTGAGGAGTCACCTATATTGCAGAGAGGAGTTACCAGAGAACCCATCAACATTCCTGCTCTTCTTATCCTCATTTTAGAAGGAAGACAACCAAAGAAGTGGCTTGGGCTAAGAGAAACCTTTCTTTGGGTTCAACCTCCTATTAGCTATGTAGGATGCACAGCCTACCATGTCTGGAGGCCACATCTCTCTGGAAGCGCCTCCTTGGCCATCTGTCCAGATGGCTGCCTCTCCCAGACTGTCCTCCAAGCAATGCACAGTTCCTAGTCTCACAGCACCTGCAGATGTCTCTAGTGCCTTCCACTGGAGCCCAGCTGTAACAGATGAAGGGGCAGGGTCACTTACAGTAAGACTTGTCCTCTCCAGCCTGCTGATCCTACCAGCCCTCAGACCACCACCTCCATGGGGTTCTACTCCAGCTACTCACATGTTGCCTGCTTTGTTGAAGGAACAAGCCTTGTTCAAGGGATCTGGGGCTTGCTCAACTGCAGTGACTTTCAGATGACAGGTGATGTAGATCTGGAGGGAAAGTGGGAAGAGGAGTTAGGACCATCCCAGGGGACACTAACACCTGCTTAGCCTGGGGGAATTGACTTGGAGCAAAAATCTGGGAGCTCACCAAGTTCCTGGCATCTCCTGCAAACCTGAACACATCCACCATGAACTGCAGTGTGTCCTGCCTGGGCCTGGGTGATATGAAGGCTGAGGTGGTGTCATCTGATCTACCATCCACCAGGCATCTACACACAAGAACTTGTTAGTAAGATCCCCACAAACTTGAGGTAGATTCTAGACTAGAAAGGGCTGACAGCTCTTACCCATTGAAGTCAGTGACAGCATAGCGGGGAGAGGAGTCCCTATCTGGGGTCAGGGTGGCCACACAGCTGTCCACAAAGAGCCTCAGAGACACATGGTTCCCAGTGCTGACATCAGCTTGGATATGCATGACCTCCCCAAGCTGGAATCCATTGGGGGGTCTCTCAGCACTCCAGTCATCTGCAAGGCAAGATCACAGTGAGCAGGACAGGCAGGCAGAGTTGGGCTGCTCTGAAGTCTCCTCCCACCTACCATTCATCAGGCGCAGGGAGAAACCCAGCCCCTCCTCTGCAGACAGAGTGGAACTGAAGGGAACCCAGGTTGGCTTGATGACTTTACTGCTCACATTGTCCTTCCTGTGAGAGGAGCAAACCTCAGTCACTGAGCCAGATCCCACAACAGGGACTGAATGGGAGGGAGGGGACCTGAGCATCTCAGACACTCACCTGGGATAGTGACACTCAATAGGAATCACAGCTGGATTGGTTCTCAGGATTATTGGGTTGCTGGCAGGGCTGGGGTTATAGTTCAGGCTTGTGCTGTAAATCAGGGAGTCTGGGATCATCTGGGAAGAACTGGACATGGAAGGGTTAACAGCGCACAATTGATATACAAAACTACAGTACTAGGTTCAGCAAGACCTAGAAAGGCATTTCTATTAACAGAAAGTCTTTCAGCACATGCACAACTCATGGAACCACCATTGGTGAAAGGCAATAGAACCATTAGAGCTTTTTGCACTCACTCCCCTGGAATGACTGCCTGGGGACTACTGCTAGGCACTGTAGGGCCTATTTCTGCACAGCTGTGGTCACCACAACTACTGTGTCTAGCACTGTCCAACCATTATGTAGGAGAAGCTGTTTTCCCTTACAGGACAGAAGCATTCTGGAAGACAGCTGACATGTAGTACCCTTTGGCCACTCCAGTTCGGCTGTCCATCATCTCTCTCTAGGAGCAGTGCATCTGTTGGGGCTTCTTGAAATAGGGACTCCCAGTGGAAGAGGAGATTGCAGGGGCATGGCTCAGCTCACTGTTCTTTCAAGGGAGAGGATGTCACTCAAAGGGGGAAGCTCTGACAGCTGATAGCAGCTGTCTGTTTAGCACTGCAAGTAGGGGAAACCAATAGGCTGGGTCCATAGCTAGAGTTATTAGGCATCCTAGATGTTAATATCAGACTGGCCTACAGCTGCCCCATCACCTACCAACAGAACCATGCATCACTGAAAGTTAGCTGGGGCCTGCACAATGGGAGAGATCAAGATACTCATCTGACCCACTGGAGCACCAGATTTGCATGAAGCTGCCTTACCTGCAAGGTGCTGCCACATTCATGGAGACCAGCTGTAAAAGTCACTGTGTTCTCTGCAGCATTAAGGGATGTGTACTGGCAGGCAGCTGGGCCAAGGCTCAGGTCAGCAGCTTTGATCAGTTGCCCCATCCCAAACAGATCACTGTGCACAGTGCACCAGCTGTGCCTCCTCACACTGCACCGTGACAGGCTGCAGTAGGGACACAGCCCTGAGCTGGGAAGCATCAACCCAAGCCTAGGGGTAGGGCTGGGCAATAGAGGATACATAGACTTGTCTGCGAGGGGGCTCATCTCTGGGGGTGGGTCTCCAGATGGCTGGGTCCCTCCTAGAGAAATCCCAGGGATTGTAACTGGTCACCCCACTGACCACCCAGCACAGGAAAGTAAAGCCCAGGTTGCTTTTGTACCCCATCCTGCCTGCAGCAAACCCAGCATGGAGAGAAACAGCAGTTCTGGACCCTTTATACCCTGACCTAAAGCCAGCTCACAGCTGCCCCAGGTAATTAATTCCCCAGTCTCACCCAAAGCCCAGACCCTGGGGCAGGGAAATAATGAATGGGAATTAATGCCTCCTAGGAGTTGTTATCATTTGTGTTTTAGGAAACTCCCTAGGTGGTTTCAGCCAATTAATGGCTAACAGACTTTGATGTTCATGGGAACTATCAGCCATGTAGCGTGTGATACTGATAATGGATTCCAGAGGAATTTTTGTATGTTACGAATCTTGTGCTATGAGTGGGAAGTATTAAGTCCAACTGATTTGCTGATGAAATAGTTTAAATCACAGTCTTAAAGATTTATTTGCTTTAGGCTTTGCTTTGTGCTCTTAACAGACAGTGCAACTGAACAAATATGCTGTTTGCTGTCCGTGCTGTTTGGAAAGCTGTCTCAGGGTGAGAAATGCTCCTTACTGCATAGACACCACAAATGGCCCAGGACAAGAATAGCAAGGGAGTGATGCACATCAGATCTATGGAGCCCTGGTAAAGTGGAAACGGAGCCCCACAACTGAAACAAAAGCAGCCCAGGAATGATGTGTTTTGGCAGATCCCTGAGGAATCCAGGACTAGAATCTCAAGGACGTCTTGCCGTGACCAGCAGTTGAGTGCTGCCTAGGAAGCACAGTCAATCAAACTGCCTATGAATGCACTGTGTGCTCAAATTAGGACTTGCTTGGGCAGAGGGATCAAAGAACATCAGCAAAAAAAAACAAAAAAAAAACAACCCAACCCAGACTGTTTAGCAGAGTGCTGTGTTCCTGGAAGCAGCCTCTCTCATAATGCTCCTTGGCCCACACATCCTCAAAGGAATCCTAAATCCCTTTGAGGATCTGGGCCTGAAATTTTCCAGAGTAAGTGAATCCGGAGCTCAGTGCCTGCAGGCCAGAGCGGCCCAGGCCCAGCACGTCACCTACCTCCCTGCCTGACAGACAATAGAGCTTCCTTTAACAGCAGGATTTCTCCTTTGTGTCCATCCCTCTCACATCCTCCTGAGCAAATAGGATGTGCCTTGGTGTATGGGGCAGATAACGAAACCAAAACAGCCACTGTAGCGGGTCCAGTGTTGCAGCTGGGTGTGGAGAAGTGCCCTACCTATCACCCCTCCCTGTTGGGTGGTGAGATAACCCATGTTCTCCATTAGATGGGAGACAGTTTGACATCACTGTTGGTTGGTCTGACCCTAGCCCCCCATGCTGCATACATGGTCCAACCCCTCTGGGCTCCGGCGTTATCCTGGTGCTTGTTTCTTGGGGGCACAGCTGTGCCCCACCCATCTCCTGATGTGTGGAGATCAAACTCAGGGCTCTCATTCAGTAGTAAAGACAAGGGCTCGGAGCCCTGAAAATAGCTGGACACCTACCTCCCAGCTAAACGCCTAAATACCTTTGAGGATCTGGGCCCACAGCAGGTTCTGGGCCTGCTTCTCCCCTGCCTGGTACCTCGTCAGAACAGGAGCATTTTGCACCCACTTGGCACAGATATAAATGACTACACAAGGGGACAGTCAGGCCCTGATTCTTGACGTCTGATTCTAATCCGAGATTCCCCTGTGTGCAGCATAAAGAGTTTTTAAAGGGGAAGGCAATGACCCCCAACTATACAGTCCATGGAGGGGGCATCGCTGGATGCTACGGTGCTGGGGTAATGGTTGTACACTAGCCCTGCTCCCGGCCCTGACTACAGGGGGACATCCTGGTGGCAGGAAAGGGTGAGCCCAAGGTAGGGAGGGGGGTATGGCTGGACTGTACCCTGCTGTGGCTATTTTTCTGCTTGCTGGGGTCCCAGGAAATAGAGCGTAACTTAGCATAGGCGACTCAAACTTTCACCAGGGCCAGGCCAGCCCCCAAATATGCAGCTGTGGCTGAAAGCCAACTTTGCCTTCCCCTCTCTTTCTGGCCCAAGTAGAGCTGCGAATCAGGCCCTCGGCCTCTTGTGTAGTAAAGACAAGCATCCACTGCCCCTGCCGTAGTGATGTGCTGCCAAAGAACAGACAAGGGGCACCCATGAACCTTTTCTCCATTAGCCTGGACTTCCTCCTGACCCTCTGTGCTGGGGTAAGGGGTGCATTGGCCCTGAATAAAGGGAATCTATTATGTTGTTTTCCCACTTTGGCAGAACCATAACCACATTGCAAACAAACATCTACCCCGTGCCCACTGTTACTGAAAACATTTGCTCCTGAAAACTCCCCTGAGCAAGTTGATTAAACATCATGCTGCTAAGACCTGTGCCATTGGAAATGGAGTGATGAGGGTAAGTGAAGGCCTCAGAGTGGGGGAACCAGGGTGCACCAGTCCCAGGAAATGTTCCAAGTATGCCTGAGAGTGGCTAGAACCTAGTGCATTCCAGTGGCAGAACACTTGCTCTGCAGAAATATTTTGATGAACCTTGTGGATTACGTTCCTGTCTGGCAAGCGTGATTTAAGAGAATCCAGAGGGGGATGACTTCACCAGAGGCAGGGAACTCCCTGACCTCTCTTCATCTCAGTGGCAGAACTTCAGCATGGATCTTCTGCAAGCCACCTCTAGCATTCAGTTGTCCTGCAAGCTTAAGGAGTCAGAAGCCAGACCCAGCAGCTGAAGCTAGGTCTCCTGTGTGATGATAAGGTGTACTCCCAGCTCTGGCTGGCCAGAGATCATCAAATGCAGGCTTCTTGTGGCATATAGTAGAACACACATTCCCTGCCCCTGCTGAGCCATGGAGCAAGGGACCAGGGCTAGGAATGAAGTCCAGGTCCCTCCTGGGACTATGTCAGGCTCAGTTAGTTTAATTAATAACTTTCAATAAATCATTTGCTTTTCACTAATAACCCTGTTGACCAGCAAGAGAATCTGGGCTTCAGGAGCTACTAGAGACGGGGCATGTGACAGAAGTATGGGTAGGTTAAAACTTCCAGCGCAGCAATCTGTGGCCTGGAGATGGGGGCCACCAATTACCTGGATTTGAGGCAAATCTCTAGCACTACTGCACTGACCCAGGGTTGGTCTGGCTGTGAAGGGTGAACTGCCATTTGCTGGTTTCCAATTGATGCAGAAAGGTTTTTCCATGTATTATTTTACACACAAAGCGTCTATTTGCATCTCCCCAGGGCTTAGTGGGCTCATCTAGAACTTTAAAATGCTCCAAATAAACCTCACAGTTAAGAGTCAGAAGTGGATTGACTTGGAGGCCCCAGAGTCTCTACCCCTCCTCTTCTCCACGCTCCTTATTTCCCCCAACTGCCCTCCTCCCTCTCCCCCCGCCTTCAGTTCAACAGCTGGTGCCCCATGTCAAGACCTGATTTTGAAATAGGTTTGGCATGCAAAAATACACACAGAATCCAGGCCTAATTTGCATCCTTATTGATTCCAGTTTCATATGTAAATTGGGCAATTGCCCATGCAGAGGCCCATAACTAGCCCCCTATATCTGCAGCTGACCCCTTCCCAGTCACTGTAAATGCAGGCAGATAACTGCACATACATGTTTCATGCATGTTCACACCGAGCACAGTTCTTTGGTATTGGCAGAAGCTGTTTCCAATCAGCACAGAAAACTCTGGGTCGACATCCCTCCCTGACCGTGCTAACAGCTTTTATCCCTCTGGGTGTAATTCTGCTCTCAGTGCAGTCAACAGGAATATTGCCAGTGACTTCATAGGACTAGCAGTTGGTTCTCATAGCCGTTCAGCTACATCTGTGTTTGTTATGGAAGGCAGCACCAACAGAAGCTCCTTGCTTTGTGGAGGCCCCTTTGGCCTCCTGGACTCTGCCTTTTGGCTGCTGGGCAGCTGTCACTCACACAGCTCTTGGTACTGGCTATGAAGAGGGCTCTGATGTATGTTCAGAGAGGTCATTATTCTTTGGACAGGGTTACTACAGGTTAGACTCCAAGGGAAATGTACTGGTGAGGCTGAGAGCAAAATCTGACCCAATGGGCACACTCCAGCCCCTAGTGGAAATGCACTGGTGCCAATCAATTTACCTGGGGAAGAGCCATTGCTAGTTTTACTCATATTCTTGTTAGTAATGACTATTTAAATAGCCCCAGGATATTCATGGGGCTCTGTAAGTCTCAGAACAAGAGACAATTTCTGCCTTGAAGCCTCACAGACAGAGAGGGCCAGATCCTCAGCTGGTGTCAATGGGCCGCTGACTTTAATAGAGCTATGTCCATTGACATGAACCCAGAATTTGTCCACTTTCATGGTCTGTCACCTGGCTTCTCTCTCTCCTCTCTCTTTTCCAATCTGCCCAACAAGTTTTGCCCTGGTGGGGCTCATTCCAGTCTGTGATCCACTGTGGTCGCCTGTTCTGGATGAGGCGGGATGGCCCAGAGCTTGCAGCTCAAACTGCCCTTCAATCCATCCAGGAAGGGTTTGTTTGGGTTCTCATGCTGTCATGCCGGAAAATTCACTGCAGAGCTTTACAGGAAGAAACTGGAATTGATGTGCTGATAACAAGAAGCATGAACTGAGTCACAAAGTCAAACCACATCTGCAACACCCGTGAGAAAATAAAAACATTACAGGGCCCAGATCCAGTGGCCACTGTAACCAGTTCAAAGACACACATTGACTTCTGTGGGCCTGGGATCCAGCTCTTAGAGAGGGATCTGATACGGGGTGAACTTCCCAGTACGTCTGTTGTATTAATTTAGATGGAATACATGGGCCAAAGGTGTTAACACAACACAGTCACTGTACGATCTGAAACAGCATTGAACAAGGTCTAGGGGTTGGTATCCAGAGACCTCTTAATCCCATGGCAAACACACCATTAAAAATCCTTTTAACCTTTTATTAAAGATACAGAAAAGAAGGGAAAATAGTCAAAGCAGCTGAAATGTAAAGGATTACGTGATGCTTTCATTTGTCCAACATCCCTTGTTCCCTTTCCCTGGAGACAGTTTTTAGAAGGAAAGCCTCTCTGCCAGAGGGGAGGGTCCCAGAGCCTGGATTCCAACCCAGGTCCGAATGTCTACACCACAGTTAAACAGCCCTGTAGCCCAAGGCCCGTGAGCCAGAGTCAGCTGACATGGGTGTTTAATTGCAGCATAGCTATTTACTTTACAGCAGTCATGAGGCCACTCTAAAATACACCATGGCCAGGGCTGGTATAGAACTGGCCCCAGGATCAGAAAGCTGCAAGTGGCTACTAGGCACAGCTGAGAAGTTAGCCCTGGGACTCCTCAATCCCAGTTCAGTGTCCATGGGACTGTAGCATCTCCCTGGCAAAGTTCTTGAGATAACCATCAAAATTAATATAGGAAGCTATCAATAAGTCACTGTGAATTGAAACTCTGTGGAAAATCCATAAACCCAAAGACAGGTAATATCCACAGAATATTTAAAATGTGTTTGGTGGATCCTACCTCACTTGAGGTTCCCTGCTGATCCCTTTGGGAGTGGAAGATTGTGACGAACTGGGAAAGTTCTTAATGTTTTCTCTGAGTACTGTGTTGGTGCCTCAGTGTCCCCATGGCAGTTCTTAAGTATCTGGCAGAGCAAAGGGCCAGTGCACCTAAATGCCTGACCCTCTGTCTCCTAGCAACTGATGGCCTGGGCCCCTCCTCTGCAAAGGTGCCAGCTGAAGGTGTTGGAGACAAAGGGATCAGGTGACCTCCTGGCCCGGGAAAGGGGCTGAGGAGAGAGGAGGGGCTGGGAGGGGTTGTTGGTCTGGAGCTGGCTGGGGTCAAGGGTGGAGGGCAGACCTGGGGGTCTGGCTCACTGCGCCCCAGAATGGACCCAGCCGAGGGGTCCGGTTCGCTGTATCTACAAGCTCTGTTTTAGACCCTGTTCCTGTCATCGAATAAACCTCTGTTTTACTGGCTGGCTGAGAGTCACGTCTGACTGCAAAGTGGGGGTGCAGAACCCGGAGGCTTCCCCAGGACCCCGCTGGGGTGGACTCGCTGTGGGAAGCGCACGGAGGGGCAGAGGATGCTGAATGCTCCAAGGAGTGACCCAGGAGGTGAAGCCGTGTGAGCTTCTTGCCCTGAACAAGTCTGCTCCAAGGGAGAGGAGGCTCCCCAAAGTCCTGACTGGCTTGGTGGGGAGCAGTTCCAGAGCATCGCCCGGGGACTCCGTAACAAAGATATCTCCACCTTATATAAGTTGCTTCCTCTTTAAGATCCTTTGCTACTATTAATTATTATTGGTATTGCAGTGGTGCCTCAGACCAGGAGCCACGGAGTAGGACGTCATCGTGTTAAGTGCTGTAAACAACGACATTGTTTCCTTTCCGATAGTTAGACTAATATATTTATGAAATATGCTAAATCTGACCCCGCCTGGATAGCTGCAGGTGCATCTGCTCATATGCTCACACTCTGCACACTGTTTGTGCTGGTGATACAATCCCTGGCACAGAAGTTGTCAGAGTAGGGCAGGGCTGGGCTGGGAAATTTACTCTCACAGGTATCTGGCCGATCGCACATTCATTGCATTGCCTGCCTGCATTGCCCCTTCTATTTAAGTCCCTATAACCTGGAACATCCAGCAGTTGGTTTTAAGAGGAAGACGGCTTTCCAAAAGCAATAGGATTCATATTCAAATATAAGCACAGGAAGAGACAGGAACAGGTAAGCCTCGGCTTTCAGCTTCTGTAGGGCTTTCCAAACAGGACAGAAATGATGCACCCAGACATATACTTTATTAACAGCTCCCCTCCAGCCCGTGTCATAGGCGTCAACTTTCTCCAGCACTAGTGGGTGCCCAAGGACCCCGCCCCTGGCCTCTCCCCAATTCCACACTTTCCTCCGCCCCTGGCCCTGCCCCATCCCAACCCCATCCTCAAAGTCCCCACCCTAACTCCGCCCCCTCCCTGCCTCTATTGGATCCCTTCCGCAAATCCCCACCCTCACCTCTTTCCCCAGTGCATCACATTCCCCCTCCTGCCCCCTCCCTCCTTGCACCACGAATCAGGTGTTTGCCAGCTCAAGTGCTGGGAGGGAGGGGGGAGAAGCAGGACGCAGTGGCATGCTCACGGAGGAGGGGAAGGTGAGCTGGAGCAGGGTTGGGGGGCTGCCAGTAGGTGCTGAGCACCCATCAATTTTTTTCCATGGGTGCTCCAGCCCCAGAGCACTCACGGAGTCGGCGCGTATGGACAGTGTGCTTAGAAGTAGGTCAGTTTACACCAGCTGAGGAGCTGTACCCCAATCTGTAAATTAAGACAACTTGCATTCATTGATACAAAAGGAGCAATAAGCAGATAATATTCCGTTTAGACCATGTGAAATTGTTATTAAACTGTTCTCCGTCTGACAGGTCTTCTAAGGATTGAAACTTCTGAAGAAAATTCACCTCTGCCCACTACAATAGGTAATGGTTTGACAGCTGCTTTCTTCACTTTGGGATGCTAAGACTTCCAGTTAGGCTAGAACATATAACTCCCTTTAACGAGAACTGATATCACTTACAAATACCCATTGATGGTTATAAGCAACAATCACTGGAGAGCTCAGATGGTACAGAGAATGAGCAAGACAATGCTTTTTTGTGACTGAGCTATGCGAGTATTGACTGAAAGTCATTAGCATCTGATGGCTGTTAGATGGCATGCTGGTTGGTCTCTGAGTTGATGGTCTGAATCCAGTTCCCAGGAGGCAGATGTCCACATCATAAAACCCAACATTACAGATTACACTAATTTCCCCCAGGGGAGAGAGGGGAAAACTTATTGTCCCACTACAATCAGTGGAAGTGTTGCCATTGACTTCAATGAGCCTAAGATTCATGTCTGTGTCAGGAAACAAACTACAGTAATGTTATTAACATTTACAACAGTTCATATTAATACAGTTACAAGCAGCACAGCCCAAAATAAAATATCATTTTTGAATTCCACTTCACACTGTAATGGTGGATTCAAGACCTGCATGTAGCAACAAAGTTATTGATCTAGATGGCTTCCAGTCACACCAGAAATGTCTGCCTGGTGTCATATTACAATGATTTACCCAACATCCTCTTGTAATCTCATCGTTGTACGTTATAGCTTTCTAGAAAGACATGAAACGTGCACACCTGGAGTGTTGTTGGGAGACAAACAAGATACCAGAATGGTTATTTATGGGTATAAGGAGGCAGTTAAAAAAATACTTTTGATACTTACAGGCTGGAAATTTCAAAGGTGTCTAAAGGAGTTAGGTGCCCAAATCTGATAGAAATTCCTATTGTCTATTGTAAATTGTTTAACTCCCTTTTGAAAATCCCAGCTACATCGCTGAGTGTACTGAGGAACACATTATCACAGAAACATAGGGCTGGACAGGACTTTGAGCAGACATTAAGTCCAGCCCCTGCCCTGAGGGAGAACCAAATAAACCTAGACCATTATTTAGTCTTATCAGAAATTATGTTGATATGCAGCCAAAACATGTTTAAATGAGGATACTTTTTTTCTCACCAGACCTTACTGCAACACTGACAACAACTTTGGTCATTGTATTTTTTTCTGAGATAAGGAATGGACTATGCCGTGGGAAAATGGTATTACTTATATCAGAAGTAAAAGACCAGAGACATCAGAACAACAACAACAAAAAGATGTTCACGTGATCACTAGGGTTTATTTCCAATTATTTTTGCAGATAAACTAACATGTATGCCTGGGACATCAGTGCCTTCCACAGGTGACATGGTATCAACTATACCACCTAGAAATGTTTCATTATCATCATCAACTACAAATACCTCCAGTAAAGGGTGGCTGAGCCTTTCCAAAAGTGTGTGTGGGGGGGGGGGGGTCTCCTTCCCCCTGAGGAGCTGCCCCTGCCCCTCCTCTTCTCCTAAGACCATACCCCTCCTTTTCCCCTCTCAAGACCCCACCTGTCCTCTTCCCCCAGAGACCTCACCCCAGTCAAGCAGGAAGGCAGAGAGGGGCTCCCCCCATGCTGAAAGCAGCCCCTTGCCTGTGTTCCCACCCCCCAGGACCCCAGCCTAGGGCAGGTGGAGGGACCCAGGCTCCTCACACCTGCCTGCATGGCCCAGGTATTACCCTGACCTGGATCTGGCCAGGGGTGTGGGGCCTTGGAGCTGCAGCCCGGCCATGGTAAAAGCCATGGGCAGGTGGAGGGCCTGCATGGCTCCCACAACTGCCTGGGTTCCCCAGCCAGGCTCCATCAGCTGCTGGCCAGGCCAGGTGGAGGGGTTTCAGGCAGAAGGGGAGGGGAACGGGCAGGGTCCACCATGACAAAAAGTAGACAGGCCAAAGTGAGAGGGCTGTAGTTCCCTGCCCTTCCCCCCCACATTCTGGCCCCGCTGGCACAGCACTGAACTGGGATGGCTACTGTTAACACACTAAACTGTTTCAGGAGAAGTGGTTCAATCACTGCTTAGCTGTATCAATTAACCTGGTAGTGGTACAGTTCTGTAGTATAGATCAGGCTCCAGAAAGCCCTGCAGTTATCCAGGGCATTATAAAATCCACGAGATGTTGTTGCTGGTAACTGCAAACCATAAAGGGGAAAAAAGCCCATTGACTGTGACTCTGTGATCTGGGTTCTATTCCTGCTTCGGCTGCTGGGTGACCTTGAGCAAGTCACATCACTGCTCCATGATTGGTTTGCCCAGCTGTAAAATGAGGTTCATGATACCAACCTCCTTTGTAAAGTACTTTGAGATCTGCTGATGAAGAGCACTATGTAAGAGCTAAGTGTCCTTATTGTCCATGAAGCTAAGTCATTTGGCATACTTTGAGTTTAGACATCCTGATATTGGCTGGATTCAATCCAGGCTCTAATGGGTGACATGGAACAAAGGGGCAGGGGGACGGACTACACCTATCAGCATTTATATCCGGTTTTCTTATTTTAACACAAACGCTCCCATCTCACCAACTGGTCCTCCAAAGGAGAGATGTTTCCCCAGTTATGCCACAGCCACCACTGTAATATGCATGCTGCTGATTGTTGCAATTCCTATGATGATTGTCATGGTGAGTCACAGCACACGGCAGCGGTCAGCCAGCAATTAGTGGCTTCTTGAGCTGAGAGTTCAAATTCCTTCTCTGGGAGAATGAAACTGAGGGGCAATCCCTGTCTGCAGAAAGTCCAGCTGAGTCCCCAGCTTCAGGCCTGACCTACCTAGCCTAGCCATTCTTCCCTGGTGGACTAGCTGCCTCCTAAATCCTCCCCTGAAGAGACCAACTTCCTAGACTAGGGAGACCAGACACTCCAGCTTCTGATCGTGAGAGGGAGAGGAACTGTCGTCCTCAGCTCTGATCAGGCAAGAGAGCTCCCTTTTCAGACCAAGAGAAGGAAGAGCTGAACATAAAGTGAGGAGGCTACATTAGTTTCCCAAACCCCATAGCACGTGTCACTCTGTTATGTCTAGGCAAAGAAACCAGATCTCTGTAGGCTGCTTGCTAGTGCATCTACCCTGAAATCACCCTACAAAATACACAGCGAAACCTCGCACCACAAAGTGGGATTTCCCCTCTTCCTTCCCACCAGCATACTGCTCTTTCCCTGTTTGTTGAGCTTCTAGGTTAATGCTGTTTAAGGACACAAATGCCAACGTGCTGCTCAAGGGTATTGCCTGGCCAAATGCTATGGTGATGCATTAGGATGAGCCAAAGGATAAAGTCAAAAATAAAGACCTGTCTGCTGACTAACCAACACATTCTGTGGGCCTGGGTTCCTCTGTTCAGTTGCCCGCTGGGTACAATCTGGAGCTATGCACAGGTGTTCTGAGAGGTGGTTGGTGCCTGGAGTGAGTCAGAAAAGGGCTCTTTGGCTGCATCTGCTGAAGAGTGGCTGGCACCTTGATTCATTTGCTTGGTATTTTGGCAGAGCCATGAGGGTGCTCCTGTCTTTTCTGAAGATTTGCTAAAGAGTCAGTGAATGGATGGCAGTTGTGTCTGAGATAGCAGATAACTCCTGTCTGATGCCAAAACAGACAACACAGAATATGTGTCACAGAAGACAAATACAAAATAAAGCAGAAAGGAGGTAGATGATTGTGATGATAAACAGGATATATTTTTTAAAATCTATGTTTATATTAAATTAATTCTTAATGTATCATTCAGACTGTTTTACAAACAGAGCCGGACACATATGGTTTACAGGTGACATTACTCTGCTGTGGAGCTGCCCTATCTCAGGCATGGAAATAATTAGTTCTTTGATCCTTTCTCCCCACAGGCCCATCCTGGGTATCTCCATTTTCCCAGCCATGCACTATGGCCACAGTACGGAAGTTTGTAGCATGTTTGTTATTGTGGCTGTCGGATTGCATTGAGTCAGTCAAGACACAATAAAAGCAAGTCAGTCTACTGCAGCTCTGCTGAATTGACAGAACTACTCTTGCACCAATAGGTGACAAAAAGCTTGGACTTCCATTGACAAGTCATTTTTTTAGACCAATTGCTAACACATCCCATGGGGCCCAAAACAACTTCCATTTTTGGAGTCTGTTTCATGTTTCAAAAAAGATGAAGTGGAAAGGGTTCAGAAAAGAGCTACAAGATAGATTTGAGGTCTGGAAAACCTGCCTTATGCAGGTCTGAACTAGCCCTAGTTCTCCAAAACTCTAACTTAGTCAAGGTGGGGAAGGGATAGCTCTGCGGTTTGAGCATTGGCCCACTAAACCCAGGGTTACAAGTTCAATCCTTAAGGGGGCCATTTGGGGATTGATCCTGCTTTAAGCAGGGGGTTGGACTAGATGATCTCCTGAGGTCCCTTCCAACCCTAATAATCTCTTCACTCCAAACCATCCCATCTCCATTTCTTTTGACTGAGATGGAGACTGACCCAGGTGCAGAAATACAAGCTTGTGGTGGGCATAAGGAAGCACCTTCTCCCTCTCCTGCACTCCAACCTCTTGCATCCTTAGCACAGGGAATAATCACAGCCTCACCCTGCAGTCTCCTGAGTGCATAGACTGCTCCATGTCAGAGCCCCCAGGGGAGCAAACCACCCCAAAGGGGAACTCTCCAGATGTAGAGTGGGGAGCATGCTGCACCATCTTCAAATGATGAGACAAACAATAGGTCAAGGTGCATGTAGAGGACATGCAGAAGGTAAAGGGTTGTTATGCTGCAGGAGCAGATCAGAAGGAGGGGGGGGGGAAGAAGAGGAGTTTCCTCCCCCTGTTAGAACCATTGCAGTCCAATGTAATTCCTTCAAAACCCAGCAAAAATCCTTATCAATCCCCCACGTGCAAAGTAAGGGACTATGTTCCAGATTCATGGTGGTTTCCATTGTTACAGGGTCAGCTGCAGGCTACCCTTGACCCACTCTAAGACCTCTCTGAATAAGCACATGCCAGCAGAGTAGTTTATTCTTAGACTATTTATTCAGAAACAATGTACACATTCTCTGAAAGGATTACCACAAATCCAAAGATACGCATATAAAAAAGGGGCACAAATTAAACCAGTTTGCTGTGAGGGGGGAAAAAATCCTGCTGGTGGCAGAGAAAACTGTGTCAGCAGCAGACACTTTGAAATAGGAGTTGACTGTCACCCTACTACATTTGGCCTCATACTGTTTGCTACTCTTCCCCTCCCCCCAACCTGGGGACTACAATAGGAGTCTAAGGCAAGCAGATTCTTCTGCATAATTATGTTTAGCCAAGTAGTTTCTCAGAAGAAAGCATAGGTTTGCTGAGAGTTTGAAATCCAAGCAGTCCATGATGCAGAAGTAATGCACCATTACCCAGGTAATCAAGTGGTCTCTCTGAATGGCACAAGAAGAGATTCCTTTAAGAGTGGAAGCATCCCAAGTACTGACTATCACCCCTCTTGATCTAGGTCACCTGTCTGAGGTAGATTCTCAGCTTCCTCAGAACATGCTACTTGGTTTCTGTGACCCCAGTTTGACAGGGGACATTTCTCAGAAAGTTGGAAGTGCCCATCATTCAAGGACATGTCAGTTAAGGAGACATGGCCTTTAGTGACTCAAGCTGACACACTATTTCCACATCCCAGGGATGCTGCCACCAAATAAGCTAACTTGGGCAGGAGTCCACCTGGCAGGTGAAAGCAAGTCTGAGCTGGAACTTCTGTATTTGCTCAGACTGAGGGGAAAAAAAAAAAAAAAAAAAAAAAAAGTCATTGGTAGCTCTTAATGGGAAACATGTCCTCTGGCTAAAAGGAGAGCCTGGAAAGGAGCTGAGGAGGAAGGAGTCCTCACGTGGGTAGGCTAGCAGCTTCCAGAGTGCTTGCCTAAGCAGGAAATGAAAGATCAAAGGAGGGATGTTTGTGTGCCACAGCAAACCTTCTAGGAAACTGAGCTGGAAGACCTTAGCTTAACTCATTTAAGGAGCTGTTTGAGAGGCAGTTGCCTAGAGACTGTCTTAGTACTGCTACAGAGAGTCTGGGAGTGAGATGGTCTGATGTCCTCCCTGCTTGAAGAGCTCAGCTAGTTTAAGCAGTCACAAAACTGCCCTTGGTTCAGAGTTACAGAATCCAAGTATCTTAAGCCTCATAATCACAGCAACCATCAGAAGATGTTTTGGCACTGTAGCTACACTCAGTAGCAAGCCAAGATACAAATAGGAGACAGTTTAAAACAACTTAAAAAACATTAAGTCAAATGCATGCTTACAATAAAAACTTCCCTCTCTCACAGGGGGATTTCTGCTTAAGTCAGGGAGAGCTGGGGCATTAGTCACACTGAATACCTAATCAGAACTCTTGCTAGGTCAAGAAGTCCTTCATCTGGAGTTATTTCAGGTTGATAGGAGTCTGCCTCCTCATGTTCCCTTGGAAGGAGCAGCTAGTCCTCAACAAGCAAGCGATGCACAAATTTAAGCATCACTGAGGGATCAGGCCTTTGTCTTATTACAGCACTGATTTTCTTCAAAGACTGATGTGGTGTCACTTCTTCCACCAACAAGTTAGCCAGGATGCACCTGGTGCTGCCACCTCCCTACAGATGTGGAAAAATGAACCCAGTTGTGGCTACTTTGGTAGTTCTATAGTGTAGAGAGAGTTTATTCAGGGTGCAGACAAGGATTCTCAGAAATGACAACGTTTGTACCATCCAAAGGGATTTCAGAATC
Organism: Gopherus flavomarginatus; assembly: GCF_025201925.1. Lineage (NCBI taxonomy): Eukaryota > Metazoa > Chordata > Testudines > Testudinidae > Gopherus > Gopherus flavomarginatus. The sequence continues at coordinate 54,463,317 of NC_066625.1, read as the reverse complement.
ATTCACATTTGGAAAGCAGCATGAATGCTGACACCCCCCACCAGAGATAGTGCTTGGAACTTTCCTGTTTCTACAGCAGGTTGGAAAATTTAGGCCCATGAGCCAGGAAGAACTTGTACGTTGCATCTTCACTCTCTGGCAGAGTATTTTGTAGGTGTGTAGGAATGTCCACCATCAACCTGCAGTTCAAAAAGGGGGGAGAGAGACAGACACAGTCAGTCATACCCCTAGCGATCTGCCCATGCCCTAGATAGCATCTTCTCCTTCCCCCCCACCCCCAGACTTCCCCTTGGGACCCTGTAAAAGTGGCAAAGTTCTGTGGCACCATCTAGACTAACAAATGTATTTGAGTATTTGCCCATGAAAGCTCATGCTCCAATACATTTGTTAGTCTATAAGGTGCCACAGAACTTTGCTGCTTTTACAGATCTAGGCTAACAAGGCTACCCCTCTGATCTTTGGGACCCTGTACTCAGTGACCTTTTGCTACAGAGGATAAGTCTACCTCATGAGGGAGAGGTCCATTATCCTAGAGAAAGGCATATATGGAGAAGTCTAACATTGCATTATGTGGAATGAGTTAGCACAGAATGCTAGCAAGCTGCTATCTCTCCTTCTAATGCTGGATCACAGCTTGGAAGGAAGGATCCCCACATATCTTAATATTGGAAAGGTGTAAAGCCATGGGGATTTGGAAGTAGTCTTTTCAGTGGGGAAAGGAAGCTTCAGATAATAGTTGTAAGAGTGAAGGTATTAAATAGCAGATCTGCAAAGCAGCACTCTGGGACATGGTAGGAAAGCTCTGAAGAGCAAGTGGACTTTGGAAAGCCCAGTAAGTAGTGACATTGGCATCCCTAGACCTATTACCTCCCTTGTTTGGGCCACTTTATTATTGCTACCAGGCCCCAGAATACTAGCCTGTGCTCACCTTAGGCAGGGAATTTAAGTAAAGAAACATGCCCCCCCCCCCCAATCCCTGGATTGTTACTTGCCTCTTCAATGGTAGAGCTGAATCCTTGGTTATCCAGTTCAAATGTTTGTGTCCCTGCTTCATGGTCTCTCCTACCCTGAATTATAGCCTTGTCATGCCAGCCAAATAGCCCAGAATTCAGGTACTAGTCAGAAAAAAATTACACCACAAGTGAGAGAAGAGATCTGTGCTAACAGGCTAGTGAGATGCATCACCAGTGACTAGGAAAATGACTGACAGCTGCTCTGAATAGAGAGCTCTAGGCCACATCACCCTTGTGTAGGCTAGCCCACATAATGGCTCAGTGGACCAGGTTACTGGACAAGCCTGCCTGAATATATAACTTTTGTACAAGAGGTAAAAAAGTTACCACCTAGAAATGGAGCAATCAGTGGTACATTTTAACTCTGCTTTACTGCTAGGTGAACATATACAGCCAAAGATGGCCTCATTCCCTATTTGAAAGGGATCCAGGAGAATAAAGTTAAGTTGACCAAATGTATATTTTACACAAGTGTCTCCACTTGCATTGCTCAAGAGCAAGTTAGTCATGGGTCAGTTAGATCTCTCTAGAAATGCTCACCACTGTTTAAGCCAATTTGTGGGATCTCCATCCCTTTGCTTGCCAAGTAATACTCCATGTCTGTTGATAGATCCCTGGTTACAGGAACATTCACCCTTCCCACCCAGGGTACAAAAAAAACTGTACAGAAAGTCCATCTATCATGCCTTCTGGCAGAGGCTATGCTTACTAAGTATTACTGCCATCTTACCAGCAGAGCCACAATGGGAATGGCAATTATTACAAGGCCACACATGACAGTAATTGCCACAGCATATCCAGGGAAACTTGGATACACAGAGGGAGGTTCCAGTTGATCATCTAGAGTTGAGAGAGAGTTCTATAGTGACTATGCAATTCCCCGTGAGAGAGAGAGAGAGAGAGATTTTTTGTAGCAGCTCTTCACCCCACCTTGCAATCTAGCGATCACCACAGCCTTATTTTTAGCTGAGCTATTTGAATGTAGCCCTTCCAGGGGCAGTTTCTAGTCTGGTGTCTCAGCTACAGACCCTCCCCAGTGTCTCCTGCCTTTCACCAGGAACTCAGTCTAGTATTCTTTCCTCTGCATGAAAAGGAGTCTCAACCGGTACATTAGACCAATAGTTCTTTGGAGCCAATCCCTGTGGGCTGTTTGAAGCAGCATTGGTCAGCTGCCATAGCCAACAATTTAGAGTTCCACCTTATGCAGGGTGCTCAAGCCTCCACTGGCAGCAGAGTGTGACCAGCTTAGTTTTGAGTGGCAGGAGAAGATCTAATTGCTGCTTCCCCCCAGGTAATCCAGTGTGGTTGTGGTTCTGCTCCTCATGTTTAGTGCTTTGGAGCCAGGCGTTTCTGACTGGAGGCCTGTTCTACAGCTATGTTAGAACAGCTGGATAAGACTTCAGAACTTGACCAACACCCCACTGAAGACATAGTATTTCAGCTAGATCCCCAAGCAGTCATACCTGCCACTGTGAAAGAATATGGGTCCACCTGAAAACCTGACCCAGCCAACATGTCATGTGGACCAACTGAAAGAACAAGAGTCTGCAGAACATCTGCACTTGCTGGGGCAGGTTGCTGGAATACCACATCACCATGACACATCAGGGAGCCACTTCTGTGGAGACAGCAATAGATTCTAGTGAGGCACAGTAGCAGCCACCCAGAGGCCCACAGGCTGTCTGGACTTGAAAGCCAGATCCATGGCTTTTAACCCAGGGTTGCATCCTGGAATCATTCAGTCTTAGACACCCAATCATCACAGGCTGCAGGCAGCATGGGAATTAAGATCCACTACTTCTTATGGAGAAGGTTACCTTCTAGGCAAAGCTCACGAAGTTGGTGGGAACTTAGTAGGTAGAAGAGGGAGGCATGCTTTTTGGATTCAGAAACTACTATAGGGTGGGAGTCTCAATAATGGTCAGACACAAAACAGGTGCCACAAACAAATGCTTTGGTCAGCCACTTTCAGCTGGCATCTTCCTAATCCTAAAGGAGTGATTATATCTTATACAGATACAAGACAGACTTCTGGGGCACCAGGGGACCAGTCTTGCAGGAGGCAGACAAAAGGCCTTCCAGCCTACACAGAAGCAGTGCATTTACTCACAGGAGGTCTCGAATTACCACTTGCAGGAGGCCTTGGTATTTCTTCAGGGCATGCATCAGCTGGAAGAGTTAGACTGATTTAGTTCCCCTCCCACAGGTATTTTGTCCCATTGTGAAGCTTCTGCCAACAAAATACTCAGAACATTTTGTCTCCAGCTCAACCCCATTCAGAACACTTCTCAGGCTTGAGAGTTAGCTTCACCTACCAGTTAGAGTTGTGGGAGCTCCAGCAAGGACATATATGTCTGGAGTAACTCAGATGCCTTAAGTCCAGGTCGAGCCTGAAATTCTAAATCTTCACATATAGACCACCACATTAGGAAGCTTTGAAGCTCAGACACTCAAGTCTGATGGAGCATATTATGCTCCAGTAGTGTAGTCTTAACAGTCATGTAGCTGACCCTGCAACTCCCCTTCCCTACCACAGCCCCCCAGCTGAAGCTTTTGTTTGATGGAATTTTACAAAGTTGTTTGATTTGTGATCATTTAAGTGAGCAACAAGAAAGAACAGACTGTCCTCCTCAAGAGAGTCTAGTTTCACTAGAGAGCCTTGGGGGATTACTAGCATCTCCAGAAGCTTGGAGCACCCATTATGATAAAATGCTATTTTAGTCCAAGTTAAGAGTGCACTTTCTCTAGCAGATGGAGTAGTCCAAGGTCTATATTTATGATTAGCCTGAAGCAATGCTTTTTAGATTCCTCCTTTCTGCTCTAAAGATCTCAAGAGGGATTCTATAGGGTTGTGTCTTCAACCCCAGAAACCTTTCAGATTACACTGAGGTCACTGGCTGGAAACTGGGTATGCCTACCACATCAGCAAGATCCCTGGTGAGGTTCTGGTGTTCCACAGAAGAGTGATCCAGCAATTTCTCATTGACTGTCCTGTTGATGATCAGGAAGGAAATGGGGAAAACCTGCAAGCTGAGCCTTGAGTCTGGAATTGGAAGAAGAGATCAGAGCTAGATAAATGTTCAGTGGCGTCTACCAGCCAAGTGAAACAGCACTGGAGGGAAGGGTACTGACCATCCACAGAGAGAGTTGTCAGGTCTACAGAGTAGTTAACAAGACCTCTCAGTACTTGCAGAACCTGGCGGACATCAGCATGAGCGTGTGTGTCAATGTAGGCCTCACCATGGATTTCCAGGTCACCTTTCATATCCCTAAGGGAGAAAAGAGTTTTAGCAGGGCATAAAGATAAGAGCCAGCAAGGGTTTGGAAGCTTGACAGCACACTTGCTGCCACATTTCAGTTGTTACTGGAACAGTACTGCAGCCATCCAGTAGAGTCACTAATTCTGATAGCAATCCCTGCAAAGACTAGTCTCAAAGCCATGCAGCAGGTCTGTGATCCCACAGGACCTGCTGCCCTAATAGCAGGAGCTCAAAAAAAAAGTGCTTTTTCCACCAAATTCAGTGAATGAAAACTAAAACAAACCCCATACATACAGACTGGTAATTTGCAGGAACACTAAATCTTGTCAGTTTACCAAGACTAGTCTATCTTGGAAATGGCTAAATTATTTTCTTTGAGTTAAGTATTTTACATGGTTTAAGCAAGAAGTGTTTTATTCTTTTAGTGATAAGAGAACTGTCTGAATTCCATGTGTATATTAACAGACTTTAGAAGCATGGGGGGAGGAAATCTGGGGAGTGGGATTAATTATATTGCATGAAACAATGCAGGAGCAGGATTTAAAGATAGTCCCATGCAGGGCTCTATTTCACAGCAGGTGCATCTAAGACTGGATGATTAATACATTCCCCTACTCATCCTTTAATTGGCTTTTGTATTAATGGAGGAGGGATTTTTATTGCAATAGAGCCAGAAACTATTGACTAGGTTGAAGCCAGTGCTAGAACAAGAATGAGTCCAATGCCCAACATGCTGCTTCAGGCATTTGAGATGTCTTTCATCACAGAATGTTGCATTGTGACACGAGGTAGTTCTCATTAACAGAGCAGGATGCACTTTCCTGAGTCCTGTTAGTATCAGATCACGGAGACCTTGGCTTTCTACCTGTTCGTCTCAATCTGGGTAGGGATAGCTCAGTGGTTTGAGCATTGGCCTGCTAAACCCAGGGTTGTCAGTTCAATCCTCAAGGGGGCCATTTAGGGATCTGGGGCAAAAATCTGTGAGGGATTTAGTCCTGCTTTGAGCAGGGGGTTGGACTAGATGTCCTCCTGAGGTCCCTTCCAACCCTGATATTCTATGACTCCTGCTAGCCTGAATGTTCAGTGTTCTATGTATGGAACAAGGATATTATATGTAGTGTTGGATTCTTGCCTCCACTTTGCTGCTTCCATTCCTTCCACCCTCTCCTGCATCAAGGTGTTTAGCTGGCAACAGGAGCAAGTCATTGAGCTCCTTAGGGAAGGAGTATTTGGTAGAGAGATACTAGTGACATCTTGTGGGTAGCTAGATGTATTGCAAGCTCTCTATATGCCCTAGAATTCAGGGAGTCTCAGGCCTGCTGTCCTGTGGTCAATGGTAGTTGGAAGCTGCTGAATGGTTATTAGGGTCACCCCAGAAGAGGGTCTCTCCCCCCACCAGTGCCCTAAAGCAGTCTAGTGAAAGTTATTTGGCTCCTTTGCCCAGCACCGGCCAGAGTTCCCCCACACTGCCAAGTGGCTGCTTCTGGATGTTTCAGAGCTCTAGACCTTACTTGGAAGTGAAAGGAACCACCACCTCTTGAGTTTTCCATACCTGAGTCTGACAAAGGAGAAATTCTTCACTTTGTACAGGGCCCCCAGAGACTGAATCACCTACAGAGAAGAAAGGGGACAATTTGTTTCCCAGCTTCTCCAGCCTCCTCAACCCACCTTCTGAAGTAACTATTCATCAGGAACCTATTCCTAATTCAGTTACTTAGGCTGCTGTTTCTATCCTCTAAATATCTGTTCATGTCTCTCACAGTCCTTGATATGCAATTGAGCTGCTGTTTCCTTTCACCCCAGTGGAACTAGATTGGAATTCTGGTGGTCTGTTTGCTATCTACAGCCATATAGTTATTTGCGTGGCACTGTCTCTGCTAGCATCTACTTGCAAGGCTGAGTGACTCACTAACTGTAGCAGAGGTCTTAGTGCCCTGCAAGACTGTCAAGCATTACCACCACTTTGGGTATGCCCCTTGATATCTGCAAAGGGACAGAAGAGCCCACATTCCCATGCCTTAACCAGGAGCTTATTTTTCACTTACAGGAGATAAGGGGAAACATTAGTCCATTGTCATATGATTCAGCATAAACGTTACCATACCATATTGTTTAGTTGGTCCAGAGGGCCCTGGCTAACCACACCACCAAATGCTGCAATCGAGCCAAGTCTCAGAGCAGAGAATGAGACTGACAGCTTTTCTGGTTCTAGATTTTCAAGGCTGAAACCTAGACAAGAAGGAGGCAGAATGGTAGTAACATTCCCTAGACAGGACACCAAACCATTACTCTGCCACCCTCCTGCTTGTCTGTCGCAAGCTGAAGAGCTAATGTTCAAGCAGCACATAAGCATTGGGCCTGAAGCCCAAACTAGAAGACCCACTGTTTTAATTTGTGGGGAGGTAAAGTTTTGGCCAGAGGGGGAGAGTGCATGGGGTACCAACAAATCTAAGGTGGCAGGAGGCATGCTCCATCTCAGGTATGGAGAAGCCATAGGAAGGGCATGCTACTCTGATATTTTCCTTGAAGCAAAGTGCAGCAAATGCAGTTTACCCATGACAGTGAACGGTTATAAAGAAACATGATACAGTAGACCCCAAATATATGGCTTGTGCCTAACTGAGAGCCAACGCCCCTTCTCATCACCCAACTGCGATGAGTCACTGAGTGTACATGGAGATTGCAGAAGCCACATCTAGGAGGCACACTCCACCTGGCTTGGTTATTGAAGGGCAGGCTTGACTGTTCCTGCAGCCATCTGGGAATGAGGAGGAGTGGTAGTGGGAGCTCTACCCTGCTGCTTGGCACTGTATTGTCCTGCAGTGACTAGGTGCTTACCATTTGACCGGACAGACTTGACATCCACTCTCCAGTAAAAAAAGGTGTCCATTTTCCTTTCCACTCCTGTGACAACTGTACGGATGAGGTCAGAGTTTGTGGGAGCAGGGCGATCTTTCTGGAATAGAACCTCACTCTCAACAATAATGGAGCCATTCCTGTGAGAGGCCAGGGAGACAGATAGGATTGTATAATACTTTTGAAAACTTCTAATCTATCAGGTATCGTGCAAACAAGTCACACAGCTTTAGAGAGGCTATTCCAAAGGAGCAGCTGTTTAAAGCATGAACTTAATATTCCTCCAAGGCATTTGTCAGCCAATAGCCACTTACTGTCTGTTCTAGTAGACAGTTTCCATCACTGTGTACCCAACCTGTTTCTGTTGCGAGACTTGGTAAGTTATCCCATCCAAATGGAAAGGGAAACAAGACAACCTGAAGTACTTGATCCCCACCTGAGGCTTACCCTCTTCCCTGCATAGCTCAGACAGAAGCTGTGATGAAATCTAGGCACAGCATGTTTAAAAGCCTAGTATTTCTCAGAGCTAGGTGCTGCCTTCCTCAGAGGCCTGGTGCTTGTTGTGTAAGATACTCACAAGAACTGGAGAATGTTTGCTTTGAGAAAGTTCTCATAGCTGGATAACATCTTGTTTAGCTGGAAACAAGAAAAGCCGCTTGTTAAATACATAGATTTTCACAAGTTACTTCACTATGAATAGCAAGGGCTTACTGGACGTCTGGTCACACTTGTAGGAACCTGGACTCATTTGCATAGAGCCAGGAAGTGAAGTCAACAACACTAGTTCTTGGATTGGGAAGTGAAGCAGAGATTCAAATGAGACTAATAGATAAGCCCAGAGTCTGGCGGGGCTGGGGCGGAGAAGGGGTGTGTGTGTGTGTGTGTCTCTACATGGGTCTGAAGGATTAAATAGGAAATGCTATCCCAGCATCACCGTGCATAGAAGAAGAATTTGCCTTACCACAGTCCAGGTATTGTGTTCCTAGCATTAGAGCTACCTTATTCGTCTTATGATCAGAGGATCATTTGCAAGGACAAAGCCCCTTGCTTACAGACTGCTTGGCTGCATTTGGGTAGGGTTGAGCATGACTAGAAACCAAACTTGTGGCTGTTCAATGGTAGAAGTATGTGCACTGATACTCATTAAAGATGCCAGTCTGATATGGATGGGTAGTAGTTCACCACCACCTCAGGAATCCTACTTAGGATCCTTATGGGCTAGATAAGACTCCTTTCTGAGGAGGAGTCTTCATAGCCAACATGAGCTGAAAACAAGCTACAAGTACCTGCTCAGTTGCAGCCTGGCAACCAACCGGAGGAGCCAAGTTCAGCGCTAGTAACTGGGTGACTTCTGAAAGTGTTGGAATTTAGAGGAGTTCTACTTACAGTTAACTTCACTTCTTTCTCCAGCTTCTTGTAATCATCAGAAGACTTGTTCTTCAGGAGCTCTGTGTAAGCAATTCTAATAAGACGGAACTGCAGAGGTAGGATATGCACAGGCAACTGCAGTGAAGGTGATGCAAGTCTAGTTGCAGACCCAGTCTTTCCCTTAGGGGAGAAACTCAGTGTTGGAACCTTGGATTCAGGCAGAATCTGCTTTGATATACCAGTTTTCATTGTAGCCATCTGCCTGGTAGTCACTGCAGCTGTGGTTAAGTTCTTTCTTGCAGCCATCGTCCTAGTTAATACACTAAGGTCTGTTTTAGCTGTTGAAACGTGTTGGGAGATTATCCACCCGCTTGCTGCTAAGGTTGATGTAGGAGGTATAAGCAATGGTGATACAGTGGTTTTGTTCCAAGGCATCAGCCTAGTTGGCTTTGGTGCTGTAGGAAGCTGCAGACCAGCTGTGGTTGAAGTTTGGGCACTAGTCAGCAGGGCAGTGGTCTTTGTTGTGGGTGGAATACTGGGGGTACTATGAAGGGAAGTCACCACACTAGGTTTGGTTTCAGTGAGGGACTGGAAAATGGGAGCTTTCAGCCCAGAAGATTGTGTAAGGTTAATACTAGCAAGTAGAGTAGTTGTACTTTGTGCTGGAGGTGATGGCAGTGGAGCAATTGTCCTGTTTTTTATTGGTGTAGCCTTGGACACAGCTGTGCTTATGGAGGTCAGCCCAACTGCAGGTGCCATAGCAGTGACTGTAGACTCAGAGGCCAACCCACTGAAGTTTGCAGCCTTTGTAGACACACCTGGGATTTTGTGCTCTCCCAGAGTTGCTGATGCAGCTGTAGTGGAGGTTACTGGGACACCTGATGCTGTTATAGGCACTGGAGTATGTTTCATTCCAACAGGAGTTGAGCCAGCAAGCAATGCTAGCCCTGTCCTGTTCAGGTCCCAGGGAGTGGAATGGGTGACATTTACATCAGTCATTATGGCACTTGTATCACTACTTATTTTAGAGGGCAACATAGGGAAGGTCTTATTCTGTGGAGAAGTGTGCACTTCTGGCCTTGGCTGGATGTCCATCCCACTAGGCAGAGTTGTGGTTGAGTGGGATAAGACTGAGTCAGCTGGGGTAGACAGCCTTCTTCTCATTCCTGGTCTACGGAGCAAATAATGCTTACGTGCTGGTTGAGCTTGGTGCTTTGTTGAACTTGAACTGGAAAGCAGCTCTGTAGTTGGAGCATCACTTGAAGCTCTGAGCAGGAGCTCTGAGGAGCCAGTAGGCATTTTAGCCACTACTTCAGTAGTTGGCTGAGTCTGCTCTTTATCAAGGAACTTCACTGTTTTAAGTAATTCCCTGTAGAGGGTAGCACTAGTGATGTTTGCAGCTGTACTGGCTCCTGGGACACTAGGGGATGTCTCAGGGCAGCAAGCAGAAATACTGGACTGAGTTCTAGGGCCTTTGCTAATACGCAGAATATGGGATGGAGAATAGGCTGCAGTGTCTTCATGCAGGAAGCCTGCAATAGGCTTCACACTAGTCAGGACTGTGGAGTAGGTCAAAGCCTGACTGGTACCAGCAACTAGAGTGTCTGGCTCGGAGGAGACACCTCTCGTTGATTCCCGAGAGAGAGAAACTATTGTTAGATTGGCAAGAGCATGTGTAATAGCAAGGCTAGGAGAACCCTTCTGTTCTGCAGCTGTGTTAAGGTCAGCAGACACCCAGGTTGGACAGCTAGTGGAATCAGAGCCGGCACATGCCATCTCAGTAGTGTGCTCTTTCAGTCTATGACCCAGCTGTCCCATTGACAGGATTCTCTCTGTAGAGGAAGTGCTGGCAGTCTCTACATAAAGTTTGAGATGATCAAGGGGCTCTGTGGCTGAGGAAAGGCCAACTCCAGCTGCAACTGAAGGGGGACCCTCTGTAACACCTTCAGTCAGCTGAGTCATATCACTGACTGCAGCACCAGGGAAAGTGTCAGCACTAGTTACTAGACCACGAGGGATTCCAGAGAGAATGGTCTGTTCTGAAAAGGCCTCAGGAGAGGTCTCTTCCAGCACCAGAGAGCTTGGTGTCTTGAAATCAGCTGGAATGTCTGATAATTCTGATAAACTAGTAGTTAGAACTGGTGGCTGGCCCAGCCCAACAGTGGCTGGCTTGGGAACTGAGGGTGTGTGAGCCCTGGTTCCTCTGTGTCCAGACAGAGCAATAGGGAGATCTGTCCCTACACCACTCTGTGAAGGAAACCCAGATGAAACTTCTACTGAACTTGAATGCACCACACCAGCAAGAGTTACCTTTAATGGTGAGGCTGGTGCACCAGATGGGGGATGAGATTGTGCAGTAGTGCTGACAGGTACAGGTAGTGTTTGCCAACCAGTTGAGACTGTAACAGTGGGTGTGACAGCCATCAGTACTGCTGCAGTAAGCTGCTCCTCAGTTTCTACCCCTTCAGTGGGGCCTGCTAAGGTGTCTGGAACAGTAGGGGGCCCAGGAGATGGGTGCTCTGTGAAGTAGCTCAGGTCACCTAGATGCAGTGGTGCATAAGATGAGGTGCTGGCCACTGGTTTGGCAGAGGGCAGTCTTCCCATAGATACTGGGGTTGGGAGCAGGTTAGTGGATTGTGACATGCTAGCAGAAAGAGCACTCAATGTGAATTTAGTCACAGATAGTTCAGAGGGACTGTGTTCCTGTTTGGGCACAGTTACACTAGGGGATGTGTCTAAGAAAATTTCTCCTGAAGGAGGGGATGGTGTTAGAGACCCTGGCTGTGCCCCAGGGACAGTACCAAGCCACACTGGTGCCACAGTTTCGTGATCAGCCACACCACTTGATATGGGGGAAGAACCTGGCCACCTACTGGCAATCAGTTCTACAGGGCCAACATTAGTTGCTTCCAGAGATGTAGACTGTGGGAAATTGGTACTCACGGTTAAGTTATTATGTGTGGGAACAACAGTTGGGCTGGCTGGCATGGCAGAACTTGTGGGCAGTGACATTAAATAGGAAGATTCTTTGCTAGCCCTAGATGTCTGAGGTGCAGCGTTCAGGAATGTAGGCAAGACACTAGTGGCCCTCTGATCTAGGCTGGTGCTGGGAGCCATTAGTGTGGTAAAGTGGGTCATTTTATACAGACCCCACGCCTCACTACTGAGACTGTCTGCAGCAGCTTGTTGTGTCAAACTGGAGTTCAGCCTTAACTGAGCAACAGAGGCAGTATCTGGAGAAGCTTTTACGGGCTGTGCAGATGTCTTTGGAGCAAAGTCCACATCTATCAGAAGTGATGGTGCTTGGGACAGAGTACCAGGTACTGTTGCAGGGTAATTAGAGTCCATTGCTCCAGATGCATGTGGAGAGAACATCACGTCCTCCTTAGAGGATGTCTGTAGCCCCTTAAGGGAATGCTTAGAAGAGAAGCCTGTAATTTTAGCTAGCACATCAAGAGCCAGAGAAGTTTCAGGTCTCAGAGTCTTAGAGTCAATGCCATTCTTATCTTTCTTGGCAGCTTCCGATTTATACTGCAGGCTCCCTTTTCCATCAAGCTTGAATGCAAGTGCAGAGATCTGGCTTAAGTCACTCCATGTGGCTTCTGGAAGGTGTAGTTGGTCTGTGGTGTCTACAGAGTCTGCCAGTAAGCTTTTAGCATGTTTTTCCCCAGTAGCATGCAAGCCAGTTTGCCCTTTTACAAAGTGGTTCAGTAAGTAGTTGTTGAATTTCATCAAGATGCCAACAGTAGCATTCTGGGATAGCAATAAGTCAGGCTGCAAGGGTGAAGATGTAGGCATAGTGCCAAGAGGGTTCTGACAAGGAGTAGCTGAAGACCCTTCATTACATGCAATGGTGCAAGCAAGGAAGCAAGTGACTATAGTTAACATGATTTGCCATCTATGCCCTTTGGCAACAGTCACTAAGGCAGTGGCAGGGCATGGGGTTACTCTCATGGTGCTTTTTCTCCTTCTTAGGGAAGCCATTGTTAATTCTTCAGGGCAAGATCCGTCCATATGTGGTGGTCCTGCTCCATGATTTATCATGGGCAATCTCATCATGGCAGCTCAGCTGTGAAGAATTAGAAGATACAGTAGTTGCTTTAGTCTGCAGTATTCCCTAATTAAGGTAGCAGCTACTTTGATAGCTCATATCCTCATGCCCCCAAGGGATCCACTAGCCCAACTGCAAATGGAAGACTAAACTAATACCTTTAATAACCTGTGCAAGGCTGACTCCAGAGGTTGAGTCAATAAGTTCCTTGCCATTTATCAAGATATACAATGGGTTTTCCATTGCTACCCTTTCCCTAAAAAACCCCACTGCCTTTTTCAACTAGGACTTTAAACCAGGATCTTCCTATGCTGGTTTCAAACCAAGCAGTTCCTCAAATTAATTTCAGATAGAGCCTGTTTAACATTGGTGGTGGGAGGGATGGGGGAAAAACAACATCATTGGATAGATTCTGTTCTAGCCTAGTGCTTGTTTTCTTTTAACTGGTCAGTTCTGACAGCAATCAAGAAAAAGCCAGAGCCTCATGGTCTCCCACCACACACACACATTGCAGCAGCAATTGTCTTTTGTTGAGTATTAACACGCCAGCTCTTAAATAGGAGTGTTACGGTTTTAAATTGGTTCCCTCAACTACTTAAAGTGTTCAGATAGGGCCTCAGAAAATGCAACAGTGCAGACTGCAAGTACTGGGCTAGATTAAAAACCCCCAAGGAGTGGAGAGATGCCTTCCTTTTCCAGCCCTCCATTACTTCAGGTCACTGATTAAACATGAAGCTCTGCTCTGGAGGGAATGAAAGAGGAAGGAAGTGTAAAGAAAAAAGAAAGCCACCAACTCAGAAACAAAACAAAAGCCACCTACCACATGTATTCCCCCAACCCCCTTGTTACAGAAATTAAGAATGGACACTTTATTCTTATGGCACTGACACCAAGGAGAGGGATGTGGGACAGTTTGCCAAGGATATCACTGCACCCCAGCTAGCAGATCAGAGCTGGTCAGCTACAGTTAATATGTAGGCTTGGTAGGGAAGTCAAACCTAGGAGCCATGAAGAAAAGTCTATGGCAAGTAACCACTTAAGAGCTTTAGCAGCTTCTACCCTCATTCCAGTGGTGCAACTATCACAAGATAAACACTCTGCAGTGTCACTAGAGGGGCTGAGGAAGGAAAGGTGGGTGCCTATTTCAAATCCTGAGGCTGAGCCCAGATTAGAGACCCCTTTAGGCTACATCTACACTACAGCCTCCCAGCTCACAGATATATACTCTTAGAAGCTACTCATCCACAGGGGTCAGGCCAGTTAGTACTTGACATGGCTAAGCTGTGGTGCCACGGCCCATTCTACCACAGCTACACATACTTGTGCATAACAGTGGTGTATGCAAACTGGAATACATGCCCCTAGTTTGCTGTGGACACATAGCTTTAGTATGCCAAGCAACCACCAGCCACTAGGTCTACAGCAGGAACTGCACTTGTATACCCATAACCATCTCAAGCTAAGCATTTTGTGTCTTGGAGGTTTGTGAAGGGAGTCTAATGCAGAAGCATGCCTTGTAGTCACAGCAAGGTTAGAGCTGAAGCAGCGTCTACAGATAGTGTAAGACATTCAAGGCAAGTAAATGCTACACTTGCTTTGGGGCTAACTGAAATGAAGCTTTATTAAAAAGTTAATTAGTGAGCACTGGTGAGTCATAACCATCCCTAGCTACAGCCATAGGCAATTCATGATCACAAAACAGGAGAGCACTCTAGACATGGATGGACACTAGGCAGTCTAGGTTAGAGTTAACTAGTGGACCAGTATGAAGAAGCCAACACTTGGCTTGCCATGCACAGTCCTAAGCAAAATAAGGCTGCCCCCTCCAAAGCCAGGGTGGGCTAGTACATGCAAGAGCCAGGGCCACCAGAAGAGGCATACACAGGGGAAAGATAAGCTCTAGGGACTCCCAACTTCTTGTTCTCACTTAGAACTGCTGTAGAAAACAGTTCCAAGTAGAATTTTAGCTTGTTTTTTCCAGGAGAGCTTTTATGGCTTCTTCCCCCACCACTTTCATATGCATGCTCAGTGCACTTGTAGAAAGCAGTACATGAACAAAGGCCCAGGAAAAAAAAAAAAGTCAAGATCAGAGGTTTGTCAACAAGTTTTCCACTTCTAACCTTCTTCTTATCCCAGGTCTCCTCAACAAACCTCCTACATACAGCCAGTTAGTTAGGTTAGCTGCTTAAGACAAAACTAGCATGACACAAGCACTTACTAGATACCTTGTAGAGGGAAAGCAGGGGGAACCACTAGCAATTGTTCACATAGGACTCAAGAATCATCATGCTGTGAAATGAGCACCCAAGAATCCTGTAGGCACCTCAAGCCCTGCAAGTCACTCCAGGTGGACATTAAAGCTACCCCTCTTAAGGAGCTAATTTCACTTTTAAGGAATGAAATATAGCCAAACACCCACAGCAGAACCAAAACAAACTTCAAGAAGGCAATGATACTTTCAGAGGGAGAGCCATAGTCTAAGCAACTATTCCCCCAATCCCCTTAACCAAGGGCACTGATTTTCTACAAGCCCCTACCTAGTCTTACCTTAGAGCTACCAACCAGTCACCCACACACAGAGGAAGGATACAAAACAGCAACCCACAGGCCTGCTCTTTTATTTCATTGGCATAGGGGAGGGGAATGCAAGGCAGGAAGTACCTGCTGAGTCCCAGATGGCCAGGTTCCTCATTAACCCACTTTGCATCTCTCCATGTGAAACTTCTTCCCATCAGAACGGGAGGGAGGAGAAATGCAAGTTTTCCTGTGATGGTTTGGCTACAGGAATTGGGAAATGCATGATCAACCTTTGCTGGTTCTGAATGTGTGTGTGTGTTTGTTACGTTCCTCCAGCCCATTGACCCCAAAACATGACACATGCTCCTCAGACTGCCACGTTTGTCTGAACAGGCCCTGTATATGTTACTGCTGTGAAGTAAGGGTAGGAGGGAAACACCAGCTGGCCTCTCTAACTACAGAAGGGAGGCTGGAGTTTGAAGGCAGCCTCATATGGCTGCTTCCTCACTATTTATTGCTTGAAGAGCTGTAAAGATAGAATTGAGAATACAATTCAGTGCTGCTTGGAACAGGGAAATAAGTCTAGTGGGGGATTAAAAGAACTAGGCTAAAGGAAGCTGATTGTATGGCTCAGGGGACTGGTACTAGCTCTTACAGTTTTGCATTAGTAGGTAACAAGTGTGTGCCCAGAGTAGGTCAGTTATGAGATCATGGTGTATTCCTGTCAGCATTTGAAAGATTAGCAGGATGTTGTTAGAATGAAAGAACTTTTGAAGCAACAGGGTGAAAATTTCATTAAGACATCAGATTAAACTCAGGATGGTTAACAGCTGTTCAGAAGCTCATGTGAAATGGGTCTGGATCCGACTGGACAGGTGATCAACTGTCATTCTAACTGACTCCATTCTTGGCAATTTTAGCAGGAGAACCCAGGACCGAATGGCCAGTGAGTTACCCACTCAACCCTAGAGGTGGTTGCTCCAAAGGTTACGGTAGATTGGTGGGGGAAGTTCGTGTGACAGGTGCCCTCTTGGCCAACATACCAGGGGTTGAACCTGGGACCTGAAAAATTTAAAAAACAAAATAACAAAAAACCACAAGCTACTACAGCCAACTCTCTCCACCCCCTAGATGTAGCAGACTCACATCCTCTGTGGAGTACTACAGAGGGGGACTTGTAATGAACACTCCCCAATGGATACATTTGCACTGCTCCCAGGGTCGGCTCCAGGCATCAGCTTAGCAAGCAGGTACCTGGGGTAGCCACTCCGGAGAGGGGCGGCCCGTCCAGCAATTCGGCGGAGGGTCCCTCGCTCCCACTCGGAGGGAAGGACTAGCCACTGAATTGCCACAGATCGCAATCGTGGCTTTTTCTTTTTTCTTTTTTTTTTTTGGCTGCTTGGGGAGGCAAAACCCGTGGAGCCAGCCCTGACTGCTCCCATCTGTCCTGGAGTTAAAGAGAGTTTTTGGTCTCTAGGAGTATAAAGCTGGCACACTTCTTGAGAATTTGCATTCATGTTTCCCCACAGGGGATTGTTTTAGCACACTCCAAGCCAGCTCTAACAGTCTGCCTGGCCAACTGACTTGGACTGTTCGATGAGCCCATGGAACAGCTCTTCTATTGGCCATGATACCTTTTAAGGGAGCATCTAGGTAGACAATTATAAGATTTGGAGAGCAAGGAACTACAGTTACCCCAACTCCTCTTGTCTGTTTCCCTTGCTAAGCTATACCATTAACAAATATATTTTCAGTACTTTACAGCAAGTCACTCAGTCTGTATGAGAGGAGAATAACAACGCAGGGATTTTGTGAGGCCTAATTCATTGTTTGCCAAACACATTTGAGATCAATGGCACTATAGCTATGCAAGGCGTTATTATAAACCCCATTTCTTTCTAGGTGTCTATGTTGCATGAAATTTGAAATAAAAGTGGATTTGTTTCTTTCCTGACTGGCGGGCATCACAGGGCCTTAGAGTGATGCTGCTGCATACTTACAATGTCAGAGCCCAGTGTCAGAAGCTGTAACCTGAGTTATATTGCTTTGGCAAACAGAAATATTAATTTGCTGGTTAACCATTAATGTGATATTTATATATTACACGGTAATGCTGTTCTGCTGATTATGTCATTATTAAAGCAGGTGTGGAGGATTGGGGACTCTGAATAGCCCCCCTTTCTGGTTATGAGGCATGACAGCCTCAGTGGGCCAAAGGACTTGCTCCTCATAGCTTCTTTTAAAACTCCTAGCCAGCTCTGTATCACTGTTAAGCCTATTGACGGCCCTGCCTCAGATGGGAGACAGGAGGTATGAGGCGATATGGTTTGCTCTGCGGCTCATTCTGGGAGGATAAACAGACAGAATAAGAATCACTGCTTTTCAATTTATCGAACTTTTCTGGATTCCTGGATTCCTACCATAATCCCTCCAGCTACAAAGAATGCAACAGTCCCGGAAACCCAATAGGTACAAAGAATGCAACAGTCAAAACTTTGGGACTGACATCCACAGAGTAAAGAGAGAGAACTCCTCAGTGCAGAGCTTGCACTGAAACTGCCAATGCTATGGGGGATTAAATTTGCATCACTCAAATAAAGGTTGTGTTGGGTACTAGGAAGTCTCTGCTGGCCAACTACCCCATTAATATAGTGGATTCATGGTTAAAATCACAGAGATGTATCTGGATAGAGTCAGCTCCATACACCTCGGGCCTAGGCCCATCTCCTCCTTCTCAGATTTTAATGGCTGTTTCCTGCTGTCCTAAAGAAATGCTGGTTTAAATAGTTCACTCAGTGTAACTAGCTGATAGTCCTCCAGTGACATCGGGTCTTTTGCTGAGGAAAGGAGCAGTGGATGGGACGGATTAAATGTCTTCATGGAGAGAAAGAGAGATGCCGTCTCAGGCGAGCAGCCATGTTGCATCCAGCCTCCTCCCCTTGCACTGGCTCCTGCTGCCAGGGCCGTCCTTAGCCATAGGCAGAACAGGCAGCTGCCTACGGCACCACTAGGTCTGGGGGCACCGCTTTGCTGGGAGCCCGGACAGATGGGAAGCAGTGGACCATGTAAGAGCAGGGCTGCTGGGTCCTAGAGAGAGCTGAATGCAGCACAGCCTGAGGGAGGGGATTGGCTGCTGGGGTCTCTGGGAAGGAGTGGGGGAAGGAACTCACCTGCAGGGTGACCAGATGTCTCGATTTTATAGGGACAGGCCCGATTTTTGGGTCTTTTTCTTATATAGACTCCTATCCTCCCCCACCCCCGTCCTGATTTTTCACATTTGCTGTCTGGTCACCCTAGGTGGGGGTAATTGGTACCTATAAAGGACAAAGCCCCAAATATTGGGACTGGCCCTATAAAATCAGGACATCTGGATCTGGTCACCCTAACTGGGGAGCATATCTCTCCCCCAGGCTGGCAGTGATCCATCTCATCCAGGGGGAGCTGCACAGGGCAGGATGAGCTGCTGTGGCTCCCTGGGTGCCCCGTCCCTGAGATCAGATGCTGTGCTAACTTCACCATGGCCTGTTGGGCTGGCAGTGGTGCCCATTGGTGTGTGATCAGACCTGAGGGTTTGCTGCTGCTGTTGCCACTCTACACCCCAAGAGGTGGATTTTGAGGTCCTGCAGTTTTCCACCTATCTCCTCCTCTACTGCAGCTGTTGGACCAGCAGGCTAGGGGGTGAGCCAAGCATGAATGCAGTACTGTGTTGCCATTTAAAGTGTCATTTAACAACTTGGTTTGCCAAAAATCTTGCTAACAATCCTGAATTCAATTTCAATATTTTTTTTAAAAAAAATCAATATCTTAGCCAAAAACAGAAAATTAAGTTGTTGACAATTATTTGTGACAAGTTTGGTATAGGGAAGGGAGTGGGCCAGTTTTCATCAGAGAAACAAAAAAATGTTGACTGACTTTTCTATAGCCCTGTTACTGCTAAATAGAGCCCTCCAACAATGTAATATGCTCTTCTCCTTACTAATGTATAGAGCAGGGGTCAGCAACCTATGGCACACGTGCCAAAGGTGGCACGCGAGCTGATTTTTGATGGCACGCAGCGATGGGCTGAGCGGCTCAGCCCACCACTGCTCTGGGGTTCTGGCTGCTGCCCCATTGCCACCCGGGGTCCCGGCCACCGGCCCCACTCAGCACCCACTGCTGGCCTGGGGACCCCCAAGGAACTCCAGGCTGGCAGCAGGCTGAGCCACTGAGCCACTCAACCCACTGTTGGCCTGGAGTTCCATTCACTCAGCTGGTAGGTGGGCTGAGCAGGACTAAATTCAACTAAATAGGAAAACAAGAGCAACTAATGACAAAGTGCAAGAACCTAGAGCAGTGGTCCCCAACCTTTTTCATCTGGTGGTCACCAGACGAAAGACCGTGGCAGTGGACGAGCATCTGCCAAAATGCCGCCGAAATTCTGTAGCATTTCAGCGGTGACGCCTCTGGATGATGCTGCTTATTGGTGGCAAGTGGCGTCATCCAGAGGCATCGCTGCTGAAATGCCACCTATTTCGGTGGCATTTCGGCGGATGCTTGTCTGTCTGCCAGTACGCAGGTGCACTGAGAGGCCTCTGAGGGCACCATGGCACCTGAGGGCACCACGTTGGGGACCCCTGACCTAGAGAGCCTCCTGAAGCACGGCGATTGTTTTGATTTAAATGGACTTGAACTGTATGAAGAATTGAGTACATTGTCCTCAATGTTGCCACATGCAAAATCGATAATGGACATTGTACAGTTTACTCATACCAGCAAACTTGTTGACATATATCCTAATGTGTACATTGTCACTCGTATTCTACTGACAGTTCCTGTAACAGTAGCATCAGGAGAACGGAGTTTCTCAGAACTAAAGCTCATTAAAAACTATCTTCGCTCTACATGGAGTCAGGAACACTTGACTGGTCTTGCTATTCTTGCAATCAAACAAGACATCACTTTGTCTTTGTCAGACAATGACATTCTTACTGATTTTGCAGCCAAAAAAGCCAGAACGATTGCTTTTAATTAAAAACTAATCCTTGTTTCAATACCTTTTCATAGAAATTTCCAATAAAATGTTGACAAATTAAAAAAATTATATTATTTGCATCATTCTGTCAAAACAGAATTTTTTCTATAGTGCTGCTTCTTTAGTGCTAGTCCATCAGCATTACAATGTGCTTCATTAAGTTAAATTGGTTTTAAAAACATGCATGTGGCAAGTTTTCTAATAGTGTAAGCTTATGTTTGTGTTGCTAAGAGCAAGACAAGCACAGGGGCACCAGTTTAATAATCCCGCCTAGGGCACCATAAATCCTAAGGACGTCCCTGCCTGCTGCTGTTAACAGCCTCTCCCCCTGCTGGGGAACACCATCAGCCCTGCAACTAGTGTTTCACACTCAGATTACAGGAGCCCAGGATTCCTACCCTGATTTGTGAGACTTTAGTCAACAACAACAAACTCTGCTGTTGCAGGCACAGAAGCTGCCCGACGCAAGCAACAGTGGTTCGAGCCCGGAGTGCTTAGCGCCAATAAACACACCAGGGTGGAGAAGCAAGCAAAGTTTATTTGAGATCTCAAAGCGGTGCTGGGAGACTTGACATGCCTCAGATCCAGCACCCCTACACAAGCGGCTTTTCCCTTTTTATAAGTTTTTTTCTCTTTCTTCTTTCTCCCCCCACCCTTCCTCCTTCCTCCCCCTGTAGCAATTACGTAAGCGCAGGTGCATTAAGTAATCTTGGCTGCGGCAGCTCGTTAGTTTTCCTTCTGCAAGTTATCTTGTCCTTCTGCTAAAGGTGCACAGGCCCCATTATTTCTGCTTTAGACCAGTTAGAACTGTTGCAACTGATAACGGCTGTTACACCTGGCCTTTTAGGTCGATTAAAGTTCAAACATGGAGGGACTCTTGTCTGCTGAGGCCTAAAACCAGGAAGGCTCCATACCCTTGTGGCCTTCCACCCTCCCGAGTTACTTAGGGTTATGCTTAGTGACACCAACACTGCTGTTATAATCTCAGCACTCTCCCAGCGTTAAAGGTGTGCCTTTCAAAAGAAGTTTGACATCTAAATTCCCAGGGGTTAGGTGCCTAACTTGTTAGGTGCTGCTGCAAATCCAACCCTAACAGTCAAATTGTCTAGCTGGTTGTCAAGCTAAGCTGCCTGTCACACCTTGCAAAAATGCCCCGTCTCACTACCTGGCCTGGGTCTCCATTTTGCCCTCTGTCTCCCCATTTTACCTTCCTATCCTGCCCCTCAGTTAGCTTTTTATTTCTCCAATCCTGCTTCCCACTGTACCTTTGTCCTGTCTCCCCCCACCCCCCGGCAATGGGATATTAGCCAACTACCTGATTTTCCACCAGCGCCCTTCACTATCATTGCACCCTATACATCTCTGCCTGGGCTCCAGCAGGGAAGCATAGAGAGCAAAGGGGGAAAGGCAGCCAATACAACCCTTGAAGCAGCACCTGAGGGCCCAGAGAAAATAGTTGCATGGGAGCCCCTGCTACCTGCCTGCAGCTCTGCTAGATGGCCTGCAAAACAGCTGGGAAGCAAGCTGATGTGACGGAACTTCCCAGTCCGTGCGCGCCATGTGAAACACCAAGCCCTTGGCAGCTCTGCTTTAGCTCCAAGAGCAGGGGCTTGAAGCAGAAGGTCCTGAGCGCTGTTTCCCATGCTATGGTTTAGCTGGGATGCATATGTGTAACAACTAGGGCTTTGTTAGAGTGCTTCTACAAACAGCTGTGTTGGTTTCACCTGGAGGGGAAGCAAAGCATCCTCAGGGTGGAAGACAGAGAAATAACCAAAGTCCAAAGGCCAGGTTCTGGTCAGGCAGAGTGGATTCATGCATGCCTGTATGCTTCTGGCTTGAAGACTGTGCCTGTCTAGGTCAGGGGAATGTGTTCTGGGCATGTTCCTTCCTAAGCTCTTTCCACACTCAAAATATTTTTTGTGTCTCTCTCTTTGTGGCAAACCTTCAACCTCAAAAGACCCGTCTGCTAGGAAACGATGCTTTTAACTGAAGCCAGGTGCAAGATGCGTGCATGTATAAGGTCACAGGCAGAAAATGTTGCCATAATGATTGTGGCCAAAGTGATTGGTAGTCTCCATTTAAGACAGGCCCAGGACTGGACTAGCAGGGAGCACTGCAGGTCAGGGCTGAGGTGCAGCAGCAAAGATGTGTAGATCAGATCTGAAACAGCACAGGGCTGCCATTCATCAATAAGCAGAAGTATACGTGGGATTCATGCCTGCAACAACAAAGGTGATGGAAGACATGCTTACATGTCAGCCACCTTCTTGGCCAACACAGTGTGCATAAATACTGCTAACAGTTATAGCCAAGGCTCCAGAGCCAGGAGCTACAACAACTCATACCCTCTGCAGACCAGCCCAGAGGTGGACTTCTACCACACGCTGACCGGGGGGTTATATTGCATGCTTCCGCTGCTTCAAAAAAGCAC
Source organism: Gopherus flavomarginatus (assembly GCF_025201925.1). NCBI lineage: Eukaryota > Metazoa > Chordata > Testudines > Testudinidae > Gopherus > Gopherus flavomarginatus. Next base: position 54,440,810 of record NC_066625.1, on the reverse strand, counting down.
ATCCCAAGTATCTGACACCCACAGCAGTTTGAATCCCAGCTGAGCCCCCACTTACACCAACCTTGGCCAAGGCTCGAACAAGGCACTTCCAGAGCTAAAAGGCACATGCCGCTTCAGCTTGAGCTAAAGCTGTGTGTGTGAGACAGCCTTAATAACTCATGTCCTCTGTGGATCAGCACGGGGAGATTTGTATCACACACTCCCCACAGGGTTACACTTGCTCAGAAAGGTCTAGAGGACATGGTAGTTAAAATGCCAGTGGCTATGCTAGGGCTTTCACCAATGCTACCACTGGAGGAGCTGCAACAGTGGGAAATTTTAAACAAAACTGCTAGTGGGGGACAAAGCTTTATAGACTCGGCTTGCCCAGGACCTTGCTCATGCCAGGAAAATGTGGTTGCCTTCTGGCCCTCAAATTGTCCTTTCTCTGTGAAGATTGGAGGAAGGGTTTTCTGGTACCTGGCTGGGGTTTGGTAGGCTCACATCAGGCTCTTTCATTGACCCCAGGATATTTGAGGTACTGCTTCTTTCTGCCATACTGTCTGCTGGGGGGAGCTGAAGAAGGATTTTCTTTGGTCTATGGATGAGACTGGCTCAGGCTGCTACTTTCTCCACAAATCTCTGGATTTCCTGCCACATTGGGCAAGTTTTCCTCTCATGAATGATCCTGTCACTGGGGCAGACTCTCGCTGCTAAGGAAGGAGGTGAACTCTTCCATTAGTTATCAGAAGGCTTCATAGAAGCACTGTCTTAAAACCTACTATACGTTAGGAAGGGAAGGGCAGAAACCTCGAAGCATAGAGGTTAAGGGGCATAGGCTAAACTGTGTTAGGGCCTTGTAGGGGAATAGCTAGGGGGTAATTTAGCTACAAAACAAGATATCATAGCAGAGGTAGACGTGGTTCCTATTCGTTGTGTAGGAGAGGGTCAGGGCTGAATTATATACGTGAAATTGCTTGGGCGGGCCCAGGCTTGAATAACAATGAGCATTGTTATCATGGCTGGGGAGGGGGGCTTGTTCTTCAACTATCTACAGAGGCATCAGCCAGAATAAAAATAACTGATTGTCAGCTGATGTTGCCATCCTGGGTTCCTTTTTCTGGCCCCATTGTAACACCAGAGCTTCAGACAAGACAAGACAAAGACTTTGGGACTGATTGTAACAGAATGGCTGAGGCTCCCCTCAAGTAAGCACAAAATAGCAACTCCTGTGAAGGGGCTAAAACTGCCAGCAAAAAAAATTATGAATGTCAGACTGGACAATCCCTGTTGCTCAGCAATAGCACTAATTGATTCATGACTGTTTCCTCACAAACAGCGCTAGATCGAGTCATCCTAACTTCCCCTGGTCCTAGACCCCTCTCCAAGCACCTTGGTTTTTTTAAAGCTGCTTCCAGCTATTACAAAGAACTTTTGGTTGAAATATTTCACTCACGGTATTTGGCTGACAATATTTTAAAGAACTGGGCCATTAGCTGTTGAACGGTGCAGTGGATGGGGTGGATTAAACCGTATTAAATTGGTCAATGGAGAAAGAAGTGGTGTCAGACAGACATTTTGCATCAAGTCCCCTGCTGGCCATGCTCTGTATGTTGTAAGATAAAACCCAGCAGGATATCATGTGAGGTAGATGATAACTTGGGACTTTACTCTTGCTCCTATGCAGATGGTGGTTAGTATGTGTGCCCATCTGTCTGAACACCACCAAGAAAAAGACATCAAACTCAACTGGGGTCTTTGTGGCTTCCAGTGAGGAGTCGATGTGAATATACCACGGTAGGATACCATCCTTTTCCACTTGGCATTGGCTTCAATGCCTTGTATGGCAGCAACATACACTGGTCCAGGTTCATCTTTTCCAAAGTATCTATTTCAGACTGCAGTCACCCTGAATGCAGTGAAAGAGTTGCTCTAAAATAAGCTCAGAGATTCACACACAGCTTTGGTAATACTCTTTCATCCAGAACGCCTCAGCCACTCCAAAAACTTATCATCACCTCCTTTCCCATTTCAGCACTACCTCATTTCAACCATTCTCCTTTGTATTACACACTGCCTCATGGCTGACTGCTGAAATTTGGAAGGAAACCACAAATTGCTCCAGGGGAAATGCAGTCTTTTAGAACAAGAACTCAAATGGAGGGCCCTGGTCACATACTCATGCCTTCCACAAGCCTTGCAGAATTTGAATGGACAGATTCTTTCATTCTACCTGTTTTCTATGGGATGACATTGGCCCAGGCAAGACTGACCTCTAATGCAACACCATTGGATGCCACAAGGAGAGAACAAAACAATTTTTGTCACAGTCCCACCATTCAGTCACATCTGTGTCTTAGTGACAGATACACAAGGGAGAGATTTGTTGAACAGGGAAGACCAAGCAGTTGTTAGGGGTAAGTCAAATCAGTACAAACTGCTTGTCTATCTCCATATTGATGGTTCAAAGCTACGGCTAGCTTATGCCATTTCTTCCTAAAGCAGAAGGTGAAGGCAAACCCTTATTTCAGATGCCCTAGCTCTGTTTCATCTGGAGTCAGACCACATCCTCTCTTCTTGAACACTCATTGCAGAGGGTCATTTAAGGGCTTGTCTATATTAGCAGTGCTCAACCTGGGGTCTGCAGCCCCCTGGGGGTCCACAAACCCTTTCAATGGGTCCATGGGGCCCCGCAGCTGAAGGCCCGAACCTCGGCACCTCTTGCAAGGCTGAAGCCAGGAGATGTGGGGCTGAATCCTGGAGCCCCGAGCCCAGTGCTCTCTGTGGGGCAGAATCCCTGAGCCCATGGGCAGAGTTAGGGATATGGAGGGCATTGCCCGCCATCCCCCTCCCAAAAAAAACTGAAGCACAATAGCATGACAGTCCCAGGGGCAGCTCCACACCTCCCTCCCCACCCATCTCCTCATCCCACCCCTGGCCAGGTGAGGTGGGAAGCTGGAGCCAGGCAGTGCAGGGCAGCTGCTGCTCTGGCTGATGCCATGGAGCAGGCAGCAACAGCCTTCCCTGCTCTCCTGCTAGTGCCCCAGGTTGAAGCTGCTCTTCAGCTCCCAGCCCCACTTTGCTCCCACGGAGGCAGCAGGTAAGAGCTCCCCGAATGGGAGACCCGGCTCTGTGGCTGGCATACCTCTCTGGGAACAGGGCCTGCACCCTGAGCTATCCCCTGCCTGCACACAGCCCCTAGCCACCCCTTCCCTGCACCCACAGCCATCCCCTGTATGCACACAGCCCCAGCTACCGCCCCCTCCTCCCACGCACACTAAGCTGTTTTCAAACTTTTTGAACTAAGCCCCCCTATCTTTGAGTTGTAATTTTTGGTTGAATGCCCCCCCAACCCAGACAGGCTGGGTGGCCTGCTGAGGTGAGTCAAGGGGTAGAGGTGGCACTGCCTCCCTGGACCCCCCCCATGCAGAGGTGGCTCAAGCCCCGCTGGACCCTGCCCCCCAAAAATAGAAGTTAAACTATGCCTATACCCAAGGCCCCAGCCCGGAGGCCCTCCCTCCACCCATCCCCGCTGGGCCCTTGAGTTTTTATAGCATGTCAAAGGGGGCCTCAGAGAGATAAAGGTTGAGAATCCCTCATCTACATCTGTGGCTGATGTCTAAGGGGTCCACGAAAAGTTGGCATTAACATAGAACAGCGGTTTTCAACCTTAGACTATGATTAAGATCTCCAAGGGGTCCACACCTCCATTTGAAAATTTTTAGGGGTCTGCAAATAAAAAAAAGTTGAAAAACACTGGTCTACATGTACAATTGGACCAGAGGCAGGCACCCTATGGCATATGTGCTGCCTTCAGCATGTGAGCTGATTTTCAGTGGCACACTGTAATGTAGACCAGACCTTTGTTTCCTATCTTTACCTAGTTATTGATCCTTGAGAGGACCTTCCCTCTTATCCCATTACTGCCTACTTTGTTTAAGAGCCATTGGTGAGGGACCTTGTCATTGCATCTGAATTTTATTAGTATGCTTTGATCTAGTCCTGTTTCAAAAAGGAGTCGAGGACTACCTCCAACTGTTAGCGCTCATCAGCTGGGTGCATACTGATGGCAGGCTAGAACGTGGTAGCTTCACACACCATCTCACTCTGGTCTAATATTTTGTGTCAACAAACCCTGAGCGCTCCTGCCAGGGCTTCTTTTATCCTTGATTCTTTGAGCAGCGTGGAGCTCAGAGAACACAGGGCTACTGCTTTCCTTCCTTCAACATTGGCAGTGAAGTCTTGATTTTTAGAGGCCAGTAAGGACAAGTGCAGCTGGTACAGGTGGGCGTGTCTCTCTCTCTCGTAGGAAGAAAAGGAGGGCTGCACAGCCACACCCCAGAGATGAAGACTAATGTATTCAAGGAGCTGGGTCTACTCCTCCTCTGTGGAATAGGCCGAGGGAGGAAACATCTTTATTCAACTGTCAGAAACATGGTCGGCAACCTTTCAGAAGTGGTGTGCCGAGTCTTAATTTATTCACTCTAATTTAAGGTTTCACATGCTAGTGATACATTTTAACGTTTTTATACGGTCTCTTTCTATAAGTCTATAATATATAACTAAACTATTGTTGTATGTAAAGTAAATAAGGATTTTAAAATGTTTAAGACACTTCATTTAAAATTAAATTAAAATGCAGAGCCCCCTAAACCGGTGGCCAGGACCTGGGCAGTGTGAGTGCCACTGAAAATCAGCTCGTGTGCCACCTTCAGCACACGTGCCATAGGTTGCCTAACCCCGTGTCAGAGAAAGACCCAGGGACAGATTCTGTGCTGCACATTCTGGGAGGCACCATGCAGATGGTTCAGCTCAAAGGGGTCGGGGGGGGGGCAAAGGCAGGGCTTTACCCAGGTGCATATGGGCTGTTCTCATGCTCCTCCTCCCAACCTTAGCGCCCGCCAACACTGAAGGCAGTAAGGGAATGGTGGAGGGCCAGGGACAGTGAGGTTAGGTTAGCATATACTAGCTTGTACAATGTAGCAAGAGCTGAATTGGCATGTGTTTTTCGCAGAGTTCTGTTGGCTCAGGCTAAGGGTATGGCTACATTTGGAATTTCAAAGCACTGCCCCGGCAGCGCTGCGGGAGCACTGCCGTGGCAGCGCTTTGAAGTGTGAGTGTAGTCGGAGCGGCAGCGCTGGGAGAGAGCTCTCCCAGCGCTGCATGTAAACCACATCCCTTACGAGTGTAGCGTGCAGCGCTGGGAGCTGTGCTCCCAGCGCTGCCGCCCTGATTACACTGACGCTTTACAGTGCTGTATCTTGCAGCGCTCAGGGGGTGTTTTTTCACACCCCTGAGCGCGAAAGTTGCAGCGCTGTAAAGTGTGAGTGTAGCCATGGCCTAAGCTACTTCCCACAATAACCTCCAAAGTACAACTCAGCATTTGGCATAAAAAGATAGGAAACTTGCCAAAAATCAAGATCGATTTGTTCTACATCTATTTGTTCTACATCTTAGTACGAACTAGGGAGATACCTTCATGGACCAACAGTTGGAATGCTAATACGCAAAACAGAGATAAGGAAGGTAAAAGTACAGAATAACATGTTAAGGGACTGGGATGAACTGATGGGGTGGATTTTAGTGACGTAGAGCTTTGTAACTTGTAAAATCATCCTGTCAATGCTCTAAGCTGAAACGTGTAACTGCATTAGATGGCTTCCCGCAGACTGGAATCATATTGAACTTTTGTCCTGTACTGCATTACTGGGTTTTAGCCATAACCCTGACTGATATTGGTTATTTGATCTCTTGAATTGATTTCATTATCAAACCAAAGTGTCGTCAAGCAATTGACTATACACTTGATCAACAGTGGCCTTGTGCTGTTCTTGTGTCAGGGGAATTCTCCCCTGGCCCCTTGTAGCACTTTTGCATCCCCTCTGTACCACTGGAGCAGCACATAGCTGGAGGCTGCATATGGAGTCCTGTGATATGGTCACCTCCTCCACAGACCTCCCCTAAGAACACAGAGGTAAGGTCAACAGCTGTGGAGTAGCAATGGTTGAGGTCCAGCAGGCCTAAGTGCAGTTTGATTCTGTGCAACAAATTTTTCCAAAGGGGGTGAAGGCAAAGTGCAAATATAAGAAAGACCTAGTCAACACTGAAAGGCAGAACAGGATAGCATAGATCTGCCCCTGCTCCCACTGCAATCAATAACAGAACACCCTTCTGCTTCAACAGAAGCAGGATAAAACTCCACAGGTGGCTTTGTTTGTTTATGTAAGACAGACAAATATCAGACACAGGGTCAAATTCTGCTCGTTTGGTCACAGGAGCAGTCCCACTGAAGCAAACAGGATTTAGCCTATGCCACATAGTCTAATTTATAAAGGCTCTGAACTGGGCTTCTGGGGATCTGGATATTATTTCTGGCTTTGTCACGGACAGACTTCTGGCAAGTTGTTTCCCTTCCCTGTTCCTGTTTCCCCTCCCACTCTTCATCTGTCATGTCTATTTAGATTGCAGGCTCTTCAGGGCAAGGGTCATTTCATATTCTGGGTACATTCAGTACCTTACACAACAGGGCCAAGAATAGATTGGGTACTACTGTAATAACATGGATAATGAGAAATCCAGAGTATTCAAAAACAAACCAAACACTTTAATCAGGGCGAGGCACCTCTTACGGTGATATTCTTACAAAATATTAAATAACGTGAAGGACTTTCTCCCACTTCGACTCTATACAAAAAAAATTACATTATTTACAAACACTGGTCTCCGAATAGCTTTACAATGCTACTGACAGACTGCACATGGCAAGAGAGTGCACGAACAGCACAGGGAACCCCTCCTTCCAAGTCGCCTGCGGGTTCAGTAGAAGCATTTTAAAAATCAAATGATACTCAATGCAACAGCAGCAGCAGCAGCAGCAGCAACTGCCTCCAGAAGCAGGAAAACACCATTTTGAAAAGACTAGTCCACTAGTTTTAGTTTTGTAGGTTGAAAATAAATACTTCCTGTAGTGGAGAAAAAAAAAATTCTCTTAACTTGTTCCTCAGCTCCCCCGACCAGCTGAAAATACCTGTGTGTAGAGTCTGTAAAGGCCTTTGCTCTTATACATCTCTACTGCACAATAATCAGTCCCATTCGGTTGCCTGGTGGAGCACAGATGTGTCAGTTCTTAGCCATTCATTTCAGCTGATGAGAGGGAGACTTCACTATTGTGTCCGGAATCATTACAGTGTTATAGGAAGTGAAATGATCTCTGTTCTGATGACATATGAGGTCTCTCTCCTTCTCCCCCCCCCATTTTATTGTTACATTAGGATAGTCCCCATTTCCTTGTCAAGTATAAAGGATATTCACCGGTATGTGCATTCCCTAAGAACTCCTTAAAAAGACAGCGAGGAGTGAGCATCCAGGACCTGCTTTGTAATCAGGTTTAAAAAAAGAAATCAGTCTTTAAAACCCACTGAGAATGTCTCTCAGCTACGACACAAAAATCGAGCTCCTAACCGGTGACACTATCTCACTTCACCTTGATTCAGCAAAGTTAACAGGGGAATACAAAGGTTTAAATAAAACAAACAAACAAACGAAAAAACAAAACCTCAAGGCAGCAGCTCCTTACAAAGGTAAGTTCATAACATTTTTAAAATGTTTTCATTTAAAACAACAAAATCAGTCCTGTAACTATGGAAGTCATAATCCCGATGGTCTGTTTAATCTCTGTAGCCCTTCACAATTAAAAAGGACAGGGAGTTAAAGCAAGAAGCTATATTTAATGAATAAAGTATGTATAAAGAAGGAGGGAGAAGCGAATGTTGGCTGAGTGGTGGGGAGCATTGCAATGAAGATGTAGATGGCAGTTCTTAGAGCAGCTCCCCTGATGGTTAGCTTTTCTTCCTTTAGGGGCAGAAAGTAAAGGTTCTCTCCATCCCCAAAAAACCCAAAACATTGAATCAAACAACCTCTCCCCCATTTAAAAAAAAAAAGGGGGGGGGGGGTACTTCTGCTAAGCAGATCAGATAGAGATTAGCCACTCTTGGTTGAAAGGGGAAAGGTTTACAAGATTAGCAATGAAAAACAGAGCCAGTCGCTGCTCCTGTCCCAGCCAGTCAGTGCTGTACATTCTGAAGTGTTCTTAAAAGTACCCATCAGCAAGCCCACACAAACTGCTCTGGAAGCAATGAGGCCACTAACATGAGTGGGCTTAGTCTGTCTCTTGTAGAGCTTCCAGCTCCACAGAAAATGCACCTTTCAAAACCCATCATAGAATATTAAACTAAAAAGGAATATTAAAAAAAAAAAACAACTGTGTGTGTTGTGGGGAGGGGGAGATGTATAAGGACCAAATTCAGAACCAGTTTAGATCCTGTGCAAGATCAAACCATCTCCAAGAGGATTGCATAGAGTGCACAAAATCACAAATTTTGACTGTAAAGAGCCAGATCCTGCTCCATGGAAAGTCATGGCCTGACTCCCACTGACTCCGTGGCAGCAGAATCAAGCCCCCTGTGTTCAATTGCAACTCAGCTTCAAGGATGTTGTGTCTCCAGCAGTCACCAGCTAGACCCAGGGGGGATTGCTCGTAGGGTGCATTTTGAACAGGAACCTGCACAAACTGTCAGTCAGGTGAGTGTGAAAGAGCAGAAATACATTCTATCTGAAAACAGTGGCCGGGAGGCTGTGTAAAGAGAGAGATGATCCGACAAAAATCAAGTGGGAGCAAAGGAGATTAAAAGAAAAGGTGCCTACTGGAAGAACAGAGTGACACCACTTCCTTGCTATACTCCTGAGCTACATGTGTTTGGTGTGGTGCCCTCTATAAGCTGCTGGGGTTGTGCACGTGGAGGGCCTGTCCCCTTTGAACACTGAAGGTGGCCTCCATGTGAGAGCCCAGCCTCCAGGAAGGAGACTGCTCTCCCCGGTTGGGGGATATCCATGCCAATAAGGAACGATGGGAGGTTATGGATTAGGGGAGAATGGTCAGTCTGGGGGAAATATTGCTTTGAATAGATGCAATTATTCCTCTCCCACTGAACCAAGTCCAGTGGCCTTCCATGTGGAATTTATCTTCTGAACTTCCTGCTACAGACACAAGGCACATTGGTGCTTTGATGTCCATTCAGAAGGTGCAGGGTGAGTGGGGGAGGAGAAAGGAATGAACTCATTTCGTTATGTGGCATTTCTCCCCATCGACATCTGGGTCCATTTAGTCTATTGACTGAGATGGGACCAGGGTGGGGAAGACAATAAACAAGTCCCAGAGCTTTTTACTCTGAGTTGGAGCCATTAGTGCTGCGAGCCACCAGCGATGGCCAAGGTCCACTTTCATTCATCCACTTTCAGCCAGCCTTTCTTGTAGTCCTGCAGGATCTCCAGGTAGTACTGCCACTCAGGCTCGCTGTCATACTTCACCTCATACACGGTCTTGAGGGGGTCCTTGTGATGCTTGTGGATCCTCAGCACTACCCCCTGGTACCAGGCCTCTGTTTTGTCATTCTCCTCATACAAATGTCTGATCCGCTTGCCCACCAGTTCTGGGTACCTGGATGGGGAGGTTGGACTCTCTGTATCGTGCCTGAAGGTCTTGCTGAGGAGGGAGCAGCCCCGCCTTGAAGCTGGACCCCTCCCCCTCATCCTGCTAGTGTCATGGAGAGGAGTCCTCTGCACTCCCCGAAGGACTCTCTGGAATTTGATCCGGACCATTGAGTTCCGGAGGTGCAGAACCCTTGAGGTACTCCTGGTCTTCCTGGATGCCTTACTGGTCAGCTTCAGCTGAAGGGTTCTACAAGGCTTTTGGGTTTGGAGAAGTTTCTTCTTGGCACAAGAGGGTGGTGGGAGTCCATTTGGTTTTGAATCCAGGGAGCTGGGAACAACTTGGGAAGATGGTCTCCCATCCTTGAGCAAAGTATCCCCTCCATCAGGAGGGGAGAAGCTTCCCTGAGGCTTTTCGTCAAGCGGCTGGGTTTTCTCTGGTCCCAGGGCAGCAGTACCCTCCTGGAAAGGAGATCCCTGCTTAGATGAGATCAGAAACTTTCCTTTCCTGTGCTTTCCCTTGAACAAGTTGGCCGGCATTCCGGCTCTTGCGCTTATCAGGCCCCCATTTGCTTTTTTCTTCACGTAATCCACTGCTACTCCTTTGCCTTCATCTGTCAGAGTCCCTGCGCCAGGTTCACCTAGGTGAGGAAGAGAGAACATGGTCAGTTAAGTTAGCACCTTCACCTGCTTAAAATAAAGCTCTTGTTGCACTGTGAGGACGACACGTGAGGACGACATCTGCAGGAACTGAAGCCATAGGCACACCATACAGTTTCAACCCTAGTCTACAAGCCAAAATGCAATGGGTTCAATTTCCTCCTCCTTTGGGGCTTACTTCCGGTGACCCGAAAGGGAGCCTGGTAAAGGTCCTTTCAGATCCAGCACCTGTAGAGATGGAGCACTCCCTGCTGTATTCCTCTGACAATAGTGCCTAGGAAAATTCCATTATGCTGATGAGGCAGAAGAGAGTATACCTTGGAACTGTGGTTACCCACCAGCTTATGACTAGGATGGGGAATTTGAACTGATGCCATTAGCTACCCGTGGAGGCTCTGCCACGTGTTTTAAATGGCTGTTATGGAAGTACTCCTCCAGATTATACTGGTTCTGGCAACTATGTTTTAAGGCCAAAAACCTGAGTTTCATTGGCTCCTGCCCCTGCCCCACCCCTCACGATTTAAACAAGACCAGCTTGTTTAAATCTCTCCAGTTGCTCCGAGTCAATTACCATAAAGTTAAAAGACCAGGGTAACTTTCAGAGCTTGGATAGGAAGCCACTTCTGCACTGATCCTCCCTGTTCTAGCCCCTGCTTTTGCCTAGAGCATAAGGAAATGGAAGCTGTCATGTACCGATGAGATCTGATCTAGGATATCAGAAATGTAGGGCTGGAAGGAACCTCAAGAAGTCATCTAGTTCATTTGCCCACACTGAGAAAGGGCTAAGTATACCTTGACCATCTCTGTCTGTCTAAATTGTTCTTAAAAACTTCCAGTGCTGGGGATTCCACAACCTCCACTGGTAACCTAGTCCAGTACTTGATGGTCTTCGTGGTTAGAAAGTTTTTCCCACACAATCCAACCTAAATTTCCCTTGTTGCAAACTAAGCTGATTACTTCTTGTCCAACCATGGAAAACAATTGATCACCATCCTCTTTAAAACATGCTTATCCGATCCCCCCTAGTCTTCTCTTCTGTAAACTAAACATGCCCCCATCTTTCAGCTTTTCCTCCTAGGTAGGGCCCTTCATTTTCGGGTTTTATTTTATTTAATTTTTCCCAGGAATTTATCAGTTTTCATTACTACAACAAAAAACAGTGAAAATTGGTGGAAAAAAAACTATTAATATTTTTTCTGGGTAAACATCAGGTTTTATTTTGGTGGACAGAAGGACGGGGAGTAAGTATTCAGTAGATTAATGCTTTGATGAATGGGATTCAATGTGGTTTGCTGCAGAGCTAAAAACAGAACTTAATACACAATGCCACCTCTGAGTTTAAGAAAACAATATCTTTCTAATACCAAAATAAAACTTTTCACTTGAATAAACAGTTGACTGTTGCAGACTCAGAACTGTTAGCCTATAAATATTTACATGTAATAATTGGGCCACACCATTTGCAGCGCACACACTCAACTTCATCCTTTTCTCTGGTGGTTTTTTTTAAACTTTTGAATATTTCCTTGTGTTCCGAAACACACTGATACAAGTTTTTGTTTCCTTCCCATCTTTTTGTCAGATCTTTAAACTGTTATCTGCTAACAGCTTGAAATGGGCACATGGTGGGTGTGAGATTAATCAGTATGTTCATATGCGCACACGCTTCAGAGTTTGTGTACCTGCCTGTTTGTTTATTATGTGTCTCTTCTAGACTAATACATAGCCTTACTTCAACAGCCAGCTCTGCCTATACACATAGAATAATGTATCATCATACATATCTCATGCAATCTCTTGTATTTTCCTAATAAATCGAGTACTTTAATATAATAGAATGCTACAAAAGTAGGGTGAAAATTGGAAAAAAAAAAAACCAAAATACTTTTTATAAAACCCAGGATTTTTTCAGTAAAAATCAATCAGTTTAAACTGAAAACAAAGGGGCTTACTCATAGGCTATGTTTTCCAAACCTCATATACATTTTTGTCAAGTATCAGAGGGGTAGCCGTGTTAGTCTGGATCTGTAAAAGCAGCAAAGAATCCTGTGGCACCTTATAGACTAACAGACGTTTTGGAGCATGAGCTTTCGTGGGTGAATACTCACTTCTTCAGATGCATGTGGTGGAAATTTCCAGGGGCAGGTATATATATGCTAGCAAGCAAGCTAGAGATAACGAGGTCAGTTCAATCAAGGAGGATGAGGCCCTGTTCTAGCAGTTGAGGTGTGAAAACCAAGAGAGGAGAAACTGGTTCTGTAGTTGGCAAGCCATTCACAGTCTTTGTTCAATCCTGAGCTGATGGTGTCAAATTTGCAGATGAACTGAAGCTCAGCAGTTTCTCTTTGAAGTCTGGTCCTGAAGTTTTTTTGCTGCAGGATGGCCACCTTAAGGTCTGCTATAGTGTGGCCAGGGAGGTTGAAGTGCTCTCCTACAGGTTTTTGTATATTGCCATTCCTAATGTCTGATTTGTGTCCATTTATCCTTTTCCGTAGAGACTGTCCAGTTTGGCCGATGTACATAGCAGAAGGGCATTGCTGGTATATGATGGCGTATATTACGTTAGTGGATGTGCAGGTGAATGAACCAGTGATGGTGTGGCTGATCTGGTTAGGTCCTGTGATGGTGTCGCTGGTGTAGATATGTGGGCAGAGTTGGCATCGAGGTTTGTTGCATGGATTGGTTCCTGAGCTAGAGTTATTATGGTGCGGTGTGCAGTTACTGGTGAGAATATGTTTCAGGTTGGCAGGTTGTCTGTGGGCAAGGACTGGCCTGCCACCCAAGGCCTGTGAAAGTGTGGGATCATTGTCCAGGATGGGTTGTAGATCCTTGATGATGCGTTGGAGGGGTTTTAGCCGGGGGCTGTATGTGATGGCCAGTGGAGTCCTGTTGGTTTCTTTCTTGGGTTTGTCTTGCAGTAGGAGGCTTCTGGGTACACGTCTGGCTCTGTTGATCTGTTTCCTTATTTCCTCGTGCGGGTATTGTAGTTTTGAGAATGCTTGGTGGAGATTTTGTAGGTGTTGGTCTCTGTCTGAGGGGTTAGACAGGTGTTGGTCTCTGTCTGAGGGGTTAGACAGGTGTTGGTCTCTGTCTGAGGGGTTAGAGCATCTGCTCTAACCCCTCAGACAGAGACCAACACCTACAAAATCTCCACCAAGCATTCTCAAAACTACAATACCCGCACGAGGAAATAAGGAAACAGATCAACAGAGCCAGACGTGTACCCAGAAGCCTCCTACTGCAAGACAAACCCAAGAAAGAAACCAACAGGACTCCACTGGCCATCACATACAGCCCCCGGCTAAAACCCCTCCAACGCATCATCAAGGATCTACAACCCATCCTGGACAATGATCCCACACTTTCACAGGCCTTGGGTGGCAGGCCAGTCCTTGCCCACAGACAACCTGCCAACCTGAAACATATTCTCACCAGTAACTGCACACCGCACCATAATAACTCTAGCTCAGGAACCAATCCATGCAACAAACCTCGATGCCAACTCTGCCCACATATCTACACCAGCGACACCATCACAGGACCTAACCAGATCAGCCACACCATCACTGGTTCATTCACCTGCACATCCACTAATGTAATATACGCCATCATATACCAGCAATGCCCTTCTGCTATGTACATCGGCCAAACTGGACAGTCTCTACGGAAAAGGATAAATGGACACAAATCAGACATTAGGAATGGCAATATACAAAAACCTGTAGGAGAGCACTTCAACCTCCCTGGCCACACTATAGCAGACCTTAAGGTGGCTATCCTGCAGCAAAAAAACTTCAGGACCAGACTTCAAAGAGAAACTGCTGAGCTTCAGTTCATCTGCAAATTTGACACCATCAGCTCAGGATTGAACAAAGACTGTGAATGGCTTGCCAACTACAGAACCAGTTTCTCCTCTCTTGGTTTTCACACCTCAACTGCTAGAACAGGGCCTCATCCTCCCTGATTGAACTGACCTCGTTATCTCTAGCTTGCTTGCTAGCATATGTATATACATTTTTGTTGCTCTCCTCTGGAGTCTCTTCAATTTGTTCACATCTTTCTCAAAGTGCATGCTCTAGATTGGAGCTGAGGCCTCACCAGTGCTGACTAAGTGGAACAATTATAGGATATCAGAGTTGGAAGGGACCTCAGTAGGTCATCTAGTCCAACCCTTTGCTCAAAGCAGGAACAATCGCCAGTCAGATTTTTGCCCCAAATGTCTGGCGATTGAACTCACAACCCTAGGTTTAGCAGGCCAATGCTCAAACCTCTCCTGTGTCTTAGATACAACACTCTTGTGACCTTCTGGCGCGGGAAAGGAACTGAGCAGAGGAGGAGGGGGTGGTTAGTCTGGAGCTGGCTGGGGACGAGGAGTGAAGTGCAGACATGGGAGTCTGGCTCACTGCCCCCAGAATGGACCCGGCCAAGGGGTCCGGTTCGCTGTATCTACAAGCTCTGTTTTATACCCTGTTCCTGTCATCGAATAAACCTCTGTTTTACTGGCAAAAAAAAAATAAAAAACATTCATCCTAGAATCACAATTGCCTTTTTCACTGCAGCATCACATGGTTGACATTCAATTTGAGATACAGTATAACCCCCAGATCCTTTTCAGCAGCACTACTGCCTAGCCAGTTATTCCCCATTTTGTATTTATTTTATTTTTTCTCCTTAAGTCTAGTACTTTGCACTCGTCTTCATTGCATTTCATCCTGTTGATTTCAGACCAATTTGTCAAGATCTGTCTGAATTCTAATCCTGTCCTCCAAAGTGCTAGCATCCCCTCCCAGCATAGCGTCATCCACAAATTTTGTAAGTAGAGCCTCCACTCCATCAGTTATGTTGTGAATGAAGATATTGAGTAGTAACAGACCCAAGACACACCCTTTAAATACCTCACTAGGTGCAGCCTCCCAGTTTAACAATGAACCATTGAGAATTACTCTTGGAGTAGGGCTTTCAGCCCTAAGCAATTTAAAAAAGGAATTAGCAAAGATAGCCAATGTTCTCATAGAAAGTGCCGGAACTACGATACACTTAACAACCAAATAGTGTCCAATTATTTTGGATGGGATTTTCCAAGGAGCCTAAAGGATTTCGGCACCTAACTCCCTTAAGCTCCTTTGAAAGGGATTTGTTCTGGATGGGATTTTAAAGGCCTATTGAGAGGAGGAATAGGCAGGAGTTACTTTGTCAAGAATTATTCCAGTTTTGCCAACACACTCTAGGCCAGTCATTCCCTCTCTCGTCTCCCCCAGACAGACTAACATACACAAGGGCAGATGGTAATCTGCTGTCCAGTATTGTGATGGAAGGCCAGTTGCTCAGACACCAGTGCCACTTCACCTCTGTGCCCCATAAGTAACTGGGTGTTCTCCCCAACAGCATGGTTTCAACTGTTTTTAATATATTAAAAACACACACAAAGAACAAATACCTACTTGGAAGCATGCTGGCCAGCTTGTGAACTTGGACCTGTAAGAAATAAAGTTATTGGTAATCATCTGAAGCGCAGCAAAGATGACACTATTCAAAGGCTACTAGGAAGGGGCAGTTGGAACTAATTACAGTAGGATCAGGGTCTCTACTTGGAAATAAAGAGAGACTTACGCTTATTTTCTTCAGGGTGCAAACTGATCCCCTGGGGAAATCGGAGTAATCTCTTTTCCCCTAACCATTTAGAGCCCTGCACACCCTATTGTTAAGGCTGTAGAGGGATTTCACCAGGCCAGAGAAGCTGGGAATTCCTAGCATAATCTTGGTTGATTTGCATTGTGTTTGATATGGAATTGAGGTTTCGATTCCACAAGGGACAGGGCACCTCCAAACCAGCACCTTCCAGGGCCAGGATCTAAAGCATGGTGATTCCATTGAGAATAAAATGGGAATTGTAACCTCATTGTGCCAGGGGTCTGGTTTAATATGCCTCCCATGTGGGTCACTCCAAAAAAATTGCAAGAGGCGCTTCCCTTGCAGAAACACAGGCTGGGTCTGCGTGCACATGCTGGGAACACACCATATTTCTGGTAATTAAAGGCTTTCAGTGAAAAAAAAATCCAGTTAGCGCTGCACAGAATCCCACCTACATGTTCCATATAGGGATCAGACCCTTTGTTTCTGGTCAAAGTTGGCCAACTGGCTCTGCCTACACCAGACACAGCAAACTAAGTTCCCAGAGAAGTGTCACCAATGACAACACAGTAACTTTTCCATTGACTTTTTCCATTGGGGGAAAAATGGGAAGGATACGCCTCAACACCTCATCCCAACACTAGGGCCTCTAATGATGCTGTGCTCCTCCAGTTACTGCCTTGCAACATCAGAGAGGCAAGCGCAAATGTTCTGTGGCAGATTTATCTTTAACACTCGAGAAGAGATGCTAATGCCAGTGAAGCCATCTTCAAAGACACCTAAATGTATAGAATAGAGGGGTAAGAGCAAAGACCTCCATTCTTCTCATTAATGGAACCTAGAGATGACCAAAGCCCCTGTTCAGCAAAGCACATCGATGGACTATACATGCTTCACGTTAAATATTTACTTAATTGCTCTGCTGAACATGGCCCTAATGACCAGAAAGACATTTTAACCGCCACAAAAGCAGATGATTGTATAGTCACAGTGGTTAAAGGTCAAAATTTCTTTAGGCTCCTTTGCCCTGTTTTTATCCTAATCCTCTGTTGTTACAGGTTCATATGTGGACAGTTAGTAGCTCGGAGCATCTATTTACAGGGCTGTTTTTGGGTGGCATTCGCAGACAAGGTATGCGAAAGAAATTCAGCCACTGAGAATTTAGCTGGAGAAGCTGTCCTTCGTACAGGGACAGAATACGTCCCTTTAAAATTAAGGGACAACCCAAGAGTGTAACCACCTGCTTATGTTAAAAAAATACAGTAAGGGAACACATCCATCTACAGCGCATAGGCAGATCAGGACAATTCTTCTCACTTGTACAGTCTGCTACAGGTAAAATTTTAGCAGTTTGCTACTTCCTTATGCCCCGAGCTGTGACCACATGCCCCTCTCCAGATCATAGCAAGGTCTCTGTCAACACAACACAGGGCCCATATCCAAGCAGTGATAGAAGAAGCTGAAGAAAATCAAAAGGTGCTGCTGTGAGCATATA
The DNA here is from genome assembly GCF_025201925.1 of Gopherus flavomarginatus. Classification (NCBI taxonomy): domain Eukaryota; kingdom Metazoa; phylum Chordata; order Testudines; family Testudinidae; genus Gopherus; species Gopherus flavomarginatus. The sequence continues at coordinate 54,423,559 of NC_066625.1, read as the reverse complement.
TTGCCCAGTTTGGCCCACCCTACCCCCATGCTAAATAACTGCTCAGACCCAAAAGGTAAAGCTACTTTGTTTGGATCAGAACAAACGTTCTGCTTCAGGTGCTGTTTGGTTTTAAAATTCAGTTAGTTTCTTAGGCTGTAGCGAATGCTGACTGAAATGCAGCAGACTATTCCCCTCCACGATCTGCACTGGGAAAAAGGGGCCTCTGAACTGACTGCCAAGCAGTGCCTTGACCTACGATTCTCACACGTGCTCTGCAGCACTGATCCATCTACTTGCTGTCTAAAGACTACCCATCACCATGGTATCTGGTAGCAGTGAGCAAGAACATGTATGATTGGTTAGACTGATAGAGCTCAGGGTCGCGGTACCTTGTTTCATGGGGCAGAAAGAGAAGAGTGTTAAATGCCAGAGGTAGGATTAATGGCACTCCAAGCTACACACATTTACCTACTGTGACACTAAGCACCCCTGTATTCACACCCTGCACACTGTTGTAATAACCTTTGTACAAAATATGCCTTGTGAGGTGTGACATTAAGAGTCTGCATTGTTAGAGATCAAGGGAAGATGTTTGCTCAGGTCTTGTGATGTAAGCAAACAAGTCTTGTCTATTGCTATAGTTTTAATTCAAAAGATCAAAAAAGGAATGTTAACATTTATGATGATACTTGAGTGAAATAGTATTGTTGTCTATGTGTCTCTTTGAAGGTTGTGGTAACCTGTATCTGAACTGTTTAATGAATAAATTACTCTGTGCATATTGTCAGGATGTTTGGGAGAAGGAGTTAAGCCTATTGTTTTCTTAGGCCAAAAGGCTGCTGGAAATGTAAAAGAAGCCTGGGACATGATCCTGCTTCATCTCAGATCTGCTTTGGGTTTCAAGAGGGGGAAACCTTAAGCCACAAGGATTGAGATTCCCAGTCATTGACTGGAGCCACCCTGAATATGGACATTGGACTGTAACCTATGGACTATTTCTAAAAGGACTTTTGGCAACTACAAGCTCACCTCTGCTATGCATCTGAACCTCAAGAATTGACTTCAAGTCTATATGTATATTGATCTTTTAACCAACACTCTCTCTCTTTTCTATTTTAATAAATTTTAGCTTAGTTAATAAGAATTGGCTATAGTGTGTATTTTGGCTATAGCATGTATTTTGGGTAAGATCTAAGTTATAATTGAACCTGGGTATGTGGCTAATCCTTTGGGATTGGAAGAACCTTTTCTTTTATATGATGAGATAAGATTTTCAGGAATCATCGTCATATGACAGGTATGTCTGGATGGAGGCCTACGGCTGGGTACTTTAAGGGAACTGCGTGATTTGGACTTCTAAGTGACCAGTGAGGTACGATAGAAGCTGTTTTGTACTGGTTGGTAAATCTAAGTATTGAAATAACCACCAGCATTTGAGGTTTGTCTGCCCTGTTTGTTTCCCGTTCACTCTGATTGAGTGACCTCAGCTGGCTCCCACGGGCAGCACCGTCACAGTGGCGTAGTTGTGCTAGGATCCACAGAACCAGGTCAATTAAACTTTGGGTCAGAACCCCACGCTATCCAAATTTGAAATTTGGGATTGAGAGTTCGGTTGGTTAAAGAGCAGTTGCAATGGATGAGCAAAGAGCATATGAGAGTCTTGACAAAAAAGCCCTGGAAGATTTGTGTTCAGAAAAGTGCATAAGCTTTAGAAAGAAAGCTACAAATCAAGAACTGAGAGAGCTGTTAATGGCCAGTGATCAGGAGGAAGGAGCACAGCCCTTACCTGATACTACAGAAACTGCAGAAGCAATTGGAATGCAAAAGAGCAGCAGTTTATCTGTTGGGAGTGGCAATGTGCCTGATGAGAAAAGTTTGGATGAGCCTAGGCAGCCTTGTGAGCTAATGGCTTTGTCTAGTCAGCAGTTTGGGAAGGCAGGGATAGTGGAAAATGAGTGTCCCTATCCCTTACCTGTTTCCTATGTGGAGAAATGTGACAGTGAAGGGAATGTGCCTGTGTCTGTCAGGGGTATTAACTTGCCTATGAAGAAAGCTACCTCGGTCTCCAAGCAGTTGTCTGTGTGCTGGGACAAGGAAAGTGAAATCCCAAGCTGGATGTCTGGTAAAGGAGAATGTGTCTCCGGCTCTTCTGTGTCTGTGGAGCAGACAGAAGGTGCCTTTCAGCCTGTGATGGCTGAAAATAGTGCAGGTGTCTCACAGCTGGTTCTGGATTCAACTAAAGACCAGGAAGGGAATGGTCCTAAGTTTGTGTCTGCTGGGGAGAATGGCACTGTAACTAGGTTAGTGTCTTAGCATCCAGTTAGTGTCTTAGCAAAATCCCAGAGACTAGACAATTCTGGTGCTTGTAGTTTGCCAGTTGCTAATGTGTAGTTGGAAAAGGGTGAAGCAACTCTGTCTGATCAGGGTGATACCCTAGCCAGGGCACAAGAAAAGCAGAAAGGTTATTTGATCGTGTTACCTACTGATAGTTTGACAACTTGTAGCAAGAAGGAAAAGATTCCTAAACTTGTTCATGGCCAAGGGAAGGAGAATGCTTCTAACCTGTTATCTAGAAAGTCTATAAGTTTGCCTGAAAGGGGATTGTGTAGGAATCTGCCTGATGGGCCAAAGGTGATTCTGAATGTAAGTAAAACCCAGAAAGATGGTTATTCACCTTTGTAACTGTTGTTCTTCGAGATGTGTTGCTCATATCCATTCCAATTAGGTGTGCATGTGCCGTGTGCATGCTTGTCGGAAGATTTTTACTCTAGCAACACTCGGTGGGTCGGCTGGGCGCCCCCTGGAGTGACGCCGCTATGGCGCTGGATATATACCCCTGCTGACCCAACAGCCCTTCAGTTCCTTCTTGCCAGCTACTCCGACAGAGGGGAAGGAGGGCAGGTTTGGAATGGATACGAGCAACATATCTCGAAGAACAACAATTACAAAGGTGAGTAACCGTCTTTTCTTCTTCGAGTGCTTGCTCATATTGATTCCAATTAGGTGATTCCCAAGCCTTATCTAGGCGGTGGCATCGGAGCGAGATGTTGCAGAATGCAAAACTGCTGAGCCAAATGCTGCATCACCTCTGGACTGTTGAACCAATGCGTAATGTGCGGCAAAGGTGTGAATCAATGACCAGGTAGCTGCCCGACATATTTCCTGGATCGGGACGTGGGCCAGGAAGGCAGCAGATGAAGCTTGCGCCCGAGTAGAGTGGGCGGTGAGGTGGCTAGCCGGAGCAGGTTTTTGTAGTGTCTGTAGTTTGTGGAGTGTGTGTGTGAGTGAGTGTGTGTGCAGGCTGCTAGGGGCTGTGTGCTGGGAGCGAGGCTGAGCCCTGAGTTGGGGGTGGGGCTTACCTGATTAGGGGTCCTATATAAGGAGCCAGGCACTCAGGCAGCGGCACAGTCAGCTGCAGCGGCACAGGAGGCGGCGAACAGAGCGGCTAACAGGGGAGTTTCAGTGGGAGTTGCCAGGGGGAGGTTGCAGGGGAGACCAAGGCAGAGAAACCAGGAAGTCAGACAAGGGAAGAGGCAGGAGTCTGCCAGCAGCCCAGCACTTGTTGGTGGCCTGCGGTGCGGTGTGAGGTGTGGAGTGCCAGGCACAGAGTTGGAACAATACGATGGAGGCAGAGGTAGCAGGTGCAGACACACTGAGGATGACCGGATGCGGTAGCTGCGGCATGTACATGGTCCGAGAGGGGACACCTGAAAGGAGTTTCATCTGCATGAAGTGCCGCCTGATAGGGCTGCTGGAGGAAAAGGTAAGGGGACTGGAGATGCAAGTGGAAACTCTGGCTGAGTTTAGAAGGGGATTTGAGCAGATGATGGAACACAGGGGACAAGCTCAGACGAACGGATAGAAGCAGGACCAAAGGACTCTGAGGAGGGGCTGCTGGGTGAGGAAAGTGGACGGTGGAAGCATGTGACTAGGAGAACCAGGCAGAGGAAAAGACGGGCCAGCGATGGAGAAATAGAACTCAGGAACAGGTTTGCTGAGTTGGAAAATGAAGATGGAGCACAGCAGGCTGCTGAAGGAGAAAGGGCGAGGAAGAAGAGGCGAGCAGCTAGTCCTGCAGAAGGAGGGGAGGAATCAATGGAGGCGACACCAAGTACGAGCCCTAGGAGGATTGTAAGGGCGAATACAAATCGAGAGGAATTGCGGCCAGCTGCTGTGGGGGATAGACCGCAGAATCGCACTGTCGCCAGGAAAAGGCAAGTCTACGTTATTGGAGACTCTTTACTGAGAAGAGTAGACAGGCCTGTAACTAGAGCTGATTGGGAGAACAGAAGGGTGTGCTGTCTGCCAGGGGCTAAGATACAGGATGTGGACCTGAGGCTGAATACGATCTTAGCGGGAGCGGGAAAGAATCCATTGATTATCCTTCATGTGGGAACGAATGATACGGCTAGTTACTCGCTGGACTGTATCAAGGAGGACTATGCCAGACTGGGGAAGACGCTCAAAGAAATCGAGGCTCAGGTGATCTTCAGTGGGATTCTGCCGGTTCCTAGAGCGGGGCGACGAAGGAGTGACAAGATTATGGCGATCAACAGATGGCTCAGGGAGTGGTGTTATAAGGAGGGCTTTGGGATGTACGGTCACTGGGAAGCGTTTATGGATAGACGACTGTTCGCTCAGGATGGACTTCATCTAAGCAAGGAGGGAAATAGAATTCTAGGATGGAGGCTCACTGACCTCATCAAGAGAGCTTTAAACTAGGAAGTTGGGGGAGATGGTTGGGAGATGTTCGGGAGATCTCCACGCCGGAATATGACCTGGAGAGGGAAGTAAACAAAGTGAGAGGGGATACCCTTGCGGTCCCAAGATTTGATCCAAGGAGGAATAGTGGAGTAGAAACCAGAGTAACGGGTGATGCTGGTGGTAGAAGGTCTCTGCACGACGGGGGAAAGAATGTCACTGACGCCAAACGCCGAAAATTAAAAGGTCTGTACACTAATGCGAGGAGCCTAGGTAACAAGATGGAGGAACTGGAGTTACTGGTGCAGGAAGTGAAACCAGATATTATAGGGATAACCGAAACCTGGTGGAATAGTACTCATGACTGGAGCATGGGTATTGAAGGCTATGTGCTGTTTAGAAAAGACAGGAAGAAAGGCAAAGGTGGTGGAGTAGCCTTGTACATCAATGATGAAATTAACTGTAGCGAGATAAGAAGCGATGGAATGGATAAGACAGAGTCTGTCTGGGCAAAAATCACACTGGGTAAAAAAGCAACTAGAGTTTCTCCTGAGATAGTGCTTGGGGTGTGCTATAGACCGCCGGGATCTGATTGGGATATGGATAGAGACCTCTTTAATGTCTTTAATGAAGTAAACACAAAGGGGAAATGTGTGATTATGGGGGACTTCAACTTCCCGGGTATAGACTGGAGGACTAGTGCTTACAAGAATAATAGGGGTCAGATTTTTCTGGATGTGATAGCGGATGGATTTCTTCATCAAGTAGTTGAAGTACCTACGAGAGGGGATGCCATTTTAGATTTGGTGTTGGTGAGCAGTGAGGACCTCGTAGAAGAAATGGTGGTAGGGGACAACCTTGGTTCGAGTGATCATGAGCTGATTCAGTTCAAACTAGATGGAAGGATAAACAAATGTAGATCCGGGATTAGGGTTTTCGACTTCTCGAGGGCTAATTTTAAAGAGTTAAGGAAATTAGTTAGGGAAGTGGATTGGACGGAGGAATTAGTGGATTTAAATGCAGAGGAGGCCTGGAATTACTTTAAGTCGCAGCTGCGGAGACTGTCAGAAGCCTGCATCCCAAGAAAGGGGAAAAAAACCATAGGCAGGAGTTGTAGGCCAAGCTGGATGAGCAAGCAACTCAGAGAGGGGATTAGACAAAAGCAGAAAGCTTACAGGGAGTGGAAGAAAGGCAGGATCAGTAAGGAAAGCTACCTTGGTGAGGTCAGAACATGTAGGGATAAAGTGAGGAAGGCTAAAAGCCGCATTGAACTGGACCTTGCAAAGGGAATCAAAACCAATAGTAAAAGGTTCTACAGCCACATAAATAAGAAGAAAACAAAGAAAGAAGAAGTGGGGCCGCTATACACTGAGGATGGAATGGAGGTTAAGGATAACCTAGGCATGGCCCAACATCTAAACAAATACTTTGCCTCAGTTTTTAATAAGACTAGTGAGAAATCTAGCGATGATGGAGGGATGATAAACTGGAATGAGGATATGGAAGTGGATATTACCGCAACTGAGGTAGAGGCCGTACTTGAACAGCTCAATGGGACGAAGTCGGAGGGCCCGGACAATCTCCATCTGAGGATATTAAAGGAACTGGCGCGTGAAACTGCGAGCCCGTTAGCGAGAATTTTTAAGCAATCGATAAACTCGGGGATTGTGCCGTATGACTGGAGGATTGCTAATGTAGTTCCTATTTTTAAGAAAGGGAATAAAAGTGATCCGGGTAATTATAGGCCTGTTAGCTTGACGTCTATAGTATGTAAGGTCTTGGAAAAAATTTTAAGGGAGAAAGTAGTTAAGGACATAGAGGTCAATGGTAATTGGGACGAATTGCAACACTGATTTACTAAAGGTAGATCGTGTCAAACCAATCTGATCTCCTTCTTTGAGAAGGTGATGGATTACTTAGATAAAGGAAATGCGGTAGATATAATTTACCTAGATTTCAGTAAGGCGTTCGACACGGTTCCGCATGGGGAACTGTTAGTTAAATTGGAAAAGATGGGGATGAATATGAAAGTTGTACGGTGGATAAGGAACTGGTTAAAGGGGAGACTCCAGCGGGTCGTATTGAAAGGTGAACTGTCAGGCTGGATGGAGGTCACTAGTGGAGTCCCTCAAGGATCGGTTTTGGGACTGATCTTATTTAACCTTTTTATTACTGACTTTGGCACAAAGAGCGGGAATGTGCTAATAAAGTTTGCGGATGACACAAAGCTGGGGGGTATTGCTAACATGGAGAAGGACAGGGATACTATTCAGGAAGATCTGAACCACCTTCTAAACTGGAGTAATAGAAATAGGATGAAATACAATAGTGAAAAGTGCAAGGTCATGCACTTAGGAATTAATAATAAGAATTTTGGATATACGTTGGGGGCGCATCAGTTGGAAGCGACGGAGGAGGAGAAGGACCTTGGGGTACTGGTTGATAGCAGGATGACTGAGTCGCCAATGTGATACGGCTGTTAAAAAAGCAAATGCGATTTTGGGATGCATCAGGCGGGGTATTTCCTGCAAGGATAAGGAGGTGTTAGTACCGTTATATAAGGCGTTGGTGAGACCTCATCTGGAATACTGTGTGCAGTTCTGGTGTCCCATGTTCAAGAAGGATGAATTCAAACTGGAACAGGTTCAGAGACGGGCTACAAGGATGATCCGAGGAATGGAAAACCTGCCTTATGAAAGGAGACTCAAAGAGCTTGGCTTGTTTAGCCTGGCCAAAAGAAGGCTGCGGGGGGATATGCTTGCTCTATATAAATATATCAGGGGGGTTAACGTTAGGGAGGGAGAGGAATTATTTAAGTTTAGTACTAATGTAGGCACGAGGACGAATGGGTATAATCTGGATATTAGGAAGTTTAGACTTGAAATTAGACGAAGGTTTCTAACCATTAGGGGAGTGAAGTTCTGGAACAGCCTTCCGAGGGAAGTAGTAGGGGCAAAAGACTTTTCTGGCTTTAAGACAAAGCTTGATAAGTATATGGAGGGGATGTTATGATAGGATCGTTAATTTGGGCAATTGATCTTGGATTACCACCAGATAGGTCTGCTCAATGGTCTGCGGGGAGATGTTGGATGGGATGGGAACTGGGTTACTGCAGAGAATTCCTTCTTGGGTGATGGCTGGTGAGTCTTGCCCACATGCTCAGGGTTTAGCTGATAGCCATATTTGGGGTCGGGAAGGAATTTTCCTCCAGGGCGGATTGGCAGGGGCCCTGGAGGTTTTTCGCCTTTCCCTGCAGCGTGGGGCACGGGTCGCTTGCTGGTGGATTCTCTGCAGCTTGAGGTCTTCAAACCAACTTTGAGGATTTCAATAACTCGGTCCTGGGTTAGGGGTTATTATAAAATTGGATGGGTGGGGTTCTGTGGCCTGCCTTGTGCAGGAGGTCAGACTAGATGATCATATTGGTCCCTTCTGACCTATGAGTCTATGAGTAACGTGAGCCAATTCATAGCATGTGCGAATGCAGGATATTACCCAAGATGAAATCCGTTGGGAAGAGACTGGTAAGCCTTTCATCCGGTCCGCGACAGCTACAAAGCGCTGAGATGACCTTCGGAAAGGTTTGGTTCTCTCGATATAAAAGGCTAGAGCACTGTGGATGTCCAGGGTGTGTAGGTGTTGTTCCTGACGCGATAAGTGCGGCTTCAGGAAGAAGACTGGGAGGAAGATGTCTTGGTTGACATGAAAGGTAGACACCATCTTAGGGAGGAAAGAGGGGTGCGGTTGCAGCTGTACCTTGTCCTTATGGAATACAGCATACGGGGGGTCTGCTGTCAAGCCCGAAGCTCAGATACTTGTCTCGGCGAAGTAATAGTGATGAGGAAAGCTGTCTTCCAGGAAAGGTACGGCAGCAAGCAGGTAGCCAGTAGTTCGAAAGGAGCACCCATAAGCTTGGCTAGCACCAGGTTTAGATCCCAGGTAGGGGTCGGGCGTCTAACTTGAGGATACAAACGTTCCAGTCCTTTGAGGAACCTTGAGACTATAGGGTGAGAGAAGATTGATCGGTCATTTTCCCCCAGATGGAAGGTGGAAATGGCTGCCAGATGCACCTTTATGGAAAAGGCCACTAGGCCCTGTTCTTTTAGGGACCGGAGGAAGTTCAGGACAGTGGGAACGGATACCTGCCTGGGGACTAAGTTACGCTGAGCGCACCAACAGGAGAAACGCTTCCACTTGGCGAGATACGTCATCCTAGTGGAAGGCTTTCTACTGCCCAAGAGCATGTGTTGGACCGAGGCAGAGCAACGCAATTCAGACTGACTCAACCACGCAGCAACCAAGCTGTGAGATTAAGGGACTGCAGGTCTGGATAGTGAAGCCTGCCGAAGTCCTGTGTTATGAGGTCCAGCCAGAGTGGCAGGGAAATTGAGTATGCCACTGAGAGGTCGAACAACGTGGTGTACCAGTGTTGCCTCGGCCACACTGGAGCAATGAGGATTAGGTGAGCTCTGTCCCTGCGGAGCTTGAGTAGGACTCTGTGGATGAGTGGAAACGGTGGGAACGCATAAAGTAGATGCCTCTTCCATGGGATCAGGACTGCATCTGAGAGGGAGCCCAGGGAGTGTCCCTGGAAGGAGCAGAACATATGACATTTCCTGTTCTCTCAGGAGGCAAATAGGTCTATGTAGGGAAACCCCCACTTCCGGAAAAACAGAATGGATGACGTCCGGGCGAATCGACCACTCGTGAGACAGGAAGGATCTTTTGAGGTGATCTGCCAGGGTGTTCTGGACTCCTGGGAGAAAAGACGCTATCAATTCGATGGAGTGGGCTATGCAAAAGTTCCAAAGGTGGACGGCTTCTTTGCAAAGGAGGGAGGGGCATCCTCCGGCCTGCTTGTTTATGTAAAACATGGCCGTTGTCCATGAACACTGATACACAACGGCCTTGGAGATGGTCTGGAAACACCTGGCATGCGAGGCAAACTGCTCTCAGCTCCCGCACATTGATGTGTAAAGCCAGTTCTTGAGGCGACCAGAGACCTTGAGTGCGGAGTCCCCGAGGTGTGCACCCCAACCTAGAGATGACGTGTCTGTGGTTAGGGCCATCGAGGGTTGAGCTGGGTGGAATGGCATCCCTGCACAGACTAGAGTGGGGTCTATCCACCAGGTTAGGGAGCCCAGAACCTTTCTGGGGATAGTGAGCACCGAGTCCAGGCTGTCTCTGCGTGATTGGTACATTGAAGCAAGCCAGGCTTGGAAGGGACGGAGGAGTACCCTGGCGTGCTTGGTCACGAAGGTGCAGGAGGCCATGTGACCTACTAGGCTGAGGCAGGTGCGCACCGACATTGTCAGGAAGGTTTGAAGACTTTGGATTAATGAAGCCATTGTCTGAAAATGCGACAGCGGGAGGCAGGCTCTGGCCACATTGGAGTCCAGAACCGCTCCAATGAAGTCTATTCTCTGCGATGGCACGAGGGTAGACTTTTCCATGTTGATCATGAGACCTAGGCTCCTGAAGAGGTCTCTGACGATGTGCAGGTGCTGTAATACTTGCCATTGGGAAGTCCCTCGAATGAGCCAATCGTTGAGATATGGGTATATGTGTATTCGCCGACGGCGGAGGGAGGCGGCGACTACAGCCATGCACTTTGTGAAGACACGTGGAGCTGTAGAAAGGCCAAACGGAAATACAGTAAACTGAAAGTTTTGGTGGTTGACCACAAAAAAGGAGGTACCATCTGTGTGGTGGGTAAATTGTGATGTGGGAATACGCGTCCTTCATATCGAGGGCAGCATACCAGTCCCCCGGATCCAGGGATGGGATAATGGTCCCCAGGGATACCATACGGAACTTCAGCTTTATCATGAATTTGTTGAGTTCTCGCAGGTCTAGGATCGGTTGTAGACCTCCCTTTGCCTTGGGGATTAAGAAGTAGCGAGAATAAAACCCCTTGCCTCTCATGTCCTTTGGCACCTCCTCTATGGCTCCCATGGCTTGGAGCGACTGGACCTCTTGTAGGAGGAATTGCTCATGAGAGGGGTCCCTGAAGAGGGACAGGTAGGGAGGGTGGGAAGGCAGGGTTGAGGCAAACTGGAGGTGGTATCCCTCTTCCACCGTGCGCAGGACCCAGCGATCTGAAGTTAGCTGGGACCAGGCAAGGAAGAATCGGGAGAGGCGGTTGAAAAAGGGAGGAGAAGGATCCGGTGGGGTAACTGGTGGGCCGTCCTCGGGCATCCCATCAAAAGTTCTGCTTAGGCCCTGCTGGTGGTTTAGGAGGCGCCTGATTTTGAGCTCGAGGGCCAGACTGTCGCCAATGATTCCCCCTGCCACGCCTTCTAGTAACGTCCTGACGCGGCCTAGTCTGGGCATAAGGATGGCGTAGCTGGGGCCAGAAGGTCCTGCGTTGGGTCACTGGCGTGTGCATACCCAGTGAGCACATTATAATGAGATTGTCCTTCAGGCTTTGCAACTTGAGGTCAGTCTTGTCTGAGAAAAGGCCCTGGCCCTCAAAGGATAAATCCTGAATAGTTTGTTGCAATTCAGGAGGAAGGCCGGATACCTGGAGCCAGGAGATACGCCTCATCGTTACTCCTGATGCCAGAGTTCTGGCTGCAGAGTCCGCTGCATCCACAGAGGCCTGGAGGGAGGTTCTCACTATCTTTTTACCCTCCTCAAGTAGGGCTGTGAATTCTTGATGGGACTCCTGGGGAAGAAGCTCCGTAAACTTCCCCAGGGACACCCAAGTGTTAAAGTTATACCTACTTAGGAGAGCTTGTTGGTTCGCCACCCTAAGCTGGAGGCCCCCGGCCTAGTATATTTTGCGACCTAATAGGTCCATACGCCTAGCCTCCTTTGACTTAGAAGCCGGGGCTGGCTGGCCATGATACTCCCATTCGTTCACTGATTGGACAACTAGAGAGCAAGGAGGCGGGTGAGTATAGAGATATTCGTACCCCTTTGAGGGGACCATATATTTCCTCTCTACTCCCCTTGCTGTAGGTGGAATTGAAGCTGGGGATTGCCAAATGGTGTCCGCATTAGTTTGCATAGTGCAGATGAACGGAAGAGCGACTGTAGTAGGTGCATCAGTTGATAGGATGTCCACGACCGGTTCCTCCATTTCAGGGACCTCCTCCACCTGCAAGTTCATATTCTGAGCCACTCAGCGCAGAAGGTCCTGATGGGCCCTGAGGTCAATTGGTGGAGGGCCTGAGGAGAATGTCCCCGCCACCGCCTCATCAGGTGAGGAGGAGGAGGAGGAGGAGGAGGAGGAGAGGCCCAGGACCAAAGGGTCCTGTGGTGGCTCCTGCACTTGATGGGCGTCATCTGCGTCTGGCGGAACCTTGGCGACTGCAGACGGTATTGGCGCCTCGTCTGTGCCTGTGGGTGGGGGGCAGCTTACTGTTGCCTCTAGTGCCCGGTGTTCTGATGGGGCAGACCGTTGAGCCACTGATGGTGCACCTTGGCTTTGGTGGTATGCCCATGGTGTCCAGAAGGACCAGTGATGAGGCCCTTGCTCGTGGCTCTTTCTCTCCGAGAATATATGGCTGGGCACATCAGAGACTCGCCCCTGATGATAGGATGCTCTACCAGCCTGCGATGACACCAATGTGTGTCTGGAAGGCCACAGCGGTGCTGATAGGCCCTGAGGTGGTGCCACTGATCTCGATGCTCGGGCCCGGGGCGGTACTGGGGAGCGGTACCGGGAGCTATAACGGTACCACGAGCGAGACCAGGACCTTCTACAGTATCGGTGCTGGGAGGTCAACCGAGATCTCAAGTCCCTTCGTCTGCAGCGACTGTGGGATACTCGGTGCCGAGATCGGTACTGTGAGCCGGATCGGTACCAGGAGTATCAGTTCAGTGACTGAGATGCTGAACAGTGCCGCAAGTGTGACCGGTGCCGCGATGGAGAGTGGTGCTGGGACTGCAAGCGGTGCCAAGAGCGGGAACGGTGCGATCAAAAGCATCTGCAAGACCGGGATCTTGAATGACGTCTCTCTGGTGGAACAATGGAAGGAGGCCTTACCATGGCCGGCTTGCCGATGGATTGTATGACCCTCACCGGCAGTGCCGGGGGTTGAGGCCATGTTGACTCCGTCATTGTGATGAGCTCCCTTGTCGTGGAGAAGGTCTCTGGCCTAGAAGGGAGGGCAAGCTCTCCCACAGCATGAGCCGGGGAGGTGTCGGGAACCAGACTCAACAGACTTTGTTGGGACCGGAATCGATGGTGCCGAGCTTGACAGAGCCGCAATCTGTGGAGTCGCAGTTGACAGTGCCGCGGCAGATAACAGTGCCGGACGAGCCGTCTTGGAAGAGCGCTCCTTCCGTGCAGCCGAAGTTGAGGCACTATGTTGCTTCCCAGGTCTCGAGGACAGGGAGCAGTGCCGAGCAGATGTCGGTGCCAGTAAGGGTCAGTGCCGGGACTCTCTTTCTCGGTACTGGAGCAGTCCGGTGCCGGAGGGGCGCTCCTTACCGAAGCAGTCTGTTGGGCGCTTGGCGCCAACGCTGCAGGACTACGTGCTGACTCCATGAGTTGCTGCTTCAATCGAAAGTCCTGCTTCTTCTTCATCCTTGGTTTAAAGGACTTGCAAATGTGGCACTTATCAGGAAGGTGAGATTCCCCTAGGCACATGAGGCAGGAGTCGTGAGGATCCCCTACTGGCATCGGCTTTTGGCACGCCGAGCACAGTTTGAATCCCGGTGCCTTGGGCATGGGCCCGCACCAAGGAGGAGGAAAGGGGCTAATCCCCGATCCTCCCTGAACTATATACACTAACTATAAAGATAAGGACTAACTATAACTATAAGAACTCGAACTATAGACACAGTAACAGTAAAGAACTACGAGTAGCTAGGGATGTGGAGATCAGCAAAGCCACACTCCACAATTCCAACGACAGTCACAGGCGGTAAGAAGGAACTGAAGGGCCGTTGGGTCGGCAGGGGTATATATCCGGCGCTATAGCAAAGCGACTCCAGGGGGCGCCCAGCCAACCCACCGAGTGTTGCTAGGGTAAAAATCTTCCAATGAGCGTGCACGCGGCACGCGCACACCTAATTGGAATCGATATGAACAAGCACTCGAAGAAGAGTCTGTTGTGGCTCAGGGAAGTGTTCCTTTAGAGCAAGCCCTGGGTGAAGAGGGTAAGAACAGAATTTCTGTGAGGGGCGAACTGTTGCTTAAAGAACCTGCTAAGGAAAAAAATCCTCATAGTAATCTGTGCAAGCAGTTTGGTACAACTGAAGGGTGTGAAAGTGATTTAATCAAGGAACTTTCAGTTCCTAACAGCCAGAAATTTTCTGTTGTGAATGGATCCACTTTCCTTTTGAAATATCCAGTGTGGATAGCTTTGAAAAAGGTCTTAGATGGAGTAAGAGCTGTTCAGAAAGTTGAGCAGCCCTATAACCAAGTGGCTGGGTTTGGCCAGCTTGTTGGAAAGACAATGGTGTTGGGACAGGATTGTCTCCATGCAAATTTTGTAAGTGAGCAGTCTGTGCTTCAGGGTCTGAGGAGAGATTTGGTTACTGGTGTTTCAAAGCAGAACAGTTTTATGACCGAATGCTTGAGGATGCAGGGGAGAGTAAGCAGACTCTCACCCTCAGACTCTTTGGATTTGTGTGGTATCTCTGTAAAACAGAGTCCAGTCTTGAAATTAGTAGCAGCTGAAAATCTAAAAGCTAATGTCTGTATTAATGCAAATTACCTGGCTGGCAGGAAGAAGAAAGACTTGCTGATAGCTGTTAGCAAAGAGAGCCCACCCCAACAGCCAGTACATTCTGTTAAGCAAAAGAAATCAGGGTTTAATCCTTCAGGACAAGGAGAAAAGAAAGAACTTAATTTTGCAAAGGAAAGCCACAGGGTAACCCTAAAAGGCCCATACCCCAATGGTATTGAGCCAAAGGTATGGCATAGCAAACATGATTGTAGATGGACACTTGCAATGGATTTGTTGTTATTGCTGATGGTAATGTTTGTAACTAATGTGTTGCTATTACCAAGAAATGTTCCTAATCTTAAGAAAATCCCTTGAACATATTGAGAGTAATGCATAAAAACATATTTTATATTAAAAGGCCTTGTTATACTGATGTTTCACTGTTAGTGCCTGTAAACAATATTGGAACTTTTCATGGGAGAAAAGACATTCCAAACCTGATGTGCTGTATGAAAAGGGAAACTGAGGCACACTACCAAATTGATTTTATGGCTAAATGCCAAGATTCCTGTACTATTAACAACATTAATATCTACCTTAACTTGATGTTAATTGGGTTCCAAACATTTGCCAAAGTTTGTATGGCTAAAGTAGCTATGTTCGTTAGCTCTTGGCAAGATCACATGAGACATACAGGAACCCTGCTGCAAGAGCAGATCCAATCCACTATTGTTCTAACCAAGTTTTACCTTAAGTTCATAAAAAAATTCAATCATGTTATTGAACATGAGTTGGGTAAACCATATCTATTATATAGTGACATGGCTTCTAACCCAGTACAAGCTGTAATGAGACAGAACCCAGGATGGGGAGCTTTTGGGATGCAGTCAGTGATGTTTATGTCATCCCTTCCTGCATCAATTTTGCGTTGGGGGTGTGACGTTATGAGTGTGATATAATATCTCATGGAATGACGACAGGGCCAGAAAGAGTTAATTAACTCACCTCACCAACTGACCTGACCCACGGGTGAACCTTAAGGACTGGTTAGGAAAATATGTAAATGAATAGAGCTTTGAAATGCAAGTCTGCATTGTTAGACATCTCAAGGGTAGATGTTTGCTCAGGTCTTGTGATGTAAGCAAACAAGTCTTGTCTATTGCTATAGTTTTAATTCAAAGATCAAAAAAGGAATATTAACATTTATGATGATACTTGAGTGAAATAGTATTATTGTCTATGTGTCTCTTTGAAGGTTGTGGTAACCTGTATCTGAACTGTTTAATGAATAAATTACTCTGTGCTAATTGCCAGGATGTTTGGGAGAAGGAGTTAAGCCTATTGTTTTCTTAGGCCAAAAGGCTGCTGGAAATGTAAAAGAAGCCTGGGACATGATCCTGCTTCATCTCAGATCTGCTTTGGGTTTCAAGAGGGGGAAACCTTAAGCCACAAGGATTGAGATCTCCAATCACTGACTGGAGCCACCCTGAATATGGACATTGGACTGTATCCTATGGATTATTTCTAAAAGGACTTTTAGCAACTACAAGCACACCTCTGCTATGCATCTGAACCTCAAGAATTGAATTCAAATCTATATGTATATTGATCTTTTAACCAACACTCTCTCTCTTTTTAAATAAATTTTAGCTTAGTTAACAAGAATTGGCTATAGCGTGTATTTTGGGTAAGATCTAAGTTATAATTGAACCTGGGTATGTGGCTAATCCTTTGGGATTGGAAGAACCTTTTATTTTATGTGATGAGATAAGATTTTCAGGAATCATCGTCATATGACAGGTATGTCTGGATGGAGGCCTACGGCTGGGTACTTTAAGGGAACTGCGTGGTTTGGACTTCTAAGTGATCAGTGAGATACTATAGAAGCTTTTTTGTACTGGTTGGTAAATCTAAGTATTGAAATAACCACCAGTGTTTGGGGTTTGTCTGCCCCGTTTTGTTTGCAGTTCACCCTGATTGAGTAACCTCAGCTGGCTCCCACGGGCAGCACCGTCACAAAGTATTATTTGAAATCTAAACACACTGATCATTAATATCCTTGTGCAATGTGTGGTGTGTATTAAGAGTGAAATTATGACTCAGGTGTATGTAAACCAGTTATGCCAGGAAGAGTTGGTAAACAGGTCTGCCCTAGACAAAAAGGAATGTCTTTTCCCCACCTGGGGATTACTTCTCAAGTACTTTGGAAGTCAATGAGAATGTATTTACATATCACAGAACCAGACTCATCAAGCTAACAAGAGGTGGAGGCAAACCTCACACTAACAGGTGAGGGAGAAGACAGCCTGGTGTCTACACCCAGCAGGAGACAGACACTGGGTCTGGGTTTTACTTTTCAAAGAATACACTGCAAAGCTTCACTGGTCTATAAAGATGGGCCGGGGGGCACTGAACCTCCAGTGATAAGCAACTGAATCAACAATTGTTTACAATATTACTGTGTTATAACATATTGAGTGAGGTCTCTTCTGAAAACTAAGGACACACGGTGATCAATATCATTATGAATTGTATGTATTAATCCTACATAGGGAATCATGGATGTTCATGGATATTAGGCTGTACAGTCTGCCCAGACAGGAGGGAATGTCACGGCTATCTATGTGTCTCCAAAGAGATTAAGCAAGGTGTGACTAAAAACAATGGAAGCCCTATTTACATAGAAACTAGCCAGGGGGATGGGAAGATGGCAGGAAGGAAAAATAGGAGGAGGTCATCCTGCCCCTTGAAACAAAAAGGCATTGGAACATTGGAAGATATAAGCAAAGGCTTGAAGCCATCTTTGGCATCCATGGCTAGACAGGCACAAGGGAACAGAGCCCTTGCAAGCTGAGAAAGATGGGTCCTTCAACCAACGGGACCGAATATAAGACAGAAACTTGCTTATGCAAAGATTTTTCACCTAAGATGACAAGGGAAGCCAGAACCTTGTACTTTTGTGGAAGGTCCTGAGGGAAAGGCAGCCATGACTAGGGAAAAAGAATAACTAGTGAGAGAAACCATCTTGAACAAAGCAGATATCTTGCTAGATTAAGTTTAGACTTTTAGATGTGTGTTTTCACTTTTGTTTTACTTGTAATCTTTTCTAGCTTTATTCTTTTTACTTGGCATCACTTATGTCCTATTATTAATAAAAAGATTTTATTCTTACCATAAACCAGCTCTGTGCTGTGTTTGAACAGAAGGGTGTACTTACCCCCAAGTTAAGTTAATAAGTTCTGATGTGTTTGTCTTTAGCGGAACAAACGAATCATATTATTCAGGAGAGGTCTGAACATTGCAGAGCACACGATTTTGGGCAAATTTGGGATTGGGAGTGTGTTGAGGTCATCTTGCTGGATGTAACCAAGGCTGGTGAAAACCAGAATGGGGCTTTAGACTGGTTGCTGATGTCAGAGCTGCTGAACCAGGGCCATCTAAGCACAGAGACACTCAAGATGTAACCTACATGGTGGCAGGCTGGTTGTGAGTGGCCCAGGCTGGGAGCTACAGCAGCAAAACATTGTGAGGCACTGAGTGTTACAGGCCAAATGGTGATAACTCCTCACTGGTTTGGATTGCACTCCTGAGCCCTGACCAGACCGTCATATACTGCAGTACAGGTGAGAGTTCACGGAGCTCTGTGACAAGGATCGGACAGCTGCAGGCTTGATATTTCTTTTTAGAGAGATTCTACTGTAAAGATCACTCCACCTCCCCATGAGGCATCTACCACACCCTTCATTTTCTACCATCCTGCCAATCCTATGACATTTCTGACAGCAGAAGAGCTGTTCTCTTGAGGCATGTCACTGTGTCCAGAGAAACATCAGAGGGTAAGGCCAGGTGCTCATAGGCCCTTCTGGCCAGGCTGTGTGTGCAGAATTCAACATGCTATACAAGGGACTAGTTTATCCATCAAACATACCCCTGCCTGCTCTGTCCCCTTTCTGCCTATGCCAGTCCCCTTTCTGTCTATGCCATACACGCTGGCCCCCTTTCATTCTCAGCTCCCTTCCTTCCCTTGCTAGCAGGGTACTGGGGCAACTGGCTGCAACATCATCTTCCATGCAGGAACCAGCTGGGAAAACTGGCTGGCTGCCTTCAATTCCTTTGACACAACAGCCCCTGGGTGAGGTCAGGAGCAGAACTGGCAATGGAATCCCAACATGATGCATGACATTCCGAGCAGGCCTGAAGACAGACGTGAGGGGATGGCCACATTCACAAGCATCACAGGAGACACCCAACACTTGATCAACTGAGGTAAATCATTAGAGGGTGGGATAAGAATTTGGCCCACAGCCATTCCAGACCCATCCATCTCATCGAGTGGCAGCATGGCATGCCCAAAGCCTGTCACTAATGATAGCATGTGTCAACTGAAAGGAGAACCAGACCTCATTAATATCGTCCGGCCTCCTG
Source organism: Gopherus flavomarginatus (assembly GCF_025201925.1). Classification (NCBI taxonomy): domain Eukaryota; kingdom Metazoa; phylum Chordata; order Testudines; family Testudinidae; genus Gopherus; species Gopherus flavomarginatus. Next base: position 54,404,831 of record NC_066625.1, on the reverse strand, counting down.
AAATTGTAGTTTGGGACCCTCCACCCATTGAAATGCTAAAATAGGGGCATAGCTGGTCATGGCTGAATACTACCCAAAAGCCATGATTGCCTCCCACACAATTTAAATTTTAAAAGGTTTAAGAAGGAACTCTAAAAAACTTCCCATTTAGATTTTTTTCAGCCTCATCCATGCTATGGTTGAAAGTGGGCTTAGATGGGGCCTTAAAGAAGAAGATAAAATAGATCAAAAGAACCGCTGAAAGTTCCTATCTGTCAATTTTTTGGTGGCTTAGAACCTTTAAGAAATTTTGTGTGTCAGTTTTCCAAGAGGAATCTGCACGGCCCTAACTCAATGTGGAGAACTTTTGGAAATCTCATCGTATATCTTTTTCTACCTCACATTATTCCCTTTTCTATCTGTCCTCCTCTATCCCTTGCTCTCCTTTTCTTCCACTTATCTCTCATCTATCCTTTGCCTCTTCCTCTTCACTTATTGCTCTTTTCAATATGCTTGTAAACATGTTAATGCTTATTAACTCATGTCTCCAAAATGGACAAAACACAGGGAGTGGAAGAGGAAGTAAATGTCTCCCCCAGCCCCAGCCCCTCCCCCTCCCCGTCAATTGCTGCCAGTGATTATCCAACTTCTGTGGTCTCCTTAAGGAACACAAAATGGCATTAGACTAGCCACTCCGTGCTTCAGAGAGCACCCAGTAGCAGAGTGCAGTGCTCTGTCTCAGATGCATTGCACAGCCTATTGTATTCAATGGAACACTGCAACCCAGCAGCTCGGTACAGAACAATCATTTCCTGACATCACTCCAGGCAGTTATGAATTCCTGACATGAGTTTCACCCTTGCCAACAGGCTAGGCCACAAGAGTCTGGTGCCAACAGGTTATGCAATGCACCCTTGCATTAGCCTCTGGGAAGCCTCCCGGACCCAGAGAGTAGCTGGATCTTTACAGTAACATATACAGCTAGATACTTTGCAAGCCCACACAAGGAACACTTAATCACAGCTGCAAGTCATCCACTGTAGACCAAGGTGAAGGCTTTCAAGAGTGACTAATGATTCTGGGTGCCTTTTTCTTTTTGAGTACCCACACTGAGACCCAATTTTCAGAAACTGCCCTCAGTCTAAAAGTCAATTCCTCTTTATGGCGTGCCAAGATAGGTACCACAAAATGGTGGCACACAAAGTCACTAGTCATTTTGGAAAGCCTGGGCGTAACAGAGCCACAACAACATTGAGGCCAGCTTCTATAAAGAACCTTGTATCTCTCCCAGAAAGCTGCATTTCCTTATTTCTTCACCCACAGTTCCAACTTATCTCTGCATCAACAGACACTGGTCTCCATTCTAATCCACCTGCATCGGATGTGTTGGCCAAGTGGGAGATTTTGCAATTCAGGAACTGTGAGACTAACATAATGCATTCCCCCGGAAATGATCATACACCGGCTGGTGACCCAACACCACTGGATGAGTCAGATGGAGGGGGAGGCAGGCTGCTTGGAAAGGAGGGTACGTCAATTGACCTTGGTGGGCTAGTTAGCAGTGATGGGAAGGGGAATGCAGGAGAGAGACAGAATCAATGTTCTTTTGAGCACATTAGACTTTCAGCTACACAATAAAATGCCCATTACTGGACATGTACAGCTGACCCTTCTCTTGGAGAGCTACTAACATATGGAAAATGTCCCACTGACAGAACAATCTAAGGGGTGGGAAAGGGCTTACTGGAGATTTAGCACCACTTACCAAGATAGTGCTTGACACAGTCATGCCAGTGGAGATTCAGAAGGTCTGGGTAGATGTCAGGCAGCTGTTTCAGGGCGAGCAGCTTCAGCATCCTGGAAGTACAGCATTTAAGCTCTAAGTCCCTCAAAAGCTTCTCCTCAGACAGGGTGGTTGGGCGCAGCTCCACCTTGTGCTCCTGCAGCACGTGGTCCACAGATGCTCCAGAAAGCTTGGGGAACAGTTTCTCCTTCACCACATGAATGGGAATGAAGATGGCACCTGCTCGAATCACATGTGGGAAGGGACACTTGCGAGTGAACATGAAGGTCTCCAACTGAGACAGCAGCTTGCTGAGGAGCATGCTGTTATCCTGGAAACCCAGCCAGATCTCCTTGCCTTTGGAGGCTTTCTGAGCTTCCAGGATCCGGGAACCATTCTTGGGTTTGAGGGGAGATTTTGAGCTCTCTTTCTGCTCTTCATCCAGCTCCACCCTCCTCAGCCACTGCTTGAGGAGCTCCGGAGATGTTCCGGACACAAAATATGAAATCCTGTTGCAGAGAGATATGTGCAATGCAGTGAAATATTGGCTGGATGAAGTCTGCTGGACAGGGGGTTCACAGTTGCTGGGCAGCGAGACGTTGGCCTCACCCAGTGCCGGGGAGGCCTCTGGGGCACTGGGGGACAGAGACTTTGAAATGTCGGGAAGTTTCAGATAAAGGCATGTCATCTGCAAGGGTTGGATGTTGGCCTGGGTGGCTGCTGGGGGGCCTTGCATCGCTGCTCGGGGGCTGTTGGCCTGGACGGGTGCTGGAGGGCCCTGTGTCACTGCCAGGGGGATGTTGGCCTGGATGGGTGCTGGAGGGCCCTGTGTCACTGCCAGGGGGCTGTTGGCCTGGACGGGTGCTGGGGAACTGTTGGCCTGGGTGGCTGCAAGGGGACCCTGTGTCACTGTCAGGGGGCTGTTAGCCTGGGAGGTCTCCAGGGGGCCCTGCGTCACTGTCAGGGGGATGTTGGCCTGGGCAGCTGCTGGAGGAACCTGCGCGGGTGCCAGGGGACTATTGGCCTGGGAAGCTGCTGGGGGGCCGTGCGTGGCTGCCGGTGGGCTGTTGGCCTGGGCGGCTGCCGGGGAGCTTTTGGCCTGTATTGGGGGCACCGCTCGTGTTGGGATAGATTTAGAGATTTTGTATTTTTTGAACATGAAGGCTGTCGAGCTCTGGAAGTTGCTCTTGTCCCCGGAGCTATTTTCCACTGACAAAGGCAAGGCCTGGGTCTTGGAACTCTCGAACACCCTCTGCTTTTTGAGTGGTCCCTCTTTCGCCTCCTCCTCACCACATTCTCCTTTAGGAGTCACCTCGGTCTGTCCAGCTGGGCTCAGAGGATCATTGGCCTTCACTAGCTCTTTTTTCAAGCTAAGGTCTAGCACTACATCATCTTGCTCAAGTTCCCTGTTCCCAGTGGCAGCTGGAGCGCTGCTGCTGCTGCTGCTGCTCTGTGGCTCACTTCTTGCTGGCAGGCTGCGTGGCAGAATCTTTGGCTTATAGATCTCACAAGTCCTGCTGTTACAGCTTCCATCCTGCTGTATCGCACTGAGGTTTTCACCCATCCCCATCTCTGCTCTTAGGGCCTCGGTTGCTTCTTTCCCAAGAGGCTTTTCTAATGAATCCTTGGCAGAAGGTGGCTCTGAGACAGCCTTACAGTCTCCACTTGCCAGGCTGTTTTGGAAGGGGGACTCTTCCTCTTGGTGATCTTTTGAGAAGGGAATCTCTGCCGATCCTTTGGACCCTTCTATGTAGTCCCGGTAAGGTGCCAGGCTAAAGACATTGTTGATAACTGGCATAGGTGGGGAGGAGGGAGGAGAACCTGCATCTCTCAGACTTTTCAGTCCCTCCTCAGAAGAAGTTATCTGGGGTGAGGAAACAAGCCTGCCTTTGACATTGGGGGCTTCTCCTTTTTTGTGGTGGTGGTATGGAACTGGACTATCAGTAATGACAATGGGAGCTCCTAACTGAGCTTCATGAATCCCTGCGTTTCTGTGCATAGGCTCTTTCATGGATAAGCTGGACCTTCTCTCCGAGTGAGATTGTTCCTTTCCATGCAGGCTGGGTTGTTCTGTCTGACACAGGCCTGACCCATAGCCTGGCTCTCCTTTAGGTAGTGCTTCAGTGAGCCTTTTGGAGCTGTTGGGTAGCCTATCTAGAGCACCAATCAGTTGGAAAGCACCATGCTGGTTAGCAACCTCTTTGCTTCTGGGATTCTCCCTCATTGACTGAGTCTCATGAGAAGTAGCTACTCTGCTATCAATGTGCCCATCATGACCCGCATCTGTATTGGCTAAGGAGGCATTGTACAAAGCTATGTCAGAAGGTGCAAAAACAAAACTGGGGTTCTGCTGCAGATAGTCCACTTTGCAGCTAGAATTCTGCTGCAGCTCTGGTTCGCTAGAAGAAACTCCAGGCTTCAAAGCTGGAGAGGCCACTGGAATTAGACCAGCTGGGCTATACACATAGCTCTCCAGAGGGCTAGCGTAATAGCCTCTCGGGGAATGATGCCTCAGGTAAGTGCTAGAAAAGGGCCGAGGTTCCCCGCTTCCTGGAAAGTTAGTTCCTTTGTAGCCACCTGCAGTTGGCAAGGTCGACAGAGTGCCATTCTGTTCCTCAGCATGAGGTGCCTCCTGATAAAGAAACGTTTGCTTGTGTGAGGTCAGTGGATAGTGAGACACTGAGTAGCAAGCTGGAGATCTATCCTGATAGGCTGCTGTTTGGGAACGGGCTAGTGGGCTGGCAGCGGCAGGCTGTAGTTTGGACCATGTATGCTGGGATAAGCTGCTGCCATGTACATCTTTGACCCTTTTTGGGTTGTTGTACACGGCTGGGTAGTTTGCTTCAGGAAAGGAGGTGCTTTGATGTACTCTGTATTTCTCAAACGCTGCATGGTAAGGTGGAAAGCCTACAGAGGCTGCTACCATCTCTTTAGTGGGAATCCCTGTGCCTTGGTGTAACTGCAGGAAGCTGGGATCAGGATGATGGGCTCTCTTGGGTAAAGCAGTCCCACAAGACTGGTCTTTTGCATGGATATAGTACCCTGAGGGTACTGGGGTTGGTACAGTCCATTCCACTTCCGACACCCTCTTCTGCATACTCTCCATCTGAGTTTGTAAGGACATAGAAGCCCTGGGGTCCACATAGCAAACAGGGCTTCTGTAAACTGGCTTGGGCACTGCCAAGGTGGCATACCCTGTAGGTGCTTGAGCAACTGTTTTGTTTAGAAGCCCAGGTTTTTGCACTGGGAAAGCATGGCCCTGTGCCTGCTGCATATGATTTGCCCACTTCTCCTGAACTACCAAGTGGTCTCGGACCATGCTGTCCTTCCCTTTGTCAGCACCAGAGCTCCGGAGTCTTACCGCCAGGCTCTCAGCTTCTCGTCCATACAGCAGGCAGTTCATCAGCGCACTATCTGTCCTCATGTGCTGGCTGGCAGCATTACCTGGATATTGCATGTAAGATGCAGCTGGACTCCAGTGGGTCAGAGACTCGATCCCATTGGGGCTTTGCAGCGGATAAGCAAAGTAGGTTCCCTTGTAGCTAAAATGGTTTTCAGAGCCATGACTAGGCAAGGGGCTTGATTTACACAAGCCCGTGGGGAGGACACAATTTGGCTCTGTCTCCAGCCGAGGTAACTTGTTGTAGGCCACAGAGTCCAGGTCCTCTAAGTGTCGTTTCCCAGCCATTATAAGTCACTCTCCACCTCGTGTCCTGGCTGCACAATAGGGGATTCACTCTGACTTGCCTGAAAGAGAAGAAAAAGAAAAACAGTGATTTAAGCAAAAGTGGCCAAAACCAAGTCACACAGAAACTTGCCATGCAAAATGTCCTGCCATGTGATTTTTCACTGATAACAACTGGGGAGAACCAGGGGTGTAAAATGAAGACAGCAGGCTAGTTTCATAACACACACAATGCATCTGCCAACACTGTGGCACGATACTAAGCAAAGATGCACTGAAGGGGTCTTCCCAAATGGAGACGTTCGAGCATGAAATTGGGGGCAGTGAGACTTGTGCTGCTTGTGGCATTATTTTGGTGATAATTAAACTGAACTCCTTTGGGTGTATAACTATCGGTACTGCGAGGGCAATGCAACATAATCCCAGGATTTCAAATTCAATGGATGTTACTTTTGATTGGTCAGTTTTTGCTCATTGGCTGGAGGAATTGCTATACCTCATTTTACATTTTTTTGGTAGGCAATAGCTTTGTTATTAAGTCACATATAATGCTCAAAATTTTTATGGCAGTCCAATGCAAATGATACACAATAAATCAAAAGTCTTCACAAGTAGGTTTGAGCATTGGCCTGCTAAACCCAGGGCTGTGAATTCAATCCCTGAGGGGGTCATTTAGGGAACTGGGTTTAAAAAAAAAAAAAAAAAAAAAAAAAAAAGTCTGGGAATTGGTCCTGCTTTGAGCAGGGGGTTGGACTAGATGACCTCCTGAGGTCCCTTCCAACCCTGATATTCTATGATTCTATGTAGTAACCTTATAGAATCTTTATCTGGAAAGATGATTTTGCTGTCAGTATGGAAGCCACAGATCTTGTAATATAGCCCTTGGCTAAATGCCAATCAAATTTTTCATGCCTACACCGTATTGCCAATCCCAATCATTCAAAAATCATGGTCTAGACAGGCCTCACAAAATACTGAGATTTGTAGAAAATACATTTTAAGTTTGTCTTCTACTTTGCAAACCTTTAAAGGTCACTTTTTTCATGCTTTTCTCTGCAACCATGAGGACTATAGACTGTTTAAATGAAAGCTGAGATTTTCATGTAATCCCATGATTCCAAAAACTGGGGTTTTATGAGCAAACACCAAATATGTAAAACCTTGGATAAACTTGTGAGGCTTGGCAGTGTTAGGGGTTTTAATAGCCACTATAGTTGTTTTATATGTTAACTACAATCCTTTTTATGTTGTGCATTTGTATAATTTAGTCTCTGTATCTATTCAGCTGAAGAGTTCTCTGTACTTAACTTGAACCTCATTGACAAAATGAAGGAAAAGGCATGTACTCATAAGGAAATGTGTATGGACCTTTGAACTCCCTTGCGCTAGTCTAGATGTCCAGGACCCCTGGCACTAACTAAGGATGCCTCATACTACAAAAAACATAAATTTAAGCATCCATCATCAATTACCTTGCTAAGGCCCTACTTGAATTGTGGGATGATTGTCAAATAATTGCAGCTGAGTTGCAGACCAGACACGCGGGACGGGGGCACACAGTGGAAGGAAATCACAGAAAAGTAATAATGGATCTTTATTAATTGCAGTGATTTGGAAAAGCCAGAGTAGACCTATTTGCTTAAGAAAAATTTGCTGGAACAATATAAAACACTCAAGTATTATGTTATACCTGGATGGTGGGGGGGTGGGGAGGGGGAAAGAGGGGCATTTGTTTTTGAATAACCTAACATTTTGCTGCACTGACAGCCTGAGCCCCAGCCACTATCAGCTTGCATAAATTGATTCTACTGTACTGGGGGAGGGAAGGGGGATTTGCAAACCTCAAAGTGTATGCAAAATTGTAGACTGTGCAAAGTAAGCTAATTAAAACCAAAATTGTGGTGGAAGCCTAATATTGTGGGAGCCACAATATCACAAATTAAGTAGGGCCTTACTTATAATACAATTAAAATTCTGTGATTGATAAAATGTATTTGTTATTGCAGATGTTTTCTGTGATTGATGAAAACATTACCCATGGAAAGATGTTTTTAAACTCATTAAAAATTGCTTGTTACCACAGCTGTTAATAATAAAAACTGGATTAGAAAGTCCTTTCGCTTTCAATCATATAAACTGAGATACCATAAAAAAAATATCCATCAAGTACTGAGGTAAATTGAGATACTGAAGAGAGAAGAAACACTAGGATACATTATGGGAAAGTAGCTTTTCTCTCCTCAAAGGAATTTTCTTTGTCCTAAACAAATATATAAAGAATGAATTTGGGAAAGTTAGTTGGAAGCAAAGTGAGCTACAAAATTCTCCGCTTTCACATTGGCAATGTATGTTTTTCCATCTGTAGTCTGCATAGTGCGTATTCAGTACCGATCAACTGTATTAAATAAAAATTGACCTGAGTTAAGGTATTTGCTATCACTCCGTATAAATCCAAACACGCAATAGCAGCGTGCGATGGTTCAGCCATGATTCAATCTAACGTTTGGGGGGAGGAGTGTAAACAGTTGAGCCATTTCTTTTAAATGATTTAAAATGTTTTCTCAGAAGTATTTCTAGGCCAATCTTTTTTAATCCTCCAAACATTTTGGGGAATTTATATTATGCAACTGTATTGTGTTTGTACATTTGCATATATTACTCTTGGAATTCAATTAAGTGTAGCATAGGTAATTGGGTTAATTAACCTTAAAGTTTACCATACTCATTTTAAACCAAATGTTATAAACCAGATATTCTTTAATATGACCAGTCTCGATTTCTTATTTTGAGCTAGTGCCTGAGATGCTGGCAATGTTATTGTGTTATCATGGTTTACTGGCTGAGAGCAAACCGAGACTCTACACTCAGTTAAGGCTTTGTCTACAATAGACAATTTTGTCGGCAAAAGGCAGCTTTTGTCAACAAAACAGCGGAGGTGTGCAAGCTACTATGCTCTTCCTGCCAACAAAAATGCTCCTGTTTTGCCACCAAAATAAAACCACCTTGACAAGAGGCATAGAGCTTTTTGCAGCAAAATCAGATCAACAAAGCGTCAGTGTAGACCACTGCCTCACAAACTTTTGCACTGGTGATCCCCTTCACACTGCAAGCCTCTGAGTCAACCCCCCTTATAAATTAAAAACACTTTTTTATATATTTAACACCATTATAAATGCTGGAGGCAAAGTGGGGTTTGGGGTGGAGGTTGACAGCTCACGACCCCCTGTGTAATCACCTTTTGACCCCCTGAGGGGTCCCAACCCACAGTCTGAGAACCTGTGGTGTAGATGCTGCGTTCTTTATGTCACCATAACTGGCCTCCAGGTATCCCACAATGCCTATCGTGACTGCTCTGCTCACTGTTTTGAACTCCATTGCCTTGAATCCATCTACACAAGCATGTGCTCCTCCCCTTTCAAAGCCCCAAGAAGTTTTGAAACTGCTCCACATGGAGAGTTTACATAGCTGCTGCCCAGCTGGGCATGCCAACAGCAAACATACTCCTGCCTGGACTACAGGGGAGGAGACAGATCTCCCACAACCTCCTCTCGCCACAGACCCAGGAGAACTCAGAGGGAATCAAATTAAACACAGAATCCTGCTCTCTCTGGCCCTAGGACCACAGCGGCAGGCAGGCAGGGCAGGCTGCTGCTGGGAAGGGTGGGAAGAGACTCCTGCTGTTGCAGAGCCAGGGAGTGAGGCAGAGGCTGATGTTGGGGTGTCCCCCTCCACCCACCCATGTACTGGTCTCAGCTGAGATGGGGAGCTGGAGGACACCAGCTGTCTGTGCACCAGCTTCTGCCTCAGATTGGTTGCTTCTTGGTGACTGTCTCAACTTGAAGAGACAGTGTCCTGACACACACACACACACACACTCTCCTCCCAACACACACTGTCTGTCACTCACTCTGCCCCCATTTTCCTCCCCACCCCCCATATATCTGTGGACTTCTTGTGTTAGTGTTCAGCAATGTCAGTTCATGCCTTTCATATGGCTCAATGTATTCATTTGTTACAATGGGTTATCATTCCAGCAGAGGGAGCTATAGGACCATCATAGCAATGGCTGCAGGACATCTGGAAATGCCACTTAATGTCAAGACCATACTGATGAATTTCTTTCCTTTTATTATCTGGGGCTGAGTTTTTTTCTTGGCAAGATCTAGTGCTCACAGAACAGGACTGGGAGGGAAACATGGAGGAAATAGAAAGTGGGGATGAAATAAAGGTCTTGTCTACACAGGAGAAATTGACCAGCATAGCTATTCTGGCATAATTCCCCCCTCTGGACATGATATTCCAGAACTGAAAAAAGGGAATTTATTCCAAATAATCTGCTTTATGAGTGGAATACTCATTCCAAAATAAACTCACTTTTACTTCAGACTAGAGTATCCACACAGGGAGCTATCGCACATGATCACTATTCCTCCTCCCCCTGCCACACCCATCCTGGAGCAGGACACAAATCCACAGGATTTAAAAGTAAAAGAGTTGGGGGGGGGGAGATGGAAGAGGAAAAAAGAGGGTGAGAAAATCTCTCTCTCTCATAGCAAAGGCAGCAGGAACTGCCACAGCATGAGCATGGGCTTTATGGTTTGGTTTCTTCCTTTCACTAGGAAGCTGTGTGCAGCACCCGCTTCCTCAGGAGAATAATAGGCGATTGTTAGTCTGAGGCCGGACCCACACGTCTGTATCAGATTATGAACTCCCTTTGTGTGCTCTATGCCCCAGGCAGCCAATTGTACTGAGTTCCAGAATGCCGCACTGCCCAGGAAAGATGCTTGACACCTCATGGAGGGCTATCACTGAGAAGCCATCACAGAGCGATTTGGAGCCACTGACTTTGATTGGCTGAATGGCTGGCCCACCGCCAAGGGAACAATGGATTTTCTGCACAGGGGCCCACAGGTGGAGAGAGAGTGGAGAAAAAGGCAGCTAGAGTTTTCCATCTGAGCATGTGGCAAAGGGACAGAGACTTTATTTGGGAGCAAGTCTCTGCTCTGAGCACAGGGAGCCACATGGGAGTAGGACAGGCAGGAGAGACTCTCTATGGTTGCCAGGTATCTAGTTTTCAACTGGAAAGTCTGGTCGAAAAGGGGACCTGTCAGATGTACTGACCGGACACCAAGAGTCCAGTTACTACAGGTGGGGGGAGGCACCAGGTCATCAACCCGTACCAGACTCTGCTCAGCCAGGGCTGCCTCCTACCTGCATCTCATGGCCAGGCAGACAGCAGTCTCCACATCAGGCTGCAGCTCCTGTCCCAGCCCTGGAGCAGAGGAAGCCCAGCTGGGACGATGAGGGAGAGTAATGAGCCTTGAGCGAGGGGGAAAGAGGTGGAGCAGGGGTGAGGCCTGTTTTCAGCAAGTAGAAAGTTGGCAACCCTAGACTCTGCCCAGCCTGAGACACTGACAAACCTGAGAGTCACAGAAGGGGAGAGATCAGACATGAGGAGGGGGCAGCTCAGGAGCTTTCTTCTTTTCAGAGGTCTGTAGCTTTTGGGTGCTTTTACAGGCAAGAAGATTGTGGCTAAGAAATTCCATTGCTACACCTACGTTCCCTGCCACATTATCTCTGAAGGATCGGACGAGAAGCCCAGAGAGCCCACAGCCTAGCTGAAACTCTGTGGGACACTTAGGAGGTCTCAGACACTGGTTTTGGAGTCGCCCACCCTACCTCCTAAGGAGGCAGACGGTGGGCTGAACCCAGGAGTGTGCTTTATAGGCCCAGAGTTACAAACAGTGACAGGACTCTGCCCAGACCCACCTGGCTTAGAAGCACTTGAGATCCAGCGATGGGCCCACTCACAACTGACTGGTGACCATCTAGAGAAGTACCAGGCCAGCCTGCAACACCCAGATTACAGTCACCTCAGTCCTCCCAGAGAGGCCAGGCTGGCATTTACATGGCACTGCAGCAAGAAGACTCATGCACCTGCCCTTATGTAGTTCCCAAGTATAGTAACATGGAGTGACTCTGACAGCAGAGTCACGTGGGTGTCTCCTCACCCTTCCTGTTTCTGACAGGTTTGTTTACTTCACCTTTCCCCTCTGTTACAGAGGTGCTCTCACAGGAAGCCGGTACTTGGGAATTGGGTGAGAATGTGATCAGGAGGCTCCTTGGCAATTTACCTTTAACCTCCTTTAATTAAAAAAAAGAAAAAAACAAAAACAAAAAGACCCACCACCTTAATGATGCTGGCTGTTTACAGTGCTAAAGTCCTCAACGAAAGAATACTCAAGTGCCAGATGACCTGTGATACCTTCCACACCCCCACTCCCGGAAGTCTTCTACTGCCCCTGAGAGAGGAGGCACTGATAAAGTCAGATGTCAGTTAGATAAAATGTTGCCGCTGCAAGGTCTTTACAAACACCAATTCAGCTTCACAACACCCTTGTTATCAGACCTTGTGTGCCGATGGAGAAACTGAGTCATTGAGAAATAGGAAGTGAGTGGCCTAAAGTCACAATGCAGTTACTAGGCAGAGCTGGGATCAGAACCAAGTGATGCCTCCTAACCACTAGACACTACTACTTCATGGATTAGCAAGATGAACAATAAGCAGGTCTGACAGGAGACAGCAGCTTTTCTGACATTGCGAATATTGGATACCATCTTGTTGCCCAAGTGTGGTTAAGAGATTCAAATTTCAAAATGCAGACCTCCCGATTTGAATGTACTCAGTTGGAGTATCTGAGTTCTGGAAGAGGAGTTTGTGTTGAAATCCATCTATAGTGACCACTCAGGAGCAAATTCTGTAGCTGAGGTTGTAGAGAGATTCCATTTATCTTTCCTTCCTGTTTTCACATGGTCATGATGCATCATCTGGAAAATTGAGGTGAAGAACAGAGTGCGGATCCTAAGATTTTGAGGTGTTCCTGTGGGTTTTTCCTACAACTCTGTTTTCTGGAAATTCCAAACTTTTTAAATTAAAATTATGCAACCAAGCAGTAAACACAATTCAACTGTGTGACCATCACTCCATCTCCAAACCACACAGAAGCTAATTTCTTGGCACAATAAGATCCTGACAACACTTTTGTAGTTTTAGCAGGCAGGGCCCAACTCACATATGTAATCCTCACAATGAAGACAGCTGGCTGCTGTGGTTAACCCAGCCTTGCAGAAAACTATAACAGAAGGGAAAACATACCCTTTCCCACCTCCCGTTCTCCTTGATGGACATATTAATGTCAAAACCTAAGCTATTCTAATGCTAAATACTATTTTTGAAGTGATCAGACTAAGCACAACAAATTTCTTTAACCAAAAAACCAAACCCCAACCCCAAAATAAATTAAGTGCAAAATACAACATTACTGCAATAGTAAGTTTATTAATTTAAATGCACAAAGGACTTTTTCCTCTCCCCAATTCCTAATGAGTTTGTGTTCCAGCATACAGGGTTTTTTTGGTAGACTGAATCACAGTATTTCAATTTGATTATATTTACTTTACGGCTGCTGCAAACTTGGTAGTTGTTAACAGGCACTGAACACCAGTGTCTAACTCATTATGAGGAGACACTTTGAAACAATATTCTTGAAGCTTGAACTGAGAGATGTTTCTCCCTCTCCCCCTCCCGAGGAGGGTTAAGAGGACTAGAGGGAAAAGGCTAGGTTTTCTAGTCCCATCATTCCTGCCATCCCATGCCACTCAGTGTATTGACGCTCTGGGCCAGATTCATTAATAGCATTGTGGGTAAATATTTTTCACTTAAGAACAAATCCCATATAAACAGCCCATTTGATATTTATTCTTTGCTTGAACTTTGTAATCTATTGCTAAGGCTATTTGTCAATTTCCATTATTAATAAAGCACTCCAGGATGAAAAAACTGAGTAAGTGCTAGGTGTTGCTAAAAGCACTTTGCGTGCACAATAAGTAATATATGAACACACTGCTATTTGAGGTAGGGTGCGGGGGAGAAACCTTTTTTCTTTTCCTTGTATATAGTTCAGCTGCCTCCACTGGGACTATAGCGTTAGGCCCAGATCCTGCCTTACACATACAAGTAGTGGATGGAACTACTTAAATGAGAAAGGTTTATAAACTTGTGGTCTTAAGAGTTACATGACTGATAAGCACCTGGCACAGATAAAGCTGCAAAAACAAAAGCTATCGTCTCATCGTACCATCCTTTGCGTGTAGGAAGCGGAGGCAAGGGAAATGCCTGAATGAATTTCAAACACGTGCAGAGTCCTTTGTGAGCGATTTTGAAACCTCTCACAAATAATGACTGGGGGAAAGAGGTGGGTGGATTAAATAGATTTATTCTTGTTTTCAGATGGGTTTTTCCCAGAAGCTGGGGGGGGGGGGGCGGGGGAATGAGATGAAAAGAAATGCTCTCTTTTTTATACTGGGGAAATGTGAACAAAATCATATTTATTACAAGAACTGATCGGTCACAGTCTGCTTTATCTGGCACATTTCTGAGATTTTTAAAGGGTACGGGTGAGGATCCCACCTCACCGCGTTCTCCCAAAATGAGAGGAATTCAATGAAACCATCCAGGACATGTCTATCAGGGCTTCCATCCCCAGCCACAGAGCCTCCTCAGGAGGTTTCATAAATTTGTTTTTGTTTTGACAGCTCAGAACAAGTACAACTGTGTCTATCATTTCAGCCCTCAGGGGCCAAGCCATCACGTGGCCGCTACACCACACAGTACAGCTGCCCTGCCTTTCCTCCACATGATTAGATGCCCAACAACTCAGGAACAATATAGCAACAATGAGAAGTGTAAGTCTCTCAGTTCAGCCACTCTCCTACCCCCATGTGGTATGAGGAGGTAATCACTAACTCTCAGCCAATCCAAAAGAGACAGGTAGCAACAAGCCAAGAGATCTCTAGCCACTTTTTTAAACTCCCATCCACGCGCCAGTTGTCTAGATCTAAGGGCAGAAGTCCTATAGTCATATCACACTTATGCTCCTCTAGCAGCCCCATGAAGCAGCTGCTCTCACTCTATAGTGTACAGGGTATCAGTAGCTGGCCAGGGGATTAGGTGAATCATAATTACATTCTCATTCCTCATCTCTCACCATCCATTAAAAGAGATTTATTCAGTCCCTCCCAGCCAGGTCCTCCTCAGTTCTAGATTCCTTATAAGCAGCTTTGCCATCTACTGCAGAGCCTCCTTTGAAGCTCCATCTGTGATGCTGGGTCCCATGAAGCACATGGGAAAAGACACAAGAGATTCTGGGGCAGGGACAAGGCATGGATGGCAAGATAGAGGAAGGGGTAGCAAAGCTGCTTTTAATGCATGCAAATGGCACTGGACTGACAGCTGAGACAACTCTACAGCCCACATCGGTGACTAGATGATAAGAGCTTTAGCCAACACCACAGGCCAGATTTGAACTGGCAGCCTAAAGAGGTGGGAGGTACTTGATCCTATTGCCAGGTCCTGGATCCCTTTATAACCTGCAAATACATATTTTATAAGACAATGGGCACTGTTTTGGATAACACTGGTGGCAGCTATCATGTGAAAACAAAACTGACACCATATGAAACAAGCAGCCTGCGAAGGCGGAGTCAGATTTTTCAGTCTTAAAGTGTTTTAAAATGTTGCCCACAAGCTACTGAAATTCTCTCTACAATTATGAGAGTTTCTGCCCAGTTGCAATGCCGATTTCATGATCTCAGAGACCCTGGGCCCCAACAAAGGAGATTGGCTTCCAGTAACCTCTCCAGCAGCCTTTGACTTAGGGTTCAAGCCAGCACTGAGGTCAGTGGCAGGATCAAGTATGGAAGATGTCACAGTTCAAGCCCTTACTCACATTGCACAGCTTATTCTCCTGAAGAAGCCCCTCACTATTGGATCTTTCAAATGGAGAGGGAGAGTAAAGCCAAGTTTTCCCTTTCCACAGCTTCTTAAACATCAACTCAAACAAGTGAATTTGGTACTCACTCACTCCCACCCCTACTGCAGGTGTGCATCATTTTTATTGCAAATAGGAGAATTATTTCTAAGAGCACTTGAAGAGTACCATAAGTCGGGAAGAATGCTCTATGCCTGGGTATAGAGCTGGTCCAATAAGGCAGGAGAACAATCAAGTGTACTCTGTATCCAAAAAGAGATAGTACTATCTGAATGCTTGTAGCAAATAAGCTATAAAGATAGGGGATTTGTTTGCAGGTGCTCTCCTATTCACAGATCTGGTTCAAACATACCAGTTTAATTTAAGATATAACAAGCCGAGACGTACACATTTTAGAGCTGGTGGCCGCTTACAGGCTGACACAAACACAAATCACTAAATATTTTAAGTCTAACTATACTTGCTCTAACGATCCATTAAAGAATTAAGAAAAGCTGTAGCTGAAACATAACCAAAAGTTCATGCATGTGTGTATGTACTATTGTCAAATGCTGTTTATTCAATACACACATTCACACAAATGGCATTTCCTAGGTTCTGCCCACTGAGCCCCTTTGTTGATGCAAGTACTATAGTTACCATAAAAATAAACCTTATAGTACTTACTTAGATCTGTTCATCAATGCCTGTTGATTTAAATGAGAGTTGAATACAATCGCTGAAAACGGCATTTGGCCCAGCATATACATTGTACATAAGCCACAGGAACCTAAACTCTCCACAAATGGGTAAGAAGCTGTAACTGAAGCCTGAAGAGCCCATTATTCTCCTAACCATACAACAACAAACAGATGATCTGTGGTAATTAATAAAAACCCAGTACAGTCAAGGGGGGAGGGGCTTGGGGAAAACTCACTATATTATAAAATATATAACCTTTCTGTCAGAGGGGCAGATTATAACCAGCCCTTTTTACAAAATATTATATTGCCAGTTGCTGAAAGTTATTCTCATGGCCACAGGCCAGGCTCCAGTCCAGTCATTTTATCTCTGTTAAGGAGTGATAAAATTGAAGGGAAATGAGAAACAATAAATACCACTAGGGAATCGGGTTTAAACAGACTACAGAAGAATCTAGACACAGAAAATTTTAATTTGAGAACTGATCCTCTCCAGAAGTTATGCTTGCGCACATGCTGGGGCACCTCAGGACAACAGAAAAAAGGCATTTTTTTTAAATAAAAGATTAGGATTCTTTTTTAAAATGGAGAGTTTTCTTAAAAACAAGTGGTTCCAGACTGTAAGAAAAAGAAGGAACTTGCCAAGAGACATCATAGAATCATTTTGTGAAGCACATTTTTGGCATTAGCCCAAATCCACCAAGTAGACTAAACAACTAGCTAAAAGCCTTGGTAATACTCAAGAAAGGGGGGGATGGTCAAGGAATTCTCCTCTCAGATCCCCACCCAGGCCTCTGCACAGTCGATGCTGAGTCTCCTACACAGAGGGAGGAACCACATTTACCTCTCCAGTTTCTATTCCTCCCGTAATCTGATGCAATAACAGATCTTTCAGTTCCTCTCCGCTCCCTGCCTCACACGACAAACTACGCGATGCTTTTTAAGGGGGGTGCTGGAGAGACGAAGCAATTTTGCAGCGTGACTTGTTCTGCCGCCAGCCCACGGGGCAGACACAGGCTGCGGGGCTGGCAGTGCCCTCTCCTCTGAGCACGGGGACAGCCAGGGATGGCCAAATAAGAGACTGAAATGTCTCACCTCGCCCCCAGCACGTTGTCCTGACTTAACCGACTGGCTGCTGTGTGTAGGGGGCTTACCCGTGGCTGCTGGTGCCGGGACCGGCTGCTCCCCGCAGGTAAACTGGCCCTCTCCAGGCGCATGGTCCAGAGCCAGTGGGGGGCTCCGGCGGAGGAAGGGGCTCTCTGCGCTGGGCAGGGCAGTGAAGCCGGGCGCTCAGCAGCCACGTCTGGGTACCTCTCTTCCCAAAGCCCGCCGTGCGCTCCCAGCCACGCCGCATCCACCTCCGAGCAAGGGAGCGCTGGTCCCAGCCCCACTCCGTCCGCGTGAGAGCGATCGGGGCAGGCAGGCATCCAGGGCTGTAAATTCAGCCCTGACAGGCTTTTCCTCCCGGGCTGCTCCGGATCAAGAGGGGAAGAACAACACTCCACCGCAGGAACGGGTTTGGAGCCGCTGCCGGCCAGAGCTGAGAACCCGCTGCATTGTGAATGTGAAGAGGAAGTTAGTCAGTGGGAGGAAGGGGAAGGGGGTAGGAGGATAAGGGGGGCCCTAGGGAGAGGGTGGGGAAGAGGGAGGAGTTGAAAGGGAAAGAAGTGCTGGCAGGAGCTGAGCCGGGACTCAGTTTGAGGGCAGCCTGCCTGGGCTGAGATTGTGACCCAGCCTGGGCGTGGGATTGAAGAGACTCGCGAAGTGTTTCGCGGCCACATGGAGACTTTGCCTCCGCTCACCGTGGCGGGCACTGCGCTGAAGTCGCTGGCCAGGCTCAAGCCAAAGCTGCACAGCATGAGTTGATGAGCGAGGCAGAGCCATGGCGTGAGCAGCCCAGGAGCCTGGCCAACTCCAGTGGAGTGGCACTGAGACGTCCTACCTCCCACTCGAGCCTGGGGCCCTCTGGTGGGGCCTGGGCCCACTGCTCTGTCTAGGTGTGTACCCTTCTGCCACTAATTCCTCCCTGCCGGAGAATTGAATCAGTCTAGGTATCTGACTGGTTGCAGAGGGGGATGGGGCCGATTTGGTGTCTTTCCCTTCAGAGGAGGATGCTGGTGCTCAACAAGCTGGTCCTGGCCATGCTCGGTCAGCGATTCAGCAGCCAAGCCCACCCCATTCACCCTGGCCCACCTCTGGAAGGATTTTTCTGCATGGAGCTACACTGAGTCTCTGCAGGTGTTCTGAGCCTCCCCTGTGGGGAAAGCAGCCAGGGCTGGGTCTGCATCCACAGCCAGGTCTACCTTCCACCTTCAGACTCTGAACAGTCTTCTCTGCAGTGCAGGTAGAGTGTGCAGACACATGCCTTCCTCCACTGCCTCAGAGACCAGCAGCTCTGCTATCTCCACCTGAGACATCTTCCCTGAGATCTTCCTGACTGAGACCTCCTCAGGAGCTGGAAGCTAGTGTCAGCACCCAGGTCCGTAGCAACTGTAGAGGGGGAGGATCTCCATGCCAAACCTCTGCTACACAACCACCATCTACGTGTGCAAGTGACAGAGTTACCCTTGGTGTGTCGGAGGTTGGTCCTGACTGGCACCCCCAGACTGCGACCTTCTGAACTACGCTCAGAGGGGCTGGGTGGACCCTGCAGCAGTTGGCCAGTGCATGGGGTTCTCCACCCCATGCATCCCATCATGTGACCCAGAAGGCAAGGGCAGACTTGACTCATGCTTCTCTTGCTTTCGTCAAACAAGTATTGCAGGAGGGTGCTTTCCACCCACCCCTCACCCTCTGGATCATGCCATCAGGCCCATGCCCCATAAGGCCCCCAGCACACCATATGAGCTGGCTGCACAATATGCAGCCGTTCTACCTTCAAACCATGCCCAGAAAGCATCTGTGCATGCTCATGCTTCACATCATCCATTTCCTTGCCTTCATGTCCTGCCCTGACACCAGGTTCTGCCATGTATAGATAGTGAGGAACCTAGCAGACCAGCCTGTATTCCACAGCTCACTGAGGATATTTGTTGGTGGCTCCTCCACAGAGCTATGAGCATGGGCATGTAACCTGGCACAGTCCATGAAGTCGTCTGACTCCTGTCCTTTTTGTGATGAGAGGTAGATCCTGGCGCACATCTGTGTAGAATGCATTAGGTTACAGCCCTTCTTCTGGCTCCTTCAAAACCTTTTACTGAGATCCTTGCTGCACTTCTCCCCACATCTCCTGATCTACACCCACCTGATCCATGGCCCCACAAAGTCACGGGAGCACCTCATCAACCTCCTCCTGGTGCTGGCCAAGATGCCATCCATCATACTCAGAGAAGGAAGCTGGATGGGGGAGTGGTTTGTGACTGTAGGTTTATTTCCATTCCCTTGTTGGGTCAGGTCTCCAAGCAGTTTCTGTAGGTGGTGTCCCTGTACACCTTAAATGCCTTTGAGGAGCAGTGGGATCTCTGCTTAGTGTCCTCCTCTAGATCCCTTTATTTTTTACCTTTGACCTCACCTCCATTAGTCAGGGTGTCTCCCTCCCCATTTGTTGTCCCCAAAAATAATTTGTGGTCTAGTTTCAGGGGGTAGGCCTAGGCCTACCTGCCTGAGTACTACAAATAGTACTAGAGCTTCAACCCACCAATGACTAGATATTTAGCTAAGGATTAAAGCACCATTTAACTTCAGCTGGAGATTTGTGGTTGCGGACAGGAGTCAAATGAAGGGCAACACTTGAGCTGTACCTGGAATAAAACACTGCAATGAAGACAAGTTGTAGAACCACTCTGAAGTGAGGAAACCTCCCTTCCATGCTAGTGAGAGCTGGTGGAGTTTGGGGTTGGGCTAGGATTGTTTTTCTTTTGAAGAGTGATCTCACCGTAGAGTGAACTAACTTTTATCTCGGGCACACACAGAAATGGCCCTAGAACATCAGCAGGAAGTGGGCTGAGCAGGGGCATCAGTTTCTGAGAATTTAAACTGTCACTCAAAAAACCCCTCTGAATGTGAACCATACAGTGTGTCTTCCTGAGTCAGCAGATTGACTCAAATTATAATTCATATATTTCTTAGATCTATTTGCTATTCATCTCAGTCACATGTTGACTCTGGAGCCTACTTCTTGTGTAACTATTTCATGTCATATATTAACAGAAACATCCAGCTATTCCAGGACTGTGTATAGAGTTTGTTGATTTTGGAAAGAGCTCAGTTAGAACAAACACACACTTCCACTCTGTCCAACCCCGCCAAATTGATTTCTGGGCATGGGTTTACACCACAGCAGGAACTAATGCAGTTTATTTCTGATAAGTACAGTAATGTAGTTACACACAGGGAAAACAATCCTTCCTGCCCTGCAAGCGGAGCTATAAATGGAAAGATAACTAAATAGAGGCCAAAGATCATTCTCCCTTCTCCCCCCACCCCCAAGGAAATATTTGTGTTTTAAAACACTCTCAGACATGAGACTACTTATTTTGTCTTTAGCTAGTGGGCGGAAAGAGTTGCGTCATTGTGATGCTACTTCCTGACATTGCATCAGCCCATGATAAGGTCTTGTCCTTGCCTAGTGGTGCAACATCCTATTAGGAGCCAAGAGGTCATGTGCTGGCATTGCAGGGGAGCCCTAAATAAACTGAAGACTTGTAGCTGACCTAAGTGGGCAGACCCATGAAATCTAGGACTTTTCTTTTGAAGTCCTAAGCAGCCTGCAATATTTATTGAGAAGGAGCTCAGAATAATCTCACCCCCCAGAACCTTTTTACAGTTGTGCAGATTATTATATATTAGGACAAGGGTCAGTTTTTTGGAAATTTTGAGTGCACACAGCTCATATTGAAGTTAATGGCACTCTCAGTGTCCCTGCAAATCAGGCCTTTAAACTCTGCAGTTAAACTAGGCGGGAAGTTAGGGCAACATCACTTTTCCAACAGATATTAAAGGCCTGATTCTTCTCTGCCTTGCTTAATTCACCTCCATGCAGAGGACACCCAACCTGATATGGCAGCTATTTACAGGCACTTTGCACAAGAAAAGTTGACTACACAAAGTGCAAGGCTCTGGAGCATCAGGCCTTAAGTGCATTTCTTGCTATTGATATTTAGCCCTTACCTCTTCAAAGGGCTGTGCAAACATTACCTAACCAACAATTAACCCTCAACATACTCCAGGAAGTATTGTCAGTGTTACAGAAGGAGACATAAAGGTTAAGTGACTTTCCCAATACTACACAGTAAGCCAGTGGAAAGGCAGGATTAGAACTCACAGCTGCCACTCAGCCATGCTGTGTCTTTCTCATCATATAGAACAGTAAAGAGTGGATGGTCAATTGTCATGGGAGAATATTTCATTGCTAGATGATAATACTGCCACATACACACCCAGGGTCTTACTTCATTTCACCTACCTTATGTAGAAACTCCACCAGCTGCTACTAGGTCAGGTCTAGAACAGCGTTAAGGGAGAGCTGCCTACTAGTCAGCTCCTTCTCTTTTATGCGCTACCTCCTGGCTTCTCCTCTCATATACACTGCAGGAGTCGAGCTCTATTCCTGTAGAATGACAAAGCACAAAGAAAAGAAGGCCATTAGCAGTTAACCAGCAGCAGTAGCTCTTCCTTAAATTGGAAGAAGGGGCAGGAGCCATGGTTTGTTGCATGTCCAACCCCTGCTCAACCGGGGATAGGCTGAGTAGAACAATACAAGTGTGTTGCAACTGATTGGTTACACAGACTAGCGTTAAACTGGTGTCACTCTCATGTGGGAGCACTGTTAAATCAATTTGGGTGTGGCTAAAATTGATGTAATTTACTTAATTTAAGGGCCTTAAATTAAGGGATTTAATTACATTGATTTAGTAACTGATTTAGTTGAATCTGCAATTTCTATGTGTAGACCAACCCTAAAACAATCAACAGTGAAAAAATTAGCCATGTTGGCATTCACCATTCCAGCATCAGGTTTCTGAGTTAACACTCCGTTGTGATGAATGAGATCAGTTCACACTTCTTTCAGACCTATTGTTATATCTGTTCTAAGCAGAGAAACTCAGTATTGTCTCATTTCTCTAGCTCCCCCATTCCCTCTCCACTTCCCTTGGGGTCCAAGAGGAGAAGTGAGGGAAAGAAGAAAAGTGGCTGACACTAGCTAAATCATCAACCTCTGAATGGGGATTATATGAAAAATATGTTGTTCTCAGGGTCTATATTATTTTTTGGCTACTGATTCAATATAGCATTATTGTAGCCAGAAATTACTGCATTTAAAAAAATGAAAACTGGTTCTTTGAAGGAATTCAAGAGTTGGGGGGATGGAGGGGGGTTCCATTTCTTTTGGAATTTTTTCAACCAAACAAAATGTTTTGATAAGCATAGAAAGTTTTCATTGTGTGTATTTCTTAAAATTATTTTTCCTCACTATCCAGTGGGAGAAATTTTTTTAAAAAACCAAAACTTCCATGAAACAAAAATGTGATTGGAAATTAAATGACATATTTTGTTTTAGTCAAAAATTCCATGAAAAACTTCAGATAAAATGAATTTTTATCTCATTCAAACTTTTTCCACAGAATATACTTACCTTATTTGACCAGTCGAATTGTGGCCCATCAACTTTTATTGAGGATATTGCTGTTGTTAGGAAGGTGATAAGGTTTCTTATTTGCATGTACTGATATCATCAGAGTTTACTGTAATTTAATTATGGCACAAAATTTCACTTTTATTTAGTATGACAGATAAGAATCCATCTATATTTGAGATGTATAATAATACATCATTTAAGCTTTTTTGCGACCATGAATGCACTCCACTAGACAAGATGAAAGCACAAAATATTCTTCCGCCAGTTAGAAAATGTACTCACAAACCAAATCTCTTTAAAACATCTACCATGAATTATAGATCCACTCCACACACTCAAAAGCCTCTTCTGAGAGAGACGTAAATAGTGGTGTCCCCCAGGGGTCTCTACTGGGCTTAGTCCTATTCAACATATTAATAAATGATCTGGAAAAAGGGATAAACAATGAGGTGGAAAAATTTGCAGATGATACAAAACTACTCAAGATAGTTAAGTCCCAGGCAGATTTAAAAAAGCTACAAAAGGATCTCTCAAAATTGGGTGACTGGGCAACAAAATGGCAGATGAAATTCAATGTGGATAAATGCAGAGTAATGCACATTGGTAAACATAATCCCAACAATACATATAACATGATGTGGTCTAAATTAGCTGTTACTACTCAAGAAAAAGATCTTTCTTTTGGGTTTGTTTAGTCTGGAAAAGAGAAGACTGAGAGGGGACTGTGATGGGTTGGGTCACAGAAACCCCCTTGGGACCACCCCATGTGTTGAGTCTACCTCGCTTGGGACTTCAGTACCCTGCCTTGTTGAGCCAGACACACTAGCCTGCTACAAACACAGACCCAGGTCTGAACCACATCCCTCAAAAGCTGCAGATTTAACTGAAAACAGCTTAAGAAGTGATCCTGTCTCCAGCAGCCAGATACCCAGTTCTCAATGGGGTCCAAACTACAAATAAATCTGTTTTACTCTCATAAATTGTTTTAGTACTAAATTGTTTTACTAATAATAAATTGTTCATCCTCTATAACACTGATAGAGAGATATGCACAGTTGTTTGCTCCCAAGGTATTAATATTTGCTCTGGGTTAATTAATAAGCAAAAAGTGATTATATTAAATATAAAAAGTAGAATTTAAGTGGTTCCAAGTAATAACAGATAGACCAAAGTAAGTTAACAAGCAAAATAAAATAAAACATACAAGTCTAAGCCTAATACATTAAGAAACTGATTACAGATAAAATCTCACCCTCAGAGATGTTCCAATAAGCTTCTTTCACAGACTAGACTCCTTCCTAGTCTGGGTCCAGCAATCACTCACACCGCTGTAGTTACTATCCTTTGTTCCTGTTTCAGGCATCTCTTTGAGGTGGAGAGGCTATCCCTTGAGCTAGTTGAAGACAAAATGGAGGGGGTTTTAGGGCCTTTTATATTCTCTCTCTTGTGGGAGGAAACCCCTTTGTTCCCCTGACCAAGATCACAGCCACAAGATGGAGTCTGTAGCCACCTAGGCAAGTCACCTGTCTATGAATGAGTCAGCTTTTTGCAGGCCAACGCCATTGTTTACATGTTAGTTTGTGTTACCCTAAATTCGGCCAGCTAGTAAGCTTAGGGAGGACTAATGACCCACCAGAGTTTGGCAGAAAGCAGCATGTTTATTATACTGATAGCAAAGCTCAAAAGAAGGGTGGCAGGGGTCACACTCACATAGGCATACTCACGCTCCCAGGACAGGCACGGCACTGGAGATGTCAGAATCCTTTAAGGTAAGTGTCCCACAGTGCAACGATGGACGGTGCAATGTGGCGAACCACTGGCAAGGCAGTCTGAGCAAAGGGCCTTTATGGGAGATACAATCTTGTAAATGCATTCCAGAACACATGACCCCTTCCCCTTTTAAGGATCTGCTCCTCATGGCCTGCAACTACAGGTGACTTGGCCGTGTCTGGTTGGTCACACTCCACCTTAGGCAGTGTCCATGAAGTGTCCATGCATTGGGTGTGTGATCGCTGCCTAATTAGAGTTCCAGACACTTTGTCTACCTGGGAGCTCTTCTGATCTTCCAGCTGTTCAAGCAGCCCATTCATCCCACAAGCATTCCAGGAGGAGGAGGGTAGGGGGGAGGGAGAAAGTCACTTCACAGGTATTCAAAGAGGGAGAGGAGACAAAAGGGAGGGGGGAAGGCGTAACAGACCTTTTGATCATACAGGTTATACATAGCATACAGATCACAGCTGCTCCTATAACAGTTTGAACATTCCCAGGAAAGCTCAGATGTGGATTGGCGTCTCCCACAGTCCATTGTCAGTTAAGTGTTACTTGACTGGGTACTTACTGAGAATAGTCCTTTCTCAAGAAGCTGACCAAATACTTCACTGAGGCTACTTAGAATCAAACAAGTACATAGCCTATATTCATAACTTCAAATACAAAAATGATATTTACATACAGACAGCATTCAACCCCCTGGTACCCCCGATTCTTATCCGCACCCCTGTCCCCTGACCACCAGCCTGAACTCCCCTGCCCTCAAGCCAACCCCTCCTCTCCCTGCTCCCTTACCATGCTGCCTGGAGCACCAGTGTCTGGCGGCACTACAGCTGCACCGCCCGGCTGGAGCCAGGCCATGCTGCCACCTCCGCCACCACACAGCACAGAGAATCGGGTCAGGCCAGGCTCTACAGCTGCACTGCCCCAGGAGCTCACAGCCCCACCACCCAGAGCATTGCACCGGCGGTGTGGCGCACTGAGGCTGCGGGGGAGGGGCTGGTGGCTAGCCTCCCAGGCCAGGAGCTCAAGCTGTGGGCCGAATGTGGCCTGCAGGCCATAGTTTGCCCATCTCTGGTCTAGATAATACTTAGTTCTACCATGAGTGTAGGGGACTGGACTAGATGACCTCTCAAGGTCCCTTCCAGTTCTATGATCTTGGAGTCATAGTGGACAGTTCTCTGAAAACATCTACTCAATGTGCAGCAACAGTCAAAAAAGTGAATGGAATGTTGGGAATCATTAAGAAAGGGATAGCTAATAAGACAGAAAATATCATACTACCTCTATATAAATCCATGTTGTCCCACATCTTGAATACTGCATGCAGATAGGGCCGGCGCTTCCATTTAGGCAACCTAGGTGGTCGCCTAGGGTGCCAGGATTTGGGGAGGCGGCATTTTGCAGCCCTCGGCAGCAATTCGGCGGCAGGGGGGTCCTTCCATGCTCCAGGTCTTTGGCAGTAATTCTGCGGCGGGTCCTTCACTCTTTCCAGAACCTGCCGCTGAAGTGCCCCGAAGACCAGGAGCGTGGAAGGACCCCTCCACCGCAGAATTGCCGCCAACGACTGGGAGCATGGAAGGACCCCTGCCTAGGGTGCCAAAACCCTGACGCCGCTCCGGCATGCAGATGTGGTCACTCCATCTTAAAAAAGATATATTGGAATTGGAAAAGGTTCAGAAAAGGGCAACAAAAATGAATAGGGGTATGGAACAGCTGCGAGTCATATGAGGAGAGATTAATAAGACTGGGAGTTTTCAGCTTGGAAAAGAGACAACTAAGGCAGGATATGATAGAGGTCTATAAAATCATGACCAGTGTGAAGAAAGTAAGTAAGGAAGTGTTATTTACTCCTTCTCATAACACAAGAACTAGGGGGTCACCAAATGAAATTAATAGGCAGCAGGTTTAAAACAAAGAAAAGGTATTTTTCACACAGTGCACAGTCAACCTGTGGAACTCCTTGCCAGAGTATGTTGTGAAGGCCAAGACTTTAACAGAGTTCAAAAAAGAACTAGATAAGTTCATGGAGGATAGATCCATCAATGGCTATTAGCCAGGATGGGCAGGAATGGTGTCCCTAGCCTCTGTATGCCAGAATCTGGGTCTGGGCGACAGGGAATGGATCACTTGATGATTACCTGTTCTGTTCATTCCCTTTGGGGCAGCTGGCATTGGTCACTGTTAGAAGACCATACTGGGCTAGATGGACCTTTGGTCTGACCCAGTATGGCTGTTCTTATGCATGTGTCAGATTCCTGGGGAAACTGAGCTATGTCAACAACTGTTCACTATCGCTGTTAGTATTATTTTCAAAGAATCAGCCAGTTTTTAAGTGGAGATCCCAGCATGCCTTTCTGCAGTGAGAAGTGATTGTGTGAAAACAACATTATGGTGTATTCCATGCTTTTGTCTCTTGGTGATTCCCTAGAAAATTTGTCCTTGGAGCAGTATATTTTTATGAATAGTTCCAGTTATAAATTTACATTTATTTCCAGCTATTTATGTAGTACTCCCTTTTAAAACAGTATTAAGACTTTATTTAAATAGTTCAACTTTTTCCTCATTTTTAGTAGCTTTTCTTGGAGTAGATTTATTTTCCACGTGTTGAATTATATTTTTTTCTTATAAAGAAATTTTGATTACTGCTGGGCATGACAAAGGTCCTTCCTAAAGCCTCCCCAGATTTCCAGAGATGCAGTTTTGTTTTGGCTTTTTCTAAAATAAATATTTGTTGTCATAAAATTTCCTCCCAAGACCCAAAATCATTAAGACCTATTACAGTCACTGTTATTGTGCGTTCCTGTACCTAACCCGCCATTCTAATATCTGACGCATCTTTTCTTTTCTGTCAGTGTTTATACAAATAAATGCATGCTTCTTAGGCAGTGATCCAGCAAGGCAGACTGATATAGTGACAGATTCAAACTTCTCCAGAGTTCAGAGGTATTTGGACCTCAGAGTTTGATTCAGGACTATGATTCATTATCACATCCCCTCTGATTAGCTCATCTGGATCCGCCACACCCATTCATTCTAGTTATGACCATAGCAACACGTTTGAATTCTTGAATGAGAGTAATGTGAGCTCAAAATTGTATCTAATTTTTTTGAATTGATTAAGAGCCTGATTCTGTCCTGACTCCAGTGCAAATCTGAGGATATTGAGCATCTGGCAGGAGAAGTTCAGCACCTTTATCCTTGAATGTTCCACACACAGACTTTCAGTTACATCATTTAGTGAACAGTTAACATTCAAGGCTACCTGGATGATCTTATTTCAGTTTAAACCAGGTTTTCGGTTTAGTTTAAGTTGACGAGGCACAGGTTTAAGCTTAAACCAAAAATAAGCCATTCTTAAACAGAAGTGTCCACAAAGGCATCTGCACTGCTTTCACTAAATCAGCATTCAAACCCCTCTGTAATCACTTTGTTGTTCTTTCCTTTTCAAGATTCTCCATGATATATCTGAGTGCTGGTCTACACTAACGCTGTAAGTCAATGCAAGTTACGCTACTTGAGTTACGTACAATCAACTTACTGTGGTGTCTACATTGCGTTATGTCAATGGGAGAGCATCTCCCATCAACATGGCTTCCATCTTTCGGGGAGAAGGAGTACAGAGGTTGACGGGAGAGCACTCTCCCATCAACTTAGCGTGTCTTCACCAGATCCGCTAAATCGACATCGCTGCATTGATCACAGCAGTGCCAAGTTAGCTGGTAGTGTAGACATGGCCTGAGAAACTGCCCCTCCTTCTCTAAAGCTATGTCATCACTGCCAAAAAGGTGTGGGGGCAGGGGAAGTAAGTTACAGATAGATCACTGACACTCCTTGGTTATCTCACTGTAAAGTCTTAGTGAAGACAAAGCACTTGTACTGTTTATAGTGCAGTAGCTAGGCAAGGGTACTGGATTCACCTCAACCTAGTTTACCTCCTGGTACAACTTCAGAGCCTTGTCTCCACCATGATTTTACAGCAGGATAGTTAATGTGTGACTGTTGTCTAGCCCACGGTGAAAACACATCTTTTTTAAGCAGAGGAGGCAAAGCCTAAGAGTTTGTCTGCATTAGTGCTTTTTGCATGGGTCTGTAGCTGTATTGATGCACACCCCCAGTGTAGATGCTCTGCATAGCGGGGCTTCCTCCAGTATGACAACAGGCTTGGTCAAACCAGTGTGAACCCCACTTTAAACCAATGCAATGCATCTACATTGGGGATAGCACTGGGAGAGCTACATCCAAAAATACCTAGTGTAGGCAGGCCAAGTAACTGATGTGTGACTGGGCTAAAAGCAGCAAGAGACGTGTGGGTTGTCAAATTGTGGAGGTATGGTTTCCACATTTCTTTCTGAGGCTTCTCAGCCACTGCAGCAATCATTCCTATCTTCAGCTTCATCACTCGAGTGACTTTATCTGTGATTTGCTGTCTTTAGGCTTTCTGTGAGCACTCAGGAACCACACTGGCTTCAGATTTCTGGCACGTGACCTCCGTTCCTTCTGAACTGCTGCTCTGTCTTAGTCTCCATTGTACCTCTGACTCTGTTTATTTTTTCAGTCCTGACCAACCACTTGTCCTCTAGAGACAACTTCCTACTACTTGGAGTAAGATATTTATAAGCTGTGTGTGACACAGGAACCTCTTGGTGCCAAATGGCATAGGGGTGGGAGGACGTAGGGGTTTACAGGAATCACCTGGGCCTGTCTACATAATAGTGCACCAAAGAGTGGCATGTGAGGTCTCTACCAACGGCCAGTACTGCACTGCTCATTCTAGTCATTGCAAAATGTCTGTACCTATATACACTGGAAATTATGTTCTTAAAGTGTTGAAGTTAAAGGCAAATCACTAGGCAGAGACCAGCCTTGGATGGATTCTGTTCAGGCAGGGGATAGGCGACACTTCTCTCTGTGTGTCTAGGCAGACGTGTACTGTGTATCTCACGATTTCAGCCTATCTGCACGTGGACCCAGATGCTAATTAAAAGACAAGGAGGCCACAGGGAAGATCAATCAAAAGGGTGTGTCCTCTTTATGAATAAAGATCAGAGGACTGTTGTGATATATCTAGGATTGCAAAGAGGCACAGGAGATCTTTCTACTGAGAAGACAGGAGGATAATGTGACATCTCATGAATGGAAGATAGCAACCAAACCTGGCTGTAATGTATTGGAAGGATTTTGGGTGAGTGTGACATATACAGGATACACTCTAAACTAATGAGTAGCTGTGTCCCTTGCCCTCTCACCTGGGGTGCCCTTTACACTGCTTTGCTGTTGTTCCACTCATGGATTGCTCACAAACAGCCTCTAGCATGTAAGTCACTTCCAGCTATGTCAGTGCACTGCAAACTACCAGTCACAGTCAGGCTTTTACCAGCTTGAAATATATTGCAGGGCGACATCAGCACACTCCCTCATTTCCCCCCCCGAAGTGTGTGTCGTGCACTGCAAGGCCTTATCCTGGACAATACAAGTGCAGATCATGTTCACCATTTTATTAACGAGATTTGTGCATATTCTTTCTGTTATCCCAAGTGGAGTTTCCCCAGATACTTCCATTCAAACACACTAGGTTAGATAAAACAATAAAACAAGCTTATTAACTACAAAGAGATTGTGAACTGTGTCCGTTGGCCCACTGAGCCGCTAGGGGGTGGTGGGGAGATACGGCATCACTGGCCAGCCTGGGTCATGCTTCTGTCATTGGGGAATTAGTGGCGGGAAGAGCACCGGCAAAAGTCTATAGTGCCCCTCAGGCAGGGGAGAGCCAGCAAAAAGGCTGAGGCGCTGTCCGGATTCTGTTCCCGAGGCAGGTCAGGCAGGATGGGGAATGCAGGCCCACCGTACACCACTGCGTTCCAGCCCAGGGCCCTGACAGTGGCAGGACCCTTGCCTCGCCACTGGGTCAGCGGGGGTCCTTCCGCAAAATAGACTCAGTGCGGTGCAGTTCTGTCTCTGGGCTACCTCCTACCCAGTTGCTCGTACGAGTCCCTCTGGTCCCTCCAGTTCGTCCAGGTAGTCAGCTGCTGGCAGCTCCAGCTCTACTTGTGGCTCAGGCTCCTCCCGTTCCTCCCAGTACTCGGCTGCTGGCAGCTCCAGCTCCCACTCCGACTCCTCCAGCTCCTCCAGGTACTCGGCCGCGGGCAGCTCCAGCTCCTACTCCCACTCTCACTCCTCTAGTCCCTCCAGGTACTCGGCCGCGGGCAGCTCCAGCTCCTACTCCCACTCTCACTCCTCTAGTCCCTCCAGGTACTTGGCAGTGGGCAGCTTCAGCTCCCCCTCCACCTCAGGCTCCTCCGGGTACTCGGCTGCTGGCAGTCCCGGTAGCCCCAGTCCTTCCTCCAGGTCAGGATTCTCCTGGTCCAGGGCCTCCCCTGGCACGGCGGCAGGGTCCGAAGGGAGCAGCCCACGGTCTGCATCTGCCTCCCTCCCTGGTGCTGCCCTGACTGGGCTAAGCGCCCTGCCCTTTGTACTTCCTGTCCCACCCCTCCCCTTCCGGGGGGTGGAGTAAGCTTGGCCTGGCCCCCTCCACGCAGGCTGAGAGAGCGGCTCTTTGCCCTCAGGTTTGGATGGAAGCCACCCTGGCTCCCTACAGAGATTTTAAGTGAACACAAGTAATGAGGCCTAAATGTCAGAATTGGCTACAAGTAAAATAAAAATAAAACACAATTAGTGTCTAACTTAACAAACTGGGGTAAATGGAAAGCAAAGGTTCTCTCTCAGCAATTCTCCTGGCAGAAAAAAGTTCAGCCAGGATTCCGCCCTTCCAGTCCAACACTGCTTCTTTTGTTCCTTGGGTGTTGTGACTGCCGAGGCAGAGAAAAGGGAGGGATCATTTGGGGTGTTTGCCCCTCCTTTTTATAGTCCTCTCCCTTCTTTGAGAAACATCTCCAGCTGGGAACATGGTGACCGACAGACCATGTGGCTGGGAACCCCATGCTATTTCTGTGCTTAGATGTAGATTTTTTGCCCATGTCCCTTTTTCTGCCAGTGAATAGCCACTTAGAAGGTGATGGCCCATTTGACCTTGTTCACACCTGGCTGAGGCATCAGTTTATCCTTTGTCTCTGAGGAACTGGTTTGACCACTCCCGGGATTTGGAATGTGTTTTAATAACTGTGGTTGTATAAAAGAAAGGTCACCATGTTTACACTGACGTATCACACTGTTGTGATAAATCTTGTACAAAGTATGCCACTTTATCATTGGAAAAGTTCTAATCTGCTAAGCACGATTATCCTGTCTCTATGCATGTATTGTCATTGTATGTTAAGTTATGAAATGTTGCTAGGTGTTTGTATCTCAAACCTGTTGTGTTTCTGGATAACACTCCCAACACAGATTTACATAAAGGCTAGCCAGGCTGCTTGATAGCCCATTAAGGACAATCAGCTTTTCCAGGGACCCCTCCTGAGGTCTCTTTAGGCAGCACATAGGCAATGAATTCCTCATGACTCAGCAAGGCACAGGTGACCCAGGACTCCATGTCTGTACCCGTAACTTTCCATGCACCTGGATTAAGAAGTATAAATTGCAGACGATGACATCGTTCTTAGTTTTCAATCCTGCTCCATTTTTCTGGACTCTGATTTACAAACAAGCAGGAAGATTTAAACAAAGGACTGATCTTTTTGGGCGATCCAGAAACACTTATTGCAAGTTAGCAGAGTTACTGTCACTGCTATTATACTGACCTATAGACTCTGAAATTGATTGTAATGTATATGATTCCTTTAACCATTTAATAATGCTCTGTCTGTAAAAAACAAACAGACAAACAAAAACGTTAGTTAGTTTACTAAAGTTTGGCTGCAGTGTGGTATTTTGTAATATCCTGAAAGTACATGTTGACCTGGGAGTGAATGTATGATTCTTTGGGATTGGAATGTATGGTAGAGTTTGGTTTTAATAAACTTTCATCACTAACTCCAGTTGTCTGGGTGGTAACCAGGGGCTGGAGTGAGTAGAGGACTGTTGTGTGTCTCTCTGCGAACTAGTGTAGTTCCACAAGAGCTCACTGTTCTTTCTGGCTTGGTAAGATCTTAGAATAGAATATACCACCAGTTCTGGAGTGTGTCTGCCCTGTTTCCTATAGTCTGCCCTGAATCTGGAATTCTCAGCTGTGACCTGAATCAGGAAAAGTCTGACAGTAATGCCATACAGTGA
Organism: Gopherus flavomarginatus; assembly: GCF_025201925.1. Classification (NCBI taxonomy): domain Eukaryota; kingdom Metazoa; phylum Chordata; order Testudines; family Testudinidae; genus Gopherus; species Gopherus flavomarginatus. The sequence continues at coordinate 54,372,358 of NC_066625.1, read as the reverse complement.
AATCTTATAACTTTACGTACAATGTTGGCACACATTTTACTAGGACAATAATGATCAGCAAATTATGAGTATTCAAATGACACCTCACAAGGCATACTTTGCACAAAGATTATTACAAGAGTGTGCAAAGGGTGACTACAGAGGCACAGACTGTCACAGTGAACTTTTGCATTGTATGACAGGATAGTGCCTTGTTAGTTAAGTTTAGGCTCCAGAAAGCATGTTATGATTTTATTTTATATGTAACCATTTCTTTCTGCTACTTCTACTTGCTTATTCACAAACCTCTGTTCTTTGTTAAATAAACTTCTTGTTTTTACTACAAACATATCTAAGATATATACAGATTTCTGAAATACTTCCAGTTCCATGTACAGGGTCAGGAAGACAGGCAGAACTACAGGATCTTAATGTATGGATGAGTCTATAATATTGGTCATCAGGAACTGGGGAATATTTTGGGAAAGGAGGAACCTCTCCAGCAAGGATGGGCTTCATCTAAATCAGAATGGAATCAGACTGATGGCATGTCAAATTAAAAAGGTTACAGATAATTTTTTTAAACTAGGAGCTGGGGGAAAGCTGACTGGTGCAGAGGAGCACACGGTGTGGGCAGACATATCCCCTAAGGGTGAATTTATTAAAGAGGGAACTCTAAGGATAGGAAATAAGTTGGCAAAAGTAGAGGTAGGAGCTCGTGAAGAACAGTCAAACGTAAGAGTCCCATTTAATATAATACAGGAAGGCAAGCAACTGAATATTGATAAAATGTACACAGCTTATATACAAATGCTAGAAGTCTAGATACTAAGATGGGTGAACTAGAGTACCTTGCATTAAATGAGGATATTGATATAATAAGCATTGTAGAAACCTGATGGAACTTGATGGTAATCAATGGGACATGAAAGTACCAGAGAACCAAACATATAGGAATGATAGAGTAGGTTGTGCTGCTGGGAGACTGGCATTATATGTGAAAGAAAGCATAGAGTCATAGAAAGCGCAAATATTAGAAGACCCAAACTGTACCATAGAATCTATGAGGATAGAAATTCCATATTTATACAAGAGTGTAGCAGCAGGAATATGCTACCAACCACCTGACCAGTATGGTGACAATAACTGTGAAATGCATGGGAAGATTAGAGAGACTCCAAAGGCAGAAAATGCAACAACAATGGGTGATTTCAACTATCCTCCTACTGACTGGGTACATGTCACCTCAGGATGAGATGAAGAGATAAAATTTCTTGACACCATAAATGACAATTTCTTGAAGCAGCTTGTCATGGGACGCAAAAGTAGAGAGGCAATTCTTGATTTAGTCCTAAGTGGAACACAAGATCAAATCCAAGAGGTGAACATAGCTGAACCACTCAATAATAGTGACCTTAATGTCACATCCTTTTCGGGGGAACAATGCCAAAGAAACCCATCACTGTAGCATTTAACTTCAAAAAGGGGAATTGTACAAAAATGAGGAAGCTAGTTAAACAGAAATTAAAAGGAACAGTCACAAGGGTGAAATGCCTGCAAACTATTTTAAAACTCCATCATAAAGGCTCAGATTAAATGTGTACAAACAAATAAAGAGTACAAAAAAGCCAGTAGAGGTTATTATTACTAATTTATTTATTCAACATTAATGAATTCAGCACTGCACAGCACAAACAGCATGAGCAGTTCCAGCCCCCAGATGTTTATATGCCAAGTAAGACAGACACGCCATAGACAGGATGCACTGAGAAGCCCAAGGAGTGAATAAGTAGGATGTTTAGACAAACACACACACACACAGGCTGGCAGGACTTCAGAGATCTGGTTTCAATTCTTGGTCTGTCACAGACTGCCTGTGTGACCTTGGGCAAGTCACTTCATCTCTCTATGCTTCAGTTCTCCATCTAGGGATAATAATATTTCCTTTCTCCCATCGTGTCTCTGTCTTGTCTGTTTAGATTGTAAGCTCTTTGGGGGCAGGGACTGTCTCTTTCTGGGAGTGTCTATAGTGCCTTGCACAATGGGGCTGCAATTGTGGTTGGTACCTTTATGCAGTACTGCAATAATAATTAAATTATAATACAAATTCCTTTCTAATATCAGAGGAGTAGCCGTGTTAGTCTGGATCTGTAAAAGCAGCAAAGAATCCTGTAGCACCTTATAGACTAACAGACGTTTTGGAGCATGAGCTTTCGTGGGTGAGCTTTCTAATGATGCTCTTGGCATGGTGGAGGAGCAGTGGATGCAAGAACCGTTGGGTTTGACCGCTCAGGTCAGTCATCCATTGTCATAGTAACAAAATGACAATATGACTGGTAAAACTAATAAAAATTTGATCTGTGTCACCTTTGGTTATTAAGCTGTACTGTCCCTTGCCCCTCCCATCCCCCACAAAAGGTGCCGCAATCCAAAATCCTTTGCTCCAAACACACTCAGAGAGCTGGAACCGGAGCCAAACAGCATGGCTTGGGCCCATCTACCTCTGTTTTTAACATGTGTATTTCAGTTGCAGTCATGTACCTAATGGCCATGTGTCCCCATCACAAAACCCACCACAAGTGATTCTGACGGTCCCCCTTTACTGCAGTGGCTGGGCTGGCATTTCACGACCATCAGTAACTGGTGATTAAAGCTGCAGTGTGATGAGGCATTGGACAGGGCCAGCCCCATGGATGCAGGACCCCCCCATTGCTCCTAGCCCCCATAGGCTCTCCATTCCTCCTTTGCCCCTAACCCTTGCACTCCCCACCTTCTCCCCTAGCCCCCACACTGTCCTCTTCACAGCCCTCCTGCACTCGCATGGTGAAACTGACCTGGATGCATGGAGCAATTGGCATGGCTGATCTCTCTCCTCGCCCTCCTGCCCAGATGCTGCTCCTACATGCACCCCTAGGGTGCTGTGAGGGGAGAGCGAGGAGTAAGGTCAAGGCTCCCTGCATCCTGGTCACTTTCCCCACTTGGGCTGTGGGGAGAGGGCAGAGCACAGCAGCTCCTGATGCTTGCCTCACTGCACAGCCCGGGTGGGAAAAGTGACATGGATAACAGAGCACTTGGTGTTGCTCCTCACTCCCCGCCTCACAGTCCCCTAGGGGGCATGGAGGAACAGTAGGGCAGAGGTGGGCAAACTACAGCCCGCGGGCTACATCTGGCCCACAGGACTCTCCAGCCCAGCCCTTGAGCTCCTAGCCAGGGAGGCTAGCACCCGCCCCTCCCCCACTGCTCCCACACACACACGCAGCCTCAGCTCTCCGTGCCACCAGTGCTCTGGGTGGCATGGCTGCAAGTTTCTGACTGGCAGCATGGCTGTGAAACTGTGTGGCACATGGCTGGCTCTGGCTGGGCAGCATGGCTGCCAGTCCTGCTGCTCTGAGCAGCATGGTAAGGGGGCTGGGAGGGGGGGGGGGGGGTTGGATAAGGGGCACGGAGTTCCAGGGGGAAGTCAGGGGACAGGGAGCAAGAGGCGGTTGCATGGGCCAGAGGTTCTGGGTGGAGCAGTCAGGGATGATGAACGGGAGGGTTGGATAGGCGTGGGAATCCTGGGGCAGGACTGTCAGTGGGCAGAGGTGTGGATAGGGGTCAGGAGACAGGGAATGGGGTAGATGGATAGGCGCGGGAATTCTCGGGTACTGTCAGGGGGCAGGGGTGTGGATAGGGGTTGGGGCAGTCAGGGGACAGGGAGTGGGGGGTTGGATGGGTCCGGAGTTCTGAGGTTGGCAGGCAGGGGGCGGGAAGTTGGAGGGGACGGATAGGGAGTGGGGGCCATGCTGTTTGGGGAGGCACAGCCTTCCCTACCCAGCCCTTCATAATGTTTTGGAACCCCAATGTGGCCCTCAGACCAAAAAGTTTGTCCACCCCTGCATTAGGGGTGTGAGCTGTATCTGCGTGTCAACAGTCCCCTGCATGTTCCTCCACTGGGAAGAAGTGGGAAGAAATCTGGGTGTCCTGCTCCCCAGGGAGCAGTCTCTGACATTACACCAGCATCATGCACCTCTGTGCTGGTGCACAGCATCTGCTTGACCACCTCTAAGGCTGGCTCTGAGTTGGAGGGTGCGTGTTAGAGTGTCTGGAGGGTAGGGAGAGTTACCTCACACTGATTTCCCAACAGGGCCATGCTCAGCTGCCTACAAGAATGTGAATTGGTAACTCTGCTGGACACTAAAGAACATGGCCTTAGAGACACTGGTTTTATGGCTCATTACAACAATTCATAACACACTCTGCTGCCTGCTAATCCTTTATTACTCACTTCATTAAGCCTTTTATCCTCAACAATCTATCCCACCTTGGCTTCAGCTCAGACACTGTCTGGTTGCCGGTCCCAGACCTGAGGCAGAGCTCTGTGAAGCTCGAAAGCTTGTCTCTTCCCCCGTCGGTCCAATAGGAGATATTGCCTCACTCGCCTTGCTGATTTGTTTACTCATTGCTGAAATGACAGTTATTTCTCCTCCCAAATTTTCTAAGGAGGAGAAAAGAGGAAAAAACCCACAAATGATTCTGACCTGCTCAACTTTAGCATTAAATCTGAGGGCAGGAATTGGGGACTGCCCACCTTGCGCAGGGCTATTGTTTCAGGCTGGCATTTTCAAAGGGACCTAATGGAGTTATGTGCCCAATTTCCCATGGACATTTAATGGGCTTGGCGTAGCTAACGCCCACAGGCACCTTTTTGAAAGTCTCTGCTTCAGTCTTTGCAGATTCAGGAAGTGCCTGATCCAAAGACCATTGAAGCCAATGGATTTTGAATGGGTTCTGGATCAGGCTCTAAATCATGGACTTTAAGGCCAGAAGGGGACCATCATAATCATCTAGTCTGAGTTCCTGCACGTTGCAGGCCACAGAACCTCACCTACCCACTCTTATAATAGACCCATAACTTCTGCCTGAGTTACTGACATCCTCAAATCTTGATTCATAGACCGCAAGTCAGCACAGCATCATATTATACTGGAAGGTCTCTATGCAGAAGGGCTTTTTTTTTTTTTTTCCTTTCTTCTTCTTCCTTCCTTCATTTAGATTTAAATTCTTCAGAAAACTGCAGATTTTTCATAACCTGCCCCAACCTGCACAGAATGCCCAGCAATCCTGCCCAGTCAGATTCCTGGTGCCCTTAGAGTCTGTTGGTTTGGGGAGCGGGCAAGGATACACCTTGTCTGCATTGCTGCAGGAGGCCAAATACTGGAACTTTGCCAGCTGCCTTAATGACATCCCATCAGTAACCTTGAGCTGAGAGAGGGAGAGAGGCTGAGATCCTCCTCCTTAGGCATCTCCTGGAGGGTTTGTACTTGTTCACTACTGTTAGTGAGACACCACTACCAGCAAGGAGAGAGCGAGAAGGGGGGTTCTCCTTAGAGCTGCAAAGGATTCATTGTGGTCACACGAAAGGAATGAAGACAACAGCCAGCTGTCAAAAGGCTGGTGTACTGTACAGTACAGATGAGTCTCCCCCCCCACCTCCCTGTGATCACACTGACTCGCACATTGCTGCCAGATCCCTGTCAGCGAAGGTGAGCATACATCCCATTTTGGCTGGGACAGTCCCTTTTTAAAGCCTTTTCCTGGCCATCCCAAGTTTTTAGGCAAAAGTGGACATTTGTCCTGTTTGCCAGAAAAGTGGGGTGCGGTACGTAGGAATGTGCAGGGGCTAAACGGAGATGCCAGCTCTGTGCAGGGGGGAGGCAGGGCTGGGGAGAGGGGTGGCAGGAAGGGTTTCAGTGTGCAGGGGCAGGCAGGGCTCAAGTGACCAGCAACAGCCTTGAGCGAGGGGCTGGCAGGATCTGAGCGACCAGACAGCCTCTCGGGGTGGGGGTAGGCCCTTGAGCAACCAGCAACAGTCTAGCGGGGGACAGACATGTCGGTCGATCAGCTGTGGGGGGAGGCACAAGCCAGCCCCTCTGAGAAATATGGTCACCCTAATGTCAGCACATGCACTGGTTACAGTGGGGAGGAGAGGTTATTGATGGTTATCACTGCACCTTGATCACCCTGAACTCACAAGGATTTAATGAAATTCAACAGATTTCTTCCTGTATCCAGCATTTATTTCAAGTTTCCCAAGGTCAGTGGACACAGTGATAAACACAACAAGCTCATCCCTGCACCCTCCCCACCAATACACACACACACACACCAAGCCCTTAGAGAACGCCTTCCAATCACCCTGACTGTTCATCAGAAACCTGGAAGTATCTTGCATCATCCTCTGCATCTCCCTCTGGTTTCCTTCCCTTTTCATTCTGTGTCCCTGCTGCTATTTGTGAAAGGCTGGAAGGGGAGTTTGGGGAAGTGCGGGGGATGTAGGGCAAGCTGGAAGCATGTCTTCTGCTGGTCTGTGAACAGCTCATAGCAATGTGGTGGTGAAGAGCGATTCTCACTGCGGAGGGTAGTGACAGGACTTCCCTGTCGCATCAGTAAAGGGAGCAGGTTCTTGGCAGCCACCTTTTGCTTTCCTTGAGTATCCAAGCAACACTACCAGCAAGCGCTTGGAGCGTGGAGGCCCAAGGCAGGGAGGGCTCAGCAACCGGGGAGGCTGTGAGGTCTGATAACTGAATCTGCCAGTGGGAAACACAAGCCTCCTCTCACTGTTTAAGGCTTGGGTAAGAATTCCTCGTGGCAACTATTCCAAGGGAAACAACTCTCAGAACTGGGTGGTTGTGCATGGAACCAGGCTCTCCCCCCTTGCCCCCCGGAAGGGCCTCATCGTATTACATTACAGCAGGTTCTACACAGCTTGATGCTGAACATGATTAACCAGGGCAGGCGAGCAGCACTTTATCACCTCCTTCCTTGCCAAATGCCCACAAGTCCCCATTCAGACACAGTGAACTCTTGAACAGGCTCAGACATTAAGCAAGGATCATGCCACCCTCCCAGACATCATGCTAGAAACAAGACAAATGGGACATACATTCCGGGCACTTGGGGCCAATTTCACCCCTGCTGTAACTCCATTAAGTTCAGTGGATTTATACCACAGATGACTTTGACCCATGAATACACAACAGGTATGAAACCTGGACCTGCAGTGGCTGGGCTGGCATTTCATGAGCATCAGTGACTGGTAATTAAAACCGTGCTGTGATGAGGCACCTGGAGGGTGCATGTTGGAGAGTCTGGAGGGTAGGGACAGTTACCTCTCACTGATTCCCCAAGGGTGCCAGATTAATTGGCCCCTATGCTCTGATAATGATGTAAACGCCACAGGCATTGATTACAGAGGAAGGTGTGAGGGAAGAGGGCAGAGGAGAAGGACAAGGGAGAACGAAGTGAAAAGCACGAATGTGCTGGGACTGGAAGTCTACAGAACAAAGAGATGATGCCTCCAAAACAGACGAGGGAGGAGCCACAGGAGGGTAAAGAAGAATTGAAAGACCTGCCCGCAGCAGGAAAGGCATAGCACTTGGGCTTGGGTCCAGATCCTCAGCTGGTGTAAATCAATGTAGCATGGGGCTTTTGTATCTGGTGAGGATCTGCTCCTCAAGCTTTTTAGTGGGCTTTTTCTTTAGCCCCTCCCATCAGAGGACTGCAAAACTCCTTACAGATAGCCATGAATTATGCCTCACTACATCCCCCTGAAACAGCTATTACAGGAAGTCCCTGGAATGCTGCAAAGCCCAGGTTGACAAATATTCAAACTGAAATTCAGAACAGCTGTTTGGTTGAGGCCACCTTCATGCCCTTACTGTTAGCGATGTGTGATCATTGGGCTTTTGTTTGGAGGGAATGGTTGTTCTTTAAACAATCAACTATTTGCATGGGAACAAGGAAATTATACTCCTCATTATGTTATTCTCCTGTTTAAAACCTCACCCAATGAGGAAACAAGCACAGTGTATACGACTTAAGCATGAGCTGTCACAGAGCTAAAACACTAGCTATAAAGAAGAGCTCTGTGTGTCTGTGGCTCAAAAGCTTGTCTCTCTCACCAACAGAAATTGGTCCAGCAAAAGCTATCAACTCCCCCTCCTTGTCTCTCCAACATCCTGGGACCTACACAACTACAAACAAAACTTCATACAAGTAGTAAGGTGTCAGAATGAAAGAGTTCACAGCTAGACTTCCTCCCCCATCTTTACAAATCATTCCTGATGTGATCTTGATTTTTTGTAGCATGTGCATCATTCACAACACGTTTTTAGTAAATGAACCAAACATTGATTCTTTGTAGGTGAGCTAAAGTCACTCTGCTTTCGTGTTTATAATTCTTTGTACTTAAACTGAACTTTAGCTGACCTTCTTGTCTTATCATAAGCTAAGGCCTTGTCTACACTGGCAAGTTTCTGCACAGTAAAGCAGTTTTCTGCGCTGTAACTCCCGAGGTGTACACAACTGTGCAGTTGCAGTGCTCTAAAAAAACCCACCCCAACAAGAAGCGAACAGCTTTCTGCACTGCAGCTACAGTGCTGTGGTGCCGTTGTAGACACCCTGGTCGATTACAGCACTGCGATTGGCTCCGAGATGTGTCCCACAATACCTGTTCTTGCCTCTCTGGTCATTGGTTTGAGCAATACTGCCTTGCCCTCAGGTGACCAATCATCCCCACCCCATACATTCCTTTGCAAATTTGAAAGTCCCCTTCCTGTTTGCTTGGTGATGCATGCAGTGGTCTCAGCGCATGTTTCCAGGTGACCATACCTGCTCCACGCACCAGGCAATCCCCTGCTGGGAGCAATGCCAAGCTGCTGGATCTCCTCAGCATTTGGGGAGAGAAGGCTGTGCAGTCCCAGCTGCGCTCCAGCTATAGGAATTAGGATACCTATGGACAGATTTCACGATGCATGACCAAAAGGGGCCATGACCTGGACACACTGCAGTGCAGGGTCAAAGTGAAGGAGCTGCGGAACACCTACCACAAGGCACGGGAGGCAAACTGCCTCTCTGATGCTGCGCCCATGAGCTACTGGTTCTGCAAAGAGATGGACACAATACTTGGTGGCAACCCCACCTCCACTGCAAAGGCCCCTGTGGATACTTTGTTGGCTTGCGTGCCAGTCAAGAGCAGACTGAGCCAGGAGGGGGGAATCTTGGATGAAGAGGGGGAGGACCCAGAGACAGAGGATGACTCAGAGGCCAGAGATGCATGCAGCCATGAGCTGTTTTCTATCCAGGAGGAGCCTAGCCAGTCACAGCAGACCGATTTTGACAAAGCGCAAACAGGAGAGGAGGCCCTTGGTAAGTGGATCTGATCTGGGGAATTGCTGAAGCGAGTTGTTGGGGGCAGGAGGGTTGCAGAAAGCAGGCTTGTCTCCCACCGCATGCCTAGACTGAGTGGTGGAATGAGCTGTTGATTGACTCCCTCACTTCACGGTAATATCCCTCAGAGTTCTCCAGGAAACTCTTGTGGAGACACTGGGCAATCTGCTGCCACAGGTTCCTTGGCAGAGCTGTTTTGTTTCTTTCCCCATTAACGGTAACTTTCCTGCACCACTTTGCCATCATGGGGGGGTAGGATGGGGGTAGGGGGAGAGACCATTGCTGCACACAGGTGAATAGCACTGCAAATGCCACAAATGTGAACACACTATTGCACAGGCAGCTGTCAGTGTGAACACACAACAGCCGTTTTCCTTTTGTGTTCCTTGCGCAGTGCTGTAACTGCCAGCGCTGTAACTGTGCCAGGGTAGACGTGCCCCAAGTTTTTCGCTGGACCTCAGTATGTTAATAGAGTGTGTGCCCTCTTCCTCTAACCCGGCTGACATAGTCTAGATGCTCAGAAAGCAACTACTTGTAATTGATCAGATCATAATCCTGCAAGAGATGCTTTTAACTTATCAGGATCTCCCCAAATAGGTGTTTTGTCATAAGTGTGCACTATAATTGATATAATACTGGTAATTAATAAAATGGACAGGGAACATTTGTTAATAACACCTGTGCTCCTAAGTTCCCTTGAAGCTGCATGGCCATGTGGCTGCGCAGCCGGCTATCAAGGGCCACGCAGATGGGGAGAGGCGCCTCTCCCAAGGCCCCAGACTGCTGCAGTGAGAGCGCCATGGGAGAGTTTTCTCTCCCCGCTGCAGCCCTGGGACAGCCTGCACCCTAAACCTCTCATCCCCGGCTCCACCCCAGAGCCCACACCCCCAGTCGGAGACCTCAACCCTCTGCCCCAGCCCTCAGCCCCCTCCCGCACCCTGAACCGTTCATCCCTGGCCCCCCCCAGAGACCCCAGACAGAGCCCTCATTCCCCACAACCCAACCCTCTGCCCCAGCCCTGAGCCCCCTCCCGCACTCCGAACCCTCGGCCCAACCCCCACCACACATCACCTCCATATTGGTGCACATAACAAAATTCATTCCTAACATGGATGTAAACAATTAGAGGGAACATTAATCAATATAACAGCAAACTATTAAGTAGTAATGTACTGATTAATGTCTAAGTATTAAGAGCTAGATGTGGTCCCAGATGGTCTCCATAGTGATAAATTAGTTACAAATATCATTGGCTTATAGATTCAAAATAGTGACAAAGAATTTTCTGTGTTCTAAACCAGTATTTGAAGGGATGAATTTTGAGAAGTTAGTTGGAAGTGGACAAGCTACCACCAGCGCAACACTTACAGAGGGGGTTGTTAATAATGTATATTTTTCTTTCTATATTCTGTATAGTGCTGTATTAAGTACCGAGTGTTAGTCTTAAATAAAACTTCTGCTGAGTTGGTTATTTGACATCACAAAGTGTTAACCTAATCTAGCTACCTCCTAGTAAATGCTACAGGATTAGCAATTTACAGTGAGATAACTATGGCCATTACAGAACCAGTTTCTCCTCTCTTGGTTTTCACACCTCAACTGCTAGAACAGGGCCTCATCCTCCCTGATTGAACTGACCTCGTTATCTCTAGCTTGCTTGCTAGCATATATATACCTGCCCCTGGAAATTTCCATTACATGCATCTGAGGAAGTGGGTATTCACCCACAAAAGCTCATGCTCCAAAACGTCTGTTAGTCTATAAGGTGCCACACGATTCTTTGCTGCTTTTACAGATCCAGACTAACACGGCTACCCCTCTGATACTATGGCCATTAGTTATCCAACCCTAAACAAAAAACAATCACCTTTGTGGCAGAGAAGACAACGCCTTAATCATTTCCTCGGGCCAGATGTCAATTTATTCATAGATTTTAAAGTCAGAAGGGCTTTAATCTAATCCTACCTTCTGTATAAACACAGGCCAGAGAATTCCATCCAGTGACTCCTGTTCTCAGCCCAACAACTAGGGTTTGACTAAGCAGTTCTGCCTTAGAAGCATCCAGTCTCAATTTGCAGACACAAAGAGACAGATTTGGGTTTACATCATCTGAAGATTTAGCCCCCTTTTCGATGGCCGTGGCTGATATTGGGGTGGGGATACAGTACCACAGGAAGACTAAGGTAAAACTAGAGCTGTTTGAATCATGAAAAAATGAGGTACTTGACTATATTTGCAAATAGGTGCACAGGCTAGGGCTATATTACTGTGAGTATTCAGAGCAGCAGCAGGTATTCAGCATTTGCTCCCAAAGATGGCAAGAGCTAGGTTGTGGCTTTATCCATGTATAAGGGGACAGGCACGGGCAAGGCCGCTGAGAGCGTGTTCCAGCCCCTGTGAAAAAAAAATTTTGGGCCCCCCAGCAAGGGCAGACTGGTTAAACAGGGCTGACGAAGCCAGGCCCCAGGCCCCCTTCGGACCGCCGGACCCTGGTAATTTGTACTGACTTCCCTCCCCACTTTTGTAGGCCCTGGGCATGGGCTGAGCCGGCCTAGCCAGACTCCCCCAAGGCACTGAGTACAACTAGATGGAACTCTCAGAGTGGATTTTTGCCAGTTTTTTTGTTTTCTTTTAAGTTTAATCATCAAACAAAAATGTTTGTGAAAATTTCTCCTAATTTTTCAGCCAGCTCTGGCATAACCTAGAGCCACAATTTCTCGCTCCAAGGTGGAACAGGAAGAAGTAGGTTACTGCAGTCCTGAAGCGTTTTACTGCAGCCTTTTCATCATCCAGCTGGATATTTCTGCTAAACTGATCAGTGGTGATATGGTTACATATTCATTTAAATGGCCTTCAGCACTCGCACCCCTCTGAGGTCAATGCAGGTCAGTTCACACCTCTGCCCGCTTTTGTTTCAAGCTGTTGGCAGATTCAGGTATATTTTGCACTGATTTCACATTTTGAATGTTCTTTTCACAACTCTGAAGGCTAGAGAACCTTCCTTGATATAAAGCCTTGGGAATTGGTGTTTTTTTTTAATTTTAATGAAGCTTTTAACCCCTGAGCAGGGATCTGAGGCAATTTATGAATAATTCCAATGATGCAGCAATTTGTGCAGCCACATGATCACATTACACTCACAGCCCGTGGACAGATCAGTAGTGCTTTTGGACTTGCAAATTACATGCATTTTTGTTAAAATTATAGTCTACCTGAAACGGTTTCTTTTCACGTGATTGAACAATTGTGCCTTTAAAATACCAGTGTAAATGTTATGGGTCAAATTCCTCACGGGTGTAAACTGACTAACTTGTCTTAAATGGAGTTACATTAAAGAATTTGGCCTAATAACTTTGAGCATATCACCAAATCAGGGCATGCTCACTCATGGAATAACACTTACCCTACCCAGCCATTCCCAGCCCAATGGGGTGACCATCCAGTTCCTAGCCAGACTCATGCTAGCACATCATTTTCCAGGCTAGTTAGTGACTCCAAGCTGGATACCTCTGAGAGCAGGGCCTTGGGGAGATGCTTTCAGGCAGACAATGTCCTTGATGAGCTGCTAATTATTGTGTTAATTGGAATGAGATATACAGATGGTCTTAATTTACAGTGTGCACACTCCCCAAGCTCAGCCTGTCCGGGTTCTCTTGCATCATTCTTGAGTGCTAGTGAAAACACATCAGCAAGGGGAGGGAGAGCTAGGAAGGAGAATGTAGGCGGCAGGGTATAGGGAACAGAATGGAGAAAGAAAGAAACTTAGAGACCCAGGGAAAGAAGAAAGGGAAGATCAACTCTACAACATATGTGCCCCATCAGCCTACTTGCTGTGAAAGGGAGCAAGATGGGGCAATGTTCTCCTCAGTCTCTTATTACTGGAGTCCCTGTGCTGGGTGAGGGTGCTTAACGAACTCCCAGTGGCACCATTATCCTGGCGTAAGGGAGAGGTCTCTGAGTTCAACGCCGGGACAATTACCCACAGGGGAGATCTCAGGAGCCCAGTGTTAGGCACTACTAGCATGGGCCCTGACAGCCTGATCCAAAGCCCATCAGAGTCAGTGGAAAGACTGATTGAATTTGATGGGCTTTAGATCAGATCCTTTCTGAACACCTATTGGTCCTGGAGAGACCGCTTCCTGACCTCTCACTGGTCACAACTGACGACCTTTCCTTGGCATATTAATGGCACTGAAGTGCAGCAGAGCCATGTCTAAGCTGGTGGAGCATCTATGTCAGGGGAGGAGTCACTACTCCAAGAATCTGTCATTCAAAGCACTAACAAGGACCAAACATGCCCTCCTACTGCATCCAGACATGAAACCTCCTGAATCTTAGCAGCAGCTGTGTTACAAACAACCACAATGCTACACGCTCCTGTCTGCACTGCCAACCCCAGAGACCTGACACTATTACCCGATGCCTCCTCGGGGAGACCAAGTAATGTCACCCCCTTTCTATTTGCTCCACAGTCTCATGCCTCGTGTGCCTCTCAGAAGCCAAGCACGCTTTGTTTGTCTGGTTATTGTTTGCTGTTTACGTACCCAGGAAAGCTCAGTGCAGACACCGATTGGGAATATCAGCAACTGGCAGCTTCGAGTCCCAGTTTTCTCCCTGCATGGCTGAGGAGACCAAGTGTCATTACACCCTAGGTCACATAGTAAGGGAGTAAGTAGCTCAGCCAGGCATATGAACAGAGGTTCTTCCTCATTTCCAGCCCTTTGCTGTGACCAGCATTTTACAGCCGCTCTCCATTACCTGAATACACTTCTAGGAGCATATCCTAAGATGATGTAAATTAGCACCAGCTGAGGATCTGAACCCTTGATCTCAGTTACTCATGTAAATCCAGAGTAAACCCCCCAACTTCAATGGATTTCCACCACTGCAGCTACATGCAGCATTTGGCATTCTGTGTATGGTGTGCTATGGGTGCCATTAGCATTCAGGTTCTGATCCAAAGTCCACTGAAATCTGTGGAGACATTCCTGTTGATTTCATTGGGTTCTGGATCAGATCCCCAGACAAAAAGCTTGACCGTTAACCCATGCAGCTCTCCTTTCACTTGTCAGATCTTCTGCTATTCCCCATTAACCCATTGCCATATAACCCCAGCCCATGGCACCAGCAGGGTGCAAGAAAATACTGCCTTGGCTCTGGGAGAGGAGGTGACCCCAGGAGGAAAGTTTCAGAGACTAGGTGCCAGAATGCAGTAGTGTCTGACTGAAGCAGCAGTGATCAGGACCGGCGCTAGGGTTTTGAGCACCCTAGGAGGACGGCAATTTCGCAGCCCCACACGCTGGTCCCGTGGCTCCGGTAAAGCTGCCGCAGTCGTGTGTGCAGGAGGTGCACCGGAGCCGAGCGAGCAGCCGACTGTCCACAGGCACGACTGCGGCAGCCCCACGGGAGCTGCCTGCAGCCCCACGGGAGCTGCCTGCAGCCCCATCCGGACACCCTGGACTGCTGGCTGCCGCAGCGGCGTCCTAACCCAGGGTCAGTGTGCCTCTGCGGCAGCCAGCAGCCCAGGATTTCCCTGGGCCAGGGGACCCCCGCCCCTGGGCTGCCGGCTGCCGGGGTGGCGCCCCAACCCGGGGGACACCCTGGGCTGCTGGCTGCCGTGGCGGCGCCCTGACTTGGGGGACACCCTGGGCTGCCGGCTGCCACCGGCAGCTCAGACTCCCTCTCTGTCCCAGCAGCAGCGGCTGCTCAACCATTTAAAAAAAAATTGGGGGCGCTTTTTGGCACCCTCAAATCTCGGCGCCCTAGGCAACCGCCTAGTCCACCTAAATGGTTGCACCGGCCCTGGCAGTGATGAGGGGCTGGGATGCGGGGAGCTGTGGCTAGGCTGCAGAGAGTCAGGGACTGGGATCCATAGATACTAGAGAGGCACTCATAGGTTTCAGAACACAGAGGTACCGAGACAGAGTTTTCAAGCCCTTATATACATGCTGGCAGGGCAGACTAATGAGAAAAAGCCAGGTCCCTGTCCCGGGGAGCTAACAAGCTCCCAGGGATGAGGCAATCATGCTGAAATGCTAGCCCCCCCAGAGGAGCAAGCTATTCCAGCTTGTTAAGTCAGATAAAGAGCAGCCATTCCCTCAACCCCCTGCACAGAGAGCGGATGGCACAGTGCAGACAGCTCTGCATTTTTCACTGTACGGCTTGGTGATCAACTGTTCCAGCAATCCATGGTGTGGGGCATCTAGCTCCTGAACCATGAATAAAATCAGAGCTAAGTGTCGTTTTGCACTTCAAAAGTGACCTCAGCAGGGAAACAAAAAAGTGCCTCCTTTTTTAGTTTTGTGATGTATTAAAAAAGCCTGATTTTTTAAAAAAAATGGTTTGCTAGAGGTCTCCTTGGAGATTCAGGGAAGAAGACCGACTTCACAGCCCTTGAGAAGTCACCAAATGAAATTAATAGGTAGCAAGTTTAACATAAACAAAGAGAAGTATTTCTTCACACAGCGCACAGTCAACCTATGGAACTCTTTGCCAGATGATGTTTTGAAGACCAAGACTATAACAGGGGTCAAAAAAGAACTAGATAAGTTCATGGAGGATAGGTCCATCAATGCCTATTAGCCAGGATGGGCAGGGAGGGTGTCCCTAGCTTCTGTTTGTCAGAAGCTGGGAATGGGCAACGGGGGATGTATCACTTGGTGATTACCTGTTCTGTTCATTCCCTCTGGGGCACCTGGCATTGGCCGATGTCAGAAGACAGGATACTGGGCTAGATGGACTTTTGGTCTGACCCAGTATGGCCATTCTTATGTTCTTGATGGAAGAGACAGGGATATTGAATCCTTAACAGAAATCTTGTCTTACAGCTGTTCTTAGGCATTTGAGTTTAATAAGCATTTTCAAAAACAGCAAAAGAACAATGCTTGAACTCTGAATTCAAAGCACTTCGCTCAAACAGATTTCATTTGGTTGGTATCTATGATATTCTTACTAGTTTTCCTGCTGTGTAGAGAGTCTTCTAGAAAAAACAGGTCAGCAAGACTCCATTACTAATGTAGAAAGAGCAAAACTTTCTTTGAGACTTGTTTAATCATCAAAAAGCAGCAAGAGAAAGCACAATTTTCCCCGCATGCAGGTCACCTGTAAGTGACAGTAAAATACATCACCTCATCCAGCTTGTCTCTCAAAGTGTCAATAAACTCTTTGAGAGCCCGTCATTGAGAAGCGCCTTGGAAGACGTTTATAACAAACAGGAGGTGAAACTGCAAACATTGTCATTTTTATAGTCAAATGGCTTCCTCAAATGTCTCAGATTCTGGGAATCCCCTGAAAGTTTGCTGACAGCTGTCCAATTTACACCCAGCCTTGTATTCTTTTTACTGCACAGATACTAGAACTAATATATTATTTCTGTTCCTGATGATCTTATCTCTCCTAGCTGTCTAGGATTTTCAGGCAACTTGTCCTGAAAGACTATTAGGGGAAACTGAGGCATGCAGTGTGAGGTGACTTGCCCAACCTCATGCCACAGGCTATTGGCAAAGGCAGGAATAGATCCCAGGGGTGATCTTGGCTGCTGCCTCCCAGAGGCAGCACAGAACTTGCAACCCAAAAGAAGGGGAGGCTAGGGTGGCTGCAAGCCACCTTTGTGCCTTCCTGATCATGGGTCACTCTGAAGCCTTTGGCATAACTCCCCTGGGGGCCTGGCTGAGTTATGCATCCTCCCCAGGCTGTGCTAGAATCTCAGCATCATTGCATCCTGTGGTCCCATGCCCCAGTCCAGCCATTAACACAGGGGTGGGCAAACTATGGCCCAGGGGCCGCATCTGGCCCTTTAGACATTTTAATCCAGCCCTTGAGCTCCCTTCAGGGAGCAGGTTTGGGGGCTAGCCTCGCTCCACATGTACCGTGTCTCCACACGGCTCCTGGAAGCAGCGGCATGTCCCTCCTCTGGCTCCTACATATAGGGGCAGCCAAGGGGCTCTGCACGCTTCTCCCGCCTCAAGCGCCACCCCTGCAGCTCCTATTGGCCAGGAATCATGGCCAATAGGAGTTGCAGAGACGGCACCAGCATTTGGATCTGCACCCCAACCCCTTCCTGGGCCAAAACCCCCTGCTCCAACCCTCATGCCCCTCCTGCCCTCTAAACAGAACTGGGGCTTTTAGAGTCCCTTTTCCACTGCTCTTTTAACTGGTGTAAAGGAGCCAGAGCAGGGGTGGGGATCTCACCCCACAGCTCCCATGATTATTTAACTAGCAATAATAATGATGTGCAGGGAAGCTGGTGGGGAAGATATGACACACTAGACATATTGATGGCAACGCAATGATAAAGTACCCAGGTCTAGGTGTTTGTTCCACCTGGGTGGGCCAGTGCAGCCTTGCTGCCTCCCCCAGCACCTGATGACAATAAAGGCAAGTTAATTCATTTCCCTCTCTGGTAGGATGGTTTCCCCCTGCTCATGCTGCACCACATGCCTTGGCAGAAAGAGAGAGTCAGGGAATGATGCTTTAGAAGTACAGCTAGGACTGTCACATCACTACTTGACAAGAGGCCAAAGTTCTCTTCTCCATGCAAGGCTGGTCAGAAGACACACATGGCCAGCTAGAGGGAAATCAGAACTCTCCCCACTGGGCTCAGAGCTGGAGTCTTCATCTCACCCCAGGAAGAGCTGGGCAAGTATGGAGGAAGGTAAAGCAGATGAGGCAGGGTCCCTAAAGGAAACACAAGGTGCGGACACTCACCTCCAAATCACACACTGTGTCATAACTACTAGAACTGGGAGAATAACATTTCAGGGGATTTTTTTTTGGTAGTGGTAGGGGCTTGGGGGCTGAGTGTTTTCTGCATTTTCATCAACATTCACCACGAAAATTTCAGCTTTTCCAACAAAAAAAGTTAAACTGAAAACCAAACTTACAGTTTTTGAAATATTTTCCATTAAAAAAAACTTAGTTAAAAGAGCCATTTTTTTTTAGAAATTTGAATCAATTAATTTTCCAATGAAAACTCTAGATTTTGATGAATAGCGATTTTAATTTTGACTCGCTATATTAGGTACTAAACCGCTGCTGTCCTCTCAGGGGGCTCATAACATCATACAACCCCTTTCAAAGAGCGAGTCTTGAACACCCACATAGGTATGGAGAGACTGAGCTTCGGGAGTCTGATGGAAGATTAAAGGGAGGGTTTGGTCAGTGTCTCAGTATCTACGTGAGCATGGGTGGCGGGTATTGTAGGCAGTGGTAGGCTGTGCCTCCCCAAACAGCCTAGAGCAGAGGTCCCCAACATGGTGCCAACGGGCACCATGGCACCCGCTGGGGTGTCTAAGTGTGTCCCTGTACTGGCCGGCGGACGAACGGTCATCGAAATGCCTCTGACAAACTGTGTCATCCAGAGGCGTTGCAGCCGATTTTCAGCGGTATTTTGGCAGCAACGCCTCTGGATGACACTGCTTGTCGGCAGCATTTCGGCAGCAACGCTTATTGATATTGCCGCTTGTCAGCGGAATTTCAGCAGATGCTTGTCCACCGCCTCAGTCCTCCATGGCTCATCATCTGGCGCCCGCCAGATGAAAAAGGTTGGGGATCACTGGCCTAGAGTGGCCCCGCTCACGCTTCGCCCCCAGGCCAGGACCCCTCTCTGTGGTTCCCAGTACCCTGGCTGGCCGGTCTGCCTCCTGCAGGGACTCAGGGTGGCTGGTGCTGCAGCCATGCTGTTTGGAGCACCGGGGCTGGGGGGGCTGGCTGCGCCGCCTGGAGCACCGGGACTTGTGGCACTACCGCCCAGCTGCCTGTAGCACCAGGGCTGGGGCCTCACCCCCCCCCCGCCCCCCAGCCACCCAGTGCTGGGGTCCAGACCACAGTGCGGGTGCACTGGGCTCCTGTGAGGGAAGGAGACAGAAGGAGAGGGAGAAGGAGGGGGGGGCAGGAGGGGAGGGGCATGGCCTTGGGCACAAGGGGAGGGGCCAGGGGCCAGCATCCCCTAGTGGCTGGATCACCAGCTGTCCATGTACGTGAGCATTCAAGACTCACCATCCCA
Source organism: Gopherus flavomarginatus (assembly GCF_025201925.1). NCBI lineage: Eukaryota > Metazoa > Chordata > Testudines > Testudinidae > Gopherus > Gopherus flavomarginatus. The sequence continues at coordinate 54,353,166 of NC_066625.1, read as the reverse complement.
GAGAACCCCCTCACAGCAAGGCCCAGCATTGCAGCATGCCCACCTCAATCTTCCCCACCTCATTCTTCAACCCACTCCAGCCATACATATGACTTGGCTCTGCAGCCAAGTCACTTCAGAGTATGACACTCCTTCCAGGATAACAGAGCCCCCAGTCCAAGAACATCAGAACAAAGTCTTCAGTCCTGCTGGTGTCAGCCTTCAGCCCCCTTCCTTACAGGCAAGCTTCCAGCACCAATAGATTATCTCCTGATCTACTCACCAGCTCCTGGGCACCAATCAAGTCAACCCAGCCAGGTCAGCTCTATCCTTCTGCCAAGGGTCTGTGGCAGGCCTCAGCCAGTTTCTAGCTGAAGCCCAGCTTCTTGCCCTACATCACCAGGGCCCCCCAATCCTCAACTGTTAGGCCTGGGCTTTCCTTTTTTTAAGCTCTGAACACTGCATAGATGCAGCAGGGTGGGGCTAATTGCACAGGGCTTACTGGCTCAACACTCCCTCTGTTACAAGTTGAAGCTAGACACATTCAGACTTGAAACAAGGCACAAGCTTTGGAAAGTGATAACCATTGGGAAAACTTACCAAAAGTTAGTGGTGGATTCTCCATCACTGGAAATTTTAAAATCAAGGTTGGATTTTTTTCCAAAAGCCTGCCCTTGTTCAAACAGGAGTGAATTCAGGGGTCTTCTCTCGCCTGTGTTATAAATTAATGGAGATATCCTATCTCCTAGAACTGGAAGGGACCTTGAAAGGTCATCGAGTCCAGCCCCCAGCCTTCACTAGCAGGACCAAGCTGACCACAGTGGTCTCTTCTCACCAGTTTGAATCCAGTTGTGATCAAAAGCCTTTACCATCTAAAAGCCATTTGCTGGCCTGTATGAAATGATTTTTGGTCTTTGTCCCCATCACAGAAACTACAAGCCAAGAACTGAATGAGCCTGAAGACTGAACTATTGTCTCCCCTTTGGAGATAGTTCATCCAATACAGGTCTGAGGCATCTTGTTGGGAGCTGTGGGGGAAGGCTGAGCTGCGGTTGCTTTGCCTGTTCTCCCTCAAGGGTTGATTTTGGTTGTCTATCTTGTACCTCTCACTTAGGCTAAATTCATAGCCTCCTCCTCCCCCCCCACAGTTACTGGCAAACTCACATTGAGCTTGTGATGCTCATTGCCATACTCAAGTATTAAGGAGACCATCGCAGAGTTCCAAAAAGGATCAGGTGTTTATATAAGTGATGGAACACTCCCTGTGATATTAGACAAGATATAAAATTCATAAGGGATATAAACCATCATGCTTCAGCTGACTGCTGCCTGCTTGAAGTCAGGAAGAAAATTCCTTATGGAAAAGTTATTCCATAATTGTGTCAGAGGAAAGTACAAGGAGCTCCATGATGCACATCTGGTTCTGGACTGTCAGAGACAGGATACTGCTCTGGATGGAGATTGATAGGAACTTAGGAATGGCCATAGTTAATCAGATCAATCTGTTTCTCTGCCAATTCCTCCCACCCCACCTGCATAAAAATATGGCCTAGTGCTATAATATGACCTGGCCTGGCTGGACCTAGGATAGGCTCAGAGGCTTTGTCCTAAGAAATTCTTCCAAAAATTACCATTACGAAACCCCTGAAAACAAAGATTGTGCAATAAAAAAATCAGTGAAGCAAAATTCAGTTGCAAACAGTTGGTAAGTCTGAAAGCTCTAGAACCTAGCAGCATTGACCAAGCTATTGCTATCATAGTCACATACTGTGTCTTCCCTGCCAATATAGGGTGTGGCGGGGCGTACAGCGAGATAACTAAACCAGGATAGTTATCTCCCTATAAAATCCTAGTGGAGACAAGGCACTCATAGGTGGGAGGTAATGAGACACAGTTAACACTGTACCCCCCTGCCCAGGTTTGATCTTACCTAGTTTACTTCATGGTAAAACTCCAGCACCTTTTCTCCACTAGGGTTTTACAACAAGCTGCTAGAGATAAAGTGTGTGAGTTACCAGATGGTCAAAAGACACCGTTTTTTAGCAATGAAGCCAAAGCCACAATCTGGCCGTTAGGCAGGATCATGAATCAGGACTTTGACAGCCCTTTGCACTTCAACTAGAAGGAAAGCTGTGCTACTTCCTGGAACATGGCTGGCAGGCACCAAAACAGACAAGCTGAGGAGTGGTGACCAAGTGTGTGACATGTGGGAGAGCCTGTATCTGGGATTTGTTTGTCCAACCCCAAGACTGAGTCTGCTGCAGAATCTAATTCTCTCTCTCTCTCTGGCTCCTACAATAGGAAAGAAAAACTTCTAATGTAATAATTCTAATGTAAAATAGTTTTAGGCCTTGTCTATATTAGATAACTTGTAAATAATCAATCTGAAATTAATCTAGCTACACCAGTGCAAACACCGGATTGAATCAAGTTTATACCTATTTAGTTTAATGTTGTTTAAATACACTTTAAGCAGATTTTAGAACCACTCGATTACACTGATGCTACCACAGACAAGGCCTTAGCATGAATTGGTGCAAACTACTGTATCCATCTAAACAGGTGTTGATTCTGGAGCCTAACAATTACACTTTCAAAAAATGCCTTAGATGCACAATTTTATGACTGTATTAGTGCAGTTAATCACTCCAGTTGTGCACACAAATTGGGCAACTGAACACACAAGTGGCCAGATAAGGGCAGACAAAGTTCTCGCCCTAAAAGTGCCCAACTGGCTGCCAAGTAAGTAGCTCCTCAGTTAATCCTGCGCATGCAATGCATAATCAGAGTGAGCTTTTTCCTAGTCACTCTCTCTCCCTACTTTTCTAATAGTTATGATAATAATAATTAATAGATTGCTGTTAATGCTGACACCTCAGGATCTGACAGTGCTTTTGCTCACCTGAGAGCTAAGTCAGTTTCATTATCCGCATTTTAGAGAGGGAGGAAAATGAGGCACAGAGAACAGATGTGACTTTTTCCACAGATTTGAAGTCCAGCAGGGACCCTTAGATCATCTTGTCTGACCCCCTGCATAACAGACCAGAGAATTTTACAGGGTTACCCATGCACAGAGCCCAGTAACTTGTGTTTGTGTCTTGTGGCAAATTGCCAGCACTACTATGATGGGTCTCGCCCTTTCTCTTCGGGGCAGGGAGGGGGGGGTTCAGGACACCATTTCTTGCCCCAGAACTGGGATATTAACTGTCCCACTAGCATCCTAGAGGAGGGGAGTGAAGAGGGAGGGACCCAGGCCCACCCTCTATTCCGGGTCCCAGCCCAGGGGCTCTAGGGATAGCAGTAAACCACTTGAAATAGCAGTTCCTTCCCATGTGCTACTTCCCTCTCCTGCCCTTCAGCTTGCGGGGGGGCTTCCTGCCCACCCCCTGCACAAGCCAGGTGTCCCTTTACCTAGGGTTTTAGTCTTCTTAGCCCACCACAGCACTTCTCCAAACTTACCTCTGCTTCCCTCCAAACTGTTCTCTGCTCCAACACCTCCACTTGTCTGATTGAAGCAGGGGGGTTTTATCAGGTGATTGGCTTCAGGTGCTCTAATTGGCTTCAGATGCTTTAATTGGCTTCAGGTGCTTTAATTAATCTATAGCAAGCTTTCTTCCCTCTACAGGGAATAAGGCTCCCTTCTAACCCTCTCCTGCTGCCCTCTGGCCATGCTGTATCACAGTCTGTACAGCACCTAGCACTACGGGGCCCTGATCTCGGTTGGGGCCTCCAGATGTCACTGTAAAGCAAACCATAATAAAGAAGTTGGTTTGATAAATGAGATGTGATTTGCAGAAGTGAAGGTGCACAAAAGCCTGCTCAAGTATGCACGCTGATTTGCATGCATACTTACTGCCATGCACTGACAGCAATTGCAAATCCTTTGCTCCCACAAAGTGTGCGAATGCACTCACAAATCTTCCACGTGCCATTATGAGCCCTGATTATGAGGAGGCTTGTAGCTTCCGCCCTCCAAAGATCAGCTCATCCAAGTGTCATGGGACAGGAAGGGCAACCACCGAGGGAGAAGGAGAGGGTGGGCTGGGAGAGCTGGAGATATCATTCCTATTGTTGCCTATTACCTGTCCATGCATGGCCCCAGTGGGAGGTCAAGGCTGCGGAGAGTCAGTGGGGGTGGGGAGGGCTGTCTAAAGCAGACAGCCTCTCTGTACCTGAACCCATCCAGCAGCAATATGGGACAGCGTCAAGTGCCTGTATATGCAGCTCATCACCACACTCTTTGCAGAGCTAAATTATACATAGCAATGCTGCTTTATTTATCGCCCACTGGAGGCCCCATTACCATAAGGTCAGGAAACCAGCTGAGTGGACGGAGAGGAAATAACTGCAGCAAAGGAACCACAGGCAGAGAGGAGCCAAGTAAGGGTGTTCGGGGACTTAATGCTGGAGCTGACCCAGCGGCCCTGCTATGGATGTGATCCCAAACTGAACCCCACTACAGTAAGGCTGGCTGCCAACAACACAGAATCAGCACCTCTTTTGCATTTGGGTGAACATAAGAACATAAGAACGGCCATACTGGGTCAGACCAAAGGTCCATCTAGCCCAGTATCCTGTCTACCAACAGCGGCCAATGCCAGGTGCCACAGAGGGAGTGAATCTAAAAGGTAATGATCAAGTGATCTCTCTCCTGCCATCCATCTCCACCCTCTGACAAACAGAGGCTAGGGACACCATTCCTTACCCATCCTGGCTAATAGCCATTAATGGACTTAACCTCCATGAATTTATCTAGTTCTCTTTTAAACCCTGTTATAGTCCTATCCTTCATAACCTCCTCAGGTAAGGAGTTCTACAGGTTGACTGTGCGCTGTGTGAAAAACTTCCTTTAATTTGTTTTAAACTTGCTGCCCATTAATTTCATTTGGAGGCCCCTAGTTCTTATTATGGGAACAAGTAAAGAACTTTTCCTTATTTACTTTCTCCACACCACTCATGATTTTATATATCTCTATCATCTCTCCTCCCCCCTATTTCCTCTTTTCCAAGCTGAGAAGTCCTAGCCTCTTTAATATCTCCTCATATGGGACTCATTCCAAACCCCTAATCATTTTAGTTGCTCTTCTCTGAACCTTTTCTAGTGCCAGTATATCTTTTTTGAGATGAGGAGGCCACAGCTGTAACCAGTATTCAAGATGTGGGCATACCATACATTTATATAATGGAAATAATATATTTCTTACCATCTTACTCTCTATCCTCTTTTTAATGATTCCTAACATCCTGTTTGCTTTTTTGACCGCCTCTGCACACTGCGTGGACATCTTCAGAGAACTATCCACGATGACTCCAAGATCTTTTCCTAATTTGTTATAGCTAAATTAGCCCCCATCATATTGTATGTATAGTTGGGGCTATTTTTTCCAATGTACATTACTTTACATTTATCCACATTAAATTTCATTTGCCATTTTGTTGCCCAATCACTTAGTTTTGTGAGATCTTTTTGAAGTTCTTCACAATGTGCTTTGGTCCTAACTATCTTGAGCTGTTTAGTATCATCTGCAAACTTTGCCACCTCACTTTTTACCCCTTTCTCCAGATCATTTATGAATAAGTTGAATAGGATTGGTCCTAGAACAGATCCTTGGGAAACACCACTAGTTACCCCTCTCCATTCTGAGAATTTACCATTTATTCCTACCCTTTGTTCCCTGTCTTTTAACCAGTTCTCAGTCCATTAAAGGGCCTTCCCTTTCATCCCATGACAACTTAATTTATGTAAGAGCCTTTGGTGAGGGACCTTGTCAAAGGCCTTCTGGAAATCTAAGTACACTATGTCCACTGGATCCCCTTTGTCCACTTGTTTGTTGACCTCTTCAAAGAACTCTAATAGATTAGTAAGGCATGATTACCCTTTACAGAAACCATGTTGACTTTTCCCCAACAATTTATGATCTTCTAGGTGTCTGACAATTTTATTCTTTACTATTGTTTCAACTAATTTGCCCTGTACTGACGTTAGACTTACTGGTCTGTAATTTCTGGGATCACCTCTAGAGCCCTTTTTAAATATTGGCGTTACATTAGCTATCTTCCAGTCATTGGGTACAGAAGCCGATTTAAAGGACAGGTTACAAACCATAGTTAATAGTTCCGCAACTTCACATTTGAATTCTTTCAGAACTCTTGGGTGAATGCCATCTGGTCCCGGTGACTTGTTAATGTTAAGTTTATCAATTAATTCTAAAACCTCCTCTAGTGACACTTCATTCTGTGACAGATCTTCAGATTTGCCACCTACAAAAGCCGGCTCAGGTTTGGGAATCTCCCTAACATCCTCCGCCGTGAAGACTGAAGCAAAGAATTTGTTTAGTTTCTCCACCAAGACTTTATCGTCTTTAAGCACTCCATTTGTATCTCAATCATCCAGGGGCCCCACTGGTTGTTTAGCAGGCTTCCTGCTTCTGATGTACTTAAAAAACATTTTGTTATTAACTTTTGAGTTTTTGGCTAGCCATTCTTCAAACTCCTCTTTGGCTTTTCTTATTATATGTTTACGCTTAATTTGGCAGTGTTTATGCTCCTTTCTATTTACCTCACTAGGATTTGACTTCCACTTTTTAAAAGATGCCTTTTTATCTCTCACTGCTTCTTTTACATGGTTGTTAAGCCATGGTGGCTCTTTTTTAGTTCTTTTACTGTGTTTCTTAATTTGAGGTATACATTTAAATTGGGCCTCTATTATGGTGTTGTTAAAAAGCGTCCATGCAGCTTGCAGGGATTTCACTTTAGTCACTGTATCTTTTAATTTCTGTTTAACTAGCCCCCGCATTTTTGCATAGTTCCCCTTTTTTAAATTAAATGCCACAGTGTTGGACTATTGAGATGTTCTTCCCACCACAGGGATGTTAAATGTTATTATATTAGGGTCACTATTTCCAAGAGGTCCTATTACAGTTACCTCTTGGACCAGCTCCTGCGCTTCACTCAGGACTAAATCGAGAGTTGCCTCTCCCCTTGTGGGTTCCCATACCAGCTGCTCCAAGAAGCAGTCATTTAAAGTTTCGAGAAATTTTGACTCTGCATTTTGTCCTTAGGTGACATGTTCCCAGTCAATACGGAGATAATTGAAATCCCCCACTATTACTGAGTTCTTAATTTTGATAGCCTCTCTAATTTCCCTTAGCATTTCATCATCGCTATCACTATCCTGGTCAGGTGGTCGACAATAGATCCCTAATGTTATATTCTTATTAGAGTATGAAATTACTATCCATAGAGATTCTATGGAACATGTGGATTCACTTAAGATTTTTACTTCGATTCTACATTTTTTTTCACATATAGTGCCACTGCCGCCCCCCCTCTCCCCCGCATGACCAATCTATCTGTCCTTACGATATATTTTTACCCCGGAATGACTGTGTCCCATTGATTGTCCTCAGTCCACTAGGTTTCTATGATGCCTATTATATCAATATCCTCCTTTATCATAAGGCACTCTAGTTCACCCATCTTATTATTTAGACTTCTAGCATTTGTGTACAAGCACTTTAAAAAACTTGTCCCTGTTTATTTGTCTGCCCTTTTTTGATGTGTCTGATTTTTTATGTGAATGTTTCTCCTCTGATCTGGCCCTTACATTATCCTTTTCCATCCTCTGCTCCTGACTATAACCTAGAGAATCTCTATCAATAGACTCTCCTCTAAGAGAAGTCTCTGCCCAATCCACATGCTCCTCTGCAGCAGTCAGCTTTCCTCCATCTCCTAGTTTAAAAACTGCTCCGCAATCTTTTTAATGTTAAGTGCCAGCAGTCTGGTTTTACTTTGGTTTAGGTGAAGCCCATCTCTCCTGTACAGGCTCCTCCCATCCCAAATGTTTCCCCAGTTCCTAATGAATCTAAACCCCTCCTCTCTACACCATTGTCTCATCCACACATTGAGACTCTGAAGCTCTGCCTGCCTACCTGGCACTGCACGTGGAACTGGGAGCATTTCTGAGAATGCTACCATAGAGATCCTGGATTTCAGTCTCTTCCCTAGCAACCTAAATTTGGCTTCCAGAACATCTCTCCTACCCTTCCCTATGTCATTGGTACCTACATATACCACAACCACCAGCTCCTCCCCAGCACTGCACATAAGTCTATCAGATGCCTCAAGAGAGTCGCAACCTTCGCACCAGGCAGGCAAGTCACCATATGGTTCTCCCGGTCATCACAAATCCAGCTATCTATGTTTCTAATGATCGAATCTCCCATTACTAACACATGCCTGTTCCTAGAGACTGGAGTTCCCTAACCCGGAGAGGTAACCTCAGTGTGAGAGAATACCCTAACACCATCTGGAAGGAGGGTCCCAACTATGGGAAGGTTTCCCTCTGCTCCCATCGACTGCTCTGCTTCCCTGGGCCTTTCATCCTCCTTAACAGTGCAGGGGCAGTCTGAGCAGAGTTGGGACAATTCTACAGTGTCCCGGAAAGCCTCATCAACATACCTTTCTGCCTCCCTTAGCTCCTCCAGTTCCGCCACCCTGGCCTCCAAAGCCCGTACATGGTCTCTAAGGGCCAGGAGCTCCTTGCACCGAATGCACACATAAGGCACCCGCCCACAGGGCAGGTAATTATACATGCTGCACTCAGCGCAATAAACTGGATAGCCCCCACTCTGCTGCTGGGCTTCTGCCTGCATTGTCTCTTGCAGCTACCTAGTTAATGAAAGGGTTTTGTTTAAATCAAGAAGTTTTGAATGTAGTTTAGTTTACAGGTTTTAAAGGACGGCAAGTGAACCTTGCCCCCTTTCCAACTCCCTTGCAAAACTCCCTGTTAGCAGCCCCTGTTTGCAAAGCTCCCTGGTTGCTTGCCACTGCTTTATAAAGCCCTGGCCTTCTTGATAGCCCCGCCCACTGACTAAGGCTCAGCCAATTAACAGAGAGGCTTCTAGCTTCTAAACCTTTCTTTGAAGCTCACAGCTTCCAACTGACACTGTGACATTGCATCACTGTGTCGCGACATTGAAACAATGGGACAGAAGGGGCTGGCACTTCCCTGCAGCCCTCCTGGAAGAGCACTGCTCTGGCAGCCTGTCCCACCAGAAGCAGCTGGCATCTGACTTGTTGGCTATTGGGCATAGCATGGACCCATGAGTCTAAGCCCCATGTCATGTCTGCTTCTGCTTTTCTGCTCTTCCTAGGGGGCGCTGCATGGAGCTGAAGTAGAGATGAGAGTGGACACAAATCCAGATCTGAGTGTCCTGAGCTCAGATCCAGGATTTCAATTCAGGCCCATCGCAAACCCGACTACAGCACCCCACTCCCAGTCCCCGCTGAGCCTCACAGACAGAGACAGCTGTGCTGGGGCAGATGTTTCTGCTTCTGACAAGAATGCTGCCTCCCCCGTGCCCCTTGGCTGAAATGACGCATCACCCAATGCATGAAGGGCAGCTGCTGCTAGCTTAACCCAATTTGCTTCATTGCAGCCCCTTCCTTTATCTCAGGGCACCTGTGAAACCCAACACCTCTCCCATCTGCTGGCAGTGATTCCACTTGCCACAGTCCAACCTCCTCCCTCCTGATCGTGGGGGTGGGTAGGCTTGAAAACACGGCTGCTAACAGCCAGCCACAGCAAACTATATGAGACTGTAGCAGCCACACAGACAGAGCTGGTCCAGATAGGCAACTAGCCTCTGACTGAGAAGAGCCCATTGTGCTATGGAGGGGATGGGTGAGGTTTGGTGTGCACACTCCAGTGTAGTGCAGTTAGACGCTGCATTAGCAGATCAGTTCCCTTATCTCTGTCCTGGCCAGGGCCTGCTCAGAGGAAACCTCCTGTCATGTTCCTCCCAGCCACCCCTCCCTGAAGACAGACAGACACACACACAAGCTCTGGGCAGGATTTCCATTGCTCACACATCCTCCTTCCCTCCCTCCCCACGCCAGCTGGCATGACTCAGCAGTTTGGAGCAGATGTGTCACATTGAAGCTTGGGCCTTGCAGCCAGGGAGAGGGGCCAACGGACCGGTTGTGCTGTGGTCCCAGGTGCACCCGATCTGGCTCGGCGCTTTGACAGAACAGGCCAGAGAGGGTCCAAAAGAGGAATTATGCTCTTATCGGTCAGCTCCACATGCAGTCATGTCTGGCTTGATATAGCACCTCAGCCTCACATGACCTTCTCCCAGATGTTGAGACGCAGAGGGACTGACAGGCCAGAGCAGAGTGAGCTAGTGGTGCTTGGCTGCTCTCAAGAAAATTGCAGGAGAAATTCAGCTTTCATTTAATACTGAAAGTAGTGTGTTCCTAGCCCTGTTGGTTGCAGAGAAAAATCTGATAATGTGCCACAAGTGTACCCTAAAGGCTCCTCAAACTAGCAGGCCATATTTTCAGCTGGTGCAAATCATCATAGCTCCCCCTGATAAGGATCTAGCCCACAGCCCCTAATAACAGCCCAGAAATGCCTGACAGGAGAAAAACTCCACACAGGCACAAGGAAACTATGTTCCAACTCGTGGACTTTCCTTCTCTTCCTGACCCCCCAGTATCTCCCCTCTACAACACTGAAGCCCTGACTCTGCAGACTTGGGGCAGAGGGGCTCCAGTGGGGAAGGGGTGTAACTTGCCAGGAACCTGCTGCTCCCCCACCCCTTTATGCACCTCCTTCTCCACAGCCACCTCTTTTAGTTCCTCTCCTCCACAGGAACCTGAGGGGGGTGTCACGACCTACTATTTCCTGTAACATATCATATCAAGGTCTTGATTCTTGCTTTCAAGTGCTCACTGATATTTAAGAATGCTTAAAGCTCTGGGACAAGGACTATTCTCCTTGAGCACAGGGGAATGAATGGTCCACTCCCAGGATAAAGCTCGACTATGGAGGAGACAACTCCCGCAGGAACCAGGAACCACCTGAAATCTCAGCACCTCTCACCCTGCATGCTTTCTTGGGCCTGACTCTGCTAATGAAACACAGAAATAATATACAGAGACATAAGTATAAATGAGTTTTAAAAAGAGTCCACACACAATTTTTCAAAAGAAAGAAAGAAAGACTAAATCACAGTTGATAGATGCTAACACTGGAAGGTTTCTGCGCCACTGTGATGGGTACAATACATGAACTAGAAGAGAAAGAAAGTTCTTGCATAGAAGAAGAGCTAACAGCTTTCCATGGATATGATGGTAAATGGGATGTGGCCAAGCACTGGCCCAAGAATGTCCAGTCTGAGCACATGTGACCTGGCATGGATTCTTCAGAGGCTGCTTCTACTCTTGTTTCTTGTTCCAGAATCCTAGTCAGGTTGATGGAGGGGATCCTTGAAGGACATTATACTTGCTAGTTAATTTCCCACAATTCATTTTTCTCCTTCCCCTTCGGAGCCCCCTCCTTGTCCCCTAGATCCCCTGAACCCTAGAAAAACCCATAGATGAACAGTTGGCCAAACCATGCTAGTAGAACATTATTCATTGCGGCTAGTGAGCGAAAAGAAACAATATAGGAACACTGTAAAAAAACCATGGTTCAGCCTAGAGCCCAGATTCTCAGCTGGTGTAAATCAGAGTAGCACCAATGGGTTTCCTGATGTACACCAGCAGAGGATCTGGCTGTAGGTATCTGCCAGGGTTGTAACATGGTTTTCTGCTGTGCCTGCTCAGGCACCTCATTACACAGTTTGGACACAGCCATGCTGAACCATGATTATTTTTGTAGCACAGGCAGGGATGTGGCTCTGCTTTTGATGCCTGTTTTACATTAGTGATGCTCCTCAGAGTTACTCCTGATTCCACCAGTGTAAGTGGGAGGAGAATCAGACCCTGGGAGCTCCCCTCTAATCTTCCACTAATCAAAAGCGGGCAGTGGGGTGGGGTAGGGGGCATAGCGGGGTAGCAGAGACAGTAGGTCCCAGGGATTACAGCTCAGTCCAGCTTTAATAAAAGCTTATCATGTTTATGCAGCAGAGAATACAGGATCTGGTGATTGTGACGCCTCCTTCTTGATAAAGCCATACACCCTTTCCCTGAGTACAGTGTGTACCCAATGTTGAGAAAAATCCTTAACCACACATCACTTGTGATCTCAGGCAGCAGACCCACACCACTGTCCATTGTGGCACATCCTGCCCCTCCTAAGTGCACTGAGCATTGTCAAAATGCCTGCTGCTGCTGTGCAAATACATAATAACAATGTCTATCTGCACCACTGCGCTCTACTTGACAGAATGACTAGCCTGCTCAAACAGGTGTCATAGGCCCAAATGCTGGCAGAGGAGATTCTCCCACAGCTCAGGTGGTAAAGAACTGAGCTGGTTAGTTCTGAGTTCAATCCCCACTTGAGCTGCGTAGTCATAGCTCCACAGCAGCCTCTAACATCAGCTCTTTACGGATCCCAATTCTCTGCCACAGGGAGACAGCTCTGGAGCACTCCTGATACTGGCCCATCTACCCCCTAGTCTCCATGCTATAATTCTTCCCATCTAGCTAGCAGCTTTGCACCCTGAAATGGACCCAGACTTCATACACACTGCCCCCAGGCACCTCACATTTAAAGGAAAAGGTCTGTCTGTGTAAAGAAGACCTGAGCACTCTTTTCCCCACCTTCTTGATTTTCAAGAACACTTCTTCTACTTGTTTTTCACATGAGAAATATTACATCTGGCCTTCTGCTGGAAGATCAAGGTTTGCCAAGCCAGCTAGTGATTTGGGAGCCCAACGTGAGACACTTTAATTTTCAGAGGGGAGGTGTTTCAAACAGAGCACCCCAAATTTCAGGCACTCAAAATCACTAGTGACATTTTAAAACAATCTGGTGAGAAATCCCTTCCCAAATGTTCATATCATAGAAATGCCATAAACCCACAAGGTTCCCCAGACCCCAGATCTCTGCAGCTGAACTCTGCAGCTGCCCTCATCATCTGTGGGGCTAATCCAAAACCTCAGACCTGAACTCATGGAATCCCTGGGAACAGTCAAACCTGGACCCAAAGCCTGCAGCTCAGGCCCATCTTCATCTGAAATGCCAGATGGAGTATGCAGTGCCAAGCACCGTGTGCTCCAGGTCTTCCTTCTTCACCATGTAATGTTACTGCTTTTTGCTATTGTTTCATTTCTGTTGATTTACAGTTTCAAAAAGACCCTAGATACAATTCTTTCACCAGGTCTCCTTCATATGTTCTAATGACCATCGCATCCCTCCATGGAGAGTCCCTTTCCCAGCACACAATGTGGTAGAGACCCCCCCATGATGGTCCTGTAGCATTTGTCTGTACTGCATATGCTGTGGGTAGGCTACCAGCATGGATGCATCCTGCTTTCTCATGGTTCCTAAAGAGTTGGCAAGTCTTGTTTGCTCTAAACACCAGACTTGATACAAGCTTCCTACACTTCAGAGGATAAACGTGGCAGGATTGTGCATATGCACAACATAGCACGGGCGGGTGGCTCATTCCTTCCTGCTGGCTTCTAACAATCTCACGGTAGGCAGCAGTTGTAAGCCCCTTGACTGGTGTTGTCATCACTCCTTGGGGAACAGAGACCGTGTCATTACACGTAATGAACCAAGAGTTGTAGGTCTGCCAGGCATGGGCAGGCAGACACAGGCCCTGGTGCACTAAGGTAACATGCTCACTCAGCACTGATTTAAACACCTTCCAGGTGCAGCTGTATGGCTGAGCCTCCAGAGAGGGTTTGGCATTGGGTTCTAAAGTTGGGGAGGGCCGAGTTACAGCTGAGGATGTGATGCAGGACCCAGCCAGCATGGAATCAAGAGCCTTCCTATTATCCCAAGTGAGAGCTGTCAGCACCTCCCCCTGCCCAGACTGACTAGGGGAGCTGCAGAGAGGACATCCTGTTTTCTTTCCCCCCAGGTGTCCTCTTCTTTTTGATGCTTTGCCCTCCAAACCTTCCACTGTGTAGCTCAGGCCACTCCCAGCAGCCATCTCGTGCCCCTTCCCCTGTGACCTTTACCCTGCCTCCCTCCCTTATATCATCTCCAGATCCAGGGGCTGCAGGAACGTGGCCTTATAAGAGAAATCCCATAGTGATTTCTAGGTGACTAAAAGAACATGGGATTTAGGACTGGAAAGGACCTCCTGGGCCATCAAGTCCAATCAGTCAAGAATGGCCATGAGACAGTGGCCAACATGCGGATCAGAGTAATTGCTGGAGCAATGATAAATAGGCAAGAGTCAGGCTGGGGTCAGAGACTGGAGATCAGAGACAGTTACCAGACTGGAATCAGGAAGCCAGAGTCAGGCTGGGGCTGCAGACTGGAGATCAGAAAGCAAGGTGAGGTCTGCAGTCACAGCAGGTCAGAATTCTGCACAGTTGCCCAGCCAACTTCCTGGGGTGCTCTCCAGGGTTAAATAGTGAGCATGGCCAATTAGAAGGGTGCTGTCACTCTGGATCCTGTGGGCGGCACTTCCTGCAGTGCCTAATCTCCACAGTGCTCCCTGGTGTGGCTGTGCAGGGCCTCCCAGTGGGATGGGTGAGCATGAGCTGGTCCAGGTTCCGCAGACTTAGATTCTTATGCCATGGATGCTTACACAGCGCCCTGCTATAGTAGGCAACCCCATCATAAACTTATCAAGCTCCATCTTGACACTTGTATGTTTAGGATCCCAGTCTAAAATTGCTCCCATATCTCTCCATGGTGTCAATATCTCAAGGGCAGATATCTTCAGCTCTTCAGACTTCTGGGCAAATAATGGGAGGGTGAGGGAGGAGGAAGGCGGAATGCATTGCCAGCTGCATGTTGTTGACCTGAATTTGATGGTTTAGTTGTGCCTCGCCACTGATCGCATCCGACCAGAAGATTTATAGTCCAATTCAGACTACAGGGTCCAAGAAGTCAGAGAGTTTCATAGCGGGAGAGGACTCTTGGCGTGCCTGGCAAAAACACGTACACTGAGGACAATACTAAATTGATAAAACCTTTATTGAGATTAACAAAAAAATAATAAATGTTATGAAACTTATGACTGCAAAACAGTAAACTAATTCCAAAACTCCTGGTAGTAATATTCCTAATATAAGTACCTTAACCTAACATACTCTCACCCTTCCTTGAGTACCTGGTAATAGGAGGTGAAGGATCAGCCTCACTCCTGGCATGCCCAATAACACAATGGTTCCAGCTTCCGCAATGGTTAGGAATGTTGAGTAGTTGCACTGTACTTCATAAGCTAAGCTGATAGTGGGTTGGAAGATAGAATGATAGGTAGATTAAAAATGATCCTATAGGAGAACAAAGAAAAGGAAAAAAGCTCTCTAAGATATCCTTACATGGTATTTTATAGGATCCTGACCTATGTAATTCAGGCCCAACCTACTATACCCAAATCTTATTTCTGTACCCTAAGAAATTTATGGGCACCCTTATCCTATAGGTTAGTGGATTATGACACTTACTCTCTACATATTAATAAGGATTGTCTCACTCCAAAAACTGCCAGCCTAGGCTGTCTTGGCGAATTTCATAGATTCATAGATTCATAGATTCTAGGGTCAGAAGGGACCAATGTGATCATCTAGTCCGACCCCCTGCACAAAGCAGGCCACAGAACCCTACCCATCCACTTCTGTAACAAACCCCTAACCTATGCCTGAGTTATTGAAGTCTTCAAATTGAGGTCTGCGGCAGGGAAAGGCGAAAAACCTCCAGGGCCTCTGCCAATCTGCCGTGGAGGAAAATTCCTTCCCAACCCCAAATATGGAGATCAGCTAAACCCTGAGCATGTGGGCAAGACTCACCAGCCAGCACTCAGGAAATAATTCTCTCCAGTAACTCAGATCCCATCCCATCCAACATCCCATCACCAACCACTGGGTATACTTATCTGGCGGTAATCAAAGATCAATTGCCAAAATTAGGCTCTCCCATCATACCATCCCTTCCATAAACTTATCAGGTTTGTGGTACCCTGCGGTTACCAACCGGTCACAGACACTGGATAAACCTGTTCAGCGCTGGGTGTAGTTCCTCCCTTTGGTTCCCCAAAGTTCAGGGACCATTTCTATCTGTGCCAAAAGTTGCCAGCCTTTATGCTGACTTACTCTTAACTGATCATACTTTTAGTTATTTAGCTGATCTTACTGGATACAGGCTGGTAGGTTTCTTGCATTTCAGCAAAACTTATTCTATGTATAATTATTAGGAAACACATATCATGTGCCTCAACGCATCCTCATTTCATAGGAATGAATACCGATAAAATAAAAGAATCATATATGAAATGGATTAATTCAGCAAGAGAAACATATTATGTATACGACTTGATACAAGCTTCCTACCCTTCAGAGGATAAACGTGGCAGGATTGTGCATATGCACAACATAGCACGGGCGGGTGGCTCATTCCTTCCTGCTGGCTTCTAACAATTAGTAGGCTATAATAGCTAGCAAAGTAATCCTGTGGGCTACAGTGTCAAAGAGCTACCCCAAGTTCAGCTCATTGGGCTGACACAGTTCAGGCATGTCAGTTTCACAGTTAACAGTAGACAAGGAAGTGCTGTGGCCACCATCACATCTGACTGCCCTAACCCAAGGGGTCAGGATCCATTTTGCAGCTGCTGAACTGGAGGGGGCTTTTCGGTATGTGATCAAGCAACACTAGCCCACTGCCCTCAGGCGTGTAGCTGAGCGCTTTAACCGCTCAGCCAATGCATCTCACCAGCCTGAGCCATGGCCCACTGAAAATCCACTGCCAAAAAGGCCGGTGGGGTGGCTTAGCATGCTGTGCATCGGTTCTGTAATACCAAGACATCCTCAAGTGAAACTAGATATTCAGATCCTGGCAGCGTCCACTCAACCCGCCATCCATCTGAGGTAGATGCATTGGATGCTGCTGACTTGACTGTTTCAAGTGTGGGGTTTTCTGATGTGTCCTTGAAATTTGAGGGCCTGTCTGTTTCTGGCTCCTAGACAGGTATGCCTTTTTACATGCACATCCACGTGTGTACAAAGAAAGTGCCTTCCCAGTGGAAACTAGGCCCATACTTGTGTCTATTGCACCTCTCTAGGGTCTGAAAATTAGACCCTAAAGATCCCATGGTCCTTGTTGTAAGAGAAAGGGTAAACCCCACTGTCCTTGGTCAGTTTCCCTTTCGGCCACTGGTATGAAGGAGGTCATGCACCATATGCCTGTGTGCTGCCACCTCCTCCCCCTAGAAGTTGCTGCATGTCAGTGTGGTGAGGATCTAGCTTGTGAAGCTCCTTGGGAATAAAGGCGCTATCGAATAATGAAACACATTCACATCCATTCTCTCCCTCGGCTGATCTTTGAATGCAGAAATCCCCAGCTCTGTGGATCAAGGCTCTATCCTGGCTAACCTGTAAACCAGCATAGCCGGAGACTATCCCCCCACCCAGCCTGGACTGATACACAGGACACAGCCAAAGACCAGAAGGGGAGAGGTTCTGTGTGATGCCTCCAGGGCGTGGGCCCCAGGGGAGGGGGCACAAAGGTGGCTTTTCTTCACTCCCTTCTCCCAAACCTAGGGGGGACAGCAGGAACCTCTTCTCCCTCTGCCAGAGCCGGTGTTGCTGAGATGCAGGGGTGCGGGAGGATGCGACAGAGCCACTCTGAGCAGCTGGGCTCTGTCTGCTCCCATCCCCTCCTGCTCCTGTGACAACGGTGCTGGCTGTTCCCCCTCCTCCCCTCACTCCCCAATAACTCCTGTGGGCTCCTGAGGGGAAGGAGATCAACGTGCTTCCTGCAGCAGCTCTGATTGGCTGCTTTTCCCCAAGAGACGGGCTAGTGGGAAAGGCAGCCAACCAGAGGAAGTTTCTCCCTTAAGCAGGGCTGAAATTCATCCCAGGGCTGGAGCATGTGGGGTCATGGCCACAGCAGCTCCAGCCCTGGCCAAAACTGTGTCTTGAGGGAGGAGGCGGGGGAGGCATGGGGGGTGGGGAATAGCAGGCGATGGCTACACTGTAGTCTGGAATGTGTTCAGGTGGGGTCTGCTCCATGCCTTCAACAGCTACGTATCCTCAGTGGTTTGCAGGGTGGCCTGTGCCAGGGTGATCCTGCACCACCTCATGCCAAGGTGACCTCGCACCACCTCGTGCCAGGGTGACACCGCACCACCTCGTTCCACAGTGACACTGTTTCATGCCACGGTGACATTACACTGCCTCATGTCACAGTGGCACCATATCTCCATGTCCTGGTCTTGCCTGAGTTTGCCCAAGCACCTGGCAACTTGTGTCATCCACCTGGAAATAGACCACAGCTGGCCTTACCTATTCTAACTGAGCAGTATATTTTTAGAGGCACTGACTCTGCAGCAGCACAGCAGGGCAAGAGAGTTAGGCTAAGTCTTCACTACATGCACTACAATGGTATTGCTGCAGCGCTGCAGCTATGCCATTTTAGTGCCATAGTGTATATGCTTCCTACATTGACCAAAGGGGTTATTCCATCGCTGTAAGTAACTCACCTCCTTGAGCAGTGATAACTGGGTCATGGGACATGGATCAGTAAGTGGTTAAAAGACAGGAAACAAAGTGTAGGAATAAATGGTCAGTTTTCAGACTGGAGAGAGGTAAATAGTGGTGTCTCCCAGGCAGGGCCCTAGAGGAGTGTGGGGCCCGGGGCAGAAATGATGAATCCGGGACTGACCCATCACTTCCAGGACTGACCACGCTGGCCAATTGCACTGGCAGCCCGCGGGGCCCCCCAAAGCACGGGGCAGGAGTGGTCACCCCAATTTGCCATACCCAAGGGACGGCTCTGCCCCCAGGAATCTGTACTGGGATCAGCGCTGTTCAACATATTGCTAAATGATCTGGGAGAAGGGGTAAACCGTGAGGTGGCAAAATTTGCAAATGATACAAAATTACTTCAGATAGCTAAGTCCAAAGCTGACTGCGAAGAGTTACAAAGAGATAGCACTGAACTGGGTGACTGGGCAACAAAATGGCAGATGAAATTCAATGCTGATAAATACAAAGTAAGGCACATTGGAAAACACAATTCCAACTATACATACAAAATGATGGGGTCTAAATTAGCTGTTACCACTGAAAAAGAATCTTGGAAAACATCTGCTCAACGTGCAGTGGCAGTCCATTAAGCAAACAGAATGTTAGGAACCATTCGGAAAGTGATAGATAATAAGACAGAAAATATCATAATGGTACTATATAAATCCATGGTATGCCCACACCTTGAATAATGCATGCAGTTGTGGTCACCCTGTCTAAAAATTAAGATAGATTAGAATTGGAAAAGGTACAGGGCATGACAACAAAAGTGATTAAAGGTATGGAACAGCTTCCATAGGAGAAAAGGTTAAAAAGACAGACTTTTCAGCATGGAAAAGAGATGACTAAGGAAAGATATAACAGAGTTCTATAAAATCATGAATGATGTGGAGAAAGTGAATAAGGAAGTGTTGTTTACTCCTTCACATAACTCAAGAACCAGGGATCACTCGATAAAATTAATAGGCAGCAGATTTTAAACAAACAAAAGGAAGTATTTCTTCATACAATGCACAGTGAACCTGTGGAACTCATTGCCAGGGGATGTTGTGAAGGCCAAAACTATAATAGGGTTCAAAAAAGAATTAGATAAGTCCGTGGAGGACAAGTCCATCAATGGCTATTAGCCAAGATGGTCAGGGATGCAAAACCATGATCTGGGTGTCCCTTACCCTCTGGCTGTCAGAATCTGGGATCCAGATGAATGGGGATGGATCACTCAGTGCTTGCCTGGTCTGTTCATTCCCTCTGGGGCTGTGACTCTTTGGGCTAGCTTGAGCTGTGCACGCACCTATAGGACTTGGGTGGGGGGACTGGTGGATACTCAGACAGGTGTGACATTCTGAGGGTCTGCAAGTGTATTTGTGTCACCTCTAGAGCTTTGCTGGACATAAGAACTGATTTCTGCCAGTCAGGGGGATCTCGTGAAGAGTGCAGTGGCAGGTTCTCTATGTCAGGGCCGGCCCCGGTATATGGTATTAATGTGGCTCTTGGCCTTGTTAGGGGAAATCACAGGAGGCTGAAGAAAAATAATCTAAACAGCTTCCAAGCCACCCTCGGGGAGATCCTTTTACAGAGCACTATATCCTTCTCCTGACAAATACAGAACAAGCCTGAGACTGTGGGATTGTGCTGATGACTGCTAATGAGGGCCATGATGTAACTCTGGGGCAGGCTTGCAGGAGATCAGCCTGAGTAAGTCGCAGCATCTGCACAGGACTTGTTTACTTCTTCTTTGCCTGGTGGTTGCACTGGACAATCCTCAACAACTCACATGTCCCCCTCCCCACCTCTTACCCCTGCACTGCACACATCCAATTTATTTAAAGACAGAAATAACTGACATCTTAATGCTCCGGCTTCTTTCACGCTTGCTCGCTGCAGCAGCTGAGGGCTGCATTTATTGCTAAAGTAGCCAGTTAGCAGCCCTGACTCCGAGGGACTAGCGATTTGGCTGCTGTTGTGCAACCTCCCTCCCATAAAAGGCTGTAAGTGAATGTGATATCAAAGGAGAGCAGGGAGGTGGACTCTAGCAAACAGCTAAAGGTGCCGAATGGAAGCTGATGGCTTCATTACTGTTGCATGGAGCTGATGTTAACCAGGAATGGACAAACTATCTCCCATCTATTAACAGCTGAACTAAACTAAGCTCCCCCCTTAAACCTGAACTGACCCAGAAGTGAATTTTTAGAGGCCAAACACCACTTTCAGCAGGCTTTCAATTTCCTAGTGTCGGCTTAAGGCTTATGTTTAGGAAATGAGCTAGAACCAAACCCTCAGATCCAAACTCCCCCAAATCTAGAGGGTGCCTGAAGTTTGAACCTGGCTTAATTTGGGGGGAAGAGGGGAAGGGGGCCACAGAAGGGGCAGATGCAAATTGGTCTGTGCCCCCTCATTTCTGTGTGTGAAGCAGGGGTTTCAGGGTGGGAAGCAAAGTCTGGATTAGTCAGAAGCACTTTCTGCAGGCTGACCTTATAGCTGGTAATCAAACATCCTGGCCCTTTGCTTCCCAAATCCTGTCTCAGGTCATACACTGCCAGTCTCCTGATATTATAATGTATAATGCAGTGGAGAGGTGGGTTGGTGAGAAGACTCCACTAAGGGGCGTGGTGGAAAAGATAGTGGATGTGATTGTCAGAGCCCCAGGCAGCTGGTCCATGCTCTTGGGGGTGTGTGTGTGTAAAGCAGCACACTCAGCCGCCTTGCTAGTGCCTGGGCCTGTGTCTGGTGCTCAGGTGCAGAGCTGAGGGACGGAGGTTGAGTGCCAATGGATGTGCTGTGTGCATGATCCACTATTGTGCAGCCAGGCTCAAGGAGAATGTGCTGGCAGCAAGGGGAACCAACGCAGTGCGGGGGAAGGGGAAGACAGAGAAGCAGCCTGGCATGGGGAAAGGAAGGGCAAGATCCCAGCTGATGATGTAGCAAAGGATTTGGCCATGCAAAGGGTGATCCCTGTTTCTCCATATTCTTATCGTAGGCCCGGTAAATCCTGGCTGCTGACCAAGGTGGGTCAGGGAAGGATTAGTTCAGCTGGAAAGGTCAAAGCAAACAACAAATGTTCACTGTGAATGGAAGCAACTTGTGGCGATCACTGTCGGATCCAGCGCTGCAGAGTGGTACCAGCTGTATTCAGTGCATTGGGAATGGTGACAATGGAGCAACGCTTTCTGTGGAGAAAGGGGCATGTTAGTACACGTTTCCATGCGCAAGCCCTGAACGGTGTGCGAGTGCCCTGCTCTTTGCTTTCCACATAGATAACACACTCACTTTGCTCAGGGAGGGGAAACGTGGAAAATACCAGTCATTCCAAAATAATAGCAGTGAAACTGCTGGATCTGATGTGGGAGCTGGCAGCCAGACAAGTCTGCACAGACCACTTGACTGCAAGGAAGTGCAAGTTCCTTTTTTCCATGACCTCTGAGCCGACCCCCAACTGAAAAGGATCCCACAGGGCTCATTTTTCAAAAGTAATCCTGGGCAAATCCTTCTTTCTGACTCACATGTTTGTCACCCGCATCTGAGCACATCCATCTATGTAACAGTCACAAAATGGACTGAGAGGACTGGAGAATTTGCAGCAACAGATCCACAAGATAAATAAATTCTGCTGCCAACAAGGCATATTGTGTATGCTATGAGGGTTGGATTAATGCATGTGCACTATGGGCCAGTGTCTAGGGTCCTGGCTCCTGGAGTCATGTGATTCCATCAGTATCCCAGCTTTCATTTAAAATATACATTTTTCTAGCCTACATGAATGAAAAACTTGAAAACGTGACCTGAGTGTAACTGACATTTGCCTGAGTCTGCAGACAACCTGAAGCAATAGTCCAACGTTTTGGCTCTGAAATCTACTGCTACCATAAGAAATGATGGTGGGGCGTGTGGTCACGGCGCAGGGGTGGGACCATTGGGGCCCTACATGCTGGTGTGTTCCAGGCCCCTGGATTGCCTTAATTGTGTGTGTGCAAGATGTGGTAGCGTGGCAGTTTTACTCAAATGGCTTCTCAGCTTTACACTGCACAGGAATTGTTGGTAGATTCTATAAACTCTGGGCTCAATTCTCTGTTGCTCCAATTGGCAGATCCAGCCATTTAGGAATACCTCTTCTTAGCTGATATTTATTTAGCCAATGTTATGCCTTTTTAAACATTCCGTACTTATGCTAATTGAACCTCACTCCCGGTGTGCTCTGCACTGGATATGTATTCAGCTGTGCTGCTTTCATTGTTGGCATATGTAACCATTAAGGACAAAAGAGTGTTTTGCAGAGGTTTGCTAGACTAATGAGCAATTCTTATAATTGTTGCAGTTTGCTAGAAATCACTGGGCGCAGAAGTCCAGTAACCTTGAAAAGCAGGTACAAACTGGATGAGAAATACATAATGAGACAATGGAATTCAGGGAGTTTCCTTTCCATTGTAAACTACAGAGGCATATATACAGCTAGATGGGAGTTACTGGTTTTGGAGTGGATTATGCTGCAGTGAGGGCCCCAGATTAGGTAAGGAACTATTAACCTTTGCCTCTCTGTATGTGCTGCTAGGCTTTTACTTACTAAACTTAACTGAGCTTGGTTGTTTGATGTTTCATCTCATTAATGGTCTATAATCAAACTCTGTCACCCTGCTCTAAGGGGGAAACCTCTGGATGCCTTATAGGCTCTGAGCCACCCGTCTCTGCAGCCCTTGGCATGAGGTTATGGTTAAGAGAAAGTGGGTGTAGTTGGGGCACTTCGCTGCTCCAACAATTTCTAGCTGCTGGAATGGCCTCAGAGGCTTTGGCCCTTTGCCACCGTCAGAATTAAGGAGCCCCAGAAAGGTGGCATAAAGTCACCTTCATCTCCTCCCCTCACAAGTTCTGAGCTGGCCTGAGCCAGGGCTGGAATGTCCATTTCTGTAGAGCACAGAATTACTATTTCTGTAGCGCACAGAGTGCTCATTTACACGGTGCTTTGCAGGGTGGACTTCTGCTAATTCATCCTAAATAGTAGGGACGTTCGGATGCTCTGCTGCTTGATGTGGCCTAGGATCTGCATCCTAATAATAGTTTTTTCCTCCCTTTTCACTTGCCTCCAGCAATCTCCCTGCCTAAAAGGCCCAGAGACCCCTCTCCCTTGTCTTTCAAGTCTTCTGAGAGACTGTCCCAGTGGCCTGCGCCCTCTCCCCAAGCCTGGCTCCACTCCACGTGAGGTCATTGCTCCCTTTGCTCTAGGGATATTGAGGTGGCATTGGATGGCTTCTCCTCCCTTAGTGAAGTCTCAGCTGGGGAGAAGGGGGAAAGATGTCAGCTGGACCCACTGTCCTTCCTAAATCACAGGAGGATCTTCTAGAGGATGGCAGGGGAGCTCCCCTTCCCAGATGCTGCAGAAGCTATTGGACCATGTGCTCCTTGCTGCACTGAGTCATGGAGCTGGAGACAATCCCAGAATTTCTTCCACTGATAGGTCCTTCGAAATCAACATTCCATTAACTTCGAAGATCAGGGCTAGGCAGCCAAAAGTTTTTTTGATAAACCACCAGAACCATTCCACTCCCCTGCTCCTCAAGTCCCCTCGCTAGTGAGATCACTCCTGCCTGCTGGCACAATAACCTGCATGGAACAGTAATGATGGAGCTGCTAAGGAGACTCTCCCATCCTCTTTGACATGTTTCACATGCTTCCTCCATTAATGCCTAAACTATTTTCAGTGCCAGTATAGGGGACCCCACTGCCAAACACCACTTTCAGCAGGCTTTCAATTTCCTAGTGTCAGCTTAAGGTTTATGTTGGTGGCAAAATCAGGAATGGAACCCAGGAGAACTAACTCCCAGACCCCTGCTCTGACCACTAGATCCCATTCCCTCCCTTAAAAATGAACTGCAAGGTTTCATATCCTGTGTGATGAACTATATGAAAATACCAAGCATAGCAGGTCCTCACTTTCCTCTCTGAGGAGGTCTGTCTCAGCTGGAGCTGAGAACGGATGTCACACATGCTGTAACTGGAGCCACAGATCTCCCTCCAGTTTTCTTTCCTGTGCAGTTCACCTTTCAGTGCCCTCAGGGGCACAGGGCTATGCAGATTACAAGATGGAATTATGGAGCAAGTGTAAAACCACCAAAATAGTAGCAAGACCATCGTCCTTATCAATTAGGTTTGATCAGTGATTGTCTCTTGCACCCTCCAGGAGTGCAATGTGATTTCTTGGGTGGACAACCGGAAGAAGAAACTTCTCTCCTACCCCCCTTGTTTCAAGATTCATAGATTCTAAGGCCGGAAGGGACCACTGTGATCTTCTAGTCTGACTTCCTAAATAACACAGACCAGAGACCTGCCTTGGACCTGGCAGAAGCACTCATAGCAAGAGCCTCACTGGGTCAAACACAAAGAATTTTGGGCTTGTCAGGAGGGTGTCTGTGTGCCCCAAGCTGACAGTACCACTGAATGGTGAGTTTCCAGGGCTGCTTTGCCTATCAGCTACAGTTCACATCAGTGTCTCCCAATGGCAAGAGTCATGGGCCACTCTGCCTAGTGCTATAGTCCTTGATAGCGTTGCCCAATGGCGAGAGTCACAGGCCACTTCGCCTAGCAGCTATAGTCCAAGCAGGGGTGAGTAGGAGAACCCGACTCCACTGGGTTCATACCGAAGGCTCTGCAAAGCAGTAGGCCATATACATGGCCTAGAGTCTGGTACCCTTACTCATGCTCCCTGGGTCACTTCTAGCCCTGTTCCCCGTATCTCTGTCAGTATCACAGCTCAGTCTTGGGATCCCTTCTGGATTCCGCCCCAGTTTCTCTCCCGAGCCCTTTCCCCTGGTGACACTGAGTCATCATCCTCAGCTCCCGGGGTCAATGAGCTTCTAGCGGCTTGGCTAGGAGGCTCGGTCCCAGCAACCTGGGAGACCCAGCGGGCTTCCCTGGCAGGAGGCTGCTGCACCCAACTGCTCTCCTCCTCGGTCAGCCCAGAGTGACCTGAGCTGCTCCTTTTCGAATGCTTCCACCCCGGTAGCATGCCCAACAGAGGTGAGGGGGCGTGGCCTCCTGTGTCCAGAGTGGCTCCTTAACCCTCGCCTTACTACTGTGGGGTTGATAGATTCTGTCACAGGGCTGCATGTGGTAGGGTGCCAACTCTCAGCTTGGCCCAGGGTGCCAGTATCCAGAAAGCCAGTTTTCAGTTAGTGCATGAGCCTGGGAATCAGAACTCCAGGGTTCTATTTCAAGATAATCAGTTAACTCTGTGTGACCTTGGGCAAGTCTCTACTTTCTGGTCTCAGTTTCCCCATCGGTAGAGAGGGGATAATACTTATACCTCCTTCCCAGGGCAGATCGAGTGCGGGTTGATTAATGTTGGTAAATTCTAGATCCTTGCATGCAGCGGAAGTGCACAACTGCCTTGAAGTGCAAAGGAGGAGTAGCAGGTTACGCCTGCATGAAACTGGTGCACTATTTTCTCATGCAATGGTGCCCCAATGAAATATATACAGAAAAGAAGGAGCCCAGAAGGGAAATGGGAGGATAAAGCTCCTGGGTCTAGTGGGCTGCAGAAGACATCTCACCGCTGAGGGATTGGATTAGTGTTTCCTAACTGCTGCCCGCAGCTCCAGTACCAGACACAATGATAACCAGGGCCAATCGGGGGGTGGGGGGGAGGGGAAGGGAAGGGGCAGAAGGGCCATTTGGCTTGGGCCTCAAGCTCAAAGGGGGTGTCAGATTTAGACACTTGTTAATTTTTTGACATTTAATAAGTTTCACAACTTGTTTTTATGTGCATCCCTATCAGACCAAAATGTGACACATCCTCTCAGCTTAGAGCTGCAAATTTAAGCAAATACGAGATGTGATTCGGTAAAAGACATACTTTTTTTTTGTTAACTGATATAGATTTTGTCATATTAAAGAGTTAAAAATGTTCATACATATTAATAAAAATATATCCGTTCTGATGTCACAAGATTAGATCATGTGTTGTTATTTTTTTGTTTTTATTATGGCTAGGGGCCTCAACAGCTGGAAGTGGCCCAGGCCTCTATGGATCTCTGAGAGGGCCTGCCTTTAACACTAAGACTCTCCACCCTTTTTCAGCATTTGCTGGAGCTCCAACTGGGGGTTTCATTGCTTAGCTCATGAAGAATTACACTATATCCTGAAATCTTACTCAGGCCTGAGCCTGAGAGATGCTGAGCTCCCATAACTCCACTGATGTCCGTGGTACTGTGGGGTACTCATCATAGAGGGGGCTGAGACACAGTGGTTTTCACGGGAGTTTTGCCTGAGGAAGGATGGAGGATTTCAGGGCTTGGCCCCAGGTGAGGAGCAGCGTGAGGAAGCAGACGAGTAAAAGAATCCCAGGCCTGAACTCTCACCATGGATATGTGGTTAGCTCTAGATGAATAATCCATATGCATCTGGGTGCAACCTGGACTTCAGTGGGGTAGTCACATGGGGTTTTGCAGTACACTGCTTTCGATCCATGCGCACAAGCACGGCTCCATCCACTCTTCGCCCGTTTTTGAGGGGTGCTAAGCAAGCTGAATAACGTCCTCCCAGGAGAGCTGCACTCTTGTTGGAGATTTCCTGCCCATTGACTTCCCTATGAAACCCAGTTACATGCTAAAACGTTGGTTTCTCCATGAGCGAATGGCCTGGGATGTTGTGAAAATCTCACCCTCTGTCTCTGAGCCAGCAAGGACACAGCAGAAAAGAAATACCAAGCTCCCTCTTTGTCAGGACATGTGGTACACCTGGCTTTACCTTACTGTCCTCTGTGCTTTGTTTGAACAACTTATCTTATCTCACCATCATATAATTTGCTACAGTAATTCTGTATGTCTGTGCAGTCAGGCTGACATGACCTTATCTGATGCTGCAGGGAGTGGCAGGGCCTGCTGGATGTCGTTGGAATGATAATTTCCCCTGGCTTTCCAGTGAGGGCTTGGATCTGACCCATATCCTCTCTGAATTTACATATGGCACTATGGCTAGCCTCCAGGGCCTCTCGACACTGCTATAGCTGGCAACTGGATAGAGACAGCAAGGACATTATTAGGTCTCCAGTAAGCCAGGGGTTAACTGTCTTCCCGGTCCTCTCCCCTACAGTGGGATGGACAGGAAGGGCTGTAAGAATGGCTAGTGGGGACCTAGAGAATGCTTTGGGGAAGGCACCACTCCATACGGTTTCTGATGACTGGCTAGAACCCCAAGCTCAGGGATGCTTTTTGTTCCATTTGTTTGGGCTCATGGGAACTTGTCTGGATCCATGGTGATCAAGATCCTCCCTTGGTTTACAGATCTGGGTGGGTGCTGCTGTGATCTATTTCTACTGAGCCATCTCACTGGTTTAGAATAATCTCTGGGAGGCTCAATTCCCTCCCTGCTTCCCCTTGCTTTGGGGTGCAGGGAGTGGCCATTTGCTGGCCTACACCAGCAGCAAGTTATGGAACCCCTACAACAGCTCAGCTGCACTGTCCAGCATGTTGGGAGGCCAGAGCCAAAGGCTCTCCCTGAGCCAGAGGAACGGTGGGTGCTTGGCTCTTAGCCTTATTAGATATTAAAAGTCAGGCCATAGTTAATTCAGATGATTTACACTGAGGTCTCAAATGATCCTGGCATCATGATCATTTACACTATACCTATTAATAGGGCAATCCTGTCTTGTCCTTCTGGCAGTCACAGGTTTAGGGTTGTGCCAAGCATGGGGTTGCATCCCTGACCATCTTGGCTAACAAGACCATTGATGGGCCTATCCTCCATGAACTGATCTAGATCTTTTTTGAAGAAGTACTTCCTTTTCTTTGTACTAAACTTGCTGCCTATTAATTTCATCAGGCGACCCCTGGTTTTTGTATTGTGGGAGAAATCACTGACTATATGCTTAGCTCTTCAGCAATTCCCCTTTTTCTCAAGGAGTCTGTTCTCCCTAGACCAGCAAATTGCTCTTTAGGGACAAGTTGTGCAGCTTAGTGTGGTCACCTCTGCTTTGCTTTAGGTCATCCCCCCCGCAGGCCAGCTGTTTGGAAAACAGCCACGCCATGCTCCCATACTTGGTACTGTACCAATGTATTATGGGACTCCTACCATAGTTTCTGGCTCAGCTTTCCAGAGCCAAGGGTCGTGGGAAAATCTGTACTGTATTGCGGGTCCCAAAGAGAATCCTAGGAGTGATGTGAACAAGATACATGATTTCAGTGCTCCAGCACAGGGTTGTGTGCGGCTGACATGTGGCTAGATTTCATATGCTGCAAATATGACTTGCAGTCTCTAAATAAATTAAGCTTATTTAAAGGCAGCAAAGAATCCTGTGGCACCTTATAGACTAACAGACGTTTTGGAGCATGAGCTTTCGTGGGTGAATACCCACTTCGTCAGATGCATGGAGTGGAAATTTCCAGGGGCAGGTACGCACCTGCCCCTGGAAATTTCCACTCCATGCATCTGACGAAGTGGGTATTCACCCACGAAAGCTCATGCTCCAAAACGTCTGTTAGTCTATAAGGTGCCACAGGATTCTTTGCTGCTTTTACAGATCCAGACTAACACGGCCACCCCTCTGATACTTATTTAAAGGGATTGTGATTCTTAAAGGTGATGTGATACAAAGAAGATTCATAGCTTTGTAAGGACAGAAGAGACCATTATGATAATCTAGTCTGACCTCCTGCATAACAAAGGCCAGAGAACTTCACCCAATAATGTTTGCATGAAATCCATGACTTCCCTTGGAGTGCTTGCTCCTGTTAGCATTTCAAATCCCCAAGCAACACTGGAAGAATGAGATGAATTCTGTTCTGCCTCATGCCACCTAATGCCACATTTTTTACTTAAAAATGATAATCTCACTGGCAAGATGATGAGAAGAAGACTGGTTGTGTGCATAAAGCACGGAACTGGGACTCCAGAGGTATGGCTCAATCCCTGACTGCCACAGACACCTTGTGTGATCACAAGGAAGTCACTGCAGCTCTCTGTGCTATCTGTAAAATGGGGATAATGCTGCCTTTGTCCGTGTTGTGAATTGACTGTAAACGCTTGAGCAGGGACTGATTTTTACTGAGTGCATGTGCAGTACCCAGCACAATGGGGCCAATCCTGTAGGCACTGCTGTATAACAAATGTAAGGACTGGCCTGAGTTCTTTCTCCAGTCATATAATTACCACCTACAAGATTTAAGGACCCAAGGCAAAGACCAAGAATCACAGCTGCTTTGTGAATACCCACAAATGGATCGTTAATCCTTTTACAACCTATTATAACTATATGCTGTAAAAATATGAAAGGGTTTTTTTCTGCCTCTGCTCTTCTTGGCATCGTTTGCACAGAGCGCTGCAGGGAGCGTTTGAATGGTTTGCCAGGAAATGTTCAAGGGAAACATTTCTGCCCTTAATATTGCCCTAGGGATGCCCACTTTTCCACTGCTCATCAAGTTGCATTGCCAATAACATCATGGTAAAGGTTCAGTCAGTACAATATTGATCTCCTGCTGCTGTGCCAAGTATCAGGGGGTAGCCATGTTAGTCTGTATCCACCAAAACAACAAGGAGTTCAGTGGCACCTTAAAGACTAACAGATTTATTTGGGCATAAGCTTTTGTGGGAAAAATACCTCACTCCATGGATCTGAAGAAGTGAGGTATTTTTCCCACAAAAGCTTATGCCCAAATAAATCTGTTAGTCTTTAAGGTGCCACCGGACTCCTTGTTGCTGCTGTGCCATTGTGTTTGAGGTTTGGTTACAGCAGATTCGTTTTTTCATAACACATATTTGTAAGTAAAGTAGGATCGTCCTAAGACAGCTAGCCAATACAATTCGGCCAGATACCAAATCAGGTAACCACATCTGGTCTTCCTAAAATTCCCCTTTTAATGGATAGGATAGGGTAGGTAGGGTACTCTTCAGTGCTTTGTTCTGCATCATGTCATTGGCTTTAATTGCTGTGTGCCGTTAAACAGCTGCCACAGCCTAGAGGTGGCTGCATTTCATTAGTGAGTGGCTACATACCGCATCTAGCATGTAACATTTGTGGAATGCCATGTGATCTTTGGGTGAAAAGCACCCTGCAACAAATGCCAATTCCCTTCATCCTTATCTTGATCCAGTATGAATGTTTTATTCTGGTTGACTCAGCTGTTTCCCCTTTTGGGGGTTTATCTACAGGAAACAAATCACTTCAGGTATTACTAGTTACTCTTACATCTTTCTGTGCACATACACAATTAAAATATTCCAACTGTTAATGTGGAAGCCCATCCCTTCTAACACAAACACCACCTTGGCAGCTTGGCAACTGACTCTGTTTCACAATGCGTGGGCTGAGGGTTCCTTGGAACAAGTTCCTGTGTGTCAGCCTTCTTGTGTATAAATGGGCAGAGCCAAGGAGCAGCAGCTGCATTTCTCAGTCTGACAGCGCTGCCAAAACATAGAGAAGAGAGAGTTCTTGATCAAACAGGTCCTGCACCTCTGTTTGCTGCTTTGTGGACCAAAGCAATCTCCCCCTTTTTTTCCTGCACACTGAATGGGCAGAGCACATCTTTCTTGCTGTGAAGTCTGATTAAAGGCGTCAATGATGTTGGTCAATAAAGGTCTTGAATGCAGAGGGCAATCGGGTTGGCTGAGGACATGCCGAACAGAGCCTTTACAAGACTGTAATTGCATGAGTCAGAACTCATTAGGCAAAGGATTGAAATGAGCATTTTATGAGGGCAACAATGCACCCAGATTTCTGCAGCTGGCCTACTGGGAGACCTTGGGCAAGTCACGGAGAGACTTTGTGCCTTGGTTTCCCCATCAGTAAAATGGGGATAATTATACTGACTTCTGTTGTAAAGCGCTTAGAGCTCGCCGGCTGAGAAGAGCTATAAGAGCTAAGGAGGAGTGTTATTTGATTTTCTTGGGAAATTGCACTAGCTGGATATTCATGATGGGAGATCAGGCCTGGAATTCTTTTAATCCTCTGCTACTTCATGCTGCTCCTCATCCGGGGCCATGTCCTGAAATCCTCCATCCTTCCTCGGGCAAAACTCCCATGAAAACCACTGGGTCTCAGCCCACTCCATGATGAGCAGTCCCATGGACATCAGTGGGCGTTATGGGAGCTCAGCATCTCTCAGGATCAGGCCTGAGTAAGATTTTAGGATATGGCCCCTGGGCAGGAGAAGGGAACTCAGCCTGCACAGTGAGCTTCTTTACCTCACCCATCAATCAACCTGAATGCAAGCTCTGCAGAGTGTCTCAGTATTTGGCTATAGTGCATAATAGCAAGAGCTTTAGAAGCTTTAAATGTCAACAGGACACGAAGAATGGGGCCAAAAGTTCCGTGATCTAAGCAATGAAACCCCCAGTCGGAGCTCCAGCAAATGTTGAAAAAGGGTGGAGTGGCTTAGTGTTAAAGGTTATCACTGTGTCTGGTACTGGAGCTGCGGGCAGCAGTTAGGAAACACTAATCCAATCCCTCAGCGGTGAGATGTCTTCTGCAGCCCACCAGACCTGGGAGCTTTGTCCTCTCATTTCCTTTCTGGACTCCTTCCTTTCTGCATATATTTTGTCGGGGCACCATTGCATGGGAAAATAAGTGCACCAGTTTCATGCAGGTGTAACCCTACTCCTCCTTTGCACTTATAAGCAGTCGTGCACTTCAGCTGCATGCAAGGATCCAGAATTTACCAACATTAATCAACCTTCACCCGATCTGCCCTGGGAGGGAGGTGTTAGTATTATCCCCTCTACAAAGGTGGGGAACTGAGATCAGAGAATTGCAACTTGCCCAAGGTCACACAGGGAGTTAACTGAGGAACCTGAAATAGAACCCCGGAGTTCTGATTCCCAGGCTCTTACACTATCTGAAAACTGGCTCCTGGGATATTGGCACTCTTGGCAAAGATGGGAGTTGGCACCCTACGAAATGCAGCCCAGAATCTTTTGCCCTTTTCCCAGTGAGGATCTTGCTATCAGGGGCTCCGGCCAGATCCTACACACATCCTCTGGCTTGTGGTATACAGGAGGTCAGACTGGAGGAGCACAATTGTCCCTTCTGGCCTCAGAACCTATGAATCAACCATTTGACTACCTGCTCTTCCTCCCGTTGCTTGCAGCAATCTCCTGTAGGCCCCAAAGGATGAGTGGCCCTGGCATTCATAGCACAGTTCTAGTCCCCTTTAGATGTGCCAACCTATCCTGAAGGACAATCCTTCACTCTCACAGATCTTGGGAGACGGCCAGTCCTCGCTTACAGACAGCTCCTCAACCTGAAGCAAATACTCACCAGCAACCACACACTACACAACAAAAACATCAACCCAGGAACCTATCCTTGCAACAAAGCCCGTTGCCAACTCCGTCCACACATCTATTCAGGGGACACTGTCATAGGACCTAATCACATCAGTCACACCATCAGGGGCTCATTCACCTGCACATCTACCAATGTGATATATGCCATCATGTGCCAGCAATGCCCCTCCGCCATCTACATTGGCCAAACCAGACAGTCGCTACGCAAAAGAATAAATGGACACAAATCAGTTGTCAAGAATTATAACATTCAAAAACCAGTTGGAGAACACTTCAACCTCCTTGGTCACTCAATAACAGACCTAAAAGTCGCACTACTCCAACAAAAAAACTTCAGAAACAGACTCCAGAGATAAACTGCTGAATTGGAATTACTTTGAAAACTGGAGACCATTAAATTAGGCTTGAAGAAAGACGGAGTGGATGGGTCACTACACAAAGTAATTTTTCCCCTACTGTTCCTCACACTTTCTTGTCATCTGTTGGAAATGGGCCATCCTGATTATCACTACAAATTTTTTTTTCTCCTGCTGTTAATAGCCCACCTTAATGATTAGTCTCGTCATAGCTGGTATGGGCAACACCCATTTTTTTCAAGTTCTCTGTGTATATATATCTTCCTACTGTATTTTCCACTGCATGCATCTGATGAAGTGGGTTCTAGCCCATGAAAGCATATGCCCAAATAAATTTGTTAGTCTCTAAGGTGCCACAAGTACTCCTCATTCTTTATACCTAACACTGACTCCAGGATAACCAACAGACTACCCAGTTTCCCTTAAGAATGGAATGTGTTTATGCTGATTTACTCTCTTCCTGCAAACTAACAGCAGAAATAAACCTTGCCTCTCCTGGTACCAAGTGGAGTCAGGAATCTGCAAAGAGCTTTAAATCTGCAAAGGTGTCAAGGGGGCAGTTTGAACTTGAAGGAATGTGGAAGATAGAAGGATTGATAAGGAAGACATAAAGGTGCCACAGGAGATCTGGGAGATGTCCACCGGCAGACAGAGCTGCATTAAATGTTAATGCCCTGTCATGGATAATAGCAATGAATCAAAACATAATCTGGCTTTAAGGACATTTCCCTTGGTAATCCCTTTTTGTCAGAGGCACTTTAGCAATGTAATACAATCTTTCAACTGAGGCAGCTGAGTCAGGCTAACGCCTAAGTGCAAATTTGGTTTCTCTCTGTCTCGCCTTGAAAATATCCGAGGGCTCCAAACAGATCTAAAAAGAATTTCCGTGTGCCAGGTCCTTGGCTGGTGCCTATTGGCTTCGTTCCTTCGACTTCAGTGGAGCTGCAGTGATTTATACCAGCTGAGGAGCTGGTTCCGTGGTTTGCAAAAATGAATCTAAAGAAACATAGATTTTCAAATAGCAGCTGTAGCTCCTGTTATGTGAGAGACCAATGGGCGGGGCAGCCTCCTAACCCACCAGAAATTAACAGCAGTGCTTCGTGGACACATGGGGCCTGGTTTGTTCTCTGGGTCTGCCGGTGGAAGCCGACGCAACCCAGGCTTAGCCCTCCTCATCCTGGTGATAGCAGAACCCTCCTGGTCTTCTGCTGGATGGGATGATGCAAAGAATGGTGAAGAAAGAGGGCCTGAACAACCAGGTGATACTCATCTCCCAGCGAATCTTCTATGGAAACCAGGCTGAATGTATTTGTGCTCTGCAAACAGCACCATGGCATTCCATCTTTATTGTCTCTCGGTGACTCCAGATCAAATGTGCTCAGTTTACAGGTAAAAAAAAAGATGTGTTTTTTTTTTTGTTTTTTTTTTTAACTGCCAGCCCTGCAAACCCAGTCTGAGATCTGAACACCAATCTGGGTTCTTTCTGGCTCACTCATCACCAGCACTGGAGATTCTACAATCTGAACATGGTAAAGAATTGTGTTGATTATGCAGGATCCAGAACAAAAATCCAGCGTCTTCCCTCCTAAACGTGAGAGTTCTGCAGGACTAATGGGAGTTAAAAGGTATCCAAGTTAGCACAGTTGCAACAGGCAGCTATGAATCTGAATTCAGAAAAGCTGAATGAGAAGGTGCCACTTTTACAGGATCCCTTTTCAGAGACAAACAGCACTTTATAAGTGCCCTGCCCTAGGAGTGGTTTCCCCCCTTACGAGCAGGGTGGTGGTACTGGAATGAACCAAGCTCATTGCATAAAAGGTACCTCGTCACTACTGCTCACCTTGCTTAGCAATCCTCAGAAGGCCCTTCCCAGCCCACAAGTCATAAAGAGCAAAGCTGTTGATTGAGTCTTGGGAAGAAGCTGGAAGGATTGGGCAACAGCCTTAGCACCCAGCAGTGTTTTCTCTACACTCTGTGAGCTGGAAAATTAACCCCTCTGGCTTCAGGCTTTGAGCTGAGCACTAACCACAAACATCCTCTGTCCTTTCTACTCTGCTGCCAGGTTGTCAGCAAAATCTCTGTCTCTTGTAAATAACCCAAGGGAACACCAGCTGGGAAGCTTCAGAGCTCTCTCTCAATGCCAGCCATTGTTCACCAGGAGAAAACATTCCACCTAGCAACTGTTAGAGGGTGGGACTTCCCAAGGGCTCCATTGGATAAGAGGCTGCCACCAGTGAAGGAACCACAGAGATTGGCTGGAGACTTGCCTCACCTTTCGCCTCCATTTTCTTCACCACAGTCCAGTTTTAACCTGTTTGAGACCCACGCTGCAATTTGGGAGCACTTCCAGAGCGAAGGAGAGCTACTGCCTGCTCCTCTATGGGGGTGCTCTGCTGCTCTTTTCTTTTGATTGTATGTGTCTTCTCCCAAGGACACAGTCCTCACTAGCCTTGGTGTAGCTCAAACCCTCCCCCATGTTCTTTCCACCTCTTCCCCCTCCTCCCTTGACTCTCAAAGTTCTTCTGCATGAGGCCCGGATATCCCTCAGAGCCCAACAGTGTTACTCCATAATTGCTACAAAGATTACCAGTAAGTGATTACCAGTTGGCTCCCTCCCATCTTCCATCACTCTACTCAGAACATGAGTGCCACCTCCAGAGGCTTCCCACTCCCCGAAGCAAGATTTTGGTGGTCCATGGCAGCTGATTGTATAGCTCAGCTTGACAATCTTTTCAGAGGGATTGATTCTGCAAGAATCTGAGTGCCCAACCCTCACTGATAACAGGAGCTCGCAGGATTGGGCCCTTACTGAGGCAGTCATCTACTCAAATCCATAGCCCTTCCCCTTTCAGCATGAAGACATTTAAAGGTGAGTTTTTTTAAACCTCAGGGACCAGATTCTCCATTGCCCTGCTCCTTTTATAGATTATTTTCACCCTGTAAATTGAGTGCAAACTGCTACCCATTCAGAATGGCAATGACTGACACCGACTTTGGACTGATGTACATGACTGCACAAGGTCTAGACTAGAGAAAGACTGTCCAAATGTCGAATTTGGAAGCTCCTTGACTTTAGGGAAGTCTGCATCCATATCCCGACCTTGCTGCTGAGCCCCACAGCTCACCTCTCTCTGACTAATCACTTCTTTAGGTGATTAGGGAAGGAAGCATGCAATCCCTCAATGTGGCTGACCATGCTGGTCAATGGACTACAGTTTGCAGACTGTAGTCCTGGAGACCTGTATGTGTGAAGAGTCCCTCTGGACAACTGGGTGGAGAAGGATCCTCAGAGGTTAAAATGGAAAACCACTGCAGGTAACCAGAGATAAAGATATGGCAAAAACCTCCGTTGCCTGAACACCCAACCATGGGCTTCACAAACGACAAGGAGGGTTTTTTTGGTTTGGTGTTTTAAAAAAAGACTTCAAACACAAGGAACAAACAGCTTGGCAAGTCTGAACCTGTGAGCTTAAATCTTGAAACAAGTCCTAAAAGTGAGCAAACAGCTGGTATTGCTACAGGGCAGATGGCAAGGAGCACTAGGTATACCGAAATATACCCCACCCAGACAAGGCTATCCCTAGCCATTTTGGTGCCTACAGATCCACCCCCCCCCATACAGGGGGGCTGTGTGGGGCGCCAGGTCTCCGGGGGTGGGGGGGGGATGGCTTGGGGGGCAGGGAGAAACCACCCTCCAGCATAAGCCAGCAGAGTGGAGCAGGTTGGGGCTGGGTCATCCCACTTCCTGCCACCTAGTGAGTGTAGGACATGGGTGGGTGGGAAGTGGAGCGACCTGGCCCCAGCCCACTCCACTCTGCTCCCCTGGCTCCCAGCCTTGGGACTTGGGCAGCAGGGGGGAACTTCCCCCCAACACTCACAGGCAGCATGGCTGGGACCCAGGGGAGCAGAGCAGGCTGGGGCTGGGTTGCTCTTCTTACCGCTGCATGCAGGCCTGCCCCCTGCTGCAGTCCTCAGGGGAGTAGGGGTGGGAAGAGGCAGGGTGGAAGCAGAGTAGGGGCGGGGCTTTGGGGAAGGGGTGAAGTTGGGGTGGGACTGCATTTGAGCAGGGCCAGGGGCCATGGGGAAGAGGTGGAGCAAAGGCTGGAGCAGCACACAGCTGCACAGGGCACCAGGAAATTTGGTGCCCTATGCAACTGCGTACTTTGCATATGGGTAAGGATGGCCCTGCACCCAGAAGTCAAAAGACAGTTTTCTGCAAGCCAAAATAGCTGAATAAGCAAAGTAATCACCTTGATCTACATTTTGTGACTGCATTAAGTAACCTGTGGGGCTGCTGCGCTGGGGTGAGTCAGAGTTACACAGGCTGGCTTCTCAGCAGGTATAAATCAGCACTGCTGAGGGCTTGGCATGCTAGCTAGAGAAAGTGAGATTTATTTTCAAAATAATAATAAAAAAGGTTTTTTTATACTAGTCAGTGAGCGAATTACTGGAGAAGGAGCTCAGTGGGATAAAAGAACCTATTCCTCCACTAACACATAAGAGAGAAACTCAGTAACTCTATTATACAGAAACAATCAGCCAGTTGATTACACAAACAAATGAAACCTAAAGGCAGCACCAGGCTAGATAAAACTTTCACAATAATGAATAGAATGTGTCCATTAAAGGGGATGGTTTGTCTTCAAGTTAAGGCAATGGACCACGACTCAAGAAATCTCCATTCTGTTCCTTGCTCTGCCACAGACTCTATGTGGGACCTTGGCAAGTCACTTCCATCCAATGATTAAGCACTAGAACAGCCTGCTACGGAAGTGGTGGATTCTCCATCCCTTGAAGGTCTTCAGATCAAGACTGGATTCCTTTGTGGAAGAGATGATTTAGTCAAACACAAGTTATTGGGCTCTGGAGTAACTAGGTGAAATTTAATTACCTGTGATCTAATGGTCACTTCTGGCCTTAAAATTGATGACTCTACAAAAATCTCTCTGGCTAAAATTTTCAAAAGCACCTAAGTGTCTTCAGAGCCTAAGTCCTATTTTAAAAAGTGACTTAGGCACTTTTAACTATTCACATGTGTAAGTATTCGCAGGATCGGGGACTACAGACCAATCCCTGAAATCTTTACTCAGGCAAATCTCCCATTAAA
Organism: Gopherus flavomarginatus; assembly: GCF_025201925.1. Classification (NCBI taxonomy): domain Eukaryota; kingdom Metazoa; phylum Chordata; order Testudines; family Testudinidae; genus Gopherus; species Gopherus flavomarginatus. The sequence continues at coordinate 54,315,024 of NC_066625.1, read as the reverse complement.
GTCAGTGAGTGATTTGCCAACAATAAAGGCAGAGTGAAAACTAACTGGGAGCCTCATGAATTGGCCCAGTGTTAATTGATCTGACCTGGCTTCTGTGATGCTGACAGACCAGCTCAGGCCAGAGCCATAGGCCAATTAACTTGTGTGTGAATATCAAAGGAGTGAAATGTATTAGCATATATTCGGGCCAAATCACTTGTGTGTTAATAGAGATCAAAGGAGATGTTAATTATAGTTTTTGCCTATCTATATCCTGGTGTTTATTATTACATTACATTTACATTATGCAAGCCTGGTAACTAAATAACCCTAGATCAAAGTGTGTGTTAATGTGAGAGTGTATTCAGGTGTAAGAAATTCATGAAAACTAATGGAATGTTACTTGTATTGTTTTCACTTATTTATTCCTATTATAATGTAATGGCAGGTATTTACATTATGTATATCCCTGTAACTAAATAACTCATCGAATGCAAATGAAGAAGAATGCAAAATTCAAAGCAATTGGCCATTGTGAGAGTAAAAACACTTAGGAGATTGTTATCTGTGAAAAGAAGCTATAAGTACTGATTCAAAGAAAGATTCTTTATCTCTGGACTGTTTGGATTCTAACAGGGCAGAATAACTGAATGAGAAGACAGAAATCCCCAGAATTATTCTGGGTAGCTCTGGAAAAGACTTTGGGAAATTGGCAGTCTATTACATCGCCACCATTTGGAGTTACAATCTGTGGTTTACCTGTTGTTATATTTTACCTGATTGAAGAACGTGTCTTCACTTGCATGTCACCGCAAAAGCATCACTGGTAAGACCTGTATGCCTCTCGAGGAGGTGGTTTTCTTTTTACCGTGGAACTTCTCAGTTTCACGGCAAAAAGTCATTGGCAAGTCTAGACGCTCCCATAGTTTTTGCCCAAAAAAAGGGACTTTTTCCGCTTTAAATGGCAAGTGTAGACATGCCCAAATCCTGTTTACGCATCTTTTAGCCTCCAGAGGATATCCCACAGTGCCTAGGTGACCACACTAGCCAGCAGCTCTGCTGCTCTGCTGCCAGGTGAACAGACATCCACCCCTCCCCTTGTAAAGCCCCAGGAACTTTGAAACTCCCCTTCCTGTTTTCTTGGCAAGTGCTCACTTATCTGGGCAGGTGACAATGCCTGCTCCAGGGAGCAATCGATCCACTGTTTGGAGCTTATCAGTGTTTGGGGAGAGGAGGCTGTGCAGGGACCTGGGTAAGTGATTTGGGGTAAGTGACTGTTCTCTTGGAACTGGGAGAGACCTGATGTGGTGTGATTTTAGATTTAAGTAACATTTTGTCACAAAGTTCAGTTTGTTTTGGTGACAAAGTAGACTGGAGAGTCTAAGGGGATTGTCTGTGACTCCAGGATAAGACTGGTATAGAAATGTTCACATTTGTTACTGGCTTGGTGAAATCTAATAATGAAATACACCACCAGTTTGGGGGGTCTGCCCTTGTTTTCTCACAGTCTGCCCTGATATAGACACTCACAGTTGTGAGCCACTTCAGACAGTGTGACAGCTTCCATTCAAGTAAATTGGAGCTTTACCATTGACTTAAATGGCAGGAAGATCAGATCTAGTAGTAGCAGCTTCAACCCAATCTAATTCCCATGGAAGTCAATGGAAAGACTCTCATTGACTTTAATGGGATTTGTATTGGGCCTATAGCTGGCCTCTCAGAAATGCTATGCCCCATGGAGGGCTACGCCAGTAAATCACAATTGAACCCACAATAATTCTGACATATTTAAGGCACGGTGAGGTAGCACAGCAAATGTAATTGGTATGGCAGCTCTGCGGCTCTGGAGATCATTTCTTAGTTCAACAAGTATGAAATTACCTAACGTAGATGTGTCAGCTATTGTAGAACATAATGCAGCCTGTTGAGGAGCATGGCCAGTTTGTTCTAGAGTCCACAAAGAAAATTAATTTGTTCTGTAGATTGTCTTTGGTGTGAGGTTTGGCACATGGATAAAGACTGGGTAAATCTAGCTCTTTTCCTAAGGTCAGTAGATTGGTAAGTTCAAATAAACATTATTCTACCTTCAAGTGTTAGCAGATGAACCAAATGAACATGAACATTTGCGGATGAACCAAAGTCCCATAATGCTTTGTATCTATAATCCTTTGTATTCAGGCTAAATCTTAGTGTGTTGTTGAATGATGTGTGTGACCTCTTGCTCTGACCTGTTGACCATTAGAAAATATGCTCAGATGCCCAGGAAACCAAGAAAAGGAATATTCTGTGTTACTGATGTGTCCTATGGCTGATGAGATAATGATTTGTTGTCAGATGTCTTTAGCTTATCTGTTACGTAAATTGAAAGGAACTCCATGGGTTAGTAGATCATGAGAATGCAATTTTCTTTGTCCCTTTTTTGTAAACAAGTATGGTGTACTTTCTGAAAGATAGCTGGAATGGATCAGGCTGCAGGACTGCTTCCCTGTGTGGGTAATGTATTGCCTTTCTTTATCATACTCATTAATCTTTGACTAATAATCTTTGATTAATAAACCGATTGAGCCTGGTTATCTGATATCTTATTAACAACAGAATAGAACATTTAGCTAACACAAATAATCCCTATAATGGAACTATGCTTTATAAACTCTATTTAGCTCTCTTCTCAGGGTGTACAGCATGCGAGATCCAGCAGGGGAAAATAGTTCACAGTTTCTGCTTCCAGCAATCAAGGGCAGGCTTGGGTGTTGGATACCCATACATTGAAAATGTCTATCTTGGCAAGCACAGAAAACCTGTTAATGACCTGTAAATCCCCCTTTACCAGATAGCAATTATCAATGCCTAGAAATAAAAATAAATGAGTGAACTGCCTGGCTTTCCCAGTCATGACATTTCTGGATTCAGGTCCAAAAATGTGGGCTCGAGGACATGCCCCAACATGGTGATGAAGTGAAGCTCTTGGTAGTTACGTAGTTTCAAATTCAGGATCTGTCTATTATTACTATAGTATCTGTGAGCCCTGTTCCTTGGTTCTCAATTTTTCTTAATAAAGTTGTGTCCTGGGCTTTACTGAAACTCTTTTGGAAAAAATCTCTATAAATTAAATCCTGAATTTTAAAGTCACCTCATCAACCACCTTCAAAATCCTCTTCAAAACTGCCATGGCTACTACCAAAAACTTGACAAGGATCAAAAGGCTGGTGTGCAGAGACTACTACCTATCATGCTGACCAATACTGTCTCATTGTTTCCCTGTGCTCTCCATCCATCTATTATCCATCTGTTGTCTCATCTTGTACTTAGATTGTAAGCGCCTTGTGACAGGGGCCATCTTTTTTTCCTCTGTTTGTATAGCATCTAGCACAATGGGGGACTAGTCCATGACTAGGCTTCTTGGTGCTATGGTGATGATAATCAGTCCTCCTCCTCCATTGGCACTGCTTTATCTGCTGATTGGCCAGAAGTTCACATAACTCTGAATAAACTTCTGAACTTTTAGAAGCTTATCCAGACAATACAACTGAATACCCTCTGCTTCGCCCACCATTGTTAGCCTTAACCTGGTATCAAATCAGAGCTATTCTGATAGGAACCATGGCAAGAAAAAAGTTTTGTCTTTCTCTCCGATGAAAGAAAATAGCAAAACATTTAGAATTGCTCTTGTGTAACATAGAGATAAAGTGGGCCAACTTCTGTTGGTGAAAGAGATAAGCTTTGGAGCTCACACAGAGCAGGGTGTTGGATATCCATACATTGAGAATGTCTTTCCTGTTAATGACCTGTAAATCCCCTCTTTCCCATGCAGCAATTTTCAATGCCTGGAAGAAAAAATAAATGAGTGCATAGCCTGGCTTTCCCAGGCATGACATTTCCCAATGTGGTGATGGTAGGTGAAGAAGAGCTCTGTGCAAGCACCAAAGCTTGTCTCTCTCATCAACAGAAGTTGGCCGAATAAAAGATATTATCTCACCCACCTTGTCTCTCTAATATCCTGGGACCAATATGGTTCCAACACTACTGCTTACAACTTGTGCAACAACTTATTCCAATCCTTTTGGAGAATAGAACTCAAATACAAGAACATAAGAATTGCCATACCAGATCAGAACAACCTTCTGTCTAGCGTGGTACTTTTTTACTGGCAATGGTCAGTAACTATCTGTCAAGGCAGAAATGTTACACAGCCAGGGTGCTCAGGTCACTGTTTCCCTAGACAGTTGCTCTTGTTGTATGGGAGCTGAGGCTCTCTTTTTCCTTTCCAGGTCACTACGGACATACAGAGCCCATTTCTGTTCTGAATAATCATCATGTGGAAGAGGAAAACAGGAAGAAGCAGAAAGGAATATCTATGCACTGGGCAATGAATGGCAGGCAACCACAAAGCAGTTATTTGCTAGCACATAACTGATCTGGTCTTACACTGATGCACTACCAGAACATCAGCTAGTAATGGTACTTGTGCGGCCTCCGTTACTGTAGCATCTGTGCTCTGGGAGGGATGGAAGTGTTTATATACTCAATTTTACAGATGAAGAACAGAGAGAAAAAGTAGCATGCCCAAGGTCTCCAAGGCCAGCCACACCAGAACAGGGAACTCAACCTCTCCCAAAGAGAGCTGAATGAATAATTGAGTTTTCTGTTTTGGGGCCCAAACAAAAATATCAGGGACAAATAACTGTTTCCAAAATGGAAAAAAAAATCTCACCAAAACAACAAAAATCATTCTGGATTGAATAAAATGTTACGTTTGACTCATAACACTTTTTTTCCATTTAATTTTGTTTCAACAGAATGCGTGACTTTTTTTTTTTTTTTTTTTAACTGTCACGTCTTTTCTGGTCAAAACTATTCATCCAATTTGACCCGAATTTGTCTATAGTTTTGGTCAACCTGGCCTTGCATTTTTCAGCAAATAATCTATTAATTTAAATTTTTTTGCCCAACTCAGCTCCCAAGTCCCAGGCTAGCCTCCCAACCATCCTATTCTAGCCACCTTTCCTTTTTGAGCATCTGTCTGTTGATATGGATGTAGAGAACCTTGCAAAGGACTATGCTGCACACTAGGAAAAGCAGCAAGGCTGGGGAATCCCCACTGCCACCATTCTGTCAGTTCCATAATATGAACCCAGATCTCTTACATGTTTCTAGTAACCTTCTCTTAGGGCTAACACTCAAAATGTTACAGCAGCGCAGCTGCACTGCTGTAGAGATTCAGTGAAGACCCTATGCCAACAGGAGGAGTTCTCCCCTCAGCATAGGTGCTCCCCTTCCCCGAGAGGTGGTAGGTAGAGTGATGGGAGAATTCTTCCATCAACCTAGTGCTATATACACTGAGGATTAGGTTGACTTAACCACATTGTTCAGGGATGTGGATTTTTACCTATTTATTAGTTCCAACTACTTTCTTAGTGTAGACCACCTGACACTTTAATTGCTCTGAGTTGCTACGCATTTGCTGTCGTATGGGGCTACTGTAGGCCTATTTGATGAGCTTTTCCTTCACTGTGGGATCCAGCGTATCAGTACCACCAGTTCCACAGTTCAAAGCCAGGCTGTGTTATCGGGTAGTCTCTGAACCAACTTTCCTATCTTTCTCTGCTACTCACGGTCATACAGGGAAATGAAGTGAGGAGAAGCCTTACAGCACACACCTAGCACCGGGTTCCTCTCCCTACTACATTCCCTGTGGCAGTCTTCCTCTCCATGACACTGTTCCATTGCAAGGCCACAAGGCATGATATCTTCCAGGGCTCACATGTCATACAACTCAGTGCTGAAGCCTTCATGGTAGGGAGGGATTTGAAATGCTGCCGCTTCCACTGTGGTTCTATAATGCACCACTTCCTCCTTGTGAAAGACAAAGGCCAAGTCTTTTTGGCAGCAGATTACTATCAAAGATTGCTACCTTGAGTGGATTTATCCTCCACTAATCCCTGTGTATTCCATGCCACTGTTGGGGTAGAATGTTGTCCCCCGGGTCATTCAACAATGGGACCAATCATGTTCTGAGAGATTGATAGCTCCACATGACTGCCAGAAAACCCCATTTCAGCAATATTTGAATGGGGTCACTGACCATCCACAACAACACTGGTTAGAACAACCCCAGGTGGTGGCACATCGTGAGCCTGAACCGACCCATGTGGCCTGGACGAGGTCTGGCACGTTCATGGGCACAGATACTTCAGTCTAGGGGGCTCTTCTGAGACTTCTGCAGGGGAAGGCCAATGCTGTGTTGCTATTCCAAGCCGTGTTGTGCAAGCAGACACCTCACTAGAAATCAGTGGAATGAGGAAGCAAGGAGAAGTAGGAAAACAATTGTCAGCTGCTAGCAAAGAGGTCTAGTAAAGATATTAGCCATGACCATTGTGTCTGCACAATAATTGCTCCTTGTAGGAACTGGCTTCCCCGGATAGTCCCTTATGGGAGAATGGATGTCTCTGGGGCTGGATGATGTGTGGGGCTGGGACTGAGGCAGCCATAGTAGGTAAATTAGCCTGTCTTTGATTATTGGTGGGGGGCATTAGGATATGGATTTGAGGGGACAGTGCAGGCATGGCCCATTAAAGGGAAGCAGTGAGAGAGACTGGGGACCAGATATAGGAGAGGGCAGAGGCACTGGGCCAACTTCATGGTCGATGAAAGCTTATGCAACCCTCACTGACTTCAGTGACTAGGCTGATCTGGGTGCAAACAATGAGGAAAAAGCCTCTTGCTAGAGATAGGAAGAGAATGAAAGAGTGAGATAAAGACAGAAAGAGGGAGGAGAAGCAGTCAGCAGACAGACTGGAGGAGAGACAGAGAAGTAAAGATAAAAGCAGATTAAAAAGGGAAGTGGACAGAAACAGAAAGAAAGAGTGAGGGAGTGAGGGTGGGGCAGGTACCCAGATAACCACTGGAAAAGAGAGATAAAGAGTGAGGGGGGTGATGGTTTGACCAAGCTACAGGATTGTGTTTCAAAGAGCCTTTGTCCATGTTCAGGAAATGCCCTGGGTGTTGGCAGCAAATGAGCTCCGCACACCCTGGGAATTTACCTGATCCTGCTGGCTTGGGGAGCAGGCATGTCTTCAATCAAAGGGCCATTCTGCCAAACATTGAAACAAACTCTCAAAAAAACCCAAACCAAAATAAAGTCCCCCAGCTGCACCCTCTTCCCAAAACCACAGGAGGGTCAGAGATGCCCGTGGGCCCTTCCTGGGTGTGCTGTGGGTATCAGTTTTTAATCACCTTGCAAACTCCTATCTTCAAAAGGAAGAGCTCCCCTTAAATGCTGCAAAGCAACAGTAGTGCTGCTCCATGCTTTTAATAAGGTTACTCAGTGGATCCCCTGGCCCATGGCATCTCTGATAGCCCATGGCTATGCTCAGCATCCATGGAATTACAGGACTGAGACAGAGTCACACATCTCAGGCTCATGTTCTTTGCTAAACTGTCTTCACCTGTAGCGCAGACAGGGCCTCAGGCAGTGGTGAGCTGGAGGGATGTGGGAAATCTCTGCTTTTCTCCTCAGCTCAGCTCAGCCTCCTGTCCTTCCTCTCCTCATTTGTCTGTTGTGTCCTTTCTGTCATGTAGACCATGAGCTTGCTGGGGTAGGGACTGCCTTTTTGTTACAGAGCCTAGCACCATGGGACCCTAGTCAAGATTTCTGGCTGCTACTGAAATATAAATAATAAACAATTACAATAGTCGCATTATCAGTGAAATTCACTCCTGTGCTGAGAGCTAACACCAGATAAAGCCCTGCTTGGGATTGTTTTTAATCCTGCTCCTGTCCCAGCTCGCAATCACAGAATCACAGAATCTCAGGATTGGAAGGGACCTCAGGTCATCTAGTCCAACCCCCTGCTCAAAGCAGGACCAATTCCCAACTAACATCCCAGCCAGGGCTTCGTCAAGCCTGACCTTAAAAACTGCTAAGGAAGGAGATGCCACCACCTCCCTCAGTAACTTATTCCAGTGCTTTACCACTCCCACTTGCTCCTGCATTGTTTCTTGCATTTTTATCTTGCTCCCACTTGCAAAAACCTTAGATCCCATAAATCCCACAAGAGAGACAGATTTCCCCATGCTACTAAAAAAAAAAAAAAAAAATCAATTCCCCACAAAAAACTGTTGTTTAAGATAGATAGACAGGTTAGATAGAATTCAGACACAATTTTTACCACTAAAAGAATAAAACAAATCTTGCTTAAACCATATAAAAATACTCTAACTGCCGTTACAACAGACATCAAATCTCTTTCTATTCCTCACTTAAATTTAAGTATTAAAACCTTTATTTTTTTTTAAAAGAAAATCTTGGTTTATATTTCTGAAATTCTATTTATGACAAACTGACAAGACATTTTGTGTTTTCCCACAAATTACCACTGGCTTTTTTTTTTTTTTTTTTTTTGGCCACTCAAGCCCAGCCAAAACAAAGTACATTTTACCTGCTTCCACTATTATGGCAGTGGGTCCTGCAGGATCCATGGGATCCCAGTCCCACAGCAGGGGACTACTACCAGGTATATGCACCATTCTCCTAACTCCCAAATTAGAGCTTTAATGTGATTTAGGTCTTGTCTAGATGCGGAAATTATTCTGGCAAAAAGGTAGTGTGTGAATTTAAAGTACAACAGCTATTCTGGAGTAACTCTCTGTATGGACTCTCTTAATCTGGAACAAAAGTGCCTTTTTCTGGTTTATTTTATTCACTTCCAAACTGGAATAAGATTGTCCAAACAGGTCACTATTCTAAAATAGCTACTGTGGAATAGTTTATTCTGCAATAGGTATTTTGTTCAGTTTCCTCATATAGTCAATCCCTAATGTGGTGCCTGCACCTGGTGCTGGCCCTCTACATGTGGGTGAATGTTACTCTATGTGATTAAGGCATGGAACTGGGAGATCTGAACTCTCTTCCATTGACTTGTATGGCATTGGGTAAATTGCTTCACCTCTATGTGCCCCGCTTTCCCCATCTGTAAAAGTGGCTAACACTACTTACCATTCCTCCTACAGATGCAGGGATGATTAATTCAATTATGTTGTTGACCTGAATTTGATGGATTAGTTGTTATGGCTCGCCACTGATCACATCCAACCAGAAGATTTATAGGTTCTTGTCCAATTCAGACTAGAGGGTTCAAGAACTCAGAAAGTTCTAAATCGGGAGAGGACTCTCGGGGTGCTTGGCAAGAACACGTACACTGAGGACAATACCAAATTGATAAAACCTTTATTGAAATTAACATAAAAAATTAGAAATGCAATGAAACTTATGACTGCAAAAGAGTAAAATAATTCCAACACTCCTGGTGGTAACATTTCTATTATAAGTACCTTAACCTATCATACTCTCACCCTTCCTTGAGGACCCGGCAATAGGAGGTGAAGGACCAGCCTCACTCCTGGCATGCTCAATAAAATGATGGTGCTGGTTTCCCCAATGGTTAAGAATGTTGAGTAGTTATACTGTACTGCACAAGCTGAGCTGATAGCGTGATAGAAAATAGAATTAATACATAGATGAAAAGATAGTCTCTAGAGTATAGGAGAACTGGAAAAAGCATTCCAAGAAACTGAAGCTTCAGGAGTTGGAAGAGCCTAGAAGCTAAAAGAGCTCTCTTACAGGTATTTTATAGGATCCTGACCTATGTAATTCAGGCCCAACCTACTATACCCAAATATTATTTCCGTACCCTAAGAAATGTATGGGTACCCTTATCCTATAGGTTAGTAGATTATGACATTTACTTTCTAAATATATTAATAAGGATTTTCTCACTCCAAAACTGCCAGCCTAGGCTCTCTTGATGACCTCCAAGTTGTGGTATACCCTGCAGTTACCAACCAGTTGTAGATGCTGGATAAACCTGTGATGTGATGTGGATAGTTCCTCCCTTTGGTTCCGCAAAGTTCAGGGACCATTTTTATCTGTGCCAAAGGTTGCCAGCTTTTATGCTGACATATTCATAACTGATTATACTTTTTGCTATACAACAGATCTTACCAGATCTTACAGGCCAGTAGGCTTCTTGCATTTCAGCATTTCAGAAAAACTTATTATCAGGAAATACATGCCTCCACACATCCTAAATTCCAAGGAATTGATACTGATAAACTATAAGAATAAAATGGATTAATTTCAGAAAAAGAAACATTAATTGATATTGCTGGCTGGATTAGTAGGATATAATAGCTAGCAAAATAACCTTATGGGCTACAGTGTTTGCAAAGCATTGTGAGATCTTCCATAAAAGATGATCTGGAGGTGGAACCTGCTGGAGGTGGAATAGCGAGTAGACACTCTTCTTGTCTTCATTTGATTCACAGTGAACTCTTTGCAATTGTTATTTAAGGGCCGAGGACTGGATGTGCTCTGTAACTGAGACACTGCCAGAGGCAGAATATTTCTTCACATTTATCCAACCCACTGACCTGAACATCCCCCAGTTTCCTTTCTTACTCTAATTTCATGCATCTGGACTGGGTCTGGTCTTCCCAGCCTTGCATCACCAGAGAATACAGACAGCTATAGATCAGTTCGACTTTACCCAAACTGGGGCTTGTCTACACCACGCAGCTTCAAGCAACAAGGCTGTGTCAACACAGCTTTGTTGCTAAATGTCGGCATGTGTAAATGCTCTTTGTCGGCGCTTTTGCTGACAAAATACTTCCAGCCTCACGAGCGGCGTTCACTTTGTCGGCAGGATAGTGCGTCTGCCGACAAAGTCGCGTTCACACTGCCACTTGCTGCAGCAAAACTTTTATCTTTCAGGGGGAGAGGGACTTTTTTAAGTACCTGTGAAAGACAAAAGTTTTGTTGACAACTTGGCAAGGTAGACAAGCCCAAGCTTGAGGTATGTTCATTGCTTTGCCCTCAAAGAAGGTTTTCCATTATTGTTGTGAATCCTGACCCATCTGGCAAGCAGAAAAACCAAAGCCAATGTCACAAAGTCACTAGCGAACTTCCAAAAGAGCTTCCCAAATCCTAGTCTCATTGTGCCCAGAGAAAGGTAATGAGTCAGATGCCAGAGAAGGACTCTACATATATTAAGCATGAGATGAGTAAGTGGATGCAGCTGGAGTTTGGCAGCATTTAAAAGGATTACAGATAAAATTACTGAGGCTTGAAGAAACTGGTTAACCTTATTGTCAAGGTGACATGCATGGACTCAGGGCCTGAGAAGTTAATAAATGAACTAATGTAAAGATAGTTAATTGGCTGGTGAGACTGCAGGGCATTCTCAGAGCAGGAATGAATTCTTCCCCTTTGTCTCCTTTCCTTGTTCCCTGTGCATGTCTCTCCTTGTTCTCTCCTCACTATGGCTTCCCTGCCCCTTTCTTTCTCATCCTCTCCTGGATGTTCTGAAGACTTTCATCTCCTTCCATACTCTCTTCTTGCACAAGAGGCATTCTAGTGGGTGTGCTATGGAGAGGGAGCTGCGTGTTAGGAATTAGTGGGAAGAATGCACTTTCCTAGATTCATAGGTTTTAAAGCCAGAAAGAGGGACTGTTATAATCACCCAGTCTAACCTGTTTGAACACACACTGGCTGACCCACTCACACTATGTCGATCCTAAATCCCAGAGAGGTGGATCTGAATGGTACTATCACACCAGGCAGATAATAATATTGTTACCAAGCAGCTAATCAACGTTTGGAGCCCTGAGAATGTTCGAATTGGGAGTAGAAATTGATGATGGAGTCTGGTATTTTCTTTGATGCAATCTTGTTTCTTTACAAGGAATTTACACCCTGCTTCTCCACATGCAGGAGGAATCAAAATCAAAACAGTTTCTTAGCTCACAGGCTCAAAACTTCTTTCAGCCAGCATCCCCTACCCAGAATCTTTCTCTATGCTTTTTCCAGGATCACACCTAGCTTACTGGCTGCTGCTTGGCTTGCTTTCAGAGGTGAAAGTAAGCCAGTACAGTCCGGTGCGGCATACCAGCAAGAGCCAGTATGCCATGCCAGACCAGACCAGCTTCCCCAGGCTGGCAGTTTAAAGGGCCCGGGGGTAGCGGTGGCAGGGCCGGAGGCCTAGGCTCTTTAAATCGCCACCTGAGCCTGGCTGCTGGAGCCCTAGGGTAGTGGTGGCAGGGCTCCGGTGGTGCTTTAAAGGGCATGGGGCTCCACGGCAGTAGTGGTGGCCAGAGCCCCGGGCCCTTTAAATCGCCGCTGAGCCCTGGGGCGCCAAGCTGCCTCTGCAGCTGGTAGCTCCAGGGGTGATTTAAAGGCCCCAGGGCTCCCAGCTGCAGCCGGAGCCACTTGATTTAAAGGGCTGGGGTGTTTAAAGGCCCTGCCTCTTCTGGTTGAGAGCACACCTATTCAAGTTGAGACACCCCCCCTGCTCAGGACTCCGGCGTACCAGTTAGTCTTTAAGTTACTTTCACCTCTGCTTGCTTTCTCTGCTTTCTGTGGACATGTCTACACTGCAATAAAACACCTGTGCCTGGCCCATGTCAGCTGATTCGGGCTCGCAGGGCTAGGGCTGCAGGGCTACAAAACTGCAGTATGGATGTTCAGGCTCAGTCTAGAGCCTAAGCTCTGGAGGTGGGTCTCAGAGCCTGCAGCCTGAACCCAAGCTCGCAGACATGAGCTCTGAGACTCAGTGCCACAGGTTTTTTATCGCAGTGTAGACATCCCCTATTAGGCCTCCTGTCTACCAGGTTTTGATCTGCCCAGGCACCTGTGGTTGTCTCTGAACCGATTTCGAACAGGACAGGGTAACTGTATGGACAGTCTCTTTAAATGATGTTTATCTAATGACCCGCGATGCAGCTGTAGTCAACTTCAGACTATGTTGCATATCAAGGTCGAGTGCCCACTGACTTATTTTGACGGCTGGCTACAGCTCTTCACCTGGTTGATGATGACGCCATTAAATGGCTGGGCACATTGCATGTACTGCCGATGATGAATAGGCCTTGTTTTAGGTATGACTCCATAACTGTCCCTTATAGCAAACTTAAGTGAAGGGCACATTTGTACACTAGTTTCGGTGCAGTTTTAATTCAACTCATAACAAGGTTTAACCCAACTCATAACAATATTCTACCTTAAATCCTTTGCACTCCAACAGTAGCCACTTCTACAACATGGACTTCATTATCACCTGCCTAACCTGCAGCAGAATGCACGAACAGACTCAGATCCCATACTGCCTAATCATAGGTAATGAAGGGACAAACGTCATTATCAGTTTATGTAATGGAACTCATACCAGCCTTCTTAGCAGAGATGAATTAATAACTCACAGTGACTAGTTCAGTGGTTCCCAAATTGTGATCTGTGCAGAACTGGGTGGTCACACGGTCCGGGCTCCTCCTGCTTTTTTGCAACTACTGAATTCTATTAAAAGACAGCTACAGATACATGAAATAATGTCCTAATGTTACAGTTATACATAGGTTATTACTGTAGCTGCCAGAGAAATGTTATGAGACCATGAAGAGTGGTGGGCTGCATGACAGCCAATCAGAGAGGATAGGGTCCAAGAAATAATCACTCTTTAAAAGATGTAGTCCACAACTTAAAATGGTGGAGAACCTCTGACTTATTCAATGAATTCATCTCCTCGTTTTGTGTTCACAAATTGCCAGCAGTTTCAGCTTTCCTTTAATTTGTTACTCAAAATTGTTCATGGAATAACTTCTGTAAATAATTCTTGGTTCCTTGACAACTCAGGAACGGTTCATTTTAACATATTAATTAGCATTTATAAACTGTCGTCGAGGTGCACTCTGCTGTTTGAAAGAGTGACTTGTAGCTGTGACACTAGACTGATACTCAGGAGATTGGGGTTCAGTTCCAAGTCCTGCCACAGAATTTCTTGTGTGACCTTATCTCACGCCATTTAACTTCCCTGTGCCTCCATTACCCATCTGTAAACTGGAGGCAATAATTCTGCCCTAGTTATTGGACAGCAAGTTTTGTTGAGCCAGGCACTGTCTCTCACTGTGTGTCTGTACAGTGGCTAGCACAATGGGGCCGTGATCACAGTTGGAGCCTCTAGATAACAAAATCTACATAATACAGACATAATACAGACGTGTCCCTCCGATGAGCATTACGTATATACACAAACAGAGACAATTACCAAAAAATTATTATAAAATTTAATTGTGTCTAGCACTGGAATAGCTATTGTATGGGACAATCCCCCACAGGCAAAGGCTGGACTGCATGTTCTAATAGGATGTATCTGCTGCTAACATTAGCTGTGATTTAGTAGAAAGTGGATCATAACTTTAATGTTAACATCAGGAGAATAAATCATTAATCCATTAGTGTGCGGCTTTTCTCTCTCATGCCCTGCCCAGTTCTCATCATGGCCAGGCCTTTTGGAGATCCCACTGCCTCATGCTTCATTTAATGAGCAGCAGGCTTAGGATGATTGGCTGGCTTGGGCAGTTACTCCTGGAGCATGGCCCAGGGTCAATGTGAGACGTCAGGAGAGTCTCATAATTAGCCAGCTTAACATGAAGGCGTTTCAAAGAAAAACAACAACAAGAGAAAGAGCCCTTTGGGAGCGAGATCTTGGGCAAGGGACAAGCCAGCTTGGCTGGGGTGGAGGCATCACTGATGTTTCTTCTTCACTGCTGAGACTAAGGGAGAAATAACAGGAGAGGGAGAGAAATCACCACTGAAGGACTTCTGGGAAGGATTCTCAAAAGCAGTCACTCTGCATTTGGCTTAGTTCTGCACCCATTGAAGAGCATGGTAAGACTGCTGGTGACATCAAGAGGGGCTGAGTTAGACCAATGCTCAGTGCTTCTGAAAACCGCACCGAGATTAACCCCAGTTTATCACTACAGGAGACTTTACAACATTAGAGTGACACCCCCAGAAAGGCCAGGGCCTGCTTCTATGAGGCTCTGATCTTCCCCTGGCATCAGTGCGAGGTGTGGGCTGTCTGCACCTCGCAGGATCAGGCCACTGGTATGTGCCAAGGATTACGGATGAGTTTCCTGACTGAATTGTGATTGGGCACCTTCCACACCTGTCACCTGAACACATCAGCTGTTTCTGCAGAATCAGAACAGTTTAGCTGGGTGCAAAGTCCCCGCACTGCTAACAGCTAATGGTGATCCTCCTCTAGACTAAGTGCTAAGAGCCTGGGTTATAGCCAGATTCTACAGGATGTTGAGCAGGACGTCAAACACAGCTTCCAGCAGCCCAGTGCCCCAGTGACCCCCCACAGTGCCATCCCAAAAGTCCTGCCTCCTTCTCCAGGTGGATCAGCTCCCCCTCGTGTCCCCCCCCCCCACACACACACATTACACATACTTACCTCGCTCCTCTCCCAGGGGATAAGCCCAAGTAGGCTGCATACTGCTGGAGGCTAGGCCTGAGGATTGGCAGCCATATGGATTTGGGTGAAAAAACAGAAAAGCTGAAAGCAGGAAATGGAGGCATCTGGTTAACAGAGCTAGCAGCTTCAAACACCTGTGTAATTTTCTACAGATCAAAGGACCTGTTGATAGCAGCCACTAATACCTTCCAGCATAACAACACCCTCATTTCAGGTCCACCCTTCCTCCCAATACAGTTTTAAAATGTTGTCACCCTGAAGAAGAAAGGGATGGGGTGGGACAGAGGAATGAGGAGATAAGGGAGTGTGCACACAGAGCCCCTGGCATGAAGCAGAGAATGGGGGGCCCTGGCATGGGAAGAAAGGGGCACACAGATCTCCTGGTGGGGGAAAAATGAGGGATCCTGGGAGCAGGGCGGGAAAGGGAGAAATAGGGGTAAAGAGAGTTCATACAGAGCCTCTGGTATGGGGGCAGAGAATGGGGGATGCTGGTATGGGGGAGAGTGGTAGGGGGCACACAGAGCCCCTGATGTTGGGGAGAATTGGTGACTGTGGCAGGAAAAAATGGGGGGTGCAGTCGAAAGAGAGAGCCTGAAGCATGGACCTGGTGCAAGACCTGAGGTTTGAACCAAAGTTATGCTATGAGCAAAAGTCAGGCCCTGTCAAAATGTAGACGCTTGCCTGCAAATTCAGTGTCTCGTACATGAACTTACATATTCAGTGGCTAAAACACACAGAATTATGGAAACACATTCCAGCAGGCAAGCACACGGACACCCCAACCTAACACATGCTGGTTTGGCAGAAGGGATGAACAGGAATGTGTTGTCTGAAACATCAGGAGTAAAGTACAAAGCCAGGTGATGAATAGAGATGTCTTATCTGAAGCATCAGGTGACTGCTACAAGGGGAGGTAACAAACATGTCATGAAACACGTGAGATGGTAGGTAAGTTGTTTATCCCAGATTGATTGTCTCAGTCTATAAATGTTGGAATGCCTCGCCTTAACCTTTCACCTGGCATACAGGGAGGTGGAAAGTCCCACTGGTTCCTGAGCCGGTCCACTGTAACGGGCATATGTGTGTTAGTGCACCTGTAGCACAGCTAGGGCACTAGGACCATGCTTTATCAATAATAAACCTGGCCGAATGCCTTCACCACCGAATTGTGTCTGTCTCTCTTTGGGCAGTTTGATCAAGGTGTGCTGGGTCGGCTACCTGGCGAGAGCTGGCACAGCACACAAAGAGAGCTAACTGACAACAGAGGAATGAGGGGAAGAAGGCATAGGTAGAATGAGGGGCATGGGGAGAAGCAGGAGGAATGGGAGAGCACAGAGCCCCTGGCATGAGGGAAGGTGGGTGGGGGAGTTCCTGCAATAGAGGGGGATGGGAAGGTGGCACACAGGGAGCTGGGGATGGGTGGCAGTGGAGGGATTGCAAGGAGCCCCTGGTGTGTGCTGTGAGCTGAGTCAACAGAAGCAACGAAGTGTGACTCCCTCGTATTTTTAACACACATTAGAAGAAGGCAGGGAAGTTTTCCAAATGTGGAAGCAGAAAAAAACTTCCCCAAAACACAGAACTACTGAAAATCTGAAGAAACAAACAAGGCCAGGATGCAACATGGCAAAGCAGAACCAGACCCCAATATGAGCTAAAAATGCAAAGTGAGACTCACATCCTGGTCTGGCTAGATGCCATGAAATGAGAACAATTCACTCACGTAGGTCTTGGTTTCTGAGGCAATGGAATGCCAAATATTGCACAATGCTATTGATTGAACAACAGCTAGAAGGCAAAGCTATATCTGGATTTACTTATCTCGGTAGCTAATAATATTGTCTGATGTGCATATTTCATATTTTGTGTGTCCAAAATTCCCACCAGTATACTTGAGCTTTGCACTTATAAGGGCAGTTACTTCTCTGCAGGGTGGAACTTCCCTTCAGAAGCCTGGTGGCCATGGAAATGCACTGCAGGGTTAAAAACATACATATACATATAGAGAGACCTATCTCATAGAACTGGAAGGGACCCTGAAAAGTCATTGAGTCCAGCCCCCTGCCTTCACTAGCAGGATCAAGTACTGATTTTGCCACAAATTCCTAAGTGGCCCCCTCAAGGACTGAACTCACAATCCTGGGTTTAGGGGGTCAATGCTCAAACCACTGAGCTATCCTTCCTCCCTACCTAGGTTCTGGCAGATTTAGTTTTTTTAAAGCCTTTAAAGTTCTCTTCAGCAATGGAGTGTTAACCTTGGTGTCTTGGGTAAATTCCAGCTCAGGAAAATGGACTCTGACTTTCTAAATTCTCCCTGCTGTCAGTCTTAGTATCATGAACTGGGCTGAGAAAACAGTGCTTTTCGAGGAGAGGGCTTTTTTTGTGATTAGATCATGGGCTTGGGACTCAGGAGATCATATTGAATTCTGGGCTCTGCTACAGATTTTGTGTGTAACCTTGGGAAAGTCAAGGGTCTACTGGGTGCTGAGGACTTCTAAAAAAAAATTAAAAAAAAATGTTCAGTTCATTTAGGTGCCTAAGGGAGAGCTGAGTTCTTCTGAAAAATCAGCCATTAATCTCTCTTTCTCCAAAATGGGGATGATTATTCTTCCATTGCTCACAGCTGGGTTATGAGGAACTAAGCTGTCAATGTTTACAAAGTATTTTGAAATCCCCTGGTGAAAAGCTTGGTTTCTAAGCAGACTCCAGACCACCATTGTTTTCAGATGGGTTGAGCCAATCAAGCTCTCTGCCTGGTTACTGCAGATTGATTGATTTTCTTTCTCCAGATGAATTCACTGGATACAATCCTGTCTCACTGAAGGTAATGGCAAAGCTCTCTATCCCAGGCTACCAGCGCATTAATCAATTTCTACAAAACACTCCATAATATATTAACACAGGGCTCTCCGCCACTCTCCACTGAAGGAAAGTGTAGTCCTCCTGAAATACCTTCCTGATCCTGGACAAGGGGCATGATTCTCCATTGCCCTAAGACTCCTTTATGACTCTGGCACAGGGGGTATGCTGGTAATGTTTTGGGTGGGGTTGATGGAGAAGGTGTGACCTGAGAACTATTGTGCTTTAGCTCTTCTGGCTGTTTATGAGCTTGGGGGGCCATGGACCATCTGACAATATGTTAGAGCAAATGTGAGCTAGCTGGGGAGGCTCCCAGCCAGGCCCAGAATACTTGGAGTGCAAAGGGGTATCCCCTCTCCCCATTCATGCATCTCTGCTGGAATCTAGAAGCTGGCCCAACATCTCCCAGCCCATCCTCCCACAGACTGAAATTGTCTCTCTAACTGATGCCCCCAATCCATCATCGTCCTCCCCAGAAAAGCCTGGGCAATCAAATGAGGCCTGCATATTGCTCTAGCAGAGTGAATGTACATCAGTGGGAACTGATTCTCCAAAGTAGCATATTCTTATGCCCAGTTTGAACAGCAGTAACTTAGAACAAGGGGAGAAATAGTGAAGAAAAGAGATCTATAGGAAATAAACAACAAAAATGGGGTTTCAATTATTTTTGCAGCGTTTGGCGGGGCGTGGAAGGAATAATATCCAGTAAAGTTTTACTGAAGTCGGAGACGTTTTGTCAGCTGTTTGATTCAGCCAGTTAAGCAATAAGCACTCCTTGCCAGTTGTTGCCAGTTGTTCCCAGTGAGCAAAGATTGTGAAATCGATTGATTGCATAAAACAGATGTTAACATTTTTGTAACCTGAAAACACACAGGCATGAAAAACACATTCCCCATGTGACATCCACAGATTCCTCCTGCACACACGTGGCTGCTAATGAAAATCAGCAACATGAATGCAGCAGGGAAGATGGCCAAGGAACAGCTAGACAACAAGTGGTAGCTGACCTTTCACAGGATCTCACAGAGAGCCAATATAAGGTCTATGAACCACTTAAATCCCACTTCAGCCCACAGGATTGAGATTTAAGTGATCCACAGACCTTGTACTGGCCTTCTGCACAGGGATGGATTTCACCCAGAAAGCAAAGCACAGGACTCTGATATGTATGACCGATCTGCCTTGTAAATTGTCATCTTTATCCTCCTTCTGGGAGCCCCATGTCAATGTCAGAGGTATGTAATGTTCAGTTTAGTCTTCTTGGTGTTACTCTCACATGTATTCTTGGGCTGTTCCTAATCCTGGATATGACTCAAACACTACCTTGAAAAAGCATTGCAATTACAATTAATCCATTCTTAGAAAGACTCAGTAAACACCACTTCTCTCCTGTCCATCTCCAGTGATTGACCAGGTGGAAGATAAAGGCCTTGTGGCACTTGATCAAAACAGGAGGGGATTACCCCAGTGTCCTTGACCAGCATTCCCTCTCTCAACAATACAGGTTCCAACGTCCAAGGCTCCATGTATCAAATACCAAGCACGGTCTCTCTGTCATGTATATACCAAGCTCAGCATCCTGTTATCAGTGACAGACCAGCCACTATATCCTTCTACGCAGTCACTGTGGTTCTAGAATATAGATTCCTGCTTTGTAAAATGCTTTGTGAAACCTTAAACATGGAATGATCTAATCTAATCTATCTATTGAGTTTGTAATGTGCCCATCGCCATCATCCCGGGGCCAATGCATCACTATAAATCAATTCTAATCTCATTTTAAAAGTTTTAAAACATTCATCAAATGTAGAGATGGGTGACACGTACCTGAAATTCATGCCCAATACAGCTGATCTGTAAAAGAGGTATAAATATCAGTGAAAAAACCCACATACACACAAACAAACAAAAAGTGTATATAAATTTCCCTTTTCATGGCAATTTGCTGGTTTTGTTGTTGAGGCACTAAAACTGATTTGAAAGATAATTATGCATCCATGCAATATATTGCCACAGTCATTTAAAAAAGCATTTGGCTAGATCCAAAGTTGGTGTAAATTGACTTAGCTTTAAAGCAGGTAATGGGTTTACACTGGCTGAGGATCTGGATCTTTAACACACTCCAGAAAAGGCTTTATTTTTGCTACTGTCTTCTGAAGAATCCAGAGGAATGTTAAAATGGAGACCAGAATGTAGTCTAACCCTCAGGAGAAGAAATCATAAATTACGACATCTGCATTGCTTCAGCAGTAAGGATGGCCCCAATGGTCTGTTATCATTCACGTAATGACTGGCCTGGACAGTTAAAAGTTAGAGGGGAAGAGGAGGGTAGGATGTCTGGTCCTTATCTGATAGATAAAGCTACAGCAGTTGTTATTGATATAAAAACTTGAGTCATATAAATAAGTGTAAAACCTCAGGGACCTGAGCAGCTGTGTTTTGCGATATGCTTCATGGAGAATAACGGGTCGGGACCATAGATGTTAGTGGTGAAAGAATCCTATTTGACCACACAGTCCATCTCCCTGTCAGTGCAGGATTATTCCTTATTGCAAATGTATTAGCGCTTCTGCCAATTTAAGGGCCTAATTTTCAGGAGGCTGAAAGGGTCATGCACAGTGGTGAGTGAGCATTTGCCTGCCTCATCTGAACTTAAACTTGACACAGCCACAGATGGGATTTTTTCAGTTGGATTGTGCTATTTCCAGCACGGAGGGATGGGCATGTGAGGAGGGAGGTGTGTGGAGGGAGGTCTCCTGCATGGAGCCTCTCTTTCCATGCTGAATGGATGGGGTACCATCTCCACAGCATCACCTTCCATCTGAAAACCCTTCTACTGGTGATCCAGGATGGAGCCTCCAGCACAAACTCAAGCTAAGTCAACCAGGCTTTTTCCTGCAGGCTCCTGGGTGGTTCACACACACTGAAGCAAGAGCTGCCATAAAACAGCAGAGGATGTATCATGCTTCCTGCAGGTTCTGTGCAGCCAGAGATTTGGCTAGCTCTGCTTGGGGCCAGTTCACCCTACAAACTATTACCATGCCTGAATAGGATAGCGAACAATTGCAGATACTGATACAATGTTGGACATAGCTTGTATTGGTTTACGTTGATTGTTAAACCATGTTCAGTATCATGTTAGCTAACAGGGTGGTTCAGACACAGTGACGTTAACGTAGGGTGGCCACTCGTGCACCCCTAGAATACCGGACATTCTGGTACTAGCAGGAATGGCGTGATCCCACCCCACAGGTGTGATCTCATGTGCACTGTGTGTGTCAGGTCATGTTGGTTGGGGGCAGAGCAGTGCGCTGTTAAGAATGCCATCCCCTGTCCGTGATACTGGACGAAACCAGTTTTATCTCAGTACCGGACAGGGGACAAAGCATTGAAAATTAGGGCTGTCCAGGTTAAAACCGGACGAATGGTCTGCCTACTTTAATGTAGACAAAACCTTTACTGATCACAGGACCATAGCAATGTCACAGATGATCACCAGCGTAGCTGTGTTTGGGATCAGTGGCACAAGATCCTTTTGCCCCGCCTCCTCTCATGACCTAGATAACACACCCCGCGAGTGGGGAGGAGCTAACAGTGTTGCAGTCTCCTCCAGGGCAAAGGGCCTTATGATTTTGGTCCATTTTAAAACTGAACGGCAGGAGCTGAGAACAAAGGCTTTCCTGGAACACTGGCTGGGCTTGAAATTTGTACAGCCAGGATTTTGAAACACTCTTTGAGCCAGCAAAGCAAACATTACCAAAGAATTACTGAGTCATATAAACAAGCAACTAATTAAAACATTAAATAAATCTTATACGTAACCTTTCTATTTAAACACTGTCCAGGCTGGCTTGGCTCCAAGGCATCTGACCCAATGGGCCTTATGATCCTCTTTCTATGTGATGCAATCAAGGGTTTGCTTGGGCCTGTGTATTTTTTTTCTTCTTCCTCTATTATTTATTTAGCTGAATTTTATGCTGCTGAAAAGTGCCAGCTTGAATACCCTGAAGCCACACAGGTATGGCACAGGCAGCAGCACTATGCCTCTTAGCTCTACCCACGTATAAACTTTATAACACTGGACTCAGGAGAGCTGGGTTCTATCCTTGGCTGTCACTGGCCAGTGGGGTGACACTAGGCAAGTCACTTTAGCTCCCCATGCCTCAATTTCCCCATCGATAAAATGAAGATAATGATCCTGACCTCACTTGTAAAATCCTTTGAGAGCTACTAATGAAAAACAGCTGGGTATTATTACTGTTATTCTAGACCAAATAATAACAATGATTAGAGATGGGTGCGAGAAGCAAAGTTTGAAACTTGATCCCAACTTCCCTAAAGTTTGGAGGAGTTCAGATCCGGAGTATTAAGAATAATGCTGTACCCCTCTGTAGCACCTTTAACAGCATGGCTCCAAAAGTTCAAAAATCATGTGAGGCCTGAAAAAAAAAACCATGAAATTATCTTTTAAATCATGAGATTTGTTGTAAGATCATATATTTTAGGTCCTTTTACTTGCCTTCAGGTTTATTGTGCCTTTGGGTTCACTTTTTCAAGCTTCTGTCACCAACTAGGAGAGCTACAACCATTCAAACAAACAAACAAAGCTGAGTTTCTCATGTAATCAGATTAATCCAGAGCCTGGGGCTCTAAGAAAAGCACCAAATATTGTGATTCGTAGGATCAGTTTGTGAGAGTTGGAAGTACAGCTAGCTGAGGGCTTTAGAAATCTGAACCAGTCAAACCTCAGAATGTCCCTGGGAAGCGGTATTGCCAATTCTCAAGATTTTATCACAAATCTTGCACTATTTAATGGTTTCTCAAAGCCCCAGCATCTGGAATCATGATTACGTGAGAATCACAGCTTTCATTTGGGAAAAAAAAGTAAGCTTCTCGACCTTATGGTTACAAACAGAAGCTTGAAAACATGATCCAAGTCGAAAGATACAGAAACAAAAAGAAAAAATAAAATGAACCCCCAAATTACCATTTTCTCAATCTGAAGGTTTTTGACTGCTTGACCTTCATACTAGGGTGCAACACGGATCTACCAAGGTCCCAAGGTCTATCAGAATGGTTACTGAGAGGGCTTTGGGTCATCTCAAGCTGATATTCAGGTCTGCTTCAGGCTGGCTTGACAGTTAATGCATCCATGACAACATGTATCCATAAGAGTTAGCAGGCTATTCCTGGTGTGTTGCATGCAGCACAAACGCAGCCATGAGTGGCAGAACACCCTTGCCTGAGGGGGCAGAGAGTGATAATCTCATAACCTTGGCAAACGTGGTTGATCAGGGGTGGGGTTGTGGATGCTCAGGAGCTGAAAGGGCATGAGGGGAAATGGAACTGGATGGTGACGGCAGAACTGAGGCACCGGCCTAACAGCCAGTGGGGCCTAAGCCCCTGGACCATAAGAGAATTGTCAGTGAAAAGTGATTAACAGACAATAGTCATTCAGGCCCTGGGAGATGTCTCAGAACGCATGGGCTGTACAACGCAGCTGGCAGCGTCATCACAGGGGAGATGGGATGGACTGGCAGCATCACTCATTGACTTTTTTATACCTTTTGCTATGGTTGCCTTCTTGAATGGCTACCTACAGTGCATGCTGTACAAACCTGGGTGGCTGCCTCTGCACTGGCACTGCTCTGCCCATCTCCAGTTCAGAACTGGAATTTTCAGTACTAGAATGGACTCTGGCATCACCTTCTCTCTCCCATGATCCACAGTGCAGGTCAGGGGAAACCCATCCCTGACCTGCATTCCACCACCAGCCAAGGAATATCATCTTACCACCAGCCCCAGGGACCGCTCCCCCCAGTCACATCCACCTCAGGCAATAAAGGAACCCATTCCTCAACCTACCATCCAGCACAGTGTGAAAGCAGGCTGGCCCATAGCTAGCCAGCTACCCTACAGCCAGACAGGAAATGCACCTGTCATTGCTACTGCTGCTCTGTGGAACAGGGACCTGGAAGGGAAGCCACCTTGAGGAACCTCCAAGAGGTGCTGGGAAGGGGGAAGCATGGTGGATTGAGTAGCAATAAAAAGAGATATAGTCTTATATGGAGAAGAAATCATTTAAATAGTAAGCATAGAGCCAAATTCTGTTTACACAATATAAATCTAGAGTAATTTCATTGACTTCAGAGAATTTACTCCAGATTTACACAGATGTAATCAAGAGCAGCAATTGGTCCAATAAGCAATACCTTGCATGACTGAGCCCTTATTTCTCCTTCTTTTTTGCTTTACCTATTCTCAGACATTCTCCTGTTCAGACCCCACCAGTCTCCTGGCCTGAGATATGATGTTTGTGAGGGATGCTTACACCTCCCTTTTTTGCTCCTCAGTTCAGCTACTAACTCATTCTCAGCTGTAAAATTCGAGCAGTTGCCTGATCTCTGCCCCGCTAGGGTACCAATAGTCTTTTCATAGCTGAGAGACGGGGGTGGGGGTGGGGGGAAGGGGTAATTTTTTTGCGCTATGCAATGATTTTAAGCTCATGATTTTTTTAAACTCTAAAGCACTTGTTTGTCCTAACTGAATCTTTGGACATTTGGGTTCATTCACTGCAACATGCTAAGTGTTTTTTTACTGTTTTTGTATTTGTGCAGCACTCAGTACTATGGAGCCCTGATGCTGACTGGGGCCTCAGGGTGCTACAAATAATAATAAATTTCTTCCTCTTTTTAGCAGTTGCAGGCTGGACAATAGCAGGGCCCCACCTGTGATCCAGTGGAGTCACACCCAGCTTAGTCATGACTATGTATGGTGAAATCAAAGGGGAGGGGCATCATGAACAATCTAATTTTCCAGGGTCATGTTTTTGTGTGCCCAGTAAGCCAATAATTAATTCATCACTGGATTGTCAGTCTCCTCGCTCTACATCCTCTCCATGGATTGCCATATGCAGTGGTCGAGCGTCTCCACCAGATAAGAAAGTGCCCAAGATGGGGCAAAGACGACATGTTGTGGGAGGTACTGCCTTTCTCCAATGCAGAGAAAAGTGAATGCAAGGAGTGGAGGGAAGTAAACAGCAGGCAGAAAAAATCATAAGTTTGTTAATGACACTACTGAGCAGATGATTATAGCCATGGAGAAGCAAACACAGATGCTGAAGTCCTTAATAATGCTGCAGATTGAGCAAATGCATGTCTGCCCTCCCCTGCAGCACATTCAGAACTCTTTTCCTTGCCGCCCCAAACTCCACCCACAAAGTCCTTTCCACTTTCTGGGACTTCTTGGTTTCCCCTTCACTCTACCTCCTTGGACTACTTTCAAAATGATAGCTGGACCTATACATAGCTCTGAAAATCTGCCTTTCCCTGGTACCTCCTTTCCCACCAAGCCTCTGTGTGTGTGTCTGTGTGTGTGTGTGTGTCTGTGTCTGTGTGTTGTTTCTTGTGCAATAAAAGCAAAGTTTTTTTAATGTAATTCATCTTTATTTGTTTCCTACAAACTGAGTTAGCAGGCACTACCAATACATATTCAGGCAGTTTAATCATTTGCATACTGGAATGTAAGGCCCCAGATGTCACCATTGCTTCCCAGGAAAACTACATGTAATGTAACATTGCAGCATCAATCATAGAGATATACATTACTAGTTCTCATTTTCAAAGTGTTGCCTCAAAGCCTCCCTGATTCAAATTGTCCTCCTTTGGGCCCCTCTGATAGCCCTGGTATCTGGCGGCTCAAAATCAGCAGCCAAGTGGTCTGCCTCAACATTCCCCCACTGAGCAAAACTTTCACCCTTAGCTTCACAAAGATTATGCAATGTACAGCACATGGCTATGACCATGGCAATAGTATCCTCATTGAGGTCTAACCTGCCATAAAGGCATCACCAGCGTGCCTTTAATCTGCCAAAGGCACATTCCACTGTCATCCAGCACCCACTCAGCCTGTTGTTGAACCGCTCCTTAATTCTGTCCAGGTTTCCCATGTAAGGTTTCATAAGCCATAGGTGTAAGGGGTACACTGGGCCTCCCAGGATCACCATGTGCATTTCAACATCCCCCACTGTAATCTTCTGGTCTGCAAAGAAAGTCCACACTTGTAGCTTTCTATACAAGTCAGCGTTCCTAAAGATGCATGCATCATGCACGTTCCCGGACCATCCCGTGTTGATGTCAGTGAAACGCCCACAGTCAGGGCCAGCTCCAGGGGTTTGGCTGGCCCAAGCAGCCAAAACAAAAACCGAACAAAACAAAAAAAAGCAGATCGCGATAGCGATCTGCGGCAATTCAGCAGGAGATCCTTCGCTCTGAGCGGGAGTGTGGGACCCTCTGCCAAATTGCCACTGAATACGTGAAAGTGCCACCCCAAGCACCTGCTTGAAAAGCTGGTGCCTGGAGCAGGCACTGCCCACAGTGATCCACAAGTGCCTGCAACACGATGGAGAAGTACCCCTTCCTATTGATATACTCCATTGCAAGGTGGTCTGGTGACAAAACTGGAATGTGTGTGGCATCTATCGCTCCTTCATTTAGGGAAACCCATTTCTGCAAAGTCATCCACTATTTCATGCACATTACCCAGAGTCATGGTCCTTCGTAGCAGGATGCAATTAATTGCCCTGCACACTTTCATTAATGCAGCCCCAATGACCGACTTCCCAACTCCAAATTGATTTGTGACTGACCGGTAGCATTCTGGAGTCACCAGCTTCCACACAGCGATTGCCACGCACCTCTCTACTGATAGGGCAGCTCTCATTCTGGTGTCCTTGCACCATAGTGCTGAGGCAATCTCTGCACACAGTTCCAGGAAGGTGGCTTTCCGCATCTGAAAGTTCTGCAGCCACTGCTTGTCATCCCAGACCTGCATGACAATACGATCCCACTATTCAGTGCTCGTTTCCCGAGCCCAAAAGTGACAGTCCACCGTCTGCAGCTGTTCCGTGAATGCCAAAAGCAATCTAAAGTTGCTTCTATCCATATCACACAGCATGTCAGGCAACTGGGAGTCTTCTTCAGTTAGGAGCTTTGTGATTAACTGCACTACCATCCACATTGTCTTAGTGATGGTTAACAGAGCATAGGAGAGCTGTGTGCGATCCATCCCTTCTCACAAAGATGCTGGGCTGCAGCACATCAAACAAAAGCTGTTGAAAACTGCCACGAAAGAAAGCTGGAAGCCCATGGAGTGCTGGGAGAGAAAACAATGCATCATGGGACATTTAGCCCAGTCCCAAGATGCACTGTAATCTGCTCCGCCTTCCCACAAGACCTATCAACAGAAGGTATCGAGGTGGACAGTGGAATAGGTACCCACAGTGCATTGCTCACACTATTGATGATAGTGCCCCAATTGTGGACCCACTCTGACGACAGAGGGAGCAAGTGTGAACATGCAATACTGATTTTTATTATATTGCTTTTTGAATGTCGACATAATTTTCATCAACAAAATTCTGTGGTATAGACAAGGCCCTACAAAATGGGGAATAACTGTCCAGGCAGTAGTACTGTAGGAAGCAGTTGGTGCTGGCCACGTTGGAAACAGGAAACTGAACTAAATGGACCATGGGTCTGATCCAGTCTGACAATTCCTATGTTCCTATGAAATAAACTGTTAGTTTCAACTAGGGTGACCAGATAGCAAGTGTGAACAATCGGGACAAGAGGTGAGGGGTAATAGGCACCTGTATAAGATAAAGCCCCAAAATATCATGACTGTCCCTATAAAATCAGGACATCTGGTCACCCTAGTTTCAACTCAGTTCTAGTGGACATTACAGTTGGCACCACAAGGCTCTCCTAATGGCAGGCTCAGTAGAGAGGCCAAGGACTTAAAAGATACGGGGAATGAACTCCCCTCTCAACCCCTAGAGTTGGGTCCTTCTTGCTCAGGGTTGAGGCACTTTGCCAGGAAGCGCAAAAGCTTCCACTGATGCTGCATGTGCTACACCTGCTCTATGGACAGAGGAAGGGTTCCAGTCTCCAAGGTTGTCAATGTGGTGCCTTTCCCAAGCTGCTAAAGCAATCTAAAAAATGATGATAGAGACTCCAGGGAGCAAACAACTGTTTTAACTCATGAGCTGGAACAGAAGTCAGAAGTCATTCAGGCAGCTAGCAAGAAGGTCCATTCCTTTGGGGAGCACAAGGGCGGGGGGGTTGTCATTGGCACAGACAAATAGAGGAGTGCCATCCAATGTAGACACTAATGATAAGGACTCTAACAGGACCCTCTTTGTCTTTCTGGTGAAACTTTAGCTAATGGCCTTGTTGTATCAAGGATCATTCAGCTCTATCTACTCCTTGTTCTCATAGCTCCCTTTACTCCCTACCGGAGCCTAGGGTCAAACTGCCTTGAGCCAACAGAGGTAAAAAACACATTGATCCTTATTTTGCTGGTTTTAAACAAATGCTGCTATAGCTGCCATGCATCAGTGCCATGGCTGGCTGAGGTGGTTGCTGGGAGAAGGGTTAATAGATGATGAAACAGGAGGAACAAGTTGTTTTCCCTTCTGATGAAGCGACCTGAGGGGGGAATTCTTTTGGGAGAACAATGGCATGTTCACAAGGCTGGGTGGCTTGCCAACTCTCCAGGCCTAATTGTCACCATGTCCCTGCCAGGCAGTGTGTGTATGTGTAATTACAGGGGTGACACATGACCAGGCTGCAAATAATTCCCTGAAACAGCTGGGAATAAGCATTAGCTTCTGAGCCAACGTGAGCCATTCCAAGGCATCTAGTGGCTTCACGGTGCAAGGAGAGTGAGGCAAAATTGAGGGTGGTATCCACGGTCCAAAACCCACATCTGGTTTTTGGCACAAGCAGTGGTGTTATTTTCAAGCACATGGGAGCGGATCATCAAACTGGCATTTAGAAAAAGATTAGGCCAAATAAGCCCCATAACCATCACAAACACATTACCCTAGACTGTAAATTAAGACTGGGGCCTGGGCTACACTAGCAAGGAGGGAGGGTGTCAAATTAAGATATGCAACTTCAGCTACAAGTCAAAGTATCTTAGTTTGATTTACCTGGCCATCCTCACTGCGGCGAGTTGACTGCCACAGCTTCCCCGTTGACTCCTCGACTTTGCTTACTCCTCCTGCCGAGGTGGAGTACAGGCATCGATTAGCGGATCAATGAGACGTGATAAATTGATCCCCGATACATCAAACACTATCCGCTGATCCGGTGGGTAGTATAAACATACCCTGGGTGTCTGTCTAGCTCAATCAGAAGCCATGGGCTTGATGCAGGAATTACTGGGTGAGGTTCCCTGGCCTGTGTTAAGTAGGAGGTCTGACAAATGATCAAAATGGTCCCTTCTAAAGTGGACAATAGTTGGCAGGTTCAATGGAAAAGCCAAAGGACAACCAAATCCTCCCCCTCCCATTCCTCACACCCAAGAGATGGTTCCTTCCAGCTCAAGGCTGGAAATTGACGGGTTGTAGGATGAAGCCTGTATTGCTTCCACCTTAGCTATATTCTGTGTGGCTGTCAGTCCAGCACACGTCATCAGCACTAAGATCCTGAGTCAATGTGCACTGATGTCCGTGGAAACGCTCCCAATGATTTCAACAGACACTGGATCAGACACCACATTCACTCAAAAGTTGGTCAGTTACTCTATGTGCCAGAATGTAAACCAGGGGACAAACTCATCTCTGGTGTAACTACACTGACTTCAGTGCAGTTACACAAGGGATTAATCTGTCCCCATGCACTATTGTCTAGCAGAAGCTAAAGGTTATCCCCCCAGAGTAGTTCCACTTTATTGGGTGCTCCCTGTCCCATTCCTTATAATTACTCATTTTCCTAGTTGGTCTGACAGAGCCTGACTTTGTCATCAACTTCACAGGATGTTGCACGGGCTCTCTGCTGGCTCAGGACCCAGTTCAGCAAAGCATGCACTTAATCCCATCCATATTTAGCAAAGCACTTAAGCACATACTTAAACAAAGCATATACTTAAGTCTCATAGAAGCGAATGGGCTTACGTTATGTTGTTAAAAGAACAGAAGTACTTATGGCACCTTAGACACTAACAAATTTATTTGAGCATAAGCTTTCATGGGCTACAGCCCACTTCATCAGATGCATAGAATGGAACAAATAGTGAGGAGATATATATACATACAGAGAACGTGAAAAAATGGGAGCTGCCCAATCAACTCTAAGAGGCTAATTAATTAAGATGAACTGTTGTCAGCAGGAGAAAAAAAACTTAGTATTAACAAAGAGAATGTTTAAATTCTAAGGCCCAGAATACTAGCCTTTAACCGACAAGTAACCCTATTCAGGAATTCTATGCATTAAGCTGTATCTAATAATCCTTGGCGCCTCCGTGTCTATAAAATTCCAGATGTTCATGGAAGCCATCCCCTTTATATAGATAATGTTTCCTATTGGGGAATCAACAGGGAAGAATGATTATGGAGGAAAGAGGACCCACTGAAAGATATTAAATGTCATCAGAGCATATGGTTCTGGGAGAGTTCTTTTGGTAAAGAGGGGTATCCGTTTAAAAACCCTATCTAATGACAGAAGTTTGGGAACTTAGTTGGGGAACGAAACTGCACATCCCACCGGTTACAGTGAAGAAGAGAGCCAGAGCCAGCTCTTTACCTTACATCCAGGGTGGTAATGTATCTATTCTTTCTGTATTCTGTACATTCCTGTACTAATCTCTGATTGATAATCCTTGATTAAATAATTCCAGTTGAGCCTGTTATTTGACAATCTTGAATCATCATTCACTTCAGACACGCAGCGAGGTGCTGAAATGCTTAGCTGAACAGGGACGGATCACTCAGGCCTTTGTTGTGAGGGGGAGGTGGCCTGGCTGGGATGAGTTTCATTTCAAAAGAAAAGATTAAGGGGTGACTTGATTACAGTCTGTAAGTACGTACATGGGAATGAATATTTAATAATGGTTCTGTAGTCTGGCAGAGAAAGGTAGAACACAGTCCAATGGCTGGAAGTTAGAGCTAGATCCATTCAGATTGGAAATAAGGCATACATTTTTAACAGTGAAAGTAATTAACCACTGGAACAACTTCTTGAGCTTCATGGTGGATTCTCCATCACTGACAATTTTTGAATCAAGAGTGGATGTTTTTCAAAAAGCTCTGCACTAGGAAATATTTTGGGCTAAATTATTTGCTGATGTAAATGGGTTAAACTCCATTGAAGTCAGTGGAGTGGCACTCATTTACACTAGTGGAGAATGTGCCTGCTTACCTCTTGTTATGTATCCTTTCCAAACTTACAGCACTTATTCTGTGAGCACAGAATGATTTTTTGAAGAATTTACAAGTAAATCCATTAATTAGTTTGAGTGATCATTTTTAATTGGGCCCTTTAAGAAATTTTCTTTATAAATCTAAGTTCTCATAAGAAACTTTCTCAGATGTGCACTGGGAGTTCTGAATCTTTAATGGACTGTCTGTGGTGTTTAATCTTTAACAAAGATAGCACTTATTTAGCTGAAGCGCCTAGCTCAAAAGCTAACAGAAAAACAAGCAAGAGTTTTAAACAAATTGGTTAAAAATCCTTTTCTCTTTTAGCTAATCAAATTTTCCTGCCTTGGGATCTCTGGTGTCAGAATCTTACCAACTCTCCAGCTGTCCATAGAGCTTTTCAGGAAAAATGGGAGACAAGAACTGAATTTCTGGTTAAAAAAAGAAGAAACTAAAAAGTGATAAAGAAACTCTATGGGCCTTCTTTAGAGAACAACAAAGTGATAAATAAAATAACAATAATAAATTAATAATAGGGCTGTCAAGTGATTAAAAAAATAATTGTGATTAATTGTGCTGTTAAACAACAATAGAATACCATTTATTTAAATATTTTTGGATATTTTCTATATTTTCAAATATATTGATTTCAATTACAACACAGAATACTAAGCCCTGGTCTACACTATGAGTTTAGGTCAAATTTAGCAGCATTAGATCAATGTAACCCTGCACCCATCCACACAACGAAGCCATGTTTGTTGACTTAAAGGGCTCTTGAAATTGATTTCTGTACTCCTCCCCGACGAGGGGATTAGCACTGAAATCAACATCGCTGGGTCAAATTTGGGGTAGTGCGGATGCAATTTGATGGTATTGACCTCCGGGAGCTATCCCAGAGTGCTCCATTGTGACCGCTCTGGACAGCACTCTCAACTCAGATGCACTGGCTAGGTAGACAGAAAAAGCCCTAAGAACTTTTGAATTTCATTTCCTGTTTGACCAGCAGGGGCAAGCTGATCCGCAGAGGTGACCATGCAGAGCTCATCAGCACAGGTGACCATGCAGTCCCAGAATTCCAAAAGAGCTCCAGCATGGACTGAATGGGAGGTACTGGCTCTGATCGCTGTTTGGTGAGACAAATCTGTGATATCAAAACTCTGTTCCAAAAGACGAAATGCCAAAATATTAGAAAAAAATCTCCAAGGGCATGATGGACAGAGGCTACAACAGGGAGCCGCAGCAGTGCCACATGAAAATTAAGGAGCTCAGGCAAGCCTACCAAAAAGCCAAGAGGCAAACGGCTTCTCTGGGTCAAAGCCCCAGACATACCACTTCTATGATGAGCTGCATGAAATTCTAGGGGGGGGGCCCTACCACTACCCCACCCCTGTCCGTGTACACCTGCAAGAGGGAAGTCTCATGCAACAGGGATGAGGATTTTGGGGACAATGAAGATGAGGAGGTGGAAGAGGATGAGGACAGCACACAGCATGCAAGCGGAGAAACCATTGTCCCCAACAGCCAAGAACTGTTTATCACCCTGGAGCCAATACCCTCCCAACCCTCCCAAGGTGGGCTCATGGACAACAAAGCCAGAGAAGGCACCTCTGGTGAGTGTACCTTTGTAAATATAATGCATGGTTTAAAAGCAAGCATGTTTAATGATTAATTTGCTCTGAAGACTTGGGATGCATTCGCGGCCAGTACAGCCCTTCCTTTTAAATGGCCAACCCAACGGGTGCTTGGTATGGGAAAGGAAGGTGCTGCTGTTTGAAACCATTCCCACATGTTATGAAGGTAGAGGAAGCTGAAAGACTGTGACTTACCATGGCTGTCTGCAAGCTGAATTCTGTTGCCCAGCCCTGCATGTGTGATCTCTCACACCAGACTGGCAGGCCCTCAACATAAGAGGCAAAATGTGACCTTGTACCAAAAGCACATGTGCTATATAATGTTAACAGCTTAATTCATCGTGAAAGAATCTACCCATTGTTCTCTAAAATGTGTCGTTTTAAATACTACTCCCCCTTTTTTTCCTCCTGCAGCTGCAAATGTTTCAATGCTACCCCTATCATCTCTGTCCCAAACACGAGCACAGACAAGAAGGCGAAAAAACCACACTCATGATGAATTGTTCTCTGAGCTCATGCAGTCCTCCCGCACTGAAAGAGTTCAGCAGAATGCGTGGAGGCAAACAATGTCAAAATCCAGGAAAGCAGCAAATGAACACGAGGACAGGAGGGACGAATGAGATAAGAGGTGGCAGAAGCAAGAAGAGAGGTGGTGGGAGCAAGATGAGAGATGGTGGCAGCATGATGAGCAGAGGCAGGATGCAATGCTGAGGCCACTGGGAGATCAAACTGATATGCTCCGGCATCTGGTGGAGCTGTAGGAAAGGTACCAGGAGCACAGACTGCTGCTGCTGCCCCTGTGTAACTGCCCGCCCTCCTCCCCAAGTTCCATAGCCTCCTGACCCAGATGCCCAAGAACGTGGGTGGGGGGGGGGCCCTCTGGGCACCCAACCACTCCAACCCATAGGACTGCCCAAGCAACAGAAGGCTGGCATTCAATAAGTTTTGAAGTACAATGTGGCCTTGTCCTTCCCTCCTCTCCTCATCCACCACCCCACCCAGTGCTTCCCTCCTCCCCAACCCCTCTCGGGCTACCTTGGCAGTTATTCCCCTATTTGTGTGATGAATTAATAAAGAAAGCATGATTTTGAAACAATAATAACTTTATTGCCTCTGCAAATGGTGATCAAAGTAGGGAGGGCGGTTGGCTTAGAAGGAAGTATAACAATGGGTTATAGAGTGAAACAATGGGGCAGGTTTTCAAACAGGACTGTCACACTGTAGCCTGGCCAGTCATGAAACTGGTTTTCAAAGCTTCTCTGATGCGCAGTACGCTCTGCTGTGCTCTTCTAATCACCTTGGTATCTGACTGCACGTAATCAGCGGCCAGGCAATTTGCCTCAACCTCCACCCCGACATAAACGTCTCCCCCTTACTCTCACAGAGATTGCGAAGCACACAGCAAGCGGCAATAACAATTGGAATATTGGTTTCACTGAGCTCTAACCGAGTCAGTAAACTGTGCCAGCAGGCTTTTAATGTCCAAATGCACATTCTACCACCATTCTGCACTTGCTCAGCCTATAGTTGAACAGCTCCCTACTACTGTCCAGGCTGCCTGTGTACGGCTTCATGAGCCATGTCATTAAGGGGTAGGCTGGGTCCTCAAGGATAACTATAGGCATTTCAACAACCCCAACAGTTATTTTCTGGTCTGGGAAGTAAGTCCCTTCCTGTAGCTGTTCAAACAGACCAGAGTTCCTGAAGATGCAAGTGTCATGTACCTTTCCCGGCCATCCCATGCTGATATCGGTGAAACATCCCTTGTGATCCACCAGTGATGGCAGCACCATTGAAAAGTATCCCTTGGCTGCCAAAGTCGTCCGGTCCCAAGATAGGGATATGCATTCCATCTATTGCTCCACCACAGTTAGGGAATCCCATTACAGCAAAGCTATCCACTATGACGTGCACATTTCCCAGAGTTACTACCCTTGATAGCAGCAGCTCAGTGATCGCATTGGCTATTTGGATCACAGCAGCCCCCACAGTAGATTTACCCACTCCAAACTAATTCCCGACTGACCGGTAGCTGTCTGGCGTTGCAAGCTTCCACGGGGCTATCGCCACTCGCTTGTGAACTGTGAGGCCTGCTCTCACCTTGGTATTATTGCGCTTCAGGGCAGGGAAAAACAAGTCACAAAGTTCCATGAAAGTGCCCTTACACATGCAAAAGTTTCGCAGCCACTGGGAATCATCCAAGACCTGCAACCCAATGCAGTCCCACCAGTCTGTGCTTGTTTCCCAGGCCCAGAATCAGCATTCCACAGCATGAACCTGCCCCATTACCACCTTGATGTCCAAACTGCCAGGGTGAGAGAAGTCTGTGTCCATGTCCTCATCACTGCGCTGTCATCGCCTCCTTGCCTGCTTTTGCAGGTTCTGGTTCTGCACATACTCAGGATAATGTGTGACGTCTTTAGAATGCTCACAACAGCAGTAGTGAGCTGAGTGGGCTCCATGCTTGCCATGGTATGGCGTCTGCAGGAGAGCAGAGTTGCAGCTGAAGCAGTGGATGATGATGCGTGCCACAGAATAGATGTTTATACCGAACGACGAGAGGACCTGTGAGGTGGATTCATGGCACCAGGAGAGTAGAGTTGCAGCAGAAGCAGTGGATGACTGAGCTCATTTACTCTATTAAGCTCAGTTATTATTTACTCAATTGAGACTGGGCTCATTTACAACAGCAGGAGAGCAGAGTTGCAGCAGAAGCGGTGGATGACGATGATTTGCAGACCTACTGCACCGTCTGCTGCTAGCAGCACTCTGGACACAACAGCAGTGGTGACAGTTAGCTGAGCTGAGCGGGTTCCATGCCTGCCATGGTATGGTGTCTGCACAGAAAAAAAGGCACAAAACAATTGTCTGTCGTTGCTTTCATGGAGGGAGGGGCAACTGACGACATGTACCCAAAACTACTCGCGACAATGTTTTTGCCCCATCAGGCATTGGGAGAGTAAACCATTATTCCAATGGGTGGCAGAGACTGCGAGAACTGTGGGATAATTACCCACAGTGCACCACTCCGTGAGTCAATGCTTGCCATGGTATTGAGGAAGCACTCCGCCGACCTACTGCACTTAGCGGGGATATACACGATCGACTATATGAAATCGCTTTCTAAAGATTGACTTCTATAAATTCGACCTAATTTCCTAGTGTAGACATACCCTTAGTGTACAGTGCTCACTTTATATTTATTTTTTATTACAAATATTTACACTGTAAAAAAACAAAATAGTATTTTTCAATTCACCTAATACAAATACTGTAGTGCAATCTGTTTTTCATGAAAGTTGAATTTACAAATGTAGAATTATGTACAAAAATTACTGCATTCAAAACCAAAACAATGTAAAACTGTAAAGTCTACAAGTCCACTCAGTCCTACTTCTTGTTCAACCAATAGCTCAGACAAATAAGTTTTTTTAAATTTGCAGGAGATAATGCTGCCCGCTTCTTGTTTACAATGTCACCTGAAGGTAAGAACAGGTGTTTGCATGGCATTGTTGTAGCCAGTGTCACAAGATATTTACGTGCCAGATGCGCTAAAGATTATATGTCCCTTCATGATTCAACCATCATTCCAGAGGATATGCATCCATGCTGATGATGGGTTCTGATAGATAACGATCCAAAGCAGTGCGGACTGATGCATGTTCATTTTCATTATCTGAGTCAGATGCCCCCAGCAAAAGGTTGATTTTCTTTTTTGCTGATTTGGGTCCCATAGTTTCCACATCAGAGTATTGTTCTTTTAAGACTTCTGAAAGCATGCTCCACACCTCATCCTTCTCAGATTTTGGAAGGCACTTTAGATTCTTAAACCTTGGGTTGAGTACTGTGGCTATCTTTAGAAATCTGATATTGGAACTTTCTTTGTGTTTTGTGAAATTTATAGTGAAAGTGTTTTTAAATCAAACAACATATGCTGGGTCATCATCATGAGACTACCATAACACAAAATATATGGCAGAATGTGGGTAAAACCCTGGAGCAGGAGACATACAATTCTCCTCCAAAGACTTCAGTCACAAAATTAATTAACACATTTTTTTAACAAGCATCATCAACATGGAAGCACGTCTTCTGGAATGGTGGCCGAAGCATAAAGAGGCACATGAATGTTTAGCATATCTGGCACATAAATGCCTTGCAATGCTGGCTACAAAACTGCCATAAGAATGCCTGTTCTCACTTTCAGGTGGCATTGTAAATAAGAAGTGGGCGGCATTATCTCCCATAACTGTAAACAAACTTATTTTACATTGTTTTGTTATGGAGTGCAGTTATGTAACAAAAAAAAAAATCTACATTTGTAAGTTTCACTTTCATGATAAAGAGATTGCACTACAGTACTAGGTGAATTGAAAAATACTATTTCTTTTGTCTGTCATTTTTACAGTGCAAATATTTTTAATCAAAAGTAATATGAAGTGAGCACTGTACACTTTGTATACTGTGTTGTAATGGAAATCAATATATTTGAAAATGTAGAAAAACATCCAAAAATATTTAATAAATTTTAATTGGTATTCTATCATTGAACAATGTGATTAAAACTGCAATTAATTTTTTTGAGTTAATCATGCGATTAATCGACAGCCCTAATAAATAAATAAAAAGGGACCGTGCTGAAAATTTCCTGTGCTTTACAGATCACTGTTAAGAACAATTGCACGGCATGTACACAGACACCCTCACAAGCAGGATGAGGTCTGCAGAAATAGACACTGGACCTCATTCTCAGTTACATTTAGGCCCCTTTATTCCACTTGTTGGCAGTGTAACGATGGCTTAAATGTGCATAAATAGCCCCCTGAAAATATCCCTAATGCAGGGGGCCTCCCCACTGGGTGTACAGCTGGCGTAAGGGCTCTACATGAGCTCTATTCCTAACCTAGTCCCAAGCATAGACTGCATCAGGAGCCTGGCCAACGTACACTGCATTATGGATATTCTCTGCTTCTCTAGGCCTATAGGGGGTCCTGGGAAACAAAGTGTAAATTAGAGCTACTTCTGGGCTGCTCTAATTAACACCAGAGGCAAGGTAGGGCCTTATACAGCCCCAGAATAACACTACCTGTACCTCAACCTGTCTCTGCCGCAAGGACAGGGAAGGAGTAACTGAGAATTGAGCCCATTTGAGAACAGGGAAAGGCCAAGCTTTAATAAGCCACCACCACCAAGCAGATCATTTCCCTTTTAAAGTGCTATTACAAGTCCACTTCAAAAGGAGCAGAAGATAATTTGTGCAAAGCAAATTAGCAGCTGTCAAGGTTCCTTCCCCACTCTGAACTTTAGGGTACAAATGTGGGGACCTGCATGGACACTTCTAAGCTTAATTACTAGCTTAGATTTGGTAACTCTGCCACCACCCAGAACTTTCAGTGTCTGGAGCACTTCCTGTCCCCCCAAAACTCTCCCCTCCCTGGGTGGCCTTGAGGGACTTCACCAATTCCTTGGTGAACACAGATCCAAACCCCTTGGATCTTAAAACAAGGAGAAATTAACCATCACCCCTTCTTTCCCCCACCAATCCCTGGTGAGTCCAGATCCAATCCTCTTGGATCTTCAAACAAGGAAAAATCAATCAGGTTCTTAAAAAAAAGGTTTTAATTAAAGAAGAAAGGTAAAAATCATCTCTGTAAAATCAAGATGGAAAATACTTTACAGGGTAATCAAATCCGTATAGCCCAGAGGAACCCCCTCTAGCCTTAAGTTCAAAGTTATAGCAAACAGAGGTAAAATTCTCTCAGCAAAAAAGGACATTTAAAAGTTGAGAAAACAAAAATAAAACTAATCCGCCTTGCCTAGCTGTTACTTACAATTTTGAAACATGAGAGACTGGTTTAGAAAGAGATGGAGAGCCTGGATGGACGTCTGGTCCCTCTTAGTCCCAAGAGTGAACAACACCCAAAACAAAGAGCACAAACAAAGACTTCCCTCCACCAAGATTTGAAAGTATCTTGTCCTCTTATTGGTCCTCTGGTCAGGTGTCAGCCAGGTTTACTGAGCTTCTTAACCTTTACAGTTAAAAGAGGCATTAACCCTTAACTATCTCTTTATGACAGCAGCCAAAAAAAAAAAAAATTCAGTGAGTGCAGAAACAAGCAAACAACCAACATCAACAGGTTGGCTTGGCACAAATTTTCTCAAAATACCAAAAAACAAAAGATCTCAAACTTTCCTCTTCGGAGCGGCATTCTCTGTAAAATGTCTGGTGAGTGCTGTGGTCTGACTCACAAGCAGAGCCTGGCACCTTCCCTTTTATACAGCACCAGGTGAAGAACACCAATCACGTCCACTCCAGACTCAGGTGAAATGAGGAGTTAACCCTGTAATGCATTAGGAGCAAAACCCAGCCCCTTGGTGAGAAAGGATTTTGCCAGACAGGCTGCGTGACAATGGGAAGGAGGGTTTTCCCACACATCATCAGAGACAGGTGAAGGGTCCAATTGGGAAAGTTTCTAGAATCTGTCAGCAAAAAGGACCAGTGGGAAAATGAAATAACCAACAACAGGCATGCACTTTGGAATGTCTGGTGGTTCCAGTTATTTATGTGTGAGCAGAACGATCTGACCCAAACTAGCCTCAGCAGCTTTGAATATCCCAACTCTCCTGCCCAGGCTGCTCAATTCAGCTTCTTTAAAAAGCAAGTGCTATTTTCCGTCCCTCCTAGCACTGCCTCCCCTACACCAACACTCACTCATGCCCGTCACCCCAATCGGGGTATGGGCCGCCAACCACAGATCTCCAGAGTCCTCTATACTGGGCCATTCGCTCTAGCTGGTTCCAGGTATAGCCCATTTTTTTGCTATCAGCCTGAAGGTCGCGTCGCCAGGTGTTTCTTGGACGGCCTCTTTTCCGCTTGCCTTGGGGGTTCCACCGCAGTGCCTGTCTGGTGATGCCTCCAAATTGTCATGCCTGGAATAGCAGTGAGTTTCACCTCCGAGTACCTTAACAAAAAACCCAAATGATAAACCACCAGAGCATGCCCAGATACATCCCAGTGCTCGATGTTCAGTGCTCGACATTGCACTCTATACAACAGAGTCAAACCACCACCTACAACTGCATTTGAAATAATTCTGGCTCTGGAAGATGCTATTGTACGTATACTGACGGGGAGGAGAATTCTAGAGCCCAGGGGCTTGGCGGAGAAGAATCTTCCCTTCCTACCCCAGCCAACCCTCTCAAGGTTTTAGACTGGCCAGGTTAGTAGTGCCTGCCAATCTCACCAAAGTTTAATTAATGAACAAGTCCAGACCTGGTGCTGGAATTCCCTCCCTCATTTCCAGAAGTGGGCCATACCCCCCCATGCCTTTTGCAGGCTTGACAGTCAGAGGGAGTAAGATACACCGACATCAATGACACAGCCCAGAGCAGGAAAGAATTTGTAGCTAAGGCCGCAGGAAAGGGTCAGAACCAAGAAAACCTGCCCAGACAGTGAAGTGAAAGAAACACAAATAGCCCTCCCACTGTTTCACATCACTGCTTTTAGTAATCACAGCTGTTTTCACTTCTCCCTAGAGCCTACTATTGTTCCTCTGAGGTTCAGTTTTGGTTCCTCTTACCTTCCCCTCTTCTCTATTTCAAGGCCAGCCTAGTCTTCAAACCACCTCAGCTTTTACTTCCAGCTTCTAACCACAGAAATCCCACCAGTTTCTATGCACTGCACTGATCAATCTCTAAGCCCCTCCAAAATCTGCAGAGGGATAGAAAGTCCCATAGAAATCACCCCCAGCTGCCAGGTTTTGGCACTGGCTGTCTTGCCCGCAACAACTGGAGATATAGACAAAGATGGGAAGGACCAAGATTCACCGATGCCCCAACTCTCTCGCCCTGAGATGTATGTAATACACCAACTTGAGTCTTATCAATGAGTATGGAGGAGGGATAGCTCAGTGGTTTGAGCATTGGCCTGCTAAACCCAGGGTTGTGAGTTCAATCCTTGAGGGGGCCATTTGGGGATTGGCCCTGCTTTGAGCAGGGGGTTGGACTAGATGATCTCTTGAGGTCCCTTCCAACCCTAATAATCTATGATTCTATGAGCTCGGCTCAGTGTTCCATAGGATGGTGAAACCCCCTCCAGCTTGCTGTCATTGTGATCTAGGATGGGAAAAGGAAAAAGCCGTCCTGACCCTAAAGAAAAAACAGAGAAATAAGCTGGAGGAGGAGGAGGATGGAAAGTCATAAGCAAAAATGGCCAGGGGATATCCCCTTAGCTACCTTGACATTCTAGGGCAGAAGCTTCCTGGCCCAGAGCAGGACAAAGTGAGGGCACAGGAAAGAAAAGATTCCTTTAGGATTTCTAGGCCCACAATAACAAATCCAGACCAGATTCATTCCTGGTGTTAACTCCACTGATGAGCCCTGAGTTTAGTCCTACAAATAATTTTCTGAACTTCAGATACAGAACACGGGAACCTACATATCCAGTGAACGCAGGAGTCAGCTGGCACTTCAGGCCTGGGAAGTCATTTGACAAACTGACATCCTTTATTACATTACTTATCTTTTACCAATCTCAATATTGTCTCAAACCAGACATAAACGATGCCAGGATGCCACAAAAGCTCCATATAAAGGCATCTTGAGCCTTCACCTTCTTTCTTGGAGTCACTTCTTCAGCTCCTGACCCAGTTTTTCCACATGTTGGATGAATCAGAGAGATTTTTAAAAGTAACTCAACCCACTGCTGAGATGATAATGCTTTGATGGGCTCCAAACCGATGAGCATGGGTTTCCCACATAGATTCATCAGCTCTTCACAGGGAGAGGAGGAAGTGACCAGAATAAGTAAACACACAGATACATGTGAAACTACTTCAAGGAATTTAACCAGCAGGGTCAGCATCCTTCTGGTTTGACATGCAGTTTTCCCTTGGCTAGTGTCAGCTCGTCTGGCTATCAACTGCCCAAACAGCATTGGAAAGTCTGACCATGTGATTCAGCTCTGACCCATGCTGTGCCTAACAAAATCAGCAGAACAAGGCAACTATTTTGTTCTGCTTTCGTTTATTTTAGTATCAATAAACGAAAATGATTAAGAAGAATAAATATTGAGTTCCACTGAAGTAACCTTCAGGGTTCATTGACCACAGGGGAAAGACTGGACCTTTTGCTTAGGGTCAGTGACTACCTAGAGGGACTATAAATCTTGATACTCATCAAAATATAAAGTCAATGGACCAGATCCTGGAGCCTGAACCTTCTGTACACAGTGCTGTTCAGGAGAGAGTAGTAAACCACCCCAATCCTTAAATTGCCAGTCTGATCCAAAGGCACATCTTGGAGTACCCTTGGGGCTGCTCTACATTGTGCTGCGGCCCAAAGCCAATAGGGACAACTCTAGCAGCCAGGGTTCAGTTGGATGCAATGGTACCCCAGCCATGCTACCTATGTCAGAGGCAGGGAGGGGCGAGAAGTCAGAGCCACGATACCAGCAGTAAGCCAAACAGGGACTTCTCCACACTGATGGAATACTCAGGCAGCCAGACCAATCAGCTTCCTGGTACCTTGAGCTGGTGAACTGGTGCAAAGTGGCGGCAGTGGAGGACAGGAGCTGATCTAATACATTTTGCTACCTATGTCCCAGTGTCAATATTTTCAACAGAAACCTTTAAATCTTGAGCCCATGATTTTGTGTACATGCAAAAAGCTCAGGTCTGCATAGGCAAATTATGTTTTGCTATGCAAATCTGGCAGACTGACAACTACCTACTAGTGTGTGCGAAAATACAAGGTGCTGGCTTGCACAGCTTTGATCCCTCCAATTCAGAAAGCCATTTGAAGCTGCCAGGAAAATATGGCTCTGAACTTCCTTTATCAGAACTCTCTGGATGATAAAGCTCTTGAGCATTAAAAAAAATAAAAATAAAAATAAAAAATTACACTGTCATTTTAAAGAGTAGAGAAGGCTGAGATTCAGAAAAAAAGCTTTGATGAGGCTATTAGGGAGCAGGAATTTGCATATGACATCCAATTGTCTTATCAGTGGCGAATAATCATTTTCATTCAGCTGTGAAACAATCACAATTCATTCACAGATGAGAAGTAGTGTGGCTGTGCACTGGACTGGGATTCAGGAGACCTGGGTTCTTTCCTACCTCTACCAGTGGCCATTAGGCATGTCTGTTCATCCTTCTGTGCCTCAGTAACCCTATCTGTAAATTAGGGGTAAAATGCTTTGAGATCTATAGATGAGACATGCTAGGTATTATTATTTAAATTTTGCAATCTTATAGATTAACAAAGCACCAGCCCTCAGTACTGTTAACCCTTATGAAAATAAACAATTGTAATGACCTGACTTGACATAAGACTGTCATCAGCCAGTCATAAGACACAATTTTCTTCTTAGTGTCATCATGATACAGCAATTACTTCATGTTCATTCAGCACCTTTCACACACAAAAATTGGACTCCAACATGTTTCTACATTCACATACCCGAGGCTCTCTTTGCTCATTACTGAAATAGAAACCTCCTCCAGGGTGGGATGCAGCTTGTGATTTACCAGCTCCAGGGACACTGCACATCATTTGTGATGATCCAGTTAAAACAACAGGGGAAATTTAGGACAATTTTGGAGGTAGCATTTTGTCAGAAAACCAAAGAAAAGTTGTCAGAAAACTTCTATGGAAAGTGTCATGGGATTGTTAGTGCCATCAGAGGCAGTATTGACTAGCAGTTACAACACCAGACTGGGAATGAGGAATTCCTGAGTTCTGTTCCTGATGTGGCCACCTCTGGGTAGCTTTGAGCAAGATTTTCAGAGGCGCTGAGCATACACAATGACAATCGAGTCATGGGAACATAGGGATTGCCAGACTGGATCAGACCCATGGCTCATGAAAGTCCTGTATTGTGTATCACAATGCTGGCCAGCGCTAGAAGCTTCAGGTACACAAATCTCACAACAGCAAATGTGGGAGAATCTTCCCCCCAAAAGGGCTCATCCTAATCCCTAACTCCTTTCCAATACTCTTATTTTATCCTTAATTATTACAACTCTGGATATTTTTGTTGTCCATACAAATGTCTAATCCATCTTTGAAGTTTACCAAGTTCTTGGCCTAAACAACATCCTGTGGCAATGAGTTCCACAGTCTAACACTGTGTTATGTGAAAAGGAATTCCCTTTGATCAGTTTTTCACTTCTCCCCTTTCAATTTTATTGAAGGCAGTGCCTGCTGCGGGTGCTTAGCAGTTGTGATCAGGGCTTTCTGTCTCAGTTTCCCA
Organism: Gopherus flavomarginatus; assembly: GCF_025201925.1. Lineage (NCBI taxonomy): Eukaryota > Metazoa > Chordata > Testudines > Testudinidae > Gopherus > Gopherus flavomarginatus. The sequence goes on along the minus strand of NC_066625.1, from coordinate 54,270,795 downwards.
CCTGTACAATGGGAGAAGTAATATTTCCCTATTCCATGACATAGGTGGGGTGCTTTAGGAATTAATGAATTTGTGTTAGAATAAGCACTAATTACTCCTTCTAATGAAAGATTCTGTATGACTATGAGAGGATATTATTTGCCATCAATGCCACCTAAATGATGCACCTTCTTGTTGCTTTCTCCCAGTAATTTTCCTCTTCTAGCTGATGTTCACCTGCGGAACAAGAGCCAAGAACTGTTCAGTTATGTACAGGTGTTTAGTAAGCCAGTAAAATTGAATAGCAACCTCCAGGCAGGGGTAAAGTTCTCCATCAGTACAGTGAGCATGCTAATATTTTGGATTCAAGTTTTCGGAGGAGCTTCAACCTGGTTTCCCAGAACTTCAACCATTTGTGCAGCTTTGCACATGCTATCACATGTATTTTTAAATATTATCACCTGTGCACACAGGTGACAGTGCTAAAAAATGAGTGTCAAAGTGGTCACACACACACACACACACACACACACACACACACACACACACACAAAGTGGAGGGCATGTTTGGATATTCATGGGTAAAAGCCACAATTACGTGTGATGTGTGGGTGGGCTGGGAATTTCCTTAGTTCAGCTTCCCTTAATTAAGTGTCCCCTGCAAACCCCACTGGGATATCTCAGACAAAGACCTCTTCTAAACAAACAAATAAAATATCAGTCTAAAACCTATTCCACCAGTGAACCTCAACCCTATTCTGAAAGGGCCACCTCTAGGAGTGAAAGGGGAACCTCTAGGAGGATGGAGCTCAGAGTGTGTGGCTCAATTCATCTTTATTATTATTATCACTATTGATTTGTATTGTAGTAGAGCCTAGAAGCCACGGTCATGGATGAGGACCCCATTGTGCTAAGGGCTGTACAAACACAGAATAAAAAGATGCTCCATGCCCCCTAAAGCTTACAATCTAAGTAGATATTTGGCTTCTCTGCTGAGATTTCCAATTAAGGGACCAATTTTTTTATTAAATGAAGCAGAGGAAACAGGATGAGATCCACCAAGCTCACTTCACACAGACCACTCAATAAGATCCAGATGGTAGCAGTTTACAGACACTACTGACCTGGACCAAATTCAAAGAGACTAAAGGCAAAAGGCTCCATATTGCCTGAGCCACCCAATTCCTGGTTTTTTAGCCTTTAGATATATTTAATTCATAACCTTAGTAGGGAAAGGAGAATAAAATAGTACAAAGCCCAGAAACTGCTCCTCAGCACCTCTGGGCAAACAGGCCAATGTGCTGTTGAAGGCCTGTGCAATATGCAAAGCCCAAAAGCCCAGATGGTGACCCAGCAACTCTATCTGCTTGGTCTACCCTTTGATCCCTGGAAGACACATGCCAAGCCCTCTCACATTTTACAAAGGCTTAGAATAAACAGTAACAAATTTGCAAGGCCAGTTTGCAAATGATTTGCATGTGGTATTGACATTTGCAAACACAGTCTTCATCTGCCTCTGAGCTTTGGACCATGTCTTCCCACAGAGCCTATAAAATCCTCACCTTCATAGCTCCACAAAAGATCAATCTCTTAGCAGCAACAGGCTGGAGAGGCTAAAATGCCATCAGGAAGGGAACGGCAACATTCCCTCTCTCTTTTTAGGTGGGGAGGGGGCGGAGATGTCTTCAGGTTTCTCAGGGCTTGGCTACACTGGAGAGTTGCAGCGCTGGTGGTGGGTTTACAGCGCTGCAACTTACTCACCGTCCACACTTGCAAGGCACATACAGCGCTGCATCTCCCTGGCCGCAGTGCTGGCTGTACTCCTGCTCTGCCTGGGGTATAATGATTGCAGCGCTGGTGATGCAGCACTGCTCCGCCAGCGTGGCCACCAAAAGCACTGTAATTGGCCTCCAGAGGTATTTGGAGGTATCCCAGAATGCCTGTTCAGCCACTCCCAACAGCGCTGCAAATGCTGCAAATGTGGCCACACTGCAGTGCTGCTAGCTGTCAGTGTGGCCACACTGCAGCGCTTTCCCTACACAGCTGTACAAAGACAGCTGTAACTCCCAGCGCTGTACAGCTGCAAGTGTAGCCATACCCTTACTCTTCTTGTCCGTCATTTCTGATCTGTGTTATTGGGCACCCAGCACCATAAACGTGCATGGTATTTCACCTGTTCAGCAGGGGAAAAGCCCACCTTTGTCCAACCCAAGCCTTGCAAAATTCCACTGCCCATGGACAAGCATGTGCATTCCCATCCGATGACCATTTCACCACCATACTAATTATCAAACCTACACATTAGGCCCTGGTGAATAACCTATTCAAACAATATTCAAATTCTGAGAGTTGCAGAAAACATTTGCTATTCAGCCCTTCAAATAACCCAGAGGAATCTGGAAGCCCTTGGCCCCATCGAGCACTTTCCAGGTCCCTCCTTTGTCCCCACAAGAAGAGTGGAGAAGTGGGTACCTGCTCCCTTCAATTCAGGAAGTGAGAACTTGTTCCTCCATCAAGCAAAGAGAAAGGAGAAGCTCCAACCAGGCATCAGGTTCATGTATTCTATGTATCCAGTGTCTTGCACAATCACAGAATCATAGAACTGGAAGAGACCTCGAGAAGTCATCTAGTCCAGTCCCCTGCACTCAAGGTAGGACTAAGTATTATCTAGACCAGTGTTTCCCAAATTTGGGATGCTGCTTGTGTAGGGAAAGCCCCTGGCAGGCCGGGCCAGTTTGTTTACCTGCTGCATCCGCAGGTTTGGCCGATCGCGGCTCCCACTGGCCGCGGTTCGCAGCTCCAGGGCAATCAGCAGAACCTGCAGACCCGGCAGGTAAACAAACCGGCCTGGTCCGCCAGGGGTTTTCCCTACATAAGCAGCGTCCCAAGTTTGGGAAACACTGATCTAGACCATCCCTGACAGGTGTTTGTCCAACCTGCTCTTAAAAATCCCCAATGATGGAGATTCTACCACCTCACTAGGCAGTTTATTCCAGTGCTTAACCACTCTGACAGTTAGGAAGTTTTTCCTAATGTCCAACTTAAACCACCCTTGCTGCAATTTAAGCCCATTGCTTCTTGTCCTGTCCTCAGAGGTTAAGAATAATAATTTTTCTCCCTCCTCCTTGAAACAACATTTTATATACTTGAAAACTGTTATCATGTGCCCCCTCCCACCCCCATCTTCTCTTCTCCAGACTAAACAAACCCAATGCTTTCAATCTTCCCTCATAGGTCATGTTTTCTAGACCTTTAATCATTTTTGTTGCTTTCCTCCAGATTTTCTCCAATTTGTCCACATCTTTCCTGAAATGTGGTGCCCAGATCTGGACACAATACTCCAGCTGAGACCTACTTAGTGCAGAGTACAGCAGAAGAGTCTTCTTACAACACTCCTGCTAATACATCCCAAAATGATGTTTGCTTTTTTTTGCAACAGCGTTACACTGTTGGCTCATATTTATCCTGTGATACACTATGACTCCCAGATCCCTTTCCCCACTACTCCTTCCTAGGCAGTCATTTCCTATTTTGTATGTGTGCTACTGATTGTTCCTTCCTAAGTGGGGTACTTTGCATTTGTCTTTATTGAATTTCATCCTATTTACTTCAGACCATTTCTCCAGTTTGTCCAGATAATTTTGAATTTTAATCCTATCTTCCAAAGCACTTGCAACCCCTCCCAGCTTGGTATCATCCGCAAACTTTATAAGTGTACTCTCTATGCCATTATCTAAATTATTGATGAAGATATTGAACAGAACCGGACCCAGAACCAATCCCTGTGAGGCCCCACTCATTATGCCCTTCCAGCATGACTGTGAACTACTGATAACTACTCTCTAGGAATGATTTTCCAAACAGATATGCACTCACCTTATAGTAGCTCCATCTAGGTTGTATTTCCCTAGTTTGTTTATGAGAAGGTCATGCGAGACATTATCAAAAGCCTTACTAAAGTCAAGATATATCACATCTACCACTTCCTAACATCCACAAGCTTGTTACCCTGTCAAAGAAAGCTATCAGGTTAGTTTGACATAATTTGTTCTTGACAAATCCATGCTGACTGTTATTTATCAGCTTATTATCTTCTAGATGTTTGCAAATTGATTGCTTAATTATTTGCTCCATTATCTTTCCAGGTACAGAAGTTAAGCTGACTAGTCTGTAATTCCTCGGGTTGTCCTTATTTCCCTTTTTATAAATGGGCATTATATTTGCCCTTTTCCAGTCTTCTGGAATGTCTCCCGCCTTCCATGACTCTTCAAAGATAATTGCTAATGGCTCAGATATCTCTTCAGGCAGCTCCTTGAGTATTCTAGGATGCATTTCATCAGGCCCTGGTGATTTGAAGACATCTAACTTGTCTAAGTAATTTTTGACTTGTTCTTTCCCTTTTTTAGACTCTGATCCTACCTCATTTTCACTGGCATTCACTATTTTAGACATTCAATAGCCACCAACCTTCTTGGTGAAAATGGAAACAAAGTGGCTCCAGTACAGATCTGTAATACAAATAGTAATCATTAACTGTGACGCTGTACCCCGTAATGCTTTATGGGAATATGACATAACTGGAATATGTTTTGTGCTGCCTGTGCCATGTAACATAAGTTATGGTCTACTATATCTATTCATCCTATCTGTACACATTGTGACAAAGTTCCTCCTCTACCTTGGTGGATCCTGAGCTTACTGGCAGATTTGCTCACCTCAGTGATCTTCCCCAAACTCTGGGTCAACTCCTCCTGTGTCTGATCAGGAGTTGGGAGGTTTGGGGGGAACCTGGGCCCACCCTCTACTCCGGGTTCCAGCCCAGGGCCCTGTGGATTGCAGCTGTCTATAGTGCCTCCTGTAACAGCTGCATGACAGTTACAACTCCCTGAGCTACTTCCCCATGACTTCCTCCAAACACCTTTTTTATCCTCACCACAGGACCTTCCTCCTGGTGTCTGATAACGCTGGTACTCCTTAGTTCTCCAGAAGCATACCCTCACTCTCAGCTCCTTGGGCTTCTTGCTCCCAGCTCCTCACACGCACTTCCTCTCCTCTGGCTCCCCCCGCCTGACTGGAGTGAGCTCCTTTTTAAATCCAGGTGCCCTGATTAGCCTGCCTTGATTGGCTGCAGGTGTTCTAATCAGCCTGTCTCCATTAATTGGTTCTAGCAGGTTCCTGATTACTCTAGTGCAGCCCCTGCTCTGGTCACTCAGGGAACAGAAAACTACTCATCCAGTGGCCAGTATACTTGCCCTCTACCAGACTCCTGTACCCCACTGGTTTGGGTCTGTCATAACATATATCATTTTGTACTTGAGGTTAAGAATATTGGCTTTATACTTACTTAAAAATCAAGCAAGCTTTGTGAGGCATTTGGTCAGCTTCTTTTGGAAGGAATTCGCAAGGTTAAGTACCCGATCAGGAAGCGCTTGGGGAACAATGCATCTTGGAATGCTCCAATCCACATAAGTAGTCTTCCTGGAGACATACAAGATACCATGTGGACAACGGCTTCTGCCTGTAAAGACTGTGAGTCATGCATGGACAGGTCACTTGCCTAGGTGACTCCAAAACTCCACATTGGAGTTGGACTTTGAATAGGAGTGAGGAGGGGGTCTCCACCCACAAGAAAAAGTCTATTTAACCCCCTGGAAGACACTTCCATTTTGTCTTCAGCTGGCTAAAGATGGAGCCTCTCCTCCCCAGGATTCTTGGAAGAAACTGGAACAAAGCGGTGTGAGTGATTGCTGGACCCAGGCTAAAAGGAGATTAGCCTGTAACAGGGAGCATTCTGGAACTGGTGAGGATCTTATCTGTATTCAGTTTGATTAGACATAGATTTGCAGATTTTATTTTATTTTGCTTGGTGACTGACTTTGTTGTCTGTTATTTCCACTTCAGGTACACCTATACCAACTGTGGCTTTCACAGGTCAGTGTATGTACAGCTGTGATTGTCTTTAATGTCCCCTGGGGTGGAGTTGCAGGGATAGTGCAGCAGTCTCTGATGTCATGTAGAATGCTGGAGGCCGGGGGGCAGGTAGGAAGATCCCAATATTGAGTTGGCTATCGGCTGCAAAGGGAGGAGAGCGTGGAATTTTTGGACCTGTAGGTCCACCAGAGTCTGCCACATCTCTGCTGCCTGAGAAGACCCATTATGTCCTGGTGCATCTCCCTCTCCTTATCCTTCTTGGACTTCCAGGCCTCTTTCCTCTCCACTTTCTCCTTCTCCAAGTAGTGTGCAAGGGTGAGCCTCCTGGCCCTGGTCTCATTTTCTGATGCAGCACAGAATTGCAGCTTCTCTTGGAACATGCCATCCCGAGTTCTCTTTTTTCTCCTCCTCATCGGGCTCAGGTATTCTGCGATTATGACCTTGAGGGTCCCTGCTCCACAATATCAGCAGCTGCAGATACAGTACACAGAGGTACCATGGTCAGTGTATTCACGACAGAAATAGAAACTGAGGATACTGAATTCACTCCACTTGATCCCCACAAGTTGTAAGCACGACATGCTCACTTCTCCTGGGGATGGATACAGAACTACACCAGTCACAGCACAACGATGGTGAGTATGGCCCTCGGGGATGGGGGAGATAGCTCAGGCACGAGTGTACGTGTACAGGGCAAGGGACTGAATACTGGGACTGTTTTCCACAGGCAGGGGGGACTTTAGCACATACCTCACTCCTGAAAGTAACAAAGGCAGAGAGAACATAGCTGCTGCTGGCACCCGAATGCCACCAAAGCCCATACGCTCCTAGCCTGTGTACTGCAATGGTGCCTACTGAAGTAATTGCTGAATGGTGTGGAAAAGTGTCCAACTGCGGTGGAAGAAATAAGGCAGCCCTCCCCGGAGTACCTCCATGAAAGTTTCACTGAGATCTCTACGGAGGATTCATGGAACATCCCCGAACACATAAATTGCTCTCCCTGGCTCCCCTCTCCCACAACTCTAAAGGGGTGTTGTGATGGGGTCTTCACCCCATACTTGCCCAGAAAGGGTTAATGCAAAGTGAGAAGGGGGCTAATGAACCCAACAAACCACAGCTAAGGGGAATCAGGTGGCTAAGCAATCCCCTGACAGAGTGAGGAAGCCCAGCAGAGGAAGAACCAGATGGCTGGGACTATAAAGACAGGAAATTGGCAGCAGAAGAAGGCTGCTGGAAAAGTCTGCAATCACACCCTGGGAAAAGAGAGGTGTGTTTAGGCTGGAAAACCCAGAGAGGGGGAAGCCAGGAAGGTAGAAGAGATCTGGGAAAAGCAGTAAGGTCTAGAAGGGAATAGACCTTGACTGCTGACTAAAGAGTCTCTGAGCCAGAACCTGCAATAGAGGGCGGGTCCATGTTCCCCTGCCAGCCACTGAGAGTGCGGCACTGCAAGGCAGCAAATGGGAAGACTGCCTAGGATTTGCTGGTGAGACTTTGATATCCCAAAGGGGAACATGTGTATAGTGACCTGGCCAGAGGACTGTGAAATGAAGAGGCGGCGGCAGCTCATGGAGTGAGAGATGGGCTGCAAACCCAGAGAGAGAGGTGGAGAGATGGTGTGCAACCATGGGAAGGGGTGTTGACCTTGTGAGCTATTCCCCAGAGTGACCAGGAGGAGGCGCCATCCTAGTGGTGAGTGGAGCAAGCTCACAGGAATGGAAAGCAGATAGCAACACACTCTCTCTTGGTTGTTTCAGTACCTCTTCTACCACAAGTAAAAGAGAGTAAATCAACAGATGTGTCCTACTACTTTGGTGGTTTCATGCCTGTAATTTCAAAGCAAACTGCATCCTTATCAGACATTCCTTCCCCTGCATCAGGCTCGCCCATGCTTGACTGTCAGGACTGGCTGCACTGCGCTTGAGTCAAAAACAGGTCCTGGCTCACTGTGCAGCTGGATCCCCTATCCCCCATACTCCTCCTCTTCCTCATCCATCTCCTCCTCCTCGCTGTTCACAGTCTGTGACTTGGGCTCCTCTGAAGTATCCGCGGGGGTCTTAGAGGTGGTGGTGGGGTCTTTGCCGAGGATGGCATGCAGCTCTTTGTAAAAGCATCAGGTCTGGAGTTCTGTACCACACTGATTGTTGGGCTCCCTGGCGTTCTGATGCATCTGCTGCAGTTTCTTGGCTTTCATGTGGCACTGGTGCTGGTCTCTCTTGTAGCCCTTTTCCTCAATGCCCCAAGCGATCTGCTCATAGATATCAACATTCCTACGTCTGGATCAGAGCTGCGCCTGCACAGCTTCTTCTCCCCATAGACCCAGGAGATCCACCATCTCCTGTGTATTCCAGGTAGGAGCACATCCGCAATGTGTAGCCAGCATGGTCAGCTGGGCAGTTGCACACAACAATGGAGAGTTGCTAGGTGTGCCTGCCAACCCAGGCAACCAGGAAAAGCAATTTAAAATATTCACAGGGTTGTAAAGGAGATGGTCAGCTTCCTGTCCACCTGGCCAGCAGAGTTCACAATGGGGTGACCAGAGCAGTCACCATGGGGCATTGTGGGACAGCTCCTCGAGGCCAGCAACAGTCGATGTAAGTAATGCTTTGTTTACACTAACACCGTGTTGACCTAACTACATCGACCTTAACTCTATAGTGCTTGGGGAAGTAGTGTTATGAAGTTGACATAGTGGGCCAGTTACATCAGCAGGAGTGAAATTTAAATGCAAATACATCCACAGCTAGGTCAACATAAGCTGCCTTGTGTTGACCTAACCATGCAGTCAAGTATCAGAGAGGTAGCCGTGTTAGTCTGGATCTGTAAAAGCAGCAAAGAATCCTCTGGCACCTTATAGACTAACAAACGTTTTGGAGCATGAGCTTTTGTGGGTGAATACCCACTTCGCCGGATGCATGTGACGAAGTGGGTATTCATCCACGAAAGCTCATGCTCCAAAATGTCTGTTAGTCTATAAGGTGCCACAGGATTCTTTGCTGCTTTAACCATGCAGTGTAGACCAGGCCAAAGATACCCCTCTTTGCAAATAATACTCTCCCAGAACCATACGTTCTGATGCCATTTCTTATGTTCTGATGGAATTTCCTTTAATATCTCTACATTCTTAGTTTACCTGTTTGATGTGTGAAGGTAGGATTGTTTGCAGTTTAGAGGACCAACAGTTCTTCAAGATAGTCTTTCAGTGGGTCCTTCTTCCATACATAATCATTCTTCCCTGTTGATTCCCAAAATGAAACATCTGCCACAACAGCCCTCATCAATCTCTCAGGGAGAGATAGCTCAGTGGTTTGAGCATTGGCCTGCTAAACCCAGAGTTGTGAGTTCCTTCAGTCTTTAGGGGGTCACTTAGGGATCTGGGGCAAAATCAGTACTTGGTCCTGCTAGTGAAGGCAGGGGGCTGGACTTTATGACCTTTTGGGGTCCCTTCCAGTTCTATAAGATAGGTATATATGCTTATATAAGGATTATATATGTTAAGAGGATGGTTTCTATTAATATCTGGAGTTCAATAGACATGTAGATGTGAAGGATTATTAGATATAGCCTAATGCATAGAATTCCCAAATAGGGTTACTTATAGGTTAAGGACCAATATTCGGGGCCTCAGAATTCAAATATATTGTTTGTTAATATCACAAAGATTCTAAAGCATAGTTAATATAAAAATGAATCAAATATACAAAAAAAGGACTAAAAGGTTTAATACTAACAGGCACTAAGAGGCCCAACACTACTGTCTGGTTGCCATAGAGCAGTGGTTCTCAACCAGGGGTATGTGTACCCCGGGGCTACGCAGGATCAAATCATCTAGAGATTTGCCTAGTTTTACAACAGGCTACATAGAAAGCACTAGCGAAGTCAGTACAAACTAAAATTTCATACAGACAATGACTTGTTTATACTGCTCTATATACTATACACAGAAATGTAATATTTATATTCTAAATTGATTGATTTTATAATTATATGGTAAAAATGAGAAAGTAAGCAATTTCAGTAATAGTGCGCTGTGACACTTCTATATTTTTATGTCTGATTTTGTAAGCAAGTAGGGGTACGCAAGACAAAGACTCCTGAAAGGGGTACAGTAGTCTGGGAAGGCGGAGAGACACTGCCATAAGGCAACTCTGCCTCAAGAATTGACTTTCATCAGAAACCAAGGCAGAAAGCAAACTTCTGCTGCTTGCACAGCTCCACACAATAGAACACTGCCACTACATGGAACCCTGCATAACAAAATCTAACAAACACATCATGTCTTCCCAAGACTGAACATTTGCTCTCATGCTAAGAAAAAGAACTTGGAAGACTGTATGTAACAGCACCACCTGGTGACGCCTGCCATAACAATACAGTTAACCTGTGTCACCAACTTATACAACACTTATACACCTAGAATTAGAATGTCTACACTTCAAGCTAGGGTGTGATTTCCAGCTTGAGGAGACACACCCTAGTGTGTTAGTTCTAACTGAGCTAATGTGCTAAAAATAAGAGTGTAGCCATGGCAGCGTGAGCACCAAGAGGGGCTAGCCACCCCAAGTATGTGCCTACAGTCATAGATGGGATTGTACTTGGGGCAGCTAGCTCCCCCTGCTGCTCATGCCACACAGCTACACTCTATTTTTAGCTGAAGTAGCACAGGTATGTCTCTTTGAGCTGAGAATCACCCCCTCTAGCCCAAAGTGTAGACATCCCCTAGTGTCAGAGGAATAGCACCCACAATCAGCTCAGACATCTAAGGATTGTAACAAGAAGAACAGGAGTACTTGTGGCACCTTAGAGATTAACAAATTTATTTGAGCATAAGCTTTCGTGGGCTACAGTAACGTGACCCAATGTGACAGCATTATAAAGGCTCTGCCTATACTGCAACCCTGTTGAGGAACCCAGTTACAGTGCAGTGTAAACCAAATAGGTTACACCATGGTTCCATTAAGATAGAACTTTAACCATGTCCTCAAATCATCCTAAAACGTTAAGCCATCCCTAAATCAGTCATTTTTTATATTTTCAAAGACATGGTTACAACTTGGAGTCCAAACAAGCTGAAGTTATTTTGGATTAACTCATGCAGGGCAGTTCTTAAGAGTTGCATGGACAGAGATAATGCAGGAACAAAGGCTAGGTCAGACCAAGAAAGGACCTGATATCCTGGTGCTGCTTAATTTCTCCATCTCTGTGCTGAGTTTCCCTTTTAAGAATAAAACAACGAAGAGTCCTTGTGGCACCGTAGAGACCAACACATTTATTTGGGCATAAGCTTTTGTCGGCAAGAACCCACTTCATGCATCTGATGAAGTGAAAAATACAGGAGCAGGTATAAATACATGAAAGGATGGCGTTGCTTTACCAAGTGTGAGGTCAGTCTAACGAGAAATCAATTAACAGCAGGATACCAAGGGAGGAAAAATAACTTTTGAAGTGGTAAGAGAGTGACCCCATTACATACAGTTGACAAGAAGGTGTGAGTAATAGTAGGGAGAAATTAGTATTGGGGAAATTAAGTTTAGGTTTTGTAATAACCCAACTACTTCCAGTCTTTATTCAGGCCTAATCTGAAGATATCCAGTTTGCAAATTAATTCCAGTTCTGCAGCTTCACGTTGGAGTCTGTTTTTGAAATTTTTTTGTTGAAGAATTGCCACTTTTAGGTCTGTTATTGAGTGACAGAGAGATTGAACTGTTCTCCTACTGGTTTTTGAATGTTATGATACCTGATGTCAGATTTGTGTCCATTTATTCTTTTGTGTAGAGACTGTCCGGTTTGGCCAATGTACATGGCAGAGGGGCATTGCTAGCACACAATGGCATACATCACATTGATAGATGTGCAGGTGAACGAGCCCCGGATGGTGTGGCTGATGTGGTTAGGTCCTATGATGGTGCCCCTTGAATAGCTATGTGGACAGAGTTGGTACCAGGGTTTGTAGCAGGGTTTGGTTCCTGGGTTGTTGTTGTTGTTGTGTGGTGTGTAGTTGCTGGTGAGTATTTGCTTCAGGTTGGGGGGCTGTCTGTAGGCGAGGACTGGGGGCTGTAGGTGACAGCTAGTGGCCTTCTGTTACTTTCCTTGTTGGGCCTGTCTTGCAGTAGGTGACTTCTTGGTACCCTTCTGGCTCTGTCAATCTGTTTCTTCACTTCACCAGATGGGTATTGCAGTTTTAAGAACACTTGATAGAGATTCTGTAGGTGTTTGGCTCTGGCCACGTCCAGACTACCCGCCGTATCAGCGGATTAAAATCGATTGCTCGGGGATCGATATATCGCGTCTAATCTAGACGCGATATATCGATCCCCGAGTGCGCTTATATCGATTCCAGAACTCCATCAACCCCAATGGAGTTCCGGAATTGACAGGGAGAGCCGCGAACATCGATCCTGCGCAATGTGGACGGGTGAGTAATCCGATCTTAGATATTCGACTTCAGCTACTTTATTCACGTAGCTGAAGTTGCGTATCTAAGATCGATTTCCCCCCCCCTAGTGTGGACCAGCCCTCTGTCTGAGAGATCAGAGCAGATATAACCGTCTGCAGCCCCCAACTAAAACCTCTCCAGTGCATCATCAAGGATCTACAACCTATCCTGAAGGACGATCCCCCATTCTCACAGATCTTGGGAGAGAGGCCAGTCCTTGCCTACAGACAGCCCCTAGTTCCCACCTAAGACATGTTCCCACCTAAGACATAGGTGCGGGGACTAGCTTAGAACAGGGGTGCAGGAGAACCCCCAGACTCCCAGCCTTGCATGACTGGGGATGTGCTGCTGGCCTAAGCTTTGGGGGGTGCGGGAAAAGGACAGGGATAAGGGGGCTGGCTTTCAGCAGCCCTATTAAAAATGTTCTAGCGCCACTGTCAGAAGACGAATCCATCACTTCCGCAGGACCTGCCATCTTGTTCACAGTTAGCAGAGACAGCACCCTGTTCGGGCGCCCACATTTTGATGCAGCAAGTGCCTCACCCTGGCCAGAGCCCTGAGCCACCATGGCAGGCACCGTCAACTGCCAGCAGCAACGGGCAGCCCACCACCAGGCCAGATCCATCTCACTGGCCCAGCCGCCGATACAGAGCAGGCCCCCAAACCAGCAGGGCTGATCTGTCCCAGGCCCTGCACTCCCCGAGGAGTGATACTACATGATCTGCCCAAGGTCATCCAGGAAGATCAGGTCATTGAGAATAGGTCTCCTGAGGCCCAGGCTAGCACTTTATCCACTGGACTGTCCTCTTCTCAAAACCTACAGCAGACAGTATCGTAACCTGCCTATAAGCTCCTCCAGAGAATGTCACCACAACATTTGGCTTAAAATAAGACCCTCAGTTCATCTTTGGAGGATCAAGGCCTCAATCTGCATGTTTATTCAGACCAGGTTTTTCCATCAATGAGCACAACCCTGGCAGGGGCAAGCATCTCTGTTCACCGCCACCACTGACGATGGCTCCCAACTGGGAAATCAAACCCAGGCCTCAGTACAGAATATTAACAAGGAGGAGCATGTCCCCAGGGAGTTCACGTTCCTAATTAAGCTTCCTTATTTCTGGAAATAATTTTTTGTGGGCAGTCATTGCACCTGCACATTTTAATTGGGAGTTAGCTGGTTCAAAGCAGAGATATCGCTGTAATTGGTGCTGACTAGTCTGTACAAAGCTTTTTGGTCTCAAGACCCCAAGGACTTCCCTTATCAAATAATTCTGTAGCTAAGCTGGCTTTTTATCTATAACATAACTGAGGGAAGACCTGTAAATGACCTGAGAGTGAAAGGATGCTGCAGCTGGAAAGTAATACCACGAAGATGACTGAGAGGAACTATAGTTGCAGATCAGAAGTTGAAGTGCAGAATAGAGTACAGAATAGACCAGATTAAGGACAATTTGAGAGGATGCATGTATAAATCTATATAGAATGAGCTCTGAAACCACCACAACGGAACACAGCTGTTAACTTTGTTAGTTTAAACAGCCTATCCTATGTTAAGGAAGTCAGAGCGTATCTGAGACTTTGGCTAGTCATCCAGATCTCTTACCTTGAATCCCTCCTTCCAATCCTAAATACAGTGCAGTTCTGAGCCAAAGTTTTAGTGACTGTCCAATGTACGCGGTCCAGTGCCAAGAGGAAGTGGACTATAAGCTAGTTCAGACTCCCCTACTTTCTGGTGAGCTGAGAAGGCAAACCATACACCAAATCCAGTACAAACATGAACAAACCTGAAAAGCACAAGTTCTTTCAACAGATGCAGGGCTTTAACCTGGATAGAACACAACACTGACCCTTGAGAAGGAAGGAGGATTCAAAGGATCCACTCTGCTCCCAGATCCTTGTATCACTCTGTACCCCCTTGCTGTGGGACCTCTGACAAATGAGTCCCTGTAAGCAACATCTGATGGGGAGAAGTATAACTAGTTTTTTACACACAAATCTGACAATCTCAGCTGAGAGTTTGGCTAGTAGTTAATTTGAGCTGCGGAATTTAAGCAACAAATGAAAATCTGCTTAATCCTGTGTTCCAATTTGACTGTAATTTGATATGATTGAATGTATAGTATGACAGGCTCCTCACCTGTGTCAGAGACTTCTCAGCTGACCATCACTAGGGTCAGTGGAAAACCATGGCAGGGAGAAGGGAATGGGACACATGGGAAACATTTGGGGGCATTTCAAGAACACAATGGCGAATAATTTTCATTGATTTTTTTTTTTGACATTGTGATAGTCACTACCATGCTCACTCACAGTTAACCAAATCTCCTCCTGCTGGTGTTACTGACTCCGCGAAATGGCATCAGCAAGAGGAGTCAAGAAAAATCCTCACAGCATGATGGACTACTTGGGCTTTCCCAGGCCAACAGACAGGGCACACTGCTCTGATCAGTTTCCAATTCCAGCAACTTCTAAAACAAAGAAGAAGGTAAGTGCTACTAAAGGGCGCACAGGGGTGGGACTCAGGAGACCTGAGTTATTGTCTCAGCTCTACCACTGCCCTACTGGGCTACCCTGGGCAAGTCATGTCCCCGCTCTGTGCCTCAGTTTCCCCCACCCTTTGTCTTCTCTACATTCTAAGCCAGTGGGTTGCAAACTTTTTTACTGGCAACCCCTTTCACACAGCAAACCCCTGAGTGCAACCCCACTAATAAATTAAACACACTTTTTAATATATTTAACACCTTTATAAATGCTAGAGGCAAGCGGGGTTTGTGGTGGAGAGAGACAGCCTGCAACCCCCCATGTAATAACCTCACAACCCCCTGAGGGGTCCTGACCCCCAGTTTGAGAACCCTGCTTTAAGCTCTCTGAGGCAGGGTTTGACTCTCACTATGTGTTGGCACAGTGCCTAGCACAATGGGGCCCTGATCTTGGTTGCAGCTTCTGGGAACTACAGGAATTAAAACTATAGCTATGGTGGGAGCTTGAGTCTAGTTTTGTACTCACGTTTTCTACCCACAAGGCCTGGGCACTAGAAAGGTCTCCTGAGTCTTCAGGAATGAGAAGCTGGCTTTGCAACTGCACAGAGCCTCCTTTGGCAGGAGGTGGACTGAAGCTTGTAGTCAAAGTGGTCCAGATAGTCAGTCAAGCAGCATCGTTTCCGTTAGGCTGAGAAACTGGGGATGCAAGTCAGTATATGCTTGGTGTAATCTTGGTTACTTACAAAGAATGTACCCACAGGCCTGTCTCCCTGAACACAGCAGAAATAACCAAACGTAGGCAGTTTCCCTGCTTGGAAATCCCCAAGTAAGCCTCTCCAGCAAGGTCTGTGCCCAAGAAGCTATGTCCCTCTGCTTCCTTGCACGGTCACACTTTACCTGGCTTTCTTCAACACACACAGTTTACAACTGATATCTTAGACCATGTCTACCATGCAGGTCAATATCAGTATGACTACATCACTCAGGGGTGTGAAAAATCCATCCCCCCGAGTGACTTAGTTATTACCCGCCCCACCCCAACAGACAGTGCTATAGCCACTGCCTCTTGGGAGCAGGGCCAGCTCAGGCTTTTTAACCACCTCAAGCAGCGAAGGGGAAAAGAAAAGAAAAGAAAAGAAAAAAAAAGCCGTCATCAGTGGCACTTCGGAGGCAGCTCTACCGCGCCGTTTCATTCCTCAGCTGCAACTCGGCGGTGGGTCCTTTGCTCCAAGAGGGACTGAGGGACCCACCACCGAATTGCTACCAAAGACCCAGATGTGCCGCCCCTTCCCATTGGCCGCCCCAAGCACTTGCTTCATTCGCTGGTGCCTGGAGCTGGCCTTGCTTGGGAGGTTAATTAACTACTGTGACGGGAGACGCTTTCCCGTTGGTGTCATAGCATCTTCACTAAGGCACTACAGCAGCACAGCTGTACTGTCCTGTAGATGAGGACAGGCCTTTAGCCCCTGCATTTGCCCTCTTAATCTACCTGGGTTAGTTCAGGGCCAGCCATGCAGCCATTGCTTTGTTTCCTACACAAAGGAGTTTGATTGCTCCTTCTGTTGAGCATCTAAGGGCATGGCTAGACTTGCGAGTTAGAGTGCATTAAAGCAGCCCAGTGCACTCTAACTTATGACCCAGCCCACTGGCAAGGCACACAGAGCGCTCTGACTCCACGGCTAGAGTGCTCCTGGTACTCCACCTTGGCGAGTGGAATAACGTTTGATGTGCCCCCACTGGAGTGCTCCTGCGCCAGTGTGGACGACCTGGTCTGTTCATGCGCTCTGATTGGCCTCCAGAAGTGTCCCACAATGCCTGGTCTAGCCACTCTGGTCACCAGTTTGAACTCTACTGCCCAGACTTCAGGTGACCAACCGTCAGACTCGCCCTTTCAATTCTCTGGGAATTTTGAAAATCCCCTTCCTGTTTGCTCAGCCAGGCGTGGAGTGCTTTCAGCTAATCTTTCCAGGTGACCATGCCTCCACGTGCCAGGCGATCCCCAGTATGGAGCAAAGGCAAGGTGCTGGACCTCATCAGTGTTTGGGAGGAGGAAATGTCCAGTCCAAGCTGCACTCCAGCCATAGGAATTACGATACCTTCGGGCAGATATCAAGGGACATAATGGAAAGGGGCCATGACCGGGATGCACTGCAGTGCAGGGTTAAAGTGAAAGAGCTGCAGAATGCCTACTGCAAAGCCCGCGAGGCAAACCGCCGCTCCAGTGCTGCCCCTGCAACCTGCCATTTCTACAAAGAGCTGGACACGATACTTGGGGGTGACCCCACCTCCACTGTGAGTACTAACATGGACACTTCAGAGCCCAGTTCAACAAGATAGGAGGAGGAGAAGCAAAGCAGGAGTGAGGGTGCTGAGGCGGAGGAAGTCATCCCGGAATCCCTAAATGCATGCAGCCAGGAGCTATTCTCAAGACAAGAGGAAGGTAGTCAGTGGTGGCGGCCATTGCTTCAGGAAGGACAAACACCAGAGGAGGTTCCTGGTAAGCGGCTTTTATTTTGGGAAGGAAGTTATTCGGTAAGGGCTTTTGGGGCGAGAAGGGTTAGGGCTGCATGCATGCCTAGATGCAGAATATGGCGTGATGTGCTCTTTCACATTGTGATAATTGGCCTCAGTGATCTCTTCAAAGGTCTCAGCCAGAACTTGGGCAATGCGCTTGCGCAGGTTTCTTGGGAGAGCCATTGTGGTCCTTGTCCCAGTTAGGCTAACATGTCTGCACCACTGTGCCGTGAGGGGCAGGGGGACCACTGCTGCACACAGGCAAGCTGCATATGGACCAGGGCAGAAGCTGCATTGTAGTAAAAGAGCCTCCCTTGCTTCCAGGTCAATCCTCAGCAGTGAGATATCTTCAAGGACGAACTCCTGTGGAAAATGTGGGGGCAGTGTTCAGTATAGGGTCCCCCTGCAACTGTTGGCTCTCCCCAAAGCACAGAAACCCAGAGGACAGTACAGCCATGAAACAATCAGTCCCCCTTGAATCTGCGCTTACTCATCATTTTGGGGCTCCCATGGGTTATGTGCGCTCGCTTTGGGACGGGCAAATTATGCTATAGCGTAGACTATGCCTGCCCTCCTTAAGTCCAGGGGAATCATTGTTCTGTCTGGTGTGAACAATGCTACCTCTGTTAAGTGTTGCGTTTTGCCTTTACAGATGCACCTTGAGAACTCAGCTGTCTGTGTTATCACCGGCCGAGAGACTGCAAAGAATCAGGAAGAGGCCATGTAGAAGCAAAGAAGACATACTGCATCAAGTAATGCAGCAGTCACTTAATGAGAATCTAAAAGCGCAGGAGTAGAGGGAGAGCGAAAGGAGGATCCGCCAGCAGAATACAGATCGCTGGCACAAAAGTGCAGAGCTCCGGCAGCAAAGCATGGACTGGCTGATAAGCATCATGGAGCATCAAACAGACTCGATCCAGGTGCTCATACCCATGCAGGCAGAGCACTACCGCTCCCCCCCCCCCCGCAGCCCTTGTCCCAAAACTCTTTCCCATGTGCCCCCATGTCACCTCAAACCCACTTTCCCCAATATCCGGGTTCTTATCGCCACCAGCTGCCTCCAATACTTGTAGCTTAACTACCCAGCCCTGAAAACTACAACCCTTACCCACTGGACGCAACCCCCATTACCATGCAGTATAGCCATCCTAAAGTGCAGTACTCATTGCACAGCACTCCAGACAGGACATACGCAAATCTGTGATTGTACCATTCTCCACCCCACCCTTCTACGCTTTCTGCTTCCCAAGGAGTTGTTTTTCTTTTCAATAAATGAATTTTCTTTTCAATAAATGGATTTTTTGGCTTTGAAAACATTCTTTATTATTGCATAAAGTAAAAGATACCTTAGCCCAGGAAACCAACAAGCACTGCAAGTCAGCGTAGCAAACACAGATTCCTACTAACACTGGAACCACTGCACTTCACTCCCATTCAGGGCACCAGACATTACTGGTGGCTTTCAGCCTCAAATTGCTCCCTCAAGTCATCCCTAATCCTTGCAGCCCCACGCTGGGTCTCTCTAATAGCCCTGCTCTGGCTGTTCAAATTCAGCCTCCAGGTGTTGAACCTCCGAGGTCCATGCCCGAGTGAAGCTTTCACCCTTCCCTTCACAAATGTTATGGAGGGTACAGCACATGGATATAACCATGGGGATGCTGTCATAGGCCAGGCCCAGCTTCTCATACAGAGAGCGCCAGGGGCCCTTTAAATGGCCAAAAGCACACTCCACAGTCATTCTGCACTGGCTCAGCTTGTTGTTGAACCACTCCTTGCTGCTGTCAAGGCTCCCCGTGCAGGGTTTCATGAGCCATGGCATTAAAGGGTAAGTAGGATCTCCAAGAATCAGAATGGGCATTTCGACTTCACCTACGGTGATCTTCAGGTCTGGGAAAAAAGTCCCAGCTTGCAGCTTCCTGGACAGGCCAGTGTTCTGATAGATGCGTGCATTATGTACCTTTCCGGGCCAGCCTGCGTTAATGTCAATGAAATGCCCACGGTGATCCACAAGCGCCTGGAGAACCATAGAGAAATACCTCTTCTGATTAACGTACTCGGAAGCTAAGTGGGCTGGTGCCAGAATTCGAATATGCCCCTCCACAGTTAGGGAAAGCCATTTGTGCAAAGCCAGCCACAATGTCATGCACGTTACCCAGAGTCACGGTTCTTCTGAGCAGGATGTGATTAATGGCCCTGCAAACTTGCATCAACACAATTCCAACGGTAGATTTTACCACTCCAAACTGGTTAGCGACTGATCGGTAGCTGTCTGGAGTTGCCAGCTTCCAGACTGCAATAGCCAGCCCCTTCTCCACCGTCAAGACAGCTCTCAATCTCGTATCCTTGCGCCACAGGGTGGGGGAGAGCTCATCACACAGTCCCATGAAAGTGGCTTTTCTCATCTGAAAGTTCTGCAGCCACTACTCGTTATTCCAGACTTGCACGACGATGTGATCCCGCCACTCAGTGCCTGTTTCCCAAGCCCAAAAGTACCATTCCATGGTGGTGAGCATGTCCATGAATGCCACAAGCAATCTCATGTTGTATGCATTACTTGAATCGATATCATCGTTCGAGTCCTCACTGTCAGTTTGGATCTTAAGGAATAACTCGACTGCCAAACGTGACATGCTGGCGAGACTTGTCAGCATATTCCTCAGCAGTTCATGCTCCATTCCTGCAGACCAAAAGGGTACAGCATGCAGCACAAAAAACATTGAAAGATGGCACCAAATGTGGACGGAAGCAGAGGGATTGCTGGGATGCGAACCGATGCATTACAAAGTGTTGGGATAGGACCCAGAATGCCTCGCATCATCCACCCCCTTCCCTCACCCACAGCGCCAGAATGGGAAGAGGTGCTCTGTGGGACAGCTGCCCAAAATGCAATACTCTCAATGCCGCTGCAAATGCCGCAAATGTGGCCATGCCAGTGCACTTGCAGCTGTCAGCATCAACAGACTACAGTGCTTTCCCTACTGCACTCTCCGAAGGCTGGTGTAAGTCAAAGTGCTCTACATCTGCAAGAGTAGCCATGCCCTAACAGTGTTTAGTACACACATAGGTTTTAACAAGGTCTATGATTGTGTTTCAAATCTGATGGCAGCTATTAACACTGTTCAACATAACAATATTACTAGTTATATTGTAGCAGCAGTCAAAGGCTCCATGCAGAACAGAGCCCCATTTGTGTGCTAGGTGTTGTACACAACATTGGTAAAAACAGTCTGAAGGGTCATGTGCTCATCTTCTAAGGATGAAGGGACAGAGAGAATCCTTCCGACCAAAGGTATGTCTACACTTGCAGAGTTTTTGCACTGTAAGTTTTACGGGTGATAGGGAACCGGTGAAAGTGAAGTGCCGGTTTGTGTACTTACTTAATTCCTCAGGCATCGAAGAGTGTTTACATTAGCAGTACTTCCATCACGAATGAGAGCAGCGCTATAGGGCAGCTATCCCACAGTGCAGCTCTCGCCAGTTTGACAATGGGTCTTGTGGGATGGGAGTGCTGATTGCAGGTCATCCTGGGTCCCTACACATCCTCTTCTCCCCAAACACTGATCAGCTCCAGTAGCTCAGCATTGCTTCAAGCAGGGGATCATTTGCTCAGTGGAGCAGGCATTACCACCTGCCCAGATAAGTGAGCACTCACCAAGAAAACAGGAAGGGGAGTTTCAAAGTTCCTGGGGCTTTACAGGGGGAGGTGTGGATGTCTGTTTACTTGGCATCAGAGCAGCAGAGCTGCTGGCTAGACTGGTCACGTAGGCACTGTGGGATGTCCTCTGGAGGCTAAAATCTGTGCAAAAGCATCACTGGTAAGAGCTGTATGCCCCTCAAGGAGATGGTTTTCTTTTTGTGGTGAAACTTCTGAGCTTCACAAAAACTCATTGGCAAGTGTAGATGCCACCAATATACCTTTTATCCTCCTGAAAGATCACCATGAAAGGAGATACTGTGCAATCCTCTCCCAAAAGTTTCTAGGGATGGCTGACTTATTTCTTCCTCCCCGGTAAGACACTTTCCGACACCACTTCGCGATGAGTTAGGTTGGAGACATTGCAGTAAACAGGCTAGTGGTATATGAGCCCGTGCAGCTTCAGGATGCCAGCAGCTGTGTTCTCTGTACCTTTGTTATCCTTCGTAGCGAGATATCAGCTAAAATCACCACCTCCTGTTGAAACTAGTGCCAACAGTCAGTGCCATTTGTTTATGCTTAGACCCATGGAATAGGGATGAAAATGGAATAGAGATGAAAATGTTATAGCTTCGTGCAACAGAAAATCACTCATCATGGTTGGGGTCAACAGTGGTGCTGTGCTGAGGTGCTCCAAAGCTGGTGTCAATAAGCAAGTCGTATTAACATTGTTGATGGGAATAAGGAAACGGAGTTTTGAAACTTTTCTTTCCCTTTCTATTGTGACAGTAAATCACAGTATCTGTCTGTTTTTATCAGGAGCTTCTGGTGTGGTGACCTTCAGGGTGCCTCTTCCACACCCGCAGAAAGACTAACCTGATCAGGAGAAAGAAGAGGATGACTGAGGACATGTTCTGCAGAGTCCTACAAGCCAAGCATCAGACCATGACCAACGGATTTGGAGGACCCATATGACCAACAGCATGTAGAAAGACATAGAAGATAGGAAAAAAGCCTCGCCGTTCCATCAGGAAAAGGAGAGGGAAATGCACCAGGACATAATGGGTCTTCTTCAAGCAGCAAACCCAAATTCTTCAGATCCTGGTTGATTTACAGGTCCAAAAATCCAGGACTCTCCACTCTTTGCAGTTCCTGGAGAATGCCTAACCCTCTGAACTATGTGGCATAATGGGACACACCAGTACCCATACCACTCCACACTGAAAGACAGCAAGAAAAACCACAGCTTCATATAACACTGACCTGCGACAACCACAGTTGGTGTACGTACACCCACAATGGACTACATTTGTGCATTTAAATGGACATAATGTTTCCTTCCTTTCTAATTTTAAATTTGCACCTCACTAAGTTATGTTAAAGATTTCTATAACATTGCCTGTGGATTTTTTTGCACATTATTTTCTGCAGTATTTTTTCCTACCAATTTAAGTGCTATTCTGGAGAATCAAATTACCTTCATTAGTTCCAACAAATATCGCAGAACAGTGTTTAAAGGAAACAGTACTTGTAAACGTACACCAACCATCACAGAATTTATTGCTTTTGGAAAACACCCTGTCATATTTATAAACGTACAGCAAGCACTACCCAATTCTTAGCAGAAACCAAAACTCCAGCAGAAAACACTACTGAGGCTGACTGTTAAAGTGCTCTTTCAGAGTCTCCCTCAACCACATAGCTCCACGCTGGAGTCCTGTAATAGCCCTTGTGTCCACAACAGGCAGCTATAGCCATTGGGACATTTTTCTCACTGAGATCCAATGTAGTGAGTAAACAATGCCAGTGTCCCTTCAACCTACCAAAAGCACATTCAGCTGTCATTCTGCACCTGCTAAGATGGTAGCTGAATCTTTCCTTAGTGCTGTAGAGATGGCCAGTGTATGGAGCCAGGAGAGCAAGGGGTAGGCTGGGTCCTCCAGAATCACTTTTGGCAGCCTCATTTCAATATTACCAATGGGAACCCGCCAGTTGGGAAAGAAAGTCCCGGCTTGCAGCTTTCTGAACAGTCCTCTGTTCTTAAAGATGTGAGTATCATGCACCTTCTCTGACCAGCCTACACTGATATTGGTGAAGCATTACAGTGATCCACCAATGCTTGCATAACCATAAAAAAGTAACCTTATCTATTGAGTGCTCTGGGGCAAGGAGGGTTGATGCCAAAAAAAGGGATTCCCTCCCTCCCCTGCAGTCCGGGGAACCCTATTGCTGCAAACGCATTCACTATTTTTTTTGCATATTGCCAAGAGTCACAATCCTGTGTGGCAGAAGACAGCTAATGGCCCTACACACTTGCATGACAATGGCCCCCACTGTGGATTTTCCAATTCCAAAATGGTTTCCCACTGACCAGTAGCAATTCAACATTGTGAGCTTCCAAAGTGAAATTGCCACTCACTTCTTCACCGTCAATGCAGCTCTCATTCTTGTGTCCATGCGCTGCAGGAAGCTCGGCCCACAAATCCAGGCACCTAGCCTTTCGCACCCAAAAGTTTTGCAGCCACTGCTCATCATCCAAACCTGGATTATAATGTGATCCCACCAGTCAATGTTCATTGTGCAGGCCCAGAAGCAGTGCTTCACCATCTGCAGCTGCTCTGTGAACACCAGCACTAACCTTGAATTATTTTTTGCTATGTCCTTCAGCAAACCATCTTCAAAGAAATCATAATCTCTGTTGTTGTGGTACTTCCTGTGGGTCTGCCAATACAGGAGAATCACCTCTTACATTGGGTCATCTTTACACAATTCCATCACTATAAACTAGCTATCACTCTGTGATCTTCTCCGTACTGCCTTACTGTTTCTTTAAATAACTCTTCATCTTTGTCACAGCCACGGGCACCCCATTGCACCCGTTCTTGGTCAACTGTGGCAATGGAGGCATTCTTTCCTTCTGTACTCTCCTCTGGAGTGGGTCTCCTTGACTTTTCCCACATGGGTTGGTCACTCCCATTCCCTCTGGCCAAGTCACTAAACAAATTTAAACCCTTCCAGTGTATTTAAGTAACTGGTCAAACCCTAAGATGGCTTCTCTCAGCTGGCCTTTTCAAAGGCCCTCACTTTGGGTTCATCTGGGCTGGCAGAAAAGTTTTTAAAAATTAAGCAGAAACTCAATGGAGTCATAGTCTTCTTTTCAGGGTAGCAGACCTGAAGGTTTCTCTCATCCTGGGGGCCCCTCGGAAGAATTAAAACTACAGACAAAATCAAGTATCACTGAAACATCTTCTGCCCCTCTCTGGGCTTGAGCGTCTCGCCCTTCTCAGGCTCCTCTACAACTCTCAATCGCTCTTCAGCAACAGCAGTCCATAGGACTGCCTGCCTGGAGCCTCACCCTTGGTTCAGGGCCCACTAAATGAACTAGCTCCACTCCTGTAGTTCTCCTCAATTCAGCTTAACTGCTCTCATCTACAGCCAGCCTCCAACTGCCTGTCTTTCCTCCTTTTAAATCCAACGTGCAGTCCAGGTGTAGTGGGGGAGGGCTAGCTGAAAATGGCTGGCTGGCCCAAGGCCTCCTGGCCCTTACAGGGCAGACTCCCTTGTTACAATCCCCTTTATAAAATATTGTCTAAGATCTCAGTGCCAGCATTACCCCCCTTTAATTTCAATGATCCTATATCATTATAGGGCTATATTGAGACACTGTTCTTGAATCCTCTAGCTAAACCATTCTATAGGATGAGTGTTTTGTTTTTTGCCACTCTACCACAATGATGGGTCATTGTAAAATAAACAATGTCCGAGAAGAAGCAGTAAGCAAAAGGACTCTGTTACTTCCATGCGTGGCTGCATTGTAATATAACACTGTCCTTTGGGATGTTACATCTGGCCATAAGAGTTGGATGTTCTCATTTCTCAAAATTCAGTGCAGTACAATAATAAATAAAAGTACATTGCTGGTTAATTATATTCGGCTTTGCCTTTGTCAGATATGTTACAGCTAAAGACTATATGTCTATGGACAGGTGTTATTCTTAATAACCACCAAAAATCTATCACCATCAGTGCTTCTTCATAAAGTTGCAGCCCACTCAGAGCTGCAGGGGAAGCCTCTGCGCATCCCCTGTGATGTTGAGATCTCTCTGCTTCTTGCTGAGGTTCCTGCTGCTGAACTCTGCAAAATCTGCTCTCTTCAAAAAGAAAAGCACCTCACTTCCTGTTGCAAAGAGCTTTCGAAGATGTAAACCACACCACTCCCTGGCTTGCAGAAAGGCGTCTCCAGCCTAACAGCTGCAAAAGTGTGAATGCCACCACCCATCTCAAACAGGAGTCAACCCCGCAGCCCGTGCACACAAACATCTGGAATCAGGGCTCTTAAAAAAAGATATTTCACAATATTTACTATGGTGACAGGCACCCTATATATACCTATAAAAGACAGCAGAGGAAAAATATTTAGGATCATATTTGTACCTGGCAACTCTACCAGATACCACGATGATGGATGGGCAGGAAGATCAATCATTTATTTATATATATATACGATCTGCAAAGGACAAAGAATTGAGTTTGTGCTTTTTTTTTTTTTTAATTGTTCATGTTGTAATAAAAGAAAGTGTGAATATGGGAGATTTATTTTTGACTTGCTTGTTTTTTCACTTTAGTAATATCAGAAATATCACAATGCGTGTTCCCTGAGGTTTGCTGGAGTTGTCTTTGGAGGTTTTAGGCCTTGCTAGAGCAGGCTTTAGAAGGCATTTGCTAAAATGTGCTAACGGCCTCATGTAGACAAAGTACTGTGCCAGTGGGCTTGTTTTCACTGGAAAGTTACCTCAAGTTATAACTTCAGTGTTGTCCCTCGCTTGTGTCCAGTCCACACAGGAAAACCTTACATTCCCTCATGATGATGCTTTTATCTGGAGTGGGCTGACCTGAAGAAGGCTAGAGCCTGAGATGGCACAATTTGTAGGTGTGACAGGATCACAGAAACCCCCTGGGAACTGCCACCTGATGTGCCAAGACTACTTCTACCCCTGCTTTCTCTGACAGCTCAGGACTCAGCACCCTGTCCTGCTGAGCCAGACACTCCCATCTGCTTCAACAAAGACCTGGGGTCTGAATTACTTACCCCAAAGCTGCAGCTTTACCTGAAAGCAACTCACAGAAGTGTTCCTGTCTTTAACACTCAGATGACCAAATCCCAATAGGGTCTAAACCCAAATAAATCCGTTTTACTCTGTATAACGCTTATACAGGGTAAATTCATAAATTGTTTGCGCTCTGTAACTCTGATAGAGAGATATGCATGGCTGTTTGCTCCTCCCAGGTATTAATACATACTCTGAGTTAATTAAAGTGATTTTATTAAATACAGAAAGTAGGATTTAAGGGGTTCCAAATAGTAACAGACAGAACAAAGTAAGTCACCAAGCAAAATAAAATAAAATGCACAAATCTATGTCTAATCAAACTGAATACAGATAAGATCCTCACCAGTTCCAGAATGCTCCCTGTTACAGACTAATCTCCTTTTAGCCTGGGTCCAGCAATCACTCACACCACTTTGTTCCAGTTTCTTCCAAGAAGCCTGGGAGGAGGAGGAGTTTCCCTCTTTAGCCAGCTGAAGACAAAATGGCGGTGTCTCCCAGGGGTTTAAATAGACTTTTTCTTGTGGGTGAAGACGCCCTCCTCACTCCTACGCAAAGTCCAGCTCCAAGATGGAGTTCTGGAGTCACCTGGGCAAGTGACATGTCCATGCATGACTCTCAGTCTTTACAGGCAGAAGCCACTGTCCACGTGGTATCTTGTATGTCTCCAGAAAGACTTCTTATGTGGATTGGAGCATTCCAAGATGCATTGTTCCCCAAATGCTTCCTGATCAGGTACTTAACCTTGCAAATTCCTTCCTAAAGAAGCTGACCAAATGCCTCACAAAGCTTACTTAGAAATCAAGCAAGTATAAGCCAATATTCTTAACCTCAAGTACAAAGTGATATATGTGTACAAATAGGATGAATAGATATAGCAGACCATAACCTTTACAGAGATATGTTACATGGTACAGGCAGCACAAAACATATTCCAGTTATGTCATATTCCCATAAAGCATTATGGGGTACAGCGTCACAATAGGCTCCTAACATCACCACTTGGTAGTGTGGACACAAGCTATCTCCATTTGACTGCCTCCAAAACATTCCCACAATTTCTTCCATGTGCCCAGAAAGAACAGAAAAGTTCTCCCACAATGTACTAGGAAAAAACTTACAGAGCAGCAGTCACAGCTTAGAGCAGAACCATGAAATGTGCACCCAGAAATCTTAATACCCCATACAAGTGACTGTAGGCCCAGTGTGGATGCAGCAACTCAAGTGTTACTTCACTGTGTAATCAGGTCACTCTTAGGCCAGGTCAACTAAAAAGTGAGGTTGACCAAGCTACGTCACTCAGGGGTGTGAAAATTCCACATCCCTGAGCAACGTAGTTAAACTGACCTAAGTCCCTGTGTATACCTAGCTAGCTACCGTCTCTCAGGGGGGTGGACTACCTATGCCAACAGGAGAACCCATCCCGTCAGTGGAGTAGTGTCCATACTGAAACACTGCAGCTGTGGTGCTGTAGCATTTCAAGTGTAGACAAGCCCATAGCCTCACTCAAACTAGGCTAACTCTAGAGAAGTAACTTGAGTGTAGATAATTTGAGTTAACCCCGCAGTTAAGACACACCCTTTAACATGAACTAAACTGGATGAGTTTCTAGGCTTTAACTCAGCCAGTATAACTAACGCGTTAAAGGCACACTGCCTCGTTTGCACTAGTCTGCTCAGATATGTTAGCTAGCCTTCTAAATCCTACTCTAGATAAAGGCCCTAGATATGGATCCTGAGTTTTCTCAGCCCTTAAAAGCAAGGGATACGGGCACTGAGGCTTTAGCAAAAAGAGCTTTAGCTCTAATTACTTATTCACACATTTGAGTTAAACATGTGCTGCTCCCCCCTTGCCCCTCCCCCCAAACAAAGAATTCTAAACAAAATGTGAACAAACAATACTGTCAGTTAATTGGGTTCCACTTGCATGCTGTCTGTGATGTCACAATCACACTAAACCTCCAGTCATCCGTGGAGATTTTCAAGAAATATAGGGCAGATAAGGCCAGAATTTATAATGTCAAAAGAACAAAACAAACCCCTCCTCTCAAACATTTCAGATCCACTATACATCTGAAAGCAGCAAAAAAAGGGCAAAAGTCCAGTTTTCCTTCTTCTCTGTTTCAAAGATCACCTTTATGAGATATCCCTCATTTGATGCCTAATATACCATTACCCCTTTTACACTGAAGTGGTTAGCCAAAACTCAGGGTCCTGAGGGCTGTTTCAGTTAGTGGGGGAAAACTGATGATAGAGCAGGTGTCTTTGATGCAATTCTATTTACAAAGTACGTACGAAGTCCTGTTTGTTTGAGCACAGCAAGAATTAAACAGCAGGACACAGTTTCTCTGATCACAGCTTCAAGCCCCTTTCTAGCCAGAACTCAGCCCAAAAGCACTCTAAGGCCACGTCCACACTACAGAGTAAAATCAAAATTAATAAAATCGATTTTATAAAACAGATTTTATAAAATCGATTTTACACGTCCACACTAGGGCACATTACTTCGGTGGTGTGCGTCCATGGTCCCAGGCTACCATCGATTTCCGGAGCGGTGCACTCTGGGTAGCTCAGTAAAAGAATGGGACCAATAACTTCGATTTCTGTCCACACTAACCCTAAATCAATTTAGTAATATCGATTTTAGGGTTACTCCTTTCGTTTAGCTGGAGTACAGAAATCGATTTTAAGACCCCTTAAAATCGATTTTAAGTGCCTTGTAGTGTGGACGGGTACAGCGTTAAATCGATTTAACGCTGTTTAAATCGATTTAATGCTGTAGTGTGGACCTGGCCTAAGTTTTTTCCTCAGATCTACGCTTCCAATGCTTCTGTTGTTGTGTCTGATGCTTCCTTGTAGCCTTGTCAGCCTCTCTTCCACACACAAAAGTTCACAAAACAATACCCAGCAAAACCCCTCTGCCTCCATGTGCAGGGCAGTCACATGTTCCTGTGTTTTGGATGGAGGCTGCTATTGTTTCAGCTATATAGTTCCATAAAGGAGTTGAACTGTCTCTTACATTTCTCTCAAATGAAAAGTAGCTGTTACACTCAGTGGTTTCAACGAAGTTTAAACTAACCCATGCTGACACCATGACCCATATCCAATAAGAAGCTACTCTAAGAAGTGTCCACTCAGGTTTCCAAGCAGTGATCACGCAAAGGATCACATAATGGCACACTAATGTCTGATATTGTACC
Organism: Gopherus flavomarginatus; assembly: GCF_025201925.1. NCBI lineage: Eukaryota > Metazoa > Chordata > Testudines > Testudinidae > Gopherus > Gopherus flavomarginatus. The sequence continues at coordinate 54,241,517 of NC_066625.1, read as the reverse complement.
ACAGGTAAAACAGAGCGGGGTCCTTTAAGAAAAAGCTCCATCCTTTATTTTTCAGGCAGTTCTCTTTTACTTCCTTAAGGGGTCATCTCACTGTCTGCTCATATTTCCTCATGCCATGGATCAAGTTCTACTCTAATATATATTTATACAACTTCATTGGCATAATCTCCACTGGACTCTCTCTTTTGGCTCTGAAATTGTAAAATTCCTTTTATTCAATGATCTGCAAGTGCTTTACAATTATATTAGCCTCACAAGATAGTTTTGTGTTATTTCCAGTTTAGCCTTTTTTTTTTTTTTTTTTTTTTACAGATGAGGAAACTGCAGCACATAGAGGGTAAGTGATTTTTCCAATCCCACAGAGCAAATCAGTTGCACAACCAGGAATAGAACCCAAGAGTCCCAATTCTCATTCCATTATAACCACCAGCAGAACACATTCTCTCTTCAAAGGTTCTGTAGTCACTCAGTGAGGGCCTTATCCAAAGTCCAGTAAAGCCAATGGAAGTCTTTTCTAGCGATGTCAATGGGCTTTGGATCAGGCCCTGTGTCAGCATCACAAAGCTATTCTAATAGACTAACAATAAAAGACTTTTCCCACAAACATGGGGAAACCCCACAAGTCAGTCACCCTCACAATGTGACACTGCTAGAGGCAGAAGCCATCAGGCCACCACTCTAAAACGAGGATTCTAACTGCTACTGTGGAACAGTATCACCCAGCCGAACATCCCTGCTACTCTTAAGGCTGTGACATTAGACTCTCATCTGTCTTTATCCTCAGCAAATCTGGGCCCCCATGGGGCCTGCTCTACATCAGTAAAGAAGCCAAAGTGGGAAAGTTCAGAAGCCTTTTTATTTGTGTAGCATCGATAAGGAAACTAAACACTCCATGATAACCTTTCATGCTAAGGAGCTCAAAGGTTGTCTAATATGTAGGTTCTGTACAGAAGGCCTTATATTTGATTGTGACTAGTTAAAAATAAACTCTAGTATCTGTAAACAAACCCCCGTGGTCTGCTGACTGCAGCACCCTCCCCAGTCCACTCCCATCCCCTTCAGGTGGAAGGATCGCATTTCAAAGGAGGAGGATGAACTGTGGGACCCTTGCAGGTCTAACGGCTGGTGTCCATGGTCAGGATTTCCCAACTTTCTCACATTATGCAGTTAATTTTCAATTTCAAAAGGAGCATTAAAGTCTCTTGGGAACAGCTGCCCCAGGCTTTCCAGAGTGGCCAAACGTGTTGATTCTAAGACCTGCAGCATACTGCCGGGCACAGCCAAAAGTTCTTTTTGGTTTATGTTTGACATCTGCATCTCCACACCTCAATGGATACAAAAGGGCAAAGGTCAATACATGGCATGTGCTCTCTTTCAATGTATTCTCTTCTCCTGTGATGTTAAAAAATAACATTCAAGTAATTTAGAAACTGCACATCAGCCACCAAAAACATGCAAAGACTGAGTCAAACCACCTTCAAATGTAGAATTGGAGCCTTTTCTCATTATAGTTTCTTGGGGAAATATCGATAATATAGGGTCTCCTGCTGAAAAGGTGAAGACTAGAGCAGCTTCTGTAGGAGCTTTCCAAAACCAGTGCTTTTACAACATTCATTACAGTGACTTTTAGTGGGAGAGGCTGGGAGCATTCCCATAACAAATGTTTTTACACCAGTGATAGGCAACCTGCGACCTGTCATGGTAATCCGCTGGTGGACCACGAGACAGTTTGTTTACATCGACCATCCACAGGCACGGCCGCCTGCAGCTCCCAGTGGCCGCAGTTCACCATTCACAGCCAGTGGAAACTGTGGGAAGCGGTGGCCAGCGCGGTTCGCCATTCCTGGCCAATGGGAGCTGCAAGAAACGGCAAGGGCTGGCCACTTCTTCCCACAGCTCCTATTGGCCAGGAACAGCAAACTGTGGCTACTGGGAGTTGTGGAGGGCCGTGCCTGCAGATAGTTGATGTAAACAAACCGTCTCACAGCCCGACAGCAGATTACCCTGACGGGCCGTGTGCCACAGGTTGCCCACCACTGTTTTACACCATTCTCTTCTCTGACTCCTCTTGGTGCTGGACCTTAGAAATTCTCTTTTCAATGTTTCAAAAACTATTCCATATAAAATACTCAGGATCAAGAGGCCTAGTATGATAAGTCCCTCTCTATAGAGATGTTTGTATGTGAACTGTGTTTAAGGTACGGCAGAGGGCCCCCAAATAATCATATACAGAAACTTGACTTCAGTTCTCAAAGCTCTCTAACGATGCAAGAGGTTTAATGTCAGAGCAGTTGATGGCACTGGAACCCAAACATCTTATTCTTTCAGCTTATGGCAGTGTTCTTGGAGGCACATGCCATCTCAGCTCCCATTGCTTTCATCCTTACACAGAAAAAAACTGTCAAGAAGGGGGGCAAATGTGATTTGCATCAAGGAATCAGCTCTGTGTCAGCAAGTCCCGCTCTGAAAGGATCGCCTTCACCTTCTCCACAATGGTCCATACTTCTGCCATGGCACCTCGACCTGGAGAGCAAGGTCACACACACAGTAAAACTCAGGTCCCAGGGAGCCTGCACAACTGCTAAGCATTGACATACCACAAGTCCTGCTGAAATTTGGCCTTGTTCCTTCCCATACACTCAGCAGTGCAATGTGCCCATGCATTTTCTAAGCACTGCATTGCAGCGAGTTACACCAGAAATGCTGGCAGGACAGAAGCAGCCTAGTGTGAAGATCAGCTCCGACTGCCAAAATCCAAGGGACCAGACACTGCCACAAACTATGGGTCCTCATGAGTAGGCCTTGTGATTCCCATAGTGGCCTGAATATCAGAAAGCAACTGTGTTCCATATGGGCAGGTGAAAAATACCCATGACTAGCCACAGAGCCTCATCGGTTCTCCAGGGTCTATGTGAATTATGCATCCTAGTTAAATGCCAATTGGTTGATTACAAAAATTGAGTGGAAATGACCAAAACAAATTAATGTGAGATAATTTTTTTCATTTCACTTCTCATTTTGAAACCCAGAAACTTTATTTGTGTGTGAAATTTATGCAAAATGGCCATTTTTTCTACATCAAAACCATGCACACTTTGTATTTTTGTACGCTTTCAATAGACAATGAAATTAAGATGATTTTCAAGTGAAAATTGCCCTGACTTTGCTTTGGCTTGCATCCTGAAATAATTCTTGGAAATGTAACAAGAACAAAATGTAAAAACTCTTCCTTTAGGATTGGTTACTTGCCAGATGGGCACTCAATCTTTCAGTGGAGATGTGGCTTTCACTCCTGCAGGCTTTTTTCATAGATTCATAAATTTCATAAGTTTTCAGGCCTGAAGGGATCATTAGATAATCTAGTCTGACCTCCTGTTAAACACGGGTCATAGAATTTCATCCAGCCACTCCTGAATTTAAAGCAATAACTTGTATTTGATGAAAGCATATCTTTCAGAAAGGCATTCAGTCTTCATGTGAAGACTTCAAAGGTGTAGAATCCATCTCTTTCCTTAGTAATTTGTTCCAAAGGTTAACCACTTTCACTGTTAAAAAGTGTGCCTTATTTCTAATTTAAAATTTAATTACCTAATTGCCAGTTAGTTACCTAGTTCATAATTAGAAATTAGTTACCTTAGACCTGTTTTAGGAAGACCCCATAATTGTCAGCAACTGTTGGTGAATGATGGTTTTGAAAGAATAAAGGAACTATTTTCCTAAAAAGCAGAAAGAACCTTCATTCTACACTAGAATATTTCAGACTCATAATTCCGAACAGGTGAACTCCAACTGGTGGATTGCATTGTAGATAAGGAATAGGTAGGCTTGTGTGTTAATCTCCATACTGTCTAACCCTGAACAGGTGGATCAGCACCCAACAGATATGGACAAGAGACATCCTCTTGGATTGCTTCCTTACCAGAGGCAACGTGCGGGAGGAGGGTATATGGGCTCACATGCCCTCCCAGATTTCTGACTTCCATTTCCAGCCAGGCATTGACTGGGGGCCTTGCAGGGAGGAGCCAACGCAGTTCAGAGGGCTCAGCAGGAGCATCTGAGTCCTGGGGCTCTCCATGGGGGGACCATCCAGCTGGGCAGCACACTGGGACTGGGCAAGGCCACTGGAGCAGGTGGTGGCAGCAGGCAGGGCAGGGCTGTTGCTGGTGCCTGGCAGCAGGAAGCTGGGCTACGGAGGAAACCAGCAAATCCCCACCTTCCCTGAACCAGCTGCAGGTGCCGGGTGCTGCAGGGGCTTCAGCAGCCGCGAAGCCCAGCCAGAGGTGGCTCAGCGAGGGAGGATGCCCCCTGCAGGAGGAGAAGCACCACATGTGGCTGCTGCTTTGGGCACAAAGCATATTGGACAGATCAGTCCCATGCTCTCTGAGGCTGGGGCCAGGGCCTGGGCCAAGCGGGATGATGGAGGGAAAAAAACGGCTCTAAGCCCCTGTCCATCGGACTGCTGGGGAGCCTGCAAGTCCAGGGTGGGAACAGGCTGAATATCACTCCCCAGCCCCTACTCCAGCGCTTATCTGAGGGGCAGAGAGCCTCCCCCATGCCAATGCTGCACAGGGTTCAGGACAGCTTTGGCACATGCAGGGCTCGTCTCCTCCTGGGCCATGTCCTGTGTGTGAGGATCTTGGGCTTTCCGGGGGTGCTGTCCTGGTCAGAGGCAGAGGGGAAGGAAGGAGTCCGCCAGGCAGGCTGCAGGTGTTTTTAGTGCTCCCGCTGGCTGTTTATGGAGGAGCAGTGGGGCTAGGGATGGGGATAGCAAGAGGGAGAGCTGCAGGAGGAGGCAGAAGGAGGAGAGCATGCAAAGGGCCGATAGGTGGGCAGCAGAGCCAACACATGGGGCAGTCAGGTCCCCCCCAAACTTTTAAATTGTGCCTTCCACTATCAACAGTTACGTGTCATCTCTGCTCCTTACAGTTCTGCATACAGAGCCATTCATCTTAATGATCCATAAATAACATTTCCAAGACCTGCCTGTGTTTTCCCAGCTACTTCCATTTCACCTTTGGCAAGTCACATCTGGACTTTTTAGCTGTGCAAAATCTTGGTAAGCAGTATGTCCTGAATCCATAAATTATTCATACAGGGTAAAATCCACCCAACACAAAACCTACGCACCTCTGAGAGATAATCACAAACAAAATAAGAAAACAAATAAAATAATCATGAAACAGAAGAGAAACACTCTTCAGTTTAACCACTATGAAAAGCTTAGCTAGGTAGGCTCTACTGTTAGCTCATGACACAGAATACTGGTTAAGCAGGATGAAAAGCGTAAGCATTAAGAAGTACTTTGCCTGAGCCAGCTGCTGCAGGCCAGTCTGTCTTACTGTCCCAGAAAGATTAAGCAATACAGTGATAAAAACACTTCAGCTCAGCTGAGTTTTGTTTATATTACAGCATTCATTGAAGGAGCAGAATCTGTTAGGAATTACAGATCCAAAAATTCAGGAGTAGACACGGTTAGAGACTTCTTGGGTCTACTAGGGAAGAGAAATTACAAGGGAAAGTAATTCAAGCAACGACTGTGTGCTGACGCCCTTGCTAATACTGAGGTTTTGCACCAATTCCAGCCATCAGTGGCCTGTCATCAGCGTAACTGCACGAACACAAACCTGTAGAATAGACAGGCAAAACACTGACTGGTGCAAATTGCAACTTTCTTTTGCTACTCTATGGGTTTGGACCTTGCTGGCATCAACTGGTGGGATCAGAGCAAACTTCAGTATGGACAAGACTTAAAAATCACAACTGTTTCTGGAGATGGAGGTGATTGACGGCTGTAAGATATCAATGGTGAGGGATATACAGGAAGGATGGTCCAATGGCTAGGGTGCTCACTTGGGTGACCTGGTTTCAAATCTCTGCTCTGCCACAGACTTCCTGTGTGACTTTGGGTAAGTCACGGATCCTCTCTGTGCCTCAGTTCCCACTGGTACGTTATGGATAAAAGCACTATCCTACCTCACAGGATGTGTGAGGATAAATACATAAAAGATTGCGAGGTGCTCAGATATCATGGTAATGGGGGATCTTCGGTAAATAGATAAAGGAAAAGACAAAAAAGGGAAAGCGTGTTGATCCAGATGGCTTTTTCCTTTTTGCCAAAGTCTATTGTGTGGTTTGATCTCATTTGGGTGTTTCCATTTATAGTAATCATAGACATGTGAGAAATTTGATGTGACGTGCTATAAGAACCCTGGCAGAACAGTTATGGCCCAGTGTGTTTTTACTGATTTAAATGTGTTTATCCAGCCATAAATGTATATTGGTATTCAGTTCCAAAAAGCCTCTCTTTCAGAGATGCACATTATTTACCTGAGAGATCAGGAGGTGTGAAAGCCAACCGCTACTCAGCAACCACAAAGACTATTTTTAAATGTGTCTTATTTTCCAGACAGATTCCTATGCACTGTGTCAATGCACACCATAGAGCTTGGTATCAAACTATACAGCAGAGTTATTAAAATATGAACATAAATGTGCTTGTTCAAACATGATTCTATACAGGTGCTACAGCTCTTCTGTTTTTATGAATAACTCGATTACACATTCATAAAACAGGCCAAAGAAACAATTGCCTTCTCTAGCCATATATGGTCCTCATTACTATATAGTATCTGAGTGCCTCCATTTTTTAATGTATCTATCCCTTCACAACTCCTCAGTGAGACAGGGGAAGTGCTATTCCCCTCTATTATCCCCACTGGGGCACAGAGAGACTAGACCAAGGTCAAACAGAAAATCTGTGGCAGAGCAGAGAATTGAATGTGTGTGTCACAAGTCCCAGAACAGCATGCTAATCACTGGCCCATGCTTCCTCTCTCTCATGCACTTATCATTGATTACTAGTTGGCAATATTTACTTTATAAATCTTAGGTTGATTTGAGTTATTGAAGCTAAGTTAAGCCCCTAACCCCAAATTTCAACTCCTGATTCTGCTTTGGATTCCTAGCATCTCACAGCGTCTGCATGGATTTTGAAAATTGGCAAGAAAAGAAATATTTTCTTCAAGGCTGGTCTGAGACCCAATTTCAACACATTTCTGTAAACTTTGGCAATGGACAGTTACAGCACAAACTGTACTTGTTCACCTCAGCCCAGCACACTGAAGTTCACAGGGTGAGAAGATTGTCTCACCATCAGTATAACATTTCCATGATCATCATGGGAAAAAGCACATCGGAAAGTAGCCAGAGGCCATGCTAAAGACTGACCTTCATCCCCACACACCAGCCTCTTCACCACACAAGGGATCTCTGTGTAGCCAAAGTCCTTTAGTTGCTCCACCTGCTGAGCTGTAATAGGATGCTCCCACATGGCTGTATTCATAGCAGGACAGAACAGCAGGGGTTTAGTCATATCCCACGCGCGGATGACACAGGTCTGTAAGAAAGACAACAAGAGACCCAACCCTAGCGTGTTTGCTGCCTTTCCTGTTTGCATCTCCTATCACACTGCTGCAGAAGACCTTTGCCAAGCCAAAGACCATTAGGGCTGGGGTACCCAAAATTTGCCCAGCCATGCTGGAAACTTGTCAGCAGCTTCCTGGTTGCAACGAATTAGCACTAAATGGCATAAGATTGCAGCAAGGAAAAGGAGGCAAGTCCCAGAACAACATGCTTCATCTTTTCTTGAGTCAAGTGAACAGCCCACTCAGATCCAGCCGACAATCTCCTTGGGCTGCACTTCCACAGTAAAGCTAAGGATGGCCACAAACCATACTGTAGAACTCTCTAGACCGTATTTGAGGGAAGCCAGGTGTACAGTCATTTTGCCTAAGTACCGTGTCGACTGGATATGTCACTTTTGCAATGAAAAGAAACATCCCATCTTCCATGGATGTAACTAGCATCAAGTAGAAGAAACATGTCTGGTCTATTTCAAAACATGCAAAACACCTCAGCTTCACAGCCATTAAACAACTCCTACATATTACATCAGAATCTACAGTGACAGAGTTTGCAGATCGTTAATAGAGAGCGCAGTCAGTTCTCTGTCTGGCTTCTTGAACCAGCAAGTTATTATCTTGTCAGATAGGGCACATAGGGTTTGCTACAGCATCCTAAAGACAAAGGGACAAGAGGAAGTTACTCACCTTGTGCAGAAACAATGGTTCTTCCAGATGTGTGTCCCAAGGTTGCTCCACTGTAGGTGTATCTGCGCCCCTGCTCCTCTAATCAGAGATTTTAGTTAGCAGCGTCCATTCAACCCATACATGCGTTCTCCCTCCCTTGTCGTCTGCCTAGAGGCTACCTAGTACTGTGCAGGCAAAACCCCTTATGGAGAACACTAGAGGGAAGGAAGGTGGGTTGTGGAGCACCAGTAGGGGAACACATCTCAAAGAACCATTGTTACCGCACAAAGTGAGTAACTACCTCTTCTTCTACAAGTAGTGCCTCTTGGGTGCTGCAGGTGACTTTACAGCAGTATCCCCCATGGAGGGCCAAGGCTTCGGAGTGGCATCTGTTACTACAGAGAGTACTGTGGAGTCGAAGATGGCATCAGAGGCCGAATCTCCAGTGATAGTATAATACTCTGCGAAAGTGTGGGTAGAGACCCAAGTCGCTGCTCTGCAGATCTCCAAGATAGGGACATCCTTAAGGAATACGACTAAGATAGAAATTGACCTCGCAGAATGCATATGGATTAAGGATGCAGGCAACAGGGTGCACCCTTGATAACAGTAATTAATGCAACTCTTGACCCATTTGGATAGTCTTTGAGTCAATACTAATAATGCAGATAAGGAAGGGACAACTGCTCGCTTCATTCAAGGCCAAAGACGGTTGAGAAGGAACTGAGGGGGGTTCGCCCGCGCAGTGTTAGACAGGCTTGAGGCAGACCATGAGGGAGGGAGAACACATGTATGGGCTGAATAGACACTGCTACCTAAAATCGCCGATTTGAGGCACAGGGGCGCAGATACACCTACAGTGGAGCACTCGTAGGAACACTACTCAAAGAACAACTTGCATTTGTCCTTGGAATAGTATCTCAGCTGTAGTCATCTTGTGTTCAGTAAACCTTTTACCTGTTGTTTTGTACTGTATAATGTGAACTTTCTCCAGTACAGGCAAAATTTAATTCTGTTAGGTCTAGGGTGACTAGATGAGAGGGAGAAAATATTGGGACACATGGGGGGTGGGAGGGGAGAGTTCACCGGCGGAGCAGCAAGAGAAAAGAAAAAAAGCCAAGTGCTGCCAGCGGAGCAGCAAGAAAAAAAAGGGGAGGGAGGGCGGCGAGTGCTGCTGGCGGAGTGAAATATCGGGACAAATTGCATCCCGACCAAATATTGGTTGGGACGCGGGACAAACACCTAAATATCAGGATGGTCCCAATTTTATCAGGACAGCTGGTCACCCTAGTTAGGTCTTATCCCCTCCAAGCTTCCAAATGAAACCCTAAATGGCCTGTTTCATACCTCTATGTTATTTTATTTCCCTCCCAAAACAGGCTAGCAGTCACATAGTTGTAATCTTGTGTGTCACTGACCGATGGGATCTGTCTCTTGGGCCGTATAATGCCCCTCCTGCTAAGCCAACACCTCCAGAGACATTCTAGACGCTCACGTAGGTGAAGCCTGTAAGTCCAGCTGTACTTTTCTCATTTATAGGCACTGTGGTTTTCCTTAGCACTGGGGTTCAGCCATTCAGAGTTTCTTGACCTGAATGGCACCTGTCCAGACAAATTTCCTTTTGAGATTGTGTGTGCCTACATCCCTAGCTCCACCCACCCTCCACTCATTTTTGAGAGCCACTGAACTGGTATACCAGTGCTGCATGTGCAGATTTGCATTCTCTTTGAAGATTCCTCAGGTGTCTTAAAATTCTATGACCTTCCCTATATAATGAGCATCTACCTCTGGTCCCAAAGTGCTTGGGTGTACAGGGGGCTCTTGGGTAGTCTGTCTTACCCAAATGCAGGAGCTGCCTCCCTTCTTCCATCCACCCCAAGCTACTTGGGGTACCAGAAAACAGCATTGCCCCAAAAGAGACCTGTGGCTGAAACTGGAAGATAAATGTGTGAGTGTGGGTGGGTGGATGTCCATGTTATGCTTTTAGATGAGGGAGTGAGGACTAGCAGGAAGAAAACAAACGTATCTGATCTCACAGGTGTCTTTCCAGACTACATCTAAAATACAGAAAGGAAAAGGAACTGAAGAGTGAGAAAGTGTGTCTGTGAGATAGAGAGAGACAGAGAGATGGAGAGGCTATAAGCTGCAGGAGAGGAAGAAGAATCATGCATCAGGAAAAGGAAGAGGAGGAAATATAGGGAAAGGGATGGCGAGTGAAGACCATGAGAGAAGAGCCAGGGAGATGAAGAAGGATGTGAAGAGGAAGAGAGAAAGAGGTATAAGGAGGGAGCCAGGGGAAAGAGTAGGCATTATTTATTAGTAGTAGTAGTAGAAGTAGTATTTTAATGCCTAGAAGCCCTATGTGACATTGTGCAGTCTATATGGTTTTACAAAAATTTAATAAGTGAATATAATATAACTGAGATATGCTTCATGCAAAAGGTCTTTTATAAGGTATCATTACAAAGCTTATAATCTACTGAGTGTGATCATCCTATCTGTATAAATGTACCACTCTTGTATCTGAAAATAGAAATATGAAACAGAACTCTGACAGCCTATTGTAATTATGTAAAGTGTGGGCCATTAATGGTGGTTTGGAATCTTGATGACTCCCATTAACTAGGACCATTGACTGCAGATGGTTGTGTTTTACCTGTAAGTCTTCCTGTACACGTGTGTGCTGGCAAGTGGGCAATGAAGTCTTGCAGTGACATAATCACGTCACCTAAACTGGAATCCATCTTTAACCTGGTGTCTTTCCATTGAGAAGGAGGGGTTAGGAACTCAGAGACGGACAAAAGGATTCCCACCTTATGCAAAAGGTATATAAAGGAGTGGAAGAGAACGAGAGAGAGAAGTCATCATAAAGAATCCTCTAGCTACCACCTGAGCTAGAACAAGAGCTGTAAGGGGAAAGAATTGTGCCCCGGCCTGGAAGGTGTCCAGTCTGAGGACAAAACTTACGGAGCATCTCTAAGGGTGAGATTATCTGTATTCAGTTTGATTAGACATAGATTTGCGCATTTTATTTTATTTTGCTTGGTGACTGACTTTGTTCTGTCTGTTACTACTTAGAACCACTTAAATCCTACTTTCTGTATTTAATAAAATCACTTTTTACTTATTAACTAACTCAGAGTATGTATTAATACATGGGGGAGCAAACAACCATGCATCTCTATCAGTGTTATAGATGGCGAACAATTTATGAGTTTACCCTGAATAAGCTTTATACAGGGTAAAACGGATTTATTTGGGTTTAGACCCCATTGGTAGTTGGGCATCTGAGTGCTAAAGACAAGCACACTTCTGTGAGTTGTTTTCAGGTAAACCTGTAGCTTTGGGGCAAGTAATTCAGACCCTGGGTCTTTGCTGGAGCAGACAGAAGCTTCTGGCTCAGCAAGACAGGGTGCTGACGGCCTGAGCTGGCAGGGAAAACAGGAGCAGAGGTAGTCTTAGCATATTGGGTGGCAGCTCCCAAGAGGGGTTCTGTAATCTAACCTGTCACACCCTAGTCATGGATCGAGGCTCCATTTCACTAGGCGCTATACAAACACAGAACAACATGGTCCCCACCCCAAAGAGCTTGCATGAAAAGGAAAACAGAATAGAGTTACAGTGAAAGCAATAGAGGGATAAGGACAAAGAGCATGAAAGAAGTCCTCAGCCAGTATTCAGGGCAACTAGTGGCCCAGATGCAGACAGTAACTCACCAGTAAGTTGTCACAGATGCCATTTGCTATTTTTGCCAGTGTATTCGCATCAAGAGGAGCCACTAGCATCAGGTCGGCCCAGCGCCTCAGGTCGATGTGGAGGACTGGGTCCGTACGCCCTTTCCACAGCTGCAGACAACAGAAGAGGCTGGATCACTGAACTCTCCTGAGACATTTACTCATTCACAGAGCGCTTGGCACTGTACTAACCCCAGATGCATAAATGCCATGTCAAATCAGGGGGAAAAGAGTAACATCCACACGGAGCAAGGCCCAATCACAATGGGGCTCTGAGACAGCAGTGCTGCTGCTGCTTCATATTTAACCCTTCTCTTGCTTCACTCTTCCTATAGTTACTATTTTATTGTGGTAGCACCTAGAAACTCCAGTCAAAGATCAGAGCCCCACTGTACTAGTCGCTGTACAGACAAACATAAAGGAAACAGATTCTGCTTCAGAGAGCACTCAGTCTACATCTCAGACATCAACATCACTCTGCATGCCAGTACAGACTTCCCCATCCCATTCACCACAAGGCATCTGTGAATCTCAGGAACAGTTAGAAAAACTTCCTGAAATTTTTACCCTGGTGACTATGCTGCATTGAACAACCCCGGCCAAAGTCCCATAGAATAGACTAGATGAGGCCAGATAGGCCTTTCTCGCTCCAGCCTTTGTAACTCTGATCATTCTGGTTTACCCAGAGGCTGCTCTGGAAATTCTCTGTGTGACAGACATGGTGATTTCCTGCAATATCCTGGGCAAACCTTGCTGAATTAAGTTAAACCTTATTGAATTAAGGTTAAGTATCTTTGGAGCCCACTGTATTAAAAACGCAAAATGTGGGATTCACTAGGGTGAAGACTTGTAAACCTTGGGAAGTGTTGTGAACTTCAAAGGACTATTTTAAACAAAGTTAAGTGGGGTTCCTAGGAAGTATCTGGGCGAAAGTGTATAGGTTACAGTTCAGTGCAACTGCTGCCGCATTCCTCCTTTATGTTCGAGCAAAGGAAACCCACTGTCAGGTTTCCAGATTTGTAGCCACCACCTCTCTTGGATGGAGACACACGTCTCTCTCCCTCCTGACCGGGGTTTTTCCAGACTGCACAGCTCTCTGCCTACACTGTGAGTTCCCCAGCAAGTCAGACTGCCTAAGCTAGCCTGCTTTGCTTTTGCCTCAGAGGCAATAAACAGTGTAATTACCGATAGGTATAAATTACAAAACAACTTGTCCTCAGCAAGCACATTTATTCTTAAGGTGAAAGCACTACAGAGAAAACGTATTTAAAAAGTAAAAGAAACTACACATATGCGGCATATTAATCAGCTTACCGGAGATCATCTCATTTCCAACAAGGGCTCTGACACGTGGCTGGTCCTTCAAACTCCACCATGGGGGTTTTCTGTGGTCACAAGTTCATATCAACTGTTAGCTCAGAACAAGCACACCCTGAATCTGATTGTCACCACTTTACACAGTTTGGGTCTTTGATCTACAGAGACCGTAAATACCCAAGTACCCAGACAGTGGTCCCCTCCTCGGGATGAAGCTTCAAAAGGCTGGCTCTCTGTACAGCTGGAAGTGGTCATTTGCATTTACCAATCTGCAGGTATTTTCTAGAAGCCCACTTATATTTGTTTGTCTGGCACATTGCTTAAAATATGCTTCTCTGAAGCATATTTTAAGCAATGTGCCAGACAAATTAAGCAATTTAAGCTTAATTTTTAAGCAATTTAAGCATTGCTTAAAAATTGCTTCTCTGAAGCTCATAACACTTCCCAAGGTTTACACTGGCCATGTCTCCCCCAGAAGAACTTACATACAATCCCACAATAACACACAAACTTCACATTTTAAATACAATAGACTGTAAACATACTTAAAAGGTTAACTTAATCCAATCAGGTTTGTCCTGGATATTGCATGAAATTGCTATATCTGTCACACTCTGACCTCGATGGAGCATCTGAGCTGGTAAAATGTCAAGAGAAGCAGCAAATGAGATGAGGTGTCTTACCTCCAGAGGCCAGGCACGACCACAGGCCAGTGAGAGGTGTGCATCAGGGCTACAAACTGCTCACTCTATGAGTCACACACAACCACAACAGAGAGGCAGCATCCGGAATAACTAGTGCTCCCCACCCTTCCAAAAGTAGGGCTTAAAAACTAAAAAGAGAATATTCTCTTTTTAGTTTTTAAGTACATTAAAGAGTCTTACCTTCTTTTTAAAGTAACTTTTTGTATTTAACTCTTCTGGAGTCAGATATAATGCAAGCAGAAGCTATACAGGCTCCTCTCACACAACTCTGTCAATGCACCTCAATCCTGACCTGCAACATCCCTTGCCCACCTCTACCAATGTATCTTAATCCTGATCTGCAGCATTCCCTGGTATTTCAGTACTGCAAGCCATACGGCCCAGCAGGGCCGGTGCAAGGATATTTTGCGACCTAGGCGAAACTTCCACTTTGCACCTCCCCACCCCCAAAAAATCACATACATTATACATGTATACATTTAAATCAACCCGGGGCTCCCAGCTGCAGAGGTGGCTGGGAGCCCGCAGGGCTCACAGGCAAATTAAAGGGCCCAGAGCAGTGACTGCTGTGGAGCTCCGGGCCCTTTAAATCCCCATCGCAGCTCCAGCTGGGATTTAAAGGGCTCAGGGGCTGGGGCCGGGATTTAAAGGGCTCGGAGCTCCTGCAGCTGGAGGGAGCTCCAAGCCCTTTAAATCCCGGCCCCAGCCTGGCCGCCAGAGCCGCGGGCAGGATTTAAAGGGCTCTGGGCTCCCCGTAGCAGTGGGGAGCCCAGAGCCCTTTCAATCCCAGCCACGGAAGCCGGTGCAGTCCGGCACGGCATACTGGCTCTTGCTGGTACGCCATACCGGATCTTACCGCCTTACTTTCATCTCTGGTGGAGTCTGAGCCGAATCTCTGCTGTCACGCCTGTCGCCGGGCTTGTGCCACATGAGCACTAAGCGGAGCTCTGCCCAGCCGCCGGCACCCCCACCGGCAATGACAATAATTGCATGGAGGGGCTGCTGCGCTGGGAGAAGGAGTCTGAGCCGCACGTGTCAGTGTGCTGCTGGCAGTCCGGCCCAGGAACGGTGTAAAAAACAAAAATAAAAAAAATTTAGGAACACCACTTTTTGGCACCCCAGGCAACTACCCAGTTTGCCTTAATGGTAGCACCGGCCCTGCGGCACACTCAATGCACCTCAATTCTGAGCAGCAGCCCCTCTGCTATTCCAGACCTGGGCACCAACAGAGCTCTGCCAATGCACTACAATGATCTCTGAAACGACTGGAAAGCTTTCTGTTCATTCCCACTAACATGCCTTTCTATGAAGGAAAGCAACATATGCTTGTGGGTGCAAAAACAGAGGACTGCTCCCATAGTGATGAGCCGGTCTTCTTGTACTCACTCACGGTATGTCTACACTACAAAATTAGGCTGAATTTATAGAAGTCGATTTTTTAGGAAGCAGTTTTATACTGTCGATTGTGTGTGTCCCCACTAAGCGCATTAAGTCGGCAGAGTGCGTCCACAGTACCAAGGCTAGCGTCAACTTCCAGAGCATTGCACTGTGGGTAGCTATCCCATAGTTTCCACAGTCTCCGCCACCCATTGGAATTCTGGGTTGAGCTCCCACTGCCTGATGGGGCAAAAACATTGTCGTGGGTGGTTTTGGGTACATGTCATCAGTCACCCCTCCCTCCGTGAGAGCAACAGCAGACAATCATTTCGCACCTTTTTTTCCACGCAGACGCCACACCATGGCAAGCATGCAGCCCGCTCAGCTCAGCCACCACTGTTGCGTCCCGGGTGCTGTCGGCAACAGACTGTGCAGTAGGGCTGCAAACCATCATCACGCATACGCTGCCACTCTGGTCTCCTGCAGACGCCATACCACGGAAAGCATGGAGCCTGCTCAGATCACAGCAGCAGTTATAAGCACTGTAAACACCTCATGCATTATCCTGCAGTATGTGCAGAACCAGAATCTGCAAAAGCAGGTGAGGAGGCAACAGCAACGCGATGATGAGAGTGATGAGGACATGGACACAGACTTCTCTCAAAAGTAGGGGCCCTGGCAATTTGGACATCATGGCGGCAATGGGGCAGGCTCATGCCGTGGAACGCTGATTCCGGGCCTGGGACACAAGCACAGACTGGCGGGACCGCATAGTGTTGCGGGTCGGATGATTCCCAGTGACTGTGAAACTTTCGCATGCATAAGGGCACTTTCATGGAACTTTGTGACTTGCTTTCCCCCGCCCTGAAACGCAAGAATACCAAGATGAGAGCAGCCCTCACAGTTCACAAGCGAGTGGTGATAGCCCTGTGGAAGCTTGCAATGCCAGACAGCTACCGGTCAGTTGAGAATCAATTTAATAGAATCATAGAAGTGTAGGACTGGAAGGGACCTTGAAAGGTCACTGAGTCCACGGCCCTGCCTTCACAGCAGGACCAAGTACCATCCCTGACAGATTTTTGCCCAGATCCCTAAATGGCCCCCTCAAGAATTGAACTCACAACCCTGGGTTTAGCAGGTCAATGCTCAAACCACTGAGCTATCCCTCGCTGACGGGAAACTGTTTTTGTGTGTTCACACTGTCAGCTCCCTGTGCAATAGCATGTTCACACTTGTGGCACTTGCAGCGGTATTCAGAGCAGTGCAGTCTGGGCAGCTATCCCACAGATCATCTCTTCCTCTTCTGCCACTAAGAGTTGTGGGAAGGCAGCAGGGGTACTGGGGCATCCTGGGTCCTCTTTCAATGTCCCAGGATGCATTGCTTTGCATCCCAGCAATCCCTGTGCTTCCGTCTAGATTTGGCGCCATCTTTCAAAGCTCTGTATCTTCAGTCTGCAGGAACGGATCCCACACTGTTGACCAATATGCTGCTTGCTCTCACTAACACATCACGAGTGGCAGTGGAGTTATTCCTTAAACTACAAAGGCAAGATGACATTGATCTCACCACACGTAGTAGCTACAACACGAGATTGCTTGTTTCCTGAGCCCAAACGGAGCGTTCCATTGTTGTCAGCACCTCCATGAATGCCACAAGCACTGAGTGGTGGGATCACGTTGTGATGCACATCTGGGATGACGAGAAGTGGCTGCAGAACTTCGGATGAGGAAAGCCATTCATGGGACTGTGTGATGAGCTCACCCCAGCACAAAGACACAAGAGTGAGAGCTGCCCTGTTGTTGGAGAAGCACATGGCAATTGCACTGTGGAAGCTGGCTACTCCAGACTGCTACTGATTGGTCGCTAACCAGTTTGGATTGGGAAAATCGACAGTTGGACTCATGTTAATGCAAGTGTGCAGAGCCATTAATCATATCCTGCTCTGAAAGACCATGACTCTGGGCAACATGCGTGACAATGTGGACGGCTTTGCCCAAATGGGCTTCCCTAACTGCGGAGGTGTGATAGATGGTACACGTATTTCAATTCTGGCACCAAACCACTAGCTACCGAGTACATTAATACATACATAAATACAGAGGGAGTATTTCTCAATGCTTCTCCAGGCACTTGTGGATCATAGTTGGCATTTCACGGACATTAACGCAGGCTGGTCCAGAAAGGTGCATGACATACGCATGTTTCAGAACACTGGCCTGTTGAGGAAGCTGCAATCAGGGACTTTCTTCCCGGAACAGAAGATCACCACAAGGGAAGTTGAAATCCTGGGAGACCCTGCCTAACCCTTAATGCCGTGGCTTATGAAGCCAGACACAGGGCACCTTGACAGCAACAAGGAGCGGTTCAACAACAGGATGAGCAAGTGCAGAATGATGGTTGAGTGTGCTTTTGGCTGTCTAAGGGCCTGCTGGCGCTGCTTATATGGGAGGCTCGACCTGGCTGATGACAATATTCCTATGTTTATAGACGTGCGCTGTACGCTCCATATTTGTGAAGGGAAGGGTGAAAGCTTCACTCAGGGTTGGATCGCTGAGGCTCAGTGCCTGGAGGCTATTAGAAGGGTGCAGGTGGGGCTATAAGAATCAGGGATACCTTGAGGCAGAAATTTGAAGCTGAAATCCACTAATATTTGTTGCTATGCTCAGGAGTGCAGTGCTTGTAATGCTAGGAAGTGACTGTGACTGGCGCAGACGATGCACTATGAAGGTTTAAGAAAACTGCCTGTTGCTTTGCAGGCCTCTGTTTGCTTTCACAATTAATGGAATAAAGATTGCTTTCAAACCAAAACAATTCTTTTATTTAAAAAAAAAAAAAACCCACAACAATTGGAGGAGAGAGACTAACAAAAAACACATCAAGACTGTGGAGGATGGGGAAAGGGAGGGTCCCAGGAGGAGGTGGGGTCCTGGGATGGTTAAAGATTTGTGTATGTCCAGGTATCATATGCAACCTTGTCCTTTGGAGTACAGTGCAGTGGGTACTGTACTTCAGCAGGGCTAAACTGCAGAAGGACGGGTGTTGAGTGCAGTGGGTACTGGGAGACCACAGGGCTGGACTGTGACAGGGCAGCAGTGGAATGCAGCAAGTACAGACTGGAGCCAAGAGGTTGATAACACTGTGTTGGCGGTGTCTGAGAGGTGGCGGGGTGCACAGGTAAGAGTTTTACGACAGCAGCTGCAGGGGAGGGCAGGCGCGGAGCTACTCGGTTTGTAGTGCTAATAGCGCTTGAAGCGTGTGCGCTTGGAGCTCCATAACTTTTAAGAGCAGCTCCGGGGCTTCGTTCTGGTGCGCCACGTTCTCCTTTCAGTCCCTCTTCTTGCTGTCCCACCACTCGTTCAGTTCTTGTTTTTCGGCCGCAGAGTGCATCGGGACATCGTGCAAAAAGTCCTCTTTAGTCCTTTATGGCCGCTTTCTAATTCTACACAGCCATTCAGCCGGCGACGATAAAGAGGGAGGCTGGTCTCCCAAGGTCATCTCTGTGAAGCCAAAATGCAACACTTCAAAGAAGCAGTATTGTTTGCAACACACAGAACACTGATTCAGTGATTTAAAACACAGCCAGTATTCACACACCTGTCACTAACTGGCTGACCCCAGGCAAACACACATGAGCCACAGGACCCCCAAAATGGTGAGTAACCACAGAGGCAGGGGAAATCAGTGTTCCAAGACCGTACTGTACACTGGGCATGTGGCTCTTGGGGAGAGCCAGCATGGGGGGGGGGCCTTATAATCATTCCTGTCCCCCCATTTTCCACAAGCTGTGTTCATTATGGAAGATATTTTGCTGCTGAGGGTGAGCAGGGGATCAAGGAACGGTCTTCTCCAAGACTGTGGCTTCCACCCTGGCCCTTATGCGGCTTGCCTGTGTGCAGCAATGGTCCTGCCCCAGTGACGGCAGAGTGGCGTGGAAAAGTTACCCTTAATAAGGCAAGAAACAATGCAGCTCTGCCAAAGAATCTACGGCAGAGGATTGCCCCATATCTCCATGAGAGTTTTGTGGAGATCTCTGAGGCAGATTACTGTGAAGTGCGGGAGTCAATCAACACCCTATTCCGCCACTCAGACTAGGCATGTGGTGGTACGTGCATCATACAGACACAAGCCTGCTTTCAGCAACCCTCCTGCCCACAACAACTCGCTCTGGCGATTCCCAAAATCAAAGCCACTTACCAGGGGCCTCCTCTCCTGTTTGTACTCCACCAAGCTCCAACAGCTGTGACTGGCTTGCCTCCTCTGGGGTAGAGAAGAGCTCCTGGCTGCATGCATCTCTGACCTCCGAGTCGTCGTCCACCTCTGGGTCCTCCCGCTCCAATCCACATCCTCGTCCAAGATTTCCTCCTCCTGGCTTGTTCCACTCTCGACTGGCATGCAAGCCATTGAAGTATCCATAATGGCCTTCACAGTGGAGGTGGGATTGCTACCGAGTATTGCGTCCAGCTCTTTGTAGAACCAGCAGCTCATGGGCACAGCACCGGAGCAGCAGTTTGCCTCCTGCGCCTTGTGGTAGGCATTCCGCAGCTCCTTCACTTTGACCCTGCACTGCAATGTGTCCAAGTCATGGCCCCTTTCTATCATGCATCGTGAAATCTGTTGTGACAAAGTTCCTCCTCTATCTTGGTGGGTCCTGCGCTTATTGGCAGATTTGTTTGCCTCAGAGATTCACCATGTGGGTCAGGGAACAGCCCAGAGACCTTCCCCTCTAGTAGAATCCACAGTCCAGGTCTATTCCTCCTGTGTCTGATCAGGAGTTGGGAGGTTTGGGGGGAACCCGGGCCCGCCCTCTACTCCAGGTTCCAGCCCAGGGCCCTGTGGACTGCAGCTGTCTAGAGTGCCTTCTGGAATAGCTGCACGACAGCTATAACTCCCTGGGCTACTTCCCCATGGCCTCCTCCCAACACCTTCTTTATCCTCACTACAGGACCTTTCTCCTGGTGTCTGATAAAGCTTGTACTCTTCAATCCTCCAGTAATACACCTTCCCACTCTCAGCTCATAGTGCCTCTTGATCCCAGCTCCTCGCATGCATGCATGCTACAAACTGAAGTGAGGTCCTTTTTAAATTCAGGTGCCCTGATTAGCCAGCCTACACTAATTGATTCTAGCAGTTTCTTCTTAAGTGGCTCCAGGTGTCCTAATTAGCCTGCCTGCCTTACTTGGTTCCAGCAAGTTCCTGCTTTTCTGGAACTGTCCCTGTTACCTTACCCAGGGAAAAGGGATCTACTTAATCTGGGACTAATATATCTGCCTTCTAACACTCTCCTGTATCCATCTGGCCTGACCCTGTCACACTGTCCATAAGTATCATAATTCCTACAGCTGGAGAGCCGCTGGGAGTGGACAGACTCCTCTCTCCAAATGCTGATGAGGTCCAGCAGCTCAGCACTGCTCCAAGCAGGGGATCACCTGGTGCATGGAGCAGGCATGGTCACTTGGAAAGATGCGCTAAGACCACTGCACACATCACAGAGCAAATAGGAAGGGGACTTTCAAAATTCCCAAGGAGTTTAAGGGGTGGGGCAAGGCAGTAGAGCTCAAACTGACGGCCAGAGAGGTGAGAATAAGCATTGTGGGACACCCCCCAAAGGCCAAATCGCAGCGCTGTAATCGACCAGAGAGTCTACACTGGCACCATGGTGCTGTAGCCCCAGCGCAGAAAGCTGTATGCCTCTTGTTGGGGTAGGTTTTTTAAAGCGCTGCAACTGCGCAGTTTCTGCTTGCTAAGTGGCTTGGCAGCATGTACACCTCGGGAGTTACACCACAGAAAGCTGCTTTGCTGCGCAGAAACTTGCCAGTGTAGACAAGGCCTTGGTTTAACATCTCCTCTAAAGTACTGTACCTTTGATAAAACATCCCTCTCCCACAGTGCTGCACTAACTCACTACAGTTATTCTACACCGCAGCTGGGTGCAAAGCTCACTCCCAGCTGCAGTGTAGACATCTCAGAAGTGTCCAGGCCCTGAAATGGGACTTCCGCCCACATTATCTGACTTGACCCTTCCCTAAATCCTTCATTATATGACTTGACCCTTCTTTAGCAGCTTCTATCTGAAGATGTCTCAGAGCACCTTGCAAACGTTAATGAACTAAGGACCTGTCTATACTGGAAAGTTTTGCACCGCTGTCACAACAAACATTCAATGTAGACACGGTGCACTGGTGTCAAAAGTGACACGCACCAGTTCAGTTTATGCTAGTGCAAGCCGCATTTTAGATTGGTGCAAGACACCTACATCACTAAGGTTTGCACCAGTCCAACTACATTGGTATGGCTACACCAGTACAAACAACCTCAGTGTAGACAATTGCATGTGGGTTATAGGAAAGCATTTTACAGAAGGAGAAGCTGAGGCACTGTAATGAGGTGGAGTGGCCTCCCACGGACCCGGAGGGGGAGGAGCCCCTCACTGAGCCCTGGTGGGCGGAACCAGGGCATGCTCACCCCTCCCGCCAGAAGTCAGTGGGAGGGACAGGAAGTATAAAAGGTGGGTCTGGGCACTCAGTTGGGCTATAGCCACCAGAGGAGTCAGATGCCTCTTGCTTGCTCCCAAGCGGGGAGACTTTTGCAGGCCCTTGGGGAGCTGAGAACTGGCCAGAGCCGCATGCTGACCAGACCACACCACAGAGGAGCTGTCAGGACTATTGCAGGCCTGCTACTCTGACGATCTGACAATCTTCTACAGACTCAAGTACACCCCGAGGAGGAGTCAGGAAGTGGCCCAGGGACAGCTAACCCTAATGTGGTTCTTTGTTGCATGTTGCAGTCAGGATCCCCACTGACCTAGTGGCAGACCCTTCTGCCAGTTAGGGCCCTGGGCTGGGATGCAGGGTAGTGGGTGGGCCTGCGTTCCCCCTGCCAACCCAGCCCCTAGGGTGGCGGTCTCCTCCTCTCTAGGCTCAGTGGCCAGTGCTTGTCAGGCATCCGCCGGAGCTAGGATGCCCGAACTCCTGAACACAAGCCAAAGCTATAGACTCTCATTGCCCTGCCCTGAGTGAGCCAAACCTGAGCCGTTCTTTTTGGGTGACAGATCTGAGGAACTCTCTCAAATTGAGGTATCATTAGAGGAGGTTTTAGAACAAATTGATAAACTAAACAGTAATAAGTTTCCAGGACTTGACGGTATTCACTCAAGAGTTCTGAAGGAACTCAAATGTGAAATTGCAGGACTATTAACTGTCATCTGTAACCTATCATTTAAATCAGCTTCTGTACCAAATGACTAGAGGATAACTAATGTGACGCCAATTTTTAAAAAACGGCTCCAGAGGTGACCCTGGCACCTCAGGCCAATAAGCCTCACTTCAGTACCAGGCAAATTGGTTGAAATTATTATAAAGAACAAAATTGTCAGACACATAGATGAACAGAATTTGTTGGGAAATAGTTCACGTAGTTTTTGTAAAGGAAATCATGCCTCACCAATCTATTAGAATTCTTTGAGGGGGTCAAAAGGTATGCGGACAAAGGAGATCCAGTGGATATAGTGTATTTAGAATTTCAGAAAGCCTTTGACAAGGTGCCTCACTAAAGGCTTTTAAGCAAAATAAGCAGTCATGGGATAAGAGGGAAGGTTCTCTCACAGATTGGTAACTGGTTAAAAGATAGGAAACAAAGGGTAGGAATAAATGGTCAGTTTTCAGAATGGAGAGAGGTAAATAGTGGTGTCCCCCAGGGTCTGTATTGGGCCCAATCCTATTTAACATATTCATAAACGATCTGGAAAAAGGGGCAAACAGTGAGGTGGCAAAATTTGCAAATGATACAAAACTATCAACATAGTAAGGTCCCAGGCAGACAGCGAAGAGCTACAAAAAGATCTCACAAAACTAGGTGACTGGGCAACAAAATGGCAGATGAAATTTAATGTTGATCAAAGCAAAGTAATGCACATTGGAAAACATAATCCCAAATATTCATATACACCTCTACCTCAATATAACGCTGTCCTTGGGAGCCAAAAAATCTTACCATCTTATAGGTGAAACCATATTATATTGAACTTGCTTTGATCCACCGGACTGCGCAAACCCACCCCCCCGAGCACTGCTTTACCGCGTTAGATCCAAATTCATGTTATATCAGGTGGCGTTATATCGAGGTAGCGGTGTACAATGATGGGGTCTAAATTAGCTGTTACCACTCAAGAAAGAGACCTTGGAGTCATTGTGGATAGTTCTCTGAAATCATCCACTCAGTGGCAGTCAAAAAAGTGAACAGAATGTTGGGAATCATCAAGAAAGGAATAGATAATAAAGCAGAAAATATCATATCGCCTCTATATAAATCCATAAATATTGCATGCAGATGTGGTCACCCCATCTCAAAAAAGATATATTGGAATTGGAAAAGGTTCAGAAAAGGGCAACAAAAATTATTAGGGGTATAGAACAGCTTCCATATGAAGAGAGATTAATGAGACCGGCACTTTTCAGCTTGGAAAAGAGGTGACTAAGGGGGGATATGATAGAGGTCTATAAAATCATGAGTGGTACAGAGAAAGTAAATAAGGAAGTGAACATAAGAACATA
Source organism: Gopherus flavomarginatus (assembly GCF_025201925.1). Lineage (NCBI taxonomy): Eukaryota > Metazoa > Chordata > Testudines > Testudinidae > Gopherus > Gopherus flavomarginatus. Next base: position 54,217,748 of record NC_066625.1, on the reverse strand, counting down.
AGAACGGCCGTAGTGGGTCAGACCAAAGGTCCATCTAGCCCAGTATCCTGTCTACCGACAGTGGCCAATGCCAGGTGCCCCACAGGAAGTGAAACTAATAGGCAATGATCAAGTGATCTCTCTCCTGCCATCCATCTCCATCCTCTGATGAACAGAGGCTATGGACACCATTCTTTACCCTTCCTGGCTAATAGCCATTTATGGACTTAGCCACCATGAATTTATCCAGTTCCCTTCTAAACATTGTTATAGTCCCAGTCTTCACAACCTCCTCAGGCACGGAGTTCCACAAGATGGCTGTGCGCTGTGTGAAGACGACCTTCCTTTTATTTGTTTTAAACCTGCTACTTACTAATTTCATTTGGTGACCCCTAGTTCTTGTATTATGGGAATAAGTAAATAACTTTTCCTTATCCACTTTCTCCACATCACTCATGATTTTATATACTTCTATCATATCCCCCCTTAGCCTCCTATTTTCCATGCAGAAGAGTCCTAGCCTCTTTAATCTTTCCTCATATGGGACCCTCTCCAAACCCCTAATCATTTTAGTTGCCCTTTTCTGAACCTTTTCTAGTGCTAGAATATCTTTTTTGAGGTGAGGAGACCACATCTGTACATAGTATTCGAGATGTGGGCGTACCATGGATTTATATTAGGGCAATAATATATTCTCAGTCTTATTCTCTATCCCCTTTTTAATGATTCCTAACATCCTGTTTGCTTTTTTGACTGCCTCTGCACGCTGCGTGGACATCTTCAGAGAACTATCCACGATGATGCCAAGATCTTTTTCCTGATTTGTTATAGCTAAATTAGCCCTCATCATATTGTATGTATAGTTGGGGTTATTTTTTCCAATGTGCATTACTTTACATTTATCCACATTAAATTTCATTTGTCATTTTGTTACCCAATCACTTAGTTTTGTGAGATTTTTTTTGAAGTTCTTCACAATCTGCTTTGGTCTTAACTATCTTGAGTAGTTTAGTATCATCTGAAAACTTTGCCACCTCACTGTTTACCCCTTTTTCCAGATCATTTATGAATAAATTGAATAGGATTGGTCCCAGGACTGACCCTTGGGGAACACCACTAGTTACCCCTCTCCATTCTGAGAATTTACCATTAATTCCTACCCTTTGTTCCCTGTCTTTTAACCAGTTCTCAATCCATGTTCCCTTTTATCCCATGACAGCTTAATTTACGTAAGAGCCTTTAGTGAGGGACCTTGCCAAAGGCTTTCTGGAAATCTAAGTACACTATATCCACTGGATCCCCCTTGTCCACGTTTGTTGACCCCTTCAAAGAACTCTAATAGATTTGTAATACACAATTTCCCTTTACAGAAACCATGTTGACTATTGCTCAACAGTTTATGTTTTTCTACATGTCTGACAATTTTATTCTTAACTATTGTTTCGACTAATTTGCCCGGTACTGACATTAGACTTACCGATCTGTAATTGCCAGGATCACTTCTAAAGCCCTTTTTAAATATTGGCATTACATTAGCTATCTTCCAGTCATTTGGTACCGAAGCCAATTTAAAGGACAGGTTACAAACTTTAATTAATAGTTCTGCAACTTCACATTTGAGTTCTTTCAGAACTCTTGGGTGAATGCCATCTGATCCCGGTGACTTGTTAATGTTGAGTTCATCAATTAATTCCAAAACCTCCTCTAGTGACACTTCAATCTGTGACAGTTACTCAGATTTGTCACCTACTAAAGCCAGCTCAGGTTTGGGAATCTCCCTAGCATCCTCAGCCATGAAGTCTGAAGCAAAGAATCCATTTAGTTTCTCCGCAATGAGTGTTATATCAAGTGTTATTTACTCCTTCTCATTATACAAGAACAAGGGGCCACCAAATGAAGTCAATAGGTACACCTCTACCCCGACATAACGCTGTCCTCGGGAGCCAAAAAATCTTACCACCTTATAGGTGAAAACTGCGTTATATCAAACTTGCTTTGGCCTCGAGCATTTCCATTATTAATAGCCAGCAAATATGACTGGTCCTGCCCCTATCTGACCCCACCTACATCCCGCCCCCTGACTGACCCCTCAGAACCCCCAACCCATCCAAACCCCCCGCTCCTTGTACCTGACTACCCCCTCCAGAGACCCCCTGCCCCTAACCACCACTCCCAAGACCCCACCCCCTATCTAAGCCCACTTGCTCCTTGTCCCCTTACCGCCCCCTCCAGAGAACCCCCCAACTCTAATCACCCCCAGGACTCCCACACCCTATCCAATGCCCCCGTTCCCTGTCCCCTGACCGCCCCTCCTCCAGAACCTCCGAACCATCCAACCCCGCTGCTCCCTGTCCCCTGACCGTCCCCCCGAGACCCTCTGTCCCTTATCCAACCTCTCAGCCCCAGCCCGGCACCCTTAACACACCACTCAGAGCAGAGTGTCAGAGCCAGACACACTGACGCGCTGATCCACCAGAGTACGCAGCCCCACCCTCCAGAGTGCTGCTTTACCGCGTTATATCCGAATTCGTGTTATATCGGTTTGCATTATATTGGGGTAGAGGTGTAGCAGGTTTAAAACAAACACAAGAAAGTATTTTTTCATGCAACATAATGTCAACCTCTGGAACTCCTTTCCAGAGGGTGTTATGAAGGTCAATACCATAACGGGGTTCAAAAGGGAGCTAGATAGATTCATGCAAGATATTAGCTATGGCTATTAGCCAGAATGGGTGGAAATGGTGTCCCTAGCCTCTGTTTGCCAGAAGCTGGGATTGGGTGACAGGGCATGGATCACTTGATGATTACCTGTCTGTTCATTCCCTTTGGGGCACCTGCCTTTGGCCACTGTCAGAGGACAGGATACTGGGCTTGATGAACCTTTGGTCTGACCCAGTATGGCCATTCTTATGTTCTTATGACTAAGGGCCTGGCCTCCCTACCTGTATTTTGTTGCTGGGCCCTTACCACAGGCCTGAGCTACAGACTTGAGCAGTAGACTGTTGTCACCCCACTAATGCCCCACAGTAGGAGACAAATAGACACATAATGAGGCGGAGTGGCCTCCCACGGACCTGGATGTGGGGAGCCACCGCCGCTAAACCACAACAGGCACAGAGAGGTATAGTGACTCACCTAAGGTCACAAGAATGAGTCAGTGGCAGAGCCAGGAATAGAACCCAGATCTCAGTCTCGCAGCCCTAATCATAAGATGATAAGAATAGGACAGAGCAACTCATTCATGCAGCACAAACTGCTGCCTCTGGCTGCCAAAATACAATTTGGAACTATTTTTCACCACACAGGCCATCTGTTTTGATTGGCTGGATTTCATGTTATGATCCAGGACTAAGAAGAAAGGCTGTTCAGTACCATAGTCTCCAATCAGAAATCCTAACTAGTATTTAATTACAAGAGGAAAATGAATAGGAGGGATCCATCCAAAACAGCAAAATGCTAAAGTTGTAAATGAGATAGAACTCTGCAGTGAAACTGGGCACAGATGAACTTTTTCTCCTGGTGCTCAGGCATCGGATCTGAGGCTGGGAATCTAGAACTTCTATTACACTCCGTGTGATGTATAATAAGCCTGGGAAATTCAGTGGTGCCGGAGGTTATTGAGTCATATGCTGAAGGTAGATTTTAAACAAGGCTGGATAATTTTATGACTATTAATAATGTCTGTAGATTTGCAGGCTAAGATAATGACAGGGGATAATCAAGCTGCTGCCCTCTAAGTTGGGTAAGGCATAATGATTGTATAACATCTGCACCCACAGCTCTTCAGTGGTTTCCTACCCACTTCCAGCTGCTATTCAGGGAGATGGGGATAGCTCTTAAGTCCTGAGTGGTCAGAAACCACCTTTTATCCTACACGCCTTCCCTCGTCCATCTGGGTGTCATGTGTTTCTCTGGCATAGCGAGGGCAACCTTTGTTTTAATACTTGGTTTCCAATGTAGTTGAGACCATGTAATTTGGGAACTGTGCTACAGTCCCAGGTCATCACAAACAAAATGTGACAACATACAGATGCTCCCTAACTGTGCAGGAAAATTGCACTGGCACATTTCGACCTATAGTGTAGAGGTAGTGTGACCGAGAGACCCAGATACAGGAAGTGACCAGTCCTTACCTAGACCCAGCAGTCTTAGAAGCACATGGGATCCAGTGGTTGGGTCTTCTCACAACATACTGATGCCTGTCCAGAGAGGGGAACTGGGCCAGGTTGTGGCACTACCCATTAACAATCTTTCCTTTCTTCCACACTTAGTCGTTCCTGTTTATTTAGACTGTAAGCTCTAGGACAGCGCCTGTCTATTATGTGTTTGCACAGTGCCTACCAGAATGAGGCTATGATATTGGTTGGGACCACTAAACAGTACTGTAATAATAATAAATACCACCATCACCGCTATCCAGAGCGGGCAACATATTATTTGCATGTTTTTAATACTCTGTACTTGGATTCAAAGGCTCTGTAAAAGTGAATGAAATCAGTCCATCAGCCTCATGCTGAAAAACTGATCACTTGCACGGGACCAGGAAGGAATTCTTTGACTACACCCAATCCAGCATCTGCACAACTGACCAAGTGCATTATGGAGGGAGAGGCTTTTGCCTTGCTCTGAAGTATCCACTATTGGCCATTTCTGGAAGACTAGGTCAACTGAATGAACAAACAAATCCTATATAAAAAGTGAAGCTGGCATGGGAATTAGGTGTCCCCAGCAACCACAGAGAATGGATCAGATGGGGTAGAAGAGGGATACTGACCTGCCATTCCTCAGCGTCACTGTAGAGGGTTACAGGAATCTCCTGGGGGTTGTAGAAATGTTTTGCCCTCTCGGTTGTTACCACACGCACTTTCAGCTAATGAGAGAAAAGGAGAAGGAGACACAAACAATTACCTTTCATAACATAAAAGCCCTGAGCCAGGCAAGGGAAGGAGGACCTGAGTGGCAAAGAGTTTTATATCAGGCCCTCACACCAAGACTTCATCCTACTACTCATATTTGCATAACCACTTCCAGTCACTGCTGAAAGGTCAGGCACCAACAGGTGCAATGCAAGCCAGATACTCATTTCTGTTCTTCACATGAGCAGGCTGGGCCTTAGTCATTTGGTTCCTAGCATATGTAAATAACCAAACAGCAGTTGGGCCAGTGAAGATGACCGAAACAGACAAAAGAGAGGTGTGGTTTAGAAAAGAGGGCTGCCAGGAAAAACAAAGCTCCATACAAGATACTCGTTTGATCAAGAGATATGTATGGAAAGAGGGTGTGAAAGTGCCTGGCTCTGGAAGGCCCTATTAACCAGGGCACCTCATGGCCGTGGACAAGAAGACACCATAAGAAAACTTTTTGTTTCCTAGGGCTATTTCTGTCTGGCAGGATTTTTGTTCATCGGTCTATGTCTAACTACACCTGCTGCATTTGCAACCAAACTGCATGCAAACAGTCTGTCTACCATGTGAAATTATGGGTGTAACTCAATGGTTTTAACTACAAGGAGGCTTTTCTCAAATTCTCTGGCTGCTGTCCTACAACCAATGAGGATGCACACTTACTACCGATTATGGAGTGTGATGCTGGCATACCAGGTGCCAGCTCATGCCGAGATCCCCATGCCTCAACTGAATACTTACAAATATATGGTTGAAATCAGCCAGGCTTACCTGTGTGTTAGTATTGTTAAAATAAGTACTAGAATAAGAATGCATTTAGTGTTTAGATTTTATGAAATGCTTGTAAGTTGCTGCATTCATTAATCTCACTTATCATATCTGTATCCCATATCATAAGGTAATATTTGAGTGTTTTCACTGTAATCCTCTGCGTAAATCACCAGATGGAAGAGAGACATTAACTAGTGTAAAGTGATTATCTCCAACAGAAAGTGGCCAACAAGGAAGGCCCATCAACAGCAGATAGACTAGAGTGGAACACTGAAGAGGACAAAAGACTTTGTTCGGTACTGATGATGGCCAGTATATGCTAGCACTTCCTGCCATTATGTTCACCAGAATTTGAAGAAAACCTCTGTGTAGGCACATCCATAGCAATATACTTGATTATAGGCTAAGTGTACTCATCATGCTAGCTGCTATACACCTCTGTTGTCACCAAAAGCTGCTGACCATCTCCAACAGCAGCAGTTGAGACTTGGGAACAGGTTAACCTATCTCCCCAACAGTGACTGTTTTATAGTCTGTTTTATCTTCCTAGCAATGACAATTCTAGGCTCATCTTCTTCCACTCTTGTTACCTATGATGACCTGGGGCAGTGGAAAATTCCAGCTCCCAAACTTCAGGGTCTTTGATCACTTTTGCTGTTTATTTCAGAATCTAAGGAGAGCTGGTCTACATATAGAAATTTACATGTATATACCATGCAGGTATATTTATACCGATACAGGTGGAGCAGTACATCATACTGGATTGACAGTTTTATTCTGGAATAAAAGTGATTTTTTCCAGTTTAGTTTATGTTGCTTTGAAAGTGGCAATGTCAAAGCATAGTTGGGGCACGTACCTGTGAACTGCAATCTAACAAGCAAGCAGCTAGCTGGAGTCAGCCAGCACTAACTGAGTGCATGTCTTTCAGCTCTTCCTCCTCCAGGCTGGGTTCTGTGGTTGCTTGTTCTCCACAGCAGGGCACTATCCAGTTATTCTGCATCAGACTCTGGGACATTATGCTCTTTCTGCAATGTTTCTTCATTTTCCATAGCTTTCATTTGAAATTACACACCTTTCTGGCCCTTTCCAGTGTCATAATCATTTTCAGAACAACAACCACAGTTTCCCCATTAACCTCACTTTGCACAAAACTGTTTCCAACCAAACAGCGGCAGCAAAGGTGCTAACCGCACTATCTGCTACCCCATTTGCCTCAATGAGGTGTTTACCTCAGAGCCTCCACAGCCTATTTAAATGCTGATTTTATACATACATATCTTCCTTCTGTATTTTCCACTACATGCATCCGATGAAGTGAGCTGTAGCCCACGAAAGCTTATGCTACAATAGATTTGTTAAGTATCAGAGGGGTAGCCGTGTTAGTATGAATCTGTAAAAGCAGCAAAGAGTCTTGTGGCACCTTATAGACTAACAGACATTTTGGAGCATGAGCTTTCGTGGGTGAATACCCCCTTCGTCGGATGCATGTAGTGGAAATTTCCAGGAGTAGGTATATATAAGCAAGCAAGAAGCAGGCTAGAGATAACGAGGTTAGTTCAATCAGGGAGGAGGAGGCCCTCTTCTAGCAGCTGAGGTGTGAAAACCAAGGGAGGAGAAACTGGTTTTGTAGTTGGCAAGCCATTCACAGTCTTTGTTTAATCCTGAGCTGATGGTGTCAAATTTGCAGATGAACTGAAGCTCAGCAGTTTCTCTTTGAAGTCTGGTCCTGAAGTTTTTTTGCTGCAGGATGGCCATCTTAAGACCTGCTATTATGCGGCCAGGGAGGTTGAAGTGTTCTCCTACAGGTTTTTGTATACTGCCATTCCTAATATCTGATTTGTGTCCATTTATCCTTTTCCGTAGAGACTGTTCAGTTTGGCAGATGTACATAGCAGAGGGACATTGCTGGCATATGATGGTGTATATTACATTGGTGGACGTGCAGGTGAATGAACCAGTGAGGGTGTGGCTGATCTGGTTAGGTCTTGTGATGGTGTCACTGGTGTAGATATGTGGGCAGAGTTGGCATTGAGGTTTGTTGCATGGATTGGTTCCTGAGTTAGAGTTACTATGGTGCAGTGTGCAGTTACTGGTGAGAATATGCTTCAGGTTGGCAGGTTGTCTGTGGCAGAGGACTGGCCTGCCACCCAAGGCCTGTGAAAGTGTGGGATCATTGTCCAGGATGGGTTGTAGATCCCTGATGATGTGTTGGAGGGGTTTTAGATGGGGACTGTATGTGATGGCCAGTGGAGTCCTCTTGGTTTCTTTCTTGGGTTTGTCTTGCAGTAGGAGGCTTCTGGGTACACATCTGGCTCTGTTGATCTGTTTCCTTATTTCCTCATGCGGGTATTGTAGTTTTGAGAATGCTTGGTGGAGATTTTGTAGGTGTTGGTCTCTGTCTGAGGGGTTAGAGCAGATATGGTTGTACCTCAGTGCTTGGCTGTAGACACTGGATCGTGTGGTGTGCCCGGGATGGAAGCTGGAGGCATGAAGGTAGGCATAGCGGTCAGTAGGTTTTCGGTATAGGGTGATGTTAATGTGACCATCACATATTTGCATCGTGGTATCTAGGAAATGGACCTCCCATGTAGATTGGTCCAGGCTGAGGTTGATGGTGGGGTGGAAGCTGTTGAAATCGTGGTGGAATTTTTCCAGAGTCTCCTTCCCATGGATCCAGATGATGAAGATGTCATCAATGTAGCGCAGACAGAGAAGGGGCGTGAGTGGATGAGAGCTGAGGAAGCGTTGTTCCAGGTCAGCCATAAAAATGTTGGCATATTGTGGGGCTATGCGGGTGCCCATAGCGGTGCCACTGATCTGGAGATATATATTGTCATCAAATTTGAAACAGTTGTGTGTGAGGATAAAGGCACAGAGATCAGCAACCAGTTGTGCTGTGGCATCATCAGGGATACTGTTCCTGACAGCTTGTATTCCATCAGTGTGTGGGATGTTTGTGTAGAGAGCCTCTACATCCATGATGACTAGGATGGTGTTTGTTAGTCTCTAAGGTGCCACAAGTACTCCTACTCTTTTTGACTTTATACAGTAACTGCATTCTTTAGGCTTGTCTACAAGGTGTCTCAATGTGCACCGGAGGGGTGTAAATTGTAGAGCATTCTAAAATGTTGTGCTGAAACTGCCCCATGTAGACCTGGCTGACACACTCTAAGGGCTTGGCTACACTTGAGAGTTACAGCGCTGGTGGTGGCTTTACAGCACTGCAACTCACTCCCCGTCCACACTGACAAAGCACATACAGCGCTGTATCTCCCTGGCTACAGCGCTGGTTGTACTCCACCTCGACGAGAGGAATAAAGAGAACAGAGCTGCTCTTGCAGCACTGGGGTGCCAGTGTAAACAGTGATTAATCTTACTACGCTGTAACTGACCTCCGGAACCTTCCCATAATGCTTTTAAGTAAAGATAACACTCTTTGTTTTGTTGTGAACTCGGGGTTCCCAGAGCTGCTTATCTAAAAAACAAACACAGCTACTCTTTGCTCGAGCAGAGGCAGGCAGGGGGATCCCTTTGGAATGTCCACAGCTAGTGTTTGCTTGAGGAGAGAAGCAGCCCAGCGGACGGCGGGGGGTGTGCGTTTTGGAGCAGCTGCTTATCTGGTCTGTGAGGAAAAAAACAAAGAAGGCTATTTGCATTTAGTGAATGAGAGAGGGGTGGGAAGGGGTAGGAACTTGCAAGGCAGGGAGCTGACACAGTGTCACCTCCAAAAATCCACTCTCTCTCTCTCTCTCTCTCCTCTCACCCTCGAACGCTCCCTGTCACACTCCACCCCATCACCCTCTTTTGAAAAGCACATTGCAGCCACTTGAACGCTGGGATAGCTGCCCATAATGCACCACTCCCAACAGCGCTGCAAATGCTGCAAATGTGGCCACACTGCAGCGCTGGTAGCTGTCAGTGTGGCCACACTGCAGCGCTTTCCCTACACAGCCGTATGAAGACAGCTGTAACTCCCAGCACTGTACAGCTGCAAGTGTAGCCAAACCCTAAAAGGTACTTAGCGTGTGTTGATGTAATCCCAATGTTAACATGTACTAGGGGTATGGCTACACTTACAGTTGTACAGCGCTGGGAGTTACAGCTGTCTTCGTACAGCTGTGTAGGGAAAGCGCTGCAGTGTGGCCACACTGACAGCTACCAGCGCTGCAGTGTGGCCACATTTGCAGCATCTGCAGCGCTGTTGGGAGTGGTGCATTATGGGCAGCTATCCCAGTGTTCAAGTGGCTGCAACGCCCTTTTCAAAAGAGGGGGGTGGGGTGGAGTGTGACAGGGAGCGTGGGGGAGACAGAGAGAGTGGATTTTTGGAGCTGACACTGTTCTCAGCTCCCTGCCTTGCAAGTTCTAAGGACTGGAAGATACACAGCACCAACCTGCAATCAATTTAAAAGTTTTGAGCCCTTCCCCCGCCCCTCTCTTATTCACTAAATGCAAATTATGCACTCCTAAATAGCCTTCAGACCACATAAGCAGCTGCTCAACACGGACTCCCCACCCCCGCCGCGTGACTTCTCTCTTCAAGCAAACAGCTGTGAACCTTCCAAAGCAATTCCCCTGCCTGCCTCCGATCAAGCAAACAGGAGCTGTGTTTGTTTTTTAGATAAGCAGCTCGGGTGAGCTCGGAGTTCAGCCATTCTTCCGGTTTGTTGTGAGCAGGCATTCTGGGATACCTCCTAATACCCTGGAGGCCAATAACAGCGCTTTTGGTGGCCACACTTGACGAGCAGCGCTGCATCACCAGCGCTGCAATCATTACACCCCAAGCAGACCAGGTGTACAGCCAGCGCTGCAGCCAGGGAGTTGCAGCGCTGGATGTGCCTTGCAGGTGTGGACAGCTACTAAGTTGCAGCGCTGTAAACCCACCACCAGCGCTGCAACTCTCCAGTGCAGCCAAGCCCTAGGAATCTTTTGGAGCAAGCTAGCATAACTGTGGCCAGATCTATACTATACACTTTAGCTAGAATACTAATATTGGATGAGATTTTTAATGACATTTCTATATTAATAAAAGCCTTGGCTTAACCACAAAATACTGGGTTCAAGGCAGGAATCACTGGGTGCACTTCTCCTTGTTCAGTAACTGGTATAGACTAGACCAGCAAAAGCACTGTTTTGCTGCTATAAGCTGCAACTACACTAAGGCTATGTCTACACTGCACTTTCAGCAGTAAAACTTTATTCAGTCGGAGTGTGAAAAAAAAAAAAACCCACTCCTGACCGACAAAAATTTTACTGACAAAAAGCACCGGTGTGGACGGTGCTTTATCAGCAGGAGACGCTCTCCCAACGACAAAGCTATCGCCCCTCGTTGGAAGTAGTTTTATTTTGTCGGCAGGAGAGCTTTTTTTCCTGGCTAATGAAGAGCGGTTACATTGCACACCTTATAGCGGCATGGCTGTAGCAACACACCTGTCACTCTAAGGTGCATAGTGTAGACATTCCCTTAGAGGGTTTGCTGGCATAGCTATAACTAAACTTTCTGTGTACACAAAGCCTACACTGGTTAGAGGTTTCATATATTAATTATTATTAGTATTGCCAATGTAGTTATACCAGTAAAAGCTCTAGTGTATAGGCAGTTATACCGATATAAAGGTGCCTTATAGCAATATAGTTTATTTCAGTTCCTGAACCAAAATAAGCTATATAGTGATATAAGAATTTTCATACTGATATAATTGTGTACACAACTAGAGTTTTTTTGCTGCTTTAACTGTACCAGTACAGGTAAGGCAGCAAACCTTTATAGTGTAGACAAGCCCTTCGAAACAAACACATAGCTGCAGCCAAGGCACTTTAAAAAACCATTCTCTTTCTGCCATTTCTTTCACAGATTTTAAGGACAAAAGGGACCATTCTGATCATCCAGTCTGACCTCCTGTATAGCAGAGAAGTGCACTCACTGATTTGTGCATTTAACCCAATATTTATAGTTAAGCTAGGGTGCATCTTTTCAAAAGACATTCAATCATGATTTTAAAATTCCAAGTGATGGAGAATTGTAACACATTCCTGGGTAAGCTGTTCCAATGATTAACTATTCCCACTGTTAAATTATTTTCTGCAGGGATAGGCTTGTTGCTTACTCATCCTAAGTGGGACTTTCATGTCCCTCTACCTAAAGTTGGAAAGAGATCAGTATTCCCTCCTTTCCATATATCTGCAACAGCCTTTGTTAGCCTTTATAACAGTTGTGTTGCTTGATTTTAGGGGAACAATATTATTATTTATATAAGTTAAATGGCTTGCCAATCGATCTGATCAGAAGATATGGTTCTTGTCCCAAAATCAGGCTACACAGAGTCTTGCAAGAACCCCTCCGGATGTATGACAAGGACACTTATGCTGAGAACACAATACAGCCGTAGAGACTTTTACTGACATAAGTGAAAAAGTAATCAAATGGAAAGTAATCAACCAGAATTAAAAAGGAAATAGTACTATTTTGGAGGTACACGTGGTATCCTTTACTATAAAACTTCCTAGATTAACACATACTCATCCTTCCTTGAGAACCTGATGGTAAGAGACAAAGGACCAGCCTCATTTCTGGCATGCCAAAAAGAGTCCGATGGTCCAGGTTCCTCAATGCTTGAGTGGAAGGTGAAAAATTGAGGGGAAACTAGAGAGCTAGAAAGCCAGGAAACTAAGCCAAAAAAGACGAAAAAACTAACCTAACCCTAATCAGGGTGGTTTGCCCTCTTATGTGCCCAACCTTCCATGTCCAATTTCTTCACTCACATCAAATCGGGGTGCTCATTCTCACATCTGTTATTTCTGGCCTGAATCAGTTTGGTGGTTATTTCCATGTTCTTTGTGGTGTACCTGTTAAGTTTATAGCACACAATTGCTTGGCAAATTCTCTATGCCAAAGCTCGCAAACATGTGTACGCTAACTTGCTTTAGCTCATCACACAGGATGTGGCCTGTAGGTTTCTTCCATTACTGCAAAAAAATACTCTAATACAAAGCTATAAAGCTATTATCAACAAACCCATAAGAAAGGATATAAGCAAGCAAGCAAGCAGGCTAGCCCTATGGGCTACAAAAGACATTCAGTCATGCTTTAAAAACTCCAAGTGATAGAGAATTTAACACATTCCAATGATTAATTATTCTCACTGTTAAATTCTTTTCTGCAGGGATGGGCTCCTTGCTTGCTCATCCTAATTAGGCCTGGTCTACACTATGCGTTTAGGTCAAATTTAGCCACGCTAAATCGAATTAAGCCTGCACCGGTCCACACAATGAAGCCATTTACTTCGGCATAAAGGGCTCTTAAAATCGATTTCTATACTCCTCCCCGATTAGGGGAGTAGCGCGAAAATCGACACTGCCAGTTCAAATTAGGGTTAGCGTGGAAGCAATTCAACGGCATTGGCCTCCAGGCGGTATCCCACAGTGCACCATTGTGACCGCTCTGGACAGCAATCTGAACTCGGATGCACTGGCCAGGTAGACAGGAAAAGCCCCGCAACCTTTTGAATTTCATTTCCTGTTTGCCCAGGGCGGAGAGCTGACCAGCACAGGTGAACATGAAGAGCTCACCAGCACAGGTAACCGTGCAGTCCGAGAATCGAAAAAGCTACAGCATGGATTGTACGGGAGATACTTGATCTGATCGCTGTATGGGGAGAGGATTCCATGCTAGCAGAACTACGTTCCAAAAAATGTAATGCCAAAACATTTGAAAAAGTCTCCAAGGGCATGTTGGAGAGAGGACACCATAGGGACTACAGTGTCGCATGAAAGTTAAGGAGCTCAGGCAAGCATACCAGAAAACCAAAGAAGCAAATGGACGGTCCAGTGCAGAGCCGCAGACATGCCGCTTCTAAGTTGAGCTGCATGTAATTCTGGGGGGGGGGGAGCCACCACCACTACCTCACCCCTGTCCCTGGATTCCAAGGAGGGGGTACTCTCAGCCATGCCTGAGGATTTCGCAGATGGGGAAGATGAGGACAACGAGCTTGTGGAGAGCATACAGCACACCGTTCTCCCCAACAGCCAGGATCTTTTTCTCAGCCTGACTCAAGTAGCCTCCCAACCCTTCCAAGGCGGCATCCTGGACCATGAAGCCATGGAAGGGACCTCTGGTGCGTGTACCTTTGTAAATATTACATAGGGTTTAAAAGCAAACTTTTTTAATGATTAATTTGCCCTGAGGACTTGATATGCATTCGCAGCCAGTACAGCTACTGGAAATGTCTGTTAACGTGTCTGCGGATGGAGCAGAAATCCTCCAGGGACATCTCCATGAAGCTCTCCTGGAGGTTACTCCAAAAGCTTTAGCAGAAGGTTTCAGGGCAGTACAGCCTTATTCCGTCCTCCACAGTAGGACACTTTACCACGCCACGCTAGTAGCAAGTAATCTGGTAGCACTGCATGACAAAGCATGGCAGCGTATAGTCCCGGTGTTTGCTGGCATTCAAGCAACATCCATTCTTTATCTCTCTGTGTTATCCTCAGGAGAGTGATATCGTTCATGGTAACCTAGTTGAAATACGGGAATTTTAATTAAGGGGACAGAGGTGACTGTTCCTATGGGGCTGTTTGCCTGTGGCTGAAAAGAAATCCGTCCCTGCAGCTAGCCGGGGGTGAGGGGGGGCATTGGCGCTGAGCTGTTTGGGTTTGGCTAGCAGGGATCTTCCCTGATACCAGCCTTGCAGTGGGGGGAGGGGTAAAGTAATCATCCCAGAGAATTGGAAGAGGGGCGGGGTTAGTTTGGTTTCTGCTGCTGCACGCTAACACGAAAACCGTAGGTATGGAAAAGGAGGGCGCTGCTTTTATGAAGGTTGCAGAAGCTAAAAGACAATAGCTTACCATGGCCACATGCAAGCTGAATTCTGTTGCCTGGCCCTGGGGCTGTGATCTCTAACACCAAAGCCGCAGGCACCCAATATTAAGATGCAAAATGCAACCTCGTACCAAAATCACACGTGCTGTGTAATGTGAATAGTGTTGTTCACCGTGAAAGAGTACACACATTGTTCTGCAAAACGTACCTTTTAAAATATTTCTCTCTCGTTTTTCCCCTCCCGCAGCGGCAAATTTTTCAAGCCTCCCTCCTTCGTCCCGAAGGCTATCTCAGATAAGGCGGCGAAAAAAACGCACGCGAGATTAAATATTCTCTGAAATCATGCAATTGACCCACAGTAAAAGAGCTCATTTGAATGAGTGGAAGGACACAGTATCACAGTACAGGAAAGCGGCCAACGAATGCGAGGACAGGAGGGATGAACGCGAGGACAGAAGTGGAAGCGACAAACGCTCGAGATGAGAGGTGGCAGAAGGAAGATCAGAGGAGGCAGGATGCAACGCTGCAGCTACTGCGGGATTAAATGGACATGCTCTGGCATCTGGTGGAGCTTCAGGAACAGCAGCAGGATCACAGAGTGCCGCTGCAGCCTCTGTATAACAGCCCTTCCTCCTCCCTATGTTCCATAGCCTCCTCACCCAGATGCCCAATAACACGGGAGGGAGGAACCATGCACCCTGCCACTCCACCCCAGCGGACAGCCCAAGTAAAAGGCTGTCATTCAGCAAGTTTTGAAGAGGCCTTTTCCTTCCTTCCCTCCTCCCCTACCCCACGGGGGCTACCTTGTCAGTTCTCTCCCTATTTTTATAATCAATTAATAAAGAATGCATGGTTTTGAAATGATATTGACTTTATTTCCTTTGAAAGCAAGCTGTGATCGAAGGGGGGAGGGTGGGTGGCTTACAGAGAATGAGTCAATCAAGGGGGCAGGTTTTAATTAAGGAGAAACAAACAGAACTCTCACACTGTAGCCTGGCCAGTCATGAAACTGGTTTTCAAAGCTTCTCTGATGCACAGCGCTTCCTGGTGTGCTCTTCTAATCACCCTGGTGTCTGGCTGCACGTAATCAGCAGCCAAACGATTTGCCTCAACCTCCCATAAAGGTCTCTCCTTTACTCTCACAGAGATTGTGGAGCACACAGCAAGCAGCAATAACAATAGGAATACTGGTTTGGCTGAGGTCTGAGCGAGTTAGTAAAGTGTGCCAGCGAACCTTTAAACATCCAAATGCACATTCTGCCACCCTTCTGCACTTGCACAGCCTATAGTTGAACAGCTCCTGACTACTGTCCAGGCTGCCTGTGTACGGCTTCATGAACCATGGCACTAAGGGGTAGGCTGGGTCCTCGAGGATAACTATACGCTTTTCAACATCCCCAATGGTTATTTTATGGTCTGGGAAGTAAATCCCTTCCTGCAGCCGTTTAAACAGATTAATGTTCCTGAAGACACAAGCATCATGAACCCTTCCTGGCCATCCCATGTTGATGTTGGTGAAACGTCCCTTGTGATCCACCAGTGCTTGCAGCACCACTGAAAAGTATCCCTTGCGGTTTATGTACTGGTTGCCCTGGTGCTTCGGTGCCAAGATAGGGATATGGGTTCCATCTATTGCCCCACCACAGTTAGGGAAGCCCACTGCAGCAAAGCCATCCAATATGACCTGCACAGGCTCCAGAATCACTACTTTTGGTAGCAGCAGCTCAGTGATTGCTTTGGCTACTTGCATCACAGCAGCCCCCACAGTAGATTTGCCCACTCCAAATTGATTCCCGACTGACTGGTAGCTGTCTGGCGTTGCAAGCTTCCACAGGGCTATCGCCACTTGCTTCTCAATTGCGAGGGCTGCTCTCATTGTGGTGTCTTTGCACTTCAGGGCAGGGGAAAGCAAGTCACAGTGTTCCATGAAAGTGGCCCTATGCATATGAAAGTTTTGCAGCCACTTGGAATCGTCCCACACGTGCAACACTATGCGGTCCCACCAGTCTGTGTTTGTTTCCCAGGCCCAGAATTGGCGTTCCACGGCATGAACCTGCCCCATTAACAGCATGATCTCCAAAGTGCCAGGCCTTCGGTTTGAGAGAATTCTGTGTCCATGTCCTCATCACTCTCGTCGCTGCGCTACTGCCTCCTCCTCACCTGGTTTTGCAGGTTCTGGTTCAGCATAAACTGCACAATCATGCACGAGGTGTTTACAATGTTCATGGCTGCTGCGTTGAGCTGAGTGGACTCCATGCTTGCCGTGGTATGGCATCCGCACAGGTAACCCAGGAAAAAAGGCGTGAAACAGTTGTCTGCCGTTGCTTTCACAGAGGGAGGGGGGCCTGACGACGTGTATCCAGAACCATCTGCGACAATGTTTTTCGCCCCATCAGGCATTGGGAGCTCAACCTAGAATTCCAATGTGCGGGGGAGACTGCAGGAACTATGGGATAGCTATGGAATAGCTACCCACAGTGCAACGCTCCAGAAGTCGATACTAGCCTCGGTACTATGGACACACACCGCCGAATTAATGTGCTTAGTGTGGCCGCACTTGACTTTATACAATCTGTTTCCAAAAATCGATTTCTGTAAAATCAGAGTAATCCCATAGTGCAGACATACCCTTAGTGGGACTTTCATGTCCCTCCACCTAAGTTGGAAAGAGATCAGTATTCTTTCCTTTCTATATACCAGTAACAGCCCCCGTTTGCCTCTATAATAGCTAAAACAGAAAATGAGCATGTGACTCCTCTGTTTAACTGCTGAGACAAGCTGATGTACACGTCACCTGTCAAAGAAGTGTGCTAGAGTCACAAGTTGTGTGTTTTACATGAGGAGAGACTAGTGGAGTGCCAGACTTCATCCAGGGCTAAGCTTGGATCTCCTGCTTTGCTGTCTCCACACAGAGATCACTAGCCAATGCTCTGCCAGCCTGATTTTTGCCCACATTTACGTGAGTACCATTTTAAAGAGTCAAGAAAGCAGTGATTTCACTTATATTAGTAACCCTGAGCAAATACATAAGTGACCATCAGAATTTTCCACTGGCCTGGATAAAACAAGACTTTTTTCTGCTTCAACAGCCATGGTTATGAAGAAAACCTTTAAAAAGTTAACTGACACACTGTTAACTTCCTGAGTCTGCAGAGAGTCTAACCTGATGGCTACGAGATGTATTAACTACCTCATTCATCTCAATGAGTGGTTGATTCTGAAACCTAATGATTACAACATTGATATTTAAATTGTCAACTATTTCACTGCTGATCATTTTAGCAGAAACTTCTATCTAACATGCTTATCCTACAACCCTAAACCTCTCAGCACATCTCCTAATGATCCAAAAACTTCAGCTGTTTTCTACCCAAGTTCCTCTGAGAACTTTTGTAAGACAGTTCTCTGTTGTCAGCACAAAAATCTGCAGCAAGTTAAAACTGAGGGCCTGATTTAAAGTAACTGGAAAGACTCCCATTGCCTTTATTTGGCTTTGGCTCAGGCCCTGAAATTGTACAGACAGTAGAAGATCAATTGAATTTATTGCCAAAATAAATAACCAGGGCTCCTAGATTGAATGGAATCTTTATATTTCATTTAGTGAAAACTTTTTTTTTTTTTAATTTAAATGAAGCTGTCACAAAATCTGCAGACTCCTGCACAGGAGTATCACAGAATCCAGGAGACTTGCTATCAAATTTGGATCTAGCTTGCTGCAAAGTTTGTTTATGATCAAAATATTCACAGAGAAGGGATGTGCTTTGATCTAGACTCCTGCAGAATGGGTAGTTTTCTCTCTTCCTGTCACCTACAGAGTGGAGGGAGGTCCTTCAGATACCAGTACAGGATGGGGGTGAGGGGAGAGAGAGAGTATGCTGCGGGCTCTATGATTCAGGCATCTCCTGTTGCAAAGATGGAAAACTAGAAAGCTGGGGATGACGGCTGGGGGAAATGGACAATCCCTGCATAACATACATTTCATACACATAGCAACACATGACCTGAGGTTCTGACATGACCTCTTCCTGTCTCTGCATCACTTTCTGCTGTCCATTCCCATCCCTATCCCCCTCCCAATCTGGTCTGGAACCTTAAGCCTCTTTCAGTTACTGGAACTGAAAAGCTTAACTAAGCCTCCCCTTCCGCCCCCCCCCCCCCACATGCCAGCTGAACTTTCTTTCCAACAGCTGACAAGATACAGCACTGCTACCCTGACAGCTCTGTGTACCTTCAACAGCCTTTCCAGATTTGCTACTGCCACCACCAATCAGTTTCACAATTACATTTCCAAAATATCATCTCCTGTGTCCAAATCTCATGGGGTACCTTGAGCTCTGGAGTGAAGGAATCCCAAATATATGACTCATCCAAAGGGTATTAAACCAGGCCATCTAGCAACCCAAGCAATATAAATGCATTATGTATTTGGCCTAGGTTTACGAAAGGTGGTGCCACAAATTCTCTCTCTCTTTTCAATGAGCCACGATAATTGGGTTGGTTCCAAAATGTGAGAGCATTCTGAATTTTCCTTTTACTTTAAAGCAAAAGCTATTATAGTTCCCTTTGTTTTGGGAAAGTAAGTCTATTTACTCCTGACTAATACTGCCATCTCCTGGACAAATTGGTTACTCTAGGACAGGGGTCAGCAACCTTTCAGAAGTGGTGTGCCGAGTCTTCATTTATTCACTTTAATTTAAGGTTTCGCGTGCCAGTCATACATTTTAACATTTTTAGAAGGTCTCTTTCTATAAGTCTATAATATATAACTAAACTATTGTTGTATGTAAAATTAAATAAGGTTTTTAAAATGTTTAAGAAGCTTCATTTAAAATTAAATTAAAATGCAGAGCCCCCCCAACCAGTGGCTAGGACCTCGGCACTGTGAGTGCCACTGAAAATCAGCTCATGTGCCACCTTTGGCACACGTGCCATAGGTTGCCTACCCTTGCTCTAGGAAATAATTTTTTTTTAAAATGTGCATACAGATGCTTCTATATTTTTATAGGTTTCACAGTAGCAGCCGTGTTAGTCTGTATCCGCAAAAAAACAGGAGTACTTGTGGCACCTTAGAGACTAACAAATTTATTTGAGCATAAGCTTTCGTGGGCTACAGTCCATGATTTTAACAATTTCCATCCCACCATCAACCTCAGCCTAGACCAATCCACACAAGCAGTCCATTTCCTAGACACTACTGTGCTAATAACCACCACTCTATACCGGAAACCCACTGACTGTTACACTTACGTACATGCCTCCAGCTTCCATCCAGGACACACCACACGATCCAATGTCTACAACCAAGCTCTAAGATACAACCACATTTGCTCCAATCCCTCAGACAGAGATAAACACATACAATATCTCTATCAAACATTCTTAAAACTACAATACCCACCTCTGAAGTGAAAAAACAGATTGACAGAGCCAGAAGAGTACCCAGAAGTCACCTACTACAGGACAGGCCCAACAAAGAAAATAACAGAATGCCACTAGCCATCACCTTCAGCCCCCAACTAAAACCTCTCCAGCACATCATCAAAGATCTGCAGTCTATCCTGAAAGATGATCCCTCACTCTCACAGATCTTGGGAGACAGGCCAGTCCTCGCTTATAGACAGCCTCCCAACCTGAAGCAAATACTCACC
The DNA here is from genome assembly GCF_025201925.1 of Gopherus flavomarginatus. Lineage (NCBI taxonomy): Eukaryota > Metazoa > Chordata > Testudines > Testudinidae > Gopherus > Gopherus flavomarginatus. The sequence continues at coordinate 54,197,633 of NC_066625.1, read as the reverse complement.
AGCAACCGCACACCATACAACAGAAACACTAACCCAGGAACCTATCCTTGCAACAAAGCCCGATGCCAACTCTGTCCACGTATCTATTCAAGTGACACCATCATAGGACCTAATCACATCAACCACGCCATCAGGGGCTCGTTCACCTGCATATCTACCAACGTGATATATGCCATCATGTTCCAGCAATGCCCCTCTGCCATCTACATTGTCTGGTTTAGCCAATCTCTATGCAAAAGAATAAATGGACACAAATCTGACATCAGGAATCATAACATTCAAAAATCAGTTGGAGAACACTTCAACCTCTCTAACCACTCAGTGACAGACTTGAAGGTGGCAATTTTGTAATAAAAAAACTTCAAAAACAGATGCCAAAGAGAGACCGCTGAACTTAAATTAATATGCAAATTAGATACAATTTACTTAGGTTTGAACTGAGACTGAGAATGGTTGGGTCATTACACTAATTGAATCTATTTCCCCACGTTAAGTTCTCCTCACACCTTCTATGGGTCATCTCGATTATCACTTCAAACGTTTTTTTTCTCCTGCTGATGATAGCTCATCTCAGTTGATTGGCCTCTTAGGGTTGAAAAGGTGGAAGTAGCCATGCCATGTTCTCTGTATGTATAAATATCTCCTGTCTGTGTGTTCCATTCTATGCATCTGAAGAAGTGGGCTGTAGCCCACGAAAGCTTATGCTCAAATAAATTTGTTAGTCTAAAAGGTGCCACAAGTACTCCTATATTTTTATAGTTTGTCCTCTTCCGTTTTACACTAGCATCCAACTTATAAGTTTTATGTCTCAACTACTGAGACTACTTATATTGCATGATCTGAACTACAAATTTGGAGTTTCAAAGAGCATATGGCACTTTTTACTATATGTATCTTGTAAATTCAGGTTTGGTGACTTTACTGACATTTATGTTTTTACACCGGTGAGCCCTATAAAGCCCACATAATGATGAGAGACAAAGCTGGTTTCCATCATGTATTGCGTGATATCAACAAAACAGTTAGGTAAACTCTTACTGTGAGAATTTATGAGTTATTACTGATCATGGGGAAAGAGATAGAAAAATGCTCAGCCTGATTTTCAGACCCCAGGACCAGCATCTAGAATCAGCTTTAAAATTCTATCTGACCCAATCTGATCTCCACTAAGAGAGGATAAAAAGGAAACATGAAGATATCATATTTACAGTTTCTCTTCTAACTCACTGGAGCATAAGTTACTCACCCCAGGAATCTCCAGCAATTCTGAGACAAGAACAGGCAACTTCAGGGCAGCCACACTTCCAGTAACACCCACCAGCACATGGTACGTCTTTTGTGGTGTGGGCAAGCTGTTTTGTGGGGAAGGCTGTGGCTCTGAAAGGGTTAAGGGCTCCATTATGCACCTTGGCGACAATCAAATCTACAAACAAGGAGAAACAGTCTTCAAACTCTGAGCTGGATTTATCCAATGATAGACACGCAGAGAAATTATTGATTTGCCTCCCTATACAGAATATCAGTAAGTGGCCTCAAAACACACTTCAGTTCAGAACAATATAAACTGACCGAAGAAGTGTTACACTTCTTTCACTAATAAGGTGGGAGGGTCACCATAACATTCTGCTCCTCAGCAGTTACCTATTATTCTAAAGATCACATCAGGGTTAACTGTGAAATTAACTTAATTTAAAAAATATTAGGTATTATGGCTCAAAGCACTTAATGTGCTTTCACCAGAAGGGACTGCTTGTGATCAAGGGTTATATGAACGATGGCTGCCATTTTGGATGACACCAGAAATTGATCCAGAGCTAAATGGATATGTTGCTACAGCATGAGCTAAAGAGTCAGGTTCTGTAGTTTGAGGATGTAACAGACTCACATGCTCTGTGGACTGGGCATGGAGGGAAACATGTAACACACACCCACCAGTGGGGTACCTTTGCAACATGCAAATCCTCAGAGTTGGGAACTCTGATACATCTCTCATTGAAGTAAATGGGATCCTTTCCACATCCGGAATAGCCCAATTGGTGAAAGTGAGCTAGCAAAAGTACTTACAGATACCAGGAGGTAAAACAGGTGGTCTTGAGGTAACATTTCAAAATTTTTAGAGTAATCCCATTTTATTGTCAATTAACAGAGAGGCACAATGGAAGGGATCCCTTCCAGTGTTATTAAGGGAAGCAAAATTATCTGCATTACTAAAAAGTGGAAGGATCCTAGTAGATCCTAAATCAGGTCACCCAGTTTTAGGCTCGATTCTGCGAAGTGATGAGCAATCTAACCCTGATCCAGAAAAGCCCTTAACCACTTGCTTAACTTTAAGTACATGAGTAGTCTGTGCTACCCACAGCTTGGGGTCAGTATACTCAGTACCGTGAAGAATTTTCACCATTAAATTACAATATGTTTTTGCTAAAAGACTTGAAAATACAAAGTGGGGATTCACCCACGAAAGCTCATGTCCCAATACGTCTGTTAGTCTACAAGATGCCACAGGACTCTTTGCGACTTGAAAATAGACAGCCTAGATTCATGGTTCAGACAGTGGCATAGCCGGGTTCTAAGAGCGGAGGGAGCAAACACAAAAAAGGCATCCTCTCATGGCTCCTCCTCTGGCCATGCCCCCTTTGGCTCCTCCTCCGGCCGCTCCGCCTCCTCCCCCCCCGCCCTCATGGGATCCACTCTGCGCTGGCCTCCCCTCTGCACTGCTATGGTGCCGAGCACCCCCCTCGCCAGGCCCCCCAGGCGGGGGGTGAGGTGATGTGCCCTGGGCTGGGCCGAGCCACAGTGGAGTCCATGTCCCTTTAAGAGCGGGGCTGGGCTGAGCCGAGCCAGCAGGGGGGTGGCTCCGCTCCCCGCTGCAGGCTGATGCCGGAGCCTGGGCTGAGAGCCAGGCTCGTCTCCTGCCCCAGCTCTGGGCGGGGCTTTGCTGCGGCTCCCCCAGTGTCCCCAGGATGGGCCACCCCACGGTAGGGGCAGGATTCATGAGGCAGGGCAGGACCCGGTGAGGCCGAGTTGAACAGGCCCGGCAGGGCGGTGTGGGGGCTGCTGGAGGGGGAAGCTGGGGAAGGGGGCACGGCCTCAACCCCCTGGGGCTGCCTGCGCCGCAGAGGAGGCAGAGGGGCACAAGCTGCAGCAAGACCCCAGCCCGCCCGGGGGAGCGGATATGGGGCCAGCTCGGGGAGGCAGGAGCAGCCCCCAGGGGTGCTTGGTGTGTGCAGGGCAGAGCCCCAGGACAGCCCCAGCCCCACGGTGGGCAGTGCTGCCAAGAAGGAGCTCGCGCCTCGCGGCGGGAGAGGGGAGCCCTAGGTGGGGTGGGGGGAGGCTGGACCACCCGCACCCACCTCTCATGGCCGCTCCATGCTGCTCCCGGTACCAGTAACCAGCCCCGCCGCTTTCTGCTTCCTGTGCCCAGCACCACCCTGCCCCACCACAGGGACCAGCCCCTTCCTTGTGTGCAGGAGTACTGCACCGGCTGGCAGGCCAAGCTTCAGAGCGGAGTTGGCGCCATGGTAACCCCTAACTAAGGCACGCCACTTTTGGAAAGCGTGCTGAGGGGAAGTGGCTGCTTCTCCTGTACCCCACTAGCTACGCTACTGGGTTCAGGACTTGTCAGGCTTTTTCTGTAAGGTCAACAGAAATAAATGTAAAGAGGCTACTTCATTTGTCCAAATTGGTACAGGATTTAGAAAAGGCACATGACTCAGTAGAGTTGCATACCTTCAGTCTCTAACAGTAGAAATGAATGCATGTTGTTTTTTAATACATCAGTCACATGTATGCACCTTGGCTCTCGTACAACAGTTATTATCATCATTATTTGCTTCACAGGAGTACCAAGAACCCAGTCTGGGATTAGGACCCCTGATGTAATAGGTGGGCAAAACAGACCAACAAAGTGGAGGATGAAATAGCTATGAAGCGAACACAATTTTGCAGAAAAGCAGAAGTCACATCTTGTCACTTGCCGAACCAATGCCAGCCAAGAGTGTTAATATCTTGTGCATCACAGCAGAAACAGATTGGAGTTACCACAAGCAACTACACTTCCTGAAATAACTGATGTATGAACTTACATTTAAGGCACAAGACTGAGATTCAGGTCTGAGTCAATGCCCAGTTCTGCAACAGACAACTTGTGTGATGTTGGGAAAGACAATTAGACTCCCTGTACTTCTGATTTATAAAATGGGGAGAATAATATTTCCTTTCTCTCACCCTTTGTCTGGCTTGGTCTACATTTAAAATTTTAGGTTGACATAGCCACATTTCTGAGGAGTGTGAAACTATGCCAACCTAACCCCCACACAGGTTCAGCTAAGCCAACAGAAGAATGCATCCATCAACATAACTACCATCACTTGAAGAGGTGGTGTTCCTTGACCGATGAAAAAACCCGTTCTGTTAGCATAAGTTGCGTTTACATTACAGGGTTATGATGTCATAGCCACAGAGCCATAGCAATGCCACTATACTGTAGACCAGGGATCAGCAACCTTTCAGAAGAGCTGTGCCAAGTCTTCATTTATTCACTCTAATTTAAGGTTTCGCGTGCCAGTAATACATTTTAATGTTTTTAGAAGGTCTCTTTCTATAAGTCTATAATATATAACTAAACTATTGTTGTATGTAAAGTAAATAAGGTTTTTAAAATGTTTAAGAAGCTTCATTTAAAATTAAATTAAAATGCAGAGCCCCCCCGGACCAGTGGCCAGGACCCAGGCAGTGTGAGTGCCACTGAAAATCAGCTCGTGTGCCGCCTTTGGCACGTGTGCCATAGGTTGCCTACCCCTGCTGTAGACATATCCTCTCTCTCAATAGTGTTTGTACAATGTTTAACACAATAGGACTGTGATCTCTGCTGGATCTTCTAGGCAATATTGTAATACATATAGTAATAATAATGACTTTTTCAGGATTCTGAATCACTTGGGAGACATCCATTAAATAATAAAGACTACTTAAAACACCTTTCTTTAAAATGAACTTCAGATAAATTTGGGCATATGGGTAATGGATCTCTAACAATAAGAAAGATATGGTAGCAAGTATTTTGAATAAATTACTCACAAAAACAAAGGGAACATTTGTGTTTATAGAAAGATCTAATATGCTAAAAATGAATACGCTCCTGAAATTTTTATACATTTTCCATTGTTTGCCTATGAACTTAGGACATTTTTCCAAAATATTTGATAGATTATTTATAATTTAATGAAAAATAAAATCACCTAGGGCAAATTTAGCCCCTGATCCTGCAGTTGCCTTTGCGCAGAAATGAAGGCCATCACACATGAACCACTCATCATAACAGGTTTTTATCTTTGGCATTAAGCTTTAACACATTACACATTAGAAAATTAAAACTAATTTTCATTATGGCCATTATATTAAAATGACTTTGAAGTCAATGGGAATCTGCTCAGATCGCAGTGGTCCACCCACACATCATCAGTTGAAGGATCAGGGCCTAACTTTGTTAATACTGTCTCATAATACAAGGATATATAGGCAACCCACCCTCCAAAATATTGCTAAAAGGTTCAGTTTCTTTTGTCTTGGGGACAGGGACACTCGACTTATGTATTGGCTAAGGTAACTCAGGACACTGTAACATCTTATAATTTATATCATGTTTTATCTATATTCAATTGAAATGAAATTAAGGCCATCACAAATTATTCAGTCAGAACAGTGTTGAGTTTTTTTGGCATAAGCCCCACATGACTATTAAATAACAACTCTAAATCACCAACCTAACCCTGTCCTAAACTTTGCAAAAGAAAATGACATAATTAGGTTAATGAATATCATTTCAAAAGATTAATGAACAAAATTAAAAGTAGGATATTCCAGCTAGTTATTTCTTCTGATTCTTTATTTAACTGGAGCTTTGGGAAATTAGCTGGAAGAGCCTTAATTGAATACTTTGGAAAGTAAAATGATTAAAATGCAAGCAAGATCTAAAGGACTCAATCACAGGGATACTTTTGAAAAATTGCTAGAGAGGTGAAATATGGAATTAACTACAATTAATTAACTAAACTAATTTGGGGAAGACTAAGGTATAAACAAACTTGTAGGTCACATAGGATGTTATTTAATTTTCAAGACATATATAACACTCAAACAAATGAATACCGATAATCTAGGTATTTATACCACACTAAACACCACGTCTGTAATGTTTTTAAATAAATATATAAAGCTAGTGGTGGAAGCTGGGGGACGTGATATACAACTTCCCAGACCAAATGTAAAATGTTAGGGATTTCTGGTTCTGATCCAAAGTCAACTGAAGTCAATGGGAGTCTTTCCATTGACTCTAGATAAAGCCCTTTATGCATGTGGTTTGGAAATGGCGAAGACTACAAAGCTTTGGTTACAATTATATACAAGATTTGCTGGATGTGTTTGGTTTATTTAACCCAAATGTTTGAATTATATATTATTTTCCAAATGCTCAAATTACTAAGCCCCTATTATACATGGAGTTGGTAGTGACATCTGTAGTTAAGGTTACCATATCCTTTCCACTTTAGTCCACTGTTTTCAAGTCTTTATAACCTTGCCAGACTTCAATCATTTGGGCTGGAATGCTTGGTCTTTGCTTCAGGATGATTTCTGTTTAAACCAAATAAATAAATAAATAAATAAATAAAAACCTGTTCTTCAGAATAAGGTCACAGTTTTACATATACTCAGCACAGCTTAGAGAGGCTTGCTGCTAAAATCTCTGAAGATTTCATCTGCATTTAGCCTGCTCCCTAGCCTCACAGACCTTGAGTTCTCAACAGAACACTGCAACAGTAAAAGCTGCTGTCCCTTTGGCCTACGGGAAGGCATGCTAAACTGAGAGCCAGAAGGGTCTATGAGTTCTTGTCTCGGCTCTTCCATCAATTAGTGTTGATAATTCCATGTTCTTCACAGCCCTTATTATTGGGCAAGGCCTCATTCCCCTAATTTAGAAGGCAGATAAGCAAAACTCCTCACATTTTACAGATGGGGAAAATGAGAGGTTGCACAAGGCCACTTCAGGAAGAGCTGGGAATAAAACCCTTGTCCAGATCCTCAAAGTTATTTAGGCACCTAGCTCCCACATGGAGGTGCATTTTAGAGACACATTACAGTACCATGTGTCTCTAACATCTGACCAACATCTCAGTTAGCCATGGTGACAGGTTTCAGAGTGGTAGCCGTGTTAGTCTGTATCAACAAAAAGAATGAAAAGTACTGGTAGCACCTTAGAGACTAACAAATTTATTTCAGCATAAGCTTTCGTGGGCTAAGCTTATGCTCAAATAAATTTGTTAGTCTCTAAGGTGCCACAAGTACTCCTCATTCAGCTGGCCATGTTACTTTCAGAGTAAATGTGCCAATCTATGTGCTTGGCTGTGCTTTCTGTAACCATTAGGCCTCTCTCATCTCCACAGACAAGAATGCAATCCAACAATATCGATGTCTTCAGATGCCACCGGTGTGGTGCTTTGCTCTGTTCAATGATGATAACAGTCAGCTGCACGCGTGTGTTCCCATTGTGTGCTGCCCCGGCTCTGCAGATTGCTGACACAGCAGGCCCTGAGAGAACCCCCAATGACCACAGACTCCAATAAGGTATGAAGGCACACAGCCAGATTTATTGCCAAATGAAGCACAGTAATAGTTTCCCACAGACTCTACAAGACATACTACGAATATGTGCCCCCTGACAATGGACCGGCTCAGTCAGTGGTGGACTCTCCATTGCCCCCTAGGCCAAAGATATTCACTCAGGGATGCATTCTTATACACAGGTACAAACAAGTAACATCACTCCTGACCCATTGAGGTATAATCCCTCTACGCATTAGGGTGCTGCCTCTCTCCTGGTACATGTTGGTTCGAACAAACAAGTCTATCCATCATATTATTCTTTTGATCCAGACTTCAGGATGGGTCAGCCTGTTCCCCATTATCTCTGTGGAATGTGTTTGTACCAGAATGTTCCGGTGCCATCCTGGCACATGTTCATCCTATTAGTACTTGATACCTTTTAGATATGTGTATACGTGCAATTAGCAGTCGTCTTCTTGCCAACTTCTGTGAGCAGGGTCTGCCTCTGGCTCACAGCTTAACTTTGTTTTATGTTAGTAAACTCTTGACCATTACTTTAGTTCAGGCCTCAGGCCTCATACCAGGCTTCTGATACCAAGGGTTTATGTTTCAGGACCTCATCTTACTACATTCTCCCACTTTTTGTCTTTTTATGGGGTGGATGTTTACCCATCATCCCAGAAAAGCATAATGCATGGACTAAAGATAACAGTGTTTAGCTTACCGGGTTATGTGGTTACCTTATTTTGCCATCCATACACTCATGCCCCACCTGTCTTTAGTCTGCACATTCCCTCGATGAACAGATTTTATTTTCCAGTTGACTGTAGTCCCTTACAGTGGGCCTGGGAATGTTAGGCCTGGGACCATGACTAAGGAATGTAGTATTCAGGGGGCACATATTCGTAGTATGTCCTGTAGAGTCTGTGGAAACTATAACTGCTCTTCGTTTGGCAATAAACCTGGCTGGGTGCCTTCATACCTTATCAGAGCCTGTGGCCATTGCAGGTTCTCTCGGGCCTGCTGTGTCAGCGATCTGCAGAGCCAGGGCAGCACACAAAGGGAACACATGCATGCAGTCGACTGTTACCATCATTGAACAGAGCAGAGCACCACACCAGTGGCATGTGATGACACTGGTGACCCCAATGGCTGATCTGATGAGTAAGCGAGCTGTCTGCTGTAGGAATCGCTATCTAACATGACAGAGAACCATGAGCTACGGAACCCCCTTAACCCCTCCCTGCAACTCCCCACAGAGTTTAAAAAATATAATGGGGAAGAAACACGAAACGTAATCTTTAAGGCTATGGCAGAGACTGTAGCCTTAAAATGTAAAATATTGCAAACTATAACCATGGCTGTTAAATGGTTAAAACTGTAAGTCACAAAATTGGCAGGGCAAGAAACAGTAACAACTAAAGAGTTAAAAGAATCAAAAGAAGCTACACAGCCCTGGAATGCTCCCACCCCCTCTTGCAGGGTGGCAAGCAGCCCAGAGACAACCAGCACAAGAACATGGAAACAGCTGCAAGGAACCTATAAAAAAATACATGTGCTGTCCCATTATAAATACTGGTGGTAAACAGCAGGCTTCAGGTAGCTACCCTGTGCCTGAAGAATGGGGACAGAAATGGAAAAAGGTGGCCCTAGCAAAATTAAAAGATGAAACAGGGTCCACTGCAGTGCAACCACTACCTTATGATAAAAGCCAGGTTCTGGTACAACCTAAACCAGGACCTAGACTGGTGCCTGTCAAAATGAGACAAGAAAGTGCACAGATGGAAAAAGTAGCACACAATAATTTCACTGAATTGGTAAATCATATGAAGAAAAAATGGAATGGTTCACAGAACATATTACAAGACAGAAGCTGTGACTCAATCACAGGGGAGTGAATAAAAAGGAATTTCAAAGTCAAACTAAAATTGAGCAGGTTAACACCTAAACTGAAACATGAACATATGGAGTTGCCCAAAAACAGTTAATTGCAGGAAAAAAAGGGCACTCCTGCAATCTGTTTGGCATGCAGACAAAAACAGACATCAGGGGAATAAATTCAGGTTTTACAAGAGCAGATAATTACCCCCACTATCATCTCAGAGCCAGAATAAAAACCCAAGGCACGGTTTCCCAACTGCTTTTACCCACGGAACCACACTCCGCACTCAGCTAAAAATATAACCTTCTTTCTCAAATATTTTTACATACCAGGCAGACACACACACACACACACACACACACACCCTTTTTCCCTGCCTCTCCTAACTTCGAATCTTTCTCTGTAATAAAAGTTATACTTTTTACAGAAACCTCCAAAAGACAAAGCAATTGAAAACAGAACAAAGCAAGAAACAAAAAGAAAACAAAGTAAAAAACTTTACTTGAAATAAATCCAGTACATTAATTATTTTAACCCTTCAGGAATGCAACAGCTAGAATTATTCCTAACTTTCTTGAAGATATGGTTGCCAAGCAACAGAAATGCACACTCTGCTTCTAATCCTAACCACTCACTGATATTTGAAATATGGGCTTTTCTTATTTCCATATAGCAGAGTTTTAAAATAATGTTAAATATAGGTAATGCAAAATTCCTTGTTACCAAATACATACAATAAATTTGGCAAATAACACATTTTTATCAATTTTTGTTAAAAGTTTTAAATAAGGTAATAACTTGTTTATTCAAATGTTTAACCCTTTTTATTTTTGTCTGTCTTATTTTGTATAGTTATGAACAGAATTCTGGTGCCATTTGTTTTTAATTTTAAGTTTGTCGTGTATGTCCTGTGTGTTGTCCTGTGCTGTATGTTGTGTGTGTCGCGACACTATTTTTTATTTTGTTGCAACAAAAGTCAATTTTATACTTTTTTAACATATATGTATACATGGTACCACACTATTTTAAGATCCTGGTTGGGGTAGAATCATAATATTATTAACACCAATTTTTTTGTGCAAAGTTCAAAAAGGTTTCAGTTACAAATATATGTACATATATATTTCTGTTTCAACAAATAATGCAATTGCAAACAAAAAATTCTCTTTTATTAATCACAGTTTAGTTTTGTTTAAGGTTTTTTTACTTATTATTCAAAGAAAAAATATAAGGGGAAACCTCAACATTAAAGCAAAGATAACATTTACAAAATGTCCATTTCTTGTTTGGGTTTTTATAAACTTGTTTGCACTTTTAAATATACTTATAAGAATGTGATAGCAAAAATGTTTAAAAATAACAATTTATCCATAAAGCTAACCAAACAATTTCAACACGTTTCCACCTTTGGATCCCAAACACAACAAAGCATCCTGAAAGTTTAATACCCTCAAAGTATTTGCATGGACCTGTATTTAACATTTATTTTGGTTTAATTTTATACACTTTTCTTTTGTTGTTATGTAATGTTAATGGGAAGCAGTAGTTGTTAAAGTTCGTGCTTCTAAACCAGGGATGGCCAACCTCAGCCTGAGAAGGAGCCTGAATTTACCAATGTACGTTTCCAAAGAGCCACAGTACAGGGGAGTCGTGTCTTATGCAGGGGTTAGGTTCTGAAGCTAGCACGTAAGGCGAAAATCACATATAGTCAAAACACTCATTGAGTGGAAAGGCAGGCGGAATCGCCTGCACTACATGTACAGTATTTAAATTATTTTTCTTTTTCTTGTTTTGTTTTGCCGAGCACGTATAGTTAAAATAGTGTAAGTTAAATGTGCCTATGATGCGACTCCACTGTAATACATCAGCAGCCCACCATCAGCTCCCCCACCCCTGCTCCCAGCACCTCCCACCCACCAGTAGCCCCGCTGATCTGCACCTCCCTCCCTCCCCTGATCAGCTGTTTCATGAGATGCAGGAGGCTCTAGGGGGAGGAGCAGCAGCAGCAGCAGCAAGGGCACTACAGGCTAAGGGGAGGTGGTGGGAAGCGGTGGAGTGGAGGCAGGGCCAGGGACTGAGCAGTGAGCAACCCTCCCCCCCCCCCCCCAGCACATTGGAAAGTTGGTGCCTGTAGCTCCAGCCCGGAGTCGGTGCTTAGCTTCTGAAGAGCCGCATGTGGCTCTGGAGCCACAGGTTGGCCACCCCTGTTCTAAACAGTTAACAAGAGTGAAATTGGTATCACAAGCAAACGACCTCTAAAAAGCTAGGTAAAAATTATGTTATTAACTCTTTTGCTAACACAGAACGTTCAGCAGGGGGGGAAAAAGCAACACACCTTCTCACATAAGATTGTGAGCATTTATTTTAGTGGTTAAACATGATATTAGTATAAATATTAGTAATGCACCTCAAATGAAAATAAATGTCTATATAACAATTGCAAAAGTATAGCTTGTGTTATAAAAGACTTGGTTCCTATTACATTGTCCCTATTACACTGTAAACAAACTAAGTTAAACTTTGTATTAAGTTTGGGTTACTGAAAACAAAAACAAAAAACTACACTGTGTTAACTAACAAAAGTTGTTTAAGTTGCACCCCACGAAGCAAAGACACCAGAAAATATCTGTATACAGTGAAGAAACCCCCAAGCTGGTAGAACACCAGTGGGCAACAGCATTAAAGCACAGGGCTCCGCTTTTAGCCCTGCGCCTAGCACCGCTCCAGAGAGCGTGTTGGGCGCGCACGTGGCCCAGGCGCTAAGGACGGTTGTTTTGAGATCACCTAGATCACGGCAGAAGTTGGGGGAGGGGCTGTCACTCCGCTGGGTGCTGCGCGCCCGTGGAAGCGGACCCGTCGCTGCTCCCGCTTTTACATGGCAGTTGCGCCGAATGCCCCTCCCCCACACCCTCCTGTCACCGCGGCAGCGCGACACCAGCCAGCCCCCCGAGTTACTGGGGCACTGCCGCTCCGGCCTGCCCCCCTCAGCCAGACACATCCCTGATAGCAGGGTAAATAGCTGGGACCGCGGACACCTCCACACCTCGCTGCGCTCACCCCTGCGGCTGCGCTCGGCCCCGCACGGCCGGAAGTGCTGCCTGCACCGGAAGCGGCCCCGCGAGCAGAGCATGGTGGGAGATGTAGTTCTCTCCTCAGGCCGAGGCGTCCCACCTCCTCGTCCCGCCCTGAGCCCCTAACAGGCAGCCCTAGCCCCCAGGTAGCTGAGTCCTACGCGGAGGGCGGGGGCCGCATGCACGCGGGAGGCCTTTCCGCCTCCTAAGCAGTGACGTCACGGGGGTCCCGCTTGACATCACCAGGGTGATACGACGAGGAAACCGTAGTGGCTCTTGCCCCCCTACCTCCACTCTGCACCCTCGGCTCGGCCCCGCCCTCTGGCCACGCGCAGGAGCGCCCGGCTCTGGGGGCCCGCTGTGTGCACGCGCGGTGGGTGTGACGAAAGGGAGCCCGCCAATCCCAGGCCGGCATCGCTCTCCCCTGCCCGCATCCCTGCTCCTCCGCCGGTCGCAGCCCGAGGGGCCCTGGGCCGCTCCCCCAGCTCGGGCGGGCCCGCGAAATGCTCCCTGCGGCAGAGAACTAGGGTTGCCAACGGTCCAGGGTCACCTGGGAGACTCAGGAATTAAAGATTAATCTTTAATTAAAGATTCTCTCATGTGATGAAAGCACCACGTGACCAACTGTAATTAACAACCCTGCAGAGAGCAGGGCAGGACCCTACCCTGCTGGGCCTGGGGGTGCGTCTGGCAGTGAAGGCAGACTGCAGCAGCCTGGTGCATGGAAGCACCATAGGGTCCCCATTAGTCCTGCTGGCTTTCATCCCACCTGAAAATGGTAGGGCTTGAGCCCCTCTTTCTCCTAAAGGGGGAATTACCCAATGGAGCAGCGTTGGGTGCTCTGCTGCCAGGAGTGAAAGTAACAGAGAATTTTCTGCCGGAGTCCTGAGGGGGGCGTGGTCTCAAGCGGAAGAGGCGGTGCCTCTCAAGATTTAAAGGCCTTGGGGCAGTGGCTGTGGCTGGGAGACGGAAGTCTTTTAAATCAACCAGGGGGCCCCTACTGAAGAGGTGGCTGGAAGCCCCCCGGGGCTCAGGGGCAAATTAAAGGGTCCAGGGCTCCGGCCGCCGCGAGGAGCACCGAGCCCTTTAAATCCTGGCCCCAGCCTGGCCGCCGAAGTCACGGGCAGGATTTAAAGGGCTCTGGGCTGCCCGCAGTGGCATGCACTATTCAATATGTTGGCATGCCATGGATTTATATAGAGGCAATATGATATTTTCTGTTGTATTATCTATCCTTTTCCTAATGATTCTCAATATTCTGTTAGCTTTTTTGATTGCCACTGCACATTGAGTGGATGTTTTCAGAGAACTGTCCACGACTCCACGATCTCTCTCTTGGTGGGTAACAGCTAATTTAGACCCCATCATTTTGTATGTATAGTTGAGATTATATTTTGCCATGTGCATTACTTTGCATTTATCAATCAACATTGAATTTCATCTGCCATTTTGTTGCCCAGTCATCCAGTTTTGTAGGATGTCTTTGTAATTCTTCGCAATCTGCTTTGGACTTAACTATCGTGAGTAATTTTGTATCATCTGCAAATTTTGCCACCTCACTGTGTACCTGTTTTTCCAGATCATTTATGAATGTTGAGCAGCATTGATCCCAGTACAGACAGCTGGGTGACACCACTATTTACCTCTCTCCATTCTCACCATTTATTCCTACCTTTTGTTTTCTTTTAACTTGAGTGCCTGGCAATGCTTTCAGAATCATCTAACAATCCTACATTTACTTTAATGACAAACCTTTTGTTATCTTAATCACCCTCGTCGTTTATAAACAAAATCCCTGCCCCAAAAGCAGAAGTTGGGAGCAGCACAGAACCATCACGTATCACACTCAGGCTATGTTGCAGTTAAAAGTTCTGTCTAGTGCTAGGGTGTGCGCTGTGATCAGACCTCAGGTATGAAACTTAGAGGGGGTTAGAGCTCCCCCTGCCCTGCAAGTGGGTTAGCCCTTATCACTGCAAGACCTAATCCCATTGCTTAGACCAGTGTGAGAGCTACAAGGCAGCATGTTTAACGAGTGGTGGAGGCAGAGGGAGTGGCTGTCAAGGGAACCTTAGAATGGATGGGTATTGAAGAGTAGTAGAAGGAGCCCCATCCAGTCCCTCTCAGCCAGAAAGATGGAAGCTACAAAATGAGTACTCCATGGTGATCAGCATTAGAGAGTAAAGTGGGATATCCTGAGGGATGCAGGAATCCTGGTAAAAGCCTATGCATTCCTGAAGTCACCTCTAACATGCTAGCAATTGCCAGGCACTGTTGATTGTTCCAGACTCAGCATGGCTTTTCACAGGCATATTTGTTATAGGTGGATGCTTTATGATGACCACAGTTCTTATGCAGGTGGTGATGAGAATACAGATGCCTACATACTGACACTGGGGCCTGCCTCATGGGGTGGAGGGAGATCCTGTCTCTTTCCCAGTGTTTTTTTTTTTGTTTGTTTACTGTGGGATGGATGCATGAGTGAGTTGGAAGCAGGATCCATTACGGGGCACTGAGAATGGGAGCTGCAGTATCTGACATCCCTAAAAAAATCATAAAACTCAGGACTTAATTCCTACCTCAGTATTGCAGGAACCCAGTTTGGCAGAGCGAGGCTAAACCTTTTGCTTCTGCAGTCGTAGCAGACACAGGCTGTGCACTCAGTAGAAAAAGAGCTAGCACTAAGCCCAGCAGATAGTGACATGGGATTGCTGTGAGGAAGTGAATGGTATTGGGTGGGCAGCAGCCACTAACATGAAACCAATGGAGGAAAATTTTTGTTCGAGCTTCCAGTGATGTTGTGAGGAACCAATGCTGCTTTAACTGCATGAGTAACAGAGCCAGTAAGTACAAGTGGAAGATGGCAAAATTCAGTGAGTTGATGTATTATATATTCTCTATGCCATAATCAGTGTATAAAACTCTCAGCTATCTGAAGTTACAGTTGGTCTTCAAAACCCAGAGACAATATTACACAGGAAAAAGCAGGAGCAAGATGAGTGGGTTGCTCAAATTGTGAGCCACTTAAAAACAGGAACATAGGAATTGCCATACTGGATCAGACCAGTGGTCCATCTAGTCTGATATCCTATCTCCAACACTGGCCAGAGCCAGATGATGGCATAAGAATCATAGACTTTAAGGCCAGAAGGACCATCATGATCATCTAGTCTGACCTCCTGCACATTGCAGGCCACAGAACCTCACCCACCCACTCCTGTAATAGACCTCTAACCTCTGGCTGAGTTACTGAAGTCCTCTAATCATGATTTGAAGACTTTCAAGTTACTGAGAATCCACCATTTACACTAGTTTAAATCTGCAAGTGACCAGTGTCCCATGCTGCAGAGGAAGGCAAACCCCCCCCCCCCCCCAGGGTCTCTGTCAATCTGTCCTGGGGGAAAGTTCTTCCCAACCCCAAGTATGGCAACTGGTTACACCCTGAGCATGCGGGCAAGACCCAGCAGCCAGACCCCTGGGAAAGAATTCCATGTAGTAACTCAGAGCCCTCCCCATCTGGTGTCCCATCCCCAGCCATTGGACATATTTGCTGCTAACTATAGCAGATCAGCTACATGCCATTGTAGGCAGTCTCATCATACCATCTGCTTCATAAACTATCAAACTCAGTCTTGAAGCCAGCTAGGTTTTTTGCCCCCACTGCTCCTCTTGGGAGGCTGTTCCAGAACTTTGCTCCTTTGATGGTTAGAAACCTTCATCTAGTTTCAAGCCTAAACTTGTTGACAGCCAGTTTATATCCATTTATTAGTAGGCATCTGTGGGGCAGGCGAGCTCCAACAGTTAGAGATTGCTTTAAGCATGAGATTTAATCTCTCTTTAGCTCTTGACACTCCACAACTTTATGCATCTCCATTGCAAATTTAAAAGCAAAATGTTCATGGGGCAGTGATGTGATACAGAGCCTTTGAGTGCTGGGTCACTGGTCTCAACTGCAATGACACTGGCAGTACCCAAATGTCATCACCAGCAGATGGATCATTTTTGTTATTGCAAAAGGACTTTGTGGTCTCCTTCCAGCTCCTAATGTATAGGTACCCCCTTTACATGTCAACCCCATATCTGGCAGGCTGTTGGACTGCTATTAACAGACAGTGAACATCATCAGGTTGGCCTCTCCAAACTAAGTGTAAGAAAGCTTGTACTGCTGCTTCCTGTGCTGTAACTGTCCTCTGGATAAAGAGGAGACTTCAGTCTTAAGGAATGTCAAGCTGCACCTTTTACTTGCACAAAATTCACTTATAAAGAGCAACAAACGACATTTTCACACCTTGCTTTAGAGAATTTTTTATGTTTATTCTCCAGAATGACACTGATTTAACAGGACAGACACTGAAGGAAACAACAGCTTTCTGAATAGTCACAAATGGTCCAAATATTTAATAAAACCATCCATCCATTTGTTTTATGTTTTAAAAAAATCCTTGGACTGTTGATACATTGAAAGGATAATATGGCACCATCACTACCCTGAACTATGCTGAAACACACACTGCTCACTGAGGTTCTTTCCTTCTCTACTGTCCAGCTGAGCTCCATAGAACCTGTCACGCCGGAGCATTCTCTACTGTTTGCTACCGAAGCAGAACCCACCATGATTCAGCGCAAATTTCCCACAGAACCTTCTCTTTCCTTCTCAGAAAGCACATTAGTAGATCTCAGAACACTTCACGTTAGGACTAATTATGTCACAGAGTAGGCTACGCTCACAACCATATTTTGCCTCCACCAACAAATTAAAAGTTACATGTTGGTATGCAATGTTCCAACTAGAGTCAGGACTGAGCTGGAATCACACATCCAGGAGTTTTGGGAGATGCTAGGTTGGATTTGAATCCACAGATCTACACCCACCTCTCTAATTCTGGATCTGGGTTGAATCCAAAGAGCAAAGGGACCATTTATTCTCCAGGATCTTGTTTGGCTTGGTGTAATCCAAAAACTGATGGAATTCTCCTGAGAGGAGATTGCTGGATTTCAGCCTTCAACTTTCACCTGACTCAGATCCAAGTACTGACCCTCCTCAGCCCATCTCTAGTTCGAACACTGAGCCAGATTCTTATCCAGAACCCAAAGGCCCTTCTCTTAGGATTTGAAGAGATTTGTTCTCATGCTGCTATGGAGCCCCATGTCCCTTTTCTCATTCTATGCCTGACACTTTACTCCCAGGCTGTGAGGTTATTAGTTTATTTTTGTGTTACAAAGGTGGGCCTGAGTCAGTTCCGTAAATGGGGATGGCATAACCATGGTGCTTTAGTGTAGTTAATCTTAGAATACCTGCTTCAATACAGCTGCAGGTCCTTATTCTGATCAGCTGAAACCCAAACTAGTTTAGCAAATTCTTTCCAGCCAGAATTAGGAATAAAGCTCCATTTTAGCAAAGTGAGGAAATAGCTATAATAAGTTAGCTTGTGAGTGTCTCAATTCAGTGAAATATTTTTTATAGTGCCACAGCGCATATCCGTGCACTTAAATGTGTTGGCTTCTGAAAGTTGTTTCCAGGTCATGAGGATGAAGAGAACCAGAAATATTAATGAGCACAACTCACCATTTAAAGAACTTGTGTAGTTTGCTGAAGTAGGTTTTCAAGTTCTCAGAAAATTATTCTATTTACTCTAATAAGGATTCCATGTATAGTTGTGTTTTAATTTAACCTTGAGGCCAGCAAGAAGTTTGCTGCTGAGAGGGGGGAAAATAAGAGAAAGGGGAAAGAAATAGAGCTGTGAGAAGATAAGAGCAGAGCACCAGGTATCAGTAAGCTTTCAAAGCACCAATCTACACTGCAGTCTAATCCATGCAGGATTAACCAGTTTTTATTAGATCTACACAAGAGGCGAGAGGATTACTCCAGGTAGCCAATGAGCAGATGGTGGAGATTAGCTGAGGGACAGGCACTGGAGAGCAAAAAGTGAAATATTTTCTATATAATACAGTCTTTAGAGCAATGATAGGTCTCTGGAAAGACCTATATTAAGTACTAGAGGCTTTATACTAGAGATAAAATCTTAGCATGCATAATTTAGTGCATAATAAGGTTGGACACAACGCACTCATGAGGCATAGACAAATGGACAATGCAAACAGATTCTAATGTTCTGTTTTTCCATTTAGTAGATACAGTCGGAAAGAACACTGTGTGATTTCTTTAACAATATCCGTATTTTTAATAGGCACGAAACACTCCCAATTGTGTGGTCAAGGAATCTAAATGCTACTGTTTGCAAGATAACAAAATGCCTGTGCCTCTCAGAATGGAAGTTGGACCTATGATGCATCATTATGGCTTAAGATTTTGTCACAGTAAAATTATGCGCAATTCACAGCACAATCACAGTAAAAACAGATCATTTCACACTATGGTCATAGCAATTTTGTGGACCCTGCTGCTTGCTTTGATATAGTGCTCTTTGAAAAAGGTCTAGATCAAAGCTAATGAACCGTTAATCCAAGGCAGCAAGGTCTATATAAATGGCAAAATTCACGGTTCTGTACCAGTGATGATCACTGTGACATAATCATATCTTCATGGCCCTGCCTTTCGGAATTGGCTGGACACACGTAGAACATAAAACTCAAGACAGAGTGAGGAATCTCCAGACAAAAAGATAGAAAATGGGGGTTGCAGGTTTATGTGGAATTTAACTGTGTGAATACTTTATGGCCAATGAGCTGTTGCTGTTTTGAAGCAACACCTTCACTCACCCTACCTGCCAGCCAAAAAGCTACATTGGCATCCGATTTGCCATTGGAAATGCTGACTCCACCAATGCACATACCATCATTGGGCCAGAGCAGATTATCATCTCATATTGGTGAGAATCGGCTGTAAATCCTTTGATTTCATTGGTGTTACTCCAGAATTAGAGCAGTATCTAAACTCTTGGCATCACTCGGTTAGCAGTCACAGGTTAAGTACAAATAATAATTAAATCAAGGTACTGTATTCTGCACAGCTTCTGTCATCGGTGGCAGCCATGCTGATGCATTCAGTGTCATTTTACTGAGGATCAGCCACATTCATAGATTTTGGGGATGTAATAGACAGGAGAGTTGGCTAAAGCTGTATGTTTGTGTTACTGCTTGTTTTAATAGCTTGTCTTTCTTATGATAAATACAGAAGGTGAAACTAATCACTGTTAATTTGTACATTCTCAACCAGGGGACTAACAGACCACAAGGTTTGGTAGAATACATTTTAGACTAGCTATAATTAATTGCACAATATTTAAAATCTGATTAAGTATATAATAGGCTCAGTGAAGGCTTCCTTTCCTCAATAAGATATATACATTTTTATCAGACCTTTGTTTCACAGCCTTGTCAAAAGACAACTGGCTGCTGCAGAATTACTTAAGTTGCATCCTTAAAAAGGAAACTTCTTTATTTTTGGTTGGCTTTGCTGGAAAAAAATCATTCATATGGCATAATTCTTGCATATATATTTCATATACAGACATTATTAGGTAGCTAAGAGAAGGGGTTTTGATGGCCTGAAAAGCAGCGCAACTAGAAAATTAATAAGCTGTGGAATGTTGGGTTACTAAATTACAGGACCACCATTTGCCTGCTACAGGTTTAAGACTTTGGGGAGTATTGATCAGGGAAGAAAGGAGATACTTGATCAAAGGGACCAGATTAGATTAAATTTGAACTAATTTCTGATTATGGTTTGGAGAAAATTTGGCCTCCCTACTTAAAGTGCATTCAAAGTCTAAAATGTCTCTCTCTAAAAATAAGCATATTTCACCCCTATTCCTTCCCAGTAATATCCATTTTCTTTTAACTGCCAGAGCTGTAAATTCCAGCCAGGATCTGAAATTGAAGTTGTTGTTTTCTTCTGCATTTTGTATCAGAAAATGCGGCAGGGCAAGTTTAATTGACCACTGCACTGACAACGTGCATGACGTCTGAATCCAACTCGCTCTCCCCTAGCTGTGTGAGGTTTTCAGGGCCAACAGGAGTAAACACTTCTTGGACATTAAGCTTGTGATCTGCAAGCAAGCCTGATCCCACTGAATTTCAAGAGAAGTTGGGCACTTCACTCCCTTAGGCTCTGGTTTTCAAAGGAGCCTAAAACCAGCAGATGATAATTTGTAGGGCCAAATTCTGTTCATATTACTTACATAAGTAGGGTGACCAGACAGCAAATGTGAATAAAAGGGACAGAGGGTAGGGGGGTAATAGGAGCCTATATAAAAAAAAGACCCAAAAATCGGGACTGTCCCTATAAAAATCGGGACATCTGGTCACCCTATACATAAGCAATACCACTGAAGCAATGTGTCTAGTAACAAGATTTGGCCCTTACTGTGCCGAAGAGTAGATCTGTTGAAAAACACTACACCAATTTTACCATCACTTTTCCCCACCTGAACACCTTAAAAATATATGGCTCAGAGCATGGAACTCAGTCCGGAGCTTCTGGAATGTACCAAAGTTTCATACTAATGGGAAGGTCTGCTACAATTCAACAGGGCAAATTCCCAACACTGCCTTGAGGCCCTTGATCTATGGTTACACACCAATACTGTCTTCCTCACAATACATCGAAGAATAAATTACAACACCATGTGTTAGGAAAACCTGTTGTCTCTGAACCTAGGAGGGAGGATATGGACTGGCTTCAGAGAATTTAAGTACTAAATCAGCTAGTAACCTGCTACAAGAAAAAGGAGAATTCCCGGGATTGGATAAACTGGTACCAGTCCTCGCTAGAGGCAGCCACTACTAACCACACATTAGCAACTGGAAGTATTAGCCACTGGAACTCCCAAGTTGTCAGGGATCTCCAGTTTTGCTCTTGACATTTTAGTGAGCTTGTTGGGGTTTTTTTTTTTGCTGATGTTATAAACATACACCTATCACCACAGTAATTTAAAAATCACCACCATACACTACTTCACGGGGGAACACAAGCACACAGTTACTACTGCACAGCACAAGTGTCCCGCAGGTCAACTCACAGCTTCTTCAAAATGAGAAAAGAGAATCAGAAAAAAAAACGAACAAAAAATACCCTGTTCTAGAGTAGAGGGAAAAATCAAGTATCTTACACTTCCCTTGTTGAAATGCTTACACAGACTTGGCTCAGCAGTATTCTCCCTTTCCTCCCTCCCCCCCACCTCAGGACAGTCTTCTGCTCACATCTCATTGGAATAGGTGTAGTTAGGGGTGGCAGAATACTGTGTTTCATGCTGCATCGTGGCCCCTTGTGCAGCACTGACTGCTGCGTTGTGCGCTGCCTGTTGTACATGCGGGTTCTTCCAAGCTCCCGTGGTCCACTCTTCTTGCGCTTTGCTGAAACTCCCCCCGCTGCCCCGGTAAAATTTATGCACCTGTGTGGAGCAGAGGTAGAGAGAAAAGAGATCACTGATTCACAGAGGCGAGCCTCCAACTTTTTTTTTTTTTTTTAATTATCGGGCTAGCCTGACAGAACCTAACACAAAGTGTCCGATCCCGAGAGGTGCAGAGCACTTGCAGCTCCCATTGACTTAACAGGCAGTTACAGGTGCTCAACCCCTCAGAATCAGGACCGAAACCAACAGATGTTGGAATGACAGCCATGAAGTCTGGGCTGCTCCATGCAACAATCCTGGCAGTGCAACAATTCTGACCAAAGAGGCTCAACCCTGACCTAATGGGACCTCCTCTGATGGGTGAAAGCGGTTCATCCTCCATCTCCATTTAGTTTTTGTACTCTACCTAGACTGCCAACTAGAGAAGCAAACTGACCTGTTGGGATGGTAGTTCATGATGTGGGCAACTGTCCACTGGAAACAGTAGTGAGACAATCAACTCAACGCACACGTCATCGATCAATCACCGATTAGTTACTAAGATTGGAACAGCCAATCTACCCTATTACAAGTCTTCCCCAGAGTCATTCAGTCCAGGGCTTTGGAGCGGAGCCCGGAGCTGGAGCACAGAGCAGCTCCGGAGCCGTGGAGCTGCAGGATTTTGCCTGGAGCTGGAGCAGAGCCAGAGCACAGTTCCAAAGCCCTAATTCAGTCCCCTCTATATCCATATTCCTAAGGCAGGAAACAGGATAAAGGAAAGTTGCATTTCATCAGATACCTTTCACAAACACCTACCTCATTTTCTAACCTCGAGAGCCCCCACCCATCTTGCTAACCTCAGAGAATGCATGTCTCTGCTTTGGGGGATCAGAGAAGTCATAATTAAGACTGAGCAACACACACATCAAAGAAAGAAAACAAATAAGGTGAAGGCTTAAAGAGCTCGTTCCTAGCTCTAAACCATAAAGATCACCATCAATGAACCAATCACAGGGCAGTGGACCTCTGTAAGCGAGAACGAAGTCCAGGAACAGGAGAAACAGAAAGTTTGGGGCTTTAGTGAAGACTTGAGTTTGATTTATTTTAGATTCTTGCTAAACTTTTTAAAAATTCTAAACATTTCTTACCGTACCCAAGAATTTCTCAAGGGAGCCCAAGTTATGCAAGCAATCAACACTCTTATTGAAGTCATTCTTGCTCAGCTTCTAGGATGAGCTGAGCAATAAGAGTACTTCTCTGTTGTTTTTTATTAATTCAGCAGCACACAACCTGCATCTTGCCAGAGCCTAAGGGAACTCAAACATCAAGGGTCAAGTCCTGTCTTGGATCTGACAGCACTAGATTTGGAGAGGTTCTAAATTTGATAGTTGTTTCAGCCCTAAATGCAACAGTGGCACCAGAAATTGTGAACAAAGGGTTGCTCCTAACAGAACAAAGGATGGAAAGACCCAGTGGAGCTCTCTCTAGAAACACCATGAAGCAATAAACAGTACATCCCAGCTTGGATCTCCTCCCCAGAAGACCACCCAGAAAACGTCACAATTTCTGGTCTCTAATCCAGCACTCATACCATACTGAGGGCAATGAAGGAGAAGACTGCCACGACTGTAAACATGATGGTGGGGATAAGCATCACCACAGCTGCACCTACGTTGGTCCCAAAGAAGGATATTGCTGCAATCCAGCCACTGCAGGGAGATGAAAAAGGGTTCTGGTTAAACAATGGCATTGTTGCAGCCATGCATATCCAGTAGCTATGGTTTTTTCCCCATTGGCTTTGTATGCTGCAAGTGGCAAACCTAACTCTAAAATGATTCTTCTCCCAAACCCTTTAGTATCTTGGATGACCCTTTCCCTGGCTGACAGAAGATAATGCTAAGCCATTCCTGAAACCAACAAGCATCCTAAGGGCCTCCCCAATGCCTCCTAAAAGAACTAGATAAGTTCACGGAGGATAGGTACCTCAGTGGCTATTAGCCAGGATGGGAAGGGATGGTGTTCCTAGCCTCTGTTTGTTAGAAGCTGGGAATGGGTGACAAGAAACAGATCACTCGATGTTACCTGTTCTGTTCATTCCCTCTGGGGCACCTGGCATTGACCACTGTCAGAAGACAGGATACTGGGCTAGATGGACCTTTGGTCTGATCCAGTAGGGTCGTTCTTATGTTCTACCGCCTTTCTCCGCCACATCATATCCTTCATCACCCTTCTCCTCCCACTCCACTAATGCACTCCTACCATACTCCCACTTCCACCCACTCGATGTCCTGAACTAGCTGAGCCAGGGGACTCTGGAATTTTTTTCTTCCTCCCTCCTAACAGGAGTCAGCTGTGCCTAGCACCTGACGAG
This sequence comes from Gopherus flavomarginatus, assembly GCF_025201925.1. Lineage (NCBI taxonomy): Eukaryota > Metazoa > Chordata > Testudines > Testudinidae > Gopherus > Gopherus flavomarginatus. The sequence continues at coordinate 54,173,417 of NC_066625.1, read as the reverse complement.
AAGAAAAGTTGAATGTGACAGCTTCCTGTCTTCCTTACCAGACTCCCCAGCCAGGGATCCCCACCGCCTGGATAATGCTGATCACCAGCTGGGCCATGAATGTGAAGAAGAAAGCCATGAAGCTGAAAGAACTGTCTGTCCTACAAGAGAAACAACTTATCATCCTCATCCTCCTCACTGCTACTTGTGTCTCAATCGGTACTCAAGTTGCACTCCGAATGGCAGCAAGGAAGCTATCACCACCCTGAACACCCAGTATCTCTGCAACCAGCTCAGCTAAATAATCCCTTTTATTCCAGCAGAGATTTTTTTTTGCCATGATGCGGTGGATGAGAATGGGAACGGATGGTCCAGTGTGAACAAGAGTTGCCCTCAAAGAATAGTCAGGATAGTGACATCACAGCATAAAGAAGAAAGGAAAATGAGGGGCTCAAGCTAGCAAACGGGCGTCAGAGAGCGGAGCTTCTCCAAGGCTCAATGGATATGTCTACACAGGAATAAAAAACCCATGACTGGCCTGACTCGGGCTTGCAGGGCTCCTGGGCTGAAAAATCTGCTGGTAGGCATTTGGGTTCAGGCTGGAGCCAGAGCTCTAGGACCCTGCGAGGGGTGGATAGTCCCAGAGCTGGAGCTCCAGCTAGAACCCTAACATCCACACAGTGATTTTTAACCCCACAGCCTGAACTCCATGAGCCTGAATCAGTTGACCTGGGCCTGCTGCAGGTCTTTTATCCCTGTGTAGACATACCCTATTTAGCTACTTATATAGTCCTAAATATCATATTATTAGAGCACCTCATAGTTAGCAGATTTTATCCTCAACACCCCTGTGAAGCAGTGAAGTATTATCCCAAATTTGCAGCTAGGAAATGGACAAAGTCACACCAATCTGTGTCTGACTGGGGAATTTGAACCCAGCTCTCCTGAGTCCATGTGCAGTGCCCTATCCCACTGAACCATCCTCCTTGCAAGCAGGGTGGACAAAATTTTTTTTTAATTTAATTTTTTAATTTTGTTATTTAAATTACCAATAAACCTGTTTAAAATGAAATCAGTTAAGGCCTAAAATTATTATAAGCTCTTGAAACATTTAAATAAAAAACAACTAAGCTAAATCCAGAAGCCTGTATCAAAAACTGAGTTAAAGGCTGTTTTTCTGTATTAAGAAAGAATTAGGAGGAAAACATATAGCTTCAGAGGTCAAGCTTTATAAATATGGCACAAAGGTCATGTACTGTATTAAGGGCTTGTTTTTTTCAATAAAAATTAATTTTATATGCTGTGCTGAGTGTTACATTCAATTCCAGTTACCATCACAATGCAGCTTGACACAAATCATAAGCAAAAAGTAAATTATCTGGCAAATATACAATATACTGTTCACCAGTTTCTAAGATATAAAAATAGACAATGAATAAAACTGAAAATATTAAGCTAAATAACTGTTTAAATACACATATATAGTTATAGCGTACCCTCCTAGGTAGCCAAAAAGACGTACCAAAACTAATGTAAAGGCTCTATTTAGTTGTAAGTGAACATGCTTTAATGGTTATACCAACCAATGAGAATGCACTTCTCTTTAGAAAATGACTGAAGTGCAAATGGAAAATTTGATTAAAATCGAGTATCTAACTCAAGGTATTTCACTTGGTGATTTAAAATCACCTTGATTTAAATCAGTCCACCCTGCTCTCAAGCAGGGAACTAATGAAGCATTCAGCAAGCTGCAGAGGACTGGTAGAATGGTGTACTTTACATTTTGTGATGCACGGATTGCTCTAATGTGTACACATAACCAATACAAATACATGCTATCCAGCCCCAAAAACTTTGTACAAGGAGTCTCTAGTAGGAAGGACTGTAGAACGCTTTGGTTATTGACTCAATGCAGAGGATTCTAGAGTCAGAGAAGCGTGCTGTAAACACTAAGATTGCTGGTACCCTGCAGTTCTTAGCTGGAACGAGGGGGCTGTGATGTTAGGAAGAAGCACTTGCAACTCATCTAAATATTGACCTATTTTCCCATCTCCGGTTCTAGTATCAGAGAAGGGCTGTCAGAGTTTCTCTGATCCCCAGGCATCTCTCTTCAGGAGCCTCCACGTTCTGCAGCAAAAGCACAAAGTCTGTCAGCTTGGACAGGAACAGAGCTGGAACGTATCCATTCATTATGCACTGTACCTTTGGACTCTGGTCCAAGTTACCATGTGATAGAACACTGCATTCAAAGTTTTCTGTTCACATACACTTCCCAATCTCCCATGACTCAAGGTCAAGAACCCCACTCAGAGGGAAAATATATTATATTAGTCTTTATGGAGAGCTGAGCTCTTAATCCTGAACATCCAAGATTTCAAGGTAGGTAAGTACAGTTAAAGGTGGGAAGGGAAGGGAAGGGAAGGATTCCCAGATAGAGGTGACCCAGTCTAAGCACTGGTTAGTCATGAGAAGAAAGGGGAAAGACAATGAGCTGTGCCCAGTTGTGACCACTTACTTGAAGGCTTTGTAAATAGGTCTAAACCAGCAGACATAGGAGCAGGGTGTAAAGAGAAGGAGCCAGAGAATTGCCAGTCCAAAATTAACAGCTCCACCGCCTCCAATCAGCCATGCGAGGCAGCCAATCAGATTCACTGCCAAGGTGATGCTGTTCACTGCAAACATATATACACACACAGACACACAGAGGGAGCAAAGTAGCACACTGCAAGAAAGTAAGCTGTGACTGGAGGGACCCTTCAGGTGGCTACATCCATAGGGTTCAGAAATGTTCAGGCAGATTTATCCAAGGGTAAGGTTTTGTCTTTAGTTTTTATCATCCTTCTCCCGTCTATAATTCTCACAATTAGTCTTTCCATGCCCACCAGGCTCCCTGGGGCAATAGTTCCAAGCTAGCCGGAGCAGACTGGCATCAATGAATCATGGCCCAATTGTGGCTCCCCTGCATACATCACTCATTACAGGAGGTGAGAGTTTGGGGGCAGTGGAAAGGTACAATCATCTACAAGTTAGAGTAACTGAAACACAACTAATTTCTCTCTTGCCACCAAAGGATGGAAATGAGAGAACTAAAGAAAGCTTCTCACTTGCCACCAGCGATGGCTTCACTAAAGGGAGTGCGCTCCTAGGCAACTTGGACCAAGTAGCCAAGCTGCCTTTCCAAGGACAAATCTGCTTGAGCCACTAACTGATCGATTCTGAGAACTGAAGTCACAAGTTCCTAACTGGTCTATGGAACGTCCCGATCAGTTCAACAGGAAAAATATTTCTCCAATAAGATACTAGGAGGCTAAGTGATACAGGCCTACTACAATGACGGGAAGCCTACCACAAGCTAGACAATGCAGAGGAGAATCTGTCATCTGCATTTCTGTGCCTCAGAACTTCAGGATGAATCTCTGTTCCAGTCAGAATTAACGCCCATCAAGCAATGTAATGGAGCAGCCTGCTGGGATGCTTCACTGTACAAGATGAAAATATTCGGCCAATCCAGTGATCTGATGGGCAGGGCATCCACATATGCATTACATCATGCAGCACTCAAGGATGTCCCATCACTGTCTGAGCCCTCCCCCCTGCCCCGGCCTTTTTATCCCCCAGGGGACATTTGAACTCCTTTCTGACATGTCTTCTCCCCAGGGGACAGGCTCACCTAAAGGGTCTCCTTGGACAGCAAGTTAATAGAAACCATCTCAGCAAGTTCAACAGTGATGTGGTGTTTATGCTTTTGCTTTAAAAGGCTCAAAGAACAAAAGGGTCCTATTAAATACAAGTGTAATGAGTGCAGCCAAATCAGGGCTGGGGCATCAAAGTGATTGTACACCTCCCTCCTGGCACCCAGCAAAATACATTTAACAGAATAATTTGTCAGCGTCACCACAACAGCCTCCCTGAATGAGGAAGGGAAAAGCTAGCGCAGCTCCAGACTCCTAGCAGGACACAGAACCAATGCTGAAAACTGGGCAGGTCCGCAGCATGGGAAGTCCATTGGAGGAGACAGACACATGAGTTAAAAGCATAAACACTCAGTTCCTTTGGTGCTGATTCAGCTCCTTTCAACCTGCACTTGGAGCACACCACTCCCCAGGGAAGGTTGCTTCAATGCAACACTCCATTTTGCTTTCAATATTCAGAGAGAATACCTGATAAGGAACAGAGGTCATCTTAAATGCAGAGGGTGCCCGGCACCTGCTCCCACAGACCCTGTATGTGCCATCCAATCACTCAGCAGCATTCCCACCCCACCCCAAAAAAAGAAGGATGGAAATATTCATTAACAGCTCCTCCTCTCCCTGCTTCCATCCCACCTTATCTCAGAACTTCTACCTAAAAAAAACATTTGCACTGTCCTGGCTTACATAGCAGCAAACTCACCAGAGGAGCTTCAGAAATAGAATGTGGGGAGGGGAGGGAAATGGGCAGGGCTGTCCCTAGCTATTCTGGGGCCCTATGCCCTGGTTTGGGGGGCAGGGGGAACCACCCCCCAGCAGTCATTGGCAGAAAAGCTGGGGCTAGGTTACCGCACTTCCCTCCACCAGTGAGTGCAGGCCTGGCCCTGCTTCAGTCGTCAAGGGAGAGGGGATGGGGCTGGGGCAGAGCAGGGGTGGGAAGAGGTGGAGCTGGGGTGGAGCAGGGGCGGGGGCCATGGGGAAGAGGCAGGGCAGGGGTTGGAGCAGCACACCATGGCACAGAGCACCAGGAAATTTGGTACTCCGAATTTCCTGGTGTCCTACACAGCTGCATACTTTGCATATGGGTAGGGACGGCCCTGGACATGGGTGGAACAATCTTCCATCTCGTTTAAAAAAAGGGTAGTGACTTCAGTCACTAAGCCTATCACTGCTACACAGATGTTCTCAATTTAGGCACAGAACAGATGGAGAAGCTATGCAAGTTCTCCACCAGTAATGCTGTAACCTCAGCCTGGAGGGAGCTCCTCTGGGAACAAGTTTAGTTTCCAAGGGCCATTCAATCCTTGGTCCTCCACCGGGCCAGCCAGTAAAGGGGCCAAATCATGCCAAATGCAGTGGAGGTTTCTCAGAAATGGACTTCTGATTAAACATTCCCCGCATACCCCAATTTGCTTGGGCAGTTGTGACACTGACGCCCAGCACTGGCTGGGTTTCCTAAGCAAGTGTATCTCCTGGGGAAATTTACTCACTTAGCTGCATTCTGTTTAGTAAAGTTACACAAACTGTGCACTCTGGCTACACTGAATGCCCTTAGGGTCAGGATACCCAAAGCAAAGAGATGGCAAGCTCCACACCAGGCTTCAGAAGGGGGAAAAATACACCTGAAGGAAGGGCAGCCCAAAGGGGATGTAAAACCTATTCTATTCCCTCATAGGGAAGCCTGCCATTCTGCCTGCTTTACCTGCCCACAGGTCAAATTAGTAGATGCAAAGGAAATCAATTCCAGCTGCCAGTTTGTTGCATCAGTGGCATTAGGAACTATCCAAGGGACCACAACTTGGAGAAGAGCACATCACACAGTAGCTGCAGAAGGGGCAGGTGAGGTTTGACTCTGAGGAAAGCCTCAAGCGCCTGCACCCTGGGGAGCAGGGTACTGCAGAGGTTACACTTTTTGGCTGGATGAAAGCAACCGCTCACTGCATCAGAGGCCCTGTACTCGGTAATTTAAAGTGGCATTTCAGTTTCAGAGGCAGCCATGTGGTTTTGGGCTGGATGTGGAATCTGCAAACTGGGAAATGGGGGAGTAGAGACCTAAAACACAGGGCTGGAGGACAGCTCCGTGTCTTCCACCTCAATCTGGCTCAGATTCCTGGCTCAGGAGGGCCTGGCAGGATCTGCAAAAACCTTGCATGGGTTTTTTGGCAGGGAATGGAAAGCCCAAGCACAGATATCACTGCAATTAAATACTTGGAAGTGTGCTGGTAGGCCTACATTTCCCAAGTGACGAGTCCTCTGGCTGAGAGAGTCTGACAGGGAGAAAATCAGAGCAGTAAATCCTTCAGCAAAGAGAAACTCATTGGCTGATCTGTTCCACCTCAGGGCAGCCTCTGTGAGGGAGCAGAGTTCATGAGTTGTCTCTAGTTTGTGAAGTGCACGTGATCACCTAGAGGCTGTGGGAGGACACCCTGAGATGACTTCTAGGACTGGCTCCAACAGAGTTAAAGCTAGAGAGGAGCTCAACCTTCCAGAAAATCAGATCCCAACTGGAACCCAAACTCTGTGACTGGGGCCTCTTTATAATGGCCCAACCCAGAACCCCACTCCCCAAATATGGAGAAGCTGAGATTTGGAGCTGAATGTCAGGACCCATATCCCATCACTTGTTTAAACCTCTTCAGAAATATGCAAGAGACAAAAAGTCCCTAGACTCTGGGACAGGATGATGTTTCCCTTAGTGACAGTTTGTTCTTTACACTAACACTTCTAGAGAAGAGCATTCAGAGAAGCAAGCATGAGCATTTCTCTCTTGATCCATCTGATCCCTTCCTCTCCTGCAGACACAGGGTGCCTGCCCGACGGATGACTTACACATCCAGAGGTAGTAAAGGCGCTTGGCCAAGATGCGATGCTGTGGTGGAATGTCATCATCAAAATCCTGGTAGAAACATGGCTTCAAGGGGATGAATCTTGGGAGTGGAGGAAAATTGTTCACCTTTTCTGTGACAAGAGATAAAATATGTATCACTGAACAGAGCCCAATCCAAGTCTCTGTTCCTCCAAACTGATCTGATGTTGCTGATTGGTTAAAATGCTGATCTAACCTGAGCAGTGACTTTGAAAGTAGCCTAGTGGGTTTACATGTTTCTGTCCCACTGATTTCCAGCTCAGATTTGCTCAGTTTATAAGTAAAAAAAAGATGATTTCCCCTCATTGCCAGCCTTGCAACTCAGCTTGGGCTCCAACAGTCTAGCTGGGCTCTCTCTTTCCACACACAATCACCAGGAATAAAAATTGTACAGGCCAAATCATACCCTTTGTGACACACATGACCCCACTGAACGTAAACTTGATTGCAAAGGCCAATATGATATCTTCATTGAAACACTGAGCCCTTCAATAGAAAAACCAGTTCTACAAGATCCAGCAGAGATTTTTCCTTACCTGCCATGGTGTGTGTCTGTCCCTACTCCACAGCTAAGTTAGAGAACAGCTCGCACCTCTGCCAAAACTGGAAGAAATCAAGAGACAATAACGACACTAAGGAAACAGACACTGAGAACAACAGGAAATAATGTTTCCTCTACATTCAATCACTTCCCAGGATTTACTCTGTTACCGGAAGTGCAAATATCCTAACACCATAATTCCTCCCCATCACCCCACAGATTCAAGCCTGGGGAAATCCTGTAGTCTCTTGGAATTTCTCCAAAGTATATCCTTCCAAAATTAAGGCCTGGTCTACACTACAAGTTTAGGTTGAATTTAGCAGCATTAAATCGAATTAACCCTGCACCCGTCCAAGCAAAAAAGCCATTTTTGTCGACATAAAGGGCTCTTAAAATCAATTTCTGTACTCCTCCCTGACGAGGGGAGTAGCGCTGAAATTGACATTGCCAGTTTGAATTAGGGTTAGCGTGGACGCAATTCGATAGCATTGGCCTCCCGCAGTGCACCACTGTGACCGCTCTGGACAGCATTCTGAACTTGGATGCACTGGCCAGGTAGACAAGAAAAGCGCTGTGAACTTTTGAATTTCATTTCCTGTTTGCCCAGCGTGGACAGTTGATCAGCACAGGTGACCATGCAGCCTCAGAATCGAAAAAGAGCTCCAGCATGGACCATACGGGAGGTACTGGATCTGATCGCTGTATGGGGACATTCATAGGTGGCCATTCCTACTGGGCTGTTTGCCTTTGGCTGAAAAGAAATCCTCTCCGCAGTTAGCCAAGTGGTGGGGGTTGGGGGGCACTGGCGCTGAGCTGTTCGCGTTTGGCTAGCAGGGATCTTCCCTGATACCAGCCATGTGGTGCGGTGGGGAGAGGGTTAAAGTGGCCATCCCAGAGAAAAGGATGGGGATGGGGTTAGTTTGGTTTCTGCTGCTGCACCTTAACACAAAAACTGCAGACCTAAATGGAAAACTCAACAGGCTTTGTTTGCTTGGAATGGGAAAGGAGGGCGCCGCTGTTATGAAGGTTGCAGAAGCCGAAAGACTATGGCTTACCAAGGCCGCCTGCCAGCCAAATTCTGTTGCCCAGCATGTTTGATCTCTAACACCAAAGCCACAGGCACTCAATATAAGATGCAAAAAATGACCTTGTACCGAAATCACATGTACTATGTAACGTGAAGAGTATACTCATTGTTCTGTAAAATATATGTTTTTAAATACTTCTCTTCCTCCCGCAGCTGCAAATGTTTCAAGCCTCCCTCCACCATTCCAAAGGCTATCTCAGATAAGGCGGAAAAAAAAAACGCATGTGTGATTAAATGTTCTCTGAGCTCATGCAGGATCCCGCACTGAAAGAGCTCAGCAGAAAGGGTGGAGAGACACAATAGCACTGGACAGGAGAGCAGCCAGTGAACGTGAGGAGAGGTGGCAGTAGGCAGATCAGAGAATGCACGAAGCAACGCTGGGGCTCCTGCGGGAACAAACGGACATGATCCGGCATCTGGTGGAGGTTCAGGAACGTCAGCTGGAGAGACTGCCGCTGCAGCCCCTGTTTAACCACCCTCCCTCCTCCTCATGTTCCATAGTCACCGCCTCACCCAGACGCCCAAGAACACGGGGGGGCGGGAGGCTCTAGGCACCCAACCACTCCATCCCAGTGGACAGAAAGCTGTCATTCAACAAGTATTGAAGTGGCCTTTTCCTCCCCTTTTCCCACACCCTACCCAGGCTACCTTGTGAGTTATCTCCCTATTTTTTAAATCAATTAATAAAGTATACATGGTTTTTTAAATGATAGTGACTTTATTTCCAAGCTGTGATTGAAGTGGGGAGGGCGGTTGGCTTACAAGGAATTAGAGTCAACCGAGGGGGTGGGTTTTCATCAAGGAGAAACAAACAGAACTGTCACACAGTACCCTGGCCAGTCACGAAACTGGTTTTCAAAGCTTCTCTGATGCACAGCGCTTCCTGATGTGCTCTCCTAATTGCCCTGGTGTCTGGCTGTGCGTAATCGGCTGCCAGGTTATTTGCCTCAACCTCCCACCTCGCCATAATCGTCTCCCCCTTATTCTCACAGAGATTGTGTTGCACACAGCAAGCAGCAATAACAATGGGGATATTGGTTTTGCTGAGCTCTGAGTGTGACTTTATTGATATAATCTGGGACCACACAGAACATGGTTGCAACCAAGGTCCTGTAGTGGCACCAAATCTTATGTAAAGGGGGTCCATATAAGGTGTCTAAGACCAGGTTATGGGTGGCTGGTTATGATTATGCTGTCTGTATGCATGTGTCATTTTGTAGTTCAAGTTATTAATATTGGCTCTATACTGTCTGTACTTCAAACTTATGCTATGATTCTGGGAGACATCCCAGACAAGTTTGTGTTAGCTCTGTCTAGCCTGCTTGATGGCCCTTGAAGGACCATCAGCTATACAACTGACTCATTGAGAGAAGGGAGATACTCAGCCTTGTAACTCCCTTGCCCATGTGACTCCAGAATCCATTTTGCTGTAATTTTCCACAGTAAGAACAAAGAGGTGTTCTTACACCTGGAAAAGCCTATAAAAGGCTGATGCCTCATCTCCATCTTGTCTTCAATTCTGCTTCTTACCTGTGGAGGGACTTTGCTACAAACTGAAGCTCTGAACAAAGGACTGAATGACCCATCCCAGCAGGGGATGTACTCCAGAGACTTGATTTGAACCTGCAGTTATTCTGTCACTGCTACAAGCCTGAACCAATAACATTGCCATTACTGTATGTAATTGATTCCATTTAACCAATTCTAGCTCTCATCTCTATCTTTTTCCTTTTATGAATAAACCTTTAGATTTTAGATTCTAAAGGATTGGCAACAGCGTGATTTGTGGGTAAGATCTGATTTGTACATTGACCTGGGTCTGGGGCTTGATTCTTTGGGATTAAGAGAACCTTTTTCTTTTATTGGGGTGTTGGTTTTCATAACCATTCATCCCCAGGACGAGAGGCACTGGTGGTGATGCTGGGAAACTGGAGTGTCTAAGGGAATTGGTTGTGTGACTTGTGGTTAGCCAGTGGGGTGAGACCAAAGTCCTCTTTGTCTGGCTGGTTTGGTTTGCCTTAGAGGAGGAAAAACCCCAGCCTTGGGTTGCAACTGCCCTGTTTAAGCAATTGGTCCTGAATTGGCACTCTCAGTTAGGTCCCGCCAGAACCGCATCGTCACACTGAGCAAGTCAGTAAACCGTGTCAGTGACCCTTCAAATGTCCAAATGCACACTCCACTACCCTTCTGCACTTGCTCAGCCTATAGTTGAACAGCTCCCTACTACTGTCCAGGCTGCTTGTGTATGGCTTCATGAGCCATGGCATTAAGGAGTAGGCTAGGTCCCCAAGAATAACTATAGGCATTTCAACATTCCCAACAGTTATTTTATGGTCTAGGAAGTAAATCCCTTCCTGCAGCTGTTTAAACAGACCAGAGTTCCTGAAGACGCAAGTGTCATGAACCTTTCACGGCCATCCCACTTTGATGTTAGTGAAACGTCCCTTGTGATCCACCAGTGCTTGCAGCACCACTGAAAAGTACCCCTTGCGGTTTATGTACTGGCTGTCAAGGTGGTCCGGTCCCAAAATAGGGATATGCCTTCCGTCTATCACCCCACCACAGTTAGGGAATCCCATTGTAGCAAAGCCATCCAATATAACCTGCACATTTCCCAGAGTCACTACCTTTGATCGCAGCAGCTCAGTGATTGTGTTGGCTACTTGCATGACAGCAATCCCCATAGTAGATTTGCCCACTCCAAATTGATTCCCGACTGACCAGTAGCTATCTGGTGTTGCAAGCTTCCAGAAGGCTACTGCCACTTGCTTGTGTACTGTGAGGGCTGCTCTCATCTTGGTATTCTTGCGCTTCAGGGCAGGGGAAAGCATGTCACAAAGTTCCATGAAAGTGCCCTTACGCATGTGAAAGTTTCAGAGCCACTGGGAATCATCTCAGACCTGCAACATTATGCGATCCCACAAGTCTGTGCTCGTTTCCCGAGTCCAGAATCCACGTCCCACAGCATGAACCTGCCTCATTAACACCATGATGTCCACATTGCCGGGGCCCGCAGTTTGAGAGAAGTCTGTCCATGTCCTCATCACTCTTGTCACCGCACTGCTGTCACCTCCTCGCCTGGTTTTTCAGCTTCTGGTTCTGCATAAACTGCATGACAACGCGTGAGGTGTTTACAATGCTCATAACTGTTGCAGTGAACTGAACGGGCTCCATGCTTGCCGTGCTATGGCGTCTGTGCAGAAAAAAGGCGCAAAACGATTGTCTGCAGTTGCTCTCACGGAGTAAGGGTGACTGACAACTGTAGCTATACCAAAGTTCCTGCAGTCTCCGCCAACCATTTGAATTCTGGGTTGAGCTCCCAATGCCTGATGTGGCAAAAACATTGTAATGGGTGGTTCTGGGTACATGTCATCATCAGCCACCCCCCTCCCCGAAAAGCAACAGGAAAAAATAGTTTCTAGCCTCTTTTCACTGTCACCTCACGTCTACTAGGTGCTGCTGGCAGATGTGGTACTGCAGCACTACACAGCAGCATCCCCTTTTGCCTTGCCTTGCGGACGGCAGACAGTGCAGTGTGACTGGTATCCATCACTGTCATCCCATGGGTGCTCCTAGCTGGCCTCAGTGAGGTTGGTCGGGGGTGCTTGGGCAGACATGGGTGCTCCTGGCTGGCCTCGGTGAGGTCAGTCGGAGGCACCTGGAAAAAAATGGGAATGACTTCGGGTCATTCTCTCTTTAAGTTTTGTGTAATGGAGATTCAGTCCTGCCTGGAATATCATGCCAGCTGAAGGCTTCTGCTCCAGTCTGCTCTCCCAGTTGGCAGCACCACATGGTCGTGCCTACCCCTTGCTCCCATGGCTCCTGAACCCTGGACAGTAGTAAGGAGCAGTCCAACTATAGGCTGAGCAAGTGCAGAATGGTGGTTCACTCTACTTCCCTGTAAGCCAACCGCCCTCCCCTCCCCTCCCCCTTTTGATCTCTGCTTGCAGAGGCAATAAAGTCAGTGTTGTTTCAAATACATGCATTCTTTATTATTTCATCACACAAATGGGGGGATAACTGCCAAGGTAGCCCAGGAGAGGTGGGGGAGGAGGGAAGCAATGGGTGGCGTTGTCGTATGGGCACCCCCTAGAATGGCATGCAGCTCATCATTTCTGCAGGACCGGAGTGGCCATTTGCATCTGTGGTTCTTTAGTAGGCTTGCCTGATATTCTAGGCAGCACTGACCCTCCATTAGACAAAACCTAAAGAAGAGAATGACCTGGGGAGTCATTCCCATTTTTGTCCAGGTGCCCCCAATCGACCTCACGGAGGCCAGCCAGGCGCACCCATGCTTGCCTAAGCGCCCCCAACCGACCTCACAGAAGCCAGCCAAGAGCACCCATGACAGCAGCAGATGGTACAGTATGACTGGTAACCGTCTTTGCTAACTTGCAAAGGCAAGGAGCTGCTGCTGTGTAGCACTGGAGTACCACGTCTGTAAGCAACATCCAGTAGACATACAGTGATAGTGAAATAAGGCTGAACAGGCTCCATGCCTGCCATGCTATGGTGTCTGCTTGGGCAATCCAGGGAAAAGGGCACTAAACGATTGTCTGCCATTGCTTTCACGGAGGCAGGGTTGACTGACAACATTTACCCATAATCACCTGTGACAAATTTTTAGTGCTTAGTGTAGACACATGCACCCGACTTTATACAATCTGTTCCCAAATATCGACTTCTGTAAAATCGGAGTAATTTCATAGGGTAGACATACCGTAAGGGAGTAAATTGAATCCCTTCTTGCCTCCTCCTCCCCCTCAGCAAAAAAACAAAAACAAACCCAACCTCCCCCTACCCCCCACCCCCCCAAAAAAAAAAAAACATTTGGCTTCACTGCAAAATTCCATGGGATGATCCTCAGACAGAAAGATCCCAGCTACCTTCAATCAGCATGAAAATCACCCCTGGTATGGCAAATCACTCCTTTCCGTTGTTTATGATATATATATAGCCCTTTGTTTTCCAGTTTTATTTTATTTTTCCGGGGAATTTATCAGTGTTTATTATTACAACAGCAAAAACAGGTGGAAATTGGTGCTAAACATATTAATTTTTCTGGTAAATATTGGGGTTTATTTTGGCTGATGGAAGAACTGGGGGGAAGTATTCAGCAGATTAATGCTCTGATTAACAGAATTCAATGTGGTTTGCTGCAGAACTAAAACAGAACTCAAAACACAATGCCACCTCCGAGTTTAAGAAAACAACACATCTCTAACCCCCAAATAAAACTTTTCACTTGAATAAACAGTTGACTGTTGCAGACTTAGAACTATTAGCCTATAACTATTTACATTTAATAATTGGGCCACACCATTTGCAGTGCACACACTCAACTGCATCCTTTTCTCCGGTTTATTTTTTTTTTAAACTTTCGAATATTTCCTTGTGTTCTGAAACGTATTCTAATACAGATTTTAGTTTTTTTCCCATTTTAGTGTGTCAGATCTTTAAACTGTTATCTGCTAACAGCTTGAAATGTACACGTGGTGGGCGTGAGATTCATCTGTACGGTCAGATGTGCACCCATTTCAGAGCTTGTGTGCATACCTGTTTGTTTATTGTGTTTATCTGCTAGACTAATACATAGCCTTGCTTCAACAGGCAGCTTTGCATATATACACAGACTAAAGCATTATCGTAATACATATATCTCATGTTTTCCTAATAAAACAAGTTTTTTAATATATTTGAATGATACAAAAGTAGGATGAAAAATCGGAAAAAAAATAATACTTTTTGTAAAACCCGGGATTATTTTGGGTAAAAAATAGGTTAAATTGAAAATGAAGGAGCTTTTACATATATTAGACACACGTCTCTACTGTATTTATATATATACCCAGATCTATTGTCCACCCCGGGAAAGCCATTAGAGTAGGCCACTGACTACAAAGGCCTAAAACATGTGTTCCAACTGAAGTGCTGGCTGCAGCCAGAAGAGTAAAAGAAGGTTCAGTAATGTGGGGCAGGGAGAGGCTTAGGCCAGGTCTACACTTCCGCAGTAAATCGATCTAACTTATGCAACTTCAGTTACGTGACTAACATAACTGAAGTCAATGTTGTTAGATCCATTTACTGCGGTGGCTCCACTGCACTGTGTCGACATCCCCACTCCTCCCTCCTCCCTTCTGGAAAGTCCTAAGTGCTGTCAAACAGCTGTTTGGCGTTGGGAAGCGCTGGGAGTTAGGCCGAGGAGGAGGGACGCAGCGCGCTTGGGGGGTAGGGTGGAGGGCGAGGAGAGCTTGGCAGCCGGTGGAGAGGAGCTTGGCTGCCAGTGGAGTTAGCCCCTATGGTGGGCCACAGGAAATAACTCCATGGGCCGCATGCAGCCCGTGTGTTTGAGACCTTGATCTACAACTTATTTGCATTCAGAAATTAAAGTGCTTGTGAACGTTTTTAATTTATAAAGTGCACCAAGTGCAGATCAGTTCTGGGCACATGCAGAGTTTAAAAAACAATACACTGCAAAATAAATGAATAAATAATCTCAAATGCCTTACACTGGGTCCCGAAGGTCAGCAGACTTGGGCTTGGTTAGATCAACTGAGGGAGTAAGTGGGGAAGGAGGAGAAGGAATGAGAATTCTAGAGTCAAGAGCCATCCACTTAGAACGCCATGTCCCCAGGCATTTAAAGGTATGGGCTGTCTGCTTAGGGACCCATAGTGACCTCAGCTACTACTGCTGTGCATAGGGAAGGAGAGTGTTTCTCAGGAAATTAAGCTCCAGGGATTTTTAGATTGATAGGACTAAGGGCACACATAGGGTATTAGAAATCAGTATCAGCACCATGAATTGCACCCAGAAGGAAGAGCATTTGTCAGAACTTTGGTTTAATATATGCACCAAGGTTGCCAAATAGTTTAGCAGCCACATGGAGCATGTGTCTGCTGAACCTGTAGAGCTCTGAACTAACTGCATCACAGCTCAAATGGTCTAGTTCCCACAACGTCCTCATATGTACACTGAGAAGAAATGGGTGTGTACATACTCGTGAATAGAACCCCACTTAAGCCTGCACACGAATCCACAAGACAGGTAAGCCATTGCTTCAAAACACTTTCTGGGATCCTTCCAGAGAAGAAAACCAGAAGCACTCAAGAGCGGTACCATCCACTCGATCATGGCTTTCAGGCTAAACAAAACCTCATAGATGATGGTCCCAAAGGCTGCTGATAGATCTAAAAGAAGCAGAATAAACACCTACCCTTTGTCCATCACTAGGCAGAATTTGCTCACCAACTAGGCTACAGTAGTGTCAACTGCATGTCACTACCCAAAACAAAAACAAGATTTAGAGGGATCAAGGAAATCTAAGGGACTCCAGGTGATACCAAAGCTGCACTAGCAAGATTCTTAACTGTAGCAGAGGCTAACCACCACTCCAGTTAAACTGACAATTTGCCCTCTCACAGGGAGGCATTATTCTCAATAACAGACCTAGTACCTGTTTGATTTTACTAACCATGAGGGGGCATATGTTCATCTTGTAGGACTCTGTCTGAAGCTCTCCCAGTGTATCTCCTTGGTGAGCTTTAAAGTGATAGTGCTTATACACTATAAAAAAACCTATAAATAGATATGTACAAATAGCACCTTATTATTAAGTCCCTGTACCAATGGCAAGCTGGACCTAAATTTTGCAGCAAGGCATCTTCATTAAATGAAGTTTCATTGAAGTAAGTATAGAAATAAATAAGTCACTACCGCAGCTCCTGTATTATTTGGATAAGAAGCTCAATTGGATACCATCTCCAGGTTTTCAATTTTTACTGTGCTGTCAATTTTTGCATCTACAAGAAGAGAAAAAGAGGTAGACAGAAGAAGAGATGGACTGACAACATAAAAAAGTGGACAAGAATGGACTTCACGGAGACTCAAGCACTGACACACAATCGTCAGGGGTGGAGACAATTGGTTGATTGCTCATCAATGATGGTGCCCCAATGACCAATGCGGTTATGGGAGTGATTATGAGATTTTTGCATAGAAAACAGAGAACAGCATCACAGAATGTGCCAGGGGAAAGTGAGGTCCTGATAGCTGGTGCTTTTGACACCCAGGAGGATGCAGAAGAAGGTCTGGCATTGGGGATAACACACACTACCATGGCATTTCTGCCAAGATGAGCAGCTGACCCCTCTGACAGCATGTGCCCAAACAGGAGACACAGTGGGCCTGATTTTTAAAATAGTTGAGCACACATTGCAGACAATGGGAGTTGTATCCCAAGGGTGCTCAAGTTAAGTACCCAATCACAGATGCACAGAAAATTAGCAAAAACATTTACAAAAACCCTACCACACAAATCCTGTAAAGCCCCTTTAGTGATCAAACCCAAGTATGGGGCTTAAACTGATGCAAAGTCACTTTCACATAAACAAAGTCACCCAACAAAACCGTCCGAACCCAGCTTACTGTCCCCCTCACCTGCACATCTAGTCCAGCTATTAAGTTCATGCTCAGACAGTCAGTTTGCTGAATATTCCAGTCCCTCTGTTATTACTTGTGGTAGAAGTGCAAGTGTAGACCAGAGAGAGTCACTTTTACCTACCGGGCCTATCTAGCCCTCCAGTAAGAAAATCATTTGCACAGACAAGGTCCAATAGGTTAACTACGAGTGACGAAAAGTAAAACAAATACACAACACATGTTTGGGACCAAATCCTAGCCCTGCTGGAGACAATGGACATTTTAATATTGACTTTAATTGGACCACCATTTGGCCTTCATAAAAAAAAGGAATGGACATTTTCTCTTTATGCAGTGCAATTCCCACTACTGCCTGCAGATCAGCTGCATGCGGTTCCACATTTCCAACATCGGGACCCGGATTGTCTGTATAGCCAATGCTATACACAGAAAATAACTCTCTGAACCTTCCTTGACATTTAACTGAAATGACTAACACTCCAGCTCCCTAAAATGTGACATACTGGGTGGTAATAGGCTTTACACTAATTCAAACTTTCCCCTTGATAGAGAAAAACACACAAGTGAGAAAAAGGACCATAAAAATAGGCAGGTACAATATCTTCTCCCACAACCCTGTAACTCATCTTCAGATGGGGACTGTGGTGGGGATTTCACTGGAATACTCAACTCCTCTCTCTCCTGTAATAGGGAGGTCTGTGGTGAGAGTCATTGGGTTATTAACCCACCTCCCACACGCAGTAGGCACAGGGCCCTAGTGTATTTCAACTGGGCAGCATTAATTCACCCGCCTACCACTTTAGGAAGGAATTTTCTCTTGCATTGTAATTGGAGCTGGGATCAAGACACAAGACTTGCATCCAGTTAGCCAATGCCCCAGCATGCTAAGACACTCAGATCTAGGGTTTGGTTCAGCACGTTATAAAGATGGGGGCCCTCGACAAATTCAAATCCAAGTTCCAACATCAAAACAGCCCACAATATCAGGGAAGTAGGTTTCTTCTGCTTGGGCCCATCTTTCATTGCAATACACATGACAGTTACTCACTGCATGTTAATAAACAAGCCAGTTGTGCATTCCACTGATTATGTCACCATGCAGAAGGCAATCAGGTCTTCCAAAAAAAAAACCTGCACACTCAGTGAGAGAGACAGTAGGTGGTGGAAGGCCCCTTTGCACACGCAAACACACCCACAGAGGGGGACAGAAGGCCCCTCTGCATACACACACCTGAAAGGGTATTTTTGTCATTTAAGGTTAGTGAAAAGACCATTTGCACACATGCACAAGAGGAATGGTGGGGGGCATATTGGCAGTCACAAGCCGGCACGGGACTGGGGGCTGCATGGTCCCTTCTGGGTGCCTAAATGCACATGGGCTATTGCGGTGCAAAGCCCCTTCTGGGCAAGAATTTGCACACGGACTGGGGGGTGCAAGGCCCCCTCTGGGTACATGCACACACTTGGGCAGAGAGGTGCAAGGCCCTTTGGCACGTGCACGCCCACAAGTTGGGGAGTGCAATGCCCCCTCAGGGCACATGCACACCCACGGGTGGGGGGGGAAGTCTCTTCTGGGCATGAGTGTGCACTCATGGGGGGGGCGCAAGGCCCCGTCTGGGCACAGGAGCGCACCCACGGGTGGGGGGGGGGCGCAAGGCCCAGTCTGGGCACGGGCGCGCACCCACGGGTGGGGGGGGCGCAAGGCCCAGTCTGGGCACGGGCGCGCACCCACGGGTGGGGGGGGCGCAAGGCCCAGTCTGGGCACGGGCGCGCACCCACGGGTGGGGGGGGCGCAAGGCCCAGTCTGGGCACGGGCGCGCACCCACGGGTGGGGGGGGGCGCAAGGCCCAGTCTGGGCACGGGCGCGCACCCACGGGTGGGGGGGGCGCAAGGCCCAGTCTGGGCACGGGCGCGCACCCACGGGTGGGGGGGGCGCAAGGCCCAGTCTGGGCACGGGCGCGCACCCACGGGTGGGGGGGGCGCAAGGCCCAGTCTGGGCACGGGCGCGCACCCACGGGTGGGGGGGGCGCAAGGCCCAGTCTGGGCACGGGCGCGCACCCACGGGTGGGGGGGGCGCAAGGCCCAGTCTGGGCACGGGCGCGCACCCACGGGTGGGGGGGGCGCAAGGCCCAGTCTGGGCACGGGCGCGCACCCACGGGTGGGGGGGCGCAAGGCCCAGTCTGGGCACGGGCGCGCACCCACGGGTGGGGGGGCGCAAGGCCCAGTCTGGGCACGGGCGCGCACCCACGGGTGGGGGGGGCGCAAGGCCCCGTCTGGGCACGGGCGCGCACCCACGGGTGGGGGGGGCGCAAGGCCCCGTCTGGGCACGGGCGCGCACCCACGGGTGGGGGGGGCGCAAGGCCCCGTCTGGGCACGGGCGCGCACCCACGGGTGGGGGGGGCGCAAGGCCCCGTCTGGGCACGGGCGCGCACCCACGGGTGGGGGGGGCGCAAGGCCCCGTCTGGGCACGGGAGCGCACCCACGGGTGGGGGGGCGCAAGGCGCCTTGGCAAGGGCGCGCACAAAGGGGGGTGCAGGGCCCCTTGGCACGAGCACACTGGCACCGGGACGGGGCAGCTCCCAGCTCGGCCAAGCCCCGCACTGCTCGCCCGGCTGCCGTCACTGCGAGGCTGACAGGGCCGGCGGGACTCACCTCCCTGCAGCGCCCGAGCAGCGCACAGCGTCAGGCCCCGCAGCCCGTCCCGGGCAGGCAGCTCCGGTTCCGCGTCTCACAGCCCCCACCTCCTGCCGCAGCGACCGCGGCTCCCGCCTGGCTCCGCCCCGTCACTGCCCCCCCCCCGCCCCACGCGCAACTCTCGCGAGAGCCGGAGCAGCCGAGCGGGCGCTGTCCAAAGTGCTAGGCCCGCTGGCGGCGCGGGGTGCGATCCCCACAGCCGGGCTGGTTCCGGCGGGGCCCAGGGCGAGGGGGAGGGGACACAGGGGGACCAGGCTCTAATCTCAGAGGCGGGAGGGGCCCCGGCGCTAGGGACACAGGGGGGTGCAGGACTCTGACGGGGGCAGGAAGGACCGGTCTGTGAGGGGGGTGGGTGCCCCAAGCTCCGGGGGGGAGGGGGGAGCAGGCTCTGGGGGGGTGCCCCAGGAGGAGGGGATTCCAGGCTCTGAGGGGGTTGGGATGTCCTTGGGGAGAGGGAGGCAGGAGGGACCAGGCTCTGAGAGGGCAGGAGGGCCAAGCTGTTCGTGGAGCGGGTGGGGCTGGCCCTAAGGGGGGCAGGGAGCACAGAAGGGCCCACTGGTCTGGAGGTGGCAGGCTTTGAGATGGGAAGAGCAGGCTGGAGGCCCCAAAATTATACCACTGCAGGATTCTCCAGTATCTTTCTGTCTGTTCAGTTTATCAAAAAGAAGACCGAGAGATTACTTGATTTTAAGGTATAAGTACATTCACACGGATTGTGAAGCTTAATTCCATCGCATTTATAAATGGTTTTTAAGATTTTCAGATGAAAAGTACCATAGATATCAATGTATTATTAATAATTCAAGAACTATCACAATTTTTGCAATATGTATTGTATTTGGAGTCCTCAAACACTACAGCAATACAAATGTAACGTAGTGTTTGCACCATTCATGTTGATTGCTGTTGCTTTTTTTTTAATTGTTATTTGGTGTTTAATCAAACAGAGAGAAACTGCTCAGACAATAGAGACTGTGACAACCCACATATACACATATTTACTTTATGGAGTGCTTCCATTGGAAGTATGCAGCAGCATAATAGTTAAACTCACATCTTCTGACAGCAGTGCAATTCCTAGGCAGAGATAAAAATAGTAGGCATGACACACAAAGTAGTCATGACAATCTGCACAGCTCATTCCTACCTTCTTATTGCTTGTTTTATTAGCAGGACACAGTGAAGATAACCTACTGAAGAAATAGACATAGTCAACAAGGACTTTACAGTTGGATAATAGCACACCATGGGAGACACATCTTCACCAGTACAGGCAATGGTGCATACTGCCTACCATTTTGCTCAAGATAGGTCAGAAGAGATCAGTTTAGTGAGAAACTGTGAAAGAAAAACCAGGATACCACAAGAAGTTGTGCTGGTGATTCAGGATATGGTGCTCTTCCTTCTGAATCAGTACCAAAACAATACCCTAGCCTGGTGTTATGAGCCACAGTGCTGTTGATTTTTCTTCCTTTCACATGAAATGTAGAAGTGAAGACCTGACCATTTGTGGTCATTAAAGATCCCATTGCACTTTTTGCAAATCCAGTGTTAATCTCTATCCTGGCCAGATTCCAGCCTGGATCTGTTGTTGTTGTTGTTATTATTTCTAAATCTCCAATCAGGATTGGTGTCCCATTTTTCAAGGTACTATACACATATATAATGAAAACATGCTCCCTGCCCTAAAGAATTTACAATCTAACTGTGTGAGAAGAGGCAATAGGTGGATACAACAAACAGAGGGATGGAGTGCAGTAGGAGCACAAGGTAACAGTGACCTCTTCAGCTGAATACAGGATTCCAGTTCATTTTACAATTCACTGTTGATCTCAGTTACACTAATGTTAATACAGAGTAATTTCAATGCAGTTACCATAGAATCATAGAATATTAGGGCTGGAAGAGACCTCAGGAGGTCATCTAGTCCAATCACCTGCTCAAAGCAGGACCAACACCAACTTAATCATCTCAGCCAAGGCTTTGTCAAAGATGGGCCTTAAAAACCTCTAAGGATGGAGATTCCACCACATCCCTAGGTAATCCATTCCAGTGCTTTACCACCCTCCTAGTGAAATAATGTTTCCTAATAGCCAACCTAGACCTTCCCCACTGCAACTTGAGACCATTGCTTCTTGTTCTGTCATCCGCCACCACTGAGAACAGCCTAGCTCCATCCTCTTTGGAACCCCCCTTCAGGTAGTTGAAGGCTGCTATCAAATCCCGCCTCACTCTTCTCTTCTGCAGACTAAATAACCCCAGTTCTCTCAGCCTCTCCTTGTAAGTCATGTGCCCCAGCCCCCTAATCATTTTTATTGCCCTCTGCTGGACTCTCTCCAATTTGTCCACATCCCTTCTGTAGTGGGGGGACCAAAACTGGACACAATACTCCAGGTGTGGCCTCACCAGTGTCTAATAGAGGGGAATAATCACTTCCCTCGATCTGCTGGCAATGCTCCTACTAATAGAGCCCAATATGCTGTTGGCCTTCTTTGCAAAGAGGGCACACTGCTGATTCATATCCAGCTTCTCGTCCACTGTAATCCCCAGATCCTTTTCTGCAGAACTGCTGCTTAGCCAGTCGTTCCCCAGCCTGTAGTGGTACATGGGATTCTTCCTTCCTAAGTGTAGGACTCTGCACTTGTCCTTTTTGAGTCTCATCAGATTTCTTTTGGCCCAATCCTCCAATTTGTCTAGGTCACTCTGGACCCTACCCCTATCCTCCAGCGTATCTACTGCTCGCCCCATTTTAGTGTCATCTGCAAACTTGCTGAGGGTGCAATTAATCCCATCATCTAGATCATTAATAAAGATGTTGAACAAAACCAGCCCCAGGACCAACCCCTTGGGCACTCTGCTTGATACCAGCTGCCAACTAGACATCAAGCCGTTGATCACTACCCATTGAGCCTGACAATCTAGCCAGCTTTCTATCCACCTTATAGTCCATTCATCCAATCCATACTTTTTTAACTTGCTGGCAAGAATACTGTGGGATACCATATCAAAAGCTTTGCTAAAGTCAAGATATATCACATCCACCACTTTCCCCATATCTACAGAGCCAGTTATCTCATCATAGAAGGCAATCAGGTTGGTCAGGCATGACTTGCCCTTGGTGAATCCATGTTGACTGTTCCTGATCACCTTCCTCTCATCCAAGTGCTTCAAAATGGATTCCTTGAGTACCTGCTCCATGATTTTGCTGGGGACTGAAGTGAGGCTGACCAATCTGTAGTTCCCTGGGTTCTCTTTCTTCCCTTTTTTAAATATGAGTGCTATATATGCCTTTTTTCAATCATCCGGGACCTCCCCGGATCGCCATGAGATTTCAAAGATAATGGCCAATGGCTCTGCAATCACATCAGCCAACTCCCTCAGCATCCTTGGATGCATTAGATCTGGACCCATGGACTTGTGCACTTCCAGCTTTTCTAAATAATAGCAAAGGAACAGGTTAAGGAGTGAGCAAGTCACAGGTGGAAATCAATGGAGCTCTTTGTGCATTTGCAGGATTACCCCTCCATCTAAGAACCAAAGGAGACAACTGGGATCTGTTGCCAAATTAGAAGACAAGATGAATGTATGCTGGAATTAAGAGATCACACAGAGGATAAAGAGTGTACAATAAAAAACAGAATGGATACACTTGCCTCTATGAGTATGTAAATCCCAAAGTGCTTCTAGATGGAGAAAAACCTCCTTGATGGCATCTGTCCATCTATCCAGCAATGTGGCCATCATCACAACCTGATTAGATATGAATATTTCAGCAGGCTTCTAACTTGGGTTAATTTTCAGTGAGACCAGAACCTGATTCACTGATGTAATATATGAGATTTTGCATTGCAGATGACAGCCCCTATGAAAGGGCAGGAATAGTTTGGTGGACTGCCTTGCTTCTGAGAGTTCTGGAGGCTCTGCTTTTGTGTTCTGATAATTGTAGGATAGGGGGTATAGCAGTCATCGGTGGATGAAATCCTGCCTATTGAAATCAATGGGATTTTTATCACTGACTTCGGTGGAGATAGAATTTCACTTGTGTCTTGTTGGAACTATTTGGTCTATTACAGAGTTGGTCTGGTGATGAGCTTGAGAGGAGGATTTGGCTCATATTTGTCCTTTTAACAGGTCAAGTTCTCAAAAGCAAAATAAATTAAATTCATGGTGGAAATATTTTCAAACTACAAAAAATAAGGCAACAAGAAATCATTAAAATGCTTATCCCAGCTACAGCTTTATATCTGGGCAGCATCCTCCACAGAATAACTAGGTCTGAGTCTGGGAAGAAAGCACCTTGTTCATCTCAAGAAAAATCCCAATCAGTTTAGCTTGGTGTCTTTCCCATGAGCTTTCCTTCTGTTGAATTTCCAGTTGCTTAGCTCTCACAGCTTGTTTAACTAGATTTAGAAGGAATCTTTTCAATTACTGATTCCTCTCCGTTCAAATCTGGGATTCAAGATACTTGGGCAGCCAAATAAAAGTTTGAATTCCATCCAATCTATTTAAAAGTATGTTGTAATAGACATGAATGATACCACAAACTAGGGTCAGGATTAACTGCAGTAGTCTACCCACTTTTGGTGCCTTTAATCTTGTGCTGTATATTTTTCTTAAATGCTTAGGGCCAAATTATGATCATTCCAGAGATATGAAGTAGGAGTTGGAGAGGATGCAAAGAGCATCAAGGTGAATTCAGAAATAAATGGGATATAGCATGGCATTAGAATAGAGATGTATCCATGTAATCTATCTAGTGTTTATTATACACCAATGTCTGTGGTACGAGTGCTAGCAGATCATCAAATCATACAAACAGGCCACAGACTCATGAGTCAAGATAGAAGTCAAGTTTTACAGACTTGATGGTGAGGAGCAGGAACTTGAATGTGATGCAGAAAAAAGAGTGGAAAGCCAATGAAGGGATTTGAGGGGGAGGAGAAAAGAGTTTGCCTTGATTGTAGGTGCAGGAAAAATGATAACTTTAGCATCAGTGTGAAATGCAGAGAGACCAGGAAGAAGATTGCAGCAGTTGATGCAAAAGAAGCCCAGGGTTTTATTAGCAGAGATGGAAAAGAAAGGACAGACAGCTTGTGCCCCAGTACTAACAATGTCTCCCAAAAGTGCTGGAATTTTTGGGCAACATCTACAAGATGGCCTCAAAAGGGCAAACCATGCCCACACAACAGGTCATATGTGAAAGCTCCTCTGTAATACAGGCTCTGTAATGTGACTTGAGTTTGGCTGTCTCATCATGGTTTCTAGTAGACAAGCAGGCACATCACAAAACCACCAGCACAACTGGTACAGCTTGTGGTCCATTTTTGCAGTCTCAGCAATGCAGTCAAGGATTCTCTGGGGCATGGCGGCTGAGCTCTCCTCTCAGCCCTGGAGATGAACCCTTCAGGGGTATGTGCATACATGAATGGAGGGAGGAAGCTTGCACTGACACTAACAATGGTGTAGCCATTCTGTATATATTATTATTATTTATTATTTGTATTGAGGTAGCACATAGAAGCCCCAGTTATGGTCTAGGATCATATTGTGCCAGATGCTATATGAACATAGAAAAAAAAGATGCTTCCTGCCTCAAAGAGCTGACAACCTAAACAGAGACCTTCAGCCTCCAGCCCTGTTCACTAAAGAAACAGAGTGTTTTTCAGTAGATCAAATGTAACTGCTCAAGAGAGTCAGAAATGTATGTCTGTCAAGACCAGAATATAATCAGGAGAGAGACAAATGAATCCACCTCTCAAAATATTGCAGACAGAGACAAGGAAGGGTGTAATGTAGCAAAATGTCTGTTTTAATGCTCCCCATAAATGTCAGTCACTGATAATATGCGAACAGCACTAAATAATAATAACTATTAATATTGTTGTTTGATGTTAATTAACTTCAATGATTCTCATCCTTTGTGATACCACAACCCCCTTTTCCCATCGGGAACACCCTGAGAGCCCCTCCCATTTAACAATATGGGAAAATCAGTCTGGTTGTTAATTCACAGTTTGAGAATACATTAATTAATTAGTATGTTGTATTTGCATAGTTCCTTTCATCCAAGGATCCCAACCTAGGACAAAAATCATTATTTTTTAGTCAAGGTGGGTAAAGGATTGTTATTTTTGTTTCACAGATGGGGAAGCTGAGGAACAGAGAGAATAAATGAACTGCCCAAAGTCACATAGTGACTCAGTGGCAAAGCAGAGAACCCAATCATCTAACCACTAGACACACTGCCTTTAGCTTTAACAACTCAAGTTCTAAAGGTCTGGTCCAATGCCCATTAAAGTCAATGGAAGTCTAATAATTTTGAATCAGGTCCCACATGCATAAAAATTAAAGAGAGAGACAGAAACATTTTTTAAAAACCCAAGAATATATTATTTTAAATCATCTATTGAAAACCATGATACCTTGCATGAGGGCTCTAGCTTACTGACTTGTTAATGCAATATGAAGTGTTATTGCCATTTTGGTCCCAGGATATTAGTGAGACAAAGTGGGTGAGGTAATATCTTTTATTGGACCAACTTCTGGAGGTGAGAGAAACAACAGAAGTTGGTCCAATCAAAGATACTACATCACTCACTTTTGTCTCTCTAGTTAATATAATGTCTTACTCAGACCTCAAGAGGGTGCTCTGACACTTTCTGCACACCATACTCAATGTTCTTTCCTGTGAATAGAAGTTAGAATATATATACTCTGTTTAAAATGAAAAGCATTTGCAAACATGAAAGATCCTCACATTCTTTGACATCCTGGTAAAATGAAACACAGTGATATTGGACTCACACAATAGAGTAAGGCCTTGTGGCATACACAAATGACTGGATGTTTCCATCTTCTGGAAGGGAGTTAACCATCATAAGCATATAACAAACTCATCTGTTGATTTTACCTGATTACACAGAGTATCATCTTAAAGATCTATTTGTTAGTTCACATACCTAGGAAACAGCTCCTTCCCTGTCTATTCTTCATTTCCTATCTCTATCTGTGTTTTCCTCTCTGTTTTCTCTGCTACTTATTCTTTTTCTACCTGTCTCTCTGCCTCCATCCCTCTCTCCCCACTTCTGTCCATCTGTTTCTGCATGACACACTGATCTTTTCTCAGATCCTCCATCTAGAGTTTTAATATAGCCATTTCTGTAAAGCTATTTCCCCCAAATTTCCATCTGTAGACAGGTTTTACAGAAAAAGATGTTCTGAAAGCAGATGGACATTAGCTCACAACAGCTGGGCCAAGGAATGATGTTCCCTTCCATTTTAGGTAAATTCCTTTCCTTATCTACCTGGAGTGAATTTCGTTCTGGCACTGAACTGGCAGCCTTGAAAACTTCAGCTCTGGTACACTATGGACAGCAGGAGTGCATGCTTCTTTCACATTGCCTTGTTAATATGCATCGAAACTGGCCTCTGTTGGAAGTTGAGATACATTGGTATGACCACATGGGAAGCTTGCCTTGATGCTGCTAGTGGTGCATAGAGCTTGTCCTGGGGTTTCAATCCAGCACTTCACAGCAGAGTGATATTAAAAATCATCTCTATGTTGATGATTTGAAAATCTTGCATTCCACCACTAAACTGTCGCCTTCCATCCATTCCTGTGTGGCTCTTGGATGCTTTGTCATCATCTTAAATTGAACATGGCTAAAATGGAACTCTTTTTCTTCTCTCCCAAACCTTCTCCTCTTTTCCCCTTCCCTTCCTCTATTGACAACATCATCATTCACTCCATCACTCAAACCCTCAATCTTGGAGTTGTTTTTGACTCCCCCGCTTTATCTTGTCCCACACAGCCAGACCATATCCCAATCCTGCCACTTCTTCCTTCTTAACATCTTCAAGATCCATCCTTTCCTTTTCCTGCCATCACTATTGACAAATCTCTAAGGCCATGTCTACATTACCACTTTTGTCGGTATAACTTATGTCACTCAGGGATGTGAAAAAACATACCCCTGAGTGACATAAGTTACACCGATAGAAGAACTGATGAGCTTCTCCCACAGACATAGCTACCACTGCTCATAGAGGTGGTTTTAATATGCCAACAGGAGAGTTCTCTCCCATTGGCATAGACCGGCTACACAAGCGATCTTACAGTGGTGCAGCTGCATCGGTGCGGCTGTGCTGCTATAAGCTCTCTAGTGTAGACATGACCTAAGGGCTAGTCTATACATACAGTGCTGCAGCTGCACCACATACAGCACTTTAGTGAAGATGCTACTATGCTGACAGGAGAGCTTCTCCCATCGACGTAGTTAATCCACCTCCCCGAGAGGCAGTAGCTATGTCAGTGGGAGAAGCTCTCCCATTGACATAGCACTCTCTATAAAAGGGGTTAAGTCAGTATAACTATGTTGCTCAGGGGTGTGGACTATTCACACCCCTGGGTGACGTAGTTATACTGATAAAGGTCTGTAGTGTAGACGTGGCCTAAGGCCTTGGCTACACTGGAGCTTTACAGCGCTGCAACTTTCTGGCTCGGGTGTGAAAAAACACCCCCCTGAGCGCAGCAAGTTACAGCACTGTAAAGCGCCAGTGTAAACAGTGCCCCAGTGCTGGGAACATGGCTGTAAGCTAATCCCCACAGGGAGGTGGAATACCTGCAGCACTGGGAGAGCTCTCTCCCAGCGCTGGTGCCGCGACCACACTTGCACTTCAAAGCGCTGCCACGGCAGCGTTCCCACGGCAGCGCTGTACAGCTGCATGTGTAACCATACCCTTAGAGTTGGCCCTCACCACTTCTGCTTGCCAGTGCCTCAGCCTTGCCTACCTAATTATCAGCTTCTCATAGTTACCTCTGCATCTTCCTCCATATGTCCCCCAAGCACAGTTCAGCTTCTCCACAAGTTCACCCTCAAGGCAGTAATCACCTTTTAAAGACTCACTTCTGCTATGCTGCCTATAGTGAATCAAGTTGACATATATATAAATTCTATATGATTTTCCTATTGTTCCTATTCCATTTCCCCTAATTTTTGTCTGTTTGTCTTTAAATTGTGTGAGTGCCTCCAGGACTTTCCTTCCTGAGTGTTTAGAATGCTCTCAGCAGATAAGAGGTACTACTGTAAATTATTATTAGTATTAGTATATAATTAGGCTTGGCAGACTTACATTTTTATTTTTTTATAAATTTGATGGATAATATCAATGTTGATTTTTAAGCATTTTTTAAAATGTTTATCTATTTAAATTTTCAGTTTCACAGTGGGGCTGCAGGGGGCTCCCTACCCATCAGAGGGGCCTTGGAATACCAGATCCCTATGGGTACTAAGTGAGGGGAAGGCTGCACTAACTAGGCAGAGCAGAGACCACTCCCAACCCCACAGTGTCTTTTCCGTGTTTGAATACAACTGATAGATGTTTTATTTAGTTTATTTCTGTGTGTATGGAGAATTTTACTTTTAAGGACAATATAATATAGAATCCTACCAAGCCTGTATATAATAAGTAGGGCTTCTAACTGTAGGTTTTAACTAACAAACACCAATTAACGCTCCACCAGATACAAAAAAATGAAATCAGTGTTTATCCAATAAACACCAGAAATGTTTAGTTAGTTCATGTTAACGTCACCTCTTTCCAGTGCAGTTTGTTTACGTAAGTAATGTCCCTGCTCCCTGCTTTGTACCTAAGGGCTTGTTTACATGGAGCAGTAATGAGCATCATAGGGGGTGTGATTTCTAAACTGCACTAACATGTTGTGCATTAATTGGTCTGTGTTACGCATTAATTGGTCTGTGTAAACCCTCCTTGTGCACACTAAAGGTTCCCTAGTTTGCTTTAATGCAGTGCTGTTGAAACAGTACTACATGTATATACAAAAACAAAGCCCCCTAAACTCCCAATTTTTGGACATCTATATAGAATTTTTAAAATGTTCAAAATAAATCCTGAACAATTAAATTAATAAACCCCTCAAAACAGCAGGGCCACCCAGAGGATTCAGGGGGCCTGGGCAAAGCGGGGGAGTTGCGGCACTTGTACTCACCCAGCGGCAGTCTGGGTCTTTGGCGCCATTTTGGCAGCGGGGGACCCTTCAGTTGCTCCACGTCTTCAGCAATACTGAAGGGCCCCCCCGCCACCAAAATGCTACTGAAGACCCAGAGTGACTGAAGGGCCCCCAGCCGCCGAAGTGCCACCGCAGACCCGAACCGCTGCCGGGCCAGGGCTCGCGGGGCCCCTGCGGGGCCTGGGGCAAGTTTCCCCTCGCTCCCCGAGCAGCCCTGCAAAACAGAAGTCGTATGTGATAAGGTGACAAAGAGTCCTATGGCACCTTATAGACTAATGGACGTTTTGGAGCATAAGCTTTCGTGGGTGAATACTCACTTCGTCAGATGCATGTAGACGTGATAAGGTGTGTACCCCACACAGGGCCTGAAAAGGTTAATGTAGGCCTGTGGGACCAATGAGGGTACCTGGCTGCGCTTGGAGAGAGAGCCAGATTTAACTGAATAAGAGGTCTGATGGGCTGGAATAGGTTGGATCGTAAAGCCAGGAAGTTTAATAGAAAGAGTCTGCAGGGAGAGAGTCTGCAGTCAGTCTCTGGGAGCTGAGAGGAGTGGGAAGGAGAATGAGCCTGGGGTTTTAGACCTAGAAGAAAGGTCAACCCCAGAGAAATTGTGGGGAAAGGAATCCTGAGAAGGCTAGATAGGAGAAAGCCCAGGGAAACAGCAGTAAGGGATAGGTCTGTGCAGACATTAGCTGCTTGTATAGGCACCCCAGAGTAGAGGGTGGACCTGGGTTCCCATACCAGCCACTGGGAAGTGGCCCTGGAGCACTGGAGATGCCAACCAGACAGCTGGCCCTGTTACTTTGGAAGGGGAAGACTATAGTGACCTGGCCAGAGGGCTGAGTCATGAAGAAGGAGCACCCAGAGTCCTGGAGAGAAAAGGGTCACAGTGCAAGGAAGGGGGCATCAGAATTGAGTGGAGCTAATCCCCAGAGGCGGCCACAAGAAGGCACCTCTCAAGGTGAGTGATCAGGTCAGGAGAGCGCGCACGCACGCACACACACAGAGACAGAGACAGTGTTGCCCACCGGGGTGTTGCAAAAGTTGTTAAAATGCTATCCCCTCTCAGAGAAGCAAAGGCATAGGTCTGAACAAAGGCTGAAAGGCTGACAATATGGAATCGACACTCTCAGATCAATACGTTGGTGAGATCCTTAGTCTAGAAGAAATATATTGTAGACTGATGATGTCTGACATATAGGGAAAGTGATGGATAGTAAAGGAAGTGCTTGAGCGCTCTCTCTGTTCCATCAGTG
This sequence comes from Gopherus flavomarginatus, assembly GCF_025201925.1. NCBI lineage: Eukaryota > Metazoa > Chordata > Testudines > Testudinidae > Gopherus > Gopherus flavomarginatus. Next base: position 54,142,835 of record NC_066625.1, on the reverse strand, counting down.
TAGAGTCTTAAGCTGTAGCCTGTGTTCTCCCCAGTGCTGCTCTGTATGTAACCACAGGATGGTGTATTGGGGTGCCCCCTCTCTATCTGGGACCCCAACTTGATACAAGGGCCTTACTCATTGTAACTCTGGCAGCTTCCCTAATTCTAGAAATGCTCTTTGTCCCATTGGATACTTTCCCATCAGTTTGTAATATTTGCAGTGATTAATAAAGAGGTCAATTCCACTCCCTTCCCTATGCCCAATGGAAACATAACACAGGTGAGAGGCAGGATTTGGAGATCCTGCACAGGGTGTGCAGCATCCCCTGGGCTCCGTGGAGCCCAGATCCCTGGGTTCTCTCTGTGCTGTCATGCAGCAGAACATGGGGTAGAAAGACACAGAAGGTGGATCAGAAAAGTGGTGGATCCACCCTTACACAGATCCACAAATCATTGTTTGCCATGATGTGGGAGCTGTATAGCTTCAGCAGTGGGTGCAGGAGCAGCTGTACAGCCAGTGATGGGGGGATCCCTTCCTTTGTGGAAAACTGTCACATCCAGCCCAGCCTCTCAGGGTATGTCTAAACAGCACACTAACCCTGGGATCTGACTCAGGTTTAAGCCTAAACCTCCCTTCTATCCAGACAGAAATTAGTTTGACTTAGGCCAGTAGCCCCTCTACTCAGGACCACAGACCCTGCTAGGGGTAGGTCAGAGCCCAAGTTTCTCTGTAACATGAGTCAAAGCCCAGGCATTTTGCAGTGTGGTCACAGCTCAAGCCCAGGTCCCCCAAATCAGGTATGGAGAGTCTGCCAGAAGTATCCCACAAGCCCCTGGGGCTTTGCTTCCCAGCCCTTGAATTCCAAAACTTGAACTCACTTCCCAGGAACCAGAAGCAACCTCCTGATTCAAATGTAGCTGCTCAGCATTTAACCCTTCATTTCCATGTGGGCTGCTCAACTGGAAACACAGTCAATGCTGACATGTATTAGCTATGGACAGCAGTACGATGAAGTTCTAACCGGCCAGAGAAACACAGCCAAATTCTGGTTAATCTCTGGTGCAAGGCAAGCAAGACATATGACATTGGTAACAGTTCGAGAAATGATCATGTCTACAAAACTATATCCAAGAAGCTGGCAGCTTTGGGGATTGGCTGGATAACAAAACAACATAGATAATGCATCGAGCAGCTGAAGACAGAGAACCACAAAGTCAAGGATGCCAACAGCACCACTGAGAATTCTCCATATTCATGTCTCTTTTACAAGAAATACAATTGGTTACTTGGAACTGTAGCAGGCACTGAACCCACCGTGGTGAATAAGAGTCTCCTGAGCAGGGATGGTGACCTTATTAACACTCCCCTCCCCCATCACAGGAGGAGAGACAGCCACTAGATGAAGGGCAAGAAGTGACTCTGGAGTTGAGGCCAGTAACCAAAGAGGTTATGCCACTAGAGCAGCTACCGCACATCTTGAGTCTGTACTTGGAGGACCTATTTGAGGATGGCCATGGGGTGCAGCCTGCTGAGGAACCAGCATTAGAACAAGCACCAGAGCAGGAGCCAGATCCTGGTAAGTTTCTGCTGCCATGTTTATTGTTATTAATATATGGATAGGAGGAATTTCCGGCTTATGAGCCTATAAATAAACTTATTTGTACAAGCCAGGATTTTTATATGCTGTCACTCAGGGTGGAACTCAAGCAATTTGCCTAGTACTTGCTACCCACTTCCCCACGATGCCAATGGGATTCAAAATGCAAGCTGCAAAAAGAAGAATTTAATAAGCATTTTTCCTAAAATTATCCATAAAATTGTCACTAAAATTGTTACTAGTTAATCACTGATTTTTATTCTTATGGTTTGGGGCTCAACAATTCATAGCCTCATGTACCTCTTCCATCTAATACAGTGTACCTTATAAACTGGCTATGCACACACTGTTCCTGACTATTGTGTGCGGTTTGTCCCTAGTAGCAGTGGAAACAGCAGAATGCCAAAGCACAATATTTGTCTTTCTACCTACAAAAATGCTTTCTCAATGGGGAAAAATGTGTGTTTGGCGCTAAAGTGAAAATAAACAGACTTTAAACACCTGGACAAACTGGGTGGAAAATGCTACTTCATCAGATTGGTAACTTTTCATGTGCACTTTGCACTGCGATAAATAAGTATGTAAGGTGCAGGGCAACGAAGAATCAGGCCCCTGGCTTTACTCATGTAGTTCCCTTGTGGTTGTGTTCTTTGCTGAGTGAGATTCCCTTTGGTGACTCATTGATCCAGATCAAAACAAAGTTTCACATTTATTATTTTGCCAAGTACTAACTATTCTGAACTAGTTTTGCTTCTTCAGACCCTGATTGTTTTTGTTTGTTTGTTTGTTTGTTTTTTGTTTGTTTGTTTTAACTAAGCCTCAATGCATGGGAAAAAGTGTTCTAATAAATTCACCATCATGCAACAACTGGTGGCTTTTAATTGTGAACTAACAGAGAGACATTCCAGTTTCCCAGTTCATGTCCCATTTTACCAACGTAATACATATCAATTAATTTCTTATACCAATGATGTAGCCCACATAGGCAGGGTGCAAAAAAAGACTCTGGTGGACCCAACTGTCATGTACACCACTTCTGGCAGTGTACAGGGTGTAAATATAAGTTAGATTTACAGTAAAGTAGAGCTGGTTGAAAAATGGATTTTTCAGTCCTGCTAAAATAATTGAGAATTCAGAAAACATTCTTCCTAATTCAGGATGAAAAGGCAAAATTTTGAATTATTTTGTGAAACAAAAATCTGAAAAAAATTAGTTTTGAGCCAATCAAAATGTTTCTCTTCCTTGAATTTGAAATGTTTAGTTTTAGTTTCAACCCTTTTTACTTATTTTATTATAAAATACTTTTTGAAATGAAAAGTTGAAACTTCATTCCTAAAATGTCAAAAAGGCCATTTCAGCATTTTCAAAACTTATTTCAATTTTTTAAAAATATTTTTGCCAAAATTGATGTCAATTTTTACTACACGGCATTTTCCGATGCAAAACTGTTTTGATAAAAATATTCTGCCCGGCTCTACTGTCAAGTCCTTTTACACTGTTGAAGTAGTGTAAAGGAGATAGTGTAAAGAAGAATTGCCCTCTCTCTCTCTCTCTCTCTCTCTCTTTCATTCTCTCTGTCGCATACACACTCTCTAAATAAGGATTATCTTGAGCTCTGCTATTTTCCGCTCATGCTGGAGATGGTCTGGCATAGATCAACTGGCTAATTGAAACATAAGCCCATACAACTGAAGTAACCTGCTTCCATTGCACAATGAGCAGTCATGCTCAGTGGTATTACTTGCAATTACAGGACTACTGGGAATCAAGGAACTGTTTAAAAGGGCTATACAAATACAAAGGTAGTGAACCATGCATGTCAGAATTATTGGTGAAGATTCCAGGGTGCTTTAGGCAGAAACATTGTACAGGACTGGTTCTGCTCCTGGCTTTGCCATGGTCTTGGCCAAGCTACTTCCTCTTTCTATGTGCCTCAGTTTCCCAACCTGCAATTTAAAAATTGGGACTACCTCACAGGAGGGTCATAAGCCTTAATTTATCTCTCTGTGATGTGCTTTGAGATCTTCAGATGAAAGATATTAAAGAAACTGAAAATGGAGGAACACCAAAGGGCAGTTAGGGGTCTAAATGCTATTGAAAGTCAATGGCAATTGGGTGCCTAACTCCCATTGGTGCCTTTGAAAATCCATCCAGAATTATTAGTTCTGTATTCATCATTGGGCAGAGGGAGGGGTAATCTAGCCAATGGGGCTGAGAATTAGGAAGTCTTGAGTTGTTTTATTTGGCTTATAATTAACAATTATTAATTTATATTTCAAATGTAGTATAAATCAGTATGGGCTAGTGGACTTTCCATGGCCCTCATTCAGCAAGGCACTTAAGCACATACTTGACTTTAAACACATGCTTAACTCTCATTGACTACAGCAGAAGGGGAGAGGAAAGATTACTTTAAAAGTGAGGGGGAGAGGCAGGGAGGATCAGATGGGAAGGTCGCAGTCATTACAGTATGATGAGTTGAACTGAAGAAGGAGGGTGAGATCTCAGGAGGGTCCTGGTTTGGCATAACACCTGGGGCTGAGGAATGCAAACCAGAGCAAGGTTGCTACCTCAAACTGTGTCTCAACATGCTTGTTAATTATTAATTATTTATTATTATTGTTTTGTTTGTAATGCAGTAGGGCCTAGGAGCCACAGTCATGACCCAGCACCACATTCTGCTAGGTTGTGTACAAATACAGAACAAAAAAAGGCCCCTGTCCCAAAGAGCTTACTAGCTAAGAAACAATAGGTGGAGATAGATAGACAGATAGGGGGCACAAGATCGCCTTCCTACAGCTCTGCCTGCCTGCTGCATCGCTTATTGCTAATGAAACCTGGCATCAACGATATGTCTGTTAGAAGTTCTGGAGCACAGCAACTTGCGCAATAGGCACCAACTCCGTGGGTGCTCCAGGGCTCAAGCACCCACCAAAAAAAATAAGGAGTGCTCAACACCCGCAGGACCAGATTAATTTTTTGTGGGCCCGGGGGGCAAAAAGGCGCACTCACCGGCAAAAACAAAATTCAGCGCCTGTGACTCACACGGTGAACTATGTCATACAGACAGGAGTTTAGCCCAGCTGTGGACCTGGTAGAAGCAAATGAGTTATTACAACTGCTCAGCCAGAGATCTACTGGCTCTGGAACAGGGCTCTCCAATGTGGTCCCAGCCTTGGGAAAGACACAGGAAAGAAAAAACTAAAGGAGTCATGAATAGTGCATTGGCTCCCAGGTCACGTGAGGGGATCACCCAGGAGAGACAAATGCTCTCATGAACCCATAGGAGGCATCTATGAGCCAACAGATTCAATGGAGAGTCAGAAAGTACCGAACATGAGTCTGTCGAGATGTCAAGCTTGCTGAAGAGCCCAAGGACTGAGAATTATCCTGAGGCCAACTCTGCAGGTTGAAACTTGTGAGACTCAGCACATGAGTTAATAAAGAACTCTTTCATATACCTCGGCCTGCTTGTAGCATCACTTATCGCTGATGAAGCAGCCATTACAGCAAGATTGCCATTAGTGCGGCTGATTACAGAATGGAGCCCTAGATGCCTGGGTGTTAATAGCTTTGAACTGCTGGCATCTCTGTTTAAATTTTCTTTTTATTAGCAGGGCGAAGGGGACTCTTCCAAAATCTCTTGAACACTTCTGGATGGGTTTGTTGCCTGGGGACCCCATAGCCACCCTGTGTCCGCTCCTGCATTGACTGTATCCATTATGCTGTGTGAAATGGAAGTGGGTGAAGAAGACTGATTGTAAAGCACCAGGGAAGGGCATTCCTTGGGCATTTCTATTTGGAAGGATGACTGCATGGAAGCCCCTGTATTCTCTTCCCTTCTGCCTCCCCCTAGCTTTTCCAGAGGGGATCAGAAGAGCAAGGTCAGGGAAGCAGCTGTTTTAATTGAACCTGAAACAAATTGATTCTTTTCCTGGGTTTATAGCAGCCAATTGGAGATGAAGTGCGCCTGAGCCCCCACAGCAGTATGGTCCCAGAGGCAACTCACTTGTCTCAGATGGTTTCCTAATAACCCTTTCACTGCTCATATCCTCGGCATGCATTAAGCAGTTTAATTTCATGCAAGATTAACGAGTGTATTATTATCACATGGAGTTTCTTTCCTCAGCGAGAACACATACGTTTATTTGCTCGCCTTGAAGTGCTTCCCAGCAGATGAGGAATCCAACTAGTCTGGACAAGCCCTGATACTTCTAAACACTGGATTGCTGTCACACATGAGACTATCAAATATTCAGTCACTTGAGCATCACCTCTCTGTTGCCAGCAGGGCAGATGCATTTAGGAGCACAGGGCTGATCCAGCAAAGTGCTGAGTGCCACTTGAAAAAATGTTGTCAATTCCTACTGGAGTCAATAGGACACTTATTTAGCACCTCATGAGGCACTGTGCACCTTTCAGGATCAGGCCCATAAGTTTTGCCACACTGGATCACACCAATGTCCATACATTGCAGCATCCTGTTTCCAGCACTGTCCGAAGCCTGATGATTCTGAGTAAGGCAAAATGTCCCTAGTAATGCATCTAGCAAGTTGTGTGGCACTATAAATGGGTGGAAGGATTCATTCCTGACCTCTGATCAGCTGATGCTCTGGAGAATGAGATTTGATAACAAATGTCATAGGACCAAAGAAAGTCTCTTCTGAGTCCATGTGAATACATGATTCTATATACTTTGAAATTATACCTGAAGTGCATGTCATGAGAAATACTAGGCGCTCCTTGAATCAAAGTGCTGAGGCTTTATTTTGAGCTACACAACCACCAGCTTTATTGATCATGCCCACCCTGCATGGGGACACACCCAGCACTGACAAAACTCTCAATATCCTGTTCCCTGCCACATTGAACTCTCAGTATAAGACCTGTCTTGGATTTTTGGGGGTCTAATTTCATAGATAGTTGGCCCAAAATCCTGGTTAGGATTGTGAAGTAGATTTCCCCAGAACATTACAGATACAACCTAACAGGATTGGAAATGGCATATGTCCTCACACAAGGAGCATGTGGCTCATGCAGCAGGAATCAAGCCTCATATGGTTCAGCTTGATAACCCATGCCCAGACTGCAATGTGATGACTGGCTGAGACCCGAGAAGGGATGATGTGACACAGAGATTGAGAGAGGCAGAGAGAGTGACCTTGTTGTATCGTATGCTTTGACTTTCCGAATTACTCCAGAACAAGGTCACCTCGGATGAAAGAAAATAGACTGCATGTAGCAGACAAAATCTCAAGTTACTCTGCACTCCTTACTTTCTCTCCATTCCAGCTCTCTGTTATTAATGTGGTTCCTCTTCCCTGTCCCCTCTCTCTTCCTGGTCCTTCTTATTTTAACCAGTGTGTTTTCCTGTAGCCATGCCATCTTGTGTGGGACTATCAGTGCTCACAGACTAAGCAGAATTGGGCCAGATCAGTATTTGGATGACAGAGCATAAGGAGCATTCAGAGGCTGCAGGGAATGGTGTTAGTGAATCAGCAGGTGGTACTCTCTCCTCTGAGCCAATGAACCAATGTGGTGTCAAGGGCTACTTTGTCAGGCAGGCTTGGGTTGGACGTGCTCCCCAAGGTTCTGAACTCTTGTCATCACGAGGCAGGGCACGGCACTGTTTGTAAGAGTATAGGCTTATGTATAGTTATTATATATATTATATATGTTTGTGTGTGTTGTAGAGATGTTGGCCTCAGTGCCCTGAGCACATGCTTTCTAAGGAGCTCGCATTCCACAGTTTCATCTGGATACACTTCCTCTCCTGAAGCTCTTACCTCGTGGTCCTGAGTGCTGTCAAGCAACTGCTGCCTTCCTGGCTACAGCTGGGGGAGTCACCTCAAGATGACCCTTCACCAAGGTATCATGAGATTTACTTAATGGGTTTTATTGACTGTCCCCTTTGTTTCTTGTCCAACTTCAACTGCAACCTCAGCTCCTTTACCCTTTAGTTCATCCAAGTCCCACATCTTCTTCCTCAATGACTTCATCCTGCTGCTCCGCTGCCTCTCACTTCCCTTCCCTGACCTCCTCATTTGTGGTACAGCTCTAGATTTGATGGCACCACTCACTTCTCTGGTCCTTCTCGCTCTCCCATTCTTTCTCATCCCTCTCTCACAGAGCTCCCTTCCTGTAATCACCACCTCACCCCGTTTACCAAAATCACTGCCACCTGCCCTGGTCTGAGCCCACAATCCTTCTCATCCCTCCTACCCCTTTATATCCCTGACAGAACTCCCTCTGTAACATCCCTCCACTCCTTTGCTTCCACCTTCAACTCCAGTCTCTTTTCCGGGCTTGCCTCCTTTCCCCGGTTGCTCCATTTTGGCCATCCCACCAATCCCTAGCCCTGTTTTATCACCCTGATTCCTCTGCTCCTGTTCCTGAAATGCTGCGACTCTCTGGAGAAAATCCAGGCACCACCTCAACTTCTGCCATCCCCACCTCACTCTCTTCATCCATCTTCTGCACTACACAGCTCTGCTTCTCCCCCAAATTGATTCCTGTGCCTACATTTCTGAATATCTCTTCCCCACCTTTGACTCTCTCAGCAAATCCTTCTCTCCCCAAGAATATCACCAGTTTGGAAATCAGCATCATTATCAGGAACTTTCACTCTCTCCCACCCAGCAACCCCTCCTTTTTTTGCTCAAATCTCCACTCTGAGGGGCCTCTCCTTCTTTCACCCTGCCCCCTTGACCACATCTCCTGGGGCCTGATGGCCCTGCTCCCTCCCTCACCTAGTGTTCCTTGCTTTCAGTCAACAACAGACTATGGCTTCTCTTAGCCTCAAAAACTTCTCCTTAGCCCCAACCGCCCCTCCAGTTACTGGCCCATCTCCTTCCTTCCTTCCTTCCTTCCTTTCTCCAGACTTCTAGAATGTGCCTCTGCTCTCACTGTCTCCATTGTCTCTCTCATTTTGCCTCTGATCCCCTGCCACTGGCTTCCTTTCCCCACTGACACTGCCCTTCCCAAGGTTGCTCACCAACCACCAGCTCTGGACTTAATCTCTTTTCCAGTCTCATCCTCCTTGTTTTTTCCCTCATCTTTTACACAGCTGATTCCCCTTGGTCAGCTCTTGACATCACTACTGCAGCCTGCCTGAATCCCACTACCCTCCCCTCCAGTCCCCCTGCTATGATGGTGTATGGAAACCATCTCCCTCATCCTTTACATCTCCCTCTTTGATCCCCTTTGCTGCCTTCCTCTCTCAGCCTACACCAAGTTCAGGCTCCTGATCCTCACCACCTTCTATACTACTGGGCTGTGACCTACAACTCAATTCCTCACTCCTGCTAATCCCCTGCCTGCTCTGCCCACATCTCTCACCTAACCATCCCCTTTGCATTCCTGTTCCTTTCCCTTCTCTGTGCCTTCTTCCACTCTGCTCTTTTCAGCTGGAATTCCCTCCCACTAATGGACAATGATATCCCACAGACAGTCCCTTATCTCCTGTGGCAGGAGAACAAGGCTTCTGGTGTTGCAGCATCCTGCCTTCCCCTCTTTCAAGTCTCCCCTCTGAACATAGGCTTCATGGAAGAAGTATCAGTGTCAATCCACTGCCCAGGGAGTCATCTTACGTATCTGTATTAAAAAATCCCACTGCCTTGCTATTCAATGAATCCGCCTTCTGCTCAGCCAGACCTTTCTGTATCTGTATGGTTGTCTGTTGCTTCTCTATTCAGTAGTAAGCTCTTTCATGCCCTGCGTGGAGCTGAGTATCTCCACTCAACAGTAATGATAAGCAACGGGAGTTCAGAAAGTGCTTTGAGATCTTCATGAAGAGAAGAGGTGCTTGGATACTACAGTGATGGGCACTACGGAAAAACCTATGACAGACAGATCAAAGTATTATTGTTTTTAATTACTCTGCCTCATTGTTTCCTCCAACCTTCTCTTATTCACTCACTCTCTCTTACTTCTCCATTATTTATTACTCTTTCTCCATTCTCTCTCCTTTCATCTCACCTCTCTTCTTTTCCTAACATATTTCTAATTAATCTGTCTCTGATTTTCTTCCCTCCAGTGTCAGTCTGTCTTTCCCTGTTTCCTCCTCATCCACCCGCAGCTCCCATCCTCTTCTCCAGCTCATCTGCATCCCATCTCCCACTCTCTGTTCTTTATGTATGAGCTAATTTCAGCTATTCCTTCACGTGGGCTAAACGATCCACTCTGTTGTCCTCCAACAAACAAGCTGACAGGGTAATGAATGGCTTTGGATAGTAATTAGTGATGGAGTTGCTAATAATGAAATTCATTTACATTTTAAACACTGCACACAGAGAGAGGGGGAGAGAGAGAGAGAGAGAGAGGAAGTAGGACCCTGTCATTAACACCCCCTGATATCCCTTGCCTTGGGGGGAGCTCCCGACCAATCAATTTTAGTGATGCGTAAACTGTTTAACATGATTGCACCTCATCTTCCCCATTTAGGAGGCTGTAATAAGCAGAGTTTGTTAAGCAGCAATTAGACAATAAATGCTGCCTTGGATTTAAATACCCAATCAGTGCAGCACTGTGGAGGCAGGCTCCATAGAAACATGCTGAGATTTCAGGATGCATCCAACCAGTGGAGAAGAGGTACAGAATTCTGCACTGGACCATCAAGCCCTTGACTGGCTGCTTTGCTTATCATCATGTCAGGCATTAGCAGGCATTAATATGAATTTGGAGACAAATGCTGAGCACCCACAACTGCCACTGATTTCAAAAGTGGGGACTCAGCCTATAGCATCCCTTGGGATCTGGTCCATATGGCATGGACTGGATTGGGACATATAGCTATAACCCTATGCCACTCTGAGGCATTGTGCATGATACCATTCAGAACTCAGGGAGAACATGCATGTTACACCACCTTTGGAGAAGGGGTAACATCCACTCCCCCCTGCACTCAGCCAGTTCCACTGGCTGATTCAGAAGGGTTGGGTTTATTATTTGTATCGGTCCAGCCCTCCCCCCAAGCACCATGAATTGCCATTGTTCTCAGCTCAAATGCAGGAATGGTGGGATGGGTAGAGAGAGATAATCTGGTCCCAATACATATGTGGGGCCAGATCCTCAGCTAGGGTAAATGAGTGGAGCCCCCTAGACTTCAGCACATATAAACCCATGAGAAAATCTCTACAGCAGGCAGTATCTCTGCTCCTGATCCTGTATCATTCAGGGCACAGCTTGATTCTCAAGAGTCTTGAGAGATGCACAGCATTGTGCTGAAGCAGTATGCATTTCTGGAGCTGTTTAATGTCTTATCAAGATTTGTCATCTTCTGTGCCCGCAATAAAGTTTATGCATTGAGTTAATGGGAGCTGCCTCTGCCTTCCCGGCCCTTTATTCTATGTCAATACATTCCATGAACAGTTGCCAAATTCCTTCCCATTTGTTTTCCTAGGCTTTTAGCCTGAAGATGCATCTTTTTAAAAGAAGCAATTTGTGTGAGAAGCTTAATTCATCCCAGCCTGACTGAGAAAGGAGCAGAGCCGCTCTGTGCCTTTCTTGAGAATTTCACAAACATTCATCAGACATAAGGGAGAAAAATAACATTGTTTTTCATCATATGAATGAGGAATTTGTGTTTTAAAAGTAGCTACTGTGCATGATCACTACAGCAGGCACTGGACAGGGACATAGGACATCTGATTCCTTTCCCAGCTCTGCTACATACTGCTTGCGTAACCTTGGCCAAGTCAGTTAGTCTCTCTGTGCCTCAATTCCCCACCTGTACAATGGGGACAATTTGTCCTCTGTCTGTCTTGCCTACTTAGGCTGAGATGCATATACTGGGTGTATGTGCAACCCACAGCACAATGGGGCTCTGATCTCAGCTGGGGCGCCTAAGTGCTACCTTTATACAAATAACATCGTTAAGGGCCAATCTTTAAGACAGTGGGACTAGCCCAATTCTACTCAGCAGGATGGAGCTCACTGGGCAGGAGAGAACACAACAGGATGTGGTGCATCTACAACTGTACTAATCCACCAGCCATCTCTTCACTAGCACATGTCATCTGTAGATCTCAAAGCCATTTACGAGGTATCATAGAAATTTTTTCATAGTTGTGGGAAATTATCATAGAATCTCAGGGTTGGAAGGGACCTCAGGAGATCATCTAGTCCAACCCTCTGCTTAAAGCAGGACAAATCATCAGGCTATCATTAACTCCATTTTACAGATGGGAAATTAGCGAGACAGAGAATTAGCCACAGTCATACAAGAGGTCTCTGATTCCCATCCCATGCCAGTGCACTGTCCTCCAGATCACACAGCCTCACTGGGAAGGTGCCCCTCACTTCTCCCCCTCCATGGAGAGCAGCCACCAAGCAATTCTGTTCTCACTCCACACTCTTATGGGGAAAAATTCCCTCCCTCTGCAGCATTGTGGGAAGCCCATGTCCTCAGGCACAGGTTCCAGGCTTTGGCCATAATATTATAACAAGTCAAAGTGTCAGTCCAGGTTTCCCAGACACTCACTGAATGTGGACTGGTCTTTGGGGTAGATTGGATCTGAACACCACTTGTAACTGCACAGCCGGGTTTCATCCAGGCTCCTGCTGACATGAGATCAATTAGATTTTTAGTTCAGATGAAAATAGTCTGTGGGTCTCGAGAGGCAGAGCAAACTCAAGTGCAAGTCAATACTCAGGATCTCTTTCCAACTCACAACTCTGTGTTGCAGTGGAGAGGACCACACATGCATTAGGGATTATTCCATAGGTGGAAGTGAATTTAGTGTGGGGAAAGATGCCAGCTTTGGAAGCTGAAGTCTCTCTTTAGCCATGGCATGGTACAGCACATGCAGCATCAGTGCATGCTTCTGCACAGACCTGGAGAGGCTGGAACAGGGTCTGAGGGGAATCCAGTCCCCAGTGCCTATTCAGGTCTTGGAGTTCCTGCTGAGACTTACACGTGCTCTCATCCATGTGCTCATGCAGCAAGGCAATTGTGCATGCAAAATCTACAGCTGGGACTTTCAAAAAAACACCTACAGGAGTTAGGCTCATAATTCCCACTCAAATTCCATGGAACTTCGGAACTGAACTCTCATGGCTTCTTTGCAAATCCATGGCTAAGTGTTTGCAAAGATTGCTGGGCTAGGTAAGGAAACCAGCTGAATATTTGTCCCTGAGCATTAGATCTGTGCTGGGGGCACCTGTCCATGAGATTTTGCACACAGACCGCTAAGAGCTGACATCACCTGGTGTAAGCTGCAGGGGAATCTCATCCTACCTTCTAGGCAGTCAGTGCCACTTGGTGGTTGAGGATGGCCCTCTACTGAGCCCCGGCTTTGGGATAGATTTCCTAATAGCAAACAAACTGGTGCTGCATATGTGTTTGAATAGGAAATGACCCAGTGGCTTTGCCATGGGACACTCACATGCCATGCGGCCTCCATCACTGGGGAGGTTAATCACAGCATAGAGGTGAGTCTTCCTGCTCTTGGCTGAGCATAGTGAGACAGCTGGGAGGTCCTGAGACATAACGGGCTAGCTAAGCACCCAGCTGCACAGACAGGGTAATTACTTGCTTAATTGGGTGCCCAGGCCCACTTGTGCTGCTCGCAAAGGGAGATAATTGTGATTGATTTGAGAGCTCATTTACATCGTGTTTCTTGCTTGGTTCCAATGAGAGCTCAGCCCCTCAGTGGATCAGGCCCTCACTCTTCATGTAAGGTACCCATGGCAAGGGTTGCATTGATATTCGTGGGCCCTGTTGCTTGGGGAGACAATCAGAACTCTTAATGCACATGATCCCAAATAACTGTCTGCCTCATCCCTGGCACTGACCTTCCAGGAGCCATCCCATATCCCCTGGGAGTCACAGGGATCACCAGCTGGATCTTCACTCCTTTCTGTTGTGAAGTATTGGGAAAGGAGCCAGTGGACCAGGGAGCTCGGTGCTGTCTTCCCCTATGTCTGGGCAAAGGAGGTAGCAGTCCATGGGGGCTCTTTCCTCCTTCTCTCTCCTGAGAACCCATGTGTCTGAGCCCTCCCCACCAAAGGCTTTCCCTCTCTCCTCTGAAGGGCAGGGAAGATTCACCTTGGGGATTGTCCCTCCCCTTCCACACCATATGGTCAGGAGGAGAGGAGTAGCCTGATGACTCCCAGGCAGATCTGGTCTCCTCTGTCACCGTCAGCAAAGACTGGAGCTCCGTTCTCTCTTGCATTTAGCACAGGGATAGAGGGAAGTAGGCAAAAGCTACCTTTGTGCTCTCCATAGTGCCAGAGCAGGCTGGGTTGTCCCCCTATCCCTCAGATGTACGTTAGAGCAACCTCATAATTGCTCTAACTTGTGCCTGCCCAGTGCTGGGGCTGGGAGTGCTCCAGCTGTTCCGCCTGCCCAGTGCTGGAGCTGGAAATTGGAAATTGTGTGGCAGGCCATGAATGCTCATGAAATGGAAGGTTGGGGTGCAGGAGGGGAAGTGAGTGAAGGCTCTTGCTTGGGTACTGGCTCTAGGGTCGGGCTAGCATTGGGGCTGGGGCCGCTCTGGCCGTGCCACCATCCCAGTGCTGAGCAGGGCTGGCTCTAGGCACCAACGTTCCAAGTATGTGCTTGGGGCAGCTCTTTTCAAGGGGCAGCACTCCAGTTTGTTTGTTTTGGGGTTTTTTTTTGCTTGCGGTGGCAAAAAACCTGGAGCCAGCCCTGGTGCTGAGGCTGGGTCAGGCAGCTCGCCTGGGGGGCGGGGGGCGCCTTCAGGGGCCGGGGGTCCCACCGGGGGTCAGGCCAAGTGGTTTGGCCCAGGGCTACTGAGGCATGCTGGCTGGGGGCTGGGTCAGGCAGTGCAGCCTGGGGAGGCTGAGGCCACGCTGCCTGGTGCTCTGGGGCCAGGAGGGACTAGAGGTGCTAGCCTGGGGCAGGGGCCAGTGGCCACAGTGGGAGCTGGGATCCGGTGGGCATGGAAGGGATGGGGCCTCCTCAAGCCAGGGGTTTACCCACTGCCCATGCATGTGGGTGCCAGTGGATGCAGCAATGCAAATTCTGCTTGCAGAGCGCTGGGAGCCTCATGCCACCGCCCACTGGATATTGATCCTTGTCTTCCCGGCGAGGCTACTTTTCCTCCTTCTTGATGTCTCCTTTATTGCATTCATTCACTCCCTCTTTTAGGCAGTGAAATGAGGACATCACCAAATGGCAGGCTCTCCATCCCTCATCACTACTCCGTGGGAAGGCATTACTGTCAAAGGGAAAGTGGGCCCTGGCACAGAGGGGCCATTCCCTCCTGGGAAGAGATTGAGGGTAATATGGTCCTCATGCTCATTTATTTCAGGGCTCATATGCACTGCCCCACTGCTGGACTCAGACACTGACCTAGGCAGCCCGCTCACCTGAGCTCATTTCCTCTCAAGAGACCCTAGGCAAGGATGGGCCACACATCTCCTGGAGTGAGCAGAGGATTCAGTCCCTGTGGTCGTGCACCATGCTGCTCTGAATCACCAATGAGACATTTATCCTGACCCATCTCTGCACCATGAGGTCTTTAAACCATGATTTGAGGACTTCAATAACTCAGACATAGATTAGGAGGTTGTTACAGGAATGAGTGGGTGAGATTCTGTGGCCTGCGTTGTGCAGGAGATCAGACTAGATGATCATAATGGTACCTTCTGACCTTAGAGTCTATGAGTCTATCTCCTCCTAGAGGGGCATGGCTGGAACTCCATGTTCAGTCAGTCCAGAGTTCATTTGACTGCAGCACTGAATCTCAGCAGGACTCTGGGGCACTGTGGGCGTTTACTCACTGCTCTAACTCTGTACCCTCGGTACCCCATCCCTCTAGCCACCTTCAGACTCCCCTCGATGGCAGGAGAACTGTTTCCATGTTTGCTCATCTTCCCTCCACGTTGCTCCAGCCAGGGCCCAGCTCAGCCCTAGCGTTCATCCCCAAGTTCCTAGGAAAGGGACAAATGAGACTAGGAGGTCTGGGCTGAGTTATCCCTGAATACTCTGCTCTGGCGGCTGAAGAGGGAGATTGAATCATGCTAAAAGCCTTATAACCTACATGGGGATGAAATGTTCTATGCTGATCCGTGAGCGGGGTCTGAGGAACAGACGGGGCTTCCTGCACATCTCTCAAGAGATTCCCCATTGACCTGAGGTCAGGGATTGAGGGACAGGGCTCCCTGCACCCCTCACAGGAGACTCCCTGTGACAAACTGGAAATTTCCTGTAATATTTTTATGAATCCTGGTTGTACCTCAGTTTCCCCATATGCTGCACTGTTACACTATGGGTGCAAAAGAACTGTTTGCTCTCAGGGCATGGTAAGAGGCATAGTTATGAACGCCACCTGGTTGTCTGAGTCAGGATGGGTCATTAAAAAGGACTGGCTGAGGGTGACCCCATTTCAGTGGAGAATCTGAGAAGACAATGGAAAATGCAGTCACCAAGTCATTTTAAAGAAGGGCCACTGAGATCTGTGTCCCTTGTGGGGATGCATGGTGTGGGAGCTGATCCAGCCAGGTAGGGAGAGGCACGAGCAGCAGCAGCTGCCTGCACTTTGCTGACATTTGCAGTTAGCAGTTAATGTCCTTGAGCTGGAGAAATCACCCATGAGAAGGGGCCAGTTTCTCTTTAAGGGGGCAGGACTCCGGAAGCATCATGAAGAGAAAGAGTAGCTTTCCCTCTCCCTCCCCAAGCTGCTCCTGGACTGGGGAAAAGTCAGACTCTCCTTTTGCCAGAGACTGAGGGAAGTGCAGCTGAGGGATGAAGCAGAGGGCTCCGGGCTGGGCTGGGAGGCTGATCAGGAGTGTGGGGAGAGGGAGGAGGAGAGCGTGGGGGAGGAGGAGGAGGAGGGGGAGGATCTGCTAATTACACAAAACAGCTCTGGGGGCTGCTGAAGTCCAGAATGAAGCAAAGAGCAGCAGAAGCGAGTGCTGCAGTGGGAGCAGAGTAGGCACCGGCAGGGATTCCCACCCTGGGGAGAATTCTGCAGCTCCATTCCTTCTGGGGATTGATTCTCCGGCACAGCCAGGAGGGAACTATCTGGGCTTGACAGAAAGTCCTTCACCAGGGGAGGGAGAGCGCTGAGTAGCCAGATGGAAGAGCAGCACTAAATTTGCCCCCTTTTTCTGCTGACCTGGAGCAAAAGGAGTTTGGAGCCAAGGATAGTCTCTGGGATGGATGCTGGCATTTAGTCATCTGATCTGACTCATTTTGCCTCCAGGAAGGGCAAGCAATGGCTGCCAAAGGGGTGGAATCCACACCCATGCCACCCGTAGCCCAGTCCAGGATGGAGAACTTCAGGAAGGTCAAGACGTCAGAGCAGGATAGCCCACTGCCCTTCCCAGACTTGCCCCCTGGTGTGGTGGAGATGAAAGTGAAGGAGGGCAGCAAGATCAGGAATTTGATGGGCTTTGCCATGGCCAGGATGGAGCTGAAGGGCACCCGGCAGATAGTCTTCAGTGGCTGTGGTCGGGCAGTCACCAAAACCATCACCTGTGTGGAGATCATGAAGAGGAAGCTGGGGGGCCTCCACCAGGTCACCAAGGTGCGTTATAAGACCCTGCTGGAGGTCTGGGAGAACAAGGACCCTCAGCCTGATGGCCAAGTGGAGAAACTGACCGTCCACAAGAATGTGCCTTCCATCTGTATCCTATTGTCCAAGGACCCCCTGGACCCCAATGAGATGGGCTACCAACCTCCGGAGCCCAGGGATGGGCTGTGGGCTGAAGATGGGGGAACAGAGGAAGATAGACTCAGTTCACTTCCGCAAGGGGTGAAGAGACCTTTGGCACTTCCGCACGGGGAGCTGACTAACAAGAAAATGCAGGTACAGGTACCAGAGAGTCAAAAGGGCTTGGGGACTATGGACTACATGCTGGACTATCATCACTGACTCACCCCCACCCCCCAGAGAAATAACTTAAGCCATATGTAGTGTACATAGAAAAGAGATTATATATTGAAGACACTCTAGATTTTTAGACGCTTTGTAATCAATAAAGGGATGATTAAGCCAGTGCCTTGCTTGGTCATGAGTCCTGGTGATCTCGCGTGTTGCGTAGCTTTCCCCACAAAGACTCTGATTCATAGACACTGCTGCTCCCCTTCACTTCCCCATCCCCTCAACCTTTGCTGCTCTTAGGGCTGGGGGCAGTGATCAGCTCTGTTCTCAAGCTGCAGGGAGCTGGCTAATTAGAAAAAACGTGATGAGAGAGATCAATCCAGTGGAGGGGGCAGTAATGCACCAGGAACAGCTCATTTGCATGTGGAAGAATGCGGGGGGAGATGTCATAATTGGATGGGCATGAGGCTTTGCATACGGTCATGGGTGCCAGGTAAAGAATAGGTTCCCTGCCCAGAGAAACTTGTAAACTGAAAGGCATGAGAGGGCAGGGGTCTGACAGAGTATGCTCCAGGGTGTGGCAGTGTGTGGTCACTGAGGCTGGAAAGGGTTAAAGCCCAAAGATCATATTAGCTGATGCTGAGGTGAAAGAAGGGTCCTGCTGGGGCTGCTGACCTCAGGCTGTGTGTGTGTATCCATCCTTACATCCATTTCCTGATCCCTCTCCAGAGAAATGGACGTAATAATTTTAATCTAATATCCCTACAGGCCATAAAGGTGCAATTTGATTTGGGGGAGCTCTGAGGCTCTAACTGACTGTCAGTAGCACAGCGTGCAATTTCCCTCAAAGGCTTCTCCATTTCAATAACTGCTCATTCGAATTGGGTATGTAATACTCAAGATCCAGGAAAATCCACAGTGCCAAAAGTTTTTCTCCCTCACCTAGGCTGAGATCTCCTGATGCTGCACCTGTGCTTTTGCATGTGCAGGAATTTTGAGAGGTTTTTTAAACCGTTCCTCAACCTCTTCCCATCCCCCTCCCCGCCCAGCTCTTCCACACTAAATAGTACCCTCTTGCTTGAAAGGCTGCCATCTCCCCAGCCCTGAGAGTTCCTTCCTCTGCTAAAGTGTTCTGCTTCTTTCTCCTCCCATGTGTGTGTAAAGTGAGCAATTCTCTCTTTCCGTGACACTGAGATGGTGTTTATCAGACACTGTTCATAACACAAGTCCCACTCTGTTCCTTCAGTGTATCTTTATATTCCTGTTGGGAGCACAGAGGATGGAGGTAGGGAAGCATTAGTTGATTCTGAATGTGATTGCTTATATCTATAAGTGTCCAGCTGCTGTGGAATGCAGCAGTTTCTTCTTTAGCTACAGGGTGTGTCTCAATCCATAGGCAGGAACTCCAGACCTGGGGAGCTCATGTGTCTCAGATGATTGAGAATGTGTGTCTAACAGACCCCTTGCACTTGTCAGTGGGACAAAGAAAACCCTCAGGAAAGGAAATCGGTGTAACTGGTCTGTCTCTAACCACAAGTGGAATGACTTGTTTGAATCTCAGTGCTCTGACTAATTGGTGACAAAGCTCACAACTGAGATGTGCAGGTAGTCTCAGATAGTGGCCCAGACACCAAACTGAAATTGCGGGGACTTAATATGAAGACCAGACTCTTCTCTCACTCGAGCTGAGGGGGATTTCCTCCATAATAGGCTTTGGGTCCATTTCTGGAGTACTGTGGCTAAAGACCTGCAATGAATAAACATGTAACCCAGGTCTTCCCTGACCCTGGGAAGTGAACAGTAGTTGAGGCCATTCGGTACCTTGCACGATTGGTCCCTAACATCAGGAGATGTGGTCCTTCCATATCTGGGGTGGAGTCCATTGGTAGAGCATTGTGGACACCTAACATTGACTAAACAGCTCCCAGGCTGGGGAAGGTGAGGAGCAGTGTGAGGAAGCACAGGAAAATATGGATGTGGACACAGTTCGTGCCCTGGGAGGGAATGTTCTTCAGAGTCCAGCGTCAGGGGGTATGTGGGACTATATGGAGGTTGTGCACCTAACGCTACAGGAAAGAATCAAACCATCTGCAGTGGGTGTTGTAGGGAATACAAAAGCTGCTAGTCACGACTCTCCATGCGCAGTGTCTGGGGGTTGTCAGATCACTGTGAGACATCAGGAAAGATGGTTTGCTTGAAGCTTGTTGGAGTAACACCTTCATTATCGGAGCTGCTTCAATTACAGACAGAGAGGAGCTGTCAGGGTTATTAATGGAGGGCTCAGCAACTCATGGCTCTGTGATTCATTTTGAATAAAACACACAAACAAGCAGATGGGTTGTTTTCTCCTCTCACCATTTATTGAGTACCAAGCTCTCCATTTTCCATAAACTGTGAGCCACAGGGCATTGATGCATCTGAAACCACTGTGTCTTTTTCCTCTCTAGTGTGTATTTTTCAGTAATTGTTTTATTTTGTGCTCTATGGTTTTGGACTCTGCTCTGAAGTAGCTGAAGCCGGACTATCCTTTGCATTCCTTTCTTGGGAACCTCACACAATAGCTAGTATACAAGGGCTACATATTATCATGATTTTTATGTTGTGAAGATCTTTCAGCTGTTCAAGAAAGGTACTGATTCCACCTTGAGCAAGAAGGAAAGGAAGATGGCTTAAGTAATACATGGCTGATCTGAAGGTCTAGGGTTCAAACCCTCCCACTGATCCAATGTGGGCGAATGCTATGGTTGTATGTGATGGAATTGTGGTTGAGCCAAGCAGTGTGACGTAATGGCTGAGGCCCTAAGCTAATGCTCTGGAGACCTGGGTGCTGTTCCTGGCTCTGCCTGTGACCTTGGGCAAGTCACTTCCCCTGTCTTTGCCTCATTTTCCCCTCCCACCCTCTGTCTGTCTCTTGCTATGTGTTTGTATGGCACCTACTGCAATGGAGTCTTGGTCAGGGCCTCGAGTACAGCAATACTAATGATTATAAAGGGTCTGATTCTGCTCTCAGTGTTTTTTACACTTATCCAGATAAACTATTTACACCAGTGTGAGAAGAGAATCGAGCCTGTGAGAGTATCTCATCAAAATCTTGGTCCAAGTTCTCTGCTGTTAATGGTTGCAGCTCTCTTGACTTCAATGGAGTTTTACCCATTTATACAAGCAGAGAACTTTGCGCTTTGTTCTTATTCATACTAACTACCCTGGAGCTGATTCTGCTCTCACACTGACTTTATACCTGTGTAATTCTATTGGCTGCTGTGGGCTCACTCCTGATTTACGCTGTTATAAATGAGAGCAGCACTGGGCCTATTGACATAAACACAAATAATTCTTGACAACAGTATGGCTCAGCCTCCAAACTGGGGGGAAATGATCCTACAGCCTGGAAAACTGAGGAGAGCTCTCTGGTTCGGTCTTAGATAGGTGAGCGAGAACATCTAACTCATCTATCTGTCCAACGATCATCACTGTGACATCTGAGCTTGTTAGAGAGTTAGTAAAGTCCACTGGGTGATCCAGTCCTGTCCCTTTCACATTTTAAATTTAACCTGTAAAAGAAACAAAGATTGGACTTCTGTCTTTTTTATTAGAAGTTCTGAAAGATTTTTTCACTAAAAAAAAAAACAAATCTGTTTTTATTTTAGAAAATCAGGTCTTATCTACCTTGGAAGTTTCTGAAGAATCAGTGAAACTATGACATCACAGGAGACTGAGCAATTGGGATGGGGAAGGATTTTGTGTCATACTGTTCTGTTTTATTAATCTAATTTCAATGCACAATGAACACTTGGGAGAAAGTACATCTTTGTTAACACTCTTCAGCTAAACCAGTGGCTCTCAGCCTTTCCAGATTACTGGAGTCTGATTTGTCTTGCATACCCCCAAGTTTCACCTCACTTAAAAACTACTTGCTTACAAAATCAGACATAAAAATACAAAAGTATCATAGCACATTATCACTGAAAAATTGCTTACTTTCTAATTTGTACCATATAATTATAAATTAAATCAACTGGAATATAAATGTACTTGCATTTCAGTGTATAATATGTAGAGCAGTATAAACAAGTCATTGTCTGCATGAAATTTTAGTTTGTACTGACCAGAGGCGGCTCTAGGTATTTTGCCACCCCAAGCACAGCAGGCAGGCTGCCTTCAGCGGCTTGCCTGCGGGAGGTCCACCAAAGCCGCAGGACCAGCGGACCCATCGCAGGACCAGCGGACCCTCCGCAGGCATGCCGCCGAAGGCAACCTGCCTGCCGCCCTCACAGCGACCGGCTGAACGCCCCCGTGGCTTGCCGCCCCAGGCACGCGCTTGGCATGCTGGTGCCTGAAGCCGCCCCTGGTACTGACTTAACTAGTTCTTTTCTGTAGTCTGTTGTAAAACTAGGCAAATATCTAGATGAGCTGATGTACCTCCTGGAAGACCTTGCTTACCCCGAGTGATACATGTACCTCTGGTTGAGAAGCACTAAGCTAAGCTGCTGAGTGCTTGTAAGCACATGTGAATCTCCCAAGAAGTCCTCCCACAAAACCAGGGAAGAGGGGGCTTGACATTCCTGATATTTCTGAAGTGAAAAAAAAAGGAAATAATAAAAAAAAAACTATTTTTTCTGGTCATCTTTAGTGACAGTCTTAAAGTATGGATGTGGGGGCTTGAAAATAGAGGAGAGTCTTTCCTGTTGAGGGTGATTGATCTCTCAATTTGGGTTGAAAGAGGTTTTTCATGCAGGGAGAGTGACCTCAGGTGTTTCTGTCTAGGAAGCTCATCCCTGAAAGGCACAGTCCCCAATATCTAAGCTTTCTCTCCCCTCACTGGTCCTGCTATCTCTGGGGTATGGGGTGAGATGGCCACCACCAGTCACACCACACAGTCTCTGCTCCAGCAGCACCAGGCAGTCCATGGTGCTTCCCACATGTCTCGGTCCAAGTCTGCACTAGAGACAATTTGCCCATATAGCTATTTTGCAGAACCATCTAGTGTAGATGCAACGTATACTGGCAAAAAATGCTTTTGCCAGCATAGCTTATCCTGGTTTGGCAAGTGAAATAAATTATAGCAGCAAAAGCACTTTTTAGCTGGTATAACTGCATCTATACTAGGGCTTTTGCAAGTATTGAAATGTCATTAGAAAAAAAAACCACCCCTAACTGATGCAATTATACCAGCAAAAGATTCCAGTGTAGACCTGGCCTTGCTTGGCGGTGTGCTCTGTATGCACTGGTGGGTATGTGGTGTGGCACATTTCCACGTGTTGTCTGGCTGTGTTGTGAATTCAGTTGGTGCAAGTTACACCAAAAGTTACAAGTGGCTAGTTCACTTTTGGTATGGAAAAGTGTGTGTGGCTTTCCCGACAGGTGTGGCCAGGGCTGCATCCCGTACTTGACTTGTTCCCTGTATTTGCCTAGAACAGATATAAATTTCTCCTTTTGCCCCTCTTTGTATCTAAAACTACTGCTAAAGGAAAGTTATTGCTCTTTGGGGGACAATGTATTTGCTGAATAGGCTGATGCCAAATTGAAAATAGTCCATTCTAGTGATATCCGTGTCATATTGATAATATATATTGACTTATTTCTAATCTGGATCAAGACCCTGTTGTGCTAGACATTGTTCAACATGTAGGAAGAAACAACCTCTGCCCCATGAAGCTTACAATCTGTTTGCAATATGGTCCTGCTTGAACCCCTCCGCATTAGGTTGTAAGCTCTTTGGTGTTCAGTTTAACATTATTGAATTGAGGGGTTTCCGGCTGATTGACTTTGAATGGGCTGGGTGCTTGTGAGGGAGATAAGCCTTGTTAGCTTAACTCTGCAGCAGACGTTACTGATTGTACAAAACAATCCACTGTTTTCCAACTTCAGCATCTGTGAGACTGCTGTTCTGGAGCTAATAGGTATGTGTGATTATGGCCAGATTGAGATGGGAAGCGCTATTAGATAAAGAATGCAGCACTCTCTCTACATGCAGGGCTTGATTTTCAGAGGGGACAAATATCCTCAGCACCCAGGGACTTCAATTTGAGATGTGGCTGCTCAGCACATCCAAATATCAGGCCCTTACTGTACGGAGTGTACAGCGCTCGCTCTTCTTGACCCTTTCAGACTGATCTTTCTCACAAATTATCCTCTCTGCCAGGATTCAGCACCACAGTCCCACTCTCATATTGCTTGTGTGAATGCTCCTGCTGAAACACCTGCTGGCTCCCATGCCCTCTCCCTTGACTTAGCAAGAGGGATCTCCCGTTTGAGATGATTGCTATGTTATAGGCAAACAGCGGCATGCTGGGTCTCCAGGAGTCATCAGTGAGGCTGCTTTTACTGCATTTGAATAAATGTCACCTTTTCCTTCTATGAAACATCTGCCTTGCCCTATTTGAAATTCTCAGTGGGATAACAGGATGCAATTTCTTCTTTTCTAGCTTTGCTCCTCTTTTGCCCTGCTCACATTTTTATTGTAAAGGGAAAATCTGGTCTGTGTATTTTAACTGTTGAGAGTTCTCCTTTGCTTGGGGTTCACGATTTTTCATTCCTGTCTATGTGTTCGTTTTGTGAGTTTGTCATGTGGCGTTTGTATGTGGAGTGTTTTATGTTTGCTTAATGTTTTTAAAAGGCGGCTGTGTGTAACATGAGGTATCTCTTACCGGCAGGCAGCCAAAACTTAGGGCATTTCTAAGCAAACACATGGCGCCCTCTGCTCCAGTACCTGACTGTTGTCTCTGCCAGGTAATAATGAATGTGAATAATCCCTAACAGGCGACACCTCTCCGCAAGTTGCATAGCACAGGGGCAACAGGACATATGCTCAGACCTGTTCAGGGGCAGCTATTTCTTTTGGAACTTTCAGGACCAGATCCTCAGCTGGTGTAAATCAGCATAGCTCAACTGACTTCAGCAGAGCAGCACCGATTTATATCAGCTGAGGATCTGGCCCTCAGTGTGTTGATCAGTGCGAGGTAAATACCATCTCAGCATCCCACTGAATAAGTCAGGACAGTCTTGTGGTTAAGGCCCTGGACTCAGGAGATGTGGTTCAGTTCCTGACTCAGCCACAAATTTCCTGGGTGACTTCAGGCAAGTCACTGATCCTCCCTCCTTCATAGGTCATTTGCTAACTCTAAAGAAGATAGCGCTACTGCAACTTTAAATTAGATTATGATCAGAGAGCAATGTAACTCTTTCCATCCTTCCCTCTTCCAAGCCTGGGTCCCAATCACATTATACTTTGAGGGGGATCCAGACTCTACCAGTGAAAATATAGATAATTATTCCATTTAACAAATGGGAAACTGAGGCACTAAGTGATGTGGCCAAGGCTATACACTGAGTTAGTGACAGAGGCAGGATTAGAACTCAGGAGCTCCTAATGCCCAGGCTTGTATAGATGCTGCCTGTTTGGAGAGCTGCTGGACATGTTGTTATGCAGTCCAAGAAGCTTCTCACTAACATCAGAACAAATCAAACTGTCACTTGTTCTGTATTACTGAGCTGCTCGGCCTCTCGTTCTTCACTAGGGTTCAAAGCAAAGGAGATGGTATCAAATTCAGAAGTCTCCTGCGAGCTGCTGTTACATCCTGCCAAGCGCCCAGGTGGAATCTAACTCTGCGGCTTCAGGCCAGAAATACTGAGGTACAGCAGTGCCAGGCTGGTGCCAAAGTGCAATAGGACATGAATATTTATTTGGCAGGCAAGGTTAGAGAGAGGATGCAGTAGGACTCAATTCATTGTTGGGCAGTCCAGGGTCAGAGATGGTGCAGAGCAGGTAGGTGTATGTGTTCAGTAGGACACAAATCCTCTCTGGGTATGGCAGGATCACTCAGAGGGAGAGGTGCAAGCGATACAGAAATGGATCCACTTCCTGTTTCAATTCCAGGCTGCTCTTGCTCCCCAGTAAGGCAAATACGACAGTGCCCCAACTTTTCCAATTGCTCCCCCCAGTCTGAAATGAGGCCGGGAAGGGGCTCAAAACCTACAGTTTTTAACAGTAAAAAGCCAAGGTGCCAACTGGAAAAGGAGAAATGAAGGGGCTTGTGGTACTCAGCAGAATCAAAACTTCCAGGGAAACCAGGACTTGTATGGAACAGGAGATGGATGATTGAAAGAATGGAACCTTCATCTGCAAATGAGCTTGAAGCAGCAAAACCTCTTCAGGGCACATGTGCTGCTTGGCCAATTTCTCTTTAGAGTTAAAAAAAGCAATTTCTCAGATGCCAGCCTGCCTCCCGTTTTCCCCCCCTGTTCAGCTTGTCGGCTGGAACTGCCGCTCCAGCAGCTTTTGCTTTACATTTCGTTGGTGGACCTCGAATCTCTCCCTCAGGATAGGGAAAGCAATGGCAGCTGGGACATCAGCTGTCAGGGCCAGGCGGGGAAAGGGGCCAAAGCCATGGCATCGCTCAGGCTGGGTGTAGCTCATGAGGATCAGTGCTTTGGTATGTGCTCAACTGGTTGAATGTTCAGCCCAAGCCTCTCAAAACCTCTCCTTCCTGGGGATCTCATGGGAAGAGGCTTTCTCACGTGGCCTCTACCCAGCTAGAAACTAGAGTAGCTGGGGGGTGGGGAAACCCACTAATCAAAACTCAGTTCAGACTCTCAGAGTGATGGTTCTGAGGGGTTCTTGTCTGATCAAACCCAGTTGCAGAGCTATTCAGGAGCATGTGCCTCTGAAAGGCAGTGTGCAAACCACCTCTGAGCCCCATCTGGTGCCCCCTTGGGATAGTCGCCTACACTTGGCTCCTCCCCTTTTTGCCCTATGCCAGTCGCATCTCTGTTTGTTCTCTGTATTTATTTGTATTTTAAAATCTCTTTATTGTCTTGTCTGTTAAGGGCCAGATTCAATTAAAACAAAAGTCAATAGTTAGAGTCTATTTTAATGGGCATTTAATTACATTATAAACTCTTTGGGTCACTGACCCTCTCATGCATCCGTACAGAACCTAGCACAATGGGATCATTATCTCACTTGAGCCCTGTCATAAACATACAGCTAAAGGTAGCATAAAATCCCTCCTTACCCTGTAAAGGGTTAAGAAGCTCAAATAACCTAGCTGGCACCTGACCAAAAGGACCAATAAGGGGAGAAGATACTTTCAAATCTGTGGGGGAAGGTTTTTGTTTTGTGTTCCTTGGTTCTCTCTGGGTCAGCGAGGAACCAGGGCAGGGAAAATACATCTCCCTAAGCCATATCTGAACTAAGCATCAAATATTACAGAAATAGTAAGTAATAGCAAAGAAATGCATTAGATTATCTTTTGGTTTAGCTTGTGAATTTTCCCTGTGCTAAGGGGGAGGTTGTTCCCTGTTTTTGTAACTTTAAAGTTTCTGCCTAGAGGGGAAATCCTGTGTATTTTTTAATCTTTTGTTACCCTGTAAGGTTATCTTCCATCCTGATTTCACAGAGGTGATTATTTTATCTTTTCTTTCAATAAAATTCTATTTTTAATAATCTGATTGATTTTCAGTATCCTAAAGACCCAGTGGTTTGGGGTCTGTGCTCACTTTGGTTAGGATATTATTCTCAAGCCTTCCCAGGAAAGGGGGTGTAAGGGCTTGGGGGGATATTTTTGGGTAAGAGAGGGCTCCAAGTGGCCCTCTCTGAATGTTTGTTAAATCACTTGGTGGTGGCAGCAGACGTCCAAGGACAAGGGATTTGTGCCTTGGGGAAGTTTTAACCTTAGCTGATAGAAATAAGCTTAGGGGGGCTTTCATGCTGGTCCCCACATCTGTACCCCAAAGTTCAGAGTGGGGAGGAAACCCTGACAAGCCTGTGGGTGCTACTGTAGTAAAAATTAAAGTAATAATTAATATACACCAGCCAGCCCCTTTGGCAGGAGGCTTGATAAATAACATTATTGTCATTGAGCCAAATTTTCAAATGCACATTAGGGATTTAGGAGCCCATGTACCATTGAAAAAATCAAAGAGCTCTAGGCTCCCAAGTCACTTATATGCTTTTCCAAGTTTTCCCCATTATCCTAGTAAACTCAAATTAATAAAATTTTAGCCACTCTCCAACAAAAGAAAAAAAACGATGGTCATCTCATCTCTGACTGCACAGAGATCGTTAATTCTCTTTATCACAGAATCGTAGAAGATTAGGGTTGGAAGAGACCTCAGGAGGCCATCTAGTTCAAACCCCTGATCAAAGCAGAAACAACACCAATTAAATTTGTCAAGCTAGGCCTTATTTCTATCTATAAGAATTACCTATCTAGCGTTCTCTGTGCATCAAGGTCAAGTATGAGAAATTCTTGTAGACTTAGAGAAAATCTGATTCTAATGATTTATGGTATAACATCCAGGTTCTAACAGACAAGGAGGAGATCATATCCACCCAGGCATTCAGCCTCCACCCACTCCATATTCTAAAAGCTACAGGGACTCTCTGATGGTAAACTAAAAAATTCTTTTTTACATAGCCATCTGCCTCTCTTTTCAATAATCCAGACTGCCCTGTATGTCCAAGATCATCTGAAGTCACGTGAGGGACAGAATATATATATAATGTGTGTGTGTAAGGGGTAAATAACTCTTAGCCATTCAGTCTGCACCCTCTCTATATCATTTCCTGGTTTAAAGCAGCAAGGAGACGTCACTTTTCCAGCTTGCCACTAGAGGATAGCAGTGCCCTAGATGAAATGTCCAATCTTTTTGAATCCCAGGCTGACCCATGTTCAGTGCTGGCACGTCTTGAAATTGTCCAACTGATGGCAGTGAGAGAATTCAAAGAGATGCAAGCACTGCATTCTCTCCAGGGAAATGGAAAAATCATCTAGAATGATTATGACATCCATGAGGAGTAAGGGCCTGGTTTTGCTTTCATTGAAGGCAACAGAAAACTATGCATGGACCTTGATGCAATCTCAAAGGAAAAAAAAGCTTAAAACGAACTAGCTGTGTTTTTGAGCCTGGGCCTTTCAGATCAGGCTCTCTTGTGAAGACTCGGGGATCTGTTCTCTGAAGAGTTGGTGATGTGCTCTAACCCTGGCGAGCAAGCGTTACTGTTCATGTTCCCAATGCCACCGTGTGGGGTAGATCCTTTAAAAGAGGCATGAAGTCGTAAATCCATGCAAATAATTTAGGAATCACTATTTTTTTTTTCTGTCTGAAGGCAATTTAGTACTGGCAAACAATGCTGGATCAACAGCCCTAGAGAGTGGGGTACAGCGTGGATCCCTGGAGTGCTAGCTTCCCCCATACTGCCCCACCCAGAAACTTCCACTCTGCTCTGGAGAGGGAGTTCATTCTCCCAAACCCATTCACTAGAGAGACCAGCACTGTGTACCTGCCCATGAGCAATTGAACTGGGATCATCAATCTCATTTCACATCAAAAAGTCATCAGATGGTAACGACTTTTGGTCATGCCCCACCTGGTCTGGCTTTGAGCAGCAGCTCCATGTCCCCAGTAAACAACCCTCTAATCAGTCAGCCTCTGCTCATGGTCCTACGCTTACACAGCATTCCAAAGAGCATAACAAACTGATGCACGCACCTCTGGAGCTGGACCACAGCAACAACACATAACGCGACGCAGCTGCAGCAGTACTACACAAAAGCTTAGGAGAGGAAGGGAAGAAGGCAAAGAGAGCTGTCAAACCAACAGGCACAGCAGGAGCTCAGATCACAGAGACACTTCCCTGCCATGATGGAGAGGGGCCTTGATCCTACTTTAGGGACCCCATGACCCTAACATCTGAGCACCTCCTAATCTTTAATGTATTCATCCTCACAATGCCCCTAAGAAGCAGGGAACAACTGTTCCCCATTTTGGAACTGAGGCACAGATCCACAAAGGTATTTAGTCTTTGAAACCAACGGAGGGCAAGGTGGGGAGGTAATATCTTTTATTGGACCAACTTCTGTTGGTGAGAGAAACAAGCTTCTGAGACACACAGAGCTCTTCTTTAGATCAGAAGGACTGACTACAACTACATTGCATACCCCAAAATCAGTGGAAGTTGAGGAGCTTTGAGGATCTGGGCCTAAGAGACTTAGGAATCAGTGGAAGTTTGGAGCCTCAATAGCTCTGTGGTTCTGGGACTAAGTAACTTGCCCAAGTCACATGCAGTCTGTGGTGGGGCACAGGTTCTCCTGAGTCCTACACAGACCATGCTGAAATACTACTGTTTTAATAGTCAGCGCTCTTGGCCAACTGGCACATGGTGTGGCACACAAGTTGCCCAAGAGCTCTGCTTGGGGAAACTGGGGTGTCTGGACAGAAGGCCTCAATTTGCTGTGCTCCTAGCTGCCCTTACTTGCACCAGTTGTGGACACATTCCCTACTGGCCTTCCTGTCCCCCACCTGGCACTGAATTTCCCCCTAGCTGGCAAGCCAAAGGAGCAATGATGGGGAGGTGTGTGAAGTGGGGAAGGTCATCCATTGAATCTTGGGTGTGGCAGCAGTGGGGGCTCAATTTAATAGCTTTGCTGAGGACCCAAGACTGACTGAAACCAGCTCTCAGAATAGTGGACAAGACTTTGGTGACTGGGGGTACCTCAATATTGGGGGACCCAGCTTGAGGCGCCTTACAAGGGCCTGATATTCAGAGGGTGAGTGCTCAGCACCTTCTGAAACTAGGCTCCTTTAAAGTGTCTCTGGTTGGAAGTCCCACAACTCAAGGTACCCCAAAGCACTAGCCACTTCTGAAATCTTGGCCACTGCATTCAGCTGACCCAGAAGAGGAATGTGAGACTGGCACAGTGCAATGAACTGAGCTGGAATTTGGCCAGGACACTGGGGTGGTGAGCCCTACCCTTGCAATATGTGCCCTCTCAGAGCTGCATAGGAGCAGAACTTAGGCTTTGCAGTCTCACCCAAAAGGCAGCTGTCAGGAAATATTTAAATAAGCCTTCAATTGATCTCTCGTCCGGAACAGGGCCTATTGGATCTGACACTGCAGGTCGGCCCTAATAACCAGTGATGGATGGGTAGATGATGAAGGAGCACGGTACGGTGGAGAGAAAATGCATTTGCTGCTCTTGGATTCAGCCACACGCTCTCTGCCAAACATATTAGAACAAGGAGAGGCCCTCAGAGGCGTCAGTGGATATTGGGGTTTGTTTTCCACCCTGGCTCATTGTGATGCACAGGCGATGTCGACCACGACTGAGACTTAGCTGTTCAGACAGCTCTCGGTTGCTGTTTTTCAGCCTGATGTACAGAGATTGGGGGGATGAACCTCTGCTCACTCCTCCATCAGCACTCGCACGCTTGCTGCAGTTACAGTAGCCACCGATCTCTGTCTTGCAGGATTACAGGGCAGCTCACAAGGACTGAATACAAAAGGGAGTCAAAGATGCCACAAGCTCTCAGTCTTTTCACTCCCATCCTCTCCCCTCTGCTGCCAGCCCTGAATGGCTTTTTCCTATCAGTGTCTGCAGGCAGCCAAATGTATTAACTCTCTCTGTAAGCCCTGAGCCTGCAGCAAGAGAGAAATCCCTTCAGCTCTGCCTCGCTGTCTCTGTATCTCTCTGTTATCTCTCTCTCTCCCCCCCTGGCTTCCAGTCCAGCTATGTTCTGCAGCTCAGCTGCTGCTAGGAAAAGATGTCAGAGATCTGGAAGCGGGTACACAGAGGCAACAGTCACGTTGCACAGAAGGAAGCAAACCTTTTCTTTTCAGCTGTCCCTTTGTCTCGCTCTGGTTCTGCAGGGCTCGCTTTGAATCTCAGCTGCTGTAATGGAGGAGATGAAATGACTGTGGAAGGAAAAGGAAGAGAAACAGGGAGCGAGGGAGACGAGGGGATGTACCAGAGGGAGGATGCAGAAAATTGTTTTGTTTTAGGATGACCTCCTTATCTCTTAGCAGACAGCTGCTTCTCAGGGCCAGAGGCAGTTGCTTATCTGCCTGTGGCACAGATTGATTCATTTCACTTATCTGACACCTGTGTAATTGAATATTAGTTTCTGATTGTTATTATTTGCTCTTCTCTTGGCCCTTTTGTCACATTCCAGGCTGTGGGGAGGAAGAGGATGGGGGGTGAGGAAATAGATGAGGACACAGGGATGAACATGCCCAGCCTAGATGGGATAGAATGCTTTGCAACTGAAAAGCAGCTATGGATGTAATGAGTTTGTTGGGGATCAGGCCAATAATGAAGACTGGAGATGATTCTTTGCAGGGGAGTTGAACTAATCCCTCATATGGTTTCATAGCTTTATAGAGTTTAAAGCCTGAAGGGACCGTTAGGTCAAACTAGTCTGACCTCCTGTATATCACAGATCA
Organism: Gopherus flavomarginatus; assembly: GCF_025201925.1. Lineage (NCBI taxonomy): Eukaryota > Metazoa > Chordata > Testudines > Testudinidae > Gopherus > Gopherus flavomarginatus. The sequence goes on along the minus strand of NC_066625.1, from coordinate 54,111,241 downwards.
TTACACTTCATCTAGCTACTCCTATACTGAGCCTAGGAACTTGGGTTTGGCTAAAGCAGATCTTCCAACAAGGCATCCACTCTGGTTGGAGACATGAAGAGCTAGAGAACCCACCATTCCCCTTGGCAGTCTGTTCCAGTGGTTAATCACACCCCCTCCCTCTCCGCCCCCCTCCATTTAAAAGGTTTTGCCTTGCTTGCAGTTTGAATAAGAGTCTAATATTACTTCAGTTGCTGTACTGATGCTCTCCTGGCTCTTTATACATCAATGGCTTTAGATGCTGGATTTTCAGTCCTGGTGACTGAAATCCTCAGTGCACAGGCCGGATACAGGAGGGGCAGTAGCAGGCCAACCTTCCCCACTGTGCATCCTGACCTGGAGGGAGCAGCCAAAGGGACTGAGAGCTCAGTCCAGTGTCCACAACCTATTCAATCTTTAGAGTCTCTGCTGAGAGCAAACAGCAGCTATAGCTATATGAGCTGGGACAACAGTTAAACCTCCTGCTTCAGGGCATCAGCAGACAGGCTTGGGAAGCAATTGCCCCCTTGGTGGAATGATTATAGAGATTTATAGTGATGTGTACTGCAGGGATTTACACTTTCCTCTGAAGCATCTGTGAAATGAGTTAGTGTCTTCGGTCAGTTCCCACTGTGTGTGTTCACATCACAAACCAGTGATCACCATTCACACTAATGGTGTGCTGCCCAATCCCTTCCTCTCCCCACCCCCTTGTTGACAGCCTCAGCTAAGAGGCAAATGACTGCCTTGTCATAAACAGATAGCTAAGGGTTAATGTCTCTTTCACCTGGAAAGGAGTAACCTGAAACACCTGACCAGAAGACCAATCAGGAAACAAGACTTTTTCAAACCTGGGTGGAGGGAAGTTTTGGGTGTGAGTTCTTTGTTCTTTGTCTTGTGTCTGACTCTCTCGGCTATGAGAGTGATTTTTCTATCTCCAGCTTTCTAATCTTCTGTTTCCAAGTTGTAAGTACAAAGATAGGAAGACCATAGGTTTATATTGTTTTCTTTTGTATTTACATGTGTATAGTTGCTGGAATGTGTTAAATTGTATTCTTTTTGGATAAGGCTGTTTATTCATTTTTTTTCTTTTAAGCAAATGACCCTGTATTTGTCACCTTAATACAGAGAGACCATTTTTATGTCCTTTTCTTTCTTTTTATATAAAGCTTTCTTTTTAAGACCTGTTGGAGTTTTTTTCTTTAGTGGGGACTCCAGGGAATTGAGTCTGCAGCTCACCAGGGAATTGGTGGGAGGAAGAAGTCAGGGGGAAAATCTCTTTGTGTTAGATTTACTAAGCCTGACTTTGCATACCCTCTGGGTGAAGAGGGAAGTACTTGTGTTTCCAGGACTGGAAACGGGGAGGGTGGAGTCCCTCTGTTTAGATTCACAGAGCTTGCTTCTGTGTATCTCTCCAGGAACCCAGGGAGGGAACACCTGGAAGGGAGAAGGGGGGGGGAAATGGTTTTATTCCCCTTTGTTGTAAGACTCAAGGAATTTGGGTCTTTGGGGTCCCCAGGGAAGGTTTTTGGGGGGACCAGAGTGCCCCAAAACACTCTAATTTTTTGGGTGGTGGCAGCTTTACCAGGTCCAAGCTGGTAACTAAGCTTGGAGGTTTTCATGCTAACACCCATATTTTGGACGCTAAGGTCCAAATCTGGGAAATATGTTATGACATGCCTGAACTGCCTTCTTGCTCCTAGAGGTGGTCCCTTCCTGGTCAGGCCAGAAGGCTCATTGGCAAGGGGCAGCATAAGGAAGCTTGTGATACTGCTGCCTATGGTGTAACTGTTCTGTGGCTAAACAGAGGACATCACTCTCTAGAACAACTCAACTGGTGGGTTGCAACCCCCATGTGATCACAAAAATCAATCAATTGAAAACTTGATTACAATCTTAGGCAAAGAAAATGCCACTTCCCCCACTCCCTGCACACTCTTATTCTTCCTATTAGCCTCTTAAAAAACAACACACAAATTATATAGGCTTATAATTGTTAGCATTGATACATGTATTGTAAAAGGAAGAGTGAAAAAGCAGGCCATGAAAATTATTGACTTTGAATGAGGAATTGCCAAACTCCACCAGAGAGGTCCTTTGGGGCCATCTGCCTGTCCCAAGTCAGGATAACGGAGGAGGGTTGGGCGTGGGGCTAGCAACTCCACCCCGTAAAAAATCAACCTGCTACAGAAACGCCAACAATAGAGACAACAGAGACTTTTACCCTGGAAAAAGAAGGGTCTTCAATTCGAAGATGCATGACGCTGGGTGGTAAAAGCCGTGAGGAAGCCACTAAGCCGATTACCCTTCTTGAAACCAGGAGGATTACCATAGGCACTTGGAACATGAGGACCATGTACGAGTCAGGAAGGACGGCGCAGGTTGCAGCAGAGATGAGGAGCAACAACCTGACCCTATTAGGCATTAGTGAGACAAGATGGACGCAAGTGGGGCAGAGACGACTGTTGACAGGAGAGCTGTTGCTGTATTCAGGACATGAAGAGAGCGACGCACCCCACACACAGGGAGTAGGCCTCATGTTGTCCAAGCAGGCACAGAGAGCACTGATTGGTTGGGAGGCACATGGTCCCAGGATCATCACAGCATCCTTCAGAACTAAAATGAAGAGGATTAAGATGAATGTTGTTCAGTGCTATGCTCTAATTAATGACAGCGAAGAGGAGGACAAAGATTATTTTTACAACAGACTCCAGAAAATATTAGAGATTCTCCCAGACAAAGACATCATCATCCTTATGGGAGACTTTAATGCCAAAATTGGACCTGACAACACGGGATACGAACAAGTCATGGGGACCCATGATCTGGGAGAGATGAGTGAGAATGGGAGAGATTTGTGGATTTGTGTGCACTTAACAACCTGGTCATAGGAGGTAGCATCTTTCCTCACAAGCGGATCCACAAGAGTACCTGGGTATCACCAGCAGGCACGACAGAAAATCAGATCGACCATGTCTGCATTAGCAAGAAGTTTAGAAGATCCTTGCAGGACGTTAGAGTTAGAAGAGGAGCAGACGCGGCATCCGACCGTCACTTAGTGGTGGCCAGATTGAAGCTGAAGCTGAAAAAGAACTGGATAGACACGTCAGACAGAAGAGTGAAGTACAATGTCAGCCTTCTGAAGGACCATAAGATCAAGGAAGATTTTGGACTGAGGCTGAAGAATAAGTTTTCAGTATTACAGGATCGGTCTGAGGAAGAGGAAGACAGTGTACTAAACAGATGGCAGAAAGTGAGAGACACTTAGGTCAGTATGCCAGGAAGTGCTTGGAATTAAGAAACACCAGCAGAAAGAGTGGATCACAGCAGAGACCTTGATCAAGATAGAAGACAGCAAGAAGAAGAAGGCAGCAGTCAACAACAGCAGGACTAGAGCAGCAAAGGCCAAAGCTCAAAAAGAGTAATGCTGAAGCCCACAGAGCAGTGAAGAGGAATATCAGGAAGGACAACAGAGAGTATGTGGATGAAATGGCAGCAGAAGCGGAGCAGGCAGTATACAGCGGTAATATGAAACAGCTGTATGATACTACTAAGCGACTGTCTGGAAAGTTCAGCAAGCCAGAACGTCCCGTTAAAGACAAGCAGGGAAAGTCTATAACAGGAATAGAACAACAGATGAACAGATGGGCGGAGCACTTTAAGGAACTCCTGAACAGACCAGCACCACCAAATCCACCAGATATCAACTCAGCTAACGAGGACCTCCCAATTAATTGCGATAAACCAACCAGAGACGAGATCAGAAAAGCCATCACCATGATGAAGAATAGGAAGGCGGCTGGACCTGAGGACATCCCAGCAGAGGCCCTGAAAGCAGACCTGGATGCTTCAGTGGAAATGCTGTACCCCCTCTTTGAGAAGATATGGGAAGAAGAAGTGATTCCGGTAGACTGGAAAGAGGGATATCTCATCAAAATCCCCAAGAAAGGAGACCTTAGCAACTGTGCCAATTATAGAGGAATCACACTCCTGTCGGTGCCAGGGAAGGTCTTCAACCGAGTCCTCTTAGAGAGAATGAAGGATGCTGTCGATCCACAGCTATGAGATGAACAGGCAGGTTTCCGGCAGAACAGATCATGCACGGACCAGATAGCAACGCTTTGCATCATAGTCGAGCAATCTATAGAGTGGAACTCCTCGTTGTACATCAATTTTGTTGACTATGAGAAAGCGTTCGATAGCGTTGATTGAGAGACCCTTTGGAAGCTCCTTCGGCACTACGGCATCCCAGCAAAGGTGGTCAACCTGATCAAGAACTCATATGACGGTATAAACTGTAGAGTGATTCATGGAGGGCAGCTTACTAACAGCTTCCAGGTGCAAACTGGAGTCAGGCAAGGATGCTTGTTGTCACCACTTCTCTTTCTTCTCGTCATCGATTGGATTATGAAGACATCCACCTACGAGCGTAGGAACGGAATCCAGCGGACGTTGTGGACCCAGCTTGATGACCTGGACTTTGCTGATGACCTTGCACTCCTTTCGCACAGTAAACAGCAGATGCAAGAGAAGATCAACGTAGTGGCAGCCATGTCATCACAGGTTGGCCTCAACATTCACAAGGACAAGACCAAGATCCTTAGGATTAACTACACTAGCAATGACCCAGTCACACTGAATGGAAGCCCCCTGGAAGAAGTGCAGTCCTTTACCTACCTAGGTAGTATCATCGACCAGCAGGGTGGCACAGACGCAGACATCAAAGTAAGGACTGGTAAGGCAAGCGCAGCCTTCTTACAGCTCAAGAACATCTGGAGCTCTAGAGAGCTGTCTTTGGCAATAAAAATTCGACTATTCAACTCCAATGTGAAATCAGTCCTACTGTATGGAGCTGAAATCTGGAGGACAACCAAAACAATCATCAGGAAGATCCAGACCTTCATAAATAGCTGCCTCAGAAGGATTCTCCAGATCCGCTGGCCAGACAGCATCAGTAACATCCACTTCTTGGAGAGGACCTGTCAACTCCCAGCAGAGGAAGAAATCAGAAGGAGAAGGTGGGGTTGGATAGGACATACACTACGCAAGCAGCCAACCAACATCATCAGGCAGGCACTGCGGTGGAACCCCCAAGGCAAGCGGAAAAGAGGCCGTCTAAGAAACACCTGGCGACGTGACCGTCAGGCTGATAGCAAAAAAATGGGCTATACCTGGAAACAGTTAGAACGAATGGCCCAGGATAGAGGACTCTGGAGATCTGTTGTTGGCAGCCCATACCCCGATTGGGGTGACGGGCATGAGTGAGTGAGTCTGAAGCATCTGGCATTATCCAGCATTAACTGGTCCATTGGTCTGATCCAGTATAGTAGTTCCGATGTTCTTACGTCTGCTAATGTGTGCATGAACTCTGCAATGGGGATAATGGCTTTTGTGATATGGACACATCCATTAGGAACAGAAGTGACACCACCAGCTCCTTTCACATAGACAGTGGCTAGCTAGGAAAGATTTTTGGTTACTTCCATGCTGAGTTGGGTAACCTAGAGTTCAAAGGCTCTTCAGTCCATCTCCAATCCCACGAGCCAGGCTTTGCCCCTGCTTTCCTTTGACTGTGTATCATTTTGGCTGGGGCATATTATGCAGCAATGATAAAATTAGAAGTGACTTGGCTTTGATCCTCTGACCAATATCACTCTGCGTTCATTGCAGGAGACAGAGTGGACCTTGAACCCAGCAACATCCATCAAGGGCTACATTATAAAATTTCTATTCCTTCCTCATTGAGTTTGGTCCAAATTCTCATAGCTCTGCAGAGGGATTCTAACCTCATCAGTTCCTCTCTTGGCGTTCCTTGTAGGAGAGCACTCAGTGCCACCTGTCCCTGGGAGACAGGCATTTGGGATGTTCTTTTGTCAGTTATGGTATGTACCTCAGCTATAGGAAGGAGATGTCTCTTTGTATTCACAGCCAGTTCCGGTAGGCTCAAGAGGCTCTCCCCTGGTTCCATTCTAGTGAACCATCACCACCACTTCATCCCCTCATTGTGATCTCTTCGGCCGTCACCGATTCTGGGCTCCCACTCCAGCCTGGAGGGCAACAATTCTAAGGACGATACCAGTGCTATTCCATGGATCAGCTAGCAGGAGGTACTTGGGGCCTAACTCTCCTCTCACGCCAATTTCACACAGCTGAAACTCCATTGACGTTAGGGTAGTTACTTTCTAATTCCTCTCTGTTACACCAAGCCCCTTGCTTTGCACATGCTTGCTACTCACACCTTGCCATAGTGAGAGTTCTAACTCCATGAGCAAGAGTCCTGAAGTTTTATCTGCTCTGCAACATGCAGCAGCATGAGCTGAGCTGCTAAATCATCCCACCAGCTTGTCCTCCTTGAGCTCCTAGTAGAACAATTTTCAGTTAGTTCTTGGCAAACAGTTCAGACAAAAAATCAGCACCTGCATGAGCCAGTCTTGTTGAAGTTCAGCAGATTAAATCCAAAAATAATGATACTAGTGATACTTGGCACTTCCATAGCACCATGCATACAAGCGGAATAAATTGTGGCCACTTACATGAAAAGACACAGATGCCGGTGAAAATCGAATCCTGGAACTTCTGCAATAAAAGCACAAGCTAGACTCACTTCTGGGAAAGAAGTTCCCTGGTTTGCAAGCAAGTAGCAGGTTGTGGAGTCTCTGGGTTCAGCCACTAGAGGGAAACATAATCACAAGTACTAAACTAGTGCTTTGCAGAGACTGAAAATGACAGAAGGTAGGTATCAACCTCTCTGTGCAACTGCAACCATTTGTCCATCTGTAAAACGAGGTCATATGATTTACTGAAGATGAACCGCAAGTCTGTGGGAGAGCTGGGGACAGAACCCTGTTGTTCTTGACTCTCAGTCCCCAATCTTAACCATTAGGCACATAATTCTGATTCTCATTTATACCACTCTGGCAATGTCATGGGACTTAAAGTACCGGTAGGCGCATGCGCATCACTGACCTTTATTGGAGGAAACCAAAACTGCTTGACTGTGTATCATAGACCCTGTATTGCTAACACTCATGGGAGATTCTCCTTTTGCTCAAAGGAAAGGGGTCTGCAATTTCAGAGCAGGAGGGTGTTGGTTCTTAATAATAACTTATATCCAGTCTAAGGCCACTTTCCATTGCCAGAGTGGTGTAAAAGGGCATACATGTAAATGAGTCAGCCTCATATGTGTTTAAAGAAATAAAGAAAGATTACAATTCTTAATGAGCTATTAATGTCAGCTCCAGTGCTAACTTGAGTGTTTTGAATTTGGGTGAAAGATTTCTGCCTCAGGATTCAACCTAGCTTCTTCTTCACAAAGCAACATGCTTGATAGAGTTCAGATACATCAGTATACTGGAACATATTCATGGCCATACAGGAACCTCATGGCTATCACTATGCTGAACATCACGACCATTCAGAGGTATATAGAAGCAGTGGAAATTACTGCTGAGACCTTCCTGCTCTGAAATTACAGACCCTTCTACTTGAGCAAAAGGAGAAACCCACTTAGGTGTTAGCAGTACAGGGCCTATGATACACAGATGTCTGAGCAGTTCTGGTTCCATTGATAAAGGTCAGTTCATTACCATATAATAACCCACCTGCCCACTCTGCCTACCATTTCCCACCACAAATAATTATACAAAATCCTCATTCTTCCTCCCCAGAAAGTGAGAGAAACTCTAGGATCCTCAAACCCCTCCCTGCTATTCATTACTCTCTGTTGAACTACCAGGAAGATGGAGCTGAACTGATTGATGGGTTTAATTTGTGCTGTATGGTGCTGTTCTGACACCAACAAGAGAAATGACAGATGCTTTTCCACTGGACAAGTGGAGTCTGTCGGTAAAGTTGGGGCACTTGGGCAGACAAGCTGAGTGAAATTCAGTCTAGATACTCAAGGAGAAGTGAAGGGGGAGAGACGGAAAGAAGGAAAACACGGTAAAACAATGACAAGCATGCAAGAAGGAAAAACAGGTGAGGTGTAGGCCAGTGAAATCACAAGTCAGAAGCTAGAGGAGAGATTGTTGCCAGATAAACAACCCCACCCTTACCTGCTCAGGCTTTTACAATGTGGTGATTAGCACTGGTAAGAGCAAGGAGCAATCTGTGCAGGACTGTTGCTGAACACACTCCTCACCCCAGCTCTGCCAGTGCATCTCAGGCTCCCTTTTACATTTTAGAGCTGGTCTGATATATTTGTAGAGAAGGTGTGAGAATTATGGCAGGACAGGGATACCGGTCCCTCTGCCTGCAAACTCCTCCAGTTCAATTAGCTCCTTCCCCACTATACTGAGCCCCCTGGCTCAGATCAATCAATTACCTTTCCTAGCCACGCTCAGTGTCTTGTGCTCTCTCCCAGGACTGAAGAATGCTTCCTTTTCTCAGCCTCATGTGATACTCCCATGGTCCCAGAGACACTTGCACTTCTCTTCTAGCACATGCCTCAGCCTAACAACCCTGGAGTCTTCCTGCCTGCAGAGCTCGCTGTTGATGCAAGGTAGCAGCCTCATAGACTCATAGGTCAGAAGGGACCAATCTGATCATCTAGTCTGACCTCCTGCACAAGGCAGGCCACAGAACCCCACCCATCCAATTTTATACAACCCCTATCCCAGGACCGAGTTATTGAAATCCTCAAAAATTTGCACCAGCACCAGCCCTGGCATGGCAATGCTTGCAAGTGGCGAGCATGTTCTGGAAGAAGGTGAGGTTGCACCTACCTGGGGAAGTGCTAAGGTGTCCTCCCATAACTGCTATCCCCCTCTGCCCACTGCAGTGCCCTTGTATTGGCACATGGGCCAATAGGGGCTGAGGTAGGGGAAATCTCTGGCCCTTCTATGGGCTATGCTCATCACCTGTGAGTATAAGCAACTTGTTGTAGAGCTCTCCCACTAGGAATGCCCACAGCAGACAGAGGACCCCAATAGCCATCAGTTCCACCACCTCTCTGAACCTGCTCCCAGTGGCTATTGATTCTGGGAGAAGGAGGCCCAAGCCCATCCAGGCTGAGCACTTAGACATTCTCTGGCACTGTGCAAGCTATTTGGCTTATGCTTATTCCTTGCGCTCTTAGACATGACACTTCATTTTGCCATGTGGCTTGGAGAGGCAGTGCCACTAATGCACAGTTGTGCCTCCATAAGCCTAGCCCTGCTTAAGTCTTTCCCAAACAGGGATTCTCAGCCATGCCAAATTATTTTGAAGTGTTTGGAGGAGAGGGCAGCATGGGCTATGATTAAACAGGGCCTAGATCAACCAGAATCTCAGATTTAAAAAAATATCAGGCCCTTCCTATACATCTTGCTCTACTTTCTCCAACCTCCATAGAGACTCTTCTGCCCATTTCCCCACTGGTTTTGGATAGGCTCTTGGGACTTAATTCTGCCCTCAGGTACATGGGCACAAATACTGAAATCAATGGGACTTGTGTCCAAATATCTGATAGCAGCATTGGGCCTTTGTTTTCTCACTTTCCCTGCAGTGTCAAGACCTCTCAGATTGCCAAACCCAGATTCCAAAGATCTGCCTAGCCATCTGTCCTGCGTTCACCACCACAGATGCTGAATGCCTACGTTAAGGATCTTGTCTTATATCTGGTAAGCTCCTGGCAAGCAGGAGAACAAGAAAGAAAACATCCTCAAAGTCATTTCTCCTCAATACTTGCTTAATGTTTTAATTGATTTTTAATTAATTTTATATGCAGGCAGTTTCCAACACTGGAACCTGGGGATTTCAAATCCTTCACTATATTGGCTCCGTACCAAGGACTCCCTGCATTAGGAAATTGTTTGTTTGTTTTTAGATACTATAACCAAAAATAAAAAGCAATTAAAAATAGCCTGCAGCCATCTGGCTGCACAGTAGGGTGACTAGATGTCCTGATTTTACAGGGACAGTGCCGATATTCGGGGCTTTGTCTTATGCACTTTTTATCCACCCTCCCATCCCCGTCCGTATTTTTCATACTTGTTATCTGGTCACCCTATTGCACGAGGTCATGTATTATGGTCACTTTAACACTTGAAGCTACTGCTAATAATAACAGTTAGCACCTTGCTCCTGCAAACTGCTCTATGCTAGGCAGACCCCCTGTGTTTATGCAGAGCAGCGTATAGCGGCGGTTCCTTATGTAGTGTTTTCTTGGCTAGATCCTGGCCCATATAGTCCCTCTGCACCAACCTTACAGCTGTCCAAGGGAGCTAGATCTACATCAGCTCCTTTACATTGTCCCCAGTACAGGAGGCTTGTTAGCTGCAGGAAGGGGCGGGGTCAGAGCATGTTGTGCTCTGACAGTTTTAAACCAACATAACAGCTCTTGGGGCTTCATTACAGGCTGGTGTAACTTAGAGTAGCCTTGGGGCTGCAGTAAATTTCACCCAGAGTCAGACTGGCTCTCAGTCAGTCCCACGAACCCTGGGGGGACAGAAAGGTGGCATAAAGCTCTCTCTTCCCTTACCCCACGCTCAGGTGTACTAAGTGTTGCTCCAGTGCACCTGTGTATTGAGCCCTCTATTTCCAAAGCACATGAACACCAGTCACTTGAGGTAGGCATTATCATCAATTTACCGTAGATGGGGAAACTGATACCCAGAGGCTGACCCAAAGCTCCAGTGATTCAGTAGCATGGTTAGGATGAGAACTCAAGAATTTAAATCACTTTGTCTCCTAAGGTTACACGGCCTCTCCTAGGGCCATATTCAAAACCCATTGAAGTCAGTATGAGCCTTTGCAGCCACTCCAGCTTTGGATCTGGCCCATAGTCACTACCACACCAATGTCATAAACCCATTCATTCTGATAATTTATTTAAAAAAATGGTCATCTCAAAGTGTGTATTTACAAGTGATTTATTTGGGTGGGGTCTGAGAGGCTCAGGAGCTTTGTAATGAGATGCAGGGCCCGATTCAACTCCCAAAACTTAGGGCCCAGACCTTCAGGTAGCGTAAATCAGCACACAGTAGAAGCTCAGAGTTCTGAACACCTTGGGAATGGAGGCTGTTCGTAACTCTGAAATGTTCGTAACTCTTGAACAAAACATTTTGGTTGTTCTTTCCAAAGTTTACAGCGGAACACTGACTTAATGCAGCTTCGAAATTTACTACACAGAAGAAAAATGCTGCTTTTAACCATCTTCATTTAAATGAAACAAGCACAGAAGCAGTTTCTTTAGCATGTCAAACCTTTTTTTTTAAACATTCTCCCCTTTTTTAGTAGTTTATATTTAACATAGTGCTGTGTTGTATTAGCTTCTTTTTGTCTCTGCTGCTGTCTGATTGTGTACTTCCGGTTCCAAATGAGGTGTGTGGTTGAGTGGTCAGTTTGGAACTCTTGTTTGTAACTCTGAGGTTGTAGTGTAGTTCTGTTGAGTTTAATGGAACTACTCTGAGCCTTATACTCACACTATCCAAAGATCTTTTTTTTAACAAGCCCAACTTTATCCTTGCAAAGATAAGAATCAGAACAGTGATTCCACCTACTCCAATATCCTGTCTCCCATAGTGGCCAATATCAGATGGGTGGTTTCTTTCTTTTTCCATACGTTTTGAGAGTCTGGGCTGAAACTGATAGCTTTGGAAATTGAAATCCTCTATCTAAAGAACAGTGGCAGAGCAACCTTTCCCCACCAACGTGCTTTAACTCAGCCCTAGAAGGGCCATACTGGGGGAGAGGCTAGCTCATTTTCAATCACTGCTGAACCCTTGAGTTCTGCAGAGACTGCTGACAGAGGCCAATTATTATTCATAACAATTTGTTCTTGTGACTTGAACACCTGCCTGCTAGGAAGTGAAGTAAAGCTGTCAAGTGGTTTCCCTGAAAGATATAAATCAAGTGGTAACTGTTTTCTGTCACAACATGCAAGGTGGCTTCAAAATGGTGACCTAGAGGTGAAAAGCTCCATCTTCGTTTAGCAATTGCATCGGCCATCCTGTCTCCTAGTGTATGTTAGCACTTTTGCTGTACTTGAGGTTACAATTCTACTTCCATTTTAACCCTATTTTCAAACCCAATCTATTTTCAGAAGAAACAGTTTCAAAATTAATACTGTTCATACAAACGTGGGAACCAAATCCTCTTTATTACTCCAGCAAGTATGTAGTACATCACCTCTGCAAGGGAATCAGACACCAGGATGATGAGTGCAGTATGCAAACCTGAATAGTTTGGTATTACCAAAAAAAAATCATACAAAAATCATGAAATTAGCATGATGTGCACTTAACCTCTCTATTCAATCTAATTGTTTGTTCCCATTTTGCTTTCTGCAGGATGTCTGTTTAGGCCCCAATCCTGCAAAGACTTACACATACACAAAGCACATGAGCAGTGCCACCAAGATCTCACAATCTTAAAGTTACGCATATGCATAAATCTTTACAGTATCGGAGACTTCAATTATCAGTGGTTTGAGGTGTAGGCCTTGGCATAATTAAGATATATTTTATGCAAGATGGCTGATGTCAGATAGTATTGGAAATGTTATAATTTACTGAATGTGATTATCCAATCTGTATACATGTATCATTTCTGTATCTAAAGTTAGGAATATTGACTATGTAACAATTACAACTGTGTGTGTATTTGGGAGACACCTACCAGACAACAGGTCATCAGCTTTGATGGGCCATTAGGAAGAAACGATAACACTTCCAAGATACTAATCTCTCCCCTTCCTGAGAGGTGTCCTGGGACTTAGAGTGACACTACTAGGTCAGGTGGTCCTGTCACCTGGTACTAAACACTATCCTGGACGTCTAGTCATTTTCCGCTAAAAGGAAGGGGAGGTCAAGACTGGGGAACAAAAGAGCCCCACCTTCTGTACATCTTATTTAAGGCTAGGGAGGAAGGCAAACAGGACTCTTCTCCATTGTCTTCCTGCCCAAGAAGAACTGCTGACAGTACCTGAAGGGACAAAGGAACTGAACTGTGGGAGAAGCAAGGGCTGAGTCCAGACTAAGGGTATGTCTTCACTAGCAATGTTAAAGTGCTGTGGTTGTGTAGTCGCGGCACGAGCATGCTGTAAAAAACGCACCCCCATGAGGGGAGTAGCTCCCAGTGCTGATGTGCAGTGTCTACGCTGCCACTTTACAGCTCTGAAACTTGCAGTGCTCAGAGGTGTGTTTTTCACAGTGAGAAAGTTGTAGCGCTGTAAAGTGGCAGTGTAGACAAGGCAGGAGTCTAGTCTGTAAAGAGAAATATCTAGAACTCTAAGATGCAGAAACTTTTACAACTTGCCTAAAACAACATTTAGGGTGATAAATTATTTCTTGAAACCAGTCTCTTTAAGATCTTAAGTTCAGTATGTGTTTTTTGTTTTATTTGCTTGGTAATCTGCTTTGTTCTGGGTGCTATCCCTTATAATCACTTAAAATCTACCATTTATAGTTAATAAACTTGTTTTTATTATTAAACCGTTTGTGCAATTTATAACTGGGGGAGGGGAAAGAAGGTGTGCACATCTCTCTCCACATTGAGGGAGAAGGTGAATTTTTATGAGCTTGCACTGGGCAGAACGTTCTATACAGCACAAGATGATGTTCTTGAGTGCTGGGCGATTTCCTAGCTGAGTCTTCTCATAGAGAGCTGTTTGCAGACTGTGTGATTCTACAGCTGGTGTGACCCTACCTGTCTGTGCTGCCAAAGGCCAGAGAGCTAATTCAGCAAAACATGGAGAGGGAGCCCAGGCTATCAGAGCAAGGCAGGTTCCCTTTACTCCCACTACATCATGTGCACCCCAGAAGTGGGGTTTGACCCATCACACCTACCTCCCACAACTCAATGGGAGTTAGGAGCCTAAATGCCTTTGTAGCCTTAGTTACCACCTACTAGTCCCCACGTGGCAGGGACAGACCTTCTTTCTGTCCCCCAAAGGAGAAGCCCAATTCCCCCCTTTCCTTGGGCTGGGGGGGCAGCGCCTCCTGCCTAGCCTAGAGGAGCAACTTCAAGTCCCGCTCCTGTTCCGATCTGCCCCCATTTGAGGCCGGATGCGGGGGGCAGCGTGTTCTACTCACCCCACATCCTCTCCCCTCTGCTATCAGCAGCGACCGCTCCCCGCCGGCCTCCTTTCAAAATGGCCGCCCGCGCCTCTCCTCCCCTCCGCTCCGCAAGGCCCCGCCCCCTTGCGGCTCCCCCTGTCACGTGGCGCGGGCGATTTGTCCACCCGGCGACGCCGTAGCCGCTGCCCCGCCCCTTGCCCTCGGTCCAGGCGCGTGGTGGTGGCCTCTGAGCGCGGCCGGCGAGAGGAAGCCTCGCGCCCCGGTTGTCCCGTCCCGCTCCCCAGCCCGCGCTGCTATGTTGGGAGCCGCCCTGCTCCTTCGTCGCTGCACTGCGGCCGGTCTCCGTGGGCTGGCCCGGCGGGCCCGACAGCCGCCCGCCACCGGTGAGTGAAGGGGCGAGCGGCGCCTTGTTCCCGCTTCTCGGCGCTGGCCCCGGGCCGCTGGAGCCCGGCCGCGCTGGCGCCCCCTCCCCGGTCCTACCCCGGTCCCCCTCGGCTCCGCGGTCCCGGGCGGGGCCTCGGCGGGGAGCGCGGGAGCGCCCAGCGGCGGGGCCCCGGGGGGCTGCGCCGGCCCGGCAGCGCCGTGTCCTTGCGGTGACCTGCGGTGTCACTCGAGGACTGGCTGCACCTGTGGCCTGGTGCGCGCCGCCCTGTCGCGGCTGTGGCAGCCTCGTCCCCCCTGCGGCTCGGCCGAAGCCCTCGCTCCGCCCCGTGGCATGAGGGGGGCGCGGGGCCCGGGCTAGGACACTGCCCTGCCCCGTCAAGGTTATCGCCTTCAGGTCGAGCTTCCGGTGCCTGCGCCGGGGTCGCCCGCGTGCTGAAGCGGGAGCCGCGCCCGCCAAGGAGCGCTGGGGATGGCTGCAGCCGCGGCCGCCACGGGAAGGTGACATTGAGCTGGCTGAAGGGGAGAGGGAGGTGAAGCCTGCACGGGCACCTGTGCTGGTCTCCCTGCAAGGGAGAGGCGGTAGTGTCGGCCCTGGTTCTGGCCCCCGCCCCCGTGATGGGGAGCAGGTCTCTCTTTAGGGAAGGGCAGCAAAGGGGGCCAGGTTAGCTGCGGCTAGCCCAGCCGGCCTATTTCGCAATGCCGCTACCTCTATCTCTGCCCGTTTCGCTTCCTCTTTCGTGCTTGTCTCTTCCCACTCGCCGTCTAGCATTTCTGCAGTGACTCTGATTGAAGATAGTTGGCACCACTTGCAGCCACGATATGGGCCTTTCTGTAAGAAAGCTAACCTGTCTGTGGCATGCAAATCTTGATTTGTGTAAACCAGCCTAGTAGGCTCTCCTTGTTCTCCCAGCCTTAGGAAAAATATATGTTCTGGTTAATCTCACATGTCTTACAACCAAAGAGAAAACACATCTTGAGTACAAGAACAAGTGTTGAGGTTTACTAATGCTCAGATTAGTAGAACAGTGATGAAATGTTTGTACAGCAGTGGTTCTCAACCAGGGGTTCACAGAGGTCTTGCAGGGGGCTATGTAAAATGTACTAGCAAAATCAGTACAAACTAAAATTTCATACAATGACTTGGTTTATATGGCTCAATATACTGCACACTGAAATGTAAGTATAATTATATTGCAGTTGATTTATAATATGGTAAAAAATGAAAAAGTAAGCAATTTTTCAGTAATAGTGTGCTGTGGCACTTTTGTATTTCTGTCTGATTTTGTAAGTAAATTGCTTTTTAAGTGAGGTGAAACTTGGGGGTACACAGGACAAATCAGATTCCTGAAAGGGGTACAGTAATCTGTAAAGGTTGAGAGCCACTGCTGTACAGGTACAGTGAGATCTGCTAAAGAGCATATCATACTCTTGTGTGAAATTTTTACTAGGCCTCTAAGGCTGTTGGTTTCAAAAATGTACCACTTGCAAACTCAAATCTGTCTCTACAGTAAACTTAAATCAGGAGTCATTCCTGGGATATATTGTATCTTTGCTTTTTCAAAAAGAAAATGAAGGTAGACTGAAGAAGTTGATATTGCTACATCCTTGTTTATATTCTGAAGCGTTCAAGTGGCTTCCTGCAAGCAGCCAGGCTACCATTAAAGCATAAGTTTGAAAAGAATGCTTATGTAAAATTTATTGCTGTATCATCCTCCTTTTCTTTCTGGTCTTCAATTCTGTGTCTTGATGTGCACGCTATTGAATTGTTCATCAAGGTTAAGCTTTCTCTGATTGCTTTCAAGTGCCTATGTTTAAATCTCTGACCTAGGCCTGGTTTACACTAGAAAATTAGGTTGGCATAACTATGTAGGTCAGGGGTGTGAAAAATCCACACCCCTCCAAGTGGTGTAGTTAAAACAACCTAAGTCCCTATGTAGAAAGCACCAGGTCAATGACAGAATTCTTCTGTCTGTCTAGCTGCTGCCTCTTGAGGAGGTGAATTACCTATGCAGACAGGAGAATTCCTCCCATTGGGCTAGGTAGTGTCTATGCAAGTGCGGCTGAGACACAGCTGTGCCTCTGTAGTATCTTAAGTACAAACAAGCGCCTAGTCTCCCTTCTCATACACCTCTTCTGGTTCTTTCTTTTGTATTCTGTCAATGCTAACCTTCTTACACCCTTTCACAAAAGTTGTGTGCTGCCTTCTCTGCTACCCTATGTGCTTGAAATGTCCTTTCATGTTTCCAAGTCTCCATCCTTACCTCATTCAAATAGCTCCTAAGACTCACTTTTGCTGCATCACCTCAACAAAAATGTTTCATGCTTTTTAAAAAAATTATGCCCCCAAGATGCATTTGTCTAAACTGAGTAACAGTATAAGATAGGGATTCTCAAACTGGGGGTTGGGACCCCTCAGGGTCACAAGATTATTATGTGGGGGGTCACATGCTGTCAGCTCCCACCCCAAACCCTGCTTTGCCTCCAGCATTTATAATGGTGTTAAATTAAAAACACTTCTTAATATATTTATAAGGGGAAGTCACACGCAGAGGCTTGCTGTTTGAAAAGGGTCACCAGTACAAAAGTTTGAGAACCAGTGGTATATGAGTATCTGTAAACTTGTATTTCCCTTCTCCCACTTTCTGATGTGTGCTTCATTCCTGTATAACTTTGTCAAGTGCATCACTAGATTGTAAGTTCTCTGGCACAGAGACCTGTCTCTCTCTTTTGTGTGAAATGCCTAGCACGCTTGAGCATGGTATACAATGGCTTATCTTCTATCGCTGGGAGTGTCTTCGCTCAAACTTATCTTTTTAAATTAATCTCCTTAAATAGTCCTTTTTTATATAGCTACACACCTCCACTTCCTCTCCCCCTCCCCCAGCACTCTTCTGACCTTGTCTTTCTTCTACCAGTCTATTTTACTTTTGGTTTTGTTGTGTCCCCATCTTCCTCTGGAGGCAGCTGAGTACAAGTCTGGCTTGACCATCAAATAGAGATGAGTATGTTGGATTGTGAGGGTTAACAGTGAATTTGAGGCTGTCCCCTTCTAAATGTGGGTATGTTGACAACTCTTCATCACAGTATTATTTTAGTATTTATATCACATTCCAGCTGGATCTAAATATTTTATAAATGTCAATTTTGGAGTATCTCCTATAAAAGGCAGCTGGTAAGTATAGTCCACTTTTACCTATGAGTAGACAAGGTGTTTGGAAGCTGTAACTTGCCCAAGGTCTTGAAGTCTAATCCACAATTTGAGGTCTTCAGTGGCTCAGACATAGGTTAAGGGTTTGTTACAGGAGTGGGTGGGTGAGATTCTGTGGCCTGCATTGTGCAGGAGGTCAGACTAGATGATCATAATGGTCCCTTCTGACCTTAAAGTCTATGAAGCAAGTCAGTGGTAAAGTTAGGAATATATCCTGGAAGCTTTGAGTTCTAGCTCCTGGCTCTTAATATTAAAGTGCACAAGTATCTGTTTCTAAAAAGGTTATTAATTTAGTTGGCCCGTAACATATAATTTGGTAAACATGCAGTTTTAAAAACTAAAACCAGTGGACATATTTTCATGACACTTCTTTAAAAACTTAGTTTAATCTTCAGTAATTGCAACTCAAAACACAGACAGTAAGAATCTGAAAGTGAAAATGACTTAATTGACTTTTATATAGGTTGTAATACCATGCTCATCACTGTAATACTTGAGCAACTTCTAGTAATGCATTAAGCTATATGGCTATCTGTTGTATTTGTATTGTCATGTTTTCCCTTGGAGAAGTGTGTCTAGTAGACTATCATATGTTGGAATTTTTTATAATACATATGTTGCTATATATGTCAGAAAAAGCGAAGTCAAAGAAATGTGCCTTTTGCTTATAGTGGAAGGTGGTGAAGGTTATGATGGTGTCCCTAGCCTCTAAGCTGGGAATGGACAACAGGGCATAGATCACTTGATGATTTCGTGTTCTGTTCATTCCCCCGGGGCACCTGGCATTGGCCACTGTCGGAAGATACTGGGCTAAATGGACCTTTAGTCTGACCCAATATGGCCACTCTTGTGATGGTCCTTAGTTCCTTTGAGAGCTCATTCTACAGTCTTGTGTTGATGCCTGAGAAAACTCTCTAATACTTCCATTTTCCAACTTGAGATTTTGAGGGAGAGAAAGCAAATTGGTTTTTTAAAATTTACACTTTAAATCTTAAATTTAGTACACCCACACACAAGGAACATTGTGTGAAATATGATTAAGTTGACAGCATCCTTTTAACTTAAGTAGCTATCATTATAGAGGTGTACTACATTTAAAGCATTAAAAATCAAGAATATGTCAAGTGAAGGTTTGATTATTGCGAAGTAGTTCAGAATACTCTTCATTTCTCTTTCCTCCCAGATCCCTGGAATACTTGGATACCTGGAAGGTGAAAGGTTGTCAGTCATTCCAGTCAAATTTAATGAGTTTCAGTTGACTTCCAGTTAGCTACAATTGATTGGGATACCTAAGGGTGTTCGTTGTCCATTCTTTTAGGAAGGCATTGCAATACTGTGGAGAGCTGTATGTTTTTAAGAGAACTCTTTTTGATTTCTAAATCAGTAATTCGTAATCTCCATTTTGAATGATGCAATAATCTGTTACATTTTGGGGAACATTGAATACATTGTGAAAGCTTTGTTCAGATGATGTACTGAATCAATATCTGACAAGAATCTGTTGCACTCAGGTCATTCTGTTAAACATAACTTTAGTCTGACTCAGGGTATACATGTATTGGAGAGTGATGTTTAGGAGAACATGCCTTTGTGTATTGCAATCTTTTTGTAATTAGGATCCATTGTCTTAAGTCACATTGTGTTTTTTTTAGGAAAATTATATTTGCTTCATGCTTAATGGTAAATTAAATTTCCTAGTGTCACTTCAAGCTAGAAAAAAAAGGCTAGTCAGCATGAACACACCGAAGTATAGCACAGTAGTCATAATACATATTAAACATTTATATAGTGCTGTAGATGCAGATAGCACTTCACAAAACACAGAATAAGACATGCCCCCGCCCCAGAGATCTTAATAAAACTTTAATCAATATGAACAAAATAATTGTTGCATCTAAGTTAGAAAGGAACGAGGCTTAACTTCTTTCCCCTTTCTCCTAGACTCTAGCCTACCCTAAAGACAAGGTTGGCAATTAATGCCATGCTCCTGAGTGCAATTACTCTTTCAACAGTACCAATCATAGAGTGAAATTGATGGGTCCTAGTCATCTTTATCTTCTGTGGGTGGAGCAGTTGGGGAAGCACTTACTCTTGAGAGTATGGATGTAACTGCCTGTTTGCGCAGCAGCTAGTCCCATAGCTGTTAGTTGCTGTTAGCAAAGGCCACCTGTTCATCCCTTGTTTAGTGTTCAGAAAGCCCCTTGTGATAAAGAACAGTATTAGGAGAAGAAACTAGATTACAACCATGTTAATTGAATGCATCTTAAAATCCAGCCCACTTTTATTTTATTAAATTTAAATGAATGTTTTAAAGAAACTGTCAGATACTCAAGTTTCAATGGAAATTTAGTGCTGAATGACAACCCTGAAGACTGAATTTCTGTGCGGACTCATTGAGTAGCTCTAGTAGTAGTAATGTAAGTTTCCCCCACAAGGCTTCACTATTCTATTCTTGAGGTAAGAGCAGTTCTGCCTCCAGGATGCCTCTGGAGACAGCAAAGGTGTCTTTTGGGGACTGGACTTTTGTACACAAAGGCACTATACAAATGCCATCAAGTCACTTTACACAGGCCACTGAACAGCCGTTAATTGAAAGTTAGCTTTCATCCACTATTGAACCTGGTTACCCAGACTTGTGTGTATCCTGCTACTTCTCCCTCTGAGTCATCCAATTGTCCTAACCTCTCGGTGTTTCTTACCGTTAGAAATGGGATTTAGAAACTAGAAAACATTTCCTCCCTTAGATTACAAAACCAACTATTTAGCAACTGTAGGGCTTACATGGGGAAATCATTCTAGAATAAATTAGGGTGTAAACTTGAAACACAATAGCTATTCTGCAGCTACTCCCTGGGTGGATGCTCTTATTCTGAAGTAAGTGTCTACATAAGGAGTTATTGTGGAATAGCTATTCTGGTCAATTTCCACATGTAGACAAGCAGCAGGAACAGTGGAGTTCTCTTTCTCCTTTCCCACCATTTAATTTGGAGCAAAAATTGACATGTTAGCTGGCAGATATCCTAGTGAAGTCATAAATGATGACAGTGTTGCCAACAAGATACTGGAAGTCAGCGTTAAGGAAGCTCTATATATGTTTTTGACTGGCTTGCCCTGCAGCAAAGGAGTAAGTACTGCAGTGGTCTTTTTCTATCTGGGAACCTGGAAGCCTTTTTTTTTTTTTTTAAATTGTTCAACAGATTCTAACAATTTCAAGGTGATCACTTTTATTAAGCATAAACTAGTCCTCTTTTGAGAGCTGGTTAACTACATTTTTTTAATCCAGTTTGTAAACATTCTGTAGATGTGCTCTTTCAAAGGGGGAGCAAACACTTGCTTGAAAGGCCTTTACTTGGACCATCTTACCACAGAGCACATCACGGGGACTTTAAATGTACTGAATTAGTGATTCAGAACTATTACGTACTTGCTGCATCCTGACTAAAGTTATGTCTACACAGCGAAGAAAAACCCATGGCTGACCCATGCCAGTTGACTCAGTCTGCGGGGCTGTTCCGTTATTGTGTAAACTGGAGCCTGAGCTCTGAGATCCTCCCACCCTGCAGAGTCTTAGAGCCCAAGCCCAGAAGTCTACACAGCTCTGTGAGCTCAAGTCAGCTTGCATGGGCTAACTGTGAGTATCTAGTTGCTGTGTAGACATAATCACGTCATAGCTGCAGTCTCTTGGCCTAAGTTTATGAACTAAATTTCCTCTGTTTTCACTTCAACCCTTTCCTATTCCTTCCTCACACAGCTGTGTTGCCTGCTCGTTGCTACTCTCATGGGACACAAGAGTCAGATGAAGAATTTGATGCTCGCTGGGTGACATACTTCAACAAACCAGATATCGATGCCTGGGAGCTAAGGAAAGGTGTGTTTAAAAGAGAAGGAAGGAATATCTGATAGTGAAATACTCATGGCTATGGTAACATGGGGAAACCTAAACTGCTTTGAAATATGACCACTGAAAGTTACAGCTATGTCAAAGTAAAAACGTATGCTATAGCGGGGCAGATATGCTGTGCTATAGGCAGGGAGCTCAGAAATTCTCCTAAAATTTGCTTCCATAATACTGAACTGTATAGTCTGTGTACGTTTTCTAAACCACCTTGAATGACAAACAACTACACTTACTCTGTAATGTTAGACATTTGTGAAGGAGTTAAAAGAACTCAGGAACCTCCAGTGTAGTCTTCTTCCTAACTTACTCAGTGCTAACCAAGGGCATAGGGTGATGGGGTCTTGCCTTTTCTAGAAGGTAGACACCTGAGATTAGAAAGTGGGGTTCCTTGTGTAGTCCAAATGCAATCCGTCTGAATTGGCGCTTCATTGTGATTGCTTTGTATCAGCACTGCTAAGATGGTCAGTGATGTAGTACAGTGGCTTTCAAACTTTTTTTCCCTAGGGACTTAGTTGAAGAAAACTGTTGATGCCCATGACCCAATGGAGCTGGGGATGAAGGGTTTGGGGTGTGGGAGGGGCTCAGGGTTGGGGAGAGGGCGGTGGGGTGGAGCTGGGAATGAGGGGCTCAGGGTATGGGAGGGGCTCAGGGGTCTGGGCTGGGGGTGCAGCTTCTGGGATGGGGCCGGGGATGAGAGGATTGGGGTGCAGGAAGGGGCTGGGGCACGGACTTACCTCTGGCAGCTCTCGATCAGCGGCGCAGCTGGGGTGCAGAGACAGGCTTCCTGCCTGTCCTGGCACCGCAGATCATGCTGCACCCGAAAGTGGCCAGCAGCAGGTCAGGCTCCTAGGCAGAGGCATGCAAGCAACTCCGTGCAGCTCTCGCCCGCAGGCACCGCCCCCCAGCTCCCGGCCAGTCAGAGTGCAGAGCCGGTGCATGAGGCCGGGGCAGCACATGGAGCCCTGTGGCCCCACTGCCTAGAAGCTGGACCTGCTTCTGGGGCGCAGTGTTGTCGGAATAGGTAGGCACTAGCCCGCCTTAGCTAGGCAGCCCTGCCACCGGGACTTTTAACATCCCACTCGGCAGTGTTCACCAGAGCCGCTAGGGTCCCTGGGTGCTGAGCAAGGCGACCTAGTGCCTTATGTGCCGCAACCTGACACTGGGTCACGACCCAAATTTGAAAAACACTGATGTAGTAGACTTGGAGTTCACTTCTTATAGCTGAGGCTACGTTTTAGTCACAGATATTTTTAGTAAAAGTCACGGGCCTGTGACCTGTCCATAACTTTTACTAAAAATACCTGCCCTGACTAAAACTTAGGCGGGGACTGTGGGTGCTGGGAGAGGAAGTGGGGGTGGGGGGTTGTGGCTGGCAGGGCCTTCCTACTGTCTGTGCGTCCCTGCAGCTCCTAGGCGGCAGAGGCAGGGGTCAGGGCAGGGGCTCCACTGCTCCCGCAACAAGCACTGGCTGCCGCAGCTCCCATTGACTGGGAACCATGGGGATTTCCCACCCCTCTACTGCCTAGGAGCTGCAGGGGGGCCATGCCAGTAGGAGCAGGGGAGCCCACTACCCTAAGGTAAGCACCCCTGCTCTCCCCAGCACCCTCCCCAACTCCTGCTTCTGCTGGCCCAGGGGCTGCCCAGTCTTTTTTGTTAAAGCTTTTGTAGATAATGAGATGACATGACTAGCATCATACTGCAATGTCGAGAAGAGCGAAAGGAACAGATGGGGGAAATAGTTCTGGAATATGGGAGAGATAAGATTGACACTGATTTTGATGGTGCTTGTTATCACCTTGATAATCATGTTAGAAATATCATGGAGATGGAAGGAAAGTGTATGATGAGAGAGACCCCTAGGCTGAACTTTGAAAAACTCTCAACAGGTTCTAACCCTCCTTTTACTTATTAAATAATGGGGGTTTCTCAGGCTGTCATTATCTTCTTCTGACAGGCATGAACACATTGGTGGGCTACGATCTGGTGCCAGAACCAAAAATCATCGATGCTGCTTTGAGAGCATGCAGACGGTTAAATGACTTTGCTACTGCGGTCCGTATCCTAGAAGCTGTAAAGGTCCGTATAGTCGTGACTTGGGGTATGTTGGAAATGCTGCTGCTTGTGCTTTCGTGCTGCTGAAAGGGTTTTAAAATGGAGATGAGTCTCCTAGCTTCTCATGTTGTTGTATTTTCACCCACCTAAGCAGGGGAAACTCAGTTTCCTGATGGTACTGGAACTAGTAGTTTGACTAAATTGCATGGTCAAAATCAGTATTAATTTGTTGCTGTTTAAGTACCAACAGAAAATCCCTCCTGTACAGTATCACAGGTGTCAATGCACTGGATACAGCTGTACTTCTTCCTTCCCCTCTATTGACCCTCCTCTTTAGAGGAGAACAGAATAAAGAGGTGAGCTTCTGCTGCCCACGCTGTAGAATATTGTTAACCGGGCAAACTTATAGGAGAATCATGTGCTAATGGGGCCTGACTTTCAGAAGTGTCTATACTGGACATATCTTGTAAGGGAGACCAAACTGAGACCTTGGCTATCACCAAATCATCTGAAACATACATATGACTATAAATAGCATGGCTGTGAAAGTAAACAGCTTTGTACAACTGTAGCATTTTTTCAGGGAATTTAACAAAGATGACCACATGCTAAACTTATCGTGTCTCTTTTCTCTGCACCTGGTCTATTTTGCTCTCCTCATCTTCCCTCTATGCCAGAATGACTGGCCACTGTTGTGATTCTTGAAAATATTTCCTCTTGGGGGAAATGTAAGGGATCAGGTTGGTTTATAACCCCTCTCCCAAACTTTTCTTCTCCCCTAAAACCCTGTTTGAAAGGCTTTTATGGGGGTGACTTCTTCTTAACTCTGGAAAGAGACATGAAACTAAAGTTTTTGTTTTATAAACTGACCTTTTCTTTGGACTTGTTTAGATATTAGTGTATCTCTTGCTCTTTTGCCAAAACAATCAACAGGCAGCCCTCAAACAGGTCTGCAGAGCATCTGGAGAGCCAGCTGTTCACCTAGTGCTGTTTTCCTTGTTTTCAGTTTGTATGTTTCATTGCAGATAGACTGGGAGGGGGGATTCTGAAACACTCAGGTTTGGCCTAACTCTGCTTCCATTGAAGCTAGTGGGAGTTCTGTGCTGCACAAAATCTCACCCCACCCATTTATTTTCCATGTAAGCAACTGCTGTGGTTTGTTAATAGGCAATGAGGTGGCCTGCATGATAGTGAATGGGGGAGGGTAGTCCACATAACTGTGGTTAGGTTGGAAGAAGTCCACATTATGAACACTTTAAAAACACTGCAGTAAATGAATGAATTTAGCTACTACCTGTTTTTGTACTTGATTCAAGCCAAATAAGTACAGGCTGTGATTAGCAGACTTCAGTGTAGATATTCTATGGAAGGTTCATCTGATCTACTGTTCTTAAGCAGTGCTACAATGTTACCTTTCCATCTTATTGGGGATAAAGTATTTTATCACTAGCAATAAGTGGATCAAGCTGTAGATCCTGTTGTGAATACATGATTCGCAGACATAGTCTGGCATACAGTGCAGTGTTGATTTTTCTTGGCCATCTCTTTGCTATTGAATTAATTTTTTCCTCTTCTTCTGATTAGGACAAAGCAGGTCCTCACAAGGAAATCTACCCTTATGTTATCCAGGAACTTAGACCAACTTTGAATGAATTGGGAATCTCCACTCCAGAGGAACTGGGCCTGGACAAAGCATAAACATAATTGGTAAGGGGGACCGTATCTTTCTAGAACCCTGAGATGGGACTACGCAGCCTAAAACTCCTTTTAAGGGTATATAGTAGTATTCCTTGGCTATAAGGAACCCCTAAAGAGAAGGGGGGTGGAATGCATGTTTCATGAGTAAGACTTTTGAGACTTTCACTACCTAGCAATGGAAAACAATTCAGTAGTGTCTACAGAAAGGTTATGCTTACTGAAGAGTTGAGAGTTCTTTCATTAGTTATATATACAGAATGAGCATGTCTAAAGTCCAATTCCTAATTGTAATGTGTTATGTGAAAAGAAACCAAAGGGGCTGTGGGTGAGAGACTGGTGTGGCAGACTAATCTGAGCATGGTTAAGTAGGTGGGGAGAGGCTTTTGTAACAGAAATCATTTCAGTAACTGAATGTTACAATATTTGCCCGAGTCTCTAATGCATCCTAAAAATGAAAGGAGGTTAACATTGAGACAGATATCAGTTTTTTTTAAAATTCAAGGATCCTAGACTCCATTCCTAAATGGAAAACTTTAGATGGTGCTTTTATTAAGAGGGTCTATCAAATGCATTTGTCCAAATACAGCAAGAAGACAGAAGATATGTGGAGAGAAACATTTTCATGTGTTGATCATTTTGATCACCTAGCTGTAGTGCTACTAAAATCTAACAATGTGTTTCTGCCGCTTGTGGGGCAGGCGGTGAGGGGAAGAGGCAATATTCAGTGTTCTAGATGTTTGCTTGATTGACACAATTACTGGTCTTTTAAAGAATCCTCATTTCTTTTCTGTGTTGCCTTGACAATAAGCTGTTACCGTACTTGCTCAGAAGTATATAAGACTTTTTTTTGCTTCCCAGCAGTCTTTACAAGAAGCTCTTTCCCTCCCTATGGAAGGATCATCCCATATGAAATTATGCTAATCTTTACTTTAACATCTCAGTCTATCTAACCCTTTTAAACAGAAGATAGAACAGGACACTAGTGCTTCCCTATGTTGGGAAGTGGTCCCATTGCTGGCAACAACTGTCCGTCATATTGAAGCTGCTAATGTAGAAGGGATAAATCTTCTGCACCATTCACAAAGTGTGATCTGGCTCCACCCAGTGCTGAAAATAGCACTGTCCCCTTCAGCTGTTTAAAAAGCACAGCACTGGCACGGGGGACCCTTTGCTTACAACATAGTGGACAGTTCAATTTCATAGTGTATCTAGGGCTTAAGTGCTCTGAGGAAAAAATTCCTGTTGGCTTCAATAGTTTCAAGTGCAGTGCTTACAGGATCAGGTCCTACTTATTAAGGCTTGAAATTCTTGGTGGGATGGCGGGGCAGGTATTTTCAGTGCTTAAAGGTGATGGATCTGTTTTTAGGGTTAAGCTTGAAAGCTGGTATCTGTCCTCAAATAAAACTTGAATGGTCTCTAAATTCTGTTTTAAAGTAATAAGTTTACCATTGTCTAACATTAGCTAATGCTTATGTTGCTGCATCACTGGCTGACAGCTTGGTGCCAAAAGGTTGTCAGGTGGCCAGTGAGTATCTATCACATAAGCAAATAAGCACCAGCCACTGAATGTAAATGTTGATTATTACGTAGGCCAGAGTGAAACACAACACAACTTTGTGATGATGCAACTGATGCATATCAGTTAGAAATTGGCTTCACTCTCAGAAAATAGTGGGTTATACAGAAGATGGCTGAGTTTTTAAGATTAAAAATATATAACCTACAAGCATCTCAAACTTTGCATTTTCACCCATTTTAACAACAAATTGGCCTGTTTAAAGGGGTAAAAACTGAGTTTCTAACATTCTTTCCCCTCCCCGGGTGGTAATGCTGGGTCACTGGTGCCGGTACTGTTCTTCTGGGCCTGAAGAATTAGACTGTTATACCTGGCAATGTGTTGATTTGAGTGATGGGAAGAACACCATATGATCTGAAACTCCCTGAGACTGCCTAAAATGGTGTGGAACTATTGGCCTGCATAAAGTAACTTTTTTTTAAACTAATCCCTTATCTGTTCTCTTCCAGATGGGCTGCACATGCATTTTATTAATGCTCCCTGATTGTACACAGTCGCCTGGAGACACAGATGTTAAGATATTACCTTTATTTGAAATAACTTCTTTCTTTATTGAGTCCCAATGTATGTAATATGAAGTTGGAACTAATAAAGGAGAAATGGGTTTGAACTGAGCTTCGTCCTTGTTGCCTCTGTGATGATATTGGAGAGGAAAACCAAAAAATGAAATTTCCCAAGAGCAAAGTAAGTAGTGAAAATACACTTTGGATAGAGCCAGCTTGCTATTAACTGTATAACCCACTCTGAATTCATCCAGCAACAGTGCTGGTTTCCAAGGCCAGCTGCAGAGTTCCTAGATGGGACTTTATATTCACAACATGTGAAGTTTACTAGAATTCTAAAGATAAAAGTATTGTCAGTTGGCCTCTCTGCACTACCTAGCAATGTAGATTAAGGCAATGAGTCATGGGAGGCTTTTGCTTGGTTTTGTTGTACCCCAGAATGGG
The DNA here is from genome assembly GCF_025201925.1 of Gopherus flavomarginatus. Taxonomy (NCBI): domain Eukaryota; kingdom Metazoa; phylum Chordata; order Testudines; family Testudinidae; genus Gopherus; species Gopherus flavomarginatus. The sequence continues at coordinate 54,083,463 of NC_066625.1, read as the reverse complement.
ATGTAATTTAAGCAATCAGTTGTGCGCTGTCTTGACCACTGGCTGACCCAAGTCTGTTCTGTGTGACTTATGCTTACACAGTAATGCTTGAACTTCAGTAAATCAGGGCCTCTTCTCCCACAGAGGACATACGTGGCATTAAGTATTTTTAGGGACATCAATTTTTACTTGCTGAGTTTTATTTTTAACATAAAATGCTAATTGTAGCTCTTCAGGGCAGGAATCCCATCTTTCCGTTTGCTAAGTGTTCTACAAAGTAGAGGTCCCGATCCTGACCAGGACTTTGAGGTGATATGGCAATACAGATAGTGCCACTTACCTGTTTTTTCCTCTCTCTTTAGAATCTTTATTTCCCTTTCCCTCTCCATCTCCCAAAAAACAATCAATACAAAACTGTTCCCTGATGACCTCACCTGCTGCTCTGCCAAGCATGGAATCTTTCAGAGGGCCTGAAGCAATGACTTGTGCATCTTGAATCTGGCTTGGAATACAGTCCAAACAGCAAAAGATGTCTAATGAAAAAGGAGTGTGCATACATTCTAGAACTGTTCACTGGGGAGTTGGGGCATCTTCCTCTGTATAATACAATCACTTCCTCAATCATACTCTCTCTGCCCCTGCACAGGGGTGCTAGCCCCTTCCACATGAAGGAGTGAGTAACTATAGCCAACAGGCTGCTTACAGGCAATCCTAGCGAGATTAGAGTTGGGTAGCAAAAATAGACTGATAAGGGAAACTAAACAGCAAGAATATTTAATACCACAACTTATATTTATTGCTGGACTCTTGGAATGAGCCACGCCAGTTCTAACAGTTTTTTCTTTTCAAACAGTGCTGAGATAACACTGACTTCAGGAGTGTAGGCGAGAAGAGCAGTTGTTACAGCTGAGAAGGTATTTCCTCTGTATTTTGGAGGTCCACAAATCTATAGCAAAGAACTGAAAAAGTAACCTGAAGATATTAATAGAATTTATCCTTTCATGAATCAACTACCTGAAAGGGGGTTCTGAAGAGGATGGATCTACACAGTTCTCAGTGGTGGCAGATGACAGAACAAGGAGTAATGGTCTCAAGTTGCAGTGGGGGAGGTTTAGGTTGGATATTAGGAAAAACCTTTTCACTAGGAGGGTGGTGAAGCACTAGAATGGGTTACCTAGGGAGGTGGTGGAATCTCCTTCCTTAAGAGGTTTTTGAGGTCAGGCTTGACAAAGCCCTGGCTGGGTGATTTAGTTGGGAATTGGTCCTGCTTTGAGCAGAGGGTTGGACTAGATGACCTCCTGAGGTCCCTTCCAACCCTGATATTCTATGATCTTTGAGCCCCAGGCTTTTACAGCTTAAAAAAAAACAAATAAACAAGACTAGGCTAACCAAAGTGTAGGCTTGTTCAAAGCATTTCACGCACGCTTGGGAACTACTTGACCAAATCAGTGTAGTCTTTGCCAGAAGACTTGTGTCCAGAGGGAAATCTTCATGAGGGAATGAACCAAATGTTAAAATACTACAGATTTAATCAGATTAGTTTATTTTGGACTTTCTGTTGACCCTCTCACTGTAGAAAAATGGTCTAGTAGTCGCTGTCTTGGTCACCATTTAAAAATAAGACTCAGGAGGTCACTGTTCACTCTTCACCTGGAAGTCCATCCTCTGCTGAATTGCTGTCTGTCAAGAGGGCAGCAGAAGCTTCCTGAAGAGAGCCAACAGCAATAGTAGCGGTCTAAAGATGTATAGGTGCACCCAGGTGTTTCACCACTTGCCCCCATGCTCAGATACTCTTGGATGTGTAGATGGAGAAATAGCCCTTCTTCCAAACTCAAACACAAAGGGAGAACGCTGCACCACTCTAGCACTTCAGTGACAATAAGCCCCTAGACCTTTGCAAAGAAGTTTAGTTTATCAAACCAAACCCATGCCAGCCACTAATGGAGTGCTAATTAATCAATGTTAGTGCCATAATCTGCTCAGATTTTTCTAACAAAACACCTAGATTTCTCAGCTTGGGTGCCTTGCTTTTCATTATATCCAAGTCTTTGTACACTGTTTGGAGTGTAAGGCCTTCAGGTAAGGGACCTTTGGGGTAATTTTCACAGGCACAACTGACAAGTGCTTAACTGTTTGTGCCTTTGAAAGTCTGCCCCCTTGTTTCCAAAGGCTTGTATCGGGGTGGGCAAACATTTTGGGCCGAGGGCCACATCTGGGTGGGGAAATTGTATGCAAGGCAGGGGGTTGGGGTGTGGGAGGGAGGTGCAGTGTGCAGGCAGGGGCTCAGGGTAAGGGATTGGGGCAGAGGAGGGGTGTGGGGTGTATGAGGGGGCTTAGGGAAGGGGGTTGGGGTGCAGGAGGGGCTAAGGGCAGGCGTTTGGTGGGGGCTTGGGTGTACGGGGGGGCTTAAGGCAGGGAGTTGAGGTGCAGGAGGGGTGTGAGGTGCAGGCAGGAGGCTTAGGGCAGGGAATTGGGGGTGCAGGGGGTGGGTGGGGTTTGGGCTCTGGCCTGGTGCTGCTTACCTTAAGCGGCTCCCTGCATGCCTGCCCTGGCCCCATGCTGTGCTGCTTCAGGAAGTGCTGTGGCTCCTGGGGGAGAGGGCAGAGGGCTCTGCATGCAGTGCCCTTGCCATGCCTCCAGGTACCTCCCCTGAAGCTCCTATTGTCCATGGTTCCCTGTTCCTGGCCAATGGGAGCTGTGGGGGGTGGTGCCTGGAGACAAGGGCAATGCATGGAGTCCTCTTCCCCTGCCCCCCCGGGGCTGCAGAGAAGTGCTGCCAGCCACTTCTGAGGGCAGAAAGGGGCCTGCGGTGCCATGAGGGGCAATCCCACGGACCATAGTTTGCACACTCCTGCTCCGTATGCATAAGCTTTGCTCAATGAATTCAGTGCTCAGTGAATTTGGGAGAATAGGGGTGGCTGCTTTCTGGGAATGGCAAACCTAACCCCCATTAAGGCTCTTAACTGTAAAAGGAATGGGACTCAAAGAAAGACAGTGAAAATTAATCCTCCCTTTGACATTCCTGGGATCTCAAGTTTCTTACTAGTACCTATTTCTAGTCTCACTATTAACCTCCAACTCCACCTTTTTGGAAATATTAGTATGGGGGGCAGGGGAGGGGAAATAGCTTAATACACAAGTTTCCACTGCTAGAAGCAGTTCAGATGTCAAATGATGAAAAATCATTTTTGATAATTTCAGGGAGCTCTCTAATGAAAGTTAATTCATAATAAAACTTACCACTATTGGCTGTAGCCTCATTTAGGAAGAGCCTAAAACTGTCATCCTGTCTGTTGCTAGATGATACTACATCTCAATTCTTATGAGCATTAAATTCAGGTGTCTTTTTCTTAAAGCACCGAACCACATTTCTGTTCTGTGAGTCCTGAAGAATGAATAAGCAGAGATGTGTGTGGCCAGCTTTATTGCTAACAGCTTGAATGGTTATAAGCTAGTTTTACTGAGATTGAGTTCCTGGATTGGCAGAGTTCATGTGGCTGGCCACTCTAAGTCCCCTTGGAGGGCCAGTTCTATCTGAGTCAATCACATCAAAACCACTTCAAGACAAACAATCTTTCAGAGTGGGAATACTACCTTATTAATGACAAGACAATCTCATTGGGTTAAGAAAAAGCTAGGACTATATCCATCCCCTGTCTTAGCTCTCTCTCAAATTGCACTGTCCAAGCAAATGACCTCCACTGTCTTCTATGCCAGTAACCAATCATGATTACTTATCTATACCTTTTACTACATCTATAAAGTCCTAAAGAGAGGTCACATTATGTATGTTCCTGCAACTGACTGGGAGGAAAACCAGAGATTTTTCTTCTCTCTGTAAAAAATAGTATGAACTGTAGAAGGCTTGTAATGGGACTAGCTTGAAGTAACATACCTGAAATGCAAGTCAGAGTTCAATCATTTCTGTTTTTGAGAGAATAATGAAAAGCTCTGTATTGTTGGGAAATGTGAACAGACCAGTAACCAATCAGCCAGAGTACCCATCATGGAAATGATCATGATACTCCAGGAAATATTCCATCAGACTTCACCTATGACCCTTTCAGCTCTGGCTCAGGGTGGTCTATTTTCCAGTGAGACATCAAATAGGAAGGTTTCAGCACCACATTAAGTCATTGCAGAACTGGTGTGGTCAGATCCTACAAGTGCATGGAAAGGGGTACCCTTTTTAGTCCTCTCCCCAAAAGAGACACTGAGCATGGATACCTCAGGGACAAGTTGGGGAGCTTATTTGGGCCACCTGCAAATTCAAGGAAGTTGTTCCCTTGATGACATGGGGTTACACATGAACATTCTAGAGCTCAGAGCCATCTGACTGTCTGCTTGTTCTCCAGAACTGAGTAGTGCAAATCTTCACAGACAACATGACAGCTATACTTTGCCTGAACAAATGGGGGTGAGGGAGAGGGGTGCCCACTTCTTGCCCTTCTGCCTGGAGATCATTACATTCTAGACTTGGCCCCATCAGACCGAGTCCTGATCTCTCAGAACCATGGCTACATGCTATATCCAGACCAAAGTTACAGCACCTCATGGCATGGCTGCAGGATGGTTAAGTACTATGGACAGGAACTGCTCCCTACAGATCGAGGAAATCCTGACACAGAGCAGGAAAATGTCTACTAGCAGAATGTATTCATCTAAATAGAAGAGCTTCTTGATATTGGCAGCCCAGTGTGGTTTGGACCCAGCCCAGGTCTTGATACTAAAGATCTTCAACTACATACTACACTTAAAACAGGCCAGCCTTTCATTCAGCACTATTAATGTCCACTCCGCAGCAGTCTTAGCTTGCCATCTGCCTGTACAGTTGTTTGGTCATTCCTTACCCCATAGTACTGAGGTTTTTCAGAGGGCTATTACACATGCACCTGGGACCTCCTGAGGCTCATGGATCTTCTGTTTAAACTTCTGTCAGAATGTTCCTTACCCCACTTCACTCTACAATCTGTTTCTGGCAGCTGTCACTTCAGCCAGGAGGGTGAGTAAGCTGCAGGCTCTTCTGGCTAAACCCCCCTGTGACATTCCATAGGGACAAGATGCTGCAAAGATATTACCCAAAGTTCATTCCTAAATTGGTCTCAGATTTTCATATACACCAGTCAACCTAATGTTTTCTTCCCAAAGCCACGCACAGTCCTGGGTGAAAAGAAATTACACGTGCTAGATGTAGTCTGACAATATAATAAAGCTAGATGCTTTATTATATTGTCAGGACCAAGCCGTTCAGGCTATGGTCCTGTCCATAACCAGAGCTGGATGTTCTAAAGGTCAAGCGCTCTTTTCACAAGGAAAGTCACAATGGATAACACCGTTGTGATGGGTTTGACCCCTTTGGAAGTCACCTGCTGTGCTGAGATACCACTGACTCTACCTGTTCTGCCAGCATGGGCCCCCTTTAACCTGTCTTGCTGAGCCAGGCTTTTAAACCTCCTCTAACACACACACACAGGCAGGGCCATACTCCCAGCTGCAGATCAGCTCTGGGAAGACTCAGCTTAAGGGACTTTCTCCAGCACTCAGATGTCCACCTCCCTTGGAGTACAGACCCAAAGATATATTATATTCACCTCTTCCCTCAATGTGGAAGAGGGTATGCACAATTTCTGCCCTCCAACTCCCAGTTAGAAATCAAATAAACTAGGCTATATTATAAACTAGAAATAAATTTATTAACTATACCAGATGTATTTTAAGTAGTTAAGGAGGTAGCAGACAGAACAAGATAGATTACTAAGAAAATAAAGCAGAGCATGCAAACTAAGCTTAATACACCAAAGAAACTGGTTACATGTGCATTCTCACCCTAAATGTGGTTCTGATAATCATCTTCACAGGTGAGATGCCCTTCCAGTCAGGGTCCAGTTCTTTTCAGAAATTGTGGGGCCTGAGAGGAATGTGATACACAGTAATAGGACTAAAAATAAGATATAATTTATGTTCCTGGAAAGCATTTGTTGCAGAGGATGTTAAAAAAATACAAAGTAATAATATACAAACAGATCCTACCCTAGCCTGTCTCAGGATCTCTCAGGTGTACAATGGTTTGTATCTTGCTCCTATTGACTTCCCTTCAATTTAGCTGCCCTCTTTCAAATCGCCTAATCCCCAGCCTTCCTCAAAGGATTAAAATCGTCTGCACTGTGGATTGTCCATCTTGGTAGGTTAATTTAAAATGTATCACAGCTGGGACAGAGGTTATAGGAGCATGTAACTTCTGTTAGCATTCACTTTGGAAATTGCACCATGGGTAAATCTGCTTGCTGCTACAAAGTTTAACCATCCGAAGCCCCCTGGCTAATCCAAACATTCAGCATGACTTTTTGTGAAATAGAGCCATACACTAGTTAAATAAAAATCCACCCTTTCAGCAGCCAGACACAAATGCATTTCAGTCTGTTTATGGCAGTTTTCATAGGAAAGAAAATAGGAAAATGCTTATATTACCGTTTCCTTCCATTACTGCAGAAATCTAATGAACTACCAACATGACATGAAGGATGGGGGGAAGACCCCCTCTGGTCAAAATCAGCATTGTCAGCTAACAACTACTCACAATCCTGTTTAACCAGAAGGTTTCCTAGAGAAGACAAATGAGGTCACATGATCCCTTGACATCTTTATCCAGCTTGTTTAGCCTATCATGTCTCTTTCTTCAAATACAGCTCAAACTTTTTATGATACATTCATGGGTTGAAGCGTCTGTTGCTTCCTTAGGTAGCTGGACCTTAACTGCCCTCTGTGTAAATATTTTTGCAATATCGCTATCCAGTGGGGCAATAACAATCCTTTTGGGCATGATTGTTTGTTTTCTATGCCACCTGAGATTTCAGTAGGCTTTCTGCAGTTCTGCTCTTTTCTAGTCAACCAACCATCCTATCTCCTTCCCCCATCTTTCTGGAAACTTGGGCAGCCAGCAGGAATCATAATATATTTCTATATTCCTTAAAGAAGCCCATTTCTGCAGGACAGCAGGCTGTCTAGTTCAGAATTTGAACTATGCTGAGAGCAAGGCAGAATGGATACAGTGCCTTCTACTCTATGTAAGTGTTGAGAGGTTCTGAGACAAGGCTAGAAGGGAGTGAAAAAAGGAGGATGAATTGTATCTATACCCCAGGAGAGCGTTGTCTCAGTAGAGATGGATGGAGCAGTGTAATGGGGCTCTGAAACCATGAAAAGACCCCTCCCTTCTTTTTTTGGTGCTACTTTATCATCTATAGAGAAGAACCTTTTCTGCATGTTGTTTACATTAGAAATTCAAGTCCCAGCCTGCCCTCACGGGCAGCTGGATACGGAGTGAAGAGCAGCGCAGGGCAGGAAAAGCTGAGAGGCGAGGAGCCTGGCACTTCACCGGCTGCTGGTCCTTCTCTGCGGTGCCTCCACCACTTGAACCCTGACGCCCTGTTAACCCCCCTACGCAGTTAGGGGCCAGGCAGCTCCTCGCGCTGAATGCCCCCCCGCGCCCTCAACAGTCCCTGGCTGCGTTAGATGCTCCTCAAGCAGCAGCCAGGAACCAACTTGTAGTGCCCCCGTGTGCGAACTACCTGGCCCCTCCTCACCTCCCCCACGTGCGGCCCCGAGGCGGGGGGAGCCAGCCACAGCCAGGGCCTGCAGCGCCACCTGCTGCCTCGTAGGAGGAACGCACATGTCGCAGCCCGGGAAAGGCATGGGAGACGCACCAGGAACATAGGCTGGAAGTCTTCCCTCCCCGCTCCCGCCTTTCCAGAAGGGGTGATGAGGACGTTGCCTCTCTATTTCCGGGCGAAAGGGGTTGGTCATTTGGGATTGGCTCGTTTGTCCCACAGCAGCCAATAGACATTGGTTTGAGGGGCGGGACTCCGCCATGGAACGCAATGAATGGGTCGCCTCGCTTTCGGTTCCGTACGTGAAGGACGATCAGGTGGGACGGCGGCTGGTTAATTATTCATGACCGCGAGTATGCAAATAAGGGGGTGGGGCTCTGCTAGCGACCGCCATGGCGACGGGGGATGGCGGTGGTGGCGCGCGCCGGCCTCCCGGAGCCAGCGCCGGGATGGTGAGGAGCCGCGGCCCTGGGCGGGGGGGTCTGAGGGAAGTATCCGCCCGGGAGGCTTCCCTGCCACCGTCCTTACCCACCCCACGGGGCGGCCCCTCCCCGGTGGCCGCGGCGCGGGGGCTCCGCTTTCCTCCCCCCGCTGACCAGAGGCGCCGCGGCTGCGAGCAGAGCCGGGCCCGCGCACAGGCAGCCGCGTGGGTCCCTTGTGGGCGTCACGGATTCGTGTCTCCCCTTGGGAGCGGGGTTCGTCCGGCTCGGCTAGCGCGTCTGATCCCGCTGAGTCCCCGCGTCGGGGTGTCTGCCCGCCCCGGGATATTCGGCTTCTCCCGACCGAACGTGGCTGCTAGGGCGCTAGTGCAGAGACTGGCCCTTTGCAGGGCCTTATTTGTGCTATCGCTCGTGCAGTCAACTCAGCGGGCTCTGTCTCTGCTAGGCCTAGAGAGATTAGACGTTTGTCCGTAAACGTGAAATTCCTTTATAAATACTGCAGTCGATAATAGCAAAACTTACACATAGGCAAAGTAGGGAAAACACTGCTGGAGAACAGGAGCTTGGGTTAAGAATATTTACGTTGTATGTTTTTTGTTTAAAAAAAATTAAAGCTTTATATCTCATTCTCTACTGTCATTAAATAATAATTGTGTGACCTCCCCCCAGTAATTTCCAACAATGGTGAAAATTGGGGGAGGGGAATGCTTTAAAATAACTATGTTAGCCATCAAAATTTATTTTAAAAAATCAGTTTATCCCAAGCCTGTTCACATGCATAAAGATATTCACGTGTGTGTTTGCAGAGCTAGCATCAAAAACCACTGTTATATCAAGAATTAGTGTTATCTCCCTGCCAAAACTCATGGTTACTGTATGTTTTTATTCATTAATTCAGCAGTTCTTAACCTTGGGTCTGTGGCCCCCTGAGGATCAGTGAGCCCTTTCAAGGGGCTGTGGGGCCCCAGGCTGAAACCCCGATTCCTGGTGCCCCTTGCAGGGCTGAAGCTGGGAGGCGCGGGGCTGAAGCCCTGATCCCGGTGCCCTCTGTGGGTCCAAACCTGGGAGGTATGGGGCTGAAGCCCTGATTCCCAACACCCACCATGGGACTGAAGCCAAGAGGTTTGGTGCTGAATCCCCGAGCCCTGGTACTCCCTGTGGGGCAAAAGCCCTGAGCCCATGGGCAGAATTGGGGACATGGAGGGCATTTCTCCTTAAAAAGAACTGCAGTGCAAGAGCATGGCAGTCCCGCAAGCAGCTCCACACCTCCGCACCATCTTCTCTCTTGGTCAAGTCAGAGGTGGGAAGCCAGAGCCAGGCAGTGGGGAGCAGCTGCTGCTCTGGCTGATGCCATGGAGCAGGCAGTGGCAGCCTTCCCTGCTCTCCTGCTGGTTCCCTGGGTTGGAGCTGCTCTTCAGCTCCCAGCCCCCTTTGCTCCCACAGAGGCAACCAGTAAGAGTTCACTGGATGGGAAGACCCGACTCTGTGGCTGGCAGACCCCTCTGGGAACAGGGACTGCCGGGGAGTCCTCCCAGTATATAGCCCCTAATACCCCTCTCTGTACACCCTGAGCTACCCTCTTGCCCACACACAGCCCCTAGCCACCCGCCTCCCTGCACCTTGAGCTACCCTGCTGCCCCCCACACAACCCCTAGCCACCTGCCTCTCTGCACCCACAGCCACCCTCTGTGTTCACATAGCCCCAGCTACCCCTTGTTTGTACACAGTCCCTAGCTGTGGGGTAGCTTCGTGGTTTGAGCATTGGCCTGCTAAACCCACCGTTGTGGGGGCCATGTAGGGATCTGGAGCAAAAATCTGTCTGGGGATTGGTCCTCCTTGCACCCTAAGCTATTTTCAAACTTTCTGAGCTAAGCCCTCCACTTTTGAGTTGTAATTTTTGGGTTGTATGCTCCTCCCCACCTCCCAAACCTAGACAGGCTGGGTAGCCTGCTGAGGTGAGTCACGGGGTGGAGGTGGTGTTACCTCCCTGGACCCCACCATGTGGAGGTGGCTTGATCCCTTCTGGCCCCTGCTCACCCAAAATAGAAGTCAAACTACACCTATGCCCAAGGCCTCTGCCCTGAGGCCCCTTTGCCCACACGGGGCCCTGGAGTTTCTGTCGAGGGGGGCCTCAAAGAGAAAAAGGTCGAGAACCCCTGCATTAGTCAGTTCATAAGGATGGCTCTACTGGGTCCTTTAATATGCTACGATATGCATCATCTGGATTGTCTGATTTATAAGTGTCACATTTTCCAAGTATTTCTCTAGTTGCTTTTTATTAAGTTATTTTTGCAAAGTGTTCTTTTTGTTGCGAACTCTTATGATTTTTGTCACAAATCTCACAATATTTGGTGTTTTTCGTTAAGGCCCTGGTCTTGGAGTTATATGATTACATGAGAATCTCACTTTTGCTTTTTATATGATCTACGAGCTTAGCTTTCTTATCAAGGTGAGGATAACCTTGAAAAGACTAAAAAAACCCAAACCCCAAATTGGCTTTAAAAATCGATTTTTGAATGGTTGGGTTGTCTACAGTACAATTGTGAAATCCCTTTTCCTATATTTTTTGTTGAAGACAGATTTACAAGGAAGCTTATTATCACAGCCGTACGAGTTGTCTTTAATTTAACATCTCCAGTCCCCTCCCAAAAATCTCATGTATTGATGGACCATTTTTCTTTCTGTTCCCACACTTCTCAGATCTTTCCAGTTTCACAGCAGGCACAGGGCCTGAAAGAGAGTAAGGTTTCCCTCTTTCAGCTCTCTTGAATTGCTGTGCCAAGAGGTTGCTTTTGTCGTTGAGTATGTTATTATAGCGATGGGTTCCCTAGAAATACTGAAAGTAACTGCAGACACCTTGAACAGCATCTGTCTGTCCTTGTATCTTAGTAATGCTGGCCGACCTGCTCTGCCCTTGCTTGTTTTCTCTCCAGCAGGCCCAGATGGAGAACAAGAGGACCAAGAGGGAGAGTGATGCAGTGGAAAAAAGGGGCCCATACATCATGACCAAAGCTTCCTCCATTCATGCCAAACTGCGTAAGTAATGGCCTGGGCTGCCATAGAGTCCCCATCTCCCTAGCAAGTTCCCATCTGAGGGTCAGAGGAGGGTAATGAACCATTAACCTGGAGGTGAAATGCTTTAACTCAGCCCAGGTCAGTAGTGACTGTAAATTGTACCGTCTGTGTGAAATGAGTTGAATTGAAAACTAATCCAGGTTTAGTAAACATTTTGTGGTTTTCTATCACTGCAGTTGCTACGGTTATTGACAGTTTCAGCAGAGAGGCCAGGGACTGAATGGGTCAGGAAGCCTGCCTCCCTTGGAAGTGGTTGTGCTAGGGATGGGTGACAGTCCATTGGGGGACTGCATGGTAGAAGCTAGCACTGCCTGTTCCATGCCTGTTTTGTGAATAAAGCCTTCTGTCTCCAGGCTTTTCAGTCTGGTTCTTTCCGAGTCCCAGTCCCAAACTCAAACTATGGCTCGCAAGAGAAGCAAATGAGTAGCCCACTGCAAAGACTGATGGGTCCCTCACATTGTAAACCTTGCACTGAGGGAGTTCAAGTTATGCATTGCACTGCTTGGTAATAATTTTTTCCATCTAAGGAATGTTCTCCTTAAATCAGAATTGAAAAGCTAGATCTTGTCCTTTAATTAGAATAACTGGTCAGCTAGATCTTCCGTTTAGTGCCAGAAGTTTTGGTCAAATTAAACCATTTGTATTAAAACAAAGAGAACTTCTGTCTTTTATCATGATCAACTTGGATTGCTCTAGGCAGGTAGTATTGCATAATTTTGTCGTGACTGCCTATAGAATATTGGATTACTAAGGAAGGGATCATAATTTGAATGGGACAGAATAACTCAAGACTTCCACATAAGCTAAAATCAAAGATGACTGCCCTTAATATAGGAGAAGCATTTTGAAACTCTTATGGTGATTGCCTAGGCCCCATTACTGATAGTTTCACCCACCATTTGTCCATAAGGTTTTCAGATCTCGGGGCTTTGAACCCAATTGCTATCTAAAAATTCAGAAACATCTGTGGCCAAAAGTGCCTTTCATGTCCATCTGGCTAAGTGACTGCCACCATTTTTCTTATGTGGATCTTGCTAGGGTTGTCCTTTGTATCTTCCAAGCTCGGTAACTGCCATGTGCACCGAGGAGTTATAGATGGTGAAGAATGTAAATGCCTGATTGCTGGGCAGCTTGAGTTGCAGGGAGCTCATTGCACTAATTCTCTAGACTCTTCTCCTTGCTTGCTTTTTTGGCTGCAGTTCAAGGCATTGTCTTTGATTGCCAAAACCTTACACAGGTTGGGTCCTGACTAGCTGAGCCTGTCTACTGCCCAGGCAACAGAAGTCAGCTGAGATGCTTTTGCTGACATCCCTATATTTGAACATGTGGGAACTGGAGATAGGGAATGCTTGGTGGAGGGCTCTTGACCCTGGAACTTGCTTCACCGCCACTCACCCACCCCGGTCTGATGTTTTCTCAGGCCTTCTATTAAGCCCTGAAGGCAAATCTGTTTCAACAGGCTTTTGTAGAGGTGGGGGATCTTTTTGAGGGCAACATGTAGATTAATGGCAGTTGAGGCATCTAATGTTGGCATTAATCAGCCAGTCATGTGTTTTAATATTGTTCGGCACCAAAGCATGTGTGACTGGCAGGGGAAACGGGGCTTTTAGACAAATGGAAGACACCACAGTGTGCAGCTGACCACATGGATAACAAAATCAACTGCTTCTTTCAATCAAAGTGATAGGAATTGACATGTTGAAACTGAGGTTCTGTACCATATACTGCATGTGAAAGGCATTGTAAAGCAGCTGCACTCTTGTTAATGATGACTTATGACAACTTGCCCCAGGAGTATGGGTCAGTTGGGTTCAGGGTTGTAAGTATCCTGTTTGGGTTTCAGAGAAGCATCGAGAAATGGCGAAGGCGGTGCTGCGGAGGAAAGGCATCCTGGGGGCAACTGTTCAACAGCAACCAAAGCCAGCAGCAAAGAGGTTTGAGCCCATTTCTTTTCACTGTTGACAAGCTATATTTTCAAATATGTATATGAGAGACTGGGTAGCTCAGAGGATTAGGAGCAGGATATGGGGCCTTTGACCTCTAAGTCACTTATTCTAATTTAGCTCAGGTGTGTAGTGACTGATAGGTGAGAAGTATATGTGAAATGAGTTAGTGTCTCCGGTCAGTTCCCAGTGTGTGTGTTCACATCACAAACCAGTTATCGCCGTTCACACTAATGGTGTGCTGCCCCATCCCTTCCTCTTCCCACCCCCTTGTTGACAGCCTCAGCTAAGAGGCAAATGACTGCCTTGAACTGCCTTCTTGCTCCTAGAGGTGGTCCCTTCTGGTCAGGCATGAGGCTCATTGGCAAGGGGCAGCATAAGGAAGCTTGTGATGCTGCTACCTATGGTGTAACTGTTCTGTGGCTAAACAGAGGACATCACTCTCTAGAACAACTCAACTGGTGGGTTGCAACCCCCGTGTGATCACAAAAATCAATCAACTGAAAACTTGATTACAATCTTAGGCAAAGAAAATGTCACTTCCCCCACTCCCTGCACACTCTTATTCTTCCTGTTAGTCTCTTAAAAAACAACACACAAATTATATAGGCTTATAATTGTTAGCATTGATACATGTATTGTAAAAGGAAGAGTGAAAAAGCAGGCCATGAAAATTATTGACTTGAATGAGGAATTGCCAACAGTTGGGAAAAGTTGCCATAGAGCTGTCAATCCAGCACATTCACAAACATTAAGTCCTTTTAACAAGATACGTATTTCTCCTCTCAGTCCAGGCAATAGTCTGGCTTTGAGAAATTAATCAGCTAAATTTATTGCAGCACGTGGAGTTGGAGAGGGAGTTAATTTCTAGCTGCTATGGTCCATAGTGTCTGTGAGAGTCTGTCTTCTTGACATTAGCAATACTTAGGCCAGGGTTAGTCAATTATTTTTTGTCGAGGTCCAAATTTCTTGGTCAAGGTCCAGACTCCAGAGAAAATAATAATGATAATAAGTAAATAAAAATATTTCGGGGTCTGTTCAAAAGCATCTGGTGGTCCAGATTTGGCCTGTGATCCAACTACTGACTACCCCTGACCTAGGCAGTAAAGTGAGAGAGGACATCTCTAGTGTCCACTCTAGTGTACCTCCTGTCCTGTGTTCTTAGCCTGGCAGACAGTCAGATCTGTGATCACACTTCCCCATCTAGATGTCTGTTGCAGGCTCATTTGCGCACCTCTCTCCAGGTCAGTGAAGTTTAACAAGGGCTATGCTGCTCTCAGCCAGACAGCGGATGAGAACCTGGTGTCCCTTGATTCAGACAGGTGAGAGCTTTGTGTGCGTCAGTGGCTTGGTGCTTTGAGGTAGGTGTACTCTGGTACTGAGTGATGTCTGCTTGGTGGATCTGAGCCCCCGCATAGCAACACTTCGTTCAAGACACAAGTTACTAACTGACTAAGCTATGCCAGCTTCTATTTATATGGAGATTCCTTTTTGAAGGGAGAGACGTCCACTTAGCGAGCTGACTTGGGGCTGTAAAGTAAAGGCAAGTGGCTGACTTCCCACCTTTGTGACTGATCTGCTTGCCCCCAGCAGTATAACCCTGAGGGAGCTGGACATGTTAACAACCCGAGTTGCAAATTATATTCCTATCTTTGTGGGACTGATGCCTTGCTGACCCCGTAATCAAGGCTCATGTGGGCACCTGTTGGAGAGGGTGATGCAGGACCCTCTTTACGTTTGCACTGCTAATGAGTGTTTCAGCAGGACTATGCTGACACTGAGGTCCCTGCTGAAACACTCATTAGCCGTGCAAATGTAAAGAGCCATTCTCCACTTCTTCACTTCAAAGATACCCTTATCTGCTTGCTGGGCAGGGGAGGAGGTCCTATGCTCTACCAGACTCCGTGCACACCCCACTGACTGAGAGCTGATGCAGCAGTGGATGTGCTTCACACATTCTCTTGATTACCTGACGGTTGCATTCTTCTCTTAGTGATGGGGAGCTGGAATCAAGATGTTCCTCCGGTTACTCCTCTGCAGAGGCAAGTCCAGAGTGTTTTGTTTTATTGTATCTCACACCCCTGTATGATTCACATGGATCCATTCTCATTCTGCCCCACCCCTAATGATCCCCTTTGTCCAGTTGCCATGTACTTGATGGCAAAGAGTTCAGTATGTGGAGTGTAATTTACTTTACTCCTTAAAGCTGTTTGTGGACTTCACTGAGCTTGGACAGTTAACTAGACTGGCTAGTTTCAAATTTCCCATTCTCCTGCCATAGCATAATGCTGTTCTGGTGTCCAACGCTGCAAGGGGATGCTTAATTCTCCTTCCTCAACCCCAAAACAAATCAACCACAGTTTTATTTGATACTGCTAAAAATTCCTATCCCTTTCCTATTCGTGTATGTAAGCCCTGTCTCTTTCCAGACCCTGAAGCAGTTTGTCCCAGGTTTAACTTTGTAAAGGACTTTGAGTGGCAACCCTAACACTGATCTGTGTAATGTTCATCAGTGTCTGCAGTCCAAGAATTAAAGCTCTTTCCTCCAGTGTGCACCTTCTCTGCTCAGCTGGTGTTGCTTCCTCTGTGGAAAGCTGCTGGCTGGGAGCTGGGGATCAGGGGCAATGCAGGACACTTGGGACTCTTTGAGTTTAAATCAGTATTTTTTTTTTTTTTTTGCTAAGACTTGATCTTAGTTTTAAAAGTTCCTTTCAGTTTAGATCAACCCTCTCAGCCCTCTAACCAGACCACCTTGATTGCTTGGCTCCTGAGGGGGTGTGCGTGTAATAAAAATGCAAGTGAAATTAACTTGAACACTACAACCCCAACCAGGAGAGGGTATGATAGACATCACATAGTACAGGGAACATCTTTTCATTGGAGGTGGAACAGTGGAGGGCTTTAGTGTTCCCAACTGACTGACATGCTTCAGGAGTTCTTATCTCTTCTGTTGCCCACTCAGCAGGTGAACCAGGATCTAAGCCGTCAGCTTCTGCAGGACGGGTACCACCTAGATGAGATCCCGGACGATGAGGACCTAGATCTCATTCCCCCAAAACCTGTTTCCTCGTCACCTTGTCCCTGTTGCTTCGGGGAGTCTCTCTCCTGCACAATCCAGTAGGCACTGCTCAACCGGGGCTGCACACTACAAGTCAAGGGCCAGCACTTTCTACTGTGTTTCTTAGTACATTAGTATGCCTGATAGAGGCAACTACATTCAGCATTGAACACTGGCAGAAACTGAAATGGGCTCAATGACTGAAGAACTGGATGCTGCCACTGCTGCAGTTATTGGCACCTGCTCAAGTTGAGCAGCAACAGTTGATTATCCCAAAGCTACTTTTTGTTACATATAGTGATATAATATATAGCTATTATGTGTAGCTGTTCAGGTTGCCTGAATGTGGAAAGATGCTTCATGCTGGCTGTGGGAGGAGGGAGAAGAGAGAACATGTGCGTACTCTCACTCTTAAAGGAGAACTCCAAAGCTGTTTGTAAAGGGGAACAGCAAAGGTCTCAAGTCAGTAACCTAACAAGCTGGAGAAATGCAAATGAAGGCACTTGAGTCTGCAAACAGTCATTCCTTTTCCTCATGTGCCATGGCTGGGGTTCGGGATCTGGTGCTGCCTTGGGTGGTTGCCATGTCCTTACAGACTCTGAACTCAGGATGTAGCAGGTAAGCAGAGAAGAAAGGAACTTCTATTCCACCAATGTTGAAACAAGCTACTTGAAAGGCTCTTCAATACTCTGATCCAGTCTGCTCACACGTTTTGTTAATCCTGTGGGATTTCAAATGATTTGCTTTCATTCTTTGGGGTTCATCTCATTAACTGGTTGTTTTTATTCAGTGACTAAAGCATTGACTGTCCTTTATTTTTTAAAAAACCCACCACCACCACCACAACAAAACCTTTGTCATGGAGCTTTCAAGGTGGTTAGAGATCCTGGATGGTACCATTACTGCCGCAGCACTACAGTTTCTGAATGTATCTCATAAGCAACTTCAGGCCCTGGCCTTTAATCCCCACTTCTGTAGAGGTGACCTAACAAACTATCTGCATTTATTTATTTATTTTCTTTGGTGTATTCACCAGTCCTGGCTTGAAGTCTGCAGGGCCCCTGTGGGACAGAGAGTTGAGGTAGGGCAGCTGAGATGGAATTCCTCTGGGAAACAGCAGAGGTTAATGAAGGAGGAGGGCTGCCTGATAAGTGTCTAGTTAGATTAATGGATGTAATGGCATCTATAATTGCTCTGGGTTTGCTTTGAACTAAATCTATACATAGTGATCAAAACCAAAGCTTGCTGCTCCTTTTGAGTACCAGGGCAGGCACCATGAAGTGACTGGGTGTGGTGATGAGGGTCAAGGCAGGTGTGGGCAGGGTCTTTAGCAGACAGCCTCTCAAATAAAGCAGCTCAAGATTGCCATGTTGCCTACTGAGAGCACTCTACATTCCATGCATCTGATGTGATTAATCAGGTGACTGGCTTCTAGTTGTCTGACTGGACCAGTGGCACACCATCTTATATAGAAACCCCGCTAACATCTCTTGTAGGATATGTCAATTTCTGTTTATTAGTGGGTTTTAGGGGCTTCTGACTAGGTCATAGTTGTTTTACTCTTGGTTTACTCTGCCATGGAAGGTCTGAACTTAGGAGTGAGAAGTTTTAGTGTGAATTTGGCTGATAACTTTTAAGTTACAAAAATACAAAATCAGGACAGAGTCTTGTGCTGCTCTCACTCATGCTGTCGACTATGAATCTCTGCATCATGGCATACAGTCAGGATTGCTTCCTGTCATGTTTTGTGGTTTTTTTTGTTTTTTGTTGAGCCAATCCCAAATATGGTGGGCTGTGGAAACAGTCCTGAAATATATCCATTGTGCTGATGTGATCTCCTAAAGCATTATGATACAATGAACTAACTTCCTCTAAAAGGACAAAATTCATAAAGATGGATTTGGTCTTTACCCTAAAAATGAAGGAAGTTTCTTTAAAAAAAAAAAAAAACCACCTGCATCAAAGTAGCTTGAGGATTCTGAGCCTCCTCCCACAATGCTCAGCGTTAGTTTAAATTCCATTGTTAATTCTTTGCCCTCCAGAACAGGAATAGCAACCAAAACTGTGACTTCCCTGCCATTGACTTACTGTGCACACGAACAGTAATTCTTAGTAGTAGATTGTTTTATGTAGAGATGATGATGCTATGGAAGCACTTGAAGGGCTGTTTGGTTAATATTTAGATGTTACTTATTTTTTTCTGCTAGTCAGATGTTCACTGAGTGGCAGTGAGGCTTTGAGCTCTGGAGTGTAGTCTCTGTACCACGACTGTCCTAGCCCTGTCCTTTACACTGTCTTCATTAGTATTCAGCTGTGTGCAGTGATTGGGCATTCTTGTCCAGAATGTGGTGTCATGGCCAGAGGAGGGAGCAATTTCCAAGTTACTGTTGCCTTTTGGTCATTATGTATATCTTGGGGACTAAGCATAGTCTGACACTAATGCTGCAGCCTAGAGGAGATGCTGGCTTGGGTGCCAGAATGACTCCTGGATGTAACAGGGGTCTCAAGGACAGGATGTCTTGATGCTAAAATCTGGGATGGCACGTCACCAACTGTTGAGGCTCCTCTCTCTGCTGGCTGAAGCTGATTAAATTTATATATGAAGTGTGTTGAGTTCCCTCCCCTTGTGACCTTTTTTCAGCTGGATGGTCCCAGACCAGTGCACTTGAGGCCATTCTGTTGACATCTCCTTGAAGAGAGGGTTGTTCCGTAAGTACCTGTATGGGCTGGGCCTAGAAGTTGGCTGACTCTGGCTGCTTTCAGTGGCACTTTCCTGATCCCAACAGCTGAATAAATGAGCTTGGATTTCACGGCACCTTTAAAGCTGTGGGCCACACCAAGCGTGCTGCCTTACTTAGGGCTATATGTTGCATCCAAATCCATGTCTGGTGGACAGAAGTGAAAAGGTTATGGAGGGATTACTTCCCCACCAGCCCAGGTGCACTCACATTAGTAGTGGCCTGAAAGGTTTGGCTGCTTGGTTCTGTGCTTAACTTCCTACTTGCCTTTTACTTGTTAAAACAGGGAGTTGGAATATGATGCTGTACCTTTCCTGCTAAATCTCAGGGCCTTTGTTTCAGATCCTGTTGCTGTGGAAAATACTCCCCCAGTCAATTGCAGGGAGCTGTTTAGCTAAAAGTTAATCTCTGTTCTAGTCGAATGTTCTTTAATGGTGCTTGTTCAACTACCAAGACAATACAAGAGTGTTGTGGCTATGTAGGTTTTAGTCCAGAACCTCTAGGTTAAGTAGTGAGCAGATCATTGTGTGTGGGGGTTTGGGGCAAGGACAGAAGACAAGGGGGGGGGGTTGTCTCTGACATGAAGTTAAAAAGCTGCCTTAAATCAGTCTCGCTGTGATATGCAGAGGACAACCAGCTTCTAAAGAAATCTAACGTCTTAAGTATTGCTACAGGGAACTATGACAAAGTTTTATATATTCCTGGTCAAGGAAAGTTTTGTTTGTAATAAACTTGATCGTGTGTTACACAAGCGGTGTGTTTTGCTGTAGTTGGGAGCAATCACACACACTTCTTGGTGCAACTGAAAGAGTTGCTGGTTGACTTTTAGTAGAGAACTGGCAGAATTCAGCCAGGCTTAGGTCTCCTGGAAGCTATTTGTGACTGGCCTGAAGTACTACAAGCAAGGAGTGGGTGGGGGACTGCTCAGAGCTTTGATCCTGGGTGAGGGAATACCCTCCTCCCCCCAGGGGTCACAGGCACATTTTGGTTATCTTCCTAATACCCATTTTGAAATAAAGTGCAGACAGTGCCCAGGACTGTCTTCTGCAGTGACTCTTTATTTATTCCTCTTTGTTACAACATTCCAGTCCATGACTATACCTTAACTGTTGACATACCATGCTGCAAGGTTCTTTGTCACTGCTGTCCCAGCCGTACCACCCTGCTAAATGAATTTATAGCTCTTGGTAGAGCAGCATCTGGTGCACCAGTCAAACCAGCACAGCCAAGTGTGTGGGAAGAAAAGTCTCACTCATCACTGGTTCATAAACACAGGTTATATGCCTAAGGCTGGCTCCTCCTTGGGTTCAGTTCTTGCTGCAGCTTTCCTTCCCCACCCCTGCAGAGCCTATTTAACCCTTCGGGTTCCAGAATGAATCCAGTTAAGAGCTCAGGTTCATTGTACAACAAACACTGTGCTCCCCTCTCAACACAGGAATTGCCTAAAATATTACATCAAATTAGGAGTTTTTCTTTAAAGCCAAACAAAGGGATTATTCCACTGGAGTGGAGTTTTATGCTGTGTAATTCTGACTAAGTCCTGAGGAAGTACGTATCAGATTAATCTAGGTTCAGTGACAGATGAACCCCCCACTCCTCCCAGAACAAGGAACTGAAGAGGAACAGAGCCCTGGCTGAGTATCCATGATTAAAAGATTGAAATGAGCAACAGGCAGGTGAAAGAACAAGGATTAATTCCACCTGTGGAAGTGTCTTACCCTACAAGCCTGGCTGCTGCAGCCTATGTGTTCCCAGCAGATCATTCTGGGGTTGGAAAACTAAAGTGAATTCTTTAATACTGATGTTACTGTGCTGCTGCCTGACCTAGTCACCACACCAGGGGCAAAGACAGTTCAAGGGCTACACATTAGGACTGCCATTAAGATGTGAACAAATCAAGCCTCAACTACCCTTAACATTAGCACCACAAGTAGGTGCACATCTCTTGTCTTGTGGAATGTTGCAACCAGGTTGCTTCCCACCAAAAATGCCAGCAACTGTCATCTGCAAGCTTAAGCCAACTGCCCCTGTAGGGATGACCTCTCCTGTTAGACTATAACACAAAGTCAATATCTATAGCTGTAGGCACACTGAAATAGCGCCAGGCTTTGGTAGTGTCACAGTCTTGCTGGGACAAAGTAATGGGCTGTAGAAAGCCTGGCCCTGTATAACTGATAGCACTAGCCTGTGACTATGGGAGTCATGGGTAACCGAATGAAATCTAACGAGCAACCTGTTGGGTTCAGCAAACTGAACTAACCACCCTTCAAGCTTCCCCCTTCAGAAATAGGTCCAGGTCTCTAAACACAGTTCTAGTGCAGCAGAGCTAGTGGGGATTAGTCTGGCTGAGAGGAAGGGGGACAGCTAAGGATAATACTTTACTCATATAGCACATTCCAGCCAAGGAGCTCCAAGCACTTCAAACATTCATCCATGCAGCCTCAACACCCCTGTGAGGTAGATCACTTAGTCTCATTTTGCAGGGTATGGGATGGAGGTACAGAAGTTAAGTGACTTGCTGACAATCCCACAGCGAGGCAGAAGCAGGAATAAAACTCAGGAGCTCTGATGCTGACCATTGCTCTTAATTCCTAGCCCCTACAGCCTCTGCATCCAACTAGTCTGAGATGCCTGCTTCAGAGCAGGATAGACCCTTACCAGTGTACACAGTTCACCCCCTTCTGCTGTCTTGCTTTAAGGAATTTGCCTTGCTAGGGCAGAATTTGGAGGGGAGGAGTCTCCCAGCGCCCCCTCCTTTTGTTGTTATGAAGATAGGAAGTTTAAGCCCAAGGCAATTCTGTGGTCAGTGGCGGAGGAAGGCACGAATGAAGAGTCTGGCTGATCCAGCACAGCTCAGGATTGCACACACACCCCTTTCTCTAATTGCCAAAAACATATTTGGTCACTTCTGGCCCTCTACCTGCCTTACTCCACCCGACTCTCCTCCACACTCTACCCATAGAAGTGTCTAATTGGCACATACACACATTGGAATAACTATCATCCCCTTTGGACGAGCAGCTGCAGAGTGTCTAATACCTATCTCCAGACTAGGGCTTTAGGCCAAAGATCAGGGGGCTCAGTAAAGTGGGCATATGGGAGAGAGGGTTTGCTGGCTGAGGGGTTTACAGATGCACTTGCTGTTCATGAAAATGAGTCAATAACGCTAGCACGTGGCAGGCACAGAGGAGACTTGGACAAGCCAGAGATTCAATCCCAACTGTCAGCCTAGCTGCTGCAGGAAATGCTTTGGACAGATTGGGGTGAGAGCCACATGAGTTCTCCATTACACCTAGCACCTATTTCAAATACAACATGTCCCTAAGAGACGGCAAGATGATCAAGGCCACTTGAGATGGACCCTTTCAACGGAGTTCATTGGAGCATCTCTTCCCTGCACAGCACAGGGATCTGCTTATGGCTGGAGAACATCCTACTCCCATCTAATAGAGTAAGATGGCCCTCTGAGTCATGCTAAGTCTGCCTCCACTGCTAACCCTTCACAGGGCTTGAAACTGCATCACTAAGGATGGAAATTGACAAGCTAGGAGAAAAAGCACTGAGAGTTTCCTGCAACAACTGAACAATCTTATTCTATAGCTTCCCCCCAACAGCTAGGCACAGCATCCCTCGAGCAGGAACTCACCAGCGTTCCCTTGCAGTACTGTGCTTTCCAGTTGTGGTAGGAGTCCCTTTCGGAGCTATCTTACCACCATACAAATTCCAGCCATGTTCCCCCAGCTACAACTCCATGGGCCACTTGAGACCAAAAGGACCAGATGTCACAGTGCAGGTAATGCTCTGCTGGCACTACAGGATGCACTATGTTACAGAAACTCCTCACCTGCTACTCTCCGTATCCACTTGGAGCAGCTGCCTCTACAGTGTTACATAATGGGAGGGGGAAAGGTAATGGACTCTTCCCCCCAGCACTTCATTTAATGCTGGGAGCTGAAGAAAGGCAAGGCAGGGGATGGGAGTTGGAGTTGCTGCTTCTACAGATTGGGACCCTGCTGCTTTAGGTTTGGACACAGTGGTGTGTGGGCAAGTTTCAGGCTAACCCATCGTGTGCAAGTCTAGTTTGCACAGGCCAGTTTCTATCTATTCTAAGTGGAGTCACAGCAGGGTAGGTGCCAAGTGTCCCAGGCTAGAGGAGGCAGCAGGCTCGGAAGAGCAGCATTCCATCTAGGGAGGACAGGTGCAGGGAGACGCTCTCGTTGGCAGAGATGAAGAGCACTGAGCCCCGACGCAGGGTCATTTCAGAAATGGCAGCGGTGGAGGTGCCCACGGCCGTGCCTTGGATCACCAGCAGGATACTGGCAGAGTCGATGGCTGAGATGAGGTACAGCTTAATAGAGGAGGGAATCTGCAAAGGAAACATTTGCCATGGAAACAAAGTCTGGCTCAATTTCTATACAAGTTTTTGCCTCCTCAAGGACGCAGGAGGCACTTGCACTCGTATCTCAGACGACCCCTGGCACAGTGACTTATCTCTGGAGCCTGCCTCTGCTCACAGCAGCCCAAGCCCCATGAAACCTGGGAGATCACAGCATGACTCAGAGCGGCCAAGCTCCGGGTGTTGGAGTCAGTGTCTAGCTCCTTCAACACCACCCTGTTGAAAGTTGAACAGCCAACGATGGTGCAACAATGCCTGTGCGGCTGAGACAGCACCAGGAGAGGGAGGGAGACAAGTGAATGGTAGAACACAGCAGGAAGAGGGAAAACCCAATAGCAGTGCTGCCTTACATCTCCTCCCTCAACTGAGAACATGAGGCCTGGCTAAACACCCCCAGGTCTCAGCTCTGACACCATGCCGAGCACTGAGCAAAGAGAGATGCTTGCTTTGTTTAGCACATCCTAGCGCTGCTCAGACTGGGGCTTGGCTTCCCCCTCTGGCTGCAGCTTTCAGGCCCGGGCAGAAGAGCTGATAACATGTGACCCAGGGAAGAGGTGGGCATCTCTCTCCCAGCTCTGCATTCAAAGTGAAACGAAACGTGCCAACACCAGTCGCAGCAGCAGGACGGGGGAGGATGAAACGGAGCAGGACCCAGAGGCACAGAAAGCAAAGCTCACTGGAGGACATGGGACATTCTGGTTTCAGGGAGCAGGCTGGGCAGACACACTCCATCACCTGTCCCAGAGCCAGCTAGCTGAGGCCAGTGATACTCAGGAGCTGCAAGTGGCTCTTTCAGATGTCTCCTGGGGCTCTTTGCAGGGCTTGATATTAAAACACTGATTTAATTATTAGCCAGTCTAAATTAACAACCAATCAGGATGCTTTTCCTATGATATTAACCAATTAAGTTATCAACTTGCATTAAATTATTAACTTATTTGCTGTGAGAATAATCTCTCTCTCTCTCTGAAAAAAAACCAAAAACCCCAAATATTTCCCATCATACTGTTTAAATAGGACTATGGAGTATTATAGCCAGCTACTACTATGGCTCTTTTGGGTAATGTTGGTCACTAATGGGCCTGAATCACTGAGGTCTGAGTATCATTGCTCCCCTAATCCCATTACCTTATGAGCTCAGAGTCACAGTGTGGCTTGTCCCAGTTCAGCTGACCCCGTGATGCTACCTCTAGTACAGGTGGTGGGAGGGAAGGGGGATGCAGTGATCTCATTTCAGGTCACAGCACTGGGGGGGAAGGGGATAAGCGTCGGATATTATGGGGCAGCCCAACTGACATATGTGCTTTTTTCCCCTCCTTGACTGGGAAGTCTCATCCCTCCCACCTCACGTCACGGTGACATGGCCTTTGGCAAGGGAGGCTTAGGTTTAGCTCTAGTTCTTTGCAAAACCACTTACTGCTGCTCGTTGACAGGAATGGAGAAGTTGCTACAGAGAGCCAAAGGCAAGGATGCTGTCTCTGCTTGCTCCCATTGGAGGAAATGTCTGATGCTGCTACTAGGCTCCCTTTCCCCGTCCCCGTTAATCTGCTGATCCAGGGTCCCTACTCACCTCTATTTTCATGACAGTGAAGTCTGGCACAGGTGGGTCGTAGAGGTAGACACAAGGATCCAAGCGGCTCTGCGTGGGGGCAAAGACCTTGGAGCTGCTCGGTGCTGGGGTGTAGTTCAGCATTTCACACAGAGTGAGCACGTCAATGAATTTGGGCGTCAGGCCTGCTCGCACGGTGTTGTCGGAGCATGCCATGCATTCAATGCAGTCTGGGGAGCAAAGAGCTCAGCGTCAGTGCAAGAAGGTGGGACCCTCCCAATCAGAGAGCACCTCTGGGGAAGCCAGGTATCTGACCTCAGCTCCAGCAGGCTCCACACAGGAGGAAAAGCCTCCATCTCTTCACTAAGGGAAAGACTAGGGATGCTTGGCTCAGGGAAATGTGCCATCCCATCATGTCAGAGACACTGAGTAAGAGAAAAAACAATGAGGAGTCCTTGTGGCACCTTAGAGAGAGTAACATTTATTTGAGCATAAGCTTTTGTGGGCTAGAACCCACTTCATCAGATGCATGAAGTGAAAAATACAAAAGCAGGTATAAATGCATGAAAGGATGGGGTTTACTTTACTAAGTGTGAGGTCAGTCTAATAAAATAAATCAATTAACAGCAGCATACCAAGGGAGAAAAAATAACTTTTGAAGTGGTAAGAGTAGCCCATTAAATACAGTTGACAAGAAGGTGTGAGTAACAGTAGGGGGAAATCAGTATTGGGGAAATTAAGTTTCGGTTTTGTAATGACCCAACCACTTCCAGACTTTATTCAGGCCTAATCTCATGGTATCCAGTTTGCAAATTAATTCCAGTTCTGCAGCTTCACACTGGAATCTGTTTTTGAAGTATTTTTTTGTTGAAGAATTGCCACTTTTAGGTCTGTTGTTGAGTGACCAGAGAGATTGAACTGTTCTCCTACTGGTTTTTGAATGTTATGATACCAGATGTCAGATTTGTGTCCATTTATTCTTTTGCGTAGAGACTGTCCGGTTTGGTGAATGTACATGGCAGAGGGGCATTGCTGGCACATATCACATTGGTAGATGTGCAGGTGAACAAGCCCGATGGTGTGGCTGATGTGGTAGGTCCTATGATGGTGTCCCTTGAATAGCTATGTGGACAGAGTTGGCACTGGGGTTTGTAGCAGGGTTTGGTTACTGAGTTGGTGTTTTTGTCGTGTGGTGAGTGGTTGCTGATGAGGTTGGGGGGCTGTCTGTAGGTGAGGACTGGCCAGCAACTACACACCACACAACAAAAACACCAACCCAGGAACCAAACCTTGCTACAAACCCCGGTGCCAACTCTGTCCACATATCTATTCACACAAATCTGACATCAGGAATCATAACATTCAAAACCCAGCAGGAGAACACTTCAGTCTCTCTGGTCACTCAGTAACAGACCTAAAAGTGGCAGTTCTTCAACAAAAAAGCTTCAAAAACAGACTCCAATGTGAAGCTAAAGAGCTGGAATTAATTTGCAAACTGGGTAACATCAAATTAGGCCTGAATAAAGACTGGGAGTGGTTGGGTTATTACAAAACCTAAACTTAATTTCCCCAATACTAATTCCCCCCTACTGTTACTCACACCTTCTTGTCAACTGTCTGTAATGGGCCACTCTCTTACCACTTCAAAAGTTATTTTTCCTCCCTTGGTATCCTACTGTTAACTGATTTATCTCATTAGATTGACCTCACACTTGGTAAAGCAACCCCATCCTTTCCTGTATTTATACCTGCTCCTGTACTTTCCACTTCATGCACCTGATGCAGTGGGTTCTAGCCCACGAAAGCTTATGCCCAAATAAATTTGTTAGTCTCTAAGATGTCACAAGGACTCCTCGTTGTTTTTGCTGATACAGACTAACACGGCTAACACTTCCTCCCCACAAACAGCTGCTGTCAACACCAGGCTGGGCACATACAGGGTAAAGGAGCAGGTGGCAATCTTAAGCCTGAAACACTTCCCTCCACAATGCATCAATACGAGCGGCGGCCTTTCATTCCATCCTCCATGGAGACACTTAGTGGCGACCACCTCAGGAAAGCCAACAAGCCACCTAGTTTGGTATCCTGCAATGGCCAAGGCAGGGTGCTTTAGATAAGGTGTAACTTAGAGATCAACCTAAGTCATGGATCATGATGATTGGCAGTGGCAGTTTTACCGTAGCCAGGGTTACAAAGTGCCGAACCCATTATGGGAGTCAATATCCACCAATTAGGGGAACCACAAATGCTATTATTCAGAACAGTCTCAATGGTATTGGCTTAGCAGAGGAACACAGCCACCGCCCCACCTGCCCAGCCGCCACTCAATCTCACCTCCATAGAGGTAGGCATGAGGCTCGTTGGCTCCCAAGAACATAGACTCCCCTGGCTGCAGCATCACCAGGTTCAGGAAGTAAATGGCAAAGCAGCCGATGTCTCCCGGGAACTGTGAATGCAGCTGCAGCAGCAGCTTCCCGCTGCTCCCCGAGGTGTCCTTTCCCGCAGCAACTGTGGGATACAAGAGCAAAGGCAGGTTAGCAGCAGCCCCACAACTTAGTCCCTTCGGCGAGAGCCACTGCTTTGCTTACAGCCCTCCAGTGGGGTCAGCCCACTGTTGCCAGCCCAGGGGTCAGGTGCCAGTGGCTTTGAGGTTCCCCCAAACCCTCCTCATCAGGAGGCCAGAGCAGGCCTAGGCAGTTCTAGCTGCGCATCCCAGTCCCTCTAGATCCCCAGAGATGGGACGAGCAACGACAGGTGGCCAATGAGGGATCCAACCTGCCTGGGTGTGGTTACGAGTCTGGCCTCACTAACCACATGAGCCTCACCCAGATCTATCCACTTCAGAGATGCAGGGTCTAATGTTCCCAGGCTCTGCTCTAGGGGAGGGATGGATGGGCTGGCGGGTTTTTCCCATGCCACTGCCTGGGGACAGCAGGATCATACAGTCGGAGTATAAGGCCAGAAGGAACTGATCACCTAGCCTGACCTCCGGTAGATCACAGGCCACCCACCCCACCCTGTCTCACTAAACCCAACAATCGATGGCAGTGGGGAGAGACTGCCAGTGGCCTGTTCTCTCCCACAGGGGCATTTCCTGGATAGAAGAAATGCTTACTCCCCACTTCCCCAGACACAAACCCTGCCAGCTACGATACATCACCCACCTGGACCCATCTCTTCACTCCACTTCCAAAACCCTCCGCCCACATGCCCATTCCACACACACGCCACCCTCACCTTTCTCCCTGCCTTACGCCCAGCTCTCCCCCGGCACTCTCCTCAGCATCCAGTGGGTCCATCCTTTCCTTCCCATGTCCCAGTCCTCCCAGGGAAGGAGAGGAGGAAGGTGGGCTTCCAGGGACAGATACTCATCTCCATGTCCCACCCCCCATTTTCCACTTCAGCCCCTCCCTCCTCTTCCAGTGGGGAGTAGGTTAGCACACGCATTCTCCCCCACCCAAGAATGGCTGTTTGAGGGGTGTGTGGTGGGGTATCCTTTTGGAGCTGATCCTCCTCCTTCCCCCTTCCTGCTGGAGCTGAGGCTGGAGTAGCCTCACTTGACCTGAAACGCCTTCATTAGAAAGGAGGCCTCTTTGGCTTCGCTCATGCTTCCCTTCCATTGGAATAAAAGGGCTCCTTTGTATTTCCGCTCTGGGAGCCTCCCCGAAAGAGCCCCAGCAACCCGGAGGAAAGAGACTGATGAAGATCTGGCATAAGCTTGGGGGCCAACTCATGCCAAGGCCCAGGCCTCATTGCACACTGACAAATGCAGAGCTGGAAACGAGTCTGACTCCCCTGTGGGTTACGACAGTTAAAACAGATACTAGAGTTCTAAGAATGAGGTTGGTGTTTAGATTGTATGAAATGCTTGTAGGCTGCTGCCTGCATTAATCCTACTTGTAGTATCTGTACCCCCAGTATAAGGTAATGGGCAAGTGTAAAAAAATCCAGTCAGGAGAGATGCATCACCAAGTGTGAAGTGCTAGTTTACCACAAGAAGTGTCATCTCTCCCCAGCCTGGCCTCTAGACACCAGACAAGCCACTGTGCAACATCAGTCAACAAAAGATTTTGTTGATTGCTCTCCCTATGCCAGTGAAGAGGGGACGTGCCCAAGCCCTCATCCCATCACAGCTTCAAACCTGGGGGAAGAGCACAAAAATCCCTGCCGAGGAGGAATCATCACTATGCTGCCTGGAATTCAGAGAGGGCAATATTTCTTAGCATAAGCAAGCTATGCTTGGCTTGGGTTAGCCCTAGAGGGTATATAGAGCTTGCATATGACCGCACGCATGTGTTACCATTTGAAACCTAAAACTGTAACTTGTGTGTGTATGTGTGTGTACCTGCGTGTGTGTGTGTGTTTACCTGCTTTAACCTTGTAAATAACTCATTTCTTTTCCCTAGTTAATAAATCTTTGGTTAGTTTATCACAGGATGGCTATAAGCATTGCCTCTGGTAAGAGATTTAAGGCACAATTGACCTGGGACAAATGACTGGTCCTTTAGGACGGGGAGTAACCTGGATACTGTTGGGAATTTTGGCATAAGGCAAGCTTGCAAGATAAACCAGAGTGCCACGGGGGACTGTCTGAGACTCCATGTTAAGGCTGTTCTAGGGCTTTATGAGTTCACACTTGTGAGGTGGTTGGTGAAATCTAGGTATAGAACTCACAGCTAATTCAGGATTTGTGCCCTGCTTCTTGACAGTCTGCCTTCACTCCCGGTCGTGGGCCATGCCAGACAGACTGACGCTCCTCTCCTACCGCTTGTCGGGCGAACACTCGCTGGGTTGGTTCAAGGAGCAGATCAGCCTTGACGGGAAAGACCATGCTGGGATATAACAAGCTCCAGCCAAGAGTGCTCAGCGCTTTGCCCTGCTGGTGCAGGGAGGGCAGGAGGCATAATCCTCTCCATGCTTGTTACTCTTTGGTATAAATACACATGTGCCCTCCAGGCTCACATGGCTGCTCCACTCAGTTTATTTTTACTGGATAAACTATACCCAGGGCGGGATCTGAAGCCCCTGGCTTTGTCCCCAGGCCATAACGTTAATCGTGTTCAGTGCTGAACTCACAGATGCCTTTCCAGGTGGTATCACTCCAGGGAAGCTTACACGGTGCCTGTTCAAATACAGAGGGAGGGGCTGAACTGCAGCCACTTCAGGCGTGCAAACACCAGCAAAGCTTTCCAGGGCAGGGAGTGAAGAGGTGTCAGACCCAGCTAAAAAAATCACAGGGCGGAGCGTAGTTACCCAAGACCGATAGCAACCAGGACGGCAGGGCTACACATGCTTCTCACAAGTGACTTAGGATCTTTAACGCCCCCAAGCAATCAGGGACCACACCCTGCATGGTGCGCTCAGCTGATCCACCCCCTCAGGGGTTGTATGGTGGGGAAAATGGTCAGGCTTGGGGGCTCTGTCTCATAGAACTCCTGTTCCAAGTGGCCTGTCCCTTTAAAGGCCAGGCGCTGGCCAGCCCTGTTCAGGCCACAGTTAGCTGCCTCCCAGCCTTGAGGGCAGGACACTGGAGGTCAGGTGGCAGCCTGGTAAGCACCCGGGCCTCCCAAAGGGGCAGAGAATTGAGTTTAGTGAAGGAAGGACACCAGGAAAGTGGCCCAGGAGTCAGCACTTTGGGTCTCTGTACTCGGGGATAAAGGGAGCCCAGAAGGCGGGCTGAGGAGGAGTTCATGTGAGGTGAAAGAACTTTGTTTGGACCTTTGTTACCTCCAGAAGGGGACTGAACTCAGAGTGACCCAACCAGAGGGGCTCTCCACGTCGCAGACAGATGCAGAACAAACCTTCCTGGGAAATCCTCTTCACCAGCATATTCAGCTGGTCCACAAAGACCTTCTTTTCGCTCTTCATCATCCTGGTGAAGCAGACCCGCAGCGCAGCAGACACGCCTCGGGGGTCATTGCACACACTGCGCTCCAGCTGCTCCGCTGCCACGTTGCCAATCAGCGCCCGGAACTCAGGGACCTCTGCAAAGAGCAGACACCTGTCAGGAGCCTGGGCTGGGTACGATAGCAGGGGCAAACCCACCCACTCAGCTACCCCACAGGGATGGGCTGCTAACACCATGCCCCCTTCTACAAAGCATTTGGCTTATGGTCACGGAGCATGGCAGCGGCAGAGCAGGCCATAGAAGCCAGGCGCCCCTGCCCCATCACTGCACTCCCTGGGCCCAGCTTTGCACTCTGGTGCACACTTAGGCATTTCAGTCTCTGTTTTAGGCACCTGCAGAATGGATCAAGTAACTGCCAACACGAAGGTGCTAGCCCCAGGTCCTGTCCGGCTTAGTGTCTCTGAGCTCTCCGCTGAGCCTTTCCCAAGTGATGTTCTGCATTACGAAGCTAGGGCAGCAAATGAGCTGCTCATTACATCTGGCAGAGGGCAGCTTCCCCTGGGGGCGAGGGGCTCAGCAATGGAGCAGCCCCCATATTCATGACTGGTCAGAGTGATCAGGCCCCTGCAGGCAGCCCCAGCGAGAGGGGAGTGCAAGCCTAGGGCTCCTCACAGCCTGGAGCTCGGCTTCTGGGACCACTGCACCAGGCCTTATGTGTTGGCATTTCTCCTTCCTGCAGGGCTCTGCTTGGAGCGACACCGCCAGGGACTGGAGGATGATATATATGCCCAGCCCAGCTGCAGGGATACATTGAAGGGGATCTTATTAACCCTTACAAGTGACCAGCCTCCAGCTGCCCCGGCCCCACACCATCAGACCCTTCCTCTTTCCTCCTACTTGGATGTTGTCACTCAAGCCGGCAGCCCCACACTTGGGATCTCTTTAGCCCCCCAGTCCTGCCCTGCCCAGCACATCCCCAGCCAGCAGCGCCACCTGGTGCTTACCCTGGAGAAAAGCCACAATTTCCTCCACGGGCCGGAAGCCGCACATGCCCTGGAAGGGGGTCAGTGCAATGGCCATCTCTGGCTTGTGATTGGCATCTGGATAGTGCTCGGGAAACTGGGCATGAAGCTTCCCTGCCAGCTCCTAGAGAGGGGAGACGAGGACAAAAAGTCAGAGTCCGAGTGATCTCTCCTCAACAGCCAGGTCCCTCGACGCCAGCTCACGTGCTGGCAGGCTACATCCCGGGAAAGAGATCCCACCCGGCAGTGGGTACGCCAGCAAATGGATTCAATGAGGAGAGTCAGTCCTGCCCAAGGGGTCAGAGTGACTCACCCCTGTTGGAATTCTCACTCCCTGGGCTCCCTCACTGCACCATCCTCCTGGCTTCCCAGAGAGGGGCTACGGCTAGCTACGGGCTAGGCATCAGCCCGAATGCCCAACTAGCTAAACATCTCCCCCCATCTACCTCCCTTCTCTGCCCACTGCTGCGGCCCCCACGAGGGCACTTCAGCATAGCGACTGCACATTTAAAAACACAGGACACTGAGGAAATGTAAGCGCAGCCAGCAGACACGGCAACACTGCAGCACCAGGGAGATATGGGATACAAGCACATGGTAGCAAGGGCTGGGCTTATGTCCCCTGGGTTTATTCCACTGTGCACGTCCTACCAGGCTGAACAGAGGGGTCTCAGCAGTAGGCAGTGGCACTTGCTGCTGAGCTGAGGGCTTCCTATCAAATGATTCTTTCTGCATTTCTAATTTAAAGCTGCTTTTTGGTATCAGATGGGAATCAGTTGCTGAGATCAGAGCATTTAACACCCCTCAGTGAGAGCTCCAGCCCCATGCTCTATCCAAGACGAGCACAGTAGTTCTCCTGTGCTTCATTCAGTTATTTCCTCCCCAAGAAATGGGTGTAGAACAAACATCTGAGGGCTGAGCCTTATGATGCAAAAAGGAACGTTTCATTGCCCTAATGCCCTCTTCTTGTTATGGAGCAATAAAACAGCTCCTCAACCGAGCAATCAGACCTGGCCACAACACCCAGTGGCTGATTCAAGCCCAACATTTAGGTTTTGTACAAAGAGCTTTTAACAAAAGTTTATGACCAACAGAACTGTTGCCGTAGGTTTAAAGCCCCTCGCACACAACATGCATTGGCTGATTTGCATTAAGCTATTACAATTCATAGTCGTACAAAGCAGCAGTGTACATAGGGTCGCTGCCAGAGCCAGATCATGCTTACTGCGCTACATGCAAGACCGACACTAACTGCTCAGGTGGCCTGACTGGGCTGGTTGTAACAGGCAAAAGCTCAAAGAAGACTGATGCTGAAGTAGACACCTAGGCCTTACATTATACCTGAATGGGCGCTATTTCAACTGCAGCCTGTTGTGTAGACTCTAGACAGGGCAGAGGACAATAATGTTCCCATTATTTTTATTTCTGTGCACAGCGCTGTGCATGTCCCCATACTGAGGGAGGCAACTGGGGAGAAGCAGTGAAAGTGTTTTACTGAATGACCTGTTCTAACATAGAGCTACTCTGCCATGTGCTCCATGCTCGGTCACAGCCATTGAGATCACTGGGGTCAAAATACAATATGATCTGATGGCAACATGGCAGGGCCCCTTCTCAAGACCTAGAGGCCGTGCCGTGTTCTTCCCCTCCGGCCACCCAAGCATGTTTGTGGCACTCATCCGGGTGAGACACAAGGTGCGTCTCATCTCAGGGGGGTAGGATGAGTGCAAATTAAATGAGGTTTTGTTTTTGTATCTGCACTGGCTTTGGAGCAAGGTCTGTCTTTAGCTATGCTCTGGCAGGTACTTAGCAGCCTCTGGGCATGCAGTGCAACAGCCAGGTGCTGGCAGCATCTGCAACCATTCCAGAACTCAATGGGTAGGGACCATGGCAACCATTCCAGAACTCAGTGGGTAGGGGACTATGAACGCGGTGCACTCCTGAGTGTCATGCCACAAGAGTAGGCCTGACTCAGCAGCACAACTTACATCAGTGACATCTGCAGAGAAGCTGCCTACAAGGACCCAGCAGTGCACTCAGAGGGGGTTCAGAACAGCTTCTTACCTTGTTGGGATGGGCCTGGATGGACAGGGCTGTGTTAACTGACAGCACTTTGAACAGGAAAGGCAACTGGCCCTGGAAGGTCTCCTTGACCTTGGATCCCAGGCATCCAGGATTATCTGCTATCCATTGTCCTAAGGTCTTCTGGGGAATTCGATTATCCAGAATAATAGCGTCGCCTCTAGGGTGGGTTCCCATCCAGAGCTGGAACAGACATTTGTGGGGTGGAAAAAAGGGGACAGGACAAAGCCATTAGCATCTCCAGCATGGCTCTCAACAGGCTTAAAAGATAGGCCAAATAGGCAGGTTCAAGGAGAGGGGGAAAGGAGGTAGGGTTGTCTGTACTTGAGTTCTCGGCTCTCGCTTCCTGCTACAGTTCAGATTAAATATCAGCATCCCCCTTAGCTTCTAAGCATGTCTCTCCCATCCACCCACCTATAATTATTTCCTAATCTCCCAGCTAGGTCAAAGTATACAGAGGTCTGATCTGCCAGGCTTGATCTTGATCTTCTCCTCAGTACCTTTTGAAACACAAGAATTGCCATAGCGGTGCAGACCACTGCTCAATCCAGATATGCAATGCTTCAAACGAAGCCCAAGTCCCCCATCCCCACCCATCCCTTCGCAGATTCTGTCAGCCATTGCACTGCAGTGAAGTGAAAGGAAAAAAGATTCAAATTCCTGCCTGACCCCAGCTGGTGATCTGCTTATGCCCTGAAGCATGAGCATCAAGAGCATACTTGCCATTGACACTGTAGATGCTATTCATGCGCGTAATAGCTTCAGTGTTCCAAAGGAAGACGCCAACTTTTGGCCTCAGTCATGAGGGTGGAGATAGGAGAGGGAAAGTGCCTGACTCTAGGTTTGCCCACAGCAAAACCTGTGCCACAGAAGACTGGCAGACGGAGGGAGGTGGGGGCTTACCTCAGCATATGGCTTGTCTGGATCAATCTGTGCCAGTGGATCACTGCTAGCCAGCAGCTTGGCCACTTCGCTGTCCAGGCCGATCTTCCCCCAGGCATATTTCTGCACAACGCAGGAGAGGGGAAACACTAAGTGAACACACAAAAACAAAAGGTTACCCAAGGACATAACAGGCAAAAATCACCAGCTCACAAAATGGCCTGACAATGCCAACTCCCGGCCACTCGGCTCCCCCTGCTAAAATTCCTGCCCATACTTTGACACCTCCCCTCCCCCCCCCGCACTTGCCTCCACTGCTGCAACCTTCTTTCCTCTGGGAACCTACCCCCTCCAAAATGTTGCTGCTAAGATAAATGCACCATCCCATTCCCATTCCTCTTTCAGCACCTCCATCAAATTCAAGCTCATCATCTCTAGGTCTGTGCATAACTTATCCTGACCCCTAACTGCCCTCTGTATCCTTCTCCCATGCTCATCCTTGTGCTTCCTCCTATGCTCTTCCTCACACTCAGAACAGTCTTCCTCTTCCATACACCCAACCACGTGCCCCTCCTGAAAACTCACTTCTTCCATTAAGACTTTTAAACAACATCCACCAGAGAAAATGATGGATTATCAGAATTAGTTGTATTACAGTAGCCCCTAGGCGCATTGTCATATGTCTGAATGGTCCTGCGTCTCTAATTTAGAGCACACAATTTTTGGAGCAGTGATGATGCGTTTTGCACATCATCGAGCACATGCTAATGGCATGGTTCTACAGCTCCTCCAAGTCAGATCATAAGACCACAAGAACATCCGTACTGATCCATCTAGCCCAGTATCCTGTCTTCCAAAAGCGGCCAGTAGCAGATGCTTTAGAGAGAATGAATGAACAGAACAGTTATACAGAGCAATCACCCACTGTCACTCAGTACCAGCTTCTGGCAGTCAGAGGTTTAGGGATGCCAGAGCATGGGGTTGCATCCCTGCCCATCTTGGCTAATAACTATTGGTGGACCAATCCTCCACAAACTTATCTAATTCTTTTTTTAACCCAGTTATACTTTTGGCCTTCATAACATCCCTTGGCATCGAGTTCTACAAGGTGACTGTGTGTTGTGTGAAGGAGTTTCCCTCTGTTTGTTTTAAACCTGCTGCCTATTAATTTTACTGGATGACCTCTGGTTTGTGGTAAATAACTCTTCCCTATTCATTTTCTCCACACCATTCATGATTTTAGAGCCTTAGTTACCTCACTACCCTCCAGTCCAAGCCTACATGCTCTGGTCTTGCACCACACAGTCCAGTTCCACACATGTTCACTACCTAAAGTCCAGTATGTTTCACTACAAGACAATTTCAGTTTAGAACAACAAATGATAGTGAAAAATCTGTGCCCCAGCGTAAGACATTCAACTACTCCAAGAGCCTCCAGCTCCAAAACTGGCCAAACTTCTTCCCCAATGTGGTTTAAAGTTTCACTGGCTAAATACTGCATCCTCACACCCCAGATCTGCCCCCTGCTCATCTTTGAGTCATGCCTGCTGAGCCAGACAAAAATGTGTGTTTACTGTCATTGGCACAGCCCATACAGCTATAGGAAAGTGAGCTGGCTTCCACTCCACCTCATGCACCATATGTTGCTGATGGCAGAATCTTTAATCTTCAGGGTCCTAAGCAGACTTTGCAGGCTTGGCTGAACCTGCATTCTTGGACTTATCAAGTGCTCACGCAGGACATGGCATCCCAGTTAGGCCTTGGAAACTCTACTTGCCAGTGCTAAGCAGGAAATTTTCCCTAACAAGTGGAAAGGGACAAGGAAGAGGAGGGTGGAGTAAGCAAAGCCATTGATTCCTGGAGAACTTAAGCTTTCATCAAATAAACAAACAAACAAACAAACACTTCTTTAACCCTCATATGCTACAATGATGGGGAACACATGAGAGCCTGGATAGACAAAGAGGGTGGGAGCGACAGGGACTTAGACACACTGATCGTCATGGCACCTAGAAAATTGCAGGAACGGCCCTATGATCCACAAAGCTGTTGGGCCACTAGGCTCCTATACAATCAGTGGAGGTAGGTGCCTTAGAATGCGATCCACAAAAGCCGGCATGCTAGGCGAGGAGCCGCCTACAACTATCAATGGGAGATGCTGGCAAGAAATGATGTGAACAGGCATCTCCCACCCGTCAGAGCTATGAGCACTGAGATATGGGATATTCTGATATACCCCATATATATATTTTGTGGGGCTGCCTCAGTCTCACCTGTTCAAGCTGTTCCACTGTAGATAAATAATTAAAGAGTGATTGGAGCAGGGGGCCTGAACCCAGGACCTCCCACCTTCCAGGGGGGTGCCTGAACCAGCAAGCTACAGTTTGTCTCTTGCTTGGCAGTTTTGCGGCTGGCACAGGTGTGGGCAAGGACCATTATACCGATTTTCCACACACAAACGGAAGTATTGAGATGCTGGGCCAACACCACATGTGGAAATCAGCAGCACTCAGGAACAGAACCCAAGAGCATCTCAGGAATAGAATCCAAGAGACCCCTAGCCCCTGCCCACAAACCAACAGACCCCACTCCCTTTCCAGAGACAGGCATGTAACCCAGGAGTCCCTCTACCTTCCCTTCCCACTCACCAAGAGAATCCAGGAGTCCTGCCTCTCAGCCCATCAATAAACCTTCCATGCGAGACCCAGGAATAGAACCCAGGCGTCCTGCCCCGGCCCCGCCCCCACAGAACCCAGGGCGGTCCTGCCCCAGCCCCAGGGACGCCTGGCTGTGCCGCGAGGAGCAGGCTGTGCTGGCGGATTCCCTGCCGGAGCAGGAGGTGCCATGTGCCTCGCTCTGCGGGGAGCCGGCCGCTGCCCCCAGACACTGCCGCGAGGAAAGCGCATCCCCGGGACGGGGGCCGGTTCTAGCCCAGCTCCCCCTGCAGCCCCTTCCCCACCGCCATGGGACCCGCCCTCCCGGCATCCCCGCCGGAGCCGGCTCGGCCCTGGCCGCCGCTCACCTCTCAGCTCCGCCATGGCTCCGCCTGGTGCCCGCTTCCCCAGCCTGCACCGCCCGGCCGGCCGAGCGAGGGGGGATCCGGGATGGAGCGGCGGGCACGCCCCCTCCCAGCCCGGGCACGCTGGGAGAGGTAGTTCCCGGCCTGAAGCCCGGCAGCGCCGGACGGAGGATGGGGTGGAGCCCGGTGTCGTCGGCTCACGCGGCCCCCCAGTCAGGGTTCGAGTTGGGGGCGTGGCGCCAGGACTATTGTTCATTCAGCGAGCGCAGGGTCCGCATGAGTATGTGGGGGGAACACCCTGCCCTGTGCATGCAGGTTCCTACGGGGGGGGGGGGGCGGGCAGCCCTTCCCCCAGATACAGCCTGCCCTAGCATGGGGCAACCCCCTGTACGCGCAGCCCCTCTCTCCACGTATGCAACCTCCTTCCTTACTATACCCCTCCCCCGTGTGCAACCCCCTGTATGGCAAGCCCCTCTCCACGTATGCAACCTCCTTCCTTACAATACCCAACCCCCTGTATGCGCAGCCTCTCTCTCCACGTATGCAACCCCTTTCCTTACTATACCCCTCCCCCGTGTGCAACCCCTGTATGCGCAGCCTCTCTCTCCATGTATGCAACCCCCTTCCTTACTATACCCCTCCCCCGTGTGCAACCCCTGTATGCGCAGCCCCTCTCTCCACGTATGCCATCCCCTTCCTTACTATACTCCTCCCTCGTGTGCAACCCCTTCTGTGCTCAGCCCCTCTCCTCACATATGCAATCCCCTTCCTCACTATATACACCATGTGTGCAACCCCGTGTGCACAGCCTCCTCCCCATTATATACACCTCTATGTGACCAACCAGTATGCACAGCCCCCTTCCCCACTATATATACAAGCATGGGGCAACCCGCTCTGTGCACATCCCCTCTCCCCACATATGCAATCCCCCACTATACACAACCCCATGTATGCAATCCCGTGTGAACAGCCCCCCATATAGACCGGCATGTGTGCAACCCCGTGTGCACAGACCCCGCCCCACACGTGCAATCCCCTCGTGTGCAGTCCCCTTCTCCACTACATATACACCAGGACGTGTATACCCCCCAATACGTGTGCAGCCCTTTCCCCACTCTCCGGAAGCTGTGTGCAAACCCCACTGTGCACAGCCCCTTTTTGAACGGTCGCACCACATCAACTCACCCCATGTGTGCAATCCCCGACCCTCTCCCCACTATTGGTAACCTATTGTGTGTGCAACCTCCTTCCCCAGGTATGCACAACCACGTAGGCGTGTCACCACCTTCCCATAGCAACCTCCCGCCCTACCACACCCGCCTCTCATTTAACGCCAGACTCCGCCCCTAGCCGTCCGTGTGCCTCCCTCAGGCACTGCACGCGCACGCTCCGGCGCGGCGTCACACAGACGTTACAACTGGCCCCGCCCGCGAGCGCGAACCTAGTCGCGTCTGTTCCTCCTCGCGGCGCATGCGCCTGGATTCAGCCAGCCCGTTACGTCACAAACTCTGTTTGTTTGTCACCTGGCAGAAACTAGTCGACGCCCGTCCCGGACTGTGAGCTGGGCGCACGCGCAGTCTCGCTCCCGGAAGTGTCCCGTTCCCAGGGAGCAGGAAGCGAGCAAGCGGGGAGGGCGGCGCAGGCACGGAGTTGCACCCTGCCATGTCGGCCTACGACACCAATCCGTTCGCCGACCCGGTGGACGTGAACCCCTTCCAGGTAGGAGAGCGCCTCCGAGCCGCGCGGCTCCCCGTCCCCTGCCCCAGAGCCGGGACGTGGCGCTGAGTGAGGGGCCGCCTGCCAATGGTGGGGTCTCTTTGACCCGCGCCGCCCAATCAGGGGCGAGAGGGCGGGACTGATGGGGGCTCGATCCTGTGGGGCTGTGCCAGCCCTTTGGGAGCCCCAGGTCTGCGGCGCATATCGGGGGAGGCGGGACCCAGCAGCAAGTCCGGGAGGGGGCACAGAGCTGCTCTGCTTTCCCCCGCCCCCCGTGCCCCGGGTCTGCCCCATCTGCCCTCCATTCCTCCCACTCCCCCCTCGGGAGCCCCTTAACCCGTGCTGCACCCTCCCCTAGCGCCACAGTCTGCCTGGTGCGTGCTGCTCAGTGCGCTCCTCTCTCCAGGCTGTACAGTCCGCGGGGCCTAGTGCACCCACCCAGCAGTGCCATGCACCTCACCTGCCGTGCAACTCAGAGCCCCCCTTCCTGCAGCTCCAAGTCGCAGTCCTGGGGTAGGGCATCCCCGGTGGGTTGGGAGAAGTAGGCACTGCCTGGGACACTGTCAGGCTCCTTGTTTTGCCAGTGGTTCCAAGTGCAGCTCCCATTGGCTTTTCTGGGTGTTGCAACCATGGCAGGATTAGGCCTTAGTCGTTATACACAAGTACAGCTGGACAAAACGTTTGAGAACCACTGGTCTAAATTAATCTGAGAACCATTATTTGTATTACAGTCCCTG
Source organism: Gopherus flavomarginatus (assembly GCF_025201925.1). Lineage (NCBI taxonomy): Eukaryota > Metazoa > Chordata > Testudines > Testudinidae > Gopherus > Gopherus flavomarginatus. Next base: position 54,043,372 of record NC_066625.1, on the reverse strand, counting down.
CTGAGAGGAAAGCCTCCATTGTGCTTTCTGGTATTACATACACATAAGAGATGTTCTCTGTTCCAAAGAGCTTACAATCTAAATAAAGCAGACAGACAAAGTGTGGGAGAAAAGTAGTACTATCACTCCTGTTTTACAGAGAGTTAAGCAACTTGCCCAGGGTTATGCAGGAAGTCTGTGGGAAGAACTGAACTCAGGTCCTATATGCTAACCACAAGATTGCCCTTCCTCTCTTACCTTCTTGAAGCTTATCTTGGGAAATAGTCTTTATTAAGAACAGACACTATTTCAAGTGCAGCTGTGTCCTGTGGCCCCTTTTAGGAAAGATTGCTGTCCCATTGTATATCAAGGGCTAGCGGTTCTCAATCTTTTTGAGCAGCTATTTCCACTTCTTAGGTTAATATGTTGGCTATATCAGCCAGTGCCTGCTGTCTCCCATTCAGTTATGCTGGCAGTCACCCACCATATGGTGAAAATAAGGTTTGTAACTGGCCAAGCTCTGTCATAGATACCTTGTGCCATGTTATTCACTAACTGTAACCAGCTCTACGTTGGAGCATACACAGCAGTGTGAGTGAGAGGAGAATCAGGCCCATTGAATGAGCGTGCAAGTGAATGGGAATCGGTCATGGGACAATATTAAGGCAGAGTATCGAGGCTAATAATGTACCAGCATTGCCTGGTCTATGTGCATATTCTTGTGGTAAATGTGCGTACCATGCTCTTGGTTTGAAGAGCGCATGCTTTCTTTCTGCAGAATTTATTCTAACAAGCGAATGAGACATTAAAATCTCTCTGGATGTACATGACATGGTGTGAGTTACTGTGATACAGTGGTACAGGAAGCTCTAGCAACACTGGATTGCAAGTGTCAGGACAGAGTTGTAGATGTGTTAAATCAGTCAGATAGTTGCATTGCTGTACTGTGGCATAACAACTGGTGCTTTTTCACATTCTGTATTGGCTTGTGCAAGGTTATGTCCATATGCTCTAGGGGTCCTTCTCCTCTGCCAATACTGCTCAGCATACAGAGTTAAATGCATACTCTAACAGAGGTTTAGCCTTGGCAGTCTAAGAGAAAGGCCTTCTTTCTGAGGTGCTTTGGGGCCCTGTACACACGCTGGATGTTGCCTGGAATCTTTCTGTGCTGAGTTGATGTCTGTGTGTGCTGTTTTGCAACCTGCATTTATTTACCTAGGGAGTTGGTGGAGGGCTCCAAAAACAGTCTGACCCTGAGTAACATGGCTGTAGGTGTGAATATGAATGTTAACACTTCACATTTCAGAAATCTATAAAAAGTTATTTACCTTTATTACATGACAGAAAAGTGTCAGGGCGTAACAGGAAGCTGTATCTTGGTGCATATCCTCTTATTTCGTGAACAGCTTTTGTGGTATTGAAATCTGGTGACCCTGCAGTAATTAAAATCTTAATAACAAAAGATTTTGATTTTATTATAAAGCCAAGGGGAGTAGGAAGCAGAAATAATCTTGTGTATACTCAAGTGAAAACAGAAATATTTGCTGGGGTGTGTTTGAGAACTAGAAATGGCTCGTGTTTTTTTTTTATCACCTTTATTGGGCAAATGTAGTGGCTTGGAAATATGAATATTGTCCATTTGCCTACCGGGGGTGTGTAAATACTCTGGTTTGGTTTGTGATCATCATGCTGCTACAGAATCATTGACCAAACCGAGCTGTGCTTGAGTTTAGCCCATTGTTCAAACAATAGGATAGATGTAATCTAGAGCCAGGTGACTCTAGGATGGCAGTCTTCTACTTTTTTTTTTTTTTAATAATCCATGTAAAGAAGGTGAGAGAGGAACTCGGAGGTATGTATGTGTCTGCCAGAGGAATGCTTTCCATTTCTGCTGAATAACTTCAGTTTCTTACATTCTTTCTCTCTCTCTCTGCAGTCAAAATGAGCTTCAATTGTCTGTTTTTCCAATGGGGTTCTTACTCATCCACTGGGAGGCTTCTTTGGGGGCGGGGGGATTTTCTGTCTCATATGACTAGTATAATATAAACTTTTCTGGACATGCTGTGTCTAATGTAGTGAGCAAGCTGGGGGAAAAGATTCTAATCACTTGTCCATGGGTGGCTGGCTGAGGCGTCACATTTGGTTGTCTGACAAGAAAATGTGCTCATCCTAATTTTAAGTCTGGTGTTATGAAGTAAACTAAAACAAAATATTGTAGTGTGACTGTAGCAAAGAATTAAGTCACTTTTTTCTAACACTGAACAAAGAGCTTTATTGAAATTAGAAAAATAGCATTATCGCTTAAGCTTGTCTGTAGCTTCTGCCTACAACTTTCCCCAGCCCGCATCCACCCTGATTTCCTGTTACAGATTTAAAGCAAGGGTACAGATATCTTCACAGTCGTTGCTGCAGTTGTCTAAAGACATTTCTTTGCATTCTGCATGTTCTGTTTTGGACTGTTGGGTCAGGGTTTCTCATTCATGTTCTCTGTTTTCTAAAGTGAGTGTTTCTCACTTGGGTTTATGTTCAGTTTTGTATTGCTTTAATATAGATGAAAATGCCAGCCACCAGCAGTCTGAAGGACTCACGAGAGCCCATGTAATTTATTTCAATTTCAAGTAAAAACTCTAATGGCTAAATAACTCTATAGACATTAGAGAGACAAGGTGGGTGAGATAATATTTTGTATTGCATCAACTTCTGTTGGTGAAAGAGACAAGCTTTGGAGCTACCCAGAGTTCTTACAGAGCGTGCAGACCTAAAGAGAGTTCTGTGTAACCCGAAAGCTTGTCTCTTTCACCAATAGAAGTTGATCCAGTGGAAGTTATTATCTCACCCACTATATTTGTCTAATGTCCTGGGGCTAACACTGCTACCACAACTCTGCAAATAGCTGTAGACATTGTCCATCTGATTTGAAATCTAGATCATGGTTATGCAGAATAGCACTAGTCCATTTTGGCATTTTGACAATTAACATATTGCGTTAATGGGGCAATTCTTTATCATACTTTTAATCTCTTAGCCAGTATGTCGATTCAAATAATTGAAACCAGGTATACGATGGTGGTGGATGCCCAATAGCAGCTTTGAACATGTAGTCCAGAATTTTCTGCAGCTTTTCCCCAGAAGCATATTTACCCTTTGGGTTTGTCATGCCAAAGGATATATTTTTAGGCCTCAGGAGTCAGGTTCAGGACTGTCTATTGCTCTGGTTCCTGCACAGCACTTCCAAGCTCTTGCAAACCCTCAAACAACAAGGTATCTTTCCCTTGATAAGTAGGAGATTTAATTCATGGTACTGAGAGGGTCAGTAATGAAATGCACTGTACACTCACAGATGTGCCTGTTTTGATCTCCTGAAATCTGGTTCTGTTTCTGTGGTATAGTCCACATAAATGACAGCCAAATGACTTTTGCTAATTGCTCCAGCAACCCAGTATACATGGCAGATAGCTCCAGAGTAGCGCATGTTTGCCTCAAAGGTGTAGATAAGAGCTTTAAGTCTCCAGCATCCTTCGGGATATAAAAACTAACATCTTAAATTATAGTCAAAATAAATTGAAATTTCTTAAGAGGGTGGGATAATCTTCTGAGATACAGAATAGCAAGTGCAAGATTGTGACTGATGCTATGGTCAATAACAGCATGAGGATTTTGCCTTTACTTGAACTTACGCACTGTCTGCGTGAACACCTCTACATTCAAGCCAGCCCGTTGAGATGTGAGCTCTTCCACCTTGATCTCCACAACTCCTAAAGCTGTCAGAATCACAAAGGTAATAAATCAGCTGATCGAGATTCCAGGTCTTACCAGAAGAGAGTACAAGTTTCCCATCCTGCACAAACCTGATGTACTCCAATTCTTGCTCAGCCACAGAAGTGTTTGGATCCATCAATTAGCACAGTAATAAAACTAGCTTTTTGTATCTATTTGTGAGGCTTGCCTGTAAAACAAATACACAGTCTTCGCAGCTTAGTCTCTAAAAGCTTTTTAGTCTGTTTTAGAAGAGTTTGGTTCAAGATCAAGGCCATTTGGGGCTTGCAAACTGCAGCGGAATGTAAAGAACTAAAATCCTTTTTTATTGACTGTAGAAAGCTAAACAGGTAAATCTGTGAGTCTCCTCAGTGCATCTCACAGAGCAATCTACTAATATGCTTCTTGGGAACAAAGTGAGACTATTTGCTCCCGTGCGTTTCCCATGAGCAGCATGTGGGAAATGAAAAGATCTTGCTCTCGCTTCAACGGACTGACATTATCAAATTCTTCTTGTACTTTCTGGGAACTACCAAGCATTCCATCTTTCGGATGTGAAACCTAGGGATAGCTTGCAATGACTTCTAGAAAGTGTTTGCTAAATCAGCAGCTCCCAAACTTTATTGGTTCACATACTGCCTTAAAAAATTGCCAGGTGAATTGATGGAACATCAAACTCAGATACCACAGTTTGGGAACCCCTGGTGTAAATATCTCAGACTTTTAACAGGTTGTAACAATGCTCCACTCTCCATGTGCTTTAGGCTTATAGGAGCCAGAGCCCTCAGTGGTATCCTCTGCCTGATAGCTCTTTTCCCCTTAAAACTCGAACACACTGCAGTTTCTTTTAAATCAGTCAAGTCTTCACATCTATAGTTGTTAAACAACTCTGATCTGCAAATTAAACTACCTGGCCCTGGGAACCACAACTAAGTATTCACTTTTTAAAGGCTATAAAATAATATTAAAGGTCTTCTTTCTCTCAAAATCGAATCAAACTGTTTTGCAGCAGCAAGTGATCAAAATTGTAGCTTTTTACTGCAACTCTGAATCTATCCTGAGGCAGCTCAGTTCTCTTTGCGGCACTGCAGCCCTTCCAGCCTTGGGTAGGTGACAGGAAACTCAACACTTTTTACTACCCAAATAGGGATTCTGAGGTATAGGAAGTTTTTTCCAGCTGGATAGCTCGGGTTCTTTGAACAGTCTTACCTTCCTGTGCTCCTAAAAACTTTGTTCCTGATGTGGTAGCCATCTGTTGGACCTTATAGTTAGTTTGTGTTAGCTGTTAGCACATGGTAGCTGCCATGTTCTAACTAACACATTTTAAAAGTCTAGTGTAGACAAGGCATACTGCCTTCAAGGTGTGTAAAACTGGTCAAGTTAAAGTAAATCTGGCTCTCGGTGTTTCATGTTGTGCATCCAGAAAGTTGAGGAACACACAATTAATGAACAACTGTGAAAAGCTTGTTAGCTTCGCTTTGCTACTTGGGAAAGCCATAAACAGATGCAGAGAGGGTAGGACTACCTGTCCATGCACTCAGGAAGACAGCACTGTCAGAGTTCACGTGTGGAAGGTTTTCATGGGATTACAAACGAAGAGGAATTGAAACTTGATTTAAAAAAAGCTAAATGCAGCAGACATTGATGGTTTAGGCTCCCTCCTTTGCCCAACATCTCCAGCTCACAGGGCATTTGTGGTTAAATCTAGAGGTAGATTGTAAGTATACTTGATTAAAGTGGTGCTTTTCTTCCCCATGTGCTTCACCCTGTGGATCATGACTAGAACGTGCATCCTTTGTTCTAGGCAGGGGCAGTTCCAGGCACCAGCACGCCAAGCACATGCTTGGGGTGGCAAGCCACGGGGGGCACTCTGCCGGTTGCTGCGAGGGCGGCAGGCAGGTTTGCCTTGGCGGCATGCCTGCAGAGAGTCCGCTAGTCCCGCGGATTCAGCAGACCTCCCGCAGGCGTGCCGCTGAATCTGTGGGACCGGGGACCTCCAGCAGGCAAGCCGCCGAAGGCAGCCTGCCTGCCGTGCTTGGAGCGGCAAAATACTTAGAGCCTCCCCTGGTTCTGGAAATCCCCTGCCTGCAGAATTGCTGACATATATAGGTTCCCTAGAATGTTTCTGCAACTCTGTTCTGCCTGGTGAATACAATTCAGCATCTAAGAACCTGTACCTGTTTCTGAGACTTCATCCTGGAGTGATTCATAAACTTGTGTAACCAGTTAGGCAGGGAGTGTCTAAAGTTACTCATTAAACGGAGATTTTTATACACATTTGATCAGAAAGCTGTACTGGAAGGCAAGAGACCTATCTACAGTATGTTTGAGACAAGTCAGCTGGCTTTCCCAGGGTTTACAGCTCCTATGTTACGGAGCTTACCCAACAGGAAACTTGACCAACCTTTACACATGTGAATTCACTCTTCCTCCTCCCCTGCCCAGCCTAGCAATTACTTTTTACCCCATTAACAACAAAAATAAAATGGCTTGTGCTGATAGAGAGGAGCAAACACATTGTTTAAGCAGAACTTCAGAGATAAAATTACATGGCTGTTCCATTTGTGAGCAAGGCTTCTACAGAGAAGCAACTGTACCTCATTCTACCTTTGGGAGAAAGAACACTTCAGGGTCAGCAGCAGTCAGCGTCTGGCTATTAAAGAGACAACCTTTAGTGAAGCCCAGCTTGGCTTTCTATACGTGCTTTCATACAAACTGCAACACACGAGACTTGGGTTAAATAATGTGCAACAGAGGAGGAAGAAAGTTGTCTTCAAGTTTTGCATAGCAGTAAGATTATGGGAAGGGACCAAAAGGAGACTGGCACAAGTGGAGGAAGGAGAAACTGACACTCCAACTGAAATCTGGGTTTAAACTTACAAGCATGATAGTGTGTTCAGTTAACCTGAAACCGTAGCCTTATTCTTCATAGCTCTTTTGCCTTGTCAGAATGGCTGCTTTGGGAGATAGTTCGGTAGTCCAAAAGAGGGCTGCATGAAAGCAGTTTGTGGTAGCTGATGTCTGTCACCTAGCTTACCTTTCTACCTGAAAACCTGTTCAGCTGCACTTGACTGAGACTCTGTCATCCTGAGGACACTGGAGCGTTACCTGAAGGCAGACTGTAGCGTCATCTCAACATGGACTACCAGTTTCTTCAGCTTTACAAAAGCCTTCAGGGTAGCTCTTGTCTAGTGCAGTGGTCTCCAAAATGTGGTGCGTGAACGAGGATCCTTCGGGGTGCGCCGCAGGAGGAGCACCTGCCAGAGCAGTGCCGCTCCCTCCCCCCCCCATCCCCCAGCAGTTCATCCAGGAGTCTGAGTGGCTTTTTTTTTTTTTTTTTAACCTCTCCCTCTGCAGTTCAGCTGGGAGTGGGAGGGGTCATGCTCAAAATTTTTTTACTGTTGGGGTGCGCGATCAAAAAAGTTTAGAGACCACTGGTCTAGTGAGTAAAGTTCAGAGATGAGAGGAAATCTGGGTCCTCGTTGCAACTGTGCTGAAGACTGATCTTGGACAAATTAATCTCTCTTTGCCTCTATTTCGCTATTTGTAAACTAGGTAAAAAGCACTAAGTGTTCACGACATGGTATTGTTTTTGGAAGCTCTGATCAGTCACTGGTTTTGTTTAGCTTGACAAATGTAAGGAACATGTGAAACTGGTTATCTAGAGGCTGTGCCTTTTTTTCCCCTTTAACTCCTACCTTTGTCTTAAGCCCCTTTCTCTTTCAGGATCCCTCAGTGACACAGCTGACACATGCTAACCAAGGCGGCTTGGATGAATTCAATCCCTTCTCTGAGAACTCCCGGCTGGTATGTGTCTCATGTGATTGCTCCAAATACCTACATACCCGTTGTATCAGGCAGCTGGGTCCCTTGATAGAGGGGACTATAAGATGAATGAGGCATTCATAGATCTGTCCCTACTGGACAGTGACTGTAATACACTTCTCATGAGACCCCAAGAGCAGAGCACTGGTAATCTGCCTGCAGGAATTCTCACGGCCAAAGCAATCCCAAAGTGTGAAACAGAACAAGTCTCATGCCAAGGGATATAATTAGCACCATACCAAATTCACGGTCCCTTTCGGTCAATTTCATGATCATAGGATTTTTTTAAATTGTAAATTTCACGGTTTCAGATATTTAAGTCTGAAACTTCATGGTGTTGTACCGGTGGGGATCCTGACCCAAAAGAGGACCAAGGAAGGTGCTGCAAGACTATTGTAGAGGGGTTGTGCTATTACCACCCTTATTTCTGCACTGCTGCTGGCGGCGGCTCTGCCTTCGGAGCTGGGCTCCTAGCCAGCAGCTGCAGAACCCGCAGTCCTGCCCCTCCTCTACACTAGCCAGATTTCACAGTCCATGATGCATTTTTTCACAGCCATGAATTTGGTAGGGCCCTAGACATAAGAGTCAAGATCAGTTTCTCTGTTGGGAGAGGGATTACTGCTGTGATATCCATGCCAGCTGGGTGCTTCGGAGCGGCAGTGACCAGCTGCAGTACTGTTGTGGGTACGGGAGTATGGAGTGGCAAGCAGGGAAACTGGAGAAAACCAATAATCACTATTTAAGCAGTAGGTCAAAGCACCATTGGTCTCTTCTCTGGCATGCGATGTTACTCATTATAACTGGGAGGCATCAGTCTCCATACAGTAAAACCTCAGTTATGAACACCAGAGTTACAAACTGACCAGGGAACCACACGCCTCATTTGGAACCAGAAGTGCACAATCAGGCAGCAGCAGACACTAAAAAGCAAATACAGTACAGTGCTGTGGCAAAAGTAAACTAAGGGGGGAAAGCAACATTTTTCTTCTGCATAGTAAAGTTTCAAAGTTGCATTAAGTCAGTATTCAGTTGTAAATTTTTGAAAGAGGTCCTGACAGATGGTTCAGAAACATAAAACAAAGTTGCTTATGCAGGATGGTGCCTGGTGTTCCTGGGACTCCAGGCCTGCCTTCCAATTTGGCGCACACCTACTTGAAGGCACTTGGTATTCAGCGGTTCCCAGAGCTAATTGAAGAAATGTATGTAATGCTCGTTTGCTGTGTCACTCATTGTCTAGACAAATGGAGCTCAGACCGTTCCTGCGACGCAGCCTGCTGGCCCTTCGCAACCCGCTGTCCTACAGCCATCTGTGGAACCCACTCCACAGGTAGTATACCCAGCCACCACCTTTCTGCCGAATGTCTGGAGAGCTCACACTGTGGCTTCCGCTAAGCAAAACTGTTGGAATACAAATGAGCCTCTATGCGCCTTACAGGCCTTCAACAAGACTTTTCTATAGGGATTGGATTCATTTGGGTAGGGTATGGGAGGCTGTAGCTGACCAACTCTGCCCTCGTTTGTGTTTATTACATTGATTGGCATTGCAGTGGGGACTATTTAATAGCCTTGAAAATAATTCCGAGAAGTAGACAATGTAAAGCTCCTGTGTCTTTCCCTCTGCTACTGAAATCGACTCTGTTTTTTGTCTCGTTCTGCTTGGCCTTCTCGCACAGTGCCGCCTATAACTTGTTAACAGTGTTAGCTTAGTTTCAGGGACTGAACAGCCACACTCCGCTCTGCGAGTGTGGACACAGTGCAGTTATGTGTTGCAGCTGCTGCTTAGACAGGCCAGCAAGTACCAGCTGTCCAGGTTCATCTCAGCGAGCAAGGATTCAGAGAGACAGAGGCTGCTAGGAGAAGATTTCAGTTCTCAGAATAGCAACAAGATGAAAGAGATCCAGGGGAAGGTAGGCAAAGTACAGAGAAGAGAGGGGCCTTCACTGCCTTTTTTTTCTGGGACCTCCAAAATCTTCTGTCCCAGGTTGGGAGGTTCCCTCTCTTTAGACTCTGAGTGGTTATCACCATACTTTGTAAACCCTAGGAGCCCACTGTCTATTTCCCTTCATTGTCAGGACCTCTTAGCTTTGCCTTTACCCCTCACCGCCTGAGCAGACTGGGGCTCCTGACTCTTGAAACAAATTGGTGCTAATTTGGAAAGGATCCAAAATGAGTAATGAGAGAGACTCTTGGGGAGAGGGAGTTTTTATCTTGTTTGGTTTTGCTTAAATTATCTTAGTGCTGGTGAAAGGTCCCAGATTAGCAGCTCTGAAGCCCTCTAGTTATCCATAGCTGGGGGTGGGGGAGGGGGCAGCAGTGCAAGCTTTCCCCACCAATATGCCCTTTTAAGGGGGAGACTGTCTTCATAGTTCATTCAGCCTTTGCCCTCTCTGCTGAGTGTCAGCTGGAGAAGGGGGTCACTGTGTGGGTGCTTGTCTTCCTTCAGTCCCTCATTGACAAGCAACACATTTCATAGACCACCGAATGGATTTCAGGGGAAAGTGACTCAGTCATAGCTGGCCTGGGCTGAATTTAAACCCAAAACCTAGAGATGAAAGTCTCTAGGAGACCCAGGAAGAAAGCATAACAGCTTAACTAGAGCAGCAAAAGGATACTGGCCCAGAAGCTCCTGCCAAGGTATTAACACACACATTGGTGGCGAGTTCTATGGGCCAATGGCACTAGGAATATTCCTGACCCGGGGCCCGGCACCAGCAATGTTTGAGGCTGGATCTCTCCCTCGGCCCCGCCTTCCGCCCCTGGGTGCTCCCTTCCGCGTGTGCGCCTTTCCCACACACCTCCTCCTGCCCCCAAACTCCATCCCAGAGCCTGCATCTCCACCCTAGCCCAGAGGCTGCACCCCAGACCGCCCCTCCCCACCCAAACACCCTCCCAGGGCCTTAGGCAGGTGGGGGCTGAGTTTGGGGGGATCGGGCTCTGGGCATTCTGGGCACCACCAAAATTTCTACAGATCTGCTGCCCCTGAACACACAAGCCTCTGGGCATGCTGGGATTTTCGGTAGTTAATGTGAGGACAGCAAAAAGTAATGGCCTCAAATGAAGAGGAAAAGTAGAATAACTTGCCAGAGAAGTTGTGGAGTCTCAGAACCACAAGATCTGTTCTGTGCTCAGCTTTTAAACTGTCTCTTGGAGGAGCCCCTTTAGTGTGGCAGAACCCCAAGTGATCTCACTCCTTCCTTGAGGCTTGGTCATGCAGCCTCACCATCTCCTAGACTGAGTGTCTGGGCTACAGCCCTCCTGTTTCACACCATGAGCTTGCCCAACGAGTCCAACTAAAGTAGACCACGTATAGACTTGTCCACTCTTCAGGGACTAATGCACCCAAGCCTGTATTTGTAGTGACTCCCAAGCAGCATTTTCAGAACAGAGTAGGATTTTTCAGTCAGCTGGAACACGGCACTGGAAGTCCCTAGGTTAGCACAGAGAAATGAAGGTTAAAGCTGAAATCATTCTGGCCAAGCCAGCACAATTCACAGCCAAGCTATAATGAACTCCATTTCAGGCTCGCGCTCTCTCTCTCTCTCTCTCTCTCTCTCTCTCTCTCTCTCTCTCTCTCCCTCCCTGACCTCCATAGTCAGTCCCTGGAGAGCAGCCAGAACCGGAAGCCCATGCTGTATTCCTAGCTGGTCACCTCCCAGTCTTTGTTCTTCAGGCAGGGCCATGCATGAGTCATTGGAGCTTGAACTGTCTCTCTGGACCCCTTGTTAATCTAAGTCGGTTTCAAACAGTTCCTTACTGACTCTATTCCTCCCAGAGAAGCGAGGTGGCACATACACCTGTCTCCTCTATGCAGTTCCAGCAGTATTGTTAACCCTTTTGCCCCCATTGGGTAGTCATGTAAGGTAGAGAGGGAAACTGAGGCACGCACAGGCTTCATAAAAATATTCCAGAAGATTCCCTCTTTGTCAGAGTCACCCTCACGGAAGAGTTGGGCAATGAGAAGGGAGCTGCTGGTGGATTCTGTAGAAATCTATTACTGACATCCTACCGCGATGCAGGCAGAAAGCTGAAGGAGATCTCAGACCAACCATCAATGTTCTGCTTCTGAGATGTCCTCAACCTTCTGAATGTTGCTAGAATGCTCATTAGTGTGTGTGCATCCCCTCTTCTCTTAGGAAGGGACCCTCTCCCCACTGAATGACTCTTTGGTTCTGATTGCTTTTCGGTGACTCTCCATGCAGGCTGTAGCCTCAGCAGCCCAGGCTGGACTCCTTCAGCAGCAGGAGGAGCTGGAGAGGAAAGCAGCGGAGCTGGAGAGGAAGGAGCGAGAGTTGCAGAATAATGCAGCAGCCTTTAACCGTGAGTAGTGTTTCTTTCTCTGTCTAAGAATCCATTCTGTGCATCACACCTGTCTAAGCCCGAGTATACAAGAGTTCCCCTGTCTGGTGCATTCTGCAGGGTGTCAGACCCCGTTATATTGTGCTGGGGCATGAGAAATGTCTGTGTCACAGCAATGGAAACTTGCACACACCGTTTTAATGTAATTCTGAGGCATCCCACAAGGGGGAGAGTAATAAAAGCTAAAAGCTGGAATTCAGGAGACCAGCTGTGTGTAACCTCCAGCCAATTGGACCTTGCTTCATTTTTCCTGTAATGATGGTGGTGAGGGACACTGCTGCTTATCTCCGTTAGACCACGTGACACCTCTTACCCATTTGTCTCATACACATGCTGATGTTCTCAGGCACTCACCTGTAGATGGCTGTTTTATTATAGATGGAATTTGTGGTACTATCCATAGTTAAGGTTGCCCAACACTTTGCGTTATAAGATCCTGTTCTCAGTTGCTTCTAACTTTGCCAAACTTTTACTGTTCAGGCTAAAATTGTTCATGCTGGGTGTGTGCCTAAGGCTAAAAATTTTTGGAAAGTTTTAGCTAAAATGATTCAGTGATTTCAGAGAATGAGGTTCAGGAAAAATTCCTTGTTTTACCCATGTTAAAATATTATTGCAGCTGTCTTGTTATGAAGTTCTGTTGCTCCATGCTTTAGCAGGATCGTTAAAATTCACTGAAATTTGGCCAATTTTCAGCCTCTGAAAAAACTGTTGGCACGTGTTCAATAGACCCTTGTTAGTTTGGCAGCAAAATCCTCAGAAGAGTCTGTCTGTACATAGCATACTGCAGCCCAGAGAGAGAGAGAGAGACAGGGCATAGGAGGAGGGCAGCCAGAGGGCACAAGGAAAGGAGGGTCTATAACCACTAGACTTCACATCGAGGAGCCCTGAGTTTCTTCTGTTCCTCTGCTGTCAACAAAGAACTGCAGAACTCACTAGCAAAGTGTCTGTCTCATTCCCTTCTGGTAGCTGGTCCACACAGAGGATAACAGCCTACTACTACTTCCCGTTACACTGTTAGCTCAAGTGGTAGAGGTCCCTTCTGCAGATCTAAAGGTTTGAAGCCAGCTGATGACTCAAGCTGGTGGTCAGTATGGTTCTGCATAATGGGATTTTTTTCATTTTTTTTTTTTTTAAATTAGGAGATTGTAGCCTTAATCTTTTAACAATTTTTTTAAAATGCAGAGTCAAGCACTCAGGTTAGGAAGTGCCAGAATTAAGGTTGCCTGTGTAACCATTTTTCAGCCCCCTTGTGCACACACACTGATAGTCTTTAGTTACCTAATCACATACTAGTTTTTCCATGGGACCTCTGCCCCTTTCACTGTATAGGATGGATGGTGCCCTGGGAATGCAGCAGGGTTGTGTGTAATGAAGGAGACCGTTGTCTGTGGGACACCTGCCTTATTTGTTGTAGAAATTGGAACGTGTGTAGTAAATGATAGAGGCAAGGTGGGTGAGGCAATATCTTTTATTGGATCAATTTCTGTTGGTGAGATAGACAAGCTTTTGAGCTACAGAGCTCTCTCTCACTAACAGAAGTTGGTCCAGTAAAACATATTACTTCACCCCCCTCGTGTGTCTCATATCCTGGGGCCAACACGAGTACAACTACACTGTGTATTTATAGTGAATGAGGCAGAGGATTGCAGGAGAGGAGAGATGGTTCTATTGATAAGGAAATAGAATACCACTGTGGAGAAATGGCTTGTATCCCTGCCTCTGCCACAGATTTCCTGTGTGATGCTTGTCAAGTCACTTAAACCGCTTTTCACAATTGGCCACTAATTGTGTGTTCCTCAACTTTCTGGATGCACAACATGAGACACCTAGAGCCAGATTTACAGAAGTGCTGAGCACTCACAACTGCAACTGAAACCAGCTGGAATTGTGCTTTGGACACACTATAGAGCTGGGTGAAATTTTTGTGGTGAGCAGTCAATTCCTTGAAAAATGCATTTTTCGGGGCACCAAAACTATTTGCAAATTCGGTGAATAGTTTTGGCCAAAAAAACCCAACAAAACCCTGAAGAAGAAACCTAGAACAGAATACAAAATGTACAGTACTTACTTTATATTATTTTTATTACAAATATTTGCACTATAAAAATGATAAAAGAAATAATGCTTTTCAGTTCACCTCATACAAGTACTGTAGTGCAATCTCTTTATTGTGAAAGTGTAACTTTCAAATGTAGATTTTTTTTTGTTACATTGTTTTGTTTTTGAGTGCAGTTATGTAAAACTTTAGAACCTACAAGTCCACTCAGTCCTACTTCTTGTTCAGCTAATTGCTAAGACAAACAAGTTTGTTTACATTTATGGGAGATACTGCTGACTGCTTCTTATTTACATTGTCACCTGAAAGTGAGAATAAGTGTTCGCATGGCACTTTTGTAACCGGCGTTGCAAAGTATTTACGTGCCAGATATACTAAACATTTGTATGCCCCTTCATGCTTTGGCCACCGTTCCAGAGGACATGCTTCCCTGCTGATGATGCTTGTTTAAAAAATAATACGTTAATTAAATCTGTGACTGAACACCTTGGGGGAGAATTGTATGTCTCCTGTTCTATTTTACCTGCATTCTGCCATATATTTCATGTTATATCAATCTCAGATGATGACCCAGCACATGTTCATTTTAAGAATGCTTTCACAGCAGATTTGACAAAACGCAAAGAAGGTACCAATGTGAGATTTCTAAGGGTAGATACAGCACTCGACCTAAGGTTTAAGGATCTGAATTGCCTTCCAAAATCTGAGAGGGACAAAGTGTGGAGAATGTTTTCAGATGTCTCAAAAGCTCAACACTCCGATGTGGAAACTACAGAACCCGAACCACAAAAAAGGAATCAGCCTACTGGTGGCATCTGACTCAGATGATGAAAATGAACATGCATCGGTCCTCTCTACTTTGGGTCGTTATCGAGTAGAACCCGTCATCAGCATGGACGTATATATTTTGGAAAGATGGTTGAAGCATGAAGGGACATATTAATCTTTAGCGCATCTGGCACATAAATATCTTGTGATGCCAGCTACAAAAGTTCCATGTGAATGCTTGTTCTCACTTTCAGGTGACGTGAACAAGACATAAGCAGCATTATCTCCTGCAAATAAACCAAGCTTGTTTATCTGAGCAATTGGCTGAAGTAGGACTGAGTGGACTTGTTCTAAAATTTTACATTGTTTTATTTTTGAATGTAGTTATTTTTTGTATAATTCTACATTTTGTATAATTCTACATTTGTAAGCTCAACTTTCATGATCAAGAGATTGCACTACAGTACTTAGATTAGGTGAATTGAAAAATACCTTTTTACAGTGCAAATATTTGTAAGTCAATATAAAATGAGAACTGTACACTTTGTATTCTGTGGTGTAATTGAAATCAATGTATTTGAAAATGTAGAAAACATCATTTATTTAAATATTTTTGGCTATTCTATTGTTGTTTAACAGTGTGATGAATCTTTTTTAATTACATGACGCCCCTAATGCTAAGTACCCTGGGAAATCAGGCCCTAGGTATCTCACATTAGGCGTCTTAAATTATTGGACGCTTTTGACAACTTTGGCCTTAATCTCTCTGCCTCATTTTCCAAACTGTAAAATGGAAATAATGCCACCACCTTTTCTCACAGGGGTGTTGTGCAGATAAATTAATGTGACAGCCACACATTGAATGAGGACAATACAAAGTAATATTAAATACCCATTCACTGAACAAGGCAGGGGGAAAATAGTATGTGATCATGTAATTAAAGACTATTGTAATGCATACACACAAGAATGCCAAATTAAGGTTGCACAAGTAACCTTAATTCTGACAATTCCTAACTTGGATGTTTGACTTTGCAGTCTTAATGTTCTTTTATTGGAGTTTTTTAATGTAATTTGGTATAGTCTCACCTGAGTACCTTCCAGTAGCACTCTAAGCAAAGTGGGTGACATCTGTCACGTGTGGCTAAGGACGAGAATTGTGTGTGTAGTGTATCGTAGTGTTTAGATTCTAGTAGGGAGGTTTTGTGCGTACGTCCTGCTATATATGTTGAAGAAGGCAGTTCCAAGAAGTGTGCTCCGCCCTTGGAGTGGAAGATGGTGAGGTTTGTGATGGTCCTTTGTCCCTGCGGGAGTTTGTCCCACAGTCTCTGCCCAACCCCCATTGCATCAGAGGCCTCTAAAACAACACTTGACCCATTTCACTGGTTCCTAGCAGTGCTTATACATCCATGAGTGAAGCCCCTGATGCAGTCCACTTCTAAGGCTTAAATTTCTTTCCATGGTCTGGTTGCTACATCATCTTCCAAGGGTCAAGTCTTAATAGCTACTGACTATTAGTCTGCTTGCTTGTGGATTAGCGTGCTTTAGTGAGTCTGTCGAACAAGGGAACTCTCTTGAGGGATCTCTCCTTGTTTCCTTTTATAGCGAGACAGAACAATTGGCCACACTTTCCCAAGAAGTGTCCTATCAAGCCGTGTTTCTATCAGGACTTCTCTGCAGACATCCCAGCTGATTACCAGCGAATATGCAAGATGCTATATTACTTGTGGATGTGTGAGTAAGCACCTATAACTGGCACAGTTGGGGAAATAGTGTTGGGCTGGAAGGAAAATTTGGAATGGTTCTTTCTTAGGAGGCTTTCTATCAAATGCTGACTTTTCCATAGTAGCTATTGATGCTGAAGTCATCTGTAGGTATCCTTTGTGGCTGTAAACTCCTGGTCCTCTGTTTTTTAAAGACAGATCTAAAAAAGTCTCTAGTTCAACCCCACGTTACTGGACTTAATGCAGGTATTTCTAGATGAAATTCTATGGCCTGTGTTATGTAGGACTATATAATCATAATGGTCCCTTTTGAAAGGATGGTGGATGTGTTTCACTTTAATGCATCAGGGAACCCAAGCTGTGCTCCCCACTTGGTGTTTATCAGCCTGTCCACCTAAAGTCATAGTCATGTGCAATGTTGTAATCACATCCCCAGCAGCCAGTTAAGAAGAATTAAGACTTTTAGGCTAGAGCAGCAGTAGGCAGCCTATGGCACAGGTGCCGAAGGCGGCACGCAAGCTGATTTTCAGTGGCGCTCACACTGCCAAGGTCCTGGCCATGGTTCCAGGGGGCTCTGCATTTTAATTTAGTTTTTAAATGAAGCTTCTTAAACATTTTAGAAGCCTTATTTACTTTACATACAACAATAGTTTAGTTATATATTATAGACGTATAGAAAGAGACCTTCTAACAATGTTAAAATGTATTACTGGCACACGACACCTTAAATCAGAGCGAATAAATGAAGACTCGGCACAGCACTTCTGAAAGGTAGCCGACCCCTGGGCTAGAGCGACAAGGAGCAGTATCAGATGGACCCTTACAGTAAGATCCACCTTTCCATGCAGATGGCCCTTGACGGGGAAGGGAAATGCTGAAACTATGGCTCACGGGCTACCTAGTTTCTATCGACAATGTTGTGCACTGTGGTCTGTGAGAAGTCAGTGATGCTTTGGCACTTTGTGGGTTTTCCTGGAGATTGCTAATCTGTTTCCTTTCTTTCTCCCATCCTGAACAGTTCACTCAGTTACCCTGCTTTTAAACCTGCTTGCTTGCCTGGCATGGTTCACCGCCAGCTCAAAAAGAGGAGTAGACTTTGGTCTCTCAATTCTGTGGTTTATTTTGTTCACCCCTTGTGCTTTCCTCTGTTGGTATCGACCCATCTACAAGGCTTTCAGGCAAGTACCGTTTTTCAGTTTAACAGGGATGCAGCCATTACTGGGAGGAAGTGCTGTTTAATCTGATCATAATGTGTTTGCTTGGGGATTTTCCAAGTCTTCAGTACATTAGATAGACCAAAGCCTCCCTTACAGATTGGAAGTTGGGGGTATGTGCTGGTCATGTGGAAGAGAGCTTGATCTTCTTGTGCTCACTCTGAGCTTAGGCTGGATAATTTTAATGGTCCCTTCTCACCTTAAAATCTACAATCTATCGACATGGATGTAGTGAAAGATCATCTGACTGCAGCTAAATGTGCCATATTAGATACAGTAGAAACCTCTAATGTAACTAGGAAATGCCTGTCAATGAGACATTAACATCTATCCAGTGTCCAAACCCCAGCTGATTATTTGGTCCTAGTTATGTTCATGTTCAGAAAATTCTTGACAGTAGTAGCCCAGTAAAGCAGCCTGGTTATATAACAAGTATTGAGGAAGGGGGCTTTACCATCATACATACCATACGGAATGAGTGAGTGCATATTGCAGCCACTGTGTTTGATAATTCTCTTGCTGCATGGCTTCCTTTTGGTTCCGCAATCCCTGCCCCTCCATGCAATCTTCAGCCTGAGAACAGTTCATTGCAGTTGTTGCCCGTTTATTTACAAAATGCTTTTGTGATTTGTATCGTGCGTCTGTCCTGAGGATTCCTGGATTTCACTCACCCTCTCTCTCACCTTGCAGGTCTGACAGCTCCTTCAGCTTCTTCGTGTTCTTCTTAGTCTTTTTCTGCCAAATTGCAATCTACATCATCCAGGCAGTCGGCATTCCTGGCTGGGGGGACAGGTAAGCCTGACTTACTGCATGTGCAATGCAGCCCTGAACTGGCACCTTCTCAACAGGACTGCCGTTGTTTGAAGAGTTTCTGTTCTGTGCTTTTTGTTCTTAAAGCTCTGTCCTCTTCCATTTCTCTCCTGGTACACGGCTTCTGCAGAGTTCAGCTGGGTGCCTTTCTCCGCCACAATCCCTATTCCAGTCATGTCAAAGGCATGTATCTCCTCTGCTGATATATCCTGACAGTTCCCAACCACTCCTTACTGTGCTGTCTCCTGTTCTCTTTATTTCTACATGTCTTTCTGTGCCTATTTGGTGCCACATCTTCAATGAAGATCTTGTCTGGCTACTCTCTCTAAACAGCCACGTAGCCTTCTCCGGTGGAGGCAATGTTCTACAGATCAGTATGTGCCAATAATCTAAAGACTGGGTACCAGAATCCATCTGTTTGCAGTTTTGATCCCCTGTAAAATGAGAGAAGGGCTAATGTAGTGCCCATCTTTAAAAAAGGGAAGGAGGAGAATCCAGGGAACTACAGGGCCAGTCCTGGGGCCAGTTTTGTTCAGTATCTTCATTAATGATCTGAAGGATGGTGTGGATTGCACCTTCAGCAGATTTGCAGACAACACTAAACTGAGAGGAGTGGTAGGTACGCTGGAGGGTAGGGATAGGATACAGAGGGACCTAGAGAAATTAGAAGATTGGGTCAAAAGAAATCTGAGGAGGTTCAACAAGGACAAGTGCAGAGTCCTGCACTTCGGATGGAAGAATTCCATGCACTGCTACAGACTAGGGACCTAATGGCTAGGCAGCGTTCTGCAGAAAAGGGCCTAGGGGTTACAATGGATGATAAACTGGATATGAGTTGACAATGTGCCCTTGTTGCCAAGAAGGCTAACGGCATTTTGGGCTGTGTAAGTAGGGGCACTGCTAGCTGATGGAGGGACGTGATCATTCCCCTCTGTTGAACATTGGTGAGGCCACATCTGAAGTACTGTGTCCAGTTTTGGGCCCCACGCTACAAGAAGGATGTGGAAAAATTGGAAAGAGTCCAGTGGAGAGCAGCAAAAATGATTAGAGGGATTGGAGCACGTGATTTATGAGGAGAGGCTGAGGGAACTGGGATTGCTTAGTCTGCAGAAGAGAAGAATGAGGGGGGATTTTATAGCTGCTTTCAACTACCTGAAAGGGGGTTCCAAAGAGGATGGATCTAGACTGTTCTCAGTGGTAGCAGAGGACAGAACAAGGAGTAATGGTCTCAAGTTGCAGTGGGGGAGGTTTAGACTGGATATTAAGAAAATCTTTCACTAGGAGAGTGGTGAAACACTGGAATGGGTTACCTAGGGAGGTGGTGGAATCTCCTTCCTTAGAGGTTTTTAAGGTCAGGCTTGACAAAGCCCTGGCTGGGATGATTTAGTTGGGGATTGATCCTGCTTTGACCAGGAGGTTGGACTAGATGGCCTCCTGAGGTCCCTTCCAACCCTGATATTCTAGGATTCTTAGTGTGTTGGCTGCAAATTCAACTGAGATAGAAGTGGGTTTTTTTATTCCAGCTTCCCCCCCCCCACACACACACACACACTAGTCTTCACATTATGCATGTGAAGAAGTCTGAATTGGGAGTTTAGTTGTGGGGGCACCTTCAGGTAACAACTGCAGTGAAACCACAGTCTGTTTTTGCCCACAGCCTGGAGAATGGCTCCTGGGGAAAGTCATCCTTTTCTCTCCTGGTTCTTTGACCCTGTCACAGCCTTTTGAGTCACAGTCAGAGCTCCATTTTCAGTCTGACTAGGGTGAGCGCTCTGGTTCCCAAAAACACGTTTATCTGTAGAGAAGGCTGCTCCCAAGCACACAGTATTTTAATCAGTAGCTAAATAGTGTAATTTGTGTTTTGTGCTAGTTAAACACAGTGGAAAATACACCGCTAATGAAACACGTCAGATATTTCCTTCTCGCCAATCGCTTCTCAGCCTCCTTTGGCAAAAGATGATCCAGTTTATTTAGCAGTTGAAATTAAATGCCCCTTTTCTAATGCTGAGAGGAGGACCTTTGTCCAAATAGATAATTCTGGATTCTAGCTAGGTGTCTTGATAGTCCTAGCCCTTTGCACTTTATCAGGGATATGGCCGTAAGGAACTCTAGGGGTTAATCTCAGGAACTGGCATCTTTTTATCCAGCTCTTGCTCTTTGATTCTTCATCCTGTTTTCTTTGTTTCTTCCACTCCTCACAAATATTTCCCCAGCCTTGCAAGACTCATGAAAATACTGGCCCAGGCTAGAAATCTACTTGCTTGTTCTTTCCCATGATGGTAAGCTGACTAGTAGAAGTTAACAAGAATGCTTTATCCATAAAGGTGTTTCAGGTGTTTTTGAAGGTCCCAAGTGCTTTGATTCATGCATGACAGCAGAGCCAGACTAGCATGGGGGCTCTAACCATATGCGGAGCATATCTGAGGTAGGCTGGGTTAGCATAATGCTCTGTGCTGGTGTCAGAGAGGCTGCTTCTGAAAATGAGTGAATCAGAATTGCTAGAAACGAGTGCACCAGCTGCATTCTGGGCCTCAAGTCCCATAATGTTAACTCTCTGGAGTTGGATTTTGTACCTTTCTGTGACCGTGGCCCTGTGATTCTGCTCCTTTCCCAAGTCCATGGTGGTTTTGCCCATTCTTCTCCAGCTAGCAACCATTTGTGTGTGTTCCACATTGCGTTTACTTTTAGAGTATGTCTACACAGCAGTGTAAACCCGGGCTCAAGCCTAACCACCCTTGCATCCACACACAGCAATTGTGCTAATTTAGGGCTTGGATCTAGGGTCCCAGGACCCTGCAGGGCTGGAGGGTCTGAGCCCAAGTTAAGCTAGGACCTTGGGTCTCAGCCCTAGTGCTTTCCTGTGCGTACGCAGCCTCATCTTGACTTGGGTCCCAGAAGTCCTCCAGACATATCCCAGAGTTCCCAACAGCAGAGGAGTGGCAGTGCAGGCAGCCAGCACAGCGGCCAGAAGCGCCATTACTGCCTGGCTGAGTGTGCTCCTTGATTCTGCTATGGCTCCTCGCTGGTGCACAGAGCCCAGGAGCAGGGAGCAAAGCTGACAAGTGGGTGGCAGCTTCCAGCTGCCAGGATGTTGGGGGTCATCCCCCACAGCCATGCTGAGCCAGGAGCGCTGCCGTTCCTCTCTGTGCAGGCAGCTGCTTGGTTCCACTGCACTCTCTGTCCCTTGCTCCCAGGCCTCCCCACCCTCCCTGGGGCTATGTGCAGGGGCTGCATGCACTGTGAATGCTCCCGCCAGCCCCTAAACTTCCCCCTAGGGATCCCTTATCCCTGTCTCCTGGGCACAGCAGGGACAGCGATAAGGGATCCCCAGGGCTGCTGGAGCACATTGCACTCCAAGCCCTAGGGATGCACTTCACTGTTCTATAGCCAGCAGCTGCCAAGCAGGGCGGGGGAGGCATGTTTTTCCTCTGAAATCTACATTTTATTTCAAACTTCAAAACAAATAAAAAAACAACCAACCAGCAACACCTTTATTGAGCAGCTCACTTCAAAAGTTAAAAATTGCAAAGTTTCAGTTTAATAGTTTGACAGGCCTGGAGCCTGATGTCCTAATTATCCTCAGAACAGGGGCGCCTGGGGATTTTCCTACCACTGTGACAAGGCCTAGAGCCCACTTCTCAGATTCAATGGTAGTTCAGTATAAACCCTTCTCACACTGCAGTCATTCTACTGAGAGGAGCTGATTATGAGCTGATGTACTTGTGCTCCTTCTGGGCAACTGAGACCCATCAATAGCAACACCACAATTAGGAAACAGGGTGGGCAGTAGAGTTTTTCCACAATACACCACCTTCCTAGGGCAAGAATGTCAACATAGGAGGTGGGGGCTAGGCACCCTGGGATAGAGTTATTGTGACTCGGGTCCGTGTATTGCAGTGTAGATGCCAGAGCCCTAGGTTTGAGCACTGGTCTGAAAATCCTTAACCTAGGGTGAAAATGCAGTGTAGGCACTGAAGCCCAGGGTTCCCTGACACGGGTCAGCTGACTCGAGTCCTACTAACCCGAGGCTTACATTGCTGTGTAGATATACCCATACTGCACTGTGAGGAGGGAACTGTACAAGGGAATGGGAAGGCACCTCAGTGATCCTTTTCAAAGCTAGCCTAGCATCTAGAATGGGTAACTTCCTGCATGAGACTAAATCCAGTAAGGAACTTTTCCTGTGGTCTGATATTCCTGCAGCAGCTCTACTTGGCTGCATGTCCTCTGTGGTCCCTCAGTCCTATTGTCATCAAATAACCTGAGTAACCTACAGCTCTCCCAGAGTCTTGTCTATTTTCTTGTCCCTGTGTATACCTGGTACTCTTCAAGTGATGAGCCCTCTTTCTTACAGTGGTTGGATTGCAGCTCTGCAAGAGACACGCGAAAAGTGGGCTGTGTCCATAATCATGATGGTGGTGGCCGCATTCTTCACGGTGTGTGCTGTCCTCTCACTCTTCCTCCTAAAGCGGGTAAGTTACTGAAAGACAAAAGCAGCTCCAACTTAAATCCTGCATCCTAGGACAGTTCATCACCAGTAGCAAAGGATTTCCAGGTATTGAATCATAGTCTTTTCTAGAGTTTTGTGGTTAGTAACCAGCTTAGTGTCGAAGGGAGGATGAAAGTAGCAAGTTTGTCAAGAGCTTTTGGAAAACATGTTTTCCTGTTCCTCCTCCTGGATTTGTACAAAAGTCCCTTACAAGAAGCTGTGATGGAAACATAAGTAATCACATGGATGGGAAACTAGATAAGAGACCGAAAACAGAATAGATGGTCTGTTTTCTATACGGCAAAAGGTTACCAGAGAGGGGAGGCCCCCACAAGACCAGCATTTAATATCTAGAAAAGCAGGGGAAAGTAGTAAGGTGACAAGATTTGCAGATGCTATTTAGGTTAATTGAGACTAGAACAGGTTGTCAAAAGTTCAAAGGGAGCCAGACACAGCAGGAGACTGGGCAGCATGAGGGCAGATAAAATTCAGCATTGACAAATGCAGGGAAGTGAAACTGCCAGGAATCACATGAATTGGTCTTAGACATTGTTGGGTTCTAGGTTAATTGTAACAACTTGGGAAAGCTTGGTCGTCTTTGGGGATGGGTCACTGAAGGCCTGAACTCAGTCAAAAAAGCAAATGATGCCCTGATGCATGAAGCATAGGACAGAAAAGAACATTGGCAGGATCCTGCCACTCTGTGAATGAGGTAGATGGTCCAGCCTGGCCTGCAGGTACTGTGCCTGGCTCTGTACAGCGAGGTGGGGGGGGGGTAGAAAAGATTACAGCTATGCAAGAGACTTCCATACCAAGAGTCAGTGAAAAGATAGGGACTGGTTAGTTTAAAGAGGGGATGTGTGGTAGAGGTAAACAAATCAATGAATGGGCTAGAGAACAGAAATCTCATCTCTCTGATCACGCTTTTATCCAGTGCATAATTGACCTGTTCACTGTCCCAAGAGCTCAGTGAGGCCAAGAGCTAAGTAGAATTTCAGAAAAGATCAGACATTTACATGGATTGTGAGAAAGCCACAGTTACACTAAAATATATGAGCTGTGAATCTTCCCACTTCGGGAAATGCGCCACTTGTTAGCTTCTTCCTAGCCCATCAGTTATGGGCACGTTATTCCATAGTTATCCATCAAGAAGCTTCTTGGACCTTCCCCCCGAAGCATCTGGTCTTGGCCAGTTTTGGAGACGGGACACTAGGCTGACCTGGGAAAATAAATCTTACATTCTTCTGCCAAATACTTCAAAACCATCACCACCACATGGTGCCCATTTAAACTATACCATGGTCTGCCCCCTGTAGCCACGAACCAGTTCCCTCCCTCTACAGCCTGCTGTCTGGGAAACACATCTACCTCCTGCTGTCCCAACTTTGCTCCAAACATGCCCCACCTGCCTTCCTCCTGCAGAATCTGGATGAATGTTTGCCAGATATCGAAGGCAACTGGGGAATCTTGGAGGTGGGGTGTGGAAGGGGCGAGTGAATTCCGTAGTCGCCTCCTCCTTGAGTCCTAAATGACTCCTGGGATGATGTGCGCCTCTGTGACACCAAGTACCATCATACCCAGGTCTCTTGTGTGATAGTGTTCAGGGGGCCAGGATTACACGCCATCCTTCAGTTGAATGGTGGTCCCTGGTTATTCATCCTCTGCTGAGTTGAGGGCTCTAACTTGTAACATGTGAGGAGCTTCTCCTCTTCAATCTTCCACAGCTCATGCTGGATTGATTTAGCTGCCAGCCCCTGTTTTTGCTGGTGGCATGCCTTTGTGCCTGCGAGGCTAGCTAGCTCTGGAACTAGCCAGAGAGGGATATGTTAGCTTTCTGTGTGCTGTCCTGAGATTCTGTCAGCTGCCGGAGGTCCTGGAGAATCCCGTAGAGAGGTGGTGTCGGGGTGAAAGGGAGAGTCTTTTGGCTGACATTTTCTCTCTCTCCTTTCTCAGGTGCACTCTCTGTATCGCCGGACGGGAGCCAGTTTCCAAAGGGCCCAGGAAGAGTTCTCCCAAGGCATCCTCACCAACAGGAACTTCCAGACCGCAGCGGCAGGGGCCGCTTCTTCAGCTGCACAGGGTGCTTTCCAGGGAAACTAGCCCTTCCCATGGGTGCCACCACCGTGCCCCCTTCCCCTTCCTTTTTCATCACAACCTGATCTTAAGAAGCACTTTCCACAGTCACCGTGCTAACTCCATGACGCCGGCTGCGGAGATGAGAAGAGGTCTCTGTAGCTTCAGCTTGTCTGCCTCTCTGGCGACTAGTTCTTCTTTCCTTGCTTTGGGGTGGGGGGCTACGGAAATATTCTCTTAAATCAAATATAGCTCTCCTTATCCAGGACAGGTTTGACGTTTTTCACTACTTCTCCTGCTTGCTCGTGCTCCTGTGATAGAGAGAGGAATCTCATCACTTTTTAGCAACTCTTCCATTGGGCTTTGCTCTGAAGGATTTATTTTGTAACTTACATGAGGTGGGTGTTAATAAGGGCGGAAGCTGCCCTTTGTTTGAAACATCTGTGCTAATTAGTTCTTGACCTCTTACTACCTGCTCCCGTGGGGTCTGCTTAACATTTGGCATAAAGGGTGCTGTTGGGAAACTGCTCTTTGCCAACCCATCATGGTGCAAATCTCCCGCCCACTTCTGTTATTTCTCACCTTGGGGTGAGGGTCCTACCCAAGATTGTATTATGGAATCTTATTCCTGTAGGAGATGCATGGAGGGTTAATTAATGGAGTGCAGCCTTCACCATAGCCTTAAATCTTGGAGAGGGGGGGATAATCTCTGTACCTCACCAGCCACTGTAGCAGCCTTTGATAGACCATGGGGGACTCCGCAGGACTGGGTATGTGTCCCATGGGGTTTAGGATGTGGCGGGGGTGGGGTGTAATTGAGCCAGCAAACCAGTTTTGAGAGGAAGCGCTCTAGATTTTATACAGCTTGCTCAGCCTCTGGTGAGTGGGGTGCCGGCTTCAGAACACTACATATACCTGCAGCTGGCCCTTCCTCTTCCCTGCCAGCTTGCTCTCCACATTTGAGAGGATCGTCCCACAGAGCTTTGGGATTCCAGGGGGCGCTTGGACTTTCTCCAGGGGGAATTCATAGGTTTCTCCAGAGAGAGGAGTCTTGGTTGCAGCATGTTCCTTTTTGAAACCCGTGTCTGCGCAAAACCTCTCGGTGGCACAGCGTCCAGCAACACCCCCTTATCTGGATTGCATGCTCCTGCTCAGAAGATAACCACCCCCCTACTCTGCCTCCCTTAAGATCACACATCTCTTTTGCTGAAGATTGTGTGTTGCTGGTTTTTGAGTCCATTTGTCTGGTTTTTGGTGACAAGAGTTTCCTGTGTTTAACCTTGAGCAACTGGTTAGTTCCTGAGGTGCACTCCTGAGAGCCCTTGAGACGGGGCGGTGGGGGGGAGGGCCACGGAGAATCTGCGCTTTCTTTAGATTTGTGACTTTTGCAGTGTAAAAAGTACCCACTCTTCACCAGCTGCTTTCTCTCCTCCCCATCTTTTTGGGTGTTGAATCTTTAGTATCCTGGTCTCACAAGCCCCTTTTCTAACAGGAAAAAGTGTGGGGAGGGTCACTTCTCCACCAGCAGGTTGAAAAGGGATTAGGAGGGAGAAAGCAGGAGCGCTCCTGTTCACTGAAGAAATCCAGGATCTCTGGGAAAGGGGGTAAACGCCCTGAAAATATTGGTGTGATCGTGTACAAATTGCTTATAACGGATCGCAGCATCGGTGTGGCTATGCAGTGCGGAAACTCCTCCCCAGACTCAACCTTGATGCTGCTCTCTTCAGAGGCTACAGAAACTCTTCAGGGCTTGCTCAGTGCATCTGGCAGCTCCTAGTCTGAAGTGTGTTTGAAATCATTATTTAGTCGGTCTAGAAAGGAGAAAAACGCCAGCCTCCAGCACCCTGAGATGTTTGCTCCCTTCTGTCGCTGTCAGTGGTGCCCATGACACCCCGTCTGTTGAGAATTTTGCCCTTTCTGCAGAGGGATTGAGCGGAGTTGGGGCAGAAGGGGGAAGTCTACTGTGGAATTGGGACCCTTGGGGGTTTGCTTATATCCATATTTGATCTGGTTAACCAATCAAAACATAGTTAATCTCTGTTAGATTAGGGCCAAGTCCGTTTGGTTTGTGGGCTCTGAGGAAGATGAAGGGCAGGGAAAAAATTGAGAGGAGCAAAGTGCTTGATACCTTCATGTGAACAAAGGAGGGGTTAGTTTCAATGGTGTGTGTGATATGGAAATAGTGACTGGGTTATCGTTAACCACCCCCCTTTCAGTATAATGGCAGACCAGGTCTGTTTGAGCTGATCCAGTGCACCTGGTGAGGTTTCCTCTAGCCTCTCACTCTTTTGAATGTACATGATGATGGAAAAATTAGACTTTAAAATCCCCCCTTTCTGATGTATTTCCCTCTCTAATCTTTTCGTGTAAAAATGTATATGTCAAGTCACACTTTTGTGCTTAAATAAAAAACAAAATAAACCTAACCCCCCAACCTTTCTGGGAATCTCTGCTGGTTTGGAATGGCTCCCGTATGAGGAGAGATTAATAAGACTGGGACTTTTTAACTTGGAAAAGAGACAGCTAAGAGGGATATGATTGAGGTCTATAGAATCATGACTGGTGTGAAGAAGGTAAATAAGGAAATGTTATTTACTCATAACACAAGAACTAGCGGTCATCAAATGAACTTAATAGGCAGCAGATTTAAAACAAACAAAAGGAAGTATTTCTTCACACAATGCACAGACAACCTGTGGAACTCTTTGCCAGAGGATGTTGTGAAGGCCAAGATTAATGGTTCAAAAAAGCACTAGGGAAGTTCATGGAGGATAGATCCATCAATGGCTATTAGCCAGGATGGACAGGGATGGTGTCCCTAGCCTCTGTTTGCCAGAAGCTGGGAATGAGGGATGCGATGAATCACTTGATACCTGTTCTGCTCATTCTCTCTGGGGTCCCTGCCATTGTCCACTGTAGGCAGACAGGATATGGGGCTAGATGGACCTTTGGTCTGAGCCAATATGTCTGTTCTTTTGTTTCAACTAGTAGCGATTACACACGTCCATTTCATACGTTAGCCACAGAAGTCCAAGGCTAGCTCAGAGGAGAGCCATAAGAAGATTCATCTGAAGCATGTTGCTGTCAGTGCTGTACATTTTGGGTGCACACCTCTTTGGTGCACTGGTCAGGTGTTGAGAATTTAAGTGGGAATGTTACTGAGCCAGCTTCCAGAGAGCACAGTGGTGTCAGGGATCCATTGCAAATGAAGCCCTCCTCCCACTCTGTCCACATGTGCAGAACACTACAGCCTGAGACTGCATCTGCTTCAGGGTTGACCACGTTTATGGAAGCCAAGCCCACTGTCAGGACAATAAAACCAAGGGCTTGTCTACACTTGGAAAATTATCAGAATAACTACTCCAGAATGAATGTTCTGTATGTACAGCCCCTAGCACAAGGGTTTTCTGGTCTGTGAGTAGGGCTGCTGGGTACTACGTTAATACAAATGATCTGGAGTAGTTATTTGTAGCATAAACCCTCTAGTTTTGGTATTCATAGATTACAACCAGAAAGGGACCATTGTCATCTAGCCTGACCTGTGTTACACAAACCCCAGGATTTCCCTGAGTTAATTCCTGTTTGAACAAGTCTCAGGAAAAACTTGTCAGTGTTCACACGGGGGCTTATACCGAAATAATTCCAGGATAGCTATTTCAGTAAACTGCCATGTATAGACAAGTCCGGATTGTGCTTCACCACATGGCAGCTCCTGAGCCTCTCTGATCTGACGCCCCATGTTTCAAGCAATTCTGGCCTAATTAATGATGGCCAAAACATGGCTCCGATGATGTGACATTTCTGCCACATTAACCACCTCAGATGCACAAGGCCACCCTCTTGATGTAGGAGCAAAAGGTCTAAGTGGGTAGGATGGTGGCTGGAATGATGTTTTCCATCCGACAAAACATGTTGAGGCAATTTTTCTCATCCCAATACGGAATGAAAGGCCAACATTTCTGAAATGCGTCATGAAGTGAAAATGCAAAATTCTCATTTTGGGTCAATTCAATTTTTTTTGTTTGATCTTTTTAATTAAAAATTGTTTTTGACTCAATCAACTTTTTGTTCTGAAACACCAGCATGGGACATTTTGACAATTTTGAAACTTTTGTTTTTTTTCTGAACAAAATATTGTCAATTGATACAGATTTGTGAAAAATTTCAGTTTAATCAAAATAGCATGGACAAAAATGGTTCCGATGAAAACAGATCTAGCGGCTCTACTCCTGAAAACATGTGCTGCTGCACTGAGTAGATGTGCCGTTTCTGCCATAATGGCCAAAGCTCTCCAGAGCTCCATGTTCCCAGGGCTGGCTCCAGGCACCAGCGCAGCAATCAGGTGCTTGGGGCAGCTAACGGAGAGGGGCAGCACGTCCAGCTCTTTGGTGGCAATTTGGGGGCGGGTCCCTCAGTCCCTCTTGGAGGGAAGGACCTACCGCTGAATTGCCACCAAAGAATGAAGTGCTCTATGGTGTGCGTGTGAGACTGGAAGGTGCTACCCACCCAACAGGACTGAGTGGAGAAGACAGCACCTTTTTGAAGGAAAGGCGGAGCGCACAGATGCACAGGTGGGGTGCTGAGAGAAAGGAACAAATACCATGGCTCGATGCATTGTGTGCCATCCTTGCCAAGGGTACCAATGTAACCAGCTCTCATTGCTTTCATGCCCCTCCTGTTTAATTGCAGCCAGGGGTGGCTCCAGGCAGCAGCGCAGATATGCCAAAGCCGCGGGGCCGGCAGATCACTCGCAGAAATGCCGCTGCATCTGCATGACTGTGGACCGCCCGCAGGCATGCCACTGAAGGCTGCCTGACTGCCGTGCTTGGGACGGCAAAAAACATAGAGCCGCCCCTGATTGCAGCACTATGTCTTGGGTCCAGCACTAATCCCACTTTATGGAGGTGACACTTCCTGGCTTTTAAATGAGTTGGTTATGACTAACCTTACCACTTTCTAATCAGGTAGCTATAAGTGGTGCTTTGCACTTAGTGGTGCAGATGAGAGGTGAGCAAGGTGTCAAGCAACAGTGGGGAAAACAGTGGTTACCTAATGTTTCCAAAATATTTCAGCAGAATCCCTCCTTGTCCTTTAACAACCCTTCTCTGCCTGCTCCCAATGCACTCTCACAGACACAATTTCCTCTCAGTCTAGTCTAAGGACACTTGTCTGTTTTAGGTCCAGGGTTTGGGTGGGAGGGCTTAAATAAGAGAGTGCTGAGGTGATGTTTACAGGACGCTATATACATAGAAATGGGGCATGATTTAAAAAAAATTGATTTTTCAAAGTTTAATAGTGTATGTAGGTAGGTTGCCAGGTTGGCATCTAACATTAGGGTGACCAGACAGCAAATGTGAAAAATTGGGACATTTGGGTGGGGGGTAATAGGAGCCTATATAAGAAAAAGACCCCAAAATTGGGACTGTCCCTATAAAATCAGGACATCTGGTCATCCTATCTAACATATTTAAATATGTAAAGCTCAGGTCTTTGAATATGTCAGTCCATTTAACTGCCAAGGCAAAATGAGAATGTTTTACTTGCTGCTGTTACAAATAACACCTAAATTCACTGCAACTGCATGAGATTATATGGAGATTTCCCTTTTTTCCAGTTTACATTGTGCATGTGCCAGCCCTTTGTCTGGTCAGTTTCACTCCTGCCCCCTTCTCAGTTATTCCCTAACCCTGCAAAGGATGCAGATTACATAAATTGTCCCATTGACTTCAACGCATGAGTTAAAGGGGCCCATGGGCAAAACTGGGCCCTCAGATCCTGATCCTGCAAGCTGTCCCATGCCAGATTCAGGGTTTGTGATTGCTTCGGGGGTGGCTAGTCATCACTTCCAGCTGTGAAATTTCAGGCCCTCTCCAGAGAATGCTGCAGGACCGTATTGCTAAAGGCTCTCATGTCCCCTTGCAGTCGCTGCAGCTGCCGCTGGGAGCAGGGCAGAGGGCTCCCTGGGAGCCTGTCTCTGATCTGTGCTGCCAGGTCCCTTTAAGAGAACCAGGAAGTGTGCTGCTTGCTTCTGCATGTCCCTCCTTGGGAGGGGATCAGCTCCCGCTCAGTGTGCAGGGCGTCTGTGCTCCAGGAGGGGCTGGGGCCCTGCCTCCGGGGGCTGTGCATGGGGCAAGCGGGATGGCAGGGGCTGGCTGGGCACCGCCACGCCTGGATGAGTTCATCATGACCGAGAGGCTAGGCAGTGGCACCTATGCTACTGTTTACAAAGCCTACAGGAAGGTAATGGGGCTGCTGGGTGCAACCAGAGGGGGATGGGCTGGGAGATGGGCACAGCCAGAGGGGGTTCTTGGGGGGTGGAGAGAGGAAGGGCACGAGTGGAAGCATGCTTTAAATAGCCCCCGCTAAGAGGCCGTGTCTTCCAAGGGAGCCTCTCTGGCTCTGCCATGGGGGCCTGACCAGAACTCTCTCCCCAGCCCGACAGCTGGTCTGCCAGTATAAACCCATTCCCTGGCACGGAGCTGAAGCACTTTCACCCTGGCAGGGAGCTAGCTAGAGCAGGGCTGCTCCTTCAGTCCTCGACTCTTCGGGGTGACTTTGGGCAAAGCCTCGCCCTGTGCCTCAGTTTCCCCATTTGTGACAAGCAGATGATGATACTCTCCAAGGGAGGCTGTGTGTATCGTTATTGTCTGCGATGCCCTGTGAGAGCTGCGTGGGGAAGGGGCTCTAGAGGGACAGAACGTTATGGATAATGATTCCCCTTAGAGGAATGCCTGCCTGGCATGACTCTCACACCCTACGGGGAGGTGTTTCCATTTTGCTGCCCCGTACTGTCATTTCCGTGGGGACAGGGGCTCTCCTTCCCCATGAGGTTTCGGGTCGAGAGCCCAGTAGTGCCCCATTCTTGGAGGCTGTATTTCTAGACCAGGCAGTGCTTTGAATCCTGCCACTTCTCCATCATCCCTCCCCTCCCCACCCCCAGCACTGCACTGTTGCCGAGGGGTGGCTGAGCCGAGGCTCCTCTGGGTTGTGCAGGTGCCATGTGATATGATTGAC
Organism: Gopherus flavomarginatus; assembly: GCF_025201925.1. Taxonomy (NCBI): domain Eukaryota; kingdom Metazoa; phylum Chordata; order Testudines; family Testudinidae; genus Gopherus; species Gopherus flavomarginatus. The sequence goes on along the minus strand of NC_066625.1, from coordinate 54,011,308 downwards.
TCAGGAGGTGTGGATGACTGATGTGGGATTGAATCGCTTAGGTCCTGCATGACCCCATTCCCACAGTACCTGTGCACCTCACACTCGCTAGTGTATTTATTCTCACACACCCCTGTGGGGTCAGGCAGTGCTATTATCCCTACTGTTCAGACGGGGACATTGAGGCCCAGAGATGCTAAGGTTATGTCAACTGCACGCCAAGCCAGGCTCTGCCTCAGTCTGAGCCCAAGCCCCACTTCCATCCACGCGCAAATTAGTCTGACTCAAGTCAGCAAGCACTCAGGATCCGGGTCCAACCCCCTGCTGGGGGCGTGGATCAGAGCCCAAATCCCACTGTGATTTGGGTCCACGCCCTGTCATTTTGCAGTGTGGGTGCAGCTGAAGCCGCACATCTGAGTCAGAAGGTCTGCGTAGTGCAGTATGGCGGATGTATTAGCATGGCTGTGAGACCCAGGTCCAGCAATTGTAAACGCAATTTACAATGCAGTGTGGACACTCAAGTGTGGGCTTGAAAACAATGAGTCCACAAGCCCGTGTCCTACAGACCCAGGTTTACAATGTGGTGTAGACAGCTCCTCAGTGACCTACCCAAGGTCATGCAGGAAGCCTGCATGGTTTCCATTCCCTTTCCAGAAGAATGCCCGGGAAGTGGTGGCCATCAAGTGTGTGAACAAGAAGAGCCTGAACCGGGCATCGGTGGAGAACTTGCTGACAGAGATCGAGATCCTGAAGACTGTCCGCCACCCACACATCGTGGAGCTGAAGGACTTCCAGGTGAAGAGCAGCAGTGCCAGGGCTGACTAGGGCTTCGTAGGAGATGCGGGGGTTGCAGAGGGCTGGCTAGCAGGTCTCTCCAGACTTGAGGACTTGGAGGGCCAGCTTGGGGGCTTAATGGGGGTGTGTGTGACTGAAGCATAGGTGCCAGCTCTGCGGGTGCTCTGGGGCTGGAGCACCCATGGAAAAAAAATAGTGAGTGCTCAGCACCCACCAGCAGCCCCATGGATCAGCTTTTTCCCCTCCCTCCCAGTGCCTCCTGCCTGCTGCGATCAGCTGTTCAGGAAGTGCGGGGGGAGGGGAGGAGGAGCAAGGGCAGGAAGAGGAAAGGGGAGGGAGCAGAACAGGGTGGGGCAGGAAGGGACAGAGTGGGGGCAGGAAGAAGCAGGTTGGGAGCTTGGGGGTGGGTGGGGAGTGGGGGCTGAGCACCCCTGGGAACTGGGGAAGTTGGCACCTCGGGACTGAAGTGTTGGAGCAAGGGGCCTCCCGAGCCAACTGCCCTGCCGCTTCCATGGACTGGAAGCGGCAAGGCAGTTGGCACCTGGGCAATGCTTGTGGTTGGGCCACATACACAAGCCCAGTGCAACCCCACTGGCTTCCCTGGGGTGTGTGTGTGTATGAAGCTAGGCCTCTGCCTGCAGCCCTGGAGAAGCAGGAGTCAGGCTAATGCCTGGTACCCCCACCTAGGAGTTACAGGTTGGTTTTCCCCGCTCCCCATCCCTGTTGTGTCACGTTTGGATACGAGATAACCCAGCACCCATCAGCATGACAGATTCTGCGTGTGTCTTCCAGTGGGACAGTGACAACATTTACCTCATCATGGAGTTCTGCGCGGGGGGGGATCTGTCCCATTTCATCCGGACGCGGAAGATACTCCCGGAGAAGGTGGCACGGCTCTTTCTGCAGCAAATGGGTGAGGGGACCCCTGACCCCACCTCTCCCACCAGTCCTTGGCTGCAGAACCCTCGTCCTTGGGGGCGGGTAATTGCGTGATCCTTTCACTGCTTCCCAGGTGCAGCAGCTTTTTGAAGCTGACTAGAGTTGCCTGGAGCTGGAATTTGGGCAGGACACTGGAGTGAACGCCTCTACTCTTGTGACAAATGCCCTGGGGTCCCTAACGCAGTGGGAAAGCAGGGAGCATTTGGATCAGGGTCGGGAGGGAAAGCGGGGTAAGAAGGAACAGAAGTGACTGGTCCCATGGAGCCACTGAAGGAAGTGGAGTCTTGGAGGTGGGGGAGGGCCACAGATTGGGGTGGAAATGATGCTCTGATGTCCCTCCCATGTCACACTGGGTCTGTTTGTCCTGCCAGCATGTGCCCTGAAGTTCCTTCATGACAGGAATATCTCCCACCTGGACCTGAAGCCTCAGAACATTCTCCTCAGCTCCGTAGAGAATCCTCATCTCAAGCTGGCAGGTTGGCACCCTCTTAGCTCATGGCTGTAATGGGGAGCCTGGAGGGTGGAGGTGGGTGGATTTAAGGGGAAGGGAGGTCTCTGGATCTCCACGGGGAATGGGCCAGAGCCCTCGGCTTCCCCCTCCAGTAAAGGGAAAACCCCTTAGCGGGTTCTGCCGTGTCCACTCCACCGAGCATGGGTGGCAGCGTGCTGGCTTCCTCACATGCAGTCCCCCGCCCACGTGCTGAGGGGAGTTCAGTCTCTGGCTTTCATTTGGCCCTTAGATTCTTTGCCAGCAAGGCGCCCCGTGGTTACTGTCCTGTGTAGCTGGACTGAGACCTGCCAACTCATTCCACTCTGGCCATTGGGTGGTAATAACTTTGAGCGACTCTGGACCTGGGTTGGATTTGAACTGGGTGAAAGGCTCCATATCCCATTACCAGTCCCCTGAGCCATCCATCCTGCCCCTAGTGAGCTTGTTCTAATGTGTCTCTTGTTGCATCTCCTTGGCCGTCTCCCTTCCCGCTCTTTCTGCTCTCCGCAGATTTTGGCTTTGCGCAGTACATGTCTCCGTGGGACGAGAAGCATGTGCTCAGGGGATCCCCACTCTACATGGCCCCCGAGATGGTGTGCCACGGGCAGTATGACGCCCGTGTGGACCTGTGGTCCGTGGGGGTCATTCTTTATGGTAGGTCCCCCTGCCTCTGGGCTGGTGGGTGAAGGGATCAGTCTCTGTTTGCATAGGTGAGATTCTTCAGCCTTTGCCTTCTAGCTGCCTGTCTGTTACAGCAGGGCCTGCTGGAGCCATGGATCAACTAGTATTGCTGTTACATACCTGGTGTCCAGGGCTAGGCAAATCCCAGGAGATTGGAAGTTTCAGTCAGAATAATCTCCCCAAAGTCTGGATCTCTTGAGTCAGAGTTGAAAATCTCACTGAAACAGACATCTAGTACTTGATCTGGGGTCTTCCCATTCTCTGTGTAGCTGTCTGTATGGTGTGCGTTTGTTGCACAAACGCTGATGAATTTTCGCCTTAGGAGATAGAGAAGTGCTGTTACTTCTGTACTACAGATGGGGAACTGAGACACAAAGAGACAAAGGCTCAGATCCTCAAAGGTTTTCACTGATTTCAATGGAAGTTAGTAGAGCCCTGCAAATCTGCAGATCTCCGCTGTATATCCGTGGGCCATGTTTGTAGAGGGCGGATTGGATGTGGATCCAAATTTTGTATCAATGCAGGGCTCTAGAAGTTAAGAACCTAAATACCTTTTGAGGATCTAGGCCTAAATAACTTGCCCAAGTCACACAGAAGGGAGACTGTGGTAGAACCAGGAAATAAACGAGGTCTCCTGAGACCCAGTCCAGTGCCTGAGCCATAAAACAGCCCTTAATCCCAAGGTCGTTCTGAGATCGCCTTCAACTTTTACCATCAGAAACAGCCTTTGGGATCTTCAGAACTTCAGTGATTCCCCTCTCCCCATCTCCCTTCATCAGATGACCCCAAGTCTGAGCGGTATGTTTGCTCTGTCTCTCTGAATGAGGCAGCAGCCGCTCTCCTCATTCTGTACCGAAAGGACTGACCCACGGTGTTTCTTTCCACCTCCCCAGAGGCGCTGTTCGGGAGGCCGCCTTTTTTCTCCAAATCATTTGCCGAGCTGGAGGAGAAAATCCGCAGCAGCCGGGTGATCGAGGTAACACTGGGCCAGCCGGGATGTCTCGAGGGTGGGTGATGTCTGAGCTTGTGTAGGTAAAACTGGCAAACAGGAAGCACTCTGCAGCAGTGACTATTCTAATGTGTCTGACTCAGTCAGATATTAAACTGATAAGACCAGATATAACTTAATAGATAATGTTTGTACGTCACGGTCCAGGAGACACAGACAAGGCTTTCATCTCGGGGCCAAAAAACCAAACACATCATGACACTTGATCATAGCCTTTAACAGGCCGAGAGACTACTTATGCTTCATCTAAGCTCTAAGGAGCCGAGAAGCGATTACTCAGGGCAGGCAAAAGCAACTCTGTTTTCACCGAGGAGCCTGCGCGGGCAGCAGGAGTGTGTGTCCGCCTGGGGGCTAGACAATCCTTGCTGATCTGGATTTTCTCGGTAGCTTGCTGCTCCATGGAGCGCTGTGGCTCTGGAGGCCTTGGCCTGCATTCCAGTCCTGAGAGAGAGAGAGAGAGAGGACTCTAGGGTGGAAGGAGGGGGCAGGTGAAGGAGGAGGGCAAACAAGTCACATAAGTCCAGTGTCTATTGTTTCCCCCTTTAGACACTGGATGGAGAGGGAGATGAGGAAAGTCCCAGACACACTGGAAAACCACAGAAACAATTGATCCAGGGAGGGCAGTGGCTAGAAAGAGACAGTATTGGGTCAAATTTGATCCAAAGTGTAAGATTTTGTGTTTAAACCTCCCCCACTCCCACCCCAAAAACTTTCTACCAAACCTAAGAGCAGTAAAAATATTTCTATTAAGTTAAAAAAAAAAATCATTGCAGGGGAAAGAAGGGTTTAAAAACCAGCAGTCGGAGTCTGCAAGGTCAGCTGCATGGTGCCTGAGAGTGAAACTGACTAGGAACAAAAATGAAGCTGACTCCAAACAAAAGTGGAAGCAGTTTATCTCCTTGCATTGGCTGAGCAGAGGGAAATCGGTTGAAGGCAGCACTAATGCAAGTGGGAAGTGTCAAAATCCTCTGAATAATCTTAGGTGTAACTCAGATAAGGCAATTGGAACAAACTGCAAATTTTTGGCTCATTACGTCCAGTTTTACCAGCCCGCAGGGTTCAGAAATCACTGGTCAAGACCCTGAGAAATTGTGAGATTGGCTTGAAAATCAAGAGATTTTTTCACAATAATAAATGTTTCTCCCCTGGCTTTGGTGACTTGAAGGGGTTTTCAAGCTTTTTTTTCCCCACCATCAAAGGGCTGTAATTTTTTATTTTATTTTTTTTAAATAAAATGAAAGCTGAGATTCTCACATGATTGTCCGGCTCCAGGTGCTGAGGCTTTATGAAAACACCAGATGTTGTAAGAGTTGGCAAATCTGAGTGTCCCTTTCAGACAGAGATCTCTCTGTTGTCTGTCAGACCACCCCGTGTTCACCTCTGTCTTGGAGTTTGAGCAAGCTGCATGCCCCAGCCCTGCCTACCCTTTCACTGCTGCTCAAAGTGATCACCTGTATAAACCACAGACTAACTCCCATCTGTGACCCTGATGGGTAAAAAGACATGACTGGCTCTGCTGGAGGGCAACCCAAGGGCTTTATCAGAGACAGCAAATCTGTTACAGGCAGAGCAGAGTCCCATGGGGAAGGGAAATGAATCCCACAAGCACTGGATGTGGTTGTGGTCATGGTAACCAGCCACGTCAGCATGGAGACGATATCGTCTCACCTTCGTCCGAAGGGATCATGGAGCGCCTGGCTGGCTGCCTAGGCAGGAATCGCATCGCTGCCGTGCGGACTCCGGGTGTGTTCCACCCCAGAGCTGTATTAACAGCATGTGGCAGCCCTACCTGAGAGGTTCTCTTTAATAAGGGGGTGATGATGATTTCAGATACGTCCACCCAGCTCTTTTGCTGCTAGACCGCCTACCCCACCTGTTCTGCCTCTGCCATCCACTGTCAGAAAGGCAAGAACATGCCTGAGACAGGAGGGGTGGGTGAGCGAGGCCTGGCAGGGGGTGTCATGGCATAAATCCCAACTCTGAACCTTAGCGTCCAAAAGATGGGGTACCAGCATGAATCCCCCTAAGCTTAATTACCATCTTAGATCTTGTAGTGCTGCCACCAACCAGGACTTGCAGTGCCTGGTATACTCTGGTCCCCCAAAAACCTTTTCAGAGGACCCCAAGACCCAGACCCCCTGGATCTTACACAAGGAAAGTAAACTCTTTCCCCCCACCGTTGCTTCTCCCAGGCTTTCCCTCCCTGGGTTACCCTGGAAGATCACTGTGATTCAAACTCCTTGAATCTAAAAACAGAGAGGAATGCACCTTTCCCCCTCCTCTTTCCCCCTCCCCAAGAGGTAATACAGATTCAAGCTCCATGAATCTAAAACAAAGGGATTCCATCTTTCCCCGCTCCCTTCTCTCCCTGTCTCCCACCAATTCCCTGGTGAGTACAGACTCAATTCCCTTGAGCTCAACAAGGGGAAAAAATCAATCAGGTCTTAAAAAGAAAAAACTTTTAATAAAAGAAAGAAAAAAAGTAAAAGTTGTCTCTGTAATTTAGATGGTAAATGTTACAGGGTCTTTCAGCTTATAGACACTAGAGAGGAGCCTTCCCCCCAGCACAAATACACATTAAAATCATTCCAGCAAAATACACATTTGCAAATAAAGAAAACATTCAAAAAGACTAAACCGCCTTCTACTGTTACTTACTATTTGAATAGAAAATTAGAAAGCCTGTAGGTACGTCTGGTTACTTTCAGAATCCAGAGAGAACAACCGACAAAGAAAACACACAAACAAAGACTTCCCTCCACCGAGATTTGAAAGTATTTTGTCTTCTGATTGGTCCTCTGGTCAGGTGGTCCAGGTTCACTGCTTGTAACCCTTTACAGATAAAAGAGACATTAACCCTTAACTATCTGTTTATGACAGGGGGCAGCACAGCCTGCTGAGCCCTGGAGTTGCGGGGAAGGAGTGCACTTTGTTGATGGCTCCAGGGGCCCTGCCCAGAGCAAGGGGAGGGCAATCCGCAGGCCTGGGCTTTGGGGGCCTAGTGTCTGCATCAGGCACCACTGCAAGGTTGTCATGCCCCAATCTGTTCCCTGCCTCTGATGATGGAGACACTGGTAACCTTGGAGAACCGTGTCCAGGTGTGAGAAGTGATCGGTGGAGGGGGCAGGGGAAGACTGGCTGGGAGATCTCCTAGGGGGCCTCCCGTCCCCTTTGGGCCCCCGTACAAGGGCAGTAGTATCTGCAGGTGTGACCCTGGCTCTTTCAAGCTGTCCAGGCCTCAGCCATTCAAAGTCACCGTGTGCAGCTGCTGCCTGTTGTATCCCTCTGTCCCCCAGCTGCCCAGCCGACCCCGGCTTTCCCAGGAGTGCCGGGATCTCTTGCAGCGGCTCCTGGAGAGGGACCCGCTGCAGCGTATCTCTTTCGAGGAGTTCTTCGCCCACCCCTTCGTGGACATGGAGCACATGCCAAGCGCAGAGAGCCTGCGCAAAGCGGTGAGTCTGACTGACACTGAGAGATCACTCAGGGCATTGCTCTGAGGGGAGCCCCCTGTGGATCTGCCAGGCACTGACCTGGGACATGGCTGTGAGAGGAGGTCGCAGTGCAGTAGACCTGGTGAAAAGCAGATCTGAGCCTGATCTCTTGGCTGGTGCAGTACAGATCCTAGCCTTGTCCACCTCTCTAACCACCTCCCCTGCCCTCTTCTCTGTGCCAGACCACCCTGGTAGTGGAAGCTGTAAAGAAGGATCAGCAGGGAGACCCCTCGGCCGCCCTCTCTCTCTACTGCAAGTCTCTGGAGTATTTTGTCCCTGCCCTGCACTGTGAGTGACTAAACCTGTTTCTCCCCCATCTGCCTCTTGTTCCTCGTGGCTGGTGGGAACGGTACCAGGCGACAAGGGCTCACCTGTTGCATGATGTTACCAGTGCAAGTATCTTCACTGTAAAGTGATCCCCCACCTGAATCCCTTCTCCTCTGGGCACTGCATTCTGGTTGGGACTGGCCTGCTGGTCTGGGAACGGTCTCTCAGGGGAAGAGTGGGGATTTGAGGATTGCTAAAACTCTTATTCGGGGGCTGGGAGGGAGCTGGAAGCAGATGGAGTTGATTAGTGTGTGGGGATCCCACACACACACACACACTCACCCCAGGCCTGGAAACTACCTTAAGTAAAGAAGCTCTGTGTGGGCCAGAAAAGGCCAAGGTGTTGGTTGGGCTTCCTGACCCCCAAGTGTTCTGCATGGGTTGGGGGTCATGTTCTGAGAGTCATTAGATCTAGGGGAGAGACTGACTCCTTGGGCTGGGGGAGGCTTGAGCTGTCAGTGTGAACTCCTCCCCCATCTTATCTTCTGCAGATGAAACTGATGCTCGCAGGAAGGAAGCGATCAGGTCAAAGGTCAGTGACAGACCACACTAAAGCAAGGTTGGTCCATCCAGTGGTTAGGGTGCTAACAGGAAACTCGGGAGACCAGGATTCAATGCCCTGTTCAGCCAGACTCTGCATGACCTTGGGCAAATCACTTAGCCTCTCTTTGCCTCAGTTTCCCCCACTGCACAGTGGGGATAACAGCGCTGCCCTACCTCCCAGGTGGGTGTGAGGATAAATACACCAAAGACTGTGAGATGCTTAGATACTGCAGTGATGAGGGCTGTATCATTTCCTTAGCTACACAGATCTTTCCAGGTTGGATGGGTGAGGCTGGCAGGGGGTGTAGGTCAGATGGGAGCTCAGGCTGGAGAAGGTTGGGAACTGGCATGAAGGTGAGAGGGAGCATCCAGGGATGGATGGGGAGGGTGGGCTGGGCTGGGAGTTATGTGCGGGTGAGAAGGGAGGGTTGGCCAACAGAACAGTGGGCCCAGCACTATCTGCGGGTACAACTGGCGCCTCATGTGGGATCCTGTGTATGGGGGTCTCCTGCTGCCTCCATTCTCCTCCACACACCCCTCCTGTGAGAGCCAGCTGTCGGAGCTGTGCCCTTGGAGCCAGCCTGGAGAGGATAACACCTCTAAGGCCTGCCGCTGCTTCTGCTTTCCTCAGGTGGGACAGTACATCTCGCGAGCGGAGGAACTGAAGACCCTGGTGACATCCAACAACAAGACCCTCCTGCAGCAGGGCAACCCTGTCAGGGACATCCTCAAAGGTAAAGCTCTGGATGGGCAAAACCTCCCTTCCCCCCAGGAATGGGCCCAAGACGTCTTGACTGGGGGGATTCCCATCTAGGCTGTACCATGTGATCAGAGTGCACGGGGTGGAGCTTAAAAGGGGGAGAGAATGCTGCCTCCACCTGTAGAGCAGGGCTTGCAGAGATGCTGGTAGCACATAGGAGAGAGGGCAGCTCAGTTCCCCCTCGCCTTGCAGTAGTGAATCCTAGTTTCCCTCCCCTAGCAGGGTATTCTCTCTACCCGTGTTGCTCTGAGGCCTCACCTTTTCTTGGAACATCTCATTACAGAGATGTCCAGGGACAAACCCCGCCTGTATGCCGCGCTGGAGCTGGCATCTGCAGCCATCACTAAGGTGAGTCCCAGAGTTAAGGGACAGAGGTTGTTGCTCTGGATAGCAGCACAGTGCCAGGATCATCCTCCTTAAGTCACCTGATACACTGGCAGTGGAGGAGGCTAGAGACAGAGTTAAGACCTCTACACGGATAGGGGCAAAGCTAGGAACAAGCTTGGGCAAGAAGATCACTGCTTGGAAGGAATTAGTGGGAACTGGGATCCCTAATCAGTGAAGGCCATAGGTGGGCTCTTTAAGCAGTTGAGAAATAATAATGCATGCAGCACTTTACAAAGCAGCCATATCACTATCCCCATTTTACAGATGGAGAAACTAAGGCACAGGATGGTGAAAGAAATTGTCCAAAGTAACCTAGTGAATAAATGGCAGAGTCAGGAAAAGAACCCAGGAGTTCTAAGACTCAGTTCTCCAGCCAATAGAGAAAATTCCCTTCCTGTGACATCACCCACTACATCACTTCCTCTTGTAGGGTTCACAACAATGTCCAGCCAAAAGGTGACCTCCCTCCCATGTATTCCATGCCTTGGGAAAACTGATCAGCTTTGAGAGCCATAAACTGCCATCTTGCCTGCAGACCCTCTCTCAGCCCATTGTCTTGCTGCAGCTGTAGTTTCATATCAAACATTGTATAAGCTACACTTTAAAAGGCATCCATTGGTCCCTCCCCCAGTATTGCTGGTTGCTTATATGGCAGGTGGGAGAATCCGTTGCCACTCAACAGACCTTAGGCTCCACCCTTAATGCAGCAACACTTCTGTGGTTGACCCCAGAGAGCCCTTTGCAAAGACCCCAGCTAAATTTGGGAGGGGGCAGAAACAGAAGTGCAGCTCCCATGATTGGTGCACGCCAGGTGACAGCCACCTGAGCCTGTCTGAACTTAATCTTGCAGCGCAGACTGATTGGTATCTGATTTTTTTCTGGACTGGAGAGAGAGTTAGTTATTCTACCTCAGAGGCTCCCGTTGGATGGGAGACGTAGTTATAATACACTAGAACAGTGTGTGTGAAAGCAATGTCTCCCTCTAGTGGCTTCCCAAGCATCTGTGGCAGCCTGGTCCTTGCTCGCAGTTAGAGAAGCTTTCCTTTAGCTTGAGTAGCAGAGAGGTGGGTGTTTGATGCTGAAGATACCAGGTCTGAACCCTGCTGAGACCTGCGGACACCTGGCCACTGTGTTACATAGTGTCATGGTTCAGGGCTAGCTGCACCTTTGATCCCTCTCATTCTGGCTGAGTGCACCCCGCTCTGGCGTCAGGCCTCTTGCCTGTACCAGGGCTTGGGTGGAATCCCTGGAGTCTCCCACTCAGCCCAGATCTCAGCTGAAGCCCCCCGTGTACCAGCTGGGATTGCTCAGCAAGCCCAACTGGGCTTGGCAACTTGCAGGACTTCCCTTTGGGAGGTGTGGTGAAAACAGAGCCTCAGAGCAGCTTTTTCAAAACTCAAGATTGTTTTATCTCAACAGCTGGAACAAAGGGTACCGAGAGAAAGGACAGCAAACTGTTTATGTGCATATCTGTCTTAGCTAAGGCTTAGGTAGGCCTAGTTTCTCCAGACCCCCGCATTTCTCAGTCTGGGGTTCAATCTGCTTTCTCATAGCCCGGTGTCTCCCCTCTATGCCCCAGGGGCTCAGTTTTTATCCACTCCACATTTCTTTGTTTCCATTTCCCATCTGGATTTCCACCTCCCCTTTACCATCCAGGGACTGTTGAACTCTGCCTGGTCAGAGGCAAACTTCAAAGAGACTGATAACTGCATTGTCCCTTTAAGTGTCTGGGAATGGAGGGCGATCAGACATGTCTATCTGCTTTCCTGCCTTGGGGGCAAACTAATGCCTGAATTAACCTTTTGTAATCATAAAACAAACACACAAACAGATATAATAGCCATGAAATATTACAGGCATCATCCTTTACACATGCTCACAGAAGTGAATTGCCTGTGCTCATATCTCTGTCCATTTGAGGATTTCTCTCTCCAGGACTCAGGAGATATGCTGGGTGAACTTGGGCAAGCTGTGCCTCAGTTCCCCCATCTGCGAAATGGGAATAATGATCCAGCCCTCCCTTTGTAAAGTGCTTTGAGGTCTACTGCTGAACAGTGCTAGGTAAGAGCTTGGTACCCTCACTGTATGTGCTTTCTCTCCTGCCTCTCGTCACTAATGTTATGCAGTGTCCGGGAGCTTGTCTGTAAACTTCTGGGGTCTCTGTTCCAGGAGGAGGAGGGCAAGGATGACCCTGACACACTTGATCTCTACCAGCAGAGTCTGGGGGAGCTGTTGCTTATGTTAGCTGGTGAGTTACAGCCTGCAGTGGGGTTCCAGCTGGCGCTGCTGGAATCTTGCTTAGCAACAGAGACCGTACATGCTGCTATTCTGTGCGGTGCTGGAGGCTAACACTGCCTGCTCTTTTTCCAGCAGAGCCTGTGGGCAGGAGACGGGAGCTGCTTCACTCTGAGGTATGGAATGGGATCGTTTCCTTTACCTGCTCTCCCAGAGGAGCAATCCAATGGGGATTTCAGTTACAGGCTCCCTTGGTTTTAGCATTTGCTTCCATTCCTTCCTGCTAGGGATGACCCACAGCTGGATACTGAGAGCCCTTTGCCAGTGGCAAGATCTCTGCCCAGGGGAGTGGCAGAAGTTTCATTACTCCAGATCAAGTTCTCGGTCAGGGACAATCCTGCTCTGACCTCCCCGGGAACAGGCTAGATTGGGTTTTCAGCTGGTGGGGTGTAAGACAGGGGTGAGTTTGCAGGGGGAGCTCAGTGGATTATAGGACTGTATCCTATTCTGGGCCCCACACTTCAGGAAAGATGTGAACAAATTGGAGAAAGTCCAGAGAAGAGCAACAAAAATGATTAATGGTCTAGAAAACATGAGCTCTGAGGATAAATAGGTGAAAGCAGCAATATCCCTGACTCAGGAAGATTTAGCAGGAACCTGGGCGGAAGGAGGAACTCACTTGGGGCTGCTGCCTCTCCTACTTGCTACTCAGTTCTAGAACAGCCGCGTAGGCCCCATCTCGTCTCCGCCTCTTGGAGTGGTGAAGAGAAGGAGGAACAGCACAGCAACAGCCCTCTGTCACCTTCCCTGGTTTCCTCCTGGGCCCCAAAGCCCACAAACCTTGGCAGCTGCAAAGGACTGTGGGATATGGTGGGTTGTGGGATGATTTTTTGTTGTTGTCTTCAGATAAAAAGCAATGTTCTGGGCTGGATTATAATAGTACTTAGCACCTGTTCTAGAGCACATTCCGTCCCATTTTATCAATAGGGAAACTGAGTGGGAGGAAATCACGTAGGTAGCCTGCAGCTGAGCTGGGAACAGAACCCAGGCCCCCACGTGTCAGGCTGGTCCCTAACCACTAGACAGCGCTACCTCCTTTGGACTAAACAAGCTTGATTAGTCCAAATCAGCCTCCTTAATGCTGACTCTTCACCTCCCAGCTGCACTCCCATGGTGGTCCTCGAAGCCACTGGTAGAGTCTCCTAGATCCCAGCTGTCCTTCTCCCACTCCCCAATTCCTCCCCAGGTGACCCTCCTGGCTGAGGAAGGTTGGACCCAGCTCTCTCCTGAGGCTAACCATGTTGCCTTCTCCCAGGGAACCAAATCAGGTTCCCTGCCGCTAAGCTGCCAGGCCAGCCTTTCTCGACTTCCTGAGCTGGCATCATTTAGCTGCTGGCTCATGCTGAGCTGTGACTCCTGGTCACAGAGTGGGACAAGTGATTGTTTGTTTCTTGCTGGCAGATTCAGACTCTGATGGGCCGGGCTGAGTTCCTGAAAGAGCAGATCAAGGTACAGCAGGGCTGGGGGGTGAATAGGGAAGGATTCATGCGTGGGGTGGGGGCTGGGGTGTAAATGGATACTTGGGAATGTAAGAGAATGGCCTGGGTGGGATTGGGGGAGGGGGGCCGTTGAGCCATTTGCCAGGTGTGGGAAGGTGGGGGCGGTAAATTGGGTGTCTGGGGATTAGACAGCGATCGGCCCCTGGCCGCAGTGTGATGAGAACTCTCCTCTGTGTTCCAGATGAGGGACGCGCAATCCATGGGCAAGGAGATGCTGTCAGAGTCTGTCCAGAGCTGTGAGTGTGATTGTGCCTTACACAGCACTAGCCTCTCCCCCTCGCTGTTCCCTGCTGGCAGCTCCCCCCACCGCGCCTCCCATTAACACTGTTCCCTTTCCTCCCAACCCCACCCATGCAACGCTTCCAGTCCCTCCTCAGCACCGCGCCATGCCAGCTGCCCTCCCTTCTCCACCTGGCTGTGACTCCTTCAGCCCCACTGGCTTCTCACTGCTCTGTCTGCCCTGCTAACCCCTCCCGTAGGGTCTCACTTCTGCTCCGTTCTGCCTCCCACCCCATGGAGCCTCTGTGGAGAATGTGCAGAGCCCATGTGACTGTCCTCCACCATCTCCCTGCCTGAGCCCCTCTTCATTTCCCAGGCTCCTGACCCCTCTGCTCAGTGTTTTATTTTGGCTCCTCTCACCCCATTGCCACCTCCTGGTTGTCTCGCCTTGGCTGCACTTGCTCCTACTACTGATCCCCACTCGCCCGCCATCTTCACCTCTCTCCCCTCTCCCTTCTACTTCTGAATGGTTCCTTAAGTCCTCCCACAGCTCCTCCTGCCTCTCCAGCTCCTACCCGCTCTCCTCCTCCTCGTCCCCTTCTCAAACCTGCTGCCCGCTCCTGCCCCCCTCCCAGCTCTCTCCTGCATCCTCTGCAGTCCGGCTTCCATCCCAGCTGGCCCAGCTCTCACTGAGACAGCCAGTGACCTGGTTCTGTGGGCCTGTCCAGTTGCTCCTTCAGTGTCTCTCTCTGTGGCCCCATGACCTGCTGTCCATCCGTGTCCTGTCAGGCTCCATCCTCAGTCCCCTCCTGCTCCCGCCATGCTCCGTTCCTGGTCAACCCCATCCACTCTCACGCCACCAACTGCCATCTCCTTGCTAACAACTTCCAAATATGCCTCTGTTCCCCTGCTGAGCCCTACATCCGCCACTCCCATAGTTCCTGCTCTGGGCCCTATCCCGTGTGTGTTCATCCTGCCCACTGCCTGTCTGATCCTGCAGCCCCTTACTCCCACCTGCTGCCTGGCCAGCTCCTCCGCTTGCTGTCCCTGAGATCTCCTGCGCCCCCTAGTGGCTCCACACATCCTCATGCACCACCCACTAGGCCAGGAATAGCCTGGATCCGGCTAGGGCTCTCTGCGGCCTCCAGACACAGCTTCAGTGCTGCCCACCCCTCTCAGCGCCCGACTCACTGTCCCAGTTCATACATCACGGACAAAAATCCAAATGTCTTAATGCTGCTTAAGCCATTCCTCCCTTTATCCATCTCGCCTGGCACACAAGATGCACATGTAGCAATCAGCACGACCCCTGACCGTTCCTGTGCCCCTTCTGACGTCTCCTCCCGGGCAGTTACATCTAACCTAGACTGTACGCTCTGTGGGAAAGAGACGGGTTGTCTGCACCTGGCTCTAAAATGCCACGCCTCTCTCGTGCTGCTGTACAACCAGCCCAGGCGGCAAAGAGTGGCTGGATTTTTCAGTAGCCCCCATAGTGAGTTAAGAGCTGGTGCCCAGCCAACCCCGCCCCGCCAGGCTCCTGACTCACTGTGTCACTTTTCAAAATCCCACCCTGGGATCGTTAGGTTGGAATCAGGAGAAGCGGCAGTACCCAGAGTCAGGAATGGAGAAGAGGCTAAAACCTAGGTGTCTCCCCGCTCCTGGCTGCCTGGGATCAGAGGTGGGGAAGGGGCTGTGGCTCTCCCCTCTGTTCAGTGGGGGAGGGCAGGCATCCCTATGCGTGGGGATGGGGCATAGGGAAGGTCTCAGTGCTTGCCCCCCTCTGAATTTGGAACAGTTTGATGGGGAAGGGGTAGCGATCGTCCCCTCCCCGTTTGAGTGGGGTAGAAGCAGGCCTTTGTGCTGGCTCTCTGCAGCCTGAGAGAATCCACAGGTTGCCGCTAGTCCCCATCCCCTTTGTGCTTGGCTGCTTGACTGGAATACACTGTCGTATGGGACCAGTTCTCTGCCCCAGAGGGTGGTAGCTTCTCATGGGGGCAGGAGGTTGCTGTGGGGATCTTTTTATTTCTTCTTGAACAGATGTAAAGCCTTGAGGAGGGGCAGACGTCTGTCTGTCCTGCATCCCTCTTCTACGCTTGACAGATCACAGGGGGATGCCCTCTCCCTTTGTTCTGTCAGGCACGGGGGATGGGTGGAGGGGGACAGGCAGGTGTTCAGAGGGGCCCCCAGAGGCAGCCCTTTGAACTGAAATAGACATGAGGCGCTTGGCTCTTTGTCTCCATGGGAGGGGCCCATTGGAAAGGCCAATGCTCCAGAGAATGTGCTATAAGGAAGGGACCCTACCTGCACTGGCCAGTGGGCATGGACCAGATGCAACAGGGCTGGGACAGAAGCTAAGGGACATGGATGGCTCAGGGCCTCTCTCTGCCCAGGTGATGTGTTGGGACTGGGATGGGGGGAGCAGGGTGCTGTCCCTATAAGTACCTCTGCACCGGCTGGTCTAACCCATTGTCCAGATTTTTCAGCTCTTGGAGTCCAGCAAATCTGTGTGATCTGCTGACCTGGAAAATCAGAGCTGTATTCTCTCTGCCAGGATGCAGTGTGGAGAGCCAGGAGGAGACTCGCTCTCCCCCCATTTACCCCAGAGCCCCTTCCCACGGATTCTCCTCCCTGCTCCACGCAGTCATGGGGCCAGCAAACCTGGCTCCCTCCCCCCCCGAGCTCTTTTCTCCCCTGCTGTACCCTAGGCTGCGGGGAAGATGGAGGCCATGGGCATGTGAGATGCGTGACAGCCTGGCACAGCAGAGGGAGAGCTCTGTTCCAGCCCAGGAGTATCTGGGAAGCCTGGCTGGGTGTCAAGAAGATTTAACCCTTTAATGTTTAGTTAGCTCTCACCTCATGCTCCCAGGGTGGCATGTTGGGAGCCAGGCTCTGTACAGATACTTGTCCGCACTCTTTTTAAATTATTTATATTTTTGATAGAGGTGAACTGAAACCTTTTAAATCGCCCACCCTGGTCTAAGATCCCAGCTGGGTGCCGGGATCCAGGCTCAGACAGGTCAGTTTTCTCCCAAGGCCAGAGCTCATAGGCTGCTTCCTCCTGCTCCAGTCTGTGGCTCTGCTAACTCTTACATTGAAACAGGGATCCACGTTCCCTGGACTCCCATTGCTCAGCCAGCTCTCAGTGGCTTAATGAGCTGAAAAATAGTCTCTACTCCTTATGAGTGTAAACCTTCACCATGTGAACTGTGTGTAAACGGGTTTAGCGATGTATGCCTGAATCTTCAGGCAGCCTGAAAGAATAGCTCTGAGAAGTGTGAATTGCTCCCATTCAATTCTGTGGGGATGTTGACTCTAAGGCCACGTCCAGACTAGGTATTAAAATCGATTTTAGATACACAACTTCAGCTACGGGAATAACGTAGCTGAAGTCGAATTTCTAAAATCGAGGTACTCACCCGTCTGGACGGCGCGGCATCGATGTCCGCGGCTCTCCGTGTCGATTCCGGAACTCCGTTCGGGTTGATGGAGTTCCGGAATCGATGTAAGCGTGCTCGGGGATCGATACATCGCGTCCAGACTAGACGCGATATATCGATCCCCGAGCAATCGATTTTAACCCGCCGATGCCGCGGGTTAGTCTGGACGTGTGCTGAAACTTAACGTGGGCTTGTGTCCATGTTGTTAACTATTACACCGCTGATCAAAGCAGCTGAGAGAGAGTGAAGACCTGCACAATCTGCTGTGAGTGGCATCTTCTTTCAGTGACCAGCGGGCAGAGCTTGGGAGGATGCCACCATTTATTTTCCCAGCCTGAGCCTTGTAGGAGGAAGCCCTAATGTGCTTTGACTTCAGTAGTATCACACACTCATGCTACTTTGCTTTTTGTCCATTTTCCAAGCCCTGTCTGTGCCTGCCAGCCTGACTCTCTGTATAGTTTCATGACACAGGATGAATTCTTGGCCTCCTGTTTACAACAAATGACATTGTCTTGCCAAAATGGTAGGGCTGCCCAGAGGATTCAGGGGGCCTGGGGCAAAGCAATTTCGGGGGCCCCTTCCATAAAAAAAAGCTGCAATACTAGAGAATACTATATTCTCGTGGGGGCCTCTGCAGGGCCTGGGGCAAATTGCCCCACTTGCCTCCGCCCCCCCCCCCGGGCGGCCCTGCAAAATGTCCCCTCCCAGCTACTGTGCAATGTGCTAATGCTAGTTGGTTGCTACTGTCCATCCTAGAGGTGGCTGCATATGGTAAATTGTGCATGTATGGTCTGTGAAGTGCTTTGGGTTCCTTGGCCAAGGAAAGGCGCTATATAAATAACAGGACCCCGCTGTTGTCCTTGCAGTATGTGTAGTGAGGAACGTGGCATCTTGCCCACCCAAACGGGCTTGACTCACAATGGAGGTCTCTTAGATGCCTGTTACCTGACCTGAAGACACAAGTGAAGGCCAGGATTTTCAGAGGGACTAGTGGCATTTTGGTGGGTGTCAGACTTGAGACCCTTTTAAAGGGATTTTCTGGAAGTGCTAAGCATCTCCTCTGAAAATCTGAGCCCTTTCAAATGCATCGAATCTGGCTCCCAAAACCACTAGTGACTCTGGAGATGCTCACCTGATGGTGTTTGTGGCTCCCATGTGTTTGCACCCACAATTATTTGCACCTGCAAAATGGGAGGCTGGGCTTCCAAATGGGTCTGTAGCCTTTCTGTGCACGCCCCCCCTGACCTCCGTCTCTCAATCCCTGTGCGACCAGGCCGTTGATCAGCACGTAGAAGTGGGGGCGTGTGGATTTAACACTGAATGGAGGGAGGGAAGTGGATTTTCCCCTTTCCCTCTACTTCGGTCCCTTTCTCCTTCCATCTCTCCTCACTGACATGCTGACGGAGGAAGGAGGTCAGGGGCTAATGGAGCTTGCGAGCAAAGTAGTTTTTTGGCTGCAGGCCCTGTACCAGCAGCTCATATGGGAACAGATGGGGTGTGGGGATTTGATTTGTACATTATAAGGTTAGGATGGGGAGGAAATGAAGGGCTCAGCTCATCAGATTTGACATAAAAATCCTGCCTGGAGGGTGCATTTTATTATGATGATGATTTCAATCCTACATCTTCCTTGCAGTAAGCTCTTGAGTGGAGTCGAATGGGGTAGCCATGGGATTCCAGCATTACTGCTCTGCAGTGGGCATGGTGCCATAAACCAGGCTCCTCTTGCAGCAGCTGTGGGAATAGTCATGTGTGTCAGTGTCAGGGTTCCTTCCCCACTGTGAACTCTGGGGCACAGATGTGGGGATCTGCATGAAAGCCCCCTAAGCTTATTTCTACCAGCTTAGGTTAAAACCTGGTACACTGCCACCACCAAGTGATTTAACGAGAAAGAGGGAAAGGACCACTTGGAGTTCCTCTTTCCTCAAAATATCCCCCCAAGCCCTTACACCCCCTTTCTTGGGGAGGCTTGAGAATAATATCCTAATCAACTGGTTACAAAGTGATCAAAGACCCAAACCTGTGGGTCTTTGGAAAATGGAAAAATCAGTCAGGTTCTTAAAAGAAGGATTTTATTAAAAAGAAAATGTAAAAATCATCTCTGTAAAATCAGGATGAGAAATAAGTTTACAGGGTAATCAGATTCAGAGAACCCAGAGAAACCACCTCTAGCCTTAGTTTCAAAGTTACAACAAAACAGGGATAAACCTCCCTCTAGCAAAGATAAAATTCACAAGTTGAGAAAACAAAGATAAACTAACACGCCTTGCCTGGCTGTTACTTACAAGTTTGAAATATGAGAGACTTGTTCAGAAAGATTTGGAGAACATGGATTGATGTCCGGTCCCTCTTAGTTCCAAGAGCGAACAACCCCCAAAACAAAGAGCACATACAAAAGCTTTTCCCCCCACTCCCCAAGATTTGAAAGTGTCTTGTCCCCTTATTGGCCCTTTGCGTCAGGTGTCAGCCAGGTTATCTGAGATTCTTAACCCTTTACAGGTAAAAGGATTTTGGTGCCTCTGGCCAGGAGGGATTTTATAGTATTGTATACAGGAGGGTTGTTACCCTTCCCTTTATAGTTATGACAGTCAGGCAGACTGACTCCAAGTGACGTCCACCTTTCTGTCTGGGGCAATCTGTGCACAAGAGCCCTCTGCCCCCTGGGTGCATCTGCTTAGCAAACTCCGGATGGTGCCGCTCGGCAGCTGGTAAAACAATGCTGTATTATAGGAGTATCTTCTACTGCCTAGTCTCATCAGCGTGGATGGATCTGCATGTCTTACATGCTGTGTGAAGAGTTAAAACAGAGAACCAGGGACCCCCAGGGTTGGTAAGACGTTATGGAGTCTTTCCTTGCCTTCTTGATCACTAAAGCTCAAGATCACTTGATCTTCAGCCCAGTGGTGAAGTGACCAAAAGCATTTTCCGCCTGATAGGTAGCTGGTTATATATCCTGAAGTAAGTTGGTTCCAGTCCTGTTCTTAACAGATAGGTCTCCATATGACAGGAGGCTGCCTTCCTGGCAGCCTTAATAAGAACGAATGGTTTAAGAGACCTGAATGATCTAGTCACACTTTGGAAGCTTGCACTGCATGTGATGTACTTGCTCTGTAGATAAACAGAGGACTTCAGGGCTGGTGTTCTGTTTCCTTTCACCAGGAGCACTGTCAGCTTGAAATCTTGTCTTTTTTTAAAGTGATTCAGTGGTTTCAGGTCCTGCCCCTAGTTCCCACGGCCAGATTTTGTGATTGGTTAATAATCATACAGCCCAATTTAAGTTGTTTTTTCCCTCCCTTTGCTGTGTGAGACCCACATAAACAGAAGAATCTGTCTGACCAAACAGGTTAAAGAGTGAAATTGGCTATTCACAATATGCAAAGCGAAGACAAAAACAGAATATTTCTCTCTAATCTCTCTTATAAGCAGTAGTCTTGGAAGGGTTAGATTGTATTGGTAAATGTTAAAATACGTCGATTTGACCATACACACACAAACAAAAAAATATTTCCATCCGTAATAATCAAAATGTATAGATAGGCAAAGTAAATAAAAAATGCTGCTTGAGAAATGGTTAGTTTGACTCCAGGATATTAACTTTGTATATTTGAATGTCATGTTGACAATTTGTTTTCACAGTTCTAAATTGTGAACTTTTTGAATCTCAGCATCTCCCGTCCTTCAGTAATTACTCGCTGACTCACACCCCCCCCCATCATTTCCCCAAACTTGGACAATTTAAATTGATAAAATTTTCAGGTTTTCAGCTTTTTTTTTAAATTTTGCTCAAGTGAGAACATTTTAAAATAGATTAAAAAAATCTTTAAAAATCCTTTAAAATAAACATCTGTCAAAGTGATCAAAAACTAAAATTGAATTCCGCCAAGCCTTGTTAGAATGTAGCTGTCACTCCAAAACATTACTTACAATTTCCAACCCAAGTGATGTTTTTGAAAGTTGATGTCCTTTTTAAAAAAGGAACTTGGCGCTGTTGATCTGCTCTAAAGCCCAGTGAGGTCAGTGGAAAAGCCCCATATGATTTAGATTTAACCCAGCTCTTGGGGGTCAATCTTCCAGAGTTTCCTGGGATTGTTCCCATTGAAGGCATGGGGCAATCCAAGCCCAGCTCACTGCATTTACATTCTGCCCCATTTCTAGATCCTAAGGGCCTGATCCAGTGGCCATTGAAGCAAATGAGTCTTTGCTCTGGCTTCAGCAGGTGTTGTTGGATCAGACCCCAGATTTCCTAGGGCAGAAGGGAGGGAAAATGGCAGAAGCTGTGCTGTCAGAAAGCAGCAAGCCAGCTATCTCTGCAAAGCTCTGCTTGCTGTGGGGCTGCAGCTTCCTTTGCTCACAAATCCCCCTGGTGCCCAGAAAGGAGTTGCAGGCACACAGCAGGCTATTGGCCAGGCTGTGAGCATGCCATTGAGGGCAGCTGCGACCCTGGCCATGCTCTCCCTTCTGCCCTAGAAGATCAGGGGTCTGATCCAACACCCGCTGAAGCCAGAGCGCAGATGCTCATTGGACCAGGCCCTCTGAAATGAGGTGAGTGGGGCCAGGATAGAAATTATCTGCGTCTTTCTGGAAAGCGGTGAATTACGTTGCAAGCAGTAACCTTTGCACTCCTGACGGTCTTGCAGAGGAGTCGCTCTTCGTGTCACTTTGGCAGCCTGCACCGTTCAATGCTGGATGAAGAAACATCAAAGTTAGTTCATTCCAAAGGCCCTTAATCAGTGGGCCCTTTCAGCTCAGACTCAGCACCACGTGGCTTGCACTTGGGTTTACTTTAATTTGGATGCTGCTAAACCTTGTGGTGGAGATGGCTTTCCCTGGTCCTTATCTCCCACTGCCTTCCTGACTGTGAACCCCTATCCCTACACAATGGAAAGGAGGAGAAGGATACAGCATGTCACTCTGTCCAGTTTCCCCCATCCCAGGTCCTGCTTCCTTCCCCACATTAGCAGGGAGCACAGCTAGGCTTAAGAGTAGCTCTGAGAATTGTTCTTCCTGAAGTAGTTGGGTTGGAGGTTAAGTTTTAAAGGCAACAGCTTCTGATTGCAGATAGATCTTTCCATGATCAGCAAGGCTGGGAAATAATATAGAAAGGCCCTGATGTATGGTTATATTGGTTTTAAAACCTCCTTGCTTGCCTGTGTTTTCTGGTGCCTTGCTAAAAATCCAGATCCATACAACCTGTAGAAAGTTTTGAGTTCTGTAAATCAGAGAAGCCCTGTCTGTACAATGGGACCCCAATCTTGGTTGGTCTGTAGGCAATACCATGATAAACATGATTAATAATTGTCATGCAGTCCAGCAGGCCAGGAGTGAACAAATATTCAGTCTGATGTCTCAGCCATGTCATTTATTATTTTGTTGTTCCATGGTAGCAATCATGGCCCCAGTGTGACACCCCAGTACCTGCACTGAAGCATTCACAAGCTAAGCAAATAATTTTCCATTCTCCCCCCCCTCCTTTGTTTCCTGTGTCACAGCCTGTATTCTGCAGTAACACCCAGGTGAGCATGGACCCCTCTGGGATCAGTACAGCACCCAAGGCAACAGATACTGACAGACCTCCTCAGTGCCAGCCTCCTCATCTGACTTCCCATCCAGGAATCATGTGCAGTCATTGTGGTTTGCATATGTGTATTATCAGATACATGGGTGGTTTATATACATACTGTCACGTTAGTTACAGAACACGAGTTTATCTAGAGGGTTTCACTTATATGCACTGATGATTTTACATATGTATATACCCAGTATATATGTACAAAGCATTGTAAAAAATGGGCGTGGGCTGTCATCACATGTTAAGCGAAGAGAGAATTTAAAAAGAGCTTTTAGTATTTAATGTCAAGGAATACCCCTAGCGCCATTACTGAGCCCTGCCTGGGGAGCTAGGGGATAATGGCAAGATTTAGAGTTTAAAGAGCTGATCATACAAACAGGGCATTTGGATGTGTTGCTGTAGACTACTGGTCTTTAGGGAGCTGGTGAGGGACGTGATAACAGAAGGCAGGGGCTTTAGCGCTACCTTCTTTAAGGATTTGCTCCCTGCGGCTGCTCCTTCCACACTCACTGCCTCTCCACAAGAGTTGTGGATAGAGGGGCTGGGAAGGGGCTGAGGGGGATCTGAGGAAAGGGTCTGAGTCCCATCCCCCTGGTTGCAGGATGGTATGAATGTATTTCTGCCTAATCCCCAGTAGCACGCTTCAGTCCCTCCAGTCAGGGGCTCCGTGACTGCGGCAGACGGCCTATTCCACCCTCTAATCTCCTTCACTAGTGGGATAAATACTGTTTTCTTCATTTTAACTCCTGCAGAGTCCTCCCCCGTCCCCCTCCGTAAACTCTCCATCATCCCCTGCAGACCATGTGCTCATCTTTCCTTTGGGCCATACATGTTCCTTTCTCCTCACAAATCCTCATCTAGGACACCTTTTTTAAAAAATCCTGGCTCCTGATTGGCTAGTGATGTGCAGCCAGTGCTTGGCTTTCTGTCCACACCCTGAGGGAAGAGAAAGGAAGGGGGAATGTACAAATATAGCTCGCCTCCCTGGGGCCCCAAGGGGCTGAGCACCTCTTGTGAGAGTCCTGGTATCTCCTGAAGTCAGCGAGAGCTGAGAACACTCAGCACCTTGCAGGATCAGGGCCCTGGGGATCTATGGAAGAAAAGCACTTAGAAGGGCCTGATCCAAATCAATGGACCAGGACCATAGTCTAAATATTATCTCCTATGCACCTTTAATCTTGGTAAAAGCCACACCAGATAATCTCTCAATAACTGGAATCTATTTGGTTGAGCTTTTACCAATTGTGTTTTAATTATTCAGGGCTCTGTTTTTTTTTAATTGGATCCTAAGCTGACTGTTAAACAGACACATCAATATTGGCTTGTGTTTTGACTGACTGGATTGGAAATCCAGCCAGCTGCTTAGAAAATGCTCAGCGGCGTGGGAAAGCCGAACAGCAGCTAACACTGCAGTCGGGTAGGTGAGGGCTGGGGTCACATCCATGAGCTGGATGCTTATGTGAGCAATGGAGCTGAGTGGAGGCTGACGTGCCATGCCGTATGGAGCACTGATGTGTGCAGCACTCCAGGTCGGGCGTGACTAGAGCTGGGCAAAGAAACTTATATTTTTTCCATTAAAAATGCAGCTTCGGCAACGCTGAATTGTTTCACAAATTCATGGTGATTCTGCTAAATTGTTTTGGTCCTTTAAAAAACATGGAGGGGGATGGGCTTGAAACTGCTTTTAGTTCCAAACTGTCTCTTAATCTTATTAGAACGTGGTCAAAATCCAAATATAATGGTTTGATTTTGTCAAAACAAAATCTCATTTGCCCCAAAACAATTTGTTTTGTTGACCTTCCAGACTTGCCAGTGAACCAAAAAACTCTATTTGCCCAGCCCTAGTGCTGACTTGAGAACTGCAGGTGTGCCTTCATCAGTGGCTCAGTCAGCTCCCTGCTCCTACATCAGATCTCTCAATCAGTCCAGTCTCTCCGTTTTGGAGCAGAACTTCACCATGTGCATTGTGTGTCCTCCCCAATCTCTGTAATATTGTGTCCCTAACCAGCGGTTTCTCAGGCTGTAGCAACACTGTCCTGAAATGGCTGGGGCGAGATTAAGCAAGCTAGGGGGACAGAAGGGTTTACATCAACCCTAAGAGCATTGGGCTACATCTGTGCACTTTATTGTCTGAAGCCAAATACGCCAGCTTGAATTTATCCTGACTGATTTTCATGCCCTTTGTCTACTTCTGTAGATCCTGGACTATCCCAGACAAGGGGAGTCATTTGCTATGGGGCAAAGGGGGCAGTTACCCCTCCCAGACCTTGATTTGCCCTTCTGCCACAACTTTTCGTAGGTCTCTGTTCCATTTCTCTCCCCTCCATCGCCCCCTGACTTTCCAGGATACAATCTAATCACATAAAATGTTCTATATGCTGACAACTTTCCCCCCCTCCTGCACTCCCCTGAAATGCTGCAGGCCCCTGTGCCAAATTCATCCCACTGGAGGTCATGACAAAATTCTGGTTGGGATCAGGCTTTGGCCTTATTCCTATGCCCATATACCTGGGTGCTGAATTGCTAACCACCAATTTCTCCCTAGCACTGGGTTTATTGGGTCTTTCTGTTTGGAGCTGCTTTGAGCCACAATCCTGACTGATCCTTTCCTCCCTGTGACAATCTTTACTTAGAGACATCACTTAACCCTGAAACCCCCAACGTTATTGTGGACTGAACTGACCCCAACCTCAGTTCTTATTTTTGATGATGATTTTTCTTTCTGTTCTGCTTGTAGAAGGCTGGGTTGATGACTGAGCTCCTCAGAGGCGCGGGCAGCTCCTCTGGCTCTGTGCACTGGTCGTTTTAAATGTAGGGGAGGAAAACGTAAATTGCAGCAGTTGCTTGGCAGGAGGCAGTGCTGTGTGACTGGGCCCAGCACTGCTCGGAGCTTTTCTCAACGTCTGCTGCATTTAAAGAAAATGTTATTGTTGGCTTTATTAAATAATTTCCCAAATACTCCAGTCCCCAGTTCCTTTCTTCAGTGCCCGGCTCGGATACAGAACCATCATTTATTCAGCTGGACACAGACCAGATATTACAGTTTGTAGGTGACAAGCGTCTCTGTTCACACAGGGTCTGATGAAGAACTTTGCAGCCCCTGTTCCCAGTACTGACCCAGCCCCTGCTCTGTGGGCTGGGGAGGGAGCAGTGAACCCACCAGCCCACGTTTGCTGTCAGCCCCCAAGAATAACTTTGCTGGGGGAACCCCTGACAAAAAAGCCAGGCTTGGGCACCTGCAATTATTCTATGTCCACTCCCCACAACCCCAGAAGAATTCTAAGGAGATTCAAGATACTCAAACCAATATTGTAACTTTATCGAAAACTTTTATCGAAATGGTACCAAAAATACATGTTCTAAGGTTGAATTAGAAAAAAGTAAAGATTTTACAGTGACAGGGTTATGCTTATTTTACAACTTAACCTCAGGTTGGCCCCCTACTTTCTGTACAAAATATGTGTGCAGGAAAAGACTTTCCAAGCAATATACATATTCACAATGGTTAGCCAAGTCTGGTTGCAGTTGATCTGTGGCTTTGCATGCATTAAAAGTGATGGAGCACCAAGAAGAGAAGGCAGATGTTTTAAAGTGGCTCCAAAACATGAGTAACCAGAGAGTGACCCTTGGACCAGCTCAACCCTATGGCTTGCTCTAGAGTCTATGGATATGTCTACACTGCAATAAAAGACCCACTAGATGGCTGAGGCTGGCCTGGGTCAGCTGACTTTGGTTCCCAGGGCTTGGGCGGTGGAACTGAAGATTCCACTGTAGACATTTGGGCTCTACAAGCCTGTGAGTGCAGGTAGGTCTCAGATCATGGGCTCCACCCCAAGCCCAAAGGTCTACATTGCTATTTTTAGCCCCACAGCGAGCCCTGTGAGCCTCAATCAACTGACCCAGGCTCTGAGACTCAGTGCATTTGGTTTTTAGTTAAAACAAATTGTGAGCTTCTATAGATGTTAGGTGTAACCCTAAGACTTCCCAGCACACTTGGGGGAGTGGTCGGCATGGCTGGATGTCCCTGTTCTGGCACATCAGGATGTGAGTCACAGAAGAGTATCACTTGTACACCCAGGGTCCAATCTGAAGTCACTGGAAAGCTCAAGCCTACAAGGAAGAAGCATGCGACAGAGAAACAGCTCTTTGCAGTAGAATCCCAGTGGGTGTGCACGGGGGTGTACGGTCCCAGAGACTAGGTTTACTATGTAGACCTGCAGGCCTTGGCATGATCACTGTACAGTTATTGTCAGGCTATGGACTCAGGGGAGCAAGAGGAAATAAGAAGTGAAGTGCTCAGCTTGGATGGCAAAAGGACGCTCACATTCACCCTGGGCTATTGGATTCCTCTTTCCCCTATTTCCCTAAGTCTGTGATGGCGAAACAGGGGTCAGGGGCTGCTCACCATCAGCTCCCTTCATGCCCTGCCCTGTGGGTCCCAGCAACTAGAAGGCTGCAAGAGCAGGTTTGCCATAGGCTGCTAGTGGGGATCAACCAGGTAATTAGAATCATAGAACATCAGGGTTGGAAGAGACCTCAGGAGATCATCTAGTCCAACCTCCTGCTCAAAGCAGGACCAATCCCAACTAAATCATCCCAGTCAGGGTTTTGTCAATTATTTAGGCTGCCAATACCTCTGTGAGCTAGGAATTATTAAACCCATTTCACAGATGGGGTAAACTAAGGCAGAGGGAGGGCCAGACCTTATGGACACTGCTAACCTGTGTCTGGAAAATGTGCCTCTGCTAACTCTGTTTTGCTGCCATGTGCTTTGAAAGCCACTCTCAATCTTGGTGTGCGATTTATGTAACTTTGCTTAAATTCACCCAGTGAAACGCTAGAAATAGAATCCAAGCATCCAGATTCCTTATCTTCTGCTCTAAACATTAGACAAGACACTCTCTTCTCAACCCAGTATTGCCAACTCATTGCAAAACTATTGCAAGTCTTGCGCTGTACTTAAATCTGTCATCACTTAAGACTCCAAACTTTCATTTCTTTAATGAAGGAAATGTCTAGCCCTTGTGGCTGGGTGTAAAAATACGACCCTTGAAAGGCTTAAAATCCAAAGGCAAAGAAAAATAATTCCTCATTTCTTAAATCTCACAATTTTTTCTAGCCAGTCTCAATTTATTGGAGCCTGACTCATGAGCCCTGAACAGCTGGGGCAGTGTGGGGCCATCCCCAATTCAGTGCTTTGTAACCAGATGTTTGAAGATTTCCTGGCTTCTGTTAGCCTTAGTGTTTGGAATGGAGAGCTCCCCTCTGGGTGAATACCTGTGTCCACAGGTATGAACCACACACAAGAGCAAAAATGGGGATTACAGCATTTTCTGATCCCTTTAGTGCCCCTCACACTAACTCCGCCCCTGGAGCTGAGAATTTAGGTGATCAGTACTGAGAACAGACCAGTCCCT
The DNA here is from genome assembly GCF_025201925.1 of Gopherus flavomarginatus. Lineage (NCBI taxonomy): Eukaryota > Metazoa > Chordata > Testudines > Testudinidae > Gopherus > Gopherus flavomarginatus. The sequence continues at coordinate 53,983,471 of NC_066625.1, read as the reverse complement.
GGCTGGGCTCCCCTGGTACTAGTGACCTGCCGCATCTCTCCGCCGGTGAAAGAGCAAATGATGTTGCCGGGGTCCAAGGAAAAGGTCGCATCTCGGCCCCTCCAACCCCTATGGGAACCTCAGCCCAAGGAGAAACGCTGGACAAGCAGCCGGAGTCCCAGCGCCGGGAAAGGCGCCTCTGAACGGGGCCCTCTGGGTGGCTGGCGACCCTGAGTGTCAGCCGGGACCCCTGCTCCAGCTCACGGCAGCCACCTCCAACCCTAGGGGGTCCCTCCGCTCCGATCCCCGGGCCAGGCTCCGAGCGGCCCGGCCTAGGGCCAGGAGAGGAGCCGGAGCCCCAGCGGCAGGACTCCCAGGGCCAGGGCGCACCAGGCCGGCGCGTCCCGGGAGCGGCCCCCGGAGCGCACCCAGGCGCCGCCCGCGCCCGGCCCCTCGTCCTCTTCCCGCAGGAGCCGCTCCTCGTCCCGGTAGTCCTCGTCCGGGCCCGGCTCGGCGGGCGGCGCGGAGCACAGGCGGCCCATGTTGGCCTTGAGCACCTGGCAGAAGGGGCGCTCGGGCCCGTCGCACACGCAGCGCTCCAGCGCGGGGCCCCCCGGCGCGGCCAGCAGCTGCCCCATGGCGGCCCGGCAGGCGGCCGAGCAGCGCCGCCCGTTGAAGAGCTGCCCGCAGCGGGCCAAGTAGGCGTCCAGCGGCTCCCGGCAGGCGGGCTCCTGTTGGCAGCGGAAGCGGGCGGCCGTGCAGCCCAGGCCGCTGCGCGAGGGCCGGGGCAGGCAGGGCTCGATGGCCGCCTTCAGCCGGCGGCAGCGCGCGTCCTGCCCGCACTCGCAGCGCTCCAGGGCCGGGCCGCTCCGGCTGCGGTTCAGCCGCACCAGCGCCCCGATGCAGTGGCTGGGGCAGCCGCCGGAGGGCTCCCCGCTTCCTGCCTCGGCCCGGCTCAGCACCGGCTCGCAGGCCGCCTGCGACTGGCTGTAGGCGGCGCCGCAGTCCGGCTCGTCCTGGCAGCGGAGCAGCGCTTCCCAGCAGGGCTCCCCCGGGCCGCCGCCGCCAGCGCGGCCCCAGCACAGCAGCAGCGGCAGGAACAGCCACATGGAGCGAGCGGCGCCCCGGGCTCCATGCGCTCCAGCGCCCGGCTCCGCCTCCAGCCTGCGCTCCTACCCCGGGGCCAGGCAACAGCTGCCGCCTGCTCCGCGGGGCCGTCCCCAGGTGACTCGAAGGGCCCAGTGCTGGTTCCAGTGGCGGGCTCCCCCCTCCTAGAGCACGTTGGGCTGGCGCAGTCCGGCCCCCGGTTGCGCGCCCCACTGTCTGGTACACGGTGCAGCCAGATGCCCGGTTGCGCGCCCCGCTGTCTGGTGCTGTCAGGCGCCCGGTTGCGCGCCCCGCTGTCTGGTGCACGGTGCAGTCACGTGCCCGGTTGCGCGCCCCGCTGTCTGGTGCTGTCAGGTGCCCGGTTGCACGCCCCGCTGTCCGGTGCACGGTGCAGTCAGGTGCCCGGTTGCGCGCCCCGCTGTCCGGTGTAGTCAGGCGCCCGGTTGCACGCCCCGGTGCACGGTGCAGTCAGGTGCCCGGTTGCGCGCCCCGCTGTCCGGTGCACGGGGCAGTCAGGTGCGCGGTTGCGCGCCCTGCAGACCGGTGCAATCGGGTGCACGCCCCCACTTTTCAGTGCAGTCAGGCCCCCGGGTGCATGTTCCCCCCGGTCCCGGTGCACTCCGCGGTCAGATCCCCGGTACAAAGTGCAGACGCTGCGCTGCGCTTCTACCATCCCTCTGAGTGAGGGGCGGGAGGAACCCCACACACCAGTGACGGGGGAAATCTTTTCCATTCATCTTCCAGGCAGTTGCAGACCCATTGTTCCCTTTCCCCTCCTGTTGCAGCCCCTTCCCAGAGTCCCCGCCATCTCTCCGCCCCCTTCCTCTCTGCTCTCCCGGCCTTCCAGTTCCTACAGCTGGCAGTGTGGTCTCCAGGCTTTCCCAAAATGGGGCAGGAAGAGATTCCTGCTAGTCTCTGCAGAAAGGGCTCACTCACACCTTCCTCCCCCCGTGCCCCATCCTAGTAATCACACAGCCAGTCTTGTCATGCCTCAGATGGATCTCTTCTGCTCAGGGGACATTCTTGTCTGGCTAATCTTTCTGCAGCCAACATCAGCTCATGCCCCTTTGCACAGTGCCAGTGGCAGAGGTTGGTGTGGGTTAGGCAGAGGGGGATTTGCTGTGAGGCTCCAGAGGCCAGAAGAAGAGCAAAGGTGGAGCCTCTGGAGTGGAGAGGCCGGCAGAGGCCAGCTTGGATGGTTGCTGCCTGTCTTGGTGTGGAGGAGGCAGAGAAGTGGACTGGGAGGGCCCAGTTCCTCCCTTGCTCTGTGCCTTGCACAGCCACTTAGGCCTGTGCAAAATGCTGCCCAAGCAGAATGCCAGGCGGAGGCAGCCTTTTGCACTAGGGTAAGTGCACGCCACAGGGCAGTGGTGAGCCAGGCTCGGAGTATCTTTGACTGGGGCAGTGCTGGTGGTGAGTGTAAATTGAGCACTGACTAGCGGAGGGGGGGCACTAGTCGGCTTTAGGTGGGTTCCGCTGCTCTGCACAAGTTGTTTTACTTTCAGGCCAATTGATTTTTCTGCCCGGTTTGGGGAAATGGCCCTGGCCAGCCTTGCCCTGGACCTGAATGGGGAGGGCGGTAGGGCTGGGCTTGGGGGGAGGGATAGAGACGCAGAGGTGTGAAAGTGACTCTGGGCATGGAGAGGGCCATGGTGGTCTGGGGGATTGCTGTGGATGTGGGAACAGAGTGTGAACATGTCTGTTGCTCGGACAGTTTGCAGGGCTGGTGTATAAGAGGTGGCAGTGGCCAGGAGTTTAGCGGAGGGGGAGAGGGGAGACAGGGTTGGATACAGGTTTTAATCACTGCAAGTAAAAGGGGTGAATAGCATTTTCTGGGCTGGTTCATTCCCTTTGTCTCCCATGGGCCATGCAGCGAGCTGGTGCCTTTATGGCAGAGAAGATTGTTCACGCCTTGCAGCCTGTCAATAGGGGCCTTTTTCAGATGGCCTCTGTTTTACTGCCATTGCCTTGACAAAGCACACTTGAGAGCCTGCAAAGAAGTGCAGTTCACTCCATTCCACCCAGCCATTGAAATGGAAACGAACCTGATTTCCCCACCCCCTGGGCTTTCAGGAGGCAAGGGGCGGGGGCAGCAGCAGCCCCCAGGATTCTTGCCAGCTGCAGAATAACACAAAGAAGCCTTCCTGATTTCCCTTGGGGAGTGTCCCAGGGAGAAGAGAGGAATGAAGATGGATTCCAGAAACAACCTCCATCCGCCCCCACCCCCCATACATTAAACTAAAGAATCTGGAAGGACAAAAGGTCTGATCCTGGGAGGTGCTGAGCGCTCTCAGCTTGGGTCCCAAGGGCTCTGTCTGAGATACTGCCAAGCCACTAAAGTACAGACTGCTTTGCTGCATGTATTGCACCCTGAGAGCTTGTCTGCACCGGAAAATTACATTGTGTTAGAACACGGCCTCATGGAGTCATGGTAGCACATTCAACACATATTAGCACATGGTGTAGACCCAGACTGTTGTGCTTAACATTGTGGCAACAGGTTGTGGTTAACCTTTAACAAGCAAAGAAGTTGTTAACTATGACTGTTCTTGTTTACACTGAGGCCATGTCATGCTAAGGTGTGATTCTAACCTGTTACCTAATGGGTTGCAACCCTGGTGTAGACAAGGCCAAGTTTACATCAGCCTAGGGTTTACCTCAATCAGCTAACACGTGTTAAAACTACACTAGGATTTTAGCTGGTGTTAATGTGATTTTTACCTGGTGTTGACATACGCAGAGTTCTAATCCACGTTTAACATTGTGTTCATTACCATGATTCCTCAAGGTTGTGTTCTAACATGTAGCTGCCCAGTGCATGCAAACTTTCAGGTGTGCTAGGAAGCTTTTGTGAGCATTGATTTGGGATGATCGCTTTACTCATGAATGGTGCAACAATTTCAGGGTATGTCCACACTACAAAATTAGGTCGAATTTATAGAAGTCAATTTTTTAGAAATTGATTTTATACAGTCGATTGTGTGTGTCTCCACTTAAGACCATTAACTCAGCAGAGTGCATCCACAGTACCGAGGCTAGCATCGACTTTCGGAGTATTGCACTGTGGGTACTTCCTGCAGTCTCCACCGCCAGTTGGAATTCTGGGTTGAGCTCCCAGTGCCTGATGGGACAAAACTTTTGTCGTGGGTGGTTCTGGGTACTTTTCGTCAGCCCCCCCTCTGTGAAAGCAATGGCAGACAATCGTTATGTGCCTTTTTTCCAGAGTCCCATCTGCCAGACCTGCTGCCTGCCTGGATGATTGGAACCCCAAGCAGGCAGTGGGCTGGTGGATGGAGCCCCAGACTTGTCAGCAGGGGGAGTGAGTCAGCCTGCTGCTGGTCTGGGGCTCTGTCTGCCAGCTCGGGTCCCACTCAGCTGGCAGACCTTGGTGCCTGGATCAAGGCTGCCAGGACAGACATGGCTGTCCTCCTCTCAGAGCACCGAATGGGAGTGACTCCCGCTCATTCTCTTCTTTGAGGCCATGGCTACACTGGCGCTTTACAGCGCTGCAACTTTTGTGCTCAGGGGTGTGAAAAAAACACCCCCCTGAGCACTGCAAGATACAGCACTGTAAAGCCTCAGGGTAAACAGCGCTGCAAGCTACACCCATAGAGGATGTGGAGTACGTGCAGCGCTGGGAGAGAGCTGGTGCTGCGACCACACTCGGCTTTGAAGTGCAAGTGTAGCCATACCCTCAGTTTCATCTCATGGAGATTCAGTCCTGCCTGGAATATCATGCAAGCTGGAGGCTTCTGCCTCAGGCTGCTTTCCCAGCCAGCATTACCACATGGTCACACTTATCCCAGCTCCCATGAAGCCTGGACAGTAGTAAGGAGCAGTTCAACTTGTGGAATGACAAATCCAGACCGAAGGTTTGCACTCTGTGGGCCATGTTAAGATTATTTCAGAGTCCTGGATAGCATAGAATATCAGGGTTGAAAGGGACCTCAGGAGATCATCCAGTCCAACCCCTTGCTCAAAGCAGGGCAAATCCCCCAGACAGTTGTTTGTTTTTGTTTTTTTACTCCAGTTCCCTAAGTGGCCCCCTCAAGGGCTGAACTCTCAACCCTGGGTTTAGCAGGCCAGTGCTCAAACCACTGAGCTACCCTCCTCCCATAGCATTAGTCTCTATGAAAGGCTTCATGAAAATTTCCCCTCGCCCCTAACAAAAATGTTAATTTATCAGAGCAGCTGAAAGGGTAAGGAACCCGGGACCATAACTGAGAGAGCTTCCGTATTATTTAACTCATAATTGTTATAATTCAAAGTAAAATTTCACAGCGTGGTCTGTTCTAGGACTAAAAATGCAAGAGGAGAGTCAGAAAAAGGAACAGTGACCTGTTTCTATCCGGTTTTGAACGAGGGACGTTTCGTGTGTTAGGTGAATGTGATAACCACTACACGGCTTCTCTTTTTTTGCCGCAGGCTTTGCCAAATGCACAGGAATGTTTTTTCTAGCTACAAAAGCTACCTAATGCAATGTCTATATCTATGGCCTTCCTGCTCACAAAGCAGTCATGCCCCCACCCAAGGCTGACAAAGCAGCCTGGCTCAGGCAAGATTGCTAGTGAGGCATGATACTTTTGCCGTTAAGCAAACCAATTCTTTCCAGGTCTCTGCCACTGAACGCTTCCATGTATTATACTGTGCCCGTGACTGATGAGCTCGGAAAACATCATCGCAAGTGTGTTTTTTTCGCCTTCTAATCTGCGATAACCTCAGGGATGGAGATGATAGGGGGAATGTAGAAATATTCTGGGGGGACTGCATGGTCATCTGTGCTGCTGAGTTCACCATGCTGACCAAACAGGAAATGAAATTCAAAAGTTCCCGGGGCTTTTCCTGTGTACCTGGCTAGTGCATCTGGGTTCAAAGTGCTGTCCAGAGTGGTCACAATGGAGCACTCTGGGATAGCTCCTGGAGGCTAATACCGTCAAATTGCATCCACGTTACTCCAAATTTGACCCAGCTATGTTGATTTCAGTGCTAATCCCTTCATCGGGGAGGAGTACAGAAATTGATTTTAAGAGCCCTTCTAAGTAAAAAAAACAAAACAGCTTCATTGTGTGGACAGGTGCAGGGTTAAATTGATGTAATGCTGCTAAATTCAACCTAAACTAGTAGGGTAGACCAGGGCTCAGATTCATGACTTCTACAGCTCCAACTCATCATACATTCTGGATGGATTTTACAGGAAAACTATTATAGAAATATCATGAAGAATTATTTGCAATGCTACTAGTCCTGTTCTTTCTATCCTTCCTTCTATAAAATTACTTCAGGACAGTGAGTCCAAACTTTCAGGCCTCGACTTGGGGGTTGTGGTGGAAATTCAGCTGAACATGAGCTCCCAGTGTGATGCTGGGATGCATAAATGGGGGAATTCCAGTTAGGAGCAGAGAGGTTATTTTACTTTTATATTTGGCACTGGTGCAACTGCGGCTGGAATACTGAGTCTGGTTCTGGTGCCTGCAGTTCAAAATGGATGTTGAAAAATTGGAGAGGGTTCAGAGAAGAGCCACGAGAAAGATTGAGGAACCTGCCTTATAGTGTTAGACTCAAAGAGTTCAATCTATTTAAAAAAGGTTAAGGGGTGACTTACAGTGTGCATGTATGTCTATCTGGGGAATAAATATTTGATAATTGGCTCTTCAGTCTAGCAGAGAAAAGTCTGACATGATCCAGTGCTTAGAAGTTGAAGCTCGACAAATTGAGAATGGGAATAAAGCATTTTTTAACAGTGAGACTCATTAACCACAGGAACAAATTAGCAAGGGTCAGGGTGGATTCTCCATCACTAGCAATTTTTAAATCAAGACTGGATTTTGTTTCTCAGAGCTCTGCTCTAGGAATTATTTTGGGGCAGGTCTGTGTCCTGGGTTATACAGGAGGTCAGACTAGATATTCACAATGGTCCCTTCTGGTCTTAGAACCTAGGACTCAATTCTAAGTAACACCTTTTACATGAAATCGCTTTTCCATGTATGATGCTGGCAGGATGTTAAGGTCTGATATTTTATGATCTATGGCACCAAAGTTAAAAGTCCCTGAAAGCAGAAGGAAAGATGGACCAGCCTAGGAGTTGGGAAACCTGGGTTCACCCTAGTTCTACCATGATCACTTAGACACTCTGTGACTTAATTTCCCATCTGTAAAATGGGGCAACAGCACTGTCATACTTCACAGGGGTGTTCAAGGATAAATACATTAGAGATTGTGAGGCATTAGATACTACAGTAATGGAGGGCCATATAAGTACCACGGTAGACAGACCTTTCTGATTGTATAAAGAGCTTGGATAAGTGATGAGATATTGGATCTGGAATCTGTCACTGAACGTTACATGTCCTGGGTCTCAGGTGAGTGTAATTTTGGATGATGATAAGGGGAATCTCACATCCCTGTGAAAAAAGGAACATTTCACTGGCAGGTGGTATCGGTTTTCAAATGGCAGCAGCTGGGATACACCAGGGGCTTGCAGTAGTGGAGCTATGCTGATGGCTGACATCAGGGCAAATCTCCCATCTAGACAAGGCCTGAAATAAATGGAAATGTGCTGTATTTAATATCTGGTCTCAGCTGAGTCTTTGTTACACACACCCATGCATTTTTGGCAGGGTTAGTACAGAATCTTTACACTTCAAGGAGCCAGTTTTGCAAAGCAGCCCCAAACAGTACTTTGCATGGAGTCAGTATGAGTATGGCTGACCTGAGCCCTGGTTTACACTATGGGGTTAGGTTGAATTTAGCCATGTTAGGTCGATTTTATGACTAACCAACCCCCCAGTTCACAGTTACACAACCAACCCAGTTCAGTCGACCTAAAGGGCTCTTAAAATTGACTTCTGTAGTCCTCCCTGGCGAGGGGAGTAGCACTAAAATTTGGGGTAGTGCAGACACAATTCAATGTTATTGGCCTCCAGGAGCTATCCCAGAGTGCTCCAATGTTACTGCTCTGGACAGCACTTTCAACTCTGATGCACTTGCCAGGTACACAAGGAAAGCCCCGGGAACTTTTGAATTTCATTTCCTGTTTGGTCAGCATGGTGAGCTCAGCAGCAGAGGTGACCATGCAGTCCCCCCAGAGTCACAAACAAGCTCCAGCATGGACCAAACGGGAGACACTGGAGTTGATTGCTGTATGGGGAGAAGACTCTGTGCAGGCAGAAAAGAAGAAATGCTAATATATATGCCAAAATCGCACAGGGCGTGGTGCACAGAAGCTACAATGGACACACAGCAGTGCTACATGGAAGGTAAGGAGCTCAGGCAAGCCTACCAAAAGACAAAGGAGGCAAACGGTTGCTCTGGGTCAGAGCTCCAGACATGCTGCTTCTATGATCAGCTGCATGGCATTCTAGGGGGGAACGTACCAATACCCCACCACTGTCTGTGGACACCTGCAAGGGGGGAGTCTCATGCAGCAGGGAGGAGGATTTTGTGCAGGAGGAGAATGCGCAGCAGGCAAGCGGTGAATCCGTTCTCCCCAGCAGCCAGGACCTTTTCATCACCCTGTAGTCAAGGCGGGATCCCTGACCCTGAAGGCAGAGAAAGCACCTCTGGTGAGCACACATTTGTAACTACAGTACAGGATTTAAAAGCAATAGTGTTTAATGTTTGATTTGCCCTGAAGACTTGGGATGCATTCGCGGTCAGTACAACTACTGGAAAAGTCTGTTGTGTCTGGGGAGTGAGTAGGAATCCTCCAGGGACATCTCCATGAAGCTCTTCTGGAGGTACGCTGAAACGCTTTGCAGAAGGTTTCTGTGAAGGGCAGCCTTATTCTGTCCTCCATGGTAGGACACTTTACCATGCCAAGCCAGTAGCAAGTAGTATGGAATCATTGTAGCACAAAGCATGACAGTGAATGGTCCTGGATTTTGGTCATATTCAAGCAACATTCAGTCTATATCTTTCTGTGTTAACCTCAGGAGAGTGATATCATTCATGGTCCCCTGGTTGAAATAGGTGAATTTTTGTAAGGAAACAGTAAAAGGAGCCTGTTCATGCTGGGCTGTTTTCACCTGGCTAAAAGGGATCGTCCCTCAGAATAGCCATGCAGCGGGGGGCAGGGTGAAGGGATCATCTCAGAGAATAGCCATGTGATGCAGTGGGGGGTGGTGTATGCTGCACATCCACCCGAAAACCTCAGCCCCTCCTTTTAAATGGCAAACCCAAATGGCATTGCTTGCTATGGGAAAGGAGGGCACTGCAGTTTGAAACCATTCCCACATGTTATGAAGATGTTAGAAGCTAACCCCATGTACCCTTTGGCTTACCATGGCTGCCTGGAAACCAAATTCTGTTTCCCAACCATGTGTGATGTGTCACCATATCGGTAGGCACTCAATATAAAAGGCAAAATATGACCTTGTACGTAAAGCACATGTGCTGTCTGCTGTGAATTGCTTGATTCACTGTGAAAGGGTCTCCCTTTTGTTCTCAGAAATGTATCATCTTAAATTTTACTTTCCCTTTTTATCCCTTTGCAGGTGCAAATGTTTCTACGCGCTCCCCCTATCATCTCCGTCCCTGAGGGTATTGCAGATTAGAAGGCAAAAAAACCGCAATCGCTATGAAATGTTTTCCAAGATCATGCAGTCCTCCCGCACTGATAGGGCACAGCTGAATGCATGGAGGCATTCAGTGGCAAAGTCCAGGAAAGCATTAAGTGAGCATGATGAGAAGAGGCAGGATGTGATGCTGAAGCTAATGGGGGAGCAAATGGACATGCTCAGGTTTCTGGTGGAGCTGCAGGAAAGCCACCAATAGCACAGACCACCGCTGCATCCACTGTATAACTGCCTGCCCTTCTCCCAAGTTCCATATCCTCCTCACCCAGATGCCCAAGAATGCCGGCGGGGGAAGGCTCCAGGCACCCAGCCACTCCACTCTAGAGGCTGGCCCAAGCAACAGAAGGCTGTCATTCAAACAGTTTTGATTTGTTGTGTGGCTACAATAAGCAATGTGGCCTTGTCCTTCCCTCCATCCCTCCTCTCCCACCCCACCCCACTAAGGCTGCTTTGTCAGTTATCTCACTTTTTAAAAAATTAATAAAGAATGCGTGGTTTCAAAACAATAGTGACTTTATTTCCTTTGCCAGCTGTGATCAAAGGGGGGAGGGTGGTTGGTTTACAGGGAATTAAAATCAACAAAGGGAGTGGGTTTGCATCAAGGAGAAACACACACAACTCTCACACGGTAGCCTGACCAGTCATGAAACTGGTTTTCAAAGCCTCTCTGATGTGCAGCGCTTCCTGGTGTGCTCTTCTAATCGCCCTGGTCAAAGGCGGCAGGTTATATATGTTTGTGGTGCTCGAACACCAGGAATATTCTGAGGGCCCTGCTCCAGCAATATTTGGAGCTGGGTCTCTCCCCCAGCCCTGCCTGGATCAGGCCCCGGCCCCTGCAGGCCTCCCCCCCCACCCCGCCGCGTCCCTGCCTGGAGCAGTTCTGGCATCTGTCTGCCAGCCCTCCCCCTGCATGTCCCCTCCCCCCGCGTCCCTGCCTGAAAGAAAGCAGCGCGACACCTCTCCCGTGCCTGCTTGTGCTGCCGGAGTAGCACATTCCTAGGCGGAGCGGCTCCCGGCAGCAACTGCTGTCTGCTGCCCCAGGGACCTAGCGCCCCCCATTCCCTAATGGCAGGGCAGGCTGCCTTCACCCTGCCCTTCCACCCTAGCCCTGAGCTTCTCCAACACCCCAAATCCCTCAGCCCCAGCCAGAGCCCTCATCCCCCTGCACCCTAATCCTCTGCCCCAGCCCTGAGCCCCCCCACATCATGAACCCCTCATCCTCAGCCCCAACCCTCATCCCCCTGCACCCTAATCTTCTGCCCCAGCCCTGAGCCCCCCTGCATCATGAACCCCTCATCCTCAGCCCCACAGCCCTCACCCCACACTCCTCTGCCCTAGCCCTAAGCCCCTCTTGCATCATGAACCACTCAGCACCAGCCAGAGCTCATCCCCCTGCACCCTAATCCTCTGCCCCAGCCCTGAGCCCCCTCCTGCATCATTAATCCCTCATCCTCAGCCCCACAGCCCTCACCCCTGCACTCCCTCCTATCCCCAAACTCCCTCCCAGAGCGTACATCCCCTCCCAGAGTGTGCACCCCCTCCCCCTTCCCACACACTTCCCACCCCCAAACTCCCTCCCAGAGCCTGCCCCCCTCACCCCTTCCTATGCCCCCACCCCCAGCCCAGAGCCTGCACTCAAACTCTGTCCCAAAGCCTGCACCCCTCACCCCTTCCTGCACACCCACCCCCTGCCCCAGCCCGGAGCCTGCACCCAGCACCCAAACTCCATCCCAAAGCCTGCACCCCTCCTGCACCCTAATCCCCAGCCCAGGACCTGCACTCCAGACCTCCTCCCTCCAAACCCCTTCCCAGAGCCTTAGGCAGGTGGGGGTGGAGTTTGGAGGGGAGCGGAGTTGGGAGGGTGGGTTCTTGGCACCACCAAAATTTCTACAAACTTGCCATCCATGGCCCTGGTGTCTGGCTATTCAAAACTGGCTGCCATGCGATTTGCCTCAACTTTCCACCCCGCCATAAACATCTCCCCCTTATTCTCACTGATATTATGGAGCACACAGCAAGCAGCAATAACAGTGGGAATATTGGTTGTGCTGAGGTCTAAGCTAGTCAGCAAACAGTGCCAGTGAGCTTTTAAATGGCCAAATGCACATTCTACCACCGTTCTGCACTTGCTCAGCCTATGGTTGAACTGCTCCTTACTGCTGTCCAGGCTGCCTGTGTACAGCTTCATGAGCCATGGGAGCAAGGGGTAGGCTGGGTCTCCAAGGATAACTATTGGCATTTCAACATCCCCCACAGTAATTTTCTGGTCTGGGAAGTAAATCCCTTCCTGCAGCTGTTCAAACAGCCCAGAGTTCCTAAAGATGCGAGCGTCAGGCACCTTTCCTGGCTATCCTGCGTTGATGTTGGTGAAACGTCCCTTGTGATCCAGCAGTGCTTGCAGACTATTGAGAAGTACCCCTTGCGGTTTACGTACTGGTTAGCAAGGTGGTCCAGTGCCAAGACAGGGATATGCATTCTGTCTATTGCCCCACCACAGTTAGGGAACCCCATTGCAGCAAAGCCATCCACTATGACCTGCACATTTTCCAGAGTCAATACCCTTGATAGCAGAACACCAGTGATTGCACTGGCTACTTGAATCACAGCAGTCCCCACAGTAGATTTGCCCACTCCAAATTGATGCGCGACTGACTGGTAGCAGTCAGGGGTTGCAAGCTTCCACAGGGCTATCGCCACTCGTGCTTCTCAATTGTCAGGGCAGCGCTCACCTTGGTATTCCTGTTCTTCAGGGTGGGGGAAGGCAACTCACAGAGTTCCAGGGGCCTTACACATGCAAAAGTTTCACAGCCAGTGGGAATCATCCCAGATCTGCAACACTATGTGGTCCCACCTGTCTGTGCTTGTTTGGCGGGCCCAGAATCAGCATTCCACTGTATCAACCAGCCCCATTGCCGCTATGATGTCCCAATTGCCACATCCCGTGCTTTCAGGAACATCTGTGTCCATGTCCTCCTCACAATCGTCCTCGTGCTGGTGTCTCTTGGGCCGGTTTTGCACATACTGCAGTATAATGCACCTGGTGTTTACAATGCTCACAACAGCAGTGGTGAGCTGAGCTGGCTCCATGCTTGCCATGCTATGGTGTCTGCATGGGTAACCCAGGAAAAAAGGCACAAAATTATTGTCTGCAGTTGCTTTCACTGAGGGAAGGAGGGGAAACTGACAACATGTACCCAAAACCTATAAACTAGATACCATTAACTTGGGTTTGAATAGAGACTGGGAGTGGCTGGGTCATTACACGTATGGAATCTACTTCCCCATGTTAAGTATCCTCACACCTTCTTGTCAACTGTCTAAAATGGGTCATCTTGATTATCAGTATAAAAGTTTTTTTTCCTCCTGCTGATAATACCTTGTCATAAACATACAGCTAAGGGTAGCATAAAATCCCTCTTTATCCTGTAAGGGGTTAATTCCTCTTTTGCCTGTAAAGGGTTAAGAAGCTCAGGGAACCTAGCTGACACCTGACCAAAAGGACCATTGAGGGGACAAGATACTTTCAAATGGGGGGGAGGGGTGAAACAGGCTTTGTCTGGCTGTTTTGTGTGTTTTTTGACACAGATCAAGGAAGCAAGCAATCCAGCTCCTATAAAGTTAGTAAGTATTTAGAAAGGAAATGCTTTAGTTTACTTTTATTTTGGCTTGTGTTTTCCTTTGTGTAAGAGAGAGGTGTATGCCTGGTTTTGTAACTTTAAGGTTTTGCCTAGGGGGAAGATCCTCTGTGTTCTTGAGGCTTTTGTTATTCTGTAAAGTACTTACCTTCCCGATTTTACAGAGGTGATTTTTTAACTTTTTCTTTAATTAAAATTCTTCTTTTAAGAACCTGATTGATTTTTCATTGTTTTAAGATCCAAGGGTTTGGATCTGTGTTCATCTGTACCAACTGGTGAGGATATTATTCTCAAGCCTCCCCAGGAAATGGGGTGTAAGGGCTTGGGGGGATATTTGGGGAAGGTAGGGCTCCAAGTGGCCCTCCCTAAGTGTTTGTTTAAACCACTTGGTGGTGGCAGCATTACTTAATCCAAGGTAAAAGAGAGAAATTGTGCCTTGGGGAGTTTTTAACCTAAGCTGGTAGAAATAAGCTGAGGGGGTCTTTCATGTGGGTTCCCACATCTGTATCGTAGAGTTCAGAGTGGGCAAGGAACCTTGACATACCTTATCTTAATTAATTAGCCTCTTACAGTTGGTATGGCTGCTTCCACCTTTTCACGTTCTCTGTAGGTATATATATTTCTTACTATATGTTCCATTCTATGCAACTGATGAAGTGGGCTGTAGCCCACAACAGCTTATGCTCAAATACATTTGTTAGTCTCTAAGGTGCGATAAGTACTCCTGTTCTTTTTGCATATAATTGACCTAATTTCATAGTGTAGACATAACCTTAGATGCACTCAAAAAATGAGAGGGGCATTCAGGTGAAAGGAGGACTTGCAAGCACACATCTGTCCTGAGATAATTTGCCTCCCACCAATAAAGTTGTTAGCAGCTGTTCTCTTAAATTTAAAACAGCTGCTCTGCAGCAGTCTAATAATACTCTTGCATGAGTGCAGTGGCATGTCACAATGGAGGAAGAAACAAATTGCATTAGCAATACTGTGCACAGAAAGGTTATTATAGCTGAGATGGTGGAATCTAAATCCACCAATACTGGAAGACTGATTCTTAGCTGGTGTAAATGGGTGGATCTGGATTAAAGGCAGTGGAAGTACACTGGCCTAAATTGGCTTTGATGGTGCAACACCAATTTATATCCCTGGATAATAAGTTTTGGTTTGAGTGCATGGGAGAGGTAGTGGGAAAAGCTCTTTTGTTATCAGTGGAGCTACCTCGATTCTCACCAGCTGAGGATCTGGCCGGTGCCTTTTCAGGATCTGCTGCACTGACTGAATGCTAACAGAGCAACATTTCAGGAGACACCGGAGAAATGTTTGGAAATAAAATATAATTGACGCAAAGAAGAAATATAAATTTGTTCCTATACATGTAGAGGAATGCTGTGCACAAAGGATTGGAAAGTCTCTTCATCTCTGTGTGCACAGCACCCAGCACATTAGGGATGCAGATTGCGGCTTTTGGGTACTACCATTATATAAATAATTGCTAGTTAATTATCCATTTATTTCTTTTCCTCGTTTCAGTCCACAGTCAAGGAGTTACCTGGATCTGTGTATCTTTTTTTCTGTTATGCAGCAGCATAAGTTATATCTCACACCAGTATGACGCATCTGCATTGGTTGCGGGGGTTGAACTTGTTTTTCTGGTGCAAAAAGTCCCAGTATAGATGGGTCTAACTAGACTAAACAAAGGTGGATCCAATCTCATGCATCAGGGCCCTCAGCTTGCCACTACAGAGGTCAGGAAGGAGTTTCCTTCTCTGATGTATAATTGGCTAGAAGTGTTATCAGCATGGATAGATTAACCACTAAGAACAATAGATTCATGCCCTGAACTAAGGTCATGTGATGATGCTAAAGTAAGGCCACCCCAAAACCCCAGATGCTAATGTGTTTAGGGCCCTGTTTGCCTTAATCCAGCCCTAATGCTGCAGGCATTTTGCTTTCCTCTGAAACATCATGTGGTGGTCACTTTTGTGGTACCCACTCATACTGTACGCAGTTCTGAATGCCAATGAGCTCTCTAAATGCTAAAATGGTGGTTAGCGCAGCATAGTGTTGTACCCAGTGTGATGCCAGTGCTGGTGTTTGGAACCAACCATTCCCACTCATTGTTCTGTGCCTGAGGTGTATAATGTCTGAGAGGGAACTCTACACACCAAATGGCTGGGTACAGATACACAAGTCTGTGCCATGAGTCCTGGAGAGCATTTGAAAGACTTAGTGAAGTCAAAGTTACCGAGCAAAGGAGACCGCTAGATTCCTAGCTGCATTTTGAACCCACTTATTAGCTACAGGCTACGGGGCAAAGATACACTTCAAAACAGCTTCTGCGGATCCCCACACCTGGGACGTGTGTGCGTCATCAGCACCATGCACATGGAACCTTATGAGAAGGTTCCATGTGGTCACTGGAATGTCAGTGTAAGTTCTTGGCAGCCGTCATACATTCAGTGCAAGTGTAATGGGGTACGATTCCCTGTGGCTGAGCTCCTGTTTCACCACTGTAGGGTTCTGCACCATTGTCTCATCTTCCTTGCACTCCTTCCACTTGCTCGGCATAGTTGTTAAGTGGTGCCTGCCCCATGTGGTCGTGTGACTTCAGTAGCGATATCCTTGGGCTCGTTGGCCAGCCTGGAATTTGGGTCACTTCTTCTGTCGATCTGGTTTGGGTGGCCAATTTTCAGTTGGCACAGCCTCCCTTTATGTTGGGCCAAGTTGGTGGGTTCCAAACACAAGGTGAGCTGTAAGCAGCATGCTTCTTGTGGGGGTGAGACATTCCTGTCAGATCAGGATGCTCACTGTATGCCGGCCTTAGGAGAAGGGCATAGGTTGACAGGGCTGGATTAACTCTCCTGTGGGCCCGGGGCTATTAGATTTTGGGTTTGGAGTGGGGGAGTAGGCTCAGGGCTGGGGCAGGGGATTGGGGTGCAGGAGGAGTTGCAGCTCCAGATAGAGGGGTGGGCTCTGGGTTGGGGCCAGAGATGGGGCAGGGGGTTGGGGTGCAGCAGGAGGTTCAGGGTGCATGCTCTGGGTGGGAGTTTGGGGGCTCTGGGCTCAGGTAGGGGGATGGGGTGCAGGAGAGGATGTGGGGTGCAGGCTCTAGCCAGGAGGCACTTATCTTGGGCAGCTCCTGGTCAGCGGTGCAGCAGGGCTAAGCCAGGATCCCTGCCTGCCCTAGCATCACGCTGCTGTGCTCCCAGAGGTGGCCAGCATGTCCGGCCCTTAGGCAGAGGGGCCAGGCCGCTTTGCGTGGTAGACACTGCCTTTGCCCACAGACGCCACCCCTGCAGCTCCTATTGGCCGCGATACCCGGCCAATGGGAGCTGTAGAGCCAGGCGTGGGGGCAGCACACAGATTCCCTGAACACCCCTCGGCTGCAGGGACACATTGGTGAGCCAGCACTCATGGCTCCGGCCCTGGGGGAACAGCGCTGAGGCTCATTGACCCAGTGTCTAGCCCAAGAGGCACCAGCCCCAAAGCAGAAGGAAAGTTTACTTACCAAGAACTGTAGTTCTTTGAGTGCGTTGCCTCTGCAGATCCATCCTCCTCACTCTCCTGACCCTCTCCCTTTGAGTATTTACGACAGTAGCGTGAGATAGTGGAAGGCCCTGCAGCGAATGGGGTGGCTTCCTTTTATATTTGTGCCAAACACATGGGCCCCTAAGAAGAGGTGAATGTGCAGCCCCACCCCAGTCATTGTGGCATTGAGGGCACCCAGCCCCCAACGTATGGCGCTACACGAGCAATACCCTTGAAGAACTGCAGTTATTGGTAGGTGATCATTTTCCCTTTAATTCTGACTTGGACCAGTTAATACACTAGGCTTCATAGATGCATAGATTCCAAAGTCAGAAGGGACCATTGTGATCATCTAGTCTGACTCCCTGTATGACACAGGCCAGAGACCTGCCCCAAAATAATTCTTGGCACAGATCTTTGAGAAAAAGCATCCAATTTTGATTGATCAATGCAGACATCAGGGCAGCAAGCCCCTCCTCAGCCCCACCCCCACCCTCCCATCAAAGTACTGGCCACTGACAGGAGTGATGCTTAGGAAATGAACAAGAGGCCATGTCAGTTGCTGGCAAGGTGGAGGCTGCCAGGTCTTCGCACTTCCTGTATTGTAACAGGAATAATGTGTCACATGAACAACCCAGCCATGGTGCATGGGCTCAGGGCTGCACAGCACAATGCTCCAACCTCTTCTCCTCTATACCTAGATACCAGCCATGGGCACCCATTAGAGCTCGCCACCAAGTTACTGCCTGTATGCTTGACCCCCCTTCCAATCAGGTGCCAAGCCAGTGTGTAGCGTAACAATAATTCTGCTGAACCTACATTTGAATAAAGACATTGTGTCGGTCGAACTGAACCTTGTCACAGGACTGTTATCTTCTGCTGCCCCAAAATAAATGTCAGCAGCCAAAAAGAGAGGGTGATTTTTAAATCCAGAGGTGACAGACAGTCTCCTCTTTCAGTGTCTCGAAATCATCTCTGTAAAACAGCCTTGAACATACACCAGCTTGGGCACAAAATCCACTTACCCAGACTGTTACTTATGGAACAGCTAGTGATATTTGACTTGCCCCCAGAGCATGGGTGAGTAGCATTTTGCAAGGCTGATGCAAACTTGAGGTATTAGAATCAATTGTTTTACCTGATGGATCCTGCTGTGATACAGCAGCAGCTGTTTATTGTCTAGTTTCATTGATTTGGGCCTTCTCATTGAATGGAGCACACAGTCGTGCCATTCTGAGAACAGTGGTTCTGTGAAAGTACAGCTCCTTTTAGCGTGTACAGCTCTAACTGGCTCACGTGTGCATGTGTGTAATTATTTTTTTGAAGGAATTCATTGCTAAACCAGGGGTGAGCCATCCAGCTGGTAGACTGGCTTCATTTAACTGGCTGGTTCAGGTTCCATTTGGCATTCCACTGTTCCACTTGTTATCAGATGATAATGGGATTAAGCTCCTACAGCCTTATAAGAGGACATGTCCTTCCTTAGAATTCATAATCACTCATTTTTTGTCATGTAACTTTTGTTCTATGACTACAGTAGAAAATGTAAGATAATTCTTTGCCAAAGCTGCCACATCTCTAGTTTTTGCATCAGGATCTAACTTTTGGATCAGTCCCCCCCTTCCACATTCACGCTCCTTAATACAGCTGTTGTCTTTTCACTCTGCTACCCTAGCTAGAATTTATTTCACTGGCCAGCGCCATGCTCCTGTTTGGATCCACATCTGCATAGGGAAAGTAGGGTCCTGGACAGATGTGCAGATGCATTCTTAAGTCTAAGTAGATAAATGCATTTTGAGGTTTAAAGAGCTTTCTAATGCTAGCTTTCTCCCCCACTCATCTAGCATTAGCACAGCCATGACAGCTGCCCTGGGAGCCATATGAAACAGAATTAGGTTGATCAATTGATAGGCTACCATAGGGGGTTGTTTTCAACATACTTTCATTATTTTCTGCAGAGGACACAGTCTGGAAGAGAAGGGTAAATCTGAACCTAGATATGTTTTAAAGGAGAGATGCAGTCAGTGGCATTTTCTTTCCTTCACAGTGGCTTGTTAAGCTAAGAGTTGCATGTTGTTTGGGGCATCAGTGGCAGGTGTGTACTTACCAACTATCCTCTTGGCACTGCAATTATCCGTAGTCTGAACCTGCAGTCCCGTCCTGTGCTCTGCTAAATTGAATCTGAACCCTGCGCTGTGGGGTCAAGTCAGAGGTTCCTGTCTGGGCAGATCCGAGTCAGCATGCGTCAAGGCCTGAAAAAAAGCTTCCAAAATGTCACTGCGCATCCTGAAGCTAATGATGTGTTGGTCCTGGCAGTGCAGCGAGCATTGCCTTCTGCACTAACTGAGCAGTCCGCAGTGTGACAGCGCGGAGTCAGCCCAGGTGGTGGGCATGCTGGGCCCCTCTTCTGCCTGCGGCATCTGTCAGGCAGGAGGATCACATCAGGGTCAGCATCACAGATTTACTGATGATGGAATAATGGACCGCCTGGATTATCCAGCCTAGAGCCCCTGCAGAAAGCAGGGACCCGGTGCTGTACAGTGGATACCCTTATCCTTGCCGTGAGAGGCTCTCCTGTGTGCCTTATCAATCCTACTAGGTGATCCAGCCGTCCTCATCCTTATATGAATTTCTAAGACAGCTGCATCTTCTCGTCTCCTGTAACCTGTTACTCCTGGTCTTATTACTAGCCCCAAAGGGGGTCGCTTGGTGACACAAAGGGCTGCTATGTGTAGATCAAGCACACTGCCATCCCTGCGTTTCAGCCTGTGGATTACTCTGCCATAGAAGGCCAGAGGGTTAAGTAATATAGCTGGGTTTAAAAAGAGGGGTGGGAGAGGTTAGATAATTTCATAGCTGCATGAGAAATACTGGAATCTCCTTTAATTCTAAATAATCCCAAAGAGCTTTAGAAAGTATAGCTGCAGTAACACTCAAAGGCAGCCATCTCTGGAGCGGAGAGCAGCAAGCAACCAAAATATTGTATCCAGGTGAGAGGAGGGACAGGGGAGCAACACTATCTCCACGCTCATTAAAAAATGTTGTGTGATCTTTAATATCCAGAAAAGTCAGATAGATTTCTGAAGTTTTATGCTAAAGACTCCTATGTGGCAAACTAAATCTGACCCTGTGCTCCAGGAAGAGAATACTGTGGTGAATTGAAAACTAGGTTAAAATTACAAAACTATTACTTTTTAAGTTTTTAAGGGTTTTCTTGATCCTGTTTGCAGGCTAGGGGGCTCTGTAGGGAAGCTTGTGATTTGGGTCTTTCAGCAGTTAGTCTGCAAAGAGCAAGGAGGGGTGAGCTGTGCTTCCCTGCTTTATGAACCAGCCTGCTTTATCTCCCAGCTTCTGATGCTTGTGTGCAAAGGTTCTGGATTTCAAGAAATAAAGTAGGGGTACGCTCCAACCTTCCAGAAAGAGCATTGTATGTTTTTATCTAATTTCTCTGTTTATGTGCCAAGAACATAAGAGCTCCTGATTTTCGGGGGCTGGGAATTATTTTTGTCTCCAAAGAGAGCATTACTCCATTGTCCAGGTGCATTATGAGTTGGATATTTATTTCTTTTTAAACTATTTATTTAGGAAGTTGGTAACAAGTTTACAAACTCTTGCTGTGTAAATATTAGAACTGAAGCAATCGTTATATTAGTGAGCTGTTGTTTAAAGGGCCATTATCTGGGAATGTAATCCTCTGATCTTTCTGTTTAACCGCGTATTATTCTATTAACAAATGAGCATCATTACAACACCTATGCCATTTCTAGTGATTTTTCTTAAATGGAGTGAATTCTCTATATACACATATTTAACAGGCCGGTATGTCTATCAAATTATTCAAAAAAATTGGACAGGTGTGCTGGGGGTGTTTTTTTGGTTTTGGTCTTGGTTTTTCTTGCAGGTGAACATACTTTATCTGAGTACTGAATAAAAGGTAAACAGATATCTATTCAAGTGACACCATCATAGGACATAATCACATCAGCCATGCCATTAGGGGCTCGTTCACCTGCACATCTACCAACGTGATATACGCCATCATGTGCTAGCAAAGCCCCTCTGCCATATACATTGGCCAAACCGGACAGTCTCTACACAAAAGAATAAATGGACACAAATCTGACATCAGGAATCATAACATTCAAAAACCAGTGGGAGAACACGTCAACCTCTCTAACCACTCAGTGACAGGCTTGAAGGTGGCAAGTTTGCAACAAAAAACTTCAAAAACAGACTCCAAAGACAGACTACTGAACTCGAATTAATATGCAAATTAGATACAATTAACTTGGGTTTAAACAGAAACTAGGAATGGTTGGGTCATTACAGTAATTGAATCTATTTCCCTATGTTAAGTTCTCCTCACACCTTCTATGGGTCATCTCAATTATCACTTCAAAGGTTTTTTTTCTCCTGCTGATGATAGCTCATCTCAATTGATTAGACTCTTCCTGTTGGTATGCATACTTCCACCTTTTCATGTTCTCTGTATGTATAAATATCTCCTGTCGGTGTGTTCCATTCTATGCAACCGAAGAAGTGAACTGCAGCCCACGAAA
Organism: Gopherus flavomarginatus; assembly: GCF_025201925.1. Taxonomy (NCBI): domain Eukaryota; kingdom Metazoa; phylum Chordata; order Testudines; family Testudinidae; genus Gopherus; species Gopherus flavomarginatus. The sequence continues at coordinate 53,962,090 of NC_066625.1, read as the reverse complement.
GCTTATGCTGAAAGAAGTTTGTTAGTCTCTAAGGTGCCACAAGTTCTCCTGTTCTTTTTGTGGATACAGACTAACATGGCTGCTACTCTGAAAGATATCTAAGTGTCTATCTGTATTCTGTCTGTTTTGTTGGGTATGTAATTGGTGTGTTAATTTTTCCATAATCACACCCTCCTGTATTTTTTGAACCATTCCTCAATAGCTGGGCTATTTTTCTTTTTCCAGTGAGAGGTTACCAATAGCTGAATCGCTGCTGGCAGATGAGGGATTAATTCTTCGTTTCCTTTTGTGTGACCGTTTCCATTAGGAAGCCCAGGAGGTTTACCAAAGGCTCATTTGATAATAAATATCCAACCATTTGTGATATTTGGTTACAGATACTCTGTAATGACTGGCCACGTCCACCATATATGCATAAAATCTCCTCCTTTACCACAGTTCTCCAGTATTTATCCCCATTCAATCTGGCTTTGTTTTTTAACCTGACTGGTGTGAGATGCCATTGAAACGATATCTTAATTCCATTTGAATCATTGGCTATTGGCCACTGCTAGAAGCAGGAGAGCAGGCTTGATGGATTCATGGGTTGAGCCGGTCTGGCAAATCCTATATTCTTCTTTGCTTCCCTGGTTTCAGTTATCTCCCTTTACCTTTGCTCTTTTAGTCTCCTCTTCACTGGGGAAAAAAAACATGATCAGAAGAGCAGAGCAACTGGAAATGCTGCTCCCTGACAGTAGCAGTTGGGGCCCAGGACTGAGATGATAAAACAAAAACCTTAGAACCAAAGGTTAGGGAATTACATGGGATTTATACAGCGAAGGGAAAATTGATTCTCTGGCTTAATCCCCAGTAATGCTTTGTTTAAAGTTATGAGGCTGTGTTTTATGGCCGGTCCTTTCATGTGGCAAGAAATCCAGGGCCAGCCTAGAGCTGCGAGCCGGTGAAGGCAGAAAGGGCTTTCATGCAGGGTGGGGCCACTTGTCTTTGCATTGGCAAGACACAATGCAATGGACGGGATGATGCTGGCAAGTGGAACTGGTGTTTCTGAATAAATGGGGCCATTGAGTAAACAGGAAAATGTGAGTCCTTTTAAAAACAGATTGTGGAGCTTTATGGAGATACTCCTCAGTATTGAAGCCAGTGCAGATCAGAGTCATTGTGAAGGCCTGGGCAGTGTGCAGGTACATTCAAACCCATCTAGAACCCAATATCAGTGGCTGGTGTAAGGAGTTGTGCTGGCTAAAGCTGCACCCTATAGGTTAGGAAAAGCTCACGCATTTAGGAACAAATGATTCATTATTGTTGGTTGGTTGTATTACTGTAGTGCTTACGAGCCCTGTTACGGCCCAGGCCCCCATTGTGCCAGGCACTGTACAAATATAGAACAAAAAGACAGTCCCTGCCTGCTGTCAAACGTGTGTAACCCCCATTGACTTCACTGGAATTGGACCGAAGTAGAGGGGTTGAGAAGGGTGACTACAGCTATAATAGCAATGGTACCTGTCTAAGAAAGGGCTGTTTTAAGAATGAACTGTCTTTCCCATGATGTTTGTGTGACTTGGAAACCCTGAGTGCTTAGGAGAGGTTCTTATTCATAGCGTCAGAACATCCAGGTGACACAATCTGACTGTAGCAGCTGGGAATGGAGTGGCACTAGAGAGAGCTGGTGAGGAGCTACTGCTAACAGCAGAGAAATTCCCCATCCCATAGTGTAGAGTTACTGCTTTCTATTGCCCTTTCAAGATCTGACACATACTCCAGCATATACTGGGCAGATGCCCCTCTGCTAAGTTAGCTGGGTCATTCTTAGTGGTCATTTCTGCTGCTGCTGCATTCATCACCGCGGTATCGGAGCCCAGGGTTTTAATTAACAACACATACAGCTGCTGTAGCACTTGGCAACCGTTAATTACTTCCCACAGCATCTGTCTGAGGTAGGTACTGTGAATCTTCTTATCCCTGTTTCACAGATTAAAATGCTGAGGCGAAGGGCAACGTTTTCCAGCTGGGCTTCCTAAACTGAGGAGCCCAACTCTGTATGTAGGCACCAAAATAAATGGCCTGATTTTCCCAGGGTGCTGAACACCAGCAGCTCCCATGGTGCAAGCCCAGAGCTGCTGAGCCGGCTTCTCGGCTGGCGTACACTGCTGCACCCCCAGTGATTTCATGGTGCTGTGCTATTTTACACTAGCAGATCATTTGTCCCCTTAGCCGAGAGTGCTACTTTTGCCATCGTTCTATGGTGTGTCCCAGCTTGGATGCCACCACGAGTGCTGCTGCGTTGCAATGCACCACCTGGCTGCTCTTACAGCGTATGAAACACTGCGACACGGCGATGGGCCCGTGATGTTCCGAGAGCACAGGAAGCAGCACTGACTTTCTGCTGTTGTGGGGATGACATGTAGAAGACACGCAGTAACTGCAAGGAATATGTCCCATACTGCTCAGTATCCTCGAGACTCCCAGGAGCTTGTGATCGTTTATAGGTGCCTATGTTTAGCACCTGATCGTTCCAGTCAGGATAGCATGCTGCTTTCTTTTCACACCACTGGAGGTCATATTGCCTCCTAAAATAAACCAGAGGAGCGTCACATGGCCTTGGCAGAGCTGAGATTTCAGAGCTAGTGGCAAAAAAAATCCCAACCTGAACAGAGACCAGAGAGGATAACATAGAAGAAGAAAAGGGAGGCAGGAAAAAAGGGAGATTAAAGAGATCCACTCACAGGGCTAGTTTTCCAGTGAGTGTAAATTGGCCAGTCTCCGTTGAAGTCATGTCAGTTTACGCTAGCTGAAGGTCTGACCCATGATTGTGTGGGTGAGTGTGCACACACTCTGATGCTAAAGCTGACTTTCCCCAAATTGCTCAGTAATTTTCTCTAATTGAATGAAGACTCAGGACCGTCTGAGCCACTGGCAACACTGAGCCCTTATTAATAAAGCATCTGGATTTGAAATCAGCTGGAAAAATGACCCTAGAAAAAGGCAAAGTGGAAGAGAGACTAAATAAAACAAGTGGTTTCTAGGAGCAGCTTGTCTCTGGAGCTGTCCAGTCTCTTAGTTTCCTCCCAGCCTCTGTACATTTTAACTGTTTGTGGGACTGGTTCAGATGGAAATGACGCTTGTTTGGTACAATCATTCTGTCTTCCTTCCCTACAAAGCCTGCTCTACCCAAGCTTTTGGTTTAAGAATCATTCGCTGCCAGTTAAATCCCCTCTCTTTGCTTCCTTGACAGCTTCAGGCCCCACCTTCAGGGAGACGAGCTGCCAGGGTACGTTTCACTGACCTGTAAAGTGAGACGCACCATTGCCCAGCTTCCTGCCTATATATAGCCAATCTGCCGAGCTGCCTGTTATGAATAAGCAATAAGATACAGCAGGCTGCCTTGATGTTCTTTGGTTCTACTGCCCTGAGGGGGGACGAAGCCCAGGGCAGAGTGACTTTGACTCCACAGACATCCTAGATGTGGGTGAGATCCTTCTCCCTAAGCTGCTCACTGCTCTTATAAATGGCGTGGTTTAAAACAGGAAAGTTCCTGCTTTCATTAAGACTGAAATGCAGATATGCTCTTGATTCCTTAAAGCTGAACTCACAACCTGTCACTGCCCAACCGAGCGCTGACTGCAGCAAAAGGACTCTTTATTCGTGTTGTTATTCTTCCTTCCCCTCCCCCAAGTGAATGTAGCGCTGATGATCGGTGGCAGGCCGACAGCCCTAGGTGTTGCGCTGCTCAGTACCACCTCAGAATGAGCCAAGAAGGGCCTGCAGCCCTAGCAGTTTCATCCATGCTGCTTCTCCTAACAGCCTCATTCTGAAGGTGAGACGATAGATCAATTTCTTTGCGGCTGGGATGGTAGGTGGGTGTGCCAGGAGGTCCCAGGTGTGTGTGATGATTGTGCCTTGGTTATGGTGCAGCCATGCCCTCCTCCAGTTAGAAATTGGGGTTCACCCTTATTCCCACTGGGCAGAGGGCTGGTCCACTCACCGAGCCTGATTTCGGATTTCCCTGTGAGAGATTTCCCTGCATCTGCTGGCCCTCTTTATCACAGGTCATTATTATCCTCTAGATAGTTGGTATTCAGATGACCTGTGACAGAAAAAGTTCACCAGGTGGTGGCTAGAGTACCGTGCTGAGCATCAGTTGAGATACAGAGAGTTTTTTAAATCCTGTGCTGAGGCAGTGTTGGAGGCAAAGAGCTCTCTTTCTTCACTAGAGAGTTCACAAAGGTCCAAGCAGTGGAGTTACTCCAGATGGTGGACAGATAAATTGAGGAGTCCAGGCTTCCCCACTTAGAAACAGTCTGAATGTTTCTTGAGAGGAGTTTTCAGTTCAGTGGACAAGTTGTTCAGATTTAGACTAGGCTAGCTGCTGTGGTAGTGGCAAATCCACAATGACACATGCAACCTCTTCACTGCTTGAGTTCTAGCCAGTTTTGCTCAGGCAAGTTCTTGTTATGTTGGGGGAACTCTCTGAGAACAGAGCTCAAAATCTGGACATGTGTCCCTCTCGTCTGATAAAGCCAACTAGAGTGGATTGTTGGTGGAGATCACGAGTTTAAAGTCAGATGTGACCGTCACATCATCTAATCTGACTTTCTGCATATCACAGGCCATCAGTACTATCCAGTCACTTCCACTCCACATCCAATAACTGGAATTAGATCCAAGTATGATAGCTCCCAGGACATAGGCTCTGGGGCTCAAACACTCATGGAAAAAGCCAGCCACAGCTGTTCAGCGGATGGTGTCACCGATCAGCTGTTTGGCAGCTGGCAGGAGGCACTTGGGGGAGGGTGAAAAGCAGCAAGAGGCAGGGGCCCTCAGGGGGATGGGCAGAGTGGAGGCAGGAAGAGATGGAGCAAGGGTGGGACCTCAGGGAGGGAATGGAGTGGAGGCAGGAAGAGGTGGCTTGAGGGCAGGGCCTTGGGAAAGTGGTTGGAGCAGGGGTGGGAAGAGGTGGAAGGAGGGTAGGGCCTTGGGGGAAGGAGCAGAATGGGGATGGGACCTGGGGGTGGAGCACCCACAAGGAAAAATAAAAGTCAGCGCCTATGTCCCAGGACACTAAAATATGGTGTACCACGGGCAGAGAACAAGGGACCACTCCAATGCACTGGCAGGGGCTAGATGAAGTGAGCTATGGTCAGATGATCCAGGCTTCCCAAAGGAAAGGAAAGGTGATGACTTCCTTGGCAGGAGCAGTCAGTCATTAGGTCCATGCTCAAGAAATGGCCTGTGCTGCTGGGCTTTCCAGTTATCACCCCACATCTCGTGGGAAGGCAGCTTTGATGTTATCTGGACAGGCTTCAGATTTCCTCGATCGCGGTGAATCTGACTTCTGGGCTGCATGCGAACTGTGTGGGCATCCTTGATGGGTGCTGTCTCCCTTGCACTATCTCTGATGCGTCTTTCAGAGGGCTCAGAAACCCTGAATACAATTGGCCACCAGGCTGCGTTGGATGGGGCATGGGGATTGGTCCTGCTTTGAGCAAGGGGTTGGACTAGATGACCTCCTGAGGTCCCTTTCAACCTTGAGATTCTATGATTCCAGGATGTGCAGATATTTTTTCTACTGTTCCAATGTTTGCTGCAGATGATAAGGGCCTGCTGTGGTTGGAGCTAAAGCTTCACTTCATACTCCTGAGCATCACTGCTAGGTCAGCCTACATTTTACGTGTAGACTGGACCTCATGCTAGATCGTGGGTTCTCGACTTGTGGGGGTTCGTGACCAGTCTGCCCTTCCCATGTTGCTAAAAGGGAGAAGGGTCCTAGGTAGATGGGAGGATGGTCCCACAGCATAAAGAGAACCACTGGCCTTGGTCTGCACTTAAAAATTATATATCAGCACAGCTTTGTCGGGCAGTGGTGTGAGAAAAACACCCCCCTGACTGACCTAGCTATGCTGACAAAACCCCCAGTACAGATGCAACTATGCCAATGGAAGAGCACTTCTTGTGACATAGCTACCATTTGGGGAGGTGGTATTCCTCCACAGGCTCTGTAGTGTAGACATAGCCTAAATGATCATAATGGTCCCAAATGGCCTTAAAATCCAAGAAACATCTCCGGGCCTCAATTTCCCTAGCTGTAAAATAGGGATAATAATACTTCCGTCTCTCCCAGGGGCACTGAGGCTCACATGTGTAAAGTACTTTGATGGAAAGTGCTTTGGAAGTGCAATGTATTTCTCAGCATCATCATTATGAGATGTGGCAGAGTTGCCTGGAGATTTCAGCATTACCCACCTGGACCAGTTACCCTTTCCCAGACATTCTTTCACCTGGAGAAGGCATCTTTTAGAAATCTTGGCAAAGGTTGGAAAAAGGCAAAGTGCTTCAGACATACATACCCCCCTACAGACGGATCTGAGTCCACTGAGTTCAATGAGGCTGGGAATGAGCAACAGGGGATGGATCACCTGTTCTGTTCATTCCCTCTGGGGCACCTGGCATGGGCCACTGTTGGAAGACAGGATAATGAGCTAGATGGAACTTTGGTCTGACCCAATATGGCCGCTCTTATGTTCTTAATGCTTTTTAAAAGGGATCACAGTCTATGGTAGTTTACTGAGTCCATCCTTGGCTATTGCACAAAGACCACTGACTGTACAGGGGGAAAATATGGCCCATGCTGGACCACCTATCTTTTTAGCATGGAAATACTTGTGAGAAAGAAATGCATAGAGATCTCCTGGTATTTATTCCATCAGTTATAGCAATACCATAGAATAAGGAGGGTATATAAGGGGTAGAAGGTCAGACGAAAACTTGGCATGGTTACATCACAATGTATAGACAGATTTCCCCCTCATTACACAGAGTTGAATTATCCTCTCTCCTTCAAGGAACATGAATTATTGTAGGCCCCATATCATAGAAGTGACACAACATTTGAAACCAGTAAGTGAGGTTTCTTACATGGAAGGGCGACTGTGGTCTAAGCTGACTGAGCACCCACCAGTCTGGACTCTATTCCTGATCCTGCCGCTGACTTGGGCAAGTAGCATAACCACTCTGTGCCTCAATTCCCCTCCCCCTTCTAAAATATGACCGATATAGCTGTCCCCTCCTTTGCCAAGTGCTTTGAGATCAATGCACGAAAAGTGCTATCAGGGCAAAGTAGTAGTATTATTTCTTGGCCTTAGTTACTTGTATGTGGGAAATTTCCCTGTCATGGCTTGTGCCTGGAAAGCAAAGGGAACACTGGTCATCGCCTCCAGGAGGTTTTCTCCAAATCTCCTTCACCAAGATGGGAGTGAAGGCAGAGCAATGCCAGTCTGCTCCTCTAAAGAGGTTTTTTGCTCCCATTCACAGGCATGGCTCAGCAACCCTCAGCACAACCCTCCCTCCCTTCTGCACTCAAAGATTAAAATGGGCAGAGAAACTCAGTCACCCATGTGAGTAGTGGCACAGGCAGTTTTAGATCTGACCTCAGGAGGGGTGCTGGGGGCGGAAGTGCTGCCTCCTGACTCCAGCCTCGCACTGGAAAACACATGTCATGAGAGGAACAGGACATGTAAGTCTGTTTTGTGGAATCTAGGCGGAGCATGGGTTTAGAAAAGATATCCAAGTCACATAGGGAAGGGTGACAAACTCTGTGGGGTTCCCACTGGTTAATTTTCATACACCATCATTTCCCCCAGACCATCCACTTCATCTCTCCCCCCCTGCAATATTATACGGTTAAGAATGGGGTGTTACATCGAGGGAACCAGCTGCGTCACATAACAGAACACTTTTCAGCTGACTGTTTCAGGTCCTCTAGCGTGGCCTGGGCTTTATCCTTCAGGGAATCAAGGTCCAGGTTCTGGATGCTGGTCAGCTGTCCGATAACAGAGTCCTTTTCCTCTTCCTCCTCGTTGTCTTGCTCGATCATCTTAGCCAGCTCCTTCGGGAGCTCCACGTCCCCTCCTGCGAGCTGGATCTGACTATCATCTGTTTCATTCTACAGGGTCACATCGATCAAAGAGAAGAGCATGAGTGAGTAGTTCAGAATCAGGCTCTGGGACAGAGATAAGGAAGGAGAGAACAAGTAGGAAGTGGAAGAGAATAGAAGCCCCAGTTCAGCATTGTTCTTAATCACTTACTCAGCATTACACATGTGCTTCAGTGCCACTGAAATCAAAGAGACTGAAACATATGCCTCCATGTTTTGCTGAGTAACGCTGGATTTCAGCACATGCTTAACTTTACTCAGGTGCTTAAGTCACCTGCTGAATCAGGATCAGATTGGGAGGATTAATACACTGACGAACCATAGAACGCCTTTGAAAGAGTTGGCACAACAGCTGGATAGGATCAGTAGCTACTGCAGAAAAAGATTCACGGAAGAAAATTGTCTGTGTATTTGAACAAAAATATCGACACTAATGAGAGCTGGGTGAATGAGACAGAGAAACTTGTGAATTAATACGTGTTCCTTCACTTTGAACATGTTTCCCCCTCTTGTGTGTTTACAGAAACAAACCCCTGATCAGTCCAGTGACCTGGCACTAATGTTGGTAGAAAATGATTTTTGGCCTGCGTATAAGAAGTGCACGTGTGCTTATCCAATAGGGACACTGAAACAATGGCAAAGGACTGATCTGACCTTTCAAAACTAAATCAACAAAGGGGCAATTTAGAATATTCACAATCGAGTCAGAGAATTTCTAAAAAGTGCTTTTTTGTTGAATTCACTTAAAGAAACTGTGATGCGCTTGCGTTATTCCATGAACAAAGAATGAGGCTGAATTATCGTAGATTAAATTGTTTCCAGTGAATCATTCATACAGCTCTAAGCAGATGTACCACAATAGGAATTAGCCTAAGAAACAGCAAGTGAAATGGAGAGGGGAGACAATGCCGGCTGAAGGAAGATATTGTTACTCTACTGTCAATGAAATCAATAGGAGTTAGGCGCCTAAATACCTTTGAGGATCTAAGCTCAAGTGACTGACTTCAGTGGAGTTTCTCCTGATCTGCTATTTATATTGAGGTAGCAGCCAAATCCCAGGTGAAAATGAGATCAGCGAGAGTGGATGCACAATGGGGTTTTGCAGACAGAGAGCGATTTTGAGCAGGAGAAGGTGAGTTGACAGTACAGCAGAATGCCTCACATGACAGACTGCCAGAAAAAAACAGATGTACACGTAAGCCTATTACTAATTGCCACTCAAAGGGACTGCTGTCCTCTGGCCAGCCGGACAGGTGGCTGCATAATGCAGTGGTATTGCTAGCCGCTAGGCATTAGCAGGTGAGCGTCAGCACAGGCGTCCCAGCGCAGAGCTCTAAGGAAGGCATGAGAGTGTTACACTGTGGTTTTTAAGAGGCTGCAGAGCTGGTATTGTATCTAATCCACCAGTCAGGTTTAAAAAGGGGTCTGATGACTCAGTTAGAGGAACCCGTTATCTAGAAAAATGTCATTGCTGTCACACTAGACGCATATCTGGTGGTCATCACCAGGGCAGATGGAGTTGCTGGTAGTGGTGCTGTTTTTCTATATCACATAATGTTTAAATGTCATCAGGGAGCCAATCTGAAGAAAATCAAAAAAGTCACAAAAAGGCGCATAACTTGAAGATACATTGTCTAATTTTAACCAAAATTGGCAGCAAGCTTTTAAATAAAATTGATAGAGCAACTATATACTCAAACTAGTACTGGTTGTGAAAATTTGAGAACTGTGTATCCCCAAGTGATATATTTGATGCATTTTCCTGTCCTTTTCGGCCTTTGTGTAAAGTGAAAGTCTGTAGTCACACAACAGTATGAGCTCTTTTCTACCCTTTAATACATCAAAATGTTTGTCATTATTTGTAGAGTGGACTGATATTGAGACTTTTTTCTGTCTGCTATTTTATATTTTATGATTATGGGCTATTGTCCAAAGATTCCTGCATTGGCAACTGATGTTAATTCAGCGTATACCATGATGATGAAATATTTTGAGGAGATGTTCCACTCTCTGAGCCAAGACTGGACCCATGTCGTGTACGATGAAGCAATCTACTGCAAAGTACAGATTATGAAATGGAGGAATCAAAAGGAATTTGGTCATGGCCACCTTGATGTGGGAGGCATGCATCATGCAAAGAATGTCATGGTGATCTAGGCAGTGTGATGTAGGAAAGTGGGTTTGAAGACATCCTTGTGGAAGCCAGCAACTATGGTGCTTCTGCCATCAGCCATACTCTAAGAGCATATAACTGTGGTGTTGGAATCCACAAATTTATAAATGAGGCAATGAATTGCTTGAAATGGATGGCACTTGGTGATTCCACGAACAAGGGTGAGAAGATGAGGAGAGATGCATCTTGGAGAAAATTCAAACACCCATTGAAGCATTTGAGGCTGTGGAGAAGGCACACAGCGAAAACAGAGTGGAAGCACAGAATGCTGTGGCAGACTTCATATACAGAACCCAGTCTGCTCATGGACATTTATGTTACCCAAAGAACAAACTGTTCAGATACATTTCTGTTCTGGGAGAACTATGTAATGGATTTCTCCCAACTACTGATGGATTACATAGCAGCAAAGAGCAATGATAACAAGGCTAGGGAACTTGAGACATTTGTAGTGTGGTCACATGAATTATGCTCGGTGGGGATGTGTAACTGTAGCAGAAGCCAGACTTCTGGAGGAGCAGAAGCCAGCTATATATCATGCCCAACTGATAGCCAAGGAGCAGTATACTGGACTGCCAGACCCTTCAGTGGCATATGGCGTGACATGGCCATCGAGCAATCTCTCAGCAAGGACTGTGAGAAGCATCAGCATCTTTGACAAAAGATAAGGCTCTGACCAAGTATTACCTGACTGCACATTATGAGGCAGCTGTAACAGCTATGACAAAACTAATGTGTGGAATGCAGCCTTCAGCAACAGAGTTCCACCAAGAAGCTACCACACAGCACATGGCTGCAGATGAATCTGCTGTCCCAGATATTAGAAAAGTTGTGACTGAATGACAAATCCTTTTAGCCCAGATGACAGACAGCCACGTGTGAACATTGCAACGTCTACTAGGGCCTGACCTGAAATTGCAGAAAGTTTGTGCATGAGAAGTGAGAACGGCCTACAAGAAAGGAAGCAGTTTGTAACCAGTAGGCTGCAAAGGGGTGAAGTAGATCTCTTTGATCCCACAGAAAGGACTAATCTCAAATCATTTGGTAATCTCAACAAGACAATCGAACAAAAGAAGCAGAAGATAGCACAAGAGACAGCTATTGATCGTCAGATATTCTGCAAGCTGACAGTTATTGCCTAGCACAGAGAGGTTGGTAGCCAGGGTATGATGAAGTGTGAGCTGGCACCTGTTCCACTTTCCCTCTTCAACTTGGATGGAACTCTAAGAAAGACCCCAAAGAGCAGCACATTGTCTTGGCTGGAGAAAAATCTATCAATGGTTGAGCTACCAGCCTCCTGAGTGCCAACATTAGCTATTACTGACGTCATGAGGATTCTGCCAATGGTGTGCACCAATTCTGCTAAGTCAAAGACTTTTGGGGAGCTGTCTGATGGGCAACTGACTGGGGGGGGGTGTCCTAGCCGTGGGGTCAAGAGTGATTGATGTGTTTTCTGTGACACAATACATATTTAATACAAAGGGGAAGTTGAGGTGGCAGACCTCTGTTTGCATCCTTTCTCCTCAAGCACACAAGAGAATGGAACCAGGGTCTTCAACAGCCCAGCTGAGTGTCCTAACTGCTGGGCTAGAGAGGGCTTCTCATGCCAGGCTCCTCTTTTGGCCCTATTTTAATATTTAATTAAAGTGGACCAGCTTCAACTGGAAAGATTGAAGGAGCTCATGGCTTGTTTCTCCTCAGGCAGCTGGAAGAGTTGAACAAGGGATTTCGGCATCTCAACTGAGTACCCAAACCACTAGAGAGAGCTATTCTTGCTTGGTTTTGCCCAATTGATATTTAATTAAAACCCAGGGGAGCTCGCTGTTCAAATTGCTTTTCGCCATCAGGAAGCTGGAGGAATTGAACTAGGGTCTCCAACCGGCTAGGAGAGCACCCTAAGCATAGAGGGCTACTTGTGGCTGCTTTGGCTCACTTGATATTTAATTAAAGTGAGTCAGCTGCAACAGGAAAACCCGTGGGAGCCCAGCTTCTGAACATGTCATTGCCTAGATGTTAGGACAGTCACTTGCGAGGTAGAAGAGCCCCGTTCAAATCCCATCTCATCAAGCAGCAGGGGATTGACCCAGAGTCTCCCACAGCCTGAGTGAGTACCCAGACCACTGGCCCACTGCATGATTCTCACACTTTCTGTGGCCCAATGAATAGTTAATTATGGAATTAAAGTGGAACAGCTTTGACAAGAGATGAGCTCACTTCAGAAGATCCCTTAGTTCAGTGATTAGGGCTCTCACTTGAGTGAGGGCAGCTCTCTAGTCAAATCTCTTCTGCACACCAAGCAGAGAATTAAACTGACCCAGAGTCTCTTGTATTCAGGGCACATAACCCAACCATTGAGTTACAGCCTAAGGGTGGCTAACTCCACTCCCACCCCTACACCTTGTATGGTGTTAGGTGGCCTATGAGCATGGCTACCAGAGCGAGCCCCACAGGGAAGCTATGCAGGGCCCTGCTTATTGCCTCTGGTTTGAGAATCATGCTGGGGTTTAGGCATGAGCAAGGCATCTGGTGCCTAGCAGGAGGCAGAAGTGCCCAAAACTGGGACTTGACCTCCTATGTCCCTTTTTGGAGCTGACTTTGTGTGCCTTGGTGCGGTCTGTGTGCCCAAGCTTAGCACCCCTGAATTCTGGGGTCACGCATGCTCAGTTCACACCCCAGCTCAGCATTGCATGCCTGCTGCATCAGAGCTGTCTGTTCCGCTGTCTACAATGCTGCTGGAGTCCTCTGGAGAGTTTGCCTCATTATAAAGCCAGGTCAGGGGAAAGGGCAGCTCTAGTCACCAAATGACCCCCCAAACTGTACCCCAGATGCTATTTTGGGTCTTCACCTGGCATAGCAGGGCTCAAACCAACCTGACACTGCATTTTCATTTTACATCATTTTTAAATTAAACACAGGTCATCTGCCAGGAAGGGAGCTGTATCCCAGGAGCCTCTTGACCATGACCTCAAATTTGCACCACACATGGTCCCCAAAGCCTTCTCCTAGCATATACATTTCCAAGCCAGTCTGACTCTGCCTATGACCCATAGAGCATCTGGCATTTCATATCTGGCTCACAACAGCACCACTTTATAGAACCAAAGGGACAGTCTAATGGTGCTCGGATTTTTGGACGTCAGATCTGTGTGTTGGTCAGCTCAGGAGCAGGCTAGTGAGATATGTTCTGTATGAACACTGCTCATTTTCCCCTCAGCTGTGTGCAAAAGAAAAATGATTTCTTCCCATCCCAAGAACAAGTGTGAAATACCAGCTGTGGTATGTCAGTAACCTAACTGCAGGCTGTTATTTATCAGCCTGCTCCCATTATCCACAGGATGAGCAGTTCTGAGGGCAAAGAGCAGAAACACTCAGCCATGGCCACACATCAAAGATGATCTGACAATCCAGGAGGTAGCTCCGTCTCTGCCTGTTGATGGCTTATTAAATTAGGACTGTTACTTTGAATTCATGGCATGGACAGACCTGACCTCACCAGAGAGGTAACGGAGACCCAAGCAGTAGCTGAATCAAGTAGCCCTTGCTCAGAATATTAGGAAGATTTGAAGGTAGGTAACTTCAGTCCAGCCCATTGCTGCCTTTTCAGGGGCAGCAGCCTCTGTCTCACTGGTATCTTTGTTCCAGTGTGATAAGAAGGAAGCATCTCTGCATAATGGGCGCTACCCGTTGTTTGCTAAGGACAAAACAAATGAGAAATTGCCAGCGACAATCGCCTCCTTCAGGCAGCACCTGAAACATGGTAATTATCAGCCACACATATGGAATCATGTACCAGCTCAGTATCTTTGTGTCCCCTGTCAATAACAGATGGGTGATGGATAGCAGGGGACAGCTCGTTCCCAAAATGACTGTGTTGGCACTTGCTCGAGAAGTCACCCTCACCTTTGTGCAGTGGGGCTGTGAGAGGACCTGTGCAACAAGGAGATGCAAGTACCACAGGGAAGCTTTGGTGTGCTCTGGTGCATGCAGCTGTGGCAGGGACGAGTGCAGCAACAGCGTATTGCCCACATCAGACACAGATTTGAAGGGGGAGAAAAAACGTTTCAACTACTTGCAAATCATGGGGACTATTTTTGAGAGTAAATATTGCTCGAAGGGGTGCTGCATTAGCCATTCAGTAGCTCATAGGTATATGGAGGGTTATGTAAGCATATATAGTTACACTTTGTTATACACATGATATATCAGACAAGACTTTCTAAGCCCTTCTACTAAGAGTCATTACTGTTATATAAGCGGTTTACAGATATTGTCATTATAGTCAGTGATAGTAAGACGATAATAATTACTTGAATACTGCGTGCAGTTCTGGTCACGCCATCTTAAAAAAGATAAATTGGAATTGGAAAAGGTACAGAAAAGGGCAACAAAAATATTAGGGGCATGGAACAGCTTCCTTATGAGGTGAGATTAATAAGACTGGGACTTTTCAGTTTGGAAAAGAGACAACTAAGGGGGGGATATAATTGATATAAAATCATGACTGGTGTGGAGAAAGCAAATAAGGAAGTGTTATTTACTCCTTCTCATAACACAAGAGCCAGGAGTCACCAAATGAAATTAATAGGAAGCAAGTTTAGAACAAACAAAAGGAGTATTTCTTCATACAATGCACAGTCAGCCTGTGGAGCTTTTGCCACAGGATGTTATGAAGACCAAGACTATAACAGGGTTCAAAAGGGGGCTAGATAATTTCATGGAGGATAGGTCCATCAATGGCTATTAGCTGGGATGGGCAGGAATGGTGTCCCTAACATCTGTTTGCCAGAAGGTGGAAATGGGTGACAGGAGCTGGATCATTGGTGATTACCTGTTCTGTTCATTACCTCTGGGGCACCTGGCATTGGCCGCTGTCGGAAGACGGGATACTGGGCTAGATGGACCTTTGGTCTGACCCAGTTTGGCCATTTTATGTTCTTACAGTTGTACCAGGAGTGCTTTAGACTCACGTCTCCAGCTGAGCAGATAACTATGTTTTATAATTAAGGTTAGAGGTCTTATTATCTGCATAGCTTCAGAAAAATCAGACAGAAACACGTTTATCAAATTAGCCCATTATACAAATAATGACAAATATTTTGACATATTACATGGTACAAACAAGCTCATACTGTCGTGCAACTACAGATTTTTGCTTTAACCAAGGGGAGCGGGGAGATGGAAAAATGATAAAATATATCACCTGTACTATTTTGACTAAGTGGTTGCATTATCAATAGTATTTCAAAACTTTCTGCCAATTTTGGTTAAAATTAGACAATGTTTCTCTGAGTTATGGCCCTTTTTGTGAGTTTCTGTGTTTTTCCAGATTGGATGCCTGATCACATTTAAATATAAAGTGATGTAGAAAAAAAAAAACTGCACCACCACTAGCATCTCCATCCACCCTGGTGATGAGCACCAGAGATGTGCCTAGCCTGTGAGAGCAAGGACATTTTTCTAGCTGATGGGTTATCCCTTAGTGCCCCAAATGGGTCTGGGCTGCTAGACTGGTAGGTAGACTACGGAAGAAGCAGGGCAATCAATTGCAGCCGAAAGGCCTGTTGCTAGAGGAACGCTGAGTGAGAGGGGATGTGACTAGAAGTGCACAGTCTTGCCTCAGGGGAATTATTACCTTCCTGGGAAACTGACTAGAGCAGAGTGGTTCTTGGGAATGCAAACCCTGACTTAGCTGTAAATAGGACACAATGAGCCAGGCCAAGGGCTGATCCCCTCTCTGAGCTCATACTTTCCCAAGAGCGTGGGGGTGGGTGGGGCAGGAATCCTACCTCCTGTACCCCCATCCTGGTGTCTAACTGGTAGCCTGCCTGGAGACAAGCTGCTGAAAAGAATGCCCTTGAGGAACCATGGGCTGGGATCCAGAGAGTTCCCCTGAATGCAGGGCTGCTGACAGAGGTGAATGCGACTTGCTCTTTACCTTGGGGAGCCGGTACTTGTCTCTAAAGTGGGTCCGGAGCGTGGCTCTCTCTGCTTTGCGCTGGGTAAACTGGGCATCCCGTTCCATTCTGGAAACAACATTAGAAAACAAAGACTGTCAGCCTGCTCCCGCTTTGCTGGCTAGGCCAGGTCGGGTGAGGAGGTGTCCAATGCAGGTCACTAATGCCCATTCCATGAGCGCCCGCATGCACTGAATGGAAGTCCTGATCTGACATGAACAGGTCTTAATTCGCCAGATGGGGCTCAAAGGCTGCTTTCCAACTGGCATCTGGGAAAGGCTTTCCCCACCTGAGCCTCTCTCCTACAGCCACACACATGGGAATACAGCATCGGGGGAGCGAGTTTATTGCCAGTTTCTATTGCAAAGGCCTGCCTGGGCATTACATATAATATAATCAGCACATAACACATGGTGGAAAAAAAACCCTCCAGTGTTTACAGTCAAGAACAAATACATGGATGACCCCCCCTGGGGGGTTGCAGTTATTTTGGGCCGTCTCTCAGGATCCTCCCAACTTTAGTTTATTTAATGGTCAGCCAACTGGAGGCTAGAAATCCTGCTGGAAATGGACACAACCTTCTCTTCAGCCTGCTTATTTGTTTCTTCAAGTCAATTACCTTTCCGCCTGAATTTCATCGCCACAGAAATCAGTCACTGCATTAGCCCAGGGTGAGATGCAAAGGGGTGCAGCAAACAGGCCTGGAGAAATTCAGTGATCAGATTAAAGCCCCTTTAGACAGGTGGCGGTAGGGAGGCTCTTTCTCCAGGCTTGTCTTTGTCAGGTTTGAAGGCTCTGCGTGTGCGGAGGAAGCCTGGATTCAATCTGGTCCAGATTGTGCTAGTTCACACCCAGCGCTCCGCGCCTTCAACGCGGACAGACATTCGCCGCCCTTCGCCCCAAAAAGGAGGAACCGGAGACACCAAACCAAACGTCGGGGGAGAGCCATAAAAAACACCTGTAGTGGCGTGTGGCCCAGGAGGAGAAGCCAAACCCATCCCGCCGATGCGAAAGCGGATTAAGAGATTATGGGCTTTATTAAAATGGCATCATCAAAATTCCCCGCCTTCCACAACCATCGGAACGTGGTTAGTGCAATGCCGCCTTCCGCCTGCGTTTCCTTTGACAGGGCAAAGCCAAGGTGGCCAGCTGGCAGTCCTGGGTGTAAACGCACCAACCAAAGACCCCCCCACACCGCCAGCAGCTTCCCAAACTGCAGCTCCGCTTCCGCGCCGGCTCCGCTGCGAGTTTAGGATCAGGAAAACTCGGGGGTTGCCCAGGCGCTGAAGTTAGTTGCAGCCCAGCAGCACTTTCTGCCTCGGCGTGCGCCGGGCTTCGGGCTAGAACAATTCGCCCAGTTCAGCGGCCGCCCCCGCACCCGGCGGTTTGCTGGGTCACAGGGGCGCTGAGTTCGGTGAGTGCCTGGGCCGGTGAGGCAAAGAAAGTCGGGGCGGAGCCGCTGGGGAATTTCCCGGGCACCGCACTCTCCACCGCACCCCCCGGCTTGCATGCTGGCCGCTCCCCTGTGGGGCAGCCCCGATTCGCTGGCCGGGAGCCCCTTGCTGCATTGAGCAAAAGCCCGAATGCCCCGGACATTTTTGGAGGGGCGGGGGGGGTCATGAATCCCGTGGCCAAGTTTAACGGGTTTTTTTTTTCACCTGGGCCGGACGGAAAGCCCGTCAGGGGAGGTGGGTGAGGGGCTCCCACGGTCCGAGGCATCGGCCCACGGGGGAGATGAGGCGGCCAGACGGGTTAGCATGAGCCCCCCAGGCGCGCTCCGGGAGCCCAGCGCACTTACTTTTCCTCCACCAGCTGCTTCTGGTATTCTTCATACTCCTCCCGCGTCATCCCCTGGGCTTCGGCCGGGGATTTCTCGCCATCGCCCTTGTCCTCGCCGCCCAGCCCGCCGGTGAGGTTCCTCAGCTGGCCGCCCACCATGGACTTCACCATGAACGCCATAGCGGGGGGGCCGGGGGCAGCGGGGGCTCGGCTGAACGAGCAGCAGGTGTGGCTGGAGCGCTCTGCCCCCGCTAGGCTCCCGGCGCCCCGCTCAGACCAGCCCCGCTCCGCCTCCCATGGACCAGCGGCTCCGCTCTGCAGGCAGGTTTACGGGTCGGCCCCGCGAGCCGATGGACAGCTCCGAGCTCCCCCTTGCTCGGCCGCGCGGCCAGCGCCTCTCTGCGATGCACTCGACGGGGCTTAGGGACCAGGTTCAGCACCACGACGCGTGGACAGCGCCAGCCGAGCGGGGTTGCGTGTGTGCCAGAGAGGGGCGAGGGCTCCCCGCCTTCTATAGGGGAACGCGCCCCCAGCCGTGCTGAGCTATTCTGAGCTCGACTTGCAGCCTCCCGGAGCTTTACTCTGCCCCCTCGCTCCCCCTCCCACCCCACCCACCGCGCCCCTTTGGAGAGGAGGATTAACTTGTTTACTGGTGTGACGCCAGCAGACCACATGGCTCCAGCCCCAGCCTCCTGCCTACAACCCTCACCCTAGCTCCGTGCAGCTAAAACACGGGGCGGATGACAGCGAATTAACATTGGCGAGGCTATTTTCACACCCTGGCTACAGCGTGTGCGTGCCTGAGAGTGAGAGCGAAGAGACGGAGATGTATGAACGTTCTGCAGCCTCCCTATGGGAGAAATCATCAGCCAAAATTAAAATCCAGCCTGGTGATCACTGTAAGAGCGATACAATCTGCCCCTCCCCGCCTTTAAAGGGTGAGTATTGGCGCTGAGGGCAGTAGTTTGCCTCTCCAGAATAGTGCTAACAATGGCAGGCTGGAAAGTTGTCAATGTTTTAAGGCAGGGGGTCTCAAACGTCACTGCACTGTGATCCCCTTCTCACAACAAAAATTACTACATGGCTGGGGCGTGGGGTCGGGGAGTGACCGTAGCCTGATCCCACCTGAGCCCTGCCACCCCAAGGCGGGGGTGGGGTGGGGGGAGCAGTAAGGCTTCAGCTTTGGCCCCAGGGCCCATGAAGTCTAATGCCAGCCCTGGTGACCCCATTAAAATGGTTCATGACTAGTGACCCACTTTGGGGTCCTGACCCACAGTTTGAGACTCGCTGTTTTAATCTGCTAGATTAAAACCCAATAAATAAAAAAGCTGTAGTGAGCCTGAGCAGCGGTTTTGCTGTGGTGGAGATTACTGATGCTTGGGACACTCGTGTGTCATCAGCGATTGCTCCCAGTGCTTTAGCTGGAAGATGAGTCCCAGCTTGGCCTTCCTTGGGGAAGCTTGCTAGACAGTGAGAGGAAGACATTTCCCGAGGGAAATGCTATGTGATGTGTGCAAGATAATGCCAGAGTTCAACCCTCCTCTTCGATTTGCTGTTTGGAAAGAAGGGAGAGGGGGACTTGCAAAAATCAAGCCTTCTCAACAAGCCAGCCAAATCTTGCAGTTACTGCTGCTTTGATGGAGACAAGGCAACTTTCACGATGAATCAATGACTTCCAAGACAATGTGGTTTTCCAGACAGCAGCTTCAGCACCGTAATGAATTTAATCACCCAAACCACACCTTATCCCATGAACTCCAACGCATAAACACGGTACAATGGCTCCTTTACTTTAACTACAATCCCAATGTAAAATGACGAAAAATATGTAATTGACATAGACAATGGAGCCTTGCCCCAAATCTATCAAATTCAGAATAACATATGCTAAAGTCAGTTCATTGAAGGACACAGCCCATGTTATTTGCAGGAATAAAGAAAGTCCTTCTCTTCCCCCCTCCCCCCGACAGCAGGCTTTTACTGATCTGGACTTTCCCCTTTAAAAGAAATAATTCCTTGATATCCCCATCTGCCTTCTCTCTGCAGTGAGCAACTTCAAGGAGAGCCCTTTCAAATGCATTCTGAGAGAGAGCTCAGAGCTACAGTTAAAGAAACTTTCCTGAAAACATCATTCCACGGGTACAGAGAGGAAAAAGCACAGCTGCAGTCAACTGGAGTCTTTCCACTAACTCCAGGGAGTTTTGGATCAGGCCTATATAAGAGAGTGATGCTTTAACTAAACGTAAAAAAAAAAAGCATTGGAAATCGCATAAGGCTTCATTAAAGTGCTCTCTTAAGTCAGGCGGAGGCATAAGGGGGAAGATCTTTGGTTTCACTCTATAATTCTTTCCTCCTCTTTCGAGTTCATGAATAATAATTTTATTCTGACCCCATCGGTTGAATCGTCTACCTACTGCAGTATCACAGACTTGAGGGGCTTTGCAACTAATGATGATCCAAAAAAAAAAAAAAAAAAAAAGCAGCCAACTGCCAGCTGGCATCATTCTGTTTAACATACATTCTTTGCTCTCTCTTTCTCTCCCAAAACTATGTAGGAATTGTTTTATTTTCAATAATGAAATCCCCGTTTGTGGCAAATCATTTAGATCCCTGAATTTAAAGACAATCTCTGGAGATTAAAATGACTGAACAGCTGTGACTCCACAGAACATAATGAAGGGAGGAGGGGAGTGCCTATGCCCCCAGTATAGCTACAAGCAAAACTTTCTCTGGTAAAAATCAAGATTTTTTTTGCTTGAATAATAATCTGGGATTTGAAGGTCATTCATTAACTGTCAGGCAATGGTACATTTAAGGACAGAGGGGTTTGGAGCTCCAATCAGTCATCGGTGTTATTCTGAGTCCTGATCTGCATATTTTGTGACTAGTAATTTTGTGTGCCTCAGTTTGCCACGGTTGAGATGTCTTAAAGGAGGCTGCTATCTGAAACACCATCTGAAAATCAGGCCCCTTTAAGGCACCTCAAGATGGACACCCCAAAGCGCTAGGAAAAAATGAGGCCCCTTTTCTTACAGTAGGAGGCACCCTTCTCAGCTGTCCAGAGATGCTAAACAAACCATTTTCACTGGCTTTTAGGGGATTTTTCTCTTACAGTAGTGCCTGGAGGGCTCAGTCAGAATCAGGGCTTCATCTAGCCCCACACGGCCCCTGATCTGAAGGTCTTACAATCTAATCTACATTACCACATTTACAGAACCAGCAGTTAACTTTATTTTTAATTTCCCCAGTGACCCAGCATTCCTCCTGGTTATGAAATGGCTTTAGAACAATGGAGACCCTTGGAGCTTTCTGGCTGGCTGCTGGTGATGTCATACCCATTGCTGTAATGCCCAGGTCCGACTGTTTTCCTTATGTGCACATTACATAGCGCAGAAACTAGTGTTACAGGCCTAAGAGTCACTCAGCTCTCAGTTCCCAATGCCTATGTGGAGCGTATTAGCATGGTCCAGAAACTTGCCTGTACTTGTTGGGCCCTCTTGATTACTTAATGATGCAATAGCAACCAATGAGAATAACAGAGTAAGCAAGAGTTTTGGGGTTAGTACCTCAGGTCCAGCTGAGTTGTGCTTGATTAGAGGGGGTGGGGGTAGGGAGAGGCAAAGCTGATGGTACTTTACCTGTATCGTCCCATCCCCCAATCCTGGGCCTCTTTGAACCCTGGCTCAATTTCAAGCAGCCTCCAGACTTAACAGGTTTGAGGAGCTGGGCCTTGGTTTTTATCAGTTCCTGATAGAAGGACTTTTGCTTAGTCAGGATATATAGGAAAAGGTTTATAAACCCTGCTGAACTTTTTATTCTGCTGTAGCAAAACAGAGCAGCAGCCTGGGTCTACCTTCAGGTGGGTTTAATCACACATATGGTCCCACTGACATTTCTTGTTTTGCACAGAGCTAAGACCAGCTGTGAAGTCTGGACACAGATATGACTTTTCCCCCAAGTTCGAGGGTATTTGAAACTAGGACTTTCGTTCTGGCTGCTCTCTATCATTGGCAATTCAAGTCAGACTCTATCACTGATTCAGGGTCTCCATATCTGCTCTACATGAGGGTTTTTCAACATTTTTCTTTCTGAGTCCCTCCTAAACATCCTATAAAAACTCCATGGCCCTCCTGAGCCACAACAACACTTTTTCTGCAGATATAGTAGATTAAAAGCCAGGGCTGGCATTATGGGCTAGCAACCAGAGCAATTGCCTGGGGCCCCACGTCATGAGGGGGTGTGGGCAAAACTAAGTTGTTTGAGCTTTGGCTACAGCCCGGGGCAGTGGGGCTCAGGCTGCAGCTTCAGCCCTGCACACTGGCCCGAGTCTCTGCTTTATTTTGGTGGACCCTCTGAAACCTGCTCAAGGCCGTGCAGTGGGCCCCAGATCTCTGGCTGAGAACCACTGCTCTAGACCACAGCACACTAACTAGAAATCTAGGACACGTAGGGTGTCCAGCTCTACTTTGAAGCATCAGATGAGTCCTTCAATTCCAGCTGAGAGGGAGCATTGTCTAGCAGTTGGAGCCAGGGCTGCCCAGGGGGGGGGGGGCAAGTGGGGCAATTTGCCTCAGGCCCTGGGCCCCACAGGGGCCCCCACAAGAGTTTTTTGGGGCCCCTAGAGCAGGGTCCTTCACTCACTCCAGGGGCCCTGGAAAACTCTCGTGGGGCCCAGGCCCCCAGAGCTTCTTCTGCTCTGGGTCTTCGGCGGCGGGGGGGTCCCCCGCCACCCAATTACCGCCCAAGTGCCTGGTCTTCGGCAGCACTTCGGCGGCGGGTCCCTGAGCAGAAGGACCCCATCGCCACCGAATTACTGCCGAAGCGAGGGGCCTCCCCCTCCACCAAAGACCCCAAGCCCCCTGAATCCTCTGGATGGCCCTGGTTAGAGCAAGAGACTTGAAATCAGGACTGATTTTTTTTCCAGCTGGATCAGAAGTGTCAACTAAAGTGTAGCCTCCTTGTCTAAGTGAAAGTGGCTTCCGATGAGCTGTGCTGCCAGGCTGACCCAGTCATGGATGCAGGAGAAACACCAGGTGACTGGCTATGCTGAGAGAGCAAACAAGTTCACAGGAAACCTCCGTGGGCAACTTGCAGACACAAACAACATTGGAGTGAACTGCAGCTGACTAGGGATGTGGGTCAGACACAGATTAATTCCAAATACTTCTGTGGTTCAAGCCAAACAGCCCACACCACTCAGACGATACAACTTATTCACAGGGCTGTGATGAGGCTTCATTAGAAAATAACATTTGGGGGCTGATCCTGCCCCCCTACAGGCTCCACCGTACTTGTCTGGATACATATAAGTACTGTTAACAGCACAGGGGAGAATTTTCCTTGGGTAGGGATGCTGTATGCTGCTAGCTGTCTTTGCTACTTACCTGCCCCCCACATCACTACAGTATCTGAGCTCCTCCCAATCTTTAATATACTTGATGCTCATGACACCACCACAAAGCAGGGTGGCACTGCTGTTCCCATTTTACAGATGGGGAACTGAGACAAAGAGAGGCTAAGGCCCAGATCCTCAAAGATATTGAGGTTCCTAATGCCCATTGAACTCAATGTGAGCTAGGCACCTAAATACCTCTGTTTGGCTCGCCTGGGGTCACACAGGATGTTTGTGGTGGAGCAGGAAGTGAACCCACTTTCCCAGGTAACAGTTCTAGCCACCAGGCTATTCTCTGGTCCATTCTCCCAGCCTTCTGCACTACCACCATAGGTGATCTAGCTGGCGTGGGGCTAGAGGTGGGAAAAGAGCAGGATCTATAGGAGTTCTGGGCTGCTCCAGGCTGCAGCCCAGCCCAGAGGCATCCCAGGTAAGGCTGCTGCCAATTAAAGCAGCCCCTGGGGCATCTGTATTTTACACTGAGGTTGTATGGGAGGCCCAGAATCCAGAAGTCACAAAGTCAACTTAAAGTCACCTTCCCCACCCGTTTAAGGTGTAGCACAGAATCAGCCCTGAGGAACTTCCGGCAGGGGGGCTGGAACAACTTTTATAGTGGGGGTTCTGCTGACAGAAACCTGTACTTGGTGCTTGTTGTTACTACATCAAGCCAGGGGGAGTGAGAGCCACCCCCGCCCCAAGCATCCGTAGTTCCAGTACCACTAGCCTCAGGTGCAATGGGATACATCAGTGAAAGCATTGTATTACTGTGTATCAAGGTATGCATTTGCCACATCATGTTTTATTGTGATTACATAACTTATATGGTTGAGAAACACGAAATGGGGAGCTACAATATCACTCCCGCCTGACTGCCAAGCCCAGTGATAACTGATCCGCACTGCTTAGATTAGGGGGTAAAAAAGCAGGAGGGCCCAGATCCTTAAAGGAAGTTAGGTGCCTAACTCCCATTGAAATAAATGAGCATTAAGGCACCTAAATACCTTTGATGATTTGGGCTGAGGTGGACTTGAGACCCATAAGAAGAAGTAAGTGCAACTGGTGAGCAATGAAGCTTTTGATGACAATGCTAAAGGAAACAGCGAGAGGTTAAAAAGCAGAATTAAGACTAATACAGGCTGCAAGAATGAGCCTTAGGTTCTTTGCAGCCTTCTGCAACTATCGCCCTCTCCTAGGACAATGTGCCTGGACTGATGTAGGTGTTACATAGCGCAATCAACAGCACCCTGGCATTTGCTTTTACGGGGCTTGGTGGCATCCTGCCTCACGGCAAGATCTTCCACATGCTGCACATTGGTTGCCTGCCCTTCCACCCTGTTTGCCAGGTAGGCCAAGAAGCAGTCAGAATCGAGGTGAGAGGTGGAAGAGAGAGAGGAATGTGAGGCTTTCCCTCTCATCTTTCTGACAGGCTGAATGTTCTCCACTTCAGTCTGCTCTGTGCTAAGGGTGTCTCCAGGCTGGGAGTGCCAGCACACTCCTCCCTAAACTAGAATACTGTCATGGCAACATGCTTCATCTAAGGACAAGAAGGTCCTCCTCTCCCCACATCAGTCAGTTAAGGCTATGCATGTGGCTCAATGCACCTCCATCCCCCAGGGGTGAACACATCTTCTTCCATAAGCCTTACATGTAGGCTCTCATCTTCTGAAGGCAGGTGTCTGGATACTGGGGCTAGAACTCACATCCCCCATGGAGTGCAGCCTGGGCTGCTCCATGGTGGGCAATTTAACATTCTCTTTTCTCTGGGTAGCCAAGCTGTTCCTTAGCCACTAAATATATTCCAGTAAGTATGAATCATCCTTCCGCAAGGACTCTAACCTGTAGTAATTAGATGTAAATCCTTGCATGACCCATTATATTAGCTTATGCTATATCACATATCTTCATGGATTATAAGGAGAGGGGGAGGAAACCTCACCCAGAGGAAGCCAACCTAACACAAGTTGGCAGAAGTTAAGAGCATCCTTTCCTCATTTTGACATCTGATTTGAATAGGAGGCAGGGCTAGGAGCAAAGCCGTTTGCTTCCATGCATTTGCTGCTAAAAGCACTGGCATTCAGGAACTGTTTCAACACAGAGCATCATAGAAATGTAGGGTTGGAAGGGACTTCAAAGGGTCATCTAGTCCACCCCCCCTGCACTGAGGCAGGACTGAATACACCCAGAGCATCTCTGTTTTTAAAACCTCCCATCAGGGGATTCCATAAGCTCTGCATCAATACATGTGTCTAAGGAGAGCTAGCTC
The DNA here is from genome assembly GCF_025201925.1 of Gopherus flavomarginatus. Taxonomy (NCBI): domain Eukaryota; kingdom Metazoa; phylum Chordata; order Testudines; family Testudinidae; genus Gopherus; species Gopherus flavomarginatus. The sequence goes on along the minus strand of NC_066625.1, from coordinate 53,936,599 downwards.
CACCAGGCCATGAGGAGCAGTCAGGATCCCCTGCACTAGGGCATGTCCCAGCAAGAGCTCACGTTCACTCGACACCGAGGAGAGATTTGGAGAAGACTAGACTTCTTGTTTCTCGTCTAACATGGAAGGGTTGTTCCTCAATGTTATATGGTATCTTTGTGGGGATTACTTAAGCCTGTCATGATGAGGTCTCTTTCTACAGGGCTCTTTGTCATTCATTCATTCCTGATTCTGAGGTGTTCAGGCACTACAGTGAAGAGAGGTTTCAGAGTAGCAGCCGTGTTAGTCTGTATCCGCAAAAAGAACAGGAGTATTTGTGGAAACTTAGAGACTAACAAATTTATTTGAGCATGAGCTTTCGCGAGCTACAGCCCACTTCATCGGATGCATAGACTGGAATATACAGCAAGAAGATATTTATACATACAGAGAACATGAAAAGGTGGAAGTACCCCTACCAACTGTAAGAGGCCAATCAACTGAGATGAGCTATCATCAGCAGGAGAAAAAAAACTTTTGAAGTGATAATCGAGATGACCCATACAAGGTGTGAGGAGAACTTAACATGGGGAAATAGATTCAATTAGTGTAATTGCCCAACCATTCCCAGTCTCTATTCAAACCTAAGTTAATTGTATCTAATTTCCACATTAATTCAAGTTCAGCGGTCTCTCTTTGGAGTCTGTTTTCGAAGTTTTTTTGTTGCAAAATTGCCATCTTAACGTCTGTCACTTGGTGGTTAGAGAGGTTGACGTGTTCTCCCACTGGTTTTTGAATGTTATGACTCCTGATGTCAGATTTGTGTCCATTTATTCTTTTGCAAAGAGACTGTCCGGTTTGGCCAATGTACATGGCAGAGGGGCATTGCTGGCACATGATGGCCTATATCACATTGGTAGATGTGCAGCTGAATGAGCCCCTGATGGTGTGGCTGATGTGATTAGGTCCTATGATGGTGTCACTTGAATAGATATGTGGACAGAGTTGGCATCAGGCTTTGTTGCAAGGATAGGTTCCTGGGTTAGTGTTTATGTTGTATGGTGTGCGGCTGCTGGTGAGTATTTGCTTCAGGTTGGGGGGCTGTATGTTCCAGTCTATGCATCCGATGAAGTGGGTTGTAGCCCCCGAAAGCTTATGCTCAAATAAATATGTTAGTCTCTAAGGTGCCACACGTACTCCTGTTCTTTTTACAGTGATGAGAGACATAAGTCAATAAATCTTCATTTCCAAAGCTCATGCACCTTAGCGTCTCCGTCTCCAGTCTTCCAGCAGAAGGAAGGGTAATGTTGTGTGTAGAAGCAGCAAAGAGTCCTGTGGCACCTTATAGACTAACAGACATTTTGGAGCATGAGCTTTCGTGGGTGAATACCCACTTCGTCAGATGCATGGAGTGGAAATTTCCAGGGGCAGGTATATATATCTGCCCCTGGAAATTTATATATATATATACACCTGTCCCTGGAAATTTCCACTCCATGCATCTGACGAAGTGGGTATTCACCCACGAAAGCTCATGCTCCAAAACGTCTGTTAGTCTATATGGTGCCACAGGACTCTTTGCTGCTTTTACAGATCCAGACTAACATGGCTGCCCCTCTGATAGTTGGGAGTAAAGGTGCTGGATCTGATTAATGAGAAGCTGTCATTAGAATATATATTTAGAACCCGAAGCCAAGGGACAGCGCACCCTGCAGAAGTAAGTCTCTGTACGGTCCCTGGCGGCATCACCAGTTCCTTTCAGTAGCGTAAGGTCAGTGGGACACATTCTCCTTTCAATTACACCAGTGCAACTCCACTTAAATCAATTAAGTTGCACCGGAGAGAGGAGAAGTTTATCTAACATACCTACAGCAATAGGTCCGGTGAGGAAGTACGTGGCCTTGACTTTTGATGTGATCTTCAAAAACATTTGCTCTGTGCCCAGAGGAGGAAAAATGAAGAGTCCTTAGATTATGCCCACCTGTTTCCTTTGGGCATTTTACTCTTAAATCCGTGGGGAGATTTTTTGACATTCCAAGACTCTGGGTTGCGGAGTTCAGTCCTTGAAAGGTGTGTGTTGGAGCTATCAACGTGGGTGAGGAGGGGAAGGAATGAGAAATCATCTCTGAATAAAAAAGCAGAAGGTCTCTCTGCCTGGAGAAGTCACTTTTCTTATGATCAGGACAGGAGACTAGATCTTCAGCTGTGGCTAAAGGGTATGTCTACATTGCAATGTAAGCCCAGAGTTTAAAGTCAGGTGCAAGCCTAACCCCCGTTCGTCTACTCTCAAATCAGGCTAATCCCAGACTCATGGGGTCCCAGGACCCTACAGAGGGACCCAGGGTTCAAGTCCTATTGCTTTGCAGTGTAAACGCAGCCTCACTGGATTCATACTCTGGGAGTCCCACAAACCCATGAGCTGACTTTCTTTGTCCTCTGGATGGTCAAGTTTATTGGACTGGCAAGTTTCCCCACACTGCACCACGAAGGAAGGGCTAGTGGAGCCTCATGTTGAGAGAGTGCCAGGAATTCTGGGATGTGGGTGGTTGGCCTCAGGCCCACATAATGCAGTGTAGACGCTGAAGTCCCAGAGTTCAACACTTCCTAACCTGGAGTTACAAATGAGTGTAGATGCTCAAGCCGCATGTTAACAAACTCAGGGTCTGCTAACTCGAGTTCCACTACTGGCCTTACATTGTGATGTAGGCATATCCAAAGGGGTTACTCAGCAATATGCTGTGCTGTAAAGCTACCTTTGTTCTCCCTTGCTCTTGGGCTGCTGTGAATTGGGCTAGCCTCTGGCATAATTTAGAGCAGCCTAAGAGCTACCCTAATTGTTGCCAGCTGCCAACAGCCCAAGCAGTCATCCTGACAACCAGGCATCACCAGTGTTCATCAAAGCATTAACCACACTTCCTTTGTCCAGCCATGCCCCCTACACTGATGGCAGGAACTGGCGCTCTGGCGCCACCCTGCACTGGGGTGAGCTTCCTCCAGGCCGCCATGCCAGCTTTGGTGCAATGCAAAGCAGCCTGAACATAGAGTAGAATCTGGGCAAGAGTTAAAAATTCATGCCTTACACAGGCATAAGATCAAGTGGCGGCTTGCAGTGAGACCAGTCTCCTCCCTCACCTAGACAACATATGGGCAGAAGATACAGAGGAGCTCAGTGGTGGAAAAGGACAAGATGTTTTTATATTGAAAGCAAAGCAGGAATAATCAGACTGAGCCTTTGTATGGCACTTGCCAATCGCTGTGTGCTGCAGGGATGTGAACGAATGGGTCCAAGGAAAGGAGCATGTTGCATGTAGGCACAATATAAATATTGATTGGAGAGCTTAAAATAAAAGGAAAGGAGGAGGGGGAGCTGGGGAAAGTCAGCAAGGGGTGTGTCAGTTTCCACTGATGTTTTCCCTCTCTGATGGAGTGAGTAAAGGTTCCACAATGCCCAGTTCCTTTCAGTGACAGCAAACACATGGCCCCTGTTGCCAGTACATTAGTGAGCAGTGAGGATTGAGAACAGGCGTGATCCTCCCACCCAGGTGGGTGCCCGGGATTCCCAGAGCTCACTCACCGACACTGCTAAGTAGGCCGCAGAGCAGAGCAACCTGACCTGGAGAACTCTCAGGCTTGCAGACAGGTTGCTCTGCTTAGTAATACCATGCCTGCACCGTCCCACCTGGCTGGCCCCATATGCTGTGCAATTCATACAAGCCCACGTTTTCCCCCTTCCCCCAAACCTTGGAGCATGGACAGACTGGGGTGGAGGGTGACGGAGGCAGGCTGAAACACATAGCGAGTTTGACATCTTCAATGCGGCTGGGACTTCTCAAAGTTAAACGTAGCCCAGGCTGCGGAAGCCCCCACGGAAGGATGATCACGCCAACATTTATTCTTGGTCACCCAGAGGACCCCAGCGAGGCTCCTCTAAACAAAGCTACCAAGACACAGCTAAGAAAGGTGCAAGGATTCTCCGGAAGCTCCATGCCTTCTCCAGTGATGCCATGTCACGTAGACACGAGAAAGAAACAGGACACGCCACCTTCTTGGGGCTCCCTCATCACCACCACGCCCTGAAACACACATATCCTTGGACACGGGAAGGCCCAGAGCTGAGCCCTGCTACAAAAGGAGATGCCAAGATAATGCTAACTGTCGCTAGAGGCATCATCGCTGACCCGTGCTGACAAAGTTTTACTCCTTTCAATGTGAAGAAATTCATTTAATTACAACAGCTGTCTGAGCAACAACAAGCATGCACAGTAATCTGCACAGCAAACAGCCAAGTTGCCTTTTCGGCTTTCATGCAGCTGCCTGACCTGCACTCTTTGCAAACAGCATCCCCGGGGGCTCTTTGCAGGGCACTGGGCATGCTGTCAAAGGCTGAGTGCCAAGTGGGCAGGAATGAACTCACTGATATGACACACGCGAGGCATGCACATGCACAGCAAGTGACACAAACATGCACAGACAGACACATACAGCAGTGGATCGAGCCATGTAAACAGGCACATGGGGGAACATGTGCTCCCTAAATACTCAGTGGCGGCTAGCAGCCCCTGGCCTCAGAGGAACATGAACGCACACACACACACCACAGAGGTTTCCTCATAGGGAAGCTTTCCATAGTTGTCTAGTTTCTCCTAGAGTCTTGGAAGAGAGAGAGGTGAATGTGACCTACTGGGGATAGGAATGTCTCTGTACATCATGGTAAAAATATCCACACATGCTGTGGGGACATGAGGAGGTATGAGAGTGCACAGACGCACGCTCGATCTGAGAGGGTTTTGCAGCAAGGGCAGAGAGGACGTGACAGAATGAGTTTGACTCTTCGATTGGTCCTAATTAGAGCCAGCAGTATCTGCTGAACAGTGAAGAAAAATAATTAGTCAGATTGCGAGGGAGCCCTGTGAAATTTATAAAATTCCTTTCTCTGGCAACCGTGACATTCTTAACCCCAATTCCCGGCTATTGGAAATGCCTGTGGCGATTGGTATAGCACCTTAGGTGGATGCAGCGCTTTATAAGAGAGGAGCAAATGGGCTCCGTGCCCTCAATGGGTTCGCACGTCTAAAAAAGACAGGAGCAGGGGGGAAACAAGCAGGACAGAAGAAACAGAAAGCTGCGCGCAGTCATTACAGCTGGAATTTCTCACGGAACAGATGGGCTTTCAGTCATTTTTTCAAAGAGGGAAAGGGAGGGAGCTCAGCATACATCACTCAGCAGGCTGTTCCAAGCATATGGGGGCAGCACAGAAAAAAGCAAAAATTCAGGAGTGACTAAAGAAGACAAAGGGGGCAGGCAGGAGATCAGCCGGGTTAGGGAGGTAAGGAGTAGGAGGAGATAAAGGTAGAGATGGCATCAGCAGTGGGGTCCTGGAGAGCTTGGAAGGGGAAGAGAAGAGGAGAATCGTACTGTGGAAGCCAGTACCAAGATACAAGACGAGAGCAGCAGAGAAGAAAGATCTGGCATTTGGGTGGAATGGGGAAGGATAGGAGATGGCCAGGCTGGAGAGAAGGAGGATGGAATAGCTGAGACAGGAAACAAGTAGAGTAAGAACTAGAGTCTTAGCAATGGGGGTGGGGGAAGAGACAGAGAAAGAGATGGACTTCTGGCAAAAGCCTGGGTGAAAGATGAGTCCCCGGCTCGAGCCAGGGGTCCTGGAAGGCTGATAATGATGCTGACAGTGATGGAGAACAGGGAAGCGAGAGGTTAAGTGGAAAGATGAGGTAAGGGCGAGACATCCAAGAAAAGATGGCAGAGACACAAGTGGAGATGCAGGCCCAGGCAGATGGTGGGAGGCCGAGGGGGTGTTTATCACATGCATTTAATTCATTCCTGAATTTATGCTCTGTCTCAAGGTGCAGTCTTGGCTCAGGAGCTGAGGTGCTGGCACATGCAAGTAATTTTAGAGGATCTAATATAAAAATAACTAAGATCTTTGGTGTCTAGTGATTTCAATACAGATTTGAAATGTTTGGAATCGCCCTGACTTTTTGGTCAAGCCTTTTATCTACACTGTCCCTCGCTACCTGGGACTGGAGGCAAAAGTCACAGGGCGGGGAAGCTAATCCACCATGTGGTGGCCCATCTCTTGAGAAGGATAGCTTAACACTAGAGATCCACCGCCTCCCCTGGCTTCCCAGCCAGATGGTCCTCACCTAGGGAGACCTTAATGCAGGGGTCCCCAACGCAGTGCCCACAGGCACCATGGCGCCCACCGGGGCATCTAAGTGTGCCCGTGTACTGGCCAGTGGACGAGCATCCGCTGAAATGCCGCCGACAAGCTGCGTCATCCAGAGGTGTCGCCACCGATTTTCAGCGGTATTCTGGCGGCAACGCCTCTGGATGACGCTGCTTGTTGGCAGCATTTCGGCGGCAAAACCTATTGACGTTGCTGCTTGTCAGTGGAATTTCAGTGGATGCTTGTCCACCGCCACAGTCCTCCACAGCTCATCATCTGGCGCCCGCCAGACAAAAAAGGTTGGGGACCACTGCCGTAATGGGCTGGGCCCATGCTATAAAAGGTATCATCTTCTCTCTCTATGCTGTGCTATGGTAGCTATATTATGGCTGATGGAGCCCAAGGCCGAGCTTGTGGCAGGTCTTTCTAAACCAGGGACCTGCCTGCTAGACAGAAGGATCAGCACCTTATCTTTGTGGCCTCCCCTCACTCCTCTCTGGCAGTGTGAAGATACTTTCAAGTGAGTGTCACTGTAATTTCCTCCCATGTTAAGGCTCCTGGATGCTGTCAGAGGGGTGTAAAGGGGCCGTGGTGCAAAGGAGAATCAGGCCCATTATTGTTCAAAAAGCTGATGCAAAACTCACCGTGACATGTAGGGCTCCTCGAATGACAGAGCCGAAGAGAAGCCCAGAAGCCCATTGGTACAGAGGACAGCTGATACTGAGGGCGGAGATGTCTGGTCCTACTTCAAACAGACTCATCATGATTCTCAGGCCCTAGGTTCAATGGCGATGGGCACTTTAGAAATGCTGAAAAGGACGGGATGAGGGAGATTCATAACATAGCCAGCCCATTGGTCCCTCATCTCCTGCATTGACTACTACGCTCCCCTCCCTTCCAGCCCCCTGGAAGCCACGTTGCTCCCCTCCAGCCTCACCATGCACGTAGCTGCTAAAGTACATTTCCTTTCCCATGGATCCTCTGTTAGCCCTTAAAGTAACACACTGCAACATAGGGACACGCTGAGTGAGCGCACATGAAACACACAGTCAGCCCATTCAACTTCACACCTATCTCTAAGTGATAACCGATGCTGTGTCATCACAAGCCATGGTGTAATCATCTCCAGATCCTGGATCACTGGCACTGTGAGGAGGATGAGAGCGCATGCCCTTGGCTGTGCATTAAAAAGCAGCCAGACAGCTGTATGAACTGGAGTCTTGCTATTTTTAAGACTTATCTTTTAAACAGGGGCTTCCCCCAGTGATGGAGTAGCAGGCCCAGAAATTATTGGATAAGTTTCTCTGGTTTGTGTGATGCAGGAGGTCAGACTAGAGGGACACAGTGGTCTCGACTGGCCTTAACGTCACTGAACCTATGAAAACATTTCTTATGGAAAACCCACTTCTGCGATGAATTCCACCTGAGAACGCAGCTTCAAAAAGAGAGGAGAGATTGGTTCCGTCTTCAGACATACATGACCGTGACCCTTAAGTTTCTATATGGCAGCTGGATCCTGCAGTGATGGTACCCTTTTAAATGCAGGTAGAGAGATGAGCTGGGATAAACGCTATCTTCATAGTAAAGAGCTGTGTCAAAATCATGGGCTAAACCTTGGAGCTGTGCACAGCAGGGACATGAAAACGTTCCAAATCAAACAATAGCGTCTCAGAGATACCAGCTCTCTGCCTGGTGCCAAGGTGCATAGCTGGGGATTCATTTACCATCACCACCTTGAGAGCCTTTCTTCTGCTGAGAGCGGCAAGCCAGGAGCCAACAGCAGTTGCTACACACTCAGTGGACCTTACTTGGTCTCTGTAAATCAGGACAACTGGACAAACTGGAAAGAGTCAAGAGGAGACCAGCAAAAAGATAAAAGGTTTAGAAAACCCAACCTGTGAGGAAAGGTTAAAAAAAAGCAGGCATGTTTAGCACTGAGAAAAGAAGGCTGAGGGGGGACCTGAGAACCGTCCTCAAATAGATTATGGGCTGTTATAAAGAGGATGGGGATCAATTGTTCTGTATGGCCACTGAAAAAAGGACAAGAAATAAAGGACTTAACGTGCAACAAAAACACATTTAGGTTAGATATTAGGAAAAACGTCCTAACTTTAAGGGTAGTCAAGCTCTGGAACAGATAGAAGGGAAACGGGTACACTCACCTAAGGTGACAGGTACCTGGGCTTTCAACCTATTTGCCTGACACTGAAGTTAGGCTTATCGACCTGTAACTGCCGGGATCGCCTCTGGAGCCTTTTTCAAAGATTGGCATCACATTAGCTGCCTGCCAGTCATCCAGTACAGAAGCTGATTTAAATGATAGGTTACATCCCACAGTTAGTAGATCTCTTCGCCCTGGCCCCAGAAGGTGTCTATGCTGCTCCCAGCCCCATCAAAGCTGCATCCTGCCTAGCAAAGTAAGCATTTTAAACATCTCCAGTGATGTCTAACCCAGAGGAAAATCAGTGAGACAGGATCAGATCAAAGCCCCAGCTGCCAACACCCCCAAATGTTGAGGTGATTAAAATCTAGATCCAAACTCAGGGTCTTGGAGCCCGTGGCTATTTTGTGCTAAAATAAGGCTTCGTTATACATTTAGCAAAGCAAAGTAAATAAAGCCTTTTGCACAGAGAGAAAATGTGAGTCAGTGGCACAGGAACCAAGAGACCTGCATTCTAGGCCCAGCTCTGCCAGTGTCCTGCTATGTGACCTTGGGTGAGTCACTTCCCGTTTCCCTTCATCTGCCCTATTTAGACTGTTGGCTCTTTGGAGTTGGCCTCTGTGTATACACAGCACCTAGCGCAGTTGGGCCTCGGTCCTGCTTAGGGAGTCAAGATGACTTAATACTACTAATTTCTACTATTCCAATGGTGAATAATTCATCTACTCCTTTTCTCTTGGTGTGTTTTTCCTGGGATCCCCAGCTGCTTAGCATCTGTCTGGAGCTATTGATGGATACAAAAGGAGCTGCTTTTGGATGCTAGAGGCGTATCTTTGCTTCATCGGTTCAAACTTTTTCTTAACTATTCCTGGGTTAATTCTAGAAGATTAACCTGGGGAAGTTTTCCCCTGGATTGAGTGGTTCTTATTGCTCCCTCACTTTCTTCCTGATGATCCTACGTAGAAGAATAGAAAAGTCGGGCTGGGAGGGACATTGAGAGGTCATCAAGTCCAGCGCCCTGTGCTGAGGCAGGGCCAAGTGGCCAAGAACATCCCTGACAGGCGTTTGTCCAACTCATTCTTAAACCTCCAATGAAAGGAATTTCATCTAGGGAAAGATAAACACTCCTCTAGTGTACCCTCACCATAGGATCTGCACAGTGAGCAGTCATAGGATAAGAGGGAAGGTCCTCTCATGGCTCAGTAACTGGTTAAAAGACAGGAAACAAAGGGTAGGAGTAAATGGTCAGTTTTCAGAATGGAGAAAGGTAAATAGTGGTGTCCCCCAGGGGTCTATGCTAGCACCAGTGCTGTTCAATGAATTCATAAATGATCTGGAAAAAGGGGTAAACAGTGAGGTGGCAAAGCTTGCAGATGATAAAAAAATTACCCAAGATAGTTAAGTCCAAAGCAGACTGCAAAGAGTTACAAAGGGATCTCACAAAACTGGGTGACTGCACAACAGAATGACAGATGAAATTCAGTGTTGATAAATTCAAAGTAATGCACATTGGTAAACAAAATCCCAGCTATACACCCAAAATGATGGGGTCTAAATTAGCTGTTCCCACTCAAGAAGGAGATCTTGGAGTCATTGTGGAGAGTTCTCTGAAAATATCTGCTCAATGTGCAGCAGCAGTCAGAAAAGCAAACAGAATGTTAGGAACCAGCAGGAAAGGGATAGATAAGAAGACACAAAATAGCATATTGCTGCTATATAAATCTGTGGTACGCCCACATCTTGAATACTGCCTGCAGATCTGGTCACCCCATCTCAAAAAAGATATATTGGAATTGGAAAAGGTACAGAGAAAGGCCACACAAATGATTAAGGGGATGGAGCAGCTTCTATGCAAGGAGAGATTAAAAAGGCTGGGACTTTTCAGGTTGGAAGCAGTGGGCTGCTGTCAGTGACTGGGATGTGAGTGGTTGTGCCTAGTGGTTAGAGCCAAAGATGGTAGCCCAGGCCTAGAGCTGGAGCCAGAAGTCAGAAATCAGAGCTGAGTGTCAGGACTGGGTTACCTGGAGAGAGGCAAGGCAGGGGCAGAGCTGGAAACAAGCAGGCATGATCACAGCTATGGGCGGATGCTTTGAGCAGCCAGTGACGTGCTGCTGCTGCTGGGCTTAACAGCTGGTGGAAGGGTCAGCAGACCAATCAGGCAGCCTACAGCAAGCCAGCTGCACTGGTTAGCTTGCAGCTTCTGCTCCTTAACAGCTACTGGGCATAGCTCCAAACATGGCAATGCAGGGTGAGGGGGGTCTGCCTCAGTGTCTCACAAATAGCTGAGATCTAGCTGCAGCATGGAGTGGTGGGTCAGGGTGGAAATCTGGCTTTTAGTCAAGGTCCCTTGGCACACCTGAGACACAGAGGGGGCTTGGCCTTCACAATCACCCTCAGGTTTATACTCCACTGGGGCCATTCGTGCTCTTTGCGATCTGCAATGGCACATCTAGGTGCTTACATGTGGACAGGATATCTGATAGTGGAGAGATGATCAACCTTGCTGATAAAGATGGAGATATTTAAGAGTAGGTTAGATAAATGTCTATCAAGGATGGTCTAGACAGTATTTGGTCCTGCCATGAGGGCAGGGGACTGGACTCGATGACCTCTCGAGGTCCCTTCCAGTCCTAGAGTCTATGAATCTATGTAACAAGATCCTTGCTGAAAGTTGAAGTTAGATAACTATAGCCTTGAAATTAGACAGTATTTCCTAGCTGCAAGGGAACAGCTTACCGGGGAAGTGGTGGACTCGCTATGACCTGGAGTCTTTAAAATGAGAGCAGATAACTTTCCAAAATCTGTGCCTTGCTGCAGGTTCTGGAAGAAATTCTACAGTCTGTGCATGCGGAGGATCAGGCTGGATGGTTATGGTGGTCCCTTCTTGCCTTGGAGTCTGTGGGTGCCCTGTTCATTCCATTCCTTCATGGGGCAAACAGGATTTCCTCACTGTCCTCAACATGCTCATAACACTTGCAGCTCTGCATTAAGACAATGATTATAATCAAATTTCATGCTTCAGGGCTTCTGTCAGTCACTTGCAGGAGCCAGGAAGGATTTTTCCCTCTGATGCACAAATGGCTAGATGTTTGCTGAGGTTTTCTTTCCCACTTTCTTCTGAAGCATCAAGCTCAATCATAGCTGGAGATGTGACACCAGATGAGGTGGGACCCATAGGTGCTGGCACTACAGGTGCTGGGGGTGCTGCTGCACCCCCTGGCTTGAAGTGATTTCCATCATATACAGAGTTTATAGTTTGGTTCAATGGCTCTCAGCATCCCCATTAGACAAATTGTTCCAGCATCAGGTGGGACCAGTGTGCTGAGTTGGTACAGAGAATCCTCTTTCCAGATGCCTGGCTGGTTGGTCTTGCTCACATGCTCAGGGTCAATCTAATCACCAGATTTGGGGTCAGGAGGGAATTTTTCTCCAGGTCAGATTGACAGGGACCTTCGTTTTTGGGAGGAAGAGCATGGTTTGTCTTCTTCTGCAGTGTGGGGCATGGTTCTCCTGCTGGGATCATCTGGGCATACCTCACCTCATCAATCCCAGGCCATTGCAGAGGGCTGAGGCATTGGTGGCACCTTGGTCTCTCCTGTTCTTTGCTTGTGGCACAACAGTTTAGTCTCCCAGTGATTGAAATGCTGTGACGTTCGGGTTAGTGATAAATTGTATAGTCAGTTATTTGACAACACTCTGGTTCTTTATGAAATGTATTCAAGAGGCCTACGACTACTCTACACACAAATAACCAGCGTCAGTCAGCTTTATTACTATGGTACAGGAAAAGGTTCCGTCAAACACCAGTCTCCAAGGAGCCGTCCCGTGCGGCAATGTTACAGTCGCCTTACACAGAAGGTGTGCTCTCCGCATTACACATGTCAGCTGGTTTCATTTATACGATTTTACAAGTAACACATCTATTTACTGGTCACAAAATCCAGCCCATCGGTTTGCCCCAGTGCTCTAATTTGTTTTTCTGTTCTTTCCTCATCTCTGGTTTTAATACCAGTATTCAAGGTACGGGTTCATGGAGGCGCTTCCCTCGCTTGTACTAAGACATAGAACAAAAGGATGTCAAGTTTGACAAATGTCCTATCTGCTTATGCCAAATGCTCACTTCAGCAAATGCAAGGAGTTCTGGGATACTTAGCCTAAGTGAACAGGAAGATGGTATAAGCCAGGTTAGGCTATATCACTGTCACAATATTGGTGCTTAATGCACACTAACGGATGGTGTGAATAATGCCTATTATTACTGTGATATATATTTATATGCTAGCCGGCATATATTAGGCAACGGGTTTAATATGAGATTCTATGCGGGGAAATTAAAGCCTGTGATATACAGGAGGTCAGATTAGGTGATCTGATGATGCCTTCTGGCCTCAAACTCCATGAAACTGTGCAACCTGCCACATAGTTTGGAGTGGTTACCACCCTTACTAGGTAATAAAGCTGCAGTCTCTTTATTTAACCATAGTATGGTGCCTGCATCTCACTGTTTCCGTAGCCACATCAACACTTACTTTAAATATTTTAGTTTTCTATTAAGAAGGGTTCACTCCCCTGGTACAGCTGCTTTTTATCCCCCAAGGTCACTGGCTCATGAGTTAATCAAAAGCCCAAGAACTTACTGGGCAACTGCATGACTGGCTTTTTAACTGACTCAATGGATGTCACAGCTGATGGCCAAATGGTGGAACCCTTCCCTGGAAACTCACAAACTAATTCACTCCGGGAGAACAGGGACCTGGTCAGAAAGCATGTGAAAAACTAGCCCAGGCCTACCCTAAAAAGTTAGGTCTTCACTACGGGGTGTGAAAAATCCATCCCGCTGAATGACGTATTAAGCCGGCTTAACTCCTGGTATAGCCAGCACTAGATCTATGGGAAAATTCTTCCACCAACCTAGCTATTGCCGCTCAGGGAGGTGGATTAGCTACGAGGATGGGAGAACCCCCCCATGGCTGCAGTGAGTGTCGACACTGACGCACAAGAGCTGTGCCACTGCAGCAGTGCTCGTGATGACACAGCCCAAGCAAATAAAGTCCAATACATTTCATATGAGCAGCACCAAATTCAGCCCATACCCGTTAGCGGCAGGCAGATGACATTAGCTCATAGTGAATAAACAAAATGAAGGAAAACTAAATGGATCCAAACGAGCCGGAGATTTGCCAGCGTACCTCTGCTGGTACTTGCTTACAGGAACATGCTGGTGCGTGTGGATGGAAAAGTGAGTGGGTAAACAGTGTTATGGGCTGGGTTAAACCTCATTGAAATTGGGGGTTGCAACAGCCCCTCTTCATTATTGATAAATAGAAAAAAAATAAGCTCTTTTATTGAATCACATAGATGAGCTAACAAATTGTGTGTGTGTGTGTGTGTGTGTGTGTGTGTGTGTGAGAGAGAGAGAGAGAGAGAGAGAGAGAGAGAGAAGCAGGAGAAACAGCAGAGCAGCTGAGAGGAAAGCAGCAGAAAGCCAAGGACACGGGTAGAACAAGCATTGGGGACGTGCCCCTGAGAAAAGACTAGAGAAAGAGCTTTTGGGCTAAGTGCTAGATGGAAAGAGGCTTGGAATGGTGAGCAAAGAAAACGGTCTCCTGCTGCGTTCAGGAAACCAGAACACTGTATATTCTTTGTATGGAAACAAGATTGCAAAGATCTCTGATGCCATCATCAATTTCTCCTGCTAACTGAAACAGTCCGCAGGAGCCCAAATTTTAGCTAATCACCTGGGTCAAAAAAGGAGTAGCCACAGCATGCTGAGGACATGCAAGAAACCGTGTGCGCTCAGACATGTTGAAGGCAGAATGCTGTTGGATGGGGTCTCCAGTGGGCCGTCTGATACACATTCCTGTATGCAAGCACCTCTGTGTGCACACGGAATTCACGCAGGCAGAGACCTGTGAGCATCTGGTCTCTACTTAATGCTTAGGATGAGGTAGCTGTGGTGCTCAGTAGCGCATTGCTCGGGGAAGTGCTGCTTCAACAAAGATGGGGGAAAACCCTTTCCAACACTGTAGTCTGCATCTACACTGTGGGGTTACAGTGGCATAGCTACAGTACTGGGGTTATGTCATTGTAGCACCCAGTGTAGACGTGGCTTGGAACTGCATGTGAGTATGTCACAGACCAGAGAGCTAAGTACACGTGCACATTAAGTATGCGGGAAGATTACATGTAGGTGTCATTTTTTGTATCAGGCAGCTCCTGTCAGGGACACGTTGTGCTAGGTGCTGTACAAACATGCTTCAAAGCGCTAGCCCCTGCCCTGTGGAGCGTATACCTGAATAATACTGGGCATTACATTTGTGTTTGCAGATGTATGTAACTGCCTCCGTGCCATGGCGTCATCTGGAGCTAAGGGAAGCCAGCATGGGCGGCTATTCGAGCAAACATAAGTGGCTGTGCTTTGATGGTTCTCACAACTCTATTTATTTGCTTTCTGTGACCATTTATACAAATGAACTTTTGTCGACAAGAACCTTCACAGAGGGAGAAAAGAGTCACAGTTCCTTGGTGAATATGTAGCTGCATGAGGATTCAGGCCAGAAGGCATCACCCAGCCATCTGTGGATGTGGGAATCACCCACTTAGGGAGCAGAAACGAGACCGCGTGACCAATTGGCACCTTGCAAAGAGCAAGTGCTCAAGCTGCAGTTGTGGGCAACAGTCTGAGAACAAGTTTAGGTTTGTAGGAACCACTGTGGACTATTTGGGCACAATGAACAAATTAGTTAAGATCAAAGTCTACACCTGAATAACCGACCAAAAACTAAACTAATTTAATAAATTAGCCATTGAAAATAGTGAATCTGGGCCCACATGCGCATTGAACTTCAGGCGCACACGCATCAATGCAAGCAGGTTGGTTGAGTATGGATCTAGAGGCATGTCCACATGCAGCGGAGTCTGGGAATACTTAGGGAGGACAATGCTGGGAGGAAATATTTCCTATAGCTCCAGGGAGACCCGTTGTGTCTCCCTGCCAGTGAGCATTGCCCCCAGTGACACCGCCTGCTCAGAACCAACCTGGGACCTTTCCACAGCTGCAGGAGCAAAAGCTGGAGCCTGTCAGTGGAACTAGGGCAGAGGTTTCAGTTACCCTGGGGGAACCATCAGCATGGATCTGGCCTCCCAGCCTCAAAGCGGGTGTGAGGGTTTTATGACCCATTCCCAGTCAAGGAGGGGACCGGAGAGCTTGCTGCAATGCCTGGCCCTTGGAAGCGCTGACCTCACAGGGAGCAGAAATAACCCATCACCCTGTTGTCACTCATGATGATTCATGCCACAAACTACAGCAGGATGGAAAGTGACACAATTAGGCCCGGCCTAGATGAAAGCTCAGAGGGGAGGACGAACCTCATGACACTCAGAACCAGTATGAAGGTAACAGGCTGGTTTAGACAGTCAGGATCTCAGTGTTATACAACATGCCCACTAGCTCCCTCATCTCCTCCACGTACCCCCCAGGCCCAGGGTATTAAGAATGCACCCTCAGCCTCGCTGGTAAATGGGCTCTCGGCTTTAACCCAGACTGGTGAAGAAGGGGAGACCTCTACTGGAAAGGTGGCTGGGGGAGGATCTGCACTAAACAGGTGGCATGTCCTCCGTGGCCTGTGCTTGTAGCTTAGCCTACTGCCTGGTGCCTACGCTGCTCTGTTCCCGCCCTCACCTCCAGCTCAGAGTGTGTGTGTGCCTGTGAGCATCACGGTAATGCCTAGATGCCTCCACCGAGACTGAAGCCCATCATGCTCCAAGCTGTACAAACACCTAGCGAGCTGCAGCCTGACTGTTGGTGGTTGCCATTGCTTGATGGGCGCTGCCCAGTGGAACATAGCAGAGGGCAGAGCTAGAGCTGGGAGGAATAGCCGAGCTCCCAGGACAGACACAAGTGAGGAGTGGTGGCTAGAGAGAGATGGCAGCAAGGTGTCGGGAATCAGGGCAAGATAGCAGGTCTTCTTATGTGACTGGCGTATTGGTGACATACCCAGTATATTGGCTACAGCTTGCACAGTTTGGAGTGGGCTCTGGAGTTCCAGCAAGCAGGAGGGGGATTGGATCCAGAGTCCCTGGTGTTTTCGTTCCACCTTCTAGAGCTGCTTACAATGCCATGCTCCTAGGTGGGTTGTTGGCAGGAGAGATTGAATGTAGGGCCTCTGCAGCTAACTGCATGAGCTCTGCTACCTGTTAGCTGAGGCCGTAGCAGGCTCCTCAGCCTCTGTCTGTGGCCACCACTAGGGGGAGACACAGCGCTGCACCAAGTGCAACACACACAACACATTGCCAGGCAAATTGGCTGCAGAATAATCCAACAAAGACGTGTTTACATGAGTCAGGCTCAAGCACTAGACGCCCAAAGAGTTGCAGGCTCCTTTGCCTAAACGCTCCCTTCTGCTCCAGCGTCCACTGGGAATCTGACGGATTTGCAGTCCCATGGCCAAATCCTGCTTTTGTTTAGGGCTGTAGAACCGAATTGACGTCAATGAGCCAATTCCGCTGTCACCCCAGTGTAACGTACTAGTGTTGGTGGGGGAACTTGTCTCAGTGGACTTGCATGATATCAATGCGGCTCCCAGGGCTCTACAAGTTCTCAGTTTACCTGCCGTCTGGCCCATCCAGAAGAAGGCACTTCAGAGGCTTAGCGCTGCAGCTTCTATTCTGTGGCGTGTATGTGTCTGGTAGTGGAGGTGCAGGTGCACCGTGACTAGAGCTGGGCAAATAACCGATTTTGCAGTTTGTTGGCAATTTTGAAAAAAAAATTAATATTTGGGCTTGGAACAAACTTTTTTTGGGGAAAAAAAGCTTCAGGTCAATGTTTGATTTTGAGTTTGATCATTTGGAAACATTTCTGAATGTTTAAAATAAAGCTAAAAGGAAATTTTGACCCAAAAAGTCACTTTGAACCAACCCCCCCCCCAAATATTTTATTTCTTTCAGATTGTTGTTGTTTTTAACTGATGAATGAGGCAGAATTGATGTGAATTTGCAAAACAATTCAGTGTCTCCAAAAGAAGTTTTGGGCAAAATGTTTTGACCTGCTGTGATTGTGACTCCACTCGTGGCTTGACAGTTTGTGCAGCAGGGACCTCTGGCTGTGGAGCAGAACACCTTAACGAGTCAGTGCCATTAGGAGAGTGTGGCACTCTGTGCTCCAAGCAGCACCCTGCCCCCCCCCCATATTCACCCGTCATATAATTCTGATGTGTTTTGTACAAAGTGTGCCTTGCGAGGTATCATTCTAAAAGTCTTGATCTGTTATACATTAATACGCTGTTGGATTGTATGTGCGATCATTGTATGGGAAGTTATAAAGTTTTGCTATGTGTGTGTAACTGAAATATATTATAAGGTTGGGAACACCCACAACCAGCCTTTCAGATGCAACAATGGAGCAGCCAGAGGATGTTGTGAAGGCCAAGACTACAACAGGGTTCAAAAAAGAACAAGATAAGTTCATGGAGGATAGATCCATCAATGGCTAGTAGCCAAGATGGGCAGGGACCGTGGCCCTAGCCTCTGTTTGCCAGAAGCTGGGAATGGGTGAGGGGGATGGATCACTTGATGGTTACCTGTTCTGTTCATTCCCTCTGGAGCACCTGCCATTGGTCACTGTTGGAAGACAGGATACTGGCTGGACCTTTGATCTGACCCAGTGTGGCCACTCTTATGCTGCTGACGGCCCATTGAAGCAGGGTGTTACACAGGCAGCATCATCCTAACAAATAGTTATGGAGCAACCAAGGGAAATAGACGCACAAAAAGGCGCAAGGCAGAGAGAGAGACAGCTTTCCGTACACAAGAGGCTGATGGAGCAGACAGAAGCAGACCGCATGGGCTGCACTGGAGAAGGCTCTTGTACCGACAGAGATGAGATTGTGGGGAGGGAGTGAGCTGAAGGAGAGCCGTGGGAGACTAGGGCCCAGAGGTAGGTCAAAGCAGACCAAGGCCATGGACACAGCTAGGCACAATGATAATTTGGAATCAGGTGCTAGAAGGCCTGATCCGTATTTCGGGGAGGCATGCGACTCCACATGCACCCACTGTTCAAGATGGGGCAGTGGGGGAGGGGGACTGGAGCCAGCAAACGTAGAGGATTTATATTTGTCCTTAAATCTGTGACTTGTTCTCTCCCAGCTGACATATCTTCCTGTTACCTGCGCTAAATGAGATGATTAACGAGGATAAAGGCAGATGTAAAAATATTTTGAGAGAGACACAAACTCACACACAAAGGAGAAAGGAAAAATATCGTCTTATTTTTATCCTCAGGGTGAAGCTGCAGTTGAATATTTTGCATTTTAAATGTTTAAAGCTTCACTCCTGTGGCTTTGACTCTAAATTACTTTAATCTTCATAAGCCCTAGAAGTAAGCAGCTTATGGACCTGCAGGCTGCTGGGGAATGAATTTGGGGGATGGAAAGGAGCTAGGTGGGGCTGCAGGAACCATGAGCAAATCAGACCCCAAAGCTCCTGGCCTAGACTCCTTTAGGCCTCAGGAAGGCTGGGAGGGAAAGGGGGTGGGGCCCATGTACTCAGTTGTTTTAACCTGGGCAGTGCCTTCACAGATTTTTTTCTGGACGCTAGAAAGGATTCTGATTTCTCCTAGGAAGGGGCTGATTTCAGAGGCTCATGGAGCTCAGGGGAGCTGGGAGTGGAGGGAAATGCCCCACTGGCCTCCTAGGAGAGTGGGTATAGTGGTGGGAAAGCTCTTTGATAGCCAAGGAACACTCCCAGGAGCAGTGCTGGCAGCCTCAGATCTGGACAGCCATCCATGCCCCCCCGGGGTCCCGCCCCCACACACCTGACCTACCCATCACACCAGCAGGTGCTGGGAGGTGGATGGAACCCCATACATATTCTTTTCTGAGGAGCCCTGGGTTAGCCAGGGTGATCAGGAGCCTCATGGGCGTCCGCCCTGCTTCTCCATACTGTGGGCGGAAGGTATTGAGGCCACACAGCAAGTCTGTCCAGCGGGGAGTGGATTTCCCTATGCCCCTGCCCCAATGCTTCTGACTGAGCCTCCAAGTGGTGTCCACCCTGCTTGTGTCTCTCTGAGCTAAGCCGACACATTCTGCCGCCCGCCCCCGATCCACGTGACGGACCGGGCGCTGCAGCTGCCCATCTTGCCGACTGTCTCTTTCCAGGGTGCCAGCTGCTGTCTCTCCTTATCAGCAAGAGCTAAGCCCTTAGGTGAACTGCTCCCCAGCTCACTCTGCAGCCAGGATCCCAGAAGCTTCCTCCTGCAGCACATGGGAAAATCAAAGCACCAAGCCGAGCAACGAGCTTCTGGGAGATGGCGGAGGATGCTTGGGCCTGCCCCCTCCAGGCAGAGCAACCAGGACATACCAGCAAACCAGGTCTGGCTGGAGACGGTTTCCTTAGCACCTCATAATTCCCACTGGGATGTGCTGCTGCACAGCACAAGAGAAAACCTCATCTCTACAGGCTCCCTGGCTCCATCCCGGTTCGATACGCTATGAGGAGCAGTGGCATGAGTTCTGTCCCATTGCTTAACCGCAGGGAAAGAGCCTGGACCCACCCAGACTGGAGACCTGGCTGCTAAGGGTCAAACCCTGCCACCATTGTGGGGTCGCTGCCTGCAGACCCAAAGCTGGGTGAGGCAGGATTATGGGAGCCACTGCACCTGCTACACAATGCAAAGTCAAGGTCCTTCTGTGTCCCAGCCCAGCCGGGCCTGGAAGCAAGGGCAGGATTGGGGATGGCCAGGAGGCAGAGCCATGCACTGCCCCCGGGGGTAAGAGCCCAGAGGGGGTTTCTGCACCAGTAGCAGCCTTGCAGCGACTCTGTTGTCTCTGTGCGGGTTGGAATCTCCTCCACCTTTCTCCCTATCGCTAAAGCTCCCCTGCGCAGAACCCAACCCAAGTCTCCTAACGCTGCTCTGCACTTGCACAAGCTAAACATACATACTTAACATCCGGCCTGATTTCCCTCGCCCTGACAGTTCTGAAGCTGAACTCTGCTCTGAGTCGCTGGCGAAGCAGGAAGGATAGAAGTAAGAGCTTTAGGCCACAGAATATTTGTTTAACACTGAATAATTCTCCTTGGCAGAATGGAACTATTTTAAACCTGCCGAGCTCCGTGTGAGAACAGGCTCCAGAATGCACGGCGCCCCCAAGCCGCTTCCCTTAAGGAGACAGGTAGAGCTGCTAAAACCTCTGTGTCAACCTCTCTTCCATGTCAACCGTTCTGAGCTAAGAATTCTCTGCAGAGATAAACCTGCAGGGCTGGATTATGGGGGTGGATTCTGTCTGGTCGCAGCAGGCTGGATTCTCCCCTCTCAGTGGCAGGAGCTCAGTTCTAAAGGGTTCACAGCTCTGAGATGGTGGCCTTACCTTGGAAGAGGCTAGGAGCTGGAATGGACCTGGACTCAAACTCTGATCCCAGACCATAAAGATGAGCTTCTTCTGACTCAGATGATGGCATCACACTTGGGTAATGCCACCAGCTTCAATGGAGGTGCTTTGGTTTTATGCTGGCTCCAAGCAGCTGAGGGTTTTCATCCTTTACTCCAGTTCCCAGAGAAGTCGGCCCGAGGTTCTTCTCAGCTGGCCTGGCTCAACCATCTTTCCAGGGTGGTTGCCTCCTGGGAAGGCAGCAGCTCCAAGACCTGCCCTTTAGAAGAGGCACAGGTCGTGTGACTGGGTGCAGAGCTCTGGTAATGGGATCCCAATAGGAGACACCTGGGACTTGTAACACCAGCGAAAGGCACTTGAGCCTTCTCAGGATCTTCTCCCTAGGGAGCAGAGGGAGCACATGGAGAGGTTTCCATTCATAGCAGCACTTGCCACTGTAAAACCGATCTCTTCTTTGTGTGGGCAGGAAATAAGGGGCACATGGAGATCTCTTATACAGAGAGCTGTGAAAGCTCCATGGGGTCTTCTCCACTCCATTGTCCATGTTCTCCAGCTACCCTGTTCCCAAGGGTTCCAACCTCTCCCTCAGCAGCAAGTCCAGCTAGCTGAGACTGGCCCAACCTCCTGCGGCAATAAATACAGCCAGCTCAGTTGCCTGGTTAACATTGCAAGACAGTAGCAAGTGCACAATGTGCTCAGTCCTTGCTCCTTATCCACCTACTATAAACAGGAGCAAAATCAGATCAGGCACCTCCGAAGGCAAGAAAGTTCAACTGATGGAAGAAGATTTGCCCCACCTTGAAATGTGGTTTCTCAGTGCGGAATCTTGTTTGCTAGTGGATAGAGCACTGGGACTCAAGGTTCCGGTTCTATTCCCATCTCTGCCACTGTCCTGCTGGATGCCTAGTTTCCCCAGCTGTAAAACAGGGATAATGACACTGACGTCCTTTGTAAAGCTCTTGGAGATCTACTAATGGAAAGTGCTGCGTAAAAGCTCAGCAGCTCTCAGCTCGGTCACAGCAGCAAGGGGCACTTCTTGCTGGTAATAGAAGGCTAGATAGAATTGGAAAGTGAGTGCACGGCAGTCCGCATTGCATTGCTAGCTGGGTTCTTCCATAGCCCCATCTCTGTGCTAACAGTACACCTCACAAACATTAATGTATTTATCCTCGCTCGTCCCTGGGAGAGCAGGAAGAATTGTTATTTCTGATTTACAGATGGGAAACTGAGGCCTGGAGCGATTAAAAGAATTACCCAAGGTCACACAGAAAGCTATGGTAGAGGTGGGATTAGAACCCAGATCACTTGAATCCAATCTTGGTGCTCTTATGGATGGAGTCTCTTAGGGCCTGTCAGGCATAGGTAGGTACTATTGTCTCTCTATCTTTCTCGCTTCTGGAGAGACCTGGGCAAGTCCAGTGAGGTTTCTCTCTTTGCCTCATGGGTTGGGAGAGAAGTTTGCATTCCTCAGTGCTTCTTAAGAGTGGTGGTCTTCATTCCTGATCTGCCTAGAATCAGTGGGACATGGATGCAGGGGCTGAAACACAGTTTCTCTCACATTACCGGAAGTCACCAGGTGGTGCTGTCACACAGAGTATTATACATTCTGATCATCAAAATGTATGGGAGTTAGATCTTGAAGAAATGCTTACTGTCCACTGTGATGCAGTTCTTTTTAGAAGCTGAGCATCATCACCAGTGAAGTCTTAGTTTCCTGTCTTCTGGTGAAATCACCCTCTCTTTTCAGCATAGTGCTGTCATCTACAGCTATACCCATGTGAGCAAACAAATTAAGAGTGCAGGGACATGACAGTCTCATAACTACACAAAAATCTGCAGCCAACTTGCTTTCAGGTCACAGCCATGAGGATGAGAGTGACTGCTCTAGAGAAGCATGGCTTTGAGACTGGATCTAAAAGCAGAGGCATAGGAGGTAGACGCCTCATTTGCTAAGCAGCAGCTATTCCATTGCATTTAAATTGATTGCAGAATTAAGCACATACTTTGAAGTGTCATTTCCTCTTGCTACCAGATTAGAATTAAGTGATAACAACCTGGCAGAATAAGCTGGCTCCATAATGGATAAACGTCCAGGCCACAGGCAGAGTGGTTTATCCACATGACAACCAGATTGTCGCCAGGTAACACACCATGGCAGCATTGTTATGACTGTTACATTACTTGGGCTTCAGCAACTGGCTCTGTTCTCTATGGGAAGCACTGGGGGCAAGGAGGCAATTGGAGGAGATAGTTTAATCATTCCACATGCAAAGGGGGCCCTGTGCCAGCAATGGAAATGTTCGGAAATTAATGATGGACTCATTTAGGGCCCAGGTCCAAGTCCTACTGCGCTGATTGATTGTAGCAGGAGCTGCAATTGAAGTCAACAGGAGTGGGTAGAAACTGAGTAGGGGCTTTGCAACTGGGCCCCTCAGCTGAGGAGAACCCCAGTTGCTTTCATGCTAGGATAGCTAAAATAAAAATGACCATATAGAGGACCAGCTCCTCAGCTGGCATGAATGGGAGCCACGCTGGTTTACATCAGCTGAAGCACTGGCTCACTATTTTAGCACTCTGACATCGAAAACAGTCTGAAGTCCTGAAAGTAGGCGATGGACAGGACCATTTAGGGTCAATGAAGGATTGATACCTGCAACACAGTCTGGAGTCCTTTGTCATTCCCCAAGTGACAGAACTCCTAGTGCTGCCCTGGGGAAGCTGTTCCAACTGGACAGAGAGCTTAAGTAGCACTGGCTGTAAATGGACTTCCAGTTCTGTGACAACTTCTGAAAAAAAGTCCCAAATGGGGATGAAAATCCAAAAACTTGGATTTGGCGGGGGAGCGTGGGTGGAATTTTAACTCTGCAATATTTTGCTTCAGGAATGTTTTGGGGTTTCCAAAATGAAATATACTCCCAGGGTTCCCAGCCCACCAGGTGGGTAGCCGAGGAGCCAGGCAGGCTCGCAGGGAACCAGGCAGGTTTCCAGCAACATCCTTGAAATCAACATGTTCTCACAGTCCATTTCAAGTCTGATGAAATTGGCATTTTCTGATGGCAAAAAGATTCCACTGGAGAATTTTCCACCAGCTGGAATCTTAAATGCTGTCACTTTAGGAAATATTAATGCAAGAGGCTCACCCTCCCCCATCCCCCTCAACACTGACATCACCATGCTGATGACCTTCCTAGGCTCCCAGTATCCTGCTCCCCACACCTCTTGGGAATTGGGGGATAGGCCCCTGCTCACGGTTCCGTGAAGGAGCCGCTAGCTAATATCCCTGGTGGGCTGTGGGACCATGGTGGAAAACAGACTGGCCCACTGGGTGTGGAGCATGAGCATGTACAGCTGTTTCCTGGGTGCAGTTCAGAAATGGACTAGCTGCAGGTCACACAGCAAGCTTGGATTATGCAGGCGTAGGGGTGGGCAGCGCAGAGGCCAATGACAAGGTCCAGAGGGACAGGAGTGAGGGGCGGGTGGGGAGCACTCTCCCAGAGGACCCACTCAAGGAAGGCCCAGTAACAGCATGATCAACGTGTGCAGCAGAATTGTGCGCCTCACACTGCATGCGGTGCCTTCCAAGTCTGGGGGGAAGAGCAAGGTTTGCTCTGTCTATGTGTACGCATCTGTGTACATCCTGCCTTGGATACTGCACCAGCCTCCTCTCTAACTTCCCAGATGCACACAACTCCCCCCACTGAATACATACAAAGAGCAGCAGCTAAACTAATTTTCATTGACTGTCCATTGGAAATACTGTGGTACTGTTTGTTTTACAATGTACATTCTTCCAGGGGAACGGTTGCAAATACATGGGAGATTGCTCTCTGCCTCAGTCTCTCTAACTAGAGTTGAGTCTTGGGGTACAGTTGTTACCTAGGAACCAGACACTGATCTTTGAGCTGAGCTTGCTTAACGAGGGGGCTGGCTGTGTGCTGTTTGTGTCCACCTCTGTTCAGGGACTGGTGTAAATAAAGCAAGTGTCTCTCTCTCTCTCTCTCTCACACACAAACACACACCCTCTGAACTCAGCCTTACTGATGTCTCCACCACTGGAAAACCAAGTTGCAAGAGCCCAGCATCTGCTATCATGTGGCAGAGAGCCAACACTAATAACATGCCATGTATTGATTTGAATGTCATGCCTGCTGGATCATAAAGTGCCATGCTGCACATCTAAATAATAATACATAATGCTATTAATGGGATTTACCCCTGCAAAAGAGATCAGATGAGTCTCTAGCACACCCTGGCAAATATGTCCCAACAGTGAGTCACAGAGGGGGATAAAAGGGGTGGGGTGAAAGAATGGCCTTTTTTTAGCCCCATCCACCAGCTCTCACCCTGTGCTTCATGTCCCATTATGTGCAATCCAGGCATTGATTGCTGTTTCTAGTATGGCAGGGCTGTGAATTCCTTTGCCACCTGACAGCACCGTCTCTTCTTTGGACACCTGGTCCCTGATTTCGCTCCTTGATTAGTTTTGGCTTTGTACCTGATTTCATCACTGCACCAGCCTCTCCCCTCAGCCCCACCAGTTCTCCTCTTGCTGCCCTACATCTTTGCTGGCCTCCGGCTGGCAGACGCGTCTCTTATGTTGCACCACAGAAATTCCCCAAAGTGCCTCGTTCCCCTAGTGCCAGGGACATGCACGGCCCTGCCACTTTGCTGCCATGTGCAGGATCTTCAGGGATGGCTTCACCCCCAGATCTTAGCTCCCCACAGAGCTCGGCTTCCTGCCAAGCCCAACTCAGCCAGAAGGTAGGTGCTGAGCATGACAGAGCCTGGACTTTGCCTAGGCAATTGTCAGTAAGGGAGATGGATAAAGAGGCAGGAATCCCCTCCCTGGAATTTACTTAACTAGTTTAATTCTTGCAAGTTCAGGGCTGTTTGACTCGTAAGCAAGCGAGGGCCTGTGTGCGGCAGACACAGAAGGAGCGTGGGGACATGCATATGCTGCCTCAGCATTTCTGCTGTGCTAGAAAGCTACAGTAGCCCTGCTCACCAGTGCGGGCAGGCACAGCGTACTTTGTAGCCCTTTGCTTCGCTTGAAGGCCAGGCCCTTAGGACAGGGCCTATTCTGCCTCCAATCATGCTTAGCGCTTCCCATACCTCAAAGAGCTGGGCAGACACCGATGGAGTAATCCTCACAGCACCCCAGGATGGGACTTGGGGTGGGGAGCAGTCTCAGCCCTCCTTTAGACGGTCAAACTGAGGCCTGGAGCGGTGAACGCCCCAATCCTCAAAGGGCTTCAGGCCCTTAACTTCCACTGAAAGCAATAGACATTAAGAGCCTAAAGCCCTATGAGGATCTGGGGCTAAATGACTTGGCCAAGGCCATTCAGTGAACTCAGGAGCTACTCACCCCCCGCTCGGTGCTGCAGCCCCCCAGGCCGTGATGTGAAGAGCTCAGGCAGGAAGGCAGGGTGCTTGTGCCGCAGTGCACTGTGGGAGAGCAAATGAGCCTGATGCAGCCCTTCATTTACAGCGATAACAGGGTGCTGGGGCCGCTGTGCTGAGGCTGGGCCAGCAGGCAGGTCACTATTAGTGCTAATTAGAGAAGGCCAAATTAGTCAGAGACTAGGGCTAGTGAGTCACTGAGCCAATGAGTCCATTCACAGGGAAGCTGGATAAGAGGTCATGGGATGACATGAATGGGGGACAAGTATCAAAGGGGTAGCCGTGTTAGTCTGGATCTGTAAAAGCAGCAAAGAATCCTGTGACACCTTATAGACTAACAGACGTTTTGGAGCATGAGCTTTCGTGGGTGAATACCCACTTCCTCAGATGCATGTAGTGGAAATTTCCAGGGGCAGGTAGCAGTTGAGGTGTGAAAACCAAGAGAGGAGAAACTGGTTCTGTAGTTGGCAAGCCATTCACAGTCTTTGTTCAATCCTGAGCTGATGGTGTCAAATTTGCAGATGAACTGAAGCTCAGCAGTTTCTCTTTGAAGTCTGGTCCTGAAGTTTTTTTGCTGCAGGATGGCCACCTTAAGGTCTGCTATAGTGTGGCCAGGGAGGTTGAAGTGTTCTCCTACAGGTTTTAGTATATTGCCATTCCTAATGTCTGATTTGTGTCCATTTATCCTTTTCCGTAGAGACTGTCCAGTTTGGCCGATGTACATAGCAGAGGGGCATTGCTGGCATATGATGTATACGCCATCATATGCCAGCAATGCCCCTCTGCTATGTACATCGGCCAAACTGGACAGTCTCTACGGAAAAGGATAAATGGACACAAATCAGACATTAGGAATGGCAATATACTAAAACCTGTAGGAGAACACTTCAACCTCCCTGGCCACACTATAGCAGACCTTAAGGTGGCCATCCTGCAGCAAAAAAACTTCAGGACCAGACTTCAAAGAGAAACTGCTGAGCTTCAGTTCATCTGCAAATTTGACACCATCAGCTCAGGATTGAACAAAGACTGTGAATGGCTTGCCAACTACAGAACCAGTTTCTCCTCTCTTGGTTTTCACACCTCAACTGCTAGAACAGGGCCTCATCCTCCCTGATTGAACTGACCTCGTTATCTCTAGCTTGCTTGCTAGCATATATATACCTGCCCCTGGAAATTTCCACTACATGCATCTGAGGAAGTGGGTATTCACCCACGAAAGCTCACGCTCCAAAATGTCTGTTAGTCTATAAGGTGCCACAGGATTCTTTGCTGCTTTTACATGAATGGGGGAAGAGACGGACTGAACAAGAAGACTAGGAAAACCTGGCCAAAGGGGTCCTTGGAGTCGACACCTGCCCCCCTTTGGACATACAGGGTGTAAATGCATGGAGACGCTGCTCTGGATTGGTGGAGGGCTTGAAATCCTGTAAATAAATGACAGCGAGGTATTTGCCAGCACATGGGCTCAGAGCAGTCTGTGCTCCTGGAAGAGATGGGGGTGCAGCACGGCCAACCCCATCGCAGGTGCACAGAGCCAGGCTCCCTACCTGCAGCCAGCTCTGAGAGGTCGGGAAAGTTCCCCATCATCCCTTAGGGCAGGAGAGCCCTCAGCATCCTCTTAGGGCCAGGGGCAGGGCTGGATTGGCCAGCTGATGGAGTTCAAACTCTGTCTGGGGAGGAAGCAGCCCTGTCCCTGTCTGTTCTTGCTCCAGCCGGGAGAATCGGCTCATCTCCGTCCATGAGCGATTCAGAATTGGGATCTAAAACAAACAGCTGCTAGCCCGGGGCCAGGAGCGAGGTGCATGTAGACAAGACAGGCCCCTGGGCCTTCTGCATGGCTCACTTGCTGCAAGGATCCTACGGACGCTAAGAGATAGGGGATTACTTTGGTCTGATAGGCAGCAGAATGCAGCCCTTCCCCCAGCATGCAGCCACAGAGACACCCAGTGGTTACACTCATATTCCTCCCTTACTCCTCGCTGCCCTGCATGACCTTCCAAAAGGCAAGTGATCATCCCCCAGTGAAGCGGCCCAGCTCCCGGCACAGCATCCCTTGGAGGTTCCTCCTCCGTTCTCTCAGCCCACTCCTTTCTACAGGGCTGTTTCTTCTGTTGTCCCCCCTGCTAGAACCTTGCCCCTCTCTCAAGCTGAGGGCTGGATTTTGAAACGACTGCAGCAGGTTCCGGCTTCCCAAAGGTGATGCAGGGGAATGGCTGGGACTGGTAATATTCACCAGGGACAGACCTTAGCAGCACTGACTGTGATAGGAAACTGCTTGCTGTGACCACAGGCAACTCGGCTAACACTGGAACAACCTGGCTGGCCTTCTCCAGCAGCCCCAAGCACCCTGAAGCATGAGCTGGGAGGAGAGCCCCAGGGCTTCTGAACCTCCTGGGTGCTGGAACCAGATGAAGATGCCAATGTCAGCCATTTGACTGCTCATGCTGACCAACAGTGTCTCGTTGGGATCTGCCATCTTCTGTCTCCAACTGCTGTCTGGTCTCCTGGAGTGTTCGCTCTTTGGGACAGGGACCTGTTCTGTGTTTGTTCTGTCATGATGGGGGTGCAGAGGTGCTACCACAATACAAATAAAGACACTGGCACATTCAAAAACAGAAATTCACCAGGCGTGGGAGCTTGTTGCAGGGCAGAGAGGGGTGACCCAGACCATGGCTTTTTAAGGCAGAAAACTTCTAAAAAAAAAAAAAAATAGTTTGTCACAGCAGGCACAGCTGTGGCCCAGCATCCTTAGAACACCCAGGCTAGAATTGCTCCTGCCTTGTATTCCTCTGATCTGGACCCTGCTATTATCCCACCCCAGGAGGGATCCACCTCAGCTCAGAGAGGACCCTCCCCATGGGTGTCGGGGGGCGGAGTGGGGGGCAGAGTACCCTGCTTGATCTCCAGGCAAATACAAGCAAGCAAGTGGCCGCTGGAGGCCCCAAGCTACCACTGGGCCAGCAGCGTACGTCTGCTCAGCCAGGGGACTGAGCAGATGCCAGGCACCCACAAAGCCTCATGTCTTAGAAACCTGTTAGTGTCTCCCACCCGCCCCCCAACACGGGCCCCAGGGGCGTCTGTTCCAGTCCATCAGGCACATGGATTCTGCAGCCGAGTCCTCAATCCTGCCTCCACACCAGCCCTGCTACCTGTCAGCCCAGAGAGCCTCCCGGCAGCACAGCTGACCCACGCCTTTTCATGAACCCCCAACTCCAGCAGCTCCCAACGCTCCCTTCCATCTCTCCTGCAGCTTCTAACTGAAGCCAACATGGCCACACAAACACAGTGCCTTAGCCCAGATTTCCCAGCCCCTCAGTGCATCTGCACAGGAAGATCCTGACCTCTCACACTGTTCTCTCAGAACCTAGCTGCAGGGAGAGATCTGCCTCAGCCTAGCTTTGCTGGTTATGAGTTCAGGCTGAAGCAGCAGCAAAATTAGAGAGGGGGAAGATCATAGAGTAGAGGCTACTGGGAGAGTGCATAAGAGGGAGGGATGGGGTTGGCTCAGGGTTTCAGCAAGGGGCTATAATGCTCTTGAGCTAAAGAACTTCCCTAGCTAGCACTAGTAGCAGTTCCCTTATCTTCTTTGTTGATCAGCCACTAGAGGGCACCATGACATCACAAACCAGAAGATCAGGCCGGGTTCCTCCTGAGTTTGCAATATAGTTGAGGAAACACTGGGTGGGTGTTATGTTATCCCTGCCCAGGCGGTGTTTGCCTTATGTATAAAGGATGCCAGCTTCCAGGCGGGTTAGCTGTGTCCCTTTTATGATCACTAATGCGCTTTGTATTTAAAACATAATTCAAGTGAAAAGCTGCAAGGAGACAACCTAAAAAATGACTCAGGCGTAGGAGAGCCTGACATAAGGCAGCTGCAAAAATAGAGGCTAGAATAGATGGTTAGATTTCTCCATCCCCTCTCAGCCACAGGACCTTGCAGTCCACTGCCTCAAGCTGCCGGCAGCCAGAACGCTGCGGTCAGGAATTTCCCAGCTAAACATTTTTTCCATCAGAGAATGTCAATTTATACAAAACGGAACCTGCTTGGGAGAAAGGGGTGATGGTGCCAAATCTCCCCCTTCAGACATTTTTTTGGGAAAAATAATTGGGGCAGCCAATTTGAAAACTGCTATGTTTGGGTTTTGGTTTCAAAAGTTTGGTTCACCATTTATACTAAAAAGGTTAAAAAAATAGGTGAAAATTGAAAGAAAACATTTTGGTTGATCTGATCGGAATCCCCTCCCCCCGATTTATCAATTTGCAACACTTTTTGAGCTAGACTTCTCCCCCTGATCCTCACCCCACCCAATTCAGAATGGGAACAAATTTCAGAATCTTGAAAACTGGTGGGACAAGAAAACCTTTCCCCATCCTGCCGCAGCTGCTGTTAGTCACTGTATCACTGCCACAAGGAAGCAGGGAAACCACAAGCCGAGACGTGGCTGGGGTGACGCACACAGGTAATTCCTGCAGAGACAGGGGAACTACAACCTTAGAAAGGATTGAGCAAAACTGAAGAGCTTAACTGGTCTTTAAACAGCCACCCTGTCTTGCACATGGGACTACGGTCTAAAGCCAGATCTGATATAGATGGGTTCAAACTCCCACAAGAATCTGGCTCAATCTCACTGCAGCCATCGAAAGCTGGTGGAACAAGCTGGTCATAAAATGGCAAAGCTGTTCCGGTCTGTCCATTTACCTGGTGTGAGCAACGGGTGCAGCCGAGCTGGAGACAGATACATTTTCACTGCTCCTTGCAGCTATCCCCTTGCCCACACGTGCAGCTAAACCACATTCGGGCCACGTCCAGACTAGAAATTAAAATCGATTTTAGATACGCAACTTCAGCTACGTGAATAACGTAGCTGAAGTCGAATTTCTAAAATCGAGATACTCACCAGTCTGGACGGGGCGCCATCGATGTCCGCGGCTCTCCGCGTCGATTCCGGAACTCCGTTCGGATTGATGGAGTTCCGGAATCGATGTAAGCGCGCTCGGGGATCGATACACCGCGTCCAGACTAGACGCGATATATCGATCCCCGAGCAATCGATTTTAACCCGCCGATGCCGCGGGTTAGTCTGGACGAGGGCTCAGACTTGATGCAGTTACACCCATTGCTCAGGTACTGTAAGTGACCGGTAACTTTATACAACAGACAAGGCATGAAAGCTTAAGAGCTGGCCTGGCTCAGTGGCTAGTGCACTAGACTAGTGCCTCAAAGCAGACCAGAGTTCTAGTCCCAACTGTGCCTATGACCTTGGACACCCTGCAGAACAGCTGTAGCCCTTGTGAAAACCCCACTTTTACTGCAAAGAACACAGGCATGTCTCTGGCTCAGTCTGTCCAGCTGTGAAATAGGATTAATGACACTTAACTCCTTGGGAAAATACTTTGAGATCTAGGGCTGGAGAGAGCAAGGTGTTAATATTCATTCCCGTCACACTTGCACTGGCCTATGCCAGGATTAACGCCAATGAGGTCAGCACTTACCCTGGTGGAAGAGAGACCAGAATCAGGCCCCAGGGCCACAGAAAGGGGCGAGTGCAGCAGAGAAGCAACTAACCAGGTATAAAAATAAAAGCAATGCTTCCGCATACACCTCTTCTTAATTGTGCCCTCAATATACCTGCAAAATGGCCATTCCGTGGACAATCATTGTCACCCAGATGTGCCAGACAAGGGTAGATCTGCACAAACTTCTAACCATAGAGAAGTGAAACAGGCCTGGGCTTGTCAATGGAGCTCAAGGCACAGCCTTTTATCTGACTGTAGTTGGGGTGTTGATGTTTCCTACCTGGGAGATGGGCAGAGAAACACCGCCCAGACGGCTAAAGAAAACTAGACATCACAGGATGGGCTCCTAACGCAAACCCCTACAGCTTTGCCCATCTGCTCCTAGATGGCCCAAGTAATGGCCTGATCCAGCCACTGCCACCAATGATCATCTCGACTAGCAAGTTTGATCGTTTCCCAGTTCAAATGGAGTCCTTTGCCACCTCTGCACCAGACTCCTTCAATGCTCATTCACTGGGGTTAGCTTCAGGGCTGCAACAAGATGCCTGTTCCATACACCTTGCCCGCCCCTCCTCTGAACATGTGGAGTATGTTACATTGCTGTGCGCTCTCTGCAAACCGCTGAAGAGCCAACCCACCCCACGCAGCCTGGCCCCCAATACCTGCAATGCCGTCTCCCCCTTTCCAGACCCCCCCCCCCCCTCCAGACCCCACTGGGGATTACATTACGAGTCATTAGGTCTGACCTTTCAGGAGCCATTTTGCTTCCCCTTGCAGGACCGTTCGGATCCGAAGCTGATGACGTCCCAGGGACAGTGCAACACCCAGCTGTTCACACAGGATTTTGCTTAACAAAGGAATGGCCTGGTGTTCAAAGTACCCTAGAGCCCTGAGTTCAAGGGCCACACCTGTCTCAGATGCCCTGAGCAACCAAGGGCAAATCATCGGGGGGGTGGAGGAATAGCTCAGTGGTTTGAGCATTGGCCTGCTAAACCCAGGATTGTGAGTTCAATCCTTGAGGGGGCTGTTTAGGAAATTGGGGTAAAAATTTGTCTGGGGATTGGCCCTGCTTTGAGCAAGGGTTGGACTAGATGACCTCCTGAGGTCCCTTCCAACCCTGCTATTCTATGATTTTACGAAATCTCGCTGTGCCTCCATTCCCCATCTGTAAGCCCTCCTCTCCCCACACAGAGATCTGCCGCTGAAAGGGGCTATGTAAGAGGCAGGTTTTCATAATCCTGGGTGTTCATTACAGGAACGGATTGGACAAGCCATGCAGATGGCAGTTGGGCCCTGCAGGTGGTAAAACACCAGACGCGGGACACATCCCCATCATGACTCACTGTCGACATTGGGCAGTGCAGCGCCCTTCTCTCTGTGGCTGAGGTGCACCCCTAGTGAGGAGGCAGAGAAAGACACCCGGGGAAGCATGGAGGTGTGTGTCCATATGGAATGGTTTTATTACAGTTTAATCTCACAGTTGGCAGCATTACATGAGAATAAAGCACTGGACAGGACTGGAAAAGGCCTCTGGAGACGGCATGCAAAACACTGCAACAAGTTAAAGCGAAACAATTCAACAATTGCCCTTGGAGTCTCAGTTATTTCACCCGGTCAGTTAGCAGATTTGGGATTTTCCTTCCTTTCGGGTGGGTCCATTTCTCTCTTTCTTTTTTAAACCTTTTTTTAAATTTTTTTTTCAATTACATTAAAAAATAAGAGATTCGTACTTTAGTAAAACCCCAGCACTTGGCTGGCCCGTTTCCATTTGAAATAATAAAAAATAACTGAAAAAAACCCAGAGAAAACAACTGACTCGGAAGTTCTTAAGCAATCGCAGGACTCGTGTGAGGAGCAGGAAATACCCGCAGCAGTAGGGCACCCCCCATTTATCCTCTCCCCCCTTCCCCGCCCCGGCTTCCCTCCTCAGTCGTCCCCACCCTGTCCCCTGCTGTCGCGATCCTGTGAGCTGGAGAAACAGAGATGTGATCCCAGGGAGAAATCAAGGAAGAGAAACTCTGTGGGGAAGGATCGGTGGTTGGGGGCAGGGAGAGAGTGTGGGGGTAACAACATGCTGCTAAAATAGTAGGATTCCCTTCCCAGTTTGGTTTCTACAGGGACAAGGTGGTCGGGGCAGCCTTGATCAATCCATCTCACTCCTGCATCTCCAGCCAGCCCAGCCTAAGGGACCCGGGGAGGGGGAGGCAGACCCAGGGCAGGGATATGCACAAGTCCAATATGTCTCTCTAGGATAGTTCCATGGGTGGAGCAGGTCCAGCAGCTCGCTCAGTCCTTCTCCCCTCCCCTTCTGGCCCCTCCCCCACCCCCGCTACCTGAGCAGGGGGGTGGGGCAGGACCAAAGGGAGAAGGGGCGGTGTCTTGAGGAAGCCCCGCCCCCCCCATCTCACAGGTAGAGCTCGTTGCCTTTGATATGCTCTAGCTGTTCCCGTAGTTGGTGGAAGGAAGGCCGGATGATGGGGTCCAGGGTCCAGCAGTTTTTCATCACCTCGTAGACGACCTGGGGGCAGCCGTCGGGGGCGTCCATCTTGTACCCCTTCTCCACGCGGGGAACGACGTCCTTCAGAGGCTGCGAGGGAGAGGGAGGCTGGGAAGACGACTCCTTAAGCCCCTGGCCCCTCAGTCGTACTGCGGTAGCCCCCGGGGCCCCTACCTACCAGGATCAGGCCCCCAAGCACTAGTGCTGGGCACAGGCCACGTTCCCTGCCCTGGGAGCTCACACGCTTTCACCTCCTCCCCCCTTTGAGTCTCACCAGCGCAGACAGAGGGGTCAGGCCCCTCCTGGCTTAGCCCTCAGATCAACTCTCTTAGCCAGTCGTCCTCCTCCGCCTTTGCCGGCTAACACTTCCAGCCCATCAGTCGGCTTCTCCCTCGGCTCCTAGGGAGATTAACCCTCCCTGCTTCAGCCCCTAAAGGCAACCTGACTAGAGCTCCGGATGCACCTCTGTGGGGGGCCGGTTGGGGCCCATCTCCTCCTGGGGGTTCTTAGGCCTTCCTCTGCAGCAGCGGCAGAGATGGGATGCTGCACTGGATGGACCTCGGAGCCGAGCCCAGCTGGCCACGCCTAGGAAACCAACTCCCCGAAGCTGCGTATCGAGCCAACCCCTTTGCCCTCCTTCAGACACACCTTGGCCAGCCAGTAACAGCCCGGGGTGGGGGAACTACACCTTGGCAAGCTAGTCTACAGGAAAACATGCTTGTGGGGTAGATACCTTGGCCTCTCGACTCCTGCACTTCCACAGGGACAGACACTGGGCTGCTCCGGCGAGCAGCATGTGGAAAAACCCAGAGCCTCCCCTCCGCCCGCCCCCAAACCAAGATCAGGCCCAAGTGGGCTCAAGCAGTGGGGTTGGGGGAAGGGAGGGAGGGAGGGAGCTGGCAGCTGCCCCCCAGGGCGTTGCCTCACTTACAATTCTCGGATAAGGCACTCGCCCGAAGGAGTAGATTTCCCAGAGGAGGATCCCGAAGCTCCACACGTCCGACTTGGTGGAGAATTTCTGCAGGGGAGAGAGTCGGCCGCAAAGGGGTCAGGGGGATGGCATGGGGCGTGGAGCGGCTGGGCAGCCAGGGGGTGGGAGGGGAGGACCCACGACCAAAACAGGGAGGGTGTCAACCCTCCCCGGTTGATTCAGTGCTGCACTGCCCGCCTGCACACACTGGAGAGAGTGTCCTCCGCTGGGAGGAGAGGAGAATCCAGGCCCCACCCTGGCTTTCAGCTAACTGCCTTTATTGCAGCCAGCAGTGGTGATTTATATTCCCATCGCAGCTCTTCAAGCAGCCTGGGGCCTCCTGCAAATGCTGGAGAAGTGTCCTCAAATCCACAGAGGAGGGGGATTAAGAGACTGAGCCCCCATCTCCCTCCTGGGCAGCAGCATCCATAACAAGGAGGAATATTTCCTTCCATGGACCCCTGCCCCCATGTCCTCTGAGCTGCGAAGGGGCAGAATAATCCTGTCTTGCACAAGCCTGTCTGGCCCTGCAAGGGGAAGATGCATCTTCCCAGCCGGGGACACCCAAAAAGGAGTAAGCCCCTGGGCAAGGCAGGTGACTAGCTCTCCTAGTCACTATGGAAGGCAGAATCTAGCCACTTATATACAGAGCACAGGACCATTGGCACTTCATCACTGGGGCAGCGCTTGGAGGCGGGGAGCTGGGGAGCCTGCCCCGTCCCCCACTCACCTTTTCTCTAAGTGCTTCCGGCGCCGTCCATTTCACCGGCAGCTTCCCCGTGTCCTGAGTGGACGATGCCTCCTTTGTCAGCCCAAAGTCGCTGACTTTGGCGATGTTGTCCTCCGAGACCAGCACGTTCCTCGCCGCCAGGTCCCGGTGGACAAAGTTGTTGGCTTCCAGATACTCCATGGCTTCACAGACATCTCTAGGGGGTGGGGAAGAGCGTGTCACGCTTATGCACCCAGCGGGGCTCGGGGCTAATTGCTGGCTGTTTATCCACAGCTGTTACAGACTGAGGGTGTCCCACCCCTGCTGGTGAGGCCGGAGGGGCTCCCCACCGATCATTCAATCCACAGCCTCCAAGGAAGCCAGTTCATGCCAATGACCGTGGCAGTTTGGTACCTTCTAGAACTGGCCTGAGGCCCACATCACTCATTTCCCAAAAGCCACTGACCAGACATCCAATCATAACAACTAAGTCACTGGCTGGATATGAACCTGTGACCTAGGGGGGAATGTACACCAGAGTCAAATCAACCATCCCCACGTGGCACAATCCTCCCGTTCGTTGTAAGCCCCACCTCTCCACCCATGGGTCTGCCAGTGAGTCACTCTACAGCACCAGAAACTCATCAGGCTGCTTGCGAAATACTTAGCCAGCTGGTGCCAGGGGAAGACACTACCAAGGAGCAGCAAGCCCTGGGCAGGACTGGGCTAGCGGTGGAAAGGCAGACCTGGAACGCGACTGCAATGTCACAAGCTACCCTGCTGATGGAGGAGATGGGACAGAATGAGGCTGTACTGACTCTGTGGGGCCAGGTGGAGGATATTGCAGGACAGAAATCAGGCTCCAGGATGCCCAGGGGGCAGATCTGCTGTGCAAGAAAGTGCCATTCACGCACAAGAGCTAGATCCTCACAGGGCAGAGTCAGGAGGGCTGGTCAGGATTCCTGGCGCTGCTACTGGATTCTTCGCGTGGCTGCGGGTCACCTAACTCCTGTTTGCCTGAGCTGCCCCATCACCCTCCACAGGAGGTGGGCTGGGAGGCTCAGCCCATAACATCTGTAAAGCGCTTTGAAATCCTCGCAGGGGAGGTGTGAGGAGAAGCACAGAGCATTACCATCATCAGAGACTCAGGGGCAAGCGGGGGCAGATCGTCAGTGAGAACCCCTGGCTACCCTACCATGCGCTCAGGTACCTGGGTCATGGAGGCCCAGCTGCGTACTTACAAGCAGAACTTCAGCAGGCAGTCGCCCCCCAGCACAGACCTCCCTCGGGATCGCAGGTAATCGACTAGGCTTCCCTGGTGAGAGCGCGAGACAGGACCATCAGAGCCCACCTTCTAACCCCTGATGCTGCCTCGACAGCCCCCTGGCGCCCTGCCCAAGTGGAGCAGAGCCCGGTTGGATCTGAAGGAGGATGGGAGACTCCTCGGCGGTGCTGGGGGAGCAGGTGGCTCTTCTCTCAGTCAGTAACAGACCAATCCCCACAAAGCACCGGTGGCGCTGACTGCAGGTGCCATGTCAAACAGGCAATTGCCCATGGTGCCTGTCCCAAGCTAAGGCCTCCCAGCTGAGCGCCCCCTGGGATGAAGGCGTCCTGCCGCCTCCCTGTATTGCCCCTGGTCTATCTAAGCCGCTGTGGGGCAATGCTCAGTGGGGACCTTCCCAAACCTGCCCCCAGTAGGTGCCCGTGCGGGGCTTCCTGTTTGTGCCCAAGCACTAGTAACACCAGGCCCCACCCCCAAGCACCTGTGGAGAGACGACTGCAGCCAGCGCTCCAGCGGGTCCCAACCTCCCACTGCAGGGGGGCTACCGTCTCCATTCACAGGACCCATAATGCACCAGGAGGTGCCCGGGATTTGGCAGGAGTCCCTCAAACATCTTTCCCAGTGCCAGACATAGACGCATCCTGGGGCGTCAGCGACTCATGGATGCGCTCGGCAGGCGGGCAGGCGTTACCGTGGCTGTTGTAGGGCGCCTGGGAAGCAGCTTGGTGGGGTGCTGCAGATGCGGGCACGTGCCAGGGTCGAGTGAAGGGGCAGCTAAAGGGAAGGAGGAATCCAAGCCTGGGCAGCTTTCTATTGGCTGAGCTGCTTCCCACGTGCACTGGCAAACTTCTGGGGGCAGGTTGGGAGGTGGGAGCAGGGACGGCTGGGTCTGCTGGTGCTCAGCAGGCGAGTTCTGCTCTCAGTGCCAGGGAGGGGGGCTGTTGTATTTAGCATGGAGCCTGTTTGATCCCTGCTGCCAGACCTCACACAGGCTCCCAGGGACCGGCTGGCTCCCCCGGCTGCAGGGCCTCACCTTTGCCATGTATTCAGTGACGATGTAGAGGCCACTCTTCTCCTCCACGATCACCCCCAGCAGCTGTACCAGGTTGCTGTGTCGGAGCTGCCTGCAAAGCCACGGGGCACTAGCTTAGAGCCAGACAGCAGCGGGCAGATCTGCGCTGGCCCCAGCCAGTGCCCACCCCCCAGGGCACAGGGACATCGCTGCAGACACAGAGCTGGCTCTGGGTGGCTTG
Source organism: Gopherus flavomarginatus (assembly GCF_025201925.1). NCBI lineage: Eukaryota > Metazoa > Chordata > Testudines > Testudinidae > Gopherus > Gopherus flavomarginatus. The sequence goes on along the minus strand of NC_066625.1, from coordinate 53,898,261 downwards.
CCATTACCACGCGCCATCCACCCAAACCCCAATCACACCAGAGGGCTCTCCCTCCCGCAGAGCCACCTCACTCCACTGCCCTAGGCCTGCTCGCCACATGCCCCCGAACCCCGCTTCCATCTCCTGTCACCACCAGATGAGGGCTCCCTGTCCCCTGCCCTGCTCTCCCATCCGGGGGGACATTTTCTCTCTCTCTCCTCCGGGAGCGCACGACCTCCCAGCCCCTTGTGACACTCACGTCATCACTGAGGCCTCCGCCAGAAAGGCCTGCGCGGTGGCATCGTGTTTAATGCACTTCACAGCGACCTTGTTGCCACGGTAATCGCCCAGCAGCACATCTGAGAGGAGGAGACACGGACTGAAGGTGCCTAAGAACATCGGCGTCTCCTCCTCCCTCCATGGGGAACCCCCCAGACTGCCCCCCGCCCAGCCCAGCCCTTGCAGATTTACTCGCTGGGGGAGAATCAGTTTGGGATTCAGGCTCAGATTAAGAAGTCCCGAGTTCTAATCCCAAATATGCGACCTCAGCCAAGTCCCCCTCTGCATCTCACTCTCCTCCAACTCGTAACATGGGGACAAGAGCAGCCTCTGACCTCGGGGTGACATGGGTATAAGAGCTAAGCCAGCCTGCTGCACTGGTGGGCCAAGACACTGAACTCATCACGGCCCCAAAGAGCTTCGGGAGCCTCAGCTGGAGGTGCCGGTAACGAGCAACGGGGTCACTGCAACCAGAGCCAGGCAGCAGCTGGACACCGACTGGATTCCTGCTGCCCCCCAAGAGCATCACCCCCTCAGGGTGGGGAAGAAGCCGGAGGGAGCCCAGAGCTAGAATGGCATGAGACTGGATCCTTCCTCTAGGGGAGGGAGAGTGGTTGGGCTCAGCACCCAGTTCCCCTCCCCACCCCCAATGGCAGAGCACAAGGCCTGAGCCTTTGGACTGACCTCCAAACTCCCCTTTGCCGATAGTCTGCAGAAGCTTCAGGTCCTTCATGTTGAGGGCCCAGCCGCCTGGAAGGGGAAGGGAGAGGTGAGCAGGCAAAGAGACCAGCTGGGATGGATTTGGGGGAAGGGGGAGCTGCTGACGGTGCTGCGCCACGTTCAGGGATGCACTCACTTCTGGAGAACTCGTCCTGAGCGGCTATCGTCCCCTCCATGAGTTTGGGTTTGATGAGGCGTGTGCAGAGCCCGTCGGCGTCCGTGGTGTAATGCTGCCGGGAGGAGAAGGCAGGAGGTGAGACCCCCACCCAGCCAGACCTCGCTTAGGAGACCTAGGCTCTGATTCCGGCTCTGCCACCGACTGGCTGTGTGATCCCAGACACCTTCACCCCACCTGATGCACAGTTCATTGCAAGGTCCAGCTCCTGCTATCCCCATGCAGGGCTGAGGGGAGTGGATACCCCAGGGCAGGTCTGCGGCTCCAGGGGAGAGTCCAACATGGGGAGGATGTGGGGAGGCCAAATGAGCCAGTGAGATCTCCAATTCCCTTCCTACATAAAAGGATGGGCTGGCCCAGGAAGACTGATTTCCCAAGGGAAACCACCTGGGTTCCCTTCCCCCACTGGCCAGGGCAGCAGTGCCGGGCTGCAGGAGCTCACTGAGGGAGCTCCCATTTAACCCAGCTCTGCTACCACAGGATTTGTCTGATGTTCCCCCCACAGGTGATTTTTAGTATTCACAAAGGCAAAGGAGCAATACTGGGGGGTCTGGCAGAGAGTGCCATGGGGCAAATGCCTGATCCATCTCCTAGCTCTAAAAACCAGACTGACAGACCCCCGGAGTCTGGTCCCAACCCCCAGCTCTCCTAACACCCCTCAGTCCTGATCCGCAGCCCCTGCCCTGCCAATGCCCCCTCATCCTGATCCGGAGCCCCTGCCTTGCCCTGCCAACGTCCCCCAGTCCTAATCTGCAGCCCCTGCCTTGCCCTGCCAACGTCCCCCAGTCTCTCCCCTGCCCTGCCAACGTCCCCCAGTCCTGATCCGCAGCCTCTCCCCTGCCCTGCCAACGTCCCCCAGTCCTGATCCACAGCCTCTCCCCTGCCCTGCCAACGTCCCCCAGTCCTGATCCGCAGCCTCTCCCCTGCCCTGCCAACGCCCCCCAGTCCTGATCTGCAGCCTCCGCCCTGCCAACGCCCCCAGTCCTGATCCGCAGCCCCTGCCCTGCCCTGCCAACACCCCCCAGTCCTGATCCGCAGCCCATGCCCTGCCCTGCCCATGCCCTCCAGTCATGATCCGCAGCCCCTGTCCTGCCAACGCCTCCCCCAGTCCTGATCCACAGCCCCTGCCCTGCCAATGCCCCCCAAGTCCTGCTCCGCAGCCCCTGCCCTGCCCACGCCCCCCAAGTCCTGCTCCGCAGCCCCTGCCCTGCCCACGCCCCCCAAGTCCTGCTCCGCAGCCCCTGCCCTGCCCACGCCCCCCAAGTCCTGCTCCGCAGCCCCTGCCCTGCCCACGCCCCCCAAGTCCTGCTCCGCAGCCCCTGCCCTGCCCACGCCCCCAGTCCTGCTCCGCAGCCCCTGCCCTGCCCACGCCCCCAGTCCTGCTCCGCAGCCCCTGCCCTGCCAACACCCCCTTGTCCTGACCCGCAGCCCCCAACCTGCGAACACCCCCCAGTCCTGACCCGCAGCCCCCCACGCCTCCCCAGTTCTGATCCGCAGCCCCAGCTCTGCCCACGCCCCCCCAGTCCTGATCCACAGCCCCTGCCCTGCAAACACCCCCCAGTCCTGACCCACAGCCCCCCACCCCCTCCCAGTTCTGATCCGCAGCCCCAGCTCTGCCAACGCCCCCCAGTCCTGATCCGCAGCCCCAGCTCTGCCAACGCCCCCCAGTCCTGATTCGCAGCCCTCCAGTATAGATATTCCACCCCTTCCCCCAACATTCATGCTAATGGCTCCTCATTTAGGACCTGCGTTTCCTTTGGCTATTTCAGCCAGACTGGCCTGTGCTGAACAGCTGGGCTGGTTTCTGTGGCCTGGCCAAGCATTTGCAGCATGCAGCACACATGAGGCATCACACTTCCAGGGACTGGGAGGGGGAGGAATTGGCTGAGATACCGGAGGAAAAAATGTGGGTTCCAGAGTGTTGATTAAACGGTGCAGTGGCACAGTCTGCCCACCAGGGAGTAGCACGAGGACAAGAAGAGACCAGCCGGCCTTAGCACAAGGGCGTGCAGAGCAGCTTGTCTTGCAGGCTCCTGTCTGAGCCCTGGAAACAAGGGTGAATTGGGGACACACGCTGGGCAGACGACCCCTTGCTCCCCACGTGCACCCAGCCCAGAGCTGCCTCCTTCCTTCGCAGCACCAGGCACTGGCTACAGCAAGGATCCTAGGCGAGGCTGATCTGCGGGATCTGCTCCAGCCAGGAGACGGCCACATTCTCTCCTCTCCGCCCCCCAGGGCCATCTGTGCTCCAGGGAGTTCCAATGGGCATTCTGCACTGATGCCAGAAGAGCCCAGCCCCCACCCCAGAGCTAACCAGCTGGACGGAAGATCACATATGGGTGGCACCCAACCAGCTCATGTCCCTTCACCCCGGTTGGTGCTAAGCGCTGGCCTTCGTGAGCCCAGTGGAGCCCTGGTGACCTCAGATCCTGCCATGCCCATTCTGATCTGGAGGGCATGGAGTTGTTCCTGGCTGTGAAAGACAGGGCCGGCTCCAGGCACCAGCCCAGCAAGCAGCAGCTTGGGGCGGCCAACGGTGAGGGGCGGCACGTCCAGGTCTTCAGCGGCAATTCAGCGGTGGGTCCCTCACAGCAAAGGACCAGCCGCCGAATTGCCGCTGAAGACTGAAGAGTTGGCGGTAGAGCTGCAGATCGCAATCACCGTTTTTGTTTTTTTTCCTCCTTCTCTTTTTGCTGCTTCGGGCAGCAAACATCCTGGAGCTGGCCCTGGTGAAAGATCAGGGTGCACAGGGCACCAGGACCATGTCCACCTCCCAGCCATGATGCTAGGGACTTTCCCATCACCCTGGGAGATGTGCCGGAATCCCCCTACGCTCCCGAGCCGTGCTCAAGAGAGGAACCAATGCAAATCTCCCGGGGCTACTCCACCCGCTGGTGGGCTCCCCACCCCCTTGGAGCCAGCCCACTGCCCCAGCGTGCTCAGCTCCCGAGAGAGGCACAAAACTTTTGGATTCTATCACACAGCGAGGAGCCTCTTCCTGCCCAGGCTGGGGGGCGTGGTCCTGAGAGGCAGGAAGTGCTCAGCAGGTTTGCCTGAATCATTATCAGGGCAGAGCCAGGCTGAGCCCGGCTAACCGCAGCCTGCGCCGAGCGCTGTGTGAGTGGGAGGGAAGCTGGGCTCCTCGGCAGGAGGAGGGGAAGGCACAGCTACTTGAGTGCAGCTGGGAGGTATCTGGCCCAGCGCTGGAGAAACTGGTGGCCTGCGTTTGCCACCAAGGCCGGTGCAGTGGGAACCTCCCCACAACCCACTGCCCTCCTGATACACCATCACCCTGATTGGCAGATGTCCTCTCTAGGGCTGAAAGAGAGGAGTTGAGTCTCTGTGATCCTCTCTGCAGAGTCCTGCCAGCACAGGGCGCTGGGTGTGTGTGAGACAGAGATCACCATGTGCTGGGGGGACAGAGCAGGGTGCCTGGAGAACAAAGGATTTGGAATGCAAATCTTTATGCAAACTCAGTGTTGCTAAGTGGGTGACTTGTGATGGTGGCTGCATGGAGCAGGTGCTGGGAGTTTAAGGCTGTGGGCCATTTCCATAGAGGGCTGGGAGACCTGGCCAGACCAAGCTTTTGGGGAGCCCCTTCCCCACAGCTCACCTCCACCAGCTGCATGAGGTTCTCGAAGTAGACCTCCTCGTCGATGCTGAGCTTGCTGGAGGAGTAGATGATGCGGTAATGCTCCACCTTCCCCTCGCAGCTCACGCACAGGGTGTAGTCGCCCGGGTAGTTGGTGCTCTCCCGCACCAGGAAGAGGCCCGTCTCCGGGGGGTATAGCAGCCGCTCTGCCTGCTCCCGTGTGATCTTCCCATGGAACCAGCTGGGGTAGGGGGAGAGAGAGCAAAGGGGTAAATTCGCTACCCCAGTGTGTGAGGGACACAAACCTGGGCACAGCGAAGACAAGGGTTCTTACACACAGCTCTGCCAGTGCCCCTCAATCCCAACCTGCAGCCCCCCTGTGATCCCAGCCCGGCACCCCCACAGCTCTACCGTGCCCCTCAATCCTGACCTGCAGCCCCCCTGCTATCCGAGCCCGGCACCTTCACAGCTCTTCCATTGCCCCTCAATCCCGATCTGCAGTCCCTCTGCTATCCCCAGGGCCAGCTCCAGGCACCAGTTCAGCAAGCAGGTGCTTGGGGCAACGAAGGGGAAGGGGTGGCAGGTGGGGCTCTTCCATGGCAATTTGGCAGTGGGTCCCTCGGTCCCTCTCGGAGGGAAGGACCTGCGAACGAAATGCCACCGAAGAAGAAAGCAGCGAATTGCTGCCGATCACTTGGGTCAGAAAAAACCCTGGAGCCGGCCCTGGCTATCCCAGCCCGGTGCCCCCACAACTCTGCCAGTGCCCCTCGGTTCTGACCCCCAGCCCTCCTGATGTCCCAGTCCCAGTCAGAAGCCATTGTCCAAGGGGGAACTGTTCAGGGGATACTGCCAGTGTGAGAATCACTCAAGCCTTGGGGAGGAGCTGGGGCTGAAGGAGGAGGGTCTTTAAGAGGAATGCAGGAGGGCGATAGCACAGCTGTTAGAGAACAGAAACAGCTTCCTGGGCACGCAGGGAAATGGCCCTGTCCCCATCCGCTTTGGCCACGTCCCACCCTTGGTGCTGCCCGTGTGAACACGACTGATTGTGCCCATCACACATGATCAGGAACGTGCATCTTCCTGTAAGGCCTCAGACCAGTTCAACCACCAACACCGAGCCTTCGCTGCAGGACAGGAGGTGCTGAGGTGGGCAGAATGAGCAAGCCAGGCACAAGGCAGGAGATGATAAGAAAGGTGCGCACCCAGGAAATCCTCTGAGAGAGTAGGAAAGGGAGCTAGCTCGCTGGCAGTGCAAGTTCCTACCAGGGGCCAGAGCATGCACAGGCTCCCAGGCAAGGAAGCAAACAGATGCATGGAGCCCAACAAAGGCCTTAGGGTGCTAGCACAGAGTTGAGAAGCACTCAGAGGCAGAGAGACTGCTGGCACCCAGATTGCATGAGATGAGCACAGATTGAGGGGGCAAAACACCATTAGAGAATTGTAAGCCACATGGGCTCAGGGTCTGCTCATCTGCACTCATCTAGTGCTCTCTAAAGCCCCACACGTCCCAGGCCTGTGAGTGCTTCCTCCATCTCCAGAGGCTCGTATCTGCCTAGGATGGCGGGACCAGCTGCTGAAAAGTGACCCCAGCTGTGGGACATGGATCTTACTTCACAGCGCTCCGACGGGAGGAGAGGTCAGCATTTCTGGCTGAGACACGTGTCTGCAGGGCACTAGGAGCAGGAGACCCAGGCACCCCAAACAGACGTTCCAACTCCACGTGCATTTCCCTCTGGGTGAGGTGCTCCCGATCAGGAGGCATCGGCCACCCACAACACCTGCAGCCCTTACAATCAGAGCCTCTTGTAACAATCGGCCAGGCCACACACAAGTCCTGCTGTGCCCAGAGCCCCAGTGACTGAAGGGTTAACCAAATTAACCAGGAAATACACCCCGGAACACGAAAACGAAAATGAAAAAACACACACACACACTTCTGAGACCGACACAGCCTCAACAGGTGTAAGCACCAGGAAGTGCAGAAACGGAGTCACCAGAGCATGTGCAGCTCTCCTGGCTTCAGCTTTCACTGCTGACCCTTCCCTTATACAAGACACTTTCCCTCACTCCACCCCCCAGGATTTCCTCTGCCCTGTTTCTCACACTGCCTGCTGCACCCAGCGTGAGCTGGTCTGCGACAGCCATTTGCTGCGGGCACTGTCACCATTACATCTAAACTGCATCATATCTTCTGGATTTAAGCCATCATTAATTGTTCTTGCTAACTGGCCTGAGCACCCTCTACTGGTGAATGAGAGTATAATCCACCTGCCCACGGCCTCCATGCACCCAAAGGAACACTGCTAGGTGCAAGTCCCACACAAGGTTGCACTTGAATTTGGCAGCTATGGGTTAAGCAAGCCTAGGATGAGGCCACTGGACTGGTGACCCATGAAATGGGATGTAGCAGGCATGAAGGGCAGCATCACAGGGGCATTTTTCTCCACATACTTTGGGCATTAGGGGGAGAAAGGCTCAAAAATACCACAAGCCTTCTCTCTTCTGGTCAGTGAGAAGCCTTTATAGCTGCAAAAAAAACCCTTTTAAATGTGACCCTATGCTGCATTTGTCTTCCATAGTCTGCAGACACATAGCTCCAGTGCCTCTGTAGATGCTCATAACTCTTGGAAGCAGCCACAGAACAAAGTTAACAAGATTCTGATCAGTTTCTGTGCTGTTATTCAGAGCCTCAGCAGTGAAACTGACAGAAACCAGGTCAGTTTCCCTCTGCTGCTGGGAAAGCCATGAACCCAGGTACTGATGCTGTTGTATCTCTTTACTGGCTCTCTCTCTGATAGGGCAGCTTTGGCTCTCTGGTTTGCAGGCCTTCAGTAAGTTTTTCAAGCCCTGTGTTAGGCAGCACTTCAAATCATCAGTCCAGCCTTGCTCCAGATCCACCATCCTGCTGCCCATGGCCACAACAAGCAACATAGGATCTGGGTGGCAATTGGTAAGATGGATCTTATTCCTTCCTCTGGATACTCACGGCATCAGACTGAGTTTGGTTCCGGCTTTCACTCCTTCTCGCTTCTGAACATAGTTGGCAGGGATGATCCCCTCACGGCCCACCTTGTTTTTGGCTTTGTACCAGTTGGGATCCTGGGAAGGGAAAGCAGAAGTGAGCCAAGCCCCTATGTGTGCCTCTGCCACCCACAATGCTCTCCCCTCCATCCCACTGAGCAATGCACTGCCATAGAGAGACTTACATCTACACAGAGCCTTTCGTCTTGGGGAAACCTAAAGATATATTATGCATGCAGCCACCTCTGAGGTGTCACAAGGCAGTTGTTTAATAGCGCACAGTAACGCTACACAACGCTTTAGCTTGGGCACTGAAGACGACAAGAGTCCAATTAAGGGATCATTTACATTTGCAGAATGTAATCCCCAGGCCTGGAATCTGATCAAGACAACAGGGTTAAGAAGCCCGTCCTTTTGCAAAACAGAAAGAAAAGAAACGTTCTGGCACCTCAAATGAGCTGCAGCATTTAGTGCGTCAGCTTTTCATCCCATCTGCAGCAAGGCACTGTTAATAGCCCCTGCACCTCTTAGCACTTCAAGGCACTGGTCTCCCACTGACGCAGGAAGAGAAGCACCTCCGCTCCGACTGAAAGCCTGCGTCACTGCCTGCAGCACTTCTGGTTTTCCTGGAGGTCCCCCACCCGAGCAGTCACCCAGCCCAACCCTGTTTAGCTGATGAGACAAAACCAGAAAAGGCCCAGGCCTACACAACAAAGCACCCATCCTGGGTGCTGGGCCCAGCGTTGCCTGCTCACTGCATGATCTAGCTCATGGCCAGACTGCCATCCCACCAGCCTAGAGCTCTGAGCTTGGGAAACGAGACAGCGGCGTGGCTGCTCTTCAGTGTAGACACAGCCTACGCCGACGGAGCGGGACGTAAGCCACCTCCCTGAGAGGCAGCAGCTAGGCCAGTGGAAGAGTTCTTCCCTCGACCTAGCGCTGCCTGCACCGGGGGTTAGGTCGGCTTCACTATGTTGTTCAGGGCGTGGATTTTTCACACCCTTGAGTGACGCCGCTCGGTTGACCTAACTTTTTAGCGTAGACCTGACGTCTGCCTGCAAGGGACATGCTGGCCAGGCCATAGCTCCATCATTGACTATAGAAGCCCAGCCGGGGGGCAGCAGGCACTGGTCAGCCCCACCTTCCCTCATGAAACAGGCCCCATCAGATTTACCATCTGACTGCCATTAACTGCAGACCAACCCCTGGTCTCCGGGTGTCACTCTTCAGTTCACAGACCCCCACACGCCCTGCCTGTGGTGGGTCTAAACACTACGCCCCGGCCCGCTCTTGAAGCAAACGCAGGGCATCTGTGTGCACGGGCGATGCTGCCACCTGACAGAGTCACTCCTGGCAGAGTCTTGCTTTAAACTCACGTGACTGTCTCCCTGGGACCCGCCTGAGCAACTTACATTTTGGAGAGGTTTAAATAACGATCACGTTAATTAAAAAGGCAGTTGGGTTTCCTGTCCCTTCTGCTCCTCTGTGGGAGAGAATCCAGGCAAGGCTCCCGCATAATGAGTGTACCCTAGTGGGCACTGGTGGCATCTCATCTCTCTGCAGTGGGCCCCCCTGTGACCCCCGAGCCAGCAAGGGGGTCTCCCAGTTTTTCAATCCGTGGATCACTTTCTAAGAGGAAGATTTAATCTCTCCCCTTCCCCCTCCTCCTAATATTTGGGTTCCCAAAACTTTCTGTCCAGCAGCCCACACCCCTCCTCTGGCTGACTGACCGGGGCGGGGGGAGGGGAAGCGGGGGGTTCCACCCTTCCTCCCTGGACCGCAAGCGGAGAACTAGAGCCGTGAGGGCACTCCAAGATGGGCTGCAGAGATGCAATCCTTCCAGCTGCCTTCGGGGTCACCCCAGGGAAGGCAGTGACTTGCCAGCAACCCCGAGACGAAGGGTGGGGTGGGTTACCTTGGTGACAGCGACGATGGTGAGCACGTCCCCTTTGCTGAACGGGAGGTCCTGCTCAGCGGTGCCATGGAAGTTATACTTGGCGATACATTCCGTACCGGATGGCCAAATGGCCTGCCAGAGGGACAGACAAACAAGGCCTCAGCCGCTGACCGTATGCTGCTCCCAAACCTCGGATACGGCCTCGGGGTGAAAAGGTGGGACCCTGGCCCTGTGAGTGTGCAAGACATGCTAGCGGAGGGGCGGGGGTTATGGGCTGGGTATACGTGCTGGTTAATACATGCAGTCGCCCTTAGCTGTGGGCTGGCCCTGGCCACATCGCTTGCCTTGAGAACTCCCAGGGGCCCTAGGCTACTGGCTGGGAGGTTTCATTAGCAAAGCCTTTCAGGGCCAGGGGAGGTACCATGGCTGATTCCCAGGATGGAGGGCACAAAGGGGAAGGGACAAGTCCTGATTTAACCCTTCGGCTCCTGAGGCTGGGAGAACAGAACACACTGTGCTAGTGCCCTTGGGGTGTGCAGGCATACTGGTGCCAAGTGATTTACACTGGCTTCCCAGAAACCAGTGAGCGCTGCAGAAAGGAGTGGCCTGCACCTGACCCCCAGACATGGCCCCGCCAGCCAAAACAGGGCTCCAGCCTTCGCTTGTCTCTCCTCCCACCCCACACAGGCCTCAAGCAACGCTGGCCTTTCCCTGTCCCTGACCCCTACCAAAGCACAAGTGGCTCTGGCTGTTACCTGCATTCCCGACATTGTCTCAGGCGGGTCTGGGGATCGAGTCTCACAGGAGGGACACGTCACTTGGTACCATGAGACCTGGAGAAGTGAATGAGAGAGGATGTGTTGAGAACAATCGTGATGAGCTATGTCACACACCCAGCCCTACGGGCAGCTCCAGAGGCCCCCACCCACCCCAGGAATATCCATCTTATTCTTCAACACACAAAGCAGGGCTCAAAAAATGTTGCCAGATACCTATTACCCCGAGGCGAGGTGGGAGTGGTGTCCCCAGGGAGGTTCCAGAGCAACACCCTGGCGGAGACGGCCAGTCCCCATCCTCCAGCTGTTGGGAAGGTGGTGTTTACACACCCTGTATGGGGAACTCCTTGTTTGGATCAGCCACTGCCTAGCAGGCGTCTGATGAATCCAAAGGCCTGACTCTCTGGCTCCTGGGTTACTAGAAGGAAGCACCTTGTACTCTCTCCCTTCCCCCAGCCATCTCACACCCATAGCCCTGACTGCTGTATGCATAGAAGCTTTCTGCTGTCCTACCCCGACACTGCCTCCTGCATGCTCTGTGGGGATAGCTACTCTGCCCTCGTTTCATGAGTCCTTCCCAGTGTGAACAGCTCTAGGGCCTGTCTCTGCACCTAGGAGCTGCAGCAGAGTGAAACTGACACAATTCTTCCACTGCTTCCCCCAGGGATGGGACAGCAGCCCTGAAACTGACCAAGCATGTCCATTACATGCTTCTACCTCTGGCTGGAAGGGTACGGCCGCATCAGGACAGATTCTGACCGTGGCGAAGATCAAGACGGGCTGGTTAAGTTCTGTAGGAATGGATGGCTTAAGCCCTGCCTCCCTCTTCTCCACATGTGCCAGGAAGCACCTTGCTCCCTGCCAGGGAGCAGGTGAGTGGATTTTCCAGCTTCTCCCACTGCGGTGACACTGAGGGGAAGCAAGGGCAGAAGCCGCTGAAGTCTCGGAAGCCAACCACTAGCACCAAGCCCTCCCGCCCCCCGTCTCTGTGCTGCTCTGATGCTGTGAGGACCCCAGGGCACCAGTGTGATTTGACAGAACAAACAGGAAGTGGTTGGGGTAGGCGGATGAGGCTGCTGAGTGCCATTCAGAAATACAGAGACTCAATTTGCACCCAAGCGAGCTGCTGCTGCTGGGAAGAGGCCTCCCTTGTGTGCTAGCTGTGAAACAAACCGGGTCCTTCTCTGGAGCACAAACAACCTGGTGGGGGTTTCTCCCCACTCCCTGGGATGCTGCAGGGGGACAGACAGGGTGGAGATCACGCAGGTTTCACTGCCCCTCCCCCCGATCTAGGTCTCAGCCAGGTAAGGGGGGGGAGGAGCGCGTCTGGGAATTAGCACTGTCCCCTGGCTCAAGCTTTCAGACCATTGCTGGCCTGATAGAGCTCTGGGAAGGGGCGTGGCATGGCCTGTCTCAGCCCAGCTCTGTGGCAGCAACTCCATCTGGTGGGGGGAGGATCCAAACCTGAGTGAGGATTTTGGCTTCATCCACTTTGAGCTGCTGCAGGTCTGGGGGAAAAGGGACGTGGTTTCAGTCCCCGACCTCCCTGGCTATCCACTGGGGGTGGGGGTGAAGCCAAGACCAGCATACACAGTTAGGGGGGTCTCAGTTCGGCTTTAACCCACTTCCCATTCAGCTCTTGGGCCAATGAGATGAACAGCTGCCCCCCTACCCCCCGGAGAGATTCCTCCCCCAAAGCTGGGCAAAACAAACTGATCCACGTGTACCCTTCCCCTGCACTGGGAGAGGGCTAGAGAACACACTTTAAGGCAGGTCAGGAGGGGGAAGGCCACCCCCCTGCAAGGGGACACCACTTACACACTCATAAGAGGGCTTAAGTAGCAAAAAAAAAAAAAAAAAAATTTAACCAAGACAGATACATCAATTAAATTCCAAATCATCCAAACACTCTATGAACTGCCACCTCCAGCTGACAGGTTGCTAGTCACCGAACCATAGTTATGAAGGCTAAAGGGATTACTGCGATCCTCACTTTTCTGCACGGCACAGGCCAGAGAACCTTGCCTGGTAATTTCTGCACCAAGCCCATATCTTCAGCGCTTCTGTAGGAGACAACAATCCAATTCACAGCCCACCCCTCTACGGGTGGTGGCGATCGGCATTCCCAGTTTGTGCACTGAGGGGACACCCACGCTGCATGGTACCCACGGCACTCGAGTCCCTGCTTGAGCATCCACTCTGCATTTACAATTGCTGGACCCAGATCTCACAGCCGTGCTAATGCGTCCCTATTGCACTACACTGACCTTCTAACTCGGATTTGCAGCTTGACCTGCTTCCACAGTGCAAAATGACAGGGCTTGGGCAGGTCTTGAGCTTGGCCCCCACCCTCTGGCAGGTCCTAGGACCCAAGTGCTGAGCGCTTGCAGACCCAAGTCAGAAAGGTTTGTGTGCGGACAGTGGGAAGTGGGGTTGGGCTTAAACCGGAGTCTCAGCCCAGGTTTACAATGCAGTGTAGACAATCCCTTAAAGTAACAAGGTTGCTGCTATGGGAAAACTCCGCTGGGGGAACTTTTGGGGGACGTTGCCCCCAGTGGTGCAGCTTGAGAGGTAATTTTGCAGGTAGCTGGGTGTAAACAGCAGTTAGTTCTACTGTTTCCAGTGCAGCACAGTACCCACAGTCCCATCTCCTGCTTCCTGGCAGTAACAGATCCCTGGGTTCCCCCAGAGCAGTGGTTCTCAACCTGCGGCCCATCTGTGGCCCAATCAGCACATAGCTGCGGCCCATGTGACAGGCTCAGGGCCGCACAGGTAGCATTGTGGCCCACAATGGTAAAGAGATTGAGAAACACTGCCCCAAAGGGGACACACACACCCCTGCAATTACCAGACATAGCCAGTCCTCTGTGATACAACTGGTGCTGCTGATTAGCATCAACCAGCCACCATGTGGGCCTGGATCCTTCAGAAGCAAAAGGCTGGCTCTTCCTTCCAAGGGAGCAGGGAAGAAACTGACTGTGTGTCCTCTCCTCCCTGTTCCTGCTCGGGGAAAGTTATTACAGCAGGGAAGGGCAGTTCTGGGGACCTTTCTCCCCAACCCCCACCTCAGTTATGTCCAAGGAGTGGGGGGTGTTGGCGCAGTATCTAGGCCCCAGTACAAGCCTTCATGCTGTTTGCCAATTCCATTACTTCCTGAGTGTGCAGGTGGCTGAGTGATTATCATTTATGTAGCATTAAAGCATCATCCAGCCATCAAATCATGCCCCACAGCTCCTGCGAGGCAAGGAAGTATCAGCTCCATTGTTCACAAGGGGAAACCGAGGCACAGAATGAGCAGCAGAGTCGGGATCAGAACTCGGAACCTCCCAGTTTCTTACACAATCCACTAGGTCACAACACCCCCTGGCCCACATCACACGCCAATCAACAGAGCTGGACTCCAAGCATAGCCCCTCATGCACTGTCAGTAGCTCCAATCAGGAAACTGCTCGCACACACGCTTACCACACACACTAATGCTACTCACTAGCTAAGGGCTCAGCTGACACAGGTACCTGTGCAGGCAAGAGGCATAGGCAGCTACTAACAGGTGTGTAACTGGAGACCAGAACAGAGAACATTTCTCTGCATGCCCTGCTCCAGATCTGGCACCCAGCGCAGCAGGGGGCTGGTTGAGAGTCGTCAGCCTGGGATACGGAAGGTTTCTATTAGAATGAAGGAAACGGAGGGCACAGGCAGCCTTGGGGGGTGGGGCTGAGAACCACCTTAAGTTCATGGCAGCTTTGTTGCCAGCCTGTTTTGCTTTTCATCAGCATTTGCAGAGGACGTGCTGTTCTAAGCGATCACTCCCCGGGGTCACCAATTCACAGAGCCACAGATGGCACCTGTCAGGTGACCCCCTTCCATTCCATTGCCAATTGTTCATGTTGCAGCAGTACCTAGGGACTCCCTGACTGAGATCTGCACCCCTCAGTGCCAGGCACCGTAGGGACACACAGGAAGAGACAGGTAGAAAGGGGAAGTGGCCTGCCCACTCCAGTCAGTGGCAGAGCCCTGGTCTCCTGAGCAACAGACCAGTGTCTCATCCATTGGACCAATGCAGGATAGAACCCAGGAGTCCTGACTCCCAAATCCCATCTCCCACCCTGCTGGTACTCTACCACTAGATCCCACTTCCCTCACAAAACCAAGAACAGAACCCAGGAGGCCTGACTACTAGTCCCTCCTGCTCTAACCACTACACCCGTGCTGCCTTAACAAAATATCAGGTCAGTTTCCTGTGCTCCTTTTCTCACCATGCCTGCCTATCAGGGCTGTACGGCTGTACTAACATCTCTGTCCTGCATGTCCCAAACTCCCCCTTCTGGCCCAATTCAGGGATGCCATAAGCCAGCCCGCATGGGGTTGCCATTTGGCTTAAAAAAAAGAAAGGAGACATTTGCTTTGGAAATGCAGTGACAGCTTCTGGACTCTCCCCCGACGTATGCTTTGTTTTATAGCGCTCAGAATGGTGTTCCTGGTTACAGATCAGCCCCTTTGGGAAGCCTGAGGCTTGGCAAGAACAGATCCTGGCGAAAGCCAGACACAGGAATCCTGTAAGTCGCTGCACCCTTGGTGAGAAGTGGGATTCCACAAGCTTCGCCGAGCACCATCTCTACAGAGGTGCGGCTGGAGTTCGCTACCAGCCACCAGAGGAAAGAACAGAAAACTTGAAACACCCTATTGTTCTGGTCAGATGCTCATTCATTCCAACACCAAGTGGAAGAGAGAGAGGGGAATGATGGTTCAGTGGTCAGAACAGAAGCCTAGGAGACCCAGGTTCAAGTCACTGCTCTGCCACAGACTTCTTGTGTGACCTTGGGAAAACCTCTTAGTCTCTATCCGTCAGTTCCCCATCTGCTCAATGGCCCTACCCCACGGGGATGTTGCGAGGACAAACACATTAAAGGTCAGGATGGGCTCAGGTAAGTATTAAAACAGGGCTTTCAATTCAATGCTTTGGGCTGCAGTCACCCAGGCCAGTTCTCCATCCCAAGAGGAAGCACAAAGCCTGGTTGAATTCAGTTTCACAAGTCTAGGCTTATCACAGTTTCTTTGATACCTAAGCAAGAGTGGGACAGGGCCCTTTTCATACCTTGACCACGGATCTTCACCTAAGAAGTCAGTCTAATTAATATTTAATGTATTAAATTTTCTAAAACCCCAGAGATCACGTTTCTTTTCAACTCACAACCAGTCACTGGAAAAGTTCACTGGCCTAAAACCACATGTACTGATTCCTACCAGGTCACCATTGTTACATGTATTTATTGGTCTGTTGGCAGCAGCTCGATTAACAGCTCCAGATGTGACGGTGTGAGGCACTATATAAACACAGCACAAGAGATAGTCCCTGCCCAAAGAGCTCACAGTGCACACAGACACCACAGATGCACAGAGGGAGAAAAGCATTATCTTCGTTTTCCAGCTGGGGCTCTGAAGCACAGAGAGAGGACGATACTGAGTGCCGGAAACCTGGGCATTACTTTAATTGATTTAAGCTTCATTACATGCTGATGAGCGACTGTGATAATGCCCTTTTGTGAGTCGAGGGCTGTTTTCTCTAACCAAACAGCTCAGTTCCTTCTGAGTGCCAGCCCCACACACTCAGCTTGGGTCAGGCTGGCATCTTCCAGGCTCATGCGTCGCCAAGGACCCAGATTCTACAACTGGCATTTAGTGAACAATGTTGCAGCCGATGCAACAGAATCCAAAATTCTGCAACAGAAGAGAATTCTGGAGCCAGAATAGAATCCAGCTCCCCCTCCTGCTGCTGTGTTCGCTCTACACTCGGCACCAACGTCATTCGTCACTCAAGTCAGCAAAGGGGGATTCTGAGTCCACACAGAGAGCAGATCTGGGGAGTGACAAATAAAGGGGGACAATTCTACTTTTAAAATCACATCCTTCTGGCTGCCATCTTGTTTCGCCAACTCCCACTTCAAAGCTGGCATCATTTTGGCAGCTGGTATCTTGTGACCACTCGAGTTGGAGATTGGAATTTAATACCACTTGAAAGCTATGAATCCCAGCTGCTTTCAGATGATATAAACCACCAGTTTCTAGTGCTATCTGTTCCCTAGATAACAGTTTCCACATTCAAGCTGGAATTGAACTGGTGGAGAAATAACAGACAAGAAGATAACCCAGAGATCATTTAAGATCTCAGGTCTTACAGTACTGCAAGGGCTGTACCACTGAAAAGATAAGATTCCCAGATTTTTAATGCTGTACAGCATTTGTTTCCAGCACTGGGGCTGGGGATTCACTAGGTATCAGAGCTTGCACTGTCACTGGTCCCTCAGAAGTAGCAGTGCTATTTGGAACCAGTCCAGGACTTTTCATAGCAAGTCCCAGAACTCCAAGCCCCATCACTGTGATCTGCTAGAACTGATAAGTAGAAACCTTTTAATTATTAACAAGACACAAACCAAACCAAAATAAAAACAGAGGAGTTTACTCAATTCGTACAATATCTGCAGAGATGGAGATCAACCCTTCTTTCTCCCATCCTTTGTCTTGTCTATTTAGGTTGCAAGCTCATCAAGGCAAGGACTGTCTCGTACTAGGTGTCTGTACAGCACCCAGCCTAGGTGGGGCCCCGATTTCGTTACAGCTTTGAGGTGCTACACGTGCTAATAGGTCATCATCATCATTACCCCAAACCCTGCAGCACTCCGCTAGTGCACAGAACTGGGAAGTGTGGAACTGACCAGCTGGATGTGTCTGCTTGGAATGACTCAAGGACAAAGACAAAAGCAGCGCAAGTGATGAACTGCTCATTAAATGTTTTAAACCCTTTCGTTCCGTTTAAACCATCTCCGGTGTTGCCGGGGACAGGGCACACTAGGTCCCTTAAATATGACTTTACACCTGGCAGCAACACTTTAAGAACATTTCGGAGCCTTTTACTTTCAGTTCAGGTGATGCCAAGGGCTCTGCTTTAACCTTTAATGACTCAGGCTAATGCCGAGGGGCCAGAGCCACAGCTGCTGGAAACAGGGAGCTAAGGTGATGTACACAAGCCGAGAATACAGCCCGTGGTGTTTAACACCCTGGGGACTAATCCATTTCCAGTTTGGAGGCAGCCGCTGGAGGATGCTGAACTGGGGCGGAAGGACTGACAAAGCCTCATCCGCCCATGCTCCTGGCTTGACTGCGTCCCTCTGGCCATTGACCAGCAGGATGGGAGCAGGACCCAGAGCACAGAGGAAGCAGCCTCTGCTGGTAGCAGAGCAGAGGCAGACAAGGTAGACAAGCATAATGTAGGTGGCTAAGGGCTAGGAGTGCTGCAGTGGGCTTCAGCCTCTGCAGGCGGGCGTGTTTAACAGAGGTGTCAGACTCACAGATGGCGTGGAAGCAGGGCAGCGGGGTTTGTAAAGATCACAGGGGAAGGCAACCCGAATACACAGTTGCAGGGGTCATGCTACAGCCTGCTGAAGTGAAAGCTGGTGGGGGCACCTCCGGCGGCATGGGGGCGTGCAGCTCTTCTGGCCATGGGAGCTGGGAGAAGGAGCCTGTGCTCCCCCATCACTTGGTGGGGGTGGAAGAGCGCACACACAAGCCTGTGTGTTCCCATGCCAGTATCACTGCAGCAGACACAGTCAGTTCAAGCAGCCTGCGGGAGGCCAATATTTCAGCAAGCTCCAGGGGTTGGATCCTTTTCTCCTCCTCCTCTATTTGTTGCAAAGAAGCAGCCAACAGGGCAGAGAATAACACCACCTACTCTTGTATAGCGCTTGCCCCTCAGTAGATCTCAGGGCATCTCACAAAAGAGGTCAGCTTCATTTGGCACATGAGGCATGGGGTGCTGAAGCAATTTGCCTGAGGTCACCCAGGAGGCCAGTGGCAGAGCCAGAAACAGAACCCAGGTCTCCTGAGTCCCAGTTCAGCTCTCTCGCCACTAGAACACACTGCCTGTACTGCTCACTCAAATGTAGGGCTCGAACCCGGCAGCCCGAGAGTGAGTCTCATGCTCTGCTGACTGACCCAGCCAGGTGGAAGTTGAAATAGGCCAACAAAGCCCAAGCAGAAGTTTCTTCTGAGTTCTGCCCACATAGTATTACTCCACCCTCATGTGCAAGGGGTGCTGTGCTCCAGCTGGGGGAACCCCTGGCACTCTTTCTGTTGGGGTATTTCCCTTCCCTCCCCTAGAGTGGCATATTGTCTGTATTTCCCTCCCTCGCAGCTACAGCTGGAGCATGAAGGTTGCCAGAGAGAGTTTCCATTATAACTCCCCTTTCTCAGTCCCTCATAACTAACCCAAATTCTCATCTTTCGGGCTTACATTTTCCAGATCTGGTCTCTGACTGAGGGGGAACGGTCTTGGGAAGTTTGAGTCAAATCCTATCAGGCTTTTTGTGAGATCTAGGCACAGGTGCCGATTCTGTGAGCACTTCAGAAAAAAGTTAGTGGGTGCTTAGCATCACCCGCAGCCAGCTCCCCCCTTGCCCCCAGCACCTCCCGCTTGCGGCCCCCCTGATCAATTCCTTCCCCTCCCTCCCAGCGCCTCCTGTACACCACAGAACAGCTGTCAGTGGTGCTGAGAAGGAAGGGAAGGAGCAGGGACAGGGTGTGCTCAGGGGAGGAAAGAGGCAGGGAGGGGGTTGAGTGGGGGGCGGGAAGAGGCGGGGCAAGGGCGGGGGCTTGGAGGAAGGGGGAGTGGGGACAGGGTCTGTGCTGGAGGTGGGGGTTGAGCACCCCCCCTGGGTCAAGAGGAAGTCAGCACCTATGGATCTAGCTGAGTTCGGATGGTGGGGAACACTAATATTCCCACAAAGAAATGATTATCAGCTTTATAGGGCAGGGACTGTCTTTTTGTTTTGTGATGTACAGCGCCTAGCACAACAGGGGGCTGGTCCATGACTGGGCTGCTGCAGTAACACAAAGAATAAATTCTAACAAATGATGGCAGCTCTGTCTATCCAGCTCTACGCACATACTCAGGGAGCGACTGCTGTAACCGACGTGGCTCAAGGCTTTGCGGCCCGGACTCTCCACTCCTTAGATTCGCAGTGGATGCCCTCATGGCAGGAGAGCTCTGGAACTACTCCTGGGGGGAGAGGGGGCGGGGGGTGTCACTGTGGGGGCACTCTATCCTGGGAAGCAGCAACTACGATTTGGGGTCGTGGTAGATAATTGGCTGAAATGAGCTCCCAGTGCGAGGCGGTGACCAAAAGGGCGGCTGCAATCCTGGGATTTGTAAACAGAGAAGCTCAGGAAGCAACAGAGAGGTTATGTTACCTCCGGACTTGGCACTGTGCTGTCACTGCAGCTGGGATACTCTGTCCAGTTCTGGTGCCCACAATTCAAGAAGGATGGTGATAAATGACAGAGGGGGTCAGAGAAGAGCCACGGGAATGATTAAGGGAATAGAAACCTTGCCCTGCAGTAAACCTCGAGGAGTGTAATCTGTTTAGCTTAACAAAGAGGTTAAGGGGTGACTTCATTACAGTCTACAAGTATCTACCTGGGAACTAATATTTAAACAGAGGGTTCTTCCATCTAGCAGAGAAAGGTCAAACACGATCCTATGGCTGGAAGCTGAAGCTAGACAAATTCAGACTGGAAATCAAGTGTAAGTTTTTAACAGTGAGAGTCATTAACCACTGGAACAATTTACCAAGGGTCACGGCGGGTTTTCCACCACTGACGATGTTTAAATGCAGCCTGGCTGTTCTGCTAAAACCCTGCGCTGGGGATTATTGTGGGGCAGGTCTCTGGCCCGTGCTGTACAGGTCAGACTAGATGGTTCCTTCTGGCCTTGGAATCTGGGACTATGAATCTTGCTGCTCATCAGCCTCCTCCTTCCTCTTCAAACCTCCTTAACCTGAAGTGACCCGTGGGTACAGGATTTCAGTGTGATTGAAAGGGCTCCCCAGGGCACTGCAGTTAGTGCAGAAGTGCGGGGAGCGATGTTAATGACAGCACCACATGGGCCACTAGAACAAAGGGAGGCAACTGCACCCCTCCCTCGGGAAGGGCTCAGTGAGGGGCGAGGTAACGCACACCCACTGAGAGGGATCTGGATCCCTTTCCACAGCTGCTGGGGACTAGAGTAGGATCTCCCTTTGCCCTGGGGCTGCAGCAAGCCACTTGTAACCAGGCAGCTGGAGGTGGGGTGGGGCTGGACAGGGGATTGGAAGCTCATGCTCCCAGTCCAGCCACATGGATGTTACCCTCCCATCGCAATGTAGCACCTCTCCCCCCACCCCGCAGGATGGGAGAACCCTCCCTCACAATCAGCTCAGTCCAGTCCTAAACCCACACAGGCCTGGCAGGGCCCCTCACATGTCGGGACAGACACTCACCCCCTAGCAGACCAGAGCTCACGGCTGCCCGGCTGGAAGGAGTCATCAGCTGCTGAACAGGTAAAATGAGAGACTACCTCCTGCTGGCGGTAGCCAGAACTACAGCCTCCATCTTACACCTTGATCCCACCATTGTCCATTCAGCACAACGGGGAGAAAGAGCCATCTCCTTCCAAGCTCCCGTCTGAACCACGGCAGCTCAACAGAACCCGCCACCGATCAGGGAAGCTTCGGTGGTTCCCCCTGCTCTCCACTGTTAACACTAGTCTATCTAGCCCTGACCCACGCTAGAGAGATCGCTCCTTGCCGGCACTTGAAACTCTTTGAGCTCTGAGATCGCTTTGTCCAATGGTATTTTCCTTCACCCACTGCCTCTCCACTTTCACAGACTGGTGCACGGACACGTGTGTGCGGAGAAGCAACAGGCACTTTTAGAGGATGCTCAATGCACTACAGAAGAGAAGAAAGAACAGACCAGGGCAGGGAGGGTTTTCCCTCGCAAGCCCCAAGAGCAAGGATGGCCCAGCGATTTGGCCTGGGGTGAGTGCTCTGGCCACAAGGCCATCAGAAACCACAGCAGTGGGCTGAGATTATACTGGGGTGCGTATGTGGGTGGTGGTGGGGCACGGGGATCTCTGAGAGAGATTCCTTGGACACAGAACTCTGGAAGATTCAGCAGGTGCGGGAACAGCCATGCAAACCAATTGGTTCCTATAAGGATCCTTCTCCCGGCCCCTTACACTCTGACTCCATGCCCTGGGACGCCCACTTGGCCCCTCACCTCTCAGACACCCCCATACGGACCCTTCTGCTGCAAAGCCCAGCAGGCAGCGGAATCCCAAGACTCCAGCTTGCTGGGTGTCAACTGTGCAGGGGTTGAAACCAAACAGGTCGGGGGGGCCAGCCAACTCGGGAACCCTTCCCCCACCCCCAGAGATCTGTGCACCTGAGAGATGCTACAGGCCTCACGCCCTTAGAGCTCCAGGGAACACGGCCCTCAGACTCGACCTCAGCTAGAAACGCACCCTGCAGCCTGGCTGGGGAAGGCCGAGGGGATGGTGACGTCAGCTGTGCTCTGGCAAGCCTAAGGCCAGCGCCTGCCAAACACAGATGGAGAAAAATCCGCTCATAATAGAAGAAACAGCTGCAGGAACTGGAGGGGGGTAGGAGGGGTGGGGCTGATCCATCAGGGGAGGAGGCAACTCCCTATAACCCCTCCCCCAAAGCCTACTCGGGAGAGGAGGGCGAATCCACAGAGCATACCTCCCTTAGCTGAGAATTTCCCGGTCTCCTGAGCCCCCCACCCCACTACACTGACTGCCACCTCTGCACCAAAGAGGTACCCCATAGATCCAATAACCAAAGCTCACAACACCCCAGGAAGGGGGCTGGGCTGCCACAGATCAATGCCATTACCCCCGCCCCCATCTTACAGACAGGGAAACTGAGTCATCCACTAGTCCAACTGACATCCTCTGCATGACCAGTCCCACAACTGGAAATAGAATCCAAGTGCCTCAACTCCTAGCTCCCAAATGGAAAGCAAAACCACTGATCAGTCCTCTTTATGATGCCTAGAGGCAGCCTTGGGGGAGGGTCCCCCAGCTCCGCTGCTTCATTTTTCACCTCATACTACCTAGTCCTGGTGGCCCCCCTCTCTGTCCTGGGAGACTCCGGAGACAAGCACAGAGCCACCAGTGCTTGAGGCTGAAGCTGGAGACACAGCTGAGTGGGTCGCAAGTGGGGAGGGGCTGCTGCGGCCTCAATAGTTTGAAATCCCCTAAAAACGGGGGATCTCCTGAGATGGGGCCAGGTGTCAGCCGCTAGCTAGGTGTTTATCTGCCGCCCCCATCACTGCTGTATCTGAGCACCTCAGATCTTTGATGCGTTTCCCCTTACACAGCCCTGGGAGGGAGGGCACTTCTATTCTCCCCATTGCACAGATCGGGAGCTGAGCCACAGGGAGCCGGTATGCTGCCTCACCTTGAACTCCCACACCGGCTGCTGGGGCAACTTCTCCTTCCCTCCTCTGCCTGTGCATATCCGATGGCACCTGCCCTCCTTTCGCATCTCTGAATCCAGAAGGTAGATCAAACTTGCCCTGCCGTTGGCTGAAGGCCACCTGACCAGAAGGCACAACAGGCTTGCCAGCTGCTTCTCCCTTTCCCACCCACAGCACCTGTCCCTCTGCCCCCAGTGGCTATACTTAGTGTCTCTGCAGCACGGCTGCCGCTCATCCAGGGGAAGTCTACAGCACAGTCGAGCTAGAACCTGCTATAAATAAATGTGGTGCTAGCAGGCATCTGCTTCATCCCCCAGACAGCTGGGAGGAGAGCTCCCCACTGCGGCTGGTGCATCGGCCCCGGGGCCGGACGCCAAGGGCGACTGACAATCAAACAGCAGTGCAACTGGCATCTCGAGCGCGTGGAGCCATCGAGCTTCCCGGGTGAAACGGGACCCCCACTGAAATGCTGCTTCGTGCCTGGGAGATGAGGTGACTGCGGTTCACAATGCCATGGACAGCAACAGATGGGGCATCACCTTAGGCTAAATCAGCTCCTGGGCTGGCCACGGGCTTGCTGTATTCTACTGCACTGAGCCAATGCACAGTTAGGGAGGAGGGGCCGCTGGGGCAGGAGATTAAAAAGTATCCGCTGCCCAGCATGCATCAGACAGAGACTCCTCACCATGTAGGATTTCTCCCTAAGCTAGAGTGAACAAGCAGCCCTTCAGGGGGTCTTGACTCTGCATCAGGCTGAGAGAGGCCCCTGCTGCGCGGGACTCGTAACAATCCTTGCTTTGTTCTTGCTGTCTTGACCTCTGGAGATGCATGATGTCATTGGCCAAAGCATCAAATGAGCCTTTCTCGCTCAGAGCTGGAGTGTCAGGGCAGGCGAAACGTGGGTGCCGAGCGGCAGCCGTATTGACTTACCACTGCCAAGGGCCCTGGAGCAGGGAGGAAGGGAAGACAGACCCTCTCTGAAATCTCATTCCCGGGCTACAACGGGCACAGAAATTAAGTTTTAAGGATCTACTTTAATATGAATCCTGCTAATTAACGACGTGCACACACCCCTCTCACCATTTCATATTTTTGAAGTACTTAGAGGCAATGGCTTTGAAATGCTTGACTCCAGGATTCACGCCAACTCCCACAGCTGGCCACAGCGTGCCAGGAACTTTGCCACAAAGAGGGGCAGCAGGCAGGCAGCCTGCCCGGAAGCTCGAGGGCTGGGCCTAATTTGCAAGTGCAAACAGAGGCGTTTTAGACAAAACCAACCCTCAAGATTTACATCTTCCTGGAGAGAAGCCCAGGGATCAGCCTTTAGAACCAGGTGCAAAACTCTCTGTGGCATTCACACAGCCAGGAACAGCAACAAGCAGGACTGAACAGCAAAGGAGAAGGCAGAGAAGCAGTGTGATCCAGCGGTTAGGGCACTGGACTGCGAGTCGGGGGTGGTGGGTTCTAAACTCAGCTCTGCCACTGGCTTGCTGGTGAGTCGCTCTTTTCTGTGCATCTCTTGCCCTGTCACCCTTTGCTTGGGGACTGCAACACTTAATACGCTGCAGCTGCATTGCTGTAGCATTTCAGCCTAGACACTACCTCCGCTGACAGGAGGGGCTCTCCCATCACCATAGGTAATCCAGCTCCCTGAGAGGTGGTAATTAGGTCACTATAGCTTGGGATGCAGATTTTTCACACCCTAGAGCCGTATAGCAATGCTGAGGTAAGTACTTAGTGTAGCCCAGCCCTCGGCCGTGTCTAGATTGTAAAGTCTTTGGGCTGGGGATTCTCTCTCATTATATACAGTGCCTAGCACGATGGGGCCCTGACCTCAGCTGCGGCTCCAGGAATATACCTAAGAACGGGGTTGTGGGGGAAGAATATCAAAACCCTGGCGGGAGGCATATTAGACCCTTGGCCTTTCTGGGTTCTGAACTCTGCCACACTCAGATACCCTAGCGATAAGTGCAACCTACAAACCCGGCTAGAGAGTGCATGTGTCCCCCCTGGGGCTTGCCTGCACTCAGTACAGCTCTGCGAGTCTAGACAAAGCCTGGTCTTTACACAAACACCTGTCAGGGCTGCTCTAGGTACACTCAGCCCTGCCTCAGCGCAGGGGGCTGGACTAGATGACCTCGCGAGGTCCCTCCCAGCTGTACATTTCTAGGAGTCTGAGGT
Organism: Gopherus flavomarginatus; assembly: GCF_025201925.1. Taxonomy (NCBI): domain Eukaryota; kingdom Metazoa; phylum Chordata; order Testudines; family Testudinidae; genus Gopherus; species Gopherus flavomarginatus. The sequence continues at coordinate 53,873,329 of NC_066625.1, read as the reverse complement.
CATCAGCTTCAGTGCCCACAGCCAGCAAAGCACCTCTGTACGGCCACTCGCCACCTTTCGCCGCCAGGGGGCAACAAACCCATCACCATAAAGGAAGATGCCACTGTCCGGAGAAAGGGGGGGGAGGGGAAGAGGAGAAGGAGCCACCCAGGCCCAGAGAAAGAGAACCAGCAGCACCCAGGCAGTGGCCAGACGAAAGTCAGCTGCCAAGCGCTGCTATCAGAGGAGAAGAGGAAGCTTCCAGGCAAGTAAGGCAGAGGGGCACTCACTGTAGCTAGCCTCAGGCGTCACTTCCCCTCTGTGAGTCAGTTTCCCCCATCTATAAAACAGAGACAACTCTGCAAGCTGCTTTAAGAGCTAGGGTGAAGAGTGCTAGGCGGGTGCCATGAAGAGCTAATCTCCGAACTGTCCCCCCTGCTTTACGGGACACCCCCCCCCATTGCATCAATCATCCCAACAGGGTGGCTCGTTACAGGCGAGAACACCACTGTCCAGTGCCAACCTCTGTCCTGCTAAGACCATTCAAAAGCCTGGCTCCTTTCCCTAGTGCATTACATGCACACAGCTACCTCACAGGTTGTGATCATGGCGCACACATGCCCAAAGGGCAGGATTGAGACAGGTGCTTTAACAATACATTGCCCTCCCGACCCCCTTCACTGGTGGCTTTCCAAACATGGTCACAAATACTCACTATGGGCTTTTGGGCTTGGGAATATTGACTGGCTCTGGGAGAAGAACTATCTGAGCAGTGAAATTATTCCAGAATACTGTGTCCACACAGGAAGTTATTCCTCCATAGCTAGAGAGTTAATGACACTGAGGGCTTGTCTACATCAGAAAGTTGCAGCGCTGGTGAGGGAGTTACAGCGCTGCAACTTAGGAGGTGTACACATCTGCAGGGCACCAACAGCGCTGCAACTCCCTGTTTGCAGCGCTGGCCGTACTCCCGTTTTGTCTCGGGTGTAGAGGATCCAGCGCTGGTGATCCAGCGCTGGTAATCAAGTATAGACACTTACCAGCGCTTTTCTTGACCTCCGTGGAATAAGCAGGTATCCCAGCATACCTGAGGAAGCCTCTCTGGTAATCAAGCTGGTCTCCTTCCCCGGCTTGCTCTCGCGTTCCCCGAACCCCGAGCAAGCAGGTCTCCGTCCCTGCGGTTTCCAGGGTGGTTCCGGGAACGCGAGAGCAAACCGGGGAAGGAGACCAGCTTCGCCGCGGTTTGCTCTCGCGTTCCCCGAACAAGCAGGTCTCCTTCCCTGCGGTTTGCACGGTGGTTCGCGGAACGCGAGAGCAAACCGCGGCGAAGCTGGTCTCCTTTCCCGGTTTGCTCTCGCGTTCCCCGAACCCGAGCAAGCAGGTCTCCTTCCCTGCGGTTTGCAGGGTGGTTCGCGGAACGCGAGAGCAAACCGCGGCGAAGCTGGTCTCCTTCCCCGGTTTGCTCTCGCGTTCCCCGAAACCCCTTGAAGCCGCCCAACAGCGCTGCAGTGTGGCCACATCTAACACCACTTGCAGCGGTGGTTGCTGTAAGTGTGGCCACTCTGCAGCGCTGGCCCTATACAGCTGTACTAATACAGCTGTAACAACCAGCGCTGCAAAATTTTAGATGTAGACATGGCCTGACTTTTCACATGCCAGACTAGAGGATCATAGTAGTCATTTCTGGCCTTAATCCATGGATAGTTATTCTACTACATCTAAATCAGTCACTTTCCCTCTGCAGACAAGCCCTAGTTCTCAGAGCAGCTCTGGGACATGAGGAGATAGCACCCTTCATTTTACAAAGAGGGAAACTGAGGCCAAGAGACTTGCCCACGGTCACATAGTGAGTGGGGGCAAAGCTGGAAATAGAATCCAGGAGTCCTGGCTTCCGTGTCTCTGCATTAGTCAGGTAACATCCCCTTCTCTGTCATTTGGCTTGAATTAAATGGAGTTTTTGGAATAAATGAGTTGAGAATTTAAAGATGGTTTTTATTGGAAAATAAAACGGAGACGGATGGGGTAACGTGGATTTAGACAACTCTGCCTGGGTGTCACAAGCTCACATGGCTAGAGGTGCACATACAAGACTGACATGGACAGCAGAGAGGCGTAAGGCTCTTGGGAAGCATAGGGATTGGAGTGTGGAATTACCCCAAGCTTAATTACAAGCTAATTCCCTCTTTCCGGGTTCTGCTGACCTCAATGGGGAAAAGCTCAGTGCACATGTCTTTTCATGAAATGGGAGGGTAACCCCAGGCAACAGAGGGACAGGACTTGACAACCCCAACTGCCCCAGAAATGCAGATGTCCCTGTTCCCTTCATGCCGCCTGGTGCGGGACACTCCCCTCCGCCTCCCTAATGCTCTGGAAGCCAGCGAGATGGGGAACAAAGGGCAGTGGCTGCACAGAAATAGAAAAGTCTTTATTAATTTATAGGGTAGATTTAGGGCAGTATGAAGCCTCCAAGCAGCAGCTCCTCATGGCCCCGTTGACAGCTGCTCTTGACGGCTAAAAATACCAGGGAAAGGGGAACTGAGACAAGGGTTGTGAGGGGGGGCCACACCGCAGGGAGGAAGAGACTGGAGCCAAGGTGCAGGCGTGTGACATAACAGCCCGGTGCCCAGCAGAGACATTGCTTCATTGCTCACCCTGCTCCCATGCAGCAGCCAGCAGGGCCAACAGGGGACCCCCTGATGGCATGGCACCCAGGAGCCAGCAGCACCCAGACATGGTTTCTTCCTGCTATGGCACCCAGCCGCACCGAGATGCAACCTCATCCCGTACACCACCTCCCACGCTGTGGCACAGCGCAGCACCCAGGAACTGGCAGTGCCAAGAGGTGGCTCCATCACCCAGGCAACAGCAGTACTCGGGCCCGGTGGCATCATCTGTGCTGCAGCTCAGCGCGCTCCTCTGGACTGCAGCCTTCTGATCTGGCTGCAGCTCCTCCTAGGAACACAGGAGCAAGCACAGCATGGAGACGCCAGTCCGGCGCAGGAGCAGCATGGGAGGGAGAGGCCTGGAGGTCTCTTTGCTTGTTGGGGTGGCCAGGCTCCAGCACGGAGAGATGGAGCAGCAAGAGATGGAGCATTGAGAAGCGTGCTGGAGGACACGCTCCCACTCCCTTTCCAGTGCCCCCTCTGTGTGAGGCAGTCTAGGCTGGCCTGGCCCATCAGATGCTGGTCGAGTGAACCAACCCCTCCCAATTCCAGTGGCTATTATCAGGCTGCAGGCATGTCTCCGAGCCAGCCTGGGAGAAGGGCTGAGTGCACAGCTCCGGACCGAGAACGAGGCACCACAGGGCTGCCCAAGGGGGACCAGATTCTCGATTGTGGATCGATCCCCAGGAAACGCTCCTCGCCAGCCCTGTACCAGCCTGGAGCCTGCAATTTACTGCCAGAACACTCAGAGCTGATGCAGCATCAAAGCACTTACATTTACCAGCCTTTACCCAACCTGGCAGTGCCCCTATGCAGGGCGGGGGCAAGTGTAATCATCCCCACTCTGCAGGCGTGGAAACCAATGCACAGAGGGAGAAGCGGCTCCTCCTCAAGGCCCAGGATCCTTGCACCCAGGGCTGTTCTCTCACCATTGTTCAATGCTGCCCTTCTGGAGAACAGCAATTTTGGCCATTTCCAATGTGCCTCCTGCCTTGGTCTCCAAGTGCCAAATGCAGGCAGCATGGCCTACCCACGCCCCACGAGCTGGAAGGCTCCAGCCCAGCTGCCGCCAGACTCTGGGTGCATTTTGTGCTGACGGCATCACTTTCACCCAGCCTGCGTCACTGCCCAGCGCTTTCCTCTGGCGATAAAATCGCGCCCGCCAGCTCTTGCCTCTTCACAGAGCCCACGTTCAGAGCCGGGGAAGGAGCCAAGCAGCAGCTTCACACCCACTCCTCTCAGCCCGTCTCTGCTTATAAATGGGCCACAGTTTAATGCATCAGCCAGCAGCTCTCCCCCTCCCCCACTCCCCAGCTATCCTGGGTGGCCTGGCAGTGCTCACCTGGGCTAGTTTAGCCCTAAGGGTGGATTTTTTCGGGGGTGGGGGTGGGGGGGAAGAAGGGGGGAGAGGAAACGGGAAAGGCTGGAATTTCTGCAACTGAGCAGCAAAGTTCTCAAGCTCCTCACCTCTCCAGAGCTGAGCAGGCTCTTCTCAGACACTAGTTTCCAACTCCTAAGGTTCCCTGTGGATCTCTCCCCACTAGGGCCTGGAACCCCCAAGAGACAGCAGGGTTGGGAGTTTGGAGAGGGAGGGCAGGGGGGTGTCAATGTGGGGTCACAACCCTGGTCTCGGCATGTGTAGGAGTCACCGCTCACAGCCCTTCGCACAGATTAGGTGATTTTCCCACCACCCCAGGCCCTCTATGCCTTTCTCCTCTCCCCAGCAGTGAGGAGCAAGCTTAAAGCTATATGCGATCGACCCACAGCAACCGATGCTAGCTGAGGCCAGCTTTCCCTGCCGTGCGATGGAGGGAGCAGGGAGCTCAGAGTCTGAGGGAGAGCAGGCAAGTTTCTGAAGGGATCCAGAGCACAGGGAAGGCAGCAAAGACCCCTCAGTGGTGGGTGTCCAAAAGAAATCCAGGAACAGAAGCAGCAGAAGATGCAGGGAAGAAAGGGATCAGCTGGAGGAAGGAAGGTCACAGCCACTGGGTGGGATGGGAAGGTCTAATGCAGAGGCTCAGTGAAGCTTGTCAGACAAAATGGCAGCGTCAAGCATGATGTGACCCTGACTGGGGCAATGCAGGGGAGCCATTAGTCACAGCTGGGAGGGCTCACGGGTGATGCCCTGTGACCTGACCAGAAGAGGAGGATTGAGTGCGCGTAATCAGCCAAGGAGAGGTGGGCAGAGGATGCACTGTTCACAGACACCTCCGACTGGAGAGTTGTGGCTCTGGAGAGCCTGTGACATGAGCCACAAGGGGCCAAAAGGCCCATGGAAAACGTGCCCCAAAGCAAGGAAGGAGCACAGCAGGGAGTCCGACTGCTTCCTGGAGGGAGATGCTGGGGGGAATCTATCAGAGAAGATTAAAAAAGCTGAATGTCTTCGCTGCATGCTGCCAGCAAAAGGTGGGGAAGGGCAGGGAATCATTTACGGGGCTGCACAGGCATGTTACTTAGGTGCAATGTGATGGAATTTGTTGAATCTTGGGGAGAGGAGGGGGGAAGAGACACGACTTACTAGCTGCTGTGGCATGGAAGCCCTGTTGTTTGGGACTTTAAGTCCAGAACATACCCAGAGGGGGATGATCCCACACTGACTCTGAGACACGGCCTGGCTGATCTGATGCCTCGCTTCTATAGCAAAGTCATCAGGATTTCAGCCCCCTTTCCTCATGTGAGCACAGTCCAGCTGCTGTTAGTCCTCTGGGAGATTTCCCAAGCATTGCTCAGAAGGCTTTGCGTCTACCCTCCTCCCTGTCCAGTCTCTCGGCATGGGCCAGTATCAGCACAGAGCGATCATCCTTAACCTCCTACCGAGGCTGGGGTCATTGCAAGGGATCAGCTGCATCTGGAAGCTCTGGGGACTCGCTGGAGCCACCAGCTGCTAAGTGCAGCAGCAGCTAGATAGAGGAGCCGTTTGTCCCTCCCGCTGGCTGGTGGCTGGGCTGTTATGCTGCAGCCAGGCAGAGGATGGGACAACGGGAAATACCCAGTGATAACAGAGCAGGTCTTTCCAGGCTGATCAGCATGGCTGGGGACAGGATGGGGAGAAAGGCAGGACTCCTACTAGATAGAGAGAGAACATAAAAATACCTCATTGCGCAATGTGTGCCTGGGAAACAGACACCGCCTGGGAGGGGCCATACCTCAGCCAGATCAGGAGACCCACTGTGCTCAGTGCTGTACAGACATACAGGAAGAAATACCCTTGCATCAAAGAATTTGCAAGCTAAGGCCCCCATCCTGCAATCAGATCCAGGCCTCGCACCGAGGCAGAGCTTCAGTGACCTAAGCTTGTCAATGTAACGTATAAACCCCAAGACCATGTTTACGCTAAAAAAAAAAAAAAAGTGCGTTAGTTAACCTGCCTTAAAACCTCACCGTAGATGGGAAGGCTGTAATTTTAACACATTAGCTAGTCAAGGAAAACCTTAGGCTCCCCTCCAGCATCGGGTCCTACGTGCTAACAAGAGCTAAAATACAAATCATCCTGATTACACTGCTAGTGAACACATGTTAAAAAATCCACCATTTTTCCTAATGCAGACAAGCCCTAAGACTTGAAGGACCCACAGGCTGCTAGTTTAGCAGGAATCTCTGTCACTTAATGAGACTAGAGGAAATTCCCTCTGCACTTCAGTGAGTGGGAGAAGACGGACTCAGAAGTGTTTGTTTTCATTGTGTATTTAAATCTCTCTCCCTCAAAAAAAAAAAAAAAAAAAAAGACAGTCACTGTCAGAGACAACCTGGGCCTGCCAATGGGGAGGTGGGGGGCAGAGTGAGGGCGGCTGGCTTCAGCAGTGTTATGGACTGAGCATGCTCAGTCTGTGTGAGCATGCTCAGTCCAAGCCAAGCAGCAAATCTAAGAGGGGAGGCGGGGCAGGACCCTGCATGCCCCCCTCCCCATGCATCACCTCCGGCCACTGTCCCCATATAAATGGGCTGCATTGCTTTTCTTTGCAGATCGTGGCCAGGATTTGTCAGCACTAATTCAATGACCAAAAGCCCTTCGTTAACAAAGAGGTAACGTTGCACTACCACAGCATCCAGCTCAAACGTCAGAAAACAAGGAAACGAAGAGTTACGCTACACGCCCACACAGCTTTATCTCTGCCCCACCGGAGCTGGCAGTGCCGCTGGGAATTATTTGCATACATTGCAACTGCGACCACTGTGTTAGGTGTAGCTAGACTGCGTGGAGGAGGAATTAGTTGGAGCAGCTTGGAAGAGCTGTGGCAGTGATCTAAAGAGCTGTGCCCTCTGGGGGCGGTGAAAACCCCTCTCCCTGACACCTGTGTGTGTGATCATGGAGATACATGTGTACCTTGAGAAATGCAGACTGCCTTTTCCAGTACTGTGCTGTGGAGTAGGCTGAAGGGTGCAGAGTGCAGTTGTTTGGGGAAGTCACTGCAGGCTAAATGGACACAAATCAGATATTAGGAATGGCAATATACAAAAACCCATAGGAGAACACTTCAATCTCCCTGGACACCCAATAGCAGATTTAAAGGTAGCCATCCTGCAGCAAAAAACCTTCAGGACCAGACTTCAAAGAGAAACTGCTGAGCTTTAGTTCATCTGCAAGTTTGACACCACCAGCTCAGGATTAAACAAAGACTGTGAATGGCTTGCCAACTACAAAACCAGTTTCTCCTCCCTTGGTGTTCACGTCTCAACTGTTAGAACAGGGCCTCATCCTCCCTGATTGAACTAACCTCGTTATCTCTAGCCTGCTTCTTTCCTGAATATTTATACCTGTTCCTGGAAATTTCCATTACATGCATCCGACGAAGTGGGTATTCACCCACGAAAGCTCATGCTCCAATACGTCTGTTAGTCTATAACAGTGGTCCCCAACCTTTTCCTGGGGGCGGGTGCCAGATGACTAGCCACTGAGGACCGTGGCCGCCAGACAAATGGCCACCAAAATGCCGCCATGAAGCGGCAACGTCAAGAGGTATCGCTGCCTAAATGCCGCCATGAAGGAGCGTCACCACGAGGCGCTGCCACTGACATTTGGTGGGATTTAGACTGTAGCGCTTCTTGACATTGCCACTTCTCGGCAGGATTTCGGTGGCTGCTTGTCCGGTGGCCAGTAGGCGGGCACACATAGATGCCATGACGCCTGCGGGCACTACGTTGGGGACCCCTGGTCTATTAGGGGCCACGGGACTCTTTGCTGCTTTTACCGATCCAGACTAACATGGCTGCCCGCCTCTGATACTCGACTGCAGATTTGATAACTTAACAGGGTGCTAACTTGGTAACTTAACAGGGTGCTAACTGTAGATAAACAGGGAGCACAAATGGTTTCCACCTTTTCCTATGTATTGAAAGCAAGCAGTGACAGAATAGCAGTGAATGTGACACTCAAAGTGTCCTGCCATTAGGCTACTACTAGCCTAGTAATAGAAATGCTTGCCAGTTACTATCTTTGTACGCAGCCATGTCGGTCCCAAGACACTAGAGAGAAGGTGACTGAGGGTATGTCTACATCTACAATTTTGCAGCGCTGGTTGTTACAGCTGTATTAGTACAGCTGTATAGGGCCAGCGCTGCAGAGTGGCCACACTTACAGCAACCAGCGCTGCAAGTGGTGTTAGATGTGGCCACGCTGCAGCGCTGTTGCACACCGCGGTGAAGGAGACCTGCTTGGAGGAGGGGTCGGGGAACGCCAGAGCAAACAGCGGGGAAGGAGACCTGCTTGGCGAGGGGGTTGGGGAACGCCAGAGCACACCGCGGGGAAGGAGACCTGCTTGGAGGGGGGGTCGGGGAACGCCAGAGCACACCGTGGGGAAGGAGACCTGCTTGGAGTGGGGGGTCGGGGAACGCCAGAGCACACCGCGGGGCTGGATACCTGCTTGGAGGGGGGGTCGGGGAACGCCAGAGCACACCGTGGGGAAGGAGACCTGCTTGGAGGGGGGGTCGGGGAACGCCAGAGCACACCGCGGGGAAGGAGACCTGCTTGGAGGGGAGGTCGGGGAACGCCAGAGCACACCATGGGGAAGGAGACCTGCTTGGAGGGGGGGTCGGGGAACGCCAGAGCACACCGCGGGGAAGGAGACCTGTTTGGAGGGGGGGTCGGGGAACGCCAGAGCACACGCGGGGAAGGAGACCTGCTTGGAGGGGGGGTCGGGGAACGCCAGAGCACACGCGGGGAAGGAGACCTGCTTGGAGGGGGGGTCGGGGAACGCCAGAGCACACCGCGGGGAAGGAGACCTGCTTGGAGGGGGGGTCGGGGAACGCCAGAGCACACCGCGGGGAAGGAGACCTGCTTGGAGGGGGGGTCGGGGAACGCCAGAGCACACCGCGGGGAAGGAGACCTGCTTGGAGGGGGGGTCGGGGAACGCCAGAGCACACCGCGGGGCTGGATACCTGCTTGGAGGGGGGGGTCGGGGAACGCCAGAGCACACCGCAGGGAAGGAGACCTGCTTGGAGGGTAGTGGAGTTTGCTTGATTACCAGAGAGGCTTCCTCAGGTATGCTGGGATACCTGCTTATTCCACGGAGGTCAACAAAAACGCTGGTGAGTGTCTACACCTGATGACCAGCGCTGGTGATCCAGCGCTGGATCCTCTACACCCGAGGCACGACCGGGTGTACGGCCAGCGCTGCAAACAGGGAGTTGCAGCGCTGGTAATGCCCTGCGGGTGTGTACACATCCTAAGTTGCAGCGCTGTAACCCCCTCACCAGTGCTGCAGCTTTGTAGTGTAGACAAGGCCTGAGGCAGTATGTTTTATTGGACCAACTTCTGCGGGTAGAAGGGACAAGCTTTCGAGCAACACAGAACTACTATTCTGGGAGGGAGCAACAGGGTGTGGGAATCTGTGGAATCAGACAGAAATGAAATTCTTCCCTTCCGGCTCACGGGTGCCTTTTAAACTAACGATCTCTGAACTCATCTCTCACGCCTAATGTCAATCGTTTTCCTGAAGTTTCGTCTACATTCAACCTTGCGCCTGTTTAACTTTCAGTTAGTTTAAAACCAGATTTTAGTTAAACCAGCCCCAAAACTCTATTGTGAACACTTAACTTTAACTGGACTTCAGCCGAATTAACTCAACAAGGAATCCATTTAATTCAAATTGATATATGCCAGGTTTAAATCAGAGTGTCCACAAAGGTCTTCCACTGGTTTAAATTAACTGGTTTAAAGCCCTGCCTTTAATTAAACTAGGGCAACTTTAGGCAGGGTCTTTCTTGCCTCCATACTTCAAACACGGGTGTAAAGGAAATTAACTGCCTCAAAACTGCAGCAGACTCAGATCTACACACTGCTTTGGAAATATGCAGATTGCAACCAGCTGGTCTCCAAAAAATGCTATTTAAGGAGTTTAAAAAAAAAATTACCCACAGAAAATCTAAATAAAAGTCACTGGAGTTTCTCTATTTAAGTGTATCCCTGCAGCTATAGCAACCCAAACATTACAACACGATGAGATGCAGGAAGTAAAATTGACCAGTCTAGTGTCCCCACCCAAGCAGCAGCATGAATGCAAAAACCACCAAATTATCATAAGTAAAAACACTAAGGGCTTGTCTCTGGCCTGGTCCACACCTAAAACAGGTTGATCTAGTTACATGGCTCAGGGCTGTGAAAAATGTAATGCCCTGTGCAACATAGTTAGGTCAACCTAACCCTCATGTCTGTAGATGCAGCTAGGTTGATGGCGGAATTCTTCCGTTGATCCCGCTACCATTTCTTGGAAAGCTCGATTAACTGCATTGATGGAGAAATCCTTCTGTCAATGGAGGAAGCTGTGCCGCTGTAGTACAGACACACCCTCAATTTAAAATGTTTCACTAGAACAGCAATGTCAGTAAAGGGTGTGGGGGTTTTGCCAACACAGCGATGTCACTAAAAGTCCTACTGCAGAGACAGTTATACTGGGATCAAAGCACTTTTGCTGATCTAGTTTATTTCACTCACCAAACTGGTAAAAGCTACACTAGCAAAAGCACTGATATGCTGCCACAACTGCAATGTTTAAAACTTATCACCAATTTATAAAAAAAACAACCCATCACATCCCCGAGTCAACAAAGCTATGCTGGCAAAACCCCCAGTGCAGACGCAGCTACACCAACAGAAGAGCGTTTGTGGCACAGTTAATGTCATTTGGAAAGGTGGGGTTAGAAAATGTGTCCACACTGGAGGGTTTGCCCCATATAGCTACATGTGCAGAACTCAAGTGTAGACAAGGCCCAGAGTCAGAATCCAAGGACAGAAGGGAACAGCAAATGATTCTGTCAGACCTGTATACCACAGGCCACCAATGCCAAGCCCAGCACCTGCACACAAAACCCAACACTGGAAATCAGACTGACATATTACATCCCACAGGAGACTAGACTATTCTGTACCACAGGCAGCGAGTAGGAGGAATCCACGTACACCTTCCCGCAATGGCAAGGAAATGATTATGTGAGAAATACTCAGATAATCCTGGCAAATGACTGGCACCCACATGCTGCAGAAAAAGGCAAAAGTCCCCACCATCACTGCCATTCTGACCAGGAGGGAGGGAGATTCTCAAGTTTTAAATCACTGCAGCCATCAGGGTACTTGAAAATAGGATTAACCCCGCAGGGTCCCTAGAACTACCCTGGGGCCTGCCCTCAGCAAGAGGGTCACTCAGTTCAACTTCCCCCTTATTATCTGCACTGCAGCAGCGCTTACCAGCCGCAGCCAGGGATCAGGATCACATGGCATTGCCCAAACATAGAACACAAAGACAGTCCCTGCCCCAAAGAGTTTACAGTATCCGAGGCTTTGTTCTTTCCATTAGCAGTGCTTAAATAATGTTGCCATTTAAATGCTCCCCCATCAGGTGTGGGTATTAACACCCGGAGGAGGCGCTCTATGCCCTTGACTCCTGCAGGCGTTGGGCACTCGGCACCTTGCAGCATCAGGCACTGCTGCAAGTGAAGAAAGTAGAACATGGCACATGCATGTCTGTTGCCGCTCATGTTTGGAGACAGTTTTCTACATGGCCATCTCACCAAGCAACTGTTACAACAGCCAGCTTTAGGAGAGACCAGGTCCTTGGCTAATAGAGCCACAAAGACTTGGGTGGCATTTACAGAAAGGTTCATTCCGTCAGAAGCAGAAAAAAAAATGCAAATATCTAAAAGATTTGGAATTTCTCCCCTCCCCCCATAGCCAGGACATTCCAACCACCAGGCTCTGGGTATGGCTACACTTGAAACTACAAAGCGCTGCCGCAGCAGCGCTTTGAAGTGTGAGTGTGGTCGCAGCGCCAGCGCTGGGAGAGAGCTCTCCCAGCGCTGCATGTATTCCATCTCCTCATGGAGATTAGCTTACAGTGCTGGGAGCCATGCTCCCAGCGCTGCGGCACTGTTTACACTAGCGCTTTACAGGGCTGTATCTTGCAGCGCTCGGGGGGTGTTTTTTCACACCCCTGAGCGAGAAAGTTGCAGCGCTGTAAAACGCCAGTGTAACCATGGCCTCTGTGTGCCCCTGTATGGTTACCATGCTTCTCAGCAGGTTTTCGGATTAGCTGTGCAGTGTTTGATTGCATGATATCTTCTCTACCGCTCTCATTCAGCTCCCATAAGTCCTTGCATCTGCAGTATCTGAGATCATGGCGTGGTGCAGGCCAAGAGCTGTCACTATTAAATGGGCCAGTCCCCATGACTTTTAAACTGTGCTCATGGACAGCAAGTTGATGGTGTAAAACCAGCATTTTTACTGAACAGGTCTGCTCCTTATCTGGATTCAAGGTTACATCCAGTTACTGCTGTGCCCAAAGTAATTTTTAACAGCAAGCTGGACTGTTGACAAGCTTCTGTCTGCAGTATCTTTCTAACTAACGACAGTGCACAAGCTATAAAGATCACACCTTGAATTTGCAAGTTAAAAAAAAAAAAGTTTGTCTAACTGCAAGCCCTGCAAACTTAACCTGAGACCTCAAACGGAGCAGGCTTGATCTGAAATCACGTAGGCACGATCGCTGCGGAAGCCCACCATGCCTTTTGCACAGAGCACAACTGCTCTTTGAATGCAAAGATCTACGTTGAGTTTACAATCTGACCACACACAGGCATCAGGAAATGAAAAGTTAAGTCTCCCATAGCAGCACTAACCTCTTCCATGCTGCAAGTACTAAATATATTCAGGGTGTCCTGTTTGCAAGGGTTTCCCCCTGATTTTAGGCTAATTATGGGTCATTTTTATGAGTTAAAAAAAGCTTTTAATTAATAATTTTTTTAAAAGTTGGTTTCTTTAAAAGATTCCAAATCTGTCACTCAGCCCCCTCTGAAGACACAAATTCCCCCAGATGATCTCCTAGTGAAGCTGATTACAGGAGCATTACTATCGGCTAGTCTACACTGGCAGTGCGAAAGTGCTGCCGCAACCGCACTTTAACGTGCCTTGTGGAGCTCTAAAAAAAAAAAAAAAAAAAAAAAAAAAAAATCACTTCAACAAGGGGTGTGGCTCCCAGCACTGGGACACTGTTTACAGTAGCACTTTACAGCACTGAGCTCAGGGGGGTGTTTTTTCACACCCATGAGCGAGAAAGTTGCAGCGCTGTTAACTGCCAGTGTAGACAAGCCCTATGGCTTGGTCCACACTACAGAGTTAGGCTGATGTAAGGCATCTTACTTTGACTTAATTATGTCAGTGTCTACACTAGAATGCTGCTTCTGCCAAAGTAAGTGGCCTGCTATACTGCCATAACTCCACCAGCGCTTATGTCAGTGTAGTTAGGGCAATGCAGTGGCTTTGTAGAGACTGTTACTTACATCAGCTGTTGACTGTCATTCTTGTCGGTTTCCACAGCTGCCTCTGGCTCAGAGCAGCAGGTGGGGCTCACAGCTGGAGCTGTGAAACTGACAAGAATGTCAATTTCACTACTGGTAGGCTCCCTGATGTGAAAATGGAGCTGGGGCTGGGCTCACAGCTATCCCCCCCCCAGCTGTCAGCTAGGCACGGGGCTCACAGCTGGAGCCCCCACCCTCTGCCCTGCGGCAAGAGCCCAAGCTCAAGAACTCACACAGAACAGAATCAGGTCACTGGTGCATCCGGTTCTACTCAAACACAAAATAAAAGGCCAGTCAAACCACCACAAAAAACCAACAATTTGTCCACACAGCAAAAAAATTGGAGATGTTGGGTATTTGATAAAAACCTTCTCTTGTTTTTTTGGTGTGTGGGGGGGAGGGAGGGCGTGTATCCCTGTTTTAACACCAGAGTGAAAGTCCTGGCTGGGCTTTTCAAAAGAAACCAGCAATTTTGGGGTGTGCAGCTCCAGACAGCTTGAAGAGACCTGATTTTCAGGAAGTACTGCGCAGCTGTGGTCTGAAGTTCAAATCAGAAATAAGGCATAGAGTTTGGAAAGGGAGAGTGATTAGCCAGCAGAACTGACTCCCAAGGAAAGTGATGGATTCTTTCTCTCTTGATGCCTTCAGATCAAGACTGAACGCCTTTCTACAAAATAGACTTCAGCCAAACATAAGTTATTGAGCTCAATATGGGGGTGACATACAATCCTTTGTTTTAGGTCAGACGAGGTGATCTAATGGTCACTTCTGGCCTAAAAATCTATGATATTATAAATCTGTGAAAATCAGATCCCTTTAAAGGTGCCACCAGTTGGGTGCCCAAAAAACGGAGACTCTCAAAATCACTGGTCACAGTGGAAAACCTCGACCTCTGCACATATTAAAGCAATACATTTAAGATGAGAGTTTCAAAAGCGCTCAGCATTGTGGGTTAACGGGGGTTTTACCACAGCCTTCAATGGGAGCAGAATCTGGCCAGTCTCGATCACCTCTGAAAATCTAGTAATCTAACATTCACAAAGTACACGTGTGTGCTGGACCCAGCGCATACGGCTACAAGAACTTTCATTTTTGTGTGGGTGCTGTAGTGTAATTCATCACAAACTATGCTTTTGGCATTTAATTTCCTTGTATTTTGTTACAACTGAAAGGACAAGCAAAAAAACCCTCTGATAATTGCAGGAATCTGATGCTGTGGGATTGTGTCTCACCCATCACTGCAGCTTTCAAAGTACTCCACTCCTCAGAAAGGCACACAAACCCTCACTGTGGCTGACATCACAAACAGGGAAGCAGAATACAAATCTAAAAGCTTAACTATTGCCAAAATTTTGCTACATCCATTCCACATTCAGGTTTAGACCTAGGCACGCAATCGTCACTAGCCTCTTAGGGCAGCGGTTTTTAAACTTTTTTTCTGGCGACCCAGTTGAAGAAAACTGTTGATGTCTGTGACCCAATGGAGCTGGTGACGAGGGGTTTGGGGCATGGGAGGGGGCTCGGGGCTGGGGCAGGTGGCTGGGGTGTGGGAGGGGGTCAGGGCTCTGGGCTGGGGGTGTGGGCTCTGAGGTGGGGACAGGGATGAGGGGGTTGGGGTGCAGAAAGGGGTTCCAGGTTTGGGGGGGCTCAGGGCTGGGGCAGGGGATTTGGGGCATGCAGTTGGGGTGCGGGCTTACCTCCAACGGCTCCCGGTCAGTGGTGCAGCGGCAGGCTTCCCGCCTGTCCCAGCACCACAGACCATGCTGCACCCTGGCAGTGGCCAGCAGGTGCAGCTCCTAGGCAGAGGCGCGCAAGCAGCTCCACACGGCTCTCACCTTCAGGCACCCCACCACCACCACCTTCTCCACCCCAGCTCCCTTTGGCTGGGAACCGGCCAACGGGAGTGTGGAGCTGGTGCTCAGGGCGGGGGCAGTGCCTACGAGCCGGACCAGCTGCTGGCTGCTTCCGGGTAGGGACTACTAGTTTTACTACTAGTTTTTACTGGCTGGCCGCCAGGGTCCCTGGGTGCTGGGCAAGGTGACTGGGTCACGACCCGAACTTTAAAAACCACTGTCTTGGGGAATGTCTACATTGCAATTAGACACCCACGCTGGCCCAGGCCAGCTAACTCGGGCTAAGGGGCTGTTTAATTGCAGTGTAGCGATTCCGGCTCAGTCTGCAGCCCGAGTTCTGGGACCCTCCCATCAGAGCCCGAATTTCTGCCCTGCAATTAAACAGCCCTTGGCCCAAGCCCCAGTAGCCCGAGTCAGTCGCCACAAGCCAGTCACGAGTTTTTAATTGCGGTGTAGACATACTGTCCCTTGGCATATTCTACAGAGGGTATTTCCCTCCCCTCCCCCACTCCTGCCACTGTGAAGGCTGCAGAAGATGAGTGCACTGAAAACAGCTAGGATAGCTGGAAGTAACACAACCTGCCCAGATCCCCCGAGATTCTGAGTGCTTTCAACTACTGGATCTAATCTAATTTACTCCGCTATTTTCTGACATCCCTTCCCCTCAAAGCAGACTCTCTTCTCATCTCACTTACTGTGATCCACAAAGCAGCAGCTGCTCCTAGCTACTGCTAGGAAAAGGATAACCTAGACAGGATGGTGGGGGGTGGGGAGAAAGGGACACAGATTGGTTGGATTACCAGTTTGATTAAAACTGAGACCAGCAACCCTGCAGCCCTTCTGCCCAAGCTGCGAGCTAAGCAGGATCAGAGACCAAAACGGTGCTGGAAGTGCTGCTGATGATTTGTAGATAGGGCCCTGCTTTCTGAATAGGCACAGAAGCCAGTACACAAGGGAGCACTGTGCTGCCGGAGGTAACATCTTCTGAAGACTTCAACCTACACTTCCCTGTGACTGCTAAGATCCCAGAGTGCTTTGTAGGAGAGTTCATCCATTCTGCCTTGCAGAAGAAGAGGAGGAGGAAGTACAAGTGTTCTCAACGGAAACCCCCAGTGCTGCGTGCTTTTGCTGGCGCAAAATGACAGCTGCATTTCAGTGGCAGGTGATGCAATCCCGCCATACAGGGTCTTCAGATCGATCCTCTGGACAAAGTCATTACGGACAGGGAGTGAGCCCTCTCCATCCCCAGCCCATCGTGATCCCCATCAGATCTCTCTGCTCTAGTCTAAAAGCAGGTTTGGGGGTCTACAGGTGTAGCAAGCTCAGAATGATCCAATGGCCATCTTCTGGGGGGCCGAGGAGGGGGGAAAGATACTCTGGAAGAAACTGCTGAAAGCGGATCAGGGCTCAGCTAATTTGGGTGAACAGGGGCATTAACTTGATCTGTGCTTTCTTAATAAGGGGACCCGAAAAGATAACAGAGGGATTTGGTGTGGGCAGGACAAAGAATGCAGTTAAAGCCCCTGCACAAATTCAAGGAAAGTGGTCTTAACCAACATCATCTTGTGACTAAGGCACTGGACTAGGTCTTGGGAGATCTGGCTTTGTTTCCTGCTCTATCACATCCCTAGGCAAGTCACTTACTCTCTCTCTGCCTAATAGCAATAACAGCACTCCCTTTCTCCCCCTCTTTGTCTGTCTCGTCTATTCAGACTGTAAGCTCACTGGGGCAGGGACGTGCTACGGATCGCAACAGCACCCAATACAGTGAGGCCCTGACCTCAGCTGGAGCTTTCAGGCATTACCCCAATGCAGAGCACAAACCACAGGGTGGAAAAAATTTTACTCCCTTGATTTAATTATTTTTAAATCATTGATCTGAGTCAGGTCGACGTCTTGTAAAACCAATTTGAAAATCTGTGTTACCGCAATTCTTTTACTGCAAATTTATAATCAACTCACTTATAAATGCTTTATTTTTCTTTTTTTACCATCACTACTGTTGGGGTATCTTAACTGAATCTTACAAAAGCAGCATAGGTGGCATGTGAACCGCCAGCTGGGGAAGCTAGCCATCAGCCCCTGCCCCTTCTGAGACGCTGCCCCCTTCTGCACCCACCCACCCTGGATCCCAGAGCCCCGCTCCACTGCAGCCACTGGCCCTTGCGCCAGGCTAGTGACCCTGCCATGGAGCACCCCCAGTCTCCGAGTGCTGGGAGAGTGGGCAGCACAGCCTGAGCCAGGGCCACCCCCAGGAAGACTGGACTCACTGGAGCTGGCAGAGCAGGAAGCGGGAGGGGGGGGGACCTGGGGGCAGAGTGTGGACGGGGCCATACCTGGCTGTTTGGGGAGGCACAGCCTCCCCCAGCCTATGATACCCGCCACCCATGAAAACAGTATAATTATGTTACTGACATGACCCCCCACTACCATAGTAACTGAACACCTCTCAACCTAACACATTTATCCTCACACACCCCTGGGCTGCAGACCAGTGCTACTGTCCCCATTATACAGATGTGGGAAACTGAGGCACAGGCAGACTGAGGGCATGTCTACTTTGCAAGTGAAGGTGTGGACTGCAGCACATAGAGGCACATCTGTGTTTGCTTTCATCTAGCTAGCACTGGCAACAACAGTAGAGACAATGTGGCAGCATGGGCTAGAAATCAGAATACATACCCCTTGTCCCCAGTGGGTTTTTGCCCTGAGCATGTTCACCTGTGCTACAAGCATACCTTCACTTGCAGTGTAGACATACAGTAAGGGGTTCAGGCCCAACTTCTTAACAAGGAAGGCTGATTAACCACTGGAACAGACTACTAAGGGAACTGGTGAATTCTCCAGCTCTACATGTCTCCAGATCCTGACTGGATGCTTTCCTGGAAGAGACAGTTTAGCCAAACACAAGTTACTAAGCTCAGTTCAAGGGTAACTGGGTGAATTCTCTGGCCAGTGTGTTATAGGAGGTCAGACTAGATCTAATGGTCCCTCTCGCCTTAAACACTATGAGTCCGAGTCACCCAGTTTGTGGGGCAGCAGGGAATAGAACCTGGGTCTTCCCAACAAAATCTTGACAGTAAAGGCCCTCATCCTATGAATACTTCAGCCTTTAGTCACATGAATTATCCCATTGATTTCAAAGGGAATACGTGGGTGCTTAAAATTAAGCACATGCATAAACACTGGAAGCATCAGGGGCTAAAACCGTATTTGTATTAATAGCTTCTTACAGCCACATAAAATCTTTGTCATTTTCAAAACAAAACTGAGCTATTTAGACTTTCCATTGGCACAATTACTGGGAACTTTTTTATACACACAGGCTGAAATTTCAAAACCAAGAGCCTGAAGTTCAGATGTTACGCTCATATTTAGGTTACTTATGTGCTTATGAAAATGTCACCTTACGTAGCGTGTTAGAACAAGAGGCCCATTGACTTCAGACTGGAGGAGCACAGCCCAAACAAATCATTTCACCTTTCGCAGCTTGTGGAAATTCAGTGTCTCAGAAGATGATCCTGGTTACAAACATAGCACGGGCTATTTGCTATCAGTTTTGTGTATTTGCATTTATGTAGTTCTCACACTACAGCGGTTAATGAGGCTCTGGGCTTGTCTTTTTCAGCACAGTTGAGCAGGTAAAGTGTGAAACTTCATAATAGAAAGAAAAACCTATGTAAAATAAAAAATCCCCATTCACAGTTAGAAAACTAATTAAAGAATCAAATACAAAACATCCCCTGATGTAATTTAAGCCTATAAAATGGGAAGAAAGCAAAGACTTAGCAAGATATACATTTTAAAAAAATCCGATTTAAAAAATAAAAAAGAATTTTAAAAAAATCACATTTTTTTCAATAAATCACTTTAAAAAATTTAAATATTATCAATTATTTGTACCCACCCTGATCAATAGCAGCATTGCCTTGCCGCAGAGTGGAGGCTGTCACTTTTAGAGCTAGGTAAATACCAGGTAACATACCGGTATGAGATCAAGTCTCTCATGGCTGTGGCATAAGCTGGCTCCTTACTCATACCACAAGTTACTCCTTTGCTTGGGCTATGAGTGTCGCTAGCTTGCTCCCCACTAAAGGCTGAGGTGTTTGTAAAGGTGTTACAAAGACCTTTCAGCAGCTTTTTTATTTAAACTACTAACTGACTTCAGTCGTGCTCGCATTCGCTTTCCATTATCATAGCCGTGACCAAGTTTTACCAGCACAAATACCTGAAGAAAGTGAACGTTAAGCTCATCTGCTCAGAGGCAATTGTAAAAATCACATTGTGCCCGGCATTTACAACAGAAGCCTGATTACAAGAATTACGCGGCCAGTGACTGATCAAGAACGATACAGCTCAAATAGCAAACCAGAGAATCAACGAAATTCAGTACACATTTCCAATACCTGTGAGAAAAATCGTGATCTGCTTATTGACATTCTGTAAACAGAAAAGGTGGCAAAACTTATGGAGTAAGCTCCTCAGTATGAATTATTTGCTCAGTTCAAGCTACTTTAACCCATCAGAACCCTCCTCACATGTGTTCCTCAAAATGCCAGCTCCCAAAGCGCCTTACACTGTGGATCACCTCATCCATACTGAAATGTAGCCGCCTCACATGGAATACGGATGCTGTTTATAAGACCACACTAACACTGAGTGAATGGTTCAAGAGAAGGGGGGAATACAGTGTTCAACAAAACGGGGAATTTTAGCAGGCAGAGTTTAATTACCCATTTTCTTACAAAAGTGCACAGGAACTCTTCGGGTATGTCTACATTGTGAAAAAGAAACAAACAAACCCCCATGCTCTGCGTGTCCCCTAGCCTCTGTTGGCCAGAAGCTGGGAGTGGACATGGGATGGAACATGAGATGATTGCCTGGTCTGTTCATTCCCTCTGAAGCACCTGGCATTGGACACTGTCGGAAGACAGGATACTAGGCTAGATGGACTATTGGCCTGAGCCAGTGTGGCCATTCTTATGTTCTAACCCCAGGGCAACAAGTTTTGGAGTCCAGGTCTACAGATTCAGGGGCTCATAGCAGCAGTGTAGACATTCCTGCTCAAATGGGGGCTTAACCTCTGAGATCCACCCCCACTTCTTGGGATTCAGAGCCCAAGCAGGAACATCTACCCTTCTATTTTTAGCCCTGTGGCAGGGACCCAAGTTTGGAGATCTGGGCTCCGAGCAAGACTTTCTGCGCTGGGGATTTTGGGAGTTTTATTTGCAGTGGAGATAGCCGTAGGGTGACCAGAAGTCCTGATTTTTGGGTCTTTTTCTTATATAGGCTCCTATTACCTCCCAACCACCATCCCTATTTTTCACATTTGCTGTGTGGTCACCCTAGACAGCCTTGATGGGCAGAACATGGCTTTTCCGGCTGATCTCTAAGATGGTGCCTCTAGCTGCACAGCACCCCCTGACACAACGCTAGGGAACTGCTTCTATACTGACAAAGGAAAGAGCGCCACCTGACTGACTGACTGCAGCAGCTCTGTTTTCCACCAATGTCTCCCCTGCAACCAGCCCCCATAAATGATCCCATTTAGCTTAAAAGCACTGATGTGATCACAACTTGTCTGCAGGCAGATGCACCTTCTGCTGTGTCTCCAGCGGTTCTCTTTTCTTTTCTCTTCCAATTTTTATAATTGTTCTTCTTTCCTCCTTGCATTCATTTTCAGGATAAAGTTTGGCTCTAATCATTACTTAGCAATTTCATTTTCAACCCTGCGGCTCAGAATTTCAGGAGGGCAAAAAGGGGAAACACAGCAATTTAACCCTCAGATCAGAAAAGGTCACAACTCTGGGAGGGGTTAAATTGAAAGATCAGCCAAACATCAGCACCCTCTAAGAAAACTGAAGCCTCCCCAAGACACTGGAGCACAGATAGAATTCACAGGATAAAGGATCAGAGAGGGAAAGAGAATCCAGTTCAGCTCCACTGCCGCTCTACAAGGCATATGTCCAAGACAGACCCTGCAACCATGGTTCTGAATTCCCTTGCTGGTAACGCACCAGTGACACTCGCGAGCACCATGTCACCCAGTCTACTCTTTGAATCCCCAGGAGGTCCTGCAGGTAAAATCCCCCAGTAAAATCAGACGTCACCCATTCTGCACTGAAGCTGAGAGAGCCACTTCCCCAAATGCAGAAATCGCAGTAAAAAAAGCCATGACTGGCTCAACCGCTCCTGTTCAGCGTGGTTGTGTCAGCTTTGGATAAAAATTCCCCCACATATCTGGCCCTGCTATTCTTGGGCCTGCCTCCGTGGGAGATTCTGGAGCCGCGGATTCTGTCTGCGCTCATGTTGGAAACTCCTCTCCACTGAAACGCAGCTCTGCTGGATTCAGAGGAGGCAAACTCAACCCACAAGGCATTGCTGCAGAAGGAAGCAGAAATACAGCCGGAGCATGAAGAAGGAAACTATCGACCTTTTATCTTGCTGTGCCAAGGCTCAGCACCAGTTGCTTTCTCTCATCCACCCTGGGAGAACATGACGGGCAGTTTGATCCCAGAGGGAACAGTCCTGCCATAAATCTGTTGCATCCTTGCACTGGGGAGCAATCCACTCTATAGCAGAGCAAAGAGAGTATCTGCCAGGGAGCTCAGCAACCTAAAATCATTCCTTAAAACTCATTGGAAGTGGATTCCCTGCTAGCGAACGATTGACAGCCCTGAAGGGCGAAGTCCCAAGAACAGGTGCAGCATGGAGACTGGCAGAGCAAGCATCCCCCCGAACCATCCCCTGCCTGTATCCCTCACAGTCCTAACCTGTACAGGGGAGCTCGGTCTCCATAGCCACAAATTCTTGGCCTGTATGAGACAGCTAGGCAGGAGGCCAGTTGTGACCTGGACACCATAGCTGGTTTTGATATTGAGACAAGACAAACCTCTTGCATGTGGGTGGCAACCAGGTTTAGAATGGGAAGCTAGTGCCACCCTTAACATGGAGAGATGATCCATCTCTACAATAAAGGGGATTCTATATAGAGGCTGAAGGACAGTGGTCAGCACCTGTGATTGTCCTTAGCTCCTTTGCTGTCTGCTCTCACCAGATGAGTCTAAGCTGTCATGGAGCCAATAGGAACAGGACTTCAACTCACCAAATATCTCCACGGCCTCTCTAGTGGATTTGAATGCCAGCATCAATACCAGCTGGCAGGACTGCCAAATGGTATTCTCTGTACTGCACGATGGGCCCGATCCAAGGCCCAGTTAACAGAAAGCCCCAGTGATTTCAATGGGCATTGGATAAGGCCCTCTGAGAGCAGAAGGAAGTGTGTGACTCCCATCAACACGGTTGAATTAAACAGAACTAGCTGCTCTTCAAGACTTGAAGCATCCCCCAGGGGCACCCAAATTCAACCCATCTTGCTTTGGCAGCTAAATCCCCCAGCTCTGCACCCCAGCGCCTTCCATTCTTTAGGGCCTGCTCACCTATGTGGAAGAACCCTATAGGATCACCAGGCAGCAGACTGGGGCATTTTTCCTGGAAGCAATTTGAAATCTTTGTCAGTTTCACACCCTCACTAACCTCCCACCTCCCCAAGCAGGTCCCCTAGGAGAGCACTAATGCAGAAGAGCCCGGACCCAATTGCCCAGTACAGTCATTTGGACATAAAGGAGGGACGGACACAGGGAAGTGGGGGATGGGGGGAGAGAGGATGAGCAAAAACAGCTACCAGTGATAGAACTGGTAGCTGGAGGGAAAACACCCTTCAAAAACACCAGCAATTATTTTGGAGTCTCTAGGCCCCCATTAGGAAAGGGGATCTGCCAGACCAACCCAAAGAACAAAACCAACGGACACAGTCAAGATGAAAAAAAGGCAGCAGGCAGCATGAGCTAATGGACAGAGCACTGGACTGGAACTCAGGACACTTGGCTCTTATGCCTGGCTCTGCCACTGATTTGCTGTTTGGACACTGGGCAAGTCACTTCCCCTCTCTGTGTCTGTTTACTCACCCGTCCTTTGTTTTGTCTATGTAGACTGCATGATCATTGGGAAAGGGACTCTCTCTCACTGTGTGGCTGTACAGCAACTGGCACAACAGAGGCCCAACCACTACTGTAGTATAAATATACTCAATCATTTACAAACTACTCCTCCCTTTTAATTCTGCGCCGCAACCCAAGATAATTAAGATGGAATATTTCAGCTTTAACTTTTCACCTTTGGTGTTATTGGTTTACTGCGTGCGGTGGCTTGGAGAGAGAGTAGGGCCATGCCAATTTCACTTCTGGGTTCTCACACCACTGGCCCGACACTATCCACTCAAATCTGGCCCAAAGCTTTGAGCTTTGTCCTCTGCAGCGGTTGCACCACAAACACTGCAGAGCTGAGAACCTGACTATAAACAAGGGTGAAGCTGATGGCATTGATTGGGTTGCCCACGGTCTCTCTCTGTGCCTTAGTTTCCCCACCTGTACAATAATAATACTGACCTCTTTTGCGAAGTGCTTTGAAAGCAGCTGATTAAAAGTGCTGCATGAGAGCAAGGCATTATTATGTATTGTCCAGCCGCTGGAGAAAGGCAAACAAACAGCACAGAGTGCAACATGCACCAAGTTCTAAGAGGGTTTGCCATTTTAATAGTCTCTACAGCCTTCAATAACACAGGAAATATGGTTATTTCTATTATTTTTATTAATATTTGGAGAGGCATGAGGACCTCCTGCAAGGTTAGATTTTACTACTCTCCTCCTCTCCCCTACTTTAAACCAAACTGTTCTAAAGCCGAAACTCAGCGGACAGTCATGTCCTGGGGCCTGATTCTCCTCCCACTTACACTGCTGTAAAGCAGGAACTGCACCACTGAAGTCAGTGAATTGCACGGATGTAACAGAGGAGGACGAGACCCACGGTGCGCGACCAGCACACCTCTGACACCAGGACGTTCCATAGACCGGTCACACCAGGTTTTGAGCCCTAAATAGCAGCAGCTGCATCAGGAATTTATAGTGCACGTCCTAGGCCATCCTCTGCCCTCCCCCGCACCTTATCAAGGTTTCTATACCACACCCACGGCTGGGATCTGCACATCGCCACCCTCAATTTTATCTCAAACGTTAGCAGCAGCTTTGTTTACATTGCCAGACTTTTCAGAGTTCTCACTGCACAGTCACTATTTATAATCATCTCACATTCATGCAGACAACACAAGCCTCCTTTGGAGTGGTACAGGTGGCTTTAAGCCACCTTTCTGCCATCTTGATTCTGGGCAGCTATGGGGCCCAGCTAGCCCCCAGCCTCCCCAAAGTTGCCTGTGGATCATATTTCAGCCGAGAATCCCCATAGCACTTAGTGCAATGAGCACATCCCCAATGCTGGGGCAACAGAGAGCTGCTTACACCATCTCTACGCTGCTCCGATGCTAGGGGAATTCTGCCCTGGCATGCCCTTCTATGCCACTGCAGCAGCATGCCAAGGTTGGGGCATGGCCCCGAATCAGCCCCGCCATACACACATCTGGACAAAATGGAGATCACACTGGGGGGTTGGGAGAAGCAGAGGGAAGAGCTGACTGAATTTAGATCACAGCCTGAGACAGCCATTTGCAACACAGATATTTCTAGTTCCTTGGGTATTCCTAGATGCCCAGGTAGCAGCTGCGGCCAAGAGCACATTTTCCACTTGCACCTAGACATCAAAGTGCAACCTCTTCTCTCCAATGCAGGGACCTGGCCACCATGACCTACGTCCACGTCACCTTAAGATTCGATTGCTGCTATGTGCTCTACACGGGCCTGCATGCTGAGGCCACTCTAACACTGTAGCAAGTGCACGGTGCCACTGCAGCCGTCTTGAGACATGCTGCATGTCAGTACCACATTACCCCAGCGCTCCGGGAGCCGCACTGCCTGCCACCAGATGTCTACGTGGAACTCAAGGCATTGGCACTAAGCTAGGAACCTCCGAACAATTTGGCACCCGTGACATCTCCTCTCTCCGCATGCCACGCTGCTGCATCTCCGCAGATTGTAACGGACTGAGCTGGAGCGCCCAGCTGGCAGGGCATTCCAAGAGTGAATCCTCAATTCATCCCAGCCCTCCAGGCTAGCGCTACCCTTTCTGCAGCATACACAGTCTCTTCCCCACCTCCCCGATTCTGAGCTACTTTCCCCAGCACAGCAGGATCTCCATCAGATGGCAGTCGGCTCTGTAGGCATTACAATCGCAGCCTGGCCAGGCTTACACCTCAAGAATGGTGTGGCTGGTAGAATTTATGAGGCCTCCCCAGCAAGCAGGTTGCCCCGGTGAAACACCGTCAGCGGCTCCTTAAAGCCGCGCACTGTCGCTGGGTGAAGGGATAGAGCCGGGGCTGTAAGGCCGCAAGCGTTTGGTTTCCATTCAGTGCTGAGTCTCTGCAGTATGGGGCCCAGCCAGCAGCTTCTCAAGAAGTGTCAATTATTTATGAATTTTAAAGATGAGGAGGGGAGGGGGGGGAAACTTACAAGACCAGAGCAGAAGCAAAGAAGCATCTTTCATTACATAGCACCCCCTGCCCAGCCCCTTCTCGCTCATCCTCTCATCTTATCTCATGTGGTTCTTCCAGCCAGATACGGGGCGGGGAACCAAACGATGAAGAAGAGCAGTGTGCCTGCTGCAAGGGGAAATCCTGCAACAGCAGCCAAGCCTGCAGCAGAGGAGGCAGCAACCGCCTTCTCCTCAGCACATCAGCTTGTGTGCTTGGCATTCGGAGGCTATCAATTCTGAGCCCCACCACAAGGGCAGTGAGCACAGAGGAAGTGGGGTGGAGAACGGCGCATTCTGATTTCAAACTCATTTAGTAACTTTGCTGCACACAAAAGGGAATTTGTTCCAACCATGAATGAATAGCGCAGCCTTTGCCAAATCCACGGCCCCCGTTTCTAGAGACCTCCACTCAAGTTGATCCCCTGATTCCAGAGGAGGACAAAGTGCCAGCTTCTTCCATGTCAGGAGGATGAGGAAAGGTGGCACTGTTTCTCACACAACTTGATTGGAAACTGTGTAAGATCACTGAAATTAAAGCTAGATGAATCCTGGGGAATTATCTACAATCTACCCCCTTTGGCCGAAACAAGGTTGTACCCTACAATCTTTTGTCCAGCAATCTGTGCTACCTTTATAGACAGTCTGCCTCTAAGTGTCCCATATAACAGGATCTTCCTCCCAGCTCCTCTGGGAGAAATAGGCAGTAAAGATCTGTTAGCCAAAAAACCCACAGGCCAATTAAGAACATGAAGGGTAGCAATGCCAAGAAATCCTAGGGTGATAAATCCAGTCCGCCAGCACTGTCAGTCACTCTCAACTTCTGCGAAGAGGGAAAGCGCTGAGATTCTTACTCAGGTGCTCTCCATAGACCCTGTTCAGCAGTGGATAAAACCGGAGAGGGCGCCAAGGAGAAGGGAGTGACACTTACCTAAGCCAGGGGGAGGGAACAGCTGATTCTTTGAACCATGAAGGTGGAGCTCTGCTCTCTTCCATTTACTTGACTCATTACACAGGAACCCATCTATTGTATCAGCCTCTGGCTAATGGGAGTCGATACATTTGATGTTCCCCCTCCCCAGGGCTGCTGGAATGAAAGAGCGCTCTCTCCCCTTTAGGCTATAGCCTCCTGGCACTCTGAATGGAGGGTTATCTGCTGCTCTAACCCTTGGTTGCTGCAAGGGGAGTGCTTCGCTCCTCTACTCATCTTCCAGTATCCATTTCCGAGTCCTCCCCCACCACGAATCACTCCAGTGCCTGCCTCTGCTGCTGCACACAGGTTTTCCGCAAAAATAAGCAATGTGAAATTGACCCGACTGTCACTTTCACCACTTCTCACAAGGCCCTGAATAGCAAGGGATAAAACTGACCAGAGTCTTGTCCATTTCAGACTGCCCTGGGCAAAGCTAGGAGCAGCGGCGGATGCATGAGAGCTATCTTCCTGAGACTACAGAGAGACACCACCATATTGTCTCATATTTGGAAGATTCTTCCTAAGAGAGAGAAACTTTTTCTTTGAATGAACATTTAAATTGCTGTAGGAGGTGATGGCTAGCACTGCCCCCATCCCCCATGTAGATAATGCATCCTACTTATCATGAACCATTGGGTTTGTCCACCCTGGAATCAATAAACTTCAGCATCAGAAATGATTCCTAACAGTCAACCCGTATTTCCCCTTGCTTAAAGAGAGACTTAACTCTTAATAAAAATAAAAAACAACCAAGGAATCACATCCTCTCTGAAAGATTTTATCTACTTCTGTTACAGAAACCACCTACAATTACCATAACTGAAAGATCAGAGTGAAAAATATGTTTTTCCTTGATCTCATCAATGGATTGGCTGTGTGCATTTAACAGCACTTTGAGTATACAGCCAGTTTCACTGCTTCTCTCCTGTTTAATCAGTTTGGGAGGGCCTTTCACATGCTAGCTAGGGTGAGAAGAAACATTTTTTAAAAGTTGTTGTAAAATCACAAAAATCTGCACTCAGGGGCAGGTGGAGGACCTGAACTATCTGAAACTTGGTTTTAGGGCCTCCTTGTACTGTTTGGGTGTTTGAACCAGTGTAACATGACCAGTGTGGATGCCCCTACACCTTAATCCAGAACAGGGGTCAGCAACCTTCCAGAAGTGGTGTGCCAAGTCTTCATTTATTCACTCTAATTTAAGGTTTCACGTGCCGACAATACATTTTACTGTTTTTTAGAAGGTCTCTCTCTCTCTAAGTCTATATATTATATAACTAAACTATTGTTGTATTGTAAGATAAACAAGGTTTTCAAAATGCTTAAGAAGCTTTATTTAAAATTAAATTAAAATGTTGATCTTACGCCGCTGGCCCACTCAGCCCGCTGCTGGTCTGGGATTCCGTTCACCTAGGCTGGCAGCGGGCTGAGCGGGACCTGCGGCCAGGACCCAGGCTGGCAAGGGGCTGGCAGCCAAAACCCCAGACTGGCAGTGGGCTGAGCAGGTCGGCCTACTGCTGCTCAGGGGTTCCATCCGCCAGCTCCTGCTAGCTGAGATCCTGGCTGCCGGACCCGTTCAGCCCGTTGCCGGTCTGGGGTCCCAGCCCTGCCCAAATACAGTGGGTACCTACCTTCTCCCTGGTTCTGGCCATTCTCTTCCTCTCTCTGCACTAAGCTGAGGGTGGGAGTGCACTGAGCACAGGGCTGGAGGTAGGAGTGTAGGGTCTGGCCAGGAGCTAGAAAGAGGGTGGGGGCTCAGGATTGGGGCAGGAGATTTGGGTGTGGACCGCTTACCTGGGCAGCTCCCATTTGGTGCAAAGGGTGGGTATTGGGGAGTGCAAGAGTCAGGATGTAGGGGGGTGCATGGGGTGTGGGGAGGCTAGGTATGTGGAGGGGGTGCAAGAGTCAGGGCAGAGGGCTGGGGCATGTGAGGGGGGTGCAGGTGTCAAGGCATGTGGTGTGGGGGGCCTGGGTATGTGTGGGGGTGCCAGAGTCAGGGCTGAGGTTGTGAAGGAGTCAAGCAGAGGGCTGGGTGTGTGTGAGGGGGGTACAGGGCTCAGGGCAGGGGCCTGAGGGGTGTGCAGGGCTGCAGGGCAGGGGTCTGGGTGGGTGCGGGGCTACAGGGCTCAGGGCAGGGGCCTGGGTGTGTGAGAGGGAGGGTCAGGGCAGAGGGCTGGGGGTGTGGACTGGGGTCATGGGGTGCTCATGGCAGGGGCCTGGAGGGGATATGCCCCGATTCCACACCCTACTTCCCAAAGGCCCTGCCCCTGCTTCTTCTCTGCCTCCGCCCGGAGCAGCGAGCACGCTGACTCGGTTCCTCTCCCACCCTCTCCCTCGCAAGGGCCTTCAGTTGACTGGTGGGCAGGGAGGAGGAGGAGGAGGAGGAGGGGCAGGAACCCAGCACACTGCAGGAAGAGGCAGGGGAGCTGGCAGGACCAAGCTTCTGCCCTTTGCCCCCATGGGAGGGGGCAGGTGGCGGAGAAGAGCGGGATGGGACGGGCTGGGCAGGATTTTTAAGGGACTCCAGCAGGCAGCAGCGTGCCATTAAAAATCGGCTTGCATGCCGTCTTTGGCACACATGCCATTGGTTGCCGATCCGATCTAGAAGCACACTGGAATAAACTGTCCCTGCGTAACCACATTTTTCACTCTGTCTCTACATTAGGGGTTAGCACCAGTTTAACTGCACAAATCCAGGGCATATTTCCCTAAGCTTTCCTCCACGTACCACTCCGATTCCTAGTGTGTGCACTCTTAAGTCAGTGTAAGAGCTGAAGTGTCATTGGTTTAGCATTAGTAATTTAGTTAAGTGAATGCACAAACAGTAGGGCATAAACCAACCCTGAAGTTCAGAACTTAACAAAAAAAACACAAAGCTACAAAAGCCAGGACACAGAACTGAAACTGCACCTTTAACTCACCCTGCTAGGGCTGGGGATTGCAGCTCATACATGATCTCTAGCTCTGCCAAACACCATCCTGATCTGCAATACAAGGGAGGCAGATCACAGTAGGAGTGGCTCTTTGATTTGTACAATTAGCCAACCCATCAAGTTCCAAACAGGTTTTTTGTTTAACTTTCCTTTATTCCCAGCTTAATGCTTAACAGTAATCAGGACTCCTGTGTGCTAGGACAGCAAGTCGACCTACCGAAGAGGGAGCATTGTACACCTGAGAGCTGACACAGCTTATAAAAGCATCCACCATCTCCTCTAACTACATTTTTTCCAGTGAAGCTTCCTACCTACCATCAGCGGAACTGCACAAGTGTCAGTAACTGTAGAAGCACTAGTATAGATAAAGCATCTACACCTACACCTGCTCTGACTAGTTCCTGGAAAAATGTTACTGTAGTTAGACAATGGTGGCCAGTTGCAGCCAGGTCTCTGCTAGTGCTCCCCATGCTGCTATAGGTTGGTGGAGATGAACCAGTGGGAAACTTTGAGGGAGGGGCCAGAATAGAGACAGCCTCAGACCATACACGAAGCATACTTGTGCAAAGATTGTCCAGGGAAGCACACCCCATGAAATGAATAGGATTCACACGCAGAGGCAAATTCAGCCCTGGGGTAAGCGGGTAGAGCTCTGTCCAAGTCAGACACTGAATTAGCAGCCACGGCAACTGAAGGCCTCTGCTCATCTGCAGAACAGGCAGCAGCGCAAGCTTCCCCTCTACAACCCAACCACCATGCCTTATCACTGCTTCTTTAGGGGCGGGATCCGGCTCAGAGCCCTGTTTAATCTTTTGCTGTTTAGGGTACCACAATATAAGTCCCTGCTCGCACTCAGGCTCAAGTCCAACCCCTCATTTTGTCTACAGACATTTCTGTCTGATTCAGGCCTGGGTCCCAGGACCTTGAAGGGGTGAAGGGTTTGAGCTTGAGGCCTGAGGACGGCTTGGGCTCATACTCCATTGTTTTGCAGTGTGGACACAACTCAGGCTCAGGCCCTGAGAATCTGCCAACACTATCCCACAATCCCATGGGACAGTGTTCTTTGTCCTGTCTATCTCAAGACTGGCCAATCAACATCCAGGAAACAGAAGCAATCCCCTCCCCTACCCGGCTGTTCAAGTTCAGCTACTCAGTGTTTAACCCAACAAAGGGGGCAGCAGTGAGCAATTTTGCGCAGAGACACCTGCTCCTTTGAACTAGACTCACACCACCTAGTCCTTTCTCTCTCTTTCAGCTGCTCAATAATTTTAGAGATCAAGCTTCTTTTTTTCCCTAAATTCTGGGAAAAGAACAGCCAATGGCAAAACTGATCTTAATTATATTCAATTAGCCCCTTCAGCACCCTATCCATACACACTCGAGAGCTATGAACACTTGCATAAAGGTTCTATAGCACTCAAAGGCTTTGAACAGGTGGGCTATGAAGGTACTATACAACCACAGGAGGCCTGTGCTTGTGATCCTGCAGTCGGAGCTACATGACACACACATGCATCTGAGTGGGGTCCTGCTGACTTCTGTAGGGTCCCTATTCTTGTCCTGAGTGGGGTCTGCACAGGTGGAAGGATCCACTCACATGGATTCAACTGCAAGACTGGGACCATCGCAAGAGGCCTAAGAGACAACAAAGGGATCAAAACAAGTAACCCTGCTGGGGTCAAAAATCCAAACACCAAAGCTCCATCCCAATACCATTTGAATGAGCCACGAGATAAGTCTTCGACATACAGAGTTAATGATGGAAAAAAGAGGACAAGAGGACCATGCTGAATCTAAAGCAGGGGTCGGCAACCTTTCAGAAGTGCTGTGCCGAGTCTTCATTTATTCACTCTAATGTAAGGTTTTGCGTGCCAGTAATACATTTCAACGTTTTTAGAAGGTCTCTTTCTATAAGTCTATAATATATAACTAAGCTATTGTTGTATGTAAAGTAAACAAGGTTTTCAAAAGGCTTAAGAAGCTTCATTTAAAATTAAATTAAAATGCAGAGCCCCTTGGACCAGTGGCCAGGACCCAGGCAGTGTGAGTGCCACTGAAAATCAGCTCGCGTGCTGCCTTCGGCACCTGTGCCATAGGTTGCCTACCCCTTATCTAAACATTGGTTCCACTGAGTCTGGTATCCTGCTTGCTGCACACATCATGCTCCTGGGGAGCCCCTCTTGAGGTACACAACTACAAGTGCAATTGTGTATGTGTGTGGAGCAAGGAAAAATTCCTTCCTGACCCCTGAAGTAACCAGTTTATGCCATGGAGGACGAGATTTGATTCCTATTCTATTACCAGGCAGAACTCTCAATGATAAATAGCCAGACAACTATTCAGACTGGTTTTAATCCAACTACACCATTCGGCTTTTTGATCTTTCACTGTCAGCCTCAAATTCCATTGGCCGACTACACTGTGAGAGGAAACAGTTCCTTTTATGTATTCTCAATTCACTTGGCCATCGCTCACAGCACCCCTTCAGCCCATTTTTTAATATGATACTAAAGTTTTCACCGGCCCCTTCATAACCTTAAATACCTCAATCAAGTCTGCCTTCCACTCACCTCAAGGAAAGTTAAATAACACAAGGTATTTTAAGAAATCTCATCATACCTCGAGTCCCATGAAACCTATGCTCAGAGCATCAACAAAGGCAGCACTGCTGCGCTCACCCGTCAGGGTGACATACAATAATGGCTGCCAGGGGATTGCTCTATGATGGGAGTGAGGGCAATGATACAGACCTGCTGCTTGTCCTACAGACAGACCGCCCAGTTTGTAGCAATATGACTCGCCTATTGTTGTGGGGGCAGTGAGGGGGGCGAGGAAAAACACAAACTCTCCACAATCAATAGCTTTGTTGGTTTCCACAATGTGGCTCTGAAAGGCTAAGACTGGTGAGCACTGTAGCACTGCTGTCTGTCTACAAGGAAATGCACATTAGGTGACAGCAGCAGCCTACCATTCATACTGAGCCAACACATATTTCAACAGAGCCAGGAGTTCTAGGGCCCTTGATCCTTGGGCTTAGATAAACCTCAGTGAAATGGAATCAAACCAGCCTAGGGGCCCCAGATCCCCATCCATAGCCCCGAGCACATGAATCTTGGGTTAGAATGAGCTCTGCATAAGCAACCCCATTCTCTGGGCTCCCAGGCTCACTATGGGAAGGAAGAAACAGTGGTCAGCGTGGGGAGGAGGGAGTCCCCATTGTCTCAGCTGCTGTCATCTCGGGCACTGTCAGAATGGCTGTGTGAACAGAATTCGATTGTCGCCCTGAGCAGCTACAGAAACGGATGGGCGGCCATGGAAGGGTCAAGGTTTTATCCAGTGAATCTCCCCCTTCCCACCCGTGCAGTTAGAAGCCTCCTAGGACTGCAGAGGAAACTTGCAGTTTGACCCTCCATTTGTTTGGGAGGGAGGAGTAAACCGGTAACCTAACCATTCAAATCTACTTCAGCCACAAGCTGCCAGCCACAACACATTTCCAAATCCAAACTACTGGGCTAACAAACGGATACATCTTATTCATGCCAAAATCACCTATACAAACACACCCTGGTCTCATTATGGGAAGAAAGGAGATTTTATTTTGGGAAGAAGGGGAAGAGAGCACAGGCCTACTCCAAATGGGAGAGTGACTGAAGCCCTCCAAAGATCCACACGCAATCTGAAAAGTCATTTCTCTCCCGGCCTCCGCATTCAGCAACCGGTGACAAACTGGGTCTAGATGCCAAAGCTGGTACTGCCCCAGGCAGATCACTCCAGGGGGCATGGCCAGGAAATCATTCATCAGTGCCCACACAGGGGTTATAGGCCTTCTGCAAGTCCCAGATGGCTCTCTATGGCTGGGCTGGAGTCAGACGGCAGGGCTATAATCCCATCTGAGCACGGGGTGCACCCTGAGTGACACAGTTCCCAGGATTATTCAGACCCACCAGAGGAATAGAAGTTGGGGTAAACTATGATCCTAAGGTACATCCACCCAGGTGCAGTCTGGGGGGGCTGTGGAGCAGCGAGGAGGAGGATGCAGCTTCGGCCCCTACAGTAACCACTTCCAACTCTCCCCAAAGTGTGAGAGTGGTGGGGGTCTCGGGTACTCACCTCTCTACAGGCTCCGAGTTGCCTCCAGCTTCGTTTCCCCGTCGGGGAGCCGGCTTCTCAGCGTGGGGCTCAGCCAGCTGCCGGATATTCCATGCGGCGGGGGGGGGGGGTCCCCGGGCGCTGCTGGGCCGGGGACGGAGGTGAGGGGAAGCGGGAGAGGTACAAAGGGGTGGGGTCGGGGTGGGTGCTCGGATAGCAGTGGGGCCGGGGGCAAGGGGGATCGGGGAGAGGGGGTGGGGAAGAGGAAACAATGTAGCAGCGGCCGACGGGAGGATTCCAATTTCGAACGCTGCCGGCTTTCTTGGAACGCGGCGAGCGTTCGATCCCGGAACGCTGCAGCTCCCGGGGTTCGCAGCGCGCCGGGAGCACTGCAGACGGCACGGGAAGGGGCGGGGGGGTTCAGCCCACTACCGGCCTGGAGGGAGTGGGGAGGCCCTGTGCGATCCCTGGGGAAGGAGGCGGTGCGGTCGTTGCGGGGCTCGCTCGCTCGCTCGCTCTCTCCCCCGCCCCGCTCCCTCTCGGGCACAGTTGGAGGGGAGCTCGCAGGCCTGGTGAAAGGAAACAGAGCCCGGGCCCGGACCCGGATCCGTCCGCCTCTAGCACCGCGCCTGCGCCGCCGAGGCTCGCCCAGCTCTCAGGCGAGGTGTGGGCAAGGATGATGCGCCACCTGCTGGGCATCCTGGCGCATTGATTCGGGGGGCGAAGGGAGGAAGGGGATTTACACATGGGACGAGAGAGGGAGAGGCGGCAGATAACTGAGTTAGTAAATAGAGGAGGCCGAGGGCAACAGGTTTGAGACGCCTAACTGGTGGTGGATGGGGTGGTAATGTTTTGTCCTGCAGGCTGCGAAAAGCTTGCTCAGTGGTCTGATGCTTGTGCCGGGCATGATGACGTGATGCTAAGTCACGTTTGCACAGGACTTACACGACCCCAAATTGACTGGATCCGTTTAATATTTCCCTAGGTACATCCGAATCCATCTAGGAGCGTCTTAACCTGCCCGTCGCTGTGGTATCTAGGCCCCTTATACACACGTTTCCAACCACATCGGGTCCATCTGAAAGGACTATTCGTGGTTGATGCTGCTTCGTGAAGTGTGGTGTTCTCCCTTTGTCTCCACGTGGGAGATCAGCTATTCTACAGCTGTTGTCAGTGACAGGTGGCTTGCCCAGAGGACAAGTCCTAATGGTGGCTCTCACTGATCTTTGGTGGTTGGGAATGCCACAGTCTGACTCCAAGTCCTTCATTCTGGACTCCTTCAACTGCAGCACCTCTGCTGACCACAGCTGTCACAGGGGAGCAGTGAGAGACAGGCTCC
Source organism: Gopherus flavomarginatus (assembly GCF_025201925.1). Lineage (NCBI taxonomy): Eukaryota > Metazoa > Chordata > Testudines > Testudinidae > Gopherus > Gopherus flavomarginatus. The sequence continues at coordinate 53,838,242 of NC_066625.1, read as the reverse complement.
CCCATAACTTTTTTTGGCCTTTGAAGAATAATACCACGTCCTAGAGGCCAATCCCAGGAACTGGCCAGGGAGCCAATGCAGAGCTCAGAGTGCTGGTGTGACATGCTTTCCTCAGTCTAGTGCGGTCCTGCAAAGCCAACCACTGTTGTTGGATTTACTGATGCTTCTGCCCAGCCTGGATGGTGACAAAGACATGGATCAGAGTGGCTAGGTCTGAGACTGCGAGGAAGAAGTGCAGCCTTTTAGCTAACTGGAAACAGGCATTTCTGTTTACACCTGCTATTTGAGCATGAAGGCTTCTTTGTTATTATTATTATTTTATTTTATTATTGTAGCCACTGGAATGGGAGCTGCATTGTGCTAAGTTCTCTCCAAACATAGCATAACAGAGTCCCAGCTCCAGAGATCTTAATAGACAAACCAGGGAGGGAAGGGGAGGGTACAACAGACAAGCAAAATATGTTATGAGTCGAGTAAGATCACACCAAGATATTATGGTGATTAGCAGTCTATGAGTACCTTAGCTATAAGGGATTTGCACAGTTCATAGCACAATGGGGCCCTGTTCCTGACTGGGGACTCTGGGTGCTACTGCAAATACAAATAAATAATAGTAGGATATTATTGTGCACCAGCTTGGCAATCAGGTCAGTCAGAGAGTAAATACCTACCACCACATTAGCTGTCATAGCTGCTTCTATTTCCTCAAAGAACTTCTCCCTTCCTACCAGTGTCATTTCCGTTTTCCCCGCACTGAGCCTGAACTAGCTCCGCTTCTCACCCACAAACTTCCCTCATTCAGGCACAGTGAGTCCGCAGCTGATGCACATGCTACAGGGATGGATGTCATCAGTGTATGGTTGGCAGAGAAGCCTATTGGCATTTCCATGACATCTTACATCTTCAAAGCACTGTACTAGCATGGACTCATGCGTGATCCCTGGGGTTGCCACATCATGTCATGATATAGTGTCACAATGCATTGCAACAGCCCACAATATATTTCAGGGCGCTTTAAAAGGTTTCTAAGCCCAACTTCAAGGTCATGGGACTGCCACCTCAAAATCAGGAGAATCCCCTCAACATCAGGACAGCCCAACAGACAACCTTGGCTCTCAAGCCCAGAGACCCTCCATAAGAAGCCACAAAATCCAAAAAGTTACAAACACATTTAATCCAATTCCCAGAGAGTCGTTTGACTCTGAAAAGAGCAAAGCCTGAAGCTGTCCCATCTCGTGCTGCGTGCTCTCATAAGCAGCATAGTATCAGGCCAGGTCGGCATTTGGGATGTGAAACGCCCAGTGAAAAGCCAAGATGCTGCACAAAGTGGTGCTGGCAATTCAGTCACGGGGGAACTCATCCCTTGGATTCAGTACTGAACAAAAGCCCCAGCCTGATGCTAATGGGCATTGTGCTATGAGAAGATTCATGTTTTGATGAGATATAAAACTGAACTTCTGACCCCATGTAATCAGTAAGATCCCACAGAGCCCTTTGTAAAATTAGATCTGTTATCCCTTTTGTCCTGGCCAAGCTGCACCTCAGAGAAGTACATTGTGACATCCTAAATCATCTGTACAGATTCAATGCAGGAAAGTAAAGGGATCTGTCACTTCCTGTCCTAAATTGCAACATACTGTTGCCATGTGCTATGGAACATGAAATAACACATGTGCATTGTTTGCAGATTGTTTTTTAATTTGCTCTGGACACATCCTGGGTTAAAGGCATTATATATGTATAAAATGATTATTATGTACACAATTTTTTTACTGATGTGATCAGACATAAACATGGTGTGACTGCAACATGGGAGTTTAGATGAAGGATGGGAGTTGGATCAGGCTCTTGTTGAATAGGCAAACACATTCCAGACTTCCTGGTTGTGGCATAATAAGGACACATCGAGGAGTCAGTCAGTTGACTCTGTTTCCCAAGATGTATTATCAGGGAGTGGCAAAGGGCAGTAGAAATATCAGCAACCTGCTGCTCATCCCCCAACCAGCAACAGCACACAGTAGCCAAAAGAAGAAGTAAAACCAGTACACGAGTCCATATATATGCTTACACATGCACGCGCATATATGGGCGGAACTGTGATACTATGACTGGGTGATCAGTCAGTCAAGCTTTCGTCAGCGCTAGAGCAAAGAGAAGCTGAAATAACTCCAGGGGAAATGAAAACGACAAGCTTCTGGCTGTTACTCTGTAACCATCAGCTTCCTCTGTGGCAGGTGTTCACTCCCTTCACAGAAGGAAACAGCCAAAAACGCAGTCTCTGCTGTCACTGAACAAAATTTTTATGAATTGTCCACTCCCTGACATGCCCCCAAAGGCCCCGTTCTCCCTTTGAACAACTCCCGTATTGTGTGGGTTGTGACAATGAGATTTGGAGGCAGATCAGAAAGCAAAAGCGCAACAAGATCATTTAATAGACGAGACCATGGGCCTTCCACACCTCCAGTGGGGACAAAGTCTTTTGCAGGACAGGCACTGTAGAATAGCAGGCGCAGTTAACGTTTGGACCAGCAATCAGAAATCAAATCCTTTAAACTCCACCCCTTCATCCTACCCCTTCTCTGCACTACTCAGCTCTGTCAACAATGTACAATGAAAAGAACCATCTGGATCATTTTAGGCTTAAGAACTCATTCACCCACAAGCACCAGCCATCATCTGACCAGCTAAAGTCTGGGCTTTCCACGGTGTCTCTGCAGCATATCTAGCTGGTCATTACATGATTGATAAAGACCTCTGGATAGCTTAGAAATCAGCTCTTCCTCAGAAGGAAATGGGACAGCAGTGCCACCTGAAGTTAAGTTGAAAATTGCATCTCTGCTCTGGTATCCTGCCTCCAAGGCTGCGCCACATCCGAGAAAGAAGGGACAGTGGCTGTGTGTGACAGCCAGCCTGCTGTGCCAGGCCAGACTGATCGCTCTCTGATAGGGAATGGTCTTTAGAAAGCCGTGTGTGTGTGGAGTGGGGGAACATAAGCAGGAAAATTCTGCTGCAGACTGCAGAGGTTTGAGCTAGGGAGTGGAACGCAGGGATCCCAGGAGTTGGAGGGCAGCTGTCCTCTCTCTGTGGTTGGTAAAACCAGAACCTCAAATCCCAGACTCCTTCAAATTTCAGGGATGCAGGATTCAGATGCCAGGATCCAAATCTGTCTCTGTAGTTTTGGTTCCAAATCCAGAAAGGCCTTATTTTTCCTGTGAAGAGGGTGGGATTTTCAAAGGGGCTTAGCACTGGCCAAACTCTGCCAACTGTCTCTGGGGGTTTCACCATTGACTCAGTGGAAGCAGAGTTTGAGAAAACAGGGCTATTGATCTTCAGGAGAACCCAGCGGGAGGGCAGCGAGAGGCTCCCACCCATGCTTCTCCTGGCTTTGTGAAGCTGCTCTCCCAGTCCCAGCCCTGGTTTAAATTTCACATGCCTACCTCAGAGCTGCCTAGAGTTGAGGAGATCCAGCCTTATCCCACAGACATGCAGGGTTTTGATGGAGCTACTACCCCAGTTTACTCCAGATGAGGATCTAGCCCCAGACAGCTTTTGGCATTCCTGCCACCTGTGCTGCATCCAGTGCTGCAACTAAAAAAAAACGCTACACAGCTCTGCCATCTGCTCCCCCCACCCTCCTTCATGCCCCACATGCTCCTGTCTGACATATGAACCAGACACAAGTTTTGAGGTTTGTTTTTTAAGACCTACATTGACTCCAAGATTCCTGGGCACCCAATCCTGCTTTGACTGACAGCCATTGACTGCAACTGGAGCAGGGTTTAGATTTCACAAACAGCGCTTTCCCTCAGCATGGACACAAGGTCCCCAGACTCCTGGTTCCTTGTCTTATCTATCTCAGTCTTCGGCGGCTGCGACTGCATGGGGTCACAAAGACATATTGGGGGGCATGACCTCCTCCTGTTCTTTATGGCTGGATGGGATGGGACAAGGAATTTTATGGAAGGGAAGTCTTGTAACTTTTTTCTGAGTGCATAGTATAGAAACAGTTGAGAACCACTGATTCATAACCATCTCTTACTGGCATTTATCCCGTGTCCAAATTTCTCTAATCAGGGAAGCAGGCGAGGTGCCTGGCTTAGATTTCTCACTCATGAGATGAGTTTCATTTGTCTCAGGCTACAGTATCTGCTGGTGTTCATGTGGTGGAGGGATATCTTTCATCCTACAAAATCCTTGGGGATGAATGAACTTGCTTATGACTAGGGAGCTCCTTTTGCTAATTTCAAAGCCAAGCAGATACTGTGCGTGTGTAGGTTCGATTTGATCACATACTTGATCAGGCTCACATCCTACTTAAGCTAGACCATGAGAAAAGGAGAAGAGAAGATAAAAACAGAGCCAAGAGTGTGCAGAGTAAGAAGCAAATATGAGGAAGGCTGGGTCGGGAGCAGAGGGGAGGTACAGAAAAGGGCAAGAGAAAAATATCAGTGACCCAATCCATGCAGCACCTCTGATGCAGGCATCACTCCTATGCACTGGGTGGCAGAATGTGTCCTGAATAGATAGCACAGGTTACTCCTTAGCTAGCAAAACAAGTTAGTTGGGTTTTTACATTGAATCATGCTTTAAAGATCCCTGGGTTTAAATTACAGGGGAAGGGTTCATGAACTCAACACAGCTATGCCAAAGCCAGCAGCACAGGTCAACAAGAACAGCCTCTGACACCAAGCGCTTCCCCAGTGCTGTTTGTAAGGTTTGGTTGTGACCCTGAAATAGCTTCAGGTGTAAACTCCACATATATCACAATCAGCCTCTGGAAGGGGAGAGACTAGGGCCAGTTACTGGTGTAACTGACATCAGAATCTGGCCCATAAAATCTCAAGGGTCAGATCCTCAATTGGTGTAAATTGGCATCACACCATTGAAGTTTATGGAGCGAGGCTGAGTTACACATGCTGCCAGTCTGGCCCATGGGCGGAAGGTCCTTCAGTTGATCTCCCTGCCAGCACAGGATCATTCTCAATGTTTTGTTATTTTAAATTCCTCCAGAGAGAAAACTTCTCCCCCTTCTCTTAGGAGACTGATGCTTAGAGGTGATGGCGGGCTGGCAGCTGGCAGGGCCTTCTCCATGAGGGCCCCAGGGGCTCTGAAATTCCCTGTCATCCCTAGTCCAAAAGACTGGTGAAGGGCAGGGCTCATTTGATTCAGCTGGCCTTTGCAGAGAGGAAGGGGACCAAGGCTAGGCCATGCCATGGAGGTGTTGGTGTTTGATTGGGTGCCCCTGGCTGGTGGAAGGAGTAAGCTGATGTTTGCCATCCTGGTCTCCTGGTTTCAAATGATCGGCAAGGTGCTCCGAGCTGAACTTGGGAGTTTTGTATTTGTCCTGACTGGAGACAACATCCATCACCAGGACAATAATGCACTTTAGCTGCATGGGACCTCCCCCCTGTGCCCAGACAGGGGTGAAATTCCACCAACTCCAGGGGAGTTGGGCCTGATTTACACCCATGGGAAAGGAGAATCAGGCCCCTCATAGCCCATTCCTCTCCCTAGTGCCATGCCCAATGCCTGTGCTGGGTAAATAAACAGGGCCTGACTCTCAGTTCCACAAAGGTCCCTTTACACTTTTTTGGCAAGGGGCGCAAAAGAAGATGAAAAAGTGCTACCATTCCTCCCTCAGTGCTAGTCTCTACTCCCACTCTACATGGCTTTGGCACCCATTTTAACTGGACATGCCCCGGTAGGGTGACCAGAGGGCAGGTGTGAAAAATTGGGATGGGGTGGGGGGTAATAGGCAGGGCCGGCGCTACCATTTAGGTGACCTAGGCAATGGCCTAGGGCGCCAGAATTTTTAGGGGGCGCTATTTTGCCAGGGGGGCAGCACGCGGGTCCAGTGGATCTACTGCAGTCATGCCAGCAGACAGTCCGCTGCTGGAAAAGCTCTGGTGGAGCTGCTGCAGTCATTTCGGCGGACAGTGCACTGGTCTAAAGGCTCCAGCGGACCTACCGCAGTCATGCCTGCGGCAGGTCCACCGGAGCCTTTAGACCAGCAGACCGCTCGCCGGCATCACTGCGGCAGCTCCACCGGAGCCTTTCCAGCAGCGGACCATCTGCCGGCATGACTGTGGTAGGTCCACCGGGGCCGCGGGGGGCAGCGAAATGGCCGTCTGCCTAGGGCGTCAGAAACCCTGGCACCGCTCCTGGTAATAGGAGCCTATATAAGAAAAAGCTCCCAAAATTGGGACTGTCCCTATAAAATCAGGACATCTGGTCACCCTATCGTTGGGGCCCATAACCTGTGGCCAGTTCCCTGTCTGGCTGCAGGCCCATCATCGGTATCCCCGCAGGGGGAGAGGGTTAAGATGTAGCAAGATCCAGGCACAATTCCGGAGAGCTCCTGGAGATTGAACAAGATCCGGGCTGGGCTGGCAGAAGAAGGATGCTCCAGGGAGAGCTGGCGGGCCTGGGAAAGAAGCTGCGGGCTCTGGGCAGGTCTTGGTGGAGCGGGACGCAGCCTTTGGCACCAGGAGAGGGGGCTCTCGGCCAGGACACAAAAGGCGAGGGCGAAGCGGCGAAGAAGGCAGGGATCCGAGGAGGGCTGAGCTCTGACTTCGGGCCAGGGAGCCTGGGTGCAGGGCGGCGGAGCCAGACGGGCAGATAGCCCAGGAGAGAGCGGAGCTGAGGACACCCTGCGCAGGGACTGGGCGCCGGGCTGCCAGGCAGGGGGAGCAGCGGGAGAAGCCGAGCTGGCCCAGAGCCGCCAGCCCCTAGCGGGGTCCCGCATGGCCCGGCTGTGAGGGGTGCGCTGGGGAGGGAGTCCAGGGCGATGCTGCGCCTGCTGGAAGCCGAGCTGCTCTTCGCTTCCCTGCTCTCCGGCCCCTTCCCGCCGCTCTCCGGGGATCGGCAGAGGTGAGACGCGGGGCGCTTGGGGCTGCGGGGCGAGGGGGCCGGGCCGGGCTCCGAGGCAAGCCCTGGGCTCCCGCTGGGGAGCAGCGAGCCCCGTGGCCGGGGTGTGTGGGGCGGATCGGGGCCGGGGCGCAGCCGAGCCTGCTCCCTGCTCTGCCCTGGCGAACCCACCCCCGCAACCCTCAGTTCTGCGCTCGGGCCCCGCCTGGGAAGCTCGAACGGCTCCTTCCCGTAAGGAGCGTGACGGGGCGGGCGCAGCTTCTCGGCCACTAGCCGGCACCCCCCGTCTTGCCCCTCCGCAGGTCACTGGCGAGCCCGACGGGACTCTCCTTACACAGGTCTCTGGTGCCTGGCACCTGCCACTTATCCTCAGAGCCGCTGAGCTCCTGGGGCTGAGCCAGCACCTGCTATTCCAGTCCCCGGCTCCCCCCAGCTCTGCCAGTGCCCCCCCCCCAGTCCTCATCTGCAGCCCCCCCCGTTATTCCAGTTCCAGGTTCCTCCCCCAGCTCTGCCAGTGCCTCCCCGTCCTCACCTGCAGCCCCCTGCTATTCCAATCCCGGGCTCCCCCCCTCCAGCTCTGCCAGTGCCCCCCAGTCCTCAACTGCAGCCCCTCTGTTATTCCAGTCCCGGGCTCCCCCCCAGCTCTGCCAGTGCCCCCCCCCAGTCCTCATCTGCAGCCCCCCCCGTTATTCCAGTTCCAGGTTCCTCCCCCAGCTCTGCCAGTGCCTCCCCGTCCTCACCTGCAGCCCCCTGCTATTCCAATCCCGGGCTCCCCCCCTCCAGCTCTGCCAGTGCCCCCCAGTCCTCACCTGCAGCCCCCTCTGCTATTCCAGTCCCGGGCTTCCCCCAGCTCTGCCAGTGCCCCCCCCCAGTCCTTACCTGCAGCCCCCCTGCTATTGCAGTCCTGGGCTTCCCCCAGCTCTGCCAGTGCCCCCCAATCCTCACCTGCAGCCCCTTGCTATTCCAGTCGCGGGCTCCCCCCCCAGCTCTGCCAGTGCCCCCCAGTCCTCACCTGCAGTCCCCTGCTTTTCCAGTCCCAGGCTCCCGCCCAGCTCTGCCAGTGCCCTCCAGTCCTCACCTGCAGCCCCCTCTGCTATTCCAGTCCCAGGCTCCCCCCAGCTCTGCCAGTGCCCCCCCTCCAGTCCTTACCTGCAGCCCCTCTGCTATTGCAGTCCTGGGCTTCCCCCTCCCCCAGCTCTGCCAGTGCCCCCCAGTCCTCACCTGCAGCCCCCTGCTATTCCAGTCCCGGGCTCCCCCCAGCTCTGCCACTGCCCCCCAGTCCTCACCTGCAGCCCCCTACTATTCCAGTCCAGGGCTCCCCCCCAGCTCTGCCAGTGCCCCCCAGTCCTCACCTGCAGCCCCTTGCTATTCCAGTCCCGGGCTCCCCCCAGCTCTGCCAGTGCCCCCCAGTCCTCACCTGCAGCCCCCCTGCTATTTCAGTCCCAGGCTCCTGCCCAGCTCTGCCAGTGCCCCCCAGTCCTCACCTGCAGCCCCCCTGCTATTCCAGTCCCGGGCTCCCCCCAGCTCTGCCAGTGCCCCCCAGTCCTCACCTGCAGCCCCCCTGCTATTTCAGTCCCAGGCTCCCACCCAGCTCTGCCAGTGCCCCCCAGTCCTCACCTGCAGCCCCCTCTGCTATTCCAGTCCCGGGCTCCCCCCAGCTCTGCCAGTGCCCCCCCTCCAGTCCTTACCTGCAGCCCCTCTGCTATTGCAGTCCTGGGCTTCCCCCTCCCCCAGCTCTGCCAGTGCCCCCCAGTCCTCACCTGCAGCCCCCTGCTATTCCAGTCCCGGGCTCCCCCCAGCTCTGCCACTGCCCCCCAGTCCTCACCTGCAGCCCCCTACTATTCCAGTCCAGGGCTCCCCCCCAGCTCTGCCAGTGCCCCCCAATCCTCACCTGCAGCCCCTTGCTATTCCAGTCCCGGGCTCCCCCCAGCTCTGCCAGTGCCCCCCAGTCCTCACCTGCAGCCCCCCTGCTATTTCAGTCCCAGGCTCCCACCCAGCTCTGCCAGTGCCCCCCAGTCCTCACCTGCAGCCCCCTCTGCTATTCCAGTCCCGGGCTCCCCCCAGCTCTGCCAGTGCCCCCCCCAGTCCTTACCTGCAGCCCCCCTGCTATTGCAGTCCTGGGCTTCCCCCCCCCCAGCTCTGCCAGTGCCCTCCCAGTCCTCACCTGCAGCCCCCCTGCTATTCCAGTCCCAGGTTCCCCCTAGCTCTGCCAGTGCCCCCCCCCCAGTCCTTACCTGCAGCCCACCTGCTATTGCAGTCCTGGGCTTCCCCGCCTTAGCTCTGCCAGTGCCCCCCCCCTCAGTCCTCACCTGAAGCCCCCCTGCTACTCCAGTGCTGGGTCCTATTGCAGCCCTTTCACTGTAGGTCAATCCTTTGTGTTGTTTTGTTTAAAGATGCATTTAGTGTTGGGCTGACAATAGCCCTGTAGATGACAGGTCCTCTGTGGATTTGTCTACAGGGCAGGCACAGCATGGGCCCTGGCAGCAAGAGCTTCCCCACCTCTTGAGTGTGGACAGAAGAAAGAGTTCCGTCTCCATTGTGCATTCAGTCCCTAGCCTCTCTTCTGGGAGGGCCACCAAGGGGTTGCCAATTAGCGTTAATTGCATTTGGCAGTTGTGCCCTAGGAACTGGACCCATTTCACACAAGCCACTGAGCAGCCCTCAGCTGGTAAATGATTTTCAGCGCTTGCAACCTGGGCCAGCACTGAACTAATGATCTGGCAGCAAAGGGATCCAGACCCTGTTACTAATCCCCAGAGCCCCTCTGCAGCTCAGAGCCCCGAGCCCCTATGCAGCTCAGTCTGGCCCTACAGCATCAGAGTGCAGCACGGACTGACAATTGGGCCAAGGTGTGTGGTTGCTTTGTAATGTGGACAAGTGGGGGACTGGAATAAACTGAGCTCAGTGGGGCCTCATTGCGCTAAGGGCTGTACAAATGTGTCTGAAGACAGCCCTTGCCCCAGAGAGTTTATCATCAAAAGCTACTGCAGCCTCCAGTGTCAGGATCACCACATGCCTTTGCCCATCCCATGGAGGAAGGACCCCGGGGCCATGTGGTTCTTGTCCCCCTGAAGGGGTGCTTGGAACAGGCTTTGCACACAAACACCTTTCCTTACCCCTTCAGCATTTGTAACTGAGGTCAGGGAGCTGACTTCCAGCCTGGTTTAAGAAGGACTAACTCTAGTGACCCCGCTGACACTACATCTGCTTCCATCAGGTCTGAATCTGACCCCCCGGGAATTCTGAGGGAGGAAGGACTTCAGGTTTGGACTCCGATTCTCTTCTCACTTACGGGAGGGAAAATCAGACATAATTCCCTTACAGTCAGTGGGGTTACACCAGTGTCAACCTGGGGATAAGAGCGAGGCCCCAAATCAGGCCCATCTGTTTTGTTAACATGTTTGGTGCTGCAGAACGAGAGAGAGAAAGATCCCACTCATCTGCAAGACAGACAGACAGACAGCCTGTCTGAGCAGAATGATGTATAGCTAAGGACAAAAGCACCAAAGTATTTGCTAAGGGCCAGATCCTCCCCTGGCATAAACAGACACGCTGGCTCTGTTGACTTCAGTGGATCTATGCCAACGTAGAGCAACTGAGGCGCCGACCCTCAATTCCCTGCCTCACGTTTTGTGGCGCGTCCAAGTAAATTGTTTTTCCTGGTGTTGCATAAAGGACTAACTGGAAGCAATGACACATCTCCTGATGCCTGTCAAAAAAATATCTGCAAAAGATGTTGCAGACACGCCAGTTGTGTTGATGGGGCCAATGCTGCCAAACCTCCTACCCGCAGCAGCGCAACAACTTCCTCTCCTCCCCATGACACATGAACACTCTGCCTTACCCAGCTCCCAAACCACCGCATGGTGTGAGTCGGTGTGGTTTTCCGGGCCACTCTTAGACCCCCCTCGGGGTTGTTACTGCTGCAGCTGGCTCAGATGTTGTTACCAAGGAGTCCAGCCAGAGAGTTTAACAGTTTTTTTTTTGTTGTTTTTTAAGGAAAGACACTTTATTCTCTAAACAGTTACAGAGAGGCCCCTGGCTGGAGCAGATTTCCCCTCACCCCAAATCTCCAGAGAGCCCCACAGATGCTGCTGCAGCCTCTCCTCCTGTCGCCACCGGTTGGGGGTATTTAGAGGGGGCATTACTGGAGCCCTTCTGCCCCAGCAGGGGATCCTGGTGAAATGGGGGACCCCACCCAGCTAGCCCTAACGGGTGCAGAGGCTTTATTCAGGCAGCCATGGGGGGCAGGTGCTGCCAGGGGAAAGCTGGGGGGAGTCCCCGACCAGCCCCTATGACACCCCCACAGGTCAAGCCAGAGTCTGGTCAGGAACTCAAGGGGAGCCCTCCCCCCCATTTCACCCAGCCACACTCGTGCATGGACCCCACCCCCGCGGCTCAGACAGCGACCGGCTCCCACAAGTGGTTCTGTCGCTTCACCACGAAGATCTTCTGGCAGGAAATGGTCACCAGGAAAGTGTGCTCCCCGAACACCACTGATAGGCATTTGAACTGGGGGTCGGGGCCATGCTGGAGCTGGAAGCCACAGGCTGTGGCCACCAGCTCTGAGATCACCCCGGCCGTGTGCTCGGCGTTCTCCAGGTCACCGGCTGACGCCAGCACAGCTCCATCGCAGATCACCAGGTAGCCCAGCTGGTCGGGGATCCGCTCCAGCTCCTGGGTCAGCACCGTGGTCATCTCAGGGCAGCACAGTTGCCTGGGAGGGGGAACTCAGTGACTGAAGGACGAAATGGGTTGGATGGAGTTTAGAGAGTGTTTCAGGGAGGTTCCTGTGAGCTGCGGAAGAGTGCCGCCAGGATGACTTTGGCCCAGTGCAGCATTGCCAACTCTCGCAATATTGGATGTTTTGGTTAAAGCCCTAGTTCCACGAGTCATGTGATCAGACGAGATGCTCAGCTTTTGTTTTTAAAAAAGTGAGATTGTAGCCCAGGAAAGTTTGAAAAGGTGACTTGAGTGCAGCCTCCCAGGCTAAGAAATCAGAAGGCAGCTATAAAGAGCCCCACCTTTATTACTTTAAAAAAACTCTTATGATATTTAAGCCTCTCTTATGACTTTTGGGGGACGGACTCCTGCTTGTTTAACATTTGTGGCTGGCAACACTGCCAGTGCAACACACACACACACACACACACACACACACACACACACACACACACACACACACACACACACACACACACACACACACACACACACACACACACTTTGAAACTCATGAGCACTCTACGTCAAAGACAAGTTGCCTTTCCTGCCCTGCTTTTAGACACAATCCATACACTGGGGAATCAAAACTCCCCCATACCCTGGGGGTTAGGTTTTATTAATGAAAAAACTAACAAGATAACATAAAGAACAGCTACCACCTTCTCCCCAGGCTTGGCAATTCTAATAATAGCAGTAATTCCCTTTGATTGTTCACTAGCCAGTGTAGCAAAATTTTCATGGGCTGGTGATCACTAGCTATAACAGCATGACGTTAGCTAGCGCTCATTCACTATCAAAGGCAGGCATGTGACTAGATCACCAGACAAAGCAGGAGCGATACCACCTAGGGCTGGAAGATCACTAAGCACTGAAGGGATGCCCTTAGCTAGGGCTAGAAGACTCTGGCTAGAGCGCTAGAATGTAACTTCCCAGTCCGAGCAGTATGTTGCTAGCAGATCATATCAGGTCACTATGGGTAAGGGTAAGATTATGTAATGGAGGTCACAGATTCTGTGACTTTCAGAGACCTCAGTGGAGGGCAAGAGCTGTCAGCCAGCAGGGACCCTGGAGTTTTGAGCTGCCGTGGATGGCGAGGGGACTCTGGAACTCCCAGCCTCTGTGGAGCTCCCAGCCACTCCAAGCTGCTCAGGTGGTAGGTGCTGGACCCACCCCCCATCCTTCTGCAGTGGGGCTTGGGCTCCCATCCCCCGGGCCCCTCCCCACTCGTGCTTCAGTCCTCCCTCTATCAGCTCCATTTGTCACAGTTATTTTTAGTAAAAGTCAGGGACAGGTCACAGGCTTCCATTACTTTTTGTTTATTGCCCATGATCTGTTCCTGACATTTACTAAAAATAACCTTGGCAAAACCTTAACCTAATAGCAAGGTAAAGGCAGGCAGGCCACTGGCTAGGAGCCCTGGCCAAGAGCAGCGTATTGTCATGAACTGGGTGTAACCTTGTCATGCCTTGGGTTAAAAACTCATTGAGGTTGGTAGGTGTGAACTCATCCTTCTGTTAACGTAACTGTAAACATAAACGCCACCCAAGACAAAGGTGTGTGTGAACCCGCCCAGGTGCTTCTGGGCTGAGTATTGCTTGGGGTAGGTTTGTATGGGTGTGTGAGAGATCACAATGAAACTGAGGACCCAGCCAAGACCAGAGAGAAAAAAAAAAACAAGAAAGCCTATAGGGCCTGGTCTGCACTACAGAGTTAAGTTGCTATAAGCTGCCTTCTGATGACCTAACTCTGTAAGTGTCTACACTACAGCGTTGCTCCCGCAGATATAAGTTGCCCACTACACCCACCTAATCAGTCTGCAAGAGGCATAGCGCTTAGGCTGACGCAGTTAGGGCACCAACGTTTGACTAGCCTCTCGGGTCACAAGTATCCAAGGGCACTTGCCTGTAATGTGGTCTGTTTGGAGGGACAGTTAATTCTGACAAATACAACCTTAAGGACCTCACGTCACTCCAGACCCAAGGCCAGTGAGCACAAGCCACCAAACCGTGTCTACTGACAGGTGCTTATGACGCTCAGGTGGGACAGGCTGATGTGGCTTTAGGAACCAAGGCAGCCTGCGAGCCGATCTGGAAGGAACAAACTAGACTTAAACTCCTCCTTCATCTTTCCTGCAGCGAATCTTGTCCTGAGAATAAAATCCTGACCATGGAATATTCCTGCACGGGAGCAGGCGGGACGCCAGCCACATGCTTACGGTAAGTCATGTGCCTCTCTGAGAGCTCAGGGCAGGAAAAGGGAGGCATCTGTAGCACCCCAAGGATTTTGAAATTGAGGGGCATCTGGAAAGCTTTTTCTTTTCTGTAATGAGGATAAAGAAACAGTTCACAGCTCTCAGGATAGACTGACCGTGACAGAGTGTACTCTAATGGTTAAATCTGGGGAAACAGGAGCCAGGACACCTGGGTTCTATCTCTGGTTCTTCCACTCTTGCACCAAGGGCAAGTCCCTTCTGCTCTCTGTGCCTCGGTTCCCATAGCTGTACAATGGGGATAATAAGTGCACCACAAGGGGTCTGATCCTGCATTGCTTGCACAGTCACAGTGCCCAGGCAGAACCCCAGCTGGTGTAAATCAACATTGCTCCAAGGACTCCAGTGGAGCTATGCTGACTGCGGAGAGTGTGAATGGGTGAGGAATGCAGGATCAGGCCTGAGGGCATTCCGGGCTTAATGAGTTCATATTTGTAAAACACTCACAGTATTATTGTTGTTACCCAGAGCTTCTCCAGTGAAACCCTCCCGGGCATGACCCAGTCAGGGCTTTGTGTGTTGAGGTGCTGTGTGTGATCTATAGCCCTATTGAGATCACTAATCCTGTACCAGAAACAGGAGGTCTGAAGTGGCCAAACCCAAACCATGTGTCTCTCTGAGGCAGCCCAGCTGAGCACCAGATGTGGCCAGCTTCCCTCGGACCAGCGTCATCTCCAGTCAAAAACGGTCTGGCAGCCTCCAGTCATTGCAAAGGCATTTTTTAATGCAGACGCTCCAGCATTTTTTGTGCAGCGCCAAGGGAATTCTTGAGCCTTTGGAGACTGGAGAAATAGAATAGCGTGGAGTTTTGGGAGAGAGCTGAATACACCCAGCCATTTGCTGAAAGAGAGATTGCAGACGCACATGGCAACTCTGTGCCCATTGCACTGAATCCTTGGGTCTCTCTTTGGCTATGTCCACACTTACGGTGGTGTGTCGAGTACCAACGAGCTGCAGTGAAAGGCAGGTTGTATCCCCACTTGTCACTGCAGTGTGTGTCTACACTTTGCAGTGAAAGGCTCTGGAAGGGTTGGGAGGCAGCAGGACATTGCACAGCTACAAACAGCAGTGTAGACGGGAGTCACTGCTTGGGTGTGCAAAGAGCCATGTAGTGTATGTACCCTGGGGGATTCAGGCGTGTAGCGCACTCTACTCACCTAAGCCGTCCCACACCATCTACACACTATAGACACCCATGAGTGTGCAGTGTCCCTACTCTACACGCCACCGTAGACGTACTTTTTGATCCAACAGGTTTGTAGTCGCATTGCCTCTGCAATACTCTAGGTGCTGTCCACACTCACACATAGAGACAGTATATTTTCAAGGGCATCTGAGTGGTTTAGGAACCTACATCCCATTTCAAAAGTGACTTAGTACCAGATTTTAAAAGGTATTTAGGTGCCTAGCTCCCACTGAAATCAATGAGAGTTAGGAGCTTAAATACCCTTGAGGACCTGGGCTTTAGTACTTTGAGTTTTAATGAAAGTCAGCGACACCCTGGGCTTGTCTACACTTATATGCCACAGTAGCACTTCAGTATATACACAATCTACACTGACAGGAAGGATACTGCCACCAGCGTAGGTAATCCATCTCCCCGAGAGGTGGTTGCCAGGTCAATGGAAGAATTTTTCTGTTGACCTAATGCTGCCTACACCAGAGGTTAAGTTGTCTTAACTGCGCTGCTGTGGATTTTTCACACCCCGACTGATTTTGATAGTTTGACTTAATTTTCTGGTGTAGACGAGGCCTTAGGCTCTTAAATCACATGTGTAAATGGGACTTGGCCACTAGGTCACACAGGGCTGGTCGACACAGGGAACTGACATCAGCACAGCTACATCTCTCAGGGGTGTAAAAAGCCACAACGCCGAGCGACGTAGTTAAGCTGATGTAACCACTGGTACAGACAGTGCTGAGTCAATGGAAGAATTCTTCCATTGACCTAGCTACTGCCTCTCGTGGGGTGTGTGAATTAAGCAGCGGTTCTCAAACTGTGGGTCAGGACCCCAAAGTGGGTGACAACCCCATTTTAATGGGGTTGCCAGGGCTGGTGTTTAGACTTGCTGGAGCCTGGGGCTAAAGCCCGAGTCCTGCTGCCTGGGGCCAAAGCCGAAGCCTGAGCTGCACCGCCCGGGGCTGAAACCCAAAGGCTTCAGCCCTGGGGAGTGGGGCTCGGTCTTTGGCTTCAGCCCAGGCAGCAGGGCTCAGGTTACAGGTCCCTCGCCCAGGGTTGAAGGAGGGGGAGGCGGGCTCCGGTGGGCTCAGGCCTGAGTCCCCCTTTCTGGGGTCGTGGAGTCATTTTTGTTGTCATAAGGGGGTCACGGTGCAATGAAGTTTGAGAATCCCTGAACTCCAGTGACAGGAGAACCCCTCCCATCACCGCAGTGAATGTCAACATGCAAACGACTGGTGCAGCGGCAGCCAGGAAGATGTTACCCCACGCTTTAGTTAAACTGCAAGTTATTGGGCTCAGTGTCGAAATCACTAGGTCAATTTCTATACTCTGTGCCGTGTAGGTCAGAGAACATATCCAAACAGTCCCTTCCGGCCTTACAGAAAATTGGATAAAGCTATATCCGAGGCTGCGTTAGGGAAGGGATAGCGGATACAGTCAAAATAGTTAGATTTCAGATCAATAAAGGAAATCAATAACTACCATCCTCAAGTAGCCCTGTGCCAACATCGGTAATGTTATCCAGAGGAAGAAGCAGCATGTTTAGGACACCCCACAATGATGGGTGGGACAAAGGAGAGGGGGAGGAGTCAAAGAGGACCCCTAGATCTGAGTGTCAGATGGGGCTGGGGTGTGATCAGTCACAACAGAGGAAGCAGGAAAGGTTAGGGAGGGAAGATGGGGAGATCAGTTCAGAGAAGGCGAGATGCAGATTGGATGTAGAGAGGCAGGTCAGGAGAGGGGAGGTAGAGTTATGAGTCACTGGCATAAAGACAGTAGCTGAAGCCATGTGAGTGGATGAGATCCCCCAGAGGCAAGGGGTAAAGAGAGACGAGGAGGACAGATCCTTGTGAGACATCCAGGCTGGAGGAGGAGAAGACCCCACTTAGCGAGCCACTGAAGGAACAGGAGGTAAGAGGAGAGGAGAGAAGCACAAATGTTGAGTGATTATGTGGAGAAGTTCGGATGCCTGTTGTAACTAACCAGCCCCCTTGCAGGAGGAGAGGCTGAGAAATTACTATTGCAAAGCACAAGGGTGTACAAACACCCCCCTGCCCCCCGTGGAACTGAACTGGGGTGGTCGAGTTGCCTCTCCCAATCCAGTGTTCTGATTTCGGAGGGCAGTCCCTGGAATGGACCAGGTCTTGCTACCTGCTCTGTTGGGCAGACCCTTGAGGCTTCTGCATGCTGTCACCCGGGCTGGAGCAGAAATTGGAAGCACGGTGGCTGGCTGAACCTTTGCCCAAGCTGCCTGCTGAGTCAGCGATGATTACAGGGCTGGCTGGGAGCAGAGCCAAAAACCTTGCAGGGCCCTGCCGAGCCGAGCTTCCCCTGAACTCTTTCATTACTGCAGCAGCTGGGCTCCAGCATTTTAATTAGTGAAATTGTGCAGGGACGCAGAGGGGGAGCGAGCGTGGGGGAGTTATTCCATCGGGCATTTGCTGCTCCTCTCAGCATGGGCTTCAGAGTCAAAGGCACGACTGGGCTTGGCTGGGGCTCCCCCCAAACGCTGACTCGGGGGATGCTGAATCAGCATAGTGTATGCCCCCCCAGTTGACATGCATCACATATTCTCGAAGTCCCCTCTTCAGCTCCAGCTTGACTGGCTTCAGCAGCCCCGATGCTGCAATCTGGAAGAGCTGCTGGGCCAGGTCCTTGGCCCCAGCCCCGCAGTACCCGGCGTAGCTGGGAGCAAGCAGCTAGAGAGGAATTTTTCTGCCAGTCCAGTCCCCAACACAAGGCACAGTTGGTCCAAGGTGAGCTCATGCAATGACTGCTTTGCTGGTGCACAGCAGTTCAGGCCTTTGGTCCTTCTACCCCAGCCACACCCCTGGCAGGTGGGGGTAGCATAGAGCTGGCTAAACTGGCTCTTGCCCACACAGCGATTTCCCCTGTGCCAGGAAAATCTCCAGGTAATTGGCAAAACAGGCCTGGAGGCTGCTTTGTGTCTCCAGACTGGTGCCAAGCTGGCTCAGTGGGGACCAAGATCTGGTCTTCAGCTAGGGGCAGTAGAGCAGGGGCGGGCAAAGTTTTTGGCCTGAGAGCCACATTAGGTTTCAGAAATTGTATAGACGGCTGGTTAGGGGAGCCTGTGACTCCCCAGACAGCCAGGAGTAGCCAGGCCCCACCCCCTATCTGATCCCCCTGCCTCTTGCCCCCTGATGACCCCCCCCGATTCCTGCCCCATCCACCCCCTCCCTACTCTCTGTCAGCCTTCAGAACCCCTCCCCCTGACTGCCCCCCACCGCCCCATCCAACCCCTCCTGTCATTCCTGAATGCCCCGTCGAGACCCCTGCCTTATACAACCACCCCTTCTCCCTGTCCCCTGATCACCCCCTGAACCCCTGTCCTGACTGCCCCCCTGGAACCCCTGGTTTTCCGCCCTCTGACTGCCCTGACCCCTATCCACACTCCTGCCCCCTGACCACCACCCCAAACTCCCCTGCCCTCTATCTATCTATCTCTGTGCCCACTGGAGCAACTTCTTCATTCCTTCTGGCACAGAGTCAGCTGACCCCAGCCCAGATCTCAGTACATCACCCAAAGGAGGAAGAGATCGGGTAGGGTGGTTGTGGCAGAGGCCAACTTAGCTAGGCAGCACAGTGCAGCCTCAGCAGCAGAACAGCCTTACTGAGATCAGACCTTGCCATGAGATCACAGAATGAGTGGAGGAGTGGAATGCAATGGATCTCCCCTCCCTAGTTTGGTATGACGCAGTCTGATGATATCCTAGGCAAGACTGTCCCAAGCAAGACAGTGAGACCTTCCAGAGCCATCACTGGGGTAGTCACAGTGTGAGTGTCGTGTGATGCTTTCATCCCAGAGGACAATGTTTGAAAAGGAGCCAGCCCAATTCTAGCCGGAAAGTTCAGCTCCAGGGAAGGGGAAGTACCGAATGACCGAGTCCGAAGGAAGAAAGTTATGTTTGGCTGGTAATCCGGGCTGGCCTACACTGGGGGTGGAGAAGGAAGGAACTGAGAAGGCCACTCAGATCCCAGCTTTATGGGCCTCTCTGCCTGGTAGCACACAGATGGGATCTGGAGAGAGGTCTGCTCCAGTCCTCCTTCCCCCGCCAGCCTGGAGGGGGCACCATGGCTGCAGCACCCATTCTTGAGGGGAGGTTCTGTATTCCTCTCACTCGGGGTGCTGGGCAGTAGATTTACACTGGAGCATTACCAGTGATGTCAATCAGGTTGCCCCCCCAGTGTGACACCAAAATTCTTTTGCCTGGCAGAGAAAGCATGTTGTACAGACAAAACTACACAGGATCTTTTCAGGGGGCAAGACAAAGATGCCACATTTATTATGATAATCTGATTTATGACCAATAACTAATATTTTAATCCTTATACACACACATTATACCTAATACCTATACATACACACACACACACATTCATACACATACACACACATTCACATCCATCAGATGTTTTGCAGCTGCTGCATAGTTACCAGTCCTGGACATAGCTTGAGTTCGTGGCTTGATTTTGCAGCTTGGGTTCATAGCTTGAGGCAGCTAACGGGCCAGGAAAGCCGGGCACAAGGATGAGTTGGGTCTCTGTTGGGCCTGCACCGATTCCCTTCCATGTTGGCAGCAGAATGTTCCCCTCCAAAGTCTTCCATCTCACCCATCCTTTTTGTAGGCTTTAGTTTGAATCCAGAGTCTATAGGTCTTGCTGTGTCACGCTGCCTCTGGGTTTGGGGATAGATCACCTGTCAATTGCAGGCATGACTTTCAGCCTAGGACCTGGCTTTGATCTTCCTTCTATTGTACCTTTTCTTTTTAGGGTGGACTCTTCTTACTTTGTTAGGGCTCTTGTCTGCATCTTCAGTTAGTGGGGTTTGAACTCTATTTAATCAGGGCAGGCTGGGGCTGGAGGTTGATTCCATCATCCATACATACCTCAGTCACACAGCTAAACTAAACTAATAAGATTACAGCAGGGTTTGCAAAAATGAAGGAAGCTTTTACAAAATGGAGTAAGCGTTTTAAAATGGGGTTTGAATTACAATATGGTAAACATTGAACAGAAGTTACAATGTAGACAAGTGTAGTGAATGGTGAACAGACGTTACATTAATAAAGTGAACAATTAAAAACAATTTCATATATCAGTTCTACATTGTCCCCCTTTTGACCCTTCAATCCAGGGGTACTGAATGGGTCACACTTTATGTAATTGTTTTAAGGCAGAACCAACATAACTAATAGGACAATGAGGGGGTGAAAAATTATATTTAGGACTGCTGACCAGGTGGGCTGCTTCTACAACACTTTGCCCCTTGATCTATGATTATTACAGTAGTTGTTGTCACTGTAGGGCACAGGTGATCTGTTGCAAATAAACCAAACAATTATAACCAGGTGAATATAACTAAAACCATTACAATTGACTAAACACCAGATATAACCTACACACAAATGCAAACAATTATAGTTATAATAATTGGGAATACAATAAAACCATTACAATCATTGGGTACATTGACAAATAAAATGAGGCCCAAGTCTGATGCTGCAATAGCCATCAAACAATAAAAGTTACTGAGGTCAGGACCTTCTTAAGCACACACAACAAATAAGACTTTGTAGGAGGACCACAGTTGTTATGCAAGGTTAAGCTGATTTGGACTTAAACTAACATTTAGTTGCTAAAATGTTGCAGAATCCCCTATTTTTAACACTTGTTCTTAAGAGGTTTCTGGGGACCTGAAAGATGGGGCCCTACAATTATGGGCCAAGGTCTTACAGGTTATGGGGGCCCAAGAACTACCCTTCAGGGCTTGGGGAAGTAGAACCAGGGTACATAGAGGAAAGTGTGGAATTAACAATACAAGAAAATGTAACTAACAATACAAATGTATTAATAACAAAAATTAACAACAAAATGACTATTAGAGAACCTAACAAAAAATAAACCTGATGCACTGGGGACGAAAGTCTTCTGGACACAAGTGGTGATTGATAAGTTGGATGGACATGGGGGAAGTAGAGAGAGTAAAAGACATTTATCCTGTCTAGTGTAGTATTTCTCTGTTTCTGGACCCAGTGCCAGCACAGGACCCGACGAGAGACAGACACAGAACGTACAACACGGAACACTGAACACAGACTTAGTCGCGACACTATAACCCTTCAGCTGGTACCAGCTCTCCTGATGTTCTGGTTTAGAGCCTGAAAAATAGAAGCTTAGAAACAAAATTAGCACAGTGCTCCCACATGGCAGACCCTGCTTAGTCTCTGCCACAGTGTGTTCAGTACTTGGGGCTGCACAAATGCTAATTAAGTGGTGCATTTTTTTGTGACTTTAGATTTTTTCCATTTTAAAATCCCCAGCCACTTTGCCATGGCCTGGAGGTCTGAGGCAGAAGCAGGCACTGTTGTTACTGTTGCAATGGCATTCTGGCCCTGGAAGGAGGAATCTACCCAAATATTCCCCTTTCCACTCTCCAGAGAGGTCCCCAAAATGTGCCCCTTTTGGGGTCTCAAATGTTCCTTTTTCTGATGTTACTGCTGCTGTAAGATGTGAGAGTGCTGTTTTAACTCTCTGTACCCAACCTTAAGGGCATCTAACTAGGTTTGAGTACTACATACATTTTTATTTCTCTGCTTTTGCAGCAGAGTCTTGTAAAACTTGGTGCAGTTTTTTTATTTTTACATTTAGCCAATTGAAGGAATACCTCATTACAGGTTTTCCATAGAAGCCAAATTGCGGTTGCTTCCTTTTTCATTGGAGTTGAGGGTTTATATACCTAGCCAATTTGTTGTTTTTAAGAATATCTTTAGACAGTGTTTTTTTTAAATATTTTCCCCAACAGTTGTGAGCAACGACCGACGACAACAAAACCAAATTGACAAATATCAAGCATTATAACCCCTAATTCCTAAAAGAGCAGCTTACAACTTCTGAAAGAGCAGTTTCCCTTTTTAACTCCTGGAAGAGCAATTTAACCTTTTTAACTCCTGAAGGAGCAACTTGCAACTCCTGAAAGAGCAATTTTCCCTTTTTAACTCCTGGTAGAGCAACTTAACCCTCTCTAGGCCAGAAGGAGAGACACTAAGGCCTTGGCTACACTCACACTTTACAGCGCTGCAACTGGGGTGTGAAAAAACACCCCCCTGAACGCTGCAAGATACAGTGCTGTAAAGCGTCAGTGTAATCAGGGCAGCAGCGCTGGGAGCGTGGCTCCCAGCGCTGCACGCTACACCCGTAAGGGATGTGGTTTACATGCAGCACTGGGAGAGCTCTCTCCCAGCGCTGCCGCTCTGACTACACTCACACTTCAAAGCGCTGCCGCGGCAGCGCTCCCGCAGCGCTGCCGGGGCAGCGCTTTGAAATTCCAAATGTAGCCATACCCTAAGCCTCCCTCGGCCTACTACCACCAAGGGTTCATACTCACTCACTCACTCAGTTCATACACCAACTATAAAAATCCTTTCCAGGATCAGAGCGAGAAACACTAAGGCCATGTCTACATCTAAAATTTTGCAGCGCTGGTTGTTACAGCTGTATTAGTACAGCTGTATAGGGCCAGCGCTGCAGAGTGGCCACACTTACAGCAACCAGCGCTGCAAGTGGTGTTAGATGTGGCCACACTGCAGCGCTGTTGGGCGGCTTCAAGGGGTTTCGGGGAACGCGAGAGCAAACCGGGAAAGGAGACCAGCTTCGCCGCGGTTTGCTCTCGCGTTCCGCGAACCACCCTGCAAACCGCAGGGAAGGAGACCTGCTTGCTCGGGTTCGGGGAACGCGAGAGCAAACCGGGGAAGGAGACCAGCTTCGCCGCGGTTTGCTCTCGCGTTCCGCGAACCACCCTGCAAACCGCAGGGAAGGAGACCTGCTTGCTCGGGTTCGGGGAACGCGAGAGCAAACCGGGAAAGGAGACCAGCTTGATTACCAGAGGCTTCCTCAGGTATGCTGGGATACCTGCTTATTCCACGGAGGTCAAGAAAAGCGCTGGTAAGTGTCTATACTTGATTACCAGCGCTGGATCACCAGCGCTGGATCCTCTACACCCGAGACAAAACGGGAGTACGGCCAGCGCTGCAAACAGGGAGTTGCAGCGCTGGTGGTGCCCTGCAGATGTGTACACCTCCTAAGTTGCAGCGCTGTAACTCCCTCACCAGCGCTGCAACTTTCTGATGTAGACAAGCCCTAAGTTCTCCTCTTTAGCTCAGTCTTGCTATGGCTGAGGGTGTATGCACGTAGGATTTTTCAGTGTGGAGCGAGGATCTCTAAGTCCTCCTCCTGTTGCCTGACCTTGCTATGACCGGGGATATACCCACCTCCAATTATTTCCCCCCAGCAGTTCGGGGTGGAGAGAGGGATGCTAAACCTCTCCCCTTTTTCTCAGCCCTCCTATGACCGAGGGTGCGTATATCTTTTAATTATAAAAATTCTCAGTGCATAGTATTTTACTACTTGAACAAGATTTAAACCTAAACTTCTATTTCCTTCCGAGTTTGTGGTTAATTAACTGAAAGTTTACAATCTTTTTCCTATAGTTCCAGGCTTACTAAAGCTGGTGGTGTGCACACCAGTTTTTATAACAACTGTGGATTCTGTGCTTGCTCCCCCTTTGCATTCTCCACCAATAATGTTGTACAGACAAAACAACACAGGATCTTTTCAGGGAGCAAGACAAAGATGCCACATTTATTATGATAACAATCTGATTTATGACCAATAACTAATATTTTAATCCTTATACACACACATTATACCTAATACTTATACACACACACACATTCATACACACACACATCCATCAGATGTTTTGCAGCTGCTGCATAGTTACCAGTCCTGGACATAGCTTGAGTTCATGGCGTGATTTTGCAGCTTGGGTTCGTAGCTTGTGGAGGCTAACTGGCCAGGAAAGCTGGGTCTTTGTTGGGCATGCACCGATTCCCTTCCATGTTGGCAGCAGAATGTTACCCTCCAAAGTCTTCCATCTCACCCATCCTTTTTGTAGGCTTTAGTTTGACTCCAGAGTCTATAGGTCTTGCTGTCACACTGCCTCTGGGTTTGGTGATTGATCACCCATCAATTGCAGGCGTGACTTTCAGCCTAGGACCTGGCTTTGATCTTCCTTCTATTGTACCTTTTCTTTTTAGGGTGGACTCTTACTTTGTCAGGGCTCTGGTCTGCATCTTCAAGCTGGTGGGGTTTGAACTTTATTTCATCTGGACAGGCTGGGGCTGGAGGTTGATTCCATCATCCATACATACCTCAGTCACACAGCTAAACTAAACTAATAAGATCACAGCAGGGTTTGCAAAAATGAAGGTTGGAGGAAGCTTTTACAAAATGAAGTGATTGTTTTAAAATGGGGTTTGAATTACAATATGGCAAACAGTGAACAGAAGTTACAATGTAGGCAAGTGTAGTGAATGGTGAACAGACATTACATTAATAAAGTGAACAATTAAAAACAATTTCATTTATCAGTTCTACAAGCAGAAGAATGATCCTGTAGTTAAGGCGCTAGATTTGGACAGAGTGTTCCTAGCTCTGCCACAAGACTCCCTGTGTGGCTCTGGTTCTATCACTTAGCCTCATTGTGCCTCAGTTTCCCCAGCTGTAAAGTGAGGCTAATCACGCTGCCCTATCTTTGAAGTGTACTGTGAGGCTAATGGTGCAAACGTTCAGGCGGTGCCTAGAGATTTGGGGGATAAGGGCTGTATCCTAGGTCTTGGCTACACTGGCGCTTTACAGCACTGCAACTTTCTCGCTCAAGGGTATGAAAAAACACCCCCCCGAGTGCAGCAAGTTACAGCGCTGTAAAGCGCCAGTGTGAACACTGCCCCAGCACTGGGAGCGCAGCTCCCAGTGCTGCAAGCTAATCCCCACAGGGAGGTGGAGTACGTGCAGCACTGGGAGAGCTCTCTCCCAGCGCTGGCACTGCAACCACACTTGCACTTCAAAGCGCTGCCGCGGGAGCACTCCCACGGCAGCGCTGTATCACTGCAAGTGTAACCATACCCCTAGACAGACAGACAAGTGGATCAGGAGCTCACACAATGCTGTCTGGCTAAATGAGACCCCGCTGTACTAGAGGGATGGGGTTTAGAGAGCGGAAAGGCTGTGAAAGGCTAGGGTGTATCAACAGGGAAACACTGGGTGAAGTGCCCCTCTCCGGCCTGCACAGCTGCCCTCAGGAACTTGGTCTCTGTGCACAGAGCAGAATGCCAGAGTCCAGGTGTGCCGAGAGGAGAATCTTTGGGCAGGAACTGGGGGGAGCGACTGGGAGGGGCTGGGCCAGCAAGGAGAGATGCTCAGGGCCCAGGCTGTGGAGGAACAAAGGGTTAAAGCCATGGGTAGGCACCAGTGCCAGACCTCGAGGTGCATTGTGAGGCTGGGGGATGGCGGGACTGGAAGGTCATTTTAATTAAAGTGTCTCCACAGAGGGTTTGAGAAAACAAACCACAGGCTCCTCTCTGCCCCCGACTCTGTGGGAACACGGCTTTTGCTTTTAATTGAATTGTGCCACAGACATCTCCACTCTGCTGGGCTGTACCCTGCCTGGAGAGACACCCCACAGCTCGGCAGCAGCAGCCCATGCAGGGCAAGGACCCGGCCCAGCAGGAGCCACAGAGAACTTAAAGCCAGAGCAGGGGGCAGAGTAGGGGGTTGGCATTGGGCAATGGATCGTTCCATCTACAGGCTGCTGGGACTAAGCCAATGATAGGGATGGCAGTGGGACCGGTCCAGGATTCTTCGCATGTGGTCCCCAGCCAGCAGTCTCATTTTGACCCTCTTATCTGCACCCTGGTTTTCATTCCTTGTTCTGAGCTCTGTGGCCACACCTTTCCCCTAGTGGGCTCTGCACTTCTGCCCAGAATTCAGATTGGCTGGCAACGCCGCCACCACCAGCACAACCCTGACCTGGACTTAGCCTGCGCAGCCCAACAGCTAGGGGAGTGGCACTGACACGGATGCTGGAGTGCTGGAGTGCTGCCTCCCCAGAGATGGACATGGTTATTTTCTGCCCCTCTCTACATTCTGCTAGATGGGCACATGAACACACAGCTCCCAAGGGGCTGCCGGCGTGGCCTCTGCCCTACCAGGCTCTCGCCTGCCCCACGGTCCACCAGGGGTGGGAGAGCGGGGTGCTAAGGGGATGAGTGTATAAGAACAGGATTTCCTGCCTCTTCAGCTGGGCCCCCTCTCCAATGCAGCGCAGGATGAATCTCAGCAGCGTTTGCCAAGCGTCTCCCCCCAAGGACTCGGCCCTGAAGCTGCAATCCCTGCCCCACCAGCTGCTTTGCCGAGTTCTTTGCAGCTGACTCATCAGCCAGCGTGCTAACCTTCTCCTTCCCCCATTCCATCACCCTGCACAAGAGGGAAACTTGCCCCCAGCCCACTCCCCCTAATGGCAAGGACTAGACTTGCCCCTCCCCCTGTTGACTACGTGGGGTAGGTGCGGCCAATTCAGCAAACAGACCAAGCATCAGATTCACAAGAAATCAATGGACAGTGTCCCAGGCAAGGTCCTCAAAAGGCACTGGCTCTCAACCATGGGTACACTTACCCCTGGGGGTACACAGAGGTCATCCAGGGGGTACATCAAGTCATCTAGAGATTTGCCTAGGTTTACAACAGGCTATAGAAAAAGCACTAGCAAAGTCAGGGCAAACTAAAATGTCACACAGACAATGACCTGTTTATACGACTGTATATACTGTACACTGAAATGTAAGTACAGTATTTATATGCCAGTTGATTTATTTTATAATCATATGGTAAAAATGAGACCAGAAGCCATTTTTCAGTGATCATGTGCTGTGAGACTTGCATTTTTAGGTCTGATTTTGTAAGCAAGTGGTTTTTAAGTGAGGTGAAACCTGGGGGTACGCAAGAGAAATCAGACTCCTGAGAGGGCAACAGTAATCTGCAAAGGCTGAGAGCCACTGCTCAAAGGCATTTCAGCTCCTGACTTCCAGTGGCACCTAAATACCTTTGAGGCGCAAGTGACTAGAGAGCAGTGCCTGCTGGGCCTTGTGCTGGGGCACGCCCTGCTCCTGTCCTCTTTGCTCCGCACACGCACAGACCTTCTCTTGTGTAGATACCACGGTGCAGCTTACACACAGTGTTTCACCCCATCACCTTCCCCGACTCGTGCATGCACAGCATTTACAATGGCCTCTCGTTTTACCAGCCCTTCTCCAAAGGTGGGAGGCGAAGAGGTGACTCCACCAGAGAACTCCCTTTTGTCAGGCCCGGCTTGGCTCGGCTCGCTGCCACCACCCTCCATGCACTTCCTTCCCCTGCGTTTTTATCCAGTCTCCTTATTAATGGGCTAATTAGCTCATTAGCTACTCCAGCCCCAATCTGAGCTGGTAATCAGCCTCCGCCCCAGGGCCCAATTGGTTAACCAGTGACCGGAGGGCTTGTTCAGTTGCTGATTCCCAGCACTCATGGTCAGAGAACATCTCTGAGTCACAGTGCTGGCATGCGCGGTCCTTATTCACCACTCTGGCCCTGCGTGATTCGTTCCTGCTCGGCGTCTGGGTGGGGGACACACTTTAAAAACACTTGAAAGAGAAATTCAGCAGGCAGCGTGGTCTAGTGTTAGGGCAATGGACAGCGAGTCTTGGGTTCTGTTCCAGGCCCTGCCACTGGTCTGCTGGTGACCTTGGTGAGTAGGGTGACCAGGTGTCCTGATTTTATAAGGACACTCCCAATTTTGGGGTCTTTTTCTTATATAGGCTCCTTTTACCCCCACCCCCTGTCCCAATTTTTCACACTTGCTGTCTGGTCACCCTATCAGTGAGTCACTGCCCCCTCTGCATCTCTGTTTCTTCTCCTCTCCTGTGTCTGTCTTGTTTATTTTGACTGGCAGCTCTTTGAGGCAGTGATCTCTGCTGCTGTCTGCGTGGCCAGCACCTCTCGGCATCACTACAACAGCAATTGTAATGGTGCACGTGTCGACTAGTTCTCTCCTGAAGCGCATCTCATAGACTCAGAGATTTTAAGGCCAGAAGGGATCATCATGATCATCTAGTCTGACCTCCCGCCATGTCACAGGCCCCAGAGCCTCACCCACCCACTCCTGTAAGAGGCCCCTAGCCTCCGGCTGAGTTATTGACATCCTCAAATCATGGTTTAAAGACTTCAAGTTACAGAGAATCCACCATCTCCTCCATGCTACCATTTGAGTGTGTCCACTTCTGGGATTCTACAAGGCTTCTCCCTTCCAGTGAACCTTTCCCCTGCAGTTCCCCAATGCTCGCAGCTGCCTCAGATTTCATCAGCCCCCTTTGTCCCACCGTGGTTCATGCCATTGCCACATGTAACGGTCCAGTGGAGGCAGATGCCAGGAACGTCTCTAACAGTCCCCCCCCTTGTGGATTAAAGTGGCTTTATAAAACATATATCAGCAAAATCCCTTTGCTTTTTCTGTAATGTTCCCTGTTATTGCTGCAGCTCTGCAGCCTGGATGGTTTTCATGGAGCTTATGCCCTCATAAAACTCATCTCCACCTGCTGCTGCTCCCCAGGCCTGCAGCTAGATTAGCTTCCCTGTGTCTCTGAGACAAATGGCAGCCCTCACCCCTTTGCACTGACTGGCACTCCCTGCCTAGGGGCAGGGAAGACTGGGTTTGCAAGATGCTTGCAGTAGGAGTTACACTGGGAACCTTCTCAGGATCAGACCCTTAGACAGCAGCCAGGCCGCTGGTACATTGGTGACTTGATCCCATGATTAGCTCATTGCAGTATCAACAGTTTTGTTTGGTGGTTTATGGGAGTGGGGCATGGGATCCAGTGCTAAGTGGTTCCAGAGCCAGCGATTTAACTGGGCACCTGCTAGTCTAACTGGTTTCTGCACCAGCTGGTGGAGCTAGGCAAGGATCATCCCCTGCTTCTCTGTTCAGCATTTTTAAAGTGCCCATCCCACCACAGAACAGAGGTACAAAGGGCCAAATTCATCCTGGCACTGGAGGGGCGCTCAGGGGGGTGGGGACTGGCACTGGAGGAGGGTGGGGAAAGGTGGCAAGGTGTCTCCCCTATACTGAAGTTGCTAGGGAGTCAGTTTGGCTCTGGCCCAGGGCAGATCAGCCCCAAGACCTGCCCTCACTTGTGTCTGGCCTCCAAGGACCATTGCAACAGCTGGGAATAGCCAATGCACAGGAATATGCTGGCCATGACCCCTCTCTCCTTCAACATGCCCTGGTGCTAGAGACTCACATGGGGGTATGGCCTAGACCCTCCCCCCCCCCCCCCCCGCATATGGACTCTGCCAGGATTCCCCCTATATAGGAGGAATTCTCCAAAGCAGAAAATACAGTTGGTTTAAGGGCCCTGTCACAGGGTCGTCTGGACTCTTATCCCCCCTGCATGGGAATTCAATTGACTTTCTTAACCAGACTCTCTCATCCTTGTTCTGTTCCCAGGGACGCATCTCCCTGCTTCCCGTCTGGAGCACTAAGCTGACCTTGGCTGGTGCTCTCTGCTCTGCTTCCCTGCTCTCTCCCTAGAGGGCCGGGATCACTCTGTCTCGTCTCTGAGCCCCAGCTCACAGCACTTCCCAGCCAGTAGCAGCCTCTGTGCCAGTCTGTTACCACGAGGTCACCACTGCCCTGCTTCTAGCATCAGGCAGATGAAACTTACATACCCCTGGGCTCTCTCTCTCTCATTAGACGCATCCATTCACCATGCAGAGGTGGTGATGATGGATGTACTCCCCACCTCCCCTGCCACTGATCTCCTGTTCCCTTTCACCCAGCGCACTGTGAAACAGACATCAGGAGAGAAACTGCATTGAAGGTGATGCTACTACCTGTAGCAGCAAGGGAAACAAACCTCCAAACTGGGATTTTTTCTTTGACAGGTATTAGCCAGCACATCAGCCCAAATGAATAAGGCCTACCAAAGTGGACAGTGCAAAGGAAAGCAGAGCCCTGGAATTGTGTGTGGCAGGGGCAGGGGGATGCGGAGTGAAGATCTAAGATACTCCAGGACAAGCCTCTGCTAGACTGAGCAGTGGTGGACTAAATAAGTGTGTGTGTTGGGGCGGGGGAGGGTGTTAAAATTGTTATCTCTAACCTGCTTCTTGCTTGCATCTGACGAAGTGGGTATTCACCCACGAAAGCTCATGCTCCAATACGTCTGTTAGTCTATAAGGTGCCACAGGACTCTTTGCTGAAATTGTTGTTATTAGTCTCCAGCATCAAGGCCCCCCTCTATCAGAGCCAGGTAGCCTAAGTCTGGCCTAACTCCCACTGGCTTTACAGCAGTGTGGTGCCATTGGCTTCCCTGGAACCGAGTTTACATGCAGACGAGTGGGAGCAGAAAGCAGTCCAGTGTTTGGCTGGCTGCAGACTCAGGCAGGCAGCACCACACCCCCAAAAGGTTTTCTCTGCAAGCAGAGGGGCGGGAAACTTTGTTTTAAACTAAAGCTTAAATAATGGAGAGAAGGAGCCAAGTGAGAGGGTGGCTGACTGTCCTCCCTCCTCTAAAGCGGTAAATGGGAGGTATGGAGTCGGTAGCAGAGGGATGGGGGATCTAGGCCCTCCGCCCACATATTCGGGCCAGGTCTCCCTTTGTGCAGCCCTAGAGACTGAAGCAGGCCCAGTAGCTGGATGGCCATTGCTCCCCAGCAGGAAGGCAGAACATGCAGCAGGAATTAGTGTTGTTTCAGGCTCTGGGGGTGTTGCTCCTCCATCTCCTCCCCCTCCCATGCCTGGCTTAGTTTGCTTTAGATCTCAAAGCACTTTACAAAGATGGGAGGTGTTATCCCCCTTTTAAAAACTGGGAAACTGAGGCACAGAGAGGGGAAGGAGCTTTTGCGTAAGATTACAGAGTGAGTCAGTGGCAGAGCCAGGAATAGAGGAACCCAAAGGGCCTGGCTCTCAGACCTGTGCTCTAACCCCTGGCACAGGCTGCCTCCGACTGTAATGGCCCCACTTCTGTACACCACAAACTGTACTCCCACATGCCCCCTCTGCCCCCTGCTCTTTCTTTGTCGCTCTAAGAGTCCTGCTTCAGCCCCCAGCAGTTCTGTGACCTGGCTAGGAGATGGAATCCAGTAACTTTACCCAGTATGGGGCAGAAGACTCATGGGGCGGCTAATTAAGCTTAGAAAGGAAAATGTGACACACGGCGTGAGCACAGGGCCTCCCCAGCACCGCGCGCCAGAAAGAAAACAAACTGCTCAGATACAGCCCGAGGAAGAGGTTGGCAGCTCCAAGCCAAAATGCCTTTCTCCAGGGAAATCCCACGTGGGAGCAGGAAAGTGACCTCTCTCCCTGGTGGGCAGCAGAGGAAGCTAAACCCACTGCAGTCCCAGTCTCTCCCAGCAAGAGGTGCTGCAGAGAACGGCATAGCCGCTAACCCAGCTCCTTTCTCAATGGGAAAGCAACATGAAACAGAGGCCGATGATCATGTACATGATGCTCTGACTCAGGTCTGGGGACTGCAGTGCTGAGAACCAAGCAGGGAAGGGAGGGCAGGTCGGTGGAGAGCGCTAATGCTAGAGAGCTGAATACCAGGCAGCTCTCTGCAGCCCCTGCTCTGGTCTCCATCACCAGCTGCAGTTGACACAGCCTGCCACCTGTCCAAATCCCAGAGCAGGACACAGTGTAGAGCCCTGCAACCTGACCCAAAGGCAACGGGACCCGGCTACAAGTGTCGGGTCCACACGAGGTGAGCCAACAGCCAGGCGCTTTCAAGGCTAGGCTGGCTCTTGTCCTCCTGCCCACGGGGTCAGCGTGGCAGTGCCGACCCAGGTCTGGGGGGAAGGGTCAGGGTGAGATGGGTCAAAACAATGCAATTGAAGCATTTTGACTTTATCAGAATGTTTCGTGTCGATAAAGGTCTAAACGAAACATTTTTACCTTATCGAACCAGCGTTTCAATCATTTCCCCTTGAAAATGAGACAGTCCCAGGAAACATTTTGATTTAGTCAAATCAGCTTTTGCCGAACAGGGACAGATGTTCCCACCGAAGCTTTTCTACTGGCTCTGGTTCCAGCGCTGGGCCCATTCTCGGCTCCCTCTCTCCTGGGGCTGAACGCTTCCTCCAGCGCTGAGAGCCCAGCTAAAAGCAGGCCGCCTTGTTCCAAACCTTGCCGGTGTGCAGTCCGTCAGGGCACCGCTCCACACGGACGTGTCTCGTGTTGACAGCCTGCCCTGGCTTTAATGAAAGGACCGAGGGCGGGGGACAGGTTTCCCTTCTCAGCACATGGCTTCTGTAGACATTAACATTCAGTTTGGCTAGAGCCTGGCCCTGGGGTACCATCCACTCTTGCTTATTCTCCAGGCAGCCCTTTCTTCCCCTGGGGAAGCAAGGCCCCATTACTAAAAGGCTCAATCTTGAGAGAAATTAGCTTCTGCAGAGCAGCACGCTTGTGGCAGGTCAGACTCCAGCTTCAACGCCCTGCCAGTGCTAGCTGGGAATCCATCTTTGCTCTCCATAGTGCCCTGTTACACTCAATTCCATTGTGTTCTTGTTTGCCCATCCCGTCTAGGGCTTGAGACATGACTTCGGGAGATTAGGGGCTCAGTCTGCAGTGGAAGGTTTTTAAGCTGTCAGTGAATTCCTTATTGCTGCCTAACAATCGACCGCTGAGCGCGTGGGAAGGGGAGTCGGATTCCTGGGTTCTTATTCTTCACTCTGTGACTGATCACCTGCCTGACTATAGGCAGGTCACGCCACTGCTCCAATCCTCATTTCCTAGGGGGCTGGGACCATGGGATCAGAGCCAGCAGAGGCCCAGACTCACAGTGGGTCAACAGCCTTCCTTGGGAACCTCACAATGCCAGAAGTAACATGGAGGGTGGCCTCAGAGGAGACCTGGGTTTGGAGAAGTACGCTGGGCCAGACGGAGAGGGCAGGGGCAGAGACAGAGCAGGGGAAGGGAAGGGAGAGAGATTGGAGATGTTCTGCTGGATCCTCCTCCATGCTGTTTTTATTAACTAGAGTGCAGCAGAGCTAAGGGGACAGCATGCATCAGAGGTGGCTTTCAGCATGCTCCATTTCCTGGTTCCAGCACAATTGCAGGGGTCAGGTGGGTGGCTTGAAAGAAAGGGCAGTGCTCTGGGCACCTGGCTGATCCCGCCTCTCGCGCCCCTTGATTCAAACACAGAGATTGGGTTCTTTTCTGCCATAAAGTAGATACAAGAGACACTGTGGTGGTGCTGCCCCCTTGTGGTACAGTGTGCGACTGCAGCCCTCTTTGGGGGTACAAAGGGGAGGGAACAATCAGTCCAGCTGTGAATATATTTGGAAAGGTCTACAAAAAAAAATCCTGTGCACGGGCTCCTCAGAAACAGCTGTGGTGCAGGTATCCAACAAAATGACCCGATGTCATCCTCAGGCTCCAGCGTCAGCAAAAGAGAAAGATGAAGGCACAAGGGACAAGTGGGCCCAATGCTTGTTAAGCACTTCAGGGCCGAAGCTGTCCTATAGCTACCGGAGAGGTAGCATGGTCCAGTGGCTAATGCACTGGATTGGGACCCAGGACATCTGGGTTCTAATCCCAGCTCTGGCACTGACCTGCTGTGTGACCTTGTCTATTTGGATTGTACGTTCTTTGTGTCTCAGTGCCTAGTACAGTGGGACCTTGGTCTTAGTTGCTGGGGTACAAATAATAAGCAATGTAAGAAATTCTAGATTACAGTCTCACAGAGATGTAAATGATAGAATCAGGCCCAAATCCTAGAGTCCTCATTTCAGGTTTGTAAATTGCAGTGCCTGAATAAGGTCCTCAGTATTCAGCCAAGCCCCTAAAACCGCTGATGCATGGCCCTGAGTCACTCCTTTCATTGGCGCGTCTCCATTGATGTCAGCGGAATGACACTGGCCTCACACTGGAGCGATGCAGTGAGGAATCTGGCGCTGCTTGTTTCTGTGAGGTCTCCCAGTTGCTTATGACAGAAGCTAACTGCTTTTCGGCAGACGTTTGTTAGTCTCGCGTTCACTCTCGAGCTGGCAAGTGGCCCACAATATGGCGTCCAGCGCTCACATGTTACATTTTCAAACAAGCCTCTCTGTGTTTTCTGCCAGGCTGCCCCTCACGTGCGGGAGGAGCTCCTCGTAACCATCAGCA
This sequence comes from Gopherus flavomarginatus, assembly GCF_025201925.1. NCBI lineage: Eukaryota > Metazoa > Chordata > Testudines > Testudinidae > Gopherus > Gopherus flavomarginatus. The sequence continues at coordinate 53,804,150 of NC_066625.1, read as the reverse complement.
AAGCCACCTCAGCCTCCTTCCAGTCTCTCCTCAAAATGCTCCTCTGCCATAAGGCCTTCAAAAAACTGTTGGTGTGCAGAGGCCACTGCCCGGCAAGGAGGCCAAGAGTATCTCAGTGTTCCCTTGTGCTCACCTATCTGTCTGTATCCATCCGTTGTCTCTTGTCTTGTACTTAGATTGGCAGCTCCTCTCTGTTTGTTCTGTGTCTGAACAGCGCCTAGCACAATGCAGTCCTGGGCCATGACTAGGGCTCCTAGGTGGTACAATTAAATAAATAATAGTCTGATTCTCTCTCTCCCCCAGGAGGAAATGCTGTGAGGGCTATAGGTTTGTGATGGGCCAGTGTATCCCGGAAAGTAAGTATAAAAAGGAGATCTCTCCCATTCTGCTCACTCTGTCCACACTTATTCTCAGGTGGCACTAAAGCCACAGATGTCACCTGTGTGTGGATCATCTAGTCAGACAAAAGCCAGGATGATACCATCCACCTGGAAAGACCCTGGGAGACTTCGCTGCATGATTTGGGCAGTCTTCTCCGCTGCCTGCTCCAGGGGTGAAAGCTCTTGAGATGTTGGCTCATGACAGGGCTGCTTCTTGCACCACGTGACGGCAGTTCTCTATTTTCACACATCACACCTTCAGCACTGATCACACGGTATTTCAGCAGACGAGGCTTTCTGCATTCTGCTTTGTGCTGGGTGGGAAAGGGTCCATCAGTTCCATTCTGGAGGTGGGTCCAGGTCACAAAGTTCTGATCCGGATCTTCCCCAGAGTTCGGGGGTGTTTGGAACTGGGTTTGCTCCAGGCTCATCTCTTGTCTCTGTTGAACGTGGGACCCTCCAGCTTCTCAGCAGAGTCCAGAGCATGATGGTCTGGAGTCTGTGCTCTTGCTAGACAGCTAGGGTGCTGCTAGACAGAGGGTGGGGTGGGTCCATTGCGGGATGGGGAAGCTCTGACGCAGTTAGGTTGGGAGGCTTGGGAGAGGAATTGGGTCACCTGCCAGTTAGAGCTGGGGGGAGGGTTTGGCAGCTGGGAGAGGGAGGTGGGGACTGGAGGATGCCTGGTGGAAGGGAGAGATTGGGTTGAGGATGCTAGTTACTGGGGAGTGCCCAGTCATGAAGTACTTACACATGGAGAGGACACATAGGCCGGATCCTCCACTGGTGTAAATCTGCATCTTTACAGGAAAGTCAGAGCCATGCTGAAAATTTGGCCCAGGGCAAGGCATTGTCCTGTGTGTGTGGGGGTCACTCTTAGTTGCAAGGCTGCACTGGCTGTGGTCCAACCCACTGTGCTTGACCCCCAGGGTGAGGCACATGGGAGGAGTGGTCAGTACAGCAATGCATGACTCCATCTGCCCCTCTTTGCAGGCGTGGACGTGTGTGCCAACTTCCCGTGTGAGCAGCAGTGCACGGACAACTTCGGTCGCGTCCTGTGCACGTGCTTCCCTGGCTATCGCTTTGACAGAGAGCGCCACAAGACTCACCTGCACCCTTACTGCCTGGGTGAGTGCCCCCAAGGGTACCCGCCCTTAGCCTGGGCTGGTGGCAATGGCCTGGCTCCAAAATAGCTCCTGTGTGATAAATGGACATATCTTTCCATGGCCTGGGGTCGGTTTCAGGACACTGTTGCAGGAGAGGCTACTCCAGGTAACAGCCATCCCTAGGCTCCAGCATCCAATGTAGGAATCTAGGGAAAGGTTCCCAGAGACCCACCTCAGGGTTGCCATCCCCAAAGGATGTGTGAATCTCCTGGCCTGGCCTGCAGGATGATAGGAAACTCCCTTCTACTGCGTCCATTTCCCTGGCGAGGCCTCCGTGACCCCTGGTGCTCCCCTGGCTGAGCTCTGGCTGACATTTCTCTGTTTTCACCCCCAGACATTGATGAGTGTGTGGAAAGTGGAGGTGCCGTCTGTGACCAGCTGTGTACGAACACCCCAGGCAGCTACCGGTGCCATTGCCAGCCTGGCTATTACATAGCGTCTGATGGGACAACCTGCCTGAAATCCAGCAATGGTGAGTCTGTGAATCAGGAGAGGGATCGAGTCCTAGCACTGTCTGACCCTGGGGTCACGCCAGCCCTGGCTCAAGCAGATGTAGCTCCATTGACCCGTGGCTACAGGTCCACCCTCCCCATTCCTGCTGCCGACTGACACAGATGCGTCATTCTCTTCCAGGCACCACAGTGGTCAAGTCGGAGACCCTGATGGGCACCAGGTCCTGCTCCATCACCTGCGAGGAGTTCACCAGTATGAAACAGACGGTCTCCCAGCTGAGACACAAGGTGGGACGATGACTTCTGAGCCTCTTCTGGTCAGCCACAGCTGGTAGTGCTCCAACAGACAGCTGTCTAGGGCAAACCTGCGGAAGCAACTCTCTACAGGCCCCTGGGGCTGCCACCCTGCAACCAAATCTCACCAAGTCAGAGCTGAAAAGAAATAGGTAGTCCAGGAAGTGGTCGCTCTGATCACACAGGCGTGCTCAGTCAGTCCAGTGTGACAAAGTTCCTTCTCTACCTTGGTGGGTCTTGCATTTATTGGCAGATTTGCTCACCTCAGTGACATTCCCCACAGTCTGGGTCAACTCCTCCTGTGTCTGATCAGGAGTTGGGCGGTTTGGGGGGAACCCGGGCCTGCCCTCTACTCCGGGTTCCAGCCCAAGGCCCTGTGGATTGCAGCTGTGTATAGTGCCTCCTGTAACAGCTGCATGACAGCTACAACTCCCTGGGCTACTTCCCCATGACTTCCTCCAAACACCTTCTTTACCCTCACCACAGGACCTTCCTCCTGGTGTCTGATGTATCAGAGGAGTAGCCATGTTAGTCTGGATCTGTAAAAGCAGCAAAGAATCTTGTGGCACCTTATAGACTAACAGACGAAAGCTCATGCTCCAAAACATCTGTTAGTCTATAAGGTGCCACAGGATTCTTTGCTGGTGTCTGATAACACTTGTATTCCTTAGTCCTCCAGCAGCACACCCTCTCACTCTCAGCTCCTTGTACCTCTTGCTCCCAGCTCCTCACACACACTTCCTCTCCTCTGGCTCCCCCTGCCTGACTGGAGTGAGCTCCTTTTTAAACCCAGGTGCCCTGATTAGCCTGCCTTGATTGGCTGCAGGTGTTCTAATCAGCCTGTCTGTCTTAATTGGTTCTAGCAAGTTCCTGGTTACTCTAGTGCAGCCCCTGCTCTGGTCATGCAGGGAACAGAAAACTACTCACCCAGTGACCTGTAGTCCCTCTACCAGACTCCTGTACCCCATTGGTTTGGGTCTGTCACACCAGTCAGAGCTGGGGCAGAAATGGATCCAAGGGCCACATTCAGACCTGTGCAAAGTGAGCACAAGACCATGGAAGTCAGCACAGTTGCATCCACTTGTACCTGTGCTGAGTATGGCCCACGTGGCTTTTTTTTTAAATGATGTGCTGGGGTAGATGCCTCTCTGGCTACTCCCATCAGGGGAGGGGCATGCAGGAGGTGGCATCATCTCTCCAGCCACTCCTATTGGGGAGGGGCATGCAAGGGGCAGGACCCTCTCCCCAGAGATCTTCCCTCTCTTGGCTAATCTGCATACCCTTTGCAGCAGGTTTCCCTTGCCTCCTAAGCCTGCTGGGCATAGGCCATGAAGCCAGGGGGACCACCCAGGCCACGGCCTGACCACTTTTTGGCTGGAGCAATCTTGAGAGGCTCTGTGACCCTGTGTGCTAGGTTGCAATGCCGCTCACTCAGATTTGGAAGGGGTGGGCATAGGTGCTCATGGGCCAGGGATCAGGCTGCTGGGGAGGCTGCGAGAGGAAGAGGAAGGTCAGTTGTGGGGGAGGATGAATCTATGCCCCCCCACTTTCAATGGTGCTCTCCAGCCCCTGCAACTGGGAATCACTCTGTTGACAGTCTATCCCCTGGGGCATGAGGCTGCAGAAGTTTTTTGACCCGCCCTCCTTCCAGGGCTTGTCTGCACTTCTTTTCCTTCCCCTCTCCAGCTGCGGCTCCCTGGCTTGGATAATGAGAGTGGAACAACCTGGATGAGGATTAACCGAAAACCAGCAGACCCCTCGCATCATCCTCCTGTTCTAGGGCCCCCAGGCCTCCCGGGGCCTCCAGGTACATCTTGGGGTGCTGGAGATTGCTGGGGTGGGAAACCCTGGATGCCTGTGAAGGTCTGACCCAGCACTGGTTTTCATTAAACCAGAGGTTCTCAAACTGGGGGTCGGGACCCCTCAGGGGGTCACAAGTTTATTACATGGGCGGTCACAAGCTGTCACCCTCCACCCCAAACCTCATTTTGCCTCCAGCATTTATAATGATGTTAAATATATTTTTTAAATGTTTTTAATTGATAAGGGGGGGTCGCACTCAGAGGCTTGCTGTGTGAAAGGGTTCACCAGTGCAAAAGTCCTGCATTAGACCAAGAGGGAATCCTGTTTGTCAGAGGGACGCGATAGGGCCGGGTTGGTGCAATCAAGCCACTAGTGCAGGAGTAACACCTACAGTGGGCGAGCAATGGACAGTCTACGTCCCCGTGGCACATTTGCCAAGAGCGGGGCTGGGGTTACCCTCTGGGCCTGGCTAATTTCTCAAGCCTGGATCCCCACTAGCCTGGAAATAGCAGGCTGCATTAACTCTCTGGGCTTGGCACGGCTCACCCCTTTCCTGGGGAGACTAGCAGGGCCTAGGGCAGTGTGGATGGTGCAGTGGAAGACATTGACTTTAATGCTCCAGGGATGATGGCAGAGGCCCATGCAGAGCTAATCCTAGGGGGATAATTCTGCCCCCCATCAGAGTGTTACATCCTACTCCCCTAAATTCACCCTCTGGGTGGGGATGTTCTTTCCCCTCTTCCTAAAAATGGCAGTGTCACTTGAGAAGGAGGACTGCTATGTTCCACCCCAGAGGTGGCTGCATTTCAGCAGTAAATGATCCCCTCCCAATACTTTGGCCCATTTCAGGATGGAAGATAGCTTAGGCTGCGTCTACACTACAGGTGCTGCAGCTGTGTTGCTGTACTGTAGATGCTTCCTACAGTGACAGAAGGGGTTTTCCCATTAGTGTTGGTCAGTGGTTCTCAACCAGGGTAGGTGTACCCCTGGGGTACATCAGTTCATCTAGATAGTTGCCTAGTTTTTTAACGGGCTACATGAAAAGCACTAGCGAAGAAAGTGAAAAACTAAAATTTAACACAGACAATGACTGGTTTATATTGCTCTATATACAATACACTGAAATGTAAAGACAATATTTATCTTCCAATGGATTTATTTTAGAATTCTATGGTATTTTTGTATTTGTATTTTGTATTCTTAGGTCTGATTTTGTAAGCAAGTTGTTTTTAAGTGAGGTGAAACTTGAGGGAACGCAAGAGAAATCAGACTCCTGAGAGGGGTACAATAGTCTGGAAATGTTGAGAGCCACTGGTGTAGGTGATCCACCTCTCTGGGAGGTGATAACTAGCTGCATCTACACTAGGTGTTAGGTCGGCTTAATTATGTTGCTCGGTGGAGGGGGTGGATTTTCCACACACCGAGCAACATAGCTGGGTTGATCTACATTTTAAGGGTACACCAGGCCTTAGCTGCCATCTGTCATGTGGCAGTATTTTTAGGTAGCGTCTCTCTAGCCAGCAGGAGCACTTCCCTGAATGTGGCCCGTTTGGCAGGTAACCTAGCGGTGGTGGAGGTTGGGGGCAGTGGGGGTTAGACACACTTCTCTTAACAAGCAATGGGCAAACCAGCCTAGACTGCCTCAAACCTGCAGCTTTCAGTTACCAGCCTCCTGGTCCCAGCTCCCGCCCCTTCCGTGCTGGGCTCACAGCTCTAGGGCTTCCCAGGGAAGGGGAGGGGGGTGCTGGGCTGACATCCAGGTTGGATATGAACTGGACATGGACCCAAGCAGAGATTTCTGCTCAGGATGTAGATTAGAAATGCCTCCTAACCTGGGAGCAGTGGGCTAGGCCCTCTGTAAAGATTGGATCCAATCCCTCTGGCTGGGGGTCCTGGGCCAGGGCCTTCTCCAGTATTAATGCTCTCAGTTGCTCTGCTTCTAGAAGGCCTCATTCAGAAATCAAACAATGTTTTCTGTGTTAAGGTGACCCAGGTGCAACAGGGGAGAAAGGGAGTCCAGGGGCAGTGGGACCTCCAGGGCCTCCGGGAACCCCAGGGCCCCGCGGGGACATGGGCCCAATGGGACCGTATCCTGACTTTGCACATATCAAAATCGGACGGAGGGGACCAGTGGTGAGTAGCAAAAGTCCCATTTGCTGGGTCATGCATCCTGGTCCCACCCCCAGAGCACTGGAGTCCAGCCCACCATCCCCATCGGCCAATGGCTCCTTCCCCTGCCCAGATCTGGCAGATGGGCCCCTCCCACACATACAACCCAACCCTGCCCAGTCAGGTTCAGTGACTTGCCGCTCTCCTGCAGAGACCCACTGCCCCCAGTGCTTCCTGCCTCTCCCCTTCTCTCCAAGAGACCCACAGCCAGCAGCATTTCCCCATCACCAGATCCACTTGCTGGACCTCCAGCCACCAGCGCCCTTCCTCTGTCCAAGCCACCAGAGCAGGCTCCCCGCCCCACAGCTAGCAGGCTCTCAGCCCCACCCAATGCGACACACACTCTCCACTCTCTGGATGCACTTGCTGCAGACCCAGAACTGCAATGATCTTGTTTACTACTGTGCTAAGCTCTGTGTTTGTGCTTCTCCTAGGGCGCTGCTGGGGCACCGGGGAGGAATGGCCAGAAGGTACCATGGCTTCCATTATTATCTGTATGGCCTTCGAGGCCCCCAGGGGGGCTCCACAGTGCTAGGTGCTGTACACATACACACAGGGGTTCCTGCTGCAAAGAGGCTCTCCCACAGCTCTGTTTCCCAGTCCCGTGTCTCAGTTCCCAGCGAAAGTAACGTAATTCCTTTAGTGACCTATAGCCAGGAGAAAATGAATCTGATTCTCCAGTACCTTGTCTCTCTGGCCATTATCTACACCAGTGCAAACCAATTCTGATCCGTTTACACTAGGAAAATTAGGACCCGAGGTTCTCTGCTGGGGTCACACACTGCAGTGGTACCAAACATGCACTTTTCTGACTGGCCCATTCTAGTCTCAAAACCAGCTGCAGTGGGCATGACGTATGGGGGGCAAATACATGCTCCCATTGTAGCTGCAGCCTCCTCTTGGGCAGCAAAACTTTCCGCACAAGTGGTGTCGTGGCCCAATTGCAACCTGAGTGGTTACATCTTGTCAACCCGCTGGTGTTGTGCGGAACAGGTGAGGCACTCCATCCCAGAAGTGGCTGCATTTCAGTGGTAGGTGAGCAGTCCCTGTGTCTGTACAGTTTGTTAAAACCCTTTGGGAGCCTGCAGGATGCAAGGTACTGTAGGAATAGGTGCTGAGTATGGGATTTGATTTACCTTTGCTCAGATGGCTTTATGTGTTTGAGGAGTGATGGGGCCCATCTCTGTGCTTCCCCCTTGTGGCCCAGTCGGGCATTACTCACCGTGTCACAGTGTCTCTGAGTCAGTCACTGTCTCTCACAGGGTCCAGCGCAATGGGCTTCAGCCCTCCAGCTCAGGTATGCTTGAGTCCCACCCCTCTGGGTCTCGAAGTCCCAAAATACAAGCAAGCTATGAGCTCAGAACAGGGCCATCTGAGGAATCTTCATCAGCACTCCAGGCTTCTGCTCTGGGGCTGTCTTCAAACTGCCCCCCTTGGGTCAGTCGCCCAGATCATCCATGCCATCCACAGGGAGACTCAGCCAGGCTGCCAGCTGTCCCTGACTCCTGGCTGTAACCAGGCTCCTCTCCCCAAGAGAGCAGAACTCTGATCTTCTGCCTGCTCAGCCCTGCGCTAAGCTGGGCCTTCTCCTTTGAACTCCCCTCTCCACACCTGACATTGGCTGCAGATGTAGCAGGGTGGGGCTCATTGGAGCCACAGACCCTCGTTAAACCCCTGCCAGCCAGAGCAGGGCCTATATGCCCCAGCACAGAGGTCGTTTTATTCTCAATGAGTACGAAAATATCTTTGGTGCAAGTTGGTTTTGGGACTGAGCTCTAGCCAGCAACGCAGCTTGTTCTGAGGACAAACAACAGGCCAGACCCTCAGCTGGTGGCAATCAGCCTGGCACAGGTCAGAGCACAGATTCTAGGCACCCTGACAACAGTTACATGCAAAAGCATAGAATATCCCCAGCCAGCAGAATCCAGGAAAACATTAACTTCCCAGCCTGTCACTGAGAAATCCCACAGCAGCTTTATCCCCACCTGAAAGACCCTGCCTTCAACACAGATGGGTTTTGACAATGATTTAAATCCCATCCCCTGCTCTGCAACAGAAATCATATTGCTGCTAGTCCCCGCTCTGACCTTTGCTTTCTGTTTTAGGGTGAACGAGGACACCCCGGTCCCCGAGGGCCACCGGTAAGAATGGAAAAACAATTAGCAGCACAGAGTATCAGGCAAAGCAAGGGTCAGAAACCTCCTCCTGGGCCCCAAGTCCCCAGTGCCTTGCTCTTTGGGCAAGTGAGTCTGAAATTCAACGAGTCTGATTCGTTAGCACTTGGTTCCCACTGTGTTTGGGTGTAAATGGCTGCACAAGGTTCAAGGCAGTGGAGAATCAGGCCCTAGGGGTCTGAGCAAATATCTAAGGTTAGCCTGATGCTGGATGCGTCTCACAAGTATGCACACCCCCCTACACACACGCGCCCTCCCCACAATCCATCTATCTTATTTTGGTAGACGTTAAGCCCAGACAACATGTTCTGCCCTGGCCAAGACACACAAAAAAGACATTCCCTGTCCCAGTGGCTTACAATCCAATAGACACAATGGGAGAAGATGGGAAGCCTAGAGGAAGGAGTAATTTGTATACACATGGTCAGACCCCCCTCTGGCGTAAACTGACGCAGCGCCTTGGATGTCAATGGGCCCTCCCCAGCTGGTATAAATCAGTGCAGCTCCATTGACTTTAATGGCTAACAAAGACCCCTCTGACCAGGGAACTTTCTGTTCATAACGAGCAAGGCTGGGCCCACAGAACCTGGCTGACTTGAGCCCACCCATGTGCATCATAGCGATGGTGCAACACTACCCCACAAGAGTGCGTTCTCGGCAAATCCATCCCTGAGAGGTGAGGAGGTACCTAGCAGCAATGCCCAGCCAAGCTGAGCCTCTCCTACATGCAACCAGCTCTTTCCTGCCACTCTCCCCCATTCCCCAAACACAACCTCCATCAGGCTGGCATTGATCAGCTGCAACATGGTGTCATTGTTATTGCCATGAGTCAGGGTCTGGGGTATGCTGAAATGAAATCCTGGACATCTTTAAGTTTGGCCAGCTCTGGCCAGTCCGGTCTGAGCCACTGGGACAGAGCTCTGTGCTCACAGCGAGCCTCTCTTTTCTCTCGCAACAGGGCCCCCCAGGCTCCTTTGACTTCCTGCTCCTGATGATGGCCGACATCAGGAATGACATCATTGAACTACAAGAGAAAGTGTTTGGCCAGCGCCGGAGGATGGAGTTTGAGATGCCGTCTGCCAACAGCAGGGACTCTGAGGTGCACGAATGGGGATCCGGCCAGGAGGAGCTGCTGCGGGGACCTAGACCCACGCGCTCAGCCACATGACCAGGTGCAGACACCCGCTCCCCTGCAGTTGGACTCACGAGTCATCCACACTCCAGAGACATTGCTTGGACATGTGATGCTCCAGGGATGTTCCATGGTTGCCAGACACGGCAGCTGATTCATCCCCTTGGGCCAATCTGATCCATCCATCACAGTCGCTGTCCAGAGCAGAGAGTCTATTTATTATGAATACTAAATGTTATATTTTTACACTAGACAGAATGGAAAAGAGGTATTTTTATAAAGGTGCTTTTCTGTCTCTTTGAAGAAGACGGGACATTCTCCAGACTCAGGGAGGAAGCCCTGGTTTTGCTTCTCTGCAGCAGCTCAGCTTCTGCCAGCAATTTACATCCAGGGGAAATGTAGGGCAAATGAGCTGGAAGGAAGGAGTTAAAACCCAGAGGGCCTGATTCTCTTCTCATTCCAGTTTTATACCAGGGTCACTGTGTTGATTTCACTGCGGTTGCTCCCGGGTTACGCTAGTGTGAGTAGAAAATCAGGTGCGGATAATCTCAGATCCCTGCTGATGTGTCCAAGGGAGAATTCTTTACTGACTTCAGATCTGACCCTCTGTGTAACCTTGCTCCAAAAAGCTCGGTTTAACACCTATTCGGTATGATGCTCTGTCCCTCGCTAGTGATGGCAGGTTGATGAAGCTGCCACAGCTGGGTCTTTTAGCTCAGACAACAGAAGCTTATGGTTCCAGATCCCCACTGCCAATAACCCACTTGGTAGAAAGAGAGAGACAGACCACTAAGGGCAATTAGTAAAAGCTCACTGGGCATGCAGGGCCCTCCTTGCCTGGGGAGCCGGTGTCACTCTTAGCCCTGGGATTTCATGAGCACAGGTTACGTCCATAAATACTAAGGGCCAAATGCAGCTGTGAACGCTGCTATCATTTTTGCACCTCTCCTCTTGTAAATGACACGAATCTGGTCTTGCATGCCCTTACCCTCACCTCTGACTTTGGTCTCTGTAGCAAGAGAGATGGCAATGGAAATAACTGCAAACAGAGGACAGTTAGCGGGTTCCTTCTCCAGCTCGCTGGACCTGGGGAGAATGTCGTCAGAACATGACCAAGGGAATGAGCCCCTCATACTCTCTAATAAAGGCCTGCTAATGGGTTGCAGTCTAAGTGTTACTAAACGGACAAGTGAATTGCATGCGTGGAGAGTGAACTCAGGGATTCCAGAGAACTCCATAGACAAAACTCTCCAGTAGATGGCAGCTGGTGTTTTGAAATCCACCCTTGATTTTAGCACAGAGGCACTGGAGAAATGAACGTCTGTAATTCCTGCATAAGCGAAACTCTTGTCAGGCTGCGCTGGCTCCCATAGAGCAAAGGCGTGTGAAGGAAACTGTAGTGCACTTGGTATGTACAAACAGAAGTCTAGGCTCTAACGGGATGGAGGCTGCCTTCAGATGTGTTCTGCTAAGGATCTGCTATGCCTCTAGCAGAGGAGTAGAGAAGCTAGTGGTGAGGCTTGGCCGGAGAGTGAGGAGTGCGGTGGACTCACTCACCCAAACTCTCCCAAACCCAAAAGCCCAACTCTCACCTTAGGCCTGCACTGTTATTCTCAATAGCAACAAAAGGGGCCAAATGAGATCAGGGCTCCATCATGCCAAGTGCTGCACAATCACAGAGATACAGCCTGTCCCCTCGAGAGCTTCCCAGCTGCATAGAAATGTGACTGGGAGGGACACCAAGGAGAAGGTGTGACTGTCTGACCATCACACGGCAGAGCTGGGACTGCAACCCAGTTCTTCCGATGCCTAACGTGGTCTCCTATCTACTAGGCTACGCTGCCTCCCAGTGGGATTTCATCCACTAGTGCACTGCAAAACCTTACCATAGACACCGTTTATACCAATGCAGTGTGGCTCCAGGAGGGGATTGGTCTAGGTTGGATATTAGGAAACACTTTTTCACTAGGAGGGTGGTGAAGCACTGGAATGGGTTACCTAGGGAGGTGGTAGAATCTCCTTCCTTAGAGGTTTTTAAGGTCAGGCTTGACAAAGCCCTGGCTGGGATGATTTAGTTGGGGATTGGTCCTGCTTTGACCAGGGGGTTGGACCAGGAGGTCCCTTCCAACCCTGATATTCTATGATTCCCCCACCTCTCCTCGTGTCCACACACAAAACCCTCTCACCTGCATATGGTGGTGCTTTCAGGCCAGGCAAACTGGCCCTACTGTGAGTGCAGCATGACGTGCTGGGGGATGGGGGGGAGGGGGCAGAGCTGTTTTCACTGGGGCTGGTAACCCATACACTTTGCAGCAAGGATGCAGGCTCATTCACCTGGAAACAGACTGTCCCCAGTGTCTTCCCACAATCCCCCGCACACATGCCCAGAAGGACTGGCAATTTCTCCCATAGTTCACTGGGAAAGAATCATAGAGCCAATCAGTTCACTGCAGTGCTAAGAACCATGGGATGTGCCCCCAGAAGTCTTAGCAACCAGCAGGTTAGCAGTGTGGACACAGTTATGCATTCAGGGCTTTGCCGTGGCTGCTCACAGGCAGGCTACGCTAACCCAGGTGGTCAGACCTGGGTGTCAGGCACCTGGACTTAATATGCAATGAAAACCCTAAGTCACTTGCCCAAGGTTACAGAGGAAGCCTGTGGCGGGGCGGGGCATCGGAGCTAGGTCTTATCACTGGGCCATCTTCCTCCCCCTGGGCCTAGTAGAGGGAGGAAGATGATGGTGTTAGAATAGGGGGTGGGGTTTTTTTGGCCCTCTTTACAAATGGCTTGTCCAACCAGGAAGTCAATGCTGATGTGAGTGAATGCTCATGTTTAGGCCAAAATTTATAAAGCACAAAGTTATGCATCACTGCTATTCTCCACTACCACCATGGCAGTTGGAGAATTAGAATCATAGAATAGCAGGGTTGGAAGGGACCTCAGGAGATCATCTAGTCCAACTCCCTCCTTGAAGCAGGACCAATCCCCAGACAGATTTTTATCCAAGTTCCTTAAATAGCCCCCTCAACGATTGAGCTCACAACCTTGGGTATAGCAGGCCAATGCTCAACCCACTGAGCTATTATCAGATTCCAACATTGAGAACTGGATCATTGAAGACTATTAGACTTGGGTCATTGATGTGACTGGGAGCAGAATTGGGCCCAAGGTGCCTGGCCAGGGGCATATGCTGAAAAGCCCACAAAAGAGGAGGTCCATAGGGTGCATCCCTTAAAATGTGCAGGTGCCTTTCATCCAAGGCCAATCAAAGCACTGTCTAGTCATTCTCTGAGCCACACAACATCTTGGGAATTAGGAGAGTGTTAGTACCTCTCCTAATTGGGGAAATCGAGACACAGACTGGCTAAGGGACTTGCCCAAGGTCACCCAGCAAGTCAGAAGCAGAGAGAGTTCTTGCCTCCCAAGCCTCTGTTGGGTCCACTAGACCCTACCAGTTCTGCAAGTAGCTGGCGGAAACCTCTCAGCGTGTCTTGTGAGCAGAAGGCTAGTTCCCAAAAGCACTTCCTGTCCATATATCGCTGGGCCCTAATGTGCCATCTGCAAGAAATGGGAAGGGGACGTGTTACTGGCAGTTGAGCTGAGAAGGGGCTCCAGAACCTTCCAGCTGGCTCCAGTCCACCAGCTGAGCCAGCTGCAAACACCTGTGTTGCCAGCAATCCGAGTTAGCCCTTCATTCCCAGCAGAAGCAGTTAGTGTGGGTGAATTATGGCCTGTGCCTGGTATTTCTTGGTGCCTCCTCCCTGGCTGCTGGACTCTGGGGGCGGGGGAGTGCATCACCTGTGAAGGGTGTGCAGTGATGCCTCCTGGGAGACAGAAGGCACAGCCCACAAGAGGATTGTGGGCTGCGGCAGGGGCTGAAGCAGCTCTTGGGACAAGTTGGAGGAGTCTTGGGGGCCATCATGAAGGGGCCACAATCACCCCCTTGGCCTTTCTCCCCTCTCTCTCTCATCCCCACAGCCTCCCACTTTCCCCAAGGCTGTCTCCTGTGACCTGAATGTCCTGCCATTGTCCCCCTCCCCTCTTGGCTGCACTCCCTCCCAGAGGGATCCAGCCATCAACTCCTCCAGTGTAATTTACACCTATGCAGGAGGATATAAAGGGACAGCTGTGCCAAGAGACTGAGAGGAAAGACAGGTTTGAGGCAGCTCCACCGAGCCTGCAACTCTCTTCAGGCAGGCCTTTGTGTGCAGGAAGCTCTTATCTTTCTATCTGCCTTTCTTTCCTTCTTAACCTGAGGACAAACTCCATCCTCACGCTCCCTCTGATTAACATGGCACTTCATTGTACCGCTAATTACCTGGTGCATCCAATCAAAGCACCGCCTCCTCTCCAGAGGGCAAAGGAAGATAACACGGAATGGAGTGTTGGCTTTGGACCATGAAGAAATGTTAATTATTGCTAGACACGCACAACAAATAACTCAGTGACCAGATGCATGAGAGGAGCTCAGTGGAACAATGGAGTTGAAATCAGCGAATGGCACCTTTCATGCCATGTACTATATCCCAGCTACACGGCTCAGCAGCCACTAAACTCAACGAGAAACATGTTTCAAAGCAAGAAACTAAAATCACACAATTTGGATCTTGATCCAGCTTTCAAATGCTTCAAAGCTCAGGGGCACTTAGATGTAGGGTTTTGGTCTGTCACAAATACAAATAGGAGCCAATCATAACATTTGAATCTGGATTCGGGTTTAGATTCCAGTTCCCCTCTATTCCCCCTCCTCTTCCACACAGTCACAATGAACCAGATCCTTGCATGGTGTGAAATGGTGTAGCTCCATTGACTTCAGCCCTGATTGACACCAGATTAGGATCTGGCCCAATACTGGAGTGTTGAGAATGGATGTATCATCAGTGACCAGTTCTAAACAGATGTTGCTGGGGACTAGTTTGCTCCAGGTGGGTAGGTGGGCTGGGGGGTGACTAGCCGTACATAGCTGAAATCTGGTGTGGATTGTAATTTGTGGCAGAGGAATCTCAGTAGCTTTGGAAGTTGGATATAGCTGAGCATCCAAAATGTCAAACTTAACTGGCCAACTCTGGTCTTGACATCAGGCTGAAATCTGGCACAAAAATTCCAGCAAAAGATTTTTTTTCATGGAAATGTATTGATTTGTCAAAAGTGAAATGTTTTGCAGAGAGGTTTGATTTTGACAATGTTCCTACTGAACCCACCTACCAGACACAGCCTGGTTTCCTGTCAGCTCACCCACCTGGCAGGCTGATGGGGACCTGGGAGCCTGAAAGCCAACCTAGCTTGCCAGTTCCCAGACTCATGGCTTCCCAGCAGCCTGGGCCCTCAGGGCTTCTGTGGCTCAGCTGGCTGACTGAGCCACAGCTGAGGCCTCATTCACTTTCATGGAGAATTTTAAAATGAAATGAAACCTGATTTTGAAATATAAACTGCTCCACAAAACAGAATGACCTTTTCCTGCCCAGCTCCACTAAAACCCTGTGAGATTGGGTTCTCTGTGCAGAGGAGAGATCCGATGTCATGTCCTCAGACTGGAAATATTATGAGCACAGACTCCCTCATGCTAGGTCAGTGTTCGCTGGTCCATTCCCAGCTGGAACCCAAAAGTCAAGAGGCATGGAGAAAAAACTTGAACCGAGTTTACCAAACTTTTTACAGCCCTCAGGGTTGGGTCAAACATAGGGAGAAAAAGCTTGGGCTAGTTCTTTTCTGATCTGACCGGCTCAGCCCAAGTTGTGCTTGGCTGAAGGGATGCGAAACCACTAAACAGCTTTCAGAGTAGCAGCCGTGTTAGTCTGTATCCGCAAAAAGAACAAGAGTACTTGTGGCACCTTAGAGACTAAATAATTTTCTTAGTCTCTAAGGTGCCACAAGTACTCCTGTTCTTTTCACTAAACAGCTGTTATGTGTAAAGGCAGTGTCCTCAGCTCATTCAATGCCAGCTAGACATCTCTCCCCTCAGCACACTGACCGCATTCATGGGGCAGGCCTGCTACTCACAGGTATTTGCTGAATAAGAGTCCCCCACTTCTTTCCATATTAGGATAGCTGTAAAGATAGCTATCCTAATATAAGTCAGGCACGGTGAGCGCAGAGAAATAGCACGGATCGGCTATGGCTCAGTTAGGGTTTCCCGATCTTTGGGCACATAGCCAGTCCTGATGATGGATGCTCTATGTGTCACATGAGGATCCCGCCAGGAGAATCTACTTCGAAATGGGGTCAGGCTGTACAGCTCAGACCCGCAGTTCAGACACCCCTGAGCTGAGGGACATTCAGCCCATTGCAACCAGTTGGATCTGGTTGCAGATCTCAAACAGTCCTGAGGTTTGGTCTGGGCCCATCTCTAACTGGAATAAAAACGTACTCCGGGAAAGACAAATCAGGTGTTTTATTTGCCGCGCATTGTGTGCCTGGGTCTGCTCTGCTGTTCTGTGTGTCTCAGTTTTCTGCGTGCCTGAGGGAAGTGGCATTCTCTGAAGTTGATTAATACAGCAGTGATGGGTGGCCCCAGGGGACAGGCAAGCAGATGAAAGGAGGGAGTTAGTCTGTCAGAACCTCATCACTTTTTGTTACACAGGGACGGAACTGCCAAGAGTTCTGATCTTGTAGTAACATGCACTCGGAGATGGGAAGGAGACTGGAAATACCACAGCCCGAGTCACCGAGGGCTCCCAGAGAGGAGCCAGCAGGATTAGCTCACATCTGTCCAGGAGAATCAGCTGCTTAGACAATGTATCCCTTTGTGACGGGCAAACCTCAGAACAAATTGGAAGCCCACAAAGGTTTGGGCTGCACATCCAGGGCTGCCCAGGAAACCCAGCCAGATTTCTGTTTATTTACTTAACACTAACTTTCATCTTCCATATGTTTTATAAACATTAAGGAGTTCATCTACATGTGCCTACAAGAGGAAATGATACCTGACAATAGACACGCCGGGTGGAAAGAGACAGGACAAAAACCCAAAAGTTGGAAGCTGAAGCTAGACCCCACAGTCAGGGGTTCCCACTCTGTGTGAGGCAAAAGGTCAGACTGAGTGTTCTGAAAGGTCCATTCCAATTTTAAAAAGAAAAAAAAATCTATAACTGAATTCCCATGACTGCCCTGAGCAGCAGCCAGTGTTACAGTCCCAAGAGACAGGAAGACAGAGATTAAGGCCCTGGTTTTCAGAAATGCTGAGCACCCAGAGTGGCCACTGAATTCAGATGGAAGTCTGGCTGCTCAATACCTGTGACAATCAGCCTGTAAGTGACTGAACCAAAGTCAGAGTGCATCCCAGGGGAAGAGGCAAGATTAATAGATTCTAAGGCCAGAAGGAAGTGAACTGTTGTGATCACCTAGTCCCAGGGCTCTTAAATTTCATTGCACCACAACCCCCTTCTGACAACAAAAATTACTGCATGGCCTCAGGAGGAGAGACGGAAGCCTGAGCCAAAGGGCTTCAGCCCCAGGCAGTGGGGCTGGGGCTTCAGCCCTGGGCCCCAGAAAGTCTAAGCCAGCCCTGGTGACCCATTAAAATGGGGTGGCAACCCACTTTGGGGTCCCAGTTTGAGAATCGCTGACCTAATCTGACCTCCAGATGAGCATCTAGGAGCTTCTGACTCCCAGTCCCCTGCTCAGTCCACCCTTTTCTCCCAGCTATCCTGGCCTATTTCCACTTCCCATCTGGCCAGCAGCTGGATGTGTAGAGGGAGCAGGAAACACACACACAGTGTAGATGAAGTTAGGACAAACACTGGGGCTGGTTGTTATTCAGATTGGCCATCCCCTACTTCTCTGAGCAGGCACCACAGAGCCAGGGTTATTCAGAGGTCTTGCTGCCCTCTGAACTTCATACAGTTCTGAACTCCAGCTCTAGGCCCCTTATGGAGCAAGGCCTGAAGCTGCTCTTGGGTACACCAACCTGTGCCTATAAAATCTGTGACATGCTGGAAGTGTGCATCCTTTCCACTAGGGCACCCCCACCTGCCCACAGGCAGCATTGCAGGGGACTTTGCCTCTCACTCCCTCTGGTGGCCACTTTGGAAACAGTGACCACTCCCACTGGGTGAATTCCCTGATTCCTTCTCTGGGTCTTCTGTGGCTTGTACCTCCCACCAAGCCACACAACAGTTCAGTCCCCTTCCAGAGATCAGCTCTAAACAACAGATCCTTCACCCCTCCTGGGCTTGACTTCAGCTCCCTTACCCTTGTAGGTCCCTAGTTCAGGACTTTTCTCCATCAATGAGACCTGTCTCCTCCACAATCGCCCCTCTCCCAACTGAATTCCCTCAGTCTGCTTATATGTATCCAGGACGAACTAGTTACTCCCTCCTCCCCAGAGCATAGCATAACTAATTGGGTCCTTTCCCTTGCCTTGCAGGTGAAAGAGTTTAAGCCTCATCCCACATGCCCTTTCTTAGGGTAATTCTCTGCTACCTGAAGAATGTGATATTCAGTCTGGTAATGAATTTTCAGCCAAGATTCAAAATCAATATAAACCTGGCAGAGGAAGCAGAGCTATTGGATAAACCTGTGGAACTCACTGCTGCAAGATATTTTCAAGGAAAAGAGCTGACTAAAATTTAAAAGAACTAGACATTTTGTTGGATAAGAGTTATAGGATCTGCAATTATAGGATCCAAGGTTTCATTTGCAAGGGTTCTCCACCTTCATAGAAATGTAGGGCTAGAAGAGACCTCGAGTTGTCATCTAGTCCATCCCAACATGCTGAATATACCTAGATCAGCCCTGGCAGGTATTTGTCAAACCTGTTCTTAAAAATCCACAGTGACAGGGATTCCAAAACCTCCTTTGGAGGCCTGTTCCAGAGCTTCACCATCCTTAAAGTCAGAAAGTTTCCCTAACATCTAACCTAACTCTCCCTTGCTGCAGATTAAGCAGATTATTTCCTGTCCTACCTTCAGTGGTCATGGAGAGCAATTGATCACCATCCTCTTTATAACAGCCCTGAACATATATGAAGATTTAGCAGGTCTTCTCTCAGTCTTGTTTATTCAGAGTCTACACTACAAAGATAGGTCAGTTTACAGTTGTGAAAAATTTCACCCTGTCTGATGTAGTTAAGTCAACACCTCTTCTGTTGACCTAGCTACCACCTCTTGGAGGGGTGGATTTACCACAGGGTATGTCTATACTACCCGCCGGATTGGCAGGAAGTAATTGATCCAGCCGGGGTCGATTTATCGCATCTAGTCTAGACGCAATGCATCGACCCCTGAGTGCTCTCCCGTCGACTCTTGTACTCCACTGGCATGAGAGGCGCAGCAGCAGTCAGCTCACCGCAGTGAGTAGATCTAAGTAAGTCAATAACATAGGTGAAGTTGCATAACTTAGATCAATCCTCCCCCAGCATAGACCAGGCCACAGTGACAGAAGAACCCCTTCCATCCCTGTAGCGTCTGTGCTACAGTCGTGCAGCTGCAGTGCTACACTGTGCTGCTGTAGCATCTCTAGCATATCTAATATCTCTCTGCCTGCTTGTCACTTTCACTCCATGCATCTGCAGAAGCAGGGCTGCCCGGAGGATTCCGGGGGCCTGGGGCTGTCGGCGGCAGGCGGCTCCGGTGGACCTCCCGCAGGTGTGCCTGCGGAGGGTCCGCTGGTCCCGCGGCTCCGGTGGAGCATCCGCAGGCATGCCTGTGGGAAGTCCACCGGAGCCGCGGGACCGGCAAGTGGCAGGGCGCCCCCCGCGCAGTGAAATGTCTAGAGCCGGCCCTGTTCGGTGGCGGGGGGCCCTTCCGTTCCGGGACCCACCGCCGAAGTGCCCCGAAGACCCGTGGCGGGGACCCTCCACCAGCGAATTACCACCGAATTGGGACCTGCCGCCAAAGTGCAGCCCGCTCTTCGGCGGTAATTCGGTGTTGGGGGACCCCTGCCGTGGGTCTTCGGGGCACTTCAGCGGCGGGTCCCGGAATGGAAGGGCCCCCCATCGCTGAATTACCGCCGAAGACCAGGTTGCACTTCAGCGGCAGGTCCCGCTTCGGCGGTAATTCGCTGGCGGGGGGTCCTTCCCCCCAGAGCAGAAGGACCCCCCCGCCGGCAAAGACCGGGAGCAGAAGAAGCTCTGGGGCCCTGCCCCACAAGAGTTTTCCGGGCCCCCTGAAGCAAGTGAAGGACCCCGCTCCAAGGCCCCCAAAAAACTCTCGTGGGGGCCCCTGCGGAGCCCGGGGCAAATTGCCCCTCTTGCACCCCCCGGGCGGCCCTGTGCAGAAGTGGGGTTTTTACCCACAAAAGCTTATGTCCAAATAAATCTGTTAGTCTTTAAGGTGCCACCAGACTCCTTGTTGTTTTTGTAGCATCTCTAGTGTAGACAAAGTCTAAATTTACCCTGTTTTAAATCTTCCTCACAGATCAGGTTTTCTAACCCATTCATCCTTTTTGTTGCTTTTCTCTGGACTCTCCAATTTGTTCCCATCTTTCTTAACACATGGTACCCAGAATTGGACACAATACTCCAGCTGAGAGCTCCCCAGCGCTAAGCAGAGCAGGACAGTTACCTTTTGTGTCTGACATAGGACACTTCTATTCCTACACCTATGACAGGGCACTCCACTCACTGCAGGTGCAGTGCCTCCTCCTGGCCATTCTGGGGAATAGCTCCCAGGACAATGCCCCTTCCTGCAGCTGCATGTCGTCACTCCATCTCTCTCTCTGGTCTGCAACCTCTGTCTCACCCCAGGAGTTACTACATCCTCTTCATGACTTGGCCCTCCAGCCCCCACACTCTTCCAGGTCTTTGCCACTCCCACAGTGACCCAGTCAGTCTTCCCATTCACTAACCCACCAGGGCCACTTCCTCAGTGGCAGATAGGGGAGACTGGGCCTGCCTGCTACTCTGGGTTCCAGCCCAGGGACCCTACAACATGCAGCCAAGTTCAGTTCAGTCCTCAACTTTGCTGCTTCCTCCCTGGGCTATGTCCTACGCCAGCACTCCCTGCTCTTTGGGGTCTGCTGCCCTTTCTACTTCCTCTTCCAATGGAGCAACCATGGACTACTTCTCACTATAGCCCCCAGACACACCTCCCTTCTCCCAGGGAGTGACTGCTCCCTGCTACCTCCCAGCTCCCTGGCTTTACAGAACCCCGCCTTGTCTGTTCCCACACAGGTGAGCTTCCTCAATTAGGGCTTTCCTCTCAGCCTTCAGCCTAATAGGTTAATTGGCCCATCTGGCCTCCATTAATCCCTTCAGGGTGAGTGTCGGGTGGACACCCCATCACAACACCCAATGATATTAAATTTTTTCACTACTGCATAACACTGTTGGCTCATATTCAGTGTGTGACCCACTCTAACCCCCAGATCCATTTCAAGTAGTGCAGTGCTACTGCCTAGCCCTAGAGGAGGCTCAGTCCTGAAAGTGCTTCTCAGCTCTGCCCAGCAGACATGCAGGCAGATTTTGCATCATCCCCCTGAGGGCGGAATCACAGGTTCATACCCAGCAGAATGGACTGTTGGTCCAGCTCCCGGACTGGGTGCTTGGCCCCTGTGTCTGAATTGCTACCTCTCATGGGCTGGGTTTCTCATCTGAACACCCTTCTGTTGTTAGTCGTATCTCACCTCGGGACCCTGTCTTAGATCAGAGCCTCTGTGTGCTAGGCTTATAGTGACAGACAGTCCCTGCCCCAGACACCTCACAAATGGCACAGACAAGGGTAATACCATTGTGCCTGGTTTACAGACAGGGAGCTGAGGTACAGAGAGATGTGGCCACTTGCCCAAGGTCACAGAGGAATATGTAGCAGAGCCATGAATTTAACCTACATCTCCTGAGTTTATTTATACTGCAGGATTCCCTCATGGACCCATTGTGCTTGGTGCTGGCCAAACCCAGGACAAAAAGGCAGTCCCTGTCCCAAAGAGTCTGTGCTGTCTGATTGTCAGTGACCAGGGCGTGGGCCATCTAACCTAGCAGTTAGAGCTGGAGCCTGCCCTAGTGATTATAACCAGGAATGGTGACTGGGAGTCAGAGCCAAAGATCAGAGCTAGAGTCAGGAACTAGGAGAGAGCCGGTGTTAGGAGCCAAGCAAGGGCAAAGGGCCACAGGAGACTGGAGTGGGACAGGAACAAACAGGAGCAGGGCAGGGAACAAGGCAGGGGCAGGAGAGATTGCAGCCAGAAGCATTGAGCAGCTGGTGACCTGCTGCTGAACTGAAATGCAGACCCGTTGGCTCCTTGCAGCCAATGGGGTGAGTCGGCCGCAGCCCAGCTGGGCTCATTCACCAGCCCCAGGCTGAGCTGCGGGAGGGCTCCAGGCTCCAGCCCATGATACCTGACACTGTTGAGCTTCCATCCACTTCCTTCCTCAAGCAGGAGCATCTGGGAGGGAAATGGGGAGAAGCCGGCAAGAATAAGCTTCATTCCCACCCCTCCCAGACAGGTGAGCAGCTCAGGTGAGGAGGCTCCACTTCAGCACGTAGAGGAGCGTGAGAATGACATTGCGTGCCTGGGAGACCAAGGTGGCGTGCCCAGCATTCCCGCCCAGTCCCTCCGCACTTCCTCCCCAGGGGCTGCTTAGAAATCAAAGCAGGAAAAAAAAAAAAAAAAGGGTGGGGCAAGATTAAGAAAGCTGCTGCTCCACTTGCAACGCCCTGGGAGTAGCGTTTGCCATGCACAGCCCTCTGCGTGCAAGCGGTGAATAAACAGCCAGGCAATCAGACCACGCAGGGGAGGAAAAGGCCTGGGCAAAGGATGACAGGAGAATCTGCCCTTCAGGCTCTCCCACGGCCTCTGCCCTGCGTGGCCCCCAGCTGGGCCTGCTCTGTAGATGTATTGGTAAAGGCATTGGGCTGGTACTCTGAGGGTCTGTCTACACTGCACACTGACCCTGGGTTCTGACTTAGGTTTGAGCCCAACCTCCCCTTCTGTCCACACACAAATCAGCCTGACTCGGATCAGCAAACACTCAGGACTCGGGTCTTAGGTCTCTGCTGGTGAGGGGGTCAGAACCTGAGTGGGTGACTCAGGGCCAAGCCCTGTCGCTCGGCAGCATGGATGCAGCTCAAGCCACACACCTGGGTCAGAAGTTCTGCACAGTATGGACGCGTTAGGGCAGCAGTGAGATCCAGGTTTACAGTGCAATGCAGTTGCTCAAGTGCAGGCTTGGAAAACCAAGGTCACTAACCCGGGTCCCCCAGCCACGGGTTTATAATGTGCTGTAGCCGTATCCAGAGGGGCTAGTTCTCTGCTGCCTTGAGCATTTGCACTACTGCAATGTGGGTGTCGACAGTGATCGTGATTGTTTATTTGTATTACCTTAGTGTCTGGGAGCCCCAGTCATAGCCTAGGGCCCCATTGTGCCAGGCGTTGTACAAACCGTTCCTGCCCAAAGAACTTACAGTTGTTGCCAGTCTGAGTCACTTTGCATTGCAGCAAATAACCACACGTGGCGCAGGGCAGTGGAGACACCAGCCCAAGAAATACGGGGTCAGTTCTCAGCTCTCCAGCAGATTTCCTGTGTGACCTTGAGCTGGCCACTTAGTCCCTCTGGGCCTCCATTCCCTCACTGTAAAATGAGGATAAGCAGATCCCTTTGCCCTGCCTACTTAGACTCTAAGCTTGTTGGGGCGGGGACTGTCTGGTACTATATATCTGTTCAGTGCCTAGTGCAGGGGTCTGTTTGCAGTTGGGGTCTCAACACGCTGAGGCCCAGCTCCTCAGAGGTATTTCGGCTCCTATTGATGTCAGTGGAAGTGAGGAGTCTACACACCTTTGAGGAGCTGGCCCTAAAGTAAAACAAATCATTGATAAGACCTGTGGCCTATGCTCTTCAGGGCTGTGAAGCCAGCACCCTGCACTGGCAGGACATTCACAGAAAGCATTTGTAGAGGGGGTTTTTACTTGCTGGGTGACCTTGGGCAAGCCATTTCACCTCTGTGTGCCTCAGTTCCTCCTCTGTGAGAACACAGCGACATAGGAATCGCCACAGCAAATCAGACCGGTGGTCCAGCTAGTCCTCTATCCTGCCACGGACAAACCAGGCCTTGTAGATCTTCATATGGCTCCTCTTTGTCTCAGAAAGAGACTCAGGAGCTTCCTTGGCATTGTGCTCCTCCTTGAAGCCCTCGTAGGGGATGATTTGGACTTAGCAGTGGCCAGCACCAGATGCTCCACAAAACTCCCTAATTGATAGCTATGGAATGGCCTGTCCATAGGGGACGTTTCTTCCTGACCCCATCACTCAATGGTTCCCTTATTCCTGGAAGCATGAGGATTTATATCCCTTCTAATTTAAAAAAAATTGAATTACTTTTTAACCCCTCTAGTTTCACGTGGGATGTTCTCATTATTCATATAAACATTTAGTCTTGTGGCAATGAGTTCCACAAGCTAATTACAGGTTGTGTCAAAAAGAAGGCATGCTGAATCCTGCCCTGCTCCATGGGGGAGGCGGGTTTAGTTTATGGGGAGATGGGGTGTTATGAGGGTTCTGAGACATTTACTAAGGGATCAGGGAGTGTTGCCCTGTTAAGAGAACCTGGAGACATTTCTATTGACTTGAATGATGATCCTCTATCAGCCAATTCATTTCAAAGCCAGCAGTAAAAGCAATCAGCCTTGGAGAGATAAGGGCTCCTCCTCCTTATCACAATGCCAGTTCCAGTAAAGAAATAATGGAGCTGGCAGTGTATACCGGGGATTATGGATTGAATGGTTTAATGAGGAAGCTCACTAGGAAAAGACAAAGCCAGAGGGAGGGCATCTCTTATCTAGGAACAGTGACTGAGGCTTTCATGAGAACAATCAATGGATTTGTTTATTTCAAGTCCCTGACTGAGAAGGTGGCAAAGGGCTGACTCTGGACTAGAGTGAGCAGAGAGCATGCTGGGAAATGGAAATCCTCTTTCTAGCTCTGGGTAGTAAGCCATCAGAAGCTGATCTCTGCTGGGCTGGTGGAGAGAGCATGGGCCTTGACTGGGCAAGTATTAATTGCAGCAGTACTAGAAACCCACGCCCAGATCAAGGTCCAAGTGTGCTAGGTGCTGTAGGGACAAGCCGCAAAGAAGTCAGTCCCTGCCCAAAACCACCAATGGTTGCAGCAGGTGAATGAAGCAAATGAATGGGGTAGCCAGGGGAAGCTGGAAGCGGGAGGGAGCATCAAAGCAAAGTCACACCCCTCCTATGCAGCATGAGTAAAGGGATGTAAATGAAAATGTCCCATGGAGCAGGAGGGAGTATGGAGTCAGACCAAGGTCTGTCCATTTGTCTTGGGACCGAAGAAGATGGCGGGTAAAACCCTAGGCTTTGCTCCATCACCGAGAAGCATCAGTCCTTCCTGACCCCCAAACTTTCATTTCCCAGCCACATTGTTGCACAGGCAGCCAGGTCTAGCACGCTGGGAGGAGAAGGACTCCTGAGTCGAGCTTGTAAAGAAAGATTCATGCTGGAAGTAAACTGTAAAGAACTGCTGCGAAGCTCAGGAGGGTTCAGAACACTTACCTCTGTGATCTGGGTGCTGCAAATAACACATCTAGTTCTTTCCTTTATGCTTTGATCATTTACCACCCAGGCAGAGGGCCAGAGTCTCTAAAGTGACCTGCATCCACCCTCGGGGCAGAGTTCCAGAGCGGCTCAATTCCCATTGACACAGCAACGTAAGTATCCCTAGGCTGGCTATGGATAATAATGCTCCTTATAAAGTGCTATAGCTGTATATAGCAGAAGATGAGGCATCATTATTAACTAACAATACAAAACTCAGCCCTTATGCTGTAGAACTAGTGGCATTATGGAATGCAGGGCACCTGTGAGTCATCAAACTATTTCATTCTGTTCTAGATCGGTTCTTATGCCATGTTCATCACTGTAGTATTTAAATAGCTTCAAATGGTGCCTAAGCAACATGACTAAGATCTGTTCTACACAGATACTATAACTATGTCTGTTAGGGGGGTGATTATTAATTGATATAGTTATACCAGTGCAACCCCCAGGGTGGACACATTTATACCAGTATAACGTGCCTTATAGATTTCCCCTTCCCATTCAGGAGTAGCTATACCGGCATAAATACCTTATCACCTGTATAACTGCATCTACACTAGGGAGGTTGTACGGCTTTAAGTCCTAACACCACTCAGTTACCCATCTCAGCAGGCACTGGAGCCAATGTAAAGCCAAGGAAGGACTCCTTAGGAAATG
The DNA here is from genome assembly GCF_025201925.1 of Gopherus flavomarginatus. Taxonomy (NCBI): domain Eukaryota; kingdom Metazoa; phylum Chordata; order Testudines; family Testudinidae; genus Gopherus; species Gopherus flavomarginatus. The sequence continues at coordinate 53,778,440 of NC_066625.1, read as the reverse complement.
ACTCTTTTTCAGATTTTACAAAATCCTGGGCTCAGGTATCTGGAGGGAACCTGCTTGGGGTGTTGTAAGCCAAGTCTTGAGAACTGTGCTGTGCCGGCAACTGTAGCACCAAAAGCCGTCAGTGCCGCACCTCTTACAATCAGCATAGCAATCACAAGGATGGTTGCATTGCCTGACCTCTGAGGACTAGCCCACGTACATAGTGATGGGACAATCAGGCTGCTGGGGTGAGGGTTGAGTTCTGATGGGTCCCTTACAGCAGCAGATCCAGCCACTGGTGAGATTCCAGGGGCATGTTTGGAAAGTACAGCAGCACTTCCAAGCAGAAGCCCACATACCCTCTGACGTTACAGGCCTTTGTAGCTAGGGCTGGTCTATACACCTTGAAAAGGAGCTACCCCCCACTCTCTCCAACAAACCAGTGAGTGTTTATAGTCTAAGGGCCAAGGCAGTTAAGCACCATAATACCTTTAAAATACCTTTGAAATCTGGCCCATAGTGTACCCCACACATCCCTGGGACCCTAACACCCTAAATCTGGCCCATAGTGTACCCCACACAGCACTGGGCCCATTAACAAGCCTACTGGAAACTGTATTGACCAAGGGCTGTGAGATTGGATGGGTCCCAGACAGCAATGAGTCGGGGCCAGGGGCGGCTCCAGGCACCAGCACGCCAAGGACATGCCTGGGGCGGCAAGCCGTGGGGGTGCTCTGCCAGTCGCCACAAGGGCGGCAGACAGGCTGCTTTCAGCAGCATGCCTGCGGAGGGTTTGCTGGTCCCAAGGCTTCGGCAGACCTCCCGCAGGCTGCCGCAGAATCCGTGGGACCGGGGATCTCCCGCAGACAAGCTGCTGAAGGCAGCCTGCCTGCCGTGCTTGGGGTGGAAAAATACCTAGAGCCGCCCCTGGTCGGGGCAGAAGAGCAGAGGGGAATGCAGCATTTGCTGGGCTAGCTAGGGCACCTCACTTGGGAGGAAGACCAAGGGCTTAGGAGTGAGCAGAAGATCAACGTCCACCCAAGGGGGAAGGGCAGGGGGCAGTGTGCTCAGCTACAGGGAGGAGTCTTGGGCAGGGCAGGGGGGTGGCTCAGTGTTTTGGTGTCTCCAGACTCCATTTAGCCTTGATCGCAGTGTTATTTGTGGTGGCCCAGAAGTACAAGCCACATGGAAATTCTGTCTAATTACTTCTCTGCTCCCCATCACTATAGTATCTGAGCACCTAGACACCAGGTGTGCAATGCACGGGAGAGGCCCCAGGCCCACCAAGCACATGTAAATTGCCATTTCCACAGTGTAAACTCTATAGCTCAGCTGGGCACAAGTTCAGTCACCAACCAAAGCACCCAGCTCCTAATTTCAGAGCCTGCTTCTTGTCTGGGTGGTGAGCCCAGGCAGGGCCAGTGCAAGGATGTTTCACGCCCGAGGTGAAACTTCCACCTTGCGCCCCCCTGCACCGCATCCCCGCCCTAAGGCGTGCCCCCCCATGGCAGCTCCCCCCCTACGCCCTGAGGTGCCCCCCTTGTGGCAGCTCCCCACCCTCTGCCCTGAGGCACTCCCCCCACCCCAGCTCACCCCTGCTCTGTCACGAGCATGAGCACCCTGAGCACACCATCACTGCTTCACTTCTCCCGCCTCCCAGGCTTGCAGCACCTAAGCTGATTGGCGCTGCAAGCCTGGGAGGCGGGAGAAGCGAAGCGGCCACGGTGTGCTTGGGGAGGAGGCGGGGCAGGGGTGAGCTGGGGCGGGGAGTTCTCCTGCGTGCTGCCCCCCCCCCCCACTTGCTGCAGGCAGCCCTCCCCGCGCTCCCCTGCCCCAACTCCCTCCGCCTAAATGCCGGCAGCGACCAGGGCAGCCGAAGATCCGGCTGCCGTTGTCACTGCTGAAGAAAATGGCGCCCTCCAAATCCCAGCGCCCTAGGCGACTGCCTAGGTTGCCTAAATGGTTGCACCAGCCCTGGGCCCAGGGGAGTTCCTGCTTGGGACGAGGTGGTCCTCACAATGAGACAGAACGGTGGAAGGGGGTGTCTAGCTCAGGGACTGACAGGCGTAAAGTGGTTACACTAGCTCTCATGCAATCCGCGTCATTGGAGACTGAGCTTGTGTCTGGGTCACTGGCTCATCTCCTTGTCCCAGTGAGGCTCATTATTCACTTGCATGCCAACTCCACCAGTGGGCAGAGAACAACCTGGGAACGAGTCTAACCAGGAGAGAGGAGTCATGGTTCAGGGCTCATGCAACACGCCCCGTCTCACATCTCCCCAGCCATATCCGCACGCCCTAGCAGTTAGAGCTAGTGAGGGCTCCTTTCACATCCTTCCTTCCATCACTCAACATGCATTGCACAGACAGCTCCTTGAACAAAGAGGAATGAAGCAACAGGGTGCAGGGAGGGAGTGTGGAAGCCAATAGCCCAGGACCCTAAGGAGATTCCAAACACAGAAGGAAGAATTTACACCCCCCTGCCTGCTCTGCATCAAGCAAACCCAGCCTGACCCAACGGAGAGAAATGCTTCGTGCTTGGTAAAATCAAAGCCCAGGTGCAGCCTCTATGGCCTTGTCTACACTACCCGGGGGAGATGATGATTGGGAAGTTAAAATAAATGCACAGCTCACAACATTGCTACCATCAGTGGAGCTACCTCATGCCAGAGCAGCGCTGGGGATGTTGATAAAGAAGTCACAAGTTGGAAAGGGGGGAACCCTAAAGAGACCCAGGATTCTTCTTTAGCCCATGCCACCAATTGGTGGTGCAACATCGCAACACAAACTCCTCCAGCACACTGCAGCTGAACTTGCCCATGCATGGGGTCAGCTCAGCAGGCCACGTCACTTCACTGAGCCCATTCAGAGACTGGTCTTAACCATCCTGTGATGCAGCCTTAACTGTGCAGCATGGAAAACAAAGGACCCTCTGTAACTAAACGTAGTCTTTCAGTTCCCTTGTTAGGTCCCTATCTGGCTGCAAGGTGCTGACTGCCCCGCAGCTCCCATGGATCTGAGGTGACTCAATGCCTCTCAGGAGGCACTAAGAGACAGGCCTCATAAGAAACCAAATTTCCTTGGGCTGCAGTTCCCAGTGGAGCTGAAGCTGGATTGCAGTGCAGAAGCTCCAACATGGGGTCAAAGAAGACTGAGATGTGTTGGGATAAAAGGCCTTGTTCACTGGAGCCAGTGTGCGACTTCACTTCCTCTACCTGGCTTAGGTCAGATGCCTTCACTGAACCCAGTGATGGTTGCATTTTCTGATAAGGGAGCCCAAGGCATTATCCCTCCCGCCTCTGGCCCCAGAGACACAAGCGCAGATAAGGAAGCGGCTGTGTTCTTTGGTGGGAATGAGCGTTTTATTGCTGCAGGCGAGATAAGCAAAGCAGGGCATGAATTCATGCTGCTGAAGTGAAACCACCCCTCATTGACAGAAGACTTCTCAGACTCAAGCTTACTGGAAGCTGCCATTAACCCGCCATGAGACCACTGCTGTTGTCCCTCACACAGGTGCACAGAACAGAGGCCATGAGCACAAGCTTCTCAGCAGAGGATGCGTTTGGGGTTAAACACCAAGAGCTAATTTAGAGCAATAGCCAACACACCAGGGACTGAACCAGGGACCTCCAAGGCTAAAAGTATGAGTTGCTACATCGTGGGCTGAAACTCCACAGCTGCCTACCTGTAACAGACTCAGCCCCTCTGCGGATTGGCACAGAGGGAAACCTGTAACCCACACTCACCTCTAGGTTACACACACAAGCATTGAGAAAGAGAGAGAGAATGGACATGGCCTAGATGAAGGAGTTGCAAGCAGTTTTAAGATACTTCCCAGCCAGATACTTTTGCCCAGCAGAAGGTCCATATCTCCCTTGGGCCCCCTAGCTAATAGCAGGGGGAAATGTACGGAGCTTAAAGGGTCAGAACCTCTGCTGGTGTGAATCACCATCGCTCCTTTAATTGCAAGGAAGTTCCAGTGGGGCACAGCATGAGAGAGCCTGAGAACTCCTGGGCCATGTGTTGTGATTCTGTCCCCAGCTAACACGCAGGAACAGACACTGCAGACGCTCAGCAGCTGCATTCAATTGCATCTTTTGCAGGCAGGTGCCTTCAGAAATCTCCCTCTAGACAGAGCTATGGCCACAAAGCATAAATAATCAAACATGGATCAACAGTCTGGAGCTAATGCAAATACCGCAACATTGGGGCTGCTAGACCTAGACACACTTTACTTTCTGAAAACACAGTATAAACCTTTCTGTGGTTAAGTGCAGAGCTCCCTCATCTATTGTAACATAATATGCCCCAAACTCTTTAATAGCTGTTACTCCATAGCCAAAGGGCCAAAATCTGCTCTCATTTACACCCATGCAACCCCAAGTAACTTAATGACAAAGACAAGGAAGACTTGGGGCATGGATACAATTCATTTAGGCCCCAGTTTAGCAGCGCATTTAAGCATGTGCTTAGGTCTAACTGAAATTAGTGGGACTTAAACACAAACTTAAATGTGTTGTTCAGTTGGGCCTTAATGCAGCAGAACGGGGTTGGGAATACTCATTTCTTTCTTCATTCTGTTTTGGTAGAACAAGTGGAACATAATTTGAATTGCTGGCATCTAACCCCTGGGATGCACAGTGCAGTCTGAACTGTTTTATCTTTGCAAATTTCAATTATCCCCAGTAAATCCTTATTATATCCATGAGGCTGCAGTCGCTCCCTCTAGTGGTCAGATGACAATTCCCGTGTTCTGGCTTTTTAAAGCTGTGTGGTGGAGAAAGTTTCTGGCTTACGACTGAAAACTCCAGATTCAAATTAGGACGGGGGTTCATTTTCATGGAAACTGTCCTGTGTTAATATTATTTTGTCCTCCGTGTGCTGTGGATAAATAAATACTTGCCGCTTAGTTACTTTTCTAAACAAAACAAATGTATCTGATCAAAAATATCTAATATGAGTAAAAAGCCAAGCCTGAAAAAGGAAAGGCCAGCATACTTCAGAGTTCCTTTTGTAGTAGGAACAGAGCCTGAGACATAAGCCTTTGTAGCAGAGGCTTGGTGTGAGGCAGGAATTGCTCACAGAATCTGTCAAGAACAGGGCTGATATTGCAGAAATACACATTGCTAAGAAGCACTAGTCACAGAATACTCACACAAACACATCCTGATATCAAGTGATACCAGAACATCTCAATAGCCAGGGTGGTACAAAAATATTCCCTCAGGATAACAGGAACACGCTGACCCCTCCTAAAAGATAAGGTCAGGATAATAGTATGTAATAGAGATGTTTTGATTGAACCAACATATACAAGGTGATAACTAGCCAGGGGGCAGTTGGGGCAATGACTAACTATGTCAGAGGCAATACGTAAGTTGTTTGTATCAGCATATAAAGATGTATCTCAGAGGGAGTATCTTTGCCCAGCCAAGGGAGGAATGGAAAGTTCTGCCATTCACAGAGCTGGTCCATTCTCACAGGCATATATGTCTTAGTATCCTTGTAGACAGGGACAGTGCTACCATTTAGGCCAACTAGGCAGTTGCCTAGCGGGGCAAGATTTGGGGGCGCCAAAAAGGGGAGGCCTCCCCCAAATTTTTTTAAAGTGTTTCAGCGGCTGCTGCGCTGGGAGGGAGAGGGAGTCTGAGCCGCCGCCGGCAGCCCAGGGGTTCCCCAGGGTCAGCATGCAGCCGGCAGCCTGGGGGTTCCACCGCGCAGTTGTTGCTTCACTTCTCCTGCCTCCCAGGCTTGTGGAGCCAATCAGCTGTTTGGCGCAGCAAGCCCGGGAGGAGAATTAAAGTGGGGGCAGGGTGCTCGGGGAGGACACGGAGCAGAGGTGAGCTGGAGTGGGGATGTACCACACGGTTCCCCGGGCCAGGGGATGGGAAGCTGCCCGGGGGGAGGTGCCTCGGGTGGGGGGGGGAGCCGCTGCAGGGCTGGGGGGGCATAAGGTGGAAGTTTCGCCTAGGACACGAAACTTCCTTGCACCGGCCCTGCTTGTAGAGTCTACCAGGTGCCATTACTGTGCTTTGTTGACAATAAACCTGGCCTGGCACCTTCGTACCTTAAAGGATCTTGTGGTCATTGAGTGATTCGCTCGAGGTCTTTTGTGCTGGCTGACTGTGCAAAGCTGCAGCAGCACATGGGGATAGGGTGACCACATGTCCCGTTTTTAAAGGAACAGTCCCGTTTTTTGGGACTTTTTCTTATATAGGCACCTATTACTCACCACCCCCTCTCCCATTTTTTCACAGTTGCTATCTGGTCACCCTACACATGGATAATACACACACACAGCTGAACATCTAACCACACCTTTCACTGCAATAGCTAAGCTAGAAGGCAGTTTTTCTGGGTATGTGGCCACTTAAGCTAATATCAGCTAGTCCGAAAAAAAATACATCCTTGAGCAAAATGCTGGTCCTTCATAACTAAACTGGAACTATGAAGTCAGGGAAAGGGTGGTGGTATGGCCTAGAGAACAGGGCACTGGACTAGGAGTCAGAAGACCTGCATTTCATTCCTGGCTCTGCCACTGACCTGCTGTTTGACCTTGAGCAAATCACTTCCCCTCGCTGTGCCTGCATTTTTCATGTAGAGTACCAGTGCTTCAGGTGTGTTGGCACCTAAAGAAACAGATGGCTGCCTTGTAGGACTTTCAAAAGTGCATAGGTGACTAACTCCCACACGCAGCTATGCACTTCAATGCTTTCGAAAATCCCATTCAGGGCCTATGTGCATCTGTTGGCACCAAGATGGCTTTAAAAATCTGGACCTGTCTCTTATTATGTGTGTACAGCACCTGGCACAAAGGTGCGCCAGTCTACGGTTTCTGAGTGTAACTGGAACACAAACAATCACAATAATCTCTTGCACTAAAATGCACCAGCAGAGCTGACTCTACCAGCAGGCAGAGTGAGAGACCACCTGTGCCTGCAGATAGTGGGGGTGCAGAGTGAGGGCAGACAGCTTCAGTAGTAAAAACAACAAGGAGCCCTTGTGGCATCATAGAGACTAACAAATGTATTTGGACACAAGCTTGCATGGGCTAAAACCCACTTCATCAGATGCAGAGAGTGGAAAATACAGTAGCAGGTATATATATATAGTACATGAAAAGATGGGAATTGCCTTGCCAAGTGGGGGGTCAGTCTACCGAGACAATTCAATTAACAGCAGGATACCAAGGGAGGAAAAAATCACTTTTGTAGTGGTAACGAGAGTGGCCCATATCAAACAGTTGACAAGAAGGGGTGAGTAACAGTAGGGGGAAATTAGTATGGGAGAAATTAGTTTTTGTAATGACCCATCCACTCTCAGTCTTTATTCAGGCCTAATCTCATGGTATCCAGTTTGCAAATTAATTCCAGTTCTGCAGTTTCACATTGGAGTCTGTTTTTGAAGGTTTTGTTTGTTGAAGTATTGCCACTTTTCATTCTGTTATTGAGTGCCCAGGGAGATTGAACTGTTCTCCTACTGGTTTTTGGTGTCAGATTTGTGTCCATTTATTTTCTGCATAGAGACTGTCCGGTTTGGACAATGTACATGGCAGAGGGGCATTGCTGGCACATGATGGCCTATATCACTTTGGTAGATGTGCAGGTGAACAAGCTCCTGATGGTGTGGCTGATGTGCTTAGGTCCTATGATGGTGCCCCTTGAATAGCTATGTCGACAGAGTCGTAAATTGGGGGAGCACATGACCCTGCATGAGCCTCCCTGGGGACTGAAGGCCCAATCAGGTACTCACAGGGACATCTATAAATGCAACTCCCGAGGCATTAGAGGGGTGTCCCGCCCTTTGTTGCTAGAAGGCTACATTGTAGCCTGAATGTTTTTCATTGCATTTTACATATTTATGAAAAACACTTTTGTTATAACCCATGCATGGGAAGAGCCTGGTCCCCTTCTCATGCTACCATGGACTGGAGTTACTCTTGACTTGTACTGGTGTAAACAAGATTTAAATCAGGCCCTGCAGCTCAAGAATGAAGTCTTGGAAAAAAATGTGCCTGCCTCATGAAGATGATCCACCAGCTTTATTGCCAGAACAAAGAACTGAACACATATTGCATTTATCATGTCAAACAAATCTAACTGCTTTCCTAATACCAGTCATCACCGTGAACAATTGCTGGGTGTTACATGATGGCATATGGGAAGAGAGATCACCCACGCAACTCCAAAGGGCAGAGGAAGTGGTTGGTGCAAAATTGGTGGGGCTAAGGGAAAAGTGTTGTCTAGGACTGTGATTAGGAGGGGAGGTGTTCAGGAGGCTATGTGCTGTCATCCCTACTTTATGGTTCAGGGACTCGGAATACATACGCTAGGCACGTCACGAGACTGAATAGCTTCCACATGAGATGCCTGCATAAGAGTCTGAAAATGAAGTGGGAAGACGAAATACCAAACAGAGGTGCTGGAGCGCGCAGGACTGACATACTTAGAAACCACTATCAAGAAGAGGAGGTTGCAATGGCTCGATCATGTCGGGAGAATGGGAGGACAGGAGACCATATCCCCAAGAATATTTTGTACAGCGAGATTCGGCACGGCTCTAGAAAGTTGGGGTCTTCCTTTATAGAGGTACCAGGACATGTGCAAAAATGATATGAAGTCATTCAACATCAGTGTAGACAGCGCAGAGAAGCATGCAGAAGCCCATTCAATCTGGAGGGAACATCTGGCACTGAGTGGAGTGCAACATGCAGTGGCTCTGAGCAAGAGGATGAAAGCCAAGCAGGAAAGAAGAAAGCAGCATGCTGTCATCTTGGACTCCAACTCAGACAACATCTAGAGCTGTGAAATTTGTACCAAGCTGTGTCGTTCTTGAATTGGGCTTGTCAGCCATAAGCGGATTCGTCAGACACCTGATCAGACCTCTTACCAGTTTGGCAGGGATGGTTGCCAATGATGCTCAGGAGACAATCTCTCTCATAAGAGGGGGCCCATGCTAGGAAAAAGTTTGAAACTCCTAGTGACAAAGTTAACTGGATTCCAGCAGCTGGGGAGATGCTTACCAGGGCTCTGCTCTCAAATGCAACTTCCAGTGGGGCAATGTTGCCAAATGGATAGAGCACTGGACTGTGCCTCAAAAGATCTGGGTTTGCTTCCCAGTTGGGTGATCTTGGGCCAGTCACTATCCATCTCTCCATGCCTCAGTTTCCCCAGCTGTAAATTTATGCTGATCTCATTTGCAAAGTGCTTTGGGATCTATGGATGATACGATTTAGGGTTGACTATTATTTCCTTTCACTTGTTCAGAGATGCAATATCATTTTGTCCTCACTTTCTTCTCATGGCACCCATAGCGTTTCAAAGGCTCTTTGGAACCTGCAGCAGCGTCATGTGACCTTTTTAGCATACGTGAGACATGGGTCTGAGCAACAGTTACTTGCTAACATCAAAAGGTTAATCTACCGTGTGTTCATGGGCTGTCTTATAACACAGAGCTCATTCATCGAGGCAGCCTCAGTTTCTGGGGCTCTTTGGGGGAAATCAAACAGGTCCGAGAAACCAGAAAGCTAATCCATGTAAACAAGTCCATTGTATTACACATATTCATCTGGGAGTGAGCTGCTGAACTCCTTTTTACCTTCCTTGACAAGCCTAATCTCCTTCTACAATGTAATAGACAAGACTGAACACAAGGATTAGTCGTCAGTTGTCATTGTCCTAGCTCCAGTAAGGAGTTTATTTCAGCTGAGGATCTGCCTCCTAAGATGTCCATGGACCTTAATACTCTACCTGGATGAAGGTCATCATGACATTTGGGACAGGCTTAGGTTCCAGTTTAGCAAAGATCTTAAGCACATGTATAACTTTAGGAACATGGGTGGTCCTGACACCTTCAACTTTTGGCTATCTGTTATAAGAAGGCATTAAGAGAATACACCTTAGTAGCATTCGAAGAGGAATTCAGTAGAGAGCCCCAACTATCATGCATCACCCCCAAAAGCAGTTACACCTGTGTGAACAAGCCAGGCTACCCTGGCATGTTTGTTGTGATTCTACAGGTGAGGGTAATGGAGCTAGTTAACAGACGAGCAAGACAAATCAATACAGATTAGTCAGATAGAAGCTATATTGTGTCCCATTTATCTTAGCATATGTCCCCTAAGGGTAAAAATTCAAATGGGATCTCCCCTTTCCCTCATCCAATGTCCAGAGGTAACTCACTCTGAACTCTGGATTGGGAAGCGCTGCTTAACCTGGAAGTGCTCACACCTCTTGTGTTTCATTAACAGGCCGTACAGGGGCGTCATGTCCACCTTCTTTCCATTAGAGACGCTGAACTCCAGCTGCTGCAGCAGAGTGGTCAGGAAGAGGAAGACCTGCCATCTGGCAATGGTCTCACCAATGCACCTCCTCTTCCCTAGGCCAAAGACCAGCACCTTCTCACCATCCGCCTTGTTTACTTCAGTCCCTCCGGCATGGAGGAAACGCTCTGGGTCGAACTTAGATGGTTCTTTCCAAAGCTTCCTAGAACAGCAAGAGCAAAGCTTCTGAAACTTCCTTTCTACCACTGCCTGGAGAAGGGATGCTGGAGAGCAGGGAATTCAGTTTGGATGGGTGTCAGGAACAGCTTCAGAACTGGACCTAGGACCAACTACTATCAACACACCTTTCTCACTCAAGAATGCCTTTTCCATTTAAAATAGCCATCAGAAGGCATTGGGACAAGATAACCTCTGCCGTAAGGCCTTGATGTTACTGGTTGGCTTTTGCACTGAAGCCTGAGGGGTTAGATCCCTTATAAACATGTTCTTAATTCTCTCTGAAGTTACAGTTAATGTTCTCATTATCCACTAATGTCTAATCCTTTTCTGAATCCTGCTAAGCCCTTGACCTCACTAGCATCTTGTGGCAATGCTTTCCACAGGTCAAAGTTGTGTATGCCACAGATTAATAGGCCAGAAGGAACTGTCGTGGTCATCTAGTCTGATGTCCTTTATAACAAAGGCCCTAGAACTTCCCTGAATTAATTCCCGTTTGAACTACAGCAGATCTTACAGACAAATATCCCATCTTGATTTATAAATTGCCAGTGATGAAGAATCTACCACATGCCTTGGGAAATTGTTCAAATGATTAATTACCCTGACCATTAAAATTTGCACCTGACTTCTAGTCTGAATGCATCTCGTTTCAGCTTCCAGCCATTGGATCTCGTTGTGCTTTTGTCTGATAGATTGGAGAGCCCTCTATTGTTAAATTTCTGCTCCCCAGGTAGGTACTTGCAGGTTGTGATCAAGTCCTCTGATCAGTTTTAAATTTGCTGCTTTCTGATGCTATGGAATATCACCTTCCTCCTTTATTATAAGAGGGTAAATAGAAGCACTCTGTACCAATCATTATTTTGTATGCTCTATCACGTCCCCTTCCTATTCAGCTGCCCACTCAACTAAGTAGCCCCAGTTTTCTCAGTCTCTCTCCATGCACAAATCTTTCTAACCCTCTAACCTTTTCCATTAGCTGTTTCTGGATCCTTTTCATCCCTGCTCTGTCCTTTTGGAGATGGGGTGACCAGATCTGGACACAGTATTCCAGGAGAGAGGGTGTCACTGATGTACAGAAGAGCAGTATAATCATCCCAATGTTTTCTACATGGGGAACTAACGGGAATAATTGCCATTAGCTATACCAAAATCACTATAGGCCAATAGTTATTCCATTATACCAGTCAATTTCCACATGTAGACAAGCTTTCAGTGTTTTTCCCAATCTCATTCCCTATGCACCCTAACATTCCGGTTGCCTTTTTCACCTCCGTTGCACACTGAGCAGAGGCTTCCATTGAGCTGTCTGCAGTGACTCCCAAGTCTTTTCCCTGTCTCACAAGAGATTTCTTCCTGATCCTTTCATCAGCAAAGACTAGGGTGCAAATCAGGCATACAGATCCAGCAGATCCAGGGAGAAGCTTGATGGGGACCGGGGCCATTTGCGTGGAGTCTGTGGCCTCATCAACTCACTCAGTGCTCCTTGGCAGCTCAATTCCAATGCTCCACACACTCCCCCCCCCCCCCCCCCCCCCCGCCTGGCCATCTCTGTGTCTTCCCACAGCAGAAATTCCCAGTCCTGTGGAGAATGGGGAAAGCACAGAAATACAGCCAGGGCCACCTCATCTAGGTTTGGTTTTTTTGATACAATGGGGCAGGGAACATTCCTTCTTGTGTGCTTGGAAAGTGGCTAGTACATCATGAATGACACCACACAAACAGAGCATCATCCTGATCTGTTTGTCCAAGTGCCAACTGCCAACCAGTCATATTGAAGGTACATGGTAGTGACATGTTCTATGTGACTAAATGGGGACTGGTACATTCATCTGGATGGATTGCACACTATTACCCTAAGGGACTCTGCATATACTTACTCATCATGATTGACTTGCCATTGGTTGACAAATACACAGAGGTCCTTCGGGATGTAGTAGCCATTCAGTACTGTGTCTCTTGTTGTGCTGAAGGACGAGAGTGAGATTCTTAAGTTTAAAAAGCTGCCTCTGTGTTCTCATTTCAGTCAATTCCTGGGCCCAGTTAAATCAGGATTGGGCCCAGAGGAGATCATTTTCATAAGCATTATTGTACTTTCTAAGGGCTGGGATTTGCCTGTCTCACACTGTGAGGACCATCAATGGAGCGACAAGCTGAATAAAAGTACCACTCAATGTGTTATGCCCCTACATCTCCTCTGCATCCATAGCACTTACCAGTGAGGAATGGTGAAGGGCAAGAAGGAGGAATGTCTGAACATCTCTAAGATAAAGGCTTCTGTGTAAGGCACCATGGGCCGGTCTGAGAGTCTGGGTCTCCTCTCTCTGCCAATGGTCTGATCTACAGGTTATAAAGAGGAGGAAAAGAACAGTTGGAATCCAGCCTTCTAGAGAGATGCATTTTAACTCTGTGACTGAAAGCATACAAATACCTAATTCTTCCTGAATCTTCTTCTGAATGTCTGGATAAGTCACAAGATACATAAGGCTCCAGGACAAAGCTGTTGTCACAGTGTCAAAACCTGGACAGACAGAGAGGAAAGACAGATGAAGACAACTCAAGGGAAAAATACAAGCCCCAGACTTTAGAATGTCATCAGATTTTCCTTGCTTGCATACCAGTTTTTGTCCAATTCAGAAAGCTGTGATAAGAAAGTTCCTAGTTAAGAGTTTTTACACTTGATCCACTCTGTGCGTAGTGATGCTGATTCGTCACTGTGCTATTTCAGTTTTATACCGGTGTAACCTCTATGAAATCAATGGGGTTTCCCCAGTGTAATTTAGTGATGAGTCAGGACCAGTACTGGTAAATAGAGATACATAACTGTCTTTTGGGAGATTCATTTTCCCTGAGCACTGTCTTTCTATAAACTCTTCCTGGAATAGTAGGAAGCCTCTTGGGGTCATTGCTGGTAAGTGTCAGGGTGAAAAAACTAATGTGATTTGTTTTCTGCTACTGAGAGCATCTGGATGGAGTGTTCTTATGGAGGGAATGTGGCAGAGCTCTGACCTTGCTCCCATGGGTCCTGCGCTTCTAAGTAGTTTATGCTAGCCTCAGTGGCTCACTGTGACCCTCCACATAGCCCTTCTCTCTCTAAGGCCAGGGTCGCAGTCTGCTGAGCCCTTTTCATCATATCAGCAGGACTTTAATTAGAGTCAGGTGGTCACATTAACTTAATTGCCTCACCTGACTCTTTACAGGTTAATTAGAGTCAGAAGTTCTCATTAGCCTGGAGCAGCCCCTGCTCTGGTCAGTTAGGGAACAGAAAACTGTTAATCCAGTGACCAGTATATCTGCCTTCTGCTATACCCAACTGGCCTGGGTCTATCACATATCCCTCCCCCCTGCTCAACACCAAGGGGTTGGGCAGCTTGGGATGCCAGACAGTGTATGTGTGATAAGCCATCGGCATTGCCATGGCGACTCCCTGCTCTGTGCTCTATGCGGAACTGGAATGGTTGGAGGGATAAGAACCACCTGGTTACCCTTGTGTTCTTTTCCTTGTTCCATTGCATCCATTGAAGAGGGGCATGGTCATTCACAAGGATAAATTTGCGCCCCAGCAGGTAGTAATGCAACTTTTCCATGGCCCATTTTACCACAAGGCACTCTATCTCTACTACTGCATATTTTTGTTCCCTCAGAAGGAGTTTCCTACTGAGGTAGAGAACTGGGTGTTCCTCCTCCCCAACCATCTGCGACAGGAAGGCCCCTAACCCTACCTTGGATGCATCTGTCTGTAGGATGAAGACTTTGTTGAAATCTGGGGATATCAATACAGGGTTACTGCAGAGGGCCGTCCATAGGTCCGCAAATGCCCTCTCTGCTGCATCGGACCATCTGACTGGATCAAGACCACGGGCCTTCACTAAGTCCGTTAGGGGACTTGCCCTTGTAGCAAAATGGGGGATGAAACTCCGGTAATACCCCACCACCTTTAGGAATGTTTGGACCTGCTTCTAATGACTCGGCTGAGGTCAATTTTGGATGGCCTCTAACTTATTCAGTTGGGGTTTTACCAGACCTCTTCCTACCACGTAGCCAAGATATTTGGCCTCTGTGAACTCTACAGCACACTTAACAGGGTTTGCCGTAAAGCCATCTCGCCAGAAGTTATCAAGGACCACCCCCACTTTTTCCAAGTGGGTCTCCCAGTCTGGGGTATGAATCACCATGTCAGCCAAGTAGGCCACAGCATAACTGGTATGGGGGCGTAATAACTTGTCCATGAGGCGCTGAAAGGTAGCTGGAGCCCCATGTAGTCCAAAGAGAAGGACCATATATTGGAAGAGATCCTCTGGTGTAGAAAACACTGTCTTTTCCTTTGCATCTTCCGCTAGGGGAATCTGCCAGTACCCCTTTGTCAAGTCTAAGGTTGTCAAGTACCAGGCATTCCCCATACAGTCCACTAGTTCGTCTATGCAGGGTATAGGGTAGGCATCAGACTGGGATATCTTGTTTAGTGGAAGGAAGTGGTTGCAGAACCTTGTGGTGCCATCAGGTTTGGGCACCAACACTACTGGGCTGGACCACTGACTGTGGGATTCTTTGATGACCCTCGTCTCCAGCATTTTCCTGACTTCAGCTTTTATTTCCTAACTTTTGGCTGCTGGCACCCAGTATGGACTCATAGTTACTCTGGCCCCAGGGTTTGTGATGATGTAGTAATATGTCCCGGTTGTGCGACCCAGCTTTGTCGAGAATACATCTTGATATTGGGCAATCATCTCAGTTACCTCTTTCTTCTGGGCTGTCGTTAGATCAGGAGACACTCTCACCTATTCAGGATTTTTGTTTCCTGGGTGCAGCTCTTCTTGAATTACTGTGCATGCCTCTCGTGCATGCCATGGTTTCAGAAGGTTGACATGATATGTCTGCTCTACTTTTTGATGTCCTGGTTGTCGCACCTTGTAATTTACTTTTCCTATGGGTTCAACTATTTCGTAGGGCCCTTGCCACTGGACCAACAGCTTACTTTCAGCCATGGGTACCAGTACCATTACTCAGTCACCGGTTTGAAACTGATGAAACTTGGCTTGACAGTTGTGGTACGTTCTCTGGGCCTCTTGGGCCTTCTCTAGGTGATCTCTCACTTTGGGAGTGACCCGGGCTATCCGGTCCCTCATCAGTAGTACATGTTCTATTACGTTCTTCCTCTCACTGGGTTTCTCCTCCCAAATTTCTTTGGCTATGTATGCGTCCATACAACAGCTCAAAGGGGGAGAATCCAGTGGAAGCTTGGGGGACCTCACGGATGGCGAACATGAGATACGGTAGTAGGTTGTCCCAATCTTTCCCATCCTTGCTTACCACCTTTCTTATCATGGCCTTGAGGGTTTGGTTAAATCTTTCCACCAGACCATCGGTTTGTGGATAGTAAACCGAGGTCTGCAGGGTCTAGACATGGAGCAGGAAACACAAGTCCTTCACCAACTTGGACACGAATGGTGTTCCCTGGTCTGTGAGGATTTCTTTTGGTAGCCCTACCCGGGCAAAGATTGCCACAAATTCTTTGGGAATGCTCTTGGAAGCTGTGTTTCATAAGGGGACAGCTTCTGGGTACCTGGTTGCATAGTCTAAGATGACAAGCACATACTGGTGGCCTCGGGTCGTTTTCTCTAGCAGCTCCACAAGATCCATGGTGATCCGCTTGAATGGAACTTCGATGATTGGCAGGGGTACCAGAGGAACTCTTAGATGTGGACAAGGGCTGTGCAGTTGACATTCGGGGCAAGAGGCACAGTACCGCCGGATGTCTTCATGTACCCACAGCCAGAAGAACCTGCATAAGACTCGGGCCTGGGTTTTCTCCACTCCCAAGTATCCTCCATAAAGATGACTGTGAGCGAGGCTTAATATTGCCTTCTGGTGTTTCTGGGGGACTAGAAGCTGGTGTACCTCTTGCTCCTGCATTTGCATGACCTGATATAGGAGATTCCTCTTGATCATAAAATAAGGTCCTGGCCCCTGGGCCTTTCCCTCTATGGTACCCATCTATCTCAGCCACCTCCTTCCTGGCGTTCTCGTACCTTGAGTCTTCCACCTGGTCCCGTCCAAAAGTCTCTCTCTCTGGGCTTAACAGCGCGAACTCTGAGGGATTTGCCTCTGCCCTCTCGGCTGGCTCCGTGAGGTTGGGGTTGGAAGTGGTCTCTGACCCCTCCTCTGTCTCTGGACCCTCTCCTTCAGTTGCCCGTGTACGTCTGCCTTTACAGGCAACCCTCTGTCCTTGTTTCAGGATTCGGGTACTCAAGGCCTTGGACACCCTTCTTTCTCCTTTGGTCTTCCTGCCTTTCCCTGAGACAGAGAATAGCTTCTGGGACATTTCCGCGAAAAATGAGAGGTGACATTCTGCCACGGAAGCCTCCTGAAGTTCAGGGAGCTCCTCTCCCTCTAATTCCTCCGGTGGGAGCAAGTTTCCAAACCCAGGGAAATCTCTACCTATGAGCATGGGGTATGGGAGGTTTGGGACTACCCCTGCTTTCACCCCGGTGAGATTTCCCTGAATTTCAATTTTTACTGGTATGATGGAGTAGTAGCTAACAGTCCCATGGACACAGGTTACTCCCGTACGCTTGGCCTGCATTAACTGGCTGTGCTTCACTAATTTACCCGAAATTAGGGTGATAGCACTCCCCGAGTCTACGAGTGCCATGGTTTCTACCCCATTCAACTTAACCTGCCTTGTATATTTATGTGGGGTGACTGCGACCCCTACAATATTGAGTAGGTTGCATGGGTCTGCCCTGTTCCCCAAGTTACACTGCATTGGCTCTATGACATTGGGGCATTGGGCAGCTATGTGCCCCAACTCCCCGCACCTATAACACCTATAATTGCTCCTAGTCACTCCCCAACCACATGGGTTAGGGGGTTTAGTCCCAGGGTTCCCCCCACTCAGGCCTTCCCCTTCCTTGTGGGTTCCCGACTGGTTTTTGACCTCTCTCTTCTTCCACCTAGGACTTCCTGGGGGTTTGGCCACCCAACCCTCCATGGTCAGGGTCGAGTGTTTGCTTCGTGAGGGGCCTTCCTTGGGTAGTTGGGTTAATTCCCTGGCTGTTGTCCATTTTTCCATCAATGTGATCATTTCATCATAGGTGGATGGATCGTTCTGGCAGACCCATTTGCAGAGATCTGGCGGCAGTCCCCGCATGTAATGGTCCATGACCAAAGTCTCTAAAATCTCCTCTGGGCTGCATGCCTCAGGCCGTAACCACTTCCGAGCGAGGTGTATGAGATCGAAAAGTTGGGACCTTGGAGGTTTGTTCTCCCTGTATTTCCACTCCTGGAACCTCTGGGCTCGTACTGCTGCCGTCGTGCTAGGATCTCTGCTAGGAATTGTGCTAGGATCTGTGCTCTGAATCATGCTAGGATCTCTGCCCTCAGCAGGGAATAGTCAGCAGCATCCTTAGCGGGCAGATCAAAGTAGGTCTTCTGGGCCTCTCTGCACAAGAAAGGGGTGAGAATGCTGGCCCACTGCTCCAGGGGCCACGCTTCACGCTGTGCAGTTCTTTCAAATGAGAGGAGATACGCCTCTATATCATCGTCTGCCATCATCTTTGGCAGACAACTGGTGACCCTTAGGGTTCACTTCTCATTGGACTCCCGGGCCTGGGTTGTGAGGATCTTCAGCTGGTCCACAACCTTGCGCAGGAGGGCTCGATCTTGGGTCTCCTGGCTCATTAATAATTGGTTGGTTTCCTGTTGTAACCTCATGGACTTCTGTTGCGCCATCGCCTGAGCCCAGGTTGCCTCCTGCTGGGCCGCTGTGGCTTGCACCAGCACTCTCATCACCTCCTCCACGGTGGTACAAACGAAAACACCCACAACTAAAAACCCCAGTGCACTTTTTTTTTCAGTAAAAACCTCTTTGTTCCGCCATGCTGTGAACAATCATGATCTCACTGCTAACACCAGTTGTGGCAAAGCTCTGACCTTGCTCCCGTGGGTCCTGCACTTCTAGGCGGTTTATGCTAGCCTCAGTGGCTCACTGTGACCCTCCATGTAGCCCTTTTCTCTCTAGGGCCAGGGTCACAGTCTACTGAGCCCTTTTCGTCATATCAGCGGGACCTTAATTAGAGTCAGGTGGTCACATTAACTTAATGGCCTCACCTGACTCTTTGCAGGTTAATTAGAGTCAGGTGTTCTCATTAGCCTGGAGCAGCCCGTGCTCTGGTCAGTCAGGGAACAGAAAACGGTTAATTCAGTGGCCAGTATATCTGCCTTCTGCTATTCTGCTATACCCAACTGGCCTGGGTCTATCGCAGGAACAAAAAAGGGCTAATATTTATCAGAGTTAATTGGAATGCAAAAATAGAAAGTGGTTTCAGATTTGAAAGTCTGAACTGGAATGTTCTTACCGGCTCCAAAGAGGTCATTGATCAGGTTGACAATTTTTTCCTTCGGGAGCTGAATGTTGGCATTGGCTTCCACTTTATTCTGCTGACTTTGTTCAATCAAGGAGTCCGTGATGTCTCGAATGTTGTCCTGAAAGAGGAAAGTCCAGAAGAAGATGGCATGAAATTCCAGACCAAAGGGCAGGTAAACTGAGAGGTAACAAAGAGCAATCTACTATGGAAGAGACACTCTGCTGGAAAGTTCTGTATCTCCATGTCACAGAAGTGCAAGTAAATTCCAGTCATGACAGGAATAGGAGGTCAGGAAAATATTTTCTTCCCCTTCAGTCAGTAGGTAACATTTCACTGAGCCATAAACATAAGGAGATGAGAATATACAGCTTGAAAGCGCAAGATGTCAGAATGATCCTCTTCTTGGAAAATACAAGACAAACATGCTAAACAAATTAACTCTCAATATGTGCCTAGGGAGAGAAACTTATTGGTATAGAAACTAGGGTAATTTGTGTCCTAAGAGGGTCCTACAATAGGTAAGATGAAGATTCATTTGTAAAATTCATAGAGGTAATAAAGTGCTATTTTGGCTAGACAGGTTGGCAAAAAAGCAGCATAACCTTTCACCTTGCACCTTTCCAGACTTTTATTTAGGTAGATGCTCGAACCAACAGGCTAGTGTGTCAGTGCACCATTGCTCTCTATTGATTGACATCAGTACTGTTCAACAGTGTGTCATAGGTACTACGCCCTGTGTTGCTAATAGCTAATGGATATTCTTCTTTAGCTCAGTTGGTAGGGACCTGTGTATTTGGACAAGGGTATCAATTCTATCCCACTCTTTCTTCGAAGTTTTGAATGGCCATCATAGAAACACCGGTGAGTGTTTAGATTTGCTACAGGACAGCCTGCTGCAAGAGGAAAAGTAACTCGCAGATGCTGAAGGGCACAGTACAGAAGCTCATCTCAGGTGTGAGCGAATTCCACCCCCCCAGGCTCTTACCTTCTCAAAGCTCTCATAGTGCTCTTTGACAATGTCCTGCAGGAGCCTGAGGAACCTTTTGTTGAATTCCATAAATTTCTTCATGGTGCTGTTGGGGAGATACTGGAGCACTGGGATGAAATCTACTGCATTGCCAGAGGAAGCCACCTCTTCAAATTGATCCGTCACGTTCACTATGCTGAGCAGCTCCTGGTCATCATGGTCATAACGCTTGCCAAAGCACATGGCACAGATGACATTGGCCACAGAGACCACCATGTACCGATAGAGATCAAACCTCTTCTTCTCCTCCATCAGTTGCAGGAACTTTCTTACTAGGTAGTCAGCTTCTTTGGAGACATGCTCCTCGAGGAGGCAGGTGGATGAAGAGTTGGGGCTGGGTGAGACAGAGAAGGTCTTCAGGGCATTCTGGGCCAACTTCCTGCGAGCTCTCCACACCTCTCCTGAATCAGTGCTGAAGGTCAAGCTCTGGCCATCTGCAATATGGCGAAAGCTGTAGAGATCAGGGCGCCCCATGAAGTCCTCCCCTTGCTTCACCAGGGCTTGTTTGATGGTGTCCAACCCACTCAGCACCAGCACAGGTCTGGTGCCGATCTGTATCTGCATCACATCTCCATAGGTCTGGCTCATCTGAGTCAAGGTCAAGTGTGGATTGCTCCCCAGCTCCAGCACGTTGCCTATCAGGGGGTAACCCCTTGGTCCTGGAAGCCTCTTCAGCCCCTTGGGGATCTGCTTCCGGAAGGATCTGATGACTATGAATGTCAGACAGAAGACAGCAGAGGCAATAAGGATCTCAATGACTGAGATAATGCCCTGGCTTCCCACCAGTGACATTGCAGCCTTCATCTTCAAGGGCCTAAGAAGCCTGAGAAAATTAAACAAAGGGAGGGTGTTGGGTGTCTCACTTCCTCAGGTTGCTATGGAAATGCTAGCCTTAGGCCTCAAGTGGGCCAGACTCCACACAGGGCCATGACACACTCAGGCCTCCTTGCATTAGAACTTTGAGGGATCCCTTCTTCATAAATCCTTCCCGTAGGTTGGCCATTAACAGGGATCCAGCCCTTTGACCATAGAGCCTCTTATCTGCTGGGACATTTTTTCTACACTAGTTCTAGTTCCAAAAGCACAGGACAGGAGTCAGGAGATCTGGGTCCAAATCTTGGTTCTGCCACAGACTTCCTGGGGAACTAAGGCAAGTCACTTCATCCCATTGTGACTCTGCTTCCCATTGGCAAAATGGGAATAATCATACTTATTACCTCGGTGTGTTGTGGAGCTAAATTTATTAACGAAATGTTTATGATGCTCTTGGGGATTTGCAGGTAGAAAGAGCTCAAGAACTGCAGGGACTTGACGTGCCAATTACCATTTCACTTTCTTCTTTGTGGAGTTGATTGGTTTACTGCGGGCCTGCCATGGAATGAAGAGAAATTGATAGGGCAGTTTGAAATACACAGGACCTGTCAGCATTATCTCAACCCTGGGACAAGTGGGGGATCAATCTATTGTTCTATCATTATCCTCTCTGGCCACTGATTGTTAGGTTTCGGGACATAGACAGCCTGGCCTAGGGGTCAGAGTCAGGAGCTGAGCCAATGATCAGAGCAGAGATTAACAGGCAATGATCAGGAGCGGGACATAGGGGCAGGAACCAGAGATGAGGCTAGGAACAGGAGCAAAGGCAGGAATCGGGTGCAAGGGCAGGAGCCAAGGACAAGACGGGAGTGGAGCAAGGTTGGATGCAGATTGCAGGGGAGAGGCAAGGAGCAGGGTCCAATGCAGGTGCAACAAGGAGTCTGCATAGTTTCTCAGACAATCCACCCAATCATAGACGATTCGTTCCTCCTGATACTGGGGGGGGGGGGGCACAATGTAAAGGGAGGTGTCACCTGAGGCCCCGGTGTTGCCTCCAGGAGGAAATTCCAGGCCCACCTCCCTGGGCCACAGTGACCATTCCCGCTTGCTCCTGGGGAGCTGGGGCCACAGGAGTGGGGAGCATCTGTGCCTGGCTGGGGTGGGGGCCAGCCCAGGGAGACTTCACAGCACCAGTGTGCCTGGAGCTCACAGACTCCTCAGCAGGGGCAGGGCGGGGCACAGGCAATGCTCCGACCTCCAGCTGAGCAGAAGCCAGGGAATCTGTTCCCAGCACCTTCCCCAGCAACCCATGTGCCCAGTCTGGCGACCACTGTGCTCTCCTCACCCCACCAGAGTTACCTGCAGGGGGGCAAGAGGCTCTGTCCTTCTTCCACTGCACCTCCCACAGGCAAGTTTAGGGCTCACTCAGCCACTGTCCCTGGCAAATGGGCCTGGGTGGGGAGTGGAAGGGATGGGCTGCTGCCAAGTCCACAGCTGAGTTCTCACAGGAGCCACAGCACTGGACAGAGCAGTGACCCAGAGCCACGACCTTCAGCCAGTGTGATAATTGACTCCATCCCACCCCTTCCACTCCCTGTCCGGGCCCAGCTGCCAGGAACAGGGGCCGAGCATGCCAGGGGACAGGCACAGCAGGAGAAGGACAGAGCCCCTCTCCCCCAGCAGGCTAAGCAGAAATCTGCGGGAGCAGGGAAGGGGCCAACTTGACCTCACACACCCCACCACCTGCATGTGTCACCTATACAGCCAGCTCACTGCCTGGCTTAAGTAGTGGATGTGAGCCAATCAGGTGATCCAGTGTCTGTCTTGGGAGTCCCTCTAGGACTTCCTGTGGGGCCTGACTTTGCAGGAGCAGTAAGGGGCTACTTTGTCTGTCTCTCTTCTGTGGTGGTGATCAGGGCCAGTGCAAGGATGTTTCGCACCTAGGTGAAACTTCCACCTTGCTCCTCCCCCACTTCCCCACCCTGAGGCGC
This sequence comes from Gopherus flavomarginatus, assembly GCF_025201925.1. Lineage (NCBI taxonomy): Eukaryota > Metazoa > Chordata > Testudines > Testudinidae > Gopherus > Gopherus flavomarginatus. The sequence goes on along the minus strand of NC_066625.1, from coordinate 53,755,767 downwards.
ACCCCCCCCGCAGCAGCTCCCCCCCTCCACCCTGAGGCACCTCACCCCTGCCCCAGCTCACCCCTGCTCGGCACACGAGAACGAGCACCCCAAGCACACCATGGCTGCTTCACTTCTCCCGCCTCCCACGCTTGCGGTGCCAATCAGCTTAGGCGCCGCAAGCCTGGGAGGCGGGAGAAGTGAAGCAGCCGCTCTGTGCTCGGGGTGGAGGCGGGGCAGGGGTGAGCTGGGGCAGGGAGTTCCCCTGCGTGCTGCCCCCCCTCCTTACTTGCTGCAAGCAGCCATCCCTGCATCTCCCCCGCCCCAGCTCCTTCTGCCTAAATGCCGGCGGCAACCGGGGTGGCCAAAGATCCGGCCGCAGCAGTCGCTGCCAAAGAAAATGGCACCCCCCAAATACCAGCATCCTAGGCGACCGCCTAGGTCACCTAAATAGTTGCACCGGCCCTGGTGGTAATGCAGCAGTGTCTGTAACCCAGGGCCTCCCTGAGCCTCGGTCCTAGACCCTCTACAGCTGAACACTCAGCTCCTTCCATTGTTTGCCCTTAATGAGTTGGGGCCAGAACCTCAGCTGGGATAAATCAGTTCAGCTTAATCGATTTAAAGGAGCTAGCTCAGGATCTGGCCCTAACATTTACCCCCAGTGCTACAGGAGATACAGCAGGTATTCCATAGAGCCAGGGTGCAACTAGTGGCTTTGAGATAGCACTGCACTCCTGAAACTGGAGATCCTGGCCTGGAGTCTCACTGACTGGTCTCTTTAGCCTTCTCCCAGCTTGGAGTGGGACACCTGACAGCAGGGATGTTTGCTGAGGGAAAACCCAGAGCTCAGCTAGGGCCCCCAGGGTTTTATGTTGCCCCTTGTCACTGTAGTATCTGAATGCCCTAAAGCCAGTATCAAAGTCTCCACTGGATTTAATGGCGTCTCTGGCACTTCTCTCTTTCCAGAGTAAAAACTCTGCTCGGAGTAAGTTTTTTATGTATATTTTTGGCAGGAGTTTGGCGGTAGAAGGAGATGTCAGTGTGCGGGTCATTCAGAGCGTGGAAAGCCATTCTCAAAGAGGAAGGTTTTGCAGCATTTCCTATAGGTAAGGGCACGTAGAATTTTGTCAGGGATGTTTTTAATAAAAGTCCTGGACAGGTCACTGCAATAAACAAAACATCGGGGAACCCTGCCCTGCCCCTGACTTTACTAAAACATCCCTGACAAACTTGGGAGGATCTGTCACCCCGCCCCACCTGCAGCGGCTGAGAGCTGCAGGGAGCCCATTGCCCAGAGGCTGGGGAGCCCCCTGCTGCTCTGCGGGGCTGAGAGCTGCGGGGAGCCCATTGCCCAGGGGCTGAGGAGCCCCCTGCTGCTCTGTGGGCCTGGGAGCTGTGGGGAGCCCGTTGCCCAGTGGCTGGGGAGCCCCCTGTTGCTCTGCGGGGAGCTCTCTGCCAGCGCTGAGCAGCTCCGGGGTCCCTCTGCTGCCCCAGTCGTGACTTCCAGCTACTTCCGAGCCTGAGCGGGGGGCAGGGGACCCTCCCCCAGCTGTCCAGCAGTGGCGGGTGGCAGGACCCCCGCAACTGACTGGCTGCCGCCGTCCGGGGCAATCCCTAAGCTGCCCAGTCGCCATCGATGGCAGCCCCCCAGCTCCCAGCCTGTGGCAGCAGAGGGATCCTGGAACTGCTTAGCAGGGGGAGCTCCCCAGCTGCAGCTAGCAGCCCCTGCCAGAGGCAGAGGGACCCCAGAGCTGCTCAGAGCTGGCAGGGGGCTCCCTGCAGCTCCCAGCTCTGCAAGGCGGCAGGGGAACCCCACCCAGCCACTAGGCAATGGGGTCCCCGCAGCTCCCAGCCCCGCAGGGCGGCAGGAGGACCCCACCCAGCCACTAGGCAATGGGGTCCCCGCAGCTCCCAGCCGCTGCAGGGTGTGGGAGCTGGACTCTCCTCCCTTCCCATTTTGTCAGGAGTGTTCTTAGTAAAGTCAGGGACGGGGAAGGGCTCCCCTGATTTTTTTATTTATTGCAGTGACCTGTCATGACTTTTACTAAAAACATCCCTGACAAAATCCTAGCCTGCTCTTACCTATAGGTGATCAGGCTCCATTGGCCTGTTCTTTCCTGGAAGTTTTGTTCCATAGCCAGATCCCCTCAACCAAATGAAGCTACCTCTGAACTCAAAGGACTGCAAGGACTTGGGGCGGGGATCCTGGTGAAATTCCCTGAGGCGAGCTTGACAGAGAAGAGGAAACTGTACCTTCGTCTTACCTGGGAAGGAGGATCCGATAAAGAGGGAGAAGAGGAACCAAATCCACCTACTGCCTGCCCCAATCTCCTGATATGGCCAACAAGAAACACAGCTGAGATGAAGTATTGACACTGACACGTATCGATATACACAGTCTCTCTAGCTGGGAAAACACACCTCCCATGGTAACTAACAGTCCATGGTTTTCAAACTGTTTTTCTGGCAATGTAGCTGAAGAAAACTGTTAATGCCCAGGACCCGAAGGAGCTGGGGATGAGGGGGTTGGGGTGTGGGCGGGGCTCAGGGCTGGGGAAGAGGGTTGGTGTGAGGGCTGCGGGGTGCGGCTGGGAATGAGTGGTTCAGGGTGTGGGAGGGGGCTCTGGGCAGAGGCAGGGGGTTGGGGTATGGGAGGGGGTCAGGGCTCTGGGCTGGGGCTGGGGATGAGGGGTTTGGGGTACAGGAAGGGGCCTCCGGGGTGCAGCATGGTGTCAAAACAGGTGGGAACTAGCCTGCCTTAGCCAGGCAGCACCTCCGATGGGACTTTAAACGGCCCAGTAGGCGGTGCTGACCAGAGCCACCACGACCCATTGTCTTCCATTCCAAGATCCAGTACTGAGTCGTGACCCCAAGTTTTAAAACCACTGACCTATGAAATGGAGAGCACTTCAGATCCCATCACCCCACTGAAACTGTAACTCTAACCTACCCCTTTTGCAGAGCCAATAGAACCAAAAGGTGGCCACTATACTGTTGAGTTCAAAGGGATTTTAATCGAAGTGTTTTCTGTGCCTAAATTGAGCTTGTATTTCACTATCGGAATTAATGCTAATGATTTATTCTTTGCATTGCAGGAGCTGTCATCTGGATCAGAGTCCCATTGCTCTAGGACAGAAAGACACAGCCCCTGCCTTAAAGAGTTCACTAGTTTGAAACAATGTAATGTAACCAGATGAGGGAATTGGGGAGGAAGCATTAGTGGAGCCATGAGAAGATCACACCATTGCATAGACCAGACAGTACCTGAATCATAAACAAGGTGCATTGGTCAAAAAATGCAGGAGGGAGGGAAATTGAAAATCAAATTAAACAAATAAATCCAAGAAAATGTTCTCCGCTTTTGGTCAACATTTTGAAGCCGTTGAAATTTTTCAGCAAGCTGATTTGTTTGATCTCTGTAACCTCAGGGCTCCGTGAATCTCAATGACCCCGGCCATCTAAAATTGGCTAGTTTCTTGAAGGTGGCCCAGGCTGAGAGGGTGAAGGAGGAAAGGATTGTGACTCAGTTCAGAGAGGGTGTTTTGTGCCCGGAAGGAATTGCAGTGATATTTGTGAGACGAGTGGAGAAATGCCTGGGTGACCGGTGAGCCAATCCCATGAAAAGTGATGTTTTGTTGTGCAGAGCAGTGCACTGAACTGTATTGACTGATCTAGGATTGATTTCCTGCTGTCAGGACTAAAAGAAAAACCTATTTTACCTCCCTTGTGGAAAGATCCTGTCGACTCTATTATCAAATAATCTCCTCCCCATTGGTTTTGGCTCATCCTCTAGAATTTAATCCAACATGAGATCTCTGCTAGAGAGTTTTAGTGGCGGGGGGGGGGGGGGGGCCAGTCCCAAAAACCTATAGCAAAGCTCTCTCTGTTAAATTATATTGGTTTTTACAGGGATTTTTATGGAACTCTCTTAGATTGCTATAGAATCCTATTGGTTTCTTCCCTGTTAAATTCTATAGGGATTTGCATAAAGACAGGTCTCCTGAGTTCTGAGTAAGTTTTCTGTTTTGAAAGAGCCCCAGTTATTTAGGCTATTGGCTAATTACAGCCTTCACATATGTTCTATGAGCTGAACAGTTAGTGTTATTTGGACCTTGTTAGCAGAATACTGGCCAAGCTTTCCCAAAGAGACTAGTGGTTTTGAATGGGCCCTGGTTTTGGGTGCCCTGGGGGGCTGGTTTTCAGAGAGTGGGGGCGCAGCACTTTCTGAACATCAGACTCCCTTTTAAGAAGTCTCGGATTGGGCTCCTATAAAATGGAAGTCCCCAAAATTGCTTTGGAATGCCTGGACCAGCGATGCACACATACAACACATCTGAGAGAGACCCGCCCTGGATAGCCACGTCCCATCGTCCCCCACAAGCATTTAAACTAACTCTTGTTTTTCAATATATTGCAAAGATAAGGAGCTGTGTGAAGCAGCCTGCGGTACCTGGATGTCCCGGAGGAGGGATGGTGCTTGGGCTGGAGTTCCCACCTGTGGCTAGAAGTTCTTTGATGGTGTGAGGAGTCTCTCCCCAGTGTGTCTGGAACTTGCTGTTCTGGACAGTGAAGTAGGTTCTCCTCCCAGCAGCTGGAAGGATCAATTTCAGACAGCTTTCTATGCACCTCCCCTGAAACCTGGTTGGTCAACCATCCTCCTGTTGCACTGCAAAAGTATCCCCCAAGCCACCTGTCTTGGAACTCCAGAATGATTAGCTACAAAATAATCAACAGTCTCCTCCTTGTGCTGGGCCTGATCCAGAGCCTATCAAAGAAGTCAGCTGGGCATCTTTCCATTGACTTCAGTGGGCTGTGGGGCAGACCCTTAGTCTGCATGGGCAGGGGCCATGGCCAGCCTCCAGCTGACCAATGCATATTTCACCTTCAAAAGCAAAGGCTGGATGGCAGAGACTAGGGTGCATGTGGCACTGTGGTCGGGAGGACCAGAACATGCTCCTTTGCTCTGGCAGGATGTCCCCTGTCTCAGGTATATGGCCACCTGCCCATTGCCCAGCCAAGCAGTTCTTTTCAGTAAAGAACTTCATTAAAAGACCATCTTCTCTGGATGTGGTGTTTTGAACTGATTCATGAAGAGTTTGCTCTCTCCCAACACAACTTTAGTGGCTATGGTGCTGGAGGGCAGAGTGAGCATGTGGGGCTGGGGGCAGCGAGGGGGAGGCAAGGTCATGAGGGCAGAGACAGAGGGCAGGACAGTCCAGAGGGGTTTGTGGTCTGCAATCAGGACAGGAGAGTGTAGCGTGTCAGGAGCCCATTCAGAAGCAGCCCCCCCCTGCCCCCGGATCAGTATCAGGTTAAAGATTGCCCAGGTTTGCGTGAGAAGCCATTTGGCTGAATTTCACCACTGTTTCACCTGCAGCCAAACAGGGTGAGTTTGGGAACAGAATGGGGGGAGAGTTCAAGGGGGACTGGGAGGTGGGGGCCAGAGCAGAGGCATTCGTTCCTCTGCAAGCACCTTTGACACATGGCAGGATGTGATATTGCGTGAGAAGGCAGCAGGGGCAGATAAGCAAGAGCTGCACTTTGGGAAAGTCCAGGGCAAGGTGCAACCAGCAGAAAGACCCTGACTCGTCCATGCCTTTCACACATGGAGTGAGAATCCACTGCAGACACAGAAGCAGAAGACGCCTACCTGACAAGTTCCTTATAAGAGAAGAAATTCTCCCAGAGCACAGGGGAGGTGTGTTGACTTTGCAGCCTTCAGCTCCATAGAGGGGCAGCTTTTCACCCCAGTCTCTGGGCTGACTCGCCCACTTTGTCTGATATGGCTACACTGATACAGCCCCCATGTAAATGGGTAGATGTAATGTGGGGACGGAATGGGGAGATTTCCCTTGCCTGTTAGATATAAGATACTTGTAAACCCTGTAGCTAGGTCTCCAAAAACTAGCTTCGACGCCTGGGCTTCTAAAAATTGATTGGGCCAAGTGCTGTGTTTTGGGACCTGGAATCAGCTACGGAAAGGTCAGCGGAGGGGAGAACGAATATTGATTTTATTTGTTGGAGAACTTAGAGAAAACACAGATGCGAGAACTGCAGCCTGTGAGTCAAATTTCTCGGGAGCGGCCTCTGGCTTTGAATGTCTCCATATTTTGGGTGCTCATCTTGAGCCATCTTGCGATTGATGTTCAGAGGTAGAGTGTAAGGCAGTGGTCCCCAGACTATAGGGGGAACATTAATGGAGGCACGGCGGTGCCCAGGCCAGCCCCCTCAGGGAGTGGGGAGGGAGCGCGCCCCAGCTCTGCTCCTGGCCCCTACCATGGCCCTGCTCCTGTCTGTGGCTCCTGGCTTCTGGTTCCCAGACAAGGCTCCTGGTTCCCAGCCATGGCCCCACTCCCGGTTCCTGGCTCCTGACCACGGCTATAGTCCTGGACCCGACTCCCCACCATGGCTTTAGTCCTACATTTGGCCCTGGCTCCCGACCACGGTTCTGAGGGACCAGGTAAGGGGAGTGCATGAGCAAAAATGTTTGGGGACCACTAGTGTAAGTGGTTTGGGGCAAGGACTGTCTGTGTTTGTACAGCGCCTAGCGCAGGAGGGTCAAAGTCCAGACTGGGACTCCTAGGTGCTACCGCAATACAGTGCTGATCCCTGGCAGATCAAATGACTCCAATTCAGTTCTTTTGGGGGGAAATCTGACCCAAGATGTCTTACAAAATCAGATGGTTGTTTAAGGTTTCTGCTTGGTTATATCTCACTGACTGAGCTTTTCCAAGGGGTACAGATAAGTGTCCCCCACAGCAGCCAGATGTCCCACAGGCACCCTGCCACAGTCCTTTCCCCCACACACACACACCTCTAAGGGTCCTGTCAAACACACCTCCCATACACTTTCAGGCTGAGAATCTCACAGGTGAAAGTCCCCCGTTGCAACTGAGAACACTGCTGGCTCTGCCACCATCCATCACTTTCGACTCTTCTCCAAACCCCAATGTTCTTTCAAACGAAGGGCTCCTGTGTGTCCCCCTATATCCCCTACAGGAACTCAAAGGCAGCACTAATGCAAACCACATTCACCCACCATGAGCCTAATTAAAGTCTCATGTCCCTCCTGGGTTCATCTCCCGACTCCTGGGACAGTGGCCACATGGCCGCTCTCCTGGGCCTTCACCCCGGCACTCCCAGAGATTGGCAGGAAATGCCCTCACTACCACTGTGCAGGCCCTTAGCTGCCTTCAGCCTCTGTTCTCTCCCAGTTCTCTGATCCTTATACAGAACAGCGGCACCCCCTGGACCTTTCTCTGGCCTGAGTCTCCAACACTCAGGCCTCCCTGTTCCTGGCCTGATTCTCCTTCTCCCAGGCTCCCAAGCCTCCTTATATATCTCCTGACCACAGGCGCTTCCCTGCCCCCTAGTCAGGTCTAGCCAGGGCACCCCTGTGCAGTCAGGAACCCAAATAGATTTTTTGACGTTTGCGCTTACCCCCAGGAGTCTGAGTAACATGGAGGTCGAGGCTCCAACAGATGCTCTTCTGCAAAGATCATAGGACTATAGTCAGTGAAGGAAACAGAGCCCAAGGGCGAAGAATGTTTTGATGCCCATAGGGGCTTAAGAGATTGCTGCTCAAATGTGTGATGTTCATGCCAGGCCTCAGCAGCAGCACCTAAGATAACAGGTAACCAGGTCTGTAATGGGAATCAAAGCAGAATTGCCTGAGTAGCCAGTGCAAGGGAAACTTTCACAAGGCCCCTGTCTTGTCCATGTCAATGGCAGAGATGTGTGTGTGTGATGGGGCTTCCCAATCCCACACAGCGACTGAGGGAGGGAAGAAGCGGTGCTGGGCCCCTCAACTGCTCCAAAGCGGGGTTCTCTGACAATCAAGCAGGGAAGGAGAGTGGAGAGGCTTGTCGAAGGGAGGAAGCCAGTTTGCAGCTTCTGGGGACAAAGCAATCCCCAGGAGAGGGTCTGGACCAGGGGTAAGACCCAACCAAGAGGTTAGGGGTCTGCCCCTTTTCCCGTCCTCCACTCCTTGCTGAAGGAGGATGTCAGGGCATAGGAAGAGATCTGGGGAATGCTTGTTTTGATGGACTGAGCTGCTGGAAAGTCTAGCTGTGGGGATAGCAGGCTGTGACCACTCCCCAGACTGAAGAGAGAGCAGGGAGGTAGGAAACAGCCCAGGCTGGTGGTCAGCTGCAGTGACCAAGGCCCTCCAGGCCTCTCTCGCTTGGGCCCTGGGCTGATACCCAGTGGAGAGAGAAGGGAGAGGGACCTACCTCCCTTTCTGTGCAGGAGAACTCTGGAGCACTGGGAATTGATGGGCCAGGGCCTGCCCCCCAGGCCAGCCGGCCTCTGAGTGAAACCCGCCACAGGGTGTCAAAGCTTCTCAGAGACCTCAGTTCACTTTCTGCCCAGGCCCCAGTTCAGACTCAGGTTAACGACTGACCTGGTTTGCGTGAGAAGCCGTTTGGCTGAGTTTCCCCATCTGCTCCCTGGTAAAGGGTGTGTGTGGAGGGGAGGAGGAGCAGCACGAGGTGAGCTGGAGAGATAGGGGAGGTGAAAGGGGCAGCACAGTGAAAGGGCAGAAGAGTTTATTCCTCCAACAACCCTGCCTGAAATGTGGTAGGGCTGGCCAGCGGGTGAGAAGGGAGCAGGGACAGATTAGCAACAGCTACCCAGAGGGGAGGCCCAGGACAGTGTACAGCCTGCAGAAAGCCCTTGACCATCCCCTACCCTTGCTCTTGGTAGGCACTATTAATCTCTCCATGTCTTCAGTGGGCTTCCACCAGGGCTGGATTTCCCTTGCTCAAGCATGGGGAAATTCTGGCCCCACTGAAGTCAACAGCAAAGCTCTAGGGCCTGGATTTCCCTCTCCATGCACAGAATAGCAGAACATTCTGTTATTTTCATTTCCCTTAGTGAAGGAATTACAGGAGGCAGGTGGGGCTTGGACTTTTCAGCTTCTAATCACATATTTTAAAAATCTCATTTGTTCCAAACACCCTCTTGTTTCCATGCAGCTCTGTGTGCCTGGGATCCGCTTCCATCCATGGGGCCTGATCCTCCAGTCCCTGCCCCAGGTATGAGGGGCTCGTGACAAATCCAGTGAAATAAGTGAGAATTTGACTGAGTGAGGGCTGAGTAAAAACTGCCTCAGGATCTGGCCTAATAATGATCATTAATACCAATGAATACATGAGTTGGCACTTGTCATTTCTTGAAGGCAAAGGAAGAATTGAAAGGAAAGAAAAGCCAGGATGAAATTCAATGCACTATTTCAATAGAAATATTTTCACTTGGTCTAGCTGCAAAATGTGGCCCTGATCCTGCATTGGGATTTACTAGCACAGCCTGCTGGGATTCCACGCAGCAGATCCCCAGGCAGGGGGTGTATTTTTAAGCAAGGTAGATAGATGGCACCAGGCCCACAGGAAGAATGAAAGCAAAAAAAACAAAACAAGGAGAGAGGTGGGAGAATGACAGCCTAGGGGCTGTTACTTCCCAGGAGAGAAAAAGTGACTGGAGAGTCTGGAAGGGGCATAAGCAGGGAGCTGGAAAGAGGTGTGTATTCCAGTGCCTTTGCCTCTCAGTGCCCTGGGGGATTTGCAGGGCCAGCTGCCAGCTCCTTGGAAGGTGAAAAGGCAGCTTCTTAATGTAGCTACCTGACATTGGGGGAGAATGTGAGAAATGGTGGAGATGATTGAACTTTCTGGACAAACCTGCAATGTCCTGATTATTTATGCTATTGGAGAGATCTTAAAGGGCTAGTGGGCTATCAAGGGCAAGCCAAACTAACTGAAAAGCCAAAAATGATCCAAAAATCAGAGACAGAAACTTCAAAAGAGGAGGCAAGGAATAATGAACCCAGATCTGCAGCCTTTACTCACCTAAGAAGTCCCATGGAAGTCCATTGAACTACTCTGATGAGTAAGGACTTTGGGATTAAGGAGAGGGACAGACAGGTAACGCTGTTTTATGAACAGGCTTTGGACAATTCTTGTATTCATTCTTTGTACATTACACAATAGTGACCTGCTGATGGGAACAATTACAAGGCCTAAATAGATAATTAACATATGAAGAGTTGTATAACCTCATGGCAGGTGTCACACTGTAATACCAGACTATGGCTTCTTGTCTAGAATAGGAGTTAAAGTCAAGTGCAGATAAGGCAGTGTACAGCTTAATATAGACTAAGATGGTTGAGTTAAACCCTAAGCTTTGACTTGGCCATTGCAGCGCATGTTAAAAGCAGTGTCCCTAGTCTAAACATGAGACTTTTCTAGCATGTGTTGTTTGTGTTTGTTAGCTAGCATGTGTTTGTGTTTGTATTTGTGTTTCTGTTTGTTAGCTAGCATATGTTTCTGTTTGTTAGCTAGCATGTGTTTGTGTTTGTGTTTGTTAGCTAGCATGTGTTAGGTAGCATATTCTAACAACACAGCTTTTATCCCCATCTAGACAAAAGACATAGAGCCATAGTATTATGCCACATTACACCCGCTGAATAGCTGGCACAGAGTCTTCAGTGCAAAAGCAAAACAACAACACCACCACCACAAACAAGAAGTAAACATAACATTAAGGTTGCACAGTTAGAGCCCAATCCTGATCCCACTGAAGTCAATCCAAGTTTGCTCATTTACTTAACTGGGATCAGGATCTCGCCCTTAAAGCAGACAGTGCCAGCAAATACTTTGTTAGAGTCTTACTGGTTGACTAAACAATGTTGTGCCTATAAATTACAAATGCCCAGTCTTTCATTTTAAAGGCACATGGGATCTCAGTTAAAGCAATGTCAATCCAGAATAAGTCCATTGACTCAAATGGACCTACACCTGTGTAAGTGACAGAAGAAAGTGGGTCCGCAATGTTTTGCAGATCATACTTTATCACAAGAGGTTTTTTTCCTATAATCTTAGTCATACATAATTGATTTACATAAAAAGAAAGAATTTATCTTATAGTGACATTGATCTTATTGTGACAAACTCTCTTTCACATTAGTGTGCTGCAATGCAATGGCTCTCAACTTTTCCAGACTACTGTTCCCCTTTCAGGAATCTGATTCGTCTTGCTTACCCCCAAGTTACACTTCACTTAAACTCTACTTGCTTACAAAAACAGACATAAAAATTCAAAAATGTCACAGTACACAGTTACTGAAAAATTGCTGACTGTCTCATTTTTACCACATAATTATAAAATAAATCAATTGCAATATAAATATTGTACTTACATTTCAGTGTACAGAATATAGAGCAGTATAAACGAGTCTTTGTCTGTATGAAATTTTAATTTGTACTGACTTCACTAGTGCTTTTTCTGTAGCCTGTAACAAAACTAGGCAAATCTCTAGATGAGTTGATGTACTCCCTGGAAGCCTTCTGCGTACCTCCAGGGGGACATATACCCCTGGCTGAGAACCACTGCTGTAGTGCACTCTAAGTGCATTTTACCATTATCTTTTTATAAAAATTACGTACATTTGCTTTTTTGGTTGTGATGCACACACAGTATTGCACAGAAAGACAAATACAGCACATCTGTGTACCTAAGACTCATTATCTGAGAAAGGAATGTGTTCACACAATTAGAGATTGTATTGTAATTCACATGCCGAAGGGGACCAAGCTGAAGCTGCATTTAACATAGATTGCTTGGCATGGAATTTCCTTGGTTGATTTGTTTATTCTAAAGGTAGAGAGAAAAGTAAAACTAAAGGAAACAAATGGTCCAGCATGTGCACAGATACCAGGGCTGTGCAGGGCTGGGAATACAGCTGAGGCCTCTTAATCATGTCCAAGTGAAGTCCAAGGGGGGAGAGAGGTCTGAAGGGGCAGGGGCTTCAGGTTCGTGCTGATGGCTATGTATGGAATTGTGTCTGCAGACGGGCTGTGTGAGACAGGATGGGTAGGGGGCGGTAATAAACCTCTCTCTCCAGTGAATGTGGATGAATGATTGTAAAGGATCACTAGGCATATCCTCTGCTCTGCCTGCCCCCTCACAGTCACCCCAACAGCTGTACTCTTTGCTCCTTCGTATCAGCTGCTGCAGGGAGTATCTGCTGACCCCAGATAGGCCAGGCTGCTGAGGTTTATGGGGGGAGAGGCCAAGAATCAGACCTGCCTGCCCTAAGCCTTGGTTGCCTGACTATCTTCTCCCCTTGAGGCAGACTTCAACTGGAGACACCGCCCCTTGAAGAGAAACTTTTGTTGCACTGCAGGTTGCATCCTTCCCTGGGGCTCTCCTTTCTTCTATGGGTCCCCCTCCCAGGTTATATCACAAAGCTGGGATAGTCTGCTAAGGGTAGTGTGTGTGGGGGGGGGAGGGGGAGATGGATCGCTCTCTCTGTGAGTGTGTGTGTGAGGGGGAAGTCTGCACTTCCTGGGGGAAGTCTGCACCACTGCGCATGTGCAGAATTTATGTCCCCACAGATTTCTTTGCTTTCCTGCAAAAAAATGACATTGCTTCCCCATCACAAAGGGAAGCCACAAGAGTGGTTACGCAACCCTCCCCAGCAGTATGTTTTGGGTGCCCAGAGCAGCCGGCAGAGAGGTAAATCACTGTGGCGCAGGAGGCAGGACTGAGGATGACCTGGCTGGTGGCTCCTACCTAGCGCCAGGCTCATCTGCTAGTCCAGGCTGAGCTGGGGAGGACAGGACTTCCTCTTCCTCTGCATGGCATCCGGGGCTGGGTCAGGCTCCCCGCCCCAGATTTCTCCCCCGGCTGCAGGAAGCTCTGTAAACTCCCCTGTCCCCACTTCCTGCACCCATCACTCCTCAGCTGTGGGGGAAGGGATCCCTGTTCAAGGAGTTTCTCCCCCATCCATCCAACCCCTGTGCATCCAGATCCCCTCATATGCATACTCTCCCACTGAGCCTAACCCCCCTGCACCCAGAACCCCCCCAATGAGCCCCACTCCCCCTGCACCTAGACCACCCTGATAAGTCACCCACACCCAGATCCCCACCCCACTGAGTCCCACTCCCCCAGCACCTGGATCCCCTACTGAGCTCCCCACACCCAGATCTCCCTGACGAGCTGTATTCACCCCCACTTTCAGACACCCCCCGCTGAGCCCCAACCACCTTCACCTGGACCCCTCTGTAGAGTCTCATTACCATTGCACCCAAAAGCACCCAAGAAGCCCCTGTGCATCCAGATCCCCTCCACACCTGGATCCCCCACTGAGCTGCCTGCACCCAGATTGCCCCACACAGAACCCTCTCAGCCCACATCTGGTTCCCCCCACACTAAGCCCCTCTGCACTTGGATCCTGCCTTGATGAGCCTGCCTGCCTACACAGAGAGGCAGGGCCCTGGGGTGTTTCTGGGGCAGGCCTGGTCTTGTGCTGTGTCAGGGATGGGTGCAGCCTCACTGCCGAATCCATGTCTGGGGCTGGGAGAGCTGCACAGTGATCTCCCACCACTGTGCAGCCAGTGGCCTGTGCTCCCCACTGCCATGTTGGAGCCTTCATATTTATTTGACAAATAAAATTTGCAGAATTTTTAAAATATTGTGCACAGAATTTTAATTTTTTTGGTGCAGAATGCCCCCAGGAGTAGTATTTGTGTGAGGGACCGATCACAGTGTGTGTGTGAGGGTGACTGCAGTGTGTGTGTGTGTTACTGTGTATGTGTGTGTGTCAGTGTGATTGTGTGAGATTGCAGTGGGGAGGGAGATTGCAGTGTGTATCATTGTGTATGTGTGTGTGTCAGTGTGACTGCAGTGTGTGTCAGTGTGGGGGGATCACAGTGTGTGTGTGTATTACTGTGTATGTGTGTGTATCACTGTGTACATGTTTGTATCAGTGTGATTGCAGTGTGTCTCTGTTACTGTGTGTGTGGGAGGTCGCAGTGTATGTGTATTCACCCACGAAAGCTCATGCTCCAAAACGTCTGTTAGCTATAAGGTGCCACAGGATTCTTTGCTGCTTTTACAGATCCAGACTAACACGGCTACCTCTCTGATACTGTGTACATGTCAGTGTGATTGTGTGTCAGTGCGTGTGGGGAGATTTCAGTGTGTGTATCACTGTGTACATGTTTGTGTCAGTGTGATTGTAGTGTGTGTGTTACTGTGCGTGTGTCAGTGGGGGGGCGATCGCAGTGTGTGTGTATCACTGTATACGTTAGTGTGATCTGAGTGTGTGTGTGTGTGTGTGTTACTGTGGGGGGGACCGATCACTGTTTGTGTGTGTATCACTGTGTACGTCAGTGTGATCGGAGTGTGTGTGTGTGTTACAGTGTGTGAGGGGGACCTATCGCTGTGTGTGTGTTTCCTTCTTCGTCTAACAGCAGGTTTTACTTGAACGTCTCCTTCCCCTCCATTACCCAACCTGCCGCGTTTCGCTCCCTTGATTATCCGCCTCTTTGATCAAAACCTCAACAAAACCCACTTCCCTCCCCAGCAGAAACGCGCGGGGAAGGGTTCACTCGTGGAAGAGCAGCCCCACGAAACGAAATGTGACAGTGCTGTTACCAAACCTCCCAAACAGCTACAGCCCAGTTCCCTGGGGGACACGGGGCAGCTGTGCGCGCTATGAAAGGGCCGGGGGTGCCCGGGGCTCTGGGAACGCCCCCCCCCCGCTCTGCTCTGGGCTGCAGCATTTTCTCTTGCGTTCAGCTGCACTCGGGCGGGCTCTGGGGGAAGAAATAGGATCAAAACTGGCCTCGTGCTGGTCACTTTCCGAGCCAAAATATCGTCTCCAGCACCCCCGCGGTAATGGCCATAAAACCTGCCCCTGGCTCGCTGAACCCCTTGGGGGCGATTCGTTCACGCTGAAACCCCGCGAACAGCTCCGCGTGTCCAGGGCCGAGCTCGATCCTGCCGAAGGCGCTGAGCCCCCGAGAAGTCAGGGGAAGTGGCGCTCAACCCCGCACGGGATCGGGCCCTGTCTCTGGAGCAGGGGGCCGGCTAGTAACAAGGGGGGTAGGGATATTTCCCAGCATTAGCGGGTTAATTCCAGAAGAGCAACCAGAGGCGAAATAATTTACAACAACCAGGAGAAGTCGTTTCTCCCAACAGATTTGAATTCTTCCCTCTAGACCCAGCAAGAACAGCCTTCCCGGGGACTGGCCCAAAGCCTGTTGAAATCAGCGGCTACTCCCCGCGAAACTGATCAGGGCCCCTAACCAAACTCCCTCACCGAGCATCCTTGCTGTTTGCTCAGATGCCTATTCCAGGCTGCTCCACCGCAGAGACAGCCACATTTCGTTTGGAGTCTACTTGTACTTTGTCAAGTCTCTTGCAATGAAAGGCACCATATACATTAAAATATGACCCCTGCTGTATGCAGGAGGGATCTCAGCCTCCTGTGATCCCCTAACACCCAGGGAGCTTAGAGCCTCCAGAACAAAAAGCCATCTGAGCTCAAAAGGACAGTGAGAGAACAATTACTCCTGGTGTACAGCTCCTTCACAATCAAGTCCCCAAGAAGGGGTGCTAGTAGAAAAGCCATGGTAGCAACAGATGTTAAAATTATTAGTTCCCACTCTGCGCAGTGTACCGTCACTGAACTCAAAGCAAATTGAATGTAATCTGCAATTGTGTCAATACAGAGCAAATTACCCAACTCTGCACATTTCAGTATAGGTAGAAAGGTTTTTTTTTAAATTCTAAATTCCCTACTGTGGTTGCCAAGACATAGGTTTTGCTGCAGGTCTGTAACTACAACCTCCCCCTCTCCTTTTATTTTTCAAAGCATAATATCAGGGTTGGAAGGGATTTCAGAAGGTCTAGTCCAACTCCCTACTCAAAGCAGGACCAATCTCCAGATTTTTGCCCCAGATCCCTAAATGGCCCCCTCAAGTATTGAACTTGCAACCCTGAGTTTAGCAGGCCCATAAAGATTTCAAATGTTCTGCTAGACCCAACTGCCACATTATTTAGGGAGGTCAGGCAATTGGTGAATTTCAAGAGAAAGAGGGACTCAGTAATATTAGGTGTAACTTGCCAAGATTGACATTCAGAGACCTCTACTCATGCAGCTGAGTTTTGAGTGGCAGCACACCCTGCTCTTCCACGGTCAAGCCACTGCTGAGCACAGATGGGAAACTGGTTAGTGCCAGGTGGATACAGAAGTTTCCTTCCCTCAGACAAATCTGCCAATGTAACCACCCTGAACATGGTTCCAATCTTGGTTACCTGAAGAAAGGCATTAGATGGGATGTTAGATGGAGTGGGATCTGAGTTACCACAGAGAATTCTTTCCTGGGTACTGGCTGATGAGTCTTGCCCACATGCTCAGGGTTTAGCTGATCGCCATATCTGGGGTTGGGAAGGAATTTTTGTCCAGGGTAGATTGGCAGAGGCCCTGGAGGTTTTTTGCCTTCCTCTGCAGCGTGGGGCACGAGTCACTTGCTGGAGGATTCTCTGCAGCTTGAGGTCTTCAAACCACAATTTGAGGACTTCAGTAACAAAGACATAGATTAGAGGTTTGTTCCGGTAGTGAGTGGGTGAGATTCTGTGGCCTGCATTGTGCAGCAGCTCAGATTAGATGACCATAATGGTCCCTCCCTTCTGACTTAAAGTCTATGAATCTATGAAATAGGAATCAGACTTAGTTTCATACTCCAGAGAAGCAACTGTTAAAGCAGGTGTGGGCAAACTTTTTGGCTCAAGGGCCACATCTGGGTATGGAAATTGTATGGTGGACCATGAATGCTCATGAAATTGGGGGTTGGGGTGCAGGAGGGGGTGAGGGCTCTGGCTGGGGGTGGGGGCTCTGAGGTGAGGCCAGAAATGAGGAGTTCAGGGTGCGGGAGAGGGCTCCAGGCTGGGTTAAAGGTGCAGGTGGGGGGGGTGAGGGCTCTGGCTGGGGGTGTAGGCTGTGGGGCACAGGAGGGTGGGACCAGGAGATTCAGAGGGCAAGTAGGAGATGAGAGCTGGGGCAAGGGATTGGGGCATGGGAGGGGGTCGAGGTGCAGGCTCCGGGCAGCACTTACCTCAAGCAGCTCCCAGAAGCAGCAGCATGTCCCCCCTCTGGCTCCTATGTGGATCCACGGCCGGGCAGCTTTGTGTGCTGCACCATCTGCAGGTGCTGCCCCTGCAGCTCCCATTGGCCCTGTTTGCTGGCCAACAGAAGCTGTGGGGGCGGTGCTTGGGGCAGAGGCAGCATGTGGAGCCCACTGGCTGCCCGTACACATAGGAGCCGGAGGGGGGATGTGCCGCTGCTTCCGGGAGCCACATGGAGGAAGCCCCCAACCCCACTCCCTGGAAGGAGCTCGAGAGCTGGATTAAAATGCCTGAAGGGCTGGATGCGGCCCCCGAGCCATAGTTTGCCCTCCCCTGTGTTAAAGGCATATTACCAGGAGTCATTCTCCATCCTGGGACCTGACCCAGATGACAGAACATCTGTTTTCCAAAAGCACCTTTACTGATCTCACTGCCTACCGTGAAGTGACGGCTATAAGAGAAAAATCAGCTGAAGGATGCTTTAAAAGTCCTCACCTTTATTATATGTTTGATAAACACATGGTACATGCTGGGTGCTTCCATAAACAAAATATTCATAAGTAATCATAATACATAGCACATCACAAATGCAAAATGCCATACAACATCAGTGTATCTTCACAGTAAATAAACAAGTATAATTACCCCCATTTTACAAAGAGAGAATTACAGACACAGCGCAGGCGATACTTGTATAAATCCATATGTACTTCAGTGAAGTGGAGATTTTCACCAAAGTTCAGGATCTGGCCCACAAAGAGGTTAGGGCCAGAATTTTCCACAGTGTGGTCTCGATTTTGTTTGCCTCTGTATTTAGAGGCCCAGTTCAAGACATCATGGATCTGATTTTCAGAAAAGTGCTGAGTACTCACAACTCCATCAGAAGGCAAAAGGAATGGCAGGAGATCAAAGCCTCTGAGAATCTGGGCCGAAGTGTCTCAAATTGACAAGGGCAATGCTGAAACAACCAGATAAGTGATCATTTTTTGAAAGGATGTGAGCAGCCCGAGACCAAATTAGAAATTTATCAGAGCCAGGATTCAGCAATTCCTGATTCCCAGCCTCCTGATCTGTCCCCTAGACCAGGGTTCTCGACCCATGGAGCACCATCCAAATTGGTGACACCAGAATTAGATAAAAAAAATCACATGGGAGGCCTGGAGGGCAGTGTTGTTTTTGGGATACCCAGGAGTGGGAGTCATCTTGTTACCCCTCCTCCCTCCCCACCTCCAGTGTGAGGGACGCTTGCTTGTGCTTAACTGAGTCCCAAGTCTCTGACTACATCAGCCTATCAGCCGCTCAAGAACTCTCCTCTGGGCTATGCCTTGCAGGTTACACTAGGTGCATGCCAGTCCTCAAGTTCCTTTTGAAGTGTCCCCTGTAGTGCTCAGCCCATTATCCATTGAACGCTCACAGGGATACCAGGCCTGCTGACCCAAAGGAACAGTGTACACACCAGTTCGAATGATTCAGTTCAGGCTTATTATCACAGCACTGAGATATATTTATAATGAAAACTATTAAAAGTTCAATATTCCGGTGATCATGAGTAAGGAAATGGGAAACAAAAGGTTACATACAAAACAAAATCATAACAGCTTTCTAGAGACTAAACTTGATTTACAACATACTCTGCTGTCTAAAGAAGCTTCTCACCCAAAGTTTTCCGCAGCTTCTTCAACCAAGTTTGGTGATGACCCTGTTTCCATGCATGTAAATGCAATGCCTGTTTACATCTTAGAGGCAGGATAAGAGGGTGGCTTCTTTGCCTCCTACTATATCCCTAAAATTCATTGTCTGTAGTCAGAGACTACATAAACTCCCACGTGGGTTATTTTTCCTGAGTGCTGCTTTCCTGTTGACTTCACATCTTTGGATAATTTCCTATGGAAATGGGCATCCATTGTGCTAGCTTATAATGCTAACTTCACATCCAGTGGAGAGACAGCTGAATAAACATCTCTTGTCTGACAGAAAACCTGTTTCTCCACCTCTGCTGTGTTAGACAACCCAAGACCATATTTCCAGTAGACATACACAACTCCTTACATAGAATCTGTGCATACATTTCACAATGATCAGTGTGACCTGGCTTTCATTTAAGACCTCACCTGACATTCTTTAATGAACCAGAATGTGCATACCAGAATCAGGATATTCTTGTAACCCCTTTACCAGTTGACATTAAGTGGTTCTTACATCAAGGGGAGGGGGCAAGTCCTGCTCCTGGCGTGTGTGTGTGGCGGGGGAGGCTGCAGAGCTTACCCCATATTCTATCCTGCAGCTGCAGCAGCTTCTGCAGCTCCGGTCCCATGAGGCCGGCTGGGTTTGGCTCCCCACTCCAGGCACTGTGACCTAGTGCACAGGTTTACAGTAAAACTGAGTTTTGGCCCAGATGCCCCTCCATTGGAATGACAGGGATCAGGCCAAATTTGAGTGAGTGGCACTGCAACCCCATACACAAGACTGCAATGCCCCTCATACAAATTTGGCCCAGTTGGTCCTCTATCAAGGGGTCCAGGACAAACCTGAGAGGCACTGCAACACTGGAGGAGGCAATACCTGGAGTGAGGAGCTGAGCCCAGCCAGCCCTGTAAAACAGGAGCTGTTACTATGGCAATCCCTTGTTCTTATTTGGTGCTTATTATGTTAATATGTATAGCATATATCCTGGGGAAGAAGTATTCAGTAAGCCAGATAGTTTTGCACTAAAGCTATTTACTGGCGGCAACTGACCTTGGCAGTTTACGAATGGCTCCTGAGCCCCCGAAAGGCTGCTAACCACTGCTCATGGCCATGCCCCCCCTTTCTTTTCCGTTATTTTAACAACGACTCTCAAGACCAACACTTTGTGCTTTTCATTCCCCTTCTGTACGAAGATTTAAAAGCTCTTCAACAGACCTTAATAAAATACAATGCCCTGCTCCCCCCGTCCCAGACTATAATTGCCATTTTACAGTGGGGAAAATGAAGGCCCAGAAAGATTAGGAGAAGTGGCCAGGGTCACAAAGGAAATATGTGGCGGAGTAGAGAACAGATGCCAGAGCTCTTGCATCCCAATGGGTTGCTCTAAGTTCTAGAGTTAACATGCTTTCTCCAAGAGGGGATCTCTCAGAGGGGCACTCCTTTAAGAGACAGGCAGCCGGCCTTTCTAGCCTTAAAGAAATAGGCCCCAACCAACTGCGGTCCTAAACAGGAGAGAAGGAATGGGTCTGTCAGCCAATGCAGGGCAGGAAGACCTTTGCGTGACTGTTTGAAACAGTCAAATATTACAGAGCATGCCAATTAACTGCCTGAGCCTTATGAAATTGCTCCCACCCCATGCTATAAACAACCTGGCGTTTAATTTGTGGCTGTGGTGCAGCTGAGCTCTACCCAAGAGGTGCCCACAGAAGGTGTTTGGACTGGAGCAAGGGCTTGTACCTAGCCCTTCCCTTGCCCCAACATGCTGTAACTTGTCCTCTGCCTTTGTTAGCTCTGTCCTGGGCCGCTCCCTCTATAACCCAGGGCTCGATGGGCTGCGAAACCAGCAGTCCAGCGGCCAAAGTGTAGGTGCTGGCCAACTCTGGGGGCTTATGGGCCTCGGCCTGAGTTCTCGACGTGCCTGGGAGGCCACTGCAAAGTGCGCTGTCCCTTTAAGAGCGCTCAGCGCGTGCCTAAGTGACCAGGGCGTGAATTACAGGTTTGCCCGGGGAGTGCGGGCATCCCGGCCCCTTCTCACGCGATCCCTCGGAGCCAAGTGGCTGCAGCCAAGGGCTGCTGCTGCACCTCCCCCGGAGCCAGCCCGGTGCCCACGCCTGTCTCCCCTGCTCGGTTCCCACGTGTCCAGCGCTGCTAACTGGATTCATTTCAGACACGTGTGGCGCGTGTCCCCATTCACGTTGGGAGAAAACGGATCGCGCGGCTAGGGGGTCAGTGGTCGCCCCCTTGCCTGCCGAGCCCAGCTGAATCTCCCAGGGTGTGATCGGAGCCCCGGGGAGTGTCGGGGCTCGGTGGGGGGGCGTTCTCCGCCGGGGAAGCCAGGGCTTTCCGCAGGTTGCACATTGGCATCGCCCTTCCTGCAGCGCGGCCTTCTGCCCCTGCCCATCTCCCTTCTCACGCCATGCCCCGTCCTGCCAACGTTTGAGAAAGTGCCTCCAAGTCTGGAGCAGTGACCTCCCTTGGCCTCTGCCCCTCAGCTGCCTTTGCCTTGGCTCCCCCACACGCAGCGCCCCAGTCCTGTTTGTGTCTGCACGGGAAAAGCGGGGGAACGCAGCCAAACGACTTCGCACGCGAACCTGGGCAATCTTTAACCCGAGCGAGGACAGGGGCAGAAAGCGCTGCTACCTGATCAACTTTAACCCGCTGCTGCGGTCCCTGCGCATCCCTCTGCGTTCCCCTCCACTCCATCTCTCTGCCCTTCATTCCTGTCCCTCCGTCCTTCTGGGCCACCCCCGCACCCCTCTGCACCGGAGTCACTGGGGGGCCGGGGGTGAGAAATGGACACAGCAAGAGAAAAACAAATCTTACCAGCCTGGGGAGGAAGGGCAGCCCCTGGGACTATACCGGGGGTCTCACTCGCCATTTCCAACTGCTTCTTTTGGGTGCGATTTCCCGGCGGACTTTATAGACAGAGGGTGAAACCCTGGCCCCACTGAAATCAATGGGGAGTTTTGAAATGGTCTCCAACGCGGCGAGCCTTTCACAGGCGGAGATTAGTGCTTTAGAGAGAGAGTTTTGCTGCCCTGGTTATTTTTGTTTCACAAACTGAGCAGAGGTGACTGTTCTCCCCTGCACTCGCCTATAGTCCGTAGGAACCAGTGCATATTTAGCCAGAAGGATCTCTGGTCAGTTTCACTGAGTCCTGCACGCAGGGGACCTCGAGTTTCTGCGATCTCGAGTTACATGCGACAGGGGAAATTCCCTTTTCCTGAGGCACCTGCTCCCACCTCAAATCCAACAGGGTGAAATTCCGCCTGTGGTACACGTGTGTGTGGTTTCTAAGACAATGCTGCTGCAGATGTTGTCTGACACTACCCCAGAATTCTGGATGGGTAACCCGATAAACTCCCCTCATCCGAACCTGACCAAGTCCTTCAGATGGGAACCTGAATTCCACCTCTCCCTATGATAATGTAATTCCCATGCTGCTGTCCTGTTCCTTTACACTCAGCACAACTCCGGCAGTAATCAGGCTGTAAATTTGCCACAGCAGCAAATGTGCTTTGGCCATTTCCAAGCAAGGGCACATTCTAACATTCCCTGCTAGCAGCAGTATCTCCCCTTGGCAGCAGAGAGCCCTGTCCTGATAAAAACTTCGGGAAGGGATATTTGCAGGGTGGGGAGAGAGTAAACAGAGGAACTGTAGGGTCCTGATTCATTCCTCATTGCAGGAGAATTTCTGCCTGAATCCACCCCTCACCCTCAGTCAGAGGTCAGCCTGGGTCTCCCCCACTTTAAGAAACAGAGTTGCTACAGCTCCTTTGCTGCTGGAGAGGTCAATGTCTTTGTCTGGAATCCTGGAAGAGATAATGACCTAGTTCAGTGGTTCTCAAACTTTTTTTTTTTTTCCCCCCGCAGACCACTTGAAAAGTGTTGAGGGTTTGGGCAGACACTTATTGATCTTTCCAAATGTTGTTTGTACCCTTAGCTAAGTATTGTAAAGCACTTTGGATAAAAGTGCTATATATAAAATAGTAATAATATTTTCTGTTCTGCAAATAAAAGCACACAACTCATATTTTAATATCCGTAGTCTTATCTTTCTAATGTGATGGATGTGCCCTCTCTCCCCTTCCATGGCAGCTCCCAAGCTGGGACTGGGAAGAAGGGCTGTTTCTCCCTGGCAGCCACAGACCTGGAGCTGGGGAAAGTCACCTCTTTCTCTGGCTGCCGCAGCCTTGCACTTCCCAAATTCCTCCACCCTCTGCACAGCTCCAATAATTAGGTGGGTGGCCCTTTATTGTCTCATGTGCAGCCACCCAGGCATGCACCTTAGAGGAAACTATCCATGGACCATCTGAATGGCACTCGCAGACCACTGGTGGTCCACAGACCACAGTTTGAGAACCTCTGGCCTAGTTCATCCTTTGAGAGATGGATCCCCCACTTGTTTATCTCCAGGTCTTTCAGAAGAATGCATCACATTGGAGTTAGAGCCAGCAGTTCTTAATAAACCGATGATTATTCATTGGAATCCCAAGCATTGTAGTAAATAGGTGCAATATGGAATGTTTTTTTAAAATGCAGGAACGTACACAGTGTATGAAAACATTTCTGCACATCAAGTACAATCCCACTGGCCTGGATGATTTGGCCTGTGGAACATAGTTCATAGGATGTGGGATCTCATAATATAGTTTCTGGGATGAGGTACAGAGAAACCCAGCACATACATATAATCAGTCCTCCTGTTACTAATTGCTTGTGTGACTTTAGAAATGAATGACATAAGAGAAACAGACAAGACCAAACTCAGCTCCAGAAGCAAGCGAACCAGAATGGAAATGGAGCAAAGTAGCTTCTTCTATCTATTTTACCAGCCTTTATGGTCACTTGCTGGTTTCTTTTCAGGAATGAAGTTAATTTTAAGTCAAAAGGGGGAAAAGACTGAAGAGATCCTGTGCACCCTAGAGCTTGCACTGTAACTACCTGAGGTTTGCAACCATGTGCACACAAGATTTTAGGGCCTTCACATTCAAGAGGGTTACAATGTGTTCATACATTTTAAGGCCAGAAGGGACAATTATGACCATCTAATCTGACTTCCTGTTTGATATAGACCATAGAACAACCTCTAGTGACTCCTGCTTTTAGGCCAGCAACTTGTGGCGGAAGTAAATCATACCAAATTGAGTTAGAATCATGTTAAGACTTGTTAAGACCATGTTAGGATCCAAATGTGTTTGTTTAAAATAATTCCCTGGCCACAATAGACACTTAAATCACCACAGCTACAAACATGGTGAAAACAATTTATCTGGTTTAGTACTTATAACAAATAGATCAGTCTATTTGGGAAAAATATGAGCCACTTCCTGATCCTACTTGGATTAACTGACCCAAAAATGCATCCATTTGCTCAGCCAATGCTTATATTGTTTTTAAAGGCAGATCTAGGCCTTAGTCCTCAAGTCAATCTTAAACTTGAATTTTGCAGCTGTAACTTCTAAATGCTCAATTTTATATGCATCATACATGTAACAAACTAATAGACTGTAGATTGCATTTTAGAAAGCACATCTCTCTCTCCTCTTTTGTTTTGTTTTGTTTTGGTGCATTCATTGTCTTTTACTGCATATTGCCTCATGGTATCTAGGTGATCAGATAAGGCTGCATGGCTGTGTTCTGCATGATCTATATGGACGTGTGTGTTTGAAACTCAAATTCTATTATGCACTTACTTCCTGCATTTAGTAGTAATATGTCTATGTAGTTACATTAAAAAATTGTTGTGTGTCAGTATTCTAAATGTAACGTTATTCACATGTGAGATTCGTAGCCAATATATAAGATAGTTATTACACTCCATGGTAGTCAGAGTAACCGATGGCAGATGAAGTCACTTGTACAGGCACATCTGTGCATCTTGTTTAGCTAAAAAGATTTGATAGGTTTGCTGCATTTAGATGGTAAACCTCTTTGAATCAGAGATCTTTTTTCATATCTGTCCCTAACTCTAGCAAACTGTTGTCGCTGTACAAATAAATTGTGATTCATGCAGGTGTGAAATGGCTGAGACGAACACACTGGCACTGAACAAAGATAGGCATCAGTGTGAGAGTTTTCAGGTGGTGATGTGTGCATGTGTAACTTTGTGTAGTTTTTAACTTCTGTACTCACAACGCCAGCAAGAACTATGCTTTGAATTAATGATACTTACTCTGCAGAACGAACTCTCTGCAGGAGGCACAGTGTTGGAGGACAGGGATTTTCAATCTTTTTCTTTCTGAGGCCATCCCCACAACATCAAAGCTCCATGGCCCACCTGTGCCACAACTGTTTTTCTGCATATAAAAGCCAGGGCCAGGATGTTAGGGTTAGCAAGCAGGGCAATTGCCTAGAGTCCCATACCACAGGGGCCCTATGAAGCTAAGTTGCTTAGGCTTCAGAAGGGCCCACTCCAGGGGTTTTGCCACCCCAAGCAGCCAAAAATAAAATAAAATTAAAAAAACCCCATGATCGTGATCTGCGGCAAATCAGCAGGAGGTCCTTTCCTCTGACTGGGAGTGAGGGACCCTCAGCCGAAATGCCACACCTGCTGCCTCTCTCCAGCATGGCCACCCCAAGCACCTGCTTGCTAAGCTGGTGCCTGGAACCAGCCCTGGGCTTCAGCTTCAGCCCAGGGTGGCAGTGATTGGGCCCCAGGCTTCAGCACCAGGGCGTAGGCTTTCTGCCCTGGGCCCTAGCAAGTCAAACACCCGCCCTGCTTGGTGGCTACCCTGAAACCTGCTTGCAGCCCCCACCTCACAGGGGCCCCAGACTCCTGGTTGAGAACTGCTGCTGGAGGAGACACAGTTTCTGAAGGCTGCAGGCTGATTAGCCAGGACTGGTCAGATCTCCAGCCGGAAAGAGCAATCGGTTTTTTGGGTCTTGGGGAAGGCGAATGAGCTAAACTGCCCCCACACAGCCCCAATTTCCCTCCAAAGCTGCATCAGCAGCTCCCTACTGCTAACTGCAGCTCACAGCTTCTGCCAAGCCCAGGCAGAGCTGAGTGGCTCCTGGCTGCCGGGGTTAATGAGGACAAGTTCAAGGAATCAGCCTTGCGTGCCAGGCACCTTCAGCAGAGCCTCACTGCACCTGAACACACCCTCACCCTGAGCCAGTCTTCAGCCTGGGACCCTGCGCCTGTCTCTTCAAGAAGCAAACGCTTCTGCTGGGCCTTTTTGCCTTTACTGACTGGGCAGCCCTGGAGGGCTCCTTTGGTCCCTCCTGTCCGGAGAGGGTGCCCGAGCTCGTTCTGCTGTAACCCGCCCATGTCTCAGCCCTGGCACAGCAAGCGAGCCCCTAGGGGATGGCGTGGCGGCTATCAGCACTGGCAGCAGGTTATATGTGCCTTGCATGCTAAGCGGCAGTTTGGGCGTTGCGTAATTGTTCCCCATCAAGGATAGCGGCTGGAGTGTGATTTGGCAGGTGCCTGCGTGAGGGAAATTAGCTCAAGGGGTGTTGACAGGATATTGATACACAGGGACTGTAAATAACACCCCCCCCCCGCTGTTTTCTTGTGAGCAGCGGGCTCTGCATGCGAACATGCTTTAGCTCTTTACACACACCCCTTCCCGCTCCCTCCAGCATCCTGCCCCAAAGCCATCCATTGACAAACAGCTGGGGAGAATAGAGAACACGCTGTAACAGGGCGCTGTCCCTTTAAGAGCCCTCCCATTGCGTGACTGAGTGACCAGGGCGTTACAGGTTTGCCCGGAGAGTTTAATTATTCGAGGCCCCTTCTCACGCGATCCCCCGGAGCTCAGTGGCTGCATCGGAGGGCTGCCCCCTTGTCCCCTCCCCAGCACAGCCGGGGTGGGGGATAGGGAGCGAGGCAAGGCAGCTCATCCCTCCCTCCAGGCTGCCTGCACCGTCAGGGCGGCAGGACTCCAGCCCTGCTGCCCAGGGGCCCGATCCTGCTCCCACGGAAAGCCAAGGGAGTTTTGCGATAGACTTAGGTTTTCAAGGGAGCCAGCCCGGTTACTTTCCATTAGAGCAGCGCATCCCCCACCCCCAACTCTCCAGCCTTTCCCCTTCTTTAACCAGTTTGGTGCCGAGGCTTCGGCTGAGCCTATGGGAGTGAATACTCCGTGGGGCCGATCCTGCTTCCCTCGGGGTGTTTTTACCCAATGACTTCAGTGGGGCCCGGGTCGGACCCTGCATTAACTGGCGATATTGCAGACGCGCTTGCCGTAGGGTTTCTCCCATTGCCCACTCGTTTTAACTACAAATTAAGAGAGACCTGGCTAGTGTGGAAGCAGCATCTGGCTGTGCTGTCAGTCAAAGCCCACCATGTGTCCCCCCCACGCGTGATCAGGGCTGCTGTGGCTGCTGGGAGCTTTCCGTGGGGATCGGGGGGGTTCCGCAGGTTGCCCATTCGTGCAGTCCCCTGCTCCTGCTAATCTGCCTTTGCTCCCTTCTCACGCGATGGTCCATCCTGCCACGTTGCAAAAGGTGCCTTTGGAACAGTGACCTCCCCTCCAGCTGCTCCACCGCCTCATCCCCCTGCAGCCCCCCCTCCTCTTCTGCTCCCCAATCTCCCCCGGCTTGTTTGCACGAGGAAAGTGCTGAAACGGAGCCAAAGCGCTTCTCACGCGAACCTCACCAATTTTTAACTTGGCCCGGCTCAGGGGCAGAAAGCTGCTGCCTCCGTTGGGCGCACAGTCCGGCCCCCTGTTTCCCCGGTCCCCCAGCTCCCCGGAACCCTCGCTCCAGGGCCAGGAAAACTTTGCTTCCCAGTGATCAGGGATGGCACCCGTACTCCGCAGCCCAGGGATGAAATGGAGCAGTGCATGGGGCAAACGAAAGAGGAACAGAGCAGCTGGTCCCCTCCAGAGTGAGATGTAGGGGTGGGGGGAAGGTGTGTAAATGGAGCTTTCCTCCCATACCCCTGCCGTGAAACTTTCCAAGTACGAACCCTACGTCCCAAGGTTACTGTCTGCGCCTGCTCATGTTACAGGCGCTTATAGAAACACACGGGCTGTGGATCTGCCTCTGTCCCTAATCGGCTCAGTGGCTAATTAGTGGGTATGCTCGAGCCCTCGGGATTTTAGGAATCCTTGGGGCTGGCTGTCAGACCCCCGCTTTTCTAATAATAAAAGGCATTTTCACCTCGGTTTTCTGCTCAACACCCTCCTCGCTCCCCAAAGGCAACCCGGGTCGATTCTCTTCACAGTTGCAATGGTATGAATATTTGGTCCCTTCCGAGAGAAATCAAAGGACAATACTATTTCTCCTATTCACTGGGGGCCAATATCCTGTGGGGAGAATGTCCCTTGGAGCAGAGCAGCCGGTCAGTAGCTTCAGGAGAGGAGGATACTTCTAGGGCCACTGGCGAGGGAGGATGAGAAGCGAAGCGCTAAGTTGTCTGCGCTAAGGGGAAGGGTGTCTGCACAGAGATCACCAGAAAAAGAGCTCTGTGTAAGCTCCAGAGCTTATCTCTTTCACCAGCAGAAGCTGGCCCAATAAAAAGGTTACCACTACCACCTCTTTCTCTCACAGATCAGTGACAGCCGCTGGAATGGCACCCCCTCGCCATGGGGGGCTAGTGACTCCCGCCTCCCCAGGACTGCACCGGGCAATAGAAGAGATGACAGGGCACAGGGGGCGCCAGCCTCTGCCCTGGATACTGGTGAGTTGCTGTACCGGGTTGTTGGGCTGGAGAGTTAGGACTGGTTGCGTATTTTGCGCACCAAACCCACCAGGCGCATTCAGCACTCTCGGAAACACTCTGAGCTGAGCTCCTGAAGCCCTCACGACTCCGGGCACAGAGATACCCACCCGACCCGACCCCCTCCCCCTCTGCAAACAAAGACTCCCCAGAACTAGTGAGTTCAAGGACCAGCAACAGCCGAGGCAGGGGATCCGGGTTTCCAGAAGCAGGATGGAGGAATCGCGCTCTTGCAGGGACTGAGCCAACCTCCCTTTCTCCCGAGCTTCCTCCAGCAGGCGCAGCGGCCCCTGCGCTGGAGAGCCCCTGCTTCTGGCACTGACATCTCTGCGCTGCTGCTCAGAGCGAACCCCTGGCGCTCTCCGGGGACCCTGTCCATTGCAAACCACAGCGGTTGTTATGATGGGGATGGAGCTGCTAGTCATTAGTTCGCTGTTGGAAGCTTTGGGCACACTTTTGTCAGGTGACGGGAGGATGCTCGGCCAATCAGGATGCAAGGCGGTGCATATAAAGCTGGCAAAAAGTGGCACTTCAGTCAAGTTGCTGAGGCGGAGCACTCTGTAACCTCCCCGCCTTACACAGGCTGCAGACCTCGGGCATCTCCAAGCTGCAACCAGGAGCACCTGACTCCTTAGAAGAGGTCTCCAAGGCAAGCTGCGCCAAACATCTGGACGCACAGGTACCTCAGGCTGCTTTCCCCCGCTGCCCGTCTCCGCAGTGCTTTTCTGCAGATCCAGCCGCAGTGTAAACGCTTAGGGGGCGATACATGTGGCTGTCTGGTAGCTTTGCACATACAATGTAGAAAAGTCTCTCCCTCTCCCCCACTAGTGATAGAATGTATTAGGTGCTGAAATTACCTGGAGTCCTGGGCTGTCGTGTGATGCATTATCAGGTCGACCTCAAGACTGTTTGCAAAAAATCAGAGTGGAACCTAATAGCTGTTGTGATACCCTACCCCCATGAGCACCTAGCTTGCAGATGCAATACCATGGGGGCAGTTATAACTCTATCTCCCACATTCACAAGCAAGAAGTTGTGCAAACAGTCATATCCAGCATCCTGCACAGACATATCTTTGGCAATATTAAGGGCCAGGTCTTGATCCTGTCAAAATTATTAGCAAAACTTCAATTCAACAGCAAAAGGATGGAGCCCTAAATCTTCTGTTACTGACTTATTTGTCTGGATGGGAATCTCATCAGTTAAGGGAACTCTAGCCAAGCTTGGTTTGTATGTGTGGGTGTACCAGAGGAGCTCTCCAAAGAGTTCCCATATTAAGGCTCTGACCTCTCTTCCTTAAGATTCAGATGAGGAAGCAATATAGGACACTTGTTGGGGGGGATGACTCAAAACCTAGAGATCCCCTATAGAAGGAACAAGAAATGGAGACAAATAGTGTCTGGCAAAACTGTTCTAAACCCCACAAATTTGCTTTAGATCAATTCAGATGGTCTGATTTAAACATCCCCAAAGATAGGACATTTAGAATGGAGGACATCTTATGGGAGACCCTTATTTTCAGGTATCAGAGGGGTAGCCGGGTTAGTCTGGATCTGTAAAAGCAGCAGTGTCCTGTGGCACCTTATAGACTAACAGACATTTTGGAGCATGAGCTTTCGTGGGTGAATACCCACTTCAGCAGATCCACCTCTGCCCATTGTGCCTTGGTTCTGCAGGGAAGATGTGTCTTCCTTGGGAATTGCCTGGTTGCTTATAGGGGTGGAAATCCGCTGCTTAATGCTTTCCTAGTCTCTCTCATAATTTCCTTTCACTAAACAATTAGGAAGACTGTTCCTGTTTTTGCATGAAACAAGCAAATGTCCATTCAGTGATGAGCACAAAAGTCTAGTCTGGGTTTCCCGATGACTTAAAAAAGCACCTCCCACCCAGGAGAACTGACCCCTTTTAAAGAGTCTACCCATCATCTCCTTGTTCTCAGTGAATGAACAGACTCTCTTCCTTCAGTGTGACTGATTTCCTCAGTCACTAGCTTACATCTCTCCCTTTGTGGAAATGAGAGGCACTCCCTCCCCTATGTCAATCTTTAATGGGTGAATCAGTGACACTATAAACCATACCATGCTCTTTGGAACTGATAAGATCTAGTGTGTTGGAAACAAACACACGAAAGGAACCAGTGTCTAATCTATGTGTGCTACTATGCACAGGTCAGTAAGTAGACAGATTGCTGCTCATTCAATAGACCCTTCTGGAGAGAGGGACATATTGGTTATAACAGAGACTCTTGGCTAAAGCTGAACTAGGCTTTGCCTTCAGATTACACTTTTTTCCCCCCTGGCATAAAGAAATGTGGTGTGGTCATACTAAGAATCTTACAGAGATCTTGGTAGCCCCATCTCTCCCTTCTGCATGTGCATATTCCAGGTGATCGTAAACTGAGATCAAACACTAAAATCCTGCATCCTGTGATACTCCCAGCAGCATCAGACCCAGTGTTAGGGCCAATTTATAACTTGGCTAACTACCTTTTATACCCTAGAATTTCCCCTTGGTAGCTCCAAGTCATTAAGGCACCTTCTCTTCATTCCCCTAGGAAATGCTGGTATAATGCTGCCATAGACTATTAGGGAACCATGATGTTCCACTCCAGAAATGGCAACCTTTCAGCAATGAAATTCTTCTTGGCTATTCTAAGCAAAACCCTGCACGCATTCTTTAGATGAGCTGGGGTGGAAT
Source organism: Gopherus flavomarginatus (assembly GCF_025201925.1). Lineage (NCBI taxonomy): Eukaryota > Metazoa > Chordata > Testudines > Testudinidae > Gopherus > Gopherus flavomarginatus. The sequence continues at coordinate 53,724,827 of NC_066625.1, read as the reverse complement.
GCCACAGGATGGTGACCCCTAGGTAATCAATGGGACTCACTAACCATATGAATAAGAGGAGGAGAATGTGACCCTGTAAACAGGACCCCCTTCAGTTCCTGGAAACCCTGCCTGGGTGAATTAAACAGCATACGTAATCCATCAGAGCCTCTGTATTATTTCTCCCTTCTGTGCCAAGTATAACACCAACTGAATATAGCAGCAGCTAGGAGTCCCCCTCCTCTGGTTAAGTCTTGTATGCTGCTTGCCTTCTTCTCCCGGCTATCCAGCTGATGAGCTAGTTTCCTCATTAACTCATCAGGTTCTCTACAGATCCAAGTGATCTCTTCTAACCTTCCAAACCTGCTCAAATCACCTAACACCCTCAGATACAGCAGGGAATGTCTACCTAGGGATAAAAAACCCACAGCTGGCCTGGCTCAGCTGACCAGGTTCTCAGGGCTCTGGTTCCAGAGCTAAAAACTTGCTGTGTAGATGTTTGAGTTCAGGCTGGAGTCTGAGCTCTGGGACCCTGCAAGAGTGGATGATCCCAAAGCTCAGGCTCTAGCCTGAGTCTGAATGTCTACACAGCACATTTTAGCCCCACAAGCCTGAGTCCAAGTCAGCTGACCTGGGCCAGCTGCAGCTTTTATCCCTGTGTAGACATAACCTAGCAACCAGGGTGCTAGCTTCCAACAAGCTCCGTTTATAGCTGCTTAAGTGCACACTGGCATAGGCATATAGTATGTAAAATGTTTTAGGATCCCTTTAAAGGCTTCTATATAAATGTAAGGTATTATAACTCTTGGGATGAAAGGAGCAAGATCTCTGGTTCTGAGATCATTTAGGAGTAAAATCAATGTGGCAAATTTTTTCACTATGGTCATTTAAAGTAATGTGGTTCAAGTAGAAATAGTCTCTGGGAAATAGATGTTGCAATGAAATTTGCAACTGCATCTTAATAAGAACACTGTAAATTAGAGCTAAGGCAATGAATATTGTCACTTAGTGAAGGGGTGCTGGAACTTGGGGAACAGCAGCACCCCCTGGCTTGAAGTAATGTCATTATATACAGGGCTTACCATTTTGTTCAGTGGCTTTCAGCACAGCTACTCTAAAAATTGTTCCAATGCCACTGACTGGTGAAGCTACAAAAGCACTATCTCTAGGAACCTGACTGTACAACAAGTATCATATAATGTTTAGAAAGCAACACTTAAATATCCTATCCTATCTCCTCTTTGGTAAAGATTTTGCTGCAGATATATTTATATATCTTGTGAGGGTGTTTAAAAGGCAGTGATGTCCACAGAGTCAGTGATTGAATAAACCCCACAACTGCAAAGTGGGAAAATCAATGGGACAACTCACAGAAAAGTATTACTCAGTCTGAGTACAATGCATCATAATGTAACCCTAAGTAGCTTGCGTAAGGTCATAAAGCAAGTGCCCCAACCAAGATTAGAATGCAGGTTTCCTGACTGCTAGCTTTATGAAGTAACCATCAGATAACACTGCCTTACAACCTGAGGTACCTTCTGGACTTTATTTACCTTTTGTTTGTTTAATCTTAGGGTTCTTAGTCCCTTGATGAAGGCTGCAATGTCACCAGTGGGAAGCCAGGGTATTATCTCAGTCACCGAGATCCTTATTGCCTTAACTGTCTTCTGTCTGACCTTCATGGTCATCAGATCCTTCCGGAAGCAGATCCCCAAGGGGCTGAAGAGGCTTCCAGGACCAAGGGGTTACCCCTTGATAGGCAACGTGCTGGAGCTGAGGAGCAATCCACACTTGACCTTGACTCAGATGAGCCAGACCTATGGAGATGTGATGCAGATACAGATCGGCACCAGACCTGTGCTGGTGCTGAGTGGGTTGGACACCATCAAACAAGCCCTGGTGAAGCAAGGGGAGGACTTCATGGGGCGCCCTGATCTCTACAGCTTTCACCATATTGGAGATGGCCAGAGCTTGACCTTCAGCACTGATTCAGGAGAGGTGTGGAGAGCTCGCAGGAAGTTGGCCCAGAATGCCCTGAAGACCTTCTCTGTCTCGCCCAGCCCCAACTCTTCGTCCACCTGCCTCCTCGAGGAGCATGTCTCCAAAGAAGCTGACTACCTAGTAATGAAGTTCCTGCAACTGATGGAAGAAGAGAAGAGGTTTGACCCATATCGCTACATGGTGGTCTCTGTGGCCAATGTCATCTGTGCCATGTGCTTTGGCAAGCGTTATGACCATGATGACCAGGAGCTGCTCAGTATAGTAAACCTGAACAATGAATTTGGGGAGGTGGCTGCCTCCGGCAACCCTGCAGATTTCATCCCAGTGCTCCAGTATCTCCCTAACCGCACCATGAAAATTTTCAAGGATCTCAATAAGAGGTTTGTCTCCTTTCTGCAGAAGATTGTTAAGGAGCACTCCTGCAGCTTTGATAAGGTAATCGCAGGGCTGCTGCAACAATTTAGGTGACTTAGGCAGTTGCCTAGGGTGCTAGGATTTGGAGGGCGACATTTTCTTCGGCAGCGACCACAGCAGCCGGATCTTTGGCCACCCCAGTTACCATCGGCATTTAGGTGTAGGGAGCTGGGGCAGGGGAGCGTGAGGAGGGCTGCTTGCAGCAAGTAAGGGGGGCACACAGGGGAACTCTCTGCCCCAGCTCACCCCTTCCCCACCTCCTCCCTGAGCACACTGTAGTCCCTTCACTTCTCCCACATCCCAGGCTTGCAGCTCCTAAGCTGATTGGCGCTGCAAGCCTGGGAGGCGGGATAAGTGAAGCAGCGACAGCATGCTCAGAGTGGAGGTGGAGCAGGGGTGAGCTGGGGCTGTGGGGGTCCTCAAGGTGGAGGGGGGCAACTGCCGTGGGAGGAGCACCTCAGGGCAGGGGCTCAGGAAGGGTGCAAGGTGGAAGTTTCGCCTAGGGCACGAAACATCCTTGCACCGGCCCTACGTAACCGGTTTGGAGGCGACTCATTTGCATCGGTTTTCCTGCTCTGTCCTTTGTTGTCTGCTCATTATCTTTTCTCTGTTGCTTTCTGGCTCAAGCAAATATCAGTCGAAGCAGAGGTTAGAGAAGAGGTAGTGGAGATTGTGCACCATCTTCTCTCTAGCCAAATAGCATTTCTCCCACCGAAACGTTACAAATTAAAACCTAATTATTTCTTACAAACAGATGACTTAGAGGCATTGATTGCTATATTTTGCTATAATTACTAAATTTTTTCAATTGATTATAACACTTTTTTAATCTAAGTTTCATAGCTGCTGTAGGAAGTAATATAGTTCTTTCAATTATCGTAACTTGGGACAAATAGCATTATCTGTTGGCTAATAACTGCAGGGGAGAAACTTATTTGCACGTCTGAACCTGCAGTGTAATCATGCTTTGGAGTTCACATACCTGTGGCAACGAGGCACTAGATTTTCCTCCCTCCAGCAGTGGACTATTCCTATCTAACTGCCTTAGTGTTTTGGAATTTGGTACCCTTTGCAGCCTGTGAACTTTCCTATTTCAGGACAATATTCGAGACATCACCGACTCCCTGATTCGGCATTGTCAGGAGAAGAGAGTGGATGAATCTGCCAACATTCAACTCTCAGATCAGAAGATTGTCAACATTGTCAATGACCTTTTTGGAGCTGGTAAAAATACTTGCATTCAAATCCAAAGCAATCCCAGAATTTTCGGTTCCAATTTATCTTCAGGCCTTTGATTCATGCAACTCTCATTCTCTGAGGCATAAAGGATACTTCAGTTGGCTGCTGTTAGGAGCAGAGCAGTTAAATTTTTACAAACTGAAAGCTTGGAAGTTCTTGAATAAAGTCTGTGGCAATTCATTCCCCCTGAAGGACTTTGTAGGAACTGTAGCCATGAAACAAGTTCTCAAGAGACAGTTGTGTACTGCTGTTTTAGTGTTGACAATCCAGAGCTGGGATGATAAAACTACTAGAGATGGGCCTGAACTAAAATTTTAGATTCAAACACCCTTGAATTTAAGTTGTGGCGCATCCACATTTTTGATAATCTTACAGTGTTGATAAAACTAAAAAGCACTGCTACTAACATTAACAACTTGCAAAATTTACCAAGAAATGATGAAAATCTAAAGTCATGGGGTTGTAAATTTCCTTTGACTTGTCTTCACATGATGACTAAATGCTTTTACTTTGTGTCTATCCAGGTTTTGACACTGTGACAACTGCGTTGTCCTGGAGTCTCATGTATCTTGTGATATATCCAGAAATTCAGAAGAAGATTCAGAAAGAATTAGGTAGGTTCGTGCTTTCAGTTATATACAGTTTCATGGTCTGTGTCTCAAAGGCTGGGTTCCAAACAACTTCCTCCATTCTAACCCGTAGATCAGATGATTGGCAGAGAGAGGAAACCCAGACTGTCAGACCGCCTCATGCTGCCTTATACAGAAGCTTTTATCTTAGAGATGTTCAGACATTCCTCCTTCCTGCCCTTCACCATTCCTCACTGGTAAGTGCTGTAACTGTCAAGGCTGGTTTGTGCTCTTTTTTTTTTCAGTGCTGCTCGGTGAGAATGGTCTTCTGACTCAGCTCCCTTCCTGTGCAGACTAACACAGAATTCTTTACCCTATTATCCCCTTAACCACCTCCCGATATGAAGCCAAGTAATGCATACTCCTCTGTGGGAATAGTGCAGAAGCCACTCTCACTCCTCAAGGTGAATGGGGGGGGATACATTTGACTTAATTATTCCACTCCTTCCTATGGCCTTATCTATACATGGGATTAATTCCAATTCAGCACCTGATGTAGCTGTGATGCAAAGGGTGGCTTTAGTTGGGGTTTGTACTGGTGTAGCTGCACTGGTTGTTGATAGTAAGCTGCTGAATCCCAAGAACAGTTAGTTTCACTTCAGACCCTCCAATTCACCTGATGCAGGGCCATTAAGAGCTATAGCACAGTGTCTTCATGTTTTCTTCTCCTCCTTGGGAGAAACCATGTCACCTGATCACTTCTACAGGCATTTGTTTCCTGTGACAGGAACTTTCTTTGCTAGTAACATGAGTTTGAAAGTTCTCCTCCATTTCCCAGAAATGTTCACAATTAACACTGCAAGTACAGACAAGGATGGGCATCACCTAACACAAGTCCAAGGAATGCAAATAAGATGTACAAAACAGGACACTTCTCTAGAACTGTCACCTCACTTTGATTCGCCTGAAAGGGGCCTTGCAGCTTTTTAAACTTAAGACAACCCCTGTTTCTTTCAGCACAACAAAAGACACAGTACTGAATGGCTACTTCATCCCGAAGGACCTCTGTGTGTTCATCAACCAGTGGCAAGTCAATCACAATGAGTAAGTTCAGTCAGACCAAATAAGATGGGTTGGTGCTAAAATTGTTGCAATGCCTTTATATCAATAAGCCAGACCTAGGTGAGTCCTAAATGACTGTACAGAATTATTGGGAATATGCTGCAGAAATTATTTCAATGGAAACCCTGTAAAAGGTTGAAGTTTCTGTTGTTTTTCTTTTTGGGAGGAGGGGTGAGGGGAGGAGGGATCTCACTGAGGATTTACTGTATGACTGGTAAACAATAGGTCTTTATTCTCTTTACTAACGCTAGTAGAATTCCATGGATTCTAATGGAGTTCTGATTTTCAACCTTGTGAGAGGCGAACTGGGACCAGTGTGGCTTTTAGATAGCCTTTCCTCACACCCATATGCCACAGTAACTAATGTTGTTCATAGTGGGCCCGCAGGTAGCAGCTAGAGTAGGTTTAACCTAGTTTAAGGAAAGCCATACCTCACCAATCTTGCAGTTCTTTCAGGGAGTCAACAAACATTTGGATAAGGGTGATCCAGTGGATACTGTATGCTTGGATTTTCAGAGCTTTTGACAAGGTCCCTCACCAAAGGCACTTAAGGAAACTAAGTAGCCCTGAGATAAGAGGGAAGGTCCTCTCATGGATCAGAAACTGATGAAAGAGTAGGAATAATGGGTCAGTTTTCACAATGGAGAGGTGAACAGCAGGTCACCCAAGAATTTTTACTGGGATTTGTGCTATTCAACATATTGTTCTGGAAAAGGAGGCAAAGTGGCAAGTTTGCAGACAATACAAAATTATTCAAGATATATCCAAAACTGAATCCAAAGAGTTAGCGGTATCTCACAAAACTGGATGAATGGGCAACAAAATGGCAAATGAAATCCAACATTGATAAGTGCACAGTAATGCATATGGGAAAATCCCGTTTCTCTCTCCCTCTCTAAATTAGATGTTACCACCAAACAAAGTTCTAGGTGCCACCACAGATAGTTCTCTGAAAATGTCCATTCAATCATAGCAATGATCAAAAAGACTAACAGTATGTTAAGGACTATTCAGGAAGGGATAAAAAATAAGACAGAAAATATCATCATGCTGCCATATAAATAAATGGTGCACTCACTCCTTGAATACTGTGTCCATTTGTGGTTGCCCCATCTCAAAAAGTCTATAGTAGAACTGGAAAAGCTTCAGAGAGGGGCAACAAAGATGACAAAAGGGTATGGAATGACTTCCGTACTGGAAAAGACTAAAAAGATTAAGGCAGTTCTGCTTAGAAAAGAGATGATTAATGGGGGAGGATATGACAGGTCTACAAAATCAGGAATGGTGTGGAGAAACTAAACAGGGAAATGTTGTTTATCCTTTTACACAACACAAAAACTAAGTGTCTCCCAATGAAATGAATAGACAGCAGGTTTAACACCAGCAAGTAGAAGTACATTTTCACACAATGCACAACTAACCTGTGGAACTCACTGCCATTGGATGTTGTGATGGCCAAAAGTATAACTGAGTTTAAAAAAAAACTGGATAGGTTTGTGGCGGATAGGTCCATTATGGATGGTCTGGGATTCAATTGGTCTTTCCAGAAAAATTTCAAATTATGAAACCTCAAATCATCATTTTAAAAATAAAATTGAGCCCATTAATGACTTGTTTTCCCTTCAGCTGAAACTATATTGCCTTTGGTCACTAACATAATGGGTTAAATTCATCCCTGGTGTAACTACATGAGCTTTCAAGTAAGCAACACCAGAGCTGACTTTGACACAGAGGATTTTGTTGCAGTGCGAAAGGTAAGAGCACGAATGAACAGTAAAAGTAGTGGATTGTGAGGCTGAAAACTATTACCATGCTTCACATGAGTCTGTTCTGATGCTATTCATGCTGAAACGCCTGCTTTGCTAGTAATCCTTCAGGTGATGGTACAACCAGGGCCAGCGCTTCCATTGAGGCGAACTAGGCAATCGCCTAGGGCGCCAGGATTTTCGGGGGGCGACATTTTGCGGGGGGGAGGGATGGCAGGCGGCTCCGGTGGACGGTCCGCTGGTCCCGCGCAGCTCCAGTGGACCTCCCGCAGGCATGGCTGTGGCAGCTCCACTGGAGCCGCAGACCAACGGACCCTCCGCAGAAATGGCTGCGGCAGCTCCACCGGAGCCACAGGAGTGGCGTGCGGGGCGGCGAAATGGCCGTGTGCCTAGGGCTCAAAAAACTCTAGCACCGGTCCTGAGTACAACTACTGTCTTCTCCTTCCATTTCAGGAAACTTTGGAAAGATCCATCTACCTTCAACCCAGAGCGTTTCCTCAAGGCTGAAGGGACTGAAGTAAACAGGGTAGAAAGTGAGAAAGTGATGACATTTGGCTTGGGGAAGAGGAAGTGCCTTGGTGAGTCCATTGGCAGGTGGGAGGTCTTCCTCTTCTTGACCATCCTGCTCCAGCAACTGGAGTTCAGCGTATGTGATGGTGAGAAGGTCGACATAACACCTCACTATGGACTGACCATGAAGCACAAAAGGTGTGAGTACTTCCAGATTAAACAGCGCTTTGAAGTGAAGAAATCTGAGTGAGCTGCAGATTCTCATTGCTAGGACACAGAGGGGAAATGCAACAGCACAATAGTTTGGCTTTTGGAAACTACCACCAACACCGCTTTGAAGGCTGACATGCTCTAGAGCATAAGATAATACAAGCCATGTTGACTCTGCATCTGTACTGACATACTGGAGGTTTGCTCATATCTGACATGTTAATGTACTCTATCTGCAGCTCTCTACTGGCATTCAAAGACTGTACTGCAAATGACTCAACAATTGGCAAAGCCTGCCAAGTATGCCCTGAGAAGCATGCCCTATAGTGTCATCTGACACTTCAGTTAGCCAGCTCCATCATTCTTACCTGTAGAAACAACAGAATTGGGCAACATGCTTTGATCATGCAGCTGATCTTGAGAGGTTTTACACTGAGTATCTTGAGTTCTCTGCTGAACTTCCGTTAAGATCCCTGAGGTGTAGTTCTTTTATGACAGGCACCCAGGTTTTTTTGTGGGCCTTAGTTTAGAATAAGCAATTTTGGCCTAAGATTATCTCTGAAATGTAACCAGCTGGCTATAGCTGTGAAATATATATTGAATATAGAATCAGATGTATAACCTGTAAACAGAACACATTTTGCAGACATTATTTCTAATCTCACTGGCTCATCTCAGTTGTCTAAAGGTTTTGAGGAGAAACATAACCAGCCTTCTCCTAAATGGCTGGGATGAATAATTTTCAGATTAGGAATCTTTTGTGAAATTTCCAAATTATTTGTGCTGGCTGAAATGCATCTTTTGGCAGAGAGCTAGCTCAATACCCATGCAGTACTTAAGTCTTATTTTCAAGTCTTATGTGAACTTAAGTGTTGCAGAGAGAAATATCACCTGCTGTGTGGCTGGTCAGCTAAATCACATGGTATCCTTCTCCCTGAAATATTTTAAAGAGGAGAATAGTGAAACATGCTTATCTTGTAAGAAAATTCATAAAACCGTTGATTTGTGAGCATTTCCTTTAATACTTGGCAATTGTCTGGATACTTGTAAATAACCCCTAACAAACAACTTGATACCGTTGTACATGAAAATCATATTAAGTCAGCAGTGTTACTAGACCAGGTCTATTCATCTAACAAAAAGCCTTTTCCAAGTCACAAGTTAAAATGAGTGAAAACAAAGGACAGACAGTGAGATGGGAAATCAAAGACATTATTTGCCTTCAAACTGTGTATTGCTGCTCTTTAAAACTAGTTTTTAAAGAGAATTGGTAATAGATTTATATGTTCAGTCTAGTAAAAAGGGATGAGGGTCAGTGAGTGGGACTCTGTCTTGTACTGACAATCTCTGCTGTATTCAATATGTCCATCCAGAGTAGTTGTCTTCATTACAAATAAAGGAAGCTTATATCCATGTCCATGGCTTGCTTATTTTGTACCTGGCTGAAATGTGATCTGTATGTAAGTTTCATTTAACTGATAAAATATATAAGAATTACATGTAGAAAATCTCTGAAATAATAATCATTAACATGAGATGCTCTTGATTGTTGCCTGAAAGTCTGTGTGCCAACAAACTCAGTCACATGTTCCTGATCTCTTCCTCATTTTCAGGGGCCTGCTTTAGGCACTTCTGCATCCAGTTTCTCTGTTCTGATATCAGCCAGCTTTTACGCACTGTAGGAACAGTCCTGTCACTAAAGTCAATGGGAATTTTGAAGTCCTCACTGAGGCTAGATCAGGCCTTTGCTCTGCATACAGAGAATGCAGCTATATTAAGGCCTAATCTAATACTTATTGAGGTCAGTGGAGAATTTTTGACTCTATGTACCATGAGCTATAAAGCCAGTTCAGCTCTTGCTTTCACTGAAAGTCAGGCCTAACCCTACAGAGATCAATAAAATGGAACAAAGACCATAGTTTATGAATGATTGACTTTCACAGAATGCTTCATCCTTGTGTGTGTACCTTCTTAAGATACTTGTCTACACTGTCCCAGCTGGTGATGCATAACAATCCAAGGGATGCATCTGCATGGTTCAGGGGATGCAATCTGGTTTGCAACTAGTGCTCTGCACTTCCCTTTCTCTATGTATTACTTCCTACTCCCTGCATAACTTCCTTCTCAAAACAGGCAACTCACGAGTGACTGAAACTTGGCTGTAAATATAGACTGCACTAGGCCGCAAGGAGTCATAGTATATGAGGGATTTCTCAGAAAACTGCACATACACAGTGGCATCTAACTTGTACATGGACATCCCACTAGAAATTCGTGTACACACACTTTTTGTGGCTGAAATTACATATGCAGCCTTCTCAAAACCTAGCCCTTGATGCTATGAAAACGTCCCTACAGATTGGACTTGTTCAGAGCCATGGGGGTTCTAGGACAACTCAAAACAACTTAGTTGTTACATGAGACCTTGCTTTAATAAAGCTCCATGTTCCTTAAACAGGTAATGCAACACCTTCAGTGTAAATAATGGAAGTTACTTGTATTATGCCAAGGAATAACTGGGACCCCGTATATACTCAAACACATCCAAGCAGTGACACCAAAAACCACAACTGGACACTCTCTAGCCAGGGGCAGCTCTATGTATATTGCTGCCCCAAGCACGGCAGTCAGGCGGCTTTCGGCGGCATGCCTGCGGGAGGTCTGCTGGTAACGCAGATTCGGCAGCATCTGTGCGGGAGATCTGCTGGTCCCGTACCTTCGGCATACCCGCCGCCAAATTACTCCTGAAACCACAGGACCAGCAGACCTCCTGCAGGCATGCCACCAAAGGCAGCCTCACGCCCTCATGGCAACTGGCAGGCCACCCCCACCCCCATGGCTTGCTACCCCAGGCACGTGCTTGCTGCACTGGTGCCTGGAGCCACCCCTGCCTCAAGCACACTTACTATGCTTTAGTCTATTAACTCCAGAGCAAGTTGAATAGTAAAAAATAGTTGACCACTGTAGTGAAGAAAAGTGCTAAACTGGCCTCTCTTGCTGAAGAGGCAAGCCCTTGTTAGTCAGCAATATTCAAATGACCCCCAGCTAGTCCCAAAACTGTACAAATCCCCCAAAACCATGAATTTCAGCACAGTTGATTCCTCAATTGAAAATTCATTCCAAAAGTGCATTATTCCACTAAGGCGAAGTTTTCCTCTGGATAGATGGTCTGTTCAACATCTATGTATCAGCTCAGGTCCCACATAAGCCCTACTTTGAGAACTGAGGTGGTGCATAAGCCTTGTGCTGGTGCCCTCTATCCAGGATGAATTGCACCGCTGTTGAAAATTTTCCCTCTGAATTCCATGGCTGTACACAGTGTAGTTTTAGTTGTGTAAGTCCCAGGATATAGAGAGGCAAGGTGGGGGAGGCGATATCTTTTATTGGACCAACTTAATAAAATGCTTAAGAGTTGAATAAGCTATCATGACTGTTACAGTTCCAAGCAACTTCACCTGTATTTTCCCGCAGTGGGCCAGCAAAGATCTTCACTCTTAGGCCTCTGGTTCCTCAGATATTACCTCTCTTGGGTGGAGACCTGCGTCTCTCTCCCTTGTGACCAGGGTATGACAAGCTGAAGAGTTCCCTGCCTTCACTGTATATTTCCCAGCAAAGATAGGCTGCCTAAAACAGGCCTGCTTACTTTCTCTTCAGAGATGGAAACAGTGCGATTGCTGCAGATATAAATTGCCATCCATCCAACTCTTTCTAAGCAAGCCTACTTTATTCTTAAAGTAAAAAGAATTACAGAAAGCACACTAAAAACAATAAAAGAACTCACATATGCACTAAAAAGTAGGGCCCTACCAAATTCATGGCCATGAAAAACATGTAATGGACTGTGAAATCTGGTCTTTTGTGTGCTTTTACCCTATACCAGGAGTCGGCAACCTTTCAGAAGTGGTGTGCCAAGTCTTCATTTATTCACTCTGATTTAAGGTTTCATGTGCCAGTAATACATTTTAACGTTTTTAGATCTTTCTATAAGTCTATAATATATAACTAAACTATTGTTGTATGTAAAGTAAATCAGGTTTTTAAAATTTTTAAGAAACTTCATTTAAAATTAAATTAAAATGCAGAGCCTCCCGGACTGGTAGCCAGGACCCGGACAATGTGAGTGCCACTGAAAATCAGCTCACATGCCATAGGTTGCCTACCCCAGCCCTATACTACACAGATTTCACAGGAGAGACTAGCGTTTCTCATTTTGGGGGTCTTGATCCAAAAAGGGAGTTGCAGGGGGGTCACAAGGTTATTTTAGGGGGGGTTGCAGTATTACCATCCTTACTTCTGCGCTGCCTTCTGATCTAGGCTGGAGAGTGGTGGCTGTTAGCCAGGCACCCGACTCTAAAGGCAGTACCCCTCTAGTAGCAGTAAAGGTGGCAATACCCTACCATGCCACCCTTACTTCTGCGCTGCTGGGCAGCCAGAGAGTGGCAGCTGCTGACTGAGAGCCCAGCTCTGTAGGCAGCAGCGCAGAAGTAAGGGTGGCAATACCATACCAAGCGCAAAAGTAAGGGTGGCAATACCATAACATGCCATCCTTATTTCTGTGCTGCTGCTGCCAGAAGCGATGCCTTCAGAGCTGGGCTCTGACCAGCAGCCACCACTCTCCAGCTGCCCTGCTCTGAAGGCAGTGCTGCTGCCAGCAGCAGCGCAGAAATAAGGGTAGCAATACCACAACCCCCTCTACAATAACCTTTCAACCCCCCCCCCACACACAACTCCTTTATGGGTCAGGACCCCTAAAATTACAACACCACTAAACTTCAGATTTAAATAGCTGGAATCATGAAATTTACTATTTAAAAAATCCTGTGACCATGAAATTGACCAAAATGGACAATTAATTTAGTAGGGCCCTACTCATAAGCTTCCCAGGGTTAACTCCAACCCTAACACGGATTCTGGCAGGATAAGTCCTTCAACTGCCCATACAAGGGGTTTCCTGCTGGTTACCACTTCATCACAACTTCAGCTCAGAACAAGCACTCAGTCTTATGAGGCCTCAGTAGGCCAAGCCCTATCAACCCTACCCTAAGGAGTGGGGCCCTCCATGGACAAAATGTCATGCCCGCAAGCTAGATCAGGATGATCTGCTTTGAGTCAGTCTTAACTCAGATTATTTATTTCAGAGTCCTTTCTTGGTGTGTTGGTCTCTGGAGAATCCAGTTTAGAACATAAGAACATAAAAGTGGCCATAGTGGGTCAGATGGAAGGTCCATGTAGCCCAGTATCCTGTCTTCCAACAGTGGCCAATGCCAGGTGCCTCAAAGGCAATGAACCGAACAGGTAATTATCAAGTGATCCATCCCCTGTCGCCCATTTTAAGCTTCTGGCAAACAGAGGCTAGGGACACCATCCCTGCCCATCCTGGCTAATAGCCATTGATGGACATATCCTCCATGAACGTATCTAGTTCTTTTTTGAACCCTGTTATAGTCTTGGCCTTCACAACAGCCTCCGGCAAAGAATTCCACAGGTTGACTGTGCGTTGTGTGAAAAAATACTTCCTTTTGTTTGTTTCACTTGGTGACCCCCTAGTTCTTGTGTTAGGAAAAATGGTAAATAACATTTCCTTATTTACTTCCTTGAATTAGTATGTGCATATTTCTTCGATGGGTGGAGGGGTAGGGTGGTAGCCTCAAAGGCTGATAACAGGGCAAGTTCACTACTCCCCACACCCCCAGAGAAGGTACATGCAGTGCCACAACAACACATATACAATAGCCTTTTCAATACAATGTACTCAATGGTATTAACCCTAATTCAGTGAGGTTTAACTTAATTCAGTAAAGTTTGTCTTAATTCCATAAGACTTGTTCAGGACTTAACAAGATATTGTCAGTCTGTCAAAAAGCCAACATGACATAAAGGATATTTAATCCTGCTTCTTACCTCTGGAGGAACTTTGCTACAAACTGAAGCTCTGAATAAAGGACTGAATGACCCTTCCAAGCTGTGGATGTACTCCAGAGACTTGACTTAAGCAAGCAGTTTATTCCATCACTGCTACAAGCCTGAACCAAGAACTTTGCCATTACTGTATTTAATTGATTCCTTTAACCAATTTTAACTCTTTCTTTCTTTTTCTTTCTTTCCATCTTTTTTTAAATAAACCTTTAGATTTTAGATACTAAAGGATTGGCATCAGCATGATTTTGGGGTAAGATCTGGAATGCCTGAGAAAACTGCCTTTATGTTTCCTTGTTAGCCAGTGTGGTGAAACAGGAGTTTACTTTTGTAGCTGGTTTGGTATATCTTATAAAAGAATAACCATCAGATCTGGGTTATGTTTGCCCTATTTCTCAGCAGTTTGTCCTGAATTTGGCATCCTCAGTTGTGACCCACTAAGACACGGTTACACCAGCCAACCAGAGGAAAGTTCAGAAGCAGCCAATCAGGGCCAAGCTGTGCCCTATAAGAAGGGTTGCAGGGCAGAGAGGGGCTGAGTCTCTCCCAGGAGCTTCAGGGAGAATGACTGGTTGCCTGTAGAGAGAAATACCTCGGATAGAGCAGTGCTGGCCAGGATCAGGAGAGCAAGCAGAGCTCCAGCCCAGCTGGCTCCCAGACTGTGGCCTTGATACAGGATCCAAGTAGGTGCTGGGACTATGGAGAAGTGGCCCAGGGAAAGCAGATAGCAGCAGAGGGGAAGGAGAGGCAGTGAGCTGCTGCCAGCTATAGGGTCCCTGGGTCGGGGCCTAGAGTAGTGGATGGGCCTGGGCCCTCTCCTTGCCCCACTGGCCACTGAAGGAAGTGGCCACCACAAGAGGAGGGCACCCTGCTGATGGACAGAGTTAATTCCAGGTGCAACCAGCAGGAGGTGCCATGATGGTGAGCACAACCTGTTACACAGAGCCAGCATTAGGGGGTGGCAAGCAGAGACCCAGCAAAGCTAAGATACATGCTGAAGCCTGAGCCCTGCAGCCCTGGGCTGAAATCAGATTAATGAAAGGGGTACAGTAGTTTGGAAAGGTTGAGAACCACTGTACTACATCATATGCATCATGTGGTCACTTCACCAGATCAGTTGGTGGCTCTGTAGTCACCTCCTTAAGGAGGTAAGTGAAATGACTTGTCTCTTTGAAGAAGCTTTCCTTCCACAATGGCCTTTATTGTTCCCACTGTCACCTTCAGCTACCGTAATTATTTTGTTCTTTATATTGTCACAAGCACAGCCTGCAGTTTAAGTTGGCAAGATCAGCAAGTTCACAGATGAAACACAGTCTGTTCCTGCCACTAATTTAGTAGCGAAACAAAATACGGCCATTTTCCTGAGTCATCCTGGGCTTCTGGTGGAAAATAGCTGGGTTCAATAGAGATGGAGGGAAAGTGGGAAACATCATGGCATCTTGAAAGTGAGAATCTGATATAAAGAAGAGATACAGATGCCCAGGTTAGATGTGGGCAAAAGCTAGAGTTGATTATGAAAAAGTTCATCAGTTGGATTTTGGCTTTCCAAATCAAAATCCAGACATGATTCAAATCTAAATCCCATTTAGCCTGAACCCCCAAAATGTGAGATGGGGAAAGAAGTTAAATCCTTCTGACTTTCACCCATCTTTAGTATTTTTATGAGTGGAATAAGTCCTGTGACCCAAGCATGGTTGCTGGGCACACTTTGGCATTCTAAGAAGTCACTTTCTGTTTCTTACTGTTGCATGAGAAATGATTGTAATGTACTTTCTCATTTCGCTCTTCTGTCAGTGACTCAGAAATGGCAGCAAGGTGAGCTGACAAAATTAGACCCAACCCATGCATGACAGCTGGCAGATCAGCCCTGTACCAATTCTTACACAGAATTCTGCTACACCTACTTATTATATAAAGTGGGAAGTGCCAGCCATATGCTCTTATTGCCATATTGTTCATAAAGAAAACATCGGGTGGAAGAGAATCCCCTGAAAGATGAATTGAGAAGTCATTGAGTGCATCTTTGACATTAAGATCAATGACACTACAGGGCTGGGCCAATATAGCAGGTCTTGTTCTCATCAGGACAATAAATACAGCTGGGAAATCAGAATCTATAATCACAGGCAATGGTGTAAGCTGTTATAAAAGATGAATCTTTGGACCTTTTTGAACCATATGAAAGTAAAGAAAATGTGTATTGATCACCTTTCATCGTGTTCAAGAAACTGAAATACAATAATAAACACAATGTTCTTGACTCAAAAGCTCAGGGCCCCATGTAGGCACACATCTTGTGCTTAAGGACATCCCAGTCCAGCCAAAGAGAATTCCAAAGGTGGTGAATATGTATTGTATTTCTAATGCATGAGGCACTGAAATTCCTCTAACTGGTGGTAGGCCATGTTACCAAGGTAGATAAATATGTCCTATTGCTTCATCTAGATCACACCAGTTTGAATGTGACTATGAAGCGCTCTATGCCAAATTACAAAGTCATGACTAGAGAATGATTCCCTTTAATTGCAAGATGTGACAAGGAATGGTGAGATTCATGAGCTATAAGGAGCATAAGGAGGTAGACGGCAGTCATTTCTTGAGTGAATAATGGAATATCTGAATTATGTATATCTGAGCTCCCTGCTGGAAACATGTGGCTCTCTAGTACTGCTAACAGTATTGCGCTATGTAATCCCTAGGGCTTGCTCAGCCCTCCATCTTTCCAAAGTACAGAAGCACTGACCTCGTGCAATTTATCCTTTTGTGGCTCTTCTGATAAGACCAGAAAAGGCAATGTCTTGACTGTTCTGCAGGGACATTGCCCTCTCCCCTCCCTCCCTCCCCCCATGACATTTAAGTAGGATAAGAGGCTTACTTGGATTCCTTTGCTGGAAACTCTGACTGACCCTCAGCAGATGCTATGATGCCACTCCCTTTCCCCTTGGTGGATGGCCTGGAAGGCCTCATCCTCCCTCTGTGCGTGCCAGGCCTGTCTTTCCTCAATGGAATTTGTATCAATGGGGCCTCCTCCTCTGCCCTCAATGGGTGTTGTGGGTAGGGATGAGGGGAGAGGAGGAAGCTCCATTGATATGCGCCCACTTCCCCATAGCAGGTGTCGTGAGTGGGGCTGTGTGACTCAGGGAGCTCTTGGTGCCAACTGGCTGAGGGAACATAAGGTTACTAATCGTCATAATAATTGAAAAAATGTATGTACAGATAATATGTAAGGAGTTAGTTACATATGTTAATTATGCTCTTAAGGTCTGCGAGCTGGGCCTGGTCACCAAAAGGCAATAACATTTCTTTCAGGCAGGAAACACTTGTCTACCTGTCTGCCTATATGTAAATTGAGTATTGCATACTTCACAATATATGCCTATTGACAGACCGAGCAAAATGCTAGTCAAAAGATTGCAAAGTCTCCAGGGAAAATTCTCTATAGAGGAAAACAAGCGGCAAGGGCTCCCCTGTTTACAAGTAAAGTAAATGGAATGTTGAAACTATATCCAGAGGTACAGAGATAAACCGAAAAAAAACGAGGAGTCTAACAGATTTATTTGGGCATAAGCTTTCGTGGGTAAAAAATCTCATTTCTTCAGATGCATGGAGTGAAAGTTACAGATGCAGGCATTATATAATGACACATGAAGAGAAGGGAGTTACCTCACAAGTGGAGAACCAGTGCTGACAGGGCCAATTCAATCAGGATGAATGTAGTCCACTTCCAATAATAGATGAGGAGGTGTCAATTCCAGGACAGGCAAAGCTGCTTTTGTAATGAGCCAGTCACTCCCATCCCTATTCAAGCCCAAATTAATGGTGTTAAATTTGCAAATTAATTTTAGTTCTGCTGTTTCTCTTTGAAGTCTGTTTCTGAAGATTTTTCTACAAGAATAGTGACTTTTAAATCTGTTATAGAATGTCCAGGGAGGTTGAAGTGTTCACCTACTGCCTTTTGTACGTTACCATTACTGATGTCTGATTTGTGTCCATTTATTCTTTTATGTAGGGACTGTCCAGTCTGGCCAATGTACATGGCAGAGAGGCACTGCTGGCACATATAACATTAATAGATGTGCAGGTGAATGAGCCCCTGATGGTGTGGTTGATGTGGCTGGGTCCTCTGATGGTGCCATTACAGTAGATATGGGGACAGAGTAGGCAACGCGATTTGCTACAGGGATTGGTTGCTGGGTTGGTGTTTCTGTGTTGTGGTGTGTAGTTGCTAGTGAGTATTTGCTTCAGGTTGGGGGGCTGTCTATAAGCGAGGACTGGCCTGTCTCCCAAGGTCTCTGAGAGTGAGGGATCGTTTTCCAGGATAGGTTGTAGATTGTTGATAATGCGCTGGAGAGGTTTTAGCTGAAGGCAGTACATGATGACCAGTGGTGTTCTGTTATTTTCCTTGTTGGGCCTGTCCTGTAGTAGGTGTCTTCTGGATACCCGTCTCGCTCTGTCAATCTGTTTCCTCACTTGCCCAGGTGGGTATTGTAGTTTTAAGAATACTTGCTAAAGATCTTGTAGGTGTTTGTCACTGTCTGAGGGATTGGAGCAAATTTGGTTGTATCTTAGGGCTTGGCTGTAGACAATGGATCGTGTGATGTGTCCTGGATGGAAGTTGGAGGCATGTAGGTAGGTAAGTATACCTATCAGTAGGTTTCTGGTATAGGGTGGTGTTTATGTGACCATCACTTATTTGCACTGTACTGTCCAGGAAGTGGATCTTTTGTGTGGACTGGTCCAGGCTGAGGTTGACGGTGGGGTGGAAATTGTTGAAATTCAGGTGGAATTCTTCAAGGGCCTCCTTTCCGTGGGTCCATATGATGAAGATGTCATCAATGCAGCACAAGTAGAGGAGGGGCACTAGGAGGCGAGAGCTGAGGAAGCGTTGTTCTAAGTCAGCCATAAAAATGTTGGCATAGTGTGGGGCCATGTGGGTACCCATAGCAGTGCCACTGACTTGAAGGTATAAGTTGTCCCAAAATCTGAAATGGTTGTGGGTGAGGACAAAGTCACAAAGCTCAGCCACCAGGCATACTGTGGCCTCATCAGGGATATTATTCCATCCTCATGTGGAATATTGGTGTAAAGCGCTTCTACATCCATGATGGCCAGGATGGTGTTTTCAGGAAGATCACAAATGCATTGTAGTTTTCTCAGGAAGTTGGTGGTGTCTCGAAGACAGCTGGGAGTGCTAGTAGTGTAGGGTCTGAGGAGAGAGTCCAAATAGCCAGATAATCCTGCTGTAAGCGTGCCGATGCCTGAGACGATGGAAAACCTTCAGGATTTCCAGGTTTATGGATCTTGGGTAACAGACAGAATACCCCTGGTCGGGGCTATGGGGGTGTGTCTGTGTAGATTTGTTCCCGTGCTGTAGCCAGGAGTTACTTGAGCAGATGGTGTAGTTTCTTTTGGTATTCCTCAGAGGGATCAGAGGATAGTGGCCTGTAGAATGTGGTGTTGGAGAGTTGCCTGACAGCCTCCTGTTCATAATCCGACCTGTTCATGATGACTACAGAACCTCTTTTGTCAGCCCCTTTGATTATAATGTCAGAGTTGTTTCTGAGGCTGTGGATGGTGTTGCATTCTGTATGGCTGAGGTTATGGGGCAAGTGATGCTGTTTGTTCACAATTTCAGCCTGTGCACATCTGCGGAAGCACTCTATGTAGATGTCCAGTCTGTCATTCAACCATCAGGAGGAGTCCGCGCAGAATTCTTCTTCTTGTAGTGTTGGTAGGAGGGTACCTGTGGGTCAGTGCACTGTTCAGTTGTGTGTTGAAAATATTCCTTGAGTTGGAGACTGCAAAAATAGGCTTCCAGATCACTGCAGAACTGTATCATCTTTGTGGGGATGGTGGGGCAGAAAGAGAGTCCCCGAGATAGGATAGACTCTTCTCCCAGGCTAAGTGTGTGGTTGGATAGATTAACAATATTGTTAGGTGAGTTGAGGGTACCACTATTATAGCCCCCCTGTGGCATATAGGAGTTTAGGTAGTTTACTGTCCTTTTCCTTTGTAGAGAAGTGAAGTGTGTGAGACATCCTTCACCTAGAGGACAAGCAGCCAGCACGTTCATCACAGCCAACCTGGTTGTTGAACACTATCAGAGAAGCTTTGGATAAACTAAATGTCATTATGAAAATGTCATCTTAGTTAAGTTTAGGCTCTAGAAAGTGTATTATTTTATTTGCTATTTAACCATCTGTTTGCATTCTCCTTGTTTCTTCTTGATTCGCCATTCTTTGTTAAATAAGCGCATGTCTGATTTCACGGTCACCCTAAGTGCTGCGCGTGAAGCCTGAGGTGTAATTGCCAAGCTGGCATGCACTGCTCCTGCAGCAGGAGCTGAGCTGTGAATTTGGTGCATTGCACGTGCAGCGGCCCATCGCTGTCCTGCAGAAGTGACAGTTGTGCCCATATGCCAGGAAGCGGGTCAGGCAGTGCTTAATTTGTAATGGAAGTAGTGCCAGAGCTCAGGCAATTAGGTGCTGAGGCTCAAGGAATTTTCTGACATTCATAACTGATGCAGCAAGCCCAGAGGTGCTGGGGCTATGAACTGCCAAGCCCAGAAGTGAGAGGGGCTATGAACTGCCAACCAGAGATGAGCCCTGGCACAAATTAAGCACAGGGGGAGGGGTTGTGCTGCTTGTGGCTGGGTTAGGGGGGTAGGGAGCTGGCTGGAAGACTCCCTCCGGCTGGGGGCAGGGCATGGACAGGGTGGAGAAGGCAGCCCTGCCGAGCCCCATGGCACACTGTACCTGCATGGGAGCATTCCAGGCTGCGTGGGGGCAGTGTTTTCCCCAGGAATTGAAATTAGGGGAAGTGTTCAAATGTACAGGTGGGAGGGTCAGAGCCAATGAGGGGTGATACTGTAAAGGTGAAGGAGGGCTGTATGGCACCATAGTAAAAACTGAAAAATGTTTTGTGACCATTTTATTAGATTTAACTCATGTTTTAAAATCTTCACACAAATTAAAGCTGGCTACTCAAGCCTTCTATGAAGCACGACATCTACATCCTTCTTGTTTCTTGTTATAATTTTGCACAGCTCTGTTAATGAACTTCTTGAATGTAACGCGTTCATCTTTGGTGGCTTCTCGTGTGTCCAGTACTTCCATTCCTTCAGTTGACATGCTCATTAGTTCATTCACATGATCAGGCACAAGGCGACTCCTTTGAAAACACAAAATTCTATTCAATGCTGAAAAAGAACACTCCACTGTAGCTGTTGTGACTGGGAGTAGCAAGAGATGAATTCCTACTTCTTTCATCCTGGGAAACATAGCACAAAGATTGGGTCGAGCCACTAGTGATGATAAAAAAGTTGCAGTCAAATCTTCATTAATTTGTCGTATGATATTCCACTCTGTGTCCAAATTCTTTATTCTGTTCTGAGTGCATGGCAGCCCCATTGCTGGTACTGCCTCACTCCACTCAACTGTCAGTGTTTTATAGGACAGGGACCTTTAAAAGCTACCTAGAGATTAAGTACATAAGAACATAACAATGGCCATACTGGGGCAGACCAAGGGTCCCTCCAGCCCAGTATCCTGTCTACCAACAGTGACCAATGCTAGGTGTTCCAGAGGGAGTGAATCTAACAGGTAATGATCAAGTGATCTCTCTCCTGATACCCATCTCCACCCTCTGACAAACAGAGGCTAGGGACACCATTCCTTACCCATCCTGGCTAATAGCCATTAATGGACTTAACCTCCATGAATTTATCTAGTTCTCTTTTAAACCCTGTTATAGTCCTAGGCCTTCACAACCTCTTCAGGCAAGGAGTTGTGTGCTGTGTGAAGAACTTCCTTTTATTTGCTTTAAACAAGCTGCCCATTAATTTCATTTAGTGGCCCCTAATTCCTATATTATGAGAACAAGTAAATAACTTTTCCTTATTCACTTTCTCCATACCACTCTGATTTTATATACCTCTATCATATCCTCCCCTAATCTCTTCTTTTCCAAGCTGAAAAGTCATAGCCTCTTTATCTCTCCTCATATGGGACCTGTTAATCCCTAATCAAACCCCTAATCTTTTTAGTTGCCCTTCTCTGAACCTTTTCTAATGCTAGTATATCTTTTTTGAGATTAGGAGACCACATCTGTACACAGTATTCAAGATGTGGGCGTACCATGGATTTATATAAGGGCAATAAGATATTCTCCGTCTTATTCACTATCCCTTTTTGAATGATTCCCAGCATCCTGTTTGCTTTTTGACTGCTGCTGCACACTGCATGGATGTCTTCAGAGAACTATCTATGATGGCTCCAAGATCTTTCCTGATTAGTTGTAGCTAAATTAGCCCCCATCGTATTGTATGTATAGTTGGGGTTATTTTTTCCAATGTGCATTGCTTTACATTTATTCACATTAAATTTCATTTGCCATTTTGTTGTCCAATCACTTAGTTTTCTGAGATCTTTCTTAAGTTCTTCACAGTCTGCTTTGGTCTTAACTATCTTGAGCAGTTAAGTATCATCTGCAAACTTTGCCACCTCACTGTTTATCCCTTTCTCCAGATCATTTATGAATAAGTTGAATAGGATTGGTCCTAGGACTGACCCTTGGAAAACACTACTAGTTACCCCTCTCCATTCTGGAAAATTTACCATTTATTCCTACTCTTTGTTCCCTGTCTTTTAACCAGTTCTCAATCCATAAAAGGATCTTCCCTTTTATCCCATGACAACTTAATTTACGTAAGAGCCTTCGGGGCAGGACCTTGTCAAATGCTTTCTGGAAATCTAAGTACACTATGTCCACTGGATCTCCCTTGTCCATGTTTGTTGACCCCTTCAAAGAACTCTAATAGATTAGTAAGACATGATTACCCTTTACAGAAACCACGTTGACTTTTGCTCAACAATTTATGTTCTTCTATGTGTCTGACAATTTTATACTTTACTATTGTTTCAACTAATTTGCCTGGTACTGACAGACGTATTGGAGCATGCTCATGCTCCAATATGTCTGTTAGTCTACAAGGTGCCACAGGACACTTTGTTGCTTTTTACAGACCCAGACTAACACAGCTACCCCCGATACCCGGTACTGACATTAGACTTACCAGTCTGTAATTGCCTGGATCACGTCTAGAGCCCTTTTTAAATTTTGGCGTTACATTAGCTATCTTCCAGTCACTGGGTACAGAAGCCGATTTAAAGGACAGGTTACAAACCATAGTTAATAGCTCCGCAGTTTCACATTTGAGTTCTTTCAGAACTCTTGGGTGAATGCCATCTGGTCCCTCTGACTTATTACTGTTAAGCTTATCAATTAATTCCAAAACCTCCTCTAGTGACACTTCAGTCTGTAACAATTCCTCAGATTTGTCACCTACAGAGGACGGCTCAGGTTTGGAAATTTCCCCAACACCCTCAGCCACGATGACCAAAGCAAAGAATTCATTTAGTTTCTCCGCAATGACTTTAAGTGCTCCTTTTGTATCTCAATCTTCCAGGGGCCCCACTTTAATAGGCTTCCTGCTTCTGATGTACTTAAAAAACATTTTGTTATTACCTTTTGAGTTTTTGGCTTGCTGCTCTTCAAACTCCTTTTTGGCTTTTCTTATTACATTTTTACACTTAATTTGGCAGTTTATGCTCCTTTCTATTTACCTCACTAGGATTTGACTTCCACTTTTTAAAAGATGCTTTTTTATATCTCACTGCTTCTTTTACATAGTTGTTAAGCCACAGTGGGGCTTTTTTAGTTCTTTTACTGTGTTTTTTTAATTTGGGGTATACATTTAAGTTGGGCCTCTATTATGTTGTCTTTGAACAGTGTCCAGCTTGTAGGGATTTCACTCTAGTAGAATCTGGAAGTCGCTGCTGTAGATTTTTAAGAACCAAGTCTGTGTACTTTTTCAGTTGCCTTAACAAACACTTCTTGTCCTCTTTACTTAAGGATTCAATATAAATGCCTTCATTAGTCAACTTCTGGACTGAAGTCTTTGCTTCTTCCAGTACTTTTTCAATGGATAGCTCTCTGATCCAAATGTAGCTTCTGTTGCTGGACAAAGATCTAATACTGTTGTAACAGATAACTGGATGGCACTGTTTAATGACCCAAGTGGTTTCAACAGTAGACTTACAAGAGAGAATGGTAATAGTCTTCTCTGAACATAGTAGCAAAAGTAATCCATCAGCCTCAATACTTAGATCCATCCCATAGCCAGTAACAACGGTTGGAGTAATTTTAAGACAGCCAAGGATCGCTCATGAGAAAGCCAGATGGTTTTCCCAGGTTGGACTAATCTGAACTTCAGTCCCAGTGTATTGTCTATATTTTCCAAGATATTCCGTCTTTTTAGACTCTTGCTGAAAAAAAATAATGAAGACATTAAATTTATAGCTTTTTTAGTGTCTTTGAAGAGTCTGCAGCTCGTACTAGTGCTAGCTGGAGTAGATGGCCTCTGCAATGTGTATAGGAGAGATTAGGGTTACACTTTTTTCTGAGTAAAGCTTGTACTCCACAATGTCTTCCAGAGAAGTTTGCAGCTCCATCAAATGCACAGGCAGGTATCTGTTTGAGGCCAAATTGGCAAGCATTTAACTCTTCTAAGATGTGGGTTATCACAAATGCAGCTGATGCATTTTCTATAACTAGAACATCTAGAAATGCATCTACTGCCCTACCACTGACATCAAGATAACGTACACAATGACTTAATACTTGATGCCCATTTGCAGCAATGCATTCATCAGTCATGTATGCAAATTTTTTGAATGCAGTGAGAGACTTCTTCATGTTTTCAGCTACTGAGTCTTTCACTGTTGCACTGCATGCTTCTAGCCAGTCAGTTGAGTTTCTTGCAGAAAGATAGCGAGCATTTGCTGGTCTTGTGTCGGAACCAGTGTTCAACTTCAGGATGAACAAGTGACAATGCACATTGGCCTCCAGTTTGTAGTGTGTGGTATCTCTTGCTAAATAGAAAGTATGATGCCACAGCCATGTTTGTTCGCATGAACTGTGTTGTGTCTCCAGGATTCTTAACAGCCTCATTAACACTCACTGGTGTTGTCTTTGGTCAGTGGAGACTCAGAGTTCAGAGGTGCTTTCACATGAGTTTACCTCCCAGGCAGGGCAAAAAGGCACCCTGCTCGTTCCTCCATCAGCTGCTCACTGTTCACTCTAGCCACTGTTGTTCATTGTCCATTCACTCCATCGCTCTGTTGCCAATGGCCCTGAACCATGACCTTCTGGTGCCACCTGCCACTGTGATCTCTGCTAGTTGGTCTCGAGGTTCTATCCAGCTCTCAGTGATTTCAGCTTGGCTCTTAGTGGGGGAACCTCGCTGTTAGTGCAGACTGGGCCATCTCTTCTACAAAAACACTGTCCCACAGCAGGGTCTAAGCACTTAGACCTGATTATCAGTGATTTCAGCTGTAGTGGTCACTTAACAAAACAAAAGTATCTATGGAGTCTAATCAGCTCCGTATTTAAAAAGTGGAGAGGGGCAGGTCAAACAGTACCTGTGACTCAGGCAGACCACCAAGCAAAACACCTGGCCCCACCCTCTCTCTTGAGATGCCCTCAATCCGCACAGGCTAAGTACAGCTCTACTGCCCTTTACTCATATAATACAAACATTTCATTACCCCAGCAGTCAAATGATTTGTAACCCAACCCCAGCCAAAAATCTATCACTTGGGCAACACAGTTGTGTTTGCTGGATACCTAGGTAGATTAGGTGTGAATGTAAATACAGTCTGGTCCTGAAGCCTTTCCCCCCAGCTCATCACTAGCTGTCAGGGAGAGCTCATTTAAACTTTGCTTACAAATCATAATTTGAAATTATTAGGTTGGCCAACATCACCGAAATGAATGCACTGACATTTTTATAAAAAATAACAGCTGTATAAGGCAGCTAGTCTATGGGAACACTTTTCAAATCTATTATACTTTTTCAGATATACATATTTTATCATACACTTTATATGCTTTTAAAGTGTGTATTAATGTTTCAATTTCAATTCAAATTTCCAATCATTAAATTGGCAACACTCCATGTAACTAGTTCACAAACCGGGGTGGGGGGGGGGGGCAGCGGGTTGGTGAAACTCCGGGGTGTAGGGAAATCCCTGCCCGGGGGTCTGACTGGGGCGGGGTCTGAAAGCTCCTGGAGCACCCCCCGGAAAAGGGGCTCTCAGGGAGCACATAACGCTCTCCCAGCATCAGGCAGGAGGAGCATGCGCCCCAGCAGCACGCGTCGACAGGGTTTACACACACTCAACCCCGAAGGTCGCTCTGCGCAGGCGCACAGCCAGTTAGGCGGACTCAGTTTGCGCGGCGCTGATCCGCTGGAGGTCGACTTGTCTATGCTCCTGGGGGTGGGTAGAGCGTCACCCTGGCACTGAGGCGAAACAGCCAGGCTCTACGACCGGGAGGTGGGCGAGGCAATTCCAGCCCCACCCCAAACGGAGGCGGAAGTGACGGCAGACGCACAGCGCCGTGCAGGCGGCGTTTCCGGCGTGTGTCGGGGTCGGTGTGCAGAGTAGCTCCAAGAGAGGCGGAGAGCGGGCCGCGGGACTCAGGTGGGGGCGGCTTCCCCTGTCCCTCAGGGGTGGGCAGCGCGGGGCGGACACAGCCTCGATCTCTAGGGCACCAGCCGCTCCGCCATCTCGGCAAGGAGAGGGGAGGGCTCCGGGGGAGGAGCTGGGGCTCCAGCAGGGGCGGTCCGTGGGGAGGGGCCACCACTGAGATGCATGGGGGAGAGGCCCCCCACTTCTGGGCAGTTCCCCTCCCCCCCCTTCCCCCCCTGCACGGGGGCGTTTCCCCTCTTCCATGTCCAGGGGGACAAGCCCCCTTCTTCAGTTCATTCTCCTCGCGGCTCTTCTCCCTGTCAATGAGCCCGATAACCTGGTGCATTTCAGCGGAGCAGCTGTTCTGCCTCCCCCTCCCTTTAGCTTCAACAGCCCCAGAGCTGCTGCTGCTCCCGGGGGGATTTGAGTCCCTTTTCCTGTTTTTGATGAGCCCCCAAAGCTCCTTTATTTCCCTGTGGCCCTTTGAAACTTCCGAGCTTGTGTGATCATAGATCCGGGCCTGGGTGCATTGTTTTGCTTTCAAGAGAGGCCTGATTTTATCATTCTGTCTCCTCCTGGATGAAGATGTAAGTGAGCATCCACCCATGGGATCCTAGTCTGCCATACTCATAACACACACATAATGAGGTAACCTGAAAGCAGACCATCTCCATTAATGAGAAGCACTGTTCTTTAACCTTTGTAAGCAAACAGGAGAAAAGTTTGTGTCTTGCTGTGCACTTGTATAGTGGCTTGTGCAATGAAGTTCTGCTCCTCTGATTGGATGCTCGTGGCATTACCACAATAAGAATAATAAATAGAAACTTTGCTGTTTCATCTATTTGGCTATTCTCCTGAATGTTAGAGTTAACTGTGTGTTCTCTTGATGACCACAAGGCTGTCTCTACACTGGCACAAATTGCCTTTTGTGCATCTTTGGGAAAAAGGCAGGACATCTGGATGTGAGCTTTGGATGAGGCCAAGAGTGTAAAAAGGTTCAAAACAGGGTTGGATATTTATAGATATCAGGAATATCCAGAATTATGCTAATTAATTACCATCAATTTTGGAAGGCATATTAAACTGCATGCTTCAGGGTTTATGCCAGTGCCTGACTGCTAGGTCCCATCTTGATCTTTATGTGGGGGATAGTTTATTCCCCATCTACCTACTATGTGGCTCTTACACCTTCTGTAACATCTGGTACAGATCACTGTCAGAGACAGGATATTATTTAGAGATGGATTTAGAGATGGATCCAGTATAGCAGTTCCTATAAGCTTAGACTTCCAAGTATTCTTGTTCTAAAATAAGGGGGAGGGAGTAGACTAGTGGTTTTCAAACTGCAGGTCGGGACCCGGTACTGGTTTGCAGAATGGAAGACACTGGTTCGTAGCGACTCTGGTCAGCACTGCCGCCTGGGCTGTTAAAAGTCCCATCACCAGTGCTGCTTGGCTAAGGCAGGCTAGTTCCCACCTGTTCTGACACTGCTGTGCCCCAGAAGCGGCCAGCAGCAGGTCTGGCTCCTAGGCGGGGGGGCCACGGGGCTCTGTACGCTGCCCCTGCCCCGAGCACCAGCTCTGCACTCCCAGTGGCCGGGAACCAGCCAATGGGAGCTGGGAGGGTTGGTGCCTACAGGTAAGAGCTGCGCAGAGCCAGTCCTGCTGTTGTCTGCTTCTGGGGCACAGCGCAGTCTGTCGTGCCAGGACAGGCAGGAAGCCTGCCTTAGTACCCCTGCTGTGCTGCTGACCGGGAGTT
This sequence comes from Gopherus flavomarginatus, assembly GCF_025201925.1. Classification (NCBI taxonomy): domain Eukaryota; kingdom Metazoa; phylum Chordata; order Testudines; family Testudinidae; genus Gopherus; species Gopherus flavomarginatus. The sequence continues at coordinate 53,696,813 of NC_066625.1, read as the reverse complement.
GCCCAAGGTAAGCCTGTGCCCATGCCCCAGCCCTGAGCCTCCCCTACCCCCAAACCCAGACCCCCTTCCTGCACCCCAAACCCCTCATCCCTGGCCCCACTCCAGAGCCTGCACCCCCAGCCCAGAGTCCTGACCCCTCTCACGCCCCAGCCCAGAGCCCCCTCCCACACCCTGAGCTACTCATTCTCGGCCTCACCCCACAGCCCTCACCTTCGTGCCCAAGCCCCTCCTACACCCCAAGCCCCTCATCCCCAGCTCCATTGGGTCACAAGCATTAGCAATTTTCTTCAACTGGGTTGCCAGAAAAAAAGTTTGAAAACCACTGGAGTAGACACTTGAGCCCTGCTTATAATGGGAAAATGAGCTGTTGCTGAAAATAACTTTTCTATGCGTCTCCCTGAACAGGTATTGGAAACTGCTTTAGTGCTAGTTTAGACTACCAAAAAAACACTTTCAGATTTATTTTTGAAAGCTGATTGAGGCTTGGAATTTTATCCTAGCAGTTAAACTGTTTTCAGTCCCAGTTCAAAGAGAGGTCTTTGCCTAAAATCATTTTCAGCAACAATTCAGCTTCCAAGTATAGACAGGGCAGTGAGTGGCATTGGTGCATGTCTACACTGTATCTGGAAGCAAGCCTCCCAGCCAGGGTCCACAGACTTGTGATAGCTAAAAATAGCTGTGTAGACATTGCTTTGACATTGTGGCAAGCACGTGCCACAGGAGTCAGAGCCCGATCTGCAACATCTACACATCAATTTCTAGAGTGATAGTATGAGCCCCACAAGTACTAGTTTGTAGACCTGGGCTGCGAATGTTGCTCCCACATACAGTGTAGATGTGCTGTTAGTGGCTCCTTTTCTTCTGAGGTGTCTGTAGCTCAACGTGCACAGCAAAGATTATTGATTTTTTTCCCCCTCATGTGATGATTTAGCATTTCAAATGTTTATGTACTAATTCCTAACATTTTTTGCCAGCTCAAAGCACTATATAAACATTAAGTAAACTAATATGCCAGACCAGCCTGATCTCCTTCTTTGAAACAATAACAGATTTTTTTAGACAAAGTATATCTGGATTTCAGCAAGACATTTGATACAGTTCCACTTGGGAAGTTAGTTAAATTGAAGAATGTGGGGAGTAATATGACAATTGAAAGATGGATAAGAAACTGGTTAAAGAGGAGGCTACAATGGGTCATGCTGAAAGGTGAACTGTCATGCTGGAGGGAGGTTACTAGTGGAGTTCCTCAAGGACTGGTCTTGGGGCCAGGCTTATTTAACATTTTTATTAGGACTGTCGTTTAATTGCCGTTAATTCATGCAATTAACTCAAAAAATTAATCACGATTAATTACAGTTTTAATTGCACTGTTAAACAATAGAATACCCATTGACATTTATTAAATATTTTGGATGCTTTTCTACATTTTCAAATATATTGATTTCAGTTACAACACAGAATACAAAGTGTATACTGTTTATTTTATATAATATTTGATTACAAATATTTGTACTGTAAAAATGATAAACAAAATAAATAGTATTTTTCAGTTCACCTCGTACAAGTACTGTAGTGCAATCTCTATCATGAAAATGGAACTTACAAATGTAGATTTTTTTTGTTACATAACTGCACTCAAAAACTAAACAGTGCAAAATTTTAGAGCCTACAAGTGCACTCAGTCCTACTTCTCGTTCAGCCAATCACTAAGACAAGCAAGTTTGTTTACATTTATGGGAGATAATGCTGCCCACATCTTATTTACAGTGTCACCAGAAAGTGAGATCAGGCATTTGCATGGGACTTTTGTAGTCAGCATTGCAAGATGTCTGCGTGCCAGATATGCTAAACATTCATATGCCCCTTCATGCTTTGGTCACCATTCCAGAGGACATGCTTCCATGCTGATGACGCTCATTAAAAAAATAAGGCATTAATTAAATTTGTGAGTGAACTCCTTGGGGAAGAATTGTATGTTTTCGGCTCTATTTTACCCACATTCTGCCATATATTCAATGTTATAGTAGGCTCGGATGATGACTCAGCACATGTTGTTCATTTTAAGAACACGTTTGCTGCAAATTTGACAAAATGCAGAGAAGGTGCCAATGTGAGATTTCTAAAGATAGCTACTGTACTTGACCCAAGGTTGAAGAATCTGAAGTGCCTTCTGAAACCTGAGAGGGATGAGGTGTCTTTCAGAAGTCTTAAAAGAGCAACACTCCAAAGAGGAAACTACAGAACCCGAAACAACAAAAAAGAAGATCAACCTTCTGCTGGTGGCATCTGACTCAGATGATGGAAAATGAACATGCATCGGTCTGCACTGCTTTGGATTGTTATCGAGCAGAACCCATTATCAGCATGGACGCATGTCCTCTGGGATGGTGGTTGAAGCATGAAGGGACATATGAAACTTTAGTGCATCTGGCATGTAAATATCTTGGAATGTCAGCTACAGCAGTGCCATGCGAACACCTGTTCTCACTTTCAGGTGAAATTGTGAACAAGAAGTGGGCAGTATTATCTCCTTCAAATGTAAACAGACTTGTTTATCTGAGCGATTGGCTGAACAAGAAATAGGACTGAGTGGATTTGTAGGCTCTAAAGTTTTACATTGTTTTATTTTTGAATGCAGGGGTGGTTTTTGTTTTTTTTTTTTACATAATTCTACATTTGTAAGTTGCACTTTCATGATAAAGAGATTGCACTACCGTACATGTATGAGGTTAATTGAAAAACTATTTTTTTACAGTGCAGATATTTGTAATAATATAAAGTGAGCACTGTACACTGTATTCTGTTATAATTGAAATGAGTATATTTGAAAATGTGGAAAAAATCCAAAAGTTTAAATAGATGGTATTCTGTTATTGTTTAACAGTGCGATTAATCACAAATAATTTTTTTAATTGCTTGACAGCCCTAATTTTTATTAATGATCTTGGAACAAAATATGCATGTGTGGTAATAAAATTTGCAGGTGACACACAGTTGGAAGGTATTGCCAATACAGAAGAGGACTGGAATATCATACAAGAAGACCTGGATGACTTTGAAAACTGGAGTACAGATGCTCCCCGGGTTACACGAGATCCAACTTACACAAATCCGCACTTACGGAAAAAGTTCCATAAGCTAAAAATAGGAGGTGGGTGGGGATTTTTGTGTAATGGTCGGAGATCAGTTTCCGACTTATGCAAAATCTGAGTGATGCAAGGTATTCTGGAATGCTTGCATAAATCAGGGAGTGTCTGTAATAGAAATGAGATGAAATTGAATAGTCCAAACTGCAAGGATCATGCACTTAGGGACTAACAAGAAGAATTTTTGCTATAAGCTGGGGACTTACCAGTTGGAAACGACAAAGGAGGAGAAAGACCTGAGTGTATTGGTTGATCGCAGGATGACTATGACTGACTACTGTGATGCAGGTATGAAAAAGGCTAATGCAGTCCTAGGATGTACCAGGTGAGGTATTTTTAGTAGAGATAGGGAAGCGGTAGTACCAGCATATCACGGATTCTCAAACTGGGGGTCGGGACTCCTCAGAGGGTCGTGACATTATTGCATGGGGGGGGTCATGAGCTGTGAGCCTCCAGCCTGAACCCCGCTTTGCATCCAGCATTTATAATGGTGTTAAATATATTTAAGTGCTTTTAATTTATAAGTGGGGGAAGTCACACTCAGACTTGCTATGTGAAAGGGGTCACTCGTACAGAAGTTTGAGAACTGCTGCAGTATACAAAGCACTGGTGAGACCTCATGTGGAATATTGTGTGGGATTCTGCCCTCCCATGTTTAAGAAAGATGAAACTGGAACAGGTGCAGAGAAGGGCTACTAGGATTGATCTGAGGAATGAAAAACCTACCTTATGAGAGGAAACTCAAGAGCTTGGCCAAGAGAAAGCTGAGGGGAGATATCCCTCTGATGTATTTATACAAAGCAGTCATAAATACCAGGGAGGAAAAGGAATTATAAGCACCAGTGTGGACACAAGAACAAATGGATATAAACTGGCCATCAACAAGTTTAGGCTTGAAATTAGATGAAGGTTTCTAATGATCAGAGGAGTGAAGTTTTGGGACAGCCTTCCAAGGGGAGCAGTGGAGGCAAAAAACTTAACTCGCTTCAAGACTGAGCTTGATAAGTTTATGAGGGAGAGGATGGTGTGATGGGACTGCCTACAATGGCATGTAACTGATCTGTGACTGCTAGTAGCAAATATCTCCAATGGCCAGTGATGGAATGCTAAATAAGGAGGGCTCTAAATTACTTCAGAGAATTCTTTCTCAGGTGTCCGGCTGGTGGGTCTTGCCCAGATGCTCAAGGTCCAGGGTCAGAAAGGAATCTTCCCTCAGGTCAGATTGGCAGAAGCCCTGGAGGGGGAGTTGCCTCTGCAGCAGGGGGCGGGTCACTTTGCAGGTTTAAACTAGTGTAAATGGCAGATTCTGTTACTTGAAGTCTTTAAATCGTTATTTGAGACTTCAGTAACTCAACCAGAGGTTAGGGGTCTCACATCTCCACACATGGAAAGGCATGCACAGTCACTTCAGTGTGTTGATTGAAAGTTGCACTTCCCTGAGACTCTAGAGTTAAGAATTGAGGGGAGTCTGGTGGATCAAGTATTTAAATAAGCACACTATATGTATTTATGAGAATGTTTACCGTTTGAAATACACCTCTACCGCGATATAGTGCTGTCCTTGGGAGCCAAAAAATCTTACCGCGTTATAGGTGAAACTGCGTTATATCAAACTTGATATGATCCGTGGGAGCACGCAGACCTCCCTCCCCAGGAGCGCTGCTTTACTGTGTTATATCCAAATTCGTGTTATATCAGGTGGCGTTATAACGGGGTAGCAGTGTATATGCAGTTACTGTCAAACAAAGGAACTTACTAGTCACTTTTGAAATTTGTTTTATGTTAAAACTTGTCAGTTAGCTTATTGTGGGATTGATAATAGTATTTTATGGGTGAAATCCTGGCTTCAGTGAGGTCAGGATTTTACCCTATATAGCTATAGCTCCATCTTTCTGTTCCACTGTCACTACACAAGTGTTTAGAATGGGAAGTTACGACAGAGGTATGTGACTGAAGCTCCAGGGAGAATGTAGGCTGGCGGATCTAGATACTTGAACTGTAATTTAACCAGAACACGCCAGAAAAAGTAGTTAGGGTTGGAATGCATTACAGAAAATTACTGGTGTTTTTTTAGATTACAGCATTATATGGAATCTGGTTGTGTGAGACTAAGTTTTATCAAGTATTACTTCTGTTGCAACAAAACTCTGCTAGACACTTTACAGACAAGCCTACAGGCATAGTCTCTGTCAAATGATCTTACAATCTAAATAGGATCTTAAAGTATATATGGGTATTATCCCTTTCCCACTATGAAAAGACAAACCACCAAAGTAAGGGCCTAGATGTGGTCTAGGACCATGGCATGGGGGGATATAGCTGATGCTAATTAGGTTTTCAGTCTCCTGTTTTTTTGTTTTGTTTTTTTTCCCAGCCAATCGTGTCTTCATTTTATAGTGATCACGTGTCAGAAATATGGCTACAGACTGGCTTGGAAGCATTGTGTCCATTAACTGTGGAGACAGCCTGGGAGTCTATCAGGGACGAGTGTCGGCTGTGGATCAGATCAGTCAGACCATCTCCCTGACGCGGCCTTTCCATAATGGGGTCAAGTGCCTCGTGCCAGAGGTCACCTTCAGGTAAGTGTCTCCTCTGTCTGTTTCTTCCAGGCAAACTTTACATATGGCTGAAGTTGGGGCATTTTGCTTCAAAACTCATTACTGCTTATCCTTGACCGAAAAGTGCTTCTATTACTTTTGGTAGGACCTATACAGAAAGCAAGAGATGCTGTCTTTGGGCTTTTTGTTGTCTAGGTTACAATGTGACACAGATGTAGATCACAATTGGAATACATTGGTAGGCGCAAAGAAAATGGCTATCTGCACAGGGTCACTGTGTATTACCTGTCCTCCAGCTCACAGTTAGATGAGACATTTGGCAGACTCTGTGGAATTTTTGCCAATGGCAAGTTTAATGTTTGTGTTTACTAAAGCACAACTGAAGTGAGAGTGGAGCTGTTAATCATTTGAATTAGATCCTTGCCCCAAATAAATCTGTTTTATGGCTCCAACTGCATGTTTATCTTCAGATCTGTCTTATCTTCTACCATTTTCTTTCTTTTCCTCCATCTAGATAGCTCTTGATATCTGTCTGGCAAGAATTCTCTTCTCTTTGGTACAATAATCTTGTTTTATAATTCGCAAGCCAATTGGTGCAGATTGGCCTTGGAGAGACATACCAACAGCACCCAAAACTAACAAGCCTACTGCTGTGTAGGAAGGTATTGCTGCTGTTCTACTAAATTACCTGCCCTCTACCTCTGCCCCAAGCTCCCGTTATGTTACTGGAGAAGAGTAAAAATTACTAACCAAAGATTTTTTTCTATTATCAGTGCAAATTGGCAAAGTTAGATTTGCACAGATTTAAATGATTTCCACAAATACACAGATTTAACTATTTGATTACTAAACAAAGATTAAATAGCAACCTTAGGCAGTCTCTCTTGCTTAGGGCTTGTCTACATTACCTGCTGGATCAACAGGCAGTGATCGATCCAGCGGGTGTCGATTAATCGTGTCTAGTTTAGACGTGATAAATCGACCACTGAGCGCTCTTCCATTGACTCCGGTACTCCACCAGGTAGAGAGGCGCAGGCGCAGTCGACAGGAGAGCATCAGCCATCGAATTACCACAGTGAAGACACCATGGTAAGTAGATCTAAGTATGTCGACTTCAACTATGTTATACATATATTTGAAGTTGCATAACTTAGATCGATTTACCATCCCCCAGTGTAGACCAGGCCTTAGGGAGTTGAAACTCAGAGTGGGAGGTGGGGGGAGAATAGAGAAGGAAGAATCCATGTAATGCTGGTAAAGGTATCGAAGTCCATAACATACTCAGTCTTGGTAACAACATTACTTTTATATCCCAGTACAATAGATTCATTCTGAAGTTTGATTGTTCTTCATAAATGTAATGACAAAGACCATATCTTATAGCCACTCTTTCAGAGTGACTAGTTAACAGCTTGCACCCAACTCCTTTATTATATGAAAGTGTGGATTATTTCCAATACTGCATTGTAGTTTTCATGACCTTCAAAGGAGCTTTTAAGTGCCATCTCTCTGAGTTCCATTGTTTTAGGGATGCTCTCAATAGAAACAGACTATGGTAAAGGGAAGTCACCTGAAAAATAAGATTAATCATAGCACCTGTATTCTTCTAGAATCTATTAACTCAAGCAGTTTTCTACCCAACCCTGGCTCCCCCCACTTCTGACTAAGTATAGAGCCAGTGGGATAAAGAGGTTTTTGAGGTTCATTTCTTTCCAGGACCAGAAGAGTCAGATGTATTGTCTGAGGAATATAGTGTGTGTGTTCCTAATAGGTATTGTAATCTATGTTAATGGGTTTTTTTTCCTTAGGTTCCAGTGAATTAAGAGAAAAATGTCATTCTGATGCTTCTGCAGACTGTAACATACTATGGGCTTGATTTCTGTAGAGCTGGGCGCCAATGTTGAATCCAACTTTGTTTTGTTCTCTTTCCTATGTTTAGGGCGGGTGATATTACTGAGCTAAAGATTCTGCAGATTCCAGGTCCTAGGGACAGCAAACAAAGTGGGGACCTGCAGCATACTGAACTAGGCATCCCTGGCGTTGGGTGCCAAGTGGGTACCAATCAAAATGGCACTGGCAAATTGCTAAAGAAGCCTACCAGCAGTGCCCCACAGGCTATCCCAAGGAGAACGGACATGAAAAATCAGGAAGTTGTCATCTCCCCACAACAGCAGCAGTGCTCTAAGAGCTATATGGACCGACATTTGGAATCCTTGAATCAGTCCAAAGGTTTCCGTCGTAGACACAACTCCTGTGAGTATATTGCCCACTCAGCAGCTTTCCCTTCTCTTTAGCTCTGTCAGTCTAGTCCACTGCTGCATCAACTACTGTTCTCAAATGGGTATTTAATATAGCAATTAAAATGGTGCTGGAAAGACTTAAAAAAAAAACATTTTGTTACTGATATTCTTGTTTCCACACCATTAATTTCTCCACCCTGTTAAGGTATTTGGGAAAGTGCTACAAGCTGTCAAATATTTTTTTACCTCCAAAAGTTTGATAAATGTAGATCTTAAAACTGCCAGCCACTTATCTTAAATCAAGTGTGATTTAGTGATGGCTTTTAGCTATATTAATAACAACATGAGAAACTGATGACAAACTCAACATCCGTAGTTTCTCTGAGTGGACAACTGCTGTTATGGCATCTCTAATTCACGGTCCATTTTGGTCAATTTCACACTTACAGGATTTAAAAATTTGTGAATTTTGTGATTTCAGTTATTTCAATTTGAAATTTTATAGAGTTGTAATTGTAGGGACCCTGCCCCAAAAAGGAGTTGTTGGGGGTCACAAGGTTATTGTGGGGTGGGTTGCAGTATTGTTACCCTAACCCTTGTGCTGCTGCTGGCAGTGGTGCTGCCTTCAGAGCTGGGCAGCTGGAGAGCAGTGGCTTCTGACTGGGAAACCAGCTCTGAAGGCAGAGCCACTGCCAACAGCAGCGCAGAAGTAAGGATGGCATGGTATGGTATTTCCACCCTTACTTCTGCATTGCTGCCTGCAGAGTTGGGCCCTCAGTCAGCAGCCACCACTCTCTGTCCGCCCAGCTCTGAAGACAGCAGCACAGAAGTAAGGATGCATGGTATGATATTGCCACCCTTACTGCTGCACTGCTGCTGGCAGGGCGTTGCCTTCAGATCTGGGCACCTGGCCATCGTATGCCACTTTCTGGCTGCCCAGCTCTGGAGTCAGCACAGAAATAAGGGTGGCAATACTGTGACCCCTTCTAGAATAACCTTGAGATTCCCCTGCAACTCCCTTTTCGGGTCAGGTCCCCCAATTTGAGAAACAATGGTCTCTCCCGTGAAATCTGTATACTATAGGGTAACAAGCACACAAAAGACCAGATTTCATGAGTGGAAACCAGATTTCATGGTCCGTAACGCATTTTTCATGGCCGTGAATATGGTAGGACCCTACTAATGGGAGAGACCATGCACGTACCACTCAGGACTTGGCTTCACTCTGAGTATTCTGCACTGGGGCATAAAACGCTCTTATGCTGGCCCTTGGATTGTTGGGTGGAAGGGACTGGATGACCTAATCTGTCATTTCCATTTCTAACCTTTTTTCCCCTGAAAGTAAGGTTTTATTGCACTTTTTATGAGCGTCCAGGATACACTGTCAAAAACCAGGTGCATAATGTATATTCTACACAAAATAACTTCACGTTATAATAGCCTCCAACAGCATAGACAGAAAAGTCTGTTTCCATCAAATCAATGCAGGTAACTGGAAACTCTCTTGAATAAATTCCAGATCCCTTCCATCTTTAACTTCTTTTCAGTGGGCATATTTCTTAGCTACAGTTTAGAATTCCTAACTGTGTCAGACTAGAGCCCTGCAGTGGGACTGGGATCCAGCAGGTCTGAGAACCAGCTGCCATAATAGAGAGATAAAAATTCAACAAACAATGCTAATGGGAGTGGGTGTTATGGGATGGGACAGAAACAGATTAAAACAATAGTCCTGCGCTGAGTTCTATGTCAGACTTTTAAGTTCTTCATGTTTGGATCTCTTTTAATTGCTTTTGCTACGCTGATGATTGTGTGTAATGGTTATCTAAAGTAGGTGACTGCGTGTATCTTGGATAGAGATTAGCAAGATCAGGCAGCACACCTGATTTCAGATTGCTAAATATAGCCTTTTTATGAGATCATCTCTAACTAAGAAGTGCATTAACACACTCGTGTCCAGGTACAACATTTCTGATTGCAGCATAGGGAAAAGTGTGTGTTTTATAGATGCATAAGTGCTTAATTGTGGGTAAATAAATATTTGCTCCAAATCCTCAAAAAAATCACCTCCAAGCTGAGGGAAAGCTTGGAAAATTTCAACCTGAAAAGAATTAGATTTATTAAGTAACGAATAACAGAAATAAATGAATTAGAATGGATATTCTCAGCCAGAGGTACGTGTACCTCGGGAAGACTTCTGTGTACTCCCGAGGGCACATCAACTCATCTGGGTATTTGCCTTGTTTTACAACAGGCTACATAAAAAGCACTAGTGAAGTCAGTACAAACTGAAATTTCATACACACAATGACTTGTTTATACTGTTCTATATACTATACACTGAAATGTAAGTACAATATTTATATTCCAATAGGTTTATTTTATAATTATATGGTAAAAATGAGAAAGTCAGCAATTTTTCAGTAAGTGTGCTATGACACTTTTTTTTTGTATTTTTATGTCTGATTTTGTAAGCAAGTAATTGTTAAGTGAGGTGAAATTTGGGGCATGCAAGACAAATCAGACTCTTGAAAAGGGTACAGTAGTGTGGAAAGGTGAGAGCCACTGTCTTAAACTATAGTATGTGCTACCCTCACATGCTGCTATAAACCATTAGAGGGAACAATAGAATGCAATCATTCTTAGAATAAAAATCTTGGGCCTGCTACATTTAGCAGAGTTCTTAAGCACATGCGTAACTTTAAGCATGTGCACAGCCCTGTTGATTTCTGTGGGGCTGCTCATATACTTAAAGGTTAAGCATATGTTTTGTGAAATCTAGGTCTGAAAGGCTGCTTGTGTGGCTATTAGTATTTACCCAGTGCAACCAACAGAGTTAAGTCTGCAGGCATCCTTTGGGCTGGCTTTTATGATGTCATTATTTGACCATAAAGGCTTATTAACAGTTACAGGGGTTCTGGGCAGATATTTCTGTTTTAAAAGAGCAACTGCCCAGAGCAGCTTTCAGAATCTACAGTGGCACAGATGAGAAGAAGGTAAGTATGAAGTTTTATGAACTGCATGCTACAGTGCAGGACAATTTCTTATGGAATGGTGGTAGCCTCCCTGGAGTTGAAACTAGCTTCTCACTATAAAATCTGACTTTAAATCTTTTCTCCCAAAGAGCACCAATGTCTCTAAAACTTTTAAATGCTGCATCTCATCTCAAGCTTTTATTGTAATCTTAGTAGAATTCAGAAATGTTAAGAATAACTTTCCTGACATTCACTTGCAACCCACCCAAAAGTAGTTAGAGATTTTTTATTTTCAAGATGGTTTGGGCTATATCAAATTCATTTTGATTTTTGTTCACATTGTTAACAAATGCCGATAGAGAGATAGCTAGATAGAAATAGATTTTGGGGTGGGGGGGGGATCTGTAGGGGGAGCGTTTCACTGAAATAGTTATTTTAAAGTGTATGTAGAGCAATATTTTAAAAAGTAGACTGACCTCATCCTGGCTTCAGGGACTGCTGCTGTGGTTGCTGAGCTGAGCAAGAGGTGAGAGGTAGGACAGGGCTGAGAATTTAGGACAGGGCGGCATGGGGGTGTACCTGGAACAAGTATGGGGAGAAAGGGAGCATCAAAGACATAGAATGGCAAGTGGAAAGCAGGGAAGAGTTATGTAGGGGTACTAAGACACAAGTGTTGTGTGTGCAAGGATCTGGAAGACGTACGAGGGGGTTTGTGCAGGGGACTGTGGAGGTAATGGAGAATTCTGGGGAAGATAAAGGGGTATAGAAATGAGTGCAAGGTATTGGAGGGCATGGAAAGCAAGGTCCATATATGTGCAGGGTACTGGGTTGAAGTTATGCTGACTGAGTTATAATTCCCTGGGTGCTCTTTGTTCCCCTTTTTAAATATAGGTACTATGTTTGCTCTGCTCCAGTACTCTGGATCTCACCTGTCCTCCAATAAGAGTTCTTGAAGATAGTAGCTGACGGTTCTGAGATTGCTTCAGTTGGTTCCTTAAGTACCTAGGATGAATTTCATCAGGCCCTGCCAACTTGAATACATCTAACATTCTTTAATCTGTTCTTTCCTTATTTTGGCTTGTGTGTTATTTCCTCTTTTTTGATGATGATAATTGTGTATCTAGTCACCATTAACCTTTTAGTGAAGACTGAAGCAAAATAGGCATTAAGCACCTCAGCCTTCTTAAGTAGCGGGTCTATGCTTTCCTTCATCTTTCCGTTGCTACTAGTGTATTTAAAGAACCTCTTCTTATTGTCTTATATGACCCTTGCTCGGTGTAACTCATTTTTTGCCTTAGCCTTTCTGATTTTGTCCCTACATGCTTGCGCTATTCTTTTGTACTCCTCCTTAGCAATTTCTGTTCCCTTTTGATTTTAAGGTAATTAGAGAGCTCCTAATGGAGCCATATTGGCTTCTTACTATTTTTCCTATCTTTCTTTCACATTGGGATAGTTTGCAGTTGTGCCTTTAATATTGTCTCATAGTGAAACTTCCAGCTCTCTTGAACTCCTTTATCCCTTAGATTTTCTTCCTATAGGACCGTTCTATGTCAGTTTGGACCCCATGGGATGTCACCTGGTGTGCTGGGATGCCACTGAGGCAGACTGTTCTGCCAGCCTGGGCCCCCTTTTTACCTGGTCTTGCTGGGCTAGGCTCCCCAGCCTTTTCCAGCCAAGCACACAGGCAGGGCCACACCCAGCTGCACAGAGAGACAAAGATCTGCTCTGAGAAGGCTCATCTTAAGGGGCTTGTCACAGCACCCAGATGTCTACCCTGCCTTGGAATACAAACCCAAAATTATATGAAATTTGCCTCTTCCCTCAATGTGGAGGAGGGTATGCACAACTTCTCTCCCTTTCCTCCCCGCCCCATTAGAAATCACATAAACTGGGTTCTGTTGTAAACCAAAAATAAATTTATTAACTATAACAGGTGTATTTTAAGTAGTTAAGGAGGTAGCAGACAGAACAAGGCAGATTAGTAAGAAAATAAAACAGAGCACACAAACTAAGCTTAATGCACTAGAGAAACTGGTTACATGTAACTCCTCACCCTAAATGTGGTTCTAATGATCTTCTTCACAGGCCAGATACACTTCCAGCATGGGTCTATTTCTTTCCTCCAGTTCAGTCTTAGTTGTTTCCAGCAGCCATCTTGGGTGGGGCAGCAGGGGAGAACTGACAATCTGGATTACCTCACTCCCCACCCTTAATAGGATTTGCATAAGGTAGGAGTCCTTTGTTTCTAGTTTGAGTCCCCCCCCCCAGCTTCTCTTGGAAAAGTACAGAATTCAAAATGGATTCCAGTATCAAGTGACATGGTCAGATGCCTCTGTAGGATCCCTGTAGCCATTTTTCACAGGTTGACCAACATGTTCACGAGAAGTCTAAGCTCTTTTACAGTCTATTGTCTCTTGCTGATGGGCCATCAGCATAGTCGGGTTTTTTCATTATTGTACCTGAAGTGTTAGCGGGGGCATCACCCAAAGTAACATAGCTGAAATATAGATAGTCAATATTACTAGCTTCAGATACAGAAATGATACAGGCATACAAATTGGATAATCGCATTCAGTAAATCATAACCTTTCCAATGATATCTCACATGAGCCATCTTGCATAAAATGTGTCTGTTATGTCGTTAATATCATAAGGATATTTTCATAAAGACTATGGAGTATAATGTCACACGTACCAGCTCTGAGTTTTAGTGTGCTTTTTTTGAAGTCCATTGTCCTTATTCTGTTGTTTTTACTCCTTCCTTTCCTTAGAATAATGAAATCTATCATTTCATGATCATTTTAACCCAAATTGCCTTCCACCTTCAGATTCACAACCAATTCCACCCTGTTGATCAGAATCAAGTCTCAAAAGGCTGTCCCCTTGGTTACTTGCTCCACTTTCTGAAACAAAAAGTTGTCCCCAATAAGTTCTTGAAATGAAATGTGTGTGTGTTTCCAACAGATGCCTGGATAGGTAAAGTCCGAAATTACTACCAGGTCTTGTGTTTTGGGTATTTGTTAATTGTTCTAGAAATGCCTCATCCACCTCTTCTTCCTAACATCACTCTGTCTCTCCCCCTCCCCTTTTTTCTTTTTCTTTACCCAGAGACTTCCAACTGGTCTGTCTCTTGCCTTCTTTTGGACTTCAGCACAAGTGTATATTTTCTTGGTGTATAATGCAACACCATCTTTCTTTTTTCCCTGCCTGTCCTTCCTGAACAAGCTGAATCTCCTATAGCGATATTCCAGTCATGAGATTTATCCTGCAAGTCTCTGATGTCAGTTAAGTCATAATGTAGCTTATGTACTAATACTTTCATTCAGGGTTGGCAATTTCCCTGGAAAAACTAGTTTAGTTCAGGGTGCTGGTAAATACTGGTTTGAACCAGAAAAGTGGAAAGAATAAAATTATTATTAAAATAGACTAATGAAAATTAGTGACAAATATTTAGCAATTTGATATTAGTTTTGCAGTAATATGGTCCTTTTATTTTATTTCCTTTAATTACAATTAAAACAAAAAATAGAAGCTATATGCTGTTGCCTTGACTACCTCAAACAGAAACTGAAACTTCTGAACTGGGGAATTCCCCTTCTTTGTTCAGCAATGCAAATTACATTTGTTTAGCAAAGAAAGAAGGGGAATTCCCAGATTCAGAAGTTTTTTCTGTTTGAGGTAAACTGCCAAACAAACTGTCTAGTCTAATACTCTGGCTCTTGATCTAATTGGCTGGAGTTGCAACTACTGCAACTGAACTCAGTGTCTCAAGTCAAAATATTTCAATGTGAGCGAATGTGAAAGACCATTTGATCCAATTCATGGCTATTTTGAGAACGTTCATGAAGATGGCAAAGAGAATCTTAGATGCAGAAGTTGCAAAGAAAAAGTAAGTGGGAAGGCAGACTGTACAAGGAAACATGTTGCAAAATGCTGAGAAAAGAACAAAGAGACACCAGAATCACTGACTCTGGCTAGATGTATGTGAGCACTAGAATCAGACTATGAGGATGAAGGTCCTTGCCATTGCCAAGAACGTCAAAAGAAAGCCGCACCCGGGTCAACCAAAGACAATGAGGAGGAAATGTCAGTTTTTCAACCACAAATGGATGTGTGTGTGTAACAAAAGCAACTCCAGAATTGAAACAAAATGTCGACTTAAAAATGACAGCATTTTTTTTTTATGGCTGTAAAATTCCCTTTTCTGTTGTTGAGTATCCAGTTTTTCAAGCAATGATTATCTTCCTAAGGCCAGACTACAAAGCACCAGTCAAAAGCAGACAGCAGGTGAATAGTTAGATGCAGTTACTAATGGTTTAAAGGTGGAAGCACTCAACAGATTACATGGAAAAGCAGTTACATTACTTCAGTCAGCTAGTATTAATATGTACAATGTTCCAGTGATATCTAACTGTGGTTTCTGTACCAGTGATTGATACTGGAAGCAGTAAGAAAACTGGGAAGTACCATGCTACACTGGAAAGAGAAGCCACAATATTAGCAAAGGAACTGTCATTGTGTTAAGAGCTACCTGACAGACAATGAGAAAAAGATGCAAAGTATGAGAAGTGATTTGGAACAAGATGGCAACACTTTGGTTATGTATGGATGTGCATCACATTTGTTGAGGTAAATTTAGCCAGACCTTTCATGAAGTGCTTTGATGAAACAGGCTATAGATTTGCAAAGTATTTTTGTAATACTGGTTAAAAGAATGCCAAGTTCTGTTAAGACTCAAATCATGGTGACCCACGATGGAAAAGTCAAATAACATGTCTGAAAACATAGAATCGTAGGACTTGAAGAGACCTTGAGAGATCATCTGTTCCAGTCCCCTGCACTCATGGAGGGACTAAGTATTATCTAGACCATCCCTGACAGGGATGACTGTTCACTCATATTTAGCTTGTGATCCACTATCATGCCCAGATCCCTTTCCGCAGTGCTTCTTTCTAGGCAGTCATTTCCCATTTTATGTGTGTGCAACTGATTGTTCCTTCCTAAGCAGAGCACTTTGCATTTGTCCTTATTGAATTGCATTCTTTTACTTCAGACCATTTCTCCAATTTGTCCAGTTTAATCCTATCCTCCAAATCATTCCCAGCTTGATATTGTCCATAAATTTTATAAGTGTACTCTCTATGCCATTATCTAAATCATTGATGAAGATATTGAATAGAACTGGTCCCAGAACTGATCCCTGTGGTCCCCACTTGATATGCCCTTCCAGCTCACTGATAACTACTCTCTGGGAACAGTTTTTCAACCAGTTATGCACCCACCTGATAGTAGCTCCATATAGGTTGCATTTCCTTAGTTTGTTTATGAGAAGGTTATGCAATACAGTATTAAAAGCCTTAGGACCTTTCTACACTGGCAAGTTTCTGCGCAGTAAAGCCGCTTTCTGCACTGTAACTCCCGAGGTGTACACACTGTCAAGTTGCAGTGCTTTAAAATAAACACCCTAACAAGAGGCGTATAGTTTCTGCACTGGAACTACAGTGCTGGGGTGCCAGTGTAGACACCGTGGCGATTACAGCACTGCAATTGGTCTCTGGGAGGTGTCCCATAATGCCTGTTCTCACCTCTCTGGTCATTGGTTTGAACTCTACAGTCCTGTCCTCAGGTTACCAACCATCATCCCCACCCTGTAAATTCCTTTGGAAATTTGGAACTCCCTGTTTTCTCGGTAATCCATGCAGTGGTCTCAGTGCATCTTTCCAGGTGACCAGGCCTGCTTCATGCCCCAGGCAATCCCCTCTTGGAGCAATGCCGAGCTGCTGGACCTCATCAGCATTTGGGGAGAGAAGGCTGTGCAGTCCCAGCTGCGCTCCAGCCATAGGAATTAGGATACATATGGAC
Source organism: Gopherus flavomarginatus (assembly GCF_025201925.1). Taxonomy (NCBI): domain Eukaryota; kingdom Metazoa; phylum Chordata; order Testudines; family Testudinidae; genus Gopherus; species Gopherus flavomarginatus. The sequence continues at coordinate 53,680,035 of NC_066625.1, read as the reverse complement.
AGATTTCAAGATGCATGATTGAAAGGGGGCATGACCAGGATACATTGCAGTGCAGGTCAAAGTGAAGGAGCTGTGAAATGCCTACCACAAGGCGCGTGAAGCAAACTGCTGCTCCGGTGCTGCACCCATGAGCTGCTGGTTCTGCAAAGAGCTGGACACGATACTTGGAGGTGACTCCACCTCCACTGTGAAGACCACTGGGGGATACTTTGGTGGCTCGCATGCCAGTTGAGAGTGGACCAAGCCAGGAAGAGGAAATCTGGGATGAGGATGTGGACGGGGAGGGGAACCCAGAGGCAGAGGATGACTTGGAGACCAGAGATGCATGCAGCCAGGAGCTCTTTTCTATCCCGGAGGAGGCTAGTCAGTCTCAGCTGTTGGAGATTGGCAAAGTGCAAAAAGGAGGGGAGGCCCCTGGGAAGTGGATCTGATTTGGGAATTGCTGAAGCGAGTTGTTGGGGGCAGGAGAGTTGCAGAAAGCAGGCTTGTCTCCCACTGCATGTCTAGTCTGAGCGACGGACAGGCCGTTGATTGACTCCCTCAATTCATGGGAATCCCTCTCAGAGGTCTCCAGGAAACTCTCGTGGAGATACTGGGCAGTCCGCTGCCGCAAGTTCTTTAGCAGAGCTGCTTTGTTTCTTGCTCCATTAATGGTAACTTTCCCGTACCACTGTGCCATCCTGGGGGGCGGCGGGGGAGGAATCATTGCTGCACACAGGTGAGCCGCATAGGTGCCAAGGCGGAAGCCACAAGTGTGGAGAAGACCCTCCTTTGATTCCCTGCTCACCCTCAGCAGCGAGATATCTTCCATAATGATCACATCCTGTGGAAAGTGTGGGGACAGGAATGATTATCAGGCTCCCCCTACAGTGCTGGTTCTCTCCAAGAGCCATGTGCCCAGTGTACAGAAGGGTCCAGGAAGAGTGATTTATCCTGCCCCTGTGGCTACTCACTATTTTGGGGGTCTTGTGGCTCATGTGTGTTTGCCTGGGGTCAGCCTGTTAGTGACAGGTGTGTGAATATTGGCTGTGTTTTAAATCAATGAATCAGTGTTGTCTGTGTTGCAGACAATACTGCTGCTGTAAAATGTTGCATTTAAACTTCACAGAGATGATCTTGGGAGCCCAGCCTCCCTCTTTGTTATCGGCGGCCGAACGGCTGCGCAGAATTAGAAAGCAGCCAAGAAGAACTAAGGAGGACTTTCTGCATGAGGTTATGATGCACTCAGCTGCTGAGAAACAGGAATTGGAGTGGTGGGACAGTGAGAAGGACCAAAAGGAGAACACAGCATGCCAGAATGAAGCTACGGAGCATCCCTTAAAGGTTATGGGGCGCCAAGCAGACACTCTCCAGATGATACTAGCTCTTCAAATGGATCAGCTCCGCATCTGCTCTCCCCTGCAGCCAGTGTCGCAAAACTCTTTCCCATGTGCCCCCCAGACACTGCCAACACACTCTTACCAACCTCCTGGCTCCAGTCTCTACTCGCAGCATTCCACTCTCCCGCCCCCTCTGTGCACTGTGGACTCCCACTACCCATTGCACTCAACACCCGTCCGTCTGCAGTTTGGCCCTGCTGAAGTACAGTACCCGCTGCATTGTACTCCAAAGGAGAAGGTTGGATATGATCCCTGGACATACCCAAATCCTTAGCCGTCCCGGGACCCCTCCTCCTTCTGGGATCTTCTCTTCCCCCATCCCCCTCACTGCTGATGTTTTTTTTTTTGCTTGTTTGACTCTCTCCTTGGGTTGTTGTCTTTTAATAAAAGAATTGTGTTGGTTTGAAAGCAATCTTTATTATATTAACTGAAAGCAAAAAGAGCCCTGCAAACCACCATACAATTGTGTTAAACCCACTTACTGCGTTGTCGACACCAATCACCTAGCATTACAAACACTGCACACCCGAGCATAGCACCAAGTATTAGTGGCTTTCAGCTTCAGATTGCAGCCTCAAGGCATCCCTCATCCTTATGCCCTGCTCAGTGCCCCTCTAATAGCCCTGGTCTCTGGCTGTTCGCACTCAGCCTCCAGGTGCTGAGCCTCTGAGGTCCAGACCTGAGTGAAGCTTCACCCTTCCCTTCACAAATACGGAGTGTCTAGCATCTGGCTATAAGCATAGGAATATAGTCATTGGCCAGGTCTAGCCTTCCCATAGAAGCAGCACCAGTGGGCCTTTAAACGGCCAAAAGCACACTCAGCAGTCATTCTGCGCTTGCTCAGCCTGTCGTTGAACTGCTGCTTGCCGCTGTCAAGTTGACTTGTGTATGGCTTCATAAGCCACGGCATTAAAGGGTAGACGGGGTGTCCCAGGATCACAATGGGCATTTCGACTTCCCCTACGTTGATCTTCCTGTCTGGGAAGAAAGTCCTTGTTTGCAACTTCCTGAACAGGCCAGTATTCCGAAAGATGCATGCGTCATGCGCCTTTCCAGACCAGCCTGCGTTAATGTCTGTGAAACGCCTATGGTGATCCACAAGCACCTGGAGAACCATTGAGAAATACCCCTTGCGATTATTATACTCGGTGGCTAGGTGGTCTGGAGCCAGAATTGGAATATGCATGCCATGTATCGCCCCTCCATAGCTAAGGAAGCCCATTTGTGCAAAGCCATCCACAATGTCACACACGTTGCCCAGAGTCAGGTCATTCAGAACAGGATGTGATTAATGGCCCTGCACACTTCCGTCAACGTGAGTCCAATGGTAGACTTTCCCACTCCAAACTGATTAGCGACCAATTGGTAGCAGTCTGGAGTAGCCAGTGCCACGTGCTTCTCCAACATCAGGACCGCTCTCATTCTCATGTCCTTGTGCATAGGGCTGGGGTGAGCTCGTCACACAGTCCCATGAATGTGGCTTTCCTTATCCGAAAATTTTGCAGCCACTGCTTGTCATCCCAGACGTGCATGACAATGTGATCCCACCAGTCAGTGCTTGTTTCCTGAGCCCAAAAGCAGCGTTCCATGATAGTCAGCACCTCCATGAATGCCATGTGCAATCTTGTGTCGTAGCTACTATGCATGGAGAGATCAATGTCCTCTTGCCTTTATAGTTTAAGGAATAATTCCACTGCCACTCATGACGTATTCGTCAGACTGAGCAGCATACTGGTCAACAGTTCGGGATCCATTCCTGCAGCCCGAAGAGGAAGGGCGCGCAGTACACAAAAGCATTGAAAGATGGTGCCAAATGTAGACGGAAGCACAGGGATTGCTGGGATGTGAAACAATGCATCACGTGGCATTGGGACTGGACCCAGGATGCCCCGCGACCCCCTCCGCATTCCCACAAGTCTTAGCGGCAGAAGAGAAAGAGGTGCTGTGTGGGATAGCTGCCCAGAGTACACCACTCTGAATACTGCTGCAAGTGTGAACATGCTATTGCATAGGCAGCTGACAGTGTGAACACCTAACAGCGGTTTCCCTTCAGCGCTCTCTGAGCAGCGCTGTAACTGTGCCAGTGTAGACGTGCCCTTACTAAAGACAAGATATACCACATCTGTTGCTTCCCCCCCCATCCACAAGGCTTGTTATCCTGTCAAAGAAAGCTGTTAGGTTGGTTTGACAGGATTTGTTCTTGACAAATCTATGCTGACTGTTACTTATCACCTTATTATCTTCTGAGTATTTGCAAATTGCTTAATTATTTGCTCCATCATCTTTCTGGGTATTGAAGTTAAGCTGACTGGTCTGTAAATCCCTGGATTGTCTTTATTTCCCTTTTTATAGATTGACACTATATTTGCCCTTTTCCAGTCCTCTGGAAACTCTCCTGTTTTCCATGACTTTTCAGAGATCATCACTAATGGCTCAGCTATTTTCTCAGTCAGCTCCATGAGTATTTTAGGATGTATTTTATCAGGCCCTAGTGTCTTGATGATATGTTTAATAATCAGCCACATTATCTCAGGATTGTGAGTGATCATGAGACAGAACTTGAAGATAGGATGGTCAGTATAATTGATAATCAAAGGATTTACCAAGAGGGAAATAACTTGATCAGTCGATTGAAATCAGTTGTAGTGGCACTTGACGGACTCCAAAAGAACACATCAACAATTGCTGTAGCCTACAAAGTATAGTTGGGTCTACTGATAAATGAAGATGTTGCACCACGCAAAGTAAAAGTACAAAAGATTTCCTAAGGCAATTACTCCTGTACACATGTTGGCCAGCCTTCTTCATGCAAAATATGCAGGAAAGAAATTTGTCTGCTGAACAAGAAGAAATTGTAAGACAGTGGTTGCACAGCAAAAATGCTGACTTTCTGCCATATTTACTTGCATTTAAAGTAGAAGAATTGCTGTATTCAAACTCAATGTTTTCATCCACTATCAAGGAAAAAGCTTTCCTTTAATATAGTGGGGAAAATCTAAAGAGTGCTGATATTCCATCTGACTTCATAGAACTGGTAGTACAATTGCATATGTCTCAAGTTCAGCAAGTATAGAACAAATCTTTTAAACTTTGGATACATTCAAAACTGAGGAATAGGCTCGGGCTATCTGCTCCTTCGAATTTGGTCTTCTGCCACAGAATGCTATGTGGCCAAATATGCCTGGACTTGTAGACTACAACTCTGCATGTTTCTGATTGTTTAATGCTTCAAACCTACAGCTCTGGATTATTGTCATTTTCACATAATTGGATGTTTTTGACTTTTGTTTATTTAATATTGAAAATATGAAGTGAATCATGACGTGTGCCTTCCTTGGAAAAATATCCAACCAAAGTATATACAGACATTCGGACATTCACTATTATAATAATATATATTAATATTACACTCACTGCAGTTTTACTTTTTATTTGTACAGCCCTAAATTAATCTCTTGATCTATTGCCTTAGGTAACCACAACTAAAACTAAGTGTAATGTGCATATGCATTAATGTAGCAGTTTTTAAACTGGAAAATGCCTTAAACTGGGACTAGCTGGTTTTTCCTGAGGTGGTAAAAGACGTGATTTTACATGGTAAAAAAGCACCTCTGGAAAACAGCATGCCATCCTTGCTTCAGGTTCTTCCTGTTTGTTCCCCATAGTCCTTGCATTTGGGTATAGACATTTGTCATCTTAATCCTGTCTAGTTTTCAAATGTTTCGTTTGATGGTGCTTCCATCATGTCCCTTCCATAGTCTCTTAAATTTCACTTAGTAAGTTTCCTGAATTTTCCTTAATTGCATCCAACCACTCCAAGTTGTATCCCCTTGGGCATCTCTCTGAAAGTCCCTCTTTGAGCCTCCCAAATATAGGTTTATCCAGCTGTAATCTGAGACCTGATTTGCTTTCACCTCACTGACTGAAGCTTGTGTGCTAGTTGCACCAGTTTACACCACTTTGCTATCCTTGTGGTAGCTCTATAGTTAGCCGAGAGAACTTTAAACTCCTCCAGTTCGTCTTTAAACACGAGACGGAAAACAGTTACTCTGAGAAAAACCCAAAATGTCACATCTTCTCTTACTGATTTGATTTAAAACTGTCTGAAAATCTTTGGAAACCAATGAAAACATAAGGCAGGCTTGAGTTTGAGACATCTACAGGTGTTAGATCTACAACTTTATTCAGTCGTCTTCTCAGTCCCCCACAGTTTTGGGGGAGAGTCTTGGACCCTCTGTATTAGATGTTTGAGAGTCCAGGGCATGACAACTTGGATTGTAAACAGATCAAAACTCCCTAGCCTCTCTGAAATGTGTAGGTTTGGGGGAGCAGATTAAATGTGTGAATCTGTCAGAAGTGGGATGCAAGAGATGCTAGCTGCAGGAGGGGGGGATTAAGAAGTCCATGGAGGAATGCACTGAGACGTTCTCTGGAGCTTTCTCTCAGAAGGCGTAGTGGCTGGAGTTCAAACAGCTGCAACTGACCTTTCGATGACTTTAGCGTGCTAAGTCAGGGACATAGTTCTCCCTTTACGGTGCTTGGTTGTGTGACAGAAATCAATAACTAATGGCAGTGTGGGTTACACAACAATGGGTTACGTGCAATGCTGGCACTGTGCTCATTCATGCTAGGGCTGGTAGTAAAAACTCCCCGGGGGATCTTACAGGAAGGCAGCCAACCCACTGGAGACTTTATACTTGCTTGACTGTTTATAATTGAAAGGTAAAGAAGTTCAGGAAGTATTGTTTACCTTTTCCGAAGGAAGTGCTTTTTTTTGTGACATGGCAGACTGCCAAGTTGATGCCAAGCTATGCAACTTTCACTTAAATAAGCTGAACACACAGGCATGGGAGGCTGGCTAGCAATGACTTTTCTGGTGTATTGGGAGAATGAATGGGCTGGGAGAGTAGAAGCCGTTTGTGTGTGTGCGCCTGTGATGAGAGTGAGAGAACTGCATGCTCATGAATGAGCTGGATTGAAAACCCCTGTCTGCTATTTATCCATAGAACAGATATAACAAAGGCAAGAGCATTATATGAACAGCCATCAGTTAGGAATCTTAGGCACTACTGATCTGCATTAGAGTCAAGCCAGTGCCCTAGAGGTGAACAGCTCTGCATCCTGTTAGTCTTCTGAGGGCTTGGCTACACTTGCAGGTATGCAGCGCTGGGAGTTACAGCTGTCTTTGTACAGCTGTGTAGGGAAAGCACTGGAGTGTGGCCACACTGACAGCTACCAGCGCTGCATTGTGGCCACATTTGCAGCATTTGCAGCGGTGTTGGGAGTGGTGCATTATGGGCAGATATCCCACAGAGCACCTTGTCCAATTTTGGCGCCGTGGGTTGTGGGAAGGGGACGGAAGGGTGCGGGTCATTCTGCTTCCTGTCCCAACGCCCTGTGATGCATCGCTACATATCCCAGCAGTCCCTGTTTTTCCGTCCACGTTTGGCGCCATTGTGACTCTCCCAACGGTTTCTGTGCAGCGCAATTTCTGTGGGAAATGGAGCCCAAACAGCTGAGGAATATGCTGATGAGTCTCGCCAGCACATCACGTTTGGCAGTTGAGCTATTCCTTAAGCTCCAGAGTGATGAGGAGTCTGACGATGATAGCGAGTTGCCTGACGCATACGACACAACATTGCTTGTGGCATTCACGGAAATGCCCAGCTCTGTGGAACGCCGCTTTTGGGCTCGGGAAACAAGCACTGAGTGGTGGGATCACATCGTCATGGAAGTCTGGGATGACGAGCAGTGGCTGCAGAACTTTCGGATGAGAAAAGCCACTTTCATGGGACTGTGTGATGAGCTCACCCCCACCCTGCGGCGCAAGGACACGAGATTGAGAGTTGCCCTGCCGGTGGAGAAGCGAGTGGCTATTGCAATCTGGAAGCTGGCAACTCCAGACAGCTACTGATCGGTCGGGAACCAGTTTGGAGTGGGAAAGTCAATCGTTGGAATCGTTTTGATGCAAGTTTGCAGGGCCATTAATCACATTCTGCTAAGAAGAACCATGACTCTGGGGAACGTGCAGGGCATTGTGGATGGCTATGCACAAGTGGGTTTCCCTAACTGTGGAGGGGCGATAGATGGGACGCATATTCCTATTCTGGCACCACCCCACCTAGCATCCGAGTACTTTAATCGGAAGGGGTATTTCTCTGTGGTTCTCCAGGCACTTGTGGATCATCGTTGGCGTTTCATTGACTTTAACACAGGCTGGTCTGGAAAGGTGCATGATGCACGCATCTTTCGGAACACTGGCCTGTTCCGGAAGCTGCAGGCAGGGACTTTTTTCCCGGACAGGAAGATCACAGTAGGGGACGTTGAAATGCCCATTGTGATCCTTGGAGACCCCGCTTACTCGTTAATGCCTTGGTTCATGAAACTGTATACAGGGAAGCTTGACAGGAGCAAGGACCGGTTCAACTAGAGGCTGAGCTGGTGCCGAATGACTGTGGAGTGTGCTTCTGGCCGTTTAAAAGGGCACTGGCGATCTCTGTATGGGAAGCTAGACTTGGGGGAAAGCAGCATCCCTGCGGTTGTATCCGCGTGCTGTACTCTCCATAATATTTGTGAAGGGAAGGGTGAAACATTCAGTCAGGAATGGGCCTCCGAGGTTCAACGCCTGGAGGCTGAATTTGCACAGCCAGAGAGCAGGGCTACTAGAGAGGCCCAACACAGGGCTTCAAGGATTAGGGATGCCTTGAGGGAGGAATTTGAGGCTGAAAACCAACAGTAACGTTTGGTGCCTTGCACAGGAGTGAAGTGCAGTGGTTACAATGTTAGTAGGAATCTGTTTTTCCTAAACTGATTTGCAGTGCCTGTTTCTTTCCTGGGCTACGGTATCTTTGACTTTCTGCAATAATAAAGACTGTTTTCAAAGCCAAGAATTCATTTATGGAAAAGAAAATAGCTTTATTGACAGACACACAACATTTTGGGAACCTAAAAGGGCAGGGAGGTGTGGTGGGGAACTGTACAGTCACAGGTTTGAATATGTCCTGTCTGGAGTGCTGTGCAATGACTGCTGCACTTCAAGATGTCTGTACTGCATGGTGATGGGGGTTGAGTGCAGAGGGTAAGGGTCGTAGTTCTCAGGGCTGGTTGGTGAACGTACAGGTGTTGGGGGCAGCTGGCGGTGGTAAGAACCTGGATGCTGGGGAAGGGGGTTTGGAGCTGACATTGGGGCACAAGAGAAAGAGCTTTGGGACGGGGGGGGGAGGCCAGCGCGGTAGTGCTCTGCCTGCATGGCCACGAGTGCCTGGATAGAGTCCGCTTGGTGCGCCAGGATGCTTATCAGCTGCTTTATGCTTTTCTTCCTGGCCGCTGCCTTTCTCTGGCGGATCCTGCTTTCCCTTTCCCTCCAGTCCTGCAGTTTTTTATTCTCTCTGGCAGAGTGATCCATAACTGCTTTTTAGCAGGTCGCCTTTGCTTTTTCGTGGCTTCTTCTGCTGGTTTTGGAGTCTTTGAGCTGTTGATAACACGGGCAACCGAGAAGTCAAGGTCGCTTGTGGAAAGGCAAAAAAAGCAACAGTTAGAGACAGCATTGTTTATATCTCAGACAGTTATTCCCACACAGTGAAGGAGTTTACAGTCTTCACTTTAGCATAATTTTCCCATACCAAAGAGAGCGCACATAACCCACAGGAGCCCCGAAACGGTGAGTAAGGGGGACTGATTGCTTCAGGGCTGTGCAGGGGTTTCTGTGCTTTGGGAAATGCAAACAGCTGCAGGGGGCACTTACACTGAATACTCTCCCAACATCTTCCACAGGAATTAATCCTGGAAGATATCTCGCTGCTGCGGGTCACCTGGGAAGGGGGAATGATTGCTTCAGGGCTATGCTGGGGTTTCTGTGCGTTGGGGAAAGCAAACAGCTGCAGGGGGCACCTACACAGAACACTCTCCCAACATTTTCCACAGGAGATAATCCTGGAAGATATCTCGCTGCTGCGGGTCACCTGGGAAGAGCGGGAAGGTCTTCTACAGCAATGCGGATTCTGCCCTGACCCCTATGCAGCTTGCCTATATGCAGCAATGGTCCCCCCCCACCCCTCGCAGCACAGTGGCGTGGACACGTTAGCCTGACTGGGACAAGGACCACAGTGGCTCTCCCTATAAACTTGTGCAAGCACGTTGCTCACGCTCTGGCTGAAACTTTTGAAGAGATTACCGACGACAATTACCGCAACATGCTAGACCACATCAATGGGCTATTCCACATCTAGGCATGCATGCATGCAGCCCTAACCCTCCCTCCTCTCCCAAAACATTTCCATCCTGAAAATAAAAGCCACTTACCGGGAACCCGCTCCTCTGCTTGTCCTTCACCAAATACTGACTGCTGCGACTGGCTACCTTCCTCCTGGCTTGAGAAGAGCTCCTGGCTGCATGCCTCCTGGGACTCCGAGGTGTCTCCCCCCACCCCAGTACCCTCACTCTCGGTTTCCTCCTCTCCCTCCCCACTCTGAAGTGTCCATCGTGGTCCTCGGATTGGCAGTAGGGTCACCCCCAAGTATCGCGTCCAGCTCCTTGTAAAAATGGCAGATCGTGGGGACAGCACCGGAGCGGCAGTTTCCCTCGCGGGCTTTGCAATAGGCACTCCGCAGCTCCTTCAGTTTAACCCTGCACTGCACCATGTCCCAGTCATGGCCCCTTTCCAGCATGGCCCTTTATGTCTGCCCATAGGTATCGTAATTCCTACAGCAGGAGCGCAGCTGTGACTGCACAGCTTCCTCCCCCCAAACACTGATGAGGTCCAGCAACTTGCCATTGCTCCATGCTGGAGCTCGTTTGGTGCGTGGAGGCATGGCCACCTGGAAAGATTCACTGATTGCACTCCACACCTGGCTGAGCAAACAGGAAGGGGATTTTTAAAATTCCCGGGGCATTTAAAGGGCGGGTCTCCTTAGGCCAGGGCTGTAGAGTTCGAACTGATGAGCAGAGTGGCTGAGCAGGCATTTTGGGATACCTCCGAATACCTCTGGAGGCCAATAAGCGCTTTTGGTGGCCACATTGGCGGAGCAGCGCTGCATCACCAGCACTGCAATCATCATTCCCCAGGCAGAGGTGGAGTACATGCAGCGCTGTAGCCAGGGAGATACAGCGCTGTATGTGCCTTGCAAGTGTGGACGGTGAAAGTTGCAGCGCTGTAAAGCCACCACAAGCGCTGCAACTCTCCAGTGTAGCCAAGCCCTGAGTTAACCGTTTCCCTCACTTCAGCATTACTTTTTTTTCCCTATGCTCTCTCCTTGTTTTCTTTCTTTTCCCCTTGTCTGTGTGGTTTATTACCTTTGGCCTTATCTAGGTCACAAACCATCCACAGAAAAGGCTCTGTGACTGGAGTCACAATGTCCAGGACACAACTCTGATACGCTTTGGCGACCATGAATTACGCAAGTTTTCTTGTGGTGGTGGTAACGGACTCATTACACAAGAGCTAACTCTGGTGGTCAGCAGTATTGCAGAGCTGGTGACCTTCAGCGTGGATTAAAGGGCTGCTCTCCACAATTGTGTGTGTTTAATTTTGAAGAGGCATGATCTTGGCTCTCACTCAATATGTCTGCAGGGAGCTTGGGGGAGCTTTCCCATCATTGTTCTCTCTGCTACTCTAATGCAGTTTTCTATTCTGTCAGCATTTACACTCCATTCACCTCAGTGCACTCTGTCCCCTGGAACCACCACATGGGGATGCTTCTATGTCCATGTTTTGTTTTTCAGGGCAAGTGAAGAGTAGAATGCCGTTATTTTCAGAAGAGTCTGGCAATGAGTCTGAAAACACTCATTTGGTAACAGGAGCAGGTTGGATTGGAGGTAATAGCTGACGTTGACGTGAAAGGCAGACTTCTCTTGACACCGTTCAGCGTAGGCTCTGGGGCTTATTGAGCTAGACTCTTCAGGAGTTCTGCAGGGAATCATTTGCCTAGTTTTGAGTCTTTGAATGCTTTCCTGGAAGCTCTCTGCAATGTTACTGTATTGATCTAAGCAAAGAGATTGGAAGTGAGATGTAACTGAAACCTTTCTCTCCCCCCACAAAACTATACAGATAAATGACTGCTAAAGGGGCTGGCATGCACGTTCTGTATGTTGCATTCCAGGTGCTACAGTTCTTCTTGCTTGAATTCCTTATTTATTCCTGTTTCCTAATCTTTTGCATTTGCATGTCATCTGCCAATTTTTTTGAATCCTTTATCAGTGTGAAAAATAGATCCTTCCCCTCTGTGTGGCTTCTTTAATTTAGAAAAATCTCTTGGTTCATCTCATTTTTTTCTTCTGATTGCAGTAAGATGACAGCTTTAAAGAATGCTATCAACTTGAAAGTCACACTTGTGTCTGAACTACCTACTCTAGTTACAGATAACCTTGGATATCTTATACTGGAAAGAAATTGATGAGAACAATCTTTTTTTTTTTTTTTGTACAGGTGTATAATCAATTTCACTTTCCCTAGTGAGCACAGTGTACCATTATGCATCCATGCTATGTGTTGTGTTGGTATCATTTTATTAAAAAAATCATATCCCTAACCAAAATGTCTATAACTGTACAAGAATTGTGTATACGTCTGACCTTAGATTTTGCAGGAGCTGCCATATAAGTAATAGTATTATGTAATTAATCCTTTCCCTCTAGTGTGGCATAAAAAATGTTACTTACCCAAGGTTAAGAGAACTTTTTTGAAAAGTTAATAAACTTCCATCAGTCTCCATCTGGACAGGCAAGTAGATTTTGTGCTTTAGCTGGTAAACTTTCGTGGCAAGTTTCCACAGCTGTGTGGCAGTGTCAGGCTAGAAGAAGTCTTGTGGATGGGGCAAACGTGACTTAAGTGCTCTGATTTTATAGAAACCTTTTAACAATCATGCCGTTTCCACAGTCACTTGTTCAGAATGGCTTTTATAATACAAAGAAATAAATGCACTTTGTTTAAAAACAAAACAGATTCTTCTCTGACAGTAAAATTCTCTTACATTATCACCACCTTTAGATTTTTTAAAGACAACCTATAATGGAAAAAAATCAGTGCCCTTTTTCCTTGTTTGACTAATGAAGAAAATTTAAGGGTTTCTGCTTTTTTTTTTTTTTCGTAAGAAATACCAGGTCTTGACTTTCCTGTGTTTGCTGGAGAAGCAGTGTGTTCATGGGATACTGGAAGCTGAACAATTGTGGAGAAGAGCCTTTTAGTCAGAATACTTAAAACTATTTTGTTTAACTCAAACATCTGACACATACTTAAGAGGAAAGTTTTGTGAAAGAGTCAACATCCCTTTCAGTGGAGGGCTGGGAAAGCACTCTCAAGTCATCTAGAGTACTCCAGCAAAAACAAGAACACACAAATTTTTAAAATCAAAAGTAAGCAAGAACTGGTCTCGGGGTATGTGTCTTTTTACATAAACAAAGGGCAAAACCAAATGACGCCTTCCACCACTAGCACCCCCCCAATAAGTCAGACTTGTTATTCATTGAGTTCTCTTTGTTTTCCAGAGAAAATTGCTTAAGATTGCAAAGCCACAGACGCAGCTGTCTGGCGTGTGTCTCGGTAGAACTTTCTCTATCCAGTGAGCCTATTGCCAGGGAGGAAAAGAGAATAGTTTGCTTTATGGCCATCTATCTTACTGGTAAGGAGTGGAGGCTATTTTGAGGTTAGCCACTGGAGCTTAAATTGTAAACAGGTTGAGGCACTTACACAGATCTCTCCATAGATGTTAACTTGGGCTACTGAGTTTGTGGATTCTGTTCATTGCTAGCTTGGTTAAAAATGACCCGATGTTCTTAGCTGCTTCTGAGTAAATATAGCAGTTGACAGCTGTAGTTGAATTAATGCACATGTAGAATCAACCTAAAATTCGATGACCTTCCTATATTAAACAGGAACCTGTACTTTTTAATGGAAGTGTTTAGTGCTATGGTAAGGGAGTGGGATTTCTGTGAAGGGAGTAGAGGATCCAACTCACAGCACGCACAGAGACTTTAAGAAAGTTCAAACTTTCTGCAGATTGACCGTGTCAGGTAGAGCGTGACAAAGTCTCTGATCCCAGGTGAATAGTTTATCTGTCCAGACAGAAGGAACTTGCCTAGACAAGTAGCTTTGCAACAGCTCTCTAAAATTCTGCCAGTTCTGTAAATCCTGTTACCTCTGTAATAGAATCATAGTTATTCGTAGATTGTCTTGTATTTCCCACTAGTCGCAGATGGGAATTGGGGTACAGTAGGGTAATAGCCAACTTTATAATAGGGTATTCAAGGGTTTATATATTATATATTTTCATAGTACTTGTCGCCCCAAAGGTTACAACAACAGCTTACAAGATACAGTGATGTATGCACGTACCGCACCACTGAAATGTGGACACATTTGTTGTGGAAAGCAACAACCACCTCAGCAACTAGTGTACTGCACAACAGTATGCAAGGATGAAAACGAGTTGACTGAGGAAAACAGGACAAAGCCCTGTTCTCTTAAAATGCCTTGGGATCCGTTGTGTCCACAGGGAACAGACTGGAATTCCTGTTTTTGTTTTGGGTGTTTTTGTAAGTCTTATCTGAAAGCTCCCCTACACTCACGTTCTGTTAACTTTTTAATGTTGCGGCTGGAGCATGTTTAGACTAATCTGTAAATGAAGGGATTTTAAATTCAGAAACAGTGGAACCATAAACTTCATGACATGATGGAAGAAAATAATTGTGAGAATATGGCAGTTTGGAGAGTGTTCCGTGGAGTCTGACTGGTACAAGTGTACATTCTGGGGTCTGGACTTAGCCCACAAAGACCAGCACATACAAGTCGTATCACCAGAAATTATGGCACTTTGGGGTGCTTGTTCCAATGGGTTGCAATAGTTCTGCGAACTATCATTTCCAAGTGTCACATGAGTTGAATTTTTCTTTGTACAAGAGTACATAGTCTCTTTCAATCTTGTCAGCTTGCATGTGGTTGCAGTGCTACTTACAAATGGGAAGAGATTCCCAAAGCAGGTCAGACAGTCTAGGAGGGAACATTATACTGGAATGAGCTACCACTAGCTTACTCAAATGAACAAGTAACTCCCCTGTGAGCAAGCCAGCTATGATCTGAGTTTGCCACTTCCCTGCAAAGAAAGCATTGCTTTACAGATTAGTTAACTCATCAACACTCGTGATGTCAGCATGTCTTTTTGACAACTTGGGAATCCCTTGTCCCTATCAATTGATTATTTTCTGTTTCTATAAGGACACAGAGAGTGGCTCAAAGGGGTGGTAGCTGTGGCTAATATGATTGTGTTGAGCACCGGTAGTGTGCTTAGAATTATCCAAACATAAGATGTTCCTGTCTGATAGAGTTTGCAATGAAGTAGTTTGTTCAATGAATAAGTGTCAGGCCATTGATGATAGGGACTTAATGCAAATCTTTTTTCAGGTCTGGAACTCTAGCTTCAAATCAATCTGGTCACAGTGCAGGGATGCAGTTGAAGCTTTTGAGTTGAGGATCACTGTATTTTCTCTTGCTGGAAACAGTGATAAAAATGAAAGGATATCTGTGGGTAGGGCAGCAGGAGATAAAGGGGGAAATGAAATAGCAATCTGAAGTACTGGTTGAAGCTTTAAAATGGAAATGTAGAGGGTAACAATTTGTCTGCCGTTTTGAATACCTTACCTACAACATATGGAAAGCCCCACTTTAAATGGTCTTTATGTGAGGCCTGGTCCACACTATGCAGTTAAATCGATTTAAACAGCGTTAAATCGATTTAACGCTGTACCCGTCCACACTACAATGCACTTTAAATCGATTTTAAGGGCTCTTAAAATCGATTTCTGTACTCCTCCCCAATGAGAGGTGTAACGCTAAAATCGATATTACTATATCGATTTAGGGTTAGTGTGGACGGAAATCGAAGTTATTGGCCTCCGGGCGGTATCCCACAGTGCACCAGTGGCCGCTCTAGACAGGTAACTGAACTCTAATGCACTGGCCAGGTATACAGGAAAAGCCCCGCGAACTTTTGAATTGCATTTCCTGTTTGGCTAGCATGGAGCTCTCATCAGCACAGGTGACCATGCAGAGCTCATCAGCACAGGTAACAATGCAGTCTCCTGAGAATAGAAAAAGCGCACCCGCATGGACCGCACGAGAGGTACTGGATCTTATTGCTATATGGGGAGAGGATTCAGTGCTATCAGAACTGCGTTCCAAAAGACGAAATGAAAAAACTTTTGAAAAAATTTCCAATACCATGAGGGAGAGAGGCCACACCAGGGACTCAGTGCAGTGCAGAGTGAAAGTCAAGGAGCTCAGACAAGCCTACCAGAAAACCAAAGCAGCAAACGGCAGATCCGGATCAGGGCCAAAAACATGCCGCTTCTACGCTGAGCTTCATACAGCTTTAGGGAGCTGCGCCACCAGTACCCTCCCCCCTTGTCCATGGATTCCGAGGTGGGGGTTATAATCTCAACCGTGGATGAGGATTCAGCGGAGGGGGAAGATGACGAGGAGGAAGAGGAGGAAGAGCTTGCAGAGACCACACAGCACTCCATTCTCCCCAACAGTCAGGAGCTTTTTGTGACCCAGACGGATTTACCGTCCCTGCCCTCCCAAGCCACTAGCCCAGACAGTGAAGCCATGGAAGGGACCTCTGGTGAGTGTACCTTTGTAAATATAAAACATAGTTTAAAAGCAAGCGTTTTTTAATGATTGATTTGCCATGAGGTCTTGGCATGCATTAGCAGGCATTAAAGTTACTGGAACAGTTTGTTAACATGTCTGGGGATGGAGCAGAAATCCTCCAGGGACATCTCCATGAAGCGCTCCTGGAGGTACTCCAAAAGCATTTGCAGAAGGTTTCTGGGCAAGGCAGCCTTGTTCCGTCCACCATGGTAGGACACTTTACCACGCCATGCATGTAGCAAGTAATCTGGTATCATTGCATGACAAAGCCTAGCTGCGTAAGGTCCCGGTGATTGCAGGCATTCAAGAAACATCCTTTCTTTATCTCGTTCCGTTATCCTCAGCAGAGTGATATCGTTCATGGTAACCTGGTTTAAATTAATGTATTTTATTAAGGGGACAGAGCTGGCCATTCCTACTGAGCTGCTTGCCTGTTACTTAAAAGAAATCCTTCCTTTGCAGGTGGCCAAGCGGGGGGAGGGGAAGGGGATTAATGGCCCTGAGCTTTTTAGCATTTGGCCAGCAGGAATCTTCCCAGCTACCAGCCAAGCGGTGGGGGGGAGTGAGGGGGAGGAGAAAGGGGGGGTGATTAGCAGTGATCTGCCATTATACCAGCCATGCGGTGCGGGGAGGGGTAAAGCAATTCCCTTAGGGGTAGGGTATGGCGTCTGCTGCTCCTTGTAAAAGCAGCAGCACAGGGAGAAGCTGTATGCCTTACCATGACCGCATGCAAGCTGAATTGTGATACCCGGACCTGCATCTGTGTTGATCTGTTACACCACAGCCGCAGGCAC
The DNA here is from genome assembly GCF_025201925.1 of Gopherus flavomarginatus. Lineage (NCBI taxonomy): Eukaryota > Metazoa > Chordata > Testudines > Testudinidae > Gopherus > Gopherus flavomarginatus. The sequence continues at coordinate 53,663,221 of NC_066625.1, read as the reverse complement.
TAAATACTAAAAGAATCCAAATGCGACCTTGTAGTGAAATCACATGTGCTATGTAAGGTGAATAGTGTAGTTCAGTGTGAAAGAGTATAACCATTGTTCTGTGACATGTATCTTTTATAATCCTTCTATCACTATTTTCCCCCACTCATGCAGCTGCAAATTTTTCAAGCCTCCCTACTCCATCTCAAAGGCTAGCTCAGATAAGGCGGAGGAAGAAGAGGACACGAGATGAAATGTTCGCAGAAATCGTGGCAGTAACCTGCAATGAAAGAGCTCATCTGGGGGAGTGGAAGGACGTGGTAGCAAAGTACAGGAAAGATGCCAGTGAACGTGAGGACAGGAGGGACCAACGTGAGGATAGGAGAGACGCTCGAGATGAGATGTGGCGGCAGGAAGATCAGAGGTGTAGGCAGGAACATCAGCGGTGGCGGGATGCAACGCTGGAGCTGCTGCGTGATCAAACTGACATCCTCCGACGTCTGGATCTTCAGGAAGAGCAGCGGGGTCACAGACTGCCACTCCAGCCCATGTTTAACCACCCTCAGTACTCGCCATGTTCCATATCTTCCACACCCAGACGTGTAAGAACGCGTGGGGGAAGGCTTTCTGCACCCGCCCACTCCACCCCCGTGGACAGTCCAATCAAAAGGCTGTCATTACATTGAAATGTCCTTAATGGCCTTTTTCTTCCCTCCTATCCTCCTCCCAAACCACTCCCGGGATACCTTGTTATTTCTCTTACTCTTTTTATAATTAATAAAGAATACAAGCTTTTTAAACGATAGTAACTTTATTTCCATAAGCAAGCTGTAATGGAAGGGGGAGGGTGGGTTGCTTGCAGGAGGAGTCAATAAAGGGGGGAGATTCATGAAGAGGAAACAAACACAGCAGTCACACCGTACCCTGGCCCATGATGAAACTCGTTTTCAAGGCTTCTCTGATGCGCACCGCTTCCTGGTGTGCTCTTCTAATCGCCCTGGTGTCTGGCTGCGCGTAATCAGCAGCCAGGTGATTTGCCTCAGCCTCCCACCCCGCCATAAAGGTCTCCCCCTTACTCTCACAGAGATTGTGGAGCACACAGCAAGCAGCAATAACAAAGGGGACATTGGTTTGGCTGAGGTCTGAGCGAGTGAGTAACGTTCTCCAGCGAGCCTTTAAACGGCCAAATGCACATTCTACCACCATTCTGCACTTGCTCAGCCTGTAGTTAAACAGCTCCTGACCACTGTCCAGGCTGCCTGTGTATGGCTTCATGAGCCATGGCATCAAGGGGTAGGCTGGGTCCCCCAGGATAACTACAGGCATTTCAACATCCCCAACTGTTATTTTCTGGTCTGGGAAGTAAGTCCCTTGCTGCAGCCGTTTAAACAGAGCAGTGCTTCTGAAGACGCGAGCGTCATGAACCCTTCCTGGCCATCCCACGTGGATGTTAGTGAAACGTCCCTTGTGATCCACCAGTGCTTGCAGCACCATTGAAAAGTACCCCTTGCGGTTTATGTACTGGGTGCCCTGGTGCTCCGGTGCCAAGATAGGGATATGGGTTCCATCTATGGCCCCCCCACAGTTAGGGAATCCCATTGCAGCAAAGCCATCTACTATGACCTGCACGTTTCCCAGAGTCACAACCTTTCGTAGCAGCAGCTTAATAATTGCTTTAGCTACTTGCAACACAGCAGCCCCCACAGTAGATTTTCCCACTCCAAATTGATTCCCGACTGACCGGTAGCTGACTGGCGTTGCAAGCTTCCAGAGGGCTATTGCCACTCGCTTCTCCACTGTGAGGGCTGCTCTCATCCTGGTATTATGGCGTTTCAGGGCAGAGGAAAGCAAGTCACAAAGTTCAAAGAAAGTGCTCTTACGCATGTGAAAGTTCCGCAGCCACTGCGAATTGTCCCACACCTGCAAAACTATGCGGTCCCACCAGTCTCTGCTTGTTTCCCGGGCCCAAAATCGGCGATCAATGGGTAGAACCTCCCCCATTACCATCAGGAGCTCCAAAGCGCGGGGGCCCGCGGTTAGGGAGAAATCAGTGTCCAGGTCCTCATCACTCTCATCGCCGCGCTGCCGTAGCTGGCGTAGCTGCCTCCTCCTCTCCTGCGTTTGCAGTTCATGGTTCACCATAGACAGCACGAGAATGCATGAGGTGTTTACAACGTCCACGATCGCGCTACTGAGCTGAGCAGGGTCCATGCTTGCTGTGCTATGGTGTTTGCTCAGTTCACCCAGTCAAAAAGGCGTGAAATGGCTGTCTGCTGCTTTCAGGAAGGGAGGGGTGAGGCTGTACCCAGAACCACCCGCGACAATGATTTTTGCCCCATCAGGCACTGGGGTAGTAACCCAGAATTCCGAGGGTCAGGGAAGACTGTGGGAACTATGGGATAGCTACCCACAGTGCAATGCTCCGGAAATCGATGGTAGCCTAGGACCATGGATGCACACCGCCGAATTAATGTGCCCTAGTGTGGACGCATAAAATCGACTTTATAATATCGGTATTATAAAACCGGTTTTAGTTAATTCGAAATTATGCTGTAGTGTAGACGTACCCTGACTCTTGCTGCCCATCAGCAGCTCAGTAATACTTCTTGACCCTTAACTTTTTCACTCTGTCCAGGCCAGCTTTCCAGTTGAGCCATGTGGAGCCAGACACCTCTGATCAGATCAGAGGTGAACACCCAAATTCCCCATATTGGTGGCTGCATTGCTTTCAAGGAGGCATGTAGTCACCAGCGCAAGGAATTCTGAGGTACTTTTGTGATGGGAAGTCTTGGTGTTGCTCTGTGAGAAATAATTTCTACCCACAAACATAAGGGATAATGGGGAGGCAACCCAGATGAGGCTTAAATGATTTTTAAGGGGCAGTGTAATAAATGTACGCACACTTCTGCGGCAAAGCTTGATTTTTCCTTAGAACTGTGTGAATGGGAGCTTCTGCCTAGTCTCTGGTGGATTTTTGCCTACTGCACAACTTGCCATTGTTGGCAGTCTGTTTGTAAGAGGGAGTAGCAGCTCAGCAGGATTTGGAGGTGCACTAAAAGCGCTGTGTGGGAAAGCCAGCTCAATGCCTGTCTACCACCCCCTGGCAGCATGCACTATTGCTAATCGTTCAGTATCTTGAACACCCAACTTAGATAATTGTACAAAAGGAGACATCTGAATGAATGTTTGTGACACTTATGGCTGGGTTTCAACCTGTTTTATTTTTTGTTTAGGGTCATCCAGTAGCCGCCACCCAAACCAGGTGACTCCAAAGAAGAGTGGCCTGAAGAATGGGCAGATGAAGAGTAAAGACGATGAGTGTTTTGGAGATGACATTGAGGAAATCCCAGACACAGATTTTGATTTTGAAGGGAACCTGGCACTTTTTGACAAGGCAGCAGTGTTTGAAGAGATTGACACTTACGAGAGGAGGAGTGGCACTCGCTCCAGGGGTACCCCCAATGAGAGGCCAGCACGCTACCGGCATGACGAGAACATCCTGGAATCAGAGCCCGTCGTCTACAGACGGATCGTCGTACCCCAAAATACTAACAAGGAATTCTGCACTGGTATGCTAGTCTGTTTACTTCTGAGGATGCTTATTCCTTGGCTCTTCCAGGAGATAACTGGGAAGTGTTCCCACAGGGGGCATCTGTCACCTTAGTGCAACAAGCAGGTTATTCATTTACAGAGGCTTGGATCCTTACACTGTACCACAGTATTTGCAGTATAACCCTCTTTATCTGCCATGTTTCAGACATTAAAAGCATTAAGGTAAAAGGGGATATAAGGCCAGGATTTGGAGAAAAGGAGCTACAGTGGAACAGAGTTGTCTTGTGAACTGTCAGACTAGGTTCATGTGACTTGTGATAATTGGAACCAAGGCTTAGCTGTCAGTAGCATGAAGAGCCTGTGTGGATTGACTCCTGGCTCCTGAGAGGGTTGTCTCAAGATTCAGTACATGTGACCATCTTGGCACTTTTGGTATCTTGTTTGTGATATGAGGCAGTACAGTTCATGAGCTTCTGATGTTCTGCCTGGATTTGAATAGCAGCTGCCAGTAAAGCTGCTAACATGCTTTATTGTTAAAAATTTGAAATCTAGTCAATTTAAAATGATGAGTTGAAAGTAGTTTCAGGTGCTATATGTATTCCTGAATGTCCATGTCCAAATGTTGTAGTTGTACAGTTATTCTCTTTTTATAACCACTTTTGTTTGTTGCTGTGTGAAAGGTCCAGACAAACAGGAATCTGCATGTAGTGCTGTTAGGTGCACAAAACACGTTCTGATACCTAGGGAGATACACCCTCCGCCTCTCACCTCCCACCCACCCATTCCATTTAAAGTAATCTTAGCTGTTACAAGAATGTAAAACTTGATTTTTAAGTGGTGATGTTCCTTTAACTTGAAGTTTTCATCATGTGAAATCCTGTTGACAAACATAATTCCTTAAGTGGCCCGAACAGTGCATCTCAATACTAGCTGCAGCACTTCTACACTTTCCAGGCCTGTGCAGAGGTTAATAGCACTGTTTAGTGCAAAGCATAGTATAAGCAGTCATTGTGCAAGTTTTCCCCAACTGTGTGACTGCACCCCTGCAATTCCAGTACCAATATCTTCCTAGCAGACAGCAAGCTGTCAGACCGAGGGATTAGTGATGTATGGGTCAGTGAGTTATATTTGATTGCAGTAGTCGTGGAATCTGCATATAGAAAATGTTTGTGTTTGGCCAGGGGTGGGCAAACTTTTTGGGCCGAGGGCCACATCTGGGTGGGGAAATTGTATGCAGGGCAGGGGGTTGGGATGCGGGAGGGAGTGTGGGGTGTGTTTCGGGGGGGCGGTGTGCAGGAAGGGGCTCAGGATAAGGGATTGGGGCAGAGGAGGGGTGCGGGGTGTACGAGGGGGCTCAGGGAAGGGGGTTGGGGTGCAGGAGGGGTGTGGCGGGGGATCGGGGCAGGGGGTTGGGGTGCAGAAGGGAGTCTGGGGTATGTTTCAGGGGGGTTCAGTGTGCAGGAAGGGGCTCAGGATAAGGGATTGAGGCAGAGGAGGGGTGCGGGGTGTACAAAGGGGCTCAGGGAAGGGGGTTGGGGTGCACAGGGATGTAGGGGGCTAGGGTGCAGGAGGGGTGAGGGATGTATGAGGGGGCTCAGGCCAGGGAGTTGGGGTGTGAGTTGGGAGTGGGGTGCAGATGGGGTTCAGGCTCCAGCATACCACCGCTTACCTAAAGCGGCTCTGGGGTGGCAGTGGCGTGCACCGGGGACAGGGCAGGCTCCCTGCATGCCGGCCCTGTCCCCAGCCCCACGATGCTCCAGGAAGCACTGCGGCCCTTGAAGGGGGTGGGGGGTAGAGAGCTCTGCATGCGCTGCCCTTGCTGCGCCTCCAGGTACACCCCCCGAAGCTCCCATTGGCCGCGGTTCCCCGTTCCTGGCCAATGGGAGCTGTGGGGGCAGTGCCTGGAGGCAAGGGCAACGCACGGAGCCCTCTGCCCCCTCTGCCCGAGGGCCGCCGGGAAGTGGTGCTGGCCACTGCGGCACCATGGGGGGCAATCCCGCGGGCCAGATCCAAAGCCCTGAGAGGCCGGATCCGGCCCCCAGGCCGTAGTTTGCCCACTCCTATGTTAGGCCATCTAGTCCATCTCCCTGAGGCAAGTGTAGGATTGTTCCCTACTGCACAAAGCACTAGTCAATGTTCAATCTGGTTTTAAATCCCGCAAGTGACAGTACTTCTAGCACTACCTCTGGGAACCCATTCCTCAGGCTAAGAGATTTCACTATTGGGAAGCTTTTCTGATAATCTCCCCTTATTTTCCGATCATTTCAACCCATTGCATTCTCACGTATACCCCCTTTTACTTATACGCCTCTACCTCAATACAATGCAACCCGATATAACACAGATTCGCATTCAACGCAGTAAAGCTCTGACACGCTGCTCTGAGCAGCGTGTTAAGGGGGTCAGGCTGCGGCCGAGGGGTTGGATAAGGGGCAGAGGGTCTTGGGAGCGGTCGGGGCACCTCCTACCCTGCCATGGTCTAGGAGGCAGGAGCTGTGTGGGGGCAATTTTGAGGGCACCTCAGTCCCAGAGTGGCCCGGAAGCAGCCTGCTCTGTTTCCCTCGCCCCGGCCCCAGCCGTGTCGCTCAGGGGAGGAGGCTTGGGGAAAGGGATTTCCCTCCCTTCCCCCCCGCACTCACTGGCAGCGGCAGGAAGCGGAGCAGCCCGCCCCAAGCCCGCTCTACTCCACCAGCTCCCAGCAGCGGTGCTCCGCTTCCTGCCGCAGGTGAGTACGGGGGGTGTCCTTTCCCCAACATTCCCGCACTCATTGGCGGTGAGAAGTGGAGCGCCGCGGCTGGGAGGTGGCGGAGTGGAGCCGGCTGGGGCCGCGTTGCTCCGCTTCCCGCTGCAGGTGAGCACGGAGGGTGTCCTTTCCCCAACCTCCCCGCATTCACCGGCATTGGGAAGTGAAGCAGCCTGGCCCCAGCCTGCTCTACTCTGCCAGCTACGGCGCTCCGCTTCCCGCCACAGGTGAGTACTGGAGGCATCCTTTCCCCAGCCTCCCCGCACTCACCGGCAGCAGGAAGCAGAGCGGGAGGTGGCGGAGTGGAGTGGGCTGGGCCACGTTGCTCTGCCTCCTGCCGCTGCTGGTGAGTGCCTGTCAAGGGAGTGGAGGGTGTGGATAAGGGTTGGAGCAGTCAGGGGACAGGGAGCGGGGGATTGGGTGTGGGGGACTCTGGGGGTAATTAGGGACAGGGGTCTCTGGAGGGGGTGGTCAGGGAGCAAGGAACTGGGGGGCCAAAGCAAGTTCGATACAACGTGGTCTCACCTATAACATGGTAAGATATTTTGTTTCCCGAGGACCATGTTATATCGGGATAGAGGTGTGTTAAATAGTTTCTTTCCCTTTTGGAGTGTACACACTTCAAAAATGTGCAGACAGAGTCTTCTGTACCTTTAATTGATGCTTAGCTAAATGATACATAGTTATAAATGTCTTAATCTTATTACCGCCAACCTCCTTATCATTCTTGTAGTTCTTCCTCTAGTTCATTGCTATTTTTCTAGTAATGTGATTACCAGAACTGAACACAATATTCAGAGCCACCTACACTATTATTTTTCTGTTGTTTGCCATGCTTTTGGATGTCTGGCCCAAAATGTCATTGGCCTATCTTTGCTTTGCTACTGTGTTCCAGATAAACTCTCTACCCCTGAGTCTGAGTATCTGTAGGGATATTGGGAGCAGGCCACCTTCGTTCGTGTAGGGAGTCAGTTGTTGGGGCTGGAGAGATTACATGCAATAGCAGTGTTAGGTGGGAGGTGCCCAGGCCTAAATCACTTCTTGCTGCCGGGAATGAGTCTGCCAAAACTTTGTCTGCCTAATATAAACAAGTGGAGGATGGAGAGAATTTTCTCTTTGCCTGATCAAACTGCTGACACATCAGCTGGCCCTCATCTCTAGCATGAATCCAGTTAATCACAGAACTCAGTTTCAGTCAACAAACTTATGTAAAAAAAATGCCTGAAATGAATGTGCTGGACCTTAGCCAAGAAATTGGATGAAAGTTTATTTTGGAGCTGTAATCTAGCGTGAAAGTTAAGCAGGGAGTGTGTATAAGAGACATATAATCTAACGGCCTGAATTTGAAATTGATAAAGGTTGGATAAACAGTTATTCTAACATACAGAGCTCCGAGTACAGGAGGTCATTGTTTCTTGTTGTGCGGTTTATTTCCTTACTTATTTCTACTAAGATGCGTACAAACAAGACTTGTATTTATATTTGTCCTGGTGACATCTTCTAGTTCAACTAATGAGGTAAATTTCCCTCATCTTCTCTAAGAATTGCATCTTATAGAAGGCTATATCTTCATAACCTAATACTCGGGGAGTGGGGGGTGGGATGGGGGCCGGTTAAAAGAGAGCAAAGCCAGAGTATGGAAATGAAATCATCTTCTCAACTTGGCACTCTCCTACGTTGTCAAGTGCTCAGTATATTAAACTAAGGGTTTGGCTACACTGGAGAGTTGCAGCGCTGGTGGTGGGTTTACAGCGCTGCAACTTAGTAACTGTCCACATCTGCAAGGCACATCCAGCGTTGCAACTCCCTGGCTGCAGCGCTGGCTGTACACCTGGTCTGCTTGGGGTGTAACGATTGCAGCACTGGTGATGCAGCGCTGCTCATCAAGTGTGGCCACCAAAAGCGCTGTTACTGGCCTCCAGGGTATTAGGAGGTATCCCAGAATGCCTGCTCACAACAAACAGGAAGAATGGCTGAACTCTGAGCTTCCCGGAGCTACTTATCTAAAAAACAAACACAGCTGCTCTTTGCTCCAGCGAGCGAGCGGAGGCAGGGGAATTGCTTTGGAATGTTCACAGCTGTTTGCTTGAGGAGAGAGGGGAGTCCGTGTTGAGCAGCTGCTTATGTGGTCTGAAGGCTATTTAGGAGTGCATAATTTGCATTTAGCGAGTAAGAGAGGGGTGGGGGAAGGGCTCGAAATTTTTAAAATGATTGAAGGTTGGTGCTGTGTATCTTCCAGTCCTTAGAACTTGCAAGGCAGGGAGCTGAGGACAGTGTCAGCTCCAAAAATCCACTCTCTCTGTCTCCCCCACGCTCCCTGTCACTCTCCACCCGACCCCCGTTTTGAAAAGCACGTTGCAGCCACTTGAACGCTGGGATAGCTGCCCATAATGCACCACTCCCAACAGCACTGCAAATGCTGCAAATGTAGCCACACTGCAGCGCTGGTAGCTGTCAGTGTGGCCACACTGCAGCGCTTTCCCTACACAGCTGTACGAAGACAGCTGTAATCCTAGTGCTGTACAACTGTAAGTGTAGCCATACCCTAAGTAATAACTGAAAAGGGATCAGAGCAGTAAATTAGTAAACACTGCTCTTTTTGTTACAGTGTGTGGGGCAGGAGAGAGGATAAGTGATTCCTGTCTGTATAGTTTTCATAACGTCTTAAAGTCTAGGATGGAAAGCACTCTATAAATCTAAGGGATGGATCATTCTGCAGGGTCAGCTAACTTTCTGATGAGTCTCTCATATGGAATTCTACATTTGTTTCCAAAAAAAGCTGTCACTATACAGTAAGAAAGCAATCAGACATTGAGTTCCTTGTTTGTGCTTACGTGGGTAATGATAGAAAAGTTCCATTTCTGTATGTACCAGGTCTTCCCATCTTCCTCCATAAAGGGTAACTTCCTTTGTGTTAGGTGGGGAAGTTTCCTTCCACTAGGGAAATGCTAATAGCTGCATGGTGAAAGCTCTTATAACACTTGTGTGTTTGGCTATTGCTTACTCTGGGGAGCATTGGCATAAACTTGATTCTGGAGTTAGCGGATCAACCCTCTTGATCTTGCTGCAAGAACGGTTGATTCAGTATCTTTGGCCTCTTCCACCCTCTCTCGGCACAGATACAGAGTCTCTGTGGGTAATAACTGATTATCTGTTTAAACGGTCATGATTTCCTTTTGTTTAACTTGGTAACTTCCTTCTAACGATTAAAGGGTAGCAGCTGCTGGAGTAACAGGAAGAGAGGGAAGGTTCAGAGTGACAGGCCCCTCATTAGTGTCAGTGGTACTGAAATCTATTATTTCTGGATATCTGTAACAAAGAGGAACCCGAGTCATCGTCGTTTTCTCTCAAAAAGGCTCTATCTAAACTCACCAGTGAATCGCTAGTTGGGAAAGCAAACTTTCTAGTTATACAGGAAATAGCTACTTTTTAGTAATTTCTTTAATCTAGTCCTGTCTGTCTTGGATACTGATTGCCTTGTGAGAGCTCAGCATTGACTGACACCGTGATTGGTCTGTCTGATGAATGTAATAAGAACACAGTCACAGTTGCTGGGTTGATTCACAGGCAGTTAATGTCCAGCTCTTGCCATGCCTGAAGGGGGAAATCTGAGCCATTTGGGTGTGAATCCCTGCGTGCTCCTGCATCTTACTCCCAACACATGGCCCAGGGAATAATTTGGGAGGCTTTTGAAGTGGTATCATCACTGCAAAGATCAGGGGACTGGACAGCTGTGTTATGCCACTAATTTTTCAAAAGAAACTGTGGGTCTATCTGTCAGTGCATTTTATTGCCCTTTAAATAAGTTAATTTATAATGGGGGTGGTTAAGCACTGGAATGAATTACCTAGGGAAGTTGTGGAATCTCCATCATTGGAGATCTTTAAGAGCAGGTTAGACAAACACTTGTCAGGAATGGTCTGATAATACTTAGTCCTGCCATGAGTGGAGTAGATGACCTCTTGAGGTCCCTTCCAGTCCTATGATTTTGTAATGAACACAAGACTGGACAAATCCATTTGTACCAAAGCAACCCAGTGGACTACTGGGAAGTAATGTTTGGTAGCCCAGCCATTATTATAGTCAACTGTATGTTTCAGATAAATGTCTTAAGTAGACCCATGACTCATGGATCTTTTATTGCTTTTGATTCAAAATCCAGTACCCCGAAGGCTAGATGAAGGTGGCTGATGTTCCACTGTCAGTCCTGGTCTCTCTTCCACAGTTACGCTCACCTATCTTTTTAAAAAGGTTAATTCTATTAACCTGTCTCACTAAAGGGGATGCTCTGAATCTAGCAACCTTCATCCAACAGAGAGGAACTTTTGAGATTGCTGGGTCCAGCTCTCCAAACGCTGTTGTCTTAGGGACTTGCAATACTTTATTCAGTGGTTGTTCCCTGACCATTCACGTTCTGCTGTGTTTCTTCTTAATTTCTGCCCTCTTTGATTAAACAGCAGGTAAAATGAACAGATTGGGTTTTCCCCTTTGTCTCGTAAGTGACCATCTCTGTAGATTTTGGTTAAAGTGATTGTTTTGAAATGCAAGATACCCTGGCAGCTGTTTGCCTCTTGTATCTCGTAAACCAGTGGTTCCCAACCTTTTCTGGGTGGCGGGCGCTGGACATGGAGCCACCGAGGACCATGGCTGGTGGACAAGCATCCGCTGAAATGCTGCCGAGAAGTGGCAACATCAAGAAGCGTCGCTGCTGAACGATGCCTCTTGGTGACGCCGCATTTTGGCGGCGACGCCTCTTGATGATGCTTTTCAGTGGTATTTTGGCAGATGCTTGTCCACCGGCCAGTACATGGGTGCACGTAGATGCTCTGGTGGTGATAGTGGTGAAGGGGTAGTATGTTTTCTTGTAAGCTCTTCAGAAATGTAGCAGGAGCTTTAGAATGGAGAAGGCAGACTTCAAAACTGGGATCTGTTCCAGAGAAAAACCAACACTGAAGCCCGTACAATGCTTATCAGGTCTTTGGTCATCACTTATTTGAATCCATCCCTGAGGCTCTTCATGTGAATTACCCCCCAAATGCCCCTTTTGTTCCCTATTACACAATACTTAAAAAGAAAAGTTAAGTGTTGACCCAAAAAAATAAAAATCTGACTACCAAGAAAGCCTAGATGTCCTATTTATGAGAGCAAGAGGGGAGCAATTTGCCTGCTGTCTGCCACTGCTGCCCATCTGGAGAACTGAAGTGCGCCACGAATTTGAAGACCTCTGTCATGTCCCCCCCCCTTATTCTCCTCTTTTCCAAATTAAACATACCCAGTTTCTTCAGCCTTTGCTCAGATGGCTTGAATTCCATCCCTTTGATCATCTTTGTCGCTCACGTCTGGATCCTTTCCAGTTTCTCTATATCCTTTGTATACAGTGGTGGCCAAAAATTGGACACAGTACTCCAGCTGAGACCTAACCAGCGCTGAATAGAGTGGTACTATCACCTCTGTTAATACAACCCAAAATTGCATTTGCTTTTTTTGCAACAGCATCACATTAGCTAGTCTCCATTCACCTGATAAAGAGGCTGATTTGAATGAAAGATTATATATCACAGTTAGCTCTGCAGTTTAATATCTGAGTTTCTTAAGAACTCTTGGGTGAATCCCATCTGGTCCTGGTGACTTATTACTGTTTAATTTATCAATTTGCTCCAAAACCTCCTCTATCAACACCTCAATCTGGCTAAGTTCCTCAGATTTGTCACCTAAAAAGAATGGCTCGGGTGTGGGAATCTCCCTCACATCCTCTGTGAGGATGAAGACAGATGCAAAGATTTCCTTTAGCTGCTCTGCAATGGCCGTGTCTTCCCGAGTGCTCCTTTAGCACCTCAGTTGTCTAGTGGTCCCACTGATTTGTTTGTCCGGTGTCCTGCTTCTAATGTAGCTAAAAACGTTTTCACTGTTAATTTTTCTGCAGAATTTAAGCTTTAATTTATAGAAGAATTAAGGGGTTTTCTTAGCCCTTAAGGTTCTGAATCAAGTGTAAACCAATGTAGTACTGTCTTCCTGAGTCTACAGACAGATGTCTTAAGAGCCTCTGTCCATGTTCATAGCTTTACCAGCAGCAGAATGAGATACAGACGCTGGTCAGTTTCATATTTGCTACTCACAATCCTTGTGTCCAACATGAAACTGACAAGAATTATGCAGATTTTGTAAAGCTGCTCCTGCTTAGGAAAGCTGAGCAGCAACAGAGGTGGAAACTGGAGCTATTCCTGGTGGCAGAGGAACTAAAAATAGAAACCCTGGAGAAGGAATAGAACAAGACAAAACGCTCTCTCCATTGTAGTTGTCAGGAGGCTCTGGAAAGGGACAGAGAATTAGAGAATTTCCCTGCGTGCCCCTTACTGCAGCCAAAAGGCTGTGGATTTTGGGGGTGGGGAAGAGACCACTCCTCTTTTGCTTTCCAAGAGCTAGACTCGAGAGGGTGTGTATGAAACTTCATATGTCAGAGGCCCATACAAAAGGTAGGGCCTAAGAACAGCACTCTGGTAGCAATCCCATCACCCGTCTCAGCAGTTGAATAGTGGGGGTGGGTAGTAGGACTTCTCGTCTGGACATTGCACCTGGACCTTGCTTTTTAAAGCCACCATCCTCATTTCTTGTACTCCTGATTAGTGAGCTTAGCCCTTTTGCTGGTGGATGTCAGGTTTTTTCCAGCACTGTGTAGCCTCTGCTTACGCTGTGTGGTATAGTAATTGATTTGAATGGGTAACTTGTTCATAGGTCTATGCCAAGTTTGGAGTGTACTTTAGAAATAATTTCTACATTTCTTGGGTTAATGAGGATTTAGTGCTGCTGTGCATGTCATGGAATAGTTAATTTTATCTGCCTTTTTTCATGGGCAGCTGTAAAATATATATTAATATTAAAGTCTAAGCTGACCTATTTTATTATCTTGATTACTGAACAGTAAAGATCCACCTTCCAACCCAAACATAATTAAGCTTGGCTGGAGTTCAGTTCTGGTTGCAGTAGTGTTATTGTTTGCGGTTTACACGCTACCTCCTTGATTGCTTTCCTCCGAGTTTCTTTGTCTCTGTCAGCTTGTTTTAGATAAACCAGCCTGACTGGTTGGATCTTGCGTGAGCGCTGAGAAGGGAAGTTTTCTTGGTGTTTGCATGCTCCTGTGAAAAGAGCAATTAGGACAAAGTGTAATACTGGTTCAGGCCTTGCTGTTTGCATGCTATGATACTGTGTAATCTTACTGTACCTTTCTGTCAGCTCCAAGTAATGTCCCTTGCATTAACCCATTAACGGTATGTCTACACAGCAGTAAAACCTCCACAGCACTGCGTCTCAGAGCCCACTTCAGTTGATTCAGGCTCATGGAGCTCAGGCTGGAGAGCTAAAAATTGCAGTGTAGATGCCGGGCCAGAACCCAGGCTCTGAGAACCATCCCCCTTGGAGGATCTCAGAGCCCCCGTTCCAGCCCAAGCCTTAATGTCTACGCTGCGATTTTTAACCCTCTGAGCCCAAACCCCACTAGCCTGAGTCAGCTGACCTCGGTCAGCTGCAGCTGTGTCATAAGTCATGTACTGCAGTGTAGATGTATCCTAAGTGTTCTCGGTTGCCCGAGCTGTCAGACTGATGGAGCAGGCACACATTGTAACTTTAAGCATCCGGAGAGGGTGCTGCTGGTTTACCACCCCTTCTGTAAAGGAAAAACCTTCGGTTGTAATATGCCAAACGAGGTTGGTGTGAATTGCGGACCCGGAGTCCCAGCCCTCTGGTTAATGAGAATGCTGTGTAAAGTGTAAACAGGGAATCCCAGGACCCTGTCCTCCAGTTTAAAAATATCTGCATTGTTTAAAAGCAATTTGGGAGTCACAAGCCCCAGGTCAGAGAGGGGAGTGTATGTGAAATACCAAGTTTGGAGAGACCCTGAACCTGGGTCACTCAATCCTACCTCAGGCTAGAGAAACAAGATCTGATGAAGGAGCAAAGATATGAATGGGAATGAGCTATGGCTGAACCTCGCGTGACTCTGCAGGAAAAGAGGGTGTGTGAACACTGACAGGTGCGTGACTAGTTTGACAGGTTTAGGATTGTTAGTGGCTTAGGACTCTGAACGTTCAGCTTTTTGAAGTTGCTGCTATCAACTGTTTTAAATTACTTCTGATAATACACATGCTTGCATATGTGCGGCATGTAATAAAAGCTTGATTACAGAAAAGTCTTTTAATTAGCTGTTAACATGCAAGGTCAGGTGTTCAAAACTGTTCCAGGTCCCTGTAGCAGTAATATGTCTAGTTTGTTTCAACACATTCCTAGATGTTAAGGCCGAAAAGGGCCATTAGATCGAGCCTGACAACACAGGCCATTGAATTTCACTAAGTTACTCTAGCACTGAGCCCAATAATTTGTTTGACTAAAGCATATCTTCCTGAAAGGCATCTGGGCTTGAAGATCTTGAGAGATGGAAAATCCACCACTTCCGATGGTTTGTTCCAATGGTCCATGACTAGGGCTCCTAGGTGCTACAGGAATACAAATGATCACCTGCACTGTTAAAAAATTGTGCCTTGTTTCTAATTTGAATCTGGCTTTAACGTCATGCCATTGGTTCTTGTTTTGCTTCTCCACTAGATTAGAGCCTTTTAGTAGCTGGTGTTTTCTCCCTTTATGAAGGCACTTATACACCGTGCTTGAGTTACCTCTTGAGCTTCATTCTGAGCTCGATCTGTTTAGCTTAAGTCTCTCTCTGGAAGGCATCTTCTCCAGCCCTCAAATAGTTGTTGTGGCTCTCTTTGCACCCTGCTTTTCAACTTTTCAACATCCTGTTTGTAATGCGCACATGAGAACTGCACACAATATTCCCATCCTGGTCCCACCAATGCTTCCCTACTCCTCAGTTTGTATATCCACGAATTGTATTTGTCAGTTTTGCCATAGCATCACACTGGGAGTTCATGTTGAGTTGCTTGGTCACCGTGACTCCTGAATCCTTTTCAGAGTCACTGCTATCTAGGAGATAGTTCCCCGTTCTGTAGGTATTGCCTGCATTCCTTGTTCCTTGCAGTTGTGGTTGTATTAAAACCATTTTATTTGCATGAGCCCAGCCCACTCAGCAATCCAGATGACTCTGTATGTTTCCCTGTTGTCATTATTTACCACTCCACCAGTCTTTGTGATCCGCAACACCGTAAGTATAGACAAGGGCAAGCAGAGGGCTTACATTGATTAAGCTAAGGGGAACCTGAGCTAGCTCTCTTGGTGCAAACTCTGGCTTGCCCTTGTTGGTGCTTGGGAGTCGGCACCAGTGCAGCTACACCACTAGCTGAATTGACACTGTTCCTGAGTTCATATGTAGACTGCGTCTGTAACTGATACATGTATGAAAATGAATCAGGATTGATGTTTGTGACTGTTGCAGAAGTAGGGCAACGTTAATGAAAGTGCCAGATTTTTTGGCACTTCAGTCAGGCCCTGCACCTGGCACTTCATGCCATGCCTAAGCTGTGAAAGAGAGCTTCATCTCCTCGTGAGTGATGTACATTTTTTTTATCTGTAATGTATCTCCCATATGCTTCCTATGCCTCTCACTTGCCAGTCCCACAAAGTGACAACAGACAGAATGTTCAACAATAAATCCCAAAGCCTTCACTCATTCAGAGGCTGCTGATTGTTCCTGAATGCCTCTAGGCACTGCTGATTCAGTTCAGAGCAGCATATTCGAATTAGCCAAACAGAAGTGAGCCAAGAACTTGCTTGCCTGCCTGCAGTCATTCCCCCTCAAGCTCTGATTATCAAATATCATGAGCTAAGCAGAATTGAGCTGTGCTGGTATGTGGATGGGAGACCTGTAAGGAAATCCAGGTACTGCAGGGTGGAATATTGAGGGATGAGTATCATATATCCCTAGAGTTTTTACTGAGCTGTTATTCTAGCACAGTGCTAGAAGGTGCTGCCTTATTTGAGAACTTTTCATTGAGATGTTAAAGGTCTTGACGTGTGTGGTCAAAGATCCAGTGATATTTTGGAAGCACGTTCTTTCTACCAGATTCCCCCTGTATTTTGAATTGGATACAGTATTCTAAACTTTCTGTCCTAAGCGGTTATGTATTGCTGTCATGTGCCAGTTTACAGCTGCTGTGTTCCAACTCAGAGGGGTTTGCCTTTCTGTGGCAGGGAAGTGGATTTTCCAAAATTAGTGAAGTCTGTAAAATTCTAGGGATTCATTGCATGAAAGGTGCCCCATTAGTGCAAGTTCATTCTTGCTTAGAGTTGGAGTGGGGTAGAGAATTGGGTAGTCATAGCTCCAAATACTTTAAGTAAAAAAAATCTAGCTTGTTGTACTGTTGACTTCTTGGGATCTCACTGTAGAAGTGAGAAACCATCTCTGCTCTGCCATCCATTGCAGCAGGGTATGTTATTTTCAGCACTTCAGTCCTGCTGATCCAGTCTTTTTTTCCATTCCAGAGTTGGAGCAAGTCCTGGTGTGTTAGAGAATGGTGTTGCCAAACAACACACAAGTGTCTGAGAAACATTGAGAAATATATAATTACCTCTTCATTATTCTTGTGCCCATGTGATCCTGGCAGAAGTTCTGTCCCTCTGGAATTTTGTTGTGTGGAGAACCAGAGCAGATCCTGGAATGATACTGTTCTTGTTGGGATTTGGTGTTCTGTGATCAGATTTCTAGAGCCCTGCATGGATACAAAATTTGTATCCGCATCCGATATGCAAAAATCGTTCCCAGATATCCTCATCCACGGATGTCTGCAGATTTGCAGGGCTCTACAGATTTACCCGACAGGGCACAACTCAGGTGACCTTGACAGCTATCCTCCATTAGCTCAAAGATATTTGTTTACGTTACTTGTGTTAGGAATAACTTGAACAGATAATAAGGCTGGATTGAGCAAAATGTGTAGAGGTTGGTGGTCTCATCCTTTGGAGCCTCAGGATCCTTTAATTTGGCTGGTCATTATTGTCAAGTTAAGGTATAATGTCTTTCCTCTCCATGGGGTGCTTCTAGGTCACAGCTTCTGTTCCCTGGCTTCCAGTGCCACTAAAGTCTGTCACAGCCATGTGCACATCCCTTGTAATGAGTTTGAAGATGGTTTCTTGTGTTCAGGGTGTCATGGAAGCCCCTAGTAAAGAACCCAAGTAATTTAAAGAATAAGAGTGGAGTTTGCAGGCTACACAAGATCATCTCCCCCTAAAGGAGTTATCCCTGGCCAGAGAAACCTACGGTCCATATGATCCTTCCCACATTTATGATGATCCTCAAAGCCATGGGCTGCCCTTTGGATGGATGTCTGCCATATTATTCTAAGCCTGGCTGCTCTATGGGCTGTCACAATGCTGCATAAGTACTTGAAGGATGGCTCTCATGGGCTTGCAGAAGATGAGAGCTGTTAATAAACAGAACTAAAATAACTGCAGAATGCAACTGAACCATTTTAATTTCTCAGCCACATTCTGCATAGGGCTGGTTCTTAGACTGAGATATGCCATGGTAAAACTACCTCTACCTTGATATAACGCTGTCCTTGGGAGCCAAAAAATCTTACTGCATTATAGGTGAAACCGTGTTATAATGAACTAGCTTTGATCCACTGGAGCCCCGCCCCCCCCGGAGCACTGCTTTACTGCGTTATATCCAAATTCATGTTATATCAGATGGCGTTATATCGAGGTGGCGGTGTATCACAGTCACCAATCAGAAGCCTTTGAGCTGTTTGCTGCCTGATAAAGTCTATGGCTGGATTATTCAAAGGGGCTGGCAAGAGGTAGGTCCCTAAATACCATGGCAAAAACTCTTGAGAATCTCACTCTATATAGTTACAGGGCTTTAGTTGCTATCTTTCTGAGTTTAGAGGTATGGATTCCTGGCCAGGAAGCCAGCATCACCTGCTGAGTTGAGATCAATTCAGCCAGAGAAGACATTTGGGGTCTTTTGGAGGTTGTATAAAGTTTGAGATGAGGTGGTACAGTATAATGGGACTGTGAGAGACACTCTTTCATTTCTTCTGGTGGTGATGTGAAGCCACTCAGATTTAGGGGATTATTGGTGGTGTGAGTAACGTGGTGCCCTTGCCAGCTGTATGAATAAGAAGTTAGGTTGATGGAGGGAGAAATGTTTTTTGTTTTGAGACTTGTGAAGTAGGAAACTAGTTGGCTTTTATACAGTTTGCCCTCACAAATCCATCTAGCTTTTTCAGTTTATCCATGTATTACCCTCGCTGAGAGGGAGATTCCATCCTGGCATCTCTGGGGCAGTTTATCCTGGAGAGTCTGGGTTTAGAAACAATGTAACCACTGTCTCATTAAGGAGGGAAATGCTAATGTTTGTGGTAGCGGTAGTCAGATAGCACTGGGTAGGACATGGAGTAAGCAGGAGTTTGGGGAAACGTCCTTCCCAAAGATTCCTCAATCCAGAATTGCCACGCTCCCCTTGCTATCCTGTTCTTGAGCAGAAGCTGCTAGTTGGCAAGGACAGGGGTCTACTGAGAAGAGGTCACTTTTGCTGTTGAGCTTCCAGGATTAAGCTACTTCCAAAGAAACCTTTTTTTTGCAAGTTCTGGGCATGCTTGCAGTAAGAACTTGAGCCAGGAGGCCCCTTTTCCAATTAGTAATTGTGGTTTGTCCTCCAAGTTTGTTTCTTAGGAGCCTAGAGGAGAATGCAGGCTGTAGTGCAGCAGCCATTCTCACATCCCTTGAAGAAATAGTTCCCGTGGCAGTGTGCTGAAGAAGTGCAACAGCTAGCTAGTTGAGATTCAGATGGCTGCCTCTTGAAGGGAGCTGGAGCCTGCTGGGAGCACAGCTGCCGATCCACCTCCTTTAGAGACAAGTATCCTCTTTGTTATATTCATTTTGGAGTGGTCTGTCATTTAGTTCAGAACAGATCTTAACCCTCTGGAGGTATCTGATTATTCTGTCCTTCCTTCCCCTTCTCTTTGAATTGCAGACTCTGGGCTAGTCGTTCCCAGCGTCTCTTATGAACTGCACAAAAAGGTGCTTTCAGTAGCTGAGAAACATGGACTGACTCTGGAGCGCAGACTGGAGATGACTGGGGTGTGCGCCAGCCAGATGGCATTGAGTTTGCTCGGAGGACCCAACAGGTAAACAACCAAAAAATCCCTGCTGTGAATCTCCGCATTTGCCTTGTAAATGGAGTTTACAGAAACCAGCTTGTTCATCAAAGATATGGCCAAATGAAGTTGTATAAAATAGTCTCCAGTGAAAATCTTTGTAACTGTCACAGTCCAGGACACTGCATCTGTCCAGCAAGGACACCTGCTCTCAGGCGTCTGGCTCCCAGCCGGTGCCTTTCTTGGGTAGAGACCTGCATCTCTCCCTTCTGACCCAGGTGTATCCAGGCTGCACAGTTCCCTGCCTTCATTGTTCTCCCCAGCAGAGACAGGCTGCCCAAGCACACAGGTACAGGTGTAATTGTTAACAGCTGTGAGGTACCACACAGCATTTCCTATGCAGGCCGACTTTATTCTTAAGGTAAAACTCATTAAGGAGAAACATTAAAAGTAATAAAACAACCTATACAAATACTAATAAGCTTACCAGAGTTAACCCCAACCCTAATATGGAGCAGTTCTTCAGGTCCTGCTCCCTTCCCCACCCCCCGAATCCAAGGGTTACAAATTCATCACAGCTTCAGCTCAGAACAAGCACTCTCATAGCATCTTTAGTCTGCCCGCTATATCAGGTGGCCAGCCTGTGGCTCCGGAGCCACATGCGGCTCATCAGAAGTTACCATGCAGCTCCTTGTATAGGCACCAACTCTGGGCCTGGAGCTACAGGTGCCAACTTTCCAATGTGCTGGGGGGCAGGGGGTGCTCACTGTACAATCCCTGGCTCTGCCACAGACCCTGTCCCCCTTCCATCCCTTCCCACCCTTTCCTCTGAGCCTGCCATGCCCTCATCTCCTCCTCCTCTCCCCCAGAGCCTCCTGCACACCACGAAACAGCTGATCAGGTGTGAGGAGGCAGTGATCAGGCTGCAGGTGGGCAGGAGGTGCTGAGGGCAGGGGAGCTGATGAGGAGCTGCTGATGTATTACTGTGGCTCTTTGGCAACATACATTGGTAAATTCTGTCTCCTTCTCAGGCTCAGGTTGGCCACCCCTGCTCTATACAGTTCAGGGGTCTTTGATCTGGAGTTTCCAGGAGCAGGTAATTAGTAGACAATGGGTTTTCCCCTCCAGGCATCATTTGAAAAGGGAGAATTTGAAGTGGGTCATTTGCATTCCCCAGGTACAGGTGTCTCGCAACTTACGTGCATTTAACATGCGCGATTTCAGCTTTACGCTGAAAGGCCTGGAGTCTGGGAGGGGGTGTGTCCTCAAGTAGATGAGGCGTGGCCTCAAGATTTAAAGGTCCTAGGGCACCAGCTGTAGCTGGAAGTCCTAGGGCCTTTAAATCACCCAGAGGGCTCCCAGCTGCAGAGGTGGCTGGTAGCCCCTGGGGCGAACTAAAGGGCCCGAGGCTCCAGCCACCGTGGAGTTTCGGGCCCTTTAAATGCCAGCCTCAGCCCGGCTGCCAAAGCTGCGGGCGGAATTTAAAGGGCTCCTCCGGGCTCCCCACCATGGCAGGAAGCCTGATGGAGCCCTTTAAATCCTGCCTGCAGTTTTGGTAGCTGGGCACGGGGGTGGGGAGCCCTTTAAATCCCGCCTGCAGCTCCAGCGGCGAGACCGGGGGGCATTTAAAGGGCTCCACCGGGCTCCCCACCGTGGTGGGAAGCCTGGTGGAGCCCTTTAAATCCCGCCCATAGCTCCGGCGGCGGGACCGAGGGGACATTTAAAGGGCTCCCGCCCCACCGCCTGAGCTGCGGGCGGGATTTAAAGGGTTGGGGTTTTGACTATACGTGGTTTTCGCTTTACGCGATAACCACGGAACGGAACCCCCGCCTAAGATGTGACAGACCTGTACTTCCTTGGAAATCCACTTCACACCTGTTGTTCCCAAAAGTCCTTTGAAATTCTGAATACCATTCAGAGATTGCACTGGTCTGTCTCCTAAAGAAGGTACATACATAGGGCTTGTCTACACTAGCAACATTAAAGCGCTCTGACAAAAGCACCTCCGCGAGGGGCATAGCTCTGTCTATACTGGCATATTACAGCACTGAAACTTGCAGTGCTCAGGGAGGTGTTTTTTTTCACACCCCTGAGTGAGAAAGTTGCAGCGCTGTAAAGTGCCAGTGTAGACAAGCCTGTACAGTTCCACAGTAAAACATACCCAGTTGCATGTTTAATATAATGGACCTCAATAACGGTAAACTTAATTTTATAAAGTTTCAATAATTCAGAAAGTTCATTCAGGATATTGCAGGGTATTGTCGATCTATCACAGTAACTACTACATAGTACATACAGGGCTGTGCTAATCCAGATGGCCAGATGTTGCTTTGTCTAGATGCTCTCCCCCTTGTCTGGACACAGAAGCACTATTCTAGCCTGTTATGCAACCCCCACACCGTATTCATGCGTCAGTCCTCAAATGACCATGAAAACGAGATCGTAATCCAGATAATCTAAATGCCAACCTTGGGGAGAGCTTTGCCTATAGTCTCACTTCCTTATTGTCCCTCCCCCTACATTGTATGTATACAGAGCACCAGGAAACCCTCTTGGAGAGACCGTCCTTGTTCCAGTACTCTGGATGTACTGAGTTACTCATGGCTTCACCTGGGTTTCTATATCCCAGAACGAGTAATGTCCCTCGGTCAAATACAAAATCAACAGAGGAGGAAATAAAGAATAACTCAATTCCTGGTGGAAACTTTTTCAAAGAAGCTAACTCAGGGAAGACTTAACTCAAGAAAGATGAAAACACTTTATAATTTCAGATTAGCTGATCCTTTGCATGAATAATGACACCCTTCTATAAGTATTTATTTTAAATGTCATTTTTTTAAAGGCAGATGCCAATAAAAACAAAACTCAAGAACTAAGAGGAATGCACCATCTAGTTACAATATTACTTAGGTTTTTTAAAAAAACTTGAATCCAGTTTGGGAGTCTTAATCTTTTCCTGGGGCCTAATTTGACAGGAGGTCAGATATGCAGTTGGTCCTGTCTGCATGTGTGCGTGCACACACCCTTTATGTGAGCAAAAACCTGCCTTCAGTGTGCAGTCACTAACTAGTCAAGTAGACACATAATTGCAATACACTTTTAAGCCTGATTTACATGACCCTAAGATTTTAAGGTATTTTCCTCCCACTGAAGAAAGAGCATTAACTCCCACTTCTGTTGTGTAGCTAATGCTGCACCTCAATCCAATGTTTCACAAAACATTGTCTACACAGCAGCAGCGCTTTCCCTAACAATTGATGCTTGCTTATGCCTTGAGATCATTCATGAGGCTGCCTTGCTGGATAGAAAGTAGACACATCCACTTAATCTGTTATTGCACCTGAAACTGGTGGTGCATGGAGGTAATGGGAGTGCTTTAAAAATACGGTAGTATGAATTATTTTCTACCTTTTAATATATCTGATCGGTCTGAGGTGAACCCTAAGTTCATGGTGGCATTGCTATGCTTTAAAAAGCTCTTATTCATTCATTCCTTTCTTGGGCTCAAAACAAGCCCATTGGAGAGGGGCAAAATGGCTCTTTTATTCTCCCTGTGTTGCACTGTATGCTACTATAGAACAATGGTCTCACAGCAAAGCCCCACAAAAAGAGAGCCAAACAAAGGAAAAGGTGAAACCATAGAACTCCAACCTGCTTGAACTGCAACACCTTCTCAGCATCCAATGGAAGTGCCCCTTGTTTTGAAACAGAGCCCTTGTGGACGGGGTATTGGTGAGATGAATAGAATAGTGCTGCAAGGTTCCAGAGTTTTGCTGTCTGTTTTACCTTCTGAGGAAACACTGAAGTGGAGCAGGTAGGTCTTCAGTAATTTCCCAGTGCGTAAGTGCTGGACAGGATGAGATGCTGTCACAGTATATATATGTGTCTTTCCAGAGCAGGAGAACTCTGGGTTCCTAATCTTCAGATCGTTAAACAGGTTAGGGCAATTTCTGGGACCTCCACACTCTAGATTTCATTGTCATCACTCTCCCAGGGAAAGAATGCAGAAGACACATGGGTTTTAATGGTTTCCCCATCTCTGTGTTTCAGGTTGAATCCTAAAAATGTTCACCAGCGACCCACAGTGGCTCTGCTGTGTGGCCCCCATGTGAAGGGGGCCCAGGGAATCAGCTGTGGACGGCATCTTTCCAACCATGACGTTCATGTCATTCTCTTCCTACCCAACTTTGTCAAGATGCTGGAATCCATCACTAATGAGCTGAACCTTTTCAGCAAGACCCAAGGCCAGCAGGTGTCCAGTGTCAAAGGTAAGCAGTGTAAGGCATTGGTGAAAGCTGGGTCTGAGCTGGGACACTGAGCAACTTGAAGAAGCTTGTGCTGAAACAGTCAGGTCCTACGTATGAGTGCAGCACTGAAGGCCTGCACTGTTGTAGCATCAACAGTTTTCCTTTGAGTGATTGTGCACAGAAATGTTCTGCTGTAAGTGTGCGTGCACCCAGTGCACTCGAGTCTCAGTGAAAAGTATATGTGCACAACACATCTCGAAGATCAATGGTTATTGTACAGGTAAGTAATCCATTTTTCTTGGAAGGGAACTTGTCTGTCTAATTGAGCGTGTTTATTCTAACACTGTCATGTATTCTTAGTCCAATGGCACCACTTAGTGGTAACCAGTGGCATTCCCTCCTTTTACATACCTATGGATTATTTGTAGGGCTGTCGACTGCACTTAACTCATGCGATTAATTCAAAAAAATTAATCACGATTAATCGCACTGTTAAACAATAGAATACCAATTGAAATTTATTAAATATTTTTTGAATGTTTTTCTACATTTTCAACTATATTGATTTCAATTACAACACCAAATGCAAAGTGTACAGTGCACATTTTATATTATTTTTTTTACAAATATTTGCACTGTAAAAATTATAAACAAAAAATAGTATTTTTCAATTCACCTCATACAAGTACTGTAGTGCAATCTCTATAGTGAAAGTATAACTTACAAATGTAGATTTTTTTGTTACATAACTGCACTCAAAAACTAACAATGTAAAACTTTAGAGCCTACAAGTCCACGCAATCCTACTTCTTGTTCAGTCAATCGCTAAGACTAACAAGTTTGTTAGCAAGGGAGATACTGCTGTCTGCTTCTTATTTACAATGTCACTTGAAAGTGAGAACAGGCGTTTGCATGGCACTTTTGTAGTCAGCATTGCAGGGTATTTACATGCCAGATATACTAGACATCTGTATGCCCCTTCATGCTTCGGCCACCATTCCAGAGGACATGCTTCCATGCTGATGATGTTCATTTAAAAAAAAATGCGTTAATTAAATTTGTGAGTGAACTCCTTGAGGGAGAATTGTAGGTCCCTGCTGTTTTACCTGCATTCTGCCTATATTTCATGTTATAGCCGTCTCGGATGATGACCCAGCACGTTGTTTGATTTACGAACACTGTCACTGCAGATTTGACAAAACACAAAGGAGGTACCAATGTGAGAATATCTAAAAATAACTACAGCACTTGTCCCAAGGTTTAAGAATCTGAAGTGCTGTCCAAAATCTGAGAGGGATGAGGTGTGGAGCATGCTCTCATAATCGTAAAAGAGCAACACTCTTGATGCAGAAACTACAGAACCTGAACCACCAAAACAAAAAAAATCAACCTTCTGCTGGTGGCATCTGACTCAGATGATGAAAATGAACATGCATCGGTCCATTCTGCTTTGGATCGTTATCGAGCTGAACCCGTCATCAGCATGGATGCATATCCTCTGGAATGGTGGTTGAAGCATGAAGGGACATATGCATCTTTAACACATCAGGCATGTAAATATCTTGCAACACCAGTTACAACAGTGCCGTTCA
The DNA here is from genome assembly GCF_025201925.1 of Gopherus flavomarginatus. Taxonomy (NCBI): domain Eukaryota; kingdom Metazoa; phylum Chordata; order Testudines; family Testudinidae; genus Gopherus; species Gopherus flavomarginatus. The sequence goes on along the minus strand of NC_066625.1, from coordinate 53,638,062 downwards.
AACGCCTGTTCTCACTTTCAGGTGACATTGTAAACAAGAAGCAGGCACTATTATCTCCTGCAAATTTAACCAGACGTGTTTGTCTGAGCGATTGGCTGAAGTAGGACTGAGTGGACTTGTAGGCTCTAAAGTTTTACATTGTTTTATTTTTGAATGCAGTTATTTTTTTGTATATAATTTGACATTTGTAAGTTCAACTTTCATGATAGAGATTGCACTACCGTACTTGTATTAGGTGAATTGAAATATACTATTTATTTTGTTTTTTATAGTGCAAATATTTGTATTAAAAATAAATAGAAAGTAAGCACTGTACACACATTATGTTGAAATTGAAATCAATATATTTGAAAATGTGGAAACTATCCAAAAATATTTAAATAAATGGTTTTCTATTATTGTTTAACAGTGCGATTAATCACGCAATTACTTTTTTTAAGATGAGACAACAGGTGAATACAACAGACAGATGATGTGGGAGGAATACAAGAAAACGACAAGACAGTACTGATCAGCATGACAAGCAGCAGTTGCAGCACACCAGCTGCCTAACCAATGGCAGATTCTCCAAAATGCCCATCCCCTTCCTAGTTTTCTTCTTCTCTGGCTGGGAAACCTCCCCCCCGGTTTTTTAATAGATCTCTTTGGATATTGTTAGTGAAAATGGCATACCACTGATCCCTGCAGAGCTGTGGTGGCTCAGCTGAGCAAATAATAATTTTTGGGTAGGGTTTACAAAAGCGTTGGCTGTTTTATAAGTTTTCCTGGCAGTAGATTCAGTTAGAATCCAGAGGACTTTCTGCACCAGATTAAAGCATGTTTAAAGCTTGACAAATGTTAGGCATAAAACTCATTGTGTAGGGCCCTAGTGGGCAGGAGGAGAGGAATACAGGGCCACTCGGGGGGGAGGGCGGGGGCAATTTGCCCAGGGCCCCATAGGGGCCCCCACGAGTTTTTCGGGGCCCCTGGAGTGGGGACCCCCCACTGCCGAATTACCACTGAAGTGGGACCCACCGCCGAAGTGCTAGCTCTTTGGCAGTAATTCGGCAGAGGGGGCCCCCCCGTGTGTCTTTGGGGCACTTCAGCGGCGGGTCCTAGAGCGGAAGAACCCCCCGCTGCTGAATTACCACCGAAGCGGGGGGGCCTCGCACTGCCAAAGACCCTAGGCCCCCTGAATCCTCTGGAAGGCCCTGGAGGAATAGTGGCACACTAGTCTCTGGGCCAGGCTTTACACAACAAGACACTCCACATTAGAACCTGGTGTGACATTGCAGGTACTACCACATAACCTGACAGAGCTGTTCTGGCAGGTGGTCTCTTCAGGGGGCCAGTTGGTTCATTGAAGTGATGTCCCTCCGGAGGCCTGGATTCAAAACTGATCAGTTTTAACTATATCCATCCCAAAAGGGCCACACTTCAGCATGATGAGCAGAAATTGCCAACCTGCAACTCAAACCTTTGAGTTGCATTGGCAGATGGCTGTGGGAGAGTCTATCTAGCTGGCAAGTCTGGTGTTACTGTGCTGCTTTTGAGTGCTAAAATGGGCCTCCCTTCGGCCTCTTGCTCTGTAGGGAGGTTGGAAGAATTCTCCTGGAGATGCAGGAAGGGAGGTTGGGAGTACAGTTCCTTGTAGACAGCTGCAGTTTCTGTGGAGGGGAGGTTCTCTCCTACGCTGGTACTGGATGCACATTAAAACATGCATGTTTCTTTCAGATCTCCCAGATACCCCTGTTGACCTGGTGATAAACTGTCTGGATTGTCATGAAAATGCTTTCCTAAGAGATCAGCCTTGGTACAAAGCAGCTGTGGACTGGGCCAACCAGAACCGAGCCCCTGTTCTCAGCATAGACCCTCCTATGAGTGAAATGGAGCAGGGCATTGATGCCAAGTGGTCACTGGCCTTGGGCCTGCCCCTGCCGCTGGGTGAGAGGGCAGGGCGAGTATATCTCTGCGACATCGGCATTCCGCAGAAAGTCTTTCAGGAAGTGGGAATAAACTACCACTCACCCTTTGGCTGCAAATTCGTCATCCCATTGCATTCAACATAGAGCAGACCCTGCAGTGTATCAGCCCTGGAGGGGGAGATGGGGCAGAATCCTGCCTAGCAAGCTGTATAAAGGATCCTGACAAGTAAACTCTTGACGCCTTAAGGATGTAAAGTTCTGGAGTTTGTTTCTTCCAGAAGAAATATGCGTATTAAAAACATAAAAATTAAGGGAGCAAATGTTACTGCAAGATGCTTTCTCTCTCTCTCGTGCCATTGGATGAAGGAATGTGGAAGAAGCTGGTATCTAACACTGGGAAAGGCAGCACCTGGTCACCAGCCAGAGGATGGTTAAAGCGGGTGAGAGGGTTTGTTTATAGATTCAAGTGAAAGTCAGACAGCCTGGAGGTTTACAAGATGGTTTTTTAGTACTTCCGGGGCGGGGAAATTTAGCCCAGTGGGGGGCCCCTTTCAGGAGCAGTTACCCCTCGATGATGTAGAAATGTCTTTGTTACAGTTTTACTGTTTTGATTTTGTTCTTTATTTTCTTTTATGTTCATAAGAGCAATTATGTTAAGTCTCTTCTGGAGCTGCCAGGCCCCTGTGGATGGGGCTCTCTGTTTAGAAAGCAGGTGTGAAGTTTTTGTTCCTTGACCGCTTGCTGAGTGAATGCAGCCCAGGCCTGGAAACTGTAGGGGAGTGAGGCGTTTACCATGGTGTCCTTCCACCAGACAGTGCTTTGGGAAAGGCATTTTCCTAAGGTGGGTTTTTATTTGTCCAGCGAGCTGAGTAACCTCAGTGATTCGCAGAAGATGCGAGGGGAACAGGGAGACGTTACCCTCTTTTCTTTAATACCTTGTGTTCAGCACAGGTAGCGTTTGGATATATTAACATAGAGCCTCAGTGCCCACTTTGCGAGTAGTGCTACCAGTGGCCCCTCCCCCTTTTTAGGAGGATCCTCCCTCCTAAAAAGTATATGTGCTTTGTTCTAATGCACTGTTCCACATGGATCTCAATGGAGTCGGTGGAAATCATAGGGCACTTGCCTCTCCTGGTTATGCAAACTGTAAAGATGAGTCAGATGCTGTTTGTCTTAATATGCAGACAGCAGCGCGTGCAGAGTGTGTGCGGGGTGTTATGGAAGGCTTATGTTAACCCTTTAGTGGAGGAATCTTCCTCCAGGCCTGCTTGTCAGCTCAGTGTAGTACTATTAGCTGTATGGCCTCCTGAGCACAGATGATCTTGGTAGTGCTACAGCAAATGCTGTGCTTGGCAAGCTGATTTATTAGGCTGCCTTCAGAAGCATCTGCAGTATTGCTCCTGCATGCACTTGTGCACTGAAATCTGGTCCCTTATGCCTCAGGCATCACCACTGGTAGTGACCACTGTTATATCATGTGGCTTTCAGAAAGCTTTGAACTTTCCAGCTACATCACATGTGAGGGAAGGTCAGAAAATTCTGACCTGAATTACTGTGTCGTCTCACCCTTTTTACTTTGCTAGCTGGTTTTGGGCTGCAGATTTTTCCCCCCGATGTGCTGCAAGGAAAGCATTCATATTCATTGCACTGCCTAGAGTATGTGGTTTACTGAACCTTTGGCTGGCTCTGTAAATCTACCATGCTGGACCCTTTTATTGTCTCTCAACGTGCCAAACTATCACTGGCTAGTGATGAGAAATATTAAACTTGGACCAAAACAGTGCTCTGCCTGAGAGTTTCTGGGCTTTCCAAATTTCTGTTCTAGCAAAACCGACCTGAATTCCTCTGCTGCAGTTTGAACTTTGCTGGGAGCATAGGCTATGCTTAAAGTTCTGCCTGGTAGGTCTGTGCTGGCACTGACTGACTGCAAAGCTTCTGTTGGTGCCTTTCCCAGGGGAGCTAGATCTCCTCTTGCTAAAGTGTAGAGCAGCTGTTCTGTGTGAAACACTTGGAGCTACTGCCTGGGTATTCAGCAACTGAACTCATGAAACTGCAACCAGCTGGGTTATGTGGGGATACAAGTCAGGCACTTGTATGTTTAAAAAAAAAAAAAAATCCTGTTACTACTCATCTTAGAAGAGCTGCTAGGAACAAAGGCTGAGTGCACCCAGCAAAGTGAAAAAGAAAAGAGGGTGGCTGGGAGAGACTGTCTACCTGAGCAGTGCTCCAAGTCACTGAAGAATGGGAAAATACACCACACCCTAATCTGTACAGCACTATTTAATGTACCCTGGGGGAAGATGGCAAGCAGGTATTTCATACCACAGGGGGTGGGAATGGTGGGTGGGGCATTGGAGAAGAGCCCTGCTCTTATTCCATGGTACATTGATATCCAGGCAGCGCAGTCAAAACTTCCCATGCCAAATAGCACAGACCTCATCTACCTCAGGAATAAAGGGATTGTGGTTCAGCACATTTCTCATGTGGAGGGTTAGACTACTCAGCTGTGTCCACTGGTTTACGCTTAATGGCCTTAGTGCTAACACAGATTATCAATGACTAAACTCTTCACTAACCTAATTGGGTGTATGTGGCTGTAGCTCTAGCTCTGTGTGTTTCTCCGCAAGGCTTAGAGCACCTATGCCTCAGGTCTAGTTTCAGCTTAATGCAATAGCATTTAATGATAAGAGATAGCACTTGACTAGCAAGCTGCGCTGGTTATCCTGGCAGGCAGCGTTAGTGCAAGGTACTGAGGATGTAGCAACTGCCTACACAAGGTAAAAAATTGATTAATCTCTGTACCAGTAACTCTGTAATTGCCTTGTTTTCGCCTTCCTTTATAAAAGCAGAGCTGACTGTCACCTGTAAGAAAACAGCCTACTGCTTGGCTCCTCTCCTGTATTATTTTACAAGCATCTTTACCTTGCCCAGGTTGAAGGTTGTCCTTTGTGAGCAGGGTGCAAGTTTGGAAGGGTTAAGAAGCACTTTGAATTTTTTCTTCAAAGTGTGCAGCAGTGGCTGAGGTCCTACCAGCCGTATTAGAAGAGAGAGTAAGAATTGCTCAAAGGGTTATTTTTTAAATAAAGAATTAAAGTAGCCAGTGTTATTGCTGCTGCAGACACTTTATGCCTCTGGGCAAGCGATAGGATTTTAAGTGTGTGGGCACTGACAGATTCTAGATTGACTCATCTCAAGCACAACTAAGCAGCTTTGGGACAAGTTCTGTGTGTTACTCTACTAACCTTAATGCATCCTCCCTTTTAAGTAGCACAAGGGTGAGGGTGCTTGCTTTTCTTCTGACAAGCAAAGTTGTGTTCTTGCCAGAGGAATGAAATCATTGGCCTTGTCCTAGACCAGATGCATCTTGTTGCACATCCATGTGATCAAGGCTTTGGGATTCTTGGCCCTTTGTCACACAGCTACTGCAGACACATGCTTTATGCTGGATGCAATAGACAACAGCAGGAAGAGATACAGGCTCCCCCTGACCCATTTGTCAGAGCTCTTCATTAAGATGTAGGCTTCAAGGGATGTTCACATCTTAAATACCAAAAGTTAATGTTTTCACCAGTGTGCAAGGACTTAGGGTAGTGAATACTCAGGAGCTGACTTCCCAGGGCCCAGGAAAAGCAGCTGCCTAGAAATAAGCACTGGAATGGACTTTAGAAAGCAGAAATGCAACTTTCACTGCTCAGTAGTAACCAGCAGTAGATTTAAGTTCTGCATCATTCCCTCACAGCTTGTCATAGGAAAACATGCACCCTCTTTTCAGCAGCAGTGGATAAAACCCTGGCTTCAGGCACCCAGTGTAAAGACAACTGCACCACAACTCTGTAATGATGATATGACTGAAGCATTGACTTGGTGACACAAACACTGTTGTACCATAATTCATGCAGCAGCTGGGGTAATACCAGCCTTGAAATAAAGTGCAACTATTCATGTGTGTTCAGTGACTTATGTATATGGGAAAAGTTTGCTCCACCTGCAAGAAAGAACCCTTGTACACAATTAAGCCCAGCCCAGCAGACATTCTACTAGTTACTTTCCTGAATAAAACCAGTAAGGTGCTTCAGGACTCTAGCCAAGCACAATACAAGCAGTTACAAGTGTTTTGAAAAAGGTTTTTATATTTCCCTGGCAGTTATTGACAGGGACTAGCAAATCACCAAGAAGTAACCCCAATCCTCCCCTCCAATAGCACAGCCAGACTTGAGATTAACAGTGCAGTACCTCTCTCCTATACACTAGCTAATGGAGAAAACAAAGCAAGGTTAGGCCAGCCCATGCTTGGAAATGAAGGACTGCCTAGAGCCAGCAAAGCAGTAACATCTCACATTCATAATGATGCTGTTTTGTGGAGAAATATAAAACCACTCTTTATTTAACAGAAAAAATATGGCAGGGTGGGAGCAAAAAAATAGCTGGACACATTCCTACAAGTAAATTATCAAACAATAAGAAACACTTTATTTTAACTTTACAACATATAAATATGAGACATCTGTGCTTTCCATGTAGCTTTCTCCTCCCCCCTCCCATGCCCAGGGTCCATATCACATTGCACCAGTACCTCTGAACTCTGTGCTACAGGAGGGCTGATTGGAGCCTCTACAGCAGAGGTCAGACTGATCCAGGAGTATGTTCATATCCAGCAGGCATCACCACCCACCCATCTGTCATCTGCTAAGGTCACGGTTCGAGACTCGACTACACAGCATCCTTTCCTCTGGCGACAGGCCATTAAAGAATGGGTGCAGCAGAGCTTCAGAGAATGTGATCCTCTTGGAAGGATCAAACTCTAACATCCTTCTCATCAAGTCAAACAGCTGCACATGGTCCGGTGAATCATACAGCATGTAGCTCTGAAACAGAATAATACAGATCCAGCTGCAGAAAAATGCAGGCAAACAGCTGGCAAAAACTAGACACGACCCTCCACACTATATATCTTGAGAGTTGGCAACCCCGCTACAGCTATGGCAGGGTGCTACACCATCAGAACTTTATTCCTGAGAAAGCCACGGGAAGTTGCAGGAGATTTTGGGCATTCAAAGAAAGTTTCAAAGGTTGTCCCTTTACTTCCTCCACAAGCAGCCAAACCTAGGGATGGTAGAACCCTCTGGCAGTGGCGAGTGTCTCCTCCACCAGCGACAGCAGCAGCTCAAAGCAAATGTTGAGGAAGTGTCACTGCTCCCCTATCAACAGGTCCACATTTTTGCCCTCAGTGCAAACTTCTGTTGAGGTGACAGCCACCTCTGGCCTGATGTGGCCCATCTTCGATCTCTCCCACGTTCTTGCTGCATCCTTGTCTATTAGGTTAATTTTTATCCAGTAGAGCACAAGGCAAATCTCTGATGGTCTCCACTGGGTGAGAAGTCACAGGATGCCCACTCCCACCTACATACTACCTCCCCCTTGTAGGGTGAAATCCCTTGGGAGCCATCATATGTACCCTTGCATAGAGCCTCCACTCCCATCACCATAGTATCTGAGCATCTCACAATCTGTACTGTATTTATCATCACACCCCTTGGGAGGTAGGGCAGAGCTATCACCCCCATTGGACAGAGGAGGAACTGTGGCACAGTGATGCTAAGTGACTTGCCCAAGGTCACATAGGAAGTCAGCAGCTGAGTAGGGAATAGAATCCAGGTGTCCTGAGTCCCAGTTTAACTCCCTGACTATGGAACCAATCTTCCGCTCCAGCACAGGGCTCCTCTGCCCTGTGATGGGGGCACAAGCTGGACCCCAACCTTCCAACAGACAAAGCCCAAGGTTGCCATGCCCAGATGCAGTCCTGCACGGATCCCCTCAGCCTTCCTGCCTGGAATAGTCTGGAAGATCACATTCCCTGTAAGCTGGGGGTTCTCCCCAAGTCCTTTCAATGAGCAGCAGCCACATGAGACGGTTCCCTGTCCTGCCTCAAAGGATTAAAACTAGCCAGACATGTCCTCAATTTTCTTTAAGAATAAAGGCAGAGTAAGAGTAACCTACACATCTTTCTATAGCGATCTTCACCATCACGGTCCCTATTTCACAGCTGGGGAACTGGTGGCACCCAAAGAGATTTGCCCCAGGCCACAGCAATCCAGTCACAGCTCCAGTACAGAACCCAAGGCCATGAGTTTCAGAAGCACAGAACATCCATTGAAGCTGGAGTGCTCAGCACTGTTAGAGACCAGGCTCCCACTCTTAATCCCATCTACAGGAGCGTGGTACTGCCATGGAATTTTAAGGGCTTGCCCATCTATAGAACACAGTGTAGGGAGCAGTCCCGAACTGGCTGGTGGAGGAGCTACATGGCCTAACAATTCCATCCCTAATTTCTGATTCTTACCACACTGCACTGACACAAAGTGAAGTCTTTACTAACTGCGACTACAGCTGATTTGGGAACAGGATTGGGAGTGATTATAAAGCATTGGGTAATAGGCTCTGTAAAAGCTAATACAGCTTAAAACAATTATATTGGGCCCGACCAGTCATTCTAGTCGTGGCAAGGTTCTGTTTTTGTGCCAAGGCGCTCCCTGCATATACGGAATGAAGCTACCAATCTGTCTCCCATGTCATTTAGATACTGACAGCAGCACCCCCATTTTCATCCAGTGTCATCTCACTCCAAGAACGTGCCAGGTGACACGGTGGAAGCTAGGACACTCAGCACCCATTGCAGAGCTAGCTAAGCTTTCTATAGAAATCAGAGCAGCATCTCATACCCGCAGTGGTTTGCAGTTCTCTTGGACGTATCTTCCATCTGATGTGTTCTCATCCCATACCAGGCCCCCCTTGTGGAAGTACTTCTGTTTCCTGTACAATAAAAGGAACTATTCAAGAGAAATCGGGGGGTGCACACATACGGGGTATGCGTAGCCTTACTGCAAGGCAAGACATCAGTACTAAGACTCAAACTATATATAATATAAGCCAGCCAGTGCTTTCAGAGGATGCTGTAACCCCTTTTCCAAAGCACTTCAGAAAACTATATGCTTGGTATTCTACCAGCCCAGCCAGCAATCAAGGTGGTCTTAAAAGCTAAGCCTCGTTAAAGCCAAACTAGACGGTTTCTAGCAGCCAATACTTGGGGTTTTAATATAAATCTCGTATATTAGCACTTTTCATCCATGGATTTCAAAGCACTTTACAAAGATAGTAAAGTATCATTCCCATTTCACAGATGGGAAAAACAGGCAGAGAGGGGACGTGACTTGCCCAAGGTCAAACATTAGGGTCAACGGCAGAGCAGGGAACAGAACCCAGGTCACCCGACTCCCACTGTAGTGCCCTAGCCACTGGACCATGCTGCCAGAAAACAATAGAAGTTTCAGATTTTGATGCTGTTTGCATGAAAGTTCACTGTCTTCTCAGGCAGGAACAGAGGCCTTGTCTCAGCAAAAGTATTGAAGAAATCCTAGGCAAGGCCTCCTTAGTGGCATAGAACAACAGGGTTCCACTATTTCTAGGCTGCTCAGGCATTTTTACCAGCCCCTGTACTCAACCTCATTTTTATTTCAAGTTCAAGTCTTTTCTTGACCCTATGATCTCCACCCAGAGCTACAACCCTAGTGTTAGGATTCTGATGTGTGGCTTCTCTGCATCAGAGATGGTATCCCGCCTACTCCCCATCACCAGAACAATGCAACAGCCAAGTCAGCTGCTCAGAGTTCAGAAGCTGGTTCTCACCGGGTTTTGTGGATCATCTGAGATGGGATTGGCCCAAGGATTTTTTCCATCATTACAAGGTGCTCACGATTCTCATGAGTCTGCGGAGGAAGAACGACTGGGTTATTTTCTTAGCCTTGAAACAGTCACACAACAAAGACAGGAAGGTCTAAACCCACCCTTCCAAGGATGGACTAGTAGGACAGTCTCCTCATGGTACCCAGAAAAATGTAGACCCAAATCTACAAAGGTATTTGGGCTCCAAACTTCCCCTGAGTTCAATGGAAATTAGGAGCATAAATACCATTGTTGATTAGGGCTTCATGGCTTAAAAGGGAACTAAAGCTTACACAGTTCAGTCAAGGGCGTAAAGGCCTTGCGAAAGTGTACCTGAAAGAGTGTGAAGCCACGGTAATACTCAAATAGAATGCAGCCAATACTCCAGACATCACATGGCTGTGCCCAGCCCAGCTCTGCAATGAAGAAGACAGAAAATGACTGAGCTTTCAGTGACAAATGTGGAGCTTGAACAAATTCCTTGCTGGTGGTTTTTAGTTTCCTTTAAAATTGGAGAGACCTAAAACTCAGCTACACGCCCAGTGGATTTCTGTGGTAAGATGACTGCTTAGTCCTCTGGGAGTCAGAGTCCCAGAACAGAGAGATGCCACCTTTTCAGTCTGTGCAGTGAAGTGGTTATTCTCTGATTAACTCAACTGCGATATCTCACATGAGCATCTCAGATTTCTGCCATCCCACATCTCTGTGCCGAGCACTCACCCAAAGTTCTGGGCACATATTTACAGACAATATTTTGCTTAAATGAAAGCATTGTCTTTGTTCCAGGCTCTGGACGTGATGCAGACTGGGTGTGCTGCCTCAGCAGTCCCAATGCCCCATCTGCAGCACCACCCAAACCTTCGCTCACAAGAGACCCATCACAGCAGCAGGTTTAACTTTTTGTCTAAATATGCCAGTGTAGATTGTCACCTTTCTCCACTCCAGAATCAGAGATTTTCCAGTCAGTTCATTCTTGCAAAGCCCAATTCTTACCCTAATGTACCCCATAGCCCACTCCCCAGAAACCCATCAGTAAAGACAGAAGCGTAACTCCACTCACCCAGAATCACCTCTGGCGGGCGGTAATGCCGAGTAGCAACAATAGTAGTGTGATGCTCATGGTCAAAGGTGGCGCTTCCAAAGTCGGCCACACGGATGTTTGTGTTCCTAATAGATTTCTCCTCACAGCTCTGCAACACAAGAAATAGCGATAAGGAACCTGGATATCCGTATCAGCAGTAAAAAGGGCCACAAAATACAGAAACATCGCACTTGTATAGGGCCTTCCATCAGAGATCTCAAAGCTCTTTAACCTAGGTAGCCAAGTACTCTTCGTTTTACAGATTGGAAAGGCCAGGAATAGAATGCAGGCCTCCTGACTTCGTCTCCTGTGTCCAAGCCACTGGAGACAATGGCCCTCATGCTCAACCAGAGAATGGGAAAAAGGAAAATCTTTTTCTTGCAGAAAGAGGCAAGGCATTCAATCACTTCACCCTCTCGCTCAGAGACACAACCTACCTTGGTCTCATTGTACATGGTGTCGAAATCGGAATTCACAAAGAGGATGTTTTCAGGTTTGAGGTCAGTGTGAGTCAGCTGGTTGTCATGTAAAACTGCGGAGAGGAGTGAGGAGAGAGGAGAGAAAAGTTTAAGAATCAAGCACTGGACCCTCCGTACAGCTATGTCGGTTACATCGGCCCCCTGCAAACACATGCTCCCTTGCCCCAAGGAACCGTACTTTGAACCAGAGTGCAATGTGCTGCACCATGACCCATGTCAACTGTGTATCAAACAGCTTCATTAAGCTACATAGAATTATCTTATTTGTAGCCAAGTTCCTCACTATATGTCATCACATTTTAACTGTTAAATATACATTTCAGTCATCTCATCAAGTCCGCCACATACAGGCAGTAAGTCATCTGTGTGAAGCTCACAAGGTTAGTTTCCCCTCTTTCAGGAGGAAACTGAGGTGAATCTAGAAGCCATGTCCTCAGTCCACCTCCCTTCACTGTTCTCCAAAAACATCGGAATCGCTCACCTGATTTTAAACTCTTCAGACTGTGAAAAGTGAGACTAGCCAAAATGTTCAGACACAATTAACATGCATGTAAAAACAAACGGGAAGAAAACACTAGCTGGCGAGTAGAACTCACCTCATTGCTGCAGACAACCGTGGCAAAGGAATCTGGGTAACTTACATCTCAAGGCATGGCAGAGCTGGTATGCCATGTGCCGGATCTGGGGAAGAGGATATGGCTGAAAGTTATTCTCCTTCAAGAATTCAAAAGTGTTCTTGCCCAGAAGCTCAAAGGCGATGCACATGTGGCCATGGAAGTTGAACCAATCGGACATCAGGACACACAAACTGGAAAGAATGGATAATAAGGATGTTATTGGCCACACAACACTCTTCCAAGGAAGTAGTATTCCCATCCCGCCCTCTCTCCAAGTGACTAGCACACAAACATTCAGTTTGCAGACACAGCACAGCCATGCTTCTCTCTAAGCAACCTGGGATTCTCCTGCTCAATCATCCAGAGATGCCAAGGACATAGATACCCTAGTGTAAGCTGCAAAATTCTTACACTGAAGTGCGGGGGTGTGTGTGGAAGGGCAAATGTTTCACTATAAAGAACTGTGTTTAGTTAATATGGAAGCATAAATTAACCCAATTCCAAGATATTTAAATGGTCGATAACTACATATTCGGGGACCTGGGAATAAAAGTCACAATTCAGACTGAAAAAAGCCCTTCTATACTCCCAATTCCAGAAGGTGGATGAGGGAGAAGATGACACCATTTTCTAGGTAGATGGAAAAGGCAGGTATTAAGTTTCCATGCTCTTATCTCCGGTTCTCCCCCATGCTACCTTGCTCCAACCACTCTCCTCTCTGAGTAGATACATTGACAGCACTAAGCAGCAGCAACTTCTACGCAAGAGATCAAACTTACTATTTGTTGTCCTTGTCTCGCTCTCTAATTTTCTTTAGAACATTAATTTCCAGTCTGGCTGCTTCCCGGTACTTTCCCACATTTCTAATAATTTTCAGTGCCACCTGGGATTTACCTCTGCAGAGGGGAAGATGACACATGAATGGGTCAGACGTGGAGTGGCCCAGACCACCTCAACAAAGAATTGTCCCTAGACAAAAAACAATTCCCAGATTCTGAGATTCTTACCCAATTCCTTTTTGGATGGGGAATGAGAAAATGTCTCTACGATAAATTCTGGGGTGTGGTAGGAGACACCGGTCATTTTTCATCCCCTCCCCAAATCGGTTCTCAGGGCCATGCAGTGGGAGCAAACCACAGCTGCCCATCACTGTATTAGTAAGTTATACCCTGTAATTGACTGCAGTATGAAACTGGGAAATGCAGCTTGGGAAAAGCCAGGATCAAGGAGAATCCATCACCCCCGCTTCATCTGCATATTCTTCCACCTGAGACAACTAACACCACTTTGTGGGAATGGTTCCCAGTCACCCTCCCAAGGCTTGCTGGGAACTAATGCACTTATCCAAACGACACCTTACTCTGCACATACTATAGGACTGGGGAGCCCCTCATATATCCACAGGATGGGAGAGGTGGAAATCATCCACGATGCACTGCTGGCCACACCCCTTTGCTTTCCTCATCCTCCTCACTGGCCTCTGAGGGATTATCTCCGGTGCACCTCCAAAGGACTTAAGGACTGGGATTTCCCTACTCCATATTTTACAGTGCACAAGAGAGGGACTCCACCCCTGCAGACTTCACGAAGGGGAAGAATGCTTCCTCCCGAAGTCCTGTGTTCTCTTCAGCCCCAGTTATGACTAAGCTCTCTGGGGCAAGGACTGTCTTTTCTGGTGGGTTTGTATAGCCCCTAGCTCAGTGGGGTCCTGGGCAAAGACAATACAAACTAACAACATTTCCCCCTACCTCCCAAAAATTAAGGTGCTGTTCAGGTCACAGGCATGTAGTGCCCTGAGTGTATACTACACTTCCAGCACATTAGAGACTCAGGAAAATGAGAGTTAAGCTTGCACCTTTTGCAATACATCACAATCTCTCACAAATCACCACCACTGTCTAACTCTGTCCCTGTAGACACACAAGCCAAAGTTCATACTTTGGGGGAATGGGGCAATCAAGCACTGCCCATTTCACTAAATGGTCATCAGAAAGTATACATCAAGTGATTGTAATTCTGCAGTAGTTACTAGGCTGTAACAAGCCTCCCCTGCAGGCATATAAACACATCTTGTTTCCATTGGTCAAGCCAAGCCCTACAACACATGTAAGTTCAGAGATGTATTTAAATGAACACCTGGCAGTCATATTAATAGCACAAACACCGACAGAAAGGGGATGATATCCCTTTGGCAAATCTGGGATGGGCATATAATGGAGTGGAGAGCAAGGCCAGCAAAATAACAGCTTGTGGGGAATTTGATGATCTGCCCATTCTTGTCTATTGGCAAAAGACGTTGAGTGGAATCCCAGCTGAGGCAAACTAATGTTGAATAATCGCTTCTAACGGAACTGCAGAAAGCCACAGAATACGATGGCCTCATGTTGTAATCAATAAGGTCACCTAAGCACATCTCTTCTTTCCCCTCCCACTTTGCTAGTGACTTTTTTGGAAGGGACAGGAAGAGCACAGTGGCACCTAGACTAAACAGGTCATGGGCTCAGCGCCAGATGCTGAGTGTGGAAGAGCTGGGGATTGTGTATCAACATCTAAGAGGAAACTGAAGACCATCTGAAGAGGACAGGACAAATCGACACCACCTCATCAATGTCTGAACTGACTGGTACATGATAGGTAAGTCACTTGGAGACCAAGGATAGCATACCTGGCATGGTCCACACACTCCACAACTTTGCCAAAAGTGCCTTCACCTAGGCTGCCGACAATCTCATCTAGGAGAGAAAACAAGAGCCGATGTGAGCTTCGAGAACCAGACGGGCATGAGGTCCTGCAATTTCACAGCATTCACATCTCAAATAGGTATCTCCCTGCTACACTCTTTAAAACAGAAGTGTCTATTGTCTGCTTCAGGCAATTACTGGTCAGCCCATTTATAAGCAATAAACACTAGAGACCCCTCCAGTACAATAAGAGAGATCTTGTCTAACATGGGGATAGAAAGTAGAGAGGTAAAGTTTTACGAAAGGTGGCTGTACATCGCTCTTGGAGCCAATCGCCGATTCTGCACACCAGGTGACCTTCCTTGTCATCTTCCACGCTCCTGCTGCGTTTACTGCTCTGTTGGCTTCTCTGCACACACCGCCCCCCCGAAACGACATCCGACCAATCGCACACAGCGGGCAGTTCCGATTGGCAGATTGAGTTGTCATTCAAAGGTGGAGACGACGATGCGTCGGTGGTTGGATTTTCCAGATCCCCGCATTTCATAAGGCACACAGCATATATAACGATAGGGATATTGCAAGGGACACGTCAAGACACAAACTAACTTCAAAACAGAAAAGTAAAAAACAGCTACAGGTATGTAAAGAACTGTCTCATTAGCTACAGTGTCTGATGCAGCTGCCTCTAAGCGGAAAGTGCCACCCTCTTCTCTGGAAGGGAGCAGCAGCTGGGATGCTCCAGTCACTGGGTTCGTACAAGCATTCCCCCCATGTTTTGCCACAGAGGAGCAAATTCCTCTATGTGAACAGAGGACACTGCCAGCGGCGCAAGAAGAGCGAATGCTTTGCCAGTCACGTCACTTTCTCCAGTGGCAAGTGTGCCGATGGGTAGAGTACACAAGTCGGGTTGGTCAGGCTGTCCAGTAGAAGCCAGATTAGCAGTTCCCCCTTTGTGGAGTCTGTCCTGCTTTCCTTTGTATGTTTATTAATAAACATCTCCAGCTATCCCAGGAACCTGTCCCACCCTTAACCCACTACTACTCAGCCCTTCCTATCCTGATGGAACCAATAACACAATTGATCCTACATCTGCAAGCCTGACTGGACCCACAGAGGGCCAGTGTCATTGTCCTTCCTTGAAACAGATTTAAAGCTTGAAAGAATTCTAGGAGCAGGAGAGTTAAGTCCCTGGAGAGCCTTATACCTCATAGCTCCTGGTCTCCTAAAGGTAAGAGCTCACAATCAAGCTCATCGCTACTAGCTTCTACTGGAAAACCAGCCAAACATTCCTGGAGGTTCCTTCCCGCCAGCAGAAACACCCCCCCCCCCCAAAGCCAACAACTCTTCTGTCCAATGACTGAACTTTTCTATTTAGTCCCTCTAAAAAAAGAAGTGTAAAATTAGTCACATTCTATCTAGTGAGAGATATGGTAACAGGGCTCTACACTTCCATGTCTGAACTTCCTAATATGTACTCCGCCATACTCCTTCCCCCAACATGTCAAGAAGAATGAACTACAGACAGACAAAGTTTAAGAGATCGTCTGAAATGGAGAAAAGTTTTGGAGAGTACTTGACATAGCCAGCTGCTGTGAGACTTCACAACACAAAGAGTAGAAATCACAACAACCGAAACCTGCACAGTACCACCACACACACACAGTTGTTACTGGAGTATTTCAATTGTTTAACCTTGGCATTAAAATTCAAATAAAATTGGCTGGAAAAAGAGGAACGTGATGGGCCATTAAGCGTTCCAAACCATGCAAGTATCCAATATAACCACAGGGATTAGGAATCAATCACTTTGTTTAAACTATAGAAAAGCAACAAACTTGAGAACTGTGAATAGTAGTAACGGGTCCTTACTAGGTTATGACCGAGGCGATAAAGTAAAGACATTTGGATGAGCATCTCACAACACTTCCAAGTCACTCCATTACCCTGGGATAACCTCCCCTCCCCCCTTTGCCACAAGTTGATTGTTAATCATCGCTAATTAGGAGAGGGAGGTTGTCATTCATTCCAGTCAGAGAGAGAACAGTGACATTCTCAAACAAAAAACTTCAGTTCAAGGAAACTAGTGACAACAGGGCACCTCTCCCGAGTATTGTGGAAAAGTGGTTGATAACAGTTCTGAAGAATGGGTTTGACGCAGCTGCCTTGTCCTAAGGGGTACGAGATTCTGCCACAACAAACATATCTACACTGGAGTATCTTACGCTGTCACAATGTAGTAGTATCAACTCAGGCAGAAGTTTCAATATGCAGCAGAGTGGAATCTTCAAGCGAAGAAAAGAGGAGACACAACCATAGTGGATGCTGCAACAGTGCAGGCCTGCATCCAGGAGTTCCCCTTCTAAGTGTGCAGACAAGCACTGCAGCTGGCTTCACTGCACTCCCCCCGCCCACCCCGTGCCTTGGGAAGCCAGGCTTTATTTCCAGATGCTAGGAATGGTCTGTCAAAATTAGCAACGATTAATGCTTCCAGTTTAAAGACACAGTGAAGTGAAACAAGAACAAAACAGAAGAGGGATTAGAGGTACTCACCCAGTGTATTCAGAGCTACAGAAGGTAAAAAAGTTAAAACCTGAACAATCCTGAACTCATCTGGATGCTACTCACCGATGAGGCACTGCTACAAGACCTGGTCTTGCGTTTCCGGCAGCGATGCTGGTGCTTCCTTGTTCGGTGGTGCTCTCTGTCCCGTGATCTCCGGCAGTGGTGTGAGCGGGTAGAGTAATAATCCTCTCCGAAAGAAGGGCTTCGGTCTTCAAACCTGTAGTTATCGCTCTCCCGTCTGTCTCTATACCTCCTTTGGTAAGGCATCCTCTCGTGGCTGCATTACAAATAAGAACCCACTTACAAACCGGGGAAGGCAGAACACACTGCACGAACAACAGAGCGCTGCTGCATGCAAAGGCAGCCTGACTATGCATGCTCTTGTGCCCTCTGTAGGATAGTGAGGAACAACAGTAGCAGTTCTGAACTGAACCCTGATCTGGGAGTTTGCACTGTATCACAGGACTTTTGGCCAAGTATTTCAAATGGAAGGGATGTCAGAAACGATGTGGTATTCTCTCCTTTATGGGAAAGAAGGCTTAAGGTGCAAATTTAGATCTGGGAAGGACTAGATTCTATGTGCCTTATCACCACAGTCTGGGAGTACTTTCCTCACAACTGCTCCCTCCTCCTATGCAGTAGAGAAGTTTTCTTGTTTTGTTTTGTTTTTAAAACAGATGGGGAATTAAGGCCTAGGCAGGCAGAGAATTCCAGGGTAGCACAATGGGAACTTACCCCACCATTGCCTTAACAACCACACCATCCTTCCTCTCGTTGACAGCCCTAAAGACTAGAGTCCTTCATTTAATTACACAGCAGGTGCTGCATGCTCAACACAAGCAACCCTGTGCATCTGAAGAAGTGAGCTGTAGCTCACGAAAGCTCATGCTGAAATAAATTTGTTAGTCTCTAAGGTGCCACAAGTACTCTTGTTCTTTTTGCGGATACAGACTAACACGTCTGCTACTCTGAAACCCTATGTTACTGCACATCTTGACCAGAAAGGATTACCTCTGTGGGCCAAAAGGACTGTTCATCTCTACAGTCAGTACCCGGTTTCTAACAGGGTGAATTAAATATATAACAAATTTTTTTTTTATTTAAATCCAGTTTTTGTCATAAAATCCTTTTTGAGGAAAAAAATGTATCTAAAGATAGCTTTTGAGTTATAATGTATCTTAATTAAAACTCTCTCATCATGGAATAGGGATAATAAATTCTAATATATTCATGTAATCTTTAAGAAAAGTTTTGTAAATGGAGTTCCAATAGTTCACGGATTAGGGACTCAATTTTAAGGGGTTCCAGGGGCTTCTGTACAGATTTAGGTTAATCTTTCTACTTACCCAATGGGACTCAGTGCTCAGTCTAGAACAGGGGCGGGCAAACTTTTTGGCCTGAGGGCCACATCAGGTTTCGGAAATTGTTTGGAGGCTGTGCCTCCCCAAACAGCCAGGCATGGCCAGCCCCTGCCCCCTATCTGACCCCCCCCTTCTTCTCACCCTCTGATGTCCCCCAGAGACTTCTGCCCCATCCAACCCCCTGTTCCCTGTTCCCCGCCCTCTGGCTGTCCTGACCCCTATCCACACCCCCGCCCCCTGACCACCACCACCCCGAACTCCCCTGCCCTCTATCCAACCCTCCCTTACCATGCTGTCTGGAGCACTGGTGACTGGTGGTGCTACAGCTGCATTGCCCGGCTGGAGCCAGCCACATCACAGCACTGCACAGAGCACCGGATCAGGCCGGGCTCTGCAGCTGTGCTGCCCCAGGAAATTGCAGACCCGGCACCCAAAGCACAGCGCTGGTGGCGGAGCAAGCTGAGGCTGCAGGGAAGGTGGAACAGCAGGGGAGGGAACGGGGGCTAGCCTCCCAAGCCAGGAGCTCAGGGGCCAGGTGGATGGTCTCACGGGCCGTAGTTTGCCCACCTCTGGTCTAGAAGATACCATCAGAGATGCTTAGTTTTGCAGTTCTCAAATTGTGGATTTGTCTCTCCGGAGATAACATGCTTATTAACAGCAAAAAGGTTTTTAAATAAATAAAGAGAGAGAGAGAGAGAGAGAGAGAGAGAGAGAGAGGTGAGAAATAGCAGACCTTAACCCTATTGTTCCTCTGAAAATTTGTGTACACAAAGTTAATCTCTTACCTCTCTCTAAAAGTGGAAAGTTTCAAAAAGTTCAGTGAATAGAAGATTGTTAGGAGTGGAATAGATCTGGACAAGGAGAAGTCTGGAGATAAATGTGAGAAGGGAGGGACAGCCAGTAGAAACAGAAGTGAAACTGTTTGAGCAGCATATTCCAGAAGTCTTGAGGTCTTTCTGAGTGTAGCCTTCATTGATTTGAGATCTCCCATACCATTCTCTCACTAGAATGGAAAATCTATAATGGCAGCAGGCTGTAAAAGAGACCCAGTTTGGGAATAAGAACTATTCAAGAAATATGTGTTTGCTGATGATGTTTTAAAGAAATCACACCAGTGAACTGGTGGAAGTCACTTAAGCATCTGGATTCAGAGACTGTTAAAGTGATAATCTAACTTTTAACAGCAGTAGCTTCTTCTGCCGGTGCAGAAATAATATTTTCTTCCTTTGAACTAATTCATTCCAAATTGAGAAATCGTTTGCAACCTGAAAAAGCACGAAAGCTTGTTTTTCTTTTCCAGATTATGAACGAACAGGAAAATGAAGGTGAAGGTGAGTTAGCGGCAGAAGCCAATATTAAGTTTCTCATTTTGACCCAGTCAATTTCATTATTTTTTTAAATATTTCATTTAACTATTTTAGTTAAACAACTTTAACAAAAACAAACCTGATTTTTAAAAACTTGAATGTTCAAATTCAAAAATTCATATACTGATTTTGTTAAAATATTATATGTTTGCTGTTAAAAAAAAATTACAGAATACATAATGTTGTTGTTTTAGTTAAATAAAACTATCTAAATGTCTGTCTAGTGATGTTCTCCTCCTAATACAACATGGTAAGAAAATCCTCCAAATATTAATGATTAACATGTTGAATTGGAGATAGTTCACCTCCCAACGACTTCATAAATATCTTCTTCAATTACCTTCATAAATATCTTCTTCAATTACCTTTGGTAAATGAAATAACCAAACAATCATTCATTTTCTGATATAGCTGTAAAACTAATCTAAAAGGATTCTAAATAAATCACTTAAAAATGAATAGTGTGTACCTTCTAAAAATGAAACCTACATCTCTCTCTCTGAGTTGTGAGGAGTATGTATTAAGGTTATACCAACCAACAAGAACACACTTTTATGTAGAAATCCATGATTAAATCGAGTCTTCCTGGCTAGTGATTTAAATAATGATTTAAATCAAATCCACCCTGGTCTCTGATGACAAAATAACTGGCTCTGTGGATGAGGGGAAAGCAGTGGATGTGTTATTCCTTGACTTTAGCAAAGCATTTGATATGGTCTCCCACAGTATTTCTTGCCCGCAAGTTAAAGAAGTATAGGCTAGATGAATGGACTATAAGATGGACAGAAAGCTGGCCAGATCGTCGGGCTCAATGAGTAGTGATCAATGGCTCCGTGTCTAGTTGGCAGCCGGTATCAAGTGGAGTGCCTCAAGGGTCGATCCTGGGGCCAGTTTTGTTCAATATCTTCTTCATTAATGATCTGGAGGATGGCAGGTCAGCAAGTTTGCAAATGACACTAAACTGGGAGGAGTGGTAGATACGCTGGAGGGTAGGGATAGGATAACAGAGGGACCTAGACAAATTAGAGGATTGGGCCAAAAGAAATCTGATGAGGTTCAACAAGGACAAGGGCGGAAGAATTCTATGCAGCGCTACAGACTAGGGACCAAATGGCTAGGCAGCAGTTCTGCAGAAAAGATCTAGGGGTTACAGTGGACGAGAAGCTGGATATGAGTCAACAGTGTACCCTTGTTGCCAAGAAGGCTAACGGCATTTTGGGTTTTATAAGTAGGAGCATTGCCAGCAGATCAAGGGATGTGATCATTCCCCTCTATTCAACATTGGTGAGGCCTCATCTGGAGTACTGTGTCCAGTTTTGGGCCCCACACTACAAGAACGATTTGGAAAAACTGGAAAGAGTCCAGTGGAGGGCAACAAAATGATTAGGGGACTGGAGCACATGACTTATGAGGAGAGGCTGAGGGCACTGGGATTGTTTAGTCTGCAGAAGAGAAGAATGAGGGGGGATTTGATAGCTGCTTTTAACTACCTGAAAGGGGGTTCCAAAGAGGATGGATCTAGACTGTTCTCAGTGGTACCAGATGACAAGTTGGTCTCAAGTTGCAGTGGGGGAGGTTTAGGTTGGATATTAGGAAAAGCTTTTTCACTAGGAGGGTGGTGAAGCATGGAATGGGTTACCTAGGGAGGTGGTGGAATTTCCTTCCTTAAACGTTTTTAAGGTCAGGCTTGAGAAAGCCATGGCTGGGATGATTTAGTTGGGGATTGGTCCTGCTTTGAGCAGGGGGTTGGACTAGATGACCTCCTGAGATCCCTTCTAACCCTGATAGTCTATGATTCTATGACTGGTCAATAACACCAAAGTTATACCTAAAGAAGAGCTGTGTGTGGCTCAAAAACTTCTCTCTCTTATCAACAGAAGTTGGTCAACAAGAAAGATTACCTCACGCACCTTGTCTCTCTAGTCTGGGACTGACCAGCTATAACACTGCATAAAGTTATACAATGTTTAGAGTAAATTTTAGACCAATATATTAACACAAGCAGATTTTTATGCTAAGTGCCAAAGGATGCTAGACCTTCCGCCTTTATCAGCTACAAACTTCTCTTCCACAATTATTTATAAATCGAAGCCTGAACTTCAGTACCAAGTGCTTCCGTTTTTAAATAGCACAATAATATAATGATGTTACTACTTGGAAAAAAAAGGGGGGAGAGAGTTCCACAAATCTGGTCGAGCTTCTCCTGACAGACCAGACTGCTGTGATCCAAACAGTAAATCCCACTGGGACCCGGGGCCAGTACAGATTAAGGAATTTGCAGGCTAATTGACCCAGATTCAACCTTTAGAAACATATTGATAGATAATGTTTGTGTTTGTGTGTGTTTACTAGGGCTGTCAATCAATCACAATTAACTCTCATGATTAACAAATTAATCACCGTTAATCACACTGAAACAATAGAATACCAACTGAAATTTATTATTTTTGGATGTTTTTCTACATTTTCAAATATATTTATTTCTATTATAACACAGAATACCAAGCGTACAGTGCTCACTTTATATTACTTTTGATTACAAATATTTACACCGTACAAATGATAAACAAAGGAAACAGTATTTTTTAATTCACCAGTGCAATCTCTTTATTGTGAAAGCGTAACTTACAAATGTATATATTTTTTTTGTTACATAACTGCATTCAAAAACAAAAAGTGTAAAACTGTAGAGCCTACAAGTCCACTCAGTCCTACTTCCTGTTCAGCCAACTGCTAAGGCAAACAAGTTTGTTTACATTTACGGGACATAACTGCTGCCTGCTTCTTATTTACAATGTCACATGAAAGTGAGATCAGGCATTCACATGGCACTTTTGTAGCTGGCGTTGCAAGGTATTTACGTGCCAGATATGCTAAATGTTCATATGCCCCTTTATGCTTCCATGCCGATGATACTCGTTAAAAAAATAATGCATTACATTTGTTTCTGAACTCCTTGGGGGAGAACTGTATGTCTTCTGTCCATTTTACCCGCATTCTGCAATATATATAATGTTATAGCAGTCTCTGATGATGACCCAGCACACATTTATTTTAAAACCACTTTCACAGCAGATTTGACAAAACGCAAATAAGGTACCAATGTGAGATTTCCAAGGATAGCTACAGCACTCAACCCAAGGTTTAAGAATCCGAAGTGCCTTCCAAAATCTGAAAAGGATGAGGTGTGGAGCATGCTTCCAGATGTCTTAAAAGAGCAACACTCTGATGCGGAAACTACAGAACGCAAACCACAAAAAAAGAATATCAACCTTCTGCTGGTGGCATCTGACTCAGATGATGAAAATGAATATGCGTCGGTCCGCAAGGCTTTGGATCATTATCGAGCAGAACCCATCATCAGCATGGATGCATGTCTTCTGAAATGGTGGTTGAAGCATGAAGGGATATATGAATCTTTAACACATCTGGCATGTAAATATCTTGCAGTGCTGGCTACAACAGTGCCATGCGAACACTTGTTCTCACTTTCAGGCAATACTGTAAACAAGAAGCAGGCAGCATTGTCTCCTGCAAATTGTAACCAAAGTTGTTTGTCTGAGCGATTGGCTGAAGTAAGTGGACTTGTAGGCTCTAAAGTTTTACATTGTTTTATTTTTGAATGCAGTTATTTTTTGTACAAAATTCTACATTTGTAAGTTCAAACTTTCATTATAAAGTATCAGAGGGGTAGCCATGTTAGTCTGGATCTGTAAAAAGCAACAAAGAGCCCATTGGCACCTTATAGACTAACAGATGTATTGGAGCATAAGCTTTCTTAGGTGCGTCTGACAAAGTGAGTATTCACCCACGAAAGCTTATGCTCCAATACATCTGTTAGTCTATAAGGTGCCACAAGACTCTTTGTTGCTTTTTTCATTATAAAGAGATTGCACTACAGTACCCCTCTACCCAGATATAACGCTGTCCTCGGGAGCCAAAAAATTCGTACTGTATTATAGGTGAAACCGCGTTATATCGAACTTGCTTTGATCCACCGGAGTGCGCAGCTCCACCCCCCCCCAAAGTGCTGCCTCACTGCATTATATCCGAATTCGTGTTATATCAGGGTAGAGGTGTACTTGCATTAGATGAATTGCAATGTACTATTTTGTTTTTTACAGTGCAAATATTTGTAATAAAAAAATATAAAGTGAGCACTATACACTTTGTATTGTGTTGTAATTGAACTAAATATATTTGAAAATGTAGAAAACATCCAAAAATATTTAAATAAATGGTATTCTATTATTAACAGCACGACTATTCACAATTAATTTTTTTAATCGCTTGACAGCCCTAGTGTATACATTTATGCTGTCAGAATGCAATCAAACAGTTCCTGTCTATCACTGGATTCTCTTAATTCAGAGATAAAAAACGGTTACCTACCTTTCATAACTGTTGTTCTTTGGGATGTGTTACTCATGTCCACTCCAAGTAGGTGTGCGAGCGCTGCACAGTCATCGGACGTTTTTTCCCTTAGCGGTACCCGTCGGGTCGGCTGTGGAGCCCCCTAGAATGGCACCTTTATGGTGGTGTATATAAGTCCCTGCCGACCCACTGCCTCTTCAATTCCTTCTTGCCGGATACTCCCAGGTGGGTCTTGCAATGGACATGAGAGCACATCTCAAAGAACAACAGTGACAAAAGGTTTTTCTTCTTCAAATGATTGTTCATGTCAATTCCAAGTAGGTGACTCCCAAGCAGTCCCCCAAAGGAGGGGTCAGAGTTCACCGAAATGCAGACTGAAACACTGCTCTACCAAATGCGGAATCGTCTCTAGCCTGCAGAGTGATGGCTTAGTGCGACAAAGGTGTGAACCAATGACCATGTCACTGCCCTGCAGATGTCCTGAATGGGGACCTTGAGCCAGAAATGGTGCATAGGAAGCTTGCGCTCTTGTGGAGTGTGTCGTCAATGGTGGAGCCGGAATCTTTGCCAAGTGATGGATCACAGCCTGTATCAGGACGTGACCCAAGAAGAAATTCTTCAGGATGAGACAGGAAGACCTTTCATCCTCTCGGTAATGGACATGAATAGCTGCATCGACCTTCTAAATGGCTTTGTCCACTCAATGTAAAAAGCTAGCACGCATCTAACATCCAAGGAATGGAGTGTGAGTTCCCTGTTAGCATGTGGCTTGCGGCAGAATACCAGCAGAAAAATGTCCTGATTCGCATGAAATTGCGAGACTATCTTTGTGAGGAAAGCCAGGTGTGGTTGTAACTGCACCTTGTCCTTATAAAACACGGTATAAGGGGTCTCAGATGTCAGAGCTTTGAGCTTAGACTCTTGTCTGGCCAATGTTATAGCCACTGGGAACGCTACTTTCCACGAAAGGTACAAGAGCGAGCAAATTGCCAGGGGCTCGAAGGGAAGGCCTATCAGCCTAGAGAGCACCAAACTGAGAGCCCTTTGGGGCGGGGGGATCAGTTGCCACACTTGAGAATACAGTCTGTCTATACCCTTGAGAAAATGGCCTACGCTACAGTTAGGAAACACCGAATGGCCCATTGATCTGGGGTGGAAAGCCAAAATTGCAGCCAGGTGAACCTTTATTGACGATATTGCCAACCCATGCTGTTTTAACTGGCGTAAATAGTCCAGTATGAAGGGGCTTGAGGTCTGCAATGGAGGAGTGCCCTTCTGAAGTGACCAAATTTTAAACCTCTTCCACTTAGCCAGGTAAGTGGCAAGAGTGGAAGACTTTCTGCTGCCGAGGAGAACCTCCCTAACCAAGTCTGAGCATGCAAGCTTAGAGTTAGAGGTGTGTTCACAGACAGGTCCAGCAGCGTGGTGAACCAGTGTTGATGTGACCACGCCGGAGCTATCAAGATAAACAATGTTTTGTCCTTTCGGACCTTGAGAAAGACTTTGTGGATGAGAAGGAATGGTGGGTATGCATACAGCAGGCACTCTTTCAGGGAAAGGAGGAAGGCGTCTGCAAGGAAGCCCTGGCAATGATTCAGGAAGGAGAAGAACTGCTGACACTTCTTGTTGTGTCGCGCCGCAAACAAGCCTAACTGGGGAGAGCCCCATCTTTGGAAAATACTGATGGGGACAGCTAGGTGAAGAGACCACTCATGGCCATGAAAGGATCTGTGGAGGCGATCAGCCAGTTCATTCTGCGAACCTGGAAGGTACAACGCCTCCAATTGTACTGATTGGGTGATGCAAAATTCCCCACAGCTTGATGGCTCTGTGGGAGAGGAGCAAGCACCACCCTGTTTGTTTATATAAAACATGGCTGTGGTGTTGTCTGTCGAAACTGACACACATCTGCCCTGAAGATGGGTTTGTAATGTCTGGCAAGCAAGGTGCACTGCACACAGCTCCTTGATGTTGATGTGCAGCAGAAGTTCTGCCTAGGACCATAGACCTTGAATCCTGAGGTCGCCTAAGTGTGCTCTCCATCCCATCACCGATGCATCTGACACTAGTGACAGCATCATTTGAGTTTTGGAGAAGGGTATTCCCACACATACTGTTTGTGGGTCAAGCCACCACTGGAGGGACTCGAGAACCTCAAGTGGTCTTGGTTTGGCCTAGACCAGGGCCAGCCAAGCCTGCAGGGGACGAAGCTGCAGTCTGGCATGCTGTACCACTTACATGCAAGCAGCCATAGGTCCAAATCATTTTAGGAAATTCCATACCATCATGGTTGGGAATCCGCTGAGATCATTTATGATGGCGCTCATGGCAAGGAAACGAGCTTCCAGAAGAAAAGCCTTGGCCTGCATGGAGTTTAGGATGCCAATAAACTCTATCCTCTGAGTGGAGGTTATAGTTGACTTTGCCATGTTCAGAATGAGGCCAAGCTTGAGGAACATCATGCACACCAGGCTCATATAGTTCTCCACTTGGTCCCAAGATTGTCCCTTGATTAGCCAGTCGTCCAGATAGGGAAATACGGTCCAGTGATGAGCTGCTAAAATCTTAACAACCGGTTCCCTATAAAAAGTTCTGATTTAAGAGATGTGCCACAGTATATATTTTTTGTACCAATAAGGTTACCATACATCCGTATTTTCCCGGGAGGAATTTTTAAAATTTAAAAATTCCACCCAGATAGCGATTTAAGAACCTAAAAGCCTGACATCTCCAGGAAAATACAGATGTATGTTAACCCTATCTAAAGTTTTTTTTTAAAAAGATGGGCCTGAACTAGAAATGAGCTCCGTTTCACACATGTGGGTCCCCACCACTCCCTTGGGGTGTGCTAGGGTGACCAGATGTCCCAATTTTATAGGGACAGTCTCAATTTTTGGGTCTTTTTCTTATAGAGGCTATTACCCCTCACTCCCTGTCCTGATTTTTCACACTTGCTGTCTGGTCACCCTAGGGTGTGCACATATGTGGGTCCCAGCTGCTACCTGCCCCCCTCATTGAAGCAGGTGTGCAGGGTTACTGCCCTGAGAACTGCAGTGCACCAGTGGACATGGGGCTGGCTGCAGTCAGGGGTGTGGGGCAGGGCTAGCTGGAGGCAGGGAGTGTGACACGGGCTGGCTGCAACAGAGGCTGGCTGTAGGTAGGTGGTGCAGACAGGGGCTGGCTGTGGGCAGAGGGTGGCTGCGGGTGGCTGTGGCAGGGGTGGCTGTGGCAGGGGCTGGCTGCAGGCAGGGGGTGCAGGTACTCACACGGGGAGAGTGGCTGGGAGCACCCGAGCAGCAGGACGCAGCCAGGGACCCACCAGGCAGCAGCATGAGCCCCAGGACCAGAGGTCCAAGGAGCAGCAGCAGCAACAGGGCCAGGAGGCAGCCCACATGGCTCCTGCAGCGCAGCACCCCCCCGGTGGCTGGGAGGAGGAATTACACACTTCCCAGCCAGAGCCCATCAAAGCTTCCCTCGCAGGGAAGCCAGTTAACAAGCGGTTCTAAAACCGCTTCTAAATGTAACAACTGGTTCCTGCGAACCAGTGCGAACTGGCTCCAGCTCACCCCTGGAAATACCTGCACCTGCTGCTTCTGTAGGAAGACTGCCATGCACTTGCTGAACACTCGAGGGGCCACCGAGAGGAAGACTGTGAACTCATGGTTGATGTTGTTTACCACAAATTGAAATCTTATGCGAGACGGAATTATGGAGATTTGAAGGACGCTACTGCCTCGTTTGGGGAGGAAGATGAAGAAGCCCTCATGGGCACAGGTTCCTCCTGACCCTTCAATTCATGAGGTTCCTCCCCCAGTGATGCTGTCTGCGTGGTGGCTGGCATGGTGCCAGGTTGGGTGTTGGGCTCCGGTCCTTTTGGAGGTTCCCTTACCATTAAGGCAGATGGGGGGGCTCCTCCTGTCTGAGGCAACGGAGAGGGACGTGGAGCTCAGCCCCTGGGCTTGATGATATGCCCAGGGGGGTCCAGAACGGCCATTGCACTGGAGCTTGCCATTGAGGAGGCCAGGGCATCATAGGGACCTGCTGTGCCTCCTCCCACCAGGAACAACAAGAATGGTGCCACCTTTGCCTGGAGATATAGGACTCCAGCTAAGAGGTTGAGTCCAACCTTGGGGACCACGAGGGTGCTGGAGAGCCGTGCCCTGGTGAGGGGGACTGCTGCCCAAGCGTGGCCAGTTTGCCCTTGGAGAGAACTGGCCCCTTGTGCAGTGCCAGTTCCAGAAACTGCTGGGCCATCATCTCTATAAGGTCTCTTGTGGCCTCACATGTGTCCGGGGTAGATGGTATGTCCAACTCCCACATCTGGCTCTCCCGCACCGGGGAGTCCAATGGGACCGGACTCAACAGTTCCGCCTGTTCAACTGGAGTCACCGTTGCCAGTTTAGCTTGAGCAGGAGCTGAGAGTCCCTGCACAGGACACACTCCGCGAGCCCCACTGTGCTCCACTGCTCTATCTGTTGGCAAACGCCCCCTCTCAGCTCGTCTTTGCTTCATATGCGGCATCGGCAAGCGTGACCGGTGCAGAGAGGCCGCTGAAGTGGTCTTCAGTACCGAAGAGTGTTGGCGCCGCAAGTCTCTGGGTGCCGGGTCCTTTGTCAGCACCACAGCATCCCTTACTGAGGCCAATGTGCTCTGCCTAAAATGCTGGATTTTGGCGCCGACACAGGTTGTGCCAGGTGTGGGCAAAGGGCCGACTCTATAAATAATAATAAGAGCAAGTCTGAAGTCCCTCTCCTTTTGTATTCTTGGGTGGAAGCTCCTGCAGATTCTACACTCTGATGGGCTTCTCCCAAGCACTTTAAGCAGGAGTTGAGAGGATCCTCCCTGGACATAGGCTTTTGACAAAACCCATGGGGTCTGAAGCCTTGAGACCAAGGCATGCCCCGGTCCCCAAAGGAGGGAGTGGAGGGGGTTGGAAGCCCCCTACAAAGACTTTATTACTAACTAAACTAAAAACTAACAATACTATGCTAATAAAAACTATTTACAAAACAAAGAAATGGAATGCTAGGGAATCGTTTGCCTGAGGCAAGAGAGAAAGAGAAGCTCCAACAACCATCACTGCAGTAAGAAGGAACTGAAGAGGCGACGGGTTGACAGAGACCTATATACACCACCATAAAGGTGCCACTCCCAGGGGCTACACAGCCGATCCGACGGGTACCGCTAGGAGAAAAACCTTTTGACGACTGTGGATGCGGCGCGCA
This sequence comes from Gopherus flavomarginatus, assembly GCF_025201925.1. Lineage (NCBI taxonomy): Eukaryota > Metazoa > Chordata > Testudines > Testudinidae > Gopherus > Gopherus flavomarginatus. Next base: position 53,608,689 of record NC_066625.1, on the reverse strand, counting down.
CACACCTGCTTGGAATTGAGATGAGCAATCACTCAAAGAAAAAGATATTAACATTTAAATGAACTGTAAATATAGTGATATCACTGTCTCAATTTCTCTTTGAAGTATGTAGCAAATTACCTGCAAATGGTGGGAGATAGCTACATGGATTATCATAAGGCAGTTGCCTAATTACCAGTGAGAATATAGGTTACTTCAAAAGCCTATTGTTCACCTAAGGACGGGTGCTGTCAAGAGGCTGCAAAAAATCTCTACACAAACTCTTCATCTTGAACCGATCCTTTCATCTCAGATCTACTTAAGCTTCATTCAGGGGAAGTTTGAGGTGTAAGACTGAGATCTCCAGTGCCACCGGGACTGCCACAATATTGAATATTTGGACACTGAACTATAACCCTGACGAACTGATTCTGGAAAGGACTCTTTGCAACTCTGAAATTCACTATCTCTACTATAAAACTGACCTAAACACTCTGTTTATAGCTGCATGTATAATGATCTTTTAACTAATACTATCGCTGTTTTATTTTTAAATAAATTTTAGTTTAGTTGATAAAAATGGGCTGCACGCATGTATTTGGGTAAGATCTGAAATATTCATTAACCTGGTAAGGTAATGTGTCCGATCTGTTGGGACTGGTAGAACTTTTTATATGATTAACAAGATTTTCAGTAGGCCCCATCATATCTGACTTGGTTGTCTGGAGCCTAAGGCGGCATTGCTTTAAGCCTTAAAGTTTATGGGAACTGTGTTTTTGGCACCTTGGTAACCAGTATGGCATTATGGAAGCTGTTTTGTTGCTGGTTTGGTAAATCTAAATATCAGAATAACCACCAGTTTGGGGGATTGTCTGCCCTAACTGATCAATCTCAGTGTGGCTCCCCTGGGACCCCAGGCACACCCACATTCCCTTAGCTTGCTGGGGCTGGGCAATGTTTAGGCACTGTCCCAGGCTCTACGTACACACTCCAGATGCAGACCTGATGTCTGATATCCCTCTTGGCAGAGGCAATGCCATGGTCTAAATGCCTGCTACCTGCTATTCCCACAACAAAAGCAAACCCATCTCTTCCCTTTTCTGGCCCTTGTGTCTGAGTCCTGAGTTTATGTCCCCTACCAACACCTGGATTCTTTGTTCTGCTGGTGATTTTGCACACTCCGCTTCATCAGCCCCCTGCAGAGAAATTTAGTCAAACTGGTTTTCCTGCTCAGGCAACTTCCTTAGCACACCCATTGTCAGGTTAGAGCACAATCGTAAAGGTTAACTCCTCCATTTATTAGGTCTAGGAAAGACATGCTATAGTACTGTTAGCAAATGTTTGCTTCCATATCCACACAGAGGCATTCCATAACAATTTCATATCAACCAGAATTCGTAAGTTGTACATACAGATTCCCCATATTGTCATAGTGGTGTAAGATACTGAATGAGAAATCAGTGTTTATGTAGGAAAGCTTGTAGTTCATAAAGACAAAGGTCAGTTTACTGCCCTTTCACATTCAAAGTGAGCATGTCTTATATTTTAAGATTGTCTGAAGTTTACTTTATACATGTATTCTTGATGTGCAGTTAAACACGACTTGATGCCATTCAATATTTACATAGGAGCAACCAATCATATCTTTAATCATAATTTTGGGGGCTGCTAATGTTCCGGTTTGTCATGTCTTGATTTTCTTCATTTTTCTCCCTCTTTGCCAACCAAGGGGCCAATTGTTGCCAAGCAGGATAGTGATTTCACTTGATTCATTAGACACTGGACCAAGACCAACTAATTTAACACAGGCTGCCAAACAGATGGCACCAACTTTAGGTCACTACTGACCTTGGTTGAAACTGAAATATAGATCTCATATTCCTAGACTTTACGGCCAGAAGGGACCATCACGTTCATCTAGTCCAGGGATCTCAAACCCGAATCACCACGAGGGCCACATGAGGACTAGTACATTGGCCCGAGGGATGCATCACTGACACCTTCTCATACAAAGACACAAAAGCCTCCCACCTCTGTCCCCTGCCCTGCCCCCGCTCCACCCCTTCCATGAAGCCTCACCCCGCCCCACCTCCTCCCACTCCTTCCCTGCCCTCATTCCAATCCCTCCCCCAAAGTCCCCTCCCCAACCCCGCCCCTATTCCAACCCCTTCCCCAAATCCCTGCCTCGCCTCTTCTCCGCCTCCTTCCCTGAGCTCACCACATCCCCATTCCTCCCTCCTGGAAAGTCCTAGGCACTGCCAAACAGCTGTTTGGCAGCAGGAAGCGCTGGGAGGTAGGCAGAGGAGCCGGGGGACACAATGCGCTCAGGGAGGGAGCTATGACGAGCAGCAGGAAATAACTTTGTGTGCTGCGAGTTTGAGACCCCTGATCTAGTCTGACCTCCTGCACATTGCAGGCCAGTAAACCCATTACCTCTGGCTGAATTACTCAAGTCTTCAAATCTTGATATAAAGACTTCAAGAATAACCAAAAAGAAAAATCAGTGATGGAAAGATTAAAGAATTTAAGGGTCAGCTGGATACACTTTTTATTGCCTTTGCACTAGCAAACTGCAGTTGCAAGTTGAACCAGGCAGACGACACCTGTGCAAGCTGCTATGCTGACTAGCTATCTTGCTTCAGATGCACACAGTGTACCACATCGGCATGCAGCACTATTTGCAAACATTACAGTTCCCATCCCCACAGTTCCCAGCACAGATCCCTGCAGCAGATTCTTAGTGCCTATGCTGTATCTATTTGCACCTATGCAATGTTTTTGGTTTGTTCCAGTGGATACTCTGAACAAGGCTGGAATTGAAGCAGGGCCAAATTAGGAAAGAACACATATAGCTTAACTAAAACAGCTCTATTTTTTAAAATTGTAAGGTAATACTTTCACTCCACCCCAACTAACTAAATACGAGCAGCAATTTCAGAAGACAACTTGGTTTGACATTAGAGATTTAATTCACTCCTTGCTATCAGTACTGAGAAACATTGACTCCAGGGCAGAGAGTTCTCTTTCATCAATACTTAAGGTATCTCAGTAATTTAGAAAGGGGTCATAGTCGGATATGGAGTCAAAGTTTAACAAGAGGCTCAGAAGCAAATAAACCCATTTACTTCCATATCAAGGACTTATAATTTTGAAGCTATTAGTCATGATCAGGAAATGCATGTTGTCATCAACCAATTCTATTCCTGAAATCTGATTAGAATCTAAGACAGTACATTAGAGAATGTGTCACCCAGCCATATACACTCTCCCACTCCAGAATAGGTGCTTAGAGGAGAATCCCAGCCTCCGATTAAACCAGCTCTCACCTTCTAGACCGTGATCTCCTTGGAAGATCCCTTTGAGGCTGGTATCGCAGTCTTCCTTCATACTCTCTGCTGTGAGACCTCCTCCTCTTCCATTTGTGACTCATGTAGGTCTCCTGCTCAGGGGATTGAAATCTCTTGCAGTGATGCATCTAGGGACATAAAGGCACTTCAAGTAAAAACTGTCATTTCCTCTATGGGCAAACATTTCTAGTTTCCTACACCCAGATCCCCACCAACTTCTACACAGAGTTCGGGAGCTCCAACATTCTCTGGAACTAACTGTTCACATTTTACCAACTTTTTGAAAGCCTCTTACAGCTCACTGCATAGTAAGCGAAAAGCATGAAAACAGAAACCATGCCTGAAGAGCTGGAGGAAAGTCCCATAAAAGCCATCACCAGCAATATTAATAAGTTATAATTTTAAAAAGGCTTCACAAAGCAAGCAATGCATGTAACCAAACCCTAAAAACATTACAGGGACACCATCAACATAAAAATCACCTTTTTTCTAAAAAGTTTTATACCCTTTTTTGTTACAAACACCTAAAATTACTGTAACTGAAAGAGGCTAGGAAAAACTTTTCCCTGTATTTATTTCAAGTTTATTTGCTTTACAATAAATTGTAATCTGTTTCACTGTTTCCTCTGTATACCGGTTAGTTTACCCTGTTTCACAAAAGCAACAGAGATGAGAACACACTGTTAAACAGGAAAAATGACTGTAAAAATACAGAAATTGGCAGGGAGACGCAGGAGCAGATGTAGGACTTGACACTATTTTAACCTTTTAAAAACTGACTACATTAAATAAAGTGTCCCTTTAATACAAAAGAGCACTGCCGCTCTGTTAAAAAAGATAAATGACACCTAAATAAATCAGACACAAAAGGGATGTGGATGGCTCAGAGTATTTGTAAGTAGATACAGAGCCTTTCACTTCTTGATCACAGTTAGAATCCAGTCCATATTAATATGGTGTGAAAAAAATCAGTACTTCCTAACAGCTTTTCACTGACATGCAAAATGGTATTCCTGTGGACTGGAGTTCTTATTTGCAGAAAAAAACAGATTTCAACTGTATCTGTTAGGGAATCTTCCACACACATGTATTTGAAAGATAAGTGAGATTTAAGAATGCAGTGGCCAGAGTAGAGAGTGATTATCCAGCATCCTCTCTCACCGCTTTGCCCTGCTCCAGAGCAAAGCAGCCATAAATCCTGGTTTAAATGGCCTCAGGAGGATTCCCTGGCATAAGGAAAGCCTCTAGTGGCATAAAGTAGTCATAGCAGTTCTTACGCGTCTCAAAAAGAGACCTAGACAATCTGCACAATGACACCCAGCTCCTCAAAAATCCTTGTTGGTACTTCATATAAGACAGTATTCTGAAGGCTACTCTCGCTTGGATCAGCCTGGGTGCCAGTTCCAGGATCAGGGAGCATCTGAGGACAGCTTGGCCAGTTTAGAGAACATGGGCCGGATCTTCTTTTAAGAAATTAACTATCACTGTTACGCTGGGATTGGAACAAACTATAAGCCTCTTAAAAGGCCACCATCAGATCAATTTAGGGCCAAAAGTGTAAGTTATAACATTTCATCGTTTAAAAAAAAAAAAACCAAGATCAACCATTTCCATGTTTTTGTTGTTTTGGTTTTTTTTTTAGAAAAATTCAAGTGAAACAGCTTATTTGGATTTAAACCCTACAGGTAGATTGATTTAATCAAGGTGATTTAAATCATCATTTTTAAACTTGTTTTGCATTTGTATTTTAGTTATTTTCCTAAAGAAAGGTTCATTCAAATCAATTGGTATAACCATGAAAATGAGCTGCTTTGCAACCAAATATAAAATTTTGTGTAAAGGCAGTACTACTTTTTGCTATCCGGGGAGGTATGCCATACCTATTCACATTTATTTAAACAATTATATAGTTTAAAATACATGTATTCAGATTCTTAATTTCTACACTTTCCTCCTGATTCTGTATATAATTTTAAAAAAATCACCATTTAATACATTAAAATTTGAGGAGGGCTCATTGATCCTGCATTTTGGGTTTATTTACATGATTTTAATATATTTAATAAGTTTAAGCATTACGATGGGTAATAATTTCTAATTTAATTTTAAACATTTTTAAAAGAAAATATATTTTAAATCAAATCTGATTTAAATAAAAAATTTTTAAAAAAATTAAAAATAATTTATTGCTATCCTCTCAGTATCCCTTGCAGTAGTATTCACAACTCAAACCTCACAGAGCTGGACGAATTCATAAGAGCTAGAAAATAAAACTAAGTCTATCCACTTTGGTAGAGAAATGCAAAATGCAGACAGTATAAATGTGGAAAGCCTGTCAGATTTTGAAAGCCCTCAAGTCAGATTAAAAAAAAATCAAGTTAAAAAAAAGCAAAAGCTTATCTTTCACTAATAATGCCCTAGAACAAAGCAATAATTCCTGGTTTCTCCCTCATCTTGTATAGATTTTCTAGATCTCTTCTGCTACCTTATTTCTACTTTATCTCCACCTTCTGTCTTTTGAGGTGCAGAGCCTTAACCAAGGGTGTGAATGGTTCCTCCTACCATATTCTACTATCCCATCATGGTGATCTCAGATTTACCTGAAGAGATCTAGATAAAGCTTCTATAGGACCCATCAGCTGTTTCTTCAGACAGTGAAAATAGTGATTAGGGAACAATGCAAAACACTACTTCCCTCAAGGCGAGTGTTGGCCTCCTGATTGAGGGACTAAAGTAGAGCCCACAGCTTTCAGCCTCTAAGAACACTTCCCCTCCCTTCATCCACTTGACTCCCCAATCTGTGTATCCACGTCTCATTCTGCCGATCCAGATAGACACAGAAACAAAACATCTCCCAAACCACTCTGTGACAAACCGGTTTCCAGTTGCTGCTTTAACAGAACCCAGTCGGAAGTCCAGTGTTCCTCAATGCAGTATATTACAAAGAGGTGCACTTGATCATTATCCGAGAGTTGCAAAAAAGGACTTTGGTCTCTTTGCATCCTTCATTTGATCATAGTAATGAAGACTTTTAAATGGACATAGCGGACAATCCAAAAGTAAAACCCTCCTATCTCATCCAATACAATTACATTATTTCTACAACATCTTCATCAGCAGACTTTCCAAAACCGGGGCTCAGCTGTGAAAACCCTTGTGAATTTCAAACGCCTCCCATCTGAAAGGAACCAGCGGAGGAATTGGTTCCAGACACACACCCTACCGCATAAACAAAGCAGGCCCAGAGACGGGGGGCAGGGAAAGGAGGGCGCCCCAGGCCCTCGGGAGGGAGTCAGCCCGAGAGGTGGCAAATAAGGAAGGGGGGCGCCCGGAGACCCTCAGTTTATGGGGGATCAGCCCCAGAGGTGGGGGCAGGTAAAGGGGCGTCCCGGACCCTCGGCTCATAGGGTCAGCCCCAGAGGCGGGGCCCAGTAAGGGGGGACGCCCCGGGACCCACGGGGGTGGGGAGCAGAGGCGGGGAAGCCCGCGGAGGGAGGCGCTCAGACCTGGCGCTTGGGAAGCGCGTCTCGGCCCTCAGGCCCGGCCCGGCCCGGCCCGTGCCCCATCCGGGTCTCTTCCCCTCCCCCACCCCGAGTTCCCGGATGTTGTTGCCCCGCTCGCGCTCCCTGCCTCCGGGGGCTGTCGCGGCCGGGCGCCCCGCACTCACCGTCCCGCACCCCCTCAGAGCTGCGCTCGGGGGGTCCGCTCAGGCCCTGCGCCGCCGCCGCTGCTTCCGCTTCCGGCTAGACCTGCGGCGCGAGCGGGCACCCCGCACCTACCTCCTCCAAGCACGACACGAGCTGCGCGCGCAGCGCCTCCCTGCTGACAACCCGTTACACCGGCAAGAGCGGCTCCTCCGAGCCCTACCTACGCTCCCGGCTCCTCTAACCAGCCGCTCTACACTCTTGGAGGACTCCTTTGCGAAAACCCCCTTCCTCCCGAGCACGTGGCGGCCGGGAGGGGGCAGGCAAGGGCTCGGCGTAGAACAGGGCACCTGTGTAGCGTGCCCGCCGCCCCCGCGTTTGGTTTCCTTGCATAACAGCCATTAATGGGTTGTATTTGTTGGGAGGGGGTCGCTTGGCACAAGCCCAGCCCGGGCCATGCTCCCCTACATTCGCACCCTGCCTTCGGGAGCGCTCCCCTTGCCCGTAGCCACAACCCGGCTGCAGGTTTTAGCTGCACCGCCCAGGCCGTGCCTGGCTGCAGGGTTGCGGAGTCTTAGGCCATGTCTACATCTAAAATTTTGCAGCGCTGGTTGTTACAGCTGTATTAGTACAGCTGTATAGGGCCAGCGCTGCAGAGTGGCCACACTTACAGCAACCAGCGCTGCAAGTGGTGTTAGATGTGGCCACACTGCAGTGCTGTTGGGCGGCTTCAAGGGAGGTTCGGGGAACCCGAGAGCAAACCGCGGCGAAGCTGGTCTCCTTTCCCGGTTTGCTCTCGCGTTCCCCGAACCCCCGAACAAGCAGGTCTCCTTCCCTGCGGTTTGCTGGGTGGTTCCGGGAAATGCGAGAGCAAACCGCGGCGAAGCTGGTCTCCTTTCCCGGTTTGCTCTCTCGTTCCCCGAACCCCCGAACAAGCAGGTCTCCTTCCCTGCGGTTTGCTGGGTGGTTCGGGGAACGCGAGAGCAAACCCGGGAAAGGAGACCAGCTTCGCCGCGGTTTGCTCTCGCGTTCCCCGAACCCCAAGCAAGCAGGTCTCCTTCCCTGCGGTTTGCTGGGTGGTTCGGGGAACGCGAGAGCAAACCCGGGAAAGGAGACCAGCTTCGCCGCGGTTTGCTCTCGCGTTCCCCGAACCCCGAGCAAGCAGGTCTCCTTCCCTGCGGTTTGCAGGGTGGTTCCGGGAAACGCGAGAGCAAACTGCGGCGAAGCTGGTCTCCTTTCCCGGTTTGCTCTCGCGTTCCCGGAACCACCCAGCAAACCTCAGGGAAGGAGACCTGCTTGCTCGGGGTTCGGGGAACGCGAGAGCAAACCGCGGCGAAGCTGGTCTCCTTTCCCGGTTTGCTCTCGCGTTCCCGGAACCACCCAGCAAACCTCAGGGAAGGAGACCTGCTTGCTCGGGGTTCGGGGAACGCGAGAGCAAACCGGGGAAGGAGACCAGCTTGATTACCAGAGGCTTCCTCAGGTATGCTGGGATACCTGCTTATTCCACGGAGGTCAAGAAAAGCGCTGGTAAGTGTCTATATTTGATTACCAGCGCTGGATCACCAGCGCTGGATCCTCTACACCCGAGACAAAACGGGAGTACGGCCAGCGCTGCAAACAGGGAGTTGCAGCGCTGGTGGTGCCCTGCAGATGTGTACACCTCCTAAGTTGCAGCGCTGTAACTCCCTCACTAGCGCTGCAACTTTCTGATGTAGACAAGCCCTCAGGGAAAAGCCCTGTAGCACTTCGGCCTTTAAGGGTCTCACCTGCAGGGAGCAGCTTTCAGGAGCCGGATCATCTCTCGGTGGAATTTTTAAGAGACCCTCTAGAATTGTGTATCAGGGATAGAATTCGCTCTTAAACGCTGCAGGGTGGTTTAAAATTCCGTGCAAAGGATCTCATCTATACTAAAGGGAATCTATTAACCTCCTGTCTAGCCTATTGAAAAAACAAAACAAGAAATTTCAGTTGCTACACTTGGCCCTGAATACCCCTGCCAATTTCTGACCTAGGTCTTCTCCTCTCAAGGGATTCAAGAAGGAGAATTCCATCTCCTTGCCCTGTCAAGTGGGTCAGGGCCCCCCTTCCCCCACATACAGGCAAGGATGGTGGATCCCCAGGATTCAAAGCATCTGCAGGCTACTGGGTGATTCTTGACAACTTCTGTGTCCCTCAACCTCTGCTTTTGCCAAGACTTTCTCCTAGCAGTTGTCCACCCAGAACTCCCTTGATCCATGAGTGGGATCGGTAAAGAACCCTAAGCGTGTACATTACAGTATCTAATGCTTGAGACAGGAACTACTTCTCTATAAATTGAAACTAATGAAATAGTGTTATATGCTAGCCCACAGTGCGGATTTGATTTAAATCATAGTCAGGAAGACTTGATTTAATCATGGCTTTCTACATAAAAGTGCATTCTTGTTGGTTGTTATAACCTTAATACATATTCACAACTCGGAGGGAGATGTAGGTTTCATTTTTAGAAGGTACACACTATATATTTTTAAGTGATTTATTTTGAAAACTTCAGATTAGTTTTACAGCTATATTAGAAAATGAATGATTGGTTATTTCATTTACCAAAGGTAATTAAAGCAGATATTTATGAAGTCCTTGGGAGGTGAACTATCTCCAATTCAACAGGCTAATCATTAATATTTGGAGGATTTTCCTGCCATGCTGTATTAGGAGAAGACCATCACCAGACAGACATTTACATTGTTTTATTTAGCTAAAACAACAATGTTAAGTATTCTGGATTTTTTTCTTCAACAGCAAACACAAAATATTTTAACCAAACAAGCATGTCTCTCACGTCTCACATTTATCTCCAGACTTCTTCTCCCTGTCCAGATCTATTCCGCCCCGAACAATCTTCTATTAATTGAACTTTTTCAAACTTTGCTCTTTAGAGAGAGGTAAGGGATTGACTCTGTGTACACAAATTTGCAGAGGGAGTTGAGGTCTGTTATTTCTCACCTCTATATATTGTTTATTTAAGAACATTTTTGCTGTTAAGCATATTACCTCCGGAGACACAAATCCCAGCTTGAGAACTGCAAGACTAAGCATCTCTGAGGGTATCATCTGAGCCCCATTGGGTCGATAGAAAGATTAACCTAAATAATCTGTATAGAAGCCCCTGAAACCCCATAAGATTGAGTCCCTAATCCATGAACTATTGGAACTCATTTACAAAACTTTTCTTAAACATTACATGAATATATTGTCTCACGTATAATCTCTTTTCCATGATGAGATCTCTTTGAGCTATCTTGTATCTTAATTAAAACGATCTTTAGACAGGTTTTTTCCTCAAAAAGCATTTTATAAAAAAAATCTGATTTAAATAAAAAAATCCAATTTTTTTTAAATAATTGATTTTTATCCACCCTGCTAGCCCAGGGTGGCAATGTTTGGATCACAAACAGTGCTGGAGAATGATTGCTTTGTTTGCTTTTCCAAGGGAATTAATAAGATCATGGAAATGTTGCTACTGACGTTTTGTTTTGTAAAATTTTGTGTTTACAAAGAACTAAATTTGGGGTAATTTGTGACCTGACAAGAGCCCATTGGGACAGAGAAGGGGCTAGTGTCTCCCTTATTCTGGACCTGCTGAAGGCAGGTTTGTCTCCTGATGCAGGCTGGGGTAGCTCTGCTTGAACTTGCCTGCTGCACTGTTACAGAATTGTTGGGGTGCAGCACTGCCCCCCCAGCTATGAAATGCTCCAGCACACTCTCCCCCATCCTAAAATTCTCCCTTCACTGGGACCCACTGTGATACATGTAGGTGAACTGCCCCCCTCACCTGCTCTAAAATGCCCCAGCCCCCACGGTCCTCAAAGTACCTCTTGCACTGGGGCTTCCTGCAGCATGGAGGAGAAGGGGTGGGAGAGCCAGCTCTGCAGCTCCGTCAGAGGGCCTCCTGTGCCATGAGTATGCCTTGGGCGGGGGCTTACAGCCTCTGTGCTTGCTTACCTCTGGTTACTCAGTGTTGTCAACCCTTGTGATCTGATCATGAGTCTCACAATATTTGGTGTTTTCCTTAAAGCCTCAGCCCCTGGAGTCAAGTGAGTATGTGAGACGCTCAGTTTTCTTTTTTATAAAAAGCTTCTCACCCTCATGGTTGCAGAGAAAAGCCTGAAAAGTCTTGAAGAAAAATGAAAAGAACCCAACACGTATTTTTAAAAAAATCTCATATTTTTGTGGCCTGACTCATGAGCTTTGAACATGGAGGGTTGGCAGCTTTTATCCCTGGATCCTGCAATCCCTGGCATGGCTGGTTTGCCAGCATTCAGAGAGGAGTTGGATTCCCAGCCCCCTTTTCCCCTTTGAGTGCAAACATGAGTGTCAATGAAAAGCTAATAAAGGGATCAGTGGTTGCTGCTATTAATAGCCAGTGAGTCATGTACGGTATGTAAAAGAGACTCGATGGACATTTTGGGAGGTAATTGTTGTCGGAAGGCTTGTGCAGGCAGTGGGGAATGTGGCGTGCTAGGTAAATGGTGTCTGTAAAGGGATGTACAGAATGAGCAGCAGGTGGAAAGGGAGCACACCTATAGCTGCAAATGAACTAAGAGGGGATTGAAAGAAAACTGCCACGTAACAGACACAATTTTCTAGCTGTTGCATTTCATTATCGAGAAGAGTAAATTACTCAACAGAGATTTTAAGCTACTTAAATTGAATCTTTAAAATAATTAAAAACCAAACAGGAAGTTGCCATTTTTCCCTGCTTCTGCCACTGTCCTGCTGCGTGGCCTTGGGCAAGTCACTTTATGTCTCTGGGCCTGTTTTCCCTCTAGTTAGATTGGAAGTTCTTTGGGGCAGTATCTTATTTTTTTTACATCTGAGCACTTTTCCAGCCATATGTTCAAGGGTAGATCAGATTTCTTTGTTTTAACAAGACAGTTACTGCAGGAAGGCTGAGCCAGAGAAATGAGGTTTGCTTTTTGTTCTGAAAGCAGAGTTTAGTTGCGGAGGAGGGTTTAGGCTGGGGGATCTGGTTAGTTGCAAATTCACTGGCTGTGGCAACCCTCACCCGCTACTACTACCATGGATGGAGACCCTGAATAGCCCAGCTCCCTCACATAGGATCTCAGCTGCACCACCACAATTCCTTTATCCCCGGGGCCCAGGATGGATGTGGGGGAGGCAGGAGTGGGGCAATTCTACTTTCATTCCCAGGGAAGTGCTGAGCATAGATTGAGAGGGATAGTGGCAGGAGAGGAGAGGGCCCAGGGTGCGTGGAGAAGCGTGGGCCTGCTGCGGCTAGTGAGTAACTCTGCCAGGCGCCCCTGCAGCTCCCCCAGCTGACAGCCGCCTACGCTTCACAATCGAGCCAGTTTATCAGGAGAGGGGGAACAGGCACTTTGAAGCTTGTTGCCATCTCGGTTGCCGTGGCAGCAGCAGTCCTGTGTTTCCTGACATGGGGAGCGGTGGTGAGTACAGCAGCTGAGCTGAATGAAGAGACGCCCAGGCGAATCAATCGGTTGGGGTCCCCGAGAGCCTGTGGGGAGACTCGTGGATGGGTAAGTCACTTACCAGTGCTCTGCTTCCACTCTCACCAGCGCCTGCATTTCTCCTGGCCAGAGCTTGGAGCAGAGGGTGCAGCCACTTCATGTTCACCAGGGCTTGGTCTTTTCCTATCACACACCCTGTGTTGGCAAATGCAAGGTGTTGTGAATAGAGATGGGGTCCAGTTTGGAGCTGTAGGGCCACCTGGGGGCAAAGGTTCCTCCCTCGGACTCTCCCCATGCTGGGAGCTGACGTTGCCAAGGAACCACCGAGTGTTATCTGCCCACTTGTGTTCTACCTCCAAGTCCGTGGTCAGAGCCTCCCACCTCCCTCTGCAGCATAGTCGCCTGTGTCATACACGTCTACAGGGATGTTTGCTGTGGGATTGACCAGGTGAGCTCTGTGACTGGTAGGGGAGAGTGACCTTCAGCCTTGCGAGTGAGGTGGGATATGGACGTTCCTGGTGTGGAAGGTTTTGAGCTTGTTCGGAGAGTCACCTCCGCAAGAGGAGACGTAGTCATCTCTCTGTGGGTTTATGCTGTGCTCAGCGCTGTGACATCTGAGAGAAAATAGTAAGGGTTCTTATTAGCCTTCACCTCCAGTGGGGCTACCGGCACAGCCCAGGGGAGAGGATGGGGTTGCAAGCCTCCTCCCGTTCCCTCTCTCCAGTGTCCTGACCATACAGATCTGCCCAGCTGATTGCAGCCAGAGGATCTGCCCCATAGGGCAGTATGCTGACTTGCACGGCACCCTGGGAAATGGAACGGAGGATTCTGGGCTGTGCTTGGTGGCAGCGCAGTAGTGAGTACATTGCAGGGTGAGGTATCCCATACGAATTCCCTCCTTGGGTATCCATTGATTCTTCCTTTTGCTGCTCTTGGTGACAGGCCTCTGGCACTCCACACCACAGCTGGATTGCACCTCCTCTGTGTGCCATAGATCTGGATCTGTGAGATTCCCCTTGGAGGCTCCAGAGAAAGTGCAGTATGTAAAGCAAACATCAGTACCTGAGACTAAGCTCCACTGATGACCCTTCAAGGGAGGGCACCCCCACTCCCTCATACCACCGGGCCATAAATGTCCCACCAGAAGCAGAGCAGCTTTCCTGGCCTGCCGTCCCAGTACAGCAGTGATGGATGCTTCCAGCACGGCACCGACATGGGGGCCTCAGGCTGGGCTGGCCAGGATTCTGAGAGCTATAGAAGAAGCCCATGGGCATCTCGACCCTGTTCCATGTCGGAGCTGGAGAGGAGCTACACAAACACCTACCCCTTGTCAGGGGTCCCCTTCAGAGGAGAGGTAATGGGACCAGCCTGACCTTCATGCTGGGGGACTAGGCATCTCTCTGGGGCATCACAGGATCCCTGCAAAGGGGTCACATTCCACCCCGGCCTTCTGCTTGTCATACCATGTGGCTCTTAAGATAAAGCAGGTTGATGTCCTGCCGGTGATGGGTCTGGGATTGGGTTCCTTGACACACTCAAACTGCTCAGAGGGCAATATGCCAGCAATCCTCCGTGATCTCACCTCTGGCAGTACCTCTGCCACACCCCAGTTCCCCTCTCCCTCACAAGCTGAACTGCGTTGCCATGACTGTTCATGGGGTGGCCGGGTGGCAGGGGTTGTTAGTGACTGCTCCCATGTTTTGCTGCCTTTGTTCAGGCAACATGCCTGACATTGATGGGGAGTGATTCCAGTGGGGGACGGGTAGAGTGAGAAGGAGAGAGTGTGAGCGTGTGTATCCAGGGGGATCAAGATGGAAGTGGCACATCCCTGTCCTCTGCATCAGTCTTCTCTTCCTCACCTCATTCAGAACCCTCTGAACGGGACGCCAGGACCCTGGGAGCCCGACCACTCAAACAGCACATGGAGAGAGTCCAGCAGGGGCTTTTTTAGCCCCAAGCACATCGAAAGAGCCAGGTCCTTGAGCCCCTTGCGAGGGATCCACTCCATAGATAGTGGGATGTAAGTTCAGTTTTAAAAGAGCTTGGGATGGGAGGGATCCTGTAGAAATCGAGTGGAATCATCTGTGGTTGAGGGGTGTGGAAAAATTGCTTGTTGGGAAGATTTGCAAGGAATCTTTCATATATAAGTACAGTTTAGTTGGATGGATGGAAGGACAGAAAGAAATACTTACATAGCAAGTCAGATCCTTTTCTCAAGCAATATGTTACAGCTGGAATTCCCTGCTGCTGTGTGTTACTGGATCAACTTGTTTAATACTTTTAAAAATGGATCAGACACTCACTGCCAGACAAATAGCATCTGCAGTCACACTAGGTAAGACAAAACAAGGGCTGTTCATCCTCATGCTTCAGGCCTGCAATTGATCACCACTTGCAGTCAGGAAGAAATTTCCCTGTTGGATATAGCCCCACACAGTTAGGTGCCTGGAGAGGTTTTCTCCTTCCTTGAAAGCATCCAGCATGCAGGGAATTGGATTAGATTAATCACAGGTGGGTTTCAGGCAGGCAATTGCCATGTTCTTACGTCACACATCTGGGATTGTGAATTACTGGGCAGAGCTAGTTTGTGTGCAGTAAGTTGTTTCAATCACATGAGTTCAAATTGCACCAACTGTGGAATACTGCAGCATAATTCATACTCTGGAGTGACTCTGGAGGTTAATTTCCTGTTAAAATAAGAAATGTGTCCTTCCCCTAAGAACTATAAGGGGAAAAATGTGCCTAAAATAGTTTGATCTATCAGCTGATCTATTCATCCCCACACACATCCATCTATCCATCTAGTCATTCAAACTGAGATGGTGGTTTCACTAGCATTCCTATAACTCTGATTTTACCAAAAGAAGCCCCTGAGCAAAGAGCAGAGGGGAAGTATAGTCCAGGCCTTTAAATTTCCACTTGCCCTGCAGAAGTGGTGGGTTTTTTTTAATAGGATCCCAGTGCAATTCAGTGGAATTCACCTGCAGGACACCAGCAGGACTGGGGGAATTTTCAGGTGTCAGGACTGCAGGTGTCCCCTGCTGCTCTTCCCAAGGTTCCTGATCCTGATATGGGCAAAGTATCAGCAATTCCCACTAACATTAGTGGGAGTTAAAGGTGCTTGGTAGCTCTTGGAATTCAGCTTTGGCTGTAAAGTTTATGCCCTCTCTAGTCCTGCTCACTCCCACCAGAAAGGGAGGCCATGTTTCTGCTCAACCATGTGCAGCAGCTGCATTTGGCTCTCAGATTCCACGTCTCCCTCCCACCATGCCTCCTTTGAAGCAATGCTGCACCTAGCGCAGTGGTTTCTGGCACACATTTGGGAACAGACATCTGGTCTTCCCTGCATTTGCCTGAGGACTCCCTGGAGGTATCAGGTGTTTACTGTGAGCTTTCTCAGCCATTCATTGAAGGGACTGGGGTGGGTATTGAATCTTTAACAAAGAGAGATTTTCTTCTAGCTGTTTATAGAGCATCTGAGTTAAATAGGAGTTATCCCTTCCCCTTTCAGTCATTCAGGTTTCATTTACTTGATACTTGGGATGACATCATCCTACTAGTTCTCCAGTTGTCCATAGAGTCTCCTAGGATATAGAGGTTGGACAAGATATTTTTCCTAAATATGCCCCCGAATCCATTGCACCAGGTAATCTTTAATGGCAAATGGTATGACTAATGAGGTGTGAACAATGGTTTAAGGATCATCTTTGACACTATTGGGGTCTCCTGTTAGCTATCCTCATTGCTCTGCCTTCCCAGGCCTTTCAATCAGTCGTTAAAATAAAAAAGGATGGATCTCTTTCTTGGCAGAGTTTTAACCAATGGCATGGAATGTGCCTGGAAACATTCCAGCCCACCACTCGGAAGGAGGCATTCTTTATCTCGTCTCCCGGACTGGGACACAGAAGAATATGGTCCCATGCAGCCATTGGCTCGAAGGGTGTGGAGTGGATTGGAGCTGGACCTGCAGGCATCTTTACCAGAGAATGTGCAGAGGACAGCAGGGCTGAGGCCCTCTCTGTGGGATGCTCCGGGGGTGCTAGAGGGACAAGCAGAAGAGCTGCAGAAGCTGGAACTCAACAGGGTGAAGTTTGAGCTGTTTTCCATTAAGCAGAAGGTAAACTGGAGTCTCTCCAAAGCCTGGGGGAGTTTGTGAGGACCTGTCCAATTGGGACACAGAAGCAGCTGCTGGTTCTAGTCCTTCTTCTAGACACTCACCTGATTTTGGGGCTGACTCAGACATGCTAAGCACCTGCACCCTCCATTGGTTTCAATAGGAGCTACATGTGCTCAGGACCCCTCAGGCTCAGGCTTGGTGAGTCTAACCAACTCCAAGCTTCTCAGATGCAGCACATTACATCTCAGTGGTCTGGGCAGGCTGCCCACTTGTTTCCATTGGGATGACTCGAACTTGTGTGCAAGGCTGGCTCCACACATCAGCAAAGGAAGCAGGTGCTTGGGGCGGCCAATGGAAAGGGGCAGCATGTCCAGGTCTTCGGCAGCAATTTGGCAGCGGGTTCCTCACGCCGCCGAATTGCCGCCGAAGAACGAAGCGGCACAGTAGAGCAGCCGCCGAAATGCTGGAGCTGGCCCTGCTGGTGTGTGCCCATCCTTCGAAGGGTGAATGCAGTACAGTGGAGTGCGATGGAGCTGTTCACACTCTCTGTGCCTGAGTGCTCAGTGCTTGTTGAGATCAATGGAACGGTCCCACTGTCTTCAGTGGGCTTTGCACTAGCTAGGTTATGTCCTGTAGCATCTGCACTCATTTGAGGAACTAGAAGCTTGTGATTCTGGAGATCAGAGATGCCTATCTGGGATGCTGGAGCAGCTTCTGGCTTATTTCTGTTGGGAACAGTCCAGCCTCTGTCACAGAGAACAGAGAGTGGCACTCCTCTGGCATTGTCCTCTTCAAGGTTTAGTATCAAATTAAGCTGCTTGCCTTTGAATTCTCTCCCGACCTCGCCTTTCTCACAGCAGATGGAGAGCTCCGTCACCCAGCTAGAGAAGGAAAAGAGCTGGTTGGACCTGTCCCGCTATGAAGACCAGAAACAGAGAGGGGACCTGCAAGAGAAGTAGGTGGATTGAGGGCGGGTGGTAGGAAGGCTTTGGGCTGAGATGTCTAGGCAAGGAGTACGTAGGATGCAGGCAGCTGGGACAGGGTCAGAGGTACTGTGCAGAGAGAGACAAGGGCACAGAGTGGGTCAGTGAAGATGGCAGCTTAAGGAGCTTCTTGTTTAGCATGTGAAATCACTGAGCTAGAGTGCAAAAGCAGCAAAGAGTCCTGTGGCACCTTATAGACTAACAGACGTTTTGGAGCATGAGCTTTCGTGGGTAAATACATGCATCTGACGAAGTGGGTATTCACCCACAAAAGCTCATGCTCCAAAACGTCTGTTAGTCTATATTATGCCACAGGACTCTTTGCTGCTTTTGCAGATCCAGACTAACACGGCTACCCCTCTGATACTTGAGCTAGAGTGGAGGTTTTAGGCATACCTAAGGGACTTAGGCACCCAGAGTCAATGGGAGTTGGACACCTACCTGCCTTAGGTACCCCTGGAAATCCTAGTCTAAATTTTTCTGTCAGCACCATATTACCCTCCGTCAGTGGCCTGTGTTCTCAGTGGGGCAGCTGCCCCAACCCAGGAGACTGGGTGGCTCAGGAATGGACGTGGAGAGCGCCCCTAGGCATCCATGTCCACTCCAGCCCAGGTCAGTGGGGAGTGAGTGAAAGTTCTTTTCACCCGAGAGCTGTTAGTGGCATGTGTGTGATGAGTTACTCTGTCAAAGGTCTCAGTCCAATCCTAGTGGCCCAGTGTCCAGGCCAGAAATGCAGCCCCCAGATCTGGCAGTAGCTGTCTCTCTGGCTGGCATGCTCAGCAGACAGGCCAGGGTTTGAATGAACTCCCCTCAGGTCAGGTTTGGTGCGTGCCCTGCTCTGTCCCTTGTACCTGATCTGTGAATAAGCAAAGGACTTCAGTCTATAAGTCAGCCTGGCACCTTTCGCCAGCACTGACCTCACCAGCATAACTTAGGGAAAGAGGTTGTGGTGGGGACAGTGGCTGACAGTGATTGGCCGAGAGGTTGGGCGCGGGCATGGGGGTTGGGGCAACCTGGCAGTTTGGGTCTGAGGCATCACTAGAGGGGGCACAGAGAGCAGCTGTTGGACAAGGGGTCCATTTGGAGCGTGGGGGTGGGGACAGCTGTCAGGTAGTGCCCAGGCAATGGATATGGTGGCTGGAAAGAGGGCAGGGGGAGGGGCAGTTGAGAAAGTGACAGAGCGATCGGGATGTGGCGAAAGGAAGCAGGGTGGAGCTGCTGTCTGTCTGTCTGTCTGTCTTTTAGGATCCTTAATTTGGAGATGGAGGTGG